>NC_140590.1:639850765-642413763 GCF_964204655.1 Triturus cristatus
GGCCTTGGGGGTCTGTGGGGACACATTTAGCAAGCCGAGGTGGTTGGGAGCTGTCTAAACAGTCCCTTTACATGTTTATTCTCTTTGTTTTTCATCCCCCCCTCAGAGTCCGAGAGAGAAAATGGCGGCCGCCGCTTCCTGGTTTCGACCGATTCGAATGTTTACTAAGATCTAACAGCCAATCAGAATCGCGCTCGCGCACGTCACCGTACGCGTAGGCGCACCGTAAGCGCACCGTACGCCTGGCTCAGATATATATATTGATTTAAAGGCTATTTTCTCAGAATCTACTGAACAGATTTACACCAAACCTACAAAAGGCACTTCCTTGACCTGGAGGACTACCTCTCTGCCAAATTTCAAGTAATTCAGTTCAGCCGTTCGGGCTGTAGCTCGGACTAAAGGTCCTATGGAAAAATGCATGGGAAAAACGCGTTTTGGGACCCCCCTTTTAACTCAGCCCCCGCTTGACGAATCCCCCCGAGCCTTTCAGGGTAGGAGCGGAGCGTAGCGCCCCATTAGTTTTGAAAATTTCGCTGGATTCGTCGACCGGCGCCAAAGTTATTCCAAATAGAATGTTACGGTTTTCCTAGGGAAAGAGGGTCCTAACTATAACTACCTACTGGCGACCGCCAGTAGGTAATATATATATATAGATAGATAGATAGATAGATAGATAGATAGAGAGAGAGAGAGAGAGAGAGAGAGAGAGAAGAGAGAGAGAGAGAGAGAGAGAGAGAGAGAAGAGAGAGAGAGAGAGAGAGAGAGAGAGAGAGAGAGAGAGAGAGAGAGAGAGAGAGAGAGAGAGAGAGAGAGAGAGAGAGAGAGAGAGAGAGAGAGAGAGAGAGAGAGAGAGAGAGAGAGAGAGAGAGAGAGAGAGAGAGAGAGAGAGAGAGAGAGAGAGAGAGAGAGAGAGAGAGAGAGAGAGAGAGAGAGAGAGAGAAGAGAGAGAGAGAGAGAGAGAGAGAGGAGAGAGAGAGAGAGAGAGAGAGAGAGAGAGAGAGAGAGAGAGAGAGAGAGAGAGAGAGAGAGAGAGAGAGAGAGAGAGAGAGAGAGAGATATCCAAACCAATATTCACTCCAATCAAGAATGAGTCCGACACCTGCCAAGAGCGTTGCAAAGTTGATTTTAATTCAATCTAGGAGGAATAAACCGGTGAGCTATGAAACGCCACGGCAGACGCGGTATATATCTTTCCCAAGATGTGACTGTCTATATCCACCTGAAGAAGTAGGACCTTTGAACAGCTTAAACCGCACTCTATTTCCTAATTGACAACTTGTAGCACATGGTCAAAGAATAAATTGGCTGCTCACTTGGGAAACTGTGCAGAGAAGAAGCTTGTGGACCCGCTAGAAGACCGAATGAGAAGTCCCCACAAACCCCTTCATTGATTGATGCTTGGTTAGACTGATTATACTGACACACATGGACTAAATAGTTTGATCAGCACTGCAGTGGCTCATACAACATACCTGTTTATATTCTGCATTCTCCCTATTAATAACTACATCCATGACCAGCACACACTGTTTTTACATTCCCGCACATTTTATGGTATTGCCAACCCTAACTCCAGATTCCAGTACATACAATTTAATTAACTCCATCAAACATACCTGACCCCATACTTTTACATCTTTATCCAGTATTGGGGTATCTTTCATAGATTCACATGCCTGAATCATTCCCCGTCGCCGAGGCGGGAGTCCCACGGTAATTAAAAAAGTAGTACCAAAAGTGTTAGTAGTAGTAATAGGCCCAAAGAAAAGGCCTAAGACCTAGATCTTAGCAGCCTATCTACGGCCTAGATCTTAGCAGCCTGTCTACGTCATTATGCAAAAAGAACCAAATAATTAGTACCAACCAATCAGACATCAGCACCATTCTAGAACCCTCTCAGCAGAGCCAGTTCTCCTCAGATTTTCACCGCACATCGTGTGGAAGGGAGTCTCCCTGAGTGCCACTCAGTTTTTCAACTTTCTTCATCATGTCTGACAAGAAGGCCTTGTTCAAGTCCTGCAGAACCTGCGCCAGGAAGAGGGTCCATGTTGATGACCAATATGTGAACTGCATCTACTGCCTCTACCCCAAACATGAGGCAAAAGATTGCAAAATTTGCCGCACCTTCCCTACAAAGACTCTTAGGGATAGGGAGGCGAGAGTGCTATTGTGGCTTAAGTCCTCTTCGGCTGAGGAGGATGACAGAGTCTCTACTTCTAGCAAGAGAGCTAGGTCGCATGACAGCTCTTCCAGTGAGGGGAAAAAACGCCATAAATCTTCCCACTCTACTTCTGGCTCTTCTCATAGGATTCCCATCATTTCCTCTGAATCAGCGCACTCTCCTCAGGACTCTGATCTCAAGGGCTCTAAAAAGCCATCTTCGCAAACGGTGAGTAAAAGCCTTTCAAAATCTCTGGCTTTCCCTCCTTCGTCGACGATTTCTGTCACTTCTTCTGCTCCTTCGTTGATGGAAACTATCTCGACGACGTCTATCACCTCTCCCATTCTGTCGACTAGGATTACTATCCTGTCAAAGAAGCCCATCGTCGACAAAGTCCTCGTCGACTAAGCCAGCGCCGAAATCCATATCGACGACGTTGCCGTCGACGAAGCCTTCATCGTCGACGAGAGAAGTGTCGACGAAGATACAGTCCACCCTGTCGACGAAGGTCCCGTCGACGAAGGTTCCGTCGACTGTTCCGTCGACCCCGACGATCCCCGTCGACGAAGATCCCGTCAGCGACGATAACTAAAAGCCTGTTAACAACGAAGGCATTAACTGAGAGCCCGTCGATGACGATGCCAGGGGATTTGCCTGTTCCGTCTGCGACACCTGCAATGGGGGCCCTCTCATTCCACTCCCATTTCTTCCAGGAGTTTTCAATTTTACAGACAATCCAACACGTCTGGTTTCTCTTGTCAAGGCGGACACAAAAGGTCGCAAAATCAAGGACGAGACACCACAAGGAAGCAGTGATCTCTGCAGGGTGCCTTCCACTCCCCTTCCTGTGGGTGCGAAAATTTCAGCATTTGTGGACAAGTGGCAGGAAATTACATCGGACCAATGGGTTCTAGACCTGGTAAACAACGGTCATAACTTGGAGTTTATCACCAAGCCACCCACCACCCCACCCAAGGGACCCCCCTCCCCCTCATCTTCACATATTATTCAAAGAAGCTTTAACGATGCTCCTCAAGAATGCAATCGAGAAGGTTCCCACACTTCAAAAGGGGACGGGTTTCTATTCCCGCTTTTTTTCTCATCAAAAAGAAATCAGGGGAATGGCGTCCGATCTTAGACCTTCGCAACCTGAACAGATTCCTCAAGAAGCAGGGATTTCGCATGGTCACACTGGCAGAAATTCTAGGTTGTCTCAACGAAGGAGATTTTCTGGCTTCTCTGGATATGGAAGACGCTTACTTTCACATCCCAATACATCCGAAGCCTCGCAAGTATCTTCGCTTCACTGTGGCAGGCGCCCATTATTAGTTCAAAGTGCTCCCGTTTGGGCTAAAATCGGCTCCAAGGATCTTTACAAAGTGCCTAGCTCCTGTGGCAGCAGCATTACGATCCCGGGGAATCCAAGTATTCCCGTATTTGGACGATTGGTTACACAAAGGTCCTTCGGAAAGCGCAGTCAAGATTGCTGTGACAACGTCTCTTCATCTGTTCCACTCTCTGGGGCTGACTGTGAACAGGAGCAAATCTCAGTTACGCCCGATGCAGGTCCTTCCATTTCTCGGAGCTCTGCTGGATACCGTCCAGTGCAGGGCATTCTTATCTCACGAGCGGCAGGTTCGTCTTCAAAAGCTGGCAATCCTGATTTCCAGTAGAAAGTCAGTTTCTGTCCGCATGTTCGCGTCACTCCTGGGGATGTGCTCTTCTGCAATAAACCTCGTCCCTTTGGCACGACTTCGGATGAGACCCCTGCAAGAAGAGCTACACCTTCAGTGGCAACAGGCTGTGGGTTCCTTCGACGACATCCTCAGAGTCACACCACGCATGAAAAGCGCTCTACGTTGGTGGTCCCAGATACCCAACCTAGCAGAAGGACTCACTTTCATACAGGAGGTTCCAGAGTTTGTCCTCACTACGGATGCCTCTATGGAAGGATGGGTAGGTCATCTCCAAGATTTACAGATACAGGGGAAGTGGTCTCCAGAGTAAAAGAAACAGCACATCAACAGCCTGGAATTGCGAGCAATTTTCCTGTCTCTGCAAGCTTTCCTTCCACGGATTGCAGGTTCTTCGGTACTGGTTCGTGCCGACAATACCACCAGCATGTTTTACGTGAACAAGCAAGGAGGAACAAGATCAGCAACTCTATCTAGAGAGGCTCAGGAGTTGTGGGAATGGGTCACACTCCACAACATAACCCTCAGAGCAGAACATGTCGGAGGTCTCTGCAATACATTAGCGGACACGCTCAGCAGGTCCCAATCGGACTGCCACGAATGGGAACTAGAGCAGGTTCAAGTGCTCAGGGTATTCAGAGCTTGGGGCACGCCGGCACTGGATTCGTTCGCAACGAAAGAAAACAAGAAATGCCGTTATTACGCCAGCAGATACCCTCAACAGGGGTCAAGGGGGAATGCCCTGTCCATGCGATGGTCAGGAATTTGTGCTTACGCTTTTCCCCCATACCTCTAATCCTACGCAAGATGAAGTTGGAGGGCTGCCGTCTCATCCTGATTGCACCCATATGGCCACGCCAGTAATGCTTTTAAGAGCTTCTGCTCTTATCACAGGACCAGCCGATCCGTCTTCTTCCGACGCCCTCAATGCTGTCGAGGAACAGAGTTCAGGTACTCCACCCGGACCCTCAGTCTCTACAGTTACACGCATGGCTCTTGATTTCTTAGAATTCACGGACCTGGTCATTCCTCAGGACTGTCGGGACATATTGACAAAATCACGAGCTCACAGCACAATTAAAACTTACCGTTTAAAATGGAGACGTTTTTACTGTTGGTGCGAAGCTAACCACGTTCACCTGGTGGAAGCTCCTGTGGAACAGATCCTCCCTTATTTGTTACATCTGGCAAGATCTGGACTCTTTCTCTTCAGTCAAAGTCCATTTAGCCGCACTTTCCAGTTTCAGAAAGGGTGCTCATCTTCCTTCTCTGTGTTCGTCCTCTTTAATCAAGCAATTCATGAAAGGACTTTTCCGGTGTTTCCTCCGGTCAGGCTTCCTCCACCAGAGTGGGAACTCAACACGGTCTTAATGCAATTAATGAAACATCCATTTGAGCCTATCCACAAGGCTAAACTCAAATTCCTTACCTGGAAGGTTGCCTTACTTCTGGCTCTAACGTCAGCTAGAAGGGTGAGTGAGATTCAGGCTTTCACTATAAAGGAACCATTTCTACACTTCACTCAAGACTACGTGCACCTCCGAACTAATCCGACATTCATCCCTAAAGTACCGTCACAGTTTCATCTCAATGAACCTGTAAAGTTAAAGACTTTCTATCTTCAAAAGACAAAGAGCCTTAGGAAGTCTGATCAGTTGTTTGTGGCTTATGGCCAAACTACTCTGGTGAATGCAGTTACAAGATCCACTATTGCCAGATGGATAGCATCAACAATCCATTTCTGCCATGATAAAGCTCACAGGCCATTGTTAAGGAAAGTCCAGGCCCATTCCACAAGAACAGTAGCAGCGTCTACAGCATTGTTTGCTGGGGTGACTCTTGAGAATATTTGCCATGCTGCGACATGGAAGAATGTCATACGTTCACAAGACATTATTGCCTCCAATCTACGCATCAAGACGATGCTGCGGTCGGACAAGCTGTCTTACGACATCTTTTTCTTTGAGGCCGTTTCAGGTACCTTTTCTGTTTTTCAAATGTTATAAATGTATATAGATATATATTCTATCATGACAATGACATTTTCTGCGATAGTGACATGTTTCACTTAGAATGTTATTACACTGCATGTTGCATTTCCCTGTGTAGCTTGCATGTTTTGAATTTTAAGGTTGTTTTTTTCTTATACCTCTTGTTAACAAGTAGTGGATGCAATTGGGAGTGTATCCGCACTAGTCTCCCACCATCCGCAAACGACTGTATACTTGGTATACTGCTTGCTATTCTGATTCAGGCATGTGAATCTATGAAAGATAGCCCATTACTGGATAAGAAAACAAGTTACTTACCTGTAACTACAGTTATCCAGTATTGGTATCTTTAATAGATTCACATGCACCCACCCTCCTCCCCGTAGAGTCAGTTCTCTCTGTTTTGGGACATCTATGTTTTGGGACATTTACTCCTCACTTGTGCTAGGAAAATCTGAGGAGAACTGGCTCTGCTCAGAGGGTTCTAGAAGGGTGCTGATGTCTGATTGGTTGGTACCAATTCTTTGGTTCTTTTTGCATAATGACGTAGATAGGCTGCTAAGATCTAGGCCTTGGGCCTTTTCTTTGGGCCTATTACTACTACTAACACTTTTGGCACTACTTTTTTATTTACCGCGGGACTCCTGCCTCGGCGACGGGGAATGATTCAGGCATGTGAATCTGTGAAAGATACCAATACTGGATAACTGTAGTTACAGGTAAGTAACTTGTTTTCTTACTTCCCATATGTGGAGATAGGGAAGCATGTTATGTTATAGCCATGTACTCAATTACCTGAGTACCGGGAGAATGTGAGCCCCATCCTGATGGAACTAACTGGTAAAAGGGACATAAATAATCTGATAACTTGTTTATTGGAAGCTCTGCCGTTAAATAAGAAGGCAAAAATTGAATGAGAATTCAGCTTATCACTGCTACTGGCAAAACATCAGATATCAGGGAATTGGAAATAACCTACCCAATCATGTCAAAGTGGAAAGCAGAAAAAGTGAAATTCACAGGGACTGAGATAAACACAATAAAAGCTTTGAATATGTGTATGGGAACTATAGACACAGTACAAGCGACTAAATGCATTCATGTTAAAGGTTCCCAAGGAGGGTAACCTACCACAGTAAACCAAAGTAATAGGAAAGGAAATGTATAAGCAGCGGAAACAACAAGAACCATACCTGAAGAGAACAACAATGTAAGCTAGGACTGCTGGCATGACCCACAAACCGCAAAGAACAGAGTCAACAATACAACAGAACCTTCTAAGTGAGAAACAAACCTAAAGCATTTGATAGCAGCACAGAGAAGAATTAGTTTGAGGAGTTATAAAATGAGGGGGATATTGATATGAAACGTTTAAAAGTTGGCAAAATGAGTCAACATATATAACAATTGGATGAAAAGTAGACAATATGCTGGTTAAAAAAGTAGTTAATAAAGAATAACTAAAACATAATAAATAACCTCCATTTCTGAAATTTATGGTTTATTCAAGCACGTGTATCTGTTCCATCCATGAATCTGTAGTAGTTTTCACATGTGGAAATTGGTTAATGTCCACTTGAGATTTTCCATTAATTTGGGTCTCACAGGTGGCTCATTGGACTTAAGGAAAAAACACCTCATATCTATCGCTAATGCCCAATAATCCTGCCAGTGGTAATATCTCATTTAGTGGCTTACAGTGTGTTATACCTTAAGGAAACTATGAAGTATGCTTTATCTGTTTTATCAGAACTTTCTTAATTCTAAGTTTTTTTTCTTTTGCAACATCAAAGTTTCAGTGAAAGCAGAAGTTATGTAATGGATTCCCCTGGCTTGTTTTAATGCATTAATTCCTCATTGAAGTAAATGTCATATAAAGCAGCCTCAAATCACTTTACACAGACATATATGCAATTCCTGATCTCCATGGTGAACAATTTTCATAAATCCCTTAATAGAATCCATTTTTATTATTGCTGCTGCAATTTTCCGATTTGCTTTTCTGTTTTAGAATCTTGCCTTATCAGTTAGCTTTTATCCAAAGCATAACTTAGCATTTATACTCCAGTCTAACAGCTGCCTTCATTTACAAGTGTTCATACTCCTCCCCATAACTCTTGCTCGATAATAGATGCTCTCCTTTTTAGTTCTGGAAGTGAGTTTGAACGTAAGTTCAGATGGTGGGAAACAGCATGCTATCAATAGGTGGCTGCTGCTTTAGCTTCTAATAACATGCATCTCTGCCACTTTTTCAGGTACCATCCTCCTATACCCACTTGTGAGTGAAACAGATTAGGAATCGATATGCAGAATTCTCACAAAGGGAATAACTTGTGTTTTATATGTTGCATCCTTCACAGGTGTTTGAAATTGTAGAACGTGTTGAAGAACTGAGGAGAAAATGGCCAGTAGCTTGGGGCAAACTAGATGACAGTAGCATTGGGGTTGTTTCACCATATGCTGATCAAGTTTTCAGAATTCGAGCAGAGCTGCGAAAAAAAAGGTTATCGGAAGTCAGTGTGGAAAGAGTGCTCAATGTTCAGGGTATGTATTGACTAAATGTGCATTCACCAAACAAAAATATGTGTACTCTTTCTTTTTTTATTCCCAATTCACTGTTTGGAAGCAGAAGTCTGATTTATCAGTGGAAAAGATGGAAAATTGTTTGTTGGAGTACATGCACTTACTATGCTAATGCCTGCATGTATCACACTTATTGTCGTCCTTCAGGCTTCCTTTTTACCCCTCGTTGTTGAGGATCTGCATACTGGGGTTTATTTTGTTGAGATTGGAATACTGTATATGGCCCTTCTTTATCATGACATTCAAACAAGTCAAGCTGATGGTCCTATCCTTATGATTCATAAAGATTTGTCAAGGGTTGCTTAGAAATCTTTAGTGTGGTTGAATAAGTGTGAAGGCCATGATGACATTGTGACATATTTGTTCCCCCCTCCAAATATCCCCTTGAAGCTCCTCAGTGCAGCATTGTATATTTCTGATAGATACTTCTCACCACAGATTCCTCACCTTGTGAATATTCCAGAGACATCAAACTGGATCTGGAAATTCTATAGCAGTACGCCTGTGTGCGGATTTGTGACGACATGCAGCTCCATGCCGATGTCATTCCGCTCCAGAAGTTACATGTGGAAATGCAAATCAATGTGAACCATGCTCATGGATGGGAGTTGCTTTCTTTCTGCTCCACCCGACACAGATCCGGAGCTCATCCTACTCTCTTTTCAAGACTTTTGTACAAATGTGTATTTTTGGTCAGTGTTCAAGGGAAATTTCATCCATTAAAACTACAGAGTTCAAACCTTGTAGGGACTGTCACAAGCAGATATCTGTGATAGATCCGCATCAGATTTGTCTTTGGTGTTTGGAGTTGGAGCAGAACTCCAAGACCTGTAGCAACTGCACCTTGGTGAATCCGGAGGCCATTCGTGACCGTGATGCGAAGGTATATGTCGCCAAGTACTGGGAGACTCCACACTGTGACTGGTCGAAGGAAATGTCCTTTTCCTGCTCTCGAAGCTGTTACCTTAACAGATCTTCATCACGGTCGAAGTCCTTGGGTAAGTCAAAAACGAAGCACAAGAAGTTCTAAAGGAACTCGTACCCTGCCCGCCACTCTCAAGCTCCTCAGAAGTGCCTCTCGGTCTTGCTCCCGATCTTGATCACTTTTGGAGCGGATTCTGACTCTTGTATTGGGGCAACCCAACTTTTTGGGTCCTTCAGCAATAGTGCAGCAAATCCAAAAGCTCTGCAAAGCAATGCTGAGTCTCTTCAGCTTGCTACCGTCTCCTCTGGTTCACTCTGATTCCCCAAGGAAAACTAAGGACCTTCAACCTGGTCTCTCCCGGCGGGTACGCCCTCGGTGCCTGCTGGAACCATTAACGGCCCGCACTGGCCTCAGTGTTGATGTCTGGCTTGGCGCCACAACTCATGCCAGACCCTTAAGCATCCACTCTGATCCCGGACGACAACGTACAACTGACTTCGACCAAGGCCATGCTCTGTGAGTTGTTGCCTTCCGGCAATACATTGAACTGTGATACATTGCCCTTGCCTCAGGGAAAGGCCAAGATCATCCACAATCTTTTTGGCACCAACTCCGATATCGGCCATTGTGATGAATGGGATGAATTCACTTAACCCTGAGTTGATGACAACTGGTATGATGGGCTGCAAGATGGCAGTGGCCTGTATACTTCTCCAGACACTGGGCTTATCCCACCAACTGAATTGGCTACTGGAGAAAGTGCGGAGGGCGGCTGTGGTTTTTGACCTCCAGTTTCCCACTACAGAGGTGAAACACAGTGTCCTCACTGAACTAACGCAGCCTGGACAAAGTAAGATTCAGCCCCTAATACCTTTCAGTGAGGCCCTCACAGACACCCTTGTTGGGACATGGGCAAAGCTATGAAAAAGACCCCCAGTGAACAGGCAGATTTAGTGCTCCCACTGTCTTCCCCAGGTGATTCGGCCTTCTTAGCCCCACATCCAACTCCAGAAAGCTTGGTTGTACATGCATCCATGAGCAATGTCAACCCCAATGTCTTTCCTACCATTCCACTGAATAGAGAATCCTAGTGCATTGAAACCTTTGGTAAGCGCATTTTCTCCTCAACCAGCTTGTCCTTGTGATCTGTCAGTGCCAGGTGCCTCCTCTGCCGTTATACTAATGCCCTTTGGGATTCCATAGCTCTGGTCCTTCCTGCTGTAGTTGAGGACTTGTGCCTCACTCTTACACAATCCATTCAGATAGCCACAATGCAGCAGAAATCTCGATTTGTTTTGGTTTGGATGCTACAGATTGCCTTGGTCTTGTGAGACACGCCTTGAGTTCTACAGGCTTCTCAGAGGGGGTCCAATCTTCTTTAATTAACATGCCCTTCTATGACTTGCCTTTTTGGAGAGAAGACTGACTTGGCTCTCAAGTTCTTTAAAGACAGCAGGGTGGCACATCAGTTGTACAAGCAGTTTCACTGCTTTCATGACTATGGTTGGGGCTTTCAAGACAGTCAGCACCCACCCATGCAACCTGCCCAGCAGACCATACATCCTATTTGTGGGCGAGGCAGTGGTATCCAAAGACAATGGGGCAGTGTGCAGCTCAGTCCTGTGCCCGTCCAGCGTTCACAGCTGCAAAATCTTTTTAGTGTGCCCTTCAGTGCACACAGCCACCCCTGTTGGAGGCAGGATCCAACACAATTTTGCAGTATGGCACGCTTTCACTTCAGACACGTAGGTCTTACAAGAAGTTGTCCGGCGGGATTATGCCCTTCGATTTCTCTTCACCCCACCGCACCTTCCACCACTTCACTGTGGTGGTGAAGGACCATCTGTCCTTTTTGCTGCAAGAAGTGCAGACACTTTTGACCAAAACGGCCATAGAGAGAAAACTGGCATGAGAAGTAGGTTCTGGTTGCTACTCCTGGTACTTTCTGGTGCAGGAGGAGGACATAGACTTCGCCCTTTGAGTGCCTTTTTGAGAAAGGACAAGTTCAAGACGCCCACTCTGGCCCAGGTTTTGTCTTCCCTCTACCTTGGAGACTGGATAGTAGTGTTGTACCTTCAGGACACTTATTTCAACATCCCTTTCCTACATCTTTGGGGTTCACGATGAATAAGCCAAAGTCACACATGACGCCTTGACTGGTGCTCCCTTTCATCAGAAATGTCGGTACATGGTGCAGTTTCGTGCCTTTACCTCTGGAGCGATGCATTAAGGGCATTTAGGCCATGATTCTGATGTTTCAGCATTGGTTCTCAGGTTCTGTGAGGATGCCTCTAAGGCTACTGTGACTAATGGTCTTGTGGATTTTGCTGGTCAAGCATTCCAGATGACATATGCCGACTTTGCAGTGAAACCTGAAGTTCGAGTGGACTCAACATCAGGGGGATCTCCCCGACAACTTTCAGCTTTCGGACAAAACTGCAAACAACCTGCAGTAGTGGCTGCTGGTCTGCGTGAGGTTCAGTGGAAGACCCCCTCTCCTTACCCGACTCAGAGCTGAAAATGGTGACTGATGCATCGCTTCTTGGTTAGGGAGGTCATCTGGAGAGGTGGACATCAGAGCCATCTGGGTTCCGACAGAGGCCTGGTTCCTCATCAACCTCTTAGAGTTGCGGTTCATCCGCTTGGAGTTGGACGCCTTCCTGCCATTCATCAATGGGAAATTGACACTACCGTAATATGGTACTGCAACAAGCAGGATGGGGTAATTCACCCTGCGTTGGGAGGAACCATGCCTCTGTAGGTGGCTGGAACACCAACGATTTTTTCATGGTGGTAGACAAATTCAACAGCTGATGCCTAGCGGAATACAAATGGTAGTTGCATTTAGAGGTGGCACAATATATCTTCCGTAAACGGGGAGAACCTTGGCTCGATCTTTTTGCAACTGACGAAGATGTGTAATGTCAGCACTTTTGAGCGCTGCAGTTACCCAGGCGGCTCTCTCTCTGAGATGCATTCTGCCTAGCGTAGAACTCGGGACTCCTGTATGTCTTTCTGCTGCTATCTCTCCTGCCTAGAGATCTGAAGATGATCAGGGACAACCGGACCCAAATCATTTTAGTGTCACATATTGAGCCAGGAGAATGTGGTACCCGGAATGCCTGGATCTGACCATCTGTCTTCCAATCAGGCTGCTGCTTCAGGAGGATCACCACCATGCTTGGAGATTGAACAGCAGCAGATGACTGTATTCGACCTCCATACCAAATTTGCAGATATCATCTTGGCAGCCAGGTGTCCATCCACTAAATCTGTGTACTCCTGGAGTTGGGACAAATGTATGGCTTGGTGTGATACTCTGCAGATTGACCCACTTCAGGCTAAGCTTGCCGAAGTGTTCCTTTTTGTGTTATCCCTAGTCCAGCAAGGTCTTGCCTTGGGCACAGTTAACAGTTGTGTCTGTCTTTTGGCCTTTTATTGCGGTTGCCGTATCAGCCCTCTGATATTAAATAGGCTGTTGTGAAAAGTTTTAAAAAAAAAGGTTTGCAGCATCCTTTCTGCCGTCACCCTTCAGGTGCCTCAGTGGGACCTGAATTTAGTCATTGTATTCTTAATGTGCAACCCCTTTGAACCTCTGCACAACTGTCCATTATGTCTTTTCATCTTCAAAGCAGTTTTCATTATCAAAATAACATGGGCACAACATGAGTGAACTACTATCCTTCTCGGACAGGCCACCATACCCAATTTGTTCCGGACAAGTTTGTAATGAGGATCAGAGCCTTCATTTTTCCAGAAGTGGGGACTCCTTTTCACGTCTGACAAATCATCACCCACTTGCCGTTCATCATTCTGCCTCAGCCCTCTAAAGACTAGGAAAGAATCCATCAGTTGGATCCTAAAAGAGCTCTCATCTTTTACATATATCTTCACAAACCCTATCAGGGTGGACAATCCGCTGTTTATTGGATTCATTGGAGTGATAAACTGTAATGCAGTGCAGAAGAGAAACATCTCTTTTTGGATCGTGGTCTGTACTAAAATTTGCTACACGCTGACAATAAGAAGCCCCAGGAAGGCTTACAAGCTCATTCCACCAGAGCAAAGACTGCTACTACTGCTTTGGCACACATCGTGACTGTTCAGGATATTCAGGTTTTTTTTCGGATAGAGTATTTTTATTGGATTTTTAAAGCAGAGAGCAAACATGTTAAACGAGACAGGCAAAACAAAACAATAGGCCACAACCCTCTGGCCACTTGTCAATACAAGGATAATCATTTCAATCCCTGGAGACCAAAAAAGTCCCACCAAATACCCCATATCTTGTGATGTTTATGGGGGCAGCTACACGCTGTGTACACACTCATCCATTTTGGAGCACCAGTCCATAGCGCGGCACCAAACCTGCAAGTCCGAGTAGTCAGTCCAAGTTCAGTTAAGGACTGTATCCCATTTACCAAGGAAGGTACCCACCCCCACTAAATAACTCCGAGCTCGCCTCCCACCCAGGTCTTCCAACAGTCCCAAGAAGGCAATCCAGGGCAGGCAGTCAACTGGCCTACCCAGCGTCCCCAACAAAACACCCAGGAGTCAGGACCCGTACCTGTGTATAATGGGGCACAACCAGGCTACATGATAAAAATCTGCTCGGTCTGCTCCGCACCTATGACTTGGAGATTTTGGGAGCTTAACAGCCCTTCACAACTGCAATGGTGGCAGGTATGTAGTGTGCATAACATTCATCTGAATCCTCCCATGCCGAAAGTAAATGGCCAGTTCTCTCAGGGCCATAAGCGTCTCCCTCCGTTTCCCGTCTTCTAAGGTGACAGCCATGATTCCCACTGGATGCGGAAGTTGGCAAGCAATTCCGGAGAGATGGTGACCAAGGATCTGGGAGACCCGTTCTGCCCCAGAGCAGACATGAGAACCTTACCCTCCATGGTATTGAATTCAGGGACCTCCCCCAAAGAAGACCTATGAACCACAAAGCATGGCGGAGCTGCAAGAACCTGAAGAATTACAAGTTTAGTCGTTGGAAATCGACTTGAAAGTCCAAAAAAGAACGCATATGTGAACCATTGCCACAAATCACCCAAACATGGGAGACCAATAAGGTCCAACCTCCCAAACCCCTCTAAGCCAATACATGATGAATCAGAGTACCCCTTCAGAAGGGGGTTTGAAGAGTAAGCTTATCCTTCCAACCAATGCACCTCATGGCCTCCCACCACACCCCAAAGTTCACCATAGTCCAGTCCGGAAGGGAGCGAGAGATCGGCGACCCTTACAGGCGACCCATGACTTGAGCGACAGTTTCACACAATAAGCCAGGTCCTTCTGTCCACCGTGAAACCAATCATTCAGAGCCACAACCTGTGAGTTTCAATTAAAGAGCTTCCTGTTCAGCGCCATCAAGTCCGTGTTGAAGGCTGACTATATATTTACCGAATGGGATGCACTGACCCAATGGGCCCACAGGACTGGGCGCACTGAGGCCTGAAAGGAACGAAACAAAGAACTGGGAATGTTATGGGGAAGTTTAGTTTTCCCCTCAGATTGCCTTCATTGAATTTTCAGGTTTAAATTAAGACATTAACAGTAGTACCAGTACAAAGCATCATAGATATGAACATGAATGCCATTGCTATACACAGTTTTTATTTTAAATATGTTGCACCAAATACCAAGCTGTTATCTCAGAATAGAATTACTGTGTATTCTACAATACAGTGCATAAGTATTATTGCCCCCTCCCCTAAACATCCCCGAACAGTAAAGAAAGAGTTTTGCAAATGAAGCAGTATCCATCATATCTAGAGGATAAAGAATAATAATACTCAATAAGGATGTGTGGTAGGACAACAGGCATGGCTGGGACTGCTGACCGCTTCCCTCAACATCAAATCTGAAAGAGGTGGAGCGCTCATATATAGGTAGGTCATGTAAAGAGTGGTAGGCCTGCTGAAGGGAACCGCACTAGTGGACCCCAGATGTATTTGAAGGTTTTGTAGTTGCCCAAAAGAATATCATCCATCCTTTCCGTAGTTATGGTCTGCCATAACCGTGCACACCATTGGGACAAGATAGGTGCTTCAGTCTCCTTCCAGGAAGCCGCCAAGGCCATCTTGGCCGCGCCCAGGTAGAGCCACATATTCGACCTATCACCAGACGTTTGGTGCTTAATGGTACCTCCCACAACCCCAGTTGTAGAAATCCAGGTGTTTGGGAGCATGTATCCTGATATGTCTTTGATTTGGGGTTGGATTTCAGACCAAAAAGGCAGAATAACTGCGCAGTCCCACCAGGTATGTTGAAAATCCCCAAGTAGTCCGCACCCCTTCCAACAAAAATCAGTTCTGTTGGGATTGATTGTTTTTTTAAGTTTGTTGGGATATAGGTACCATTGATAAAGTACTTTGTAGTGTGCTTCCCTCAAACCCATTAAATGATTGAATCTTGGGATATCTCTCCACAGTTTCTGCCATTGTTCAGGAGCAACTAGTTCCCCCAATATGTGTTCCCAAAAAGCTTTGCGGCAAGGCTTGGTGGTAGGGGTGGTTGTCATCAATGAGTACAGAAAATAAATCCAGCCCTGGAATCCACCTGCTTATCATGCAAAATTGTCTATGGATAAGAGTTCTCTAGTGGCAGCGGCTTATAACTCTGGATTTCTATGTAGTATCCAATGTTCCAATTGTGTGTAATGATGGCTTTCAGAGCTCGGTAGAGAAAAATCTAATTGGCAGTCGTCAAAGGTAAGGAAATCCCAGCCATGAAATAGGTTGGATATTGTTAAGCAGCCCCTCTTTCTCCAGAGATCAAAAGGGCATAGCATCAGCTCTGATGGGAAAGCTGGGTTATAGTGTACAGGGGTATAGGGTGAGGGGAATGTAGTCCATCCAAAGGATCATTACCACATCCAATACCTTAAGGGTCGTCCCCATAAGAGTATTATGATAAGTGTTAGGTAGATGATCTGACTTTGGCTTCCGGAGACTGTCCTATATATATCTTCCCACCACCGCTCTGTCCATATGGAGTATGGAGCCAATGTGTATCTGATTCACGTAGGGACTATTTTAAAATTACTCGGTTGTTCTGCCCTGTAATAAAGCTGATGGTATGGCTATGCCAGCCCCCCCCCCCCAACATCTTTTGGTAGTCTTAGTAATTTGTGGGGGAGCTGGGCTCGGTGATCCTGCCATATAAAGCGTGTCACCAGGGAGCAAAGGGTAGGGAAGAAATCCCGCTCTAGCTTAATTGGGAGTCCCTGGAAAAGGCATAATATTCGCGGTATGACAGTCATTTTGATCGCATTGATGCAACCAAGCCACGTTATGTACATGGATACCCATCTCTCATATGGGGGAATTTTTGCAAAACATATAGGAAGCATGGCACAATCATTTTAAACCAGGCAATCCTCCCCATGATGTTTTTTTTTTTTCTTCAAAAACCTTTATTGACAAAGTTCACATATACAAATTGCTCTTAAATATCAAATCAGAACATTCTGCTCAGCAGGTCATTGACAGAGTATCATGGGCAGAATGATAATACAATCGTACCCAAGCCTACTTCTGTGCAGCATGGAAAGGGCACTGCAAAAATCAAAATTCTAAAGGAGACAACGGCACCAATGTGAAGATAGCGGCTGGCACTGCCTCAGGGGGATATAGGGACATAAGGGGGAGCAGTCACTGATCAGCACCGGCGGCTGCCGCGGACGAAGTGACGGCAGGGAGCGCGGGGGAGGCAACATGGCTCGGGTGGGGAGAGGAGAGTAGGTATGTCACCAGGGGGCCCCATATGTCTTTTGGACAGGATCACGCAGGCAGTAAGTCCCAAAATTCTATTAACAGGGTCTGACACCTCGAGGCGTTGTCGAGCCAATGGGAAAACTGAGGCGCCAGTCTACGGCCCCAACACATAGCCACCCTGCGCCTAGCCAGAACGAGCAGCATAGCAATTAGGCATCGAGAAGAGTCTGGGCAAAATTTGACAAAGCCAAGCGGGCACAATGGTGGGTCCGGCTGTACCGTGGCAGAAACAATTTCAGAAATGGCGGCACAGACCGCCTGCCAGTACTCCGACACCTTTGGGCACAACCATACCAGATGAGCAAAATCCGTGGCAGGGGCACCGCAGCGCATGCATCTATCGTTAGGTGTGAGTCCCAGTTTATGGAGCTGAGCAGGGGTGCGGTATAGCCTACGTAAGTATTTAAAATGTATTAGGTGAAGACGATAATTAGGTGAATCCTCCCCATGATGTTAAGGGGCAGTGAAGACCATCCCTCCAAATCTTTGCACAGGCGGGCCACCAGGGGCAATAGGTTATAAGGACATGGCAAGGTTAGTAAGGAGCGAGATGTGCACACCAAGTTAGAGGAAGCTTAACCTCTAGAGAGGTACAAGGACCCGTCAAGCATTACCTTCCAAGTAGCCAGTCAGCGGGAACAGCAGGGACTTCAAATGGTGAACCAGTAATCCAGATGCCTGGCCATAAAGATGAAGCATGTCAACACTCTAGGGCCTGTAGCCACAGGGTCATTCAAAAAGAGCAGCATATCATTGGTGTAGAGAGTGATTTGGTCTTCTTTGACTCCCATCGGAATCCCCACAACTGTGCATCGCAGCTAACCCAAGTCACCAGTGGCTCAAACGTGAAGTTGAAGAGAAGAGGGGACAGGAGGCATCCCCATCTGGTCCCCCTTTGAATCGGGAACACCTGCAAAAGGGACTCATTTATTCAAATTCTGGCTGTAGGACCTGCATGTAGGGTCCTTACATAGGATATAAAGCGGGGACCAAAGCCCATTGGAGCTAGAATATCCCAGAAAAAATCCCATTAGAGGGAATTGAAAGCCGTCTTGAAATCTATCAAGAAAAGAGCGCTGGACCCTAGCAGCTAATGACGGTAAGCCACTGCACCCTGCAAATGCAGTGACGTGTACTACGGTGTGGCATAAACCTGCATTGGTCAGGGTGGCTCAGCGAGGTGATGACCCAAAGGAGACGGTTAGCCAGCACATTTGCGTATTAATTTTAAGCTCTGAGTTAATAAGTGAAACAGGGCGATAAGACACACAGCTTACCGGAGACTGCCCTGTGCTTGTGTAGGGCAACTATGGTCACCTTCTTTAACTATGCAGAGAATCGACCCTTGGTTATCGTGTCTTCATAGAGTGCCAATAAAGGCGGCGACAGCACTTTCTGACATTTCTTTTAATATTCTACAGGAAAGCCATCCGGTCATGGGGTCCCGCTGGAGTTCATGCCGGAAAGGGCTGCATCAACTTCCTCGAGAGTGGATGGTTCATCCAGGTCAGGTGCATTATCCACAGCAAGAGGGCGCAGTGGCAAGTCTACAATCAGAGGGGAAGAGTACTCACTTGATGGTTTCGGGTGGTGAGCATATACTATGTAATATTAGTCCACAATCACTGCCGCCGCATCATGGGTCTCGGTGACCAATCCCTGCTCAGGAACTCGGATACTAGAAGCCACTATTTCTCTAGGCTGAGAGATGCCAGCCAGTACAAGAACTTGCCCAACTTATCGCTCCAGCTTAAAACTCTGTTCTGGTAGGCCATCCAGCACTGTCGAGGATGAACTGATGCAACAAAAGGCTATCCAACACAAGTTAACATAGTTCAGTAGCACCTGCGGCGGACTGAGGCTCCGCCTGTGCTGTGCAGGCTTTCAGGCCTTCAACCTGTGACAATTGTTGACGGTCCCGATTACAGAAGTATGTATGGGCAATCCCCCTCATGAAAGCCTTACTGGAGGCCAAATGTGTACCCAGGGAACCCAAGTTAAGCTCCAGGAGGGTGTCTAGCTCCTGTGACAGGTATTCCGCCACATAGCTATCTACAAGGCGCCACGCATTAAGGCACTAAACAAGACATTCCCCCTCGGCAGTTTGGCCCAGGTAGGTGATGTTCGAGGCATGTGGGCTGCTGAATTCATATCTGTGCATAGATCGCCGCCTAGTGTTGGGTCCGGATGTTTGCACGTTGTTGTCCTGGAAGAGTCTTCGAAGTATCCTGAGATAGGTGACTCCTCCCCTGGACTACAGTGCGCATGGGCATCCTCTCCATCCTCAGATTGTTTTTTTCCGCCATTGGGTTCGGATGTGCTTATCTTGACTCAAGTTAGGAAAATTTAGTTTCAGGCCAAAAGGCCTTTAGTTTTCGTCTGTACTCTTCCCGATCGGTATCGACAGTTTACTTGCTAGTTTAGCGACCTTAACAACTTTTTTGGATCCGTTTCATCCGACCATCGCCCTTACATCGACGATGGAATCGAGGACCCCATTCAAACGGTGTCCTGTTTGCCACACGAAATATCCACATGTCGACGTCCACCCGGTGTGCAACAAATGCCTCTCTCCGGACCACGACGAATCGAAATGTATGGCCTGTGCCCGATTCAGATCCAAGAAGACTCTCCGGAATAGACGAGCCGCGAGACTAGAAGCGCAGCAAGCGGCACCGGCCCCGACCAACATCTTCAGCACCGAGGACGAAGATGTTGAAAGCGTGGAAAACATACACTCCAGCCCCGCTTCTGAACACCATTCCGGATCGGAAGACGCAGATGAAGAGCTTTTTCACAGGGAAGAAGCCGACGATGAGGTAGGGGACTACGATGAGGCCTTCGGGGCTGAAGAAGATAGCTCTGGTGAAGAGCAGGGCCTACCCGTCCAAACGGAGGCTATCAAAGTGCGTCAGTCTACGGCTCCGGTCGAGGGATCGCCTTCGGGCCTTACCCAAGATCAATCCCGCAGTTCTTCGGCCCCGCCCTCTGGCCCGGCCTCCAACATCCAGCGAGAGCCATTATTACCCAAAAAGACTGGTTTCCCTTCCACGAAACCGAAACCAATCGTCGCACCGGTTCAACAGAAACCGAAAGTGAAACTGACACTGGTCGGCTCGAAGACCTACACTCCTTCGACGCCAGCCAAAACCATCGGCTCCGACCGCACCAAAAGGGACTTCAGCGCCGAACTCGCTGCAGCGGATGTCAGCACCGATCCAAAGAGAAAGGCCATCGGTACCACCAAAGCGCCTCGGCCCCCGGCACCGAAGCAATCGGCACCGACCACCAAGGTTAAAATGGCTGCTCCATCGGAACCCACCTCGAAGGCAGCGACTACGGTCCAATCATCGACGCCGTCGACAGCTACTACCTCTCCTCGACTCGATGACCCTCTGGTTCCGACGAAGTCCACACCTACCTCTACAGAACCACTCGGCGCCAAAGAACCTTCGGCGTTCTCGGTGCGACAAGTTGCAGCGTCCTTGCAACGTATCAGAGAAAAGGCAGCCCTCCAGGCCACGTCAGGCTCCGAGCAGAAAAAGGCTCCAAAGGCACCTTCGGCACCAACCAACACCACCTTTGGTTTGCCGCCGTCCACGGCGCCAAAACTATTCGAGATCCGAACACGTGTCACCCAGACAAGGTCCCCATCTACTGGACACTCTCCTACTGGGCCATCACCGTCCCAATTCATCGACGCCGACACCGGCAGGCTCATGCTGAAAAAGCGGAAGATCACTTCAGAGCAGGCTTTGGACTCTTACAGAATCCCTCTAAAGCAAAAACTGCCAGCAGAATCGGAACCAGTTCTTTATAACCGCCTCCACACCTCCTATCCAGAGCCACAGTCCTTCTCTCCGACGCACTCCGACACGGACGCAATGGAGGATTACATGGGTGATGACACCACCTACCCCAGGGATATGGATCCTGAGGAGCAGCAGGACCCAGATCAAGCTTGGGATGACCCTGTAGACCCGGGTGCCGCTACAGATACCCAGGACACGCAGCTTTATGGCGCAAAAACATCTCCCACAGAGGACACTGCTGCATTCAACGCCCTCATTGAACGTGCCGCAGCCAATCATGGAGTGCAACTCCGCTCAGACACAATCGAGGACGATTTCTTGGTGGACACTTTTGCATCCTCGGAGAGGACTGTAAAGACTCTGCCCATGTTAAAAGGTGTCCTCAAGCCAGCAAAGGACATTTTCAAGGAAACAACCAGGGCACGGGTGATAAACCCCAGGATCGAGAAAAAATACAAGCCTGCGCCTGGGGACCCTATGTACATTAGAGGCCAGTTACCTCTGGACTCCATCGTAGTTGCTAATGCTCGCAAACGGGCACACTCGCAAACAACTGGTGATGCTCCTCCCCCGGACAAGGAGTCCAAGGTGCTAGCGACCTCCGGCAAAAGGATTGCAGCCCAGGCGGCAAACATATGGCGCATTGCCAATACACAGGCGCTCCTAGCTCGCTACGATCGCTCACACTATGACACGTTAGAGTCCCTACTCCAACATCTACCAGACGAGTACAAAGAGGCAGCGGAGCTCCTCATCAGGGAGGGACAACTTCTCACAAACGCATCCATTAAGTGTGCACTGGATGCCGCCGACACAACTGCGAGAGCAATAAACACCAACGTCATGCTACGACGACACGCCTGGTTACGACTCTCCGGATTCAAACCTGAGGTTCAAAATAACATCCTCAATCAGCCTGTCAACCCCGACTACTTATTCGGACCAGAGGTTGACACCACCCTAGAAAAGAACAAAAAAGACACAGACACTGCAAAGTCAATGGGGGCTCTGCAAACACAGACATTTCGTAGTGGCTCCTTTCGTCGCCCCGGAAATAGGGGAGCGGCTAGAGGACAGGGGTCACAGCAAACCTACAATAAAGGGGGCACACAGAGTGCCTACGATAAAAACACCCGAGGTGGATATCGTGGCTCCAGTACAAAGGGCAGAGGACGCGGTTACGGCAACACCAGGTCCTCCCCCAAAAACAAACAGTGACGCCCTCACCCTTCCCCCCGACCACATAACACCTGTCGGGGGAAGACTCCAGTGGTTCCTGTCCACGTGGAATTCCATCACCACGGACAGGTGGGTCAAAGATGTTATCCAACACGGTTACTGCCTCGAATTAACCTCCACTCCACCCACAATACCACCAAAGCACCGTCCTATGTCCTCAGAGCACTTAGCATTATTACAGCAGGAAGTGCTAAGTATGCTGCAAAAAGGCGCAATAGAGGTCGTGCCCGTCCACCAGCAAGGGACAGGGGGGTACTCTCTGTACTTCTTAATACCAAAAAAGGACGGGTCACTCAGACCTATACTAGACCTGAGACCCCTCAACCACTACATTCTCTCAGAGCATTTCCACATGCTCACCCTACAGCAGGTTCTCCTGCTGCTCAGACAGGAAGACTTCCTAGCCACACTAGACCTCAAAGATGCGTATTTCCACATACCCATACACCCGTCACACCGAAAATATCTCAGGTTCACTATTCAGGGGCAGCACTACCAATTCAAAGTCCTCCCCTTCGGTGTGACAACAGCACCCAGAGTTTTCACAAAGTGCCTAGCTACAGTGGCTGCACATCTACGGAGACAACACATTCACGTCTACCCTTACCTGGACGACTGGCTTGTTCAGGCAAAGTCAGCCCAGCAATGTGCCAGCCACATGTCCCTCACCATTCACCTTCTTCACAGTCTGGGATTCTCACTAAATTACCCAAAATCACATCTCCAACCCGCACACGTACAACAGTACCTAGGTGCGACCATAGACACTCTGGCAGCCACAGCTCAGCCAAATTTAGTGAGGATCAACAGCATGCAAATGCTGATCTCAAAGTTCAAACCTCAACACTCCCTTCCTGCGCGAGTGTTCATGCAGTTGATAGGCATGATGGCCTCCTGCATTTTCATAGTCCCGCACGCAAGACTACATATGCGCCCGCTTCAGGAGTGCTTGGCACGTCAATGGAATTAGGCTCACGGGCAATTAAAAGACCTAGTGTTGGTGAGCGGTCGGGCATACAACTCTCTGCATTGGTGGAATCCACAAAACCTTTGCAAGGGCCGACCGTTCCAAGAGCCTGTTCCACAAATAATACTGACGGCGGGCGCGTCTCTCCAGGGATGGGGAGCTCATATACTCAATTACACAGTGCAGGGACTATGGACAACACAGCAAAAGAAGATGCACATCAACCTTCTGGAACTGATGGCAATCTTCCTGGCAATGAAGGCATTCAAAGTACACTTGTGCAACAAAGTCGTGTTGATCCGGACGGACAACATGACTGCCATGTACTACATACAGAAGCAGGGAGGAACACACTCTCCACAGTTGTCTCATCTGGCTCAGAGCATGTGGAAGTGGGCCATTCAGAGGAACATATTCCTCATGGCGGAACACCTCCCGGGCAAGGACAACCAGATGGCGGATCTGCTCAGCACACACAGCCACCAGATGCACGAGTGGGAGCTACACCCATCAGTACTCCAACCGTACTTCCAACAGTGGGGTCATCCAGAGATAGACCTATTCGCCACAAGCGAAAACGCAAAATGCCAAAGCTTTGCCGCCAGGTTCCCACATCCACAGTCGCAGGGCAATGCGATATGGATGAACTGGTCCGGCAGATTTGCGTACGCTTTTCCCCCAGCGCCGTTAATACCGCTGGTGGCACGCAAACTGCGACAGCACTCACTGACACTCATACTGGTTGCTCCAACATGGGCACGCCAGCCATGGTACACCACCTTTCTGGAACTTTCTGTGGTGCCGCATCAAAGGCTGCGGATCAAACCCGCGCTTTTGACGCAGAACCATGGAGAAATTCAGCACCCAGATCCGCAACAGTTGAACCTGGCAATCTGGCTCCTGAAGTCCTAGAGTTTGGCTACCTAAACCTGCCACCGGACTGTATGGAGATCATTAAGGAAGCTAGGAGATCCACTACCCGGGCTTGCTATGCAGCCAAATGGAAGAGGTTTGTCATTTATTGCAACAACAATGACATTAACCCGCTAGACGCATCCATCCAAAACATAATCTGTTACCTCTTACACCTATACCGATGCAATCTGGCATATACCTCAATACGTATCCATTTGACCGCAATAGCAGCCTATCTCCAAAACAGGCAGCACCTCTCTTTATTCCGAGTGCCTGCCATCAAAGCTTTCTTGGAGGGACTTAAACGAGTGATTCCCCCAAGACACCCACCAGCACCGGTGTGGAACCTCAACTTGGTCCTCACCCGACTGATGGGTCCACCCTTCGAACCTCTCCACTCATGTGAGATTCAATTCCTCACCTGGAAAGTAGCTTTCCTAGTGGCAATCACTTCGTTAAGAAGAGTTAGTGAACTCCAGGCACTTACCATTCAAGAGCCATTCATACAGGTTCACGCAAACAGGGTTGTACTACGCACCAACCCCAAATTCATGCCTAAAGTAATATCGCAGTTCCACATCAATCAAACTATTGAACTGCCTGTTTTCTTTCAGAATCCACAAAATGTCGCTGAAAGAATGCTCCATACACTAGATGTCAAGAGAGCCCTCATGTACTATATAGACAGAACTAAACACTTTAGGAAGACAAAACAACTTTTCGTTGCCTTTTCTCCACAACACAAAGGCAACGCCATCTCAAAAGCAGGTATAGCCAGGTGGATCGTTAAATGTATTCAAATTTGCTATCAAAAGGCTAAACGCACATTAACGATTTACCCACGAGCCCACTCAACACGTAAGTTAGGGGCCTCCATGGCTTTCCTGGGAAACATTCCTTTACAGGATATATGTAGAGCAGCCACATGGTCCACTATACATACATTTACCAAACACTATTGCGTAGATGTACACTCAAAACAGCAGGCAGCTGTAGGACAGGCTGTTCTCAAAACTCTTTTTCAGACCGCTGCAGCTGGCACTGGTGGCCGCAGCTAATGGGAGATACTGCTATGTATTCTATGCACAGATATGAATTCAGCAGCCCACATGCCTCGAACTGAATATGCTACTTACCAGTATGCATCTGTTCTTGGCATGTAGGGCTGCTGACATTCATATCGCCCACCCTCCTCCCCGGCGCCTGTAGCAGCTGCAGCTCTCAGAATTACTGTATAGCATGGCCATCACTTTCTGTATCTACTCCATCACTGCCACAATGGCGAAAAACAATCTGAGGATGGAGAGGATGCCCATGCGCACTGTGGTCCAGGGGAGGAGTCACCTATCTCAGGATACTTCGAAGACCCTTCCAGGACAACAACGTGCAAACATCCGGACCCAACACTAGGCGGCGATCTATGCACAGATATGAATGTCAGCAGCCCTACATGCCAAGAACAGATGCATACTGGTAAGTAGCATATTCAAACTAGAGTGTGGTCCTAAAAAACCCTGGGGAGGAGCTACGATCCCTTAGTGAGGAGCAAACCAGTAGCGGGCATGAAGACATAGTTGATGCTTGAACTGGCCTTATGTGCTGCAGAGGTATGAGTGTAGACTTGTGTGCAAGAGTTCCAGGTGCACCAGACACCACAAAGTCCAAGGTAAGACGCCCAGTCCACAAAGCGGGAAGCCGCGGTGTTTTGGGGGGGGGCATCCCAGGCCCTTGAACTATCAGGGAAGGAGTGCATAGTCATATTGAAAGCCCCACCCATGATGGCGACTTTAGGAAGCTTGCTTTCTATGTAGTGTACTAAAATGAGGTATACTATGTGGAAAGTCCAGACAACCCCTATTGGTTTACTGAACTTTAATTCATAATCCCAAATGCTCTCTTTTGTGATTGTGTGAGTCAGCAGTTTAGGCTTATCAGAGGGTAATGTTAATGCATTTGTTGAATACACAGTCAATAAATGACACCTACTCAAGAAGAAACTCGAAACCAATTTAGAAAAATAAGTATTTTTATATTTAACACCAAAAATTTCATAATTGGATAATAACATTTTCGTGTAAGCAATTTTTGCATGTAAGTAAAAATGTCACTCAAATGTGTTTTTACGCGGTAATGCTTGACTATGGAGAAATACGCAAATGCTGCATACGGCTATTTGTAAACAATTCTCAGGAGTCCCCATAATAATTTTGGGTTCCAGGGGGCCAAGGTCCAACGTACCACCAGCAGTTCGAGTTTACCTGCCCTGGAGTGTTCATGTGCAGAGAAGCTGGATGGGTTGTTAGCCTTGCGTTCTACATCGTTGGAAAAGAGGAGGAGCCACCTAGAAACAGGCTTCAGAGGGGGCCGGAAAGTGCCAACGGGGGTCTTGGCTAGTGAGGGTCACGGGAGCAGGGGACTACCGTCTGCTGTTGTGGACCCGTCCCGGGGTTCTTGGGTGCAGAGGGTTTTAGTGGGCTGTTGCCTGTGCCTCAAAGGCACCCGCCGTTCTTAGTTAGACCTGTAAGGGGTGACAAAACAGGACAACAGGGCCACTCTCTGTGCTGGCCGTTGCGATGCTGACTTCCCTTGTCGTCTGCTCGATCTGTGTGGCGTTGGCGTCCGGATTGGACTCAAATAAGCTTTGGTTGCTGCAAAGGGTCCGGTACCCCAAGTATTTGTGCAGGGTGGCTCCGGTTAGTCCTAACATCTTCTCACTTGGTGGGGAGACAGCTCTGACCTCTTGTAGCATAATTACCTCTTTATGCCGCTGCATCGGTGGACCCGTTGAATAGTAGAATGGTGAAATGGATGTTGCAGTCGGTGGCTGCAGGCAAGTGGCTCCTCCACTTCAAGAGAGATTCTGAAGGCTTGGCAAAGTGCTGGAGGTCCTCCGAAGCTTTTGGAGGATGCACAGCAGCAGGACGAGTCGGGTATTTGGCACCAAAGTTCACCAGCAGTCTAAAGTTCTTGCTTCTTTAGCTCTTCTTTGTCCTCTTCTTTCTTGAATCAGATGAATCTAAGTTCCTGGTGTCAGGGTGCCACCTAATACTCAGTTTAGGGGAATTAACGGGAGTGAAGGGTAGTAGCCTGTGGATTACTTACTCTTGAGGTCACTACACCCCCCTATAAGACCACTTATGTTGGGGAGTGGACAGAACCTTGTCCCAGAATCTCTGTTCTCACCAAAATTAAAATGGTGGAACCCTTCTTTCATGGGGCGCCTCAGGCAGCTCACCTTAGGGATGTGACTGGGCCGGTAGTGCACCACACTTCCTAGCATAGCTAATTTCCCACCTGTCTAGGTGCTAAATGGGCCTCAGGGCTGGTTTTGGCGTCTCCCAGGTCTGGGCGACGCCAGGATGGCATATCACAGACGATAGGGGCTTTGAAGTCCCTGGTCTTGGTATGCAGAGTCACTAGCCATCCTGCTGGAGGAGGTGTGAACACCTTCCTTTGGAGCAGGCATTGTTTCTGGCTTCAGAGAGTGCAGGCTCTCACCTGAAGTGGGGGGGGGGCAGGAAAATGTCTGTGGTGACAGGCTGGATGATCAGCCTGCACACTAAGAGGCTAATATGTTTTCAGGGGGTTACCTCTAAGGTGCCCGCTGGGTGCAGATCTTAACAAATTCACTTCTGGCATCAGTCGTGATTAAGACAAGGTGGTCGATATCAAACACTAGGTTTTAGGAAAGCCATCATGTTGCTTGGGGAACTCGTAATGACTAGTATCCAGTAAATATACTTAAGATAGCTTCCCTGTTTACTTGTACTATCTAGCAGTGGAACTAGATAGCCCAGGGGCATATCTGCTCATACAGATATGTGCTCACATGAAATATAATGCACCATGCCTTAGAGCTATAAAGTCTGCTGTAGGGGTGACTTACGTATATTGCATTCAGTGTCTGTGGGCATGGCATGTCATGTTTTCGTGTCGTGTTTTCACTTTTGTCTGCACCATTTCATGCAGCCTGCGGTGGCAGTCTGCATGAGTTTGTTGGTGGTTCCCTTTGGGTGGCACAATACATACTGCAGCCCTTAGTGGACCCTCTTTAGTACCCATGACCTAGGTATCATGGGTATCCTCGAGAAAAGTCCGCCAATGCCGGTTTCACAGTGTTTAACGTAGGACCAGGCAGTTGAGGGAGAACATAAACGCTCAGCAAATTGTGGGCCTGACCATTAATTGGCCCCTCAATAGAAACAGATCTACACTGGAGGTCCATTGAGCTGCAAGAGACCACCATGGGAAGAAGTTTGTGAATTAGGATAGCTATGCTACGGGAGCCCTTAGTGTGGCCGGCGTGGTATATGAAAATAAGTTACTTACCTGTAACTACAGTTATCCAGTATTGGTATCTTTCATAGATTCACATGCCTGAATCATTCCCTGTCGTCGAGACGGGAGTCCCAAGATAACATAATCAAGCAGTATGTAAATAATGCCATAGGCTATAATGGCCCTGAGCCATGTTTTAAATAGCTTATTTATGTCCTTTTTTGAAAAAATAGCTAAACGTTGAATGCAGCCAATCAGCTGCTAGCACCCTCTAGAACTCTCCTAGCAGAGGCAGTTACCCTCAGATTTTCACCTCATGTCGGGTGTGAAGAGAGTCTCCCTGAGTTATACTCTGTTTTCTTCTACAAACTTCTTGAATTTATTCCAGAGAACTTTTTCTTCATTATGTCTGATAAAAAGGCCTCTTCTATCCCTGCAAGACCTGTGGCAAGAAGAGGATTCATGCTAATTATCCTCACAAGGACTGCATTTATTGCCTCCACCTAGCCCATGAAGTAAGGCAGTGCAAAATCTGATGCACTTTCTCTTCTAAGCCTCTGAGAGATGGAGAGGTGGGCTGCTTTTGTGTCTCCAGTCCACTAAGCACCAGAAATCATCCGAAGAGAACAGTGGTGGATCATCCAGACCTCACAAGAGAGTCCGCTCTCATGAGGACATCTCTGGAGAGGGCAGGAAACACCTCAAACCCTCCCAAGAGAGCAAGAGCTCTAAAAAGGAGAAACATCCAAAAGTCGCCTCAGAGCCTTCATCTTCAATCTCCTCTAATCCTATATGGAAAGGAAAGAAGGATCATAGAGACCACTCCTCAGATTCTGGGAAGTTCAGAGGCGAAAAAAGCGTCATTGACGACGTCACCGATCAACAAGACTTTCAGGAAATCCTGCAGGAAGATGGCTTGGTAGCGAATCAAGTGATTAGTGCAGTGGCAGATTCATCCGATCTAGCTGCACACGTATATTCCTGCGGCATCTGTTCCAGTCGCTCAGCCTGGTTGTGTCTCACTGGCCTTAAACCGGACGCACAACAGAGGATTGTGAATCTTCAGTTTAATGGCTCCTCACTGTTCGGAACTCTTGCGGACGATTAAATGTCCAAAATGAAGACAGAGCTGGACACGGTTAAGGCCGTTGGGTTGGAGAAGCGGAAGGAATTCCGAAGAAGGTTATATCCATACGACCGGCGTTCCTTTCAGCAGAGGGTTCAAACCCCTCAGTGGTCTACCCAGCAGCAACATCAGCCCAGGTCACACTACCATCAGGGGAGACCGGGTAGAGGAAGGGGACCTACAAGACAGCTGGCGTCCACATCAAAGCCACCAGCAAAACAATGAGCGATGGCTTCTTCCATGCCCGTTAGTCACTCTGGTGGGAGGAAGTATCTCGTTTCACCTGGCAGAATGGAAGACAATCACAAACGACAAGTGGGTTCTGAATATTGCTCAGATTCAAATCCCCACCTCCACCAGTTCCTCCACGAGGCAAATGCTTTCAAAATCACCTTTTGTTGCAGGAGGAGGTGAACAGTCATCTGCTAAAAAGAAATGCCATAGAAACCGTTGCTGTTCAACATCAAGGGCAGGGTATATATTCCCATTATTTTCTGGTACAGAAGGGAGGTCCCACCAGAGAATACAGACCAATACTCGACTTGACACCTTAACACATGGCCCATCTGTAGATATTTAAAGTGGTCAGTGTCCGCAATCCTAAATTCCTGCTGTAGGGTCTTGAGTATAATGTAGGCCTGTCCCCTCCATACTTCGCCCAATCGCTCAATTCCTATTTAAAGAAGCCCTGTATTTTCCAGACCTCTTGTAGGATGTTGCTTTCTCACAAGGGGGTTGTCCCTCTCAGCTTGTTCTCCCATCCTAGGAATCTGGTGGCTTACCTCCAGGTTCTCACAGTCCCCTGTGTTTGCAGTGGCAATGCGCCCCTTCTTTCCCTGCTATAAAGCAACGTGGCGTATCCCCGCGTTCCCATGTTCTATCGACCCTATAGGCAGGTTCTGTAGTATGTGAGAATACACAATCGTTAATCACTGACAGTTAGGGTGCTCAATAATATTTACATATATCAGGGATGGGCGCCCCCCCCCCTTTCATACATTCCTCTCTATAATTTGGAGAGTGAAATTCTCAAGCATCCCCCTGTTGTCAGGTTCTCACTCCGCGGAATCCAGACGCAGCAATAAGCTCCACCTCCGGACCTTCCCAACACCCTGAAGGATTACACACAGGGTGTTTGAAAGATACGGCGAGGGAAAAAAATCCCCAAAAGGGGAAAAAACCCAAAGGAAGGGAAAAGGGAGGGTCAGCAGGGAAAGGAAGCTGGAAAAGACAAAACACAAGGGTTAACAGAAGGCATACATACTACTCTCAGTAATTTCTCGCTATAACCATTAATGAATCACCTGTATTGTTTCAGCACAATGACTCTATTGTGAGAAGTTGGCCTGATATGTAGTGCTCACTATTCTAGTGATCACTGTGTATCATTCCACACGACCCTTATTGATGATTGGTTGTAAGTCAACCTTTTAGACCAGCTATCCTAGTAGCGTGGATACGAGCAGTCTTAGGCTAAACTCTAGAGGGCGTGTTAAGCCAGCTGTTTACCATCACATATACCCCTTGAACACCAAGTGAAAGGACACCACACAAGTTGTTATGAAAATAAAAGGATATTTATTTATAACAGGACTACCCTGGCTCTTTATGAGTCAGGGCGCTAAGCACACTACAAAACTCTTAGGAAAATACTTCAGTTGCACAATTTACACAAATGCCCGAGGGGCACGAGAAACCACCTACACTAACAGTGAAATGCGAATGGTTAGAGTCTGGAGATACTGATCCCGGAGTGATCCGATCAGGGGGACTAAACGAAAAAGGAACTGGACACTTGTAGAGCGAACCTGCGATGGAGCACCGAGATGCTCGAGTTACCTAGCCCGGAGGCTGCGGCTGCGTGAAGTTCGTCAAGATGTCGGGAGTCCTCGTGTAGTCTCAGGAGCCTGAAAGAAGAAGTTGCTGGCAGGCGACCAGTGACGATGTTCAGAGCGATCCAAGCCTGGATCGGTGGTGAAGGATAACCTGAAAGCAGAGGGGACTCAGTTCTCAACCGCTAGCCAGCGATCGTGTGGGTACCAGGAGGGTACCGGCGGAAGTCACCTCGACCAGGTGAGTGGGTGACGTCGGACTCGGCTGTTCCTCGGACCAGGAGGCGCGGCGGCGACCAGGATGGAGGGCGAGCTGTCCCACGAAGGTGTCTGCTGTCGATGATGCTGGGCCCAGGAAGGGGCAGCGGATCTTGGCAGTGGCCACCCAAGCGGGGGAGTCAAGATGGCGTCGGGAGTGGACCAGGAGGGTCCGGGGTACTCCTCTGTTGAAGGGGAGCAAGAGCCAGTCTGGAGCAACCAGACTAGTGATGAAACAAAACGTGGTGCGTCGTGAAGCGGGCCACAAGCCGGTCGGCAAGTGGTCGGACAACGCGGTGAACAGCAAGGAGCGGAAGGGCCCCCCACGCAGATCTCGTGGATGCTGGGGAGACAGACTTCGATGCTGGAGCTGCTCAGGGTTTAGGGTTTCTCAAACCCTAGGTGCACTCACTCGAGGGTCCCTCGGTGGGCGTGCTAGATAAGCGTCGTGCAGGTCCTGAAGATAGCCGGTCCCGCAGGTCTCGTCACACCTACGACTCTCAGCTGAGCTGATGAGGGAGGTAAAAGGTCAGAGATGGCAGGGAACTCGGGTCTCGTCGAGCTGGGCAGTCTTGATCCGTAGGAGAGACTTACAGCAAACCGCAAGCGCTTAGGTGGTGCCTGCTGGTGCAGGGTGGCTACTCCTTAGCCACAAGGGAGAGTCTTCAGAAATAGTCAAGAGTTCCTTTCGTGGAAAGGGGTTCGTGATTCGGAGGTATCCGATTATCTGATTATCCGATTATCCAATTTGGGAAGGGGACTCGCCCCTACCTTTATTCTAAGAAAAGGGGCTGGCCCGTGACTAGGTTCTACCTATGGGTGGAGCCAGGAGGGGGGTGGTTACACCCCTATCCTTTGTCCGGCTTCGCGCCAGCTCAGGGGCCGGTGTGCCCCCGAAACTGGTTTGAGCCGGGCTATGCACAGTGAGCACCGGGGTGCCACTTGCAGTCACCTTCCTTTCAGCCCTGCCCACCTGGGATACACAAACCCTGTCTGGGACGGTGCTAACACCGCCCTCGACAGGAAACCCTTTGTCCAAGCTCCCTTTGCTGGAAGGTCCCCCAGCAGCGGGAGGTCAGACTTGTGTCTGGTGGCAGCATCCATTTTGTGATGCTGAGGCTTGAGTCAACTTTAACCGGGGTTCAAGGTTACTTCCATGTCGTGTCCCTCTAAAAGGGGGGGAATGCCAACCCCGTCACCCGGACTGGCGAGGGGTTCGTATTCCCATTCGTATGACACCTTACTCGACATGTGTAGGTGATGCGAGGCCAAAGTTAGCAAATAACCGCTAGGATTATAAGGCATTAAAAGTAGTTGGCCCGCGTCACCATGGAACGGCTATTAGGACTTGGTTCCACAAGCCGTCGACGGGCTCAGCTCGCGCCAGAGCACCGTCCCACATGATCCCCTGCACTCTGCCTTCAGGATTGATAAGGCCTGCCATAGGAGTGACTGATAGGAACCCATGTGTCCATGTTAGGGTTTAGGTGTAGGAATACTACACCTACAGCAACGGGTGATTACACCACGTGGCCCCAGCTGTCGTGCAGCCAGTTGTGTCAGATTTGGGCGGCCACTCCAGGGGTGGCATAATACATGCTTCAGCCCCTGGTAGGCCCTGGGTACACCGATGCCCTGGATACCTGTGGTATGCTGAGACAGGGACTGACAAGGCGGCCCAGTTCCAATTAGTGGATGCACCTAACGTACATGTGTGTTAATTTCGAGAGAGAACAGCTAGGCTGTGGGTCTGATTGGCAGGCCCACAGCCGGAGAAAGTCGTAAACCAATGAAGCAAAAGCAAAAAATCTGGGTGATCATAGGATTGCAGACCCTACTCTCCTACATCTATTCCCTGGAACGCTTCCGCTATCCCTTCTCCCTACAGAACACACAAGAAACCAGATCCATAAACATGGGAACAAAGACCTCTCAAGCTCCTTATATAGTGCATCAATAGACTACCTACTCTCATCAGAGGGCTGCTTAACCTCTAAGGGATCCGCAGTGCTAGCTCCTGAGTACGGAGATTTCACTCCTTGTGAAATCTCCCAAAGGTGGCTGTAATGTAATCAAAAAGTAACATATCGCTGCGAGGTATATTAACAGCATATACCCCGAAAGTCTAACCAAGGCTCTCTCCCCACACGGGGACCCCTCCAACCACGGTAGGGCGTAGTGATCAGCTACCGCCGCCCGCGTTGGCACTTGTAATCCACATATGACTCTCTTCGTGACGGCAATGCAGAGGATGTCTCCCCCTCGCACTCCGCCACTGGCATGCACTCTGTGAACCCTTGAACAAAGGCACCACCTCCCGACTGCTCCTTGACTCACCGCACGGACGTCCGGTCTCTGGTAGAGTCTCTCGGACTATCGCCAGGGTGTCAATGTTCTCCCGGGTGCGTCAGCGAACTCTGCCGTACGCCCGCCGGAGCTCCAAAGTTATACGGTCCGTGTGCACCACCAACTATGAGGGAAAAGCTACAGGAACTTCGGTTGGTAGCTACAGCTCCCTCGGCTCTTACAAAATCACGAACGCCTTCGTCTGAGTTTACTTCCCCTATATCCGGTCCTACCGCAAAGGCTGCTGGGATCGGTAGTTCCAACCTCCGGACCTCTGGGAAATGTAGTTCGTTCGGCAGTCGCGAGGGCTAGACCCTGACACCTGTGAGAAGTTGGCCTGATATATGATGTCACTAATTCTAGTGTACACCTTGTATCAGTCCAAACAACCCTTATGGTGATTGGTTGCATAGTCAACCTTATAGACCAGCTATCCTAGTGGTAGCATGGACAAGAGCAGTCTTAGGCTAAACTCTGAATGGCATGTGAAGCCAGCTGTTATACCATATGTAATCCCTTGAATACCAAATGAAAGGACACCACAACAGATATATATACAAATAGAATGTATTTATTCTAGTCAAACCCTCAGCACTCTTTATGAGATTCGAGGTAAGTACAACACAGTCTTATTTAAGCATACATTAAGTCACACAGGTAAAAAGTAATACAGTTAGGCCCTAGGGGCCACGCAAACCATATACTAAGTAAGTGGTATAAGAACCACTGTCACGAACACAGGATAGGCCTAGGCCTAGGGAATCGCTGGGGCTACACTATACTACCAAAGGTTAGGAAGTGGGAGGCCCACGGGATTCAGGTGCAGAGTGGAAACACTCACGCGTAATGCGTAAAAGTCGATAGAAATGGAAGTTATTAGAAATTAACAGTTTTAGGACACTTCTGGTATAGCTAGGAAGTCGAGACTCGGAAACTAGACCCTTGGATAGTCAATACCCTTGTGAGCACCGAAGTACTCAAGTTACCTAGCCCACGGGCTGCGGGTGCATAGGTGTGAACTTGCGTCGGGTTTCGTCGTTGACTCATATGGATGCCTGAAGGAAAGTTGCTGACAGGCAGTCAGTGAAGAGTGTCCGGTGGATCCCAAGGATGGGATCAAGAAGGAAGGATACCTGTAAGCAGAAGGGACAGAGTCTGGGCCACCAGCCAGGAGCCGGGAAGGAACCAGGAAGGAACCAGGCGATGTCGTGAAGATGCAGGTGAAGAGGTGAAGCTTGTCGCAGCAGTCACGGGTACCAGGAGGCGTTGCGGACGACCAGGACCAGGAGGTGAGCTGTCCTACGAAGGCTCTTGCTGTCGGCGGCGTCGAAGTCGAGTCAGGACTCAACAAGCCTTGGCAAGCGGAACCCACGCAGGATGGAGGACTTGCTTCTGGTGCAGACCAGGAAGGTCTGGGGTGCTTCTCTTTCACAGAGGAGCGGGTGCCAGTCTTGAGGAGCCGGACCAGCAAGATTGAAAACAAAGGTTTGTCGTCGCAGAGGTCACTAGCCAACGGGCCAGCAACCGGACAACACGTCGAGCAACTCGGGTGCAGAAGGGCCCCACGCAGAACACGTGAAATGTGGGGAGCTGATCTTCTTTGCAGATGGTGCTTGGGATGGGGGTTTCTCAATTCCCCAAGCACAGCCTCGAGGGAGCCTCGGAAGTCGCTCTAGTCAGGTACTAGCCACTTTTCCCAAGTCGCCAGTCCCACGTCCCTCGTCGCCTCCACGGGTCTCCGCTTCGCTGTAGATGTGGATCTGGGTCAGAGGTGTCTGGAAGTCTCGGCGCTGGTCAGTCTCTGCAGTCGTCCCTCGTAGGATTAGTCGCAAAGCAGCGGTTGCTGGATGGTGCCTGGTTGCCCAGGGTGGTCACTCCTTGGCCACAAGGGAGATTTCTTCAGTCTTCTTCCTGAGGTCGAATGTCGAAGGTCCAGAGTTTCTGTTCAAGTTGCAGATTCAGGTTAATCTAATTTAGCAGGGCTCAGCTACCTACTGATATACTGGGCTAGTGGGCTGGGCTACCTGCAAGGTCCCTCCTATGGGTGGGACCAGGAAGGGGAGTGGTTACACCCCCTTTCCTTTGTCCAGTTTCGCGCCAGGGCTGGGGCTGGAGTGCCCCAGCGCCGGTTTGAACTGGACTATGCATGGGACACCTTGTGTGCCCCAGGCAGTGTCTAGTTTCTTTCATCCCTCCCTGCCCCAATACACTAACTCCTGTCTGGGGTGGTGCTCGCACCTCCCAAGGCAGAAAACCTATTGTCCAAGCCTCCCTCGCTGGAAGGACTCCCAGCAGCAGGAGGTCAGACTTGTGTCTGTGGCAGCAGCATCCATTTTGTGATGCTGGGGCTCTGGTTAACTTTAACTGGGTAGTAGGTCTTCAACATGTCTTCTCCCTCTAGAAGGGAGGAATAATATCCTCATGGCCAGAAATGGTATGGGGGTATTATTCCAAAGTGTTAGACACCTTACACGACATGTTTTGATAAAGCCAAACCATAGTTACCATAACCGTTTAAGATTATAAGGCACTTCAAGAGTATATGGTAGGCTATATCATAGAACAGCTACAAGGACATGGTTCCGAAAGCTGCAGACAGGCTCAGCTCATGCTAGAGCACCATCTCACATGTTACCAAGCACTCTGCCTCCAGGATTGTTAAGGCCTGCCATAGGAGTGGCTGATAGGTACACATGTGTCTATATATAAGGTAGGTATAGGAATACTACACCTAAGCAAGGAGTGATTACACGACCTTGCCCCAGCTGAGTGATCAGCCAGTTGTGTCATAATGGGAGGCCAGGCCAGGGGTGGCACAATACATGCTGCAGCCCCTGGTAGGCCTAGGGTACACCTATGCACTGGGTACCTAAGGTACACTGTACAGGGGCCAATAAGGTGATCCTAACCAATTGGATTATGCACCTAAAGTACATAGCATAAATGTAGAGAGAGAACAACTGGGCTGTGGGTCTGATTGGCAGGCCCACAGCCACATCTAAGTCGAAAACCAGTGAAGCAAAAGCAAAAAGTGGGGGTGAACATAGAAAGCAGACCCTACTCTCCTACACCCCCATCCCAGAGAAGCTGTTGCAATAGACCATCCAGTTTTTCATAGAAAGTATGTGTTATCTTATAGGGGGGTTTTGCATAACGTATAACAGTTGTGGCAGGGTCATCATTGTAAACAGCATTGCTCTGCTTATCAGAGAGAGCGGTAGCTTCCACCAATGATCCATGTCTCCACTAAGGTGGTCCAGATATGTGTACAGCTTTTTTGTTAGAAAATCCTCCCTATTTCTCATTGTATAAATGCCTAAGTACTTGAACCCATCTCGATCAATCTGAATCGCGCATCGGGTCAACGATATGGGGGTGTTACCACACAGTCTACCGTCATTTGCGGCCTTGTGGCATAGTGCAAGATGTCAGTGTATAGGGACAGTTCTTCCTTGCCATACCCACCACAGTTAATGCCTCTTATCTGAAAGAAACACGTTAGTTAGATTCCTCACCTTAGAATATCCCCAGGCATCAGGCTGGATCCGCAAAGTTTTGTCAGCAATACCCCTGCGCGTCGCTAGGCGTCGTCTGCGGCTCCGCGTCCGTCGTCGGCGTGGTGCGCCGGGATGACGTCGTCGGAGTACTTAGACGCCGCCACACGCGCTGACTTCAGTTCTTCTTTTTTCCGCGCCAGACAGCGCCGATCCGGGAAGAGCTTACCCCTTAGTCATTTTTTGACTAAACTTTTTGACTCTTTTGGTCTCTTGTAGACTCGACTCTGGTGCCGGTAGGATGCCCGGGTTCAAACCCTGCGACTCCTGTCACTGACTGATGTCGGTTACGGACCATCATCGCCGGTGCCTGTTCTGCTTGGGGGCCGACCACGATTCTGAGTCGACTGCCGGGCCCTGACTTCGAAAGGCTAGGCGGGAGCGGTCCCGCAAGCTCCTGGAGTACTGGCAGTCGGCTCTGCGCCGTTCACGGTCCCGGTCGAGGGGGAGGTCGAGGGACCGGTCGCGGAGCCGCAGTCACCACCACTCGTCAGGTTCCAAGTCTTTGGGTAAGTCGAAGCATGGTAAGAAGTCCAAGAGGCGACATCGCTCTTCGGGCTCCCCTCGCTGGTCGCGCGACTCGGCTGAGGGCTCGGGTGGTACCACCCACGCGGCTCCGTCGGAGCCGCAGGAGTCGTATCCGTCCCCATACCCGCCGGTCCCTGGGACCGGCGCGAATCCGGAGGAGATCAGTGCCTTCCTCTCGGCAATGAGAGGCCTGGCTCTGCCGTCGACGCCTGCCGGCGTGCCTTTAGGTCCCGCGGGCTCGACTGGGGTGCCTAGCGGGCTCGCGACTCCGGTCCCAGCGCCGTCGTCGACTCCGGTCCCGACGCCCCAGGTACCTGCGGGATCCAGGCCTGGATCCCAGACGACGCCGGTCGACCTCACGACCCCTCCGCCGGCGTCGCTTCTGGTACCACCTCCGGCGCCGATGGGTGGCAATATCATCTTTTGCCCGGCTCCGATCATTCCACCTGTCTACCAGGAATCGGATGACTGTGACGACTGGGAGGGGTCTGAGGACCCTCTGGCCTTGCAGGCCAACTTATCACAGGACTGGGCAGATGAGCTGGGGGATGCCAGTGGTCTGGACAGCTCCCCTGACACTGGCATCTGAAAGAAACACGTTAGTTAGATTCCTCACCTTAGAATATCCCCAGGCGTCAGGCTGGATCCGGAAAGATTTTTCGCCAGCAATACCCCTTGCGCGTCACTAGGCGGCGTCTGCGGCTCCGCGTCTGTCGTCTGCGTCGTGCGCCGGAATGACGTCGTCGAAGTACTTAGACGCCACCCTCGCGCGCTGACGTCAGTTCTTCTTTTTTCCGCGCCAGACAGCGCCGATCCAGGAAGAGCTTACCCCTTAGTCATTTTTTGACTAAACGTTTTGACTCTTTTTGGTCTACTGTCGACTCGACTCTGGTGCCGGTAGGATTCCTGGGTTTAAAGCCTGTGACTCCTGTCACCGACTGATGTCGGTGACGGATCACCATCGCCGGTGCCTTTACTGTCTGGGACCCGACCACGATGCGGAATTGTGTATCGACTGTCAGGCCTTGACCTCGAAGGCTAGGCGGGAGTGGTCCCGTAAGCTTCTCGAGCTTCGACACTCTGCTCCGCGCCGTTCAAGGTCCCAGTCCAGGAGGAGGTCGAAGGACCGGTCGCGGAGCCACAGCCACCATCACCGCTCGTCGGGCTCGAAATCTTCGGGTAAGTCGAAGCACTCAAAGAAGTCGAAGAGGCGACACCGCTCTTTGGACTCCCCTCGCCGGTCGAGGATCAGGGTGGTCCCACCCCCACGGCTCCGCAGGAGCCGCGTCCGTCCCCATACCCGCCGGTCCCTGGGAGTGACGCGACTCGGGCAGAGATCAGTGCCTTGCTCTCGGCCATGAGGGGCCTGGCTCTGCCGTCGACGCCTGCCGGCGCGCCTTCGGACCCCGCGGGCCTGACTGGGCGAGCTGGCGGCTGCGGCCCCGGCGCCGTCGATGACTTCGATCCTGACGCCGCAGGTCCCCGAGGGATCCAGGCCTGGATCTCTGCCAGTGCCGGTCGACCTCACAACGCCTCCTCCGCCGGAGCCGACACCGGTTCCACCTCCGGCGCAGTCTCCGGACGACGCCGTTCCCCGGTTCAGCCCCGGTCCGGGCCCGGCGCTGTCCGATGCCGCACCAGACGCCGATGGATGAACATTTCATCTACCGCCCGGCTCCGATCATTCCCCCTGTTTATCAAGATTTGGATGACTGGGGCGACTGGGAGGGGTCTGAGGACCCTATGGGCAGGCATGGCTATTTATCACAGGACTGGGCAGATGAACTGGGGTATGCTAGTGGTCTGGACACCTCCCCGGACACTGGTTTCATCTCTCCTCCGACTGTGGCCTCGGGGGAAGGTGCAGCTTTTTCAGTGGTGCTGCGCAAGGCGGCCGACACCCTTGGGCTGGAGTTGCCTGCTGTGGCCATGAGGACTAACCTCCTCACTGAAGTGCTTCAACCGTCAGCAAGCTCCTCGGAGCCTCTGCTGCAGTACAATGAGGCACTAGTGGACGTTCTGCAGGGCACCTGGTCCAAGCCCTCCACAGTACCTCCTGTGGATCGGAACGTGGCCCGGCGCCACCGCCCCGGGCGACCCCAGTTTTCTGTCTCAACACCCCACGCCCGAGAGTCTGGTTATCCAGGCCTCTACTTCCCTGTCCTCCTTCCTGTCCTCTCCTCCGGATCGGGAATCCAAGAGGCTGGAACAGTTCGGAAAGAAGCTGTTCTCTTCCCTTAGTTTGGGCCTGCGGTCTTTGAATACCGCTTGCCTCTTGGACCGTTATTCCCCTCTCTGTGGGATACGATGGAGGACGTGCTGCCCCTGTGTCCGGAGGTGGCCCGGACACGGCTCGCCCAGTCTCTCGCCGACGGGCGAGATGCAGCACGACATGCTATACAATGTGGACTAGACACTACGGGCTCGCTGGGTAGGGCGATGTCAACCAAGGTGGCGCTCCGTCGCCATGCCTGGCTGCGGTCCACGTCTTTCTCGGGGGATGTCCAGAGTACCCTCATGGATATGCCCTTTGATGGCACTCGCCTTTTTGGCGAGAAGGCGGATAGTGCGCTGGCGCGCTTCAAGGACTCCTGGGCTACGGCCAAGTCCTTGGGCCTCTCTGCCCCGCGACCGCAAACTTTCGCCTTTCGCCCCTTTCGTGGCCAAGGAAGGGGCTCCCCCTCATGTCCGCCTAGCCACCGGCCGCAGACTCAACCTGCACGCGGTCGCGGACGTGGATTCCGCCGAGGCGGTACCGGGGGACAACATGCCGGTCAGTCCACATCCACCCTGGCAGCATCCGCCTCAAAGCCCTCCTAGTCCGAGCTTTCAGGCCAATTCCACGCCAATGGGCGGCAGGGTTCGCCATCACCTGCTCCACTGGCGTTCCATCACTTCGGACAGGTGAGTGCTGCAAATCGTCCGAAGGGGCTACTCCCTCCCCTTCGAGACGACCCCTCCTGCCATGCCACCGCAGTGCCACTGTATGTCGGGGGATCACTTGAATCTTCTGCGGGAGGAAGTTGCGGCCCTCTTGGCCAAAGGGGCCGTCGAGCGCGTTCCTGGCCCAGAAGTAGGTCGTGGTTGCTATTGCCACTACTTTCTGGTTCCCAAGAAGGGCAAAGGGGGCCTACGCCCTATCTTGGACCTCAGGAGCGTCAACGCCTTCCTCCAGAAGGAGAGGTTCAAGATGCTCACCTTAGCTCAGGTTCTAGCTGCCCCAGACCCTGGAGACTGGATGGTAGCGTTGGACTTGCAGGACGCTTATTTCCACATCCCCGTCCTGCCGGCCCACTGGCGTTACCTGCGGTTCACGGTGGGTCAAGAGCATTTTCCGCTCACCGTGCTCCCCTTCGGCCTCACCAGTGCCCCTCGGGTGTTCTCGAAAGTGATGGTGGTGGTCGCAGCTCATCTGCGCAGATTAGGGGTTCCAGTCTTCCCCTATCTCGACGACTGGCTGTTGAAGGCGGGTTCGCCCCAGCAAGTCGTCTCCCACCTCCAGACTACGGCCGACCTCCTGCATTTGCTGGGGTTCTCCGTCAGTGTGCCGAAGTCGCATCGGAGTCCCTCCCAGAAGCTCCTCTTCATCGGAGCGGTTCTGGACTCGGCGCAGTTCCGGGCCTATCCGCCGGAACAGCGGGTCCGGGATATTCAGGCTGTGATTCCCATTTTTCAGCCTCTATCCCGGGTTTCGGTCATGTTGGTGCTGCGGCTTCTGGGTCTGATGGCCTCCTGCATCCTATTAGTGCTTTACGCCAGGTGGCGAATGCGGGCTCTGCAGTGGGACCTGAAGTTTCAGTGGGCCCGGCATCAAGGCAACCTGTTTGACCATGTGTTGATCTCGGAGGGAACTGCCAGACAGTTGCAGTGGTGGCTTACGAACCGCGATTGGGTCAGCGGCAGATCCCTCTCCCTACCCCACCCGGAGCACGTAGTGGTGACTGATGCGTCCCTCCTGGGATGGGGGGGCCACATGGAGGAGGCGGAGATCAGAGGACTCTGGTCTCCAGCAGAGTCTCTGCTCCATATCAACCTTTTGGAGCTGAGAGCGATCCGACTTGCACTGAAGGCATTCCTTCCTGTTGTCCGGGGAAGTGTGGTGCAGGTGTTCACGGACAACACCACCGCCATGTGGTATTGCAACAAACAGGGCGGGTTGGGGTCGTGGACCCTTTGTCAGGAGTCGGGACATGGCTGGAACATCAGGGCATCACCCTGGTGGTTCAACATCTGGCGGGCTCTCTGAACGCCAGAGCAGACTAACTCAGCCGCCGGTGCATGATGGATCACGAGTGGCGTCTCAACTCAGACGTGGCGCAAGGCCTCTTTCGGCAGTGGGGAGAGCCTTGGTTAGATCTATTCGCCACTGAAGAGAACGCGCAATGTCAGCAGTTCTGCGCGTTGGAGTTTCCAAGGTGACACTCGCTCGGGGACGCTTTTCGTTGCGAGTGGAGTTGTGGTCTGTTGTACGCCTTTCCGCCTATACCACTTCTGCCCAGAGTGCTGAAGAAGATCAGGCGCGACTGGGCCCAAGTCATCTTGGTGGCTCCGGATTGGGCACGAAGGTACTGGTATCCCGAGCTACTCAGTATGTTGACCGATCCTCCGATACGTCTGCCTCTTCAGGAGGACCTTCTGTCGCAGCAGCAGGGGACGGTCCTCCACCCGAACCTGTCCAGTCTCCACCTTCATGCGAGGAGATTGAGCGGCGACAGTTGATGCCATTTGACTTGCCTCCTGACGTCTGCGATGTGATTCTGGTAGCCAGGCGTCCCTCCACTAAAACGGTATACGCCTGTAGGTGGAACAAATTTGTGGCATGGTGCACAGCAAAGGCTGTGGATCCCCTTTCCGCCCCTCTTTCTGAGGTTCTCCTCTTCCTTCTTTCTTTGGCCCAGCAGGGCTCTGCTCTGCGCACTCTTAAAGGTTATCTTTCTGCTATCTCTGCCTTCCTTCGGCTTCCTGATCAGCCTTCTCTTTTCAAATCCCCTGTTGTTTCTCGATTTCTTAAGGGCATTACTCACATGTTTCCTCCTGTCCCTTTCGTAATGCCTCAGTGGGATTTGAAACTTGTTTCGACATATCTGATGTATTCTCCCTTTGAGCCACTTCATAATTGTCCTCTTCGTCTCTTGACGCTTAAGACTGCTTTCCTGATGGCCATCACCTCTGCTAGAAGGGTGAGTGAGCTCCAGGCTCTCTCTTCTATGCCTCCTTTCCTTTCTGTCCATCCGGACAAAGTTGTTCTCAGAGCTCGTCCTTCTTTCCTAAGGTTGTGACTTACTTTCACATTGGGCAGTCTGTCACGTTGCCCACCTTCTTTCCGCCTCCGCATCCCTCGAAAGAGGAAGAGCGGCTCCACCGTCTGGACCCAAAACGGGCGCTGTCCTTCTATTTGGATCGCACCAAGCAGTTCCGGGTGGACGACCAACTCTTTGTAGGCTACGTGGGCGCTAAGAAGGGACGAGCGGTGCACAAACGGACCATCTCTCCGTGGGTCGTTTTGTGTATCAAGGCATGTTACTCCTTAGCTAAAAAGGAACCTCCTGTAGGGCTGAGAGCCCATTCTACTCGGGCCACTGCGGCTTCCACTGCACTGGGACGGGGAGTCCCCTTGCACGACGTCTGTCAGGCGGCAACGTGGGCATCGCTGCACACGTTAGCCAACACTACTGCCTGGACAGCCAAGTCCGGAGAGACGGCTTCTTTGGCCGTTCTGTTCTCCAGGACTTTCTGGTGTGATCTTGGTTCGCAGACCCACTACCGGGGTTGGTATTGCTGGGGTGTCTATTCTAAGGTGAGGAATCTAACTAACATGTTTCTTTCAGATGAACAAGTTACTTACCTTCGTTAACGATGTATTTGTAAGAAACATTAGTTAGTTAGATTCCTCACCGACCCACCCATCCTCCCCGTTCTGCAAACCGATATCTAGAGTTGAGGTTATCTCTTTCAGGGTCCTAGAATTTTTTGGCACCAGTGTCAGTCTCTTGCATGGCCCTGCGTTCCTGGCGTGGAAAGCTATGTACAAGAACTGACGTCAATGCGCGAGGGCGGCGTCTAAGTACTCTGCCGACGTTATCCCAGCGCACGACGACGGACGCGGAGCCGCAGACGACGCCTAGCGACGCGCAGGGGTATTGCTGACAAATCTTTCCGGATCCAGCCTGACGCCTGGGGATATTCTAAGGTGAGGAATCTTACTAACTAATGTTTATTACAGATAGATCGTTACCGAAGGTAAGTAACTTGTTCATCAGGGGCTAAGGTGCCAGAGTAAAAAGCATTGAGGACAGTGGCCACCTTTGCCCCATTCAATGCAGTCGCAACATAACATTATTTACCCCTACCACTGTGTAAAAGCCGAACCTACTTACAGAATTTGACTCCAAAACTCAACGTTGTAAGAGCCACGAACAGGTAATTCCATTCAATACTGTCGAGTGCCACTCGGGTGTCCAGGGAAAGCAACACAGCCTGTTTGGCCGGAAGGGCCATTGGTTGAGTGGAGCACTCCATACAAGCACCTCAAATTGAAACGTGTTCCTCTGTGCGGCATAAAGCCAGATTGATCAGGGCGGACAAAAGACGTAATGACTGGTCTCAGTCTGGTCGCCAGTGCCTTGGTCAAGACTTTGACCCCAAGGTTGAGCAACGCTAGAGGTCTATACGAACTGCAGGCGTCACACAGCTTATCTTTTTTGGGTAGGACTATTATCAATCAATCAATCAATCAATCATAGGCATTTATAAAGCGCACTACTCACCCGGAGGGTCTCAAGGCGCTAGGGGGGGGGGTCCGCTACTGCTCGAACAACCAGGTCTTGAGCTTCTTCCTGAAGGAGAGGTAGTCTTGGGTCAGGCGTAGGTCGGTCGGGAGGGCGTTCCAAGTCTTGGCGGCCAGGTGGGAGAAGGATCTTCCTCCTGTTGTCGCTCTGTGGATGCGGGGGACGGCTGCGAGGGCGTGACTGGTCGAGCGGAGGTGGCGTTTGGGAGCGTAGAAGTTGAGGTAGGTCGGGCCTTGGTTGTGTAGGGCTTTGTGTGCGTGGGTGAGGAGCCGGAAGGTGATTCTTTTGTTGATCGGGAGCCAGTGCAGGTCTCTCAGGTGTCTGGAGATGTGAGTTCGTCTGGGGACGTCGAGGATGAGTCTCGCCGAGGCGTTCTGGATCCGCTGGAGTCTCTTCTGGAGCTTGGCGGTGGTACCGGCGTAGAGGGCGTTGCCGTAGTCCAATCGACTGGTGACGAGGGCCTGGGTGACCGTCTTCCTGGTCTCGGTGGGGATCCACCGGAAGATCTTACGTAGCATGCGCAGGATGTTGAAACAGGACGAGGAGACGGCGTTGACTTGTCTGGTCATGGAGAGGGAGGAGTCCAGGATGAAGCCCAGGTTGCGTGCGTGGTCTGTCGGTTTGGGTGCGTTGCCCAGGGCGGGGGGCCACCAGGAGTCGTCCCAGGCGGAGGGTGAGGAGCCCAGGATGAGGACTTCCGTCTTGTCTGTGTTCAGTTTCAGGCGGCTGGTCGTCATCCACTCGGCCACGTTTTTCATCCCTTCGTGTAGGTTGGCTCTGGCGGTGGCGGGGTCGTTGGTCAGGGAGAGGATCAGCTGGGTGTCATCGGCGTAGGAGAGGATGTTCAGGTTGTGTTGGCGTGCGATGGCCGCGAGGGGGCTCATGTAGACATTGAAGAGGGTGGGGCTGAGCGAGGAGCCCTGAGGGACGCCGCAGATGACTTCTGTGGCTTCTGATCTGAACGGGGGCAGGCGGACTCTCTGTGTCCTTCCGGTGAGGAAGGAGATGATCCAATCCAGTGCCTTCTCCTGGATTCCGACGTTGTTGAGGCGCTGCACTAGGGTGCGGTGGCAGACAGTGTCGAATGCCGCGGCGAGGTCTAGGAGGATGAGGGCCGCTGTTTCTCCGTTGTCCAGCAGGGTTCGGATGTCGTCGGTGGCAGCGATGAGGGCGGTCTCGGTGCTGTGGTTGGCCCGGAAGCTTGACTGGGAAGGGTCGAGGGAACCGGTCGTCTCGAGGAAGGCTGCCAGTTGCTTGTTGATGGTCTTCTCAATGACTTTGGCTGGAAACGGGAGGAGCGAGATGGGGCGGTAGTTCTTGAGTTCGGTGGGGTCTGCCGTTGGTTTCTTTAGTAGAGCGTTGAGTTCGGCGTGCTTCCAGCTCTCAGGGAAGGTGGCGGTGTCGAGGGAGGTGTTGATGATGTCCCGCAGGTGGGGTGCGATGACAGCGTCTGCCTTGTTGAAGATGTGGTGAGGGCAGGGGTCGGTTGGGGATCCGGAGTGGATGGAGTTCATCGTGCTGATGGTGTCTTCGAGGTTGATCGGTGTCCAGGCGTTGAGGGTGGTGGTGGGGGGCGCTGGTTTAGTCGTGGGGAGCGTTGGTTGTGTTCTGAAGCTGTTGTGTATGTCAGCGATCTTGTTGTGGAAGTAGGAGGCGAGGGAGTTGCAGAGGTCTTGCGATGGGGTGATGTCGTTGGTTCCGGCGTTGGGGTTGGAGAGCTCTCTGACGATGTTGAAGAGTTCCTTGCTGTTGTGTGCGTTGTTGTCCAGCCGGTCCTTGAATGCTGTTTTCTTGGTGGCGTGGATCAGTTGATGGTGCATTCGGGTGGCGAGCTTGAGGGTAGTCATGTTGTCCGGCGTTGGGTCTCTTCTCCAGGCTTTCTCGAGGGCTCGGCAGTTCTTCTTGGAGCTCTTGAGTTCGTCGGTGAACCACGGGGCCTTCTTGCTTCCGGGTCTGCTGGGCGGGGTCCTCAGAGGGGCGAGCTCGTCCGCGCAGGTGGAGATCCATTTCGTGAGGTTGTCGGCGGCTTGGCTGGGGTTCGGTGAGCTGGCGGGAGGGTGCTGGCTCAGGGATGCGGCGAGTTGTTCGGCTGTGATCTTGTTCCAGCTTCTTCGTGCAGCCTGTTGCTGGTGGTGGTGGACCGTGGTTCTTTTGAAGGTGAAGTGGATGCAGCTGTGGTCCGTCCAGTGGAGTCCAGTGGCGTGGCTGAAGGAGATGTCTTTGCTGGACGAGAAGACGGCGTCGAGTGTGTGTCCGGCGAGGTGGGTGGGGGTGGTCACCAGCTGCTTGAGTCCGAGGGTGGCGAGGTTGTCAAGCAGGGTGGTGGTGTTGCGGTCGTTGTTGTTCTCCAGGTGGAAGTTGATGTCCCCGAGGAGGATGTAGTCAGCAGAGGGGAGGGCGTGCGGGCTGATGAAGTCGGCGATGTCTTCGCTGAATTGAGTGCATGGTCCCGGGGGTCGGTAGATCAGGGTGCCTCTGAGGGTGGTCTTGGGGTCGGTGTGGATCTGGAAGTGCAGGTGTTCGGCGGTTGTCAGGGTGTTGTCGGCGTTGGTCGAGATACGGATGGTGTCCCTGTGGATGATGGCGATGCCTCCTCCAGTCTGGTTGTCGCGGTCTCTCCGGATGATCTTGTAGCCCTCTGGGATGGCGATGGCGATGTCGGGCGCTGAGGAGTCGTTCATCCAGGTTTCCGTGAGGAAGGCAACGTCAGGAGCTGTGGTGTCGAGGAGGTTCCAGAGTTGAACGGCGTGTCTGTGGACGGAGCGGGTGTTGAGCAGGATGCACTTGAGGTGGTTGCTGCTGGTGTTCGGCTTGGCGGGTGCTGGTGTGGGGCGGGTCCGGATGCAGGTGAACTTGCAGGTGCGGCAGCTGAAGGGTCCGTGGGTGCGTCTCGGAGTGGCTCGGTAGCACCCGGGGGTTCGGCCGGTGTTGAGTGCGTTGAGGGTGGCGGCATCGTAAGTCCGGTGGGGGGGTTGGCCTCTGCGGGGGCCAGGGGTTCTGGCGCTGGGTGCGGTCCAGGCGCGGTCGGGCGCAGACGGGCTTACCTTTGGCGCACCTTCGGCGCTCATTCGGTGCTCCCGCTGCGCGCGTCCGCTGCGCGGTCGCTGAGGGGTCGACATAAGAGGGGAGTCGGGAGGGCGGGTCAGCTGGGAGGCGGGGTCGCGTCCACCAATGGACTGGCGAGGGGGCGGGGCCGCGGTCAGGAAGCGGCGGGAAACTGGATCGGGTTGGGCGGGCGGCCCTGCGGCGGATGGGGCGCCGCTCTCGGCGTCGAAGGAGACAGGAGCAGCAAGGGTCTCAGGAGCAGGATCGAGGAGCAGCGAGGGGGCAACCAGGCCGGAGGCGCAGTGGTCGCTGACCAGGTTCGTGCGGGTTCCCCTTAAGAGGGGAGTCGGGAGGGCGGGTCAGCTGGGAGGCGGGGTCGCGTCCACCAATGGACTGGCGAGGGGGCGGGGCCGCGGTCAGGAAGCGGCGGGAAACTGGATCGGGTTGGGCGGGCGGCCCTGCGGCGGCTGGGGCGCCGCTCTCGGCGTCGAAGGAGACTGGAGCAGCAAGGGCCTCAGGAGCAGGATCGAGGAGCAGCGAGGGGGCAACCAGGCCGGAGGCGCAGTGGTCGCTGACCAGGTGCGTGCGGGTTCCCCTTAAGAGGGGAGTCGGGAGGGCGGGTCAGCTGGGAGGCGGGGTCGCGTCCACCAATGGACTGGCGAGGGGGCGGGGCCGCGGTCAGGAAGCGGCGGGAAACTGGATCGGGTTGGGCGGGCGGCCCTGCGGCGGCTGGGGCGCCGCTCTCGGCGTCGAAGGAGACTGGAGCAGCAAGGGTCTCAGGAGCAGGATCGAGGAACAGCGAGGGGGCAACCAGGCCGGAGGCGCAGTGGTCGCCATCCTCTGATCTTCAGGCAAGCTACGCCTCCCTCCCTGATTCATTAAACATATTCAGCATATGTCCTGCTATTTTTTGTGCCATGCACTTGTATAATTCAATTGGCAGCCCTTTAGGTCCCACTGCCTTACCCAATTGTATATCCTGAATCGACTGCTCAACCTACTCTGCCGCCAAATCCTGCTCAAGCGCCAACCTGTCTTCCTCAGTAAGAGTCAGAAGAGTCTCTCAGGAGCTCCCCAACTCCTGCTCCTTATCTACTGGTTTTGAAAGCATATATGGTCTCCAAATAAATAGCGAATGTCTCCGCTATCTCCTCCCCTGTGGTGTGGAGCCTGTCCTCAGTGTCCTGAATCTCTAGGACCCAATTTCACTGCCTATCCTTTTTTTTTGTTTACTGGGCTAATCGCCTATGTCGTTTACGCGACGCTGCACAGCAGTCGCATCTGCACACGCCCTCTTCTCCAGCAGTTCTTTCAGCTCGTGCCGTTTGAGGACAAGTGTATGTTGTAGCTGCAGGGTGTCAACGCTGGCTTCCAGTACCTGGGTTTCAAGTGTCAGGATCTCTTTCTCTGCTATCACATTGTAGCTTCTGCTCCTTCTTCTCCCCCTGCCCCAACCATTGCCTGTGTCTGTCCTCTGAAGGATGTCTTAAACTCCTCCCACATTACACATGCAGACTGGACCGAACCCTCATTTTCTAGAAAGAATTGCTCCGCTCCCTTGGACACTCTGTCTCGTAAGTGCTCATCGTTAAGGTACCAGGGACTAATTCTGGGAGTCAATGTGTTTTCTCTGATGGGTGCAAAAAGAACAATTGATGGACAGAATGCAGAACAATGTCATACATTCACCCCAGTAAAGAGATCTGGGCCTAAATCCATCGCTTTTTTTGCTCGCCATTCCAGTTTGGACCCAGCCATATGCAAATCAGTGTTGATCCTGCGCCCAATGGTAACAGTCCAGCCCGAACTGCCGGGCCAGATCCTCCCTGGACTGGAAACAAGCATCCTAGGACCGCTTTGTGCAGTTCGGGCTGGACTGTTCCCATGAGGTACAGGGTCAAGACTGATTTGCATATGGCCAGGTCTAAACTGGGGTGGCATGGTTAGCAAAAGAATGATGGATTTAACCCAGATCGCTTGACTGGGGTGAATGTTTTGATTTGTTCTGCATTCCGTCCATCAATTGTGTCTTTTTTGCTTTCTCGCCCTAATTGCGCCAGGTATGCCCAGACGTGGGTCCTGGGCTCACTGTGCCACTGGAATCAAGCTATCCTGGATGAAGAGGGGTGAAACCCTGAAATGGGTCCAAAGATGCTTGTTTCCGGTCCAGGGAGGACCTGGCTTGGCAGTTCGGTCTGGACTGTTCCCATGAGGCACAGGGTCAAGACTGATTTGCATATGGCCAGATCTGAAAGAGACACGTTAGTGATAGATTCCTTACCTTAGAATATCGTCAGACTGAATCCGAAAAGTTTTCGTCAGCCGTACCCTTGCGCGTTGGTAGGCGTCGTGGTACGGCTCTGCGTATGTCGCTGGCGTCGTAGCCGCCATGATGACGTCGTCGAAGCTACTTAGTCGCGCCCACGCGCGCTGACGTCCGTTCTTTCTTTTTCTGCGCCAGCAAGCGCAGATCCAAAAGAGAGCGGTACCCCTAGTTAATATTTTAACTTGGTTTCTGAGAACCTGTTTCTCTTATCTTGTCGAGTATTCGACTCCTGATGCAGTAGGTACGCCTGGATTTAAGTCCTGTAGGGCCTGCTGTCGGAACATGTCGGTAGCAGACTGGCACAACGTTTGTCTCTTCTGCTTGGGGCACGCCCATGACCCGGAGGCGTGCCCTGATTGTCGGGCCATGGCGCCGAAAACTTTGCGGGAGCGTTCCCGAAAGTTATTAGAGGTCCGGCAATCGGTTCTGCGTCGATCGAGGTCCCGCTTGTGAGAAGTTGCCCTGATATATGATGTCACTAGTTCTAGTGTACACCTTGTGTCAGTCCAAACAACCCTTATGGTGATTGGTTGTAAAGTCAACCTTATAGACCAGCTATCCTAGTGGTGGCATGGACAAGAGCAGTCTTAGGCTAAACTCTGTATGGCATGTGAATCCAGCTGTTATACCATTTGCAATCCCTTGAATACCAAATGAAAGGACACCACAACAGATATATTATAAAAATAGAATGTATTTATTCTAGTCAAAATACCCTCAGCACTCTTTATGAGATTCGAGGTAAGTACAACACAGTCTTATTTAACCATACATAAGTCACACAGGTAAGTAATACAGTTAGGCCCTAGGGGCCACGCGAACCATATACTAAGTAAGTGGTATAAGAACCCCTGTCACGAACACAGGTTAGGCCTAGGCCTAGGGAATCGCTGGGGCTACACTATCCTACCAGTTGCTAGGCAGTGGGAGGCCCACGGGATTCAGGTGCAGAGTGGAAACACTCACGCGTAATGCGTTTAAGTCGATAGAAATAGTAATGTTTAGAATTAAAGAGTTTTAGGACACTTCGGAAGGAACTAGGAGTTAGAGACTTTGAAACTAGACACTAGGATAGTCAATACCCTTGTGAGTACCGGAGTACTCAAGTTACCTAGCCCACGGGCTGCGGGTGCATAGGTGTGAACTTGCGTCGGGTGACAGGCAGTCAGTGAAGAGTGTCCGGTGGATTCCAAGGCTAGAATCAAGAAGGAGGATACCTGCAAGCAGAGGGGACAGAGTCTAGGTCACTAGCCAGGAGCCGGGAAGGAACCAGGAAGGAACCAGGCGATGTTGTGAAGATGCAGGTGAAGAGGTGAAGCTTGTCGCAGCAGCCACGGGTACCAGGAGGCGTCGAGGACGACCAGAACCAGGAGGCGAGCTCTCCCACGAGGGCTCTTGCTGTTGGCGGCGTCGATGTCGAGTTTGGACCCAACAAGCCTTGACAAGCGCAACCCACGCAGAATGAAGGATTCGCTTCTGTTGCAGACCAGGAAGGCCTGAGGTGCTTCTCTTTAACAGGGAAGCAAGGGCTAGTCTGGAGGTGCCCAAACCAGCTGTGAAAAGTTACGGGTTCGTCGTCACAGAGGTTACTAGCCAACGGGCAAGTAACCGGACAGATGCGTCGAGCAGGAAAATCCAGAAGGGCCCCACGCAGAACTCGTGGAGTGTGGAGGGCTGATCTTCGGTGCAGATGGTGCTCGGGGTTGGGGCTTCTCAATCCCCATAGCACAACTTCGAGGATGCCTCAGAAGCTGCGCTGGAAGCTAGTAGCCAATTTTCCCAGGTAGCCGGTCCCACGGATCTCAGCTTTGCTGTGGATGTGGATCAGGGTCGGAGAAGTCTGGAAGTCAAGGCGCTGGTCGGCCTCTGCAGTCGGTTCCTCGTAGAACTTCGGGCAAAGCAAACGGCAGGTCGCTTGTTGGTGCCTGTTTGCACAGGGTGGCCACTCCTTGGCCACAAGGGAGATTCTTCAGTCTTCTTCCGTAGTCGAATGTCGAAGGTCCAGAGTTTCTGTTCAAGTTGCAGTTTTCAGGATAATCCAAAGTCCTAGGACTCAGCTCCCACTCTTATACTAATCTGGGGGGCTGGGTTACCTGCTAGGTCCCTCCTATCGGTGGGACCAGGGAGGGGGGTGGTTACACACCCTTCCCTTTGTCCAGTTTCGCGCCAGGACTGGGGCTGGAGTGCCCCAGCACCGGTTTGAACCGGACTATGCATGGGACACCTTGTGTGCCCCAGGCAGTGTCTCGTTTCATTCATCCCTCCCTGCCCCATTACACTAAGGCCTGTCTAGGGTGGTGCTAGCACCTCCCAATGCAGGAAACCTATTGTCCAAGCCTCCCTCGCTGGAAGGACTCCCAGCAGCAGGAGGTCAGACTTGTTTCTGTGGCAGCAGCATCCATTTTGTGACGCTGGGGCTCTGGTTAACTTTAACCGGGTAGTAGGTCTTCAACATGTCTTCTCCCTCTAGAAGGGAGGAATACTATCCTCATTGCCAGAAATGGCATGGGGGTATTATTCCCGAGTGTTAGACACCTTACACGACATGTTTTGATAAAGCCAAACCATAGTTACCATAACCGTTTAAGATTATAAGGCACTTTAAGAGTATATGGTAGGCGATATCATAGAACAGCTATAAGGACATGGTTCCGAAAGCTGCAGACAGGCTCAGCTCATGCTAAAGCACCATCTCACATGTTACCAAGCACTCTGCCTTCAGGATTGTTAAGGCCTGCCATAGGAGTGACTGATAGGTTACCCATGTGTCTATATATAAGGTAGGTATAGGAATACTACACCTAAGCAAGGGGTGGTTACACGACCTTGCCCCAGCTGAGTGATCAGCCAGTTGTGTCATAATGGAAGGCCAGCCAGGGGTGGCATAATACATGCTGCAGCCCCTGGTAGGCCTAGGGTACACCTATGCCCTGGGTACCTAAGGTACACTGTACAGGGCCCTAGAAGGTGATCCTTACCAATTGGGTTATGTACCTAAAGTACATAGTATGAATTTAGAGAGAGAACAGCTGGGCTGTGGGTCTGATTAGCAGGCCCACAGCCACATCCAAGTCGAAAACCAGTGAAGCAAAAGCAAAAAGTGGGGGTGAACATAGAAAGCAGACCCTACTCTCCTACACCGCTCACATGGGAGGTCGAGGGCCTGGTTGCGGAGCCGTCACCATCACTCGTCGGACTCTGGGACAGGTAAATCACGGCGCCATAAGAAGTCGAAGAAGCGACGTTGCTCTTCGTCTACCCCTCACCGGTCACGGGACGCGGTGGAGGGGGCAGGCGGTCACTCCCCCATGGCTCCGATTGAGCCTCTGTTGTTGCCTGCAGCCTACCCACCCTTTCCAGGCCCTCTCGTGACTCCGGATGAAATACAGGCTTTCCTGTCGCCCATGAGCCGTTTATTTGGCCCATCGGGTCCCTCCGGAGCGCCTTCGGGCCCCGCGGACCTGTTGGGTGGATCTGCCCCTGTGCCACCGCCTTTGGCCCCGGCTACGCAGGAACGATACCCTACGGCACCGCCGGCTCCGGACGCGGCACTGCCGCTGGCTCCGGGTGCGGCGCCGGACGGCGCAGAACCGGGGTTGGTCTATTACCCCCTGGTTCCGTTTCTGGGTGGAGAGTCTATCCCATTCCCCCGGGCACCTCGTCCCTACCGGCCTCTTAAACAACCGGTGGACAAAGGGGAGTACTGGGAGGGATTTGAAGATCCTCTTGCAGCTCAATGCGAGGATGAGCCAGAATGGGAAGGTGATAAGGAAGGTCCAGTGGATCTGGATTTCTCTCCACGTCCTGGTACACTGTCCCCCTCTTCAGTGGCTACAGGGGAGGTTGGGACTTTTTCTTTAGTGTTGCGTAGGCTTGCTGAGGCTCTTAACCTCAAGCTCCCTTCTGTGCCTATCAAGACCAATCTCCTGACTGAATTACTGCAGCCAGCTTCCTCCTCTGCGGAGCCGCTGCTGCCCTTCAACGACGCCCTTACCGACGTCCTGTTGAGCACCTGGAACAAACCCAACACAGGTGCTCCTGTGGATAAGGGTGTGGCGCGCCGCCACCGCCCGGCGCCGGGTGACCCCAGCTTCCTCACACAATACCAGACGCCTCAGAGTCTGGTTGTCCAGGCATCTGCTTTGCCAAGCACATTCCCTTGTGCCCCTCCAGACAAGGAATCTTAGAAACTGGAGCAGTTTGGGAAAAAGATTTTCACTTCTTCCAGTTCAGGGTTGCAGGCGGTGAACACTGCGTGCCTGTTGGGCCGCTATTCACATTCTGTGTGGGACACGGTGGCACAGGTGCTGCCTCAGTGCTCTGTGGAAGCTCGAGCTGTGCTCTCCCAGGCCATTACCGAGGGGAGAGATGCTGCTAAATTCACTATCCGTTGTGGACTTGACACGGCTGATTCACTCGGCAGGGCACTTTCCCTAACGGTGGCGCCTCTTTGGTGACCAGGCGGATAGCACCTGGGAATGCTTTAAGGACTCTCGGGCTATGGCCCAGTCTTTGGGTCTCGCCACCACGCGCACTCCCTTGGCACCCGCTTTTCACTCCTTTGGAGGTCAGGGTCGAGACGCCCAACCGCGTTTCTTTCAGTCCCGCAGGCCTGCGCAGCCGCAGTCTCCGCGCAGCCGCGGGAGCCAACGTGGTGGGTCCCGAGGCCAGCGAGCAGGTCAATCCACTACAGCTCCTGCCGCTGCCGCCTCAAAACCTTCCTAGTCCAGTGTTTCAGACCCACCAGACGCCAGTGGGCGGCAGGATTCTCCATCACCTTCCCCACTGACTCACCATCGTTTCGGACAGGTGGGTTCTGCAAATAGTCCGAAGGGGCTACTCCCTCCCCTTCGAGTCTACCCCTCCAGTCATGCCACCTCAGTACCACCGCATGTCGGGTGATCGCTTGGCACTTCTCTAGCAGGAAGTTGCGGCCCCCTTGGGCAATGGGGCCCTCGAGCGCGTTAGGATAGGATAGGATAGGATAGGATGGTCATTTATAGAGCGCATACGTATGCCGGAGCGTCTTGGCGCTGGTAGAGAGAGAGAGAGAAAGGATGTCTTCATCCGCGAGTCTCGTCAAAAAGCCATGTTTTTAACTGTTTCCTGAAGGCCAAATGATTGCCTAATGATTTCATAGAATGAGGAAACCTGTTCCAAAGACTAGCAGCCCGGAAAGAAAAGGCTCTGCCACCCCATCTGACTTTACGTATCCGATTTATCTTGATGAGGCTTTGTGTGGTAGACCTTAAAACTCGGCTGGGCACATATGGAACGAAAAGCTTCTGAACGTCCTTGGCTCCTCCTCCAAATTTAGCCTTGTGCACTAAACATATTGCCTTAAATTCTATGCGCTGCTGGATCGGAAGCCAGTGTAATGTTTTGATGCCGCCAGAGATAGTGGTTCCTGGGTACAGCAATCAGGAGTCTGGCAGCAGCATTTTGCAGAGTCTGCAACCTCTTCATCTGGGTCTTATCTATGCCTAACAGCAAGGCGTTGCAGTAGTCAAGTCTCGATAGTACAAGCGCCACCACCACCGTCTTGCGAAGGTCAAATTCGATGAGAGGAAGAGTCTTCCGCAACGTCCTTATTAAAAAGGTGCCAGACGTAGGTCCTGGTTGTTACTCCCACTACTTCTTGGTTCCAAAGAAGAACAAAGTTCTGCGCCCTATCTTTGACCAACGGAACGTCAATCGCTTCCTCCGGAAGGAGAAGTTCAAGATGCTCACGCTTGTTCAGGTCTTGTCTGCCCTAAACCCGCAAGACTGGCTGGTAGCATTGGACTTGCAGAATGCTTATTTTCATTTCCTCATCCTGCCAGCCCATTGCCGTTAACTACGGTTCACGGTGGGCCACGAGCACTTTCAGTTCACCGTGCTCCCTTTCGGCCTTACCAGCGCCCCTCGGGTGTTCACGAAAGTGATGGCGGTGGTCGTAGCTCATCTGCGCAGATCAGGGGTTTCAGTCTTCCCCTATCTCGACGACTGGCTGTTGAAGGCGGGCTCACCCCAGGCAGTCGTCTCCCACCTCCAGACTACGGCCGACCTCCTGCATTTGCTGGGGTTTTCCATCAACGTGCCGAAGTCGCACCTGATTCCCTCTCAGAAGCTCCTCTTCATCGGACCGGTTATGGATACGGTGCAGTTTCGGGTTTATCCTCCCGAACAGCTAGCCTGTGACATTCAGGCTATGATTCCGATCTTTCGTCCCTGGTCCTAGGTTTCGGTCAGGAAGACCCTGAGGCTGCTGGGCCTCACGGCCTCCTGCATCCTGCTGATCTATCATGCCAGATGGCATATGCGGGCTCTGCACTGGGACCTGAAGTTCCAGTGGATGCAGCATCGGGAGAACCTGTCCGACTACATCCAGATCTCGGAGGGCACTGCACTGGACTTGCAGTGGTGGCTCACAAATCAGCGTTGGGTCAGCAGCAGATCCCTCTCCCTTCCCCAACCGGAGCACACAGTAGTGATGGACGCGTCCCTCTGGGGAAGGGGGCGGCCACATGGGAGAGGCGGAGATCAGAGGTCTCTGGTCTCCGGCGGAGTCCAAGCTCCATTTCAACCTTTTGGAGCTCAGGGCGATCCTACTTGCACTGAAAGTATTCCTTCCCTCTGTCAAGGGGAGAGTAATACAGGTGTTCACGGACAACACCACCGCCATGTGGTACTGCACAAGCGGGGTGGGGTCGTGGGCCCTATGTCAGAGGCTCTACGTCTCTGGACGTGACTGGAACGTCAAGGCATTTCCTTGGTGGTTCAACACCTGGCAGGTACCCTGAACGACAGGGCGGACGAACTCAGCTGCAGCTGCATGTTGGATCACAAATAGCGTCTTCACTCAGAGGTGGCACAAGGTCTCGTTCAGCACTGGGGAGAAACTTGGTTAGATCTATTTGCCACCGAAGAGAACGCCAATGTCAGCAGTTCTTTGCGTTGGAATTTCCATGGCGGCACTCGCTAGGCAACGCTTTTCGTCGCGAGTCTAGTTGCAGTCTGTTGTACGCCTTTCCGCCTATACCACTTCTGCCCAGAATGCTGAAGAAGATCAGATGCAACCGGGCCCAAGTCATTCTTGTGGCACCGGACTGGGCTCGAAGAGTTTGGTATCCCAAGCTACTCAGTATGAGTGTGGATCCCCCGATTCGATTGTCTCTTCGGAAGGATCTCCTGTCGCAGCAACAGGGGGTGGTCCTCCACCTGAACCTGTCCAGCCTCCACCTCCTTGCATGGAGATTGAGCGGCAACAGCTGATTCCATTTGACTTGCCTCCTGAAGTCCGTAATGTGATTCTGGCAGCCAGGCGTCCCTCCACTAAAATGGTATACGCCTGTCGGTGGCAAAAATTTGTGGCATGGTGCACAGCGAAAGCTGTAGATCCTCTTTCTGCCCCTATTTCTGAGGTCCTATTGTTCCTTCTCTCTTTGGCCCAGCAGGGCTCTGCTCTGGGCACTATCAAGGGCTACCTTTCTGCTCTCTCAGCCTTTCTTAGGCTGCCTGATCAGCCCTCTCTTTTCAAGTCCCCAGTTGTCAATAGATTTCTCAAAGGCACTACTCACCTTTTCCCTCCTATTCCTTTTGTGATGCCTCAATGGGACTTGAACCTGGTTCTCACATACGTGATGTGCGCTCCCTTTGAGCCTCTTCATAACTGTCCTTTGGGGTTATTAACTTTGAAAACTGTCTTCCTGGTGGCCATCACCTCCGCTCGGTGGGTGAGTGAGCTCCAGGCTCTTAACTGTAAACCTCCTTTCCTGGCGATTCATCCGGACAAGGTTGTGCTTCGACCGCGCCCCTCCTTTCTTCCAAAAGTAGTGTCTGCCTTTCATCTTGGACAAACTGTCACTGCCCACTTTCTTTCGCCCTCCGCACCCTTCAAGAGAAGTGGAGAAGCTCCACCGTCTGGACCCAAAACGTGCGCTTTTGTTCTATCTTAACCACACACAACAGTTTCAGGTGGATGATCAGTTCTTTGTTGGCTACGTGGGCGCCAAGAAAGGCCGGGCTGTGCACAAGCGAACTATCTCCCGATGGGTTGTTTCGTGCATTAAAGCCTGTTACTCTCTGGCTAAAATGGATCCTCCGGTTGGGCTGCACGCCCATTCTACCAGGGCGACAGTAGCTACAACAGCATTGGGACGTGGTGTCCCCCTGCAAGACATCTGTCAGGTGGCCACTTGGGCTTTGTTGCATACTTTCACCAAGCACTATTGCCTTGACAGTCCGGTCCGGAGAGACGGCTTCTTTGGCCGTTCGGTTCTCCGTGACTTTCTGGTGTAATCTCACTTTGCAGACCCAGCACCGGGTTTGGTATTGCTTGGGTATGTATTCTAAGGTAAGGAATCTATCACTAACTTCATTCAAATACACAAGTTACTTACTTGTGTAACAATATATCTGTAAGAGACATTAGTTAGTGATAGATCCCTTACCGCCCGCCCATCCTCCCCGTTCTGCGAACTGTTCTCTAGGGGGTTCAGGTCATCCCTTTTAGGGCCCTAGTTCTATTGCACCAGTAGTCGGTCTCTGGCATGGCTCTGCGCTCCTAGCATGGAAAAGTTGTGTACAGTGGGCACGTCTAAGTAGCTCCGACAATGTAATCTCCGCGGCTACGACGCCAGCAATGTACGCGGAGCCACACGACGACGTCTACCTATGCGCTGGGGTACTGCTGACGAAAACTTTCCAGATCCAGTCTGACGCCTGGGGATATTCTAAGGTAAGGAATCTATCACTAACTAATGTCTCTTACAGATATATTGTTACACAAGTAGGTAACGTGTGCGTCTAAACTGGGGTGGCATGGTGAGCAAAAGAATGATGGATTTAGCCCAGATCTCTCTACTGGGGCTGAATGTTTTGATTTGTTCTGCATTCCGTCCATCAATTGTGTGTCTTTTTCTTTCTCGCCCTAAGTGCCTCAGGTATGCCCAGACGTGAGGCACAGGGTCAAGACTGATTTGCAAATGGCCAGGTATAAACTGGGGTGGCATGGTGAGCAAAAGAATGATGGATTTAACCCAGATCTCTTGACTGGGGGTGAATGTTTTGATTTGTTCTGCATTCCGTCCATCAATTGTGTGTCTTTTGCTTTCTCGCCCTAAGTGTGCCAGGTATGCCCAGACGTCCTGGGCTCACTGTGCCACTGGAATCAAGCTATCCTGGCTGAAGAGGGGTGAAACCCCGAAACCGGTGCTAGGATGCCTGTTTCCGGTCCAGGGAGGACCTGGCTTGGCAGTTCGGGCTGGACTGTCCCAATGAGGCACAGGGTCAAGACTGATTTGCATATGGCCAGGTCTAAACTGGGGTGGAATGGTGAGCAAAAGAAAGATGGATTTAACCCAGATCTCTTGACTGGGGGTGAATGTTTTGATTTGTTCTGCATTCCATCCATCAATTGTGTGTCTTTTTTTATCTCTGAGAGGGCCATCTAACATTACATCCAAACGGGAGTGGTCAGAGATTTCCCTGGCCCTGTGAGTGGCACCATGAATCCGGCCATCCGACAGCCTCTGTGCGAAAACCTAGTCTATCCTGGACTGTACTGCTGAAAAATATGTGAATTCTCTTAGGTCTGTATTGTGTTCATTCCAATGATCTACCAACTGCCGTGCTTTGGCAAATGGCCCCAAAGGACTGATCGAGGGTTAGTGTCCCTTTCCATTCCCAGGTCCATTGTTGCATTAAAATCCCTGCTTTTTAGTAATATCCTGGGGGTAGTTGTAACAAGACTGCTCCCAGGGCAGTGAAATTTCAGCATGAAGCCGTGGTGGCACATAAACTGAGCAAATATTTAATATGATTCCCTCCCATGTGTCCGACTGAATCGCATACCTCCCCATGGGGTCTGTCAATGCGCGTTGCAGGATGAAAAGCACTGTATAACGGAGTAGCATTCCCAATCCTCGAGAGCTGGTGGTGAAACCCATGTCTACCAACGGGGTATAGTCAAAACGATCAAAAGCTTTATATTGGTTGCCCTTAAAATCCATCTCCTGCAGTAGAACTATGTTGGGTCATGTTAACAGAGGTTCTGCAGGACAACTGCGCATTTGATTTTTCTGACCCAGGCCGTACACGTTCCACTCAAGGGTCTTTAACGCTGTGTGGGATGTAATGGAATATCTAATATGGCGAAACACTGTTGAATATGCCCACTGCCAGGCATAGTGTCATACCCCCTGCCTGGAATAGTGTCATACCCCCTCCCTCTTTGCCTAGCCTCAGTGTCCATCCCAGTGCATCGGTTTCTACTGAGCAAGCCATAAAGCAACAACATCATAAGAAACACAGTATAACATAAATACTAAGACTCCCTTCATAAACTCCCTTCACCCCTTCCGTGCTGCCCTGCTTACTGGGTTCCAAAAAGCCCACCACCCCAATATGCAGAGCACCTGTCACCCCTCCAAAATAATATGACTTAGGGTAAACTAGCACCACCAAGGAGGCACAACAATCACAACAATTTACTTTCCCCTTTTCCCCCACATTTCTAGATGTCCTCCTTGTTGTAGTTTGGGTTGTGTCACCTGCCTCGAGTGTCCACCTGCAGTGCAAACTTAGGTTGGAAGGATATAGGTGTAATCCATCTGCAACACGGGCACATCTCCAATTATTCATGATCACTTACAGTTTTTTGCGTCTAGCTCCACCTGCAAGTCCAGGGATCATCGCCCAGTAACGGTTTGACCTTACCTCCTCCACACCGATCATGCCATTGGCCAGGTAGAGTAGGGTCTGCTTTCTATGTTAACCCCCACTTTTTGCTTTTGCTTTACTGGTTTTCGACTTAGATGTGGCTGTGGGCCTGCTAATCAGACCCACAGCCCTGCTGTTCTCTCTCTAAATTGATACTATGTACTTTAGGTGCATAACCCATTTGGATAGGGTCATCTTATTGGCCCCTGTACAGTGTACCTTAGGTACCCAGGGCATAGGTGTACCCTAGGCCTACCAGGGGCTGCAGCATGTATTATGCCACCCCTGGCCTTCCATTATGACACAACTGGCTGATCACTCAGCTGGGGCAAGGCTGTGTAATCACTCCTTGCTTAGGTGTAGTATTCCTATACCTAACTTACATATAGACACATGTGTACCTATCAGCCACTCCTATGGCAGGCCTTAACACAATCCTGGAGGCAGCGTGCTTGGTAACATGTGAGATGGTGCTCTATCATGAGCTGAGCCTGTCTGCAGCTTTCGGAACCATGTCCTTATAGCTGTTCTATGATATAGCCTACCATATACTCTTAACCTCTTCTGTGCCCATGATGAGACTATCTCGTCATGAACCCCACCCACTAATGAAACGCCCGGCACAGGAGGGGGAAAGGGCGTGGCACAGAAGGGGTTAAAGTGCCTTATAATCTTAAACGGTTATGGTAACTATGGTTTGGCTTTATCAAAACATGTCGTGTAAGGTGTCTAACACTTTGGAATAATAACCCCATCCCATTTTCTGGGGCTGAGGATATTATCCCTCCCTTCTAGAGGGAGAAGACATGTTGTAACCTACTTACCCGGTTAAAGTTAACCAGAGCCCCAGCATCACAAAATGGATGCTGCTGCCACAGACACGAGCCTGACCTCCTGCTGCTGGGAGTGATCCCGGCAAGGGAGGCTTGGAATATAGGTTTCCTGCCTTGGGAGGTGCGAGCACCACCCCAGACAGGCCTTAGTGTATTGGGGCAGGGAGGGATGAAAGGAATGAGACATGCCTGGGGCACACAAGGTGTCCCGTGCATAGTCCAGTTCAAACCGGTGCTGGGGCACTCCAGCCCCAGTCCTGGCGCGAAACTGGACAAAGGGAAGGGGGTGTAACCACCCCCCTCCCAGGTCCCACCCATAAGGCGTGACCTAGCAAGCAACCCAGCCCCCCAGATTAGTATAAGAGTGGTAGCTGGGCCCCAGGAGATTAGATTATCCTGAACCTGCAACTTGAACAGAATCTCTGGACCTTCGACATTCGACGAAAGAAGAAGACTGAAGAATCTCCCTTGTGGCCAAGGAGTGGCTACCCTGTGCAAACAGGCACCATCAAGAGACTACCCTTTGCTTTGCTGAAGTTCTACGAGGGACCGACTGCAGAGCCCGACCAGAGCCTTGACTTCCAGACTTCTCCGACCCTGATCCACATCCACAGCCGAGCTGAGATCCGTGGAGGCAACGAGAGACGTGGGACCGGCTACCTGGGAAAAGTGGTGAGTATCTTCCAGCGCAGCTTCTGAGGCACCCTCGAAGTTGTGCACCGGGAATTGAGAAGCCCCAACCCCAAGCACCATCTGCACCGAAGATCAGCCCCACACTCCACGAGTCCAGCGTGGGGCCCTTCTGCATTTTCCTGCTTGCCGCGTCTGTCCGGTTGCTTGCCCGTTGGCTAGCGGCCTTTGTGACGAGACACCTTGAAATCTTCACTGCTGGTTTGGCTCCTCCAGACTGGCTCCCGCTTCTTTGCAAAAGGGAAGCACCCCAGACCTTCCTGGTATGCACCAGAAGCAAGTCCTCCGTTCTTCGTGGGTTCCGCTTGCCAAGGCTTGGTGAGTCCTAGTTCGACTTCGACGCCGCCGACAGCAAGAGCCTCCGTGGGACAGCTCGCCTCCTGGTCCTGGTCGTCCTCGACGTCTCCTGGTACCCGTGGCTGCAGCGACAAGCTTCACCTTTCACCTGCAATCTTCACGACATCGCCTGGTTCCTTCCTGGTTCCACGTGGTCACTGGCTAGTGACCTTGACTCTGTCCCTTCTGCTTGCAGGTATCCTCTCTTCTTGATCCCAACCTTGGGATCCACCGGACACTCTTCACTGACTGCCTGTCAGCAACTTTCCTTCAGGCATCCATAGAAGTCCACGACGAAACCCGACGCAAGTTCACACCTATGCACCCGCAGCCCGTGGGCTAGGTAACTTGGGTATTTCGGTGCTCACAAGGGTAGTGACTATCCTAGGGTCTAGTTTCCGAGTCTCGACTCTCTAGCTGCTTCAGAAGTGTCCTTAAACTGTTAATTTCTAACTGCTAGTAATTCTATCGACTTTTATGCATTACGCGTGAGTGTTTCCGCACCTGAATCCCGTGGGCCTCCCACTTCCTACCTGTTGCTAATGTAGTGTAGCCCCAGCGATTCCCTAGGCCTAGGCCTATCCTATTTCCGTGACAGTGGTCCTTATACCACTTCTTTAGTAAATGGTTTGCGTGGCCCCTAGGGCCTAACTGTATTACTTACCTGTGTGACTTAATGTATGCTTAAATATTTAATTTCTTTGGCGCGAAGTTCATGCTTCACAGATTTGGTGTTGACATTGCACTTGTAGTATGAAGACTGGAAAGAAACATATTGTGTTATTTTCGTATTCCCCATCACCTTGGGAACAAGCAGCTTGCAGGATAGCATCTCTGTAGTTCAAGATTCTGGCTGGTTGTCTGTGGAGGGGGCACCAGGTTTATGTTTCAGGATATGATACAAAAGACAGTGGTCCTAGACCTATATTTAAATTGAATTAATCAAAAAATTATGATTTAACATATTATTGAATAAAGTACACAGCATAAAGAGTGCAACAAACGACCATGAAATGGATCACCATATATTTATTTAAAGCAATTTGGTGAAAACCAGACAGTAAATATCATTAGCAATTTGAGAGAGGTTGCTCCAGAAAGAGACGTGCAGTGAAACAGAGTGCTCAGGTGTGAAATCATAATTTTTTGATTAATTCAATTTAAATATAGGTCTAGGACCACTGTCTTTTGTATCATACATTACCCAGGTCCTTGATTACTTTGGGTTACCCCGTTCCTTGCTATGTTTCAGGATAAGCACCCTATGTGCACGTTCTATTGGGAAACAATTTGAGTCACTTAGGGTGCAGGTAATTTAGTATAAGTTCCTCCAGAAAAAAGTCTAAACTCAGACCCTCCTGAACTCCCACCACTCTTATATTATTTCTGTGAGCCCATCCCTCCTGATCCTCCAACTTTGCCGCCAGCACTGTTTGGTGTTTCATGAGGGCACTGTACCTGCTCTTCCAGCCATTTGAATTTAGATTGCAACTGGTGGATGCTTGTCTCTACTGTAGTTACCTTGTTGGTAATTTTGCAAAGATCGGCTCTGAGGAGATTGACGTTGAGGCTAACGGCATCCAACTTTGGCTCGATGGTGCCCCTTATATCATTTACACCCACCATTTATTCACCAAGTGATGGTTCCAGCACAGCGACTAGTCTGTCGACTGATCTGAAGCCCCCGATGGTGGTTTTGGCTCAGCGTACTTATCCATCTTGCTGCTCTGTGCGTTCACCCCTGCTTTACCATTCCATGCCTGATTTAAGTCTTGAGTCTGCATCACAAATTAACCCCTGCGGGCGCCCACTTTTCCTGCCATGAATCAGTAGGCATCAGTATTACTGTTTACCAGTGTGTTACCTCACTCTTCTGCTCCACCAGGTATGAAATGACTGAAGCTCTCCTCACCACGGATCGCGGTCTGCCCACAGTTTCAGTTCTCTGCGAATTGTTTGTGCCCTCCAGTTGATCTATGGCAGCTTCCCAGTCCAGTCCAATGAACGCCAGTCACCCAATCGATGCCCCACTAGGGGATACTCCCCTTACATGCCCCGTCCCTGGCATGTCTGCAGCTCCCAGGTAATGCCGGAGTCAATCCGAGGAGTTGGACTAACGGCTAGGGTGGCTGACCTCGAAACTGGGGAACCGGGTTCGAGTTTGCAATGACGCTGAACATCCTGTGATTCTGGGCAAATCACTTGATTTCCCCGTGCCTGTCAAAAATGAATGTGTCCTCATGGAATGCAACTGATGCTATGTAAAGCGCTCTGATACCTGATACCGGGTCAAGTTCGCGCTATATAAAACTCCGGAAAAAAATAAATAAATCTCGGAGCTCCACCATCTGAGTGCAGGGTCCCGCACTTAGATAAACTCCGGTCCCCAGTTTCAAGCCAACAGCACCTCCAGTATTGTCTGGTTATACGCTCCCAGACGCCTTCTGGTTCGCCTGTATCTCCCCACATGCAGCTTATGAGTTAGGCTCCAAAGTGTCCCATGCATTGTTATTGTTCAACACCTGAACCTCTTTTATTGGTTGGTTGCACACCACCGATCTGGCCAGTACTCCCCGTCTCCGACTACGCAGGAGCCAAGCCATGTAGTTTTCCTCTTGAAACAAGAGGCACTTTTTTAGTGGAGTAGTTGTCACTGACTGGGGACCGTAGGCACCTCAGATACCATTAACACACTGGTTACCAGATGCTCCCCAGCGCCTAGCCCCGATGCGTTCTAGTTAGTGGCATAGCTGGTGGGGGAGGAAGGGTAGTGGCGACAGTGGGAGCAACAGCAGAGCCATATCCCCGTTCCAGTCGGGCCTCTCCTCGCCCCGCACAGTGCACTCATATGCCACCGCACCACAAGGCAAAATATTCAACAATTCACGGGCCGGAGGCTCACGGGGAGGTAGACTGAGAAGGGTCTATGTAGCAGCGCTGTCTCACTCACAGGAAGGCTGCACAATCAGGACTGCCGTTCATCTCCACGCAGTGGGCTTGTATCCGGGCCACCTCTCAACCCGTGTCACACGGTCAACACTTTAGGCCCCCATGACTCTAGGTGCCATCACAATTTTTCCCCCCGCCCTCTGTGGCCCCTGCACGGAGGTCGGGCAGGTCTGTTCCAGAATCCGCCAGTTTACGATCACCTCCTGGCCTATTCGTATATAGGCAAGCAGGGGTTCCACCACACCACTGCTCAGGACTCACCCCGCTGCGACAATAGGGCTCAAACTTCGGCCAGAACTTGAGGCCTCCAACATCATTCTCAATCATGTAGTATGAGGGGGGAGGTGAGCAGTTAATCCAACCCCTCCCGCGGTTTTACACCGTCCGGTGCCTCGATGTTTCTTTATAAAGTTTTATATAGCGCAAACTTGACCCTAGAAGGGTATCGGAGCACTTTACAAATGGTTAAGCAAGAAGAAACAGGACAACTACGAAAGATAAATGCTGACAATACCTGTTGCAAATCAGGAAATGTTTAATAGGTTAACAAACCAGGATGTAGACTGGGAGTGATAACCCTGGTTGAAGACACTGCATCAAATCAGTATCCAGATAAATGAGTCAGTGGGTTTTAGGGTAGAGTTTTGTTCATCAAAAGCAGTTTGAGTGTTTTTTTAATTATGTGATTGAAAGGTTGTCTGCTTTCAGGGGGCAGAGTGTTCCAGATTCTAGGGGCCATTCCGGAGAAAGCTCGGTTCCAGGTCTCCTTTTTCCCAAATTTCTAAAGTTTCAACGATAAGGTGCTGGTGCTTCTAGAGGTTCGTATTAGTGCTTAATACATGCTCTTCAGTTTCGGCACCATAGGAATTATAGCCTAAACAGACACATTGAGCAGCACATATGGCAGCACAAGGTTGTGATTGTTGCAATGCTTTTACGGAGTTCCAGTTTGATAAACAAGTTTTATTGGAGATTTTGAAAAACACAGCAAAAGAAAACATTGCGCCTGACAAACCACCACTTTACAATCACACAGAGTGAAATCACGCCCCCCTCGCCCCCACCCGAAGCCCCGTCCCCCACCCCCACCCCCGAAGCGCCCAATCACGATACATTGCCCAACCACTTCCCCCATACCCTACGATATTTCTTAGGGTACGGAGTTCCAGTTTGAACCGAGAATTTGACCTGGGATGTTTTTACATTTTGTTTTCGCTTTCAGAATTTATATACATTCTCTTTCAGACAACGCTGAGAGGTTAACCATATGTTTGCAGTAACAACTGCCATAGGGAAGGGTGCACCTTAGCGAGTGCATACCCCGGTGGCACCACTGGTCCTGAAAAAAGCCTTGCAAATTTGCACATTGAGGCTGAAACATGTAGACCGGCCATTATCAATTATCTCACGTGTGGATGCCATTGGCCTATCTAACAAGAGAAGACATCCGCTTCCATTTTAATTTTGCCTTACTATTCCAGTATTAAATTTAAAGTACTAGTAAAGGCAATTTTATCATTCACTGTGTCACTGACCTTGCACTTCCGCTGTAATCAGGCGTTGTAGCACACCCGAGCGGCATTCGGCCGTTTGGGTGGGAACCCTATGATGAAGCATGTCACCAACTAGGTTGGTGAGTGAGGGTTCTTTTAAAAAACAAGTGTTATTCCTTTTGCCTTGTTCAATATAGTAACTCGGAATTACTCTTTTGTTGATTTATATATTTTTATATATATATATATCCACTGCTCATGACGTCACATATTACATCACCCATGACATGGTCAGTGGCATCACTCATGACATCACTGATGACATCATCCTTGTGATAGAGTGGCGGTCGCGCGAGTTATAGTTATCTGAACTAACTATAACGGGGGAATTTCATTGGTTTTTTACGAGTGAAATATCCACCTAACTATAACGTGTGTGAAACCTATGGTTTTTTCAGTGAATTTGCAATGTATTTTAAATACTAATTTATGTATGTATTATTATTTTTTTTATATATTTATTTTACAATAAGCTACGTATTAAAAATGTTTTATTTTATTTTTTTTGGTTTTCACCGTGCGCGCACTCCCGCGATTTAAAAAAAAAAAAAAAAAATGTATTCTGCCTTCGGGGTCCTTCAGGGACCCCCTGACAAAGGCTAGGGGGTCAGGAACTCTCTACCCTGCCCCCTTTTCACCTTCGCCACCTTCCTTTTTCACTCTCGCACTGAAAACAAATAAAATGGCGGCCGACACTTCCTGATTTCGACCGATTCGAACGTTGACTAACATGTAACCACCAATCAGAATTACGCTCGCGCACGTTAGGGTGCTCGCACGGTGCGCGCACCCTGCGCGCGTATAGATATTGATATGCTTTTAAATGCTATTTTCTCAGGAAATACTGAACAGATTTACACCAGACCTGCAAAAGGCACTTCCTTGACCTTATGGCTACCTCTCTGCCAAATTTCAAGTAATTCTGTTCAGCCGTTCGGGCTGTAGCTGTGTCTAAAGGTCCTATGGGAAAATGCATGGGGAAAACGCGTTTTGGGACCCCCCTTTTTTCTCGGCCCCTACTTGACGAATCACCCCGAGACTTTCAGGATAGGAGCTGAACGGAGCGCCCCATTAGTTTTGTAAATTTCGCGAGGATTCGTCAACAGTCGCAAATGTTATTCAAAATAGAATTTTCAGATTTCCTATGGAAACACGATCCTAACTATAACTATCTACTGGCGACCGCCAGTAGATTATATATATACATACACATACATACATACAAACACTGTAAGAGGAGCAGGAGTGGTTCCGTTAGACCCTTTCTCTCTCTGTGTTTAAGTACCTTCTAGAGGATCTGCAACGGCCAGGCGGCTCCAGTTTATCAGCTAGGTACGTCAGTGTGTTGAAGTTCAGGGCTTTATGGGTCATGCAAGCAATTTTTAGCTGTATCTTTGCCTCGGAAAGGAGCCAGTTTAGTGGGTTCAGATCGGGAGTGATGTGGTTGTTTCTTTTGGATCCAGTGATGAACCTTGCAGCAGAGTTAAGGGACGACCTTAGTAGAGCTAGCTTGGATCTCAGTAGACCAAATAGGGTTGCACTCCTATAGTCTAACCTGGGGATCACTAGGGCTTGCGCAGCTGATTTGAGGTAATTGAAGGGGACGAAGTGTTTTACTTTTCTTAGAACGGTCATTTGAAGGTTTTGACCCTTTTGTGTTCCTGCATGTTAAGATTCTTGTCAAGTGTTATTCCTAGTGATCTTGTGCAATCTATAACACGTGGAAGGCAATTGAAGACTGTTAAATGTTTCATCCACTCTTCGATGTCAAGGGATCGTATGGGTGGGGCAATTAAAAGGAATTCAATTTTGAGCGAGTTGAGTTTGTTTCTGGTCAGCCATTTCTTTTTTTTTTTTTTTGCAAAGTTGTGTTGAGTAAACGGGTATTTTCGGGGGAGGAGATTTTTCGGTACAGTTGGGTGTCATCTGCATAAGTGTGTTTGGAGAATTTCAGAATTTCTATTAAGGCTCCATGAATAGGTTGAAGAAAGTAGGTGATAGGGTAGACCCTTGTGGGACCCCTAATGTGACCAGAGTTGTATTTAACAAGGTGCTGTTTAACGTTGATTCTTTGAGTTTTGTTGTGTAGACACAAGGCAAACCAGTTTAGATCGACCCCTGATAATTCCTTTCTGTGTTCAAGTAAGTCAAGAAGGCGGTCATGTTTGACCGTATCGAAGGCTGAGTTGAGGTCTAGAAGGATTAGGAGGTAAGATTTGTTCTGATCCAGCATTTTAAGCGCATCATAGACTGCATGTGTAAGTACTGTTTCTGCTCTGTCACACCGACTGAAGCCAGGTTGGAATTGGTCAAAAAGGTTGCACTGAGCTATGTGATTGAATAGTTGGGTATGGATATATTTCTCAAGGAGCTTTGTCAGAGACGGAATAGTGGAGATTGGACGAATGTTTTTTGGGTTTGTGTAGGAAGGTAGGATCCTTCTGCATGGTTACCCCCACTGTTTGCCTGGTGCTATGCTGTTTCTGACTAGTCTGACTGGAATCCTGCTAACCAGGACCCCAGTCTCTGTGCTTTCTCCCCTAAATTGATTATGGTAAGCACCTGGGTACCTCCAAAAGTGGATATTGGTGTACCCTAGTATATGGTACTGAGGTACCCAGGGCAAAGGGACCCCAGGGATCCCCAATGTACTGAAGCATGTATTCCACCCATGGGAGACCATAAAAACTGTAACTACAGGCCTGCCATTGCACCTATGTAAGCTTGTGCTAGCACCATTTAAGAAAGTTATAGGTTCCCTATATCTAAGGTCACTGCACTTAAAATCTTTAAGTCAGACCTAAAGCAGGCCTTTCAATCCTGAAGGCAAGGTGCTCGGTTCTTACTATGAGGGTGCCCCTGCATTAGCAGGACACACCTACAACCTTCGGAGTCTATTCTCCCGGGTTGTAAGTCCATCAGCCATTACGATACATAAAGTGACCATGCGTCATAACACGATGACCATCTCAAAACTGGCTGTAACGAACCCTGTCATGTTTGGTATCAAACCTGCTGAAATCATAACTCCCACACCGTAAACTGTGTAGGAGGTATGATTCCATGTACTGTAAAGCTCCTCCGGGAGGCCCTCCATGCTCCCCGGTACCAGTCTTCTAGACCTGGACAGCACAAAATGGCTGCTGCCGACCAGAGACGCGATTCTGCCCTCCTGCTGCTGAGCCAAGCTCGAGCAAGGGAAGGCAGAACAATAGGTAGCCTGGCACAGGTAGGTGTGACCACCTCCCAGACAGGGTTTAGTGTATTGGGGCCGGGTGGGAGCGCTTGCCAGCGCCCTCAGTCAGCTTGAAGAGCACATTTGGTGCCCTACTTGCAAACCAGCTCAGGGAGCCGTTGACTCCCGCTCTGGCGCAAAACTGGACAAAGGACATGGGAGTGTCCTCCCCACTGTCGACCCCTCTCCTCGGAGGGAACCCTGAATCGTCCCAACCCTTTCCTTAAGGTCCATAAGGTCTTATCCTGCAGGTGGATCCCTAGATTTGTCGTAGGACAAGATTCATTTCAAGGCCCCACTTCTTCGACCATCTGGGCATCAAGACTGCAGCTGGGGGGACTGCTGCTGCTCCCGGTTTTGTCTCCCTGCTCGTCTGCTGCAATGTCCATGCCTGTGCTCTATACAGGAACCTTCCAAGGCCTGTGGACATCCAAGACGCCTGAAGGAATCTCCCTTGAAGTGAAGGAGTCACTTCCTCGCATCTGCAGGCGCTGCAGCAAAGCTGACCGGTCTGCTGTTCCTGGGCTCCCATGTACTCCAAAAGGCTCCGCAGCGCAGGTGGTGGTTCTTCACATCCCTGGAGGCCTGCCCTGTCCTCTCACCATGTTTGAGGCCAGTATCCCTCATTGAATCGCAGGAACTGAACCCCTGTGCACCGTGTCGACTTGCTGTTGCTAAGCATTGTTGGCTTCCTTCCTCCAAGATCTTCGGCACCAAGTAGCCTCAACCTTAAGCACCTCCTGTGACCAAGATCTTCATCCTCACCGCATCACTTGCATTGTGGGCCTACATTTTTGGTGACCTGTTCGAGGTCCTCTGGTGACTCCAGTACCTCCGGCCTGTGGGTCCTATTGAGGGTCTTCTTTGATTTCTGCGGACTCCCCCGATTGCTCGGGCCTACTCTGACTCCTCTGCTTGTGGTGAGTCACCTGGACCTTGCTGTTCCTGACACTGCACCTTCTAAGTTGTTTGCAGTAGCCAAGGCTTTTCTTCAGCAGCGGCATCTTCCTGAAGTCCTCCATTGAATTCGGCTGCGGTTTTCGACGCCACTTTACACCTATGCACCCAGCTTCCCTGGTGTAGGTATCCTGGTTCCTAGGGTATCCACGGGCTCTCCAACGTTCTGTCTTTCACTGGGTTTCTTCAGGGTCCACTGGGAAGGGTCCTTCTTTAAAATTGCAACCTCAACATACCCATTGACTTGTATTGAGTGTGTGGTCTTTTTCCCACTCTTCACACGGCCTCCGCGGGGTTCCTGGTTACTTACCTCGGGTGGTTTCTTGGGTCCCCGGCACGTCTACGTTTGACTTGAGCTGTTGTTCGTATACCACTATTTTAGTATAGAGTTTGGTCTTCCCCTGGCTACCAATGTATATCTGTGCTACTTACCTGTTTCGATTGAAAAGTATTGTGTGCATTGTCTATATCTCCAGCTTGGAGTTATCTATATGTTTTAGTGAGTGTCTTATAATAAAAACAAGCTGCATCTGGGAGAGGCTATTAATTATAAATTCCTTACCTTAGAATTACCCCCAGGCGTCAGACTGGATCTTGAGACATTTTTACATAGCAGTACCCCTGAGCGTCGATAGGTGGCATCGCGTTCGTCATCGTGGTCGCCGGGATGACGTCGCGGTATCTACTTAGACGCCGCCCTCGCTAGCTGACATCAGTTCTTTCTTTTTCAACGCCAGCCAGCGCAGATCCGGAGAGAGCGGTACCTCTAGTCACTTTTTGACTCAGTTTTTGCGACTTTTGTTGAGTCGATGGAATCCTGGTGCACGTCGGGATGTCACGTCAGACCGGCTTTAAGGCTTGTGACTCCTGTCACAAATTGATGTCAGTCACAGACCCGCACCTCGTGTGCCTTTAGTGCCTGGAGCGCGACTGCCGGGCCATTAACCCGAAGTCTTTACGGGATTGGTCTCAAAAGCTTCTCAAGGCCCAGCAGTCTGCTCCGCGCCGTTCGACGTCCCGGTCGAGAGGGAGGTCGCGTGACCGGTCTCGGAGCCACCACCACCACTTGTCATCTAAGTCTTCGTTTTCGGGTAAGTCGAAGCACAAGAAGAAGGCGAAGAAGCACCATCGCTCTTCGCGTTCTCCCAGTCCATCAGCCGAGGTGACGCGGGAAGCGGACGGTTGTGGTCCGGCTCCCCTGCGGAGCCTGTTGGGCCGACTCCGGCCTTCCCTCCAATTCCAGGAGCAGGAGCGACCCCTGCCCAGCTTCGCAGCTTTTAGGAAGCCTTGCACTCCATCTTTGGGTAGCCCGGCTCTGCTGGCGCACCCTCTGGCTCTGCAGACTCGGTTGGGGGCTCTAGGCCTTCGATCGCGGCTTTGGCTCCGGCACCGCTGGGCTCCCAAGGGTCCAGGCATGGATCCGGATCAGTGCCGGTCGACCTCGTGACACCTGCTCTGGCGCTGAATCCAGTGACGACATCTCCGCCGCCGGTTGCATCTCCAGCCAGCGTCGACCCCGGACTCCCCCTCATCGAGTAGATGGAGCCGGACCGACGTCGGGACTTCTTACCACCCTGAGTGGCTACTGGGAGAGGGTGAGGAGGACTAGGAGGGGTCTGTGGACCCTCTTGCAGACCAGTTAGAGGAACCGGACTGGAGAGAGGACTTGGGAGACTTCAGTGGTCTGGATACCTCCCCAGATCTTAGCATGCTTTCTTCCCCTACCGTGGCTACGGAGGAGGGTGCGTCTTACGCAGTGGAGTTGCGTAGGGCGGCTGAGCGCTTAAACCTCGAGCTTCCTAAGGTGGCAGTTAGGACTAACCTCCTGACTGAGGTGCCTCAACCGGCAGCAGCCTCTCCGGAGCCCCTGCTGCTGTTCAATGAGGTCCTTATGGACATCCTTTTGGGCACGTGTTCCTGTGGACAGGATGATTGCCTAATGCCACTGCCCCGGGCGACCCCGTTTTCCTCTCCCACAACCCTACCCCTGAAAGCTTGGTGGTCCAAGCCTCAACTTCCAAGGGTGCATTCCCTACAGCACCACCTGATAGGGAATCCAAGAAGCTGGACCACCTTGGGAAGAAGATGTTTTCTTCCTCCAGCTTAGAACTGCGGTGTGTGAACACCGCATGTCTCTTGAGCCGTTAACTCCCACTCTGTGTGGGACTCGGTCGCGCAGGTGCTGCCCCAATGCCCGGAGGAGGCCCGGGCTGTACTCTCCAGTGCAGTGGCCAAAGGGAGAGACGCAGCAAAGTTTGCCATCCGATGTGGGCTGGACACAGCCGACTCGCTGGGAAGAGCGATTTCCACGTCAGTAGCCCTGGTGCGCTACTCCTGGCTGAGGTCCACTGGCTTTTCGGGTGATGTCCAACCTACTCTTATGGACATGCCCTTTGATGGCTGTCGCCTGTTCGGCGACAAACCAGACAATGCGCTCGAGCGCTTTAAGGACTCTAGGGCTGCGGCCAGATCCTTGGCCCTTGCTCTCACCTGTCGCCCCATGCAGTCTGCTTTTCCCCCCTTTCGTGGCTACGGAAGGGGTGCCCCGCCACGTTCCACCCAGTGCCACAGCCTTCGCAAGCTGTCCAGCCTCTGCGCGGCCTGGGACCCACCGTCGTGGGTCTGGCAGCCAGCGGGCAGGTGGCCTATCAACCAGCGCCCCCTCTGCAGCAGCCTCCAAGCCCTCCTAGTCCGACCTTTCAGGGCCACCAATCGCCATAGGGTGGCAGGATTCGCCATCACCATCACGTTGGGCAGGTGGATTTTGCAGATAGTCCGAAGCGGCTACTCCCCCCCCCTTCGAGACTACCCCTCCATCCATGCCACCTCAATTCCATCGCATGTCGGAGGATCACTTGGCCGTTCTCCAACAGGAAGTTACAGCCCTCTTGGCCAAGTGAGCCATCAAATGAGTTCCTGCCCCAGAAGTAGTTTGTTGTTGCTATTCCCACTACTTTCTGGTGCCCAAGAAGGACAAAGGCCTGCGTCCTATCTTGAATCTCAGGAACTTCAACCACTTCCTCTGGAAGGAGAAGTTCAAAATGTTGACAGGTCTTGTCAGCCCTCGACCCTGGAGACTGGATGGTAGCGTTGGACTTGCAGGATGCTTATTTTCACATCCCCGTCCTGCCAGCTCACAGGCATTTCCTACGGTTCATAGTAGGCCACGAGCATTTTCAATCCACCGTGACTCCCTTTGGGCTTACTAGCGCCCCTCGGGTGTTCACGAATGTGATGGTGGTGGTCGCAGCTCATCTGCGCAGATCAGGGGTTCCAATCATCCCCCTATCTCGACGACTAGCTGTTAAAAGCAGGCTCTTCCCAGGCTGTCGTCTCCCACCTCCAGACTCCGGCCGACCTCCTGCAATCGCTGGGGTTCACCATCAACGTGCCGAAGTCACACCTGATCCCCTCTCAGAAGCTCCTTTTCATCAGAGCGGTTCTGGACATAGCGCAGTTTGGGGCTTATCCTCCCGAGTAGCGAGTCTGGGATATTCAGGCTATGATTCAGATCTTCCAGCCTCTATCCCGGCTTTCGGTCAGAATCGGTCAAGTCCCCGGTTGTAAATAGATTTCTCAAAGGCATTACACACTTTTTCCCTCCAATTCAGTTTGTGATGCCACAGTGTGACTTGAATCTGGTTCCTACTTATCTCATGTGTGCTCCTTTCGAGCCCCTTCACAACTGTCTTCTTCGTCTCTTGACCTTGAAGACTGCCTTCCTAGTTGCCATCACCTCCGCTAGGCGAGTGAGTGAGCTCCAGGCTCTTTCTTGTAAACCTCCTTTTCTGTCCGTCCATCCGGACAAGGTTGTGCTCAGGCCCCGTCCTTCCTTTTTGCCAAAAGTTGTTATGGCCTTTCACATTGGGCAGGCTATTAACTTGCCCACCTTCTTTCCGCATCCTTCCACAGAGGAAGAGAGGCTCCACCGTCTGGACCCAAAACGTGCGCTCTCATTTTATCTCAACCGCACACAACAGTTCAGAGTGTATGACCAACTCTTTGTTGGCTACGTTGGCACCAAGAAAGGTCGGGCGATACACAAGAAGACTATCTCCCACTGGGTAGTCTTGTGTATCAAAGCCTATTACTCTTTGGCTAAAAAAGAGCCTCCGGTGGGGCTGCATGCTCATTCCACTAGAGCAACTGCAGCCACTACTGCATTGGGACATGGTGGCCCCCTGCAAGACATCTGTCAGGCAGCCACGTGGGCCTTGCTGCACATGTTTACTAAGCATTATTGCCTGGACAGCCAAGTCCAGAGAGACGGCTTCTTTGGCCTTTCTGTTCTCTGGGACTTCCTAGTGTGATCTTGGTTCGCAGACCCACCACCGGGGTTGGTATTGTTGGGGTATCTATTCTAAGGTAAGGAATCTATCACTATGTGTTTCTTTCAGATGAACGAGTTACTTACCTTCGGTAACGATGTATCTGTAAGAAACATTAGTAGTGATAGATTCCTTACCGCCCCACCCATCCTCCCCGTTCCGCGAACTGATTTTTAGGGTTAAGGTCATCCCTTTCAGGGCCCTAGTTTCAATGTACCAGTGGTCAGTATCTTCCATGGCTCTGCGTTTCTGGCGCAGAAAGTCGTGTACAGAACGGACGTCAGCGCGCGTGGGTGGCATCTCAGTAGCGCCCGCGACGTCCTGTCGGCGACCACGACGCCAACGATGGACGCGAATCCGCATGACCCCACCTACCGACAAGCAGGGGTACTGCTGACGAAAACTTTCCGGATCCAGTCTCACGCCTGGGGGTAATTCTAAGGTAAGGAATCTATCACTACTAATGTTTCTTACAGATATCATTACCTGTGTCTAGTTTTCAGAAATGTGCGAGTTTGGTAGATTTCCCAAGATGACCGCCAAGCCCGGGGCCAAAAACCCAGGTGACTACCCCCTTGGAAAACCAGGTTGTTTTGTGATAGGTCATTTTGAAGTCTCCTCAATACGTTTTGGGCCCTTGCCTGTCGCGGGAACTTGACCCACCCACATGAGTGAGGTACCATTTTTATCGGGGAGGAAATTTGTGGATCTACGCTGATTCCAGAACGTTCCACCACAGAAATGTGAGGCAAATGTGTTTTTGGACAAAGTTTGAGGTTTGCAAGGGATTCTGGGGAACAAAACCTGCTGAGAGCCAGACAAGCCACCCCATCCTGAATTCCCCTGGGTGTCTAGTTTTCAAAAATGTATAGGTTGGCTAGGTTTCTCCAGGTGCCGGCAGAGCTAGGGTTCAAAATCCACAGCTAGGCACTTAGCAAACAAAAGGTCAGTTTTTACTGTGAAAATGTGGTGTGTCCATGTTGCATTTTGAGCCGTTTCCTGTCGCGGCCACTTGGCCTACCCACACAAGTGAGTATCATTTTTCTCGGAAGACTTTGGGGAATGCGACGTGGGTGGAATTTTGTGGATCCACGCAGATTCCAGAACTTTCCACCACAGAAATGTGAGGAAAATGTTTTTTTTTTTTTTTTTTTTTTACAAAGTTTGAGGTTTGCAAGGGATTCTGGGTAGCAGAACCTGGTGAGAGCCAGACAAGTCACCCCATCCTGGATTCCCCTTTGTGTCTAGTTTTAAAAAATTTAGAGGTTTGCTAGGTTTCCCTAGGTGCCGGCAGAGCTAGGGTTCAAAATCTACAGCTAGGCACTTTGCAAAAAAAGGGTCAGTTTTCACTGTAAAAATAAAGTGTTTCCAAGTTGCGTTTTTAGCCGTTTCCTGTCTCGGGCACTAGGCCTACCCACACAAGTGTGGTATCACTCTTATCGGGTGATTTAGTGTACCACAGAATTGTAGAGCAACTGTTATTATCTATTGACTTTCAATGCATTTCTGCCTTCCAAATGAAAGACAATGTGTAAAAAATAAGTCACTTTGAAAAATGTCCTATAATTCTCATGCTAGTATGGGTACTCACAATTTTGTAAATGTACAAATAGTTACGGTTTCTAAACTCTATATTTTGTTCCAATTTCAGAAATACATAGGTGTCTTTCATACCGATTTTTCCCTGTATATATGTTCCCAAATTAATTGCTATATACCCGGTACACAATAAAAAAAACATTGCAAAGCGCTGCTCAGTTATTGACTCTGGGTTCGCCGGGTTCTTGGTGAACCTAAAAGTCCTATATATCGCCACAACCAGAAAGGTCCAGCGGCTGTAACGCTATATTGCTTTTACACTTCTATCATAATTAGAAGAAGTTACAGGTTAAAACGTTGGCACCAATGGCTGTTTTTTCCTACTAATTTTAAATTTTTCCTATATTCAACTGTTAGTTTCTATAAAGAAACCTTGAAGGATCTACACAACTGACCCCTTGCTGAATTCAGAATTTTGTCTACGTTTCTAAAATGTATAGCTTTCCAGGATCCATTATTGCTTTCATTTCCACCATTAACTGGAAGAAGGTTGAAAGCACAAAAAGAGCAAAAATAGGCTATGGCCAGTAAAATGCTAAAACTGTGTAAAAAAATGTTAGTTTTCTGACAAAAGTCTGTCAGTCCGTATAAGCTGGGGAAATGGTGATTTCAGCCCCACAAACCCTTCGTTGATAGCATTTTCAGGGGAAAAAACCATACGCTTTCATTTGCAGCATTTTTTCCCATTTTCCCCCCAAAACAAAATTTGCTGTATTTTGGCTAATTTCTGGGTCCTCAAACCCTGGGTACCTTTAGAATCCCCTTGATGTTGGAAGAAAAGGACACAAATTTGGTGTGGATACCTTATGTGGTCATAATGTTACAGGGGCCTAGGGGCCAACTACCCCAAATTACCAAAAAAGGCTTAGCACGGGGGGGGGGGGGGCGGACTAGAAGTGAAGGGGTTAAAAAATAATAATAATACTATAGCAAACGTTTTACAAAAAAAAATATTTTGGAGCACACTGTTTCCTAGCAGTTTCTATAAGTGGCTGCGTGTTTTAGCACAGAATGTGGTCATGGAAGAAACGGACATCAGCGCGTCAGGGAAGGGCTTATATGGACTCTTTCGACGTCACATCAGGTGGACAGCGTCGCTACGGATTAACTCGATGCACTCAACTGACGCGCAGAGGTACTGCTGCAGAACATTTTCCTGATCCAATCTGGCACGTGCGGATAATTCAAAGGTAAGGAAACTGCGGCTACATCCCATCTATAACAGATAAGGCGTTACCGCAGGTAAGTAAGTAATTCAACTGTGGTGTCAGGGTTGATGGTAGATTTCTGGTCGTGCCAACTGGAGATGACATCTTGTTACTTTTGTCCTAGGTTCAAAGACCAGCCAAGGAGTCCATGATCACTGTCGTTCAGAAAAGAAAAAAAATTGCGGAATGTATCATTAGAATTGAACGTCAAGAATGCATGAGGGGCCTAAAAGGAGAAAGGGAATTTCTTTTCACTGTGGTATTATCTTAAGAGTCTCATTACCATGCAATTTCTCTCCAGTTCATTCGTTCTATTGGGTGTTGCTGCTGACCTCGCTTTCTCTTTATTTGCACTTCTCTTGCGGCTGTCTGCATTTCTGTCTTCATCCTCCCAAATAGTTGCTCATCCTTTTGTATACCCATTGGACATATCTAAGCCTTTACCCCATTCCTCCCAACTCTGTTGTGTGCTCTCACATTGTGTTCCTCTTACCTGCACCACAAGTAGCATGCAGTCGGTAGCTGATGTTTTCCAGAGGGAAATTAGGTCCTGGGCTATCCCGTGTCTGTAAAGGTAGGTGACTGGTTCATTGAACCACTAGTGGGATTCAGTTAGGTTGAGACCAGTAGACAGTTTCCTGCTTTAGAAGGTTTCTGATATTTAATCTAATGCAATACAAGCTGCGAGTATTCAGTAGTGACTTCTTATCACTAAGAAAGGTAGGTTTCTTGTTGTAAAATCTTGCAGGCCAAAACTGAGTAGCAAAGGATGCGTAGCAGAAACCTTCAGTTACTTTTGATATGCTTCTTTGAAAGAGCAATATTCTCTGGAAATAGCTTGCAGATTTTTCTGCTACTGAAAAGTCTGCAAAGCAAATTAATCTGAATAAACATAAAGTGCAGTAGAATGCTGCAAAAAAACGATCACCTGCTCTGCCAAATTTGCTTTTCTGATCCACAAATATGCAAGTCAATGCCGCAATATCATGGGAGGTCTGATTGAGCAATGGTGTAGGAGATTTCTAGTTTTTACTACATAGCAGATTTACAGTTGTGTGAATCATGGCGCATAGAAATGAGGTGATTGATTTTGTGTGAGGGTTTTGGTTATTACAGGTATATTGTTTCTGATAGCAGGCTTCTGCTTTGAATATGACATGTTTAAATCTAGTGGAGGAGATAGTTGGGATTCTGTACTGGTTGCCGTTGTCTAGGATTGGGGTGGAAGGAGGAGGAGAGTAGAGGGTTTTTGGGGGTAACTTGGTGCTTTAGCTTGCATGTAGGTTGATAGTTTAAGCTTGGGAGAGAGTTGATGTGAATCATGTGGAACGAGGTAAACCACCACTCCTAGTTATTGATTATATTTTAGCAGTTTGCTATGTGTGGCTCTCATAGAGAGGCGCTATAATTTCCAAATGTCCTAACTCACTGCTATGACATAGCAACAGTTGATAACAAAAGTCGTTGGCAACTGTTGCTACAGCATAAAGGCCTTCCATTAAAGGCTGACTGGGCTCTGTGAGGGCCTGTCAGCGGAGGTGTGTTAGTCTGCTTTGAATAAAAGGAGAAAACACAGCTGCAGCATAGGGAAGGAAGGCAGAAGTTGGAGTTGGTCAAAGATGGCAGGTTATTTGTTTTACCTTTTGTACAGTGACACATAGCAGAGGCCATTTTATATATATATGGCTCACCGATTACTCCTCTGCCCCTGCGTAGCAGTTGAAAGCACGAAACAGATAATTTTGCATACAAAACATAGAATTATAGATAGGTAAAAGTGAATTGCCATCAGGGTTCTGAGTGACATCATAGACAACTCAGGCGTTGCTCTCGTCGTCTATTTGATGTCACTCAGAACGCCTCGGTTAAAAACAAGCCTGTAATTCACTGTTACCCACCTTTAATTCTATTTTTCATCCATGGCCTCCACAGCTGTACAACAGACTCCAATTCTGGTACTTCACTGCTATGACGTAGCAACAGTTAAAAACAAAACTCGTTATCCACTGTTGCTACATTCTAAAGGTTTTCCAGGAAAATCTGGCACGGCTTTCTAAGAGCCCGTTGATGCATTATTCATTGTCTGCTTTGACTGAAAGCAGAAAGCCCAGCTGCAGGAGGGGAAAAGAAGGGCCGGATGGTGGGGTTGTTAAGGGTGGCCGGTGAGATGTTTTTTTTTTCCTCCATGTTTGGGTCACGGAGGAGAGGCCATGTTATGTATAGCTCCCTATTACTCCTCTGCTGCTGTGTAGCAGTTTGAATGCAGAGGCAGGTGATTTTGGGGGCAGACACAACATAACATTTTAAGATGGGTAAAAAGCGAATTATAAGGATGTTTATCCAGTATGCCTGAATCATTCCCCGTCGCCGAGATGGGAGTCCCACGGTAAAATACAAAAGTAGTGCCATAAGTAATAAATAGGCCAAAAGAGGCCAAAGGCTATATCTTAGTAGCCTATCTACGTCCGTATAGGAAAAGGACCAAAAGTCAGCTCCAACCAATCAGCTATCAGCACCCTTTAGAACGCTCTCAACAGAAGCAGTTCTCCTCAGATTTTCACCGCACGTTGTGTGGAAGGGAGTCTCCCTGAGTGCTACTCAGTTTTTTCTTCTCTTCGGCTCTTCAAGCAAGCATGTCTAATAAGAAGGGCCTCTTCCACTCCTGCAGGACATGTGGGAAGAAGAGGGTCCATGTTGATGATCTTCATAAAGATTTTCTTTATTGCCTCTACCCCAAACATGAGGCTAAAGATTGTAAAATCTGCCGTACCTTTCCCAGTAAGACTCTGAGGGACAGAGAGGCAAGATTACTTTTGTGGCTCAAGTCTAAAGAGCGTCCATCTTCTTCGCTGAGGAAAAGGACCGAGCTTCCACATCTAGCAAGAGGGCTAGGTCTCGAGAAGGCTCCTCAGGTGAAGGAAGAAAAAATCATCCAAGATCATCCTCTTCAGAATCTGTGAGTAAAAAGCACAAAAAATCAGTGTCGACAACAAGTTTTACCACATCATCAATGGTATGTGTTACGTCGACGACGCCATCATCGACGGCGACTATTTCGATGACGGCTATTTTATCACCTATCTCGTCAACGAGAATTTATATTTCGATGAGACCATCGTCAAAACCCATTGACGACGCACCGTCGACGAAGAAGGTGTCGACAAAGCTATCGTCTATGAAGATTCCAGCTGCACCGCCGACGGGAGAGGCAACGATGATGACACCGTCGTCGACGACACTGTCGACGGGAGAGGCATTGACGACAGCACCGTCGACCGCACCATCTATAAACGTGCCTGTGACTCTACCACCGTCGACGACTGGACCATCGACGAGAGACATTCCTACTATTCATATTTCTGCACTGTTGACGCCCTAGTCGATGAGAGTCTATCAGATAAAGACAATTCAAAGGCCTTTTCAGGACTTAAGTAAAATTTCTCCGCTACCACCTTCCCACCTGTTAGAAGGTTTCATGGAGGAGGAGTATTATGAAGAGGAGGAAGACCGATACAGAGTGGCTAATAGTCCATCTGAACTTAACGTTAAATGTCAAGACACTTACAAGGATGATTACCAAGAGGAGCATTACTACCATGGGCAATATATGGCTCCAAGGCATACATGCCAGTTTCATCAGAGGCAGGATTCTTGTCAGAGGGAAACGTCTCATCTTCCTCCTGCACTTATACAAGACCTACAGGCTATGTTAGCATATCGTCAGAGATTTCCTCCGCAGCAGATTCCGAGAGAGAACCCACTTCCACAAGTAGAGCTTCCTGTTCCAATACCAGAGCCTTCAAGACACTAACTCCTCGGATGAGGAGATTGAGGAAGGCGAATTGCCTAAAGAGGCAGATGCTCCAGATCCATGGGACGAATATATCATCGAGACACCATCTCCGCCTCCACATTTGCCCTCTGATTCTCCTCCCGAGGACATCAGAGGATTTCATAATTTAATGCAGAGAGCAGCTACAAGGTTTCAGCTCCCTATTATGGTCAAACAAACAGACTGTTTTTACATGAATTCAAGGAGAATACTAGGAAGGTCATTCGCTCTATTCCCATCATTGATTACATCTGACCGGAGGGCGTGAAAATCATGAACACCGACATCCATAACTGCAGTGCTGCCTCGAATAGAGAAAATACAGCGCTCCAGAGAACAGTCCATCTTGCCTCATATGTCATCCGAGGCCAGATTCGGTAATATCTCAGGCTGCACAATGGCGTTCTAAAAGCCCTGCAACACCTATTACCACTCCTCCAGACAAGGAGGGATGTCGTATGGATCTTTTGGGGAAGAAATTCTCTTCTATGGCTGCAGCTTCAATTAGAGCTGCTAATGCCTTGGCAATCATTGGCCGTTATGACCGCCAAACGTGGTCAGATAGGGCGGGATTCATAGATCTTATCACAGAGGATCAAAGAGAGGAGGCATGGAAGATCTTGTTAGAAGGCGAGGGAACTGCCTCCGAAACAATGGACTGCGCATTGGACATCGCCAACCCAAGCTTTCGGCAGTTAGCTGGGGCAGCTGTTCTTCGGTGCCAAGGTTGGCTTAAAGCCAGTACCTTTAGACCAGAAGTTCAGATGAAGATATTGGATATGGCCTATGATGGGGGTTCACTGTTCGGGAAACATATAGATGACGCCCTTTTGGCAATCAAAAATGACACAGACACCGCAAAATCTTTAGGTGCTCTACAATATAGACGCACACCTTTCAGAGGAGCCAGAGGGCGAGGATTCTCTACATATCGAGGCGGCTATCAGTCAAATCAGCAGTATCGACAATACCAACCTCAGTCCTGACAGTTGTACAACCAATTCTCTTACCGTCAGTCATTGACGGCTGGTTTCTCTGGCCAGGGTGGTCGGAAGTGAACACCGCAACAAGGCTGTGACTCTGCCACAAAGCAATGAGCTTCTCAGGGTGCCAGTCAACCTTACCCCCCTACCTGTGGGTGCGAAGATTTCTGTTTATTCACAGCGGTGGCACAAGATCACTTAAGACGGACTGGGTGCTGGACCTTGTCACCAAGGGTCATGCACTAGAGTTTCTCCAGATACCAACTACCAACCTGCCCAAGGGTCCCCCTCCCCCTCGTCTTCACTTATTGCGCTAAGAAGTCTTGATCATGCTCCTCAAGGAAGCAATAGAAGAAGTACCATCCATGCAGAGAGGAACAGGTTTCTACTCTCGTTTCTTCCTTATTAAAAAGAAGTCAGGAGAATGGCGACTGATTCTGAATCTCCGCAATCTCAACAAATAAAAAAAAAAAAACATTCCGGATGGTAACACTTTGCGATATTCTGGGGTGCTTAAACAAATGGAATTTCATGACTTCTCTGGACATGGAAGACGCATACTTTTATATCCCTACCCATCCAAAACATCAAAAATATCTGTGATTTACAGTGACTGGCACCCACTATCAGTTCAAGGTGCTCCCGTTTGGCCTAAAATCGGCGCCATGGATTTTCACCAAGGGGTTAGCACCTGGAGCAGCGACTTTCCGATCCCGAGGGATCCAAGTTTTGCCATACCTCGACGTTTGGCTGCTCAAAGCTCCGTCAAAACTAGAAGCCCAGGTTGCTGCAACAATTTGTCTCCGTCTGTTCAATTCACTAGGGCTCACTTGGAAAAAGAGCAAATTAAATTTAATTTCATCTCAGAACATTCTATTCCTTGGAGCATCCCTGGACACTGTCCAGTGCAAAGCATTCTTGTCTCAAGATCGTCAAGCGCGCCTTCAAAAATTAGCAACAACCATTTCAAAATGAGCGTCAGTTTCTATTCGAACATTCAAATCGCTCCTAGGAATGTGCTCCTCAGCGATCAACTTGATCCCTTTAGTGCGGCTCTAAATGAGACCTCTTCAAGAGGAATTGCAGAAACAATGGCAACAGTTCTTTCGAGGATGTTATCCAAATAACCACACGTATGGTGGGCGCACTCCATTGGTTGTCTCAGACAGCAAATCTTGCCCAAGGTCTCTCTTTTCTGCAAGACACCCCGGATTTCGTATTAACGACAGACGCTTCCATGGAAGGATGGGGAGGTCATCTGCAGGATTTACAGATCCAAGGAAGATGGTCTCAGTTACAGAAACAGCAGCACATCAACAGTCTGGAGCTTTGGGCCATTTTCTTGTCTCTGCAGGCTTTCCTTCCAAGGATAGCAGGTTCCTCAGTGCTGGTCCGTACCGACAATACGACCAGCATGTACTACATAAAAAAATAAGGAGGAACAAGGTCCATAACGCTTTCCCGGGAAGCGCAAGAATTGTGGGAATGGGCAACTTTTCACAGAATAACCTTGAAAGCCGAGCATGTCAAGTGTCTACGCAATACACTAGAGGACTCGCTAAGCAGATCTCTATCCGGCTGCCACGAGTGGGAGTTAAAAAAAACTCAAGTGCACAGGTTCTTTCAGACATGGGGCAAACCAGTTCTAGATCTGTTTGTGTCACAGGAGAACAAGAATGCAGATTTTACGCCAGCAGGTTCCCTCAACCGGGGTCAAGGGGAAATGCCCTTTCAATGAGATGGTCCGGAATCTATGCCTACGCTTTTCCCCCCATTCCATTAATCCCCAGATTGCTCAAGAAATTGAAACTGGAAGGCTGCCGCCTAATTCTGATTGCACCCCACTGGCCCAGACAGTATTGGTTCCAGGAGAGTCTACTGTACTGTTGTCACAACACAAACCCATACGCCTGCATCCGACACTGACCATGTTATCACGGAACAGTGGTCAGGTAGTCCATTTAGATCCGCAATCCCTGCACTTACACGCATGGCTCCTGAATTCCTAGAGTTCAAGGATCTCACTATTTCACAGAACTGTCGAGACATACTGTCTAAATCTCGTGCTGAAAGCACTATAAAGACGTATTGTTTAAAATGGAAAAGATTTTGTTTTTGGTGTGAAAACAATAAAGTTCATCCAGTCCAAGCTCCTGCTGAACAGATTTTACCTTACTTAATTTCACTGCCAAAGTCTGGACTCACTTTCTCGTCATTCAAGGTTCACCTGGCTGCTATTTCCAGGTACAGAAAATCTCTGCAGCTTCCTTTTTTTAGGGCTCGCCCATAGCGATGCACTGCGCAGCAGGAGTCCTTTTGTCCGGGTTTTTGAAATTGACCCTGTAATCGTACACGCTTGTGTGTGTGTTTTTTGCTTGGTCTTCTGCTATTGGGCTTTCAGTGCGTGTATTTTTTAAACAGAGCACCCAATAGGCCAAAGGCGGGTGCATTGCTCGGCCCATGGCCTATTGGTGTCTGTTACGCGCACAAAAGCCCATATGTTTTAATTTATCGTGCCCAGACACGGGCACGATAATTGAAAACATATGGCGCGCGCGCGCGTACTACTCGAAGCCTCAGAACTGACCCCTCTGCGGGTACTTGGTCCCCTCCAAACATCCTCTGTCTAAAAGCAGATTATCCGCAGTCATGTCTGAGATAAGAGCTCTCTATTTATGTATTTATCTCCAGGAGCTGGCATGCGCCCCCGTGAATGCCTCTGCAGACTGCTTGGCACCAGAGTGCTGAGTACGCGCCTTATGTCCCCGTTTTCCAGCGGCTCCTCGAGAGGGATTGGGGCACATTCTCTTTGTGTTTCGAAAGCTTTCCATTAAGGCAGCGAGAAAGAAGAGTACGCTTGTTAAATTAGTGCTATCTGAAAGAAACACGTTAGGTAGATTCCTCACCTTAGAATATCCCCAGGCGTCAGGCTGGATCTGGAAAGATTTTTCGTCCGCAATACCCTTGCGCGTCGCTAGGTGTCGTCTGCGGCTCCTCGTCCATCGTCGGCGTCGTGATCGCCAGGATGAAGTCGTTAGAATACTTAGACGCTGCCCTCGCGCGCTGACGTCACTTTTTGACTAAACTGTTTTTGAACTCCTAAACTTCCATTTCCAGTCGACCTCGACTCTGGTGCCGGAAGGGATGCCTAGCTTCAAACCTTGTGACGCCTGTCACCGAATGATGTTGGTCACAGATCACCACCGCCGGTGCCTCTATTGCCTTGGGGCCGACCACGATGCCGAGTCGTGCCTCGACTGCCGGGCCTTGACCTCGAAGGCTAGGCAGGAGCGGTCCCGCAAGCTGCTCGAGATCCGGCAGTCGGCTCCACGCCGCTCAAGGTCCCGGCAGTATCCGACGCCGATGGGTGACAGGTTCATCTTCGCCCGGCTCCGATCCTTCCAGTGGTCTTGATACCTCCCCTGACACTGGCTTCATCTCTCCTCCGTCTGTGGCTTCGGAGGAAGGTGCTACGTTTTCTGTGGTGCTGCGCAAGGCGGCCGAAGCCCTCGGGCTGGAGCTGCCTGCTGTGGCTGTGAGGACTAATCTCCTCACTGAAGTTCTTAAACCGCCAACAAGCTCCTCGGAGCCTCTGCTGCAGTTCAATGAAGCACTGACTGACGTTCTGAGGGGCACCTGGTCCAAGCCCTCCACAGTTCCTCCTGTGGACCGGAACGTGGCCTGGCGCCACCGCCTTGCACCGGGCAACCCCAGTTTTCTGTCTTTGCATCCCACACCCGAGAGCCTGGTTATCCAGGCCTCTACCTCCCAGACCTCCTTCCCGTCCGCTTCCCCGGATCGGGAATCCAAAAGGTTGGAACAGTTTGGGAAGAAACTGTTCTCCTCCCTTAGTTTGGGGTTGCGGTCTATCAACACCGCGTGCCTTTTGGACCGTTACTCCCACTCCCTGTGGGATACGGTGGGGGACGTGCTGCCCCAAAGTCCGGAGGAGGCCGGGACACGGCTCGCCCAGGCTCTTGCCGAGGGGCGGGATGCGGCACGGCATGCTATCCGATGTGGACTGGACACGACGGACTCGCTAGGCAGGGCAATGGCGACCACAGTGGCGATTCGTCGCCACGCCTGGCTGATGTCCACAGTTATTGCGGGGATGTCCAGAGCACCGTCATGGACATGCCCTTCGATGGCAGTCGCCTTTTTGGCGACAAAGCGGACAGTGCGCTGGAGCGCTTTAGGGACTCCAGGGCTACGACTAAGTCCTTGGGCCTCTCGGCCCCACGCCCGCAAACTTCCGCTTTTCGTCCCTTTCATGGCCAAGGAAGGGGCGCCCCCTCACGTCCGTCTAGCCACAGGCCGCAGAACCTGCCTCAACGCGGTCGCGGACGTGGATTCCGCCGAGCAGGGGGACAATGAGCCGGTCCATCCACATCTACCCCGGCAGCACCCGCCTCAAAGCCCTCCGAGTCTGTGCTTTCAGGCCCATTCCACGCCAGTGGGAGGCAGATTCCGCCATCACCTGCTCCACTGGCGTACCATCACATCGGACAGGTGGGTGCTGCAAATCGTCCGAAGGGGCTACTCCCTCCCCTTCGAGGCGACCCCTCCAGCCATGCCACCGCAGTACCACTGCATGTCGGGGGATCACTTGCAACTTCTGCAGGAGGAAGTTACGGCCCTCTTGGCCAAGGCGGCCATCGAGCGCGTTCCTGGCCGAGAAGTAGGTCAGGGTTGTTACTCCCACTACTTTCTGGTTCCCAAGAAGGGCAAAGGGGGCCTACGCCCTATCTTGGACCTCAGGAGCGTCAACGCCTTCCTCCGGAAGGAGAAGTTCAACATGCTCTCCTTAGCTCAGGTTCTGGCTGCCCTAGATCCTGGAGACTGGATGGTAGCATTGGACTTGCAGGACGCTTATTTCCACATCCCCATCCTGCAGGCCCACCGGCGTTACCTGCGGTTCACGGTAGGCCAAGAGCACTTTCAGTTTACCGTGCTCCCCTTCAGCCTCACCAGTGCCCCTCGGGTGTTCACGAAAGTGATGGCGGTGGTCGCAGTTCACCTGTGCAGATTAGGGGTTCCAATCTTCCCCTATCTCGACGACTGGTTGTTGAAGGCAGGCTCGCCCCAGGCAGTCGTCTCCCACCTCCAGACTACGGCCGACCTCTTGCATTTGCTGGGGTTCTCCATCAATGTGCCGAAGTCTCATCTGAGTCCCTCACAGAAGCTCCTCTTCATCGGAGCGGTTCGGACTCGGCGCAGTTCCGGGTCTATCCTCCGGAACAGCGGGTCCGGGATATTCAGGCTCTCATTCCAATCTTTCGGCCTCTATCCCGGGTTTCGGTCAGGTTGGTGCTGTGGCTTCTGGGTCTGATGGCATCCTGTTGGTGCATCACGCCAGATGGCGGATGTGGGCTCTGCAGTGGGACCTGAAGTTTCAGTGGGCCCAACATCGGGGCAACCTGTCCGACCATGTCTTGATCTCGGAGGGCACTGCCAGACAGTAGCAGTGGTGGCTCACGGACCGCGATTGGGTCAGTGGCAGATCCATCTACCCACCCCAAACGGAGCATGTAGTAGTGACGGATGCGTCCCTCCTGGGATGGGGGGGGCCACATGGGAGAGGCAGAGATCAGAGGCCTCTGGTCTCCGGCGGAGTCCTGGCTCCATATCAACCTTCTGGAGCTGCAGGCGATCCGACTTGCACTGAAGGCATTCCTTCCCTCTGTCCGGGGAAGTGTAGTGCAGGTGTTCACGGACAACACCACCGCCATGTGGTATTGCAACAAACAGGGCGGGGTGGGGTTGTGGACCCTTTGTCAGGAGGCTCTGCACCTCTGGACATGGCTGGAACATCAGGGCATCACGCTGGTGGTTCAACATCTGGCGGGCTCTCTGAACGCCAGAGCAGACGAACTCAGCCGCCGGTGCATGATGGATCACGAATGGCGTCTGAACTCCGAGGTGGCGCAAGGTCTCTTTCAGCAGTGGGGAGAGCCTGTCAGCAGTTCTGCGCGTTGGAATTTCCAAGCTGGCACTCGCTCGGAGACGCTTTTCGTCGCGAGTGTAGTTGCGGTCTGTTGTACGCCTTTCCGCCTATACCACTCCTGCCCAGAGTGCTGAAGATCAGGCGCGACCAGGCCCAAGTCATCTTTGTTGCTCTGGATTGGGCACGAAGATACTGGTATCCCGAGCTACTAAGTCTATCCATCGATCCCCCGATCCGACTGCCTCATCAGGAGGACCTTCTGTCGCAGCAGCAGGGGACGGTCCTCCACCCGAACCTGTCCAGCCTCCACCTCCATGCGTGGAGATTGAGCGGCGGTGGTTGATGCCATTTGACTTGCCTCCTGAAGTCTTTAATGTTATTCTGGCAGCCAGGCGTCCCTCCACAAATTCGGTATACGCCTGCAGGTGGAACAAATTTGTGGCATGGTGCACAGTAAATGCAGTGGATCCCCTCTTTCTGAGGTTCTCCTCTTTCTTCTTTCCCTGGCCCAGCAGGGCTGTGCTCTGGGCACCCTCAAAGGATACCTTTTGGCTATTTCTGCTTTCTTACGACTTCCTGATCAGCCTTCTCCCTGTTGTTTCTCGATTCTTTAAGGGCATTACCCACATGTTCCCTCCTGTCCCTTTCGTAATGCCTCAGTGGGATTTGAATCTAGTATTGACCTATCTGATGTGCGCTCCCTTTGAGGAACTTCATAATGGTCCCCTTCGTCTGCTGACGCTTAAGACTACTTTCCTGGTTGCCATCACCTCTGCTAGAAGGGTGAGTGAGCTCCAGGCTTTCTCTTCTAAGCCTCCTTTCCTTTCTGTCCATCCGGACAAAGTTGTTCTAAGAACTTGTCCTTCCTTTCTCCCTAAGGTGGTAACTGCCTTTCACATCGGCCAGTCTGTTACACTGCCCACCTTCTTTCCGCCTCCGCATCCCTCGAAAGAGGAAGAGAGGCTCCACCATCTGGACCCAAAGCGGGCGCTGTCCTCCTATCTGGACCACACCAAACAGTTCCGGGTGGACGACCAACTCTTTATTGGCCACGTGGGCGCTAAGAAGTGGCGGGCAGTACACAAGCGAACCATCTCTCGGTGGGTTGTTTTGTGTATCAAGGCCTGTAATTCCTTAGCTAAAAAGGAACCTCCTGTAGGGCTGAGGGCCCATTCCACTCGGGCCACAGCGGCGACCACTGTCCTGGGCCGGGGAGTCCCTGTGCAGGACATTTGTCAGGCAGCAACGTGGGCCTCGCTGCACACGTTTGCCAAACACTATTGCCTGGACAGCCAAGCCGGGGAGAGACGGCTTCTTTGGCCGTTCTGTTCTCCAGGACTTTCTGGTGTGATCTTGGTTCGCAGGCCCACCACCGGGGTTGGTATTGCTGGGGTATCTATTCTAAGGTGAGGAATCTAACTAACGTGTTTCTTTCAGATGAACAAGTTACTTACCTTCGGTAATGATATATCTGTAAGAAACATTAGTTAGTTAGATTTCTCACCGCCCCACCCATCCTCCCCGTTCTGCGAACCGATATCTAGGGTTGAGGTCATCCCTTTCAGGGCCCTAGAATTTTTGGCACCAGTGTCGGTCTCTTGCATGGCTGTGCGTTCCTGGCGAAGAAAGCTATGTACAAGAACTGACGTCGGCACACGAGGGCAGTGTCTAAGTACTCCGTCATCCCGTCGATCACGACGTAGACGACGCCTGGCGACGCGCAAGGGTATTGCTGACGAAAAATCTTTCCGGATCCAGCCTGACGCCTGGGGATATTCTAAGGGGAGGAATTTAACTATCTAATGTTTCTTACAGATATATCGTTACCGAAGGTAAGTAATTTGTTCTTCTTGAGCAGCGACAAGCGCATCTCTCCCTCTGAAAATATGCGGCGGATCGGGCCATTTAAAGTACAAACGGGGTTGAAGGAACTGTTGGATTTCTTCAGAGCCCTGAATGGTATAGACTTCAGGAGGCAGAGCCCCATGTGTGTGGAAGGTGTGTTTACGCACAGTTCGATACGATAGAGAGAAGCGTGGGCGGTAGAGGAAACCCAGGGTGCTGGTAAACAATGGAGCGTTTGTAACACTAAGCTCGTGACACAGCAAACCCTGAGTTGAGTCACTCGAGGTAGCGCTGGAGAGTGCTCGGAAAAACGAGGGAAAGCCTACACAAAAAGGCTGCGCTGCTCAATTTAGTGGTTTCAGAGGTTCGCGAGGTCTCCTCAGAGCCCTTTGAGGCGTGAGCGCGGCAGCATTTGCTGACTCCGTCCTGGAGTGTGTTAAATGAGGTTACCTCAGCGCAGAGCCCAGTAAATACGTGTCATAGTTTCTAAAAAAAAAAATCTTCTTCCTGTGGCTGTTAAGGAAGCGAGGGACACATCCAGCACTTACCGGTATCATGTCTGAAGCTCGTGCCGCCGCAGGTCGTGACGTGCGATTATTGGAGACACGGGGCTTTACTTCGCGCAATTGTATCAGTACAGAAACCCATCAAACCATGAACAATGCATCATTACCTCAAACAACCTCTTTAGAGGCTTGAGAGCTCTTGCTCGAGATCCTGTGTAAACACAAGCGACACCCGCTGTGCTGCAGCCTTCTTAAAGACCTAAAGTGACACTCAGTTGGGAGTAGGAGACGTGACGGGTCACTGAACATCGTGGGTGTTTGCATTTGTTAGGCATTCTCACCTCCCAGCGCGGTTCCTGTGCTTATTGCGACAAGGAGCGAATCACTTGACTGCCTCTTCCGACTTAGGCACCTAAATGATTTTTGCCAAATGTGTCGTTAATACAACGATTCCTATCGATTTCATCATAAACTATCAGTTTACGTGACAATGCGCACCCTTACGATGGCGTTTTGACCATAATGAGTGGAAAGGGGTCTCTGCTTGGTGGCAGCCTCTCTATGTAGACGAGTGTTAGCCTCGCTCGACATCCTCCACAGGAGGGGAGGCTGCTGTCTGGGACCTTTGCTGTAGTTTATCTCGCTCATTCATTACTGTACACGGGGCTTTAAGTGGGATGAAAAAAGTGGGAGACATGAAAGGAACGGGCCTATATAATTAAGGATATGACTTTAAACACGCCAGCCTTCCCAAACATTTGCATTGAACAAAAACTGCAGCCAGTATACGTGACCTTTGCAGAGAGGCCAAGGATTAAATGACACTATTTACCCTACTGAAAGGCACTGAGAGAAACTCGCAGTGCCTTAGGCCGCAACTCAGTTGTGGCCGGGTAGTAACTCCTGGATAAAATTCAGATCAAATTATGCAATTGACAAGAGTTATATGCTACCTAAAAAAGCATTGGCATTTCCAATAGGTCTCGCTTTTGGGACCTTATAAGTATTTAGTTTTGCAGTACAATATCCTTGGTGCAACAACATCAGCTGTTGCATGGCTAAACCTTGTACCTTTTACCATTTAACAGTTGATGTTGTTGCACCAAGGATATTTGTGTATGTGAGCACAGTTCTGCAAAGACCTGCTCATAAGGAAATATGGTGATTGGCACAGGCAGCACACAACTGCATTATTTCGCCTCCCATGGGTCCTTGGACACTTGGTGAAGCAGATGAACCTGGCAGCCACCAATTCTATGCCTTGGTCAGTTCGCCATAGATCTTGGTGACACTGTGGAACACAGGAGAAGCGAATACTTGGTGGCATCACAACTGTTTCCCTCTGTTGTGCTGCAGCAATGAATACCCAGATTTTTATATGGTTATTCACACCATTCATAATGTTTGTTATTCACTGTTACCCACCTATTACTCTATAGCTGGACCACTGCAATTATGTGGCAGGGGAGGGCCAAATTATGTGTCTGGGATTACTAAATTAAGCAGAAAGAAAAGGCAAATCGTGCGGTGTAATGCAGCACATTTTGTGACAGTATTTCCTCAAAATGTTGACAGTTTCACACGTGTTAACACTATGTGGGCAAGGGTTTCATCTATTTAGTACCAATCTGGCTGCTAAAGATAGCAATAAGCAACTAAAGGTGATTAGTCCACCTTTGCGAAGCACCTTCCACTGTACCTCAACATGTTGCAGTTTTTTAATAACTTTTGAACCGTTTTAGCTAGAAAGATTTTTTTTTTTTCTTAAAATCTGCAGATTATGCAGCAGATGATGGATTGTGGCCACTCTGACAACATAGCCTAATTATGCAGAAAACTCAAAGGCTGCACAAGTGCATAAATCCAGAAGTCCTGCTCTATATTTTACACACAAATCAGGTGAGACTTTCTCCATTGGGAATTAATGACCCCAATTTGAAAATTTCCACGGTGGACCGTGCTACTTACTAGTTTTAGGTGCTAAGACCTTAACAGAGTAGTCCACACAAAGCTAATATTTGGATACAGTTTGTCAATATTGCCAAGGGCGTATGTATGTGGGTCATCCAAAGGCAGTGAGGAAAGATGATTAGAAGGTGGAGCACTTGTGAAATTAAAAAGAAGCACTGTAAGGATGATGACACGTTAGACCTGTTGGTGTTTGTTCTGATAGTATAACTTATAACTGCTCCACTTAAAGATTTGCTGTTTAAAACCAGTCAAAAACAATATCCTGGAGAAAAACCTGAGTTTTGTCCCTCAGAATTCCATTGTTCTCCTTGTTCATCTTAAGCACCTCACTTTATTTCTTGACCTCATGCTCCCAAAAGAATGAAATGATTAACTTGTTTGTTTTTCATATCTTGTTGATCTGTATCTGCCACCTTGCAGAGCCTGCATGCTCTCCTTTCAGGCTCTGGCTGCAGTCCCATTTTAAAACTCAACCTGTGGGGTAATGTGGGACGTGATTCGTGACAATTTTGCATTGGCTCTGTCCGGACTAGTTAAATCTCCAACCTTGTCAGCAATCATTTGAAATACAATAGGTCTCGCATTTGCGAGAGTTTGAGCTATTTTTATTGTAAATGACATTGCCTTTTATTTATGTTTTGGTTTTTGAAACATAAATAAAAGCCATTGTCATTTACAATGCCAATAGGTCAAACTTGCGTAAATGTGAGACCTATTGCATTGCAAATGCTTGTTTATGTTTGTCTTCTTCTCTTGTAAAGCAATTCATGAAAGGACTTTTTCGCACTTTCCCTCCTGTGCTCTGCCTCCTCCGGAGTGGGAGCTCAATGTGGGGTTAGCACAACCATTTGAACCGATCCATAAAGCAGATCTCAAATATCTCACATGGAAGGTAGCCTTCTTACTGGCTCTCACCTCTGCAAGAAGGGTTAGTGAGATTCAGGCTTTTACGATCAAAGAACCAGTCTTGCATTTTACACAGAACTATGTGATCCTGCGGACGAATCCTAAGTTAATTCCAAAAGTACCCACACAATTTCACTTGAATGAACCAGTGATACTGCAAACTTTCTTCCCAAATCCATCTAATCCAGCTGAGAGGACATTACATTCATTAGATGTAAAACGATGTTTGAAGTTTTATCTTCAGAGGACAAAGGAAATTAGAAAAACGAATCAACTGTTAGTGGCCTATGGTCAGGGGATACAAGGAACTGCTGCAATAAAGGCTACAATAGCCAGATGGGTCGCATCGGCTATTCACTTCTGCCACGAAAAAGCAAACAAACCTCTCGGGGTGAAAGCTAAAGCACACTCCACCAGGACTGTTGCGGCATCTACAGCTTTGTTTGCTGGAGTTACATTGTACAAGATATGCCGTGCTGCGACATGGAAAAATGTCCACACGTTCATGAGACACTACTGCCTCTAATCTGCACAAAAGGAGGATGCAGCGGTTGGACAAGCTGTGTTACGCCATCTCTTTCAAGAAGGTCAGATTCTTTACATTTCTTTAACGCTTGTCTATTATCAGTTTTCTTTACTGATGCATTGATTACAATGTTCATACTCATGTTTCTCAATGTATATGTTTCTCATGCGGATGTCCACTGTATGGTTATTGCTTTTATGCTTTGTCATTGCAATGTTTCAAAATGGTGGATTTATGTTGGGAGTGTTAAATGGTAAGTCTCCCACAGTCCGCAAACGACAGTACAATTTCGGTACTGCTTGCTATTCTGATTCAGGCATGTGAATCTATGAAAGGTACCCCAATACTATATAAGAAAACAAGTTAGTTACCTGTAACAACAGTTATCTAGTATTGGAATCTTTCATAGATTCACATGCACCCACCCTCCTCCCCGTGGAACCAGTTCTCAGTGATTTTAGGGATATTTACTTCCCACTTGTGCTTGGAAAATCTGAAGAGAACTGCTTCTGTTGAGTGTTCTAGAGGGTGCTGATTGGTTGGAGCTGACTTTTGATCCTTTTCCTATAAGGATGTAGATAGGCTACTAAGATATAGCCTTTGGCCTATTTATTACTAATGGCACTACTTTCGTATCTTACCGTGGGACTCATCTCGGCGACGGGGAATGTTTCAGGCATGTGAATCTATGAAAGACACCAATACTGGATAACTGTAGTTACAGGTAAGTAACTTGTTCTTCTTTTCACCTCAAGGTGCTGAATGACAGTATAGACAACTTTAGCTCTGCTCTTGTTGTTTGTTTGATTTCAGTCCAAACCCCGTGGTAAAAAAGATCCCCGTAATTCACGGTTACCCATTCATAATTCTTTATGTTGACGGTAGCAGATCATGATTATCATCTGGCCAGCGCTTTAAATGGTCGGGTACTATCCTGTATTGATTACCTATGCTTCTTCAATTTGAAAGGAAGAATAACTGCACGTCTCAGCAGAATTTCTATTTCAAGCAATGCATTCCTCTCCACTGACAAATTATGTTCACTCTTATGAAAATACTTAAGTGCTCCATTTTGGTTTACAAATGACTAACAAGTATTGCTTTCTCTCCCCTAGGAAAGCAATTTCGTGTGTTGTTCCTCAGCACAGTCCGAACTCGACACACGTGCAAACATAAGCAAACCCCAATCAAGAGGAAAGAACAACTCCTTGAGGATTCCACTGAAGACCTAGATTACGGTTTTTTATCAAACTACAAACTTCTTAACACCGCTATTACAAGGGCTCAGTCTTTAGTGGCGGTAGTGGGGGATCCAGTAGCTCTTTGTTCCATTGGAAGATGCAGGTACAGTAGTTTATGCTTTTCAAAGGAAAACTAAGATTGTCTCAATGTAAAGTAATATAATGTTTGATGCTATGTAGATACTCTATAGGTTTTACGATTTGTAAGATATGCACTTTTAAGTGTCCTATAACTAAATCCAGTTACTACTATATTAAGAACTTTTTCTCTGGAAATCTTGATATTCCTAAGAAATATGTTAGCTTTTTTCGGAAATAGAAGCTAGTGACATCCCTAGGTAGTCCGCCACTAATGCCACCTATAATACACAAAAGTGGTTTAACTATAATTATTGATCGAAAAGCCAAGAATTCTTTCTTTTTGTGTTGGTTTGTTAACATGGCATCTCTGTGTGTGTCTTAGCAGAACAGTTTTTCTCAGTGCTGTGTGACTAAAGCAGTCTTCGGTAAAAGTTCTCTTTTTATGTTGCACTTTGTATTGCATACCAGTTACCACTCATTATGCCATACGGAGCAGCAGCACAGGGGTCAGGAATTTACTGGTGCTGGGGGCGGTATGAGATGGGGGACTCCCTTGTTCTTTGGAGTCTGAACTAGGATAGAACTGTGATCTAAAGTGAAAAAATAGATTTATGACAGTGAGACACCTAAACAGTGAGGCACTGGGGCAGGGAGATGCTTTACAAGTTCACACCTCTGCCAGTGAATTTGAGAGAAGGACATGGGACATAGGATTCAGGAACAATAAAGAGCAGGGTGAGATGAGGACAGATTAGACTCAGCACCAAGGAGACGGGGAAACTCCAGAATGGTTGGCACCACCAGAAACAAAATATAGGTCAGCAACATAAAATCTTATTATCCAAAAATTGATAAGTCACTGTATAAGAAAGTCTGTGGCAAGAAGTTGCTTGTGAAGTAGCTACTCCTTTCCTGAGCAATGCTGATATCACCATGATGATAGCCAATACTGTATAGTTTAAAATCCCATAAACCCCTTTCCCAACTTGAAAAAAATCAAATGCAGAAACATTCTTTACATATCTCCCATTCACAAGTCATCACTTGATAATTGATATTATTTAGTTTTTATGAAGCGTTTAATTGCCTGGCTATAAACTGTCCTGGGGGCTTAAAAGAGGACCAGTAGAGAAATTTAGGTCCAAAAAAGGTATACGTTTTAAATCGCTCCTTTAAGGTTTGTTAAACAGGTGATCGAGTAAAGGTGTGGGGGGCTGGGGGAGCGAGTTCATTCCAGGCTTTAAATGTGAGCAGCGAGAAACATTGGCTGCCAATGTAGGATTTTTTAAATCTGGAAATGCAAAAGAAGTTGGAAGAGCTGAAAGGAAGAAATCTGGGAAGGGTGTACCTGGTGAAGAGGGTGGTCATATAGTCACATGAAGGTGTTGACAGACCTTCATGGTAGAATACTTATGTTTGAAAACAAATCTGTTGTTGATGGGGAACCAGTGAAATGTATTTTGATGGTGTGAAGTACTAGTGCAAAAACTAAGGCTTAAAATCAAGCAAGCTGTAGCGTTCTGTAAACATTGCAGTTTATTTAAAGAGGAGGCTGGGAGACCACAATATAATGCATTGTAATAGTCCAGGAGATAAAAAAAGGTCTGGACAATTGTTTTGTGATAATGTTCCAGAAATAAGGATACAAACGTTCTGGTTTTATCAGGGGGTAGAGAGTTTATTAATATGAGATGATAATGACAAATGAGTGTTGAAGATTGCTCTGAAATGTTGGGCCTAATTGGTAGGGATAGGGGCTGGGCATGGATTTTTATGCCACCAGATGTGAGACCAGGCAGAGCTGTTGCCAAAGGTAAGAACTTGTTTTGTCCATATTCAGACAAAGGTTATCTAGTTGTGACCCCTCACATGTACTCTATCAACCCGGATTGAAAAGGATATTGAGGACCATCGACATGCAAAATCAGCTGAAATAAATGAATGAAAGTAGCCCAGTGAGCAGCGTAAATGTTGAAAAGCATGGGGAACCCTGCATGTTATAGATTAAAAGGAGGATTGAAGAGTAAGCATAGTGATTGTCTGAGAGCGCCCTCTCAGAAAAGAAGAGAACCACTGAAGAACACAGTTGTTAATACCTGTGTTAGCCTGGTGGTCTAGGAGAAGAAACTGTATTGAAATGCTACTAACCGGTCTAATAAAATAAGTTAACTTTGCCGCCAGCATCCAGAAAGTTGCGCCTGTCGTTAGTGGCTGGAACAAGGGTGGTTTAGTAGTAAAATCAGATCGAAAACGAGATTTTTGCAGGGAGGTGATTGTGTCAGTGTCTACATAGGAGGACTGTTGTTGATTAGCTATGGATTCAGTGATTTTGGCAGCACATTTTAGTCAATAGTGAGTGTAGGAAAGTAGGATCTGCTTCTATGGATACCCCCACATTTTGCTTTATGTAATGCTGTCTGACTGGGATCTTGCTAATCAGGACCCCCAGCGCAAGCGTCGGGGCTTTAAATATGGCCTGTGTGTTTGCGCGCGCATCCCCCGCTCTTTGGGACTCAGTGGCTCACCTTCTCCCTTCCATTCCAGAAGGGCCACGGACAGAATTGCTTCGTCTTATGCTGCATGGCACAATTCTCCCTTAGTTCTTCACTCGATGCAACTGACTCTATAGGATGGGTCCTTGCTCGCGCTGTGGCTTTACGCCGCCATGCTTGGCTGCGCGACAGTTGCTTCCCAGATCATATTCGAGATGCCCTCAGGAATCTGTCGTTCAATGGAGTTGATCTTTTTGACCGCCACACGGATTTGGCAGTCTCCCATCTTTTGTCCGGGCTGCAATAAATCTTGGTGCCATATTCTCTGCATTATTTTACGGCGCACATCCTAATGCAAAGGTTGATATAGTGACCGGTTAGTGTTCAAGGCTGGTTAGCCATCTCTGTTTGTTGAGTACAGCCGTTTGGCTGATTCTGTTGTTTTTTTCAGTCCTCTGACTGTGTGCTTAGCCCAAGAGGACGCCCCTCCTAGGGATTAGCCTTACCCTATGTGGCTCATTTGCTGGCATTAGGTTCTACCTTTTCCTTGGTACGCTCCTATGGAGCCTTCGAGCGGACATCCTGCTGGGAGCCACTTGTCTCTTCCTACAATGCTCCTTGTATAGCTTTGCTCTGTTACGCATTTGGGTTGGTCTGTCTAAAGTGCATCAGAGCCTGGCATAGGTTCCGTGCCGTGCATTGTTTATCTTGCACGCCTGGTGAAACACCTTGTTGTCGCAGTTCTTTCACATATGACACCCTATTTGCCGCTGAGCGGCCTGCTTATTATTGTTCTTATTGGTGCAACTTGGATGTACAGCCCCTTCTCAGTTTGTCCTCCATGGTAGTGGGTTAGTATAAGTTCTCTGCTATGCATGGTCATGGCCTCTTTATGGCCGTTTATCCTACAGAAGTGTCCAAATCCCTGCTGTTTCGGTATGAGTGTTTCCACGCTTTGCTTGGGTTCATACTGTGCACTCTCAAAGGGGCGTGTTTTCCTTGGAATACTCGCTCCTTGGGCTTCGGGGCCTTTACATTCGTACTCACATATTTCCACTGTCGTGCCTGCCTCTTTCTCCTCCTCTGCCTTGTTGGGGACCATTGTTCCTCCCAGGCAAGGGGCATATGTTGCTTACTGCCCTGGATATTGTCCTATCCAGTTTTCACATGTCTGCGGGTAATTTTAGCGTATCCTAGACTCTTGTTGTGTCACGCTTCTTTTTTCTGTGTTTTTTCTTCCTGCTCGGTATCTGCTCTGTGTTCTTACCCAGCGGATCCGTGCGGGCTATATCATTAATGCTGTATCCAAGGTTCCTGGCCCGGTTTGCTTCTGCTACCAGCTCTTATGTGGTGTCCGGCTTGCTTGATGCCCTTTTGGGCCGTTGCTTTCTTGCTGGTTTGTGCCTCTGAGCTGCTCCCGCTACCCTACAGGGGGTTCTTGTTTACTTTGTGTAGTTCCAGCGTCACATGGTATACTTGGATACCTTCCGGTACGCTGAGGTATCTTCCGGTCTTCGCTCTTGTTGATGCTCGACTGCTTGTCGTCGTCCCTTTCACATGTTGTGACGGACTGCCTAGGTCCTGGCGTGTCTTGTGCTTTTGTACTACCGGCACCTTCCGGCCGTGGATTGGCATCCTGCCACGGCCGTCACCTGTGTCTTGCTGGTACCTGTTTCAACAGGGCTCCTTTTTGCTGTTGTACATATTGAGCCGGTGTGTGATTTTTTTTTTTTTTTTTATTTTTTTTTATTTTTTATTCCTCATATACCAAGAAATAAGGGCGATCTTGATGGGCGGCCATAACCTCTCCTCCATGGTCAACCTATCCCGACCCTGGTGTTTAAGGCCGATATGGAGAAAAAGGAAAGGCTCAATCCCTCAAGCCATCACTACTTCTACAGTCCACTTCTCTTCGCGACGTGATATAAACCAACATCGAATTGAAGGGACCAGCCATGTAGTGCCCAGGTGAAATCATTGGAATATTCCCTCTCTGTTCCGCCATGCAACCAAGGGTGCCCAAACATTACCATAACTATTACAGTCACATGCCATATCAGATTCACAAGTATAAATTATATGTTTCAAACAATCTGAAAAAGTAGGGGCATTTATGTTTTTCCATGCTCTACATATCTCACGTCTTGCCAGAATAATAACATAAAAAATAAGTTTAGATCCCGGATCGTTAAGATGGTAATCAATATGTAATCCGAACATAATCAAACCTGTGGTAATTTCGATCTGTTTATCAAGTACCTCAGCTAGAAAGGTTTGTACCTTTGCCCAAAAAGCTACTATTTCAGGGCAACTCATGAACATATGATAGTCATCTGCCGATGGTAATTTACATCTTGGACACTGATAATGTAGACCTGTAATCTTAGTTAACTTTTTTGGGGATAAATATACTCTATAAGTAGTGTATAAATGGTTTCTTTTAAGAAGAGCCGATTTTACCACAGCATGTAACATAACGTGAGAATCTCCCCATAATTTCATCAAGTTGTTTAAATCAATACTAATAACATTACCCCAGAGAGTATGAAGTTCCGATTCTGATATCGCTTCTGGCTCAAGAATAGCCGAATACCAGAAAGACACCTCCTGATTCAATACACCTCTTCTGGATACAAAATCAAACTTAGAATTCAGTGCCTCAAAGTCCCAAGATTTAGTTGCCCACCACCCTGCCAGCTGATAGTACTTATATCTAGATAGGGTACCGTTTGTCAGGCCAGAAAGCTTCTCCCAATTCAACAATTGGGAATCTTTCTCTAAATCCTGCCAATAGAACAAGCCAGCCATTTTAAGAGGGCGAGACAATTGATCATTAAGGCATTCTGGGGTGCCCGGGGAGTCCCAGATCGGAGCTTGGGGTGCATAATACGGGATTTTTAGGCTTTTCCTGAGATATACCCAGTTCTTAAGGGCTGTTTCCAATACCTTTAATCGTACCCTCTTGAAGAACCTAGGATCGCCGTACTTAAATAAAAAATATTCTTGCCCTTTAGGTATGCCATATAGTAGAGCTTGAAACAAGAGACCCTGAGGGGAAGCATCTGTCTTTCCAGCTAACATTCTAAAATTCTTAAAATGAAATGAATGGCAGTAAATAGATATATCCGGGAGAGCTAAACCTCCCATTTTTAAGTTTCTTCTTAATTTTTTCCAGGAGATCCTTGGTGTCTTAGCGTTCCAAATAAAGGAACCAATTCTCCCCTGCATTTTGGCGATGTCAGATACAGGAAATGTCAACGGGATGGAATTAAACAAAAATGTGATTTTTGGGAGGATAATCATCTTTACTAAATTTACTCTACCATAAATGCTCAGAGAAAGCCCAGACCATCTTTGTAATAGATCACAAATATCCTTATAAATTCTTGTCATATTTACTTTGGCTATTTCAAGAATATTATGAGACAAGATTATGCCCAAGTACCTCATGCGCGTCTTAGCTACAACAGTTCCGCCCACCTGATTCCAATGCATAATCTCTGTTTTTTCTCTGTTTACCTTATATCCCGAGATTACTCCAAACAATTCTGCTTGTTCAAGCAATCTCGGAATAGCCTCCTCTGGATTAGAGGAGAACATTAAAAGGTCATCCGCATACAAGGCGAATTTTAACTCGAGATCTGCAATTCTAAAAGGGTGTATCACTGGGTCCGCCCTCAGCAAGCAAACAAAAGGTTCAATATAAAGATTAAATAGCAGGGGTGATAGAGGACACCCCTGCCTTGTTCCACGCGTAATTGTAAACCAGTCTGAGAGTAAACCATTTACCAGCCGGTGTGTGATGTCTTTTTCATACCAGTTACCATCTCTCGAGGCTTTGCTGCAGTAGGCACGCTGCTTCCGACAGATCTCTCAAACGCTCGGTTCAGCTCCAGTTCTTGCAAAGTCATGACCTTCCTTTTTACTCCAGCAGATCTAGTATATGGTTTCTTCTCCATGCTGGCACTTGCTGCGTAAGGGTCAGCCTCTTGTCACTGCTGCCCCAAGTGCCTTTGCAGGTGCAGGTTCCACACAGTTTTTTTCCACTTTTCTGCTGGGTCGACCGGTAATTGCTTTTGTGTTCTGTCGCCACCTCGGATCCTGTGGATCCCTCAAACCTTGAGTTGGTTCATCTCCTTTTCAGAAGTTATGAACTCTCACTTTGCCACTTGCATTCTGGCTCTGTGCTTTCCTTCTCTCAAGCCGGTATACACAACAGGGTTTTCGTGCTGTTCTTGACAGCTTCTGGTGCTTTGCCTCCAATTGTTTCCGCTCTCTTTAGAGCTTCATGGTCTGGTGTTTAACTGCGCTATCATTACTGTCCTCATTGTGTTTCGTTCCAAAGGTTGACGGTGCTGTTAAGTCGCCTTATGGACGACTAAGTTCCCTCGGGAACTTGGTGGGGTTCAGTCGCAGACCCGCCTCCTCCATGGGTATGGCTTTGGTATCTATTCTAAGTTAAGGAATCTGCGGCTAGACATCTCTATCAGATGAACGAGTTTCTTACCTTCGGTAACGATGTATCTGGTAGAGACCTAGTCTAGCCGCGGATTCCTTAACGCCCATCCGTCCTCCCCGTTCTGCTTGGACTTTTTCAGGTTGGGGCTTTCTATACTCACCTCCCTTTGGGTGGTTTGCTCTTTTGCAAAGTGATATTCTCTCACTCCAACACAGACTGCTTCGTTCTGTTTCTCTGCTCCATTCTGCCCATTCTCAAGATTGGGCGGTATGTCGACAGATCATGTGTGCTTTCCAGCCCTCGGCCTGGATAGTACAGTGTGAAATCTATTCATGCTTTTTCCCACCTTCCTGCTCTTCCCTTCTCCATTGCCTTGTGGTCTTTGCCACCCCTGCGGCCTTTTACTTCAGATCTCTTGGCTCTGTACATTTATGGGTCCTTTATTAGGGTTGCGACGTCTCTTTCTGGTGACGCCTTGTGGTGACCTCTCCTTAATCTGGGGTTCCGGACTTGTTCTCCTTCACTGTTTTACTTTCTTTATGCAGACTTTATGTCCTATGCCAGGCTGTTTTTCCACATCCTTGTCTCACTTTCACGTTGATTGGCCTTCGCTCTTGCGGGGTGGCTTTTCAGAGCACTGCTCTCTCACCTGTCAATTTCTTCCTATTTTTTCAACATTTTTGCACACTGTTCCCATATTCTCAAAGTTTTTTTGGTGATGGCTCCACGTTCTGGCGCGGAAAAGTTTCTCCGTCGAAAACAACCGTCAGCGCGCAGGGAGGGGCATATATGGCTCTGCTGAAGTCATGTCCGTAGACAGATACATCGTTACCGAAGGTAAGTAACTCGTTCCTTAGTAAATATGAACATCTAGATGTGGCAATCGACCTGTGGATTTTAAATTTTGGCTTATGCAATGGGACAAAATATTTTTTTGGTTTAACAGCCTTTATCTGTCTAATTAAACATATTTATTAACTGAACAATAACCTTGAAAGATCCAAACCACAAATGTCAAATTTTTTGGGAAAGTTTGCAAATGGCAGGCTTAGCCTACTATCTGAGAACTTAACTGATAACATGTCAAGGAATTGACAAAACGTGCCCTATACAAAAGAAATAACACATCAGAATTGAATGTGTGTGATATGACTAAAGTTTAGTTGATGATGCGGTCTCTAATGTGCTTTTTATATATTTCTATGAGAGTGACTATCCCCAGTTCTTGGGTCATCTACTATATTTAAGGATTTAATTTACATTATTCATCATCATGTTTTCCATTGTAAAATGTGCTATTTACCTTTTTTACTATTGTTAAATATTTTAATTATTTGTGAACTTCCTCATTCGCGGGCCGTGACACATTGTCAGACCACAAACCTGTCGTCTTAATAACAGTACAGATTCCCACATATATCCCACCACCATTCATGTGGCGGTTCAATGCTAAGTCGCTACTGGACCCTCTATTTGCCGAAACGATCCATAAAGCAATAGAAGATTACTTCGCACAAATAAGTCATCGGTGGGAAGTGCGGGCACGCTGTGGGAAGCCTTTAAGGCGAGAATGAGAGGTATCTGGATCAGCACAACGGCGGGTATCCTGAAAGACATTCGCACCCAACTGACAAACTGCGAGAACCGAATTTAAAGACTGGAAGCAGAATTTGATACCACATGCAGGGTAGATATTTTAGGCGCAATAAGAAAAGAAATAGACACTTATAACGTACTAGCAGATGATGAAGTGAAATATTTAACAAGTGACACACCGCGTGTAAGATGGGCGAGGGAGGTAGACCAGGACGTGTACTCGCACAGAAAATACGCATTGAGCATCTGCAACATGTGATACTCAAAATGATAGACGATAACGACATAGAACACTAACACGACCGGCATATTACAGTCATTTATGGACACATACACCACTCTATATAAAACACGGGATACAGCACACACGCAAGAGATCCTAGACTATGTAGAGGATATAGCATTGGTATGGCTATCAGACACCAATCGGGAATACCTGGCGCAACCAATTAACATAGAGGGGTTACAAGACACCATAAAGACACTTCCAAATGGTAAAACGCCAGGGCCAGATGGGTATACTAAAGAATTTTATAAACCTACTCTAAATTACTTAGTCTATATCTCCTAGAAATGTACGACGAAGCATATAATAACAAACTACTCCCTCCGACACTTTGGGAAGCCCTTATAGTTGCACTCCTTAAACCTGACAATAACCCGGAAAAGGCAGAATCGTACAGACCGCTTTCATTGATCAATACTGACGTGAAAATCTTAGCAAAGATGTTATGTTGTGTTAAATTAATTTTATAATGTGCACAGCTACCCAAAAAGGGTTTCCCAGCGCAAACCTGGAGGAACCATGAAGTGTAAAAAGTGATGATTATTGATTAAACAGCCAGGTTTTTAGTAGCTTGCGGATCATTGTGGGGAGAGAGTTCCACAAGAGTGGGCCAAGATAAGAAAAAGAACGGCCACCCATTCTTGTGAGTTTGATCCTAGCAATCACAAATTTTTCCTGAGTCGAGGAACGTAACAGGCGGGAAGGCTGATAGGGGCAGACTAGATTTTGTAGGTACTGAGGAGCAGTGACAGTCTTGATCTTGAACATATAGTTCAGAGCTTTAAATTTTGTCCGATTTTCCACTCTAAGCCAATGCGGCTCTCTCAAGGCATTAGAAGTAGAGGACATTCTTGGGATTCTACAAAGCAGTCTAGCGGCAGAGTTCTGCACCACCTGGAGCTTACGTAACACATCCGTTATTAGCTCCCAAAAAAAGAATATTTCCATAGTCCAGTCTAGATGTTACAATTGCCTGGACTACAGTCTTTTGGGTAGCAATTGGGAGCATCCAGATGATTTTCTTCAACCATTTTAAAATGGTGAAGCAGGTGGCTACAATTTTTACCGCATGTTGCTTCATAGATAATTTGCTGTCAATGTTGAATCCTAGATTGCGGACTTGAGAGGTGGGCAGGGGTAAAGGCCCCATTGCAGTGGGCCAATGTTGGGGACCCCAAAGGTCTATATTTTTCCCAAAGATAAGGACCTCTGTTTTTTCACCGTTGAGCTTGAGTAGATTGGATTGCATCCAAGATGCAATGTTATTCAAGCCCACTTGAAGGGTTGAAGGTCCTGGCAGCTTTTCCGCAGAAAGGGAAAAAATTATTTGGGTGTTGTCGGCATAGGAAAAAAGCGACAACCCCGCCTCTTCTGCAATTGCTGCCAAAGGTTGAACATATACATTGAACAGAAGAGGACTTAATATCGACCCTTGACGTACCCCATAAGGAGAAGAGTGGATTTCAGAAGTAGCCCTAGATGAAAAAACTTGAAAGGTCCGCTTAGATAAAAAAAGAAGACTGCCAACCAAGTGCTGTCCCGGTAATGCCAAGAGCCTGCAAGGATTTAATTAACACGGTATGAGAAACTGTGTCAAAAGCGGCACTCAAATCTAATATTATGAGGGTCACTGTGTTACCTGCATCTAAGCGTTGTCGTAACATTTCTGTAACACCAAGGAGAGTTGTCTCGGTTGAAAAACCCGCTCTGAAGCCGGACTGAGAGGGATGTAAGAAATTAGAGGATTCAATATACTTGGTCAGTTGTAAATTTACATGTTTTCCCAAAAATTTTGAAAAAATAGGAAGTAACGAAATGGGCCTAAAGTTGGATGGCTGGGTAGGATCAGCATTTGCCTTTTTCAACAAAGGGAGGATCATGGCGTGCTTCCAATCAGGCGGAACCAAGGCTTCTTGGAGCGAGGTGTTAAGTAGTTCCAGAACGATTTTCAAGGAAGGCTGTTCAAATTGCAGGAGTACAGAAGCAGGGAGAGGATCACAGGGAGATACAGATGTATTTTTTTTTAAAGAGTTAATATTAAGAGGCGCCCACTTTTTCAAATTTATAAAGAGTTCAGCAGCAACAGTGGGCTCAGAGGAAAGAGTTGACTGAATAGACGCCGTTAAACTGGCTTCATCCAATGTCAAATAAATTTGCTCCACTTTATTTATAAAAAAATTAGCAAGGGTGCTGTATTGTAATCCATCCAGAATAGGAGAAATGGGCTGCGTGTCCGAGCCCGCTAATTTCTTGACCATAGTAAACCGAGTGCATGAGCAATTCTGTGCTTTTGAGATGGTGGAGGAAACATGTTCCGCTCGAGCTAGTTTACATAAAACTTGGTAGTTTTTTAAGAGCAATTTTATATGTAGTTTTAGATTCGGAGGAATACATTTTTCTCCAGCATCTTTCCAGGGCTTTGCATTAACATTTTCCGATTTTTAATTGTTCTGTGAACCAAGGAGCAGGGGGATAATGGTTATTCAATTTTTTTACGGAAAGTGGAAGAAAATCATTGATTGCATTAGAAATCCAGTTTTAAATAGTTTCCAAAGATGACAACGATATTAAATCAATACTAGGGGTGTTCTCGGACAGGATTCGATTAAAAGCTTCCATATCCAGTTTTCCCCAATTTCTGGATTGTGATTGTGTTCCAAGTACCGGTGTAACCAAGTTCGATGGGGCTGTACATTGAAACTTAACTGCAAAGTGATCTGATGGGATCTAGTATTTGGCCAACTATATGCGTCGGGCCACTATTACAAAGTAGAAGGTTCATTGCAGATAGGTCCGCAATCAATGCGTTGCTCGTAGTACATTCGTTATCATCAAGATGAATATTTACATCACCCAGAATGGTGAAATTAGCCATTTTGAGTAGATGAGGAGCTATTAAATCTGGGAGTGGTGACGCCCAAAGACCAGCCGGTCCTGGGGGTCGATAGATCAACACACCAGAAAGAGTAAACTGAGCATTCAGGGTAAGTTTGAAAAGAGCTGCCCCGCAGTCAGCATGAGGGAGATCCTCAAACTTGCATAAGTAGCATTTTTTTTAAATTAATGCAATGCCTCCTCCTACCCTAGAATTTCAAAGATAATAGCAACTAGGATGCAACTGTTAATGACTACCATTGTGCTGCCGGATCAATCGGGTTTTATACTATCCCGATCCATTACACATAATTTCCGTACAATTTTTGCTTTATTGCATCAACTAAACCCAGAGTTGGAAGTTGTGGCCGTGTTATTAGACGCGGCCAAGGCCTTTGATTCCGTAGAGTGGACGTACCTCTGTACTATTCTTCAGCGAATAGGCTTACCACCAATGCTACTGCACTGGATCAAACTATTATACACAAAACCCACTGCGCGCATAAAAGTTAATAAACACATATCGGATGTCATCCCAATACAAAGAGGGACGCGACAGGGCTGCCCACTTTCACCATTATTATTTGCCATTGCGCTGGAACCCCTAGCTTGTAAGATCCGTCAGAAATATGCTAATACAGCTTTACAGTTGAATTTACGACCCATTGCCTTTTCATTACATGCGGATGATATGGTACTCTATCTCAAAGACCTGTGACTAACCTCTCTAAGCTACTTTGAGAATACATAAAATTCGGAGGGCACTCTGGTTTACAAATAAACTGGGCATAGTCAGCGGTGATAGCTTTAACAACAAATTCCAAAGCCCCACCAATGGATTTCCCATTGATTTGGCAAGAAGACCCTATAAAGTACCTAGGTATTTGGATACACCGAGACTCTGACTTAGTGATCCTGCACAACTATGGTATGACAATTGATAGATTAGAAACACAAATAAACCGTTGGGTCACCCTACCCTTATCACTAGCTGACAGAGTGTCCTTAGTCAAAACATCCCCATAACCCGCCCTCCCACCCCCCGCCCGCTCCCGTCTTTCATCGACTGCGCTCCCTTGTGAATAAATTAATATGGGCCGGGCAAACAAGTCCGAATAAGCCTACACACAATGACATTAGATTACACTGCAGAAGGCTTCACGGTCCCAGATCTTTATTTATACTATTTGTGTGCACAAGCATAATATACGTATTTCTGGTATCACCAAGTGAAATATCTCCCTCATCTTGCAGTAGAGGATGGAGATGCGCACCCCATCTCCCTAGCACGTTTTGCCACTCCCGAGACCCCATTTGTCAAAAAAGGAAATTAATACAATTCGCACATCGTCCTTGGCGTGGAAACGGGTAAAACTCCACTATACGCACCGAATTTGCCGTTAGCTCAACATCCTGCCCTATCCATGACGCAAGAAAGGAATAGTATGGTACTGTTCGATCATATTTGTATCACTACAATGGGCGACTTCTATCCAGATGGATTATTTCTGACACCAGCCGACTTAACATAAGTAAGCAACCAGACGCTATTATTCAGATTTGCTTACCATAGGCTACATGCGGCAGTAAAGTTATTGTACCCCACATTCCCAGTACAGCTCCCTCCCTAGAAACGCTGCAGTTATTACTAACTACCACAGATAATAAACATATAGTGGCTCAGCTTTATAAATCCTTGCAAAAAGAAATTGGCTCTGGTACACAGAAAGTACGGGATCGATGGAATAGGGTATTAGACGTTCCATTGACAGCGGTGGAATGGCAGACATGTTGTGCACTGACTACGCTCTTAACACCAAATGGTCACCTACGCATAATAAACTTTAAATACTTACATCAAGTATACCATACACCATTACACCTACATAAGCATGCTCTGCGCGAGGATGCAAAATGTAAACGATGTAAAGCAGATGCCGCTGATTTCGTGCATCTAGCATGGCAATGCGAGAAAGTCAGAATATTCTGTGAACAAGTAGTGCAGCTAATAAATGTGATTCTAAACTGTAAATTGGAGTGTACATTGCAACTCTGCTTGTTAGAACATCTAACACATTTAAAATCGGCAAAGAAAAAATTAGCTCCAAGCCTACTACTTCTAGCAAAACAGAGAGTTCCTATACATTAGGACAGCAGAAAGAGTCCCACTATGATTCAATGGATACTAGACTCAATTTATTGTAAAGATAATCTTCTGACGTATGCAGAGGAGTTACCTACATCTGCTAAACCACCTAATTTATGGGAACCACTAGCCACTTACGAGAAAACCCTGATATGCTAAAAGTTGATGGATAACTATTGTAGAAAGTAATCTGATGTAAAGCTATCTCTAAATACTAATGGTCTGATGTACAATGAATGCACAACAGTGTTATTTGTATTTGTAGGGGGATTTATATAGCGCATATATACCGACAGGTCTCTTAGCGCTGGGCGAAGGAGATTAGCAAAAAAAAGCCAGGCAAAACAGTCCAGATGACATGGGTCTTAGGAGGAGTCTCTGAAAAGCAGCGTTTTTAATAGCTTTCGAAAGGGAAGTAAGCCTGGTTCCTTTCGTAAAGTATCCGGCAACTGGTTCCAAAGACAAGGCAGAATAACAGAGAAAGCCCGCCCGCCCTTGGAAACCAGATTACTTCGGGGGCAGATCAGCTGGGCAGCATCAGCAGATCGAAGGAGGCGTCCTGGCACATACTTAGTCAGGCGATCCCTAATGTAACTAGGGGCTTGACCATAGAGGGATTTGTGGGCGATACACAGGACCTTGAATTTTGCGCGTTGTCTAACGGGCAACCAGTGTAGTTTTGAAAGCAGAGGTGATGCATGAGACCTCCTAGGAAGGCTAAAAATCAGCCTAGCAGCATCATTCTGAACCACCGGGAGCCGGTTAGTGAGTTTCTGAGGAAGGCCTAGATACAGCGCATTCCCATAGTCGAGGCGTGATAAGATAGTGGCCGAGACTATGGTTTTCATGGAAGAGGTGGATAAAATGGGGACCAGCTTCCTCAATTGCCTCAGATACCAGAGCAGGTGCCCACCACTGAGGAGACTTGATGACTTAACGAGAGTTCTGCGTCGATCTTAATTCCCAAACTTTTCACCACTGGGGAAGGACAAGGAGGAGGCCCAAGCTCTTTGGGCCAAAACAGGCCACCCCAGGAGTTATTAATGGTAGGGACAATGAGAACCTCTGTTTTATCGGGATTGATTTTTAAAGAGTTAGCTGTCATCCAATTAGTTGTGAACCTTAAGATGTTTTGAGCCGTCTCTTGGGCATAGGCTGAATTGTCGATCCTCAGAATAAGCTGGGTGTCGTCAGCATAATTAAAAACACGACAGTCCATATTGGATAGAGCGGACACTAAGGGTTGCAAATAGATATTAAAGAGCAGAGGGGACAGTGCAGAGCCCTGTGGTACACCACATGGAATGACACCTCTCTTGGAGACACAGTCACCAAGCTGCACCCTTTGCGAGCGATCAGAGAGAAAGGAATTTAGCCAGGCAAGGGCCAAGCCCCTAAGTCCCAAATCCATCAGACGGGTCAGCAAGATGGAATGGCTGACCGTATCGAATGCTGCAGAGAGATCCAATAGCACCAGTGCGCTCGGGTCTCTCTTATCAGCATTCAATCTAAGGTCGTCAAGGACGGACAACATGACAAGCTCTGTGCTATGATAAGCTCTGAAACCTGCCTGACGTGGGTGCAGCAGCTTAAATGTGTCCAAAAAGTCAGAGAGATTTTTTAGGACATGTTGCTCCATTACTTTGGCCAGAAAAGGGAGTTGTGAAATTGGCCTGTAGTTTTTCAAATCCGCCTTATCAGCTCCTGGCTTTTTTAGTAGGGGGATAACTCTGGCCTCTTTCAGGTTACTTGGCACCTGACCAGTGGGCAGGGAGATGTTGAGGAGCGGAAGGATCTTACATTCCAAGATTGGGCAGGCAAGCTGAAAAATCCTGGGAGGGCAGGGGTCAGCCGGCGAACCGGATTTAACTTTATTAGTCAGGAGAGCCAATGTTTCTGAGTCCAGCGGAGGAAATTGGGCCAGGAATTGAGCTGGTAAAGGTTGAGGTGACGCCAATCCTTGACTTGCAGCAGTTGCATGAGATCTATTAATTTCAAGCAAAATGTTCATCACTTTATTCAAGAAGAAAGACTGCAGGGTGTCAACGTCAAAAGGTATTAAGGTTGATGACACATCGACCTTTCTACTAAGTTCTTTTAGGATCTTGAAGGTTTCCTTTTGTTTATTAGGGGCACCAGTAATTCGAGCCTCGTAAAAATCTGCTTTCCTGGACGTGATAGCTTTCTTATACAGGGCCAGAGCAGCTTTATAAAGGACCAGGTCGGAAGCCTTATATGTTCTTCTCCACTGTCTCTCAACCTTACGCAGACTCTGTCTATGTATCCGTAAGGCCTCATTGAACCAGGGGGCCCCTTTATTTTTGGGCTTAATTCTTTCCCTGCGTTCAGGTGCTAGATGGTCGATGGCTGAGAGGAGAGTATCATTAAGAGATTGGCTGGCTAAGTCAATATTAGTGTAGCCCTCCTCTGGCCTATGTAAGGGAAGAGTCTGAAGGAAGTCGGTAAGATTGTCCGACTTGATTTTATGCCAACTTCTCACTCTCCTCCACTCTGGAGGTGGATGGGTGGAAGGACAGTCCAGGGGGACCCAGCAGGAGATAAGAAAGTGGTCCGACCAGACACATGGAAGACAGTTTAAAAGTCTATCATGCTGGCTGGTTGACCAAACCAAGTCAAGGGTGTGTCCCTTAGAGTGAGTGGGGCCATTTACCAACTGATGGAATCCTAGGTTAGCCATAGTCATATCCAGCTGACTGGCCTGGGGCTCGCGGGGGCTGCTGTCCCAGTGGAAATTAAAGTCACCCACAACCATAAGCTTTTGATATCGCGTACTAAGATCTGATATAGTTTCGCTGAAATGGTTACAAAAGCCTGGTGAGGCGTCCGGGGGGCGATAAACTGTCAGGAGAACAAAGCAAAAGGAGTCAAGAATGAACTTGACTCCTAAGATCTCAGAATTGTCCGAGCTTTCTGATATCATGGTGGCCTTTAAACTAGATTTAAAGAAGGTCGCCACCCCCCCACCTCTTCTGTTATCTTGCCTATTGTGCCAGAAGGCATCGAAATTAGCTGGCAGAGAAGAGATGAGGTCAGGGGCTGATGCATCCCCCATCCATGTTTCTGTTAAAGACAGGATGTCGATATCACCATCCTGGAGGAGGGTAAAAATCTCAAGGCGATGCTTGTGCAGGGATCTAGTATTCAGGAGGGCTACTGTCAGTCCCGGCGGTTTCACTGGTCTAGGTGAAGGGAGGACTGGAGGAGCATCAGAGTGGACTAGGGTTATGGCGGGGGTCCTAAGAAGGTTTTCCGTTTCTAGTAACGCCAGGGTAGAGGGCTTGGGAGGGTAAGACGAGGTGGCAAGAGACCAAAGCTCGCAGAATGAGTATTTCAGCGTAGGGCCAGGGTTTATGGCCCCGGGTCCCGTCAGGGCGCAGACGGGCTTGCCTTAGGCGCGCCTTCGGCGCGCCCGTGGCGCGCCCGCTGCGCGCGTCCGCTCCAGCGCGCTGATATCTCTTCCCCTACCGCCCTCCAACCAATCAGCTCTGCTGTGCAGCAGCTGCTAACTCCCTCCCTCACAGCACTAGACCGCAACCAACGGGGAAGTGACCGCTAACTGGAAGCGGGTCAAATGTTTAAGTTTAAAAACGCAAACGTGACTTACAGCAAGTTAAAAATTAACAGTTTTTACAATGGAGTCTTTCAGCAAGTTAAGAATTTACAGTTTTCACAATGGAGTCAAGTATTCAGGCAAGTGACTTTCAGCAAGTTAAAAATTTACAATTAAATGTACAATTGTTTGCATTGGAGGCAAGTATTCAGGCAAGAAATCGATCGCTGCTTTTACCCAGACACAGGAATCAGAACTGCCAGAGAGCTAAGAATGCATCTCTCGTATTATGGAAATGTATTACATGTGAAATGGATCCTGTGAAATGACTTGATGATATGTAAACATATAACTTGTTATACCTGTTGGAAAATTCAAAAAAAAAAAATTACTATTTTTTAAAAAAAAGTAAGCGGGGGAAAAAAAAACTTCCTCACTCGCGCATTCTTTCTAACTCTGCTGAAGGCCAGTTTCTCTGGTCACTTCTTGACACCAAATCATAGTTCCAAGCTCTTTTGTCAAGACCAGTAATATGGTAATTTTTGTTCAAACAGCAACTCTAGTAATTGTTGTGACTAATCCTCTGAATTTCCCCTTGTCAGAACCACTTTAGACTTGCTTATCAGCAAGAAATCCCAGTACCTGGACAAAACCCAGTGGTTTTTCTCAGAGTTAAGAGACTTAAAGAAAGAGTGCAAAAAATGTGAAAGGAAGTAGTGTTGACTACAATGACATTTATAAACAGGCCTGTAAAAAAAGCCCTGAAAAAATACCAACACGCCATCCGGAAGGCTCGGATAAATGATGTTGTGAACAGGATTGGTCAGTTCTCACATTCCTCCAAGGATATTTATACTATTGTAAACAAATTTATAAAAACTGCACTTTGCGAGCAGCATCCACCCCGCCTTCCCCCCCTAAAGCGTTGTGAGATGCTTGCTAATCACTTTCTGGTGAAAGTCAGGCTCATCTACGACGACGCTCTGTCAGGACCACCATACCATAATAAGAGGACAAACAAAAAGTCCACAGGTATTAAAACCAAGGTTTAGCTCTCTATGTTCCCTCAACTGGTTAAATATGAAATCCTAGCTAACTCAATCACAGTAAAATCGGACTCTCCGCTTGATCCTCGTCCCATAGACATCCTTCTTTCAGCTCTGACAGATATATTCAACACTTCCCTGGATAGCTGTATTGTCCCAGATGAATGGAAACATGCCATGATACACCCCCTACTAAAGAAGCCGAGCTGATTGAAAATTGCAGACCTGTCTCGTTGCTTCCAGGTGTCAGCAAAATCCGAGAGAAGGTGAAAAAAAGCCATCTTTCTGAATTTGTCAAAGTCAACAACATATTACGCCTCAGTCAAACATGTTTCCAGCCAGGTTGCAGTATGGAAACAGTGCTCCTGATGGCTACGGAGGATGTTAAAGTCCTTGATCAGGGTGAATCAGCTAAGAGTATCCTTCTTGACCTAAACACAGCCTTCGATACAGTCTCTTTTTCCACCCTACTTTGCATACTGGAAAAAGTCGGCATCACCGGAAACTCATTAAAATGGATATTATCGTTCCTAAATAATAGGAACTTCCAAGTCAGCAAAGGGCATTTTCTCTGTACGAACTATCAGCTAAAATATGGAGGACCGCAGGGCTCCTCCCTTGGCCCTACGCTTTTTAATCTGTACGTCCACCCTTTATCTGATATCTATTGTCTAGGCTTCACAATGGTATTGTATAGCTGGCTTTTGAGGGACAGTATTGGGCACTTTTGTTACACTTAGCCTTGTGCCCTTCGAACCCTCCATAAAATGAATGCTATTACACGACTTATTAGACATATCAGATATGCCTTCCTTTTTTATTTATTTTTTTACTTTATTATTTTCAAGTGCATTTAAAGGTGCTGCCATTATTACATAGCTGCATCGTACAGTCACGTTTATTTGTCGATGGTGACTGTTCACATTATCCGCGACATCAGGCTACTATTATGTAATACTATTTACAAGGGTGCATTTCAGGCTCCATTGCTTAACTTTAAATTGCATTTACAATTTCAGTCATGCCTAACTAGGAGCGTTTTGTGTCCTTTTGTTTGTGCAGTACCTTTCTCATGATTTATACTGCGTTCCGGTTTTATGGTGCTTCCCTCGCTGACCCTCTCTGTTTCTTCTCCCCGCTCCTGTTCGCAGCGTTCTGAATGCTGACTGTCTGTGTCAGCACCCGCGCTTGCTCTACTGCAAAGTATGCTTGAAATGGTCCCCACACGTCCCAGGGTCTGCTTCGAATAGGCCTCAATACATTATCCTTGTCTGAATTCATATTGCAATATATCATGTCTGCGCGCCACTCCGCAACTATAGGGGCACTACCGCTCATCCAGCGCATAGCTACTCGCCTTTTGGCCAGCAGCAAGCCTATTGCCACCAACTTACAGTCCTGTTACGGGATTGTTGTGTCCAGTCCTAGGAGGGCTAGCATTAGGCCTGGGCCAAAATTCCATTCCGTTCACGGAAATTGCGATAATTTGGCACTTTCGCGTTCTGCGGAAAGCGCGAAAATGTCAATTTCCGCATTCCGCAGCTTAGCGATAATTTGTTTCTTGCTCGCGCTGTAAAATAATACATTCTCGCGTGCGCGCGATCGCCTTACCTGAATCCCCGCGTTCGCCGACAAGTTTTCCCGATCCGGTCGCGTTCTCCACGAGATGTTGGATTGTTGGTAGCCATTTGCGCTGTCTCGCAACAGTTCGCGCCCGCAGTAACGTCATGCGTCGCGTGATTAAGTCTTTCTTCTCGCGATCAAGCACCGCGAGACAAGTGAAAACAAGATGGCCGCGCCCGCGAGCAACCGCATGGGTAAGTTGGCAAGCCGCAACCACGCAGAAAATACCGCGAACGGGCGGGAAAAATCTTCCGCATCTTCGCGATATTTCCGCGTGTTTGCGGAGATTTTTAACATTTTCGCGATAATTTGCGAAAGTGAATTTCGCAAATTCCGCCCACCCCTAGCTAGCAATCGAAATTCCGCTTTTGCTGTTCATATTATTTCTTGGAGTTCTTCTAGCACCTCCACTAGTATACATGTATTTTCGAGCAGAACCAGGCTAAATGTGCAAACCCAGTCCCCCTGCGCCGCAGCGTGCGCATCTATCATCTTTTCGCATTCCGTATCGGTAGTCTGGCCGGGAAATACTATACTCTATTAAGATATTTAAAGGGCACCGGACGGTGTCTGCCATTTTGCAATACAGTTTTAGTGAGGTAGCGGCAGTACGCCCACTGTTTGTCTGTAATTATTACATTCAAGTCCATCTACCATTCGAGCTGTGCTTTCTTTATGAGTGTATTGTCTGTGTGTTGCATTAGCTTATAAAGGGTGGAGATCTCATGCGTTGGAGAAGTTGCTAGCAGCAAGTAAGTCAGGAGAGCCGTTGCTGGTGGCTCTGCTCTATTCGTCCCTAGCTGCGTCCAACGCGACTGACATGCCCTGTGGCAGATATACATGTTACTAACCGTATTTACGGGTGCAGATGCTTGGACCTCCTCCCAGGGCCTTAGGGACCCATTTTGAAAGAAGTCTCCCATGGTGTTAATTCCTACTTGTTTTAGTACACGCACGACTTCTCCCTTTGCACTCCACAGCAGCCAAGTACACCACTGTATAGGTAGTATAGGTCAGTATAACAATGGAGTATGTAATTCTTTCACCGTTGTTTGTAGGAGATGATTCGAAGTGTCTATCGGGGCAAGTGTTCTTATTTTGCGTTTCTTTGTAGCCAGGAGTGAGTGTGGGAGCGATGTCAGGGCGGCAATTACTCGATCAAGCTGCAAATGCTGAATATTTGGCTGCCCATGGACCCAGTAGTATCTGTGCATGATCTGCACGGCTCTATAATATGTTTCTAAGTTAGGGTCTGCCAGTCTGCCTATGGCGTAGGGTAGGGTCAGCGTGTTCCAACCCACCCGGGGCTGTTTCCCAGCCCATGTAAGGTGAATCCGGAGTGTGCGTAGCGTGCTAAAAAATTATTTTGGTAGCAATATTGGAATATTAGCGAATAAAAAGAGAAATCTCCGGAGCACTATAATTTTCATTAAGGCTATGCGTCCCAGCAGCGATTGGGGAAGTCTTATCCAGTGTTCTATCACTTCCGTAAAGCGATGTATTGCCTTCCCATCGTTTTTGCTTTTATCACAACCTCGGGGTCAGAGTCCACTTGTATTCCCAAATATCTCACAGGTTCGCTGGTCCACACTAGAGGAAATTCAATGGGGACAGGGGTGGTAGCTGATGTTAGTGGAAATATCTGTGAATTTTCCCAGTTAATTTTTAGTCCTGAGTGCCCCTCCAAACACTACCACCTCTCGCAGCACCAGTGACAGATTGCGCTCTGGGTCTCTTACATATAATAGTGTATCGTCGGCGTACTCCGATATAATTAATTTGTAACTCGGGAACCTTATACCTCAATACGAGTGGTATTCACCTATGGGGCAGGCCAGAGGTTCTGCCACCAGGGCATATAAGAGGGGGGAGAGCAGGCACCCCCCTGACAGGTGCCTTGTGTAATGTGTATTGGGGTAGAGAGTCCCATTCATGTAGAAACGTGCAGTGAGGTTTGAATAAAGTGTTTGTATTAGTGTAATGTTTATCTTCCCCACTCCCACCCGTCGCAGTGTTGTTACCATAAAGGGCCATTTCACTGAATAGAACGCCTTTTCAGCGTCAAAGAATACTGCTGCAGCCTGGATCTCTGGGTTTATTACAGTGATGGCTCCAAACAGCGTTCTAAGATCACTGGTCAGAGTTCGCTCTGAGACAAATCCGAATTGCTCCGGACCTACTATCCATGGGAGTAGAGGAGCCAGTCTATTCGCCAGTATTTTGGCATATAGCTTCGTGCCCATGTTAAGTAGTGATAGGGGTCGATAAGAGGATTTTCTTATTGCTATAAGCAGAGCCTCCCACATTGTGGCTGACATAGCACCATCTTGCGCCATCTCATACAGGTTCATTAAGAAAGGAATTAGGTTATCTTGATAATCCCTATAGAAGGCCACCGTAAACCCGTCCGTATCGGGCGCCTTCTCATTAGGCATCTCTTTGAGTGCAGCAGTTATTTCTGCTGGGCCAAGAAGGGCAATCAGACTCACCCTATCCTCATTTGTGAGCCATTCCATCTTAATATGGGATAGAGAGTCAAGCATGTCTTCTCCCAGCGTAGGGGGGTGTGATGTATAGATGTCTGAATAGTATTTGCAAAATCTGTCTACTACTGGATCTGCCCCAGCTATAGGTATACCATCTTTGTCATTCACGCTATGTATGTCATTGGCAGCTCTGCTAGGTCGTGTTATGTATGCCAGCATTGCCCTAGGACACTCACCCTCCCCGTAGACCCTGGCCATTGCATACTTCCCTAGGTGCTCCAGCTCAGACTGGGCCAGTTCATTATTCTCTTTTAAGGTGGCTTCAATCCGTGCTTGCAGGCTTGGGTTCAGTGGTTTCAGCTGTTCGATTCCATTGTTTTCAGTTCCCCTTCTCGCTTACTATGCCGGTTTCTAATGGAGCCCAATACCCCCGCTTGTTTGGAGATGGCGATGCCACGTATTGCCACGTATTTATACCTATAAAAGCTTCCCAAAGTGTTGATATTTTGGGGACAATCCCTGTGTTAGCGCTAAAGTATACGTCAATTTCTTGCGCTATTTCTTCACGAAATACTGAGTCTAAAAGCAAAGATTGTGGAACCTCCACATAGTCTTTTTTTGGGTGCATATCTGGTACTTTTATGGTACGTTGTGCTGGAGAGTGGTTGGAATAAGTTCTGGGAAGGTGATCGCAGGCCACCATGTCTGGTAGTAGAGAGCGATGATGGCATAAGCTGCCGTCGCCGGTTTCCGCACAGAGCCTTTAGATCTGTCTATCTCTAGGGATAATATACAGTTAAAATCGCCTCCCCACAGTTGCGGTATATATGCGTATGCAATTGTCCTACTATGTAGGTAATGCTAGAAATGGGGATCGTCATAATTAGGGCCATATACTCCTATCAGTAAGGTTTCAAAGCATCCAAATAAGCAATGGGCAACCACTGCTCTGTCGTCCGCGTCTGCATGCATCAGTTTGAGTGTGATTCCCGAGTTCCGTCTCGCCCATAGTAATATTCCACGCGCATGGGAGGTAAACCCAGCCGCTAGACACTCTTCTCATTTTACGCTGCGATTGGAGACTAGTCTGTGGGATCAAGTGCGTTTCTTTCAGTATAGCCACGTCTATCTCGTGATTGTGTAGATATGCTACAATTTTGCGCATCTTCCGATGGTCGTTAAGGCCACGTACATTTCACGTGAGGAACCTTAAAGCGATTCCCCCCCTTCTGTTTTGTGCTGGTTGCGTCAGCCTTGTCACCCATTAGTGTGACCTGTGTCCTGCCTTGTCAAGTGGGTTCCCCTTCGTGTGATTCGTTTTTGCCAGCCACTATAATGCATCAACATGAAACCCCAATACATGCCCTCCCTTCCCACCCACGCCTCGTCCCCAACATGAGGCTCAGTTTACTAGTTTCCTCCCATACCAGCCTCTGTTGTAATTTAACTGAAAGGAGTATGAAATTAAACAATAAAAGGAAAAGGCAGACCTAAAACATTCCAACAAAACGAAGAGGGTGGTGGTAAACACTCTAGGGCGGTGAGTTCCATGCCAACTCTGTTAAATTGATATTACTTATAATGTGTACATGCTCTTTATCTTAAATCTGCATATGTCCTGACACTCCTACAGTATTTGCAGGCCCGTTGTTATCCCCTTTTGTACTATTATGGGTACTATTCCAGCCCTTGCAATACTAAATTGTCTTGGAGACTAATGTATTTCGCCCGTTTAAGGCGCACCTAGAGGTTTTCCTCATACGTTGCCCTTCTTATCAGTCTGTCCAATTGTCAATGGCCCAGCAGCAAGCTAGGTGGAAGTTTTTCAGTACTCACTTTTAACATGCCGTGCAGGTGTTTCTTTGGATTATAGAGTCCATTAGTTATCTTCACTTGTCTTGTTTGTCCAGGCCGCTAGTGGCTGTAGTATGTTTCTTCACAGCGTCCACTTTTTTAATCATTTGTTGGAGTCTTTTCAGATCTGTGTAGATTTTGGGCTTACCCTCCACCATAACTCTCATGTGTGCCGGATATAGCATAGCATATATTCCATATTACGTTCACGGAGCTTCCTCTTAGCAGGTGCAAACTGGCGTCTCACTTCTTGTACCTGGGGAGTGAAGTCAGGAAATAGCGATATTTCTGATCCTTCATAGCTAAGTGTCTTAAGTTCCCTTGCGCGCCTCAGAGCTGCGTCCCTATCCCGGTAATTCAGTATTCTCGCTATGACTGGGTGCAGAGGGGCCCCATGTACCGGGCACGGGGCAAGCGAGCGATGGGCGCGATACACGATAAAAATGGTTGAGAAAGTTCCTCGTCCTAGCAGCTTGAGAAGAAGGTTTTCAGTAAAGTCTCCATGTTGCCCGTGGCGGTGGATTATGCCAGGCCTACTATGCGCAGGTCATTGCGCTGAGTGCACTCTTCTAGGTCCTCGGTTTTGCTCTGTAGAAGTGCACTGGTTATTCAGCTTTTTTGTGGCTTTTTGTAGCTAGTGCTTGTAAGTCTTCAGTTTCCGAGAAGTGCCTCTCAACCACATCGAGTCGCTCCATATGTTTATCGATTCTTTCGGACATCCGGTCCATTCAGTAGGAGAGGGAGTCGATCTTTCCGTCAATGGTGGCTGGGCTTTGTTGCATTGTTATTAGCAGTTGCTTTATATCAGCATCCTATTCTCCTCTGGTAGCGTCTAATGCCTGATCCTGCGCAGGGGCATCTTCGTTACGCATCCTCTGTGTTTTGCGCAGATCAAAGTTGAGCTTCGGTCGGATCCGGTCTGGTTTCCCCATGGCATTAGGGCCGCAGGATTGTCCGCAGTTCTCTAGCTCTCCTTTGCTTGCGTAGCTAAGTATTCGTGGTCTTGATCCAAAGCACTCACTTCAGGTCTTCATGCTTTTGTTGCGCAGTGATTTGCAGGGCTGTTCAGGCCGCTGTTACGTAATGTGGCATATTCGGTGTATTGGTGCCAGCACCCGCAGGCTCAAGCTCATCTCCGGCAACCGGTGTCCCAGCAGGCCCAGGCAGCGCCCCTCCAGGCCGCCGCCTGCACCGCAGGGGAATGAGCGCAGAATGCAGTTCCCTCGGCCGCAATAGAGCATTCAACTTAAGAGGCTGGGGGTCTCCAGCTGCCCGCCAGATCGCGGCGGCCTGTCCGTCCCACTCCACACACACCAGTCGCGCCACACTTCTTTCAACCAGGGTACAGCAAGGGGGGCCGCCGGGCCATCACGCAAAGCCCAGTTGTGGCTCTGCAGCCTCCAACCCCCACAGCTCTCCTGCAAACGCTCAGCCAGGATCGGGAGGGCCCGCGCTGCCTTCAAAATTCAGGGTCTGCTGCAACAGTTCACAGGGTCCTCGGCCGAGTAAGCCACACAGAGAGGTTGTCGCTTCCGGCTGTTCTTGGCGTCGTATGGGGCCGCAGAAAGACGGCCCGGGGCGCTTTGGGGTATCTTCTAGCTGTGAATCGATCACTGCATGTGCAGCAGAGGGAATTGCAGGATTTTTAAGGATTTAGTTGCGGCCGGCACCCGGATCTCGTTCACATGCGGCCATTTTGTAGTCAGGCAGACTCCGCCAGATATGCCTTCCTTTTGGCGATGATGGATGGCCACTTTGATAATGGAAATATTTTCGCTACTGAGAAACTGCACCCTACCCACACACGAAGAATGCCTCACCAAGCGTTTTCCCAAAGCCTCCAGTGAGAGGATTATTTACAGAGTACAAGGCACTACGGACCTCTTCATCACGGTAGGGCCCTTCCTCCTTACTGGACAGCCAATAAGACTTGATCGCCTACAATGGCTATTGGCAGTAACAACAAACACTTGTAGCATCTCCAAATATGACGACAAAGCCAATTAGAGCTGACATTTCAAACCACCCAAATAACATGTTTATAGGTATTAGATGCGAAGACACCCTCCATTTGTATTTGGTTTCATACTTTGTGTGTATTTGTTACGTCAGCCGTCAGAAAAAAGATATGATTCTTCTCAGTGCTCTGCTTATAGCTAGACTGCAAAAATTTGTACTGGTCATACTTATTTTGTCTTTCTACTACGAAGAGCTTAACGTCATATTTTAGATGTCACAAAGGACCTGATATTATATATCAAGAAGAATTGTGTGGAATTTGGACTTCTGTTGTAAATGCTTGATAACAAATAATTAAAAATTAAATTAACATCGTCCCTCACAACTTTATCAATTTTTCGATGACTCCAAAATTATATAGGCAGTGTTATAGCAAAGATGCGAACCCTGAAAACAACAGGATTCAAGCCGTGCCACGACTGCAGGAGGCAGATGCCAGTCAGTGACCCACAAGTGCAAGAAAGCCACACCCTCACCCCAGCACTTGGTTAGTCTAGCGTCTTCTGACTGTGAGTCATCCTTGCATTTAGTCCCAGCGTGCCCAGAATTTCCCTGGCACGACTCTGCAGCAAGCAGCTGTCTCCAGGGCCTCAAGCTGGTCTTCCACCCACAGGCCGTATCCTGATTCCAGCTGCCTTTTTAGGTCTCGCCTAGCATTGCAGCGCATGCGTTGCTCTCTCGGCGAGATTTATTGTCAACGAGGAGTTTGAGAAAAGGGCTTGAAGCCCCACCTCTCATTTCCATTGGCTGGTGTCACCGTTTATGCTAAACGGTGGCCTGCCATTGGAAATTAGGGTTTTTTGCTGACGCCCTTTCGCCTCCGATCCGGACTGGGTCGCCTGCTTTGCTGCTGTTGCAAAGCACTTTCTTCATTTTATCGGGCCATGTGTTTCTAATTAGAAGGGGCAGTGATTGTTTCATCAGGAAGGGGAGGCTTGAAAACCATTGTAGGGGCAATAATGAAGTAGTAGTAAGCTGTGGTGAGGCACTCGTAGAAGCAGTGACGTTTGAGCATGGGACAGGTAGCAATAGGGTAGTATGGTGGCAGTTACTGGGGTGGTGAGGTGGGATCTAGTAGGGGCAGTGGGAAGCTGTAGTGCCAGAGGTGGTGGGCCATAGGAGCGAAAACAATAATCCAATGATAAAGTGAAACATTTTTTTTTTATTGCGGCTCCTACCTAAATGATATTCAAAACCAACTTTCATAACTGCCACGTGAGGCCCCTGAGCCAGTTATGGATATTTAGGTAACAGCGGTGCATTCTGGGACTTGTAGTTGTCCTTTTTGTAAGTATGGGCTTAAAAATCCCAGCGTGAGAAGTGCCTTTGACCAACAAGCCGAGGCTGCAGTAGTTGTTACATCTAGTACAGAGTCAACTGGGAGCGGGGGCCGAATTGTGAGTTCTCATGAAGGGCCGAGCTAGGACTCTGGTTGAGCCCTCACAACCAAACATGCAGTACCTTCCAATAGCTAATGCACTTTTTCGGCTGCATGCAGCACATGCCAATAACCAGCAACTTTTCTACTTCTCCAAGCAAGACCTGCTAACAGCCACCGCCCATGTAATGCTCCCCACTGAAGGGCGTGCCAGGAAGAACCACACGCTTACTGCTCCCTACTGTGCATGCCAACAACCACCACTGTTCTACAACACAATCCAACATGCACCAACAAGCACCATTCTTTTCCCAGTCCTTACCAGAACTTCCACCTTACTCTGCTGTTCTTGCCGGTAACAAGCAGCCTTTTATATCTCCACCCTTCACATAGTAATTTCTGTTCTTTATCCTTTCTAACCTCCATGTAGCACCTGCCAATATCTACCTCCATTTCAGTGTTCCATAGAGTGCCTGGTGATATTAACCACCATTCTGCCAGACGATGTATTCATTGCCTACCAATAATCATCCCCCCCTTTGCTGTACCATACAGGATTGCCAAAAGCACCACCACTGTTCTACTGCATCACCCACCAATAAGTACCTCTCTTTTTCTGCTCCATGCTGCCTCTGTAACAACTGCCACCCTTTTACTGCTTTGTGCAGCACCCACTGATAACGACTAAACGTCTCACCTGCCAATTTTCCTATACACTGCAGCTCATGCAAAAACCGACAAAACAATGTAGCACAAGCTAATAGCCACTACCCTAAACCCACCTCCCACTTCCCTGCTCTGCTTGACCAGCCACTCACCCGGTCTTTCTCACTCATTCTCTGTGCCCCAGCTCCCTTAGATGTCAGCTGGTTCTCTTTTTCCTTTCCCTTGGTTCTCCGTTACTATGGTTACTGGCCCCCTATGGAGTACCACCATCAAATTCTGTACTGTTCCATACATGTGTTTGTGTAATCTGCAGGTCACAGAATATAACGCCTGTGGAAACTAGTTTGGGGGGCTTCCAGGTCATACATAAGTAACTGGGTTTCAAATGTAGCAACTGTGCCTTCAGCTAGTCATAAAGCGTATCCCTCCCACAACCCGGGGAATCAGTAGTTTATTACTCTACGTATCTGCATGTATAGTTTATGCCGTGGCATTATTTTCATATGTACTTGGTTTAACGGACTGTGGAGGAGGGGTGGGATAGCCAAAGTAGTACCTTTCGCTACGAGGAGCTGGGGATGGGGGTTTATGAGGGGGGTGTGTGTTGTGTCTCCTCCTGTCTCAGGGCTGTGCCATTTGATCGCGCCCGAGGCTTTAAAGGTCTCAAAGCTGATGGCAGCTGGTCCCCTCAGGACAGAGCATGTGTCTGTGCGGGTTTTTACCCCTCCCGCTTCACTGCTGTTTTTTTTTTTAACTTTAATGAGCACAGCGCCGTCTTCACGGACACCTCGCTATGCAATGCAATAGGTGCTGCTTTTGGTATTGTAAATAACAATGGCTTTTAATGTTTTAAAAGGCATTGCCATTTTCAATGCCAATAGCTCCAAAATTCGCAGTTGCGAAAGACCTATTGCATTGTAAATGCAATAGGCTGATCACCCTGTGATTCCAGGCAAATCGCTTCACCTTCCCTTGTTCACAATATGAATGCGTCCTTGTGTAATGTAACTGCTGCTCGTGTAAAGCGCTCCCTCGCCTCGGTTTCGCGTTAAATAAAACTGCTCAGATGACTGATGAGAACTAAACGAGATCTGAGCCCAGCCCGTCCCAGACCTTCAAGGCTGAGAGGTAACCCACCAATCAGAAGGCAGAACAGCAGCGCGTCATCACTCACCAGGTGGATCCTGGCTTCTGTCCTTTTGTGTTCCCGTCTGATCCTTTTCACAGTGCTTAGAAGCCCCCATCACCTGTCTTGCCCGTAGACCACAACGAGGAGTCTGCACAGGGGTGTCACACACAATCCCAGTTGCTTTTTTGTTTTGAAACCCCCTTTATATGTACTGTATCAGCTTGTCACACCCCCGTGGCATAAGAACCTGCCTGTGAGAAATACCTTATTGTTTGAGAACGCACCAGGCCTTCACAAGACTGTGAATAAACAGGACGATTTCCTTTTGATAACGATAAAGACGACCGACCCATGGCTCTCTAGTGTCTGAATAGCATGTTTTCACTCTCACTCAAACATCTCGCCGTGTGTTCAGTTCACAAAACAATCATAGTGCTATACATCTGTAAGTTTTTTAAATGATATTAAACTAAATTTTGGGGCATTTTGGAAAACACTTGCATCTGATAGATACTACTAGCCGCAGATTCCTTAAAGTAGAATTATCCCCAGACGTGAGACTGGACCCGGAAAACTGTCTTTGCCCCAGCATCTCTGCGTGCCGGGGGGCGGTACCGCGTGACTCCGCCCTGTCGTCGTCCGCGGGTGTGACGTCAGTGAGTTCACATAAGCCCCACCCCGGCGCACTGACATCAGTTTCTTTCATTTCCGCGTGCAACGTAGATCCGGATCGTGTCCCTGACCTGTTTTCAGGCCTTCTTTTCACGCATTGCGTTGTGGGACAGTGTGCGAATGCCTTCAGGCTTTAAGGCATGCTTGTCTTGCGCACGTCAGATCCTATTTGCATATGGTGTTTGGGCGAGCACCATGATTCCACGGACTGCGAAGCTTGCCAGCATCTGAAGCCTAAGTCCCGGCGGGAGCGCCAAATGAAGCTCCTTTCGGCCCGGTTGTCCTGATCGGTGTCATATCCGCGTCCGTCCCCCGCGGAAGGATCGCCACTTCGGATTTTGACATCGCCCGTCACCGAGGCCCCTAGGGCGTCGCTCGCCTGTCGGTAAGTCTTATAGCTTGTCCCCAAGGCCTGGTCCCCACTCTGCGGAGGGCATGTGTTCTCCGCGGGAAATGCGGCCTCATTCGTCGCCACCCTACCCGCCGTTTCCCGGCGTCGGAGCGACCAGGGCCCAAATGGAGGCCTATGCTGCGGCTCTGCAGGCTTCTTTGGCCCCTCCTCCTCTGCCTGGGACTTCCGCGTATCCCTTGCCACGTGCGGGGCCTTCTGCGGAGTCACCGGTGGCTCCAGCCCGGCGCTGACTGGTTCGGCTTCAGGTCTTGGAGGTGTGGTGCTGTCGGGGTGCGGCCCTATGGGGTTCCCCTCTTCGTCCCACAGCGCCTCTGCCTCGCCGCAAACCCCGAGGGGGTCCCTGTGGTGTTGCGGGAGGTCACCGGGACTTGCGGCTCGCCCCTGAGTTTTCCTCGGTCTTCTGGGCAGGCGGCGGCCTTGCCAGAAGCCGAGCTGGCGCTGCTCAGGGGCTGATGGCTGTCGGCCCTGGCAGCGCCGCGGGTGCTGGCTAGGGGCCGGGAAGCGCCCCCTGGTCCCTCTCGACTCTCCACGCAGGCGGCTGCTTCATCGGAGGTCGAGTCGGCGCCTTTTCAGCGCCGTTCTTTTGCCGACCCGGAGCCGGCCCGCCCCATTCTCCTAGGGCTCAAGGGGTGAAGGAGGTAGTCTTGGCGTCCCCTCTGGCGCTGGTCGACGTCACGCCGGCACCTGTGGCGGACTTCACATCGCCGTGGCGGTGTCGGGCCGTCAACTCCTCTCCAGAGGCCCCCTCCTCTCTGGAGGCTCGTCAACTTTTTGTCTCTTCTTCCCTGGAGACGGGACGCCATGTCGTGGCCTTTTCCCCGGTGTCTTCCAGGGAGGGCTCTTTGCCGTCGCCGCGGCCACAGCCTTCCCCAGAGGCACCTCCGGTCCCCCACTCGTGCGTGAATCTCCCACCATTCCGGGTCTGGCCATTTCTTCCTCCAGCTGGACTCTGGGATGGCCGGCTTAGTTTACAGCCATCACCCACCGAGGAATTGCTTTCCCCCCCATGATGCCCTACTGAGGCGAGTGCAGCCTTTGCTCGGGCCATTTCCACGGCCGCTGGCATTTTTTACATGGTCAACCCTGCCACCCCATTCCCTACGGACCATTTGCTTGAGGTTCTCCATTAGGGCTCTGGTGGACGAGAGCTGCTTATTCCTTTCGAAGCTTCGCTCCATAATTCTCTTCTGGGGGCATCCTGCCACGGGGGATCCGGTGCCCCAGTCGCTCCTCCACCGCCACCGTCCTGCTCCGCATGATCCAGTCTGCCTTTCTTTCCATCCTTCTACCCCGGGTCCTCTTCTGCAGACTGCTTTCCCTTCCTTACCTTTGGTACTGTCAGCTGCCGGCTGCACACGCCTGCTCGCTCTGGTCCACCGCCGTGGCCCTTACTGTGTTCCCTTGTGCCCCAGCCTCTTGTTCTGCTGGGGCTTTGCGCACCTGTGCCTTTCTTCTTATGCCTGCGGAGCTGTTCCTGCCTTGTCTGCTTCCTTGCGGCTGATGCCTGTTCAACTGTCCTCTATCTCTGTGTGTGTTTTCCTACAGCCGGCTCTGCCTCCGGTTCTACGTCTTCTCCCTGGATTTGGGGTCGTTCTTTTCCTCCCGGATGCTTCTCGGCCGCTGTCTGTCCCTTCGAGGGTTTGTGGCCGTTCTACCTTGAATGGGCTTGGTCTCCTAGTCTTCCCTTTGCCTTGTTCTTGCTTGCTTCTGATTGATGGGGGCTGGGTCGCCCTTCTTGTACCCGTGGCACGTCCCCTGCTGGGTCCCTGTGTTTTTCCTACTGGGGAGGATCTCTCGCAGCCCCTCCTCCCTTCTGGATACGGCCAGGGTATCTATTCTACTTTAAGGAATCAGCGGCTAGTAGTCTCTATCAGATGTACAAGTTACTTACCTTCGGTAACGATGTATCTGGTAGAGACCATTCTAGCTGCAGATTCCTTCACGACCCACCCTTCCTCCCCGTTCTGCGAGGACCTTCTATTGGTTTTCTGCACTCGCCTCCCTCTGGGTGGCTTGTCTTCTGTGGATGTCCGCTTCTCTCCCTCCCGGGCAGGATGCTTCGTTCTGCTTGATTGTTCCACCCATTCCTTTATGATACATGTCGGTTGGCTCATGTGTGCTTCTGCATCACTCCACTCTGATTTTTTCTCTAGTGTAGGGGCCTACTTTTACTCTTCTCCCTTTTACTTGCGTGGGGTTTCTGATTCCCTTGCAGTCCTCTACTTTGGGGGTTGTTATGCCTGTACCTCTGCCTTTTCGCTCCTTTCAGGGGATACGGCCCTCCTTGTTGGTGTCGTCTGGGGGTGGATCACTGTTATTCCTCTCTTCCGGTCTTGTTGCCCTTCACTGTTGTGAATTGTGCTTGCAGTCTCTCTCTTCTGCTATGGCGTTGTTTTTTCACATGCTTTCTGCCTCCTGGGAGGATGTCGCCTTAGCTGGCAAGGGTGTTCCTCAGAGCTCTGCTCTTTCACTGCTATGGCTTTCACCTCTATGGCTTTTTGTACCTTAGTGCTTGGCACTTTTCCAACTGGTGCTGTTCCTCACCTTTCGTTTCTCTCTTTTCTATTTCACCGATTTTTCGCACACTGTTCCCATACTCTCCATAGTTTTGATTGTGATGGTTCCGCGTTGTGGCGCGGAAAAGTTCTCCGAAGAAAACTGATGTCAGCGCACCGGGGTGGGGCTTATGTGACCTCGCTGACGTCACGCCCGCGGACGACGTCAGGGCGGAGTCACGTGGTACCGCTCCCCGGCGGGCAGAGATGCTGGGGCAAAGAACGTTTTCCGGGTCCAGTCTCACGCCTGGGGATAATTCCCAGCGGCCGACTTACATCCATTCCGGGAGGTGAGCCCAGCATTTCTAGACCTTTCATGTTTTTTTTAGTTTCTTGATTGCCAACACACCAAGCTACAATCCTGCTTTCATATATTCTTATAGGCGTCCAACCTTGCAGGTTTCTCACGGACATTTTGAATTTGAATTGCGCATATCTAGCAGGTAATCTATCTGACCCCACAATCGTTGTTCGTTTTGGCATTGTTTGTATTACAAAGCTCATATGTACTAGAATTCGGTTGTCCTTTGCTTCTTACACAGATGGCACCACGCCGTGGAGTTGTGCTATGTAAGTGTTTTGGAGAAAAAAACTTTATTCCTTGTAGAACATAATCACAGTGGTGAAGGGTGCATGAAGTGTGTATACATCACATTAGTTTTTTTCCAGCTTTAACAGATATCTAATGTGCATTCATTTGAATATAGTCTCCCTCTTCTCTTTTCTTGCAGAAAACCCCTGATGAAGGGACTTTAAGTCCCGAAATGCATTGGGTAGAAGTGCCGTAACAATTTTACGGCACCTAAAAGAATTATGCTATGTGAATAATTCACAAACATTGTATAACTGTGTTTTTGCATTGGGAATTTATTTTTCAAGATACACATGTATGGATTTTGTTTATGATGTATAACAATGTTTTACATTTGCAATAAATCGAATTGAATGTTTAAACCAGTACAAGCTGTGCAGGTTGCAGTCCTAGTCACCTTCTCGGGCCCAGGCCACCTATCTTGTACATTACATATATGCTCCGTAGGCATAATAGCAACCGTGCACGCATACCATTACATCTTGATTAAGTTATTAAATTGAGTGCGCTGTCCTCCACACTTTTCTTGGCCAACTTCATTTTTAGCCACTATTACAAGGCCCTTATGAATACTTCGATGGTTAGCCACTCTGTAGCCAGACAATATAGACCAGCCTCTTGTGGTCCTAAATTTTGGAAGAAACACCCAACGCTGGAAAGCTTTGTGATAATGGTTCATGGCCAGTGAGATCTTGCCGACCGCCCCACAGGACCTCAGGGCTTCAATGGCCAAAACAATTTAAGGCAGACATGATGCAGCAGAGTATGTTTTGCAGGAAGGTCTGGACACCATCGACTGCCTAGGCTATGCCATTGGCACCAGTGTACTGTTTCGAAGGCACGCCTGGATGCTACCAGCCAGGTTTCAATGGGATGTCGAAGTGTGCCTTATGATTGATCAAGACATTTTGGATAAAAGCTGGCTCTGGAGCAATACAAGAATAGTTGTGCCACAGCTTGGTCTACAGGATTATTGTTCTCAGTCAGACGCTTCCACCAGCATTCTAGAAAGTGTAGGGGCTATACCAACAGAGGCTTAGTTTAGCTAGAACGTCAACCTTCAAAGCTGGTGCAACTGAAAACTTGGCCCTTTCAGGGCAAGGGCATGGTGGCAGCTGATGTTATTCACACCTGCAAGGACAGCAGTCCTTCAACTCTTCCTCCCCTGCTGCAGCTGTTCCCAAGCTGCTTTGCTTTGCCCTCCCAGTCTCACAACCAGACTTTAGGTAGAGGATACAATATTTCCTCCCTTGCTGGGAATCTACCATGTCAGACCAGTAGGTTTTACAGATTGTTCAAAGGGGCTATTCACTGACTTTCGTTTTCTCCCCATCTTTTATTACCACCACCAGGTGGTTTGCGGCAGTCCGCCTTTCCCTCTGGGTCAAATCCTCTCTGCTTTGGTTCTAGGGGATTTGATAGTGTGGCAGGATGCATATTTTCGTATACCCATCTAGCAGTCCCACCGATGCTACCTTTGGTTTACAGTTGGGTTGGAACACTTCAGGTTTGCTGAGATGCTCTTCAGCCTATTCTTGTCACCTCAGGTGTTCACGAAAGTGATTGATGTGGTTGCACCTCATCATTGGAGTTCAGGGATGCAGGGATTTCCCATACATCAACTGATTACTCAAGACTGGCTCATCACAGTATGAGACAAACCCCTACCAGACAGTGGGCAAGTCTTACTCCTCATGGGGTTTTCAATCAATTACCCGAAGTCCAATCTAAACAGGTGACCCATGTCTTGGACTAGTTGTCGCACTGAGAATTACAAAAAAGTGGTGGTGGAGCACTTAAATTGATCTCATGCACACACTTGAATTAATCTTGGGCACTGGCAACTATCCGGGCTGCATTCCGTGCCATAGCTTTTTTCCCCACTATGCCACCTCAATCTGGAACCAGCCATATGCAAATCAATGTTGGTCTTGATTCAGTGGTAAAGGGCCAGCCATAACTGGTATGGCACGCTCCCTCTGAACCAGATCTGTTCTTAAGTGGCATATGGTCAGTTCTGATTTGCATAAGGTGGGCATAGTGGGTGAAAGCCTGTGGGCTGGAATGCAGTCTGAGTGATCATCAGAGGCTGAGATTACCTCAAGCATTCCATCCATCAGATAGTTGCTTGTTTCAGTTGATGTCCTAAGTTCAATAGATGTGCCCAGATGTGGGTCACATTCTCAAAACTGGTCTGGGGTTGCTTGTTTTATTTCTGGTGGGGACACGCTAACCTCAGATTCATCACCTTAGAATATTCCCCAGGTGTGGGACTAGATCTATAAAATCTTGCACAGCACTCTGGTAGGTGGTGTCAGTGGCTCCAGATAGGAAGTGGCGTGCCTGGTGCCTGTATTGGGGTCAGGCTGATGTCAGTTCCTTTCTTTCCAGGCCAACAGCGCGCATCCAGAGATCTAGCCTTTTTCTTTAACCACATTTCAACCTTTTCGTCGACTCTGCATGAGCGATTGCTTTTTGTGGTAGGGACATGTCCCCCAAAAAACACACGGATTTCTAACCTTGTGGGGAATGTCACAGAATGTCTATTTCTAATCCCTACTTGGTCTGTGTTTGGTGCCTGGGGTTGGACCATGACCCACAGATCCGGGAGCGATCCATGAAGCTCCTAGCGATGCAGTACAAGAAAGTACTGCATCATTCCTGGTCTCGATCCCGAAGGAAGATTTTGGGCACAGTCTTGGAGTCTGTCTCGTAATCGGTTGTCCTCCAAATCGAAGTCATCATGCGCAGCCCGTTCTCCTGTCCGACTCAGATATGGAATTGCATTAGTGCTGTTTGACCTTGACTCTGTCACCGACTGGACCACGTCAGTTAAGCGGGATTTTGGGGGTCACGATGATGACGGCTACAGGTTCATGACTCATCTGAGGAACTGGCTCACCCCTACCATGGGGACAAGTATTATGAGGCACTGGGTGATGCCAGTGGACTGGACATGTCTCCAGATTCTGGCCTGGTTTTACCTCTGGAACCTGCTACAGAGGAAGCAGCATTCTTCGCTATGACTCTTCCGTCCAGGTCAAGACCAGTGTCTTGACAGAGGTGCTACAATCGGGGCTGTCCTCTGCAGAGCACCTGCTTGCTTTCAGTGAAGGCCTTACAGACATCCTTATGGGACAAGCCCTGCACAGGTGTTCCACTGCACAAGATGATTGCCTGTCGCCATTGCTTGCTCCTGGAAACCCAGCTTTCCTTACTCAGCACCCGATCCCCGACAGCCTGGTGGTGCAGGCCTTAGCCACCAAAATCAATTCTCAGCACATACCCTACCACTCCTAACAGACACTAAATCCAAGAGGCTGGACACCTTTGGAGAGAGACTTTTCTGTTTCACCAGCACCAGCCTAGTATTGCGATCGGTGAACACTGCTTGCATCTTAGATCAGTACACCCACAGCTTGTGAAACATGGTTGACCAAGTGCTCCCCATGGTCTCGGAGGAAACCAGAGCCACACTCAACCAAGCCATTCTTGATTGCTGGGACGCAGCAAAGTTCACCATCCAGTGTGGCTTGGACACCACCAACTTGCTGGGCAGGGCCATCGCCTCCACAGTGGCACTTTGCTGCCACACCTGTCTGAGATCAGCTGGCTTCTTGGGGGCCGTCCAATTATCTCTGATGGACATGCCTTTAGATAGCGCCCGTCTGTTCGGTGATAAAACTCATACAGCACTCAAGCACAATAAGTAGATTTGTGTCACTTCCCTGTCATTGGGATCCTTCCTGGTGCCGTGCCAACCTCACTCCTCCTTTTGCACCTTCCGTGGTTACGGCGGGGACTCGCAGTTGCATCCGCAATACCAGCCATACCCCAAGATAATCAGGCATCCATGTCTCTTCTTGGCTGAGAATGTGGCACTTAAAACCAGCTTACTGTCCAGTCCCCCTGTCCCTCTTGCTGCCGCAGCCTCCAAGTGCGTTTTCATGCCCTTGACACAGCATGGTCATTCTGTGGGTGGCAGGATAAGGCAACACCTGCTCCAATAAGAAGCAATAACATCAGAAGATGGGTGCTTCAAATTGTCTAACTGGGTACGCCCTTCTATTTATTAAAACCACCGCAACCTTTTTCAGATCTGCTGACGATAGAACACCTCTCCTTGCTATGTTAGGAGGATCAGACTCTTCTGGCCAAGGTTTTCATTCTGAGGGTACCTACATCAGAAGTAGGTAGTGGTTGCCATTTCCGCTAATTTCTGGTGCCAAAAAAGGATGGCCTCTGTCCTGTCCTAGATCTTCGCCCTCTCAATTTCTTCTTACAGAAGCTGAGATTCAAAATGCTCACCCTGGCCCAGGTCTTGTCTACCCTGGATCCTAGAAACTGGATCATAGCATTGGACCTCCAGGACGCATGTTACCACATTCCTTCCTGCAGGCCTACATGCGTTACCCTCAGTTCTCCTTGAGACTGGAGCATTTCCAGTTCACTGTTCTACATTTTGGTCAGACCAGTGCCACTCTGGTGTTCATGAAAGTGGTGGCATTAGTTGCTGCATATCTCTGGATGCCAGAGGGCCCAGTGTTCCCCCTACCTTGACGACTGACTGCGGAAGGCAGGCTCGCCACAGACAGTCATCACCCACCTCCAGATTATGGCGAACCTCCTGCAGTCACAGGGGTTCACTATTAACATGCTGCAGTCACACTTGACTCCTAAGATGCTCCCTTTTATCAGAACCATTCTGGGCATGGTGCAGTTCCACACTAATCCTCTGGAGTGGAGAGTCTGGGCTATTCAGGCTATGATCCTGATGTTTCATCTTCAGTCTTGGATTTCAGTGAAACTGACTTTGAGGCTACTTGGTTTGAGAGCCTCCGTCATCCTGCTGGTGAAACACACCAGGCAGTACATGTCCTAGTGGTCCAGCTCTCTTTATAGCTCTCGTGGGCTTTGTCCACCTTGTCGCCAAAGTGGCCAGAGCCATCTAAGAACATATCCATTAAGGAAGATTCCTAATCTCCAGAGAAGCCCATAGATCTCATCCAGGCATATCTTTTGACTGTCACTCTGATTCCATTTGCCTAGGCACTCTGTTGTATCTAACCAATTGTGGACATTGAATTTTGTAGTGCTGCAGTCATCCTGAATAGCTTGTGTAAGGTTAGGGCACAAGTTATCTGGAACACCAGGTTGTACCTGAGTGACACTGAGTGTTTACTGAAGACCTGCTGGGCGCAGCACCAGGGAAATCTCTATGACCTGGTCCAGATTTCAGAGGAGACTACAAAACACCAGCAGTGGTGGTTGATAAACCATGATTGAGTCACCGGGAGAACCCTCTCCAGAGCGGACTGTGGTGACCGATGCATCACTTCTGGGTTGGGCTGACCACCTCAGATCAGAGGGTTCTGGTCCATGTCAGTCTCCTAGAGCTGAGGGCCATCTGCCTGATCTTGAAAACCTTTCTCCCATCCATCAAGGGAAGGCCGGGCCAGGTGTTCATGGACAACACCACAGCCATGTGATATTGCAACAGAAAAAGCAGAGTGGGGTCGTGAACCCTGTGCCAGGAGGCCCTGCTCCTCTGGACATGGTGTTTTAATCGTCTTGGTCTTGCAGCACCTGGCAGGATTTCTGAACCACCAGGCAAACAAACTCAGTTATCGATACCTTGCAGATCGATAATGGCGTCTGCATCTGGAGGTGGCAAAAGGTTTCCTCTGCGAATGGGGAGATCCTTGACTGAATCTGTTCGCCACTGCTGAGAACACACAATGTCAGCAGTTTTGCGCGTTGGAGTTCCTAAAGTACATCTTGCTAAGACGCGTTCCGTTTAGAATGGCACTCTGGACTCCTTTATGGATTAGATAAGAAGCACCCTACTGAAGGCTTTCCGGCTCATTCCACTAGAGCCAAGGCTGCTGCTACTGCATTAGCATGCAGAATGCCTGTCCTAGGCATCTGTCAGGCTGCTACTTGTGCGGCAATCGTCACATTTAAAAAGCTCTACTGCCTAGACAGTTAGGTCTGTCATGACTGGCATTTTCCCCCATTTGGTCCACCTGGAATTTATGGTGAAAGACCGTTTGTAGGACCAGCACCCGAGGAGGTACTGCTATGGGTCTGTTCTCAAGGTGAAGAAACTGTGGTTTGAAGTATCCACCAGAAGAACAAATGTCTTGCCTTATGTCACGCTCTTTAGATAGATTCTGCAGATTCCTCATCGAATCTCTCCGGTCTGTGAATTGGTCCCCTTCTCATACAAAAACTTCCCAATCTTGAGATCTGCACACTGGTCCTATCAATTTGTCCGAGGATGTGGACAGTCTAGAAAGCAACTGATATCAGTGTGCATGGGTGGCCTTTTTATGCGAATGTGCTTACCACTTCCAGAGCGGAATAATGTTGGGGCAGAGCCTCAAGGCGCCACTTCGCAGAATGCAGGAGAGCTGCTCTGAAAGTTTCCTGATCCATTGTGACGCCTGGGGATTATTAACAAGGTGAGTAATCTATGGTTATCGAAGGTAAGTAACTTGTTCAGTAGAACTCTGGGATATTGGTACCCTTGATTCATTTATGTCGAGATGCTTTTGCCATTGTACTCTTATCTACTGACATGGCCATTTTTCAGGACAAACCCCTACCAGAAAACTTTGTCTTACCCATCTCTGCCCCCCTCAACTGCTGGCATTGTTGTGTTTGGGTGGGGAAGTGAGAGTAAAAATACATAACCTATTGCTCTGTTACCAGTCCCTGTTGATCCTCCTTCGCTTTCTCACACAGGAAGTATATAGTCTGGGGCTGTTTGGAGTGGGAGTCAAGCAGTAATAAATCAGAAACTCGTGTCCCTTTATCTCTAGCCTATTCTGCAGCTCACAGGTTTCTTTCCCCCAAGAAACACTGTTAGCGAGATTCCAGACCTCCTCCAGGCAAGAAAACCAAGTTCACAATTCCAGGGGGTACAGCATGGAAACAATAATGTTTCTGAACTTGCCAGGGGCAAAAACAAATAGTCTATGAAAGTTAGAATAGCAAGGTTGTGTTAAACCCCCTTTAAATGACCTGTGACTCCCATGCTGTGGTTTTCCACCTATTATTAGACCAACAATGAATGTGCGAGGATTGTTTGGAGTCCTTCACAGATAACAGTATATGCACTTTTTAAAAACGTTATTTGTTTGACCTAATAAGTCTTATGATGATCTTAAAAAATGAGGACCTATGTTTTTGTCATCCATTTTTATAGGAAATTTTGGGAGCGATTTATCACAATATGCCATGACAATGAAAGCCTTCATGGTATCACATTTGAACAGATCAAGTCTCAGTTAGAGGCTCTTGAATTGAAGAAAACCTATGTTCTCAACCCACTAGCTCCAGAGTTCATACCACGCGCATTAAGGCAGCAGCATTCTGCAAATGTGAACAAGCAGCACCAGCAATCACCAGAGGTAACATCTAGCTGATAATGAAAGTTGGCAGGGAGGTGAACTGAAAATGAAATGTGTGTTGAGCGTGTTTCCTAGCTAGCCGGCACTATACTGTAATGGTTTCTTACAGTATACCTAAGATTGTTTTCAAAGTGACCTCAAGTAAAATTCACAAAGCTTGGATGTAATTCTTAAAAAATGTGTAACATTTTTTACCATTAAACTACCTGGCATATACTGAGGGAGGGGGACATTTGTAAAGGCTCCTTTGCCATTTATGAATCTGTGATTTAGAGCTGGCTGAACAGGCTCATTAAATGTACAACTCTCAAGTCTTATGGCTGCATTAGAAAGGATAATTTTGTGATATTTGAGCATGCTGTCTCATATTATATTTAAATTTGGCTGTTCCTCTGGCACGATCTCCTTGTGCTTCTAAACAAGCTTTCAACAATTTCAGCATGAAACTATTTTAATTGCCCTTATAATTTTATAGAACAAGTTTCCTGACTAAGTGCAAATATCTTTTGAGTCTTGTGTGCGTAGGATGATAAATTCATGTCCATTGCATTCGGTGCTTAGGCTACCTGCCCCCAACTCCCAATTGGTGAGCTGTGATCAAAAAAATCAAAATGTTCTCTTGATTGCCATGGGAATGGTCTGGCCCTACTGTTTGGTTTTTAGGGATGGGATGCACCCAGTGCCAGGAGGGGTTATTCCTCCACACCCTTTTTTACAGCTATTCCTGGGGTCTAGCGGTATTTCTGCACCCCCTTCCCATATCTCCCTGTGAGAGCACACTGAAAGCAAATCCCCTCTCTGCCATTGGGAGGAAGGGGACGGGGGGGCCGTTACCAGAAAGACTTTTGGGACTCTAGGGTTCAGCGTAGTGGTCTCAGGCCAGGATGGCCCCTAACCCATTATATAAAATATGTATATATATCTATCCCGCACATCCAGTGAGATTTCTGACATCCCCAAATCTCTACCTCCATGCTTGGATTCTACAGACTGTGTTTCGCAGACACTCCTAAACAAGATCAGTTAGGTTTTCCGCAATGTACATGCATCGCTAATGGTTGTGCCCTTTGATGGATCGTGGCAGTTAAGGGAGAAGGCAGACTCCACTCTGAAATGTTTACAAGAACACAGAGATACAGCATGCTCCTTCAGTCTGCCCTGCAAAGGATTTTCCTCACCAGTTCTGAAAATGTTGGGTCTGTTCAATTGGGCTGGCATATAGGCAGTGACAGCATTTCCAGCCAATAACGCAGCAGACCGGCCATTCCGTTCTGGGCAGCAGACTCAGAACTGGGAGACAGACCACAGGCCAGCAGGGGCACTTGGCCTTCAATTTCTCTTCCCCTTCTATAACGTAGTGGTGGGGCAGAATTCAACACTTATTCCCAGGTTGGCAGTACATCACGTCCGACAAAAGGGTTTTGCAAATTTTTAAAAGCATCTGACCCAATATTTGCCCGCAACAGAAATAACTTCAGAATTGCAGCTGTTCAAACTTCTCTAGATAGGGTATTGGGATCTGTGAAAGGTGGGGTTATTCTCGATATTTCCTCGACCCGGAAAAGTATGTAGGCCTCAGCCTAATTCTGTCTCTCTTGTCCCTGCATGCCGTCGTGCAGAAGGACATATGCAGAATTCCCACATTGGCTCAGATTGTTTCCTTCCTGGATTCTCTATGGTGTCCCTGTGCTTACAGGACCTTTATTTTCATATACCTGTTCTGCAGTCCCACAGGCGCATTACATGTGGTTCAAGGTAGGCCAGAAGCATTTTCAGTTTGCTGTGTTCCCCTTCAGCCTCACCAGTGCTGTTTGGGTGTTCACATAAGTGATGGTCGTAATCAATGTCCAACTTTGGAAGTCAGGAGCTCCTATATTGCACTACCTCGATGACTGGCTTCAGAAGGTGGACTCGCCGCAGTCAACCGCCAACCACCTCTGGATGATGGCAGAACTTCTAACATCATTAAGGCTCACCATACATGAGTTGAAGTCCCACCTGATGACATTTCAGATGATTCCATTCATTGGGATGATCTTGGACACGGTACAGTTCAAGACTTCCCCTCCGCAGCAACGAGTGCTGGACATTTGAGCTTTAATCCAGATGAATCAGACACAGACTGGTGTCAGGATGACTTCAGATGGCCGTACTTGAACACCTACTGTGGCCCTGCCTCCATCATGAAAACTAGTTTGAACTGTGCTTCACTGTTCGTTCACAGACTTTACAAATTCTCTTGAAAAGCAAATCCACTTCGCATTCCCTTCCAGCATTTACTCGTCAGCTGCTAATGCTTTATGGTACTTGTTTGCCTTACCCAAGCGTGAGAAGGCTGGAGAAGAGTCTTTTGGTGAATCTTAATTTACTTAGAACTTTTTCTTACCTCTTCCAGCATGTTCAGGTGCTCCCTTGCATGAATTCCTGCCTTATTTCAAAATGGAGATCTGATCCTTGTTCCATTACGGAGGTTTGTTTGCCTTCACTCTTCTGCAAATAGTTCACACCTGCCTTCACTGTTCTGCAGCTAGCTCACACATGTTCTGCGTCACTCTGTGAAGGTGTGAGCTGGAAGAAGCGATTTAAGACTGACTTCTGCATTCACAGTTTGTTCTTAAACTGCCAATACTGGGAGCTACTGCTTTCTGGGCTAGTTGATTGCACTAGTGATTCTTTGAAACCATGAGAAGAATTCTGTTTCTTGCTTTTTACAATGTTCTGGTTTCTTGTGACTGCCCTGTGCAGCATAAAGCTTTGTGTTTCTTCCTTGCTTCACATTCTCACCTTGTTTCTGCTTTTATTTTATATTCTGATATCCTTAATTTCTGTGTTTTTTCCTGTTGGGTTTCTGGCCACTTATTTGCCGAGGTGGCAATGGGTCCCTTTTCTTGTTCCCATTTACAGTTCTAACCCTCTTTTGAATTCCTTTATCTAATAGAGACTTCTAGCTGCAGATTCCTTACCTTTGAATTTCCCTGGCGTCAGACTGGATCCGGAAACTGTTGCATGGGCGAAACCCCTGCGTGCTATTTTGTGGCTCCGTTCGGCTCAGCATGGCGCTGTTGGCGCTGGATAGGACGTCACATATATAGGTGCCACCCAGGCACGCTGACGTCTGTTACTTTTTACTTTATCCACGGCAGAAGCACAGAGCCATGAAGTGAACGGACTAGTGTGTGTCAAAACTAGGCCCCTGTTAAGGGAGCAACCCTAGTCCTATAGATGAGTCTGCAAAGTGGGGAGGCATGCGTGGGTCTGTAAGGAATCTGCAGCTAGATATTGTCTCTACCAGATAATGTGTTACCTAAGGTAAGTTAATTGTTCATCCGAAAGACTTCTGGCTGCACATTCCTTACCTTTGAATAGATACGCAAGCCATTTTTCCTGGCGGTGGGTTGTGGACAAATTACTAGACTAGAAAATCCTGCAGGACCGAACAGCGAAATGCCCATCCCTGCGGACCCGACTGTCCAGCAGGTAGTGTTTAGCAGTGCGGTGAAGCCCACATTGCAGCCTGGCTGATGTTGAGGACTGGCAGTCCATGAGCTAGCGCTGTGGTCAAAGTCTTCCCCCTGGTAGAATAGACTTGTAAGCCCTTCTTAGCCAGGGCATAGCAGATCTTAATACAGATAACGACCCGGCACAAAATGGTTTGTTTCTGCACTGCCTTACCTTTTTAAGCTCCCACATAACCCACGAAGAGTTGGCTGTCCACCTGGAACTCTTTTGTGGTGTCAAGGTAGAGCGGCAACGCTCTTTTTGGGTCCAGACAATGGAGACGCTGCTCTTTCTTAGAGGGATGCGGAAGAGCAAAAAAGGTGGGCAGTATGAGAGACTGGCCCAGATGGAATGAGGACACCACTTTGGGAAGGAATGAGGCTCTGGTACGAAGCACCTCCTTATCCGATAATGTCGTGAGTTAGGGAGGCTTGGATGATAAAGCCTGCAGCTCACTCACCCTCCTGGCAGACGAAATAACATTAGAAATCCTGTTTTGATGATAAGCAACCGAAGGGGACAATTATGTAGTGGCTCACAGGGACCACACTTGAGGAAAGTGTGAACTAGGTTAAGATCCCACTAGGGCATAATGAAGGGCGTAGGGGGAAACCTGTGCAACCCCTTTCAGAAACCTACTTACAATAGGGGACTTGATTACAGAGGGTTGGTTAGTCTGTCGCAGGAAAGTAGACAGAGCAGCCAGATAACCCTAGAGTGCGCCCAAAGCAGATCCCTGTTGGGCACGGGTAAGAATAAAGAGGAGTATATCAGAAAGAGGCAGAAAGAGGGTTAGTAGACCTTTCTGTACAATATTTTACAAATTTTGCCGACCCAGCGGCAGGCTTATATCGTCTTGGTGGAGGGCCGCCATGCTGCCAAAATGATCTTACAGACTTCAGGCGGAAGGTCAAAAGCTATCAACTGTCGCCGTTCAATCACAACCCAAGTAGTCTGAGAGATAACCGGTTAGAGTGGAGGACCCTCCCCTGCTGCTGCAACAGAAGATCCTCCAGGGGCAGTCTGATCGGAGGATCAATGTTCATTCGACTCGCCATGCCCTGTCCGGAGCCACAAGAATGAATTGGGCCCAGTCCTTCTTGATCTTCTTGAGAACTCTGGCCAGAAGTGGTATGGGCATACAGGAGGCCTGAACACCACTCGCGTCAAAAAGCACCACCGAGCAATAGCCGCCTTGGAAACTCCAGCGCGCAATACTGCTGACATTATGGGTTTTCTACGGTGGCGAACAGATCTAACCAAGGCTCTCCTCACTGTTGAAAGAGACCTTGCACCATCTTCGACTGGAGTCCCCATTTGTGATCTGCTAGGCATTGATGGCTGAGTTTGTCCGCCCAGGCGTTCCGAGAACCTGCCAGGTGTTGAACCACAGGGGTCATGCCCTGCTGTTCCAGCCATGTCCAGAGCCGTAAGGCCTCTTGACAAAGGGTCTATGACCCCACACTGCCCTGTTGTTGCAGTACCACATCGTGGTAATATTGTTCGTGAACACTTGCACCAACCTGACCTTAACAGAGGGAAGGAATGCTTTCAATGCAAGCCGGATCACCCAAAGCTCAAATAAGTTGATGTGGAGCCTCGACTCCGCCGGAGACCAGAGTACTCTAATCTTCACCTCTCCCAGATGGCTGCACCATCCCAGGAGTGATAGATCTGTCACTACTGTGAGACCTGGTTGGGTAAGGGAGAGGGGTCTGGCTCTGACCCAATTGCTATTCATTAGCCAGCACAGCAGGTCTTTTGCAGTTCCCTCCAAGATCTGGACCATGTCGGAGAGATGCCCTTGATGCTGTGCCCATTGAAACTTCAGTTCCCACTGCAGACCCCGCATACGCCATCTGGCGTGATTTACCAATAGGATGCAGGAGGCCATGAGTCCGCGCAGCCTCAGTCATTCTCACCAAAATCCAAGATAGAGGCTGAAACACAAGTATCATAACCTGAATATCCTGGACTCGCTACTCTGGAGGGCAAGCCCGAAACTGCACTGGGTTCTGAACAGCTCTGATGAAAGGTAGCGTCTGAGAAGGAGTCCGGTGCGTGTTTATAGTGAACACCAGCAAATGCAGGAGGTCTGCCGTATTCTGGAGGTGGAAGACAACAGTCCGGGGCGAGGAAACCTTGAACAGCCAGGCATCGAGGTAGAAGAAGACTGGAACCACAAACCTGCACAGATGAACCTTTACCACCACCATCACCTTGATGAACACCCAAGGGGTGCTGGGAAAGCCAAAGGGGAACCATAGTGAACTGAAAGTGCTCATGATCTACCTTGAACTGCAGGCAACGCCTGTGGACCAGCATGATGGGAATGTGAAAGTACGCATCTCTCAAGTCCAACGCTTCAAGCCAGCCTCCTTGGTCTAGTGCGGGTAAGACCTGAGCAAACATAAGCTTCTTGTATTTTTCCTTTGTAAGGAAGTGATTGACGGTCCGAATGTCTAGAATAGTATTAAGACCCTTGTTCTTTTTGAGTATCAGAAAATAGCTTGAAAAACAACCACTGCCTACTTCTAAATTCTGAACCCTCTCTATAGCTTGCTTGGCCAGAAGAGCTGTAACTTCCTCTCTGAGTAGAACGAGATGATCCTCCACCAATCGTTTTTAAGATGGCGGTAAAGGAGGAGGAAAAAATAGAAAAAGAAGGGAGTAACCATCCTGAATGATAAGCAAGACCCATATGTCTGAAGCTATGGACTGCCAGTGGAGATGATGTGGTATTCTTCCTCCAACTCCACATCCATGGTATTGCAGAACCAAATTAGGAAGGCTTAGAGCCTTCGGCTGCCGCGGGGTGGGTGGCAGGCGAAATCTGGCTACCATTCATACTAGGTCGTAATGGAACGCGTCCACGGCCTTGCACAACTTGGGTCATCTGTGCAGGACAGTGGCGTCTGTGCAGGATGGTGGCTGACGCAGTTCAAAACCCCTTCCATTGCCATGTAAGGTGCGAAAGGCATACTGGGGACGAGGTGTTACTGAGAGGCCCAGGGACCTGGCTGTAGCCCACAAATCCTTGAAGCACTCCAGCGCAGAGTCTGCCTTCTCTCTGAAGAGACTTGTCCCATTGAAGGGCATGTCCATGAGGTTGGCCTGACATCCCCTGAGAAGCCAGATTTTCTCAGCCAGACATGGTGTCGCAAGGCCATCGTTGACAAAACCTCTCTACCCAGCTAGTCAGTTGTATCCAAACCACACCTAATGGTGAACTTTACTGCCTCTTTCCTATCTTTCACTGACTGGGAGAGCATGGCACAGGCCTCCAACGGGACATGCGGCAGCACTTGCACAACCGTTTCACAAGGGGTGTGCAAGAAACAGCCCAATAGGCACGTGGTGTTCACCAACCGCAATGCCAGGCTGGTGGAAGAACACATCTTCTCCCCAAGCGTGTCAAAACTCTTGGATTCCCTGTCTGCGGGGGCGGAAGGGAATACACAATAGGATGTTGATGCTTGGACCACCAAACTCTCAGGAGTAGGATGTTGACTTAGGAAACTTGGATCATCTGTTGAAGAGCGATGGTGGTGTGCTATAAACCTAGAAGGTTTAGTAAGGTTAGTGCCTCATTAAAGGGCAAAAGGGGTTCAGATGAGGGAGCCAAAGGCTGAAGCACTTCAGTCAAGAGATTAGTCTTGGCTTGCACCGAGGGCAGTTCCAGGCCAAGGACCTCTACCACCCTATTTACCACTATAATATAAGAGGCTTTCTCCTCTGTAGCCACAGTAGGTGGAGAAAGCATACAAGTATCTGGAGAGGTGTCCAGAGCACTGGCCTCCGCAAGATCTTCATACCAGTCCAATTCCTCACCAGGATTGTCTAACTGTTGTTCTAAAGGGTTCAGAGACCCCTCCCACTCATCTCCCATGTCTGAAACCTCTTCAAAATGTACAATCAACAACCCAGAGCCTCTTGATTTAGTCACTGCCAGAGTCGACACCGACCCACAACGATCCAAGTCATCTGGGATCTGAATGGGCTAGAGCTGGGAGCATCCTCTTCGGGACTGGTGCCAGGTAAGGTTTCGTTGACACGACCGGTGCAAATCCAGATCCAGCATCCGATCCTTGAGACTCCACCGGCACCATGGCCGGAGCCATTGGCGTGGAACCAGTTGGGCCCTCCTCCGACCCTACGGGGCCCAAAGGCGCACACTTAGTGAGCGGGGGTCACTCCGGCTCCCAGAAACAGGGGGGCAGCGTGGAGTCGAACATGGCTTCTGCTCCACAGATCCGTGCGTGGAACGGCGATGTTCCTCCCTCGTCAACTCTCAGAGGACGAGGCAGAGTTGAAGTCTACCTAGTGGTCTTTTTCTTGTGCCACTTTCACAAGTGTCCTGAGGACCTCGAGTGCGACATAGAGAACTTGGGGCTCCTGGAGCGGTCCCATGACCTTCTCTTCTTCGATCGAGACCTTCTTGGATTCACACTTGATGGTGCTACTCCTTCATAGACCGCTCCCTCAAGGCCTTTGGCACCATGGCCTGGCAGTCCGAGCACGACTTAGTCGTGATCAAGCTCGAGACACCATAAGAACACAAGATGCAGGTATGTGACCGACATGGCGCAGTGACCGGAGACACGGTTTTAAACCTACCCTTCTAGAAGACATCCCTCGACATTCAGAGAAAAATTCCTTGACAAAACGTCGAAAAAAGTCTGCAAAAAAGACAGAGGGGTAGCTCTTCTCCAGATCAGTGCTAACTGGCACAGGAAAAAAAAGACTTGACGTCTGCGCGCCTGGGTTGTGCCTCTATAGGTGACTGCGATGTCACTTCCAGCGCCAATCACTCCACCTCCACGTGGAGCTGAACGGAGCCACCCAACGGCACGCAGGAGTACTGCTCACGCAAAAAGTTCTGTATTCAGTGTGATACCTGCGAAATTCAAAAGTACGGAATCTGCAGTTAGAAGTCTTTATCAGATACAGGAATTCAGAACAAGGGTAGAACAGTAAATGAGAACAAGCAAAGAGGACCATTGCCATCTCAGCAAAAAAGTGGCCAGAAATTCAACAGAGGAAACACAGAAATTATGGATTTCAGGATTTAAAGAAAGGCAGAAACAAGGTGAGAGTGTGAAGGAAGGGAGAAACACAAAACTCTGTGCTGTGTAGGGCAGTCACAGGAAACCCGAACATTGTATAAAGCCTTACCCCTGCCTCCTTAGAGTTTCCCTGTACCATCAGGCTATTTCTTGTTCCTGTGCCTGTTTGGGTACAACATGATCTTCAACCCAGTATTCCTGTTTTCTGAAGTTCTGTTCATAATTCCTTGTCTTGGTTTTCTCCTTATTGTTTTGTCTGTCACTTTCTAGTTATTCTTTCCACTGTTTCTGTTCCCTTCTAAATTCGGTCCACTGACTGTTGCAGTCCAGATACGTTTAGTGTGACACCTCAGGCTTTGCCTCCATTCTGATCAGGTAAGGGAAATACTTCTGTTGCGTCCAGGCACTTTGGAGTCTTACCTGTCTGTGTTCTTTTCAGTCCTGGTCCACCTTGCACCAAGTACAATAGTCTTTAACAGCAGGCCCAACAACAACTTCTCTGTATGATTGTTATCTGATAAAGACTTCTAGCCACAGATTTCTTACGTATGAATTTTTTCTCCAGGCATCGGACTTGATCTGTAAACTTTTGTTTGGGTGAGCTGTACCCCTGTGCGCCAGTAGGTGGGTCATCCGGCACTGTGCGATGGTTGCACTTGTGCCGGAAGTGATTTGTGGAGTACCTATATAGGTGCCACCCCAGCGTGCTGACGTCAGTTTATTTATTTTCATGCCAGTCAGAGCAAATCCAGAGAGAGCTACCCCCCAGGCCCCGTTTGACTGATCCTTTTTCCATCTTTTGTTGAGGATTATATGAGACTCAGTCTCCTGGTGTGAAGAATGTCCACCTGAAAGTCAGGTTTTAAACCATGTGGCGTCTGTCACCATCAGATGTTTGGTTTCTCTTTGGTGTTTTGAGTGCGATCACGATGCCAAGAAATTCGAGGATTGGCATGCATCCTAAAATGCTGAGGGAGAGGTCCCTCAAGTTCCTCTCTGCCCAACGTTGATGACTCTGCAACACTCGTCGTCCCGTTCCAAGTCATTGGGTAAGCCCCACAAAAAGAAGACAAAGTCGAAGAGGTCTTTGACTCCGCCACACCAATCTTCGAATGAGTCGTGGGGCTGTCAGCACTCGAGTCCTAGCTCTGTCGTGGAGCGTGCGCGCGGGCTGTCTCCACTACTCCCTTTGTTTTTATAAGCCGGAGCGACCCTCACCCATCTCAAATAATTTTATGAGGCCTTGCACCACACATTTTGGCATCCAATCCCTCTGGAGCGCCCTTGGGCCTCACAGGTCTGGAAGGGGCCCCTGCTGGGCTTCCGCTGGCAGGCTTTCCCTTGGTGCCAGAGATCTAGTGACAAATCCAGAGTTGCTCAAGTCGAGCTAGCGATCACTTTCCTCAGGGCCTGCTCCAGTGCTGATGACCCCGGTGCCACAGATGCACTGTGGTGGTGCCGCCCCCATTAGCATTCCCAACTCAGACATGGAGCCGGACGGACTACCGGCTTCTGCGCTGACCGGGGAAGACTCCCCCTGTCAGAGCCAATGCCTTATTCCTACGACAGGCCTGGATTAGGGGATGAATGGAAGGAGTCTTCAGACCATTATGGTACCGGATATTGGAAGAACCTAAGGATTCCTGGTATGAGGATCTGGCGGATACCAGTGGCCTGGTCTCCCCCTACCGTGTCATCATTGTTAGTAGTGGTGGTGTGGAAGGCGGCTGAGATTTTGGACCTTACACTGCCCTTGGTGGCAGTCAAAACAAATGTCTTGATGGAAGGGCTTCAGCTGAGAGTTACCCCCACTAAACTAATACTTCCATTTAATGAAGCCCTTACTGACGTCCTACATGGACTTGGTCCAAGTCCTGTACTGGGAACTTGTGCATAGGACAATTGCCCACTGCCATCTCCCCACCAAGGGACCCCTGTTTCCTCACCCTCACCCCGGAAAGTTTGGTGGTTCAGACCTCCACCTCCAAAATCAAACTCTGTGCATTACCTATCAGTCTACTGGATAAGTAATCCAAAAGGCTGGATACCTCTGGGAAAAGGATGTTCTCTTCCTTCTGCCTGCCTGTGCGGTCTCCTGGAAGTGCCAAGGTCCACCAAGTAGGTGACCTCCCCATTTCTTTCTAGGATAGGGACAACTCCCTTTGTCCTGGGCCCTAGTTGCCACAGGATCCAAACCCATACCTTTTGCCCTGGCTGAAACTCAACCAGTGCAGCCGTATAATATAGACTGTTGCTTCTGGAGCTCTCAGCTTGCCTCAAGATTGTGGGATGCTTTCTCTAGATACTCAGCCATTCTTGAACGAAGGCCAAGAACATAGTCTAATATGTCCAGTTTGGGCTCTTTGAGAGGCTTCTACCAGCCTTCCTTCACCAGGCTCATAGGTCCCCTAACAGGATGGTCAAACAGAAGCTTAAAGGGACGAAAGCCGACTCCTTTCTGTGGCACCTCCCTGTAGAGTAAAAGCAGGCATCATGACAGGACATCCCTTCTTCTTCTGTGTTTTTCAGGGAGGCCCCTGATCATATCTTTCTTGGTCTTGTTAAACCTTTCAACAAGGCCATTGGTTTGTGGGTGATATGAAATGATGAACTTGTATGTCATCTCACATTCTGCCCATGTGATTTTAGGTAAGCAGATATAGAGTTTCTACCTCTATCTGAAACCAATTCTTAAGATGGCCCTGGCAACTGCAGGTGCAGTAACAGTCTTAAGGGTAATTGCTTCAGGATACCTGGTGGCATGATCCACTACCACCAGCATAAATCTGTTTCCTGATTTGGTCTGCAGCCAGATTCATCTTGGTCCTCCCCAAACAAACCCACATTGTGCCCCACCTGAGAGAACTCAGCTGGCTCCCCATCCAGAAGAGTTGCCATTTTTAGATCCTCGCTCACGCCTACAAAGCCCTCCATGACCTAGTATTTGCCTACATCAACTATCGACTGAACTTCCACCAACCCACTAAACACCTGCGTTCCTTTTCACTCGCCCTTGTGCACACACACCTTGCATCCATAGAAACTGCAGCGGAGGCTGCTCCTTCTCCTACATCGCTGCCACGATCTGGAAAGACCTTCCTCTCGAGCCCTGGCAGAGACTTCAGACTTCTCTCTGGCAGACTTCAGAAAGAGACTCAAGACCTGGCTCTTCATCAGAGACACAGCACACGGATACCCCGAGGGGTGACAGTGCTGAGCTTACAAATGCTTTTTGATTTGATCGATTGCTGTTTGAGGGTCAAGTGGACCAACAATATCAATCCTTACCCTTTCAAAGGGAACACCAACAACTGCAAGTGGAATTAAGGGAGGCCTTTGGTTTGATACCTGTCTGGCCACTGGCTTGACAGGTAACACAGGAGTTACAGAACTCCTTCACTTTCTTGGACATATTGGGCCAGCAGAAGTGGGCAACCAACCTACTCCATGTATCTGAAAGAAACAGTAAGTTGTAGATTCCTTACCTAAGAATTACACCCAGGCTTCAGACTGGATTCCGGAAAGTCTTTCGTCAGCAGTACCCCTGCGTGTCGAAATGTGGCGTCGGTTCGCTCTTCGCTCGTCATTGGCGTTGTAGTCACCAAGATGACGTCGCGCTAGCTGCATAGACGCCGCCCTCGCGCGCTGACGTCAGTTCTTTCTTTTTCCGCACCAGCCAGCGCAGATCCGGAGCGAGCAGTACCTCCAGTTACTTTTTGACTGACTTTTTGTCGACTTTGTCGACACCCTTGTTTCTGAGTCTATCAACTCTTGGTGCACGAGAGATGCCCTGTTTCAGGGCCCACGGTACCTGTAGCCGACTGATGTCGGTGACGGATCTGCACCGCGTGTGCCTCTTCTGCCTGGAACGTGACCACGATCCCGTCGTGCCCTGACTGCCGGACCATGAATCCGAAGTCTTTGCGAGAGCGGCCCGAAAGCTTCTCGAGGCCCAGCAGTCGAGGGACCAGTCGTGGAGCCACCACCATCAGTCTACTCCCAAGTATTCGCAATCTACAGTTAAGTAGATGGACAAGAAGTCGTCGAAGAGGCATCGTCGCTCTTCGACTTCTCCTCGTCGGTCGGTCGGCCGATGTGGGTGGTGCCCCTCCCGTGGCTCGGCGTGCGAGTCCGAAGGGTCGGCTCAGAGTTTCCCTCCCTTCCCGGGACGACCCCTGCCCAGCTTTGCCAATTTCACAAAGCAATGCATGACGTCGTAGGGCAGCCCGACTCCGCTGGCGCGCCTTCGGGCCCCGCGGACTCTGCTCGGGGCCCTGGGTCTTTAATGCCGGCAGCTTCGGCCCTTGCACCGCAAGGTCCCCTTGGATCCAGTCCTGGATCCGGATCGGCGCTGGTCGACCTCATAACACCGGCGCCAAATCCACCGCTCACCGTCCGCAGCCGATGCCGGTTGCGTCCCCAACCAGCGTCGACCCCGGCCTCTGCCGGATCCGGACACCGACGGGTACTTTTGTGCCCTTGTTCTACCCTGGCTCTTTTAGATTAGATTGGCAGCCAGAGGAGGGTGAGGAGGACTGGCAGGGGTCTGGAGACCCTTTAACTGACGAGTTGGGCTGTGAACCAGACTGGAGAGAGGAACTGGGGTAAGCCAGTGGTTTGGATACCTCACCATACCTTGGCATATTGTCTCCTCCTACCGTAGCTACGGAGGAGGGAGGGTCTTGCGCTGTGGGTTTGCATAGGGCAGCCGAGGCTCTCAACCTCGACCTACCTACATTGACAGTCAGGACTAACCTCCTGACGGAGGTGCTTCAACTGGCAGCGAGCTCTTCGGAGCCCCTGCTACCTTTTAATGAAGCCCTCACCGACATCCTTTTGGGCACCTGCTCCAAGCCCAACACGGGCTCCGGTAAATAGGATGATTGCCCGATTCCCGGCTCTGGGCGACCCCACTTTACTCTCCCAACACCCCACCCCTGAGAGCTTGGTGGTTCAAGCCTCCACCTCCAAAGGCGCATTTCCTAACGCACCACCTGATAGGGAATCCAAAAAGCTGGACCATCTAGGGAAGAAGATATTTTCTTCCTCCAGCTTGGGACTGCAGTCTGTAAACACCGCATGTCTGTTGGGCGGTTACACCCACTCTGTGTGGGATATGGTGGCGCAAGTGCTGCCCCAGTACGCAGCAAAGTTTACCATCTGCTGTTTGGATACCGCCGACTCACTAGGCAGGACGATTTCCACGTCAGTAGCCCTTCGACGCTATGCCTGGTTGAGGTTGACTGTTTTTTTTAAGGGGATGCCCAATCCCCTCTTATGGACATGCCCTTTGATGGCCGTCGCCTATTTGGCGACATGGCAGAGAACGCACTGGAGATCTTTAAGGACTCTCGGGCTACGGCCAGGGTCTTGGGCCTCTCCACCACCCGTCCTCCGCAGTCTGCCTTTTGCCCCTTTGGTGGCTACGGAAGGGGTACCCTGCCATGTCCTGCCCAGAGCCACAGGCCAGCGCAAGCTGTACAGCCCCATCGCTGCTGGGGGCGTGGGAACCACCGTTGTGGTTCTGGGGGCCAGTGGGCGGGCCAGTCCACCACGACCCCCCCTCTGCAGCAACCTCCAAACCCCCCTAGTCTGACCTTTCAGTGCTACCAAACGCCAGTGGGTGGCAGGATTCGCCATCACCTCCCCCACTGGCGCACCATCACGTCAGACAGGTGGGTTTTGCAAATAGTCCAAAGGGCTACTCCCTCCCCTTCGAGACTACCCCTCCATCCATGCCACCTCATTACCATCGGAGGATCATCTGACCCTTCTCCAACAGGAAGTTTTGGCACTCTTAGCCAAGAGAGCCATCAAGCGAGTTCCTTTCCCAGAAGTAGGTCGTGGTTTCTATTCCCACTACTTTCTGGTGCCCAAGAAGGGCAAAGGCCTGCGTCCCATTGTGGAACCCAGGAATGTCAATCGCTTCCTCTGAAAGGAGAAGTTCAAAATGTTGACGCTAGCTCAGGTCCTGTCTGCCCTCGACCCTGGAGACTAGATGGTAGCAATGGACTTGCAGAACGCTTACTTTCACATCCCCGACCTGCCGGCCCACCGGCGTTACCTGCGGTTCATGGTAGGCTACAAGCACTTTCAGTTTACCGTGCTCTCCTTTGGCCTTACCAGTGCCCATCAGGTGTTCATGAAAGTGATGGCGGTGGTCGCAGCTCATATGCGCTGATCAGGGGCTCCAGTCTTCCCCTATCTCGACGACTGGCTGTTGAAGGCGCTCGCCCCAAGCTGTCGTCTCCTACCTCCAGACTACGGCAGACCTCCTGCATTTGCTGGGGTTCCCTATCAACATGCTGAAGTCACACCTGATCCCCACTCAGAAACTCCTTTTTATCGGAGCGGTTCTGGACACAGCGCAGTTTCTGGCTTATCCTCCTGAGCAGTGAGTCTGGGATATTCAGGCTATGATTCCAATCTTTCAGCCTCTATCCCTGTTTTCGGTCATAATGACCCTGAGGCTACTGGGTCGCATTGCCTCCTGCATCCTGCTGGTGGACTATGCCAAGTGGCATATGCAGGCTCTGCAGGGGGACCTGAAGTTCCAGTGAGCACAGCATCAGGGCAATCTTTCCGATTGTGTCCAGATCTCGGAGAGCACTGCTCACCAGTTGCAGTGGTGGCTAACTAACCGGCATTGGGTCAATGGCAGATCCGTCTCTCTTCCCCAACCAGAGTTCACAGTGGTGACTGATGCATCGCTGCTGGGGTGGGGTGGCCACATGGGAGAGGCAGAGATCAGAGGCCTCTGGTCTCCAGCGGAGTCCGGGCTCCATATCAGCCTTTGGGCGATTCGTCTTGCACTAAAAGCATTCCTTCCCTCTGTCTGGGGAAGAGTGGTGCAGCTGTTCACAGACAACACCACCGTCATTTGGTGTTGCAACAAACAGGGCGGGTGCGGTCATGGACCCTATGTCAGGAGTCTCTCTGCCTTTGGATATGGCTGGAACATCAGGGCATATCCCTGATGGTTCAACACCTGGTAGGTTCTCTGATCGTCAGGGCAGACAAACTCAGCGGCATGTGTATGATGGATCACGAATGGTGTCTTCACTCGTAGGTGGTGCAAGGTCTCTTTCAGCAGTGGGGAGAGCCTTGGTTAGATCTATTCACCACCGAAGAGAACGCACAATGTCAGTAGTTATGCGCGTTGGAATTTCCAAGGCGTCACTCGCTAGGTGACGCTTTTGGTCGCAAGTGTAGTTGCGGCCTTCTATACGCCTTTCCGCCTATATCACTTCTGCCCAGAGTGCTGAAGAAGATCAAGCGCGACCAGGCCCAAGTTATTCTTGTGGCCCCGGATTGGGCACGGAGAGTCTGGTATCTCGAGCTATTACACATGGCCAGCGATCCTCCAAATAGACTGCCTCTTCGGGAGGATCGTCTGTCGCAGCAGCAGGAGACGGTCCTCCACCCGAACCTGTCCTGCCTCCACCTCCTTGCATGGAGATTGAGCGGTGACAGTTGACAGCTTTCGACCTTCCTCCCGAAGTCTGTAATGTTATCTTGGCAGCCAGGCGTCCCTCCACTAAAACGATATACGCCTGTAGATGGAACAAATTTGTGGCATGATGCACAGCAAAGTCTGTGGATCCCCTTTCTGCCCCCCTTTCAGTCAATCAATCAGGAAATTGTAAGCGTGCTACTCACCCGTGAGGGTCTCAAGGCGCTGAGAGGGGGGGGGGGGTCCGCAGATCTGTTTAGCTGAAGAGCCAGGTCTTGAGGGTCTTCCTGAAGGTGTTCAGGGAGTGTGCAAGTCTGATGTCTGTCGGTAGCTCGTTCCAGGTCTTGGCTGCAATGAAGGATCTTCTGCCTGCTCTGTGGATGCGCGGGGTTTCAGCTAGTGCAAGGTAGGAAGATCGGAGGTTTGTTTTGGGTATGTGGAAGTTGAATCTGTCGTTGAGGTATTTGGGTCTGTTGTTGTGTAGGCATTTGTAGGCGTTAGTGAGGATTTTGAAAGTGACTCTTTTCTCCACAGGGAGCCAGTGGAGACTTCGTACGTGTTGGCTGATGTGTTCAAGTCGGGGGATGCCTAGGATGAGTCTGGTGGCGGTGTTCTGTATTGTCTGGAGTTTGCGTAGTAGGGACTTGTTGATGCCGGCGTAGAGTGCGTTACCATAGTCCAGTCTGCTGGTGAGGAGTGTGTGGGTCACTGTCTTCCTTGACTCAGGGGGGATCGACTTGAAGGTCTTGCGGAGGATGCGGAGAGTGTTGAAGCAGCTGGAGGTGACGGCGTTGACCTGTCGGTTAATGGTGAGTGATGAGCCGAGTACGAACCGAGGTACTTGCCGTGGTCTGACGGGGTAGGTGGGCTTCTGAGGGCGGTAGGCTACCAGGTGCTGTCCCATGCAGAAGGGGTGGTACCGCGGATGAGAACTTCTGTCTTCTCGGCATTGCTCTGCAGGCAACTGTTGGTCATCCAGACTGCGACATCTTGCATTCCTTTCTGGAAGTTGAGTTTGGCAGTGGTGGGGTCTTTGGTGAGGGAGAGGATGAGCTGGGTGTCGTCGGCGTAGGATACAATGTTGTTGTCGGACGATGGCTGCGAGGGGGGCCATGTAGATGTTGAAGAGGGTGGGGCTCAGGGATAAACCCTGTGGGACTCCGCAGGTGATTTTCGTGGTGTCGAAGAGGAAGGGTGGGCGTCTGATCCTTTGGCTTCTTCCAGTGAGGAATGATCGGATCCAGTCCAGGGCTGTTCCTTGTATGCCTGTGTCGTGTAGTGTTGGCGACTAGTGTGCAGTGGGAGACAGTGTCGAAGGCCGCTGATAGGTCGAGTAGGATGAGGGCTGCGGAGTGGCCTTGGTCCAGGAGGGTGCGGTTGCCGTCTGTGGCGGCTAGTAAATGTAAATGTAAATGTAGTAGGGCGGTCTCTGTGCTGTGGTTGCTTCGGAATCCTGATTGGGATGGGTCGAGGACGGCGTTCTCTTCAATGAATCATGTCAGTTTCCTGTTGACTGTTTTCTCTGCAACTTTGGCTGCGAAGGGGAGGAGCGAGATGGGCAGATAGGTCTTGAGGTTGGTGGGGTCAGCTGTGGACTTCTTGAGCAGGGGTTTGTCTTCTGTGCGCTTCCAGTCGTCTGGGAAGGTGCCTGTTTTGAAGGTGGTGTGGATGGAGCGTTGTAGTTCAGATGCGATGGCGACCGTGGCTCTGTGGGAGATGTGAGGGGGGCAGGGTTCGGTGGGGGCCCTGAGTGGATGCTTTCGTGGTCGAGGCGGTGTCTTCGGACGTGATCGGTGTCCAGTTGGAGATGGGGGCGGAGGGCCATCTGTGGCTGGTGGATGGTCGATGAAGTTGTCATAGAGGTTTTTGATCTTGAAATAGATTCCAAGCTTGTCGCAGAGGTCTTGGGATGGGGTGATGTCTGTGGGTTGGTGAATTCTCAAATGACACTGAAAAGATCCTTGGAGTTGGTGGAGTTGTCCAGGATGTTGTTGTGGATGAAGTTCTTCTTTGTGGCTCTGATCTGGTTGTGGTAGTCCTTCATGGTGTCCTTGTAGGTGGCGTGGTTTTCGGTTGTCTTGGCGGTTCTCCAGTTCTTCTCCAGACGTCGGCAGGTGCGTCTGGCTTCTTGGAGAGCTGTGGTGAACCAGGCAACTTTCCTGAGGCGTTGTCTGTCAGGGTTGCATAGCGGGGGTGAGATCTTCTGAGCAGTTGGAGATCAGGTTTGGAGTTCTCTGGCTGCGTCGTTTGCGTCGGGTGCCCAGGTGTGGTTGTCTCGGGTGAGGGTGGAGTTAAGTTGCTAGTCTGTAAGCTTGCTCCAGTTACTTCGTGGTGGGCTTGGGGCTGGTTTGGGTGCCTTGGGTTTGTTGATGGCAAAGTGTACGCAGTGGTGGTCGGTCCATGGCGGCTACGTTGTGTGGCTGAATTGAACACTGTCTCCTGTTGCGAAGATGGGGTCGAGGGTGTGTCCTGCTCTGTGGGTCATTGTGTTGACGAGTTGTTTAAGTCCGATGCTGGCAAGGTTGTCACGAAGGATAGTGGAGTTGGGGTCGCTGGGGTTGTCGAGGTGGAAGTTCAGGTCTCCAATGAGTATGCAGTTTGTTGAGGCAATGGCGTGGGGTGCGATGAAGTCGTTGATGGTGGTGGCGGCGGCGAAGGGTGTTCGGAGTGTGGCTTTGGGGGTGGTCTGGATCTGGAAGTGCAGGTGTTCGGCAGAGGGGAAGGTTTCGCTGGAGGTGGTGAGGCAGAGTGTGCTCTTGTGGGCGATGGCGAGGCCCCCTCCTGGGTGGTTGGGGCGGTCTTTCCTCTGGATCTTTTATCCGTCTGGTATGGCGGTGCTGATGTCAGGGGTGGAGGATGCGTTGGTCCAGGTCTCTGTAAAGAAGGCAAAAGGTACCAGATTTCCATGGTGTGTTTGTGTATGGAGCGTACGTTGAGGAGGAAGCATTTTAGGGTGTCGCCGGTGCTGGCGTAGGCGGTGTTGGAGGCCGAGGTGGCAGAGAGGGTCTGGCGGCAGTGGAGGCAGAAGAACTGTCAGTGGGTCGTTTTCGGCGAGGCCTGTTGGCATTTTCTAAGTCTTCTGAGTGCGAGAAGGGTGGTGGTGTCGTAGCAATGGGTAGTGGGAGGTCCAGTGTTTTTGGCGTTGGCCGCGGTTGGGTCGCGGACGGGCGCAGACGGGCTTGCCTTTGGCGCGCCTTTGGCTGTCATTAAGTAGGGGAGGTGGGAGGGAGGAGAGGCTGGGAGGCAGGTGCCTGGATATTCTGGGGAGGGGATTTCCCGGGGGTGGGGGGGGGGGGTGCGTAGGGGCTGCAGCGGCGAAAGGAACAGGCAGGCACCAGAAAATAAACAGTGGGGGAATTAGAGCAAGACACAGATGGGTACAATAACAGTGGCACAACAGGGAAAAATTAGGAAGAAAAAAAGGCTGAGAAAGGTTACGGTGGTTGCAGGCAGTTTGGTCCCAGTTGGAGCGGGCAGCAGCCTTGAACCTCCCGAGGTCGGGGTCTGGAGGCAAGAAAAAGGCACAGCGGAGCTGCGGGGAGAGAGTGGACCTAGATCGAGGTCTTACTTCAGAAGTTCTCCTCTTCATTCTTTCTTTGGCCCAGCAGGGCTCTGCTCTGGGCACCCTCAAAGGCTTTCTTCTGCCATTTTGGCCTTCCTTTGGCTGCCTGACCAACCTTCTCTTTTCAAGTCCCCTATTGTAAATCGCTTCCTTAAGGGCATTACTCATTTGTTTCCACCGACTCCTTTCGTGATGCCCCAGTGGGACTTGAACCTGGTTCTTATTTATCTGACGTGTGATCCTTTTGAGCTGCTACATAACTGTGCTCTCAGACTCTTAACTCTTAAAACTGCCTTTCTGGTTGCCCTCACCTCTGCTTGCAGGGTGAGTGAGCTACAGGCTCTTTTTTCGAAGCCTCCTTTCCTGTCTGTTCATCCAGACAAGGTTGTCCTCCGCACTAGGCCTTATTTCTTTCCCAAACTGGTTACCTTTTTCCATATAGGACTGACCATCACTTTGCCCACCTTCTTTCCGCATCCTTCTTAAGAGGAATAAAGGCTCCACCGTCTGGATCCAGATAGAATGAGAGCGTACATTTTGGATCGCACAAAACAATTCCGGGTGGATGACCAGCTCTTTGTTGGCTATGTGGGCACCAAGAAAGATCGGGCCTTGCGAAAACGAACCATCTCCTGATAATTCGTTCTTTGCATCAAACTCTGCTATTCCTTAGCGAAAAAGGAACCTCTAGTTGAGTTGCGTGCCTATTCCACCAGGGCGACGGCAGCCACTACTGCTTTGGACGTGGAGTCCCCCTTCTTGACATCTGCCAGACAGCTACGTGGGCTTCACTGCACACGTTTACCAAACACTACTGCCTGGACAGCTAAGTGCGGAGAGACTGCTTCGTCGGCTGTTCGGTTCTCCAGGACTTTCTGGTGTGAACTTTGTTTGCAGACTCACCACTGGGGGTGGTATTGCTGGGGTATCTATTCTAAGGTGAGGAATCCATAACTGTCTCTTTCAGATGAACAAGTTACTTACTTTCTGTAACGATATATCTGTAAGAGAATGAAAAAGGTAGTGATGATATTACAGGAATGCACATCACTACGACTCGTATCCAGACGGCGCTAGGAAAAGAAATGAACCTCACACTGGGGCTGGGTCTCCTTAACATCTGGGTGGCTACGGACCTTACGGAAACAGAACAACAACTGGCTACACTCTTGTCAAACGAGAAATCGTTAGGGGCTGGGGTGCCGTAGTCCCGCCAAGTGTCCGGACATGGTTAACAGAACTGGATAAATGTATGATTGCAGAAAAGGAAGTATTTACGGCACGCGGGTGCCCTAAGAAGTGGGGGAAGAAATGGGATAAATGGAACAACTACAGAGGCGATTTATGTGTCTCCCCTTCGATAGAATTAGAACTACGACGTGATAGAGTACTAGGTATTGTTCCTATGTAAATGCAAATTTTCCCTCAACATAATATTGTTGTATTGTACCAATTTGGAAAATAAGAAGGAATGTATGTATAACTACTGCTGAACCTAATAAAAAGATTTTTCAAAAAAAAAAAAGAAAAAAGGAATGCACATCAGTCATAAAAAGTTGGTTACTTCAATTAGTCATTATAATCTTTTAGTATTGGTGCCACTCAAGGTATTCAAATAGAGACACCCCACTACCATAGATGTCACAACACAAACAGTTCCTAGGAACTTCTGTGTAAAGCCTATACAAACCCCTGTACCTCGGCACTTCTAGTCGTCATGAATTATCATACAATTACAATTGTATATCCAGTATATCAGCTCACAGGAAACAAATCCATACATTTAGATAGTTGCACATTCTTTTTAATATCAAATTTAACGTTGTATACAAAGAGTGTAAAACCAATTGCTAGGGTGAAATACAGAATACAAGCAAATGTTTCTTGACATATTGTCTATTGTCATTCGTAAATACGTGGAAGTTGAGACCATATGGCCCTGCTGTTGAAAATGATGGAAAAAAACAGCCGTCACGTGTTTTGTTACGAAAGTAACTTCTTCAAGGCTTCACATGTAGAAATTGTCAAATCAAGAAAGGAATACAAGATGCTAGTGTTCAAATCTTATGGACGCGATAGATACCAACGATCCTTAGAAATGGTCAATATTGATTCCAGGCCAATCATCTATAAAGACTTCCAAGCAGAATAATGATCTGGAGGGAATCACTGGATGATTTATATTCCCTTGATAGAATAAGGCACCTGTCAAAAAATCCCCAAAGATAAGAGCGTCCACTCAAGGGCGAGGAATGTTGGTGGCCAATATTTCTCTTAGTTTAAATGCGTATTCTCTGATATAAAATTCTCCTGCTTCCTTCCCGCTGAAAAAAGGTCACAGTAACATATGTCTAATGGTCTTGCATTTTGACGAATTTCGAGGCTATAATAGGTCTAATAGATGATTGGCCTGGATTCAATATTGACCATTTCTAAGGATCGTTGGTATGTCCCGAACAGCGAGTCCGAGACATTCGGGCTATGATTTCTATCTTTTCAGCCCTGGTCCTGGGTCGGTCAAGAAGACCCTGAGGCTGCTGGGCCTCATGGCCTCCTGCATCCTGCTGATCAACTGTGCTAGATGGCGTATGCGGGCTCTGCAGTGGGACCTGAAGTTCCAGTGGAAGCAGCATCACGGAAACCTGTCCGACTACGTCCAGATCTCGGAGGGCACTGCACAAGACTTGCAGTGGTGGCTCACGGACCAGCGTTGGGTCAGCGGCAGATCCCTCTCCCTTCCCCAACCGGAGCACACAGTGGTGATGGATGCGTCCCTGCTGGGATGGGGCGGCCACATGGGAGAGGCGGAGATCAGAGGCCTCTGGTCTCCGGCGAAGTCCAAGCTCCATATCAATCTTTTGGAGCTCAGGGTGATCCTACTTGCACTGAGAGCATTCCTTCCCTCTGTCAAGGGGAGGGTAGTGTATGTGTTCACAGACAACACCACCACCATGTGTTTTGCAACAAACATGGCGGGGTGGGATTGTGGACCCTATGTCAGGAGGCTCTGCGCCTCTGGACATGGCTGGAACGTCAAGGTATTTCCAAGACGGTTCCAAACCTGGCAGGTTCTTTGAATGCCGGGCGGACGAACTCAACCGCCGGTGACTGATGGATCACAAATGGCATCTTCACTCGGAAGTGGCACAAGGTCTCTTTCAGCAGTGGGGAGAACCTTGGTTAGATCTATTCGCCACCGATGAGAATGCGCAATATCAGCAGTTCTGCGCTTTGGAGTTTCCAAGGCTGCACTCGCTCGGAGATGCTTTTCATCACGATTGGAGTTGGGGTCTGTTGTACGCCTTTCCGCCTATACCACTTCTACCCAGAGTGCTGAAGAAGATCAGATGCGACCAGGCCCAAGTCATTCTTGTGGCACCGGACTGTGCTCAATGAGTTTGGTATCCCGAGCTCCTCGGTATGAGCGTGGATGCCCCGATCCGACTGCCTCTTCGGGAGGATCTTCTGTCGCAGCAACAGATGACGGTCCTCCATCCGAATCTGTCCAGTCTCCACCTCCTTGCGTGGGGATTGAGTAGTGACAGGTGATTCCATTTGACTTGCCTCCTGAGGTCTGTAATGTGATTCTGGCAGATAGGCGTCCCTCAACTAAATCTGTGTACGCCTGTTGATAGAACAAGTTTGTGGCATGGTCTACAGCGAAAGCTGTAAATCCCGTTTCTGCCCCTCTTTATGAGGTCCTATTGTTCCTTCTTTCTTTGGCTCAGCAGGGCTCTGCTCTGGGCACTAGCAAGGGCTACCTTTCTGCTCTTTCAGCCTTTCTCAGGCTGCCTGATCAGCCCTCTCTTTCAAGTCCCCTGTTATCATAGATTTCTCACCTTTTCCCTCCTATACCTTTGTGATGCCTCATTGGGACTTGAACCTGGTTATCACATACTTAATGTGCGCTCCCTTTGAGCCTCTTCATAACTGTCCTTTGCGGTTATTAACTTTGAAAACTGTCTTCCTGGTGGCCATCACCTCCGCACGGTGAGTGAGTGAGCTCCAGGCTCTTTCCTGTAAACCTCCTTTCCTGGCGATTCATCCGGACAAGGTTGTACTTCGACCACATCCCTCCTTTCTGCCGAAAGTAGTCACTGCCTTTCATCTCGGGCAAACTGTCACTCTGCCCACTTTCTTTCTGCCTCCGCACCCTTCAAGAGAGGCTCCACCGTTTGGACCCAAAACGTGCGCTTTCATTCTATCTCAACCGCCCACAACAGTTCCGGGTGGATGACCAGCTCTTTGTTGGCTACATGGGCGCCAAGAAAGGCCGAGCTGTGCACAAGTGGACTATGTCCCGATGGGTTGTCTTGTGCATTAAAGCCTGTTGCGCTCTGGCTAAAAAGGAATCTCCGGTAGGGCTGCCCGCCCATTCTACCAGGGCCGCAGCAGCTACTACAGCATTGGGACGCGGTGTCCCCCTGCAAGATATGTCAGGCTGCCACGAGGACCTTTCTGCATACTTTCACTAAGCACTATTGCCTTGACAGTCAAGTCCGGAGAGACTGCTTCTTTGGCCGGTCGGTTCTCCGTGAGTTTCTGGTGTGATTTCACTTCGCAGACCCTCCACCGGGGGTTGGTATTGCTTGGGTATGTATTCTAAGGTAAGGAATCGATCACTAACGTGTCTCTTTCAGATGCACAAGTTACTTACTTGTGTAACAATTTACTGTAAGTTAGTGATAGATTCCTTACCGCCCGTCCAGCCTCCCCGTTCTGCAAACTGTTCTCTAGGGTTCAGGTCATCCCTTTCAGGGCCATGATTCGATTGCACCAGTAGTCAGTTTCTAGCATGGCTCTGCGTTCCTTGCACAGAAAGTCGTGTACAGAACTGACGTCCGTGCGAGTGGGCGCGTCTAAGTAGCTCCGATGACATCATCTTGGCGAATGCGATGCCAGCGACGTACGCGCAGCCGCACGACGACACCTACCGACGCGCAGGGGTACTGCTGACGAAAACTTTCTGGATCCAGTCTGACACCTGGGGATATTCTAAGGTAAGGAATCTATCACTAACTAATGTCTCTTACAGATCTATCGTTACACAAGTAAGTAACTTGTGCTTCAGGGTTTCACCCCTCATCAGCCAGGCTAGCTTGAATTCAGTGGCACAGCGAGCAAGGGTCCCATGTCTGGGCATACCCATGGCCACTTTGGACAAACCTAGGAAACGCAACATGGATGGAGTGCTGTAATTTTTAGACTAGGCTCACCCCTAAAGTAGCCCACCTAAAGTGGACAGTAAAGGAGGGGTTTCACCATTTTGAAATTGGTGAAACTAGGAACTCGGTCAGGTCTATGTGCACTCTCCCCAGGAAGTGGTTATATAGGGGGTTTAGTCCCCCCAGAGGTAAGTAGCCCATTGTGTACTACCCTACACTCTCCTAAATCCAGTATTTAGGGGTCTCCCTGACACCAGGAACTGAGATCTGTCTACAAGGAACTGAAAGAAGTAAAAAGAAGAGCCAAAGTAGTAAGAACAGACCTGCCGTTAAGGGAGTAAAGGATCCATGAGGTCTTCATCCTAAGTGGCCCTGCTGTTCTGTTTTCCCTACTTCTCCAGGTCGCGCAAGCCAAGTGAGAGCATCTAATTGCAGCGACCCGCTGGGCAAAACACATCTGCACCGGAGCCAGGCAGCCCGGGTTCACAAAAGCTCCAGAGACCCTCAAGACCCAACCCCCACCTCCCCCCCTTGGGTTCTACCAGACTTCCCCACTTGCAGCATTTCGTTTTTGCAAGTTCTTCTCCATACACTTTACCCTGTAGCTACCAACGCGACACCCCAGGGCAGGTAAACCTGAACATCTGATAGATTACTAGCTTCAGATTCCTTCACGTAGAATTATCCCCAGGCGTGAGACTGGATCCGGAAACCTTTTGCCACAGCATCCCTGCGTGCCAGGGGGCAGAGCGACACCACGCGACTCCACCTAGGCGTCGTCCACGTACGTAACTTCAGCGAGGTCAGATAAGCCCCACCCCGGCGGGCCTAAGTCCGTTTTTTCCTTTTCCGCATGAAATGCGGATCCGGTCTTGCTACGGGCCTGTTTCGGGCCCTTTTTTCTTCATCATTGTCCTTCTCTTGGTGGAACAGTGTGCGAATGCCTTCGGGCTTCAAAGCTTGCACGTCGTGTGGGCGTCTTATGTCGGCGACGGACCCTCATAGCATTTGTATATGATGTTTGGGGGAGGATCACGGCACCACGGATTGTGTGTCGTGCCAACAGTTGAAGCCGAAGTCGCAGCGGGAGCACCGAATGAAACTTTCCTCGGCGCGTCTCTCCAGGTCGGCCTCCTCCCCTCGATCAGCCTCGGTAGACGGTTTCAGATTCGGCCGTGGTCGTCGTCATCGCCCTTCCCTGATGTCGCGAGAGCGTCGCTCACCGGTGGGTAAGTGTTGCAGTTTGTCCCCGGGGGCCGGGTTTCGGCCTGCCGGGGCCGTGGACTCTCCGCGGGTGTTGCGGCCCCGCGTGTCCTCCTACCAACCGTTTCCTGGTGACGGAGCGTCGTTGTGAGAAGTTGGCCTGATGTATGATGTCACTAGTTCTAGTGTACACCTTATATCAGTCCAAATACCCTTATGGTGATTGGTTGTAAAGTCAACCTTTATAGACCAGCTATCCTAGTGGTAGCATGGACAAGAGCAGTCTTAGGCTAAACTCTGAATGGCATGTGAAGCCAGCTGTGATACCATATATAATCCCTTGAATACCAAATGAAAGGACACCACAACAGATATATATATATATAAAATAAAGTGTATTTATTCTAGTCAAACCCTCAGCACTCTTTATGAGATTCGAGGTAAGTACAACACAGTCTTATTTAAGCATACATTAAGTCACACAGGTAAGTAATACAGTTAGGCCCTAGGGGCCACGCAAACCATATACTAAGTAAGTGGTATAAGGACCACTGTCACGAAAATAGGATAGGCCTAGGCCTAGTGAATCGCTGGGGCTACACTACACTAGCAACAGTTAGGAAGTGGGAGGCCCACGGGATTCAGGTGCAGAGTGGAAACACTCACACGTAATGCGTAAAAGTCGATAGAAATAGTAGTTGTTAGAAATTAACAGTTTAAGGACACTTCTGAAGCAGCTAGAGAGTCGAGACTCGGAAACTAGACCCTAGGATAGTCACTAGCCTTGTGAGCACCGAAGTACCCAAGTTACCTAGCCCACAGGCTGCGTGTGCATAGGTGTGAACTTGCGTCGGGTTTCGTCGTGGACTTCTATGGATGCCTGAAGGAAAGTTGCTGACAGGCAGTCAGTGAAGAGTGTCCGGTGGGTCCCAAGGCTGGGATCAAGAAGAGAGGAGACCTGCAAGCAGAAGGGACAGAGTCAAGGTCACTAGCCAGTGACCACGTGGAACCAGGAAGGAACCAGGCGATGTCGTGAAGATTGCAGGTGAAGGTGAAGCTTGTCGCTGCAGCCACGAGGACCAGGGAACGTCGAGGACGACCAGGACCAGGAGGCGAGCTGTCCCACGAAGGCTCTTGCTGTCGGCGGCGTCGAAGTTGGACTAGGACTCACCAAGCCTTGGCAAGCGGAACCCACGAAGAACGGAGGACTTGCTTCTGGTGCAGACCAGGAAGGTCTGGGGTGCTTCTCTTTTTCAAAGAAGCAGGAGCCAGTCTGGAGGAGCCATACCAGTGGTGAAGATTTCTGGATGCGTCGTCACAAAGGCCACTAGCCAACGGGCAAGCAACCGGACAGACGCGGCAAGCAGGAAAATACAGAAGGGCCCCACGCAGGACTCGTGGAGTGTGGGGGGCTGATCTTCGGTGCAGATGGTGCTTGGGGTTGGGGCTTCTCAATCCCCGGTGCACAACTTCGAGGGTGTCTCAGAAGCTGCGCTTGAAGATACTAGCCACTTTTCCCAGGTAGCCGGTCCCACGTCTCTCGTCGCCTCCACGGGTCTCAGCTCGGCTGTGGATGTGGATCAGGGTCGGAGAAGTCTGGAAGTCAAGGCTCTGGTCGGGCTCTGCAGTCGCTCCCTCGTAGAACTTCAGCAAAGCAAAGGGTAGTCTCTTGATGGTGCCTGTTTGCACAGGGTAGCCACTCCTTGGCCACAAGGGAGATTCTTCAGTCTTCTTCTTATGTCGAAGGTCCAGAGTTTCTGTTCAAGTTGCAGGTTCAGGATAATCTAATCTCCTGGGGCCCAGCTACCACTCTTATACTAATCTGGGGGGCTGGGTTACCTGCTAGGTCACGCCTTATGGTTGGGACCTGGGAGGGGGGTGGTTACACCCCCTTCCCTTTGTCCAGTTTCGCGCCAGGACTGGGGCTGGAGTGCCCCAGCACTGGTTTGAACTGGACTATGCATGGGACACCTTGTGTGCCCCAGGCATGTCTCATTCCTTTCAGCCCTCCCTGCCCCAATACACTAAAGTCTGTCTGGGGAGGTGCTAGCACCTCCCCAAGCAGGAAACCTATTGTCCAAGCCTCCCTTGCCGGGATCTCTCCCAGCAGCAGGAGGTCAGACTTGTGTCTGTGGCAGCAGCATCCATTTTGTGATGCTGAGGCTTTGGTTAGAGTTAAACAGCAAAGTAGGATTTTAACATGTCTCTCCCTCTAGAAGGGAGGAATAATATCCTCATCACCAGAAATGGTATGGGGGTATTATTCCAAAGGGTTAGACACCTTACACGACATGTTTTGATACAGCCAAACCATAGTTACCATAACCGTTTAAGATTATAAGGCACTTTAAGAGTATATGGTAGGCTATATCATAGAACAGCTATAAGGACATGGTTCCGAAAGCTGCAGACAGGCTCAGCTCATGCTAGAGCACCATCTCACATGTTACCAAGCACTCTGCCTCCAGTATTGTTAAGGCCTGCCATAGGAGTGACTGATAGGTACACATGTGTCTATATATAAGGTAGATATAGATATACTATATCTAAGCAAGGGGTGATTACACGACCTTGCCCCAGCTGAGTGATCAGCCAGTTGTGTCTGATTGGAAGGCCAGGCCAGGGGTGGCATAATACATGCTGCAGCCCCTGGGAGGCCTAGGGTACACCTATGCCCTGGGTACCTAGGGTACACTGTACAGGGTCCAATAAGGTGATCCTTACCAATTGTGTATGTACCTAGGGTACATGGAGTCCATTTTAAGGAGAAAGCAGACAGCCTGAGACCCTGAATGGCAGGATCTCAGGCCAACTAAGTCGAAAAACCAGCTAGACACTAGGCAAAAAGTTGGGGGTAACCATAGTCAGATATCCACCTTCCTACAGTCGTGAGTCCAGATGGAGACATACGCGGTGGCTTTGCAGGCCTCGCTGGCATCTCCTCCTCCTCCTTTCCCTCCTGGGACAGCAGCGGTTCCCTTGCCTTGCGCGGGGCCTTCGGCGCCGCCGGTGGCTCCGGCCCCGGCACCGACTGGGTCGGATCCAGGCTTGGTGGATGTGGTGCTGGTGGGGTGCGGCTCCTCTGGGGTCCGTCCTTCACACCACGGCGTCTCTGCCTCGCCGCAAACTCCCGCGGGAGTCCCTGTAGTGTCGCGTGAGGTCGCCGGGGCTCGGGTCGCATCCCCGAGCCCCTCTCTGTTCCTTGACAAGGTGTTTAAGGCCGAGGTGGCACTGCTACGGTGCCGGCAGCTGCTGGTCCGGGCTGCGCCAAAGGGGTCGGTGGACTCTCCTTGTCCCGCTCTGGGTCGAGGCTGGGCGCGAACCCCTCGTCCTCCGTCAGGACTTTCTCGTCCCTCTAAGCAGGCGGCTGCCTCGTCGGAGGGTGAGTCGGAGGTTGGGTTGGCCCTGGCGGTGCCGCATGGCTCGCCGGACCACCTCTGTCATATACTAGGCCGAGGCTGGTGTAGGGCTTCGTGTCACTCCCCTGGTCCTTCTTGTCCCTCCACACAGGCGTCTGCCTCAGCGGGGTCGAGTCGGCGCCATTCCTACGCCGCCCCCTGTCCACTGCGACTCTGGCTCCCTCCGGTCCCTGGTGCAGTGTGACTTCGAGGAGCCCTATCCAGCGTCTCCTTCGGTGCAGGCTGGCGTTACCGCTGTGCCTCAGGTGGCAGACTCTATGGCTCCTGACAGGCGTCGAGTTGCGGATTCGTCTTCGGACGCTCCCTCTTCTCCGGGGGCTGCCTGAATATTGGTGTCGTCCTCCCCGGAGACTGGCCGCAGAGTGGTGTCTTTTTCACCAGCATCATCGAAGGTTGGTGGGTACTTCGGCCTCTCTGCCCTGGCCCTTGGTTCCTCTATCGTGAGTGTGAATGCCACCCCCCTTTTTTCTTCTTCCCCCATCCATCTGGGGTCGGTGGTGTTCTGCTTGTGGGGGGCTCCTATTGCCTGGGAGGGGCCGGGTTATTGCTCGGTCCGCAGGTCTGGTCCCCTGTGTGACTCTCTGTCCTGTTATGGCTGGGGGGGGGGGGGGTCCTTTCGCAGATCCTCCTTCTCCGTGGGTATTGCTAGGGTATCTATTCTACGTGAAGGAATCTGCGGCTAGTGGTCTCTATCAGATGTACGAGTTACTTACCTTCGGTAACGATGTATCTGGTAGAGACGATTCTAGCCGCAGATTCCTTCACGGCCCGCCCTTACTCCCCGTTCTGCGACGACCCGTGGGTTGGTCTTGGCACTCGCCTCTGGGTGGAGGGCTGTGTTTCTTGTGAGTGCATTCCTTTGCTCTTGGCGGGTTGCTCCGTCTTGTTGCTGTTCCTTCCTCCCCTTGGTTTTCTGGAGGATTGGGTTATGGTGCTCCTGTGCCCCGCTACTCTGGCTGCTCCAGGTTTGGGGGGGGGGGGTTACCTTTAATCTCGGCCCTCCCTCCCTTCCTCTTGCTGCTGGGGGTCCCTGCCCCTCTGCCGTCCTCTGTCTGGGGGTCACCTGGCCATGCCCTGCCCTTGTTCCTTGGAGGATGGTTGCCCTCTGTGCTGGGGTGGCTTGGAGGGTTGTTGTTGTTGTTGTTGTTGTCCTCCTGTCTGTTCTGGGACTGGCTCCCCTTCCCTATTTCCGGGTGGAGGTTGTAGGCCTGCTACAGGTGTCCTGCCTTTATTTATGTTCCCTGTCTCCGGGGGAGGAGAGAGAAGGTGGTTACATGCTGGCAAAGTGGCTGCTCGGGACTCTGCTCTATTCTTTATTCCACCCCTGCGTTTGGAGACTGCAGTGTTACACCGCTCCTTATGGTGTCGCTTGTCTCCATTCTTTGTTTCTACTCTTTTGCACACTGTTCCTCTGCTCCCACAGTTTGCCTGGTGGCTCCGCCTTGCGGAGCGGAAAAGTTTTCCGAAGAGAACTGACGTAGGCGCGCCGGGGTAGGGCTTATGTGACCTCGCTGACGTCACGTACGCGAACGACGCCTAGACGGAGTCGCGTGGTGTCGCCCTGCCCGCTGGTGCACAGGGATGCTGTGGCAAAAGGTTTCCGGATCCAGTCTCACGCCTAGGGATAATTCTACGTGAAGGAATCTGCAGCTAGAATCGTCTCTACCAGACACATCGTTACCGAAGTTAGGTAACTCGTACTGCTGGTGGTCTCCTGGACCATGGCCCCTAAGCACCTTAAGTCCTAGAAGGCTTCCTCCAAAGACGTGTGCAAGTGTACCTATGCAATGTATGTTTCTCCCATAGGATAACATTACCATTTCGAGTCTCATACCTCAAAACCGTTATTTGACTATATTTTCCCAATACTACAAAAATCAGTAGTGTCCGAAAGTACTTATCTGAATCCGATGATCTTGGTGTCTAAAATTATAAAACTATTATTTTTCTAAATTAGTCTCAAGTTTTTTCTTGAGTGTGTCTCAATTATTTACTCTGTGTGTACAACAAATGCTTAATTCTACCCTCTGATAAACGTAAGCTGCTCTGCCACACTTCCACCTATAGAGCACTTGGAAGTATAAATTTAAGCCCTGTAAACCATTAAGGGTCGTCTGTACTTTTTTGCATGGTGTGCCCTTACATTCGCTCTACCACATAAAAAGCCAACTTCCTACAGTATGATGGTACGAAGAAAGGTCCGGCGGTGCAGATACCAGCTCTAGTTGGATCGTACTATGCATCAAAATCAATCTGCTATGCTTTGGCCAAGAAGCAACCTCCTGAAGGGTTGCGAGCTCATGCTACCAAAGCTAAAGCTGCAGCCACTGCGTTAGCACGCAGAGTTCCAGTCCTGGACATCTGTCCGGCAGCAGCGTAGGGTTCTCTGCACACGTTCATCAAACACTTCTGTCTAGACAATCGGGTCCATAGGGATGGGCACATAGCTCTTTCGGTCCTACAGGACTTCCTTGTGTGAAATTGGTCCGTAGAACCACCACCGATTATGGTTTGCTTGGGTATCTATTCTAAGGTAAGGAATCTGCGGCTAGAAGTCTCTACAGCTTAAGAAGTTACTTACCTTTGGTAACACCTTATCTGTAGGAGACTATATCAATGCATAGATTCCCTACTAACCCCTCATCCTCCCCACTCCGTGGCTAAATTTCTAGGGTCCGAGCTGATTCCTTTCAAGGCCCTAGTTTTTCCACACTGGTGTCAGTGTTCTTCACGGCTACGCACTTCTGGTGTGGAAAGTTGTGAAAAGTAACTGACGTCTGCTAGCAGGGGTGGCGCCAATATTGGTTCTGCGGACGTCACTTCGGGTGCGGACGCCACCGATGAGACACTCGGAGGTGATCGACGCCACCTAACAACACGCAGGGGTACTGTTCCCGAAAAATCTTCTGGATCCAGTCTGACGCCTGGCTTAAATACTAAGGTACGGAATCTGCGGCTAGATCTAGTCTCTACCAGATAAGCCGTTACGGAAGATAAGCAACTTGTTCATTAAATACTACTCTGTTAAAAATTGTCATCATTATTACATGAGAAATACTAAGTGCCATGAACTCGATCTCTCAATATGTCATTCGTGTTCATGAGGCACTTGTTATAATATTCATCACAGCGTAACACAACAGTGGACTCCCTAGATGCTGTAGATGAGTGAGAGCTATCTTGTGGGATCTTATTTTAGATTTTCTCAGTACCTGGAGCAAAAAACATCTCCTTTATGTGATATACAGCGAACAGAATAAAATAAAGTGCAAGGTGCTTTGTGCTATACTGGCATCATTTGGGCAAGGGAAAGAAATGGAAACCACGATCCTCGGATAGGGAAGGCCCTCAGAAAGTGAAGTAAGCTAAGGCGAAATCTGGTTAGTAAAAATTTGTCACTCACTAATGATTAATTGGAGATACAGTGCTAGCAAAAGGCTCCAATTTAGATTCCAGTAGAGCAGTGTAACGGCAGAGTTATCCAGATTTGCCAAACGCATAGATGGACTGCTCCTATTGCATAATTCTTTAACTACAAAAGGAGTCAGGTGGGCACAGTCTACTGGGATCAAAAAGAGCTCGGGTAGGCCTAAGTCATTGAAACTTTCATACATAAAGCAAAGCCAGGGGATGTCTAAAACATTGTTTAAAGCAAGGCATTCAGCCAAAACATCTCTACTGAAGTGCACCTCAGCCATAATACGAGGCTGGAGTTTAACATGATCTTCTATGAAACCAAGATCCACGTCAGAGTGGCATAAGTTTGTGGATGTTGATTGTGGGATAGCCAAGAGCCGCCTTATAAATTTGCCATCCACATTCTGCAGAGGTTTGCTTTTAGTGTAGCCCCACACACCTGCTCCAAAGGTACCAATAAATAAACATTTGCTTTTAAAAATGTGTACCAACGCTTTTACTGGTTTGTGTCCAAGTTTTTGGGCAATTCGAAACATAGCTTCAATAGACTCTTGAAATTGCAGGACTGTAGTATTTAATAAAAACTTCCAGTAAAAGCGTTGTCTAATGGGAAAAACGGGTAGGTGAAATTTGAAACTTGAATAACTTCCAGCCCTGCAAGCATGAATTTTCGGGTTTATGAGAGCCTAGGGCCACACTTCATTATGAATGACTTTACGTTTGTCCTTAACCCCAGTTGACCATAAACCTATTAAAAGCATCTAAAAGTATCTGTAGCCCGTTTGCTGTTCTTGCTATTACTACTGTGTCATCAATGTACAATAGTATTGGTATCAGGTGGGAGCGGAACTTGGACAGATCTTTGCCTCTACAGCGCAGGTGATCTTCAAGGCCATTAATATATAATAAAAAGAAGAAAGGAGCCAGTAGTATCTGTAGCCCATTAGTGGTTCTTGCTATTACTACTGTGTCATCTATGTACAATAGTATTGATATCAGGTGAGAGCGGATCCTGGGCAGATCTTTGCCTCTGCAGCGCAGGTGATCTTCAAGGCCATTATTATATAATAAAAATTAGAAAGGAGCCAGTACGTAGCCTTGGCGTACCCCCAATACAGAATTAATTTTGGATAAGAGAGCACCCTCCCTCCTATAACGAATCCTAGTTGAAGTGTCTGCGTGTACCCTGCGAAGTAGATCAACAATAGCTTTATCTATTCTCATTTCTTCCATAATACCCCAGAGTTTTAGTTGTTGGACAATATCAAATGCACATGTTAGGTCCATAAATGCCATATGTACACTACCTTTTTTGGCCTTAACATATTTTTGTGTGATATAGGTTAAGACTTTGCTTCACCGGGCACAACGCTCTTAAAAACCCAAACTAAGCATCTGAAAGCACCCCCTTTTCAATTGCTCCTATTTCCAGCTTAGACTGTATAACCCAGTGCTGTCTAGTGAAATGGGACGGTAGAAATTAGGCTGATTTTTGTCACCTTTTTCAAATATGGAGACAATTATTGCTTCCTGCCAAGTCTGAACTAATGGGACTCGCTGCTCCTATAACATTAGTAATTAATGGGCCCCCGAAGTGGTGAAGAGCTTTGAACAATTCTGGGGGAATTTTGTCTGGGCCTAGGGCTTTATCTGTGGGGCAACTTTCAATGGCTAATATATTATCGGTTACTACGATTGAGTTACAAAAGGCAGTGGCACCCTGAGGGTCATTATTAAACTCTTCCCCCATTTCCGCTAGCTTGGTTGAGTCATTAGGCTCAAAAATCCTGCAAAAATATGCTACCCAGGCTACTGCAGAGATAACTGTATCTAGCTGCTGACTATCATGACTTGTGAAGAAAGGGCAATTTACAACTTTCCAGAATGCACTGGGATCCTTCAGATTACTCGTGACATCTAGATCTTCCCATACCGTATTCCGAATGTCCGCTTTCCTGGTTGTAAAAGCTTCTTTATAAGCTTACCAGGCCTTAACTACTTCCAGCTTATCCCAGAGTAATTGCCTAAGAACCATTTTAACAGTTTTGTGCATTTTAGAACAAACATGGTTCGGTCCACAGGAACATTGTTAGTTGTGATGTGATATATGATCCTGCCATTGCAGGATGCGTGTGTTTGAATGGTGGGTTTTTAGTAGGTGCAGATAGGTACCTACAATTAGTACTAACACCACAATCACAAAAAAGGTCCAGTAAGATTCTCAATAAATGAATCCTTGCTCAACTCTTGTTAGCTTGGCTGCGAGCAGATATGCTTAACCTTGGAGCCTGGGTGTAAAGCATTTAAAAACACCAATATATGAAATAAGTAAGACACAGCACACAATAAAAATCCAATACCAATTTATGAAAATAGGAAATATTTTTAATGATTAAAATAAAAAAAAAGACAAAAATCCAATTTAGGGAACCGGAGATGATGAAGTTTTAAAGACTAAATACTTTCTAGTGCCTAAAAGCCTAAATCTCTAACTTGAGACATCTGATCATGCTTTACCGGGACAAAGTAAAAGTTACAGGCCGACCCCGATGGAGTGTAGGTTTGATACTGTGAACAATAGGTGCCCAGTCGAGTTTTTACCTTCTGACTTAGTCACTTTTTTGGAGCTTTTTCTCTCAACATCCAGCGAGGCGCCTCGTCAGGCTGGCTAACGAGTCATCGATAGCAACTTGCTTCAGTGCAAGGCCTTTTTGAAATCCTGGATGTCTTGCATCTCCAGCGCTTTAAGCGGCATGAAACTGAATATCAAGCTGGATCGCTGTTCGATATTGGTGCAATGACTCGATGAGGGGTGGTCAACTTATGGACAAAATTCTCCAAATGATTCCAAACTTTTGGATCTTCTTCGAGAAGGGCCTATTGGGCTCTTGAAGGGTCTGCAACACCAATCCAAGGTTGCAGAATCTCTGAGTTGCTCCTTAGGAAGTTGGGACTACGACACCCACAGTGCACCCTGCCAAATCCTTAAAAGTCCACTGAATGCTGTCCAGCTGGGTTCTGCTTGGTGGAGAAGATGCAGGTGGAGCTCTTTTAACATGTTGCTTTCAGGGAGTCCACTCCTCAAACTTTTAAGATTATGGTAAGGCCCTTCTTTTGCTGAAGCCCAAAGTGTGAAGCAGGTGTAGTCGTTCAGAGTGCAGCCCTCTTGGTGCAGGTCAGGGGTTCAACAGGGCAGTCCTCCTTGTTTCTTCCAGGCAGGGATCTGAGTTGCTAGGCCCTGCTCTTAGATTTATCCTGGCAACTGGCTAGCAAGCAGGTGGGGGGCTACCCCTGACCAAGGCGGTACAGAGTTCCACCCTCTATGATGACCACTGCCCCTGAAGCATGGCAAATATTGTCTGGCTAACATGACCTACCGGGTGGCTTACTTTACCCAACACTCCACTTCCAGCCCTTCTGTTAATTCAATTACAGGGGCTCCTCTTTGGTTGTGGGTGCACAAAGTGGGGATGTGCCTGGTTCCTGCCCTCACTGCCCCCCCCTCCTCCTTTTTGCTCTGCCACTTCAGATCTCCTCCCACCCGATGTGTCCTTGTTTGTCTTCAGGCCACATCGAACCTCGTCAGAGCAGTTTGGCTAATCCTGTCAAAGGCTGGCCAATCAGAAGAGGCTACTTCAGGGCTGAATTCAGAAAAGCAAGCTCTATAACTTTTTGTGTGACATAGCTAGTTCTAATAAATCCAACCGTGGCAAGTTGTTGAATTCATTCTGACTATTATTTTGAATCTTTGAAGTATTGTTTTAGCTCACTCCTGTCAATAGTTAGACTTTATAAAATTTTAATAAAGCCTTCCCATGTTAGCCTACGAAGCTAATGCACAACGATGGGGGAAAACGAAACTGACTGTTTTTCCTTCACCAGGCCTTTTAAAATATACTTTATAATGCCCTGGCTTATTTTAACATAGTGCCCTACCCTTGTTGCACTTAGGGTAGACATTAGGGGTGATGTATATGTAAAAATAAAGTAGTTTAAGACTTTGGAAGTATCTTTAATTCCAAAGTCGAAATTTGATATATAGTATTATTTTATAAGCAGCCTGCAAAACAGGGTTGGTTTTTAAAATGACAGCAGGCAACACAGCAGTGCACACTTAAGTGCATTAAATCGACTGGGCTTCTAAACCTACATGCCCTACCATAAACTAGGGACTTAAAGGTAGGTTGTCAGTACCAATTTTAATTAAACATAATTACCATATACCTTTTAAACAGCGCACATGCCCATGTTATGGTTAGCAAAAGTCAGAAAACCAGCATCTAGTAGTCAAAATGGGGCAAAAAGTTGTGGGACAGTGCAAAAAGCCCTGGTTTCTCACAGCGTGAAATGGTGCAAGCCATTTTGAAAACACGACATGGCACACTCCCTGTGTGCAATGCCCATGAGCACTGCATATACTATATGTGAGTTACCCCTACAGTAGGCCTTAGAGCCATAAGACAGGATGCGTTCTATTTTGTGAGGACATATCTGCATGAGCAGATATGCCCTGTTATGTCTGGTTCAATTGCCACGACATTGCAAGTGATTAGTCAGCCATATTAAGCATATGTCCTGGGCACTGGTTACCTAACTACCTAGTAGCTTCACTGAAAATAATGGTGTTTGGTATCAAACATCTCCTCTTAATAAATAAACACTGATGCCAGTGTTGGTTTTCTAATGATATGCACCCAGAGGGCATCTTGGAAGTACCCCCTGAAACCTACCAGTCATTTAGTGTGCTGAATGACTGAACTCTAACCAGCCTGCCATCACAGACGAGTTTACAACTCCTCCTGCAGGATGGCTAGTGATTTAGCATATCAAGGCCAGAGGCTTCAAAGCCTCTGCCACCTTTAATAGGCAACCCCAGCTTCATTCAGACCTGGAGAATGCCACTCCATGCCCTTGGGCCCTTTTGGCACCAGAGATAGTGGGAAAATTAGTCGGTAGGGGTGCTGCACTATCAGACTAGGCTAATGTGGGTCACCTGAAGTGGATACTTGAAGAAGGGTTACACCATCTTATTTTTGGTGAAACTAGGAAATCTGGGTCAGGTTAATGCCCACTCTCCACAGGAATTGGTCATATAGGGTATATAGTCACCCCAGGGGTAAGGAACCCAGTGGCTACTACCTTACACTCACCTTTAAGCCCCGAAATACAGTATCTAGATGGCTCCCCCTGACCCGAGGTACTCCGTTTAGTCTACTGAACCTACGGAAGGTCAAAAAAGAGCAGTCACTGCGATAAGTGAGTACATTACCACAACTTGGCGCTATACCCTGCTTTTCTGCTGTTACCTCGACAATTGCACCGACCAGACTCGTCCAGAAAGTATGCATCCTCTCAAGGCTGTGGAGAATTACCTAGCAACTTCAACACACAGGCAGCATCTCCTTTGGGTTGGAGGAGCGGTCCCCCTTTATTAGCAGGCACCAAAAGCATCTACCCGGCACCTCGTCTTGTTGGACATCAGGCCCATCGAAGGACCAACACAACAGGAGGAGGTCCCTGATGGTCTAGGGGTTCAGCCCCGTTTGTCTGCCGAGTTCCAAAATGCTAGACCCTCCTGGAGCCCCCCCCCCCCCCCTCCTTCCTGCACCAGTACCCTGAGTAGTGGGGCACTTGCGCTTACCAAGGCTTGTTTGTGTTCGATCCAAACACCACTACCGTAGAAATGTACCTGCATGTTGAGTGACTTCAGGAGAGATGAGCTCCAAGCCGGTAGTGGCCCTGCTGTGTTTCTTTAACCTTCTCTGCAGGTATACCAAGAACCATGAGAGCCTCCATTGCTAAGTGGTCAGCCAGCACCTCTTCACCCGAGCCCCACATCCCGAATACACGACTTCCTTAGTCTAGGTGTCTCCACAAGCCGAGCCCCACGTTGGGTTCTGCCTGGCTTGTCTCCAAGTTCACCCTTGCAGATTCTTTTGATTTGACAGGTCCTTTTGAACTTTACCGCATAGCGCTCCAGGCTACCAACGCGACCAACAACTTTGTACCCGGCCCCCCAAAGACAGTGCAACTCAGACTGCTGGTGGTTTCTCTCTACAACCATTTTCAAGTATGCCTAGCAGTACATGTCTATTCCTCCCATCGGATAACTTCACCACTTTTGAGGCTTATGCTGATTTCGAAGATCTTGCTGTCTTAAATGATATAAAAATCTGTTATTTTTCTAAATTGGTCTCGAGTTTCTCCTTAAGTGTGTCTCATTTATGGACTGTGTGTACAACAAATGCTTAACACTACCCTCTGATAAGCCTAAACTGCTCGATGTCACTCCCACAAATAGAAAGTCGAAGGTCGAGTGGCACACTAGTTACTCTTTTCTTTCCAAATTGTAATCAAAAAGTTAATTTCTGTAGGGTGCAGATAGATATCACCCTCTAACCTGAGGGCATAATAGTAAAGTTTAAAGTTGCGCTGTTTAACACTTAAACAGCGTCCCCACTCAGCACACCAACGGATAAACAAACCCTTCATTTCCCAATCTTTCAGTGTGGACTCTGTTTACGTCTTAAACAGCGCAACTTTAAACTACCACAAATAGAGCATTTGGGATTAAATTGAGCCCTATAAACCAATAAGGGTCGACTGTACTTTTTACATGTTGTACCCTTACATTGGTACTACCACATAAAAGGCCAGCTTCCTACAGCATTTGGCACGAGAGTCTTTGAAACCATTTTCCCGGTCACTGGGATCCAGGGTAGACTTCCTTTGCACCTTGCTAATTGGTCTCTTCGCTCAAGGGCTTGGCTTAGGGTGTATAGTAGAGGTCACTTGCCCCACTCACATTTGTTGTCTTTTTCCAGATATTTTTTGGGGGTGGGCTACCTGATAGCACAGAATGCTCTTGCACTGTCAAGTTTAGTGGCTCACGAATGACACATTAGTTTTGCTGCTGCAGGGTCTCAGAGAGTGCTGGCTTTTGTGGGGGGAACACTTGTGGCCACTGTCGAATCACTCGGTGAAATAAGGGACAGGACTTCATCTGAGTTGTGCAATAGGGCTAACGTGGCCTCTTGGGTGCTAGTAATTAATGATCCAGAGTCTTTTAAGGTGGCTTCCATCCTGGCCTCCACCCAGCCAATTTCAGTATCAATGGCCCCCATGACAGTTGATAGATCATTAGTGATGGATTTCGAAGCCACCTTCCCCTTCTTAGTGCAGTCTGTAACTTGACTGACTTTCTGTTTTCTATTATTATATCAAATCCTGCAAAAGAAGAGGAAAAAAAGCCATTTGCATGACCTTAATTCCTAGGACAATTCCGTCTATTGATGTTACTGTTGGGCCCAGGAAAAGGCGCCAAGAAACGGGGCCCAGTCCAGCCTCCTCCGGGCTCAGATGGGCCCGCAGTTGTCTACGCTTGGGCGCGCATTGCGCCGCATGACTACTATGCTGTTTTTAAGTGTCTGCCTGGCACTGAAGCTGAGAGGGGCGGCCTCCCTGCCCCACAGGATACTGTAGCTCATTGTCATCGATCTCCTGGGGTTCAGAGTTCTGTCCCACGCCGCTGGAGAACTGCGCTTTTTTTAAGCTTCTGGAGGAAGCTGAAAAAGTTGGCCTCCCTACCACACAGGTTACTGGAGCCTGTAGTCCTTGCCCCCTGGCGTTCAAGGTTCTGTACTGCGCCGTGAGAGTACTGTGTCGTGTTTAAGCTCCTGCCTGGTGCCTGGTGGAGGCTTATGGGGCGGCCTCCCTGCCACTCAGGATATTGGAGTCTGTAGTCCTGGACCTTCTCTGTGTTCAAGGTTCTGTCTAAATGGGATGATTCGTATTTTAGATCTTTAACTATTTCAAGGATGTTGCTGATTAGTTTGAATGTAAGTTCTAGTCATTCATGGATTGTGCTTATGTTCTATAGATGCACCTAACTCAATTTCATTTGCTACTTTTAAATGTTTAAAATATGCCAGTTATTATCCTAAGCGATTAAAGTGATGAATATTTTGTTTGTGTAGGTTTGACTGCATCAATTCATGTTTAGTCAGAGTTTTGACCACTGTAACCCCGGATTGATATGACAGTCTGATTTTGGATATCCAATACATAAAAGGTGATGGGACAAGTCTAACTACTTACAATTCAGCTTGTGCAGCACGTTGGCCTCCCCACTAATCGGGCTGGCCACATATTGGATCCCATCTGCTCCAACTTCCCTATCCAGGTCACAGACCCTCTCCCAGTAACATGGTCTGATCATTTCATATCCTATTTTTCCTGGACTATTTCTAGGGCTGATGCTCGGGTGCTGAGCTCAGCGAAGCCCACTCTGGGGAAAGTGGATCCTCTAGAATTTGCGCAGGCACTGGATATGGCAAGACCCGTGCTGTCGGGAGGTCTGGAGGAGTGTATGTCAGATTTTACGGCTTGGGTGTCTGGTGCAGTGAACTCCATCTCCTCTCGCCGGCCAATCAGACCGGCTAGAGTCACTCCCTCCAGACCTTGGTTCACTCCCGCCCTAAAAGCGCTCAAACATGAGTGCAAACTTTTGGAGCGGTTTTGGCGGAGGAGCAACTATTGCCCTTTGGCCAAAGTCAACCTTAGAAGGATGCAAAGGTCCTATTATGGTGCTATTTCGGTGGCCAAGGGTAATTTCTTCGCGGCCCGCATTGATGCGTCCAGGAATAATTCGAAATAAATTTTTTCCATAGTGCGGAGTTTCACTTCCCCGCTAGCCCAAGCTAGTGTGACTCCCTCCTCTTTTGACTGGTGCAACTCCTTGTCCGGGTTTTTCAGGGATAAAATCATGGCCATTCAGACCTTGTTCGCTCCTGATACGGGTGCCCGGAGGGGGGCCCGGTTGGTACAGGCTGCTCCTTCCACTCGGCTGTCTTTAGCCCTGTCCACCCTGTTGAGACTCTCAAATTACTCAGAGGGCTCAAATCTGGGTCTCCTGCAGATGCTTGTCCGGCCAGACTTCTGGCGGATGTTGCGGAGAGTATCTATCTTGAAGTCACCCTGATTATAAATCTCTCTCTCCAGACTGAGGTGGTTCCGCAGGTCTGGAAGCAGGCCAAGATTCTGCCATTACTTAAAAAACCCTCCCTTGATCCGCTTAATCCAGGCAACTATCGCCCCATCTCCCTCCTGCCAGCCATTGCTAAGGTTTGCGAGAAGGTGGTGCATAAACAACTGTCTGACTTTGTGGAGGAGGAGGCAATCTTGCACCCTGCGCAATCGGGGATCTGAAAGAAACACGTTAGTTAGATTCCTCACCTTAGAATATCCCAAGGCGTCAGACTGGATCCGGAAGATTTTTCGTCAGCAATACCCCTTGCGCGTCGCTAGGCGTCGTCTGCGGCTCCGCATCCGTCGTCGGCGTCGTGCGCCGGAATGACGTCGTCGGAGTACTTTGACGCCGCCCTTGCGCGCTGACGTCAGTACTTCTTTTTTCCGCGCCAGTAAGCGCAGATCCGGGAGAGCTACCCCTTTAGTCTATTTTTGACTAACTTTTTTGACTCTTTTTGGTCAATTCTCGACTCTGGTGCCGGTAGGATGCCTGGTTTCAAGGCCTGCGACGACTGTCACCGACTGATGTTGGTGACCGATCATCACCGCCGGTGCCTGTACTGCTTGGGCCTCGACCACGACGCGGCGTCGTGCTCTGACTGTATGGCCCTGACCTCGAAAGCTAGGCGGGAGCGGTCCCGCAAGCTTCTCGAGCTTCGCCACTCTGCTCCGCGCGCCGCTCGATCCCGGTCCAGGAGGAGGTCCGAGGATCGGTCGCGGAGCCGCACTCGACAATGTCACTCGTCTGGCTCGAAGTCTTCGGATAAGTAGAGGCGCTCCAAGAAGTCCAAGAAGCGACACCGCTCTTCGGACTCCTCTCGCCGGTCGCGCGACTCGGCCGAGGGTCCGGGTGGTTCCACCCCCGCGGCTCCGCAGGAGCCGCAGGCGCTGCGCAAGTCCCCATACCTGACGGTCCCTGGGACTGACGCGACGCCGGCGGAGGTCAGTGCCTTCCTCTCGGCCATGAGGAACCTGGCCCCGCCGTCCACGCCCGCTGGCGCGCCTTCGGGCCCCGCGGACTCGACTGGGCGACCTCGCATGCCGGCGGCTCCGGCCCCGGCGCCGTTGGAGGCTCCGGCCCCGACACCGCAGGTCCCCGAGGGGCCCGAGCCTGGGCCCCCGTCGACGCCGGTCGACCTCGTTACGCCTCCTCCGCCGGCGCCGACACCGATACCACCCCCGACGCCGGCTCCAGTCGACGTCGATCCCCGGTTCATCCCCTGTCCGGTCCCGACGCCGCATCCAACGCCGCTAGAGACACATATTGTCTATCGACCGGCTCCGATCATTCCTCCTGTTTACCAGGAATCGGATGACGGGGGCGACTGGGAGGGGTCTGATGACCTTATGGCCCTTCAGAGCCAACTTGCACAGGACTGGGCAGATGAACTGGGGGAGGCCAGTGGGTTGGATACCTCACCAGACACTGGATTCATCTCTCCTCCGACTGTGGCTTCGGAGGAGGGTGCAGCCTTTTCTGTGGTGCTGCGCAAGGCGGCCGAAGCCCTTGGGCTCGAGCTGCCTGCCGTGGCTGTGAGGACTAACATCCTCACTGAGGTGCTTCAGTCTGCCGCGTGGTCCACTGAGCCTCTGCTGCCATTCAATGAGGCCCTCACTGACGTTCTGCAGGGCACCTGGTCCAAGCCCTCCACAGTCCCTCCTGTGGATAGGAACGTTGCCAGGCGCCACCGCCCTGCTCCGGGCGACCCCAGTTTTCTGTCCCAACACCCCACCCCCGAGAGTCTGGTTATCCAGGCCTCTACCTCCCAATCCTCCTTCCCGTCCGCTCCTCCGGACCAGGATTCCAAGAGACTGGAACAGTTTGGTAAGGAGCTGTTCTCTTCGCTCAGTTTGGGCCTGCGGTCTTTGAACACCGCCTGTCTCTTGGACCGTTATTCCCACTGTCTGTGGGATGCGGTGGAGGACGTGCTGCCACTGTGCCCGGAGGAGGCCCGGGCGCGGCTTTCCTCGGCCCTGGCCGATGGGAGAGATGCAGCGCGCCATGCAATCCGATGTGGGCTTGACACTACGGACTCGCTGGGTAGGGCGATTTCTACCACGGTGGCGCTTCGACGTCACGCCTGGCTGCGGTCCACCTCCTTTTTAGGGGATGTCCAGAGCACTCTCATGGACATGCCTTTTGATGGCGCTCGCCTTTTTGGTGAGAAAGCGGACAGTGCGCTGGCTCGCTTCAAGGACTCCCGGGCTACGGCCACCTCCTTGGGCCTCTCGGCCCCGCGGCCACAAACTTCCGCTTTTCGCTCCTTTCGTGGCCAAGGAAGGGGCACCTCCTCACGTCTGCCTAGCCACCGGCCGCAGAACCAGCCTGCACGCGGTCGCGGACGTGGTTTCCGCCGAGGCGGTAACGGAGGACGACGCGGTCAGTCCACATCCACCCCGGCAGCACCCGCCTCAAAGCCTTCCTAGTCCGAGCTTTCAGGCCCATTCCATGCCAGTGGGAGGCCGGGTTCGCCATCACCTGCTCCACTGGCGGTCCATCACATCGGACAGGTGGGTGCTGCAAATCGTCCGAAGGGGCTACTCCCTCCCCTTCGAGACGACCCCTCCAGCCATGCCACCGCAGCACCACCGTATCTCGGGGGATCATTTGAATCTTCTCCACGAGGAAGTTTCTACCCTCTTGGCCAAGGGGGCCGTCGAGCGCGTTCCGAGCCCAGAAGTAGGTCGTGGTTGTTATTCCCACTACTTTCTGGTTCCCAAGAAGGGCAAAGGGGGCCTACGCCCTATCTTGGACCTCCGGAACGTCAATGCCTTCCTCCGGAAGGAACGGTTCAAAATGTTAACTTTGGCTCAGGTTCTAGCTGCCCTCGACCCTGGAGACTGGATGGTAGCGTTGGACTTGCAGGACGCATATTTCCACATCCCCGTCCTGCCGGCCCACCGGCCTTACCTGCGGTTCACGGTGGGTCAGGAGCACTTTCAGTTCACCGTGCTCCCCTTCGGCCTTACCAGTGCCCCTAGGGTGTTCACGAAAGTGATGGCAGTGGTCGCAGCTCATCTGCGCAGATCAGGGGTTCCAGTCTTCCCCTATCTCGACGACTGGTTGTTGAAGGCGGGCTCGCCCCAGGCAGTCTTCTCCCACCTCCAGACTACGGCGGATCTCCTGCATTTGCTGGGGTTTTCCATCAACGTGCCGAAGTCACACCTGAGCCCCTCTCAGAAGCTCCTTTTCATCGGAGCGGTTCTCGATTCAGCGCAGTTCCGGGTTCATCCACCGGAACAGCGGGTCCGGGATATACAGGCCCCGATTCCCATCTTTCGGCCTCTATCCTCGGTTTCGGTCAGGCTAGTGTTGCGGCTTCTGGGGCTGATGGCCTCCTGCATCCTACTAGTGCATCACGCCAGGCGGCGCGTGGGGGCTCTGCAGTGGGACCTGAAGTTTCAGTGGGCCCAGCATCACGGCAACCTGTCCGACCATGTCTTGATCTCGGAGGGCACTGCACAGCAGTTGCAGTGGTGGCTCACGGACTGCGATTGGGTCACGGGCAAGAGCCACTCCCTACCTCTACCGGAGCATGTCGTAGTGACGGATGCGTCCCTCCATATGGGAGAGGCGAAGATCAGAGACCTCTGGTCTCCGGCGGAGTCTCGCCTCCACATCAACTTGTTGGAGCTGAGAGCGATCGGACTTGCACTGAAAGCCTTCCTTCCCTCTGTCCGGGGAAGTGTCGTGCAGGTGTTCACAGACAACACCACCGCCATGTGGTATTGCAACAAACAGGGCGGGGTGGGGTCGTGGACCCTTTGTCAAGAGGCTCTGCGCCTCTGGACATGGCTGGAACACCAGGGCATCACCCTGGTGGTTCAACATCTGGCGGGCTCTCTGAACGCCAGAGCAGACAAACTCAGCCGCCGGTGCATGATGGATCACGAATGGCGTCTGAACTCCGAGGTGGCGCAAGGTCTCTTTCAGCAGTGGGGAGAGCCTTGGTTAGATCTATTCGCCACCGACGAGAACGCGCAATGTCAGCAGTTCTGCGCGTTGGAATTTCCAAGGCGGCACTCGCTCGGCGACGCTTTTCGTCGCGAGTGGAGTTGCGGTCTGTTGTACGCCTTTCCGCCTATACCACTTCTGCCCAGAGTGCTGAAGAAGATCAAGCGCGACCGGGCCCAAGTCATCTTGGTGGCTCCGGATTGGGCACGAAGGTACTGGTATCCCGAGCTACTCAGTATGTTGACCGATCCTCCAATACGTCTGCCCCTTCGGGAGGATCTTCTGTCGCAGCAGCAGGGGACGGTCCTCCACCCGAACCTGTCCAGCCTCCACCTCCATGCGTGGAGATTGAGCGGCGGCAGTTGATGCCATTTGACTTGCCTCCTTAAGTCTGTGATATCATTCTGGCAGCCAGGCGTCCCTCCACAAAGACGGTATACGCCTGCCGGTGGAACAAATTTGTGGCATGGTGCACAGCAAAGGCTGTGGATCCCCTTTCCGCCCCTCTTTCTGAGGTTCTCCTTTTTCTTCTTTCTTTGGCCCGGCAGGGCTCTGCCCTGAGCACCTTGAAAGGTTATCTTGCTGCTCTCTCTGCCTTCTTACGGCTTCCAGATCAGCCCTCTCTTTTCAAGTCCCCTGTAGTGTCACGCTTTCTTAAAGGCATTACTCATTCATTCCCTCCTGTCCCTTTCGTAATGCCTCAGTGGGACTTGAATCTTGTCTTGACATTCCTGATGTGCGCTCCCTTTGAGCCTCTTCACAATTGTCCTCATCGTCTTCTGACTCTTAAGACTGCTTTCCTGGTAGCCATCACCTCGGCTAGACGGGTGAGTGAGCTCCAGGCTCTATCGTCCAAGCCTCCTTTTCTATCTGTTCATCCCGACAAGGTTGTCCTTCGGCCTCGTCCTTCCTTACTACCGAAGGTGGTGACCCCCTTTCATCTTGGGCAATCTGTCACCTTGCCCACCTTCTTTCCGCCTCCGCATCCTTCCAAAGAGGAAGAGCGGCTCCACCGTCTGGACCCAAAACGTGCGCTCTCCTTTTATTTGGACCGCACTAAACAGTTCCGGGTGGACGACCAGCTTTTCGTTGGCTACGTGGGTGCAAAGAAGGGAAAAGCTGTACACAAACGGACCATCTCCCGGTGGGTCGTTTTGTGTATAAAAATCTGTTATTCCTTGGCAAAAAAGGAACCGCCTGTTGGGCTGAGCGCCCATTCTACTCCAGCCACAGCGGCTACTACTGCTTTGGGACGGGGGGTCCCTTTGCAGGACATCTGTCAGGCGGCAACGTGGGCTTCGCTGCACACGTTTGCCAGGCATTATTGCCTGGACAGCCAAGTCCGGAGGGATGGCTTCTTTGGCCGTTCTGTTCTCCAGGACTTTCTGGTGTGATCTTGGTTTGCAGACCCACCACCGGGGTTGGTAATGCTTGGGTATCTATTCTAAGGTGAGGAATCTAACTAACGTGTTTCTTTCAGATGAACAAGTTACTTACCTTCGGTAACGATGTATCTGTAAGAAACATTAGTTAGTTAGATTCCTCACCGACCCACCCATCCTCCCCGTTCTGCGAACTGACATCTAGGGTTAAGGCTATCCCTTTCAGGGCCCTAGAATTTTTTAGCACCAGTGTCGGTATCTTGCATGGCTCTGCGTTCCTGGTGCGGAAGGCTATGTACAAGAACTGACGTCAGCGCGCGAGGGCGGCGTCTAAGTACTCCGATGTCATTCCGGCGCACGACGCCGACGATGGACGCGGAGCCACAGACGACGCCTAGCGACGCGCAAGGGGTGTTGCTTACGAAAAATCTTCCGGATCCAGTCTGACGCCTGGGGATATTCTAAGGTGAGGAATCTAACTAACTAATGTTTCTTACAGATACATCGTTACCGAAGGTAAGTAACTTGTTTTTTCGTGCGGGCCACTGCACTGAGACGGTCTTGGTCGAGGTTGTTGAGGCTATTCGGACTTGCTTGGATGCCGGGGGTAGAGCAGCTCTTATTCTGCTAGACCTCTCGGCCGCCTTTGATACGGTCCCGCACGATCTCTTGCTCACCCGCCTCGCTGAGGTTGGTGTGTCTGGGACCATGTGGGGCTGCTCAGGTCTTTCTTGGCCGGCAGGGTTGAGCAGATTTGGCTTCCCCCCTTTTACTCTTCCCCCCATCCGGTCACCACGGGTGTCCCGCAGGGCTCCTCCCTTAGCCCTCTGCTCTTCAACATTTATGTCATGCCTCTGATCCATCTGGCTGAAGCTCTTGGGGCTAAGGTTTTGGTCTATGCTGATGACACTCAGCTTCTTTTCACCTGGGATAAGGCCCCCAGTTCGGCTCTTGCGGCCCAACAGTGCCTTCGCTCCGTGTTCTCCTGGCTGGCTGATGCTCAGCTCAAATGTAATGAACAGAAATCTGAGGTTCTGCTCTTTGGCACTTTCCCTGCTGACTTTCGCCAACAACTGTGGCCTCAAGAGCTTCCCTTACCTCTCGCTGAGGGTCAGCCCGCCAAGAACTTGGGGGTATGGGTCGAGTAGAATCTTTTGTTTTCCACCCATATCAAGAAAACTGCTGGCTGCTGCTTCGGTCTCATTAAAACTCTCAGGAAATTCTTTCCTTTTCTTCCGCAGGCAGCCAGAGTTAGTTACTTGTGCTCTGATTATCTCCCGTCTAGACTACGCCAACTCCCTTCTCCTGGACTCTCCGGGCTACCTGATTAAAAAAAACTGCAGGTAGTCCAGAACACGGCGGCTAGACTATTACTGGGCCTCTCTTCTAGGAAGAGTGTCACGGCCCATCTACACTCACTGCACTGGCTTCCGATTGCAGCCAGAATCAAATTCAAATCTTTAGTGCTGGTTTATCGTGCTCTTCACGGCCAGAGTCCTTTATATCTCCAGAAACGCTTTTCCTATTATGTCCCCGCTCGGTCCTTGCGCTCGGCGTCTTTAGGCCTGGTGGTGATTCCGCGTTTCAAGCGGCAGAGGACCGGGGGCTGCTCTCTGGTGGTAAGGGCCAGTAGGGCCTGGAATGCCCTCCCACTTGATTTACGCCTCACTCGGGAGCTCACAGTTTTCAAAAGGAAGCTGTTGTGTGGTGACCCCAATCCCCCTCCCTTTCGCTCGGGAGAATGAGCCACTATACACGAGGTTCTGGATAGGTTTGAGTTTTTATTCCGGGTTGAGGTATAAATGTGCACAACCATCCATGAAAGGGTCTTCTCGGTCTCTCTCTTCTCTTCCCCGAGGTCCCTTTGCGGACTTCGTGCGTTCCCTCCACGTCTCTCCGGGTTGTTTACGTATGAAGGGAAGGAGACAATACAGACATATATACACGGATGAGATGAGGATCGTATAACCAGAGGTGAGAAGGACTAAGGGAGTGTGGTAACACCGGGGCCGTCACCACGTTGTATTCACCAAAAATAAAACAGAATGAATACTCGTAGAGGAGTGTGAGGGGAGAAAGGCGAAGTAAGAGCTTCCTCAAAGAGTTTACACTCACACCCCGTGACCTCCCCTTCTCCCACTAGTGAGTCCCACCCCGTGAAAAGGTAATTCCCATGAGTCGGTCCCGTACCTTTCCCAGCCACGCTCCTCCGGGAACGTGGCGGGGCGATTCGCGTTGTCGTTGGCCTCCTGGCTCTCGGTTCCTCCCTCCGACTCGTCTCTCGTAGATCCGGGCACCGTCCTGCGCTCTCCTCGCTTTGGCTACCTCCTCCTCTCCAGCGGTTCTCGCTCTCCGCTCTTCCACGTCCGCCGCCGCTCCAACACTCCTCGCTCTCCACTCTTCCACGTCCTCCGCCGCTCCAACGCTCCTCGCTCTCCACTCTTCCACATCCTCCGCCGCTCTACCGCTCCTCGCTCTCCACTCTTCCACGTCCGCCGCCGCTCCAACGCTCCTCGCTCTCCAATCTTCCACGTCCTCCGCCGCTCCAACACTCCTCACTCTCCATTCTTCTGCTCCGCTACTCCGCTGATCCTCACGTTCTCGCTCTCCTCCTTCGACTCTCCCTCCGGCTTTCGCGCCGTTGTCCTCTTCCGGGTGCGCTTTACTGCCGAACTGGTCTCCCGATTGGTCCACGGCTGCTGACGTCGGTCCTGCCGTTCCCACCTTCTTAAAGTTACAGTCCCGCAAAGCGGAGTCGGCAACGTCCTGTGGTCGGGGTGGAAACGAAGATTCGTTAATGTCTCCACCCCGACCCTCTTCGTCAGTGGCGGTGTGACACATCCCCCCCCTTGGAATACCCCGATCGGGGGAATTATGTTATCGGGAGAGGTAGTCAGCATTCCCTTGCAAAGCCCCCTTCCGATGACGGACTTCAAACCGGAAGGGCTGTAGAGCCAGAAACCAACGCAAGATGCAGTTGTTGTGACCCCGGTTACGTTGTAACCAGGTGAGGGGGGCATGGTCGGTGTAAAGAATGAAAGCTCTTCCCTCCAGATAATACCGTAATTTCTCCACCCCCCATTTTACTGCCAGGCATTCCTTTTCTATCGTGGAGTATGCTTGTTCCCTAGGGAAGAGTTTACGGCTCATATAGAGAAGGGGTCGCTCCTCTCCCTCCTCGTCTATCTGTGAGAGCACTGCTCCAATCCCCACCCCCGAGGCATCTGTTTGGAGCACGAATTGTTTGGAAAAGTCCGGGGTCATTAGCACCGGGGCTGTGGTAAGGGCGGTCTGGAGGGCTCGAAATGCCCTATTTTCCTGCTCTGTTGGGGCCCGTAACCGGGGTGAGGGATGTGTTTTCTTCAGGAGCTCTGTAAGGGGAGCAGCTAACTCTGCAAACTGCGCGATGAACCTTCGGTAGTATCCTACCAGCCCTAAAAAGGCTCGCAGATCCCTCTTATTCCGTGGATACTGGACGGCTAGTATAGCTGCTACTTTTTCTGATTGTGGGGCGATGTGACCGTCACCCAGGACATACCCCAGGTACCGGACCTTTCGGAATGCTATTCGTGTCTTCTTGGCATTAACATGAAGAGAGGCTCGTCTAAGGCTGTTACAGATTTCTTCTAGGTGTATTAGATGGTCTTCCCAAGTTTTACTAAAGACCACAATATCGTCCACATAAGCAGCAGCGTGTTTGAGGTGGGGTGTCAAGAGAGTGTCCATGGCTCTCTGAAACGTGGCGGGGGCTCCGTGTAAGCCAAAAGGGAGTACTGTGAAATGGTAATGACCCGAAGAGGTGGAGAAGGCGGTTTTTTCTTGGTCCTGGGGGGACAGTGGAATCTGCCTATACCCCTTAGTGAGGTCAATCGTCGTTATGAAACTGGCTTCCCCAAGACGTTCAACTAGTTTGTCCACTCGAGGGAGGGGGTAGGCGTCCTGTTTGGACACTCTGTTTACTGCTCTGAAGTCTATACAAAACCGGATGCTGCCATCCGGTTTTGGCACGAGGACCACGGGAGAGCACCAGTTGCTATGTGAAGGGACGATAACTTGGGCTTTCAACATACGGGACACTTCCTCTTGAAAAGCCACCCTTCGGGCTTCGGGAATGCGATAGGGCTTTTGTTTAACTACCACTCCAGGAGGAGTGGAAATCTTGTGTTCCGCAAGGTGGGTTCTTCCGGGTTGGTCCGAAAAGATATCAGAGTATCTCAACAAGAGGGACCGTACCTGTTCCCTTTGGGGGGTCGTGAGATCAGGATTTATGGGAGTCTCATTGACGGTGTGTGGTATGTACGAGGCCGCCGACACCGTATGGGTTGTAGCCGGTGGAGGTCCCAACCATTTTTTCAGGATGTTAATATGATACATTTGAGTCTTCCTTTCGGAGAGTTGAAGGACGTAGGTGGTTTTCCCTATTTTTCGGAGAACCTGAAAGGGACCCTGCCACTCCTTCTTCAGTTTGTGGGAAGAGGTAGGTAAAAGTACCAGTGCCCAATCCCCTACGTCTAACACCCTCCACTTCGTACCCTTGTCATAGAAGGTTTTCTGTCTGACTTGACTTACAGCCAATTGATTCTGAGCCAACGAGCGCAACTTATGTAGTCTGGTTTGTAGTTGTTGGGTATATTCGAGGAGGGCTGTGGCTTCTTGCAGTCCCTCCTTTTCCCAACTGTCCTTTGTTATTTCTAGCAGGGTCCTGGGCTTACGGCCGAATAGTAGTTCGAAGGGGGAAGCTCCTAGGCTGGCCTGGTCCTGGCTGCGTAAGACAAACAGGGCCAGGGGAAGTAGTTGGTCCCACTGTTGACCATCCCCAGACAGGAGTTTCTTTAGCGTAAGCTTAAGACTGCCGTTGTACCGTTCTACCAACCCGTCTGTTTGGGGATGGTAAACGGATGTTTTTATGTGTTTAATGTGCAATTGGTCGCAGGCCTGTTTCATTAACCTTGATACAAAAGGGGTTCCCTGATCGGTAATAATTTCACGAGGGAACCCCATTCGGGAAAACACCTCTACCAATTTTTGGGCAATAGCACTGGAGGTCGCAGCTCGAAGGGGGAAGGCCTCCGGATACCGGGTAGCATAATCCAGGATTACTAAGGCGTATTGGTGTCCCCGCCCTGATTTGGGTAAGGGCCCTATTAAGTCCATACCCAGTCTATCGAAGGGAGTACCGATAATGGGTAGAGGTTGCAATGGGACGGGAGGAGGGATGTAGGGATTGCGGCGTTGACATACCTGACATTCTTGGCAATACTTTTGTATCTGTGCATAAACCCCTGGCTAAAAAAAATGCTGCAATAAAGACTGCCCCGTTTTCTCTGCCCCTGAATGACCAGCTAGTAGATGAGCATGAGCGAAGAAAAGGATCTGGTTCTGGAACTCTAGGGGGACCAACAGTTGGGGTACCGCTTCCGGCTTAGCTACTCTATATAGCAAACCGTTCTGCTCAATAAACGTGGGATAGACCCGGTTTTGAGGGTCTCGGGTCTCTCGAGCTTTTTGCCACGCATGAGTGAGACTGGAATCATTCAGTTGGGCTGTTCGGATATGTGTGTCTCTTGCCCAGGGTTCAGGAGTAAGGAAAACATCATGGTTGGAAGATCGTAGGGCGTTTTGTAACAAGGTAGGAAAACAGGGATTGTCCACCCCTATGATCAGCTGTTTGGGAAGAAATTCCAAAACCCCTACTATCACATCGGATTGTACTCCGAAGTCGGTCCCCAGGTTTAATTTGGCTATCGGGTATTCCCTTACATCCCCGTGAATGCATCTGATATGGACTGTTCGACCGGGTAGAAGGCAGGAAGTACTAATCAGTTCCTGTTTAACTACGGAGTGCCTGCAACCTGAGTCCAGGAGAGCCCTTATTGTTCTTCCATTAAGGTGTACACTTACATAGAATACAGGCCCGGTTTCTTGGGCGAAGAGAATAGACCGGGGTACATGGCTCACGTCCATCGGTTCTTCTTCCCTCTCTCTTTTCTTCCGACAATACCGAGCTATGTGGCCCCACTCCCCACAATCGAAACATTGGGGTCCAGAGGTATTCGGGCTGTCCATACGAGCCACACGGGGAGGAGGAGGCAAAGGTTTCAAAGGCTTCCGATCGGTTTTGCCAGAGAGACCGCTCCGGTTATTTCTTTCTGGTTCCCTAACGGGGGGGGGGGGGGTCGTCCCTGAGCCCGGGCAAATGAGGTTGCCATCTCGATGGCCTGGTCCAGGGTTAGCCCAGCGTGTTGTCGGAGCCAGCGCTGTGTTGCATAGGGGAGTGCTTCCAAAAACTGTTCTAGATAAATTTTGTTCATCACCTCCCCTAAATTACCTTCTTGGGGCTTAAGCCACAAGTCTGCTGCCCCTTTCAGTTTTGTAGAACAGGGTTTTTGGTAATTCGCCCGGTACTTCCTTTTCCTGACGGAAGCGCAAGCGATGTGTTTCATCGTCCACTCCCAGCCTATCTAGAACGTACTGCTTCACTAAGGTATAGGTGGAAGTCCCGTCTTTGTTTATCGTTTGATATGCCGCTTGGGCTTCGCCGGTCAAGAGAGGGGCTAGGTAGAAGGGCCATTGTTCTCCCGGCCACGCACTCGCCCTTGCGGCTCGTTCGACGTTTAAGAAAAACGCCAAGGGGTCGTCTCCGGGCACCAGTTTTTGTAATGGGACTACGGTCCCCGGTGGGTTGCTTGCCCTCCCTGTCCCAACGTGGCTAGTAGTTGCGTATGTCCTTCCGCCAGTTTTATCATGGTGTCTGCCTGATTCTGTAAGGCGGACGTAAACACCGCCCGGTCTGCCTCGGCTTGGCTCGAGGTTTTCTCCACGGCCCATTCCAGTTTCGCCTGGCCTTCCTTCATTTGGTGGATCAGGGCCTCCATCCTGTATCGGAGGGGGTTCACAGTCTACTATCTGGCTTGCCAATTGTTGTGTGGTGACCCCAATACCCCCCCCCCCCTTTCGCTCAGGAGAATGAGCCACTATACACGAGGTTCTGGATAGGTTTGAGTTTTTATTCCGGGTTGAGGTATAAATGTGCACAACCATCCATGAAAGGGTCTTCTCGGTCTCTCTCTTCTCTTCCCCGAGGTCTCTTTCTGACTTCGTGCGTTCCCTCCACGTCTCTCCGGGTTGTTTACGTATGAAGGGAAGGAGACAAAACAGACATATATACACAGATGAGATGAGGATCGTATAACCAGAGGTGAGAAGGACTAAGGGAGTGTGGGAACACCGGGGCCGTCACCACGTTGTATTCACCTAAAATAAAACAGAATGAATACTCGTAGAGGAGTGTGAGGGGAGAAAGGCGAAGTAAGAGCTTCCTCAAAGAGTTTACACTCACACCCCGTGACCTCCCCTTCTCCCACTAGTGAGTCCCACCCCGTGAAAAGGTAATTCCCATGAGTCGGTCCCGTACCTTTCCCAGCCACGCTCCTCCGGGAACGTGGCGGGGCGATTCGCGTTGTCGTTGGCCTCCTGGCTCTCGGTTCCTCCCTCCGACTCGCCTCTCGTCGATCCGGGCACCGTCCTGCGCTCTCCTCGCTTCGGCTACCTCCTCCTCTCCAGCGGTTCTCGCTCTCCGCTCTTCCACGTCCACCGCCGCTCCAACACTCCTCACTCTCCACTCTTCCACGTCCTCCGCCGCTCCAACGCTCCTCGCTCTCCACTCTTCCACGTCCTCCGCCGCTCCAACGCTCCTCGCTCTCCACTCTTCCACGTCCTCCGCCGCTCTACCGCTCCTCGCTCTCCACTCTTCCACGTCCTCCGCCGCTCCAACGCTCCTCGCTCTCCACTCTTCCACGTCCTCCGCCGCTCCAACAATCCTCGCTCTCCACTCTTCTGCTCCGCTACTCCGCTGATCCTCACGTTCTCGCTCTCCTCCTTCGACTCTCCCTCCGGCTTTCGCGCCGTTGTCCTCTTCCGGGTGCGCTTTACTGCCGAACTGGTCTCCCGATTGGTCCACGGCTGCTGACGTCGGTCCTGCCGTTCCCACCTTCTTAAAGTTACAGTCCCGCAAAGCGGAGTCTGCAACGTCCTGTGGTCGGGGTGGAAACGAAGATTCGTTAATATCTCCACCCTGACCCTCTTCGTCAGTGGCGGTGTGACAGAAGCTTAAAACATTTCTCTTCGTTTGATTGGCATTGTTTCCCTCAGGTTCGCGCCGGGATACTCTTGAGTAGCTGTGCGCGTTACAAGTGGAAAATAACATAACATAACATAACAATTCCTCGGCTACCATTCCAACCCATTGTTAATTTGCCCACTGTCCCGCCTCAGTTTCGTCCCAGCCAAAGGTTGACATGTTCATGCGATTTACAATAACTCATTAATTGTGCTCAATTTTTTTTTTTTTAATTTGTTTAATAATTTCAGTCAAAGCAATGACATCAAATAACAAGAATTCTGTGACAATGGAGCAATATGAAACAAACCTCATCCAGCCCCTCCCCCCCCCACCCCACCCTCAGGTAGAACAAATAGAGGTCCAATACAGTGAAGAAGTACATGTGGTTCAGCAGCTGCACATATGCAAAATAATAGCAATGACGGCCTGGTACAAGGCCCTCCAATAAGGCTACTAATATGAACAAACAATGGAGGCATTCGGGGCTCAAGAGGACTCCTACTATAGAGCAGCTATTGGGACAGTGTGTGGGTCCGAACTTAGAACCAGGTAGAACATACATAGGAAGAGGGCATTATTTATACAGGTTTATAACAGGGCTGGTCTGGGCATCAAGTATGCAGTGAGTGGGGCCCAGAAATCTTTGGGGCGAGACGTCTCAGGTAACTGAGTTTGAGTTTAAAGCATTTATAGAGCGCACGTTCACCTGGCGGTTTCATGGCGCTGTGGTGTACAGAACCCAGAGAACAAGAAGATCAGGGGGAGGCAGAACAAGACAGTTACAGTGGGAAGGCTTGTGCGAAGAGAAAAGTTTTTAGCGCCTTTCGGAAGAGTGAGTATTGAGTAGAAGATCTGAGGTGGGCGGGGAGAGAATTCCAAAAAGCGGGGGCAAGTGTGGAAAATTTCGTGCCCCCCCACTTTTTACGCCTAAAGCGGGGAACTGCCAACAAATGTTGGGAGGATGATCGCAGCTCCCTAATGGGGGCTTAGACTTTAACTTCCGAAGAAATGAAAGCAGGGGCTGCGCCAATACGAGCCTGAAAAGTAATACAGCCCATCTTGAACTGAGCTCGTTCTCGGATAGGGAGCCAGTGCAAGGACTTGAGGAGAGGGGTGATATGGTGTAATCGCCGCAAACTGTAAGCGGGCATGCCACAATGTAGTGCGTTGCCATAATCGAGGCGAGAGATAACCATCGCCAGGACTATGAGTTTTAAGGCAGAAAAAGAAAAGAAACGGGAAACTTTACGAATGGTGCGGAGTGAAAGAAAGGAAGAGGACACCACTAAACTAACCTGGGAGTGCAGAGTGAGGTGGTCGTTCAACTTAATCCCAAGAGTTTTCACAGAGGAAGATGGAGAAGGAGGGGGGCCCAGGGAGGGGGGCCAAAAAAGAGAAGTCCAGGGACTGGAGCAACTACCTGTCAAAACCAGCTTAGTTTTGTCTGGGTTTATCTTCAGGTGGTTGTAATTCATCCAGTCCCGGATAAAAATCATAACAGACTGGAACTTAACCATGGACTCAGGGGATGGGGACAAATTAAAAATAAGCTGAAGGTCGTCCGCATAATTGTAGACGGAGACCTCCATTTGCTGAAGGGCAAAAATAATAGGGGCAATGTACAAGTTAAATAAAAGAGGGGAAAGGGAGGAGCCCTGAGGAACCCCGCATTGTACCTTCCGAAAGTCCGCCGAAAGGTCACCCAGGCGCACTGCCTGGGTGCGGTCCCTCAAGAAGGAGGACAGCCAGACCAAGGCCGAGCCTCCAACCCCCGCCGCCCTGACACGGGAAAGTAAGATGGAATAGTCAACCGTGTCGAAGGCGGCGGAGAGGTCGAGGAAGACCAGGGCCTGGGTATGGTTAGTGTCCATGCCCTCCCTGAGGTTGTCGAGGACCGATAGTACCACGGACTCCGTAGAGTGTGCGGGGCGAAAATTAGCCTGACGGGGGGGGGGCTAAAACGCCGTTCTCCTCCACAAAGGTACTGAGCGCTCTGGTCACATGGCGCTCCAATACCTTCCCCAGAAAGGGCAACAATGACATGGGGCGGTAGTTGACAAGAGCGGAGGGGTCCGTGCCAGGTTTTTTGAGGATAGGGACGATGATGGCCGATTTAAGTGGTTGAATAACAATGCCCTGGGACAGTGAACTATTGAGAAATTTGAGAGGGGGCTGCACACAAACCGAGTAGATGTACTTGAGGATGTGGGCAGGACAGAGGTCTAAAGGGGAACCTGATTTCACCATAGAAAGGAGGGAGATGAAAGACTCTTCTGTCAAGAGGGGGAACGAATCAAGACGTGCCCCGACTGACGGACACTGGGGGTCAACAAAGGAAAGAGGGTGGGGGAGGGATATTGGCTTTAATGTTAGAAATTTTGTCCAGAAAATAAGTGTTGAGGGAGTCGCATAGGTCCTGGGAAGGAGAGGGTTTGAGGGTAGCTCTATCGGAGAAGGCGAGATTGTGTACAATGGAAAAAATTTCTCTAGGCTGATTTTCAGCAGCCAGGATTTTTGAGGAGAAATAAGCAGTCTTAGCAGCCAAAATAGATTGTTTGTACTGGGAAAGGAGGATGACATACTGGGTTTTAAGGTTGGGGCAGTAATCTCGCCTCCAGGCCCGCTCAGCGTGGCGCACAGTTAGTTTTATGGCCTTCAATTTCTCATTGAACCAATGGTTCGCGTCGTTCACACGCCTGGAGGACACCCGCCTGAGGGGAGCGACCGAATCACAGCCTGTCAGGAGCCAGGAATTAATAGAATCAGCTTGTGCGGAGGACGACAGACCGTGTAGATCAGGACTAGATGCAGAGAGTGTGTCAGACAGAGAGGCCACATCCACCTGGTTCCAAGAGCGCGCCCAGATGTTTTTGAGAAGGGGGGCTTGGTGACTGGACTAAGGTGAAGGGAAAAGGAAATCAAGAAGTGATCGGACCAAGTGCAGGGGGAGATGGACAAGGAGGCTATTGGACAATTAAGGGACCAAATCTGATCAAGGATGTGACCCTGAATGTGAGTGGGGGAATGAACGTGGGAGTCAAAATTGAGGGAACGAAGAGTATCCGAGAATTCTTTAGAAGTCGAGCATTCTGCGGGGTCTGAGGGCCAAAAATTAAAATCTCCTAATACCAAGATGGAGGAGTTGTTGACCGCTAAAGTGGCCACCAGATCTTGGAATTCGGAGAGAAAATGTTGAGAAGGTTGAGGGGGCCGATACATAAGCAAGCAGGTGAGTGGGACTCTGAAAGACGGTGACCGGACAACTAAAAAGTCTGATGAACCAATAGGGGAAAAAGTTAGAGGCTGAAAGGAGAATTCTGTACGGGTAATCAGAGCGACGCCGCCGCCAGACTTGCCGGAGGGTCGGTCGGCGCGCAGAGCATAATATGAGGCAGGAAGGGCAGCCAACAGAGAAGGAAGGGAGTTGTCACAAAACCAGGTCTCCGTGAGAAATAGGAGATCCGGCTTGTGCGAGTCCAATAAGATGAAAAGTTTGTGACAGTGCTTTACTGCTGACCAAGTATTAAGATAGTAAACGGATAGGGTAGCTGGCAAGGGAGGAGCAGGGACATCGGGAGATGAACCGGGGGGGGGGGGGGGGGGAGAAGGAATGGGGGGGTAAGGACGGGAGATAAGGGAGTGGACAAGGAGCTGTCAATCCCAGTCTAGCGATGTGCAAAATTGCAGAATCAGCCGAAGGCCACAGGCCTTGGAGGTTGCGGAGCTGCACAGAAGAGTATTGTAGAATTTGGGCATGGTGGGGAGCCCCTAGGCCCGGCCGGGCGCAGATGGGCTTTGCTTTGGCGCGCCGACGGCGCGCCCGCTGCGCTCTTCCGCTGCGCTTCCGGAAGATGCACATAATTTATACGGAAATGTTAACGGCAGGGGGCGTGTCGTCTCAAAAAGGGGCGTGGCCTGTTGGCTCGGCGAAATGGCAGTAATGGAGTTAATACTTTATCCCGTGGCAGCGCTAAGATCCGCTGCACGGGTATGTCAGGAGCGTAAGAGGTGCCCAGAAACAGAGCGCTGAGAGGATGTCAGGTACAATTTAAAATTACAATGAGAAAAGTGACACTCAAATTCTAAAATTAGCTTTGAAGTCGTGCTCCCGGCTTCCACCTCAGGAGGTTCAGGTACAATTGTGAGACGCTAGCATTCAGCGTCCTTTTGTAGTGACGGCAGGGGGCGTGTCGTCTCAAAAAGGGGCGTGGCCTGTTGGCTCGGCGAAATGGCGGCAATGGACTTAATACTTTAGCCCGTGACAGCGCTAAGATCCGCTGCACGGGTATGTCAGGAGCGTAAGAGGTGTCCAGAAACACAGCGCTGGGAGGATGTCAGGTACAATTAAAAATTTCAATGAGAAAAGTGACACTCAAATTCTAAAATTAGCTTTGAAGTCGTGCTCCCTGCTTCCGCCTCAGGAGGTTCAGGTACAACTCCTCCTCATAGCTGCGTTTTGCAGTACAGCAAATCACGAAGCCATTTTTTTAAGTCGGAGTGGTTTTCGCACCCCAACATTGCGCCACAGCCCTCTTCGCAAACAGGGTGGACACTGCAACCTTGTGTCTGTTACAAGGTTTGAGGTGTTTTACATAACTTAGTAGGCAGTGCGCGGGTTCCAATATTATATCAGTAAGCAGTTTCGTCACTTCAGACCAAAAGGCAAACACACCCGCACATTGCAATGCCACATGTAGAAAGTCTGCGTCTACCATTCCACACCGCCCGCAATTAGCAGTTTCTCGAAGGCCATATTTAAATAACTGTACAGGGGTATAATATAATTGATGTAGATATTTGAAATTAATTATTCTGAGGTTGCAGTTGGCCGTGAGGCGGCCGGTGAGGGCACAACATGCAGTCCATACATCCGGAGTGAGGGCATTCCCCAGCGCTGCCTGCCATCTAACACAGGAGGGGTGCTAATGCTGCTCTCGCAAGGACGCATTATAAAGTTTAGTAATTAGGTCCCATCGCTCTTCTCCCGCCAGCATCGCCTGCAATGCCTGTACAGTCGTAGGTTCAGCCGGGTAGTCCGAATATACAGTCTTAATGGCCTGCCGCACTCGTATGCATGTAAAGCCAAACATAAAGCCTCGGTCCACGCCCTTCTGCGCATCTTGCAGTGATTTAAATTGACCATTCGTATATAGATCTCCTATTCGCGAAATACCTACTTTGGCCAACTCACTGAGAGCCTGCCTCTCACGTGCCGCTGAGATATCTGGGTGCGATGTCAGGGGCAGTGACGGAGCATAGAGGTAAGATATCTGAGCCCTTTCCGCCAACTTACGCCAAGCCCACGCTATTTACTGTACAGGGTTTATCTCGGTCCGCGGGCCATCCGTGCCCCCCCCCGACAGGGTTGCCGCCTGCACTGTCATTGGAAGCACTGCATCTGATTCTATCGCCACATGAGGCATCCCCGTCCTGCCGGCCCACCGGCGTTACCTGCGGTTCACGGTAGGCCACGAGCACTTTCAACATTTCTGTTCTCCCCTTCGGCCTCACCAGTGCCCCTCGGGTGTTCACGAAAGTGATGGCGGTGGTTGCAGCTCATCTGCGCAGATTAGGGGTTCCAGTCTTCCCCTATCTCAACGACTGGTTGTCCCAGGCAGTCGTCTCCCACCTCCAGACTACGGCCGACCTCCTGCATTTGCTGGGGTTTTCCATCAATGTGCCGAAGTCACACCCGAGTCCCTCCCAGAAGCTCTTCTTCATCGGAGCGATTCTGGACTCGGCACAGTATCCTCTGGAACAGCGGGTTCGGGATATTCAGGCTCTGATTCCGATCTTTCAGCCTCTATCCCGGGTTTCGGTCAGGTTGGTGCTGCGGCTTCTGGGTCTGATGGCCTCCTTCATCCTGCCGGTACATCAAGCTCGGTGGCGGATGCGGGCTCTGCAGTAGTACCTGAAGTTTCAGTGGGTCCAGCATCGGGGCAAGCTGTCCGACCATGTCTTGATCTCGGAGGGCACTGCCAGACAGTTGCAGTGGTGGCTCACGGACCGCGATTGGGTCAGTGGCAGATCCCTCTCCCTACCCCACCCGGAGCACGTAGTGGTGACGGATGCGTCCCTCCTGGGATGTGGGGGCCACATGGGAGAGGTGGAGATCAGAGGCCGCTGGTCTCCGGCGGAGTCCCGGCTCCATATCAACCTATTGGAGCTGCGGGCGATCCGACTTGCACTGAAGGCATTCCTCCCCTCTGTTCGGGGGAGTGTAGTGCAGGTGTTCACGGAGAACACCACTGCCATGTGGTATTGCAACAAACAGGGCGGGGGGGGTCGTGGACCCTTTGTCAGGAGGCTCTGCGCCTCTGGACATGGCTGGAACATCAGGGCATCAGCCTGGTGGTTCAACACCTGGCGGGCTCTCTGAACGCCAGGGCGGACGAACTCAGCCGCCGGTGCATGGTGGATCACGAATGGCGTCTGAACTCGGACGTGGCGCAAGGCCTCTTTCGGCAGTGGGGAGAGCCTTGGTTAGAGCTATTTGCCACCGAAGAGAACGCGCAATGTCAGCAGTTCTGCGCGTTGGAATTTCCAAGCCGGCACTCGCTCGGAGACGCTTTTCGTCGCGAGTGGAGCTGCAGTCTATTGTACCCCTTTCCGCCTATACCACTTCTGCCCAGAGTGCTGAAGAAGATCGGGCGCGACCGGGCCCAGGTCATCCTTGTGGCTCCGGATTGGGCACGAAGATCCTGGTATCCCGAGCTACTCAGTCTATCGATCGATCCCCCGATTCGACTACCTCTTCAGGAGGACCTTCTGTCGTAGCAGCAGGGGACGGTCCTCCACCCGAACCTGTCCAGCCTCCACCTCCATGCGTGGAGATTGAGCGGCGGCAGTTGTTGCCATTTGACTTGCCTCCTGAAGTCTGTAATGTTATTCTGGCAGCCTGGCGTCCCTCCACAAAATCGGTATACGCCTGCAGGTGGAACAAATATGTGGCATGGTGCACAGCAAAGGCTGTGGATCCCCTTTCCGCCGCTCTTTCTGAGGTTCTCCTGTTTCTTCTTTCCCTGGCCCAACAGGGCTCTGCTCTGGGCACCCTCAAGGGATATCTTTCAGCTATTTCTGCCTTCTTACGGCTTCCAGATCAGCCTTCTCTTTTTAAATCCCCCGTTGTTTCTCGATTCTTTAAGGGCATTACTCACATATTTCCTCCTGTCCCCTTCGTAATGCCTCAGTGGGATATGAATCTAAGCTTGACCTATCTGATGTGCGCTCCCTTTGAGCCACTTCATAGTTGTCCCCTTCGTCTTCTGACTCGTAAGACTGCTTTTCTGGTTGCCATCACCTCTGCTAGAAGGGTGAGTGACCTCCAGGCTCTCTCTTCTAAGCCTCCTTTCCTTTCTGTCCATCCGGATAAAGTTGTTCTTAGGACTCGTCCTTCCTTTCTCCCTAAGGTGGTAACTGCCTTCCACATCGATCATTCTGTTACTCTGCCCACCTACTTTCCGCATCCCTCGAAAGAGGAAGAGAGGCTCCACCGTCTGGACCCAAAGCGGGCGCTGTCCATCTATCTGGCCTGCACCAAACAGTTCCGGGTGGACGACCAACTCTTTGTTGGCTACGTGGGCGCTAAGAAGGGGCGGGCGGTGCCCAAGCGAACCATCTCTCGGTGGGTCGTTTTGTGCATCAAGGCCCGTTATTCTCTAGCTAAAAAGGAACCTCCTGTAGGGCTGAGGGCCCATTCCACACAGGCCACAGCGGCGACCACTGCCCTGGGCCGGGGAGTCCCCTTGCAGGACATTTGTCAGGCAGCAACGTGGGCCTCGCTGCACACGTTTGCCAAACATTATTGCCTGGACAGCCAAGTCCGGAGAGACGGCTTCTTTGGCCGTTCTGTTCTCCAGGACTTTCTGGTGTGATGTTGGTTCGCAGACCCACCGCCGGGGTTGTTTTTTTTGCCAGGGTATCTATTCTAAGGTGAGGAATCTAACTAACGTGTTTCTTTCAGATGAACAAGTTACTTACCTTCGGTAACGATATATCTGTAAGAAACATTAGTTAGTTAGATTCCTCACCGACCCACCCATCCTCCCCGTTGTGCTAACCGATATCTAGGGTTGAGGTCATCCCGTTCAGGGCCCTAGATTCTTGGCACCAGTGTCAGTCTCTTGCATGGCTCTGCGTTCCTGGCGCGGAAAGCTATGTCTAAGTACTCCGACGTCATTCCGGCGATCACGACGCCGACGACGGACGCGGAGCCGCAGACGACGCCTAGCGACGCGCAAGGGTATTGCTGATAAAAAATCTTTGCGGATCCAGCCTGACGCCTGGAGCTATTCCAAGGTGAGGAATCTAACTAACTAATGTTTCTTACAGATATATTGTTACCGAAGGTTAGTAACTTGTTCTTTAGCACCCGCCCAACGTGCTCTCACCTTTGTTGCCGAGTCAGCGGTGAGGTGGGTCTCTTGCAGTAAGGCCACGTGCACTCCCATATGGTCCAAATATGCAAAAACTGATCTGATCTAATCTTTTTAGGATTGTTGAGCCCTCGCACATTCCAGGTGAGGAATCTAGCGATAAACCATCATCAATAAACAAAAACACCAATATCCTAGGACATACAATGCAGGTCTGAAGGAACCAAGTGTAACGGACCAAAGAATATTGAATAAAATCCCATTGCAATTCTGCCATACCTTCAAAGAACCCCCCCCGACCCCCCTCTCACTTCGACACCCCCAACTCGCCAAAGCCATCCCGTCCCTTCAGATCCCAACCCCAACTAAGAACAAAGAGATGAGAACATAAACGGGGTACACCCATTGGGGGGCGTCTGAGAGCTTCTGGTCTCCTATCTGGTAGGAGGTGGCTGAGCCAAGCGATTGCTACACCTGAAACCCAAGCCCGTGCCAAACATGTTGTAAGCCCCAAGAGGCAATAGTGTTTAGTCCATCAAGGACCATCCTCCTGCAAGAGAAAATGTTACGCATCGCCTGAAAACTGCATAAATCTATATCGAAGAGGGCTATAACTTCCCAATCTGATTCTCAGTGTACCAAAGCGTAATGAACTGTCCCTGTGCCATCATCAATCTTCATTCTCAGATACTGCTCGAGATTCTCGTTGTCTCCTTTTCAGTTGTTTAGCGTGTTCCAATACGGCCTTGGGAGTTGTGAATATGTTGTAATCGCTGTCTGAGCCTATCTTCAAGTGGGCGGGGTATAGCATTGCGTATGGGACCCCTTCAGTTTGCAGAAACTTTTTCACAGCGCCAAACTCTCTGTGCGCCGTTTGCACAGCCACGGTGAAATCTGGGAAGAAGGAGAGAGTGTTTCCCTGATATTCAATTGTCCCCTTTACCCTGGCCATACGTAATATAGTGTTGCGGTCCCTGTAGTTAAGCACCCGAGCAATAATGGGGCGTGGCGGGGCACCTGGGACCGGTCGAGCTTCAAGTGAGCAATGAGCACGCTCAATAATAAACATGGGTGACAGTTGGTCAGTACCAAAAATAGCTGCGATCAGTGTTTCAACAAATGTCTCCATTCTCCCCACATTCGTGGACTCTGGCAGCCCCGTGATTCGAATATTGTTCCACCGGGAACGAACTTCCAAACCCTCGTTCTTTGCCTGAATAAGAGAGAGGACCTTTTTCCAAGTTCAGAGATTTCCCTGTAACTGCGCTCAACCCATCTTCCGTGGCAGACACCCTTTGCTCAACTTCCCCCATGCGGGCGTTCTGTTTCTTTTGCTGGGACGACATATGATCAAGACATTGGTTAACAGCCGCCATCGTGCCCTCTATAGATGGAAGGCTGCACTGCATGGCAAGAAGTGTGGTTTCCAATGTGGGTTGTCCGATATCCTGGGCATCTGCCTCAGAGTCCGAAGCTGCTTTTTGTGAGGGCTTAGGGTCTTTGCGCGCCTCAAACGTGAGGCGAGGCTGCAATATGTCAGTCCGGCCCATGATGGCGGCCAGGGGGAGTTCTCTGTAGCACACGGGGAGGAGCAGCGCCCTTGAGGCACACGCCAGTACATTGAAATGATCTGTTAGCCACTCCGGTAAACGTTACTAGGCCCCCTACCACACTCAGCAGTAGGGATAAGGAGGATAACTGCCACTTAGTCAAGGGAAAACAGCCATGTCACGAGGGTGGTACAGGGCACCCCTCTAACCCAGAGTGCCAACTCACCAGTCTATTCGCATGTCCACAAATTCAGGGGATCAGGTAGCCCAGTAATCTATTGTGTTGGGAAAAGAGGCGCAAAGCTAAGATATCAAGTCCCAGGCCACCAATGCGGGACCAGCCGAAGCTATATTCACCTCTCAATCAGGGTTGCAGGCAATACCTGAAAGCGTGGTAAAATGGCGCCAGGTAGGTAATACAAAACTATAGTTTCTCTGTTTGCCGGAGATATCCTGTGGTGTTCAGCAGCGAGCGCTTGCCTGGGACATCTGTGTCTCTGTGTGTATCTCCCCAAGGCAAACGCTGTTGTTAAAGGATTGTAGGGGAAGCAGCACCAGGGGCCCTCGATGTGAGACTGCGGTAATCAACGGCCCGGCCACTCCGCCACGGTGGCTCGTGCACCCTAGTACCCGGCAGCAGCGCCCAGGCCGCAGACCGCGCTAGGCCAGCCCCACCTCCCCGAACGCAGGCCCAGCACAGGTCGCATCCCCACTCACCGCCGCCAGCACCGGGGGCACAAGCGCCATCACCCACCATCAGTTTTCTCTCAGCGGTGCCCAGTCTCAGGGGGCCCTCTCACCGCCGTTCTCCGTCGGAGCTGCTTGTAGGATACGGAGCCCGTGGCAGTGCCCCTAGATCAGCAGTCCGCTGCAGCCCGGTCAATATTGCTGGTGAAGTCGCTAGCACCGAACGTGCCGCCGCCGACTTCGTTAGTAACATTTGGACATGATTTTGGTTTATCGTTACCCTCTCTGCACATTGGCAGGTTACATGTCCTCCACTCTGAGGGCCCTTTGGGAGCTCAGTCGTATGCTCTACTGTTGGAGCTCCAGCTTGTTGTGTTAACAATGTGCAATCTGAAATGGCTCCCTCGTGACCTAAATTTCTTTTAAAAGTCTGAAATTAATTTAGCTTCTTTGTTTTATCAATGTGTTAACAATGGGTCCACATTGAGCAGTGTCAGTAACAACAAGCGGCGGATGTCAAAAGGTAGGGACAAATAAGATCTAAAAGGGTAACGGGACCCAGCCACAAGATCTCCACCTCTCTATTCCGCCTACCATATCAACAACATGCACTGTATCAAACAGTCATTGTGTCAGCTCGCAAGTGGCTTGTAAGGTGAACATGCTGCTGTTAGCTACCCTCTCCTGTGTTTGCTATTGAGTGGTGTTTCTGCGCTCTACACCACTCCCCACTTGTGGCGATATGTGTTCTGGGTCGTTGTGCGCCAGGAGTGGCTCATTTTGGAAGTCTTGCAAGATTGTGTCCCAGTAGGCAGCTATAGGGATCTTGCAAAGTCCCAGGGTTTCTTCTCTACGCAGCGATATGTTCTCGGCCTTGGCCTATGTCAGCCTCGATTGCCTCCAAATTAAGTTCTGCAAGCATGGTGGTGTCGTGGCTTCTCGGCTTGCCCAGTAGTGGCATTGCCGGTGCATATGGGGTAGTGGCATGCGTAATGTATAGACTTCACCTGTAGCAATGATGCGAGACCCGCAGAAGCAATGGGCCAGGTGACCTCTCATGAGCACAGGGGTGGAATAGTCAGAGCAGCGCCGCAGACACCCAGTATGGCGAAGAGGTGCAGTATCGGCATCTGCCTCTCTGCCATCCACCTAGCCGCCCACTGCAGCTGAAAGGCGAGGTAAAATTGTTCCATGTTGGGAACTGCTAGTCTGCCCTGGTCGATGGGTAAGTACAGCTTAGTGAAAGCCACGTGACACCAGGTGTTATTCCAGATGAATTCTCTCATGACACACTCAAAGTTACGAAATGGGCGTGGGGCAATGTAGAGGGGCAGGTTGGTGAAATAGTACAGTAAGCAAGGCAGGACCACCATCTTAAGAAGTGCAACTCGTCCCATAACCGAGAGGGGGAGCGAGCGCTAGAACACAATCTGGGATTGAACTGACGTTATGGCTCTTACGAGATTACCTTCCATCTGGTCGGCTGGTTGATGGTGGATCCTAATCCCCAGGTACCTAAACACATTTAGTTGCCACGGAATGGGAACACCTTTGAGTGTCAGTTTGGACCCAGCCATATGCAAATCATTGTTGGCCTTGCTCCAATAGGAACAGTCCAGCCCAGAATTACCGGGCCAAGTCCTCCCTGAAATGGAACACAAGCTCCCTAAGACTGGTTTCACCCTGATTGGGGCTCATCAGTCTGGTGTGCTTAGCTCCACCTTCAGGACATTACTGTGCACTTGTCTTTTTTTGGCCAGCTCGGTTTGTTTTAATGTTTCTGTGATAATCCAGGTATGATTGTTACTTTGATCAGCTGTGAAATTTCAGTCAGGAAAATACTCTTTGTATAATATCTTAATTTGTCTTTCTGGTATAATGGTGCTATTTTTCCGTTTTTACAACTGCTTAATGTGCTCGTATTTTTCATACTGGTTTTGTGTGTGTGTGTGTGTGTCGGTCATAGTCATAACTAAGAAAACCTGTTAATTTGTGTGCACAACTTCTTTGTTGGTTGATCTGTCAAGGTGATAGTATTAAAGAATTATTTCTTCAGTCCACTGGGCACACGTCTGGTCCAACAAGGCACTGATACGCAAATAGAATTTCCTATTGTGGCAGAACTACATTTTGATTTCCACATATATAGGTCTTGTTTTGCTAATATTTAAACAGATTCATAATCACCTGTACTTACGCTCTACATTTTTCGTAGGGAAGTTTTATTTTTCCTGTTAGTGCTACTAACACATTTTCAGAACATATCCAGGGTCCTCTATTCGCAAATATCCTGTGGTCCTTCCTTGTCCTTTTGAAATCAAACACTTCTGAGAAAAAGAGCGCAAAGGACATGTGGTGCCAGTTATTTCCCAGATATACGTCTTTGAACAGCATAGTTTCACAACACATCTGGACATCTCTGGCACCATGAGGTGTGCAAGTTAGAGTGTTAAATGCTTTCAGTTTCTTCTTATCTCATGCTTAGGCATATTTGGGGGGAAAAAGAATCTGTAGGAAAAAAAGATTTCCTTCAGAATCAGTGTAAAGGTTTCTTGTGGTATAGTAATGACACATTATATCTGAAAGAGACCCGTTAGTGATAGATTTCTTACCTTAGAATATCCCCAGGCGTCTGACTGGATCCGGAAGGTGTTGCTAGCAGTACCCCTACACGTCAGTAGGTGGCGTCGTGCAGCTCCACGTCCGTCGCTGGCATCGTAAGCGCCGAGATGACGTCACGAAGACTACTTAGGCACCACCTAAGTGCGCTGACGTCAGTTATTTTTTTTCTGCGCCAGAAAGCGCAGATCCGGTTAGAGCATGTACCTCAGTCACTTTTTGACCACCCTTTTTTAGACTATTGTCTCCTTTACAATTTGGTTTCCTTGGTGCACGTAGGGATGCCTGGATTTAAGTTTTGTGGGGCCTGCCGTCGCAATATGTCGGTGGCGGACCCCAACGATGTCTGCCTCTACTGCCTGGAGAACGACCACGACTCCCGGTCCTGTCGGGCCATGGCCCGAAGGCCTTGAGGGAGCGGCGCCGGAAGCTGCTGGAGGTCCGGCACTCGACCCAGTACCGTTCCCGGTCCAGGGGCCTTTCCAGGGACTGCTCCAGGGACCGCTCGCAGGGCTGCAGTCGTCGCTCCTCGGACTCCAACTCTTCACCCTCGGATTCGGGTAAGAGACGACACAAAAAGAAGTCGAAGAAGCGTGTTCGCTCTCCAACGTCCCCCCGTCGGTCCCCGGATGCGGACGAGGGTGACAGGGGTTCTGCCCCTGCGGCTCCTTCGGAGCCTGGGAGTCCTGCGGCCTACCCACCTTACCCTGGTCCGTCGGCGACTCCCGCACAGGTTCAAGAATTTCTTGCTACCATGGACCGCCTCTTTAGGCCTCCGGCTCCCGCCGGCCCCCGCAGTCGTGTGTTTGGATCCCGTTGGGCTGCCGGCGAATCCAGCTTCGGCACCACAGGATCCTGCGCCTTTGGCTCCGGCCACGGCGCCACAAGGTCCAGCGCTGCCGGCTCCGGCGTCCGCGCCACCCTCGGCTCCGCCTCCGGCGCCGCAGTGGGTGCCATTTGTTCCGCCCTTGCCCAAGTTCCAGGACCATTTTGTTCCTACCAGGGATCTGCATTGGGACACGGCGCTGGCGCAGTTTGTTCCTTCTCTGGCTCCTGCTCTGCCGCCGTGGTCTGTGCCACCTGCGACGGAGGGGGAGGACGACTGGGAGGGGTCCTGAAGGCTGCTCTCCACCGCTACCAATTTGAGAGCTTTCAAAAGGTCCGAGGACCCTCTCGCCCATCAGTGTGACTGCAAGCAGGATTGGGCGGTTGACTTGGAGGATGCTGGCGACCTCGACATCTCCTCTGACCCGGGGTTTGCCTCTCCCCCGCCTACCATGAAGGAGGGCACCTCCTATACGATGGTGCTCCTTCGGGCAGCTGAGGTGCTCAACCTTGATCTCCCTACGGTGGCCCTCAAAACTAATCTCCTCACTCAAGTGCTCCAGACGGCGTCCACTTCGTCGGAGCCCCTGCTACCATTTGACGACGCCCTCACTGACGTCTTGCTGGGCACTTGGTTGCTGCCAGCCACAAGGGCCCCAGTTGATGATAATGTCACCAGGCGTCACCGCCCGGCGCCTGGTGACCCCGCTTTTCTGACCACTCATCCTACGCCAGAGAGCCTGGTTATCCAAGCCTCGACGTCACAGAGTGCCTTTCCCACGGCTCCGCCGGATAAGGACTCTAAGAAGCTGGAGCAGTTCGGTAAGCGGTCGTTCTCTTCGGCCAGCTTGGGGCTGCGGTCGGTGAACACAGCATACCTATTGGTTCGCTATTCCCACGCGGTGTGGGATACGGTTGCACAGCTGTTGCCTCAGTGTCCTGAAGAGACTCAGGCTGTGCTGTCCCAAGCTGTTGCCGAGCGCAAGGATGTGGCCAAGTTCGCCATTCGGTGTGGTTTGGACATCGCAGACTCACTGGGTAGGGTGATTTCTACGACTGTGGTGCTTCGTCGCCACGCCTGGTTGAGATCTACCGGGTTGTCGCCCGATGTCCAAGGCTCACTTATGGACATGCCCTTTGTTGGCACTCACCTGTTTGGCGATAAGGCCGACAGTGCACTGGAGCGTTTTAAGGACTCGCGTGCCATGGCCAAGTCCTTGGGTCTTTCCGCAAAAAGCCCAGCCACTCCTGGTTTTCGTTCCTTTCGTGGCCATGGCAGAGGCACCCAGGCCCGTTCCTTCAGCAAGCCTGGCAGACCCAGCCTCAGCACAGACGTGGTTTCTGCAGGAGCGTGTCTGGGAAAAAGCGTGGGGGTCAGTCCAACTCTGCCCCCTCTTCTTCTACCTCCAAACCTTCCTAATCCGAGCTTGGTGGAGCACCCCACGCCAGTGGGTGGCAGGATCCGCCATCACCTCCCCCACTGGCATGCTATTACATCGTACAAGTGAGTGTTGCAGATCCTCTGCAAGGGTTACTCCCTTCCCTTTCAGTCCACCCCTCCAGCCATGCCACCTCGGTACCACCGCATGTCGGGGGCCCACTTAGCAACTCTCCAGCAGGAAGTTCCGGCCCTCTTGGCCAAGGGGGCCATCGAGTGCGTTCCTGGGCCAGTCGGGAGTAGTTGTTATTCCCACTACTTTCTGGTCCCCAAGAAGGACAAAGGGGGTCTGCATCTCATCTTGGATCTCCTCGAACGTCAACCGCTTCCTCCGGAAGGCAAAGTTCAAAATGCTGACTCTATCTCAGGTCTTGGCTGCCCTCGACCCTGGAGACTGGAGGGTAGCGTTGCACTTGCAGGACGCATATTTTCACATCCTCGTCCTGTCGGCCCACCGGCGTTACCTGCGGTTCATGGTAGACCAGGAGCATTTTCAGTTTGCCGTGCTCCCCTTCGGCCTTACCAGCGCCCCTCGGGTGTTCACGAAGGTGATGGCGGTGGTCGCAGCTCACCTGCGCAGGTTGGGGGTGTCAGTCTTCCCTTACCTCGACGACTGGTTGCTGAAGGCGGGCTCGCCCCAGGCAATCGTCAACCACCTTCAGACTACGGCCGACCTCCTGCATTTTCTGGGATTCTCCATCAACGTGCCGAAGTCGCACCTGAGTCCCTGTCAGAAGTGCCCCTTCATCGGAGCTGTTCTGGATTCAACGCTGTTTTGGGTTTTTCCTCCCGAGCAGTGAATCCGGGATATTCAGGCTCTGATGCCGATCTTTGAGCCTCTATCCAGGGTTTCGGTCAGGATGACCCTCCGGCTCATGTCCAGATCTTGGAGGGCACTGCACGACAATTGCAGTGGTGGCTCACGAATCGCGATTGGGTCAATGGCAGATCTCTCTCCCGTCCCTAACCGGAGCATACAGTGGTGACGGATGCATCCCTCCTGGGATGGGGCGGCCACTTGGGAGAGGCGCAGATCAGAGGCCTCTGGTCTCCAGCGGAGTCCCGGCTCCATATCAACCTTTTGGAGCTTCGGGCGATCCGTCTTGCACTGAAGGCATTCCTTTCCTTTGTCCGGGGAAGTGTGGTGCAGATGTTCACGGACACCACCACCGCCATGTGGTATTGCAACAAACAGGGCGGGGTGGGGTCGTGGACCCTATGTCAATAGGCTCTGCGCCTCTGGACATGGCTGGAACATCAAGGCATTACATTGGTGGTTCAACACCTGGCAGGTTCTCTGAACGCCAGGGCGGACAAACTCAGCCGTCGGTGCTTGTTGGATCACGAATGGTGTCTGCACTCGGACATGGCACCAGGTCTCTTTCTGCAGTGGGGAGAGCCTTGGTTAGATCTATTCGACACCAATGAGAACGCGCAATGTCATCAGTTCTGCGCTTTGGAATTTCCAAGGCGGCACTCGCTCGATGACGCTTTTCGTCGCGAGTGGAGTTGCGGTCTGTTGTACGCCTTTCCTCATATACCACTTCTGCCCAGAGTGCTGAAGAAGATTCGACACGAGCGGTCCCAAGTCATCCTTGTGGCTCCGGATTGGGCACGAGGATACTGGTATCCCGAGCTACTCAGCATGGCGATCGATCCTCCGATTCGACTGCCTCTTCGGGAGGATCTTCTGTCGCAGCAGCAGGAGACGGTCCTCCACTCGAACCTGTCCAGCCTCCACCTCCATGCGTGGAGATTGAGCTGCAACAGTTGACAGCTTTTAATCTTCCTTCCGAAGTCTGTGATGTCATTCTGGCAGCCAGGCGTCCCTCCACTAAAACGGTATACGCCTGCAGGTGGAACAAGTTTGTGGCATGGTGCACAGCTAAGGCAGTGGATCCCATTTCTGCCCCTCTTTCCGAAGTCCTTCTGTTCCTTCTTTCTTTGGCCCAGCAGGGCTCTGCTCTGGGCACTATCAAAAGTTATTTTTCGGCCATCTCCGCCTTTTTACGGCTTACAGATCAGCCTCCTCTTTTTAAGTCCCTGGTTGTTAACCGTTTCCTAAAAGGCATTACGCACAAGTTTCCTCCCGTGCCGTTCATAATGCCTCAATGGGACTTAAACCTTGTTTTGATATATCTGATGTGCGCTCCCTTCGAGCCCCTTCATACCTGTCCTCTGCGTCTTCTCACTTTCAAGACGGCTTTCCTGGTAGCTATCACCTCTGCCCGAAGAGTGAGTGAGCTCCAGGCTCTTTCTTCCAAACCTCCTTTCCTTTCTGTTCATCCCAACAAGGTGGTTTTGAGGACTTGTCCTTCTGTCTTGCCAAAGGTTGTCACGCCCTTCCTCATCGGGCAGACCATCACTTTGCTCACCTTCTTTCAGCCTCCACATCCTTCAAAATAGGAAGCGAGGCTCCACCGTCTGGACCCAAAACGTGCGCTCTCGTTCTGCCTGAAGCGCTCACAACAGTTCCGGGTGGATGACCAGCTTTTTTTTGGCTACATGGGCACCATAAAAGGTCAGGCAGTGCACAAACGGACCATCTCTCGGTGGGTCGTTCTCTGCATCAAGGCCTGTTACTAGTTGGCTTAGAAGGAGCCTCCTGTGGAGCTGCGTGCCCATTCTACCAGGGCAACGGCGGCCACTACTTCCTTGGGACGCGGCGTCCCCTTGCAGGACATTTGTCAAGCAGCTACGTGGGCCTCGCTGCACACGTTTACCAAGCATTACTGCCTTGACGGTCAGGTCCGGAGAGACGGCTTCTTTGGCCGTTCTGTTCTCCGTGACATTCTGGTGTAATCTATTTGCAGACCCACCACCGGGGATGGTATTGTTGGGGTATCTATTCTAAGGTAAGAAATCTATCACTAACGTGCCTCTTTCAGATGCACAAGTTACTACTTGTGTAACGATATATCTGTAAGAGACATTAGTTAGTGATAGATTCCTTACCGCCCCACCCATCCTCCCCGTTCTGCAAACTGATTTCTAGGGTTAAGGTCATCCCTTTAAGGTCCCTAGTTTCTTGGCACCAGTGGTCAGTTTCTAGCATTGCTCTGCGCTCCTCGCACGGAAAGTCGTGTACTGAACTGACGTCGGCGCGCATGGGTGGCGCCTAAGTAGTCTCCGTGACTTCATCTCGGCGCTTACGACGCCAGCGACGGACGCGGAGCCGCACGACGCCACCTACTGACGCGTAGGGGTACTGCTAGCAAAACTTTCCGGATCCAGTCTGATGCCTGGGGATATTCTAAGGTAAGGAATCTATCACTAACTAATGTCTCTTACAGATATATCGTTACACAAGTAGTAACTTGTGCATTACTGTATATTTGATATATTGATACAACACTCTACAAAGCTGTTATTGTTAAGTTCCTTGAAAGGTTGACTCAGCTTTTCATTTTTGTGACATAGACAAAAGAGTGGTACCACTGAACAGAATGCATCAAAACTTTTTTCTTTAATGGAATTCATGCGTACTCACACAATTTTAGAGAAATCTCAGTTTTTTGTGTATTTGAAGAGCGTAAATCTTTTTTTAATGCATTTGTAACATGTTTGTAGGGTGTTCTTTAAAAGCTATATGAGCTGGAATTGATTTTCGAAAATGCCGTTTTTTATCAATTGGGTAATTCATCTATTTCCCAAGACCAGTTTCTGAGTTGAATTTTTCTCATGTTTAACTAAGACTGCATTAAAACGTATGATTTTCTTACTTGATTTAGAAATCAGTTAATTATATTTTTCTCTGTTGGTTTATCACACATGTTAATGTTGTGCTGATCTTGTTTTTCAGGGTAAAAACCATCATCATAACCAGAATGAACATTTTCAATCTGATGGCCATGGTAAGTGTATAACAGACATTTTCTTGAAAGTGATATGCTCTTGAAAATTATGCATTCTATTGCTCAAATTACCATGTTTCCTCCTGGATATCTTTTATTGAGTTTGACATGTAGTGCTGTTTTCTCAGCAGTGGAGTTCTCATTGATTGAAAATGTGTACATTATTCATTCTACATTGTTACGGTCTTACAATAGCAATTATTGTAATTAATGTATAGACTTTACACTCATCATGTGTTGATTGAGGATGCCATTGAATTATTCGATTCTGAAGGTATTTTTAATAATTTACCAGGATTGTAATTTTTTTTTTAAATACACATTGGAAGGCTGTAGCACTGCTTTGACAAAGCAGATGCCTTGATTGTATTTCTATTGGTATTTATTTTTCCCATAACCTTACTGAGGCCTGCAAAGACTCTCTGAGGTAAGTCTTTGCTACTTATCAAAATATATCTCACATCTTCATTGTTGAAATGAAAATAAATTACTCTTTTCAACAATTTTAAAGAACATACAGGTAACACTGTCTTTCTGCATGACCTTCAATTTGTAATCTCATAAGGAAGAAAGCAAGGGGATAAGTCTTGCTTTTCCAGAATACATAGAGCATCCTATGCTTTGGGAGAGACATATATTTTGCACAGTTTTCTTGTTGTCAGCTAGAAGTATCAGGTTTCTGTAGGGTCTTCATACATTTCTGATACAAAATATCAGGCATACACTGAAGAGATAACCCCATAAATGACAAACTGTACACAATAAAGACCTGACCAGAGCAAATACTTATGCAGTGTTTGTGCTCTTATTGCTAGTGCATTTTGTTGTTTGCACTGCGCCTCTTTCTCTTTTAATACCTAAAATGAGTCATTCATTGACTGCACGTTTTCATTTGCTTAAGGCATCCTAGCCAGCCTGTTTTTTGGTCTGTGAGACAATAGTCTGGTTTCTCAGTGACTCAGCCTTTACCTCATGGCATTTGCAAGTTCGACAAACCCATGATTGAGGGTGTATCTTCCACCATCACTTGCTCTTCAGTCAATAAGAACAGAGAGCGTATGTGACCCTGTTCTAAATTCATATACTGTCCATTAACTACCATCTAATGGTTGTTTCATAGATATTCTTAATATAAATAAAGTTTTACTTTTGAGCATTGACTGTAAGTTGGGTCAGTGTGATTTAGACTGTAAGCCCACAATAACCCAGTATGTGACCGGCATGTTCAGGTTATTTTTTTTGTATTGGTTTTGGAAATAAGAAAATGCTGAGAGAGATATTTTTCATAGAATTCGGAAGTGTGTCGGCTAATTCGGGAGCAGTCGAAAGATCTGGGGTTTCTAAGACATTGACTAATAGGCTGTCCTGATGATATAGAACAAGTTATTTTGTACTACCTGGAATTGTCCAGTATGTTCGATTATGGGCAGAAGGTTCTATAGATCTTCACCTGTGTCACCTTGCATGTAGACAACATGAGGTTTGCAAGTGTTTCTTCTACAACAATGCCATGTGTTGAGAACATTGTTTTCTGATTAAACTTGGAAAAAATATTGAGCTTAACAAAGGACATTTAGGCATCCCAATAAAATCTTATCCTGATTTTCAGCAGCCTTCTCAGCCTAGTTTATGGCACTAGGTTTCTTCTCCAACAAAGTAGAAACTCCAATGCAAAGGTACAAAGATTACTCAAGGGGACAGTTCTGTGAATACAGAAATTAAGACCATGAGTAAATGGTAATTTTTGTTTGCCCCTTTTGGTTCAGAAAATTCGCCTTTCAATTCCAAAGAAGCCTAAGTCAAAAATGACTTCAAGTGAGTGAATTTTGTGGTCCAAGGTTTCAAACCCCAAACATTCTGCAATTTCTTCAACTTCTGATGTTGTTTGACATCAAAATCCAAAAACAAAACGTTCATACTTTTAGAAGTTGGAGACAAACCATCTTCAGTGTTGAAAAATAAGAAAGGCAACTGTTATATACAAACGTAAAGACACTTCTCAATTTCAAAAACTGATAGTCATCCTAATAGGACTAGAATTCTACAAAATGACAACACCAAACTTGATATTAATTTCAGTGTCAAAACTTCAGCTAAAAATGTTGTACCATAAAAATAATCAGTTTAGGTGCCCAAAAAAAACATAATTGCAAAAAAGAAATATTTAATGAAACAATGAAACAATATGTTTTACCTTTGAAAACTTTTGCTAAACACCAAAGAGAGTGCACCTACAGTGATAGGATGGAATACAATACCCTCCTCATTCTGTGCCATGAAACTATCATGTTTTTTTTATTTTTTAAATCTGTTTATTATTTTGAAATACAATACATCATGCTGCCATCCTTAGCAGCGTAACTATGAACATCACATTGCAACTGCAGTACAGTTCCAGATAATTTCACAAAAGCCAGAGTATATAACACAGATACAGTGCAGGTCCTGCGGTAACCCCGCAGCGAGTCGCGTATCAACAGCAGCAGCAATATAAATGGTGCTAAAATGTCAATCAGCATCCATAGATGGTGCTCCCGCAAGGAAATGTTTGAGCGTACCCCAGATCTCCTTCGGCCTGGAAGACACAGGCAACTCTTCTGCGTATAGTTCCAGATTTTCCCTGCAATATACCATATCCTTCAGCCACCCATCCAGCTTCGGACTAGCTGCACTGTCCCATGTGAACAAGTTGCGACACTTGGCTAATAGCAGAGCAACCCTTACAAATATGCCCGCAATGCCTTTCAATTGAGGGACTTAAGTCAGCAGACACACTGTAGGCGTACAGGGAAGTAGAGCCCCCGTCATTTTGTGAACGTGGTCCAGCACCTCCCCCCAATACTTAAATACCGGGCCACAACTCCAGGCGATGTGCAAGAAATCCGCACCCGACTGTCTACATCGTTTGCATTGATCCACCTCCCTCAGACCCATTCTGTGTAGCCTGGATGGGGTGTAATATACCTGATGCTGGAATTTAAAATGAATAATGCGTAGGTTCCCATTGGGCGTAAGGCGGCCCGTCAACTGACAGATCCGCTCCCACTCCTCCCCCGTGAGCTGGGGGTCCAATACATCATTCCATTTTACGAGACTTTTATCATGGGCAGTTATCGTCTCCTCCGGCACAGCCCTGTATAATTTAGTAATCCGTTTTTTCTGAGTTGGGGCCACTAGTAATAACTGTAAGGACTTCAGCGTTGGAGGTTCAGCAGGAAAACACGGGTAGTGATCCCTTATGGCACATTTTAGACGATGGCACGTGTACAAAAACAGAGATGTGGGGTTCTGTATGTAATCTAAATCGCTATTTTCGAGATAGTGTCCCTGATTATATAAATCCTGCATGTGTGTAATGCCAGCTTCTTTTAGTGATTTTAGGGGACCCGCCTCCTGGGTGACAGATAATGCCACGTGATGCGTCAGAGATAGCACGGGCGCATACAGTGGTAGTTTGTGTGCCCTGCATCCAATCGACTGCCAGGCAGCAATAGTCATGTCCAGTGTGTTGATTTCCGTCTGTGGTGTGTGCCTAGCAACATGTGTAAGTATTCCTCTGAGCAGAATGGGATGGGCGTCCCAATCCTCCACCGCAAATGCGACCCGGAAGTCAGGCAACCCTTGTTGGGACGTGGGCGTGGCCTCGTGAGGCCTGAAGGGAAGTCCCGAGGAAGCCATGATCGGCGGAAGAGCGGGGCTCCCGTGAGTGGAACAAAGTTGTGCGTTCTGAACCAATAATACGCATACTGGGCCTGAGCACAAAGATAATATACATAGAAGTCCGGCGCTGCAAAACCCCCTTTGTCATATGATCGTGTTAGTGTTTGCCAGCTAATTCTAGGCGGTCGTGCACCCCAGATTAAACTCAGCAGTTGGGTGCGCAGTGTTTTAAAAAATTGCTGAGTCAGTTTGACCGGTATATTACAATACAGATATAGAAAGCGGGAAAGGACGACCATTTTTATCACAGCAATGCGATCCGCCAGTGACAACGGTAATTGTAACCATCCATCTACCTGTCGAACCAGTGTGTCATAGGCTCGACCATAATTTTCTCTTATCACTATTTCGGTATCACGATTTACCCATACCCCGAGATATTTAACCGGGTCTGTCGTCCATAGTAAGGGGTATTCCAGTTGGGGCTGGGACGTAATCGTCGTCAGTGGTATAACAACCGACTTGTCCCAATTGATCGTGAGTCCGGCGAACAGTCCGAATCTAATATACTCTCGGAGAACAGGGGATAGATGCTGCTGGGGATCTCTTTTATAAACAGGACCATGTCGTCAGCATACATTGATATGCCGACGGGCCGATGGTTAAAGTTGAGGGCGGATGCTCTATGACATTGTCTAATCTTGCAAGCAAGTGGCTCAAGGACAAGGGCGAACAGGAGAGGGGACAGCGGACAGCCCTGCCTCTACCCCGCCCAATCCGGAATGGCGCAGAAGTATGGCTGCCCACGCGCACTCTGGCTGATGTGCCAGTGTATAAAATCCGTATCCACTGCAATATGACCCCTGGAAAACCCATTTTACGTAATATATGAAACATATAGTGCCATTCTATGGAATCGAATGCTTTAGCCGCATCGAGCATGACAGCGGCCACCAGCAGATCAGGGTTAAGTATGTGGAACATGGAGAATATGGTGCGCAAGTTGTGAGAAGTGGATCTTTCCGGCACAAACCCAGACTGATCTGGGAGCACCAGTCTGGTCATCAGAGGTTGAATCTTAGTGGCCAGTATCTTTGCCAATATTTTTGCGTGTAGATTAATCAGTGACAAGGGGCGGTAGGACTCACAGAGAGAAGGCGGCTTGTCCTTCTTGAGAAGGGTTATGATCATGGCTTGTCTCAGAGACGGGGGCAAGGTGCCAGCCTTGTGCGCCTCAGCGTACATTTCTAGTAAGTGTGGGACAATAAGGTCCGCATATGCCTTATAAAATTCCGCCGTTAGGCCATCTGGCCCTGGTGCCTTATTGTTGGGGAGGGAGAGAATAGCTTCTCTGACATCAATTTCGTCTATATGCTATGTCCAATAGATATTCCGCCATGCCAGCTTCATCTACACCGCCCTGTGTTGTGTAGAGCGTCTTATACCAGTCCCTGAATTGGTCCACAATGACCTGTGGAGAGAAATGTTCCGTCCCGTCACTATCGACGATTTTGTCGATCGGATGATGGTTTGCCCGATAGTGTAATTTGGCGGCTAAATTTCTACCTGGCCGACCTCCCTCGCTATATGCTCTAGCCACAAATCTTTTCCCCTTATATTTTACTTCGGTGTCCGCTAACTTTTCATATTCCATTAGTAGTTCTTGTATGTGTGCGAGCGTGGCAGTAGACGGTGTGGCGCAATATTCCTTTTCCAACTTGCTAAGAGCAGTCTCCGTTTTAGCGAGCTGACTCCTAATATCTTTCAAGATGCCTGAAGTGGTACTGATGCAGACACCCCTTATTGTCACTTTGAACACCTCCCATAATGATGCCTGACTGTCCACTGAACCCGTGTTTTCAGCGAAGTAATTAGTTATGGCGGTTCTAATGGTGTCCTTATAAATAGGGTCTTGTAATGCCTCAGCTCGGAAGCGCCATGTGAAGGGGCAATGGGGATTAGTAGGGATTCGCAAGTGTAGGTATACAGGGTTATGATCTGACCGGGTGCGGGGCAGATTGCGGACATGGGTCACCCATTTGTTCGCATCTTCATTTAATAACCAGTAGTCTAGGCGGGACCAGCTGTTATGAGAGGGTGTGATATGTTTGCCTACCTGTGCCTGCCCATTTCGCAACCGCCAAACATCCACCAATCCTAGTTCTGCCATAGCCTCGCAGACACAGTGAGCCACCTTGAGTGTACGGGCGCCTGTTGGGTTCGATTTGTCGACCTGTGCATTGAGATGTGTGTTTAAATCTCCCCCCCAGAGAATAGCTGTGTCCGTCCAAGTGCGTAGCAGAGCAAGCATCTGTATAAAAGGTGAAGGGTCATCCACTACAGGACCATATATAATAATTATCGTGATATAGGTCATGCCCAGCTTGCCTTGCACCATAGCCCACCGACCTTCTGAATCAGTGTAAGTGTGTGTGGGTATAAATGAAACACCTCTTTTAATCAGTATAAGCACACCTCGCGCATAGGCGGAATAGGAGGATGCCAGCCGAAACCCCCGCCCATCTGTGAGCCATTTTAGCTTCCGTGTGTTTAGTCAGATGCGTCTCCTGCAAAAGCGCAATCTGTACATTGTGCCTATCCGGATAATGCAGTACTTGTCGTATTTTTTTGTGGGTGTTAAGCCCGCGAATATTCCATGTCAGGCACCTATACTCTTCACCTATTACCTGCGTGTAGACGTTCTGCTGTAGACTTGACCGCCCTCTCCCGACCCTCGCCATATTGTGTGTCCAGCGTACTTTTCATAGTAAACACTCTGACCATATTCCTCATAATCATCCGGAACTGCATCGAACTCCCTCCCCCCACCCACTTTAGGAACCCAATCTTGCCAAAGACAGATCCCATTAACAAATCCAAAAAAGGAAAACAAAGCATAAAACAAACCCACAATCAGTCAATGCGAAATAGTATTGGGAGACACACAGTGGGGTACGTAGCGGCCTCGACCACCTTCCAACAGAGCGGGAAGGGGGTCGCCATTCATTATCGTATGCTCCTAACAGTTAGCCCATTTCAATACATGCATAGCATATACATATTGTGCAGGTCGACCATCTTTTCCTAACCATCAAAGTGACGCCCCCTGTACAGCAGATAATGTCACACATCAACCCTGTCAGCATATCAATAAACAGGAGGTGGAGACCATATTCACTTATGAGCCACCAGGACCCGGCGGCAGTGTCGCCCTGTTGTCTCCTGTGTAGTATCCAGACATGTCTACAACATGTTATAGAGGGAGAAGTATGAATGCAATCCAGTAACTCAGACGGGGTCGCAGTTCAGCCACCATATAGACGACCATCTTCAATTGTGTGCAACCTCGATCTGGAGGCCAACAACCAGAACATAGAAAAAAGAATAACCACCAATGGAGGCAGAGACATAATCATTCATCATCATCGGCGGTTGGCTTGGAGGGACGTTGTTTCCGTCGCAGTGATTTGGCGTGATCCATGGCCAGCTTCGGGTTCGTGAATATCTTGGCGTCATCGTCAATACCAATGAGGAGGCGTGCCGGATATAACATTGCATTTTGAATCCGTTCTTTCAGCAGGAGTTTTTTGACTCCCTGAAATTCTTTGCGCGCCGCCTGAACCGTGGCAGTGAAGTCTGGGAAGAAGGAGAGGACATTGCCTTGATAGTTCGTGGTGCCCTTTTGTCGAGTAATACGTAGCAACGTGTCTCGGTCTCTAAAGTTCAGCAGTCTTGCTATAATAGGCCGCAGGAGGGCACCCGGCGGAGGGCGAGCAGCCAGAGATCTGTGGGCGCGCTCAATGGCGAACATGGCTGATAGATTCTTGGGCTCACAAGTATCCCTTATCATGGCTTCAACGTAATCTTCAAGTCTTCCCACGTTGGTGGACTCCGGCAGGCCTAAAATACGTACATTTTTGCGCCTTGCGCGCGCTTCAATGTCCTCGCTTTTCGCCTGTATCACCGCCAGCAGCTGCGTAATGTCTGCAGTTTTGGCGGCGACCTGTTGTAGACCATCTTCATTATCCGATATACGCGGTTCCGCCTCACCAATCCGCACCCCCTGCTTGTCTAACTTTGATGAGATGTTGTCCATGCGGCCATTAAGGGCCTCAATCTTACCATCAATAGATTGCAGGCTGGCTTGAATAGCAGATAGCGTTTTCTACAAGGCGGTAGGGGCCGGCGCGTTCGAATCCAGCTATGAGTCCGATGCCCCGTGTGTAGGGTTTTACCCTCTTTACGTGTATCAAATGTTAGACGCGGTTGATTCTTGTCCGGTTTGCCCATGGTCGCGGTGCTTTCCCAACAGGTCTGTATCCGGAGGTGGTGGTAGAATACCCAGGGGTCAGAGAAGATCCGATGTTCAGTACTGATTACTCCGGTGTGCGCCTCTACCAGTCTGCAATATTCGGTGCTCTGTATGTGGAAGTTCAGCAATCTCCCCCAGTGATAAGGAGTACCACCCAGAAAAGCACTCGGGTAAAAGGGCCAGTCCGTGGTGTCGCAGTCGCAGATCCCCCAGACTGTGGTCGCAATATGAGTTGGCCCGGCAAGTTTCAGAGGCACCGCCGCTAAAGTCCGGTATCGAACCGTCCTTCCACCTCAGAATCAGCAAGGTGGCCGTGCGCGGGCAGATTCAAAGAGCCCCACCAGACTCTCCTGCCAACGCGCTCCAGTGCGATGCCCAACTCGCGACACAGCAGCATCCTAGTCGCAGTTCCAGCAGCCGTCAGCTCGCCCCTTGAAATCACGCAAATGCCCAATGGTGTGCACAATGCAGTGTCCCATATAGAGTGTAGGCGGACACAGCAACGGAGGTAGGGACCCAATGGTTATCGATCAGACAGTCATACTACTCGGGCATTTCCAGCAAGGTCTCCCCACCTCCATACAACAGCGTTCTGGGCAGCCGATTGTCAGCAGGGATCATGCAGGCCTCATCCATGCGACTTGCCCCGAGCTCGTAGGAGGGGACGCGCCGCAAGCCGCCAAGGCCTACTCACGTGGTCAAGGCCGGCAGCTCGCGTAGCCTCTGTCTTCCGCGTCCCCCGTCCCGGCGGCAGCCGACCGCCTCCGGTGATTTCGGCAGGCGCGTGTGCAGCCACGGGGTCCACGTTGCCAGCGCCGCTGTTCGCCGCCCTCGGCCACCACCAGCTTCTCCGGTCTCAGCACCAGCCAAAGCGGGGCGTTCGATTCCACCCCCAGGATCGGAGTCGAGTTCTCTGCGCTCAACGTTGCGGGCGATCCTAGCGAGGCTCGCCGTGCGTGCCCCCAGCCTCTCCGTCCACCCGACAGAACCAGTTTCCAGCAGCACTTGTCCAGGGCATCCGATCTAGCACATCAGCACCCGGCAATGGGCACCGTAGGAGCAGGATATTTAAGGATAGTCAAGGCGGCCGCCGGAGCAACACTACAGTGCGGCCATCTTGCCGCGCGCCTAGCCACGCCCCGAAACTATCTTGTTAATGCGTGTTTAAGAAAAATATGTCAATATAACATTCACATAGTATACAGGAGAAGAAAGTGAAGAAATGTTACACATTTAAGTCCCTGCAAAAGTAAATTATGTCTTCGCCAGTTCTACTAAGTGTAAGGCAAGGAAAGTTTTAAAAATTTGCTAGCATTGTTATGCTAAGGACCGAAAGAATATGTAGGGCCCACTACAAGGCATTCTATATATAGGATCACATATAGAGCCAGATGTGTTCATTGTGTTAAAATTGAGGATGAGATTAGTAAAATCCAGTAACCACAAGTGGCTCACGTCCAGATCAATAAAGCAAGGGATTGTTGAGAGAGCAGTTGTCACTCATTGTCACATTTGTAATTCTTTTTTATCACTAAGTGAATAAAGCCACCACCCAGCATCTCCCTGAAGGACAGAAAGAGGGCAAGTCAGTTTCAAATATATGCCTCAAGACAGCCGGCAGGCAGCTGAGTGTAAGTTTTATAATCTTCTGTTTGGATTACTACAGTGGGTCCCCTCTAGATGCATTCTACCCCCTTGAAACACACTACTGAGCCCGTACTGACGAAAGCCTAACCTTCCGCTCTGGCCCCTTTGCACACCCAGGTTTCCACTGCACTGACACCGTTGCAGTCTCCACGGCGAGCGATGCCTAAGTCAGACCTGCGAACTGATTTAGGTCCGAGCTCGCGCTACAGAATAGCTAAAGCACAACCAGTTGTCATGCTTTACTGCGATCCATAGACTCAGTCTTTCTATTGGACTGCTACATGCATGCCTTATGGGACCTGACCAGTTAACTGCTGCTGTCCCCAAGCTCTATTAGTTTCTTTAGCGGCTGACATCAAACCAGACTGGATTATTTCCTTTGTTTTTGGAGATTAATCATGTCCTGCAGATAGGTCCTACAGATTGTTTAAAAGGGCAACACTCTGACAGGAGGCACAGAAGAGCAATGTCCACAGATGATGGAGGCTACAGGAATGATGACGGTGACCTTGTCGCTACAGCTGTGAGGACCAGGCAACTCTCTGGAAGACCAGGAGCCGTGCACGAGCTATCCCACGTCAAAAGTCGAGAACCAGGGGGCCGTTTTCCGATGGGAGCACCAACAAGGCTTGGCAGCAACAGATGTGGTAAACAAAAAAGGAGCAACATTGGGACAAGCGAAGTCCAAGGGACTCCCCAATTGCAAGAGAGTCAGAGCAGGCCCAGAGCAAGCAAGGGAGCCCACTGAAGCTAAAGAAGACCCTCAAGAGGACCCACAGACTGAAGGCACAGGAGTCACAAGAGGAGCTCAAACAGCTCTCCATAGATGTGGTGAGGACGAAGATCCTGGCAGGAAGAGATGCTGGAGTTTCTTGTAGCCCAAAGATCCCTGGAGTACAGAGCCAGTGAGCCTTGGCAATAGCAAGTCAATGCATTGCACAGAGTTTATGTTCCAGCGGTTCCAACGAAGAATACTGGGCTCAAACTTGCTGAGAGGACAGGTCAGGCCTCGAGGGAGTTGCAGAACCGCCACCTGGGTTGCTAAGCTTTTCGAAGTCCGTGGGACGTCAGGAGCAGCAGTCCGGTCAGGTTTGTCGATGCCTGCAGATGCAGGGGAGTGACAAATTCACTCCAAGGGAGATTATTTTGGGTGTCCTTGATGCTCACAGGCCTGGAGAGGAACCTGGAAGAGGCTAAGAAGACTTGCAGAACAGCAGGAGCAGTAGTAGCAGGAGTCTTTGTTGGTGCAGTCTCGGCTCCAGGCGAAGTCCAGGTGCCCAGATGATCGAAGTTGAAGTGGTGTCGGTTTGAATCTTGTCCCACAATGAATCTGAAGAGCCACCGAGAGGTAAGCTTTTAAGTACCCTAGGGAAAGGGTTCACGGTTCCTCCCAGAGGAGGGGATGGACAGAGGGGAGGATACTCCCAGGTCTTTCATCCAGTTTCACACCAGAGTGGTAGCGCAGGGCTCCCTGAGCTGGCTCAAACTGGAGTATGCAAGGAGGGCACTAAATGTGCCCTTCAAAGCAGTCTGGTGGGGCTGGCAAGCACCCCCACCCACCCTAATACACTAAGTCCTGTCTGGAGGGGGGTCACACCTCCCTGTGACAGGAAACCTATTGGTCCACCCTCCCCTGCTCGAGCTCAGCAGCAGGAAGGCAGAAACGTGTCTGTGGTTGGCAGCAGCACTAGCTTGCTGTTAGACCCTGAAAGGCTGGTACCGGTAATACAGAGGGGCACCCTAGTGGAGCCCCCCCAATACCTGGGATCCTACATTCAATACAGGAATAGGTGTTGGGGTAGGATTCCAACATTTTTTATACCGGATTTGGTCCAGACAATATATAGTTATGACATCGCGTAATTGACTTGATGTCTACTATATGTATTAAATGGCTGACGGCACTTACAAAGCCTGGAGAATTGATTTTGGGGTTTGTAGTTGTGTCCTGCTCATGCAGGACACCCTCACACTTGTAACCAGGCACCCTTCCCCAGGACTGAAGAGCCTACCATAGGGGTGATTTCTAGGTATCTGAAAGAAACATGTTAGTTATAGATTCCTTACCTTAGAATTACCACCAGGCGTCAGACTCGATCCGAAACGTTTTTCCACCAACAGTACCTCTGCGCGTCGGAAGGTGGCGTCGGTCAGCTCCTAGTCTGTCGTTGGCGTCATGGTTGCCGGTGATGACGTCGCTGTAGGTGCATAGACACCGCTCTCGCGCGCTAACGTCGGTTCTTTCTTTTTCCTCGCCAGCCTTCGCGGATCCGGAGAGAGCGGTACCTTCAGTCACTTTTTGACTGAACTTTTTGAGCGACTTTTGTCGACGTCTTTATTGAGTCTACGACTCCTGGTGCACGTAGGGATGCCGGGCTTCAAGGCATGCGGTTCCTGTAGCCAACTGATGTTGGTTACGGATCCGCACCGTGTGTGCCTCTTTTGCCTGCAGCGTGACCGCGACCCGAAGTCGTGCTCTGACTGCCGGTCCATGGCTACGAGGTTTTGTGGGAGCGGTCCCGAAAGCTTTTTGAGCGCTGGCAGTCGGCTCCGAGCCGTTGGAGGTCCCGGTCGTGAGGGACGTCAAGGGACCGGTTGCAGAGCTATCATCACTCTTCCAAGTCTTCAAAGTATTCACACTCTGGGTGTGGTAAGTCGAAGCATAAGAAGAAGTCGAAGAAGCAAAATCGCTCTAAGACTTCTCTTTGTCGGTCGGCTGATGCGACAAGGGATGCGGGCGGTGCTCCTCCCGCCGCTTCGCACGTGGAGCCTGAAGAGTCGACTCCGGACTTCCCTCCCTTTCCGGGACCCTGAGCGACTCTTGCCCAGCTAGGTACATTTTACGAGGCAATGCACGCCATCTTTGGGCAGCCCGAACCCGCCGGCGTGCCTTCGAGCCTCGTGGACTCGGTTGGGGGGCCTAGCCCTTCTCCGCCGACGGCTCCTACACTGGCGCCGCAGGCCTCCCTTGGATCCAGGCCTGGATCCGGATCGGCGCTACTTCTGGCACCGCCATCGCAGCTGACGCCGGTCGTACCCCTGTGAGAAGTTGGCCTGATATATGATGTCACTAGTTCTAGTGTACACCCTGTATCAGTCCAAACAACCCTTATGGTGATTGGTTGTAAAGTCAACCTTATAGACCAGCTATCCTAGTGGTAGCATGGACAAGAGCAGTCTTAGGCTAAACTCTGTATGGCATGTGAAGCCAGCTGTTATACCATTACAATCCCTTGAATACCAAATGAAAGGACACCACACCAGATATATATAAAATTAGAATGTATTTATTCTAACATATACCCTCCGCACTCTTTATGAGTTCAGAGGTCTAAACACAACAATTTCTTAAGTAGCATATGTTAAGTTACACAGGAAAAACACAGTTAGGCCCAGGGGCCGCTCAAACCATATACTAAGAAAGTGGTGTAAGTACCACGTCACGAACAGGGAGTAGGCCTAGGGAATCGCTGGGGCTACACTACCCTACCAATAGTTAGGAAGGGAGGCACACGGGAAGCGTTTGCAGTGTGGAAACACACACACGGGTTACATTAAAGTCAATGGGAATGTAGCAATTAGAAATAGGACGAATAAGGACACTTCCGAAGTAACTAGGAGGAAGCAACTAAAGACTTAGACACTTGGATAGTCAATATCCACTGGAGCACCGAAGTACTCGCGTTACCTCACCCACAGGAGACTGGTGCATAGGTGTGAAGATGTGTCTGGTGTCGTCGCTGGATCCTATGGATGCCTGAAGAACAGCTGCTGGCAGGCGGCCAGGAGGAAGATGTCCGGTGGATCCAAGGGTGGATCTTGAAGGAAGAACACCTGCAAGCAGAGGGGACAAAGTCTGGGTCACTAGCCAGTGAAGAGGTGAAGCTTGTCGCAGCAGTCACGGGTACCAGGAGACGTCGAGGACGACCAGGACCAGGAGGTGAGCTGTCCCACGAAGGCTCTTGCTGTCGGCGTCGTCGAAGTCGAGTCAGGACCCAACAAGCCTTGGCAAGCGGAACCCACGCAAGATGGAGGACTTGCTTCTGGTGCAGACCAGGAAGGTCTGGGGTGCTTCTCTTTTGCAGAGGAGCAGGTGCCAGTCTGGAGGAGCCGGACCAGCAAGTTAAAAACAAAGGTTCGTCGTTGCAGAAGTCACTAGCCAACGGGCCAGCAACCGGACAACATGTCGAGCAGCTCAGGTGCAGAAGGGCCCCACGCAGAACACATGAAGTGTGGGGAGCTGATCTTCTTTGCAGATGGTGCTCGGGATGGGGGCTTCTCAATTCCCCAAGCACAGCCTCGAGGGAGCCTCGGAAGTCGCGCTAGTCAGGTACTAGCCACTTTTCCCAAGTCGCCTGTCCCACGTCCCTCGTCGCCTCCACGGGTCTCAGCTTCGCTGGAGATGTGGATCTGGGTCAGAGGTGTCTGGAAGTCTCGGCGCTGGTCAGTCTCTGCAGTCGTCCCTCGTAGGATCAGTCGCAAAGCAGCGGTCGCTGGATGGTGCCTGGTTGCCCAGGGTGGTCACTCCTTGGCCACAAGGGAGATTTCTTCAGTCTTCTTCCTGAGGTCGAATGTCGAAGGTCCAGAGTTTCTGTTCAAGTTGCAGATTCAGGTTAATCTAATTTAGCAGGGTTCAGCTACCTACTGATATACTGGGCTAGTGGGCTGGGCTACCTGCAAGGTCCCTCCTATGGGTGGGACCAGGAAGGGGAGTGGTTACACCCCCTTTTCTTTGTCCAGTTTCGCGCCAGAGCTGGGGCTGGAGTGCCCCAGCGCCGTGTTGAACTGGACTATGCATGGGACACCTTGTGTGCCCCAGATAGTGTCTCATTCCTTTCAGCCCTCCCTGCCCCAATACACTAAAGTCTGTCTGGGGAGGTGCTAGCACCTCCCCAAGCAGGAAACCTATTGTCCAGGCCTCCCTGGCTGGGAGGGCTCCCAGCTGCAGGAGGTCAGACTCGTGTCTGTGGCAGCAGCATCCATTTTGTGATGCTGAGGCTTTGGTCAGAGTTAAACAGCAAAGTAGGATTTTAACATGTCTCTCCCTCTAGAAGGGGGGAATAATATCCTCATCACCAGAAATGGTATGGGGGTATTATTCCAAAGTGTTTGACACCTTACACGACATGTTTTGATAAAGCCAAACCATAGTTACCATAACCGTTTAAGATTATAAGGCACTTTGAGAGTATATGGTAGGCAATATCATAGAACAGCTATAAGGACATGGTTCCGAAAGCTGCAGACAGGCTCAGCTCATGCTAGAGCACCATCTCACATGTTACCAAGCACTCTGCCTCCAGGATTGTTAAGGCCTGCCATAGGAGTGACTGATAGGTACACATGTGTCTATATATAGGGTAGGTATAGGAATACTACACCTAAGCAAGGGGTGATTACACGACCTTGCCCCAGCTTAGTGATCAGCCAGTTGTGTCTGATTGGAAGGCCAGGCCAGGGGTGGCATAATACATGCTGCAGCCCCTGGGAGGCCTAGGGTACACCTATGCCCTGGGTACCTAGGGTACACTGTACAGGGTCCAATAAGGTGATCCTTACCAATTGGGTATGTACCTAGGGTACATGGAGTCCATTTTAAAGAGAGAGCAGACAGCCTGAGACCCTGAATGGCAGGATCTCAGGCCAACTAAGTCGAAAAACCAGCTAGACACTAGGCAAAAAGTTGGGGGTAACCATAGTCCGATATCCACCTTCCTACACATGGTGCACAGCTAAGGCTGTGGATCCCCTTTTTGCCTCTCTTTCCGAAGTCCTTCTGTTCCTTCTTTCTTTGGCCCAGCAGACTCTGGGCACTATCAAGGGTTATCTTTCGGCCATCTCCGCCTTTTTACGGCTTCCACATCAGCCTTCTCTTTTTAAGTCCCCGGATGTTAACCGTTTCCTAAAAGGCAGTATGCACATGTTTCCTCCGGTGCCGTTCATAATGCCTCAATAGGACTTAAACCTTGTCTTGACATATCTGATGTGCGTTCCATTCGAGCCCCTTCATACCTGTCCTTTCCGTCTTCTCACTCTCAAGGCGGCTTTGCTGCTAGCTATCACCTCTGCCAGAAGAGTGAGTGAGCTCCAGGCTCTTTCTTCTAAACCTCCTTTCCTTTCTGTTCATCCGGACAAGGTGGTTTGTCACGCCTCTTCCACATCGGGCAGACCATCACTTTGCCTACCTTCTTTCCTCATCCGCATCCTTCCAAAGAGGAAGGGAGGCTCCACCGTCTGGACCCATAACGAGTGCCCTCGTTCTACCTGCGTGTTAATATAAACAAGGGAACCCGTAAGGTAAGAAGGACCTAGGGTAATTACTACTTTGAAAAACAGCTGGTCCTTTAAATATACATTAGTGTCGTAGCAATGAATATAGACCAGAATCAATACTATATTAAGTGAAAATGTCCAGCCGGATATATAGATTTAATATTTAACCGTGATAAATTGGAATTACATAGAGCATAATAGAGTGGGACACAGTCCTGTATCCTTCGACAGACAAAACATTTAGAGACAATCCCAAATATTTTGACATTTTTCAGGCGAAAGAAACTAGCTTAACGCCGATCCAGATAGTAGGGGCAAGCTTTTTAGAAAGTAAACAGTGATGCACTACTTTTAACACATGTGTTTAACGTGCATACTGTACAACAAGTCGACGACGTTTCGATCTATCACAAGATACATAGATCATCATCAGGACTAAACAATGACAAGCCCGAGAGCACACTGCTGGGATAACAAATGCGTGGGAGAGGACGAAGGGCTGTTCGGGGTATTGGACTGCTATTTGTGCACCAGGGGGTAGGGGCACATTAGCGAGTCGGTCCGTAAAAGGTGAAGTGGCGGCACCGAAGGTTGGTGGATCTGGGCGTCCGCGTTGGTATAGAGCCTCTTGCCGATCACAAGGGTGGCCGTTGGGTAGGAAGACGAGCTGAATCGCTGAATCTACCTGCAGCACACACAACAGTTCCGGGTGGATGACCAGCTCTTTTTGGCTACATGGGCGCCAAAAGAGGTCGGGCTGTGCACAAACGGACCATTTCTCGGTGGGTCGTTCTCTGCCTCAAGGCCTGTTACCCGTTGGCTAAGAAGGAGCCTCCTGTGGGGCTGCGTGCCCATTCTACCAGGGCAACGGTAGCCACTACTGCCTTGGGACGTGGCATCCCCTTGCAGGACATTTGTCAGGCAGCTACGTGGACCTCGCTGCACACGTTTACCAGGCATTACTGCCTTGACTATCTGAAAGAAACCCATTAGTTAGATTCCTTACCTTAGAATATCCCCAGGCGTCAGGCTGGATCCGGAAAGATTTTCGTCAGCAATACCCTTGCGCGTCGCTAGGCGTCGTCTGCAGCTCAGCGCCCGTCGTCGGCGTCGTGATCGCCAGGAAGACTTAGTCGGAGTACTTAGACGCCGCCCTCGCGCGCTGACGTCAGTTCTTCTTTTTTCCGCGCCAGTAAGTGCAGATCCGGGAAGAGCATACCCTTTTAGTCACTTTTTGACTAAACTTTTTGAACTTTTTTGGTTCCTATTTCGAGTCAACCTCGACGACTGGTGCCGGTAGGGATGCTCGGGTTCAAGCCGTGCGACGCCCGTCACCGCCTGATGTCGGTCACGGATCACCACCGCCGGTGTCTCTACTGCCTTGGGGCCGACCATGATGCCGAGTCATGCCTCGACTGCTGGTCCTTGAGCTCGAAGGCTAGGCGGGAGCGGTCCCGCAAGCTGCTCGAGATCCGGCAGTCAGCTCCGCGCCGCTCCAGGTCCCGGTCGAGGAGGAGGTCGAGGGACCGGTCAAGGAGCCGCAGCCATCACCGCTCGTCGGGGTCGAAGTCCTCACATTCCGGTAAGTGGAGGCGCAGTAAGAAGTCGAAGAGGCGACATCGCTCTTCTCACTCCCCTCACCGGTCGTGCGACTCGGCCGAGGGTTCGGGTGGCACCACCCGCGCGGCTCCGTTGGAGCTGCAGGGGTCGCATCCGGCCCCATACCCTTCGGTGCCTGGGCCTGATGCGACTCCGACGGAGATCCGAGACTTCCTTGTGGCCATGAGGAGTCTTGCTCCGCTGTCGACGCCTGCCGGCGCGCCTTCGGGCCCCGCAGGCCCGACTGGGAGGTCTAGTGAGCCGGCGGCTCCGGCGCCGTCGTCGACTTAGGTCCTGGCGCCGCAGGTCCCCGTGGGATCCAGGCCTTGATCCCGGTCAACGGCGGTCGACCTTACGACCCCTCCGCCGGCGCCGACCCCTTCGGTGCCGCCCTCGGCGCCGTCTTCGGACGACGTCGTCCCCAGGTTTAGTCCCGGTCCGAGCCCGGCGTCGGAGCGGCACCGCCCGGCGCCGTCCCCGGCGCCGATGGATGACAGATTCATCTACCGCCCGGCTCTGACCTTTCCTGCGGTCTACCAGGAGTCAGATGATGGGGACGACTGGGAGGGGTCTGAGGACCCTCTGGCACAGGAGTGCGAATTAAGCCAGGACTGAGTAGAAGAGCTGGGGGATGCCAGTGGTCTTGACACCTCCCCTGACACTGGCTTCATCTCTCCTCCCTCAGTGGCTACGAAGGAGGGTGCTACCTATTCTGTGGTGCTGCGCAGGGCTGCCGAAGCCCTTCATCTGGAGCTCCCTGCAGTTGCCGTGAGGACTAACCTCCTCACTGAAGTGCTTCAACCGCCAGTAAGCTCCTCGAAGCCTCTACTGCAGTTCAATGAGGCACTGACGGACGTTCTGATGGGCACCTGGTTCAAGCCCTCCACAGTCCCTCCTGTGGACCGGAACGTAGCCCGGCACCACCGCACCGGGCGACCCCAGCTTTTTGTCGGTGCACCCCACCCCTGAGAGCCTGGTTACCCAGGCCTCTACCTCCCAGACCGCCTTCCCGTCCGCTCCTCCGGATCGGTAATCCAAAAGGTTGGAACAGTTTGGGAAGAAACGGTTTTCCTCCCTTAGTTACGGGTTGCGGTCTATCAACACCATGTGCCTTTTGGACCGTTACACCCACTCCTTGTGGGATACGGTGGGGGACGTGCTGCCCCAGTGTCCGGAGGAGGCCCAGACACGGCTCTCTCAGGCTATTGCCGAGGGGCGGGATGCAACACGGTTCTTGATACGATGTGGGCTTGACACAACAGACTCGCTAGGTAGGGCAATTGCGACAACGGTGTTGATTGGTCGCCACGCCTGGCTGAGGTCCACGAATTTCTCCGGGGATGTCCAGAGCACCCTCATGGACATGCCCTTCGATGGCCGTCGCCTTTTTGGCGACAAAGCGGATAGTGCACTGGAGCGCTTTAAGGACTCCAGGGCCACGGCCAAGTCCTTGGGCCACTCGGCCCGCGCCCGCAAAGTTCCGCTTTTCGTCCCTTTCGTGGCTAAGGGCGGAGCAGGGGGACAGAGAGCCCGTCAGCCCACATCTGCCCCAGCAGCATCTGCCTCAAAGCCTTTGTAGGAGAGTAGGGTCTGCTTTCTATGTTCACCCCCACTTTTTGCTTTTGCTTTACTGGTTTTCGACATAGATGTGGCTGTGGGCCTGCTAATCAGACCCCCAGCCCTGCTGTTCTCTCTCTAAATTAATACTATGTACTTTAGGTGCATAACCCATTTGGATAGGGTCACCTTATTGGCCCCTGTACAGTGTACCTTAGGTACCCAGGGCATAGGTGTATCCTAGGCCTACCAGGGGCTGCAGCTTGTATTATGCCACCCCTGGCCTGGCCATCCATTGTGACACAACTGGCTGATCACTCAGCTGGGGCAAGGTCGTGTAATCACCCCTTGCTTAGGTGTAGTATTCCTATACCTACCTTATATATAGACACATGTGTACCTATCAGCCACTCCTATAGCAGGCCTTAACAATCCTGGAGGCAGAGTGCTTGGTAACATGTGAGATGGTACCCTAGCCTGAGCTGAGCCTGTCTGCAGCTTTCAGAATCATGTCCTTATAGCTGTTCTATGATATAGCCTACCATATACTATTAAAGTGCCTTATAATCTTAAACGGTTATGGTAACTATGGTTTGGCTTTATCAAAACATGTCGTGTAAGGTGTCTAACACTTTGGAATAATACCCCCATACCATTTCTGGCCATGAGGATATTATCCCTCCCTTCTAGAGGGAGAAGACATGTTGAAACCTACTTACCCGGTTAAAGTTAACCAGAGCCCCAGCATCACAAAATGGATGCTGCCACAACACAAGTCTGACCACCTGCTGCTGGGAGTGATCCCGGCACGGAAGGCTGGGACAATAGGTTTCCTGCCTTGGGAGGTGCGAGCACCACCCCAGACAGGCCTTAGTGTATTGGGGCAGGGAGGGATGAAAGAAACTAGACACTGCCTGGGGCACACAAGGTGTCCCATGCATAGTCCAGTTCAAACCGGTGCTGAGGCACTCCAGCCCCAGTCCTGGCGCGAAACTGGACAAAGGGAAGGGGGTGTAATCACACCCCTCCCAGGTCCCACCCATAAGGCGTGACCTAGCAGGCAACCCAGCCCCCCAGATTAGTATAAGTGTGGTAGCTGGGCCCCAGGAAATTAGATTATCCTGAACCTGCAACTTGAACAGAAACTCTGGACCTTCGACAATCGACGAAAGAAGAAGACTGAAGAATCTCCCTTGTGGCCAAGGAGTGGCTACCCTGTGCAAACAGGCACCATCAAGAGACTTACCCTTTGCTGAAGTTCTACGAGGGACCGACTGCAGAGCCCTACCAGAGCCTTGACTTCCAGACTTCTCCGACCCTGATCCACATCCACAGCCGAGCTGAGATCCGTGGAGGCGAAGAGAGATGTTGGACCGGCTACCTGGGAAAAGTGGCGAGAATCTTCCAGCGCAGCTTCTGAGGTACCCTCGAAGTTGTGCACCTTGGATTGAAAAGCCCCAACCCCAAGCACCATCTGCACCGAAGATCAGCCCCCCACACTCCACGAGTCCTGCGTGGGGCCCTTCTGCATTTTCCTGCTTGCCGCGTCTGTCCGGTTGCTTGCCCGTTGGCTAGCGGCCTTTGCGACGACACACCTTTGAATCTTCACTGCTGGTTTGGCTCCTCCAGACTGGCTCCCGCTCCTCTGCAAAAGAGAAGCACCCCAGACCTTCCTGGTCTGCACCAGAAGCAAGTCCCCCATTCTTCGTGGGTTCCGCTTGCCAAGGCTTGGTGAGTCCTAGTTCGACTTCGCCGCCGCCGACAGCAAGAGCCTTCGTGGGACAGCTCGCCTCCTGGTCCTGGTCGTCCTCGACGTCTCCTGGTACCCATGGCTGCTGCGACAAGCTTCACCTCTTCACCTGCAATCTTCACGACAGCGCCTGGTTCCTTCCTGGTTCCACGTGGTCACTGGCTAGTGACCCAGACTCTGTCCCTTCTGCTTGCAGGTATCCTCTCTTCTTGATCCCAGCCTTGGGATCCACCGGACACTCTTCACTGACTGCCTGTCAGCAACTTTCCTTCAGGCATCCATAGAAGTCCACAACGAAACCCGACGCAAGTTCACACCTATGCACCCGCAGCCCGTGGGCTAGGTAATTTGGGTACTTAGGTGCTCACAAGGGTATTGACTATCCTAGGGTCTAGTTTCCGAGTCTCGACTTTCTAGCTATACCAGAAGTGTCCTAAAACTGCTTATTTCTAACTGCTAGTGATTCTATTGACTTTTACGCATTACGCGTGAGTGTTTCCACTCCGCACCTGAATCCCGTGGGCCTCCCACTTCCTAACTGTTGGTAGTGTAGTGTAGCCCCAGCGATTCCCTAGGCCTAGGCCTATTCAATTTCCGTGACAGCGGTCCTTATACCACTTCTTTAGTATATGGTTTGCGTGGCCCCTAGGGCCTAACTGTATTACTTACCTGTGTGACTTAATGTATGCTTAAATAAGACTGTGTTGTACTTACCTCGAATCTCATAAAGAGTGCTGAGGGTTTGACTAGAATAAATACACTTTATTTTATATATATATATATCTGTTGTGGTGTCCTTTCATTTGGTATTCAAGGGATTATATATGGTATCACAGCTGGCTTGACATGCCATTCAGAGTTTAGCCTAAGACTGCTCTTGTCCATGCTACCACTAGGATAGCTGGTCTATAAGGTTGACTTTACAACCAATCACCATAAGGGTTGTTTGGACTGATATAAGGTGTACACTAGAACTAGTGACATCATACATCAGGCCAACTTCTCACATTGGTGAGCAGCGGTTGGGATCTGAGCTTGCTGTTGTAATACCATTTTAATCTTGAGATACTAAATTGAAAGATCACACAGATATTGTTTAGGTACATATAACATAGATTATAATACTTAAGTCCTACTGGACTTAGTTGTTGTAGGTTGAAGGGCCTAACACACCCTGACTACAACTACTAGAGAGGTTTAGTAGATACAACTAGTGTAGGTAGGCGCACACACCACACCCTTACTAGATCATGTCTCTGGGAGGAGATCAAGGAGATTCTCTCTCAGGAGGGGCAGGTCTGAGAAAGATCCCCTCTAGATATGATACCATAACTTTTCAGGAGATGAGACAATTGTGTACCTCCAGAAAGTTAAAACAGGGTGCAAACCCTACCCTCCTTCAGCTAGTACAGATCCTAGAGGAATATGATGCTCTTAGGGCCTCACAGGCTGGTACCCTAGGTACAGGGGAGGGTCTACCCACTACAGATGAGTCAGATGGGACTTCAGATGAAGAGGTAGACAGCCAGGGCCAAGTAGGAAGACTTAGCCAGGCTAACCTAAGCTTACATGGGAGTTTGCATGGGGTCCCCCCCATACAGACCCCCAAGTGGGCATAACCAGAGAAGCAGGAGAGACAGATCCCCTTCAAGGGAATCCATCCACTCCCATGTCTCTAGCATCTCTAATGCCTCTTCTCACAGGGGAATGACTTCCCCCCCCCCCCCCCCCCCCGAGAAATGAGCATGAAGCCAGAATGAGGGAAGCTAATCTAAGGATTGAGAGGGAAGAACTTGCACTTGCCCTTGCCAAGGAGAAGCTTGCTCTGGCTAGAGAGCAAAAGTTAAGTGGGTTAGAAACCACTGGTGGCTGCAATATCCCTAAGGATAGAGACAGGAACTATGATAATAGTAACCTGAGCAAGATTGTCCCTCCCTACAAGTGTGGGGATGACATCCACAAATGGATAACTGCTTTGGAGAGGGCTTGCAAAGTACAGCAGGTACCCCAAAGTCAGTGGGCAGCTATCTTGTGGCTCTCCTTCTCTGAGAAAGGTAGAGACCAGCTCCTCACAGTTAGTGATGAGGATGCGGACAATTACACTGTCCTGAAGAGTGCTCTAATTGATGGGTTTGGCCTAACCACTGAACAATACAGGTTGTTGTTCAGGGATACCCAGAAGACACAGACTCAGGACTGGACTGACTTTGTAGATTGTGCCACTAAGGCTCTGGAAGGCTGGCTAGTGGGAAGTAAGGTTAAGGACTATACAGGATTGTATAATTTGATCATGAGAGAACAAATCCTTAACAACTGTCAAAACCAGCTACTGCATCAACACCTGATTGATTCTGATCTGACTTCTCCCCAAGAATTGGGAAAGAAGGCAGATAGATGGGTCAGGACTAGAGTTAAGCAGAAAAACCAGAACCAGGGCGGTGATCAGAAAAAGGCAGACCAGAAGGATAATGATCAGAAACAAAAAGACCAGAAGTCTTCACCAGGCCCCCAAAAGGCTCAGGGGGAGGGTGGTCCCAAAAAGGATAAAAAGAAAGATGGCCAAAAGAAACCATGGTGCAACTATTGTAAGTCCAACTCACATTGGTTTAGTGAGTGCACCAAAAAGGATAAGCCCCCAGCCACCATTGCCCCTAAGGCAACTGTACCCCCTAGTTCAGCTGTAAGTGGTGGTTCCCAGCAAAAGGGTGTAGTAGGGTTAACCCTGGGAACTGAGGAGGATTCTGGCCTTGTCAGGATACCTACTCAGGCTGTTCTGATCTGTGATGGGGACATAGCTTTGTTCTCTACTGTAGGCCCCAGTAACCTGGGCACGTACAGACCGACTCCCTTTATCAATGATAGGATGGCTCAGGCCTACAGGGACACTGGGGCTAGTGTCACAATGGTGACACCTGCCTTTGTGGACCCTGGACAGATCATACTAGGTGAGAACTACCTAGTGACCAACGCTAGCAATGCCACTACCTCCCATAGTGTGGCTATTGTTAACTTCTCCTGGGGAGGGGTAACTGGCCTCAAGAAAGTTGTTGTTAGTTCAGACCTTCCTGTGGAGTGTTTACTGGGCAATGATCTTGAAACTTCAGTTTGGTCTGAAGTGGAGTATAGGACCCCTGCAGAAATGCTTGGGATAGATGCACATGTCCTTGATGTGACCAGGTCACAGGCCAAAAAGTGTAACACTGAACAAGTGCTGGATCCTGGGACAATGGACCAGACACAACCCAAGAGAAAGAGCAGTAGGGTCAAGGCTGTGCCTTCCCGCCTGCCTCAGGTAGTGGATCAGCCCTCACAGGAGGATGATTCTGAGAGCCCTGAAGGAACTGTCCTAGAAGAACTTGAACCTGATCAGGTTGAGGTTCTTGGGACAGGGGGACCTTCAAGGGCAGATCTGAGGCAGGCACAATTAGACTGTCCTTCTCTTGAACCCCTCAGACAGCAGGCTGCTGCTGAGGCTGCAGGGAATGTTCAAGGTACCCATAGAGTGTATTGGGATGACGAGCTACTGTACTCAGAGGCTAGAGACCCCAAGCCTGGTGCGTCCAGGAGGTTGGTCATACCATTGAGTGTCAGAGGCTTCCTTCTTACCATGGCCCATGATATTCCCCTTGCAAGACACTTAGGCCAGAACAAGACTTGGGACAGGCTTGTCCCTCACTTTCACTGGCTTCATATGTCAGAAGATACCAAGGAGTTTTGTCGCTCTTGTGTCACCTGCCAAGCCAGTGGCAAATCAGGTGGCACCACAAAGGCCCACCTCATGCCACTACCTGTGGTGGGGGTTCCCTTTGAGAGAGTGGGGATAGACATTGTAGGACCAATGGACCCCCAAACAGCATCTGGGCACAGATTCATACTGGTGATAGTGGACCATGCCACCAGGTATCCAGAAGCTATACCCCTAAGGACCACAACAGCTCCTGTTGTGGCAAGGTCCCTACTTGGAGTATTCTCCAGAGTGGGCTTTCCAAAGGAGGTCATTTCTGACAGAGGTGCCAACTTCATGTCAGGATATTTGACTGCAATGTGGAAGGAGTGTGGTGTGAACTACAAGTTCACCACACCCTATCACCCACAGGGCAATGGGCTTGTGGAGAGATTCAACAAGACCCTAAAAGGGATGATAAAAGGTTTACCAGACAAGCTTAGGCGAAGATGGGACATCCTTTTACCCTGCCTTCTGTTTGCTTACAGAGAGGTCCCCAAAAGGGGGTTGGCTACAGCCCTTTTGAGCTTTTGTTTGGGCATCCTGTAAGGGGACCCCTGTGTTTAGTAAGGGAAGGATGGGAGAGACCTCTCAGACAACCCAAACTGGACATAGTGGATTATGTACTTGGCCTCCGCTCCAGGATGGCAGAGTATATGAAGGAGGCTTCTAAAAACCTTGAGGCAAGCCAAGAACTCCAAAAAGCTTGGCATGACCAAAAGGCTGTGCTGACTGTATACCAGCCAGGGCAGAAAGTGTGGGTGTTGGAGCCAGTGGCCCCAGCAGCACTCCAAGACAAATGGTCTGGACCCCACACTATTGTTGAGAAAAAGGGAGAAGTCACCTACTTGGTGGACCTTGGGACTCCCAGAGGCCCCCACAGGGTGCTTCATGTTAACTGATTGAAGGCATATGTTGACAGGGCAGACATGGGCTTACTCATGGCTACAGATGAGGGGCAGGAGGAAGAGAGTGACCCTCTCCCAGACCTGTTGACTCAGAACCCTGATGATGGCTCAGTTGATGGTGTGGTCTTTTCTGACAGCCTCACTGATCATCAGCAACAGGACTGCAGGCAAGTTCTGCAATCCTACAGACACATGTTCTCTCTGACTCCAAGTCAGACAAACTGGTGCACCTATGAGGTGGACACTGGGGACAGTCTGCCTGTGAAGAGTAAAATCTACAGGCAACCTGACCATGTCAGGGACTGCATGAAAGTTGAGGTACAAAAGATGTTGGAGCTGGGAGTCATTGAGCCTTCAGAGAGCCCTTGGGTTAGTCCTGTAGTTCTTGTGCCAAAACCTCACACCCAAGATAGTAAGAGAGAGATGAGGTTTTGCGTGGATTACAGAGGTCTCAATGCTGTCACTAGGACAGATGCCCACCCAATACCTAGGGCAGATGAGCTCATTGACAGATTGGCAGCTGCCAAGTTTTTGAGTACATTTGACCTGACAGCAGGCTACTGGCAAATCAGACTAGCTGAGGATGCAAAGGCCAAAACTGCTTTCTCGACCCCAGGAGGACATTATCAATTTGTGGTAATGCCCTTTGGTTTGAAGAATGCACCTGCCACTTTCCAAAGGGCGGTGAATCAAGTCCTTACAGGCCTGGATGACTACTGTGCAGCTTATCTTGATGATATAGCTGTCTTTAGCTCCACCTGGGAGGATCACCTGGTCCACCTGAGGAATGTTTTAGAGGCCCTGCAAAAGGCAGGACTCACTATCAAGGCCACTAAGTGCCAGATAGGGCAGAGCAAGGTTGTATACCTGGGCCACCTAGTCGGTGGGGGTCAGGTTTAACCACTGGAGAGCACGATCCAGACCATAAAGAACTGGACTCCTCCAACTACCCAGACTCAGGTCAGAGCTTTCTTGGGCCTGACTGGGTACTACAGAAAGTTTGTTAAGAACTATGGGTCCATTGTGACACCATTTAATGACTTGACCTCTAAGAAGATGCCAAAGAAAGTTCAGTGGACAGTGAGCTGTCAAAAAGCATTTGATGACCTGAAGCAGGCCATGTGCAGTGCACCTATTCTGAAAAGTCCAGACTACTCCAAAGAGTTCATAGTCCAGACAGATGCTTCTGAGTTGGGTGTGGGAGCTGTTCTTTCACAACTGAATGTAGATGGTCAAGACCAGCCTATTGCTTTTATTAGTAGAAGGCTGACCCCTAGAGAGAAATGTTGGTCAGCTATTGAGAGGGAGGCCTTTGCTGTGGTTTGGGCCCTGAAGAAGCTGAGGCCATACTTGTTTGGCACTCACTTCAAGATTCAGACAGACCATAAGCCCCCTCTTGTGGCTAAATCAGATGAAGGGTGAAAATCCCAAACTACTTAGGTGGTCCATTTCCCTACAGGGGATGGACTTCACAGTGGAACATAGACCTGGGACTGACCATGCCAATGCAGATGGACTCTCCAGATATTTCCACTTAGAACATGAAGACTCAACTGGTCAAGGTTAGTTTAATGTCCCTAAGTTTTGGGGGGGGGGGGTTGTGTAGGAGAGTAGGGTCTGCTTTCTATGTTCACCCCCACTTTTTGCTTTTGCTTCACTGGTTTTCGTCTTAGATGTGGCTGTGGACCTGCCAATCAGACCGACAGCCCTTCTGTTCTCTCTCTAAATTTATACTATGTACTTTAGGTGCATAACCCACTTGGTTAGGATCACCTTATTGACCCCTGTACAGTGTACCTTAGGTACCCAGGGCATAGGTGTACCCTAGGCCTACCAGGGGCTGCAGCATGTATTGTGCCACCCCTGGCCTTCCATTATGACACAACTGGCTGATCACTCAGCTGGGGCAAGGTCGTGTAATCACTCCTTGCTTAGGTGTAGTATTCCTATACCTACCTTATGTATAGACACATGTGTACCTATCAGCCACTCCTATGGCAGGCCTTAACAATCCTGGAGGCAGAGTGCTTGGTAACATGTGCGATGGTGCTCTAGCATGAGCTGAGCCTGTCTGCAGCTTTCGGAACCATGTCCTTATAGCTGTTCTATGATATAGCCTACCATATACTCTTAAAGTGCCTTATAATCCTCGCGGTTATGGTAACTATGGTTTGGCTTTATCAAAACATGTCGTGTAAGGTGTCTAACACTTTGGAATAATACCCCCATACCATTTCTGGCAATGAGGATATTATTCCTCCCTTCTAGAGGGAGAAGACATGTTGAAACCTACTTACCCGGTTAAAGTTAACCAGAGCCCCAGCATCACAAAATGGATGCTGCTGCCACAGACACAAGTCTGACCTCCTGCTGCTGGGAGTCCTTCCAGCGAGGGAGGCTTGGACAATAGGTTTCCTGCCTTGGGAGGTGCGAGCACCACCCCAGACAGGAGTTAGTGTATTGGGGCAGGGAGGGATGAAAGAAACTAGACACTGCCTGGGGCACACAAGGTGTCCCATGCATAGTCCAGTTCAAACCGGTGCTGGGGCACTCCAGCCCCAGCTCTGGCGCGAAATTGGACAAAGGAAAGGGGGTGTAACCACTCCCCTTCCTGGTCCCACCCATAGGAGGGACCTTGCAGGTAGCCCAGCCCACTAGCCCAGTATATCAGTAGGTAGCTGAGCCCTGCTAAATTAGATTAACCTGAATCTGCAACTTGTACAGAAACTCTGGACCTTCGACATTCGACCTCAGGAAGAACACTGAAGAAATCTCCCTTGTGGCCAAGGAGTGACCACCCTGGGCAACCAGGCACCATCCAGCGACCGCTGCTTGCTTTGCGACTGATCCTACGAGGGACGACTGCAGAGATTGACCAGCACCGAGAGTTCCAGACACCTCTGACCCAGATCCACATCTCCAGCGAAGCTGAGACCCGTGGAGGCGACGAGGGACGTGTGACCGGCGACTTGGGAAAAGTGGCTAGTACCTGACTAGCGCGACTTCCTAGGCTCCCTCGAGGCTGTGCTTGGGGAATTGAGAAAGCACCATCTGCAAAGAAGACCAGCTCCCCACACTTCACGTGTTCTGCGTGGGGCCCTTCTGCACCTGAGTTGCTCGACGTGTTGTCCGGTTGCTGGCCCGTTGGCTAGTGACCTCCGCGACGACGAACCTTTGTTTTCATCTTGCTGGTCCGGCTCCTCCAGACTGGCACCCGCTCCTCTGTGAAAGAGAAGCACCCCAGACCTTCCTGGTCTGCACCAGAAGCAAGTCCTCCATCCTGTGTGGGTTCCGCTTGCCAAGGCTTGTTGGGTCCTGACTCGACTTCGACGCCGCCGACAGCAAGAGCCTTCGTGGGACAGCTCACCTCCTGGTCCTGGTCGTCCTCGACGCCTCCTGGTACCCGTGGCTGCTGCGACAAGCTTCACCTCTTCACCTGCATCTTCACGACATCGCCTGGTTCCTTCCCGGCTCCTGGCTGGTGACCTAGACTCTGTCCCTTCTGCTTGCAGGTATCCTTCCTTCTTGATTCCATGCTTGGAATCCACCGGACACTCTTCACTGACTGCCTGTCAGCAACTTTCCTTCAGGCATCCATAGGAGTCAACGACGAAACCCGACGCAAGTTCACACCTATGCACCCGAAGCCCGTGGGCTAGGTAACTTGAGTGCTTCGGTGCTCACAAGGGTATTGCCTATCCAAGGGTCTAGTTTCCGAGTCTCAACTTCCTAGCTATACCAGAAGTGTCCTAAAACTGTTAATTTCTAAAAACTTCAATTTCTATCGACTTTTACGCATTACGCATGAGTGTTTCCACTCTGCACCTGAATCCCGTGGGCCTCCCACTTCCTAACCTTTGGTAGTATAGTGTAGCTCTAGCGATTCCCTAGGCCTATCCTGTGTTCGTGACAGTGGTTCTTAAACCACTTACTTAGTATATGGTTTGCGTGGCCCCTAGGGTCTAACTGTATTACTTACCTGTGTGACTTAATGTATGCTTAAATAAGACTGTGTTGTACTTACCTCGAATCTCATAAAGAGTGCTGAGGGTTTGACTAGAATAAATACATTCTATTTTTTTATATATCTGTTGTGGTGTCCTTTCATTTGGTATTCAAGGGATTACATATGGTATAACAGCTGGCTTCACATGCCATTCAGACTTTAGCCTAAGACTGATCTTGTCCATGCTACCACTAGGATAGCTGGTCTATAAGGTTGACTTTACAACCAATCACCATAAGGGTTGTTTGGACTGATAGAAGGTGTACACTAGAATTAGTGACATCATATATGAGGCCAACTTCTCACAGTACCACGCAACTCCGCCCGACGTCCTCCGCGGGCGTGACGTCAGCGAGGTCACATAAGCCCCACCCCGGCGCGCTGTAGTCAGTTTTCTTCTTTTCCGCATGCAACGCCGATCCGGATCGTGTTCATGGCCTGTATTCAGGCCTTCTTTTTACGCTTTGCGTTTTCTTGAAAACAGTGTGCGAAGGCCTTCGGGCTTCAAGACTTGCTCGTCTTGCGCGAGCCAGACGTCGGCGAAGGATCCTCACCTCATCTGTATGTTGTGTTTGGGGGAGCACCATGACTCCACGGACTGCGAGGCGTGTCAGCAAATGAAGCCAAAGTCCCAGTGGGAGCGCCGGATGAAATTCCTTTCGGCACGCATGTCCAGATCGGTGTCGTCGCCACGTCCGTCCCCGCGGACGGCTTGAAGAACCGCCACTTCCGTCTCCGACATGGTCCTTCTCCCAGGCCGCAAGGGCGCCGCTCGCCTGTTGGTAAGTGTCGCAGCTTTTTCCCGAGGCTTGGTTCCTGGCCTGTTGGGGTCGTGGGTTCTCCGTGGGTGGTGTGGCCCCGCGTCGCCACACTATATGCCTTTCCCCGGCACGGGGACGACCAGAGCCCAGATGGAGGCCTATGCGGCGGCCTAGTAGGCCTTGTTGGCTCGTCCTCCTTCTCCTTCTGTCCTGGGACGTCTGCTGATCCCTTGCCGCGTGCGGGGACTCCGGCAGCTCCGGTGCCTCCAGGTTCGGAGGATGCGGTGGCGTCGGGGTGCGGCCCATCGGGGTTCCCTCCTTCGGACCACGGCGCCTCCACCTCACCGCAAACCCCGCGGGGGTCCCTGTGCTGTTGCGGGAGATTGCCAGGGCTCGGGGCGTGTCCTCGAGTTCCCCTCGGTCCTGTGGACAGGAGCCTGCCTCGTCGGAGGTCGAGTAGACGCCTTTTCGGCGACGTTCCTTAGCCACCCCTGCTCCGACCCAGCCCCGGTCTCCCGCGCCGAGCGTTGTGGCGGAGGTCGTTCCGGCGTCCCCTTCGGCGCTGGTCGACGTTGACCTGATGCCGGTGGCGGACTCTACAGCGCCGGGCCGACGTCGGGTCGTTGATTCTTTTTCGGACGCCCCCTCTTCTCCAGGGTTTCTGCAGCTGTTTGTTTCATCTTCTCTGGAGAAGGGTTGCCGCGTTGTGGTTTTTCCCCGTCGTCTTCTAAGGACGGCTCTTCGCCGTCGCCGCACCCGCAGTCTTCGCCGGAGGTGCCTCAAGTTCCCCATTCATTGGTCCACCCTCCCCCTTTTCGAGCTTGGCCTTTCCTTCATCCAGTTGGGCTGGGGGACAGCCGCCTTAGCTTGCAGCCGTCTCCCATGGAGGAACTGCTTTCCCCGCCGCGGGGCCCTACGGAGGCGAGTGCTGCCTTTGCTCTGGATATTTCCATGCCTGCGGCCATCTTGCGCATGGGTGATCCAGCTGCCCATTTCCCCACGGATCATCTGCTGGAGGTCATTCATCAGGGCTCTGGTGGGCAGGAGCTGCTTCTTCCCTTCGAAGCTGCGCTCCACAATTATCTTTTGGGGGCCTGGGGGCATCCTGCCTCGGGGGACTCGGTGCCCCAGCTTCTTCTGCACCGCCAGCGTCCTGCTCCGCATGATCCTGTCTGTCTTTCCCTCCACCCTTCTACCAGGGGCCCTCTTTTACAGACTGCCTTTCCCTCTTTGCCATCGGTGTTGTCTCCCCCGTCGCAGGAGGCCCGCTGGTTGGATTCCTGGGTGCGCAACATCTTCGCCTCCTCCAGTGCTGCTTTGCGCGCCCTTAACACTTTTTGTGTATTAGCCAGAGCCACCTCTTGCTTATGGGACTTGGCGGAGTCCCTTCTGTCTTCTACTTCTCAGGGGGGTGCCTGCGTTGATCTGCGACACCATGTGTTGGATGGCCGAGAGCTGGCGTCGTTTATTCTTCCCTCGGCTCTGGATGTTTCGGAGGTGCTTGATCGTACCATGGCTACTTAGGTGGCCCTTCCCCGCCATGCCTGGCTATGGGATAGTGTTTTTCCTGAGAACGTTAGTGAACGGCTGGTTGACCTCCCCTTTGATGGCACTCTGTTCCACGCCCCTGCGGATTCTGCCATTCAGAGGTTTCTTGCAGGGCTTCGCCCTCCTCCTTCCCTCCCCCAGTAACCTGACTGTCCTCTGTGTTTTGGGAGGTGTTCTCCCGTTGTTTTCCTGGGGCCTTGTAACGGATAGCCCAGGTTGTGTGTTCTGTCTAGTTGATGTGCCTTGGGGGTCCTTTTGTGGGGCCCTAGGTGCTGTTGGCTGCTGGTCCGGTCCTTTTGTTGTCTTGTGGTTTTGGGCTGTTGGTAAGCCCTGTAGGCCGTGAGATTAGGCCTTCTGTCTCTTCTTTATTGGCTGCTTCATAAGCCGTCTGCTGGTATTTTCTGCAGGTCTTTGTTTTGTCCTCTGCTGCTGGCATTTTTTTCTAAGAGGTGTTCCCATGGTTCTCGGGACGTAACTTACCCTATGTGGGGTATTTGTAGCTATTACACAGCTCTGTCATGTGTTGGGGAGGTGTGGTCACCCTTTTGGGTTCCTTGCTCTCCGTGGCGTCACGGTATGTCGCAGGTGCATTCTTCTTGCCATTTGTCTTGTTTCGGCTTGCGCTCAGTTCGTCCTTCTCCTTGTCGCCATGCCGGTCTGGCCTGCTGTCGGCGGCCTCATGTTGTGGCGGTTCCAGACTTTTGTCCTGTGTTTTGGCTGGGTGCTTTGCCATCTGCTCCAGAGGGTTTGGTTTTCCTTGGCCTCTGTGTTCGGATGGCCAGCTTGGGCTGTCCTCCGTCTCCCTCTTATTTCCTGCCGGTTCCTCCACTTCTTCGTGGTCAGTGTGTGTGTGTTCTGGCCCGGCCCCTCCCTTGGGGTGTGTCCTGGTCCTCCCGGGCCTCTGCCTTTTCCTGGGTGCGCTGTTCTGTGGTGTTGCCTGTTGCTGGCGACGTGTGCAGGGCTGTTTGTTCTACTCCACCGTGGTGCTCTTGCTGAGTTTCCTTGCACCCCTGCCTCTGGTTCCTTTGGGGCTTCGTGCAACGGAGCTTTTCTTCTTCCACCTGTGCTGTTGGTGCCGTTCCGGCCTTGTCCGCAGCTTGCGGCCACGGTGTTTTCCGCTGTTTTCTATCTCTGCATGTGTTTCTTCCAGTGGGCCCTGCCTCTTCTCACTGGGTTCGAAGTGACCCTTATGTTCCTTGAGGTGTGTGGGCGCTGTCTGCCCCTCTGGGGTGTTAGGCGCTCTATCTTGGTTGGGCTAGGATCTCCTGCCCTTTTTACTTCTTGTGCCATGTCCCCTACTGGGGCCCCGGTCTCTCCAGGTCGGAAGGCGCTCTCGCAAGCCCTCCTCCCTTCTGGGTATGGCTAGGGTATCAATTCTACGTTAAGGAATCTGCGGTGTATCTGGTAGAGACGATTCTAGCCGCAGATTCCTTCACGACCCGCCCTTCCTCCCTGTTCTGCGAGGACCCTCTGCTTGGGTTTCTGCAGTCGCCTCCCTCTGGGTGGCTTGTCTTCTGTGGGTGTCCTCTTCGTTTTCTTCCGGTCAGGCTTTCCTCCAGCTGGTTTCTCTCCAGCGTGAGGGCCTCCTTTTGCTCTTCCCTCTGTTTTTAGTGTTTCTGATCCCCATCGGTCTTCTTCGTTGGGGGTTCTTTTACCTGTCCTTTGACCTCCTACTCCTTTTGGAGGTTATGGCCCTCCTTGGCAATGTAGTCTGCAGATGGATTACCTGTCCTTTGCCCTCCTACTGCTTTCAGGAGGTATGGCCGTCCTTGGCAGTGTACTCTGGGGATGGATTGCTGTTGTTCTGTTCCAGGCTTGGGCTCTTCCCTTTGTGGTTGCGGTTGCTCGCTCTCGCTCGCTCTCTCTCTCTCTTTTTCTCTCTTTCTCTTTTTTTCTCTCTCTCTTTTCTCTTTTCTCTCTCTCTCTTTTCTCTCTCTCTCTCTTTTCTCTCTCTCTCTCTTTTCTCTCCCCCCCCCCCCCTCGCGCCTCCCCCCCACCGTCAGGGCACTTTTCCTTCCTTGTGCCTCCGGTATGGCTCTCGCCTTGGCTTGCTAGGTGGTTCCATGGAGTGGTGCTTTGCACTTTTCTTGCTCTGGCTTCACTGCTCTGGCCTTGGTGCTTTACTGCCACCTGGTGATTTCGCCTTGGCTTGCATAGTTGTTCCTCAGGGTGGTGCTTTGCTCTTTTCCTGCTCTGGCCTGCTGTTGTCGCCTTCAGGTTCCTTGGTGCCACCTGGTGCTGTTCCTCGCCTTTTGTTTATCTCTCTTTTGTTTCTCTGTTTTTTTTTACACACTGTTCCCATGCTCTCCTCAGTTTTGTTGTGCTGGCTACGCGTTGTGGCGCGGAATAAGTTCTCCGAAGCAAACTGACATCAGCGCGCCGGGGTGGGGCTTATGTGACCTCGCTGACGCCACGCCCGCGGAGGGACAGGGTCCGTGGTACCCACCCCCGGCGAGCAGAGATGCTGGGCAAGAAAGTTTTCCAGTCTCATGCCTGGGGATAATTATACGTTAAGGAATCTGCGGCTAGAATCGTCTCTACCAGATACATCGTTACCGAAGATAAGTAACTTGTGGAGTGGTGTGGCTCACCGGTTAGAGGCAGCAGACCCGGACGCAGAGGACAGCCCGGGACCAGGGTTCAATTCCCAACGCGGCAGGGTCGTGGACCAGGGCCAGCGGACTCGATAATTCTCGCTTCGGTGCCTACTCTAACCAGGGATCACACTCGGCAACTCTGGGCATTAGCTTGCCTCATCTCCACAACGGCCCCCCACATTCGCCGGGGATGCCTGGTTTCACCTTGGAGATGCCCTGGAGGGACCATCTCACAGGGATTGCCAGGACGGGTTCCCCAGCGGTCTACAGCGCCACGACGCCTCAGGGCAGCAGTGCGCTTTACAAGACACATACATTTACATTTACATTTAACTTGTACATCTGTAAGAGACATTAGTTAGTGATAGATTCTTTACCGCCCCACCCATCCTCCCCGTTCAGCGAACTGATTTCTAGGGTTTAGGTCATCCCTTTCAGGGCCCTAGTTTCATGGCATCAGTGGTCAGTTTGTTGTATGGCTCTGCATTCCTGGCGCGGAAAGTAGTGTACAGAACGGACGTCAGCGCGCATAGGTGGCGCCTAAGTAGTCTCCGTGACGTTATCTCGACGCTTACGACGCCAGCTATGGGCACGGAGCCTCACAACGCCACCTACTGACGTGCAGGGGTACTGCTAGCAAAACTTTCCGGATCCAGTCTGACGCCTGGGGATATTCTAAGGTAAGGAATCTATCACTAACTAATGTCTCTTACAGATATATCGTTACACAAGTAATAACTTGTGCTTCTGTCTTCCTCATTGCCATAACATTTTCTCAGCACGTAAACAAGCTTCAGGCTGTTACTATCCAACCCCGTTCTTCCCAGATAAACTGATGGGGAGGACCCAGTATTCTTTTCTGCCGAAAGTGGTAACACTGCTTGATGTCAGACAGGCTATCGCCCTTCAGAGTTCTTTGCTGCACCTTATCCCTCTGAAGAAGAAGAGAGACTCCATTTTTATAGTGATCTCACCAAAGAACATTGACTTGGCGATCAGATCTTTGTGGAGTTTGCTGGTATAAAGAAGGGCAGGGTAGAGCAGAAATGGATCATTTCTCAATGGATTATGCTCTGCATCAAGATTTGCTACACAATGACCAAGAACCAGCTTCCTGAAAGCTTATAGGCTCATTCTACCAGAGGCTTTCTTTCTGATCGTATAATTCTGTCAAATAGTCTAAGGTAACCTTGTTGATGGCAATTTGAGTAGACACTGCCTGTTTTTCTCTTTGTTTCTAACTTGCAGCACCATTCGGATGCATACTTTTAACTGCAGCTTCTTTACCGGAATGTTCCTAGGCTCCAGACTGAATGCACAAACTTTTTGTCTTATCGGCCTCGCAGCCCCACCTCTTGGGAGGTATCCCTTGGGTATCTGTTCTAAGGTAATGAATCTGTGGCTAAAAGTCTCTATCAGATTAACACGTTACTTACCTTTGGTAATTCCTTATTTCTAACTAGCCACAGATTCCTTGCCAATCCTTCCATCTTCCGCTATGCCAACGGATTATAGTGTAAGATCCCCTTTTAAGATCCTTCGCTTCGCACACCATTGGTCAGTGTACCTTCGGGGCTCCGTGCTTCTGGCTTGGAAAGTTGCAAAAATAAATTTACATCAGAGTGCTGGAGTGGCACCTATATAGGCACAGCGTAGTCACTTCCAGCAGGGAGAACGCCACAGACGCGACATGGAGACAAACGGCGCCACCTACAGGTGTGCAGTGGTGTTGCTCACCAAATGTTTCTGGATCCAGTCTGACGCCTGGGGAATATTCTAAAGTAAGTAATCCGTATAGGTAATTAACATTTAGTTAATAACCCACCCACAACATTCTTATGCTGGTTTTTTGATTGGTATATAATGAAATGGAGGGCAGATTAATTAAGGGCAGTGTCCTGTATGCTGTTACAACCTCCCGCCACCCCCAGTCTAATGGAAATCTGAGTTCTTCGCCCAGTATCTATGGTCATTTGTCTAGGAACCCCACCTGGTTTATGCAGGAGTCATCTATACTCCCACTGAGAATGTCCTGCTCTTCTAACTTACTTCTAATGACAAGATGTCTTCCATCGTTATCAGTGTGAGTCTTTTCAGCCTTGAAAGGTACTCCTGGTATGACCCATATCAATGCTTCTCTCATCTATGATGAGACCATTGTTGAATATATTTGCCCCTTCATCAATGTTTGTGAGTGTCTCAAGAAGGAGCACAGTTTGCCCCCCCTCATTTTAGATAAGTATGTTTTATCATCTCTTTTCTATTTCTGCACAGTCCATATTATGAGTGTACTTGTGTGGCCTGTTCTTTTAGTCTAATTTTAACTTTGATTCAGTTCATATGTACATTCCCTGGGGGCGTTAGAGAATCATCTCCTTGTGCTGCCTTCAAACCAGCCTTTCTGCTTGCAGCCTGCACCATTTGGTGCTGTCCTACCTCCACTCTCTAGGATAGGTACTTAACTGCTCTCCATCCAGTGAACTTCAAACTGGTTTTGAAAACAGCCTCCTTCAAGTGGAGAGAGGAAATAACTAGTGAGGGGGTGCCTTTTACTTGCTCATAGACCCCTTTATTCTGCTCGGCCTGTTCTCATGTTTTGAGCCAAGTTGCATATTGCAATGTGTTGGCAATGATTTCATGCTATCCATACGGGACTAGTAAGAATCGCACTTCATTGTCTTTCAGATTACCACAGTTGCAGAGCTTCATATACTGATCTGGAGGTGATCTTTGGGATCTCTGACTCCAACTTTCAAGACAGTGAGGTTTGAGTCTGTTCCCATTGACCTCATTGGCGAGGTGCCTTTTCCTGTATTTTTCACAACCGTAATCACCGCTATAAAAGCTGCTCTCTGCTTGTGCCTAACACATTGTGAGTCTCTTCAATCATATCCTCCTCTGTTGACCATGCTATGCCCTCTTGTGCAGTTAGCGTTTACTCCAGTTTCCACCTTCCATGTCCACCTTGTACTTCTTGAGCCAGTCACATGCTTTCATTGGTTCGGGAAAAAAAGATTATCTTCCCATCGATTGTCATTTTTAGCTTCGCAAAGAACAGCAACATGTAAAGCGTTCCTTCTCTCAAACCCCTATGAACGGTGCTCATTTTTTGTTCGACTGCCTCTGGATAGTCTGGGAAAATCAAGTCCTAGAAGTTTTCTGTTTTGTGAGCTCCTGCATCGTGTGCCTTCTGAAGGTTTACATTGTGATTTCTGAAGTGAAGTAGATGGGCCAGCACCTGGCTGGTAATTTGTGCACCCTCCCCAGGACACAAATATTGGTTAGTGACTGAGTGGCAACTCTGTGGCGAGCCAGTTCTCCATGTACTTCAGCATCTTTTGTGCCTTTCACTCCTTGCTTGAGCCCAACACCAATATGTTCTGCTGCATCACTCGGCATCCTCCACTCTGTATTCTAGAAATCTGACCTTTTCAGGAAGGTTACCAGTCTGTTCTGGAGAGAATCGATGGAACACTCCTATCTGGCGGAGCTCTCCTCTTGCCTTCTCGCTCTGCTTCACTCTGTTCAGCAATTTTCAGTAATCGTTTCAAAGCAAGTTCAGATCCGCTGCCACTTGATTTTTTTTTTTTTCTTTTACTCTAGAACCTCTGTAAAATATCCTCCAGTAGACTACCTAATTTGCTATTCTCGTGAGATTTTGAATTGTCTACTGAAACTCTAATAGAGCCTGGCCAATCACCTCCTGGCACTAAATATACAGAAGTATGTAGGGGTGGATAGGTCATCTTTCACATTGCAGGTCCATTTCCAGTCCCCCAATTGCACCCGGGGAGGGCAATCCCCAGCCCACTTCGCAGTTAGCACCGGCTTCTTTCTCTATTTTGGGGCTCTCACTGCTGTGACCCGCCTCATTTGCTCACCCCGAGTTGGTGCTATTATTTTACTTTTAACACCTGTAATAGAAGCTTTGTTCCCTTCTATCGCCCAGCTTCCTTCTGCTGCTGCATGCTGGGCGCGTCTTTTGTATTTCTGGCCTAGAATCTCCCTATGTGCTACTGTTCACAGGCATAACTGTCCCACCAATAAGGGAGAAAAGCCCAGATCCTCAGATTATATGCTCCTCCGGTCTGCCAGTCTGGACTGGAGGTGAGTTTCTTCACTTCCACGTGGGAGGTGATGTCCCCTGAACCGAAGTCTCCCGGCTTCCTGTCAAGCCTTTGCTTTAGGCTCATTCTTGATCTATGCCAATGCAATTATGGTGGCCTTCCACTGGTTAGGTTCAACTGTTACAGCTCTAGACGCCTACTCAACAATGCCCCTCACTAAGTTGAATTTGTATGTCTTGTTGGTGCACAAATGTAAGGCCCCTGCTACAGAACCAAAGAAAAAGCAATATCAATAAGTTAGAAAGAGAATCATTAGCTTGACCATAGGTTAGAACATATTGGTTAAGACGACTGTGAGGAACATGTGACGGTTTTGGAAACCCCACACTTATGTCCTGGCCATTTTTATAGCCTGATGTAAGCTTCAAACGGGCAGTTCTCACTCGGGGCAAACAATGGGAGGCAGGCTCTTTCTTTATAAATCTTATTATCTGATAGAGACATCTAGCTGCAGATTCCCTAACTTTGAATTCTCCCCAGGCGCCAGGAATCTGCGGCTAGACTGTCTCTACCAGATATAGCATTACTGAAGTTAAGTAACTTTTACTTATCTACTCCTCCTTCTGTCACTACACCACATTCCACTTCGGATTAAGAGAGCAATCGAATTTGATCATCATAACCGGTTTCAAGTAGTGTTCTGCTAACATTACACCTACTTGTCAAGGAGTGAAGAATTAGTGATGTCTATGGCTAACAGTTTCTTTATTCCATAGCTTTGCTATAGATAAGCGTACGTGTCGCAAGATAGATGTTTTAAAAAATCTAAGCACTTCTTTGGTGGAGGGAGCTTGAGCTATGCTATACTGCTCTTGCAGGTGTTTGTCATTTGTCTAATGGGGCAGGCCTAAGTAGGCAAGTGTGGCTAACATTAGCACAGTATTACAGAAATCTTTGGTTTTCCTCTTTATATTGTGCATGAGATGGACCAATTCTCAAGTAATTACATAGCACATCTCAAGTTTGTGATATCACTTCTCTGTAGAAAAGTACAATCAAGCAAGTATTTCTAAAGCAAGCTCACACCATAACATTACAACTATGGTTGGGAATTAGGTGGAACACCATAGGAGTGTATAAACATATTCATTAATGTCCTTAGGAAAACTCATACTTTCTGTCTCTGTCTTACCACTATCAAAGGCTGAAACCCCTTTGTGAGCACCACCAGTAGCATGGGCACTGTCCATTTAATGGACTACATCTTTATACCCCTTGCAGCATCAATCTGTTTTCTTTGCCTCTTTTCAGTCCTCTGTGGACTGAACCTTTGTAAACGTGTTTCCCTACCCAGGTGCCGGAAGATCAGAATTGAACTGTCTTTGAATTGAAGATTTCTCTGTCCTGCTGCTGCACGGGTAATTGTTTCTCTCTGCGCATTAGTACTCAACTTAACTAGGATGATTCCTTCCACTGCAAGCTCGGCTATCCTTGGACCCTTGTGGGCAGCCTAGTAGGTTTGTGGACTACCAGGTCCATTTTTGAGTGTCCATTAACACCTCTGTTTTAAAGAAATGTGCTATCTTGGGCATCATAGTCTCTTTCGTTCCCAATATTCTGATCCTATCAACTGTCTGTTTTCCAAACTCACCCTCGTTTTCCATTTGCTTCAAGACTGTCAGAACTTTTTCTCTGGGTTACTGAGTTCTGTGGCCCCTTCTCTTAATATGTCGGCCTCCTGGACTACACCAAAGCTCGCCTCCCCTCCTAGGTTCCAGACTCCTTTTTCCGTACTGGTGGTCCTTGAGGCTAGGTCTTCAGAGTGGGCCTCCAGGTTCGCTATTTTTTGTCGATGCTGGTCACTAACATACGTGTTTGTGTGTCCTTTATGGCTGCTTCTCGCTGAGTCAGTTGGGCTGCCCGAGACTTATGTTCTTCTCGTGATGCCTGTGGTGTCTCTGGAGGCCAGGGACCTCTGGCAAAAAGTCTTGACTGTCCCGAATGTTCTTAGTCTTTTTCGCCTTACAGGGCATATTGTTGACTCGGGAGGCACCTCCAGTTTTCACGGTTTTCTCCCCCCATTGCCATCAGAACATATAATTCATGCATTCAGGATCCTTCACCATTTTTTCCATTAGAGGAGATTCTCCTACGTACTACCTTTGGGAGTGCCTTTGGCTCTCTATGTTGCCACACGGGTCTGCCGCATTCAGGTATCCCCCTTCTGCCGGTTCATCAAGGGTACTTTGCATTCTTGATGATGGGAGCCGGTGCCTCCACTCTGTTATTGGGCAGTGACATGGTCCCCCTTGCACTGACCTCAGAGAAGTGTTGGGTGTGAGTGCCTTCAGCTGCTGCTATGCCCACTGCACTGTTTTAAAGTGATGGAAGTCGTCCGGCTCCTCTATCTCCTCTGGTCTTGGGTGTCGGTGGGGGCAATCTAACAGAATTACCACCTAGAATCTGCTCACTGCAGGTTCTGACAATCATCCATGTTCGGGCTACGCCATTCCTGCTTCAACCTCAAATGGCCTCAGAAAGAGAGCATTGCAGGACATTCAGGAATACTCCTTCGCATATCAATGAGGCTAGCACCACCCCCTTGTTGTCCAAATATGTACGGGAAGGTTCTTTGAGTTCGAATTATTTGTAAAAAGGCATCCAACATGTGAATATAGGCACTTCTCATTCCTTATTTGAGTTCTAGAAAATGTTACTTGTACTTGCATCAATATCCGTACTTAGGCCCTGATTTAGATCTTGGTGGACGGAATACAGTGACAGATATCCTGTTCGCCAAAATATAAATCCCAGTATCTCCTATATTTCTCTTGTTTTGCAACCAAAGACAAAGCTTTTTAATGTCCGCATTCCTCAGTAGTTCAGCATTCTACTTTGCAAGATGAAATGGACTCCTAGAGTATTTATGATATGCTTGGCCCCAGTAGCAGCATTCTTGAGAAACAGATCTGATCTAACTTCTACTTGGACTATTGGTTTATATATTGTACCTTCAACTATCATATAGAGGCATCTCAAACTAGCCCACTGTCTTCTTGTCATCTATTGGTCTGTACTTGAAGTCAGTGACAATTACTGTGACAAGACTGACAGTGCAGCTTTTCAAGAGCAGATGAAACCCCTAAACCTAAACTTTGCTGAATTCATCCCTGGTTGAGGGTATGAGCATTAATAAAGACGTCTGACAAATATCCCAGCCAAAATGCTTAGAACAGGAATAAAAGGCTCTATTAAGTGCACACTCATCTTGTACAACTCACTGCTTATTGCACTTGCTAATTCGTTGTAGTCTTGATAGACATTCAAACTAGGAAGTGGGCAATTAAAATAGCATGAGATGTTTTCCTGGTTCAAAGCTCCAGTTTGATGGTGAATTACCGCAACACATATATGAAAGAAAATTGGCTCAAATGTCGCAATATTAAGAACATAATTACAGATGTGTCTTTGTGAGAATATTGTTTTTAGAAACAGACAGTTAAAAAAAGGCCACTGGACATCGTAGGAAAATTAGCTTCATATGAACATTCTAGCATTGAGAGCATTCAGATTAGCCCAGAATTCCGTTTTGATTGCTAGTTAAAGCGTGTACTCCTATATTATATAACCACATGTTTTCTATGGGGAACATAACGGTGCAGGATCCCAAAGTCTGTCCATACTTTGTCTGCGGTCTGTTGGGCACTGCGCTTTTAGAGAATGTGCCAGACATATTTCACCTAGCAGATGCGGTCTGTCACATTTCACAAACATGTCACAAATGGCTATTGATAGTAAATAACTGGAAAACAATATTCCAGGAATCGACCCCCCTCCCCCACAAATAAAAATGTAAAGCCCATAACCTGGCCAACATATACACATAAAAGAACCTCCTTGGGGTAATTTCTTGAATCCACATTCAGGAAAATGTATTACCAGTGCTTAATTTGAGTTGGTGGTTTCCGCAGCTCTTATGACAGTCCACAACCTGGTGGCACTGTTTGTCTAACTTTGAGATGATCACAACAAAGAGTTTAATAGTTCAATATTCATTCAAAACAAACAATACCCACTACCCACACCATTTTCTTTAGCTTTGGGTGGCCTGGAATAGTCTGAATTGCCACACTTGCAGGATTGTGATTGTTCGTTGTGTTGATTCTGTTATTGGCATCACTGGCAGGCACAATGGATGGTTCAAACTGCAGTGACTTCCTGAGAAGGGTCCTGGCACTTCAAGAAAGAGAGACCATGTCTGTCATTCTTTTTTTTTTTTTTACTTTATTTTTATTTTCATCTCAACTTCCAAGATTACAAGTGTATTTGCAGCATACAGGAATGCTTCCATAAGCAAGCTGACATCATTTGTAGTGCACTAAACAGGTACTAAAATGAGAGGGCACAAGCTGTCATTATTCAGTAACAACAGGGTGGTGTGTACTGTACTTTAATCCAGTAATATCTGGCACACACAAGTCCATTAATCAGCGCCAAACATCCCCCCTTGAACTATCATAAAGTGGAATGCGTTCTGAAGTATCGTAAATAAGTATGTCAAGGATCTCATCCCACACCCATAGGGACAATCCCAGGCAGCTGTTGCGAAGTGGGGGAGGAGCTGGATTCCAATAAATAATTTTTGATTCTTTCCCAAATATCCTTCGGGCGAGAGGCCAAGGGCTGCGCCGTAGAATAGAGTTCGCTGTTAACGTTACAATATGTGAGGCTCTGGAGCCAATCTTCCACCCTAGGAGTGACCTACCTACCCCATTTAAGAGCTATTTCCCTCTTGGCAAGCATGAGAACGATGGCAATAAATTTACGTCGCTTCTTGGGGTGCCCACTGTAGGAAGGTGGATATCTGACTATGGTTACCCCCAACCTTTTGCCTAGTGTCTAGCTGGTTTTTCGACTTAGTTGGCCTGAGATCCTGCCATTCAGGGTCTCAGGCTGTCTGCTCTCTCTTTAAAATGGACCCCATGTACCCTAGGTACATAACCAATTGGTAAGGATCACCTTATTGGACCCTGTACAGTGTACCCTAGGTACCCGGGCATAGGTGTACCCTAGGCCTCCCAGGGGCTGCAGCATGTATTATGCCACCTCTGGTCTGGCCTTCCAATCAGACACAACTGGCTGATCACTCAGCTGGGGCAAGGTCGTGTAATCACCCCTTGCTTAGATATAGTATATCTATATCTACCTTATATATAGACACATGTGTACCTATCAGCCACTCCTATGGCAGGCCCTAACAATCCTGGAGGCAGAGTGCTTGGTAACATGTGAGATGGTGCTCTAGCATGAGCTGAGCCTGTCTGCAGCTTTCGGAACCATGTCCTTATAGCTGTTCTATGATATAGCCTACCATATACTCTTAAAGTGCCTTATAATCTTAAACGGTTATGGTAACTATGGTTTGGCTTTATCAAAACATGTCGTGTAAGGTGTCTAACACTTTGGAATACCCCCATACCATTTCTGGTGATGAGGATATTATCCCTCCCTTCTAGAGGGAGAGACATGTTAAAATCCTACTTTGCTGTTGGCCTCTGACCAAAGCCTCAGCATCACAACATGGATGCTGCTGCCACAGACACAAGTCTGACCTTCTGCTGCTGGGAGTGATCCCAGCCAGGGAGGCCTGGACAATAGGTTTCCTGCTTGGGGAGGTGCTAGCATGAATGACTTCCCCTGAGAGAAAGGAGCATGAAGCCAGAATGAGGGAAGCTAATCTGAGGATTCAGAGGGAAGAACTTGCCCTTGCCAAGGAGAAGCTTGCTCTGGCTAGAGAGCAAATATTGTGTGGGTCAGAACCCACTGGTGGCAGCAACATTCCTAGAGATAGGGATAGGTCTTATGACCATAGAAACCTAAGCAAGATAGTCCCCCCATATCAGAATGGGGATGACATCCACAAGTGGATGACTGCTTTGGAGAGGGCCTGCAAAGTACAGCAGGTACCCCAGAGTCAGTGGGCAGCTATCTTGTGGCTCTCCTTTTCTGACAAAGGTAGAGACAAGCTCCTCACAGTCAGTGATGAGGATGCTAACAATTACAAAGTCCTGAAGAGTGCTCTGATAGATGGGTTTGGCTTAACCACTGAGCAATATAGGTTGTTGTTCAGAGACACCCAGAAGACACAGACACAGGACTGGTCTGATTTTGTGGATTGTGCCACTAAGGCTTTGGAAGGTTGGTTAACTGGCAGCAAGGTGCAGGACTATACAGGATTGTACAACTTGATTATGAGGGAGCAGATCCTTAGTAATTGTCAGAACCAGCTTCTCCATCAACACCTGGTAGACTCAGATTTGACCTCTCCCCAAGAATTGGGAAAGAGGGCAGATAAATGGGTCAGGACCAGGATTAGGCCTAAAAATCATGGTGGTGACCAAAAGAAAGATACCACCAAGCCTCAAGAGAAGGGTGGGGATAAAGCAAAAGAGAAATCTTCCTCAGGGCCCCAAAACTCCACACAGGGTGGTGGGTCCCAAGCTCCCTCCTCTACCACAGTTAAAAAGCCTTACTGCCATGAGTGTAAAACTCCTGGGCATTGGAAAACTGACAGCAGTTGCCCAAAGGCTAAAAACAAAACTGTTCCTCCAACTACTCCTGTCACACCACCTATTACTGTCAGCAGTAATCCCCCAGGTGGTGGGAGTGCCCCCCAAAATTTGGTTGGGTTTTCTTGGGGAACACAGGGGGATCCTGGCTTAGCCAATTCCCCTACAGCAGCCACTCTTGTCTGTGATGGTGGCATGGGGTTTGCCAACTTCACTGCCTGTCCCAACACTTTGGGTAGGTACAGACAGGAGCCCTAAATCAATGGTAGAAAAGCTGAGGCCTACAGAGACACTGGAGCTAGCATCACTATGGTGGCCCATAGGCTAGTTCCCTCTGAGCAGCTTTTGCCTGGTTTCTCATATCAGGTAACTAACATTGATGGCAAACAGAACAGTCATCCCATGGCAGAGGTATGTCTCAGCTGGGGAGGTGTCACTGGCCCTAAAAGGGTGGCAGTGTCTCCAACCTTGCCTGTGGACTGCTTACTGGGGAATGACTTAGAACTCTCAGCGTGGGCTGGAGTTGAACAAGACACCCATTCTAAAATGGTAGGCCTTTCACAAAAGGGTAGTGGGGTTGTGCCAGCCACAACCCCTGTCCAAGTAGATTTCCTCCCTGAAAAGGTTGGAAGGGCAGTGGTAGCCACAGCCCAGGCAAAGACAGACTTCCCTGTAGAGATTGGCAGAGCTGTGACAGTCACAGCTCAAACCCAAACTGAGTGCCTCCCTGAAAAGGTTGAGAAAAGGAAACAAGGGAACCCTACTCACTAGGAGCCTGGGCAGTATTTCTAGAAAGAAAACAATGGCTCCTATGGAAAAACTATTTTTGTAACAACTTATTTGATACACAAAAGCACAATGGCAATATATAAGGGTTTGCTTGATGTCAGAAAGAAAGTGTGCTATACATAACAGACAACCCAGTGTATGATACTCTTCTTTTATATTTTTAAATGAGCAAAAGATAAACAGTGTATAATTACACAATAACAAATTTAACAATTTATCATGTACAAAAGATCATAAAAAGGTGTCCCAGTGAAAAAGTGATTGAACCTAAACTAGAAGTGACATTTACTGTGACATATATACAAGGTTTCAATTATTACACATAAGAGCGACCATCTAGGATAAAACAAAATATTTCGCAACACTCCTTAGTCATAGGTGTTGCATAGTGATTCGCCCTTGTCTATTGTCGACGGCGTTTCAACCCTATATTGAATGTAGGGTCTCTTCAGGACCTTAAGATGTAGGGACACCTAAAAAAGGGGGAAAAGGAATAATACCATCAAAACCAAGTGCTTACTAAAGAGATGGTATGAACCAAAACTACTGATGGGGGTGTACCTGAATGGTCGGATGCACCACCTGATGTTAAAGAGTATATAGTGACACCGTGAGTATAGTGAAAGAAGGGAAACTCACAGGGTACCCGTCCGGGCGCTGTAAAAAGATTACATATACAGGTGTCAATATTGGAAAGAAAACGGGGAGAGAGGACATGTTAAAATGCTGAGACGCTGATTGCACAACCAGGAATAACTTACCCCATATGAGGGTGATGTCAGGCAGTGAGATCGAGGAGCTACTGTAGAGTCTCCATAGCATTCAGAGATGTAGATAATCAGCTGTGGTAAAACAGGGACCGTATGATAACGCTCTGTTGGCGGGGAAGTAGGAGCACTTGATTAGGTAGAATTACCAATTATACGAAAGTATACTTCTAAATGCGCAGCTATTCGGTTGTACGCTGAAAGAAAATGTGGCCAACCATTACTATACGGTATTAAACCTCTAAGGAGTAGTGTGTGGGTAGAAAGTAAGGTCAGTACCTGTCATACGGTGATAACGTAGACTGGAGTGCCCGCCGGTAAGTGAAGCAAGAAAGCGTCCGTCTCTCTGCGTGGTGCAATAACAATGAGCAATAGCAGAGACGCGATATTTCAAAGGTGAGTTGCCGCCAGAATGCAATGGGTCAGACCAAACTACGGAGCGCGAACTGAAGATCAAATCGACGTATCCGCGTGCTGTAACTAAGCAACCGGTGACGGTGCAGAAGGGCTGCGTGTCACCCGGAAGTAGGGATGTGAATTGATTAATGTGTGTGGTGCCAATGTGATAGCATCGCTAGACATGTCCATGGACAATGGTGGGAGCATGATGCTGCAAGCACCAAAACCAGGTTGCTACGCGTCACATACTGCGGCATGCAATCCGATGTGGGCTTGACACTACGGACTCGCTGGGTAGGGCGATTTCTACCACGGTGGCGCTTCGGCGTCACGCCTGGCTGCGGTCCACGTCCTTTTCGGGGGATGTCCAGAGCTCTCTCATGGACATGCCCTTTGATGGCACTCGCCTTTTTGGTGAGAAAGCGGACAGTGCACTGAATCGCTTTAAGGACTCTCGGGCTACGGCCAAGTCCTTGGGCCTCTCGGCCCCGCGGTCGCAAACGTCCGCTTTTCGCCCCTTTCGTGGCCAAGGAAGGGGTGCCTCCTCACGTGCGCCTAGCCACCAGCCGCAGAACCAACCTGCGCGCGGACGTGGTTTCCGCCGAGGCGGTTCTGGAGGACGACGAGGTCAGCCCACATCCACCCCGGCAGCATCCGCCTCAAAGCCTTCCTAGTCCGAGCTTTCAGGCCCATTCCATGCCAGTGGGCGGCAGAGTTCGCCATCACCTGCTCCACTGGCGGTCCATCACATCGGACAGGTGGGTGCTGCAAATCGTACGAAGGGGCTACTCCCTCCCCTTCGAGACGACCCCTCCAGCCATGCCACCGCAGCACCACCGTATCTCGGGGGATCATTTGAATCTTCTCCACGAGGAAGTTTCGGCCCTCTTGGCCAAGGGGGCCGTCGAGCGCGTTCCGAGCCCGGAAGTAGGTCGTGGTTGTTATTCCCACTACTTTCTGGTTCCCAAGAAGGGCAAAGGGGGCCTACGCCCTATCTTGGACCTCCGGAACATCCATGCCTTCCTCCGGAAGGAGAGGTTCAAGATGTTAACTTTGGCTCAGGTTCTGGCTGCCCTAGACCCTGGAGACTGGATGGTAGCGTTGGACTTGCAGGACGCATATTTCCACATCCCCGTCCTGCCGGCCCACCGGCGTTACCTGCGGTTCACGGTGGGCCAAGAGCACTTTCAGTTTACCGTGCTCCCCTTCGGCCTTACCAGTGCCCCTCGGGTGTTCACGAAAGTGATGGCGGTGGTCGCAGCTCATCTGCGCAGATCAGGGGTTCCAGTCTTCCCCTATCTCGACGACTGGTTGTTGAAGGCGGGCTCGCCCCAGACAGTCGCCTCCCACCTCCAGACTACGGCGGATCTCCTGCATTTGCTGGGATTTTCCATCAACGTGCCGAAGTCACACTTGAGTCCCTCTCAGCAGCTCCTCTTCATCGGGGCAGTTCTCGATTCGGCGCAGTTCCGGGTCTATCCACCGGAACAGCGGGTCCGGGATATTCAGGCCCTGATTCCCATCTTTCGGCCTCTATCCTGGGTTTCGGTCAGGCTAGTGTTGCGGCTCCTGGGGCTGATGGCCTCCTGCATCCTACTAGTGCATCACGCCAGGCGGCGCATGCGGGCTCTGCAGTGGGACCTGAAGTTTCAGTGGGCCCAGCATCACGGCAACCTGTCCGACCATGTATTGATCTCGGAGGGCACTGCACAGCAGTTGCAGTGGTGGCTCACGGACCGCGATTGGGTCATGGGCAGAAGCCTCTCCCTTCCCCAACCGGAGCATGTCGTAGTGACGGATGCGTCCCTCCTGGGATGGGGTGGCCATATGGGAGAGGCGGAGATCAGAGGCCTCTGGTCTCCAGCGGAGTCTCGTCTCCACATCAACCTGTTGGAGTTGAGAGCGATCCGGCTTGCACTGAAAGCCTTCCTTCCCTCTGTCAGGGGCAGTGTCGTGCAGGTGTTCACGGACAACACCACCGCCATGTGGTATTGCAACAAACAGGGCGGGGTGGGGTCGTGGACCCTTTGTCAGGAGGCTCTTCGCCTCTGGACGTGGCTGGAACACCAGGGCGTCACCCTAGTGGTTCAACATCTGGCGGGCTCTTTGAACGCCAGAGCAGACGAACTCAGCCGCCGGTGCATGATGGATCACGAATGGCGTCTGAACTCCGAAGTGGCGCAAGGTCTCTTTCAGCAGTGGGGAGAGCCTTGGTTAGATCTATTCGCCACCGAAGAGAACGCGCAATGTCAGCTGTTCTGCGCGTTGGAATTTCCAAGGCGGCACTCGCTCGGCGACGCTTTCCGTCTCGAGTGGAGTTGCGGTCTGTTGTACGCCTTTCCGCCTATACCACTTCTGCCCAGAGTGCTGAACAAGATCAGGCACGACGGGGCCCAAGTCATCTTGGTGGCTCCGGATTGGGCACGAAGGTACTGGTATCCTGAGCTACTCAGTATGTTGACCGATCCTCCGATACGTCTGCCCCTTCGGGAGGATCTTCTGTCGCAGCAGCAGGGGACGGTCCTCCACCCGAACCTGTCCAGCCAACCACCTCCATGCGTGGAGATTGAGCGGCGGCAGTTGATGCCATTTGACTTGCCTCCTGAAGTCTGTGATATCATTCTGGCAGCCAGGCGTCCCTCCACAAAGACGGTATACGCCTGCCGGTGGAACAAATTTGTGGCATGGTGCACAGCAAAGGCTGTGGATCCCCTTTCCGCCCCTCTTTCTGAGGTTCTACTGTTTCTTCTTTCTTTGGCCCGGCAGGGCTCTGCCTTGGGCACCCTGAAAGGTTATCTTGCTGCCATCTCTGCCTTCTTACGGCTTCCTGATCAGCCTTCTCTTTTCAAGTCCCCTGTAGTTACACGCTTTCTAAAAGGCATTACTCACACGTTCCCTCCTGTCCCTTTTGTAATGCCTCAGTGGGACTTGAATCTTGTCTTGACATTCCTGATGTGCGCTCCCTTTGAGCCTCTTCACAATTGTCCTCTTCGTCTTCTGACTCTTAAGACTGCTTTTCTGGTAGCCATCACCTCGGCTAGACGGGTGAGTGAGCTCCAGGCTTTATCTTCAAAGCCTCCTTTTCTGTCTGTTCATCCGGACAAGGTTATCCTTCGGCCTCGTCCCTCCTTTCTTCCGAAAGTGGTGACTCCATTTCATCTTGGGCAGTCTGTCACCTTGCCCACCTTCTTTCCGCCTCTGCATCCTTCCAAAGAGGAAGAGAGGCTCCACCGTCTGGACCCAAAACGTGCGCTCTCCTTTTATCTGGACCGCACAAAGCAGTTCCGGGTGGACGACCAACTTTTCGTTGGATACGTGGGTGCTAAGAAGGGGAAAGCTGTGCACAAACGGACCATCTCTCGGTGGGTCGTTTTGTGCATCAAAATTTGTTATTCCTTGGCAAAAAAGGACCCTCCTGTTGGGCTGCGCGCCCATTCTACTCGGGCCACAGCGGCTACTACTGCTTTGGGACGGGGTGTCCCTTTGCAGGACATCTGTCAGGCGGCGACGTGGGCTTCGCTGCACACGTTTGCCAGGCATTATTGCCTTGACAGCCAAGTCCGGAGGGATGGCTTCTTTGGCCGTTCTGTCCTCCAGGACTTTCTGGTGTGATCTTGGTTCGCAGACCCACCACCGGGGATGGTATTGCTTGGGTATCTATTCTAAGGTGAGGAATCTAACTAACGTGTTTCTTTCAGATGAACAAGTTACTTACCTTCGGTAACGATGTATCTGTAAGAAACATTAGTTAGTTAGATTCCTCACCGACCCACCCATCCTCCCCGTTCTGCGAACTGACATCTAGGGTTAAGGTTATCCTTTTCAGGCCCCTAGATTTTATTTTTGGCACCAGTGTCGGTCTTTGCATGGCTCTGCGTTCCTGGCGCGGAAAGCTATGTACAAGAACTGACGTCAGCGCGCGAGGGCGGCGTCTAAGTACTCCGACGACGTCATTCCGGCGCACGACGCCGACGGACGCGGAGCCGCAGACGACGCCTAGCGACGCGCAAGGGGTATTGCTGACAAAAAATCTTCCGGATCCAGTCTGACGCCTGGGGATATTCTAAGGTGAGGAATCTAACTAACTAATGTTTCTTACAGATACATCGTTACCGAAGGTAAGTAACTTGTTCTGTGTGCTCGGGTTTTGTTTTGCCCCGGTCTCTCTCTCTCTTGGTCTCTCGGTCTCTCTCTCTCTCGGTCTCTCTCTCTCTCTCGGTCTCTCTCTCTCTCTCGGTCTCTCTCTCTCTCGGTCTCTCTCTCTCTCGGTCTCTCTCTCTCTCGGTCTCTCTCTCTCTCGGTCTCTCTCTCTCTCTCTCTCTCTCTCTCTCTCTCTCTCTCTCTCTGCCCTGCCCTGCCCTGCCCTGCCCTCCCGCCTCCCTTTCCCACCTGCCCCTCCAGGAGCAGGGTGGTATTGCGAGCTTGGGGTGTCCCCGGATTTGCCAGATTTCCCTTCGCGGTTTGTACCTTTGGGTACAGTTGGCAGGTTCACTGCTTGATTTTGTGCCGGTCTCTTGTTGCCACCGCATGTGTGCTGTTGAGACTTCCTTTCCTTCTGCTTGTTTCGCCGTGGTGCACTTCTAACGGTACACATTTCTCCTCTGGTATCTCTTGTCCCCCGCATGCCTGGGTCTCCTGGTGGTCATGACACTGTGTATCTCTACGTGGTGACATAGGTCTCCTCATGTTACACTTTTCAACTTCCTCTGGAGTGTGAGGATGCTCTGACGATAACATGCTCTCTTGCCCCCTTTTTGTTCTGCGTCTCCTTTCCTCTCTGTCCGGACAAGGGAGGTTTTGTCTGACGGATTGGGGGCCTTTGTCTCCCTTGCTCGTGCTTCCTTACGGAGCTGCATGGTTCTCGTATCAGCGGCGCTGCTGCTGCTGTTGCTCCCACCGTGGTCGTCACTGTTCTTGATGGTAATGTTCTTTAGAACTTGGTGGTTTCTATCGCAGCCCCATCTCCATTGCTGTATGGCTATGGTATCTATTCTAAGTTAAGGAATCTGCGGCTAGATGTCTCTATTAGATGGACGAGTTACTTACCTTCGGTAACGATGTATCTGGTAGAGACACAGTGTAGCCGCAGATTCCTTAACGCCCGCCCATCTTCCCCGCTCTGCGAAGGCCTTTTCAGGTGGGCTTCTACCGCCTAGCCTCCTTTCAGCTGGCCTTGGTCTTCCTGGGGTGTGCTCTAGCACCTTCCTCTGGGCAGGGTGTGTTGTTCGACTTTGGGGCCTTTTGGCCCTCCTCTCTGTCACCCATTATGGGTGGTTAAAGTCTGTGCTTTACAATGCTTTTCAAGGTTGCTCCACCTGTGTTCCTTCAGCGTGGAGTTCTTTTGTTTCCCTACCCACCCTCCGCCACGTTCGTGTCTCCTTCTTTCTACTGCAGTCGGTTGGGTTCTCTTTGGTTATGCTGCAGTCCTTCGATCACTAAGGGGGTGTGTGGTGAACATTCCATGTGGTTGTTCACTTCTGGTCACTTGTCTTGAAACATATTGTTCCACCTTTGTGGTTCTTTTAACTTCCCTCCTGTGGTGACAGACTGTGCCTTGCTTGCCATGTCCTTCGTTCCGCTGCTGTTACCTCCTCGAGAGAGGGAGCAGCTTTTCATCTTTGCTGGGCCCTTGCTGGAGCAGGTGCTCTGTGAGCTCCCTTCAGTCCCTACTGGTCCTGGATGCTCTTTCAACTTGGTGTTGTTTCTCATGTTTCTTATCATTGTTGTCTCTTTTTTAACACACTGTTCCTATATACTTGCAGTTTTTGTCATGGCTCCGCGTTGTGGTGCGGAAAAGTTTCACTGTAGAAAACTGACGTCGGCACGCCTGGAGGGTCTTTTATGGCTCTATTGACGTCACTTCCGTGGATGACGTCATGACGGAGCCAGGCGCCGCCGCCTATCAGCGTGCAGAGGTACTGCTGGGGAAAAAAGATTTTCCAGATCCAGTCTGACGCCTGGGGAGAATTCTAAGTTAAGGAATCTGCGGCTAGACTGTGTCTCTAAAAGATACATCCTTACCGAAGGTAAGTAACTCGTCCATTAGCAGCGTGAGTGGGGGAACGGTCTTGGACTCTAGTGGATAGCATGAGATCTTGGCTCTAAGCCCCCTTCGGACCCTACTGAAGATAAATTGATACATAAATGATGCATCGCTAAACTTCCCACCCTCGGTACTGCAAAAAACGTGTCCCCCTGCGAACACATCCCCGATTTTAGTCATAGAGTATGCAGTGAGTGTACGCTGTACCAGTTTCTCCTCTGTGATGGGGAGCCAAGCGTTGTTAAGAAGTGGAATCTCCGGTGAATACAGAACACCCCACCCGTCATACTGCCAACTTTCGCCAGGCCCAGCTAGTGGTGCAGACCGTCTGTATATCTCGAGGATCTTGCGGGAACCCACACGGTAAGATAGTGCGCAGTGGACACTGTAGGACCTGGGGTCTCCAGGCCCTATGGGGCGGTAACGTGACACGAGCGGTCGGGCCACCAAAGGTCTGTGTGTAAAGCAACCATACAACACGCACCTCACATGGGACGAGGAACACACACAATAAGTGACGCCACACTGGAGGAGTTATGTAAATACTCAAGTTTATCCAAGTAGATCACGTTAGATGCAGTTCATGAGGTAGCAGTACATTTCAGAAGCAGATAACACAATTGCTAGCGATATACAGATCAGTCAGGAGTTATAAATGTTGATCATACCATAACTGCAATTCATGACATATCAGTACTGCCTGAGATATAATCACCATTCACGTATATGCACTCGCGCGCTTCACTTTCCTGTAGCGCCTGAGGGGGGGTGATTATAGCGCTGGGCGCGCTAATCGGTGACGACCTCAGAACGGGGCATCTAGCACAGAGAGCTACTCGTAATCAAGGACATTTAGCACTTCAATATGGAACGTGAATAACAGAGCGCTATTCGTAATCAATAGCACTTAGCATTTCAATATGGGCGCGAATAACAGAGCGCTACTCGTAATCAATAACACGTAGCACTTCAATATGAAATATGAATAACAGAGCGCTACTCGTAATCAACAGCACGTAGCGCTTCAATTGGGCACATGAATAACAGAGCACTACTCGTAATCGATAGCACGTAGCGCTTCAATAGGGCACATGAATAACGGAGCGCTACTCGTAATTACTGACATTTAGCACTTCAATATGGCACAGGAGCAACAGAGCGCTACTCGTAATTACGGGCACTGGGTACTTCAATACGGGGTAGGACAGTCAATGCGCCTCACGGAGCTTTTAGCGGGGAGTGCCCGGGACTGGAGGAGCGAGTCTCTCGGCTGCGGTGCAGTTCGTAGGGCACCGCGCTTCAGAGCAGTCACGGGGGCACAAGGAGAGGATCCCTCGGCGGGGTCTCTCCATCGCGATGTCAGGGGGGAACTCCCACGGAGAGGGGACCCGGGCTGAGGGTGCGGTGCGGCTCCCAACCAGTAGGGGGCGCACCAGGGGCAATCCCAGCCTCCGGGCTTACCTCGTTCTTTGCGTCAGACGGCGTCCGCTCCAGCGACGATGGGGAAACTCGGCCCCGCGCACCTTCTCACACAGCTGCGACGGCAGCGGCGGGGCCCCGGGCTTCTCACGGGCCTCGCGACTCTGCAGGGCACTTCTTCCAGCCTCCGGGCCGCAGCGGTGAGCGCGCTGGCTTCCACGTCACAGGGGGGTGCTCAAGTTAAGGATGGGGGTGTCGCGCTCAGCGGAGCACGCTGCCGGGGGTCCCAGGCCAGGTCAGGGAGCGCAGGGGTCACAGCGCTAATCCCTGGTCGATCCCCGGTGGCTCTTCAATCTACTTTGCATACGGCTTCAGGGGTCAGTCTGGACACGCAGTCTCAGCGCTTCGCATATAAGTCTCTGTTCTCAGATGTTAGATGAAGTCTTGTTGGTGCAGATGTATCTGGCGCCCTTAAAGGGGTTCTGTTACAGGGGGGTAGGGATGGAGAAGGCGACTAGGTCCTTCCTAGTCAGGCTGGGCGGAGGTTCTCTGGGTCCTCCTACTGCTGGGCAAGATCAGTGGGTTTCACAGGGTCCCTCACTCACTTAAGAGGCAGCACCTAAATCCTGTCACTCTCAGAGGCATAAGTCCCTGGCTAGGCCCTACCGCCTACACTCCTGCCTGGTGGATTCTTCCAGCTCTGCTTCACCCCACTGGCCAACTCACCTCAAAAAGTTCCCTCCCTCTCTTAAGTAGCCCTAGGTCAGGTGACCTCTAGCCAAGGTGGCAAAAGTAAAACCCCACCTCCCTTCTAGAAGGTTCCAGCACATTCCAGGAGCTTCCCCACTCTACCTATGGGACAAAAAGGCGGGCTGGAGTCGCAACATTGTTGTGGGGTTCCAGCCAGCTCCTGGCAGCTAGGGTGCTACTATGAAAGACCACTCTGCAGTAGCAGGGGCCTGTGGCAGCCATCTTGGGAGAAGGGAGCACCTGCACCTTAACACTGATTGGCAATGAAAAGGCGCCCGGAGACCTAGTCCAACATAAAAATGAGGGTGGAAAAAATGAGGCACGATCAAAAATGGAAGGGGAGACCACCCTAGGGCTGACGGGTCCAACAGACACAAGTTCCGCCTCTGGTCTGGAATATGGAATATGGGCATCTGGATGATACCAGGAATGAGCAAAGCTACACTGAGCCACCAAGTAATAGACCTGTAAGTTAGGAACTCCAAAGCCACCCCTCTCATAAGGTAATTTTCATGGCGTCCCAGATAACTCGGGTCGATCCCTCCCCCCCTTTCCCCCCCCCCCCCCTCCTCCAGACCAACTTGATCAGGTGAGATCGCAACCTGAGGAAAAATAAATTAGGGAGGGAAATGGGGATGTTATGAAACAAATGTAAATATTTGGCGGACTCCTTGCACCACGCGAATGGGAATGTACCCTCCCAACGTGTCGTGCTCGGGGTCAATGGGAAGATAACAGATTTATTCCAATTGATACTCAACCCGGAAAACACGTCGAACCGAATGATCTCGCGGATACATGTCTGTCATTCTTGGCAGTGCAACAAGACTTTGGAACTCACTTTCTCCAGCCTTGTGCACCATCTCCTTACTATCCGCATTCAAACACGTGCTGAAAGCAGTTCTGTTTTTAAAACATTTTCAAGCTGGCAGCTTAATTTACACAACTTTCTTGTTCTTTTGTGTTCTTGCACTTGTGTACTCTCTACAAAGTGTCACATTATCCAGTGACATACTATTCCTCTGGTTGTTCTCATTATGTTTACATAGATGTGTTTCCCTTGAGTTATTACTGTATTACTTTCTCTCTTCTCTCATTATTTTTTCTCCTCTCCCACTATTTCTGTTTTCCCTTTGTATAGGAATGCCCTTGGACCATGTTTTTACAACACTTTTCAGTAGAAAAATTATAAATAATATCAAATCTCTTTGCAGCCTAGTAAAAGTCTAAACGTTGGCCGAATTTAATTTATTTTCATTTTTTTTTAAATAACCAATTATATCCAAATAGTCACTGATTTAACCTCTTCAGTGCCCATGACGAGATAGTCTCGTCATGGAGCACGGTTGCGCTGTGCCCATGACGAGACTATCTCGTCATGAACCCCACCCACTAGTGCAACGCCCGGCACAGGAGGGGGAAAGGGCGTGGCACTGAAGGGGTTAATAAAATGTAACTAGAAACATTGTTCACAAAAATTTTTAAAAGGAAAAGCCAGGCAATATTAGCAGTTAGGCAGCCATTGATACTTGTTTTAAAAGTGACACTGTGCCTTAAAGAAATTACCCCCCTCCAGTGTCCCATAATGCACCACAGTTGACAGGGTAGTTCTTTTTTCTTGCTGGAAACAGGGTACTGACGAAAGGAGCTCCACTCTTGTTAGATTTTTTGATAAGTAAAGCTTTTGACAAAACTTAAAATTCTGATTTCACTTAACGACTTCTGAGGCTAGAAGTGTGTTTTAGCAATTTCCTGACTGGAAATTGTTTTTTCTTACAAAATTCCTTCGCTTTTTGGGAGTTGCCTAGCTTGTTACAAGAAGACGGCTGTCAGTGCCTCACAGTCTTTGCTTAATTTTCTGGCCTGATGAACATCTACTTGGAAGACTTTTTGCCAATGTCAGAAGATGTCCAAGAGGAATTAAAAAAAGAGAGAAGATCCAGCTTCTCGGCCTACAAGAGAGGCTTCAAGATTCCACAGGATGAACAGAGGGACAAGAAGGAGGATCTTCCAGCCTAACTCTTTCTACACTCGCCATAGACTCCCTGAAATGGAGATCCAAAGAGAAGCATCCTTATAGAAAATGATGCTGCTCTTGCTCGTCATTGAGATCCATGATGTAGAATACTGTTAACATTGCAACAACATTGCCATTGCGGGCTTCCACAACATTTTGCCATCAAAACATCATGCAACGTCAAATCCCAATGGATGTTTGATGTCGAGAATACCATCAATTTCGATACAAGCACCAACCTCTCATCCACTGACCATTCACCATCAGGATCACCATCAACATTGAGAACGTCTCACCTTTCCCCCTCAAATTCAGCGTCAAGAGATCATGAAAATTCATTGATGTTAGAGAGATCAATGTAGATTTCTACTGAGTGAAGTTGCAGAAGAGGAAATTTTCAGAGGTCCTCTGGTTCTAAGTACTGCAGGGCTTACTGTTTTACATGTTAAGTAAACCTTTTTGTCCTGCTGTCTGCTTCTCCGTCCAAAGGAGGTCTGTTTTGCGTCCCTGCTTTATAGCACCACCAGCTTCTCCTCATTTATTGTCCTCAGTATAATTTTTTGTTCTGCAAACAGCATTACCTGTGACTACTGCTAAGAAGACTTCACATCATAGACCCCCCTGTAGGGAGGCTTAGATCACTTTCGAGAAATCATTCTAAATGCTCGAGGATAGTGATCTCAATATTCTAGCACATCTACATCCTCCTTTTCATGTATCCAAGGATATTTCCCTACAATGTAGATTCTCCTCCTGCTCATGTTTTACCAGTTCACTCAATATCAATGAGGTTCTTGTCAAAGGAGCGACAAAGCGCAGAATATGGTTATACCCATAACCACATTAGTTATTTTTGAAACCCTTCATCATCGGTTAGCCTTCAGAACACTTCTACCTTTGGTTCTCGGCCTTTTAGAACCAGCTTGCAGCTTCTTTTCACCTATGCATCGCTATGTCTGCTCCAACTACACACAAAATACAAACCACCAGATCAGGACCCTCTATTCCTTTCAACTGATCCTCAACCACATTCAATTATTCAAAACACACTGCTACAAGATGCCAGGGTATCTAGAGTGCCGCACCACTACCTGTGTTCACTTTGCGTACCACAAATTTTCTGTATCCTGTATAATACCAAATGAAGAATTAAAAAGAAATACGACCATGCTAAGATACGATTTGCCTTTGTCATTGTGATTTGACTGACTTATGGACTCTTCCAAATATCATGCTTTATTGTCTCCATTCATGTGCGTATTAGACTTTCTGATCCCCCTGCGGCTTGATAGAGGTATTCACCCATCTGCACCTCCCATCCCAGGCTGAGAAGACAGACTTACTTTATCCCAGCCTGCAATTCGATCATTTCCTTGGTGCTGCTAATCTCAAAATCTGTTGGAGAATATTCCTTTTCATCAGGACATTCCAGCTCATTCGTCAGATGCCTCTCTCCTGGAATTGTCACATGAACCATTGTTAAGTCCATGAAACCTGGTTAGAAAAACAGAGTTCCTACTATATCAACCTCCAAGAATTGAGAGAAGTCCATCTTTCTATCCTTCACGATGAAGTTCCTCCTGGTATAGTATAGACACACAAAACATGTACTATCTGAATGAGAGAGGCTCATTCCAAATCTCTCCCTGGTAGCACAAACGATCAGCTAACTAGTGATAGCAAGGGACTTGCATATCATATTTGTTCACTTTACAGGTGTCGAGAATATTGAGACAGACGTGATTATCCGGTTGTCTCAAGACAACCATGTTTCGGTTCTCAATGACAAAGTTATGCAAGGTGTATTTCATGTTTGGGGCTTTCCTCAGTTAGACAGATTCACAGACACAGTAAGAAAAAAATACTCACGCTGCGCCTCACGGTACTATCAACCAGGATCGAGAAAGAATGCCCTTTGGAAAGTCTAGTTTGGGATGGTTTTATTGATTCCATTGATCGTAACTGTACTTATCAAACTGTCCCACTACAAAGCCAGAAAGATTATCCTATTTGAGTGGAAATACCAGTGTCAGCTTACAGACCTTCGACACATGTCCACACAGGAGGCGATGCCAGATCCTGAATCCCATCCTACAATTGTTTCACTTGGCAGCGTTGATCCTGAACTCCTACAATATGGTCATTTGAATGTGGCACAGAACTGTATAGGCATTCTGAAGAAGCAAAGCATCCTATCCTTCTACCAGAACATTGTACACTATCAAATGGAAAAGGTTCTGTATCTGGTGTAGCTAAAAAAAACATGACCCATTCACGTGTCTGGAAGAAGACATACCCCTCTAGCTTCTATATTTAGTGAGACCTGGGTTGAACTTTTCCTCATTCAAGGTACACCTTGCAGCTGTTACTGTTCATATGATATCTACTTCACAAATCTCTTTCTTCACGGTAACAGAAGTAAGATTTCTTAGTGGTTGTAAGAAAAGTGTACCAAGTCTCTGCCTCCACCTTGGATGCTTCACATCATCCTGTGTAAATTCATAGGTCAACCCTTTGAGCCTCTAATTAAGGCTTCTCTAGGACATTTGACTGGAAAAGCTGCTTTTCTAGTGGCTATAACTTTAGCTTATAGGGTCAGCCAAATTCAGTTCTTATGCATTCAGGAACCATGCACCATGCTCCACAAGAATAAAGTGGTGTTGAGCTCTCATGCAAGTTTTCTAGCTAAGGTTGTTTCAGATTTCCATGTCTATCAGAGCATTTCTTTGTCAATTTTCTTTCCAAATCAATAATCCCCAGCGGAAAGATCACTTCACACTCGTTATCAGAAGAGAATGTTGAAATTCTGTTCGAAATGTGTTAAAATTCTGTTAAAAACTAAAGATGTTAGGCAGTCTGAATATTTATTTGTAAGTAATCAGTTTACAACAGGTCTAATTACTACAAAACTCTCTATCTCTAGGTGGATAGTTTCTTGTATCTTACCATTTTGCAAACAAAAACCTATGCCAAACCGGCTTAAAGTCAACTCTACTAGAGGTAAATTCTCCATGAAAGCAGTTCTTTTGAGAAATATACCTATATTGGACCTCTGCAAGGCTACCACTTGGAAATATGTCTATACATTTACAAGACACTATTATCTTAAGTTGGACGCTAGGGTGAATACACAGATAGGACAGGCTTCCATGAGGAATGTTTTTGGTGGTTGATGTGGTGCTTTTTTCATTCATTCCTGTGCCGCCTTTATGTAGGATGACCTTGTAGATCAGTGCATCTAACTAATGATGAGGATCCTGTGGAGGAGAAGAAAAAGTTAGTTACTGGAAATCCTACTTGACATCCAAGGGAATCCTTCCCACCTCCGCGGGCTAATGAAAGGAAAATGTCTGTGTCTTATACCCAGGATTCTCTTGTTACTGACTTAACTATCACTGGTTGGGAATGATAGGACACTGGAGGATGGTCTTTTTTCAGCTTGCATCTATGGCCGCTTTCTTTTAACATTGCCCTGCTTGCCCTTGGTTTTCTTTTAAACACAAAAATGGTGTGTAAAATGTTTCTAATCACTTTTCATTAAATAAGTAACTATTTGGATGCAACTGACTCCTTTTTAAAAATCCAAGATATATTCTATCATTTGTGCATTGCTAGAAAAAGTGTAATACACACATGCGCTCTCTACACACACACTCTCATGCGCAGCAGAGATAATTATATGCGTATGACTTTAATGAGAATTCTCCTAGAGGAGAACTAGGATTGAAGGAAATAAACTGATCTGAAAGAAACACGTTAGTTAGATTCCTCACCTTAGAATATCCCCAGGCGTCAGACTGGATCCGGAAGATTTTTCGTCAGCAATACCCCTTGCGCGTCGCTAGGCGTCGTCTGCGGCTCCGCGTCCGTCGTCGGCGTCGTGCGCCGGAATGACGTCGTCGGAGTACTTAGACGTCGCGCTCTGACGTCAGTTCTTCTTTGTTCCGCGCCAGTAAGCGCAGATCCGGGAGAGCTACCCCTTTAGTCAATTTTTGACTGACTTTTTTGATCCTTTTTGATCGTGTCTCGACACCGGTGCCGGTAGGATGCCTGGGTTTAAAGCCTGTACGGACTGTAACCGATTGATGTCGGTTACGGACCATCACCGCCGGTGCCTTTACTGCTTGGGCCTCGATCACGACGCGGCGTCGTGCTCGGACTGCAAGGCCCTGACCTCGAAGGCTAGACGGGAGCGGTCCCGTAAGCTTCTCGAGATTCGCCACTCGGCTCCGCGCCCCTCTCGATCCCGGTCCAGGAGGAGGTCCAAGGATCGGTCGCGGAGCCGCAGCCGACGTCATCATCGATCGTCTGGCTCCAAGTCTTCGGGTAAGTTGAAGCACTCCAAGAGGCGACACCGCTCTTCGGACTCCCCTCGCGCGACTCGGCCGAGGGTCAGGGTGGTTCCACCCCCGCGGCTCCGGCGGAGCCGCAGGTGCCGCACACGTCCCCATACCCTCCGGACCCTGGGACTGATGCGACGCCGGCAGAAGTCAGTGCCTTCCTCTCGGCCATGAGGAAGCTGGCTCCGCCGTCGGCGCCCGCTGGTGCGCCTTCGGGCCCCGCGGACCCGACTGGGCTGCATTGCCTGCCGGTGGCTCCGGCCCCGGCGTCGTTGAAGGCTCCTGCCTCGACGCCGCAAGCGCCCGTGGGACCCGTTCTCGAGTCCCCGTCGACGCCGGTCAACCTCGTCACGCCTCCTCCGCCGGCGTCGACACCGGTACCACCCCCGACGCCGACGTCAACTCCGTTCGACGTCGAGCCCCGGTTTAGTCCCACTCCGGGCCCGGCGCCGGTACGGCGTCGATGGACGCCGCCATCGGCGCCGCTAGAGACACATTTTGTCTACCGCCCGGCTCCGTTACTTTCTCCTCTACACCAGGAGTCGGATGATGGGGACTACTGGGAGGCATCCGAGGATCCTATGGCCGCTCAGGCCCAACTGTCCCAGGACTGGGCAGATGAACTGGGGGAGGCCAGTGGCCTGGATACCTCGCCAGACACTGGATTCATCTCTCCTCCGACTGTGGCTTCGGAGGAGGGTGCTGCTTTCTCTGTGGTGCTGCGCAAGGCGGCCGCAGCCCTTGGGCTCGAGCTACCTGCCGTGGCTGTGAGGACGAACGTCCTCACTGAGGTGCTTCAGTCTGCAGCAAGCTCCACTGAGCCTCTGCTGCCATTTAATGAGGCCCTCACTGACGTTCTACAGGGCACCTGGTCCAAGCCCTCCACAGTTCCTCCTGTGGACAGGAACGTCGCCAGGCGCCACCGCCCTGCTCCGGGCGACCCCAGTTTTCTGTCCCAACACCCTACCCCTTAGAGCCTGGTTATCCAGGCCTCCACCTCCCAATCCTCTTTCCCGACCGCCCCGCCGGACCGGGATTCCAAGAGACTAGAGCAGTTTGGCAAGAAGCTGTTCTCCTCCCTTAGTTTGGGCCTGCGGTCTTTGAACACCGCTTGTCTCTTGGACCGTTATTCCCACTCTCTGTGGGATGCGGTGGAGGACGCGCTGCCCCTGTGTCCGGAGGAGGTCCAGACACGACTTACCCAGGCTCTGGCCGATGGGAGGGATGCCGCGCGACATGCTATACGATGTGGGCTTGACACCACAGACTCGCTGGGTAGGGCGATTTCTACCTCAGTGGCGCTTAGACGTCACGCCTGGCTGCGGTCCACGTCATTTTCGGGTGATGTCCAGAACTCTCTCGTGGACATGCCCTTTGATGGCACTCACCTTTTTGGCGAGAAAGCGGACAGTGCGCTGAATCGCTTTAAGGACTCCCGGGCTACGGCCAAGTCCTTGGGCCTCTCGGCCCCGCGGTCGCAAACTTCCGCCTTTCGCCCCTTTCGTGGCCAAGGAAGGGGTGCCTCCTCACGTGCGCCCAGCCACCAGCCGCAGAATCAACCTGCGCGCGGTCGCGGACGTGGTTTCCGCCGAGGCGGTTCTGGAGGACGACGAGGTCAGCCCAGATCCACCCCGGCAGCATCCGCATCAAAACCTTCCTAGTCCGAGCTTTCAGGCCCATTCCACGCCAGTGGGCGGCAGAGTTCGCCATCACCTGCTCCACTGGCGGTCCATCACATCGGACAGGTGGGTGCTGCAAATCGTCCGAAGGGGCTACTCCCTCCCCTTCGAGACGACCCCTCCAGCCATGCCACCGCAGCACCACCGTATCTCGGGGGATCATTTGAATCTTCTCCACGAGGAAGTTTCGGCCCTCTTGGCCAAGGGGGCCGTCGAGCGCGTTCCGAGCCCAGAAGTAGGTTGTGGTTGTTATTCCCACTACTTTCTGGTTCCCAAGAAGGGCAAAGGGGGCCTACGCCCTATCTTGGACCTCCGGAACGTCAATACCTTCCTCCGGAAGGAAAGGTTCAAGATGTTAACTTTGGCTCAGGTTCTAGCTGCCCTAGACCCCGGAGACTGGATGGTAGCGTTGGACTTGCAGGACGCATATTTCCACATCCCTGTCCTGCCGGCCCACCGGCGTTACCTGCGGTTCACGGTGGGCCCAGAGCACTTTCAGTTTACCGTGCTCCCCTTCGGCCTCACCAGTGCCCCTCGGGTGTTCACGAAAGTGATGGCGGTGGTCGCAGCTCATCTGCGCAGATCAGGGGTTCCAGTCTTCCCCTATCTTGACGACTGGTTGTTGAAGGCGAGCTCGCCCCAGGCAGTCGTCTCCCACCTCCAGACTACGGCGGATCTCCTGCATTTGCTGTGATTTTCCATCAACGTGCCGAAGTCACACCTGAGCCCCTCTCAAAAGCTCCTCTTCATCGGAGCGGTTCTCGATTCGGCGCAGTTCCGGGTCCATCCACCGGAACAGCGGGTCCGGGATATACAGGCCCTGATTCCCATCTTTCGGCCTCTATCCTGGGTTTCGGTCAGGCTAGTGTTGCGGCTTCTGGGGCTGATGGCCTCCTGCATCCTACTAGTGCATCACGCCAGGCGGCGCATGCGGGCTCTGCAGTGGGACCTGAAGTTTCAGTGGGCCCAGCATCACGGCAACCTGTCCGACCATGTCTTGATCTCGGAGGGCACTGCGCAGCAGTTGCAGTGGTGGCTCACGGACCGCGATTGGGTCAAGGGCAAGAGCCTCTCCCTTCCCCAACCGGAGCATGTCGTAGTGACGGATGCGTCCCTCCTGGGATGGGGTGGCCATATGGGAGAGGCGGAGATCAGAGGCCTCTGGTCTCCGGCGGAGTCTCGTCTCCACATCAACCTGTTGGAGTTGAGAGCGATCCGACTTGCACTGAAAGCCTTCCTTCCCTCTGCAGGTGTTCACGGACAACACCACCGCCATGTGGTATTGCAACAAACAGGGCAGGTCGGGGTCGTGGACCCTTTGTCAGGAGGCTCTGCGCCTCTGGACATGGCTGGAACACCAGGGCGTAACCCTGGTGGTTCAACATCTGGCGGGCTCTCTGAACACCAGAGCAGACGAACTCAGCCGCCGGTGCATGATGGATCACGAATGGCGTCTGAACTCCGAAGTGGCGCACAGTCTCTTTCAGCAGTGGGGAGAGCCTTGGTTAGATCTATTCGCCACCGAAGAGAACGCGCAATGTCAGCAGTTCTGCGCGTTGGAATTTCCAAGGCGGCACTCGCTCGGCGACGCTTTTCGTCACGAGTGGAGTTGCGGTCTGTTGTACGCCTTTCCGCCTATACCACTTCTGCCCAGAGTGCTGAAGAAGATCAGGCACGACCGGGCCCAAGTTATCTTGGTGGCTCCGGATTGGGCACGAAGGTACTGGTATCCCGAGCTACTCAATATGCTGACCGATCCTCCGATACGTCTGCCCCTTCGGGAGGATCTTCTGTCGCAGCAGCAGGGGACGGTCTTCCACCCGAACCTGTCCAGCCTCCACCTCAATGCGTGGAGATTGAGCGGCGGCAGTTGATGCCATTTGACTTGCCTCCTGAAGTCTGTGATATCATTCTGGCAGCCAGGCGTCCCTCCACAAAGACGGTATACGCCTGCCGGTGGAACAAATTTGTGTCATGGTGCACAGCAAAGGCTGTGGATCCCCTTTCCGCCCCTCTTTCTGAGGTTCTCCTCTTTCTTCTTTCTTTGGCCCGGCAGGGCTCTGCCCTGGGCACTCTGAAAGGTTATCTTGCTGCCATCTCTGCCTTCTTGCGGCTTCCTGATCAGCCTTCTCTTTTCAAGTCCCCTGTAGTTACACGCTTTCTAAAAGGCATTATTCACACGTTCCCTCCTGTCCCTTTTGTAATGCCTCAGTGGGACTTGGATCTTGTCTTGACATTCCTGATGTGCGCTCCCTTCGAGCCTCTTCACAATTGTCCTCTTCGTCTTCTGACTCTTAAGACTGCTTTTCTGGTAGCCATCACCTCGGCTAGACGGGTGAGTGAGCTCCAGGCTTTATCTTCACAGCCTCCTTTTCTGTCTGTTCATCCGGACAAGGTTGTCCTTCGGCCTCGTCCCTCCTTTCTTCTGAAAGTGGTGACTCCATTTCATCTTGGGCAGTCTGTCAGCTTGCCCACCTTCTTTCCGCCTTCGCATCCTTCCAAAGAGGAAGAGAGGCTCCACCGTCTGGACCCAAAACGTGCGCTCTCCTTTTATCTGGACCGCACAAAGCAGTTCCGGGTGGACGACCAACTTTTCGTTGGATACGTGGGTGCTAAGAAGGGGAAAGCGGTGCACAAACGGACCATCTCTCGGTGGGTCGTTTTGTGCATCAAAATTTGTTACTCCTTGGCAAAAAAGGACCCTCCTGTTGGGCTGCGCGCCCACTCCACTCGGGCCACTGCGGCTACTACTGCTTTGGGACGGGGTGTCCCTTTGCAGGACATCTGTCAGGCGGCGACGTGGGCTTTGCTACACACGTTTGCCAGGCATTATTGCCTTGACAGCCAAGTCCGGAGGGATGGCTTCTTTGGCCGTTCTGTCCTCCAGGACTTTCTGGTGTGATCTTGGTTCGCAGACCCACCACCGGGGATGGTATTGCTTGGGTATCTATTCTAAGGTGAGGAATCTAACTAACGTGTTTCTTTCAGATGAACAAGTTACTTACCTTCGGTAACGATGTATCTGTAAGAAAGATTAGTTAGTTAGATTCCTCACCGACCCACCCATCCTCCCCGTTCTGCGAACTGACATCTTGGGTTAAGGTTATCCTTTTCAGTCCCCTAGATTTTATTTTTGGCACCAGTGTCGGTCTTTGCATGGCTCTGCGTTCCTGGCGCGGAAAGCTATGTACAAGAACTGACGTCAGCGCGCGAGGGCGGCGTCTAAGTACTCCGACGACGTCATTCCGGCGCCCGACGACGGACGCGGAGCCGCAGACGACGCCTAGCGACGCGCAAGGGGTATTGCTGACGAAAAATCTTCCGGATCCAGTTTGACGCCTGGGGATATTCTAAGGTGAGGAATTTAACTAACTAATGTTTCTTACAGATACATCGTTACCGAAGGTAAGTAACTTGTTCTTCCTTCCTTGTCTTCTGAAAGGTTGAAGGCTGCTAAAACCCTAGAATTAGGACCTGTGTCCTTGAGCAGTCTTGGAAAATAAGTACCCTTACATTATCTGATAAAGGGATATGTGCAAAGAAATTAAAACCTTTTTTGAATTGGTTTTACATGATAGCCATGTTTCATATCTTCTTACAGCTTTGTGATGAATAAGGTAGTGCCATGTTTCTGGAGATGTGCATGTCCCACTAAGTCGCAATTTCGTCTTGTGGGCAAGGGATGATGATGTGGTGTTTTTAATCTTTTTAATTGAATATGGTATCATATTTTGCTACATCATATGACACCTAATTTGATGGCTTTTCAATTTTTGAAAAATAAATTAATGTAATCTAATGGTGGCTAGTAGAAATATTTATACAACATGAGAAGGGTCAATAGTTCTAGTATATCATTACTTTGTTAATATGTTTTCTGAATGTGTAGGTGAAATTACCAGTTGAAAATCTTGTAGTAGGAAACGATCCTGTTTTTGTGACCTTATGTTTTGCTTAATGTAAGAAATAAAAAAGAATCTTCGCAATGTTTCATTGGTTACTGCCAATTTCAGAAAGAAGTGTGCATATATTTTCTGAATCTCAAAGATTTTTTCAGTCATTGCTAATTTACCTATTTTTCCTCTAATCTTAGTTCAGCCAAATCCATCAGTGCTTATTGGCAATCCTATCCGGGCATTTACTCCTCCCCTTGGACCTCACCCAAACTTGGGAAAATCTCCGAGCCCTGTACAAAGGATAGATCCACACACTGGGACCAGTTATCTTTATGTACCTACTGTTTATGGAGGAAACATGGTCATGCCTGTGCCTTTTTCAGTATGTATTCCTTTACATTTTGTTTTTAATGTGTTTTGAGTCATAGTGGAATATATGGAGTGTTGGGAATACTTAAATAATGTTCACGTGGTTATTAGCCATAATATCTTTTTTCCACACTGAAAGTAATAAGTAGGGTATTTTCTATGAAAATGAAATGTTGCTTGACTAATATTGGCAATATAAAATAGGTAAAATGACAATTCTTAAGCTAGTAGGACAAGACTTACCATGTTTACTGCCCACAAAGCAGCACATAGATAATAATCATTGTTCCTTTAATGTACTTGCTCTCAAAACTTTAAAAGATTAAAATCACTGATAGACCTTAAAATTGTGAATACAATTCCACACATTTATAGTACATTTATTGTGCCCATATTTCAAACTATCTAGTCTTCAAAAGTACTTTGTTTTACTTATCATTGAATTGTTAACTTATACATTTTGTTTAAGATTGTTGTACTCTTTTTACTCCCCTTAGTCACTCCACAACAAAAAAGACATAGAAAAAGCTATGAGAATATATTATACCTAACACAGTTAAGATGCTATAACAATATTTATTTCGTACTCTGAATCTCTGATGAAGTAACAATAACAATCAACAAAGAAGACATTTTCTGAGAAGTAATTCTTTGGTGAAGGGAGAATCTTGCATAATTTTGCACTTTTTAGTCCTGTTTCAGAAAGGGTGGTTGGTGTTGGACTGTAAGACATAGTGGAGTTCTGCTGTGAGCAAGCCATTTTCATACTAGAAGTGAGAGATAAAAATATTGCACTCATACTGAACATCCACAACTCCCCTGCCCAACTTGGCAAAGTAGTGCAGCCCAAAGACTAGGTAATATGTCTTTTGGCTGTATTTTGGATAACTGTGAAGAATAACTCAAATGCTTTACCTTGAAGGATGTTCTGTGGAGTGCAGTACTCAACCACAAAAAAAGGTCCAGATCTAATAAAAAAAAAAAAAGTTCCAATCTTATTTGACTCGATAATGCAAATGTTTAGAGGTCAAAATAGGGGAGTTTGTGTCTTGTCTTTATGCCTAGGAGAAGTTGTGAACCTCTGTTTATTCAAGTGGGAGCTGGTCACATGTTCCGTGATCATGGTTCCACAGCCTTCAATCCACTTATTGAGTGCCTATTGGTGAAGAAGACCTGCTATGGTGAAAAACATTCAGGTGATGTAAGGTATTCCAAGAGCCTTATACTTGGTCCTTGGATTACAACTCTAAGGTACCCTTGGGTAGTTCTCTCAATAGCGATTCTTTGAGTTAGACTTCCTCTCCAGAACTGGAAATGTCTTATAGCAAAATGTTTTAAGTACTGCCCATATCTGAAAGAGACACGTTAGTGATAGATTCCTTACCTTAGAATATCCCCAGGCGTCAGACTGAATCCGGAAAGTTTTGCTAGCTATACCCCTGCGCGACAGTAGGTGGCGTCGTGCAGCTCCGCGTCCGTCGCTGGCGACGTAAGCGCCGAGATGACGTCACGGAGACTACTTAGGCGCCACCCATGCGCGCTGACATCAGTTCTTTCTTTTTCCGCGCCAGTAAGCGCAGATCCGGTTAGAGCATGTACCTTAGTCACTTTTTGACTACCCTTTTTGAGACTTTTGTCTCCTGTACAATTTTGGTTTGCTTGGTGCACGTAGGGATGCCTGGATATAAATCTTGTGGGGCCTGTCATCGCAATATGTCGGTGGCGTTCCCCCACAATGTCTGCCTCTATTGCCTGGAGACCTATCACGATTCCCGGTCTTGTTGGGACTGTCGAGCCATGGCCCTAAAGGCCTTGCGGGAGCGGCGCCGGAAGCTGCTGGAGGTCCGGCACTCGTCACAGCACCGTTCCTGGTCCAGCGGCCGTTCCAGGTACCGCTCACGGGGCCGCAGTCGTCGCTCCTCGGACTCCAAGTCTTCACCCTCGGATTTGGGTAAGAGATGACACAAAAAGAAGTTGAGGAAGTGTGTTCGTTCTCCGATGTGACCCCGTCGGTCCCCGGATGTGGACGAGGGGGACAGGGGTTCTGCCCCGGCAGCTCCTTCGGAGCCCGGGAGTCCCGCGGCCTACCCGCCCTACCCGGATCCGTTGGCGACTCCTGCACAGGTGCAAGAATTTCTTGCTACCATGGACCGCCTCTGTAGGCCTCGGGCTCCCGCCGGCGCGCCTTCAGGCCCCACGGTCCCGTGTTCGGAACCGGTTGGGCCACCGGCGGATCCAGCTTCGGCGCCACAGGATCCTGTGCTGCCCCAGCGCCACCCTCGGCTCCACCTCCGGCGCCACAGTGGGTGCCATTTGCTCCGCCCTTGCTCAGGTTCCAGGACCATTTTGTTCCTACCTGGGATCTGCATTGGGAAACGGCGCCGGCTCGGCCCGACATCGTTTGTTCCCTCTCCGGCTCCTGCTCTGCTGCCGCGTTCGGTTCATCCTGCGACAGAGGGAGAGGACGACTGGGAAGGGTCCGAGGACCCTCTTGCCCATCAGTGTGACTCCAAGCAGGACTGGGCGGATGACTTGGAGGATGCCGGCGACCTCGACATCTCCTCTGACCCGGGGTTTGCCTCTCCCCCGCCTACCATGGAGGAGGGCGCCTCCTATACGATGGTGCTCCGGCGGGCAGCTGAGGTCCTCAACCTTGATCTCCCTACGGTGGCCCTCAAAACTAATCTCCTCACTGAGGTGCTCCAGACGGCGTCCACTTTGTCGGAGCCCCTGCTGCCGTTTAACGACGACCTCACTGATGTCTTGTTGGGCACTTGGTCGCGACATGCCACAGGGGCCCCTGTGGATAAGAATGTCGCCAGGTGTCACCGCCCGGCGCCTGGTGACCCTGCTTTCCTGTAAACTCATCCTACGCCAGAGAGCCTGGTCATCCAAGCCTCGACGTCACAGTGCCTTTCCCTCGGCTCCGCCGGATAAGGACTTTAAGAAGCTGGAGCAGTTCGGTAAGCAGTTGTTTTCTTCGGCCAGCTTGGGGCTGCGGTCGGTGAACACCGCCTGCCAAAAGGGCCGCTATTCCCACGCGGTGTGGGATACAGTTGCGCAGGTGTTGCCTCAGTGTCCTGAAGAGACCCAAGCTGTGCTGTCCCATGCTATTGCCGAGGGTAAGGACACGGCTAAGTTCACCATTCGGTGTGGTTTGGACACTGCAGACTCACTGGGTAGAGCGATTTCTACGACTGTGGCACTTCGTCGCTGTGAGAAGTTGGCCTGATGTATGATGTCACTAGTTCTAGTGTACACCTTACATCAGTCCAAACAACCCTTATGGTGATTGGTTGTAAAGTCAACCTTATAGACCAGCTATCCTAGTGGTAGCATGGACAAGAGCAGTCTTAGGCTAAACTCTGAATGGCATGTGAAGCCAGCTGTGATACCACATATAATCCCTTGAATACCAAATGAAAGGACACCACAACAGATATATATATAAAATAAAGTGTATTTATTCTAGTCAAACCCTCAGCACTCTTTATGAGATTCGAGGTAAGTACAACACAGTCGTATTTAAGCATACATCTGAACGAAGCACGTTAGTTAGATTCCTCACCTTAGAATATCCCCAGGCGTCAGACTGGATCCGGAAGATTTTTCGTCAGCAATACCCCTTGCGCGTCGCTAGGCGTCGTCTGCGGCTCCGCGTCCGTCGTCGGCGTCGTGCGCCGGAATGACGTCGTCGGAGTACTTAGACGCCGCCCTCGCGTGCTGACGTCAGTTCTTCTTTTTTCCGCGCCAGTAAGCGCAGATCCAGGAGAGCTACCCCTTTAGTCACTTTTTGACTAACTTTTTTCGATCCTTTTTGATCTTGTCTCGACTCCGGTGCCGGTAGGATGCCTGGTTTTAAAGCCTGTGCTGACTGCAACCGCTTGATGTCGGTTACGGACCATCACCGCCGGTGCCTTTACTGCTTGGGCCTCGACCACGACGCGGCGTCGTGTTCGGACTGCAAGGCCCTGACCTCGAAGGCTAGACGGGAGCGGTCCCGTAAGCTTCTCGAGCTTCGCCACTCGGCTCCGCGCCCCTCTCGATCCCGGTCCAGGAGGAGGTCCAAGGATCGGTCGCGGAGCCGCAGCCGACGTCATCATCGATCGTCTGGCTCCAAGTCTTCGGGTAAGTTGAAGCACTCCAAGAGGCGACACCGCTCTTCGGACTCCCCTCGTCGGTCGCGCGACTCGGCCGAGGGTCAGTGTGGTTCCACCCCCGCGGCTCCTGCGGCGCCGCAGGCGCCGCGCAAATCCCCATACCCGCCGGTCCCTGGGACTGACGCGATGCCGGCGGAAGTCAGTGCCTTCCTCTCGGCCATGAGGAACCTGGCTCCGCTGTCGACGCCCGCTGGCGCGCCTTCGGGCCCCGCGGACCCGACTGGGCAACCTTGCCCTCCGGCGCCGTCGACGGCTCCGGCCTCGATGCCGCAAGCGCCCGAGGGACCCGTTCCCGAGTCCCCGCCGACGCCGGTCGACCTGGTCACGCCTCCTCCGCCGGCGTCGACACCGGTTCCACACCCGACGCCGGCCCCGTTTCAGCCCCGGTCCGGGCCCGGCGCCGTTACGGCGTCGATGGACGCCGCGTTCGGTGCTGCTGGAGACACATTTTGTCTATCGCCCGATCCGGCTCCGATCCTTCCTCCTGCATACCAGGAATCGGATGATGGGGGCGAATGGGAGGGATCCGAGAATCCTATGGCCGTTCAGGCACAACTGTCACAGGACTGGGCAGATGAACTGGGGAAGGCCAGTGGTCTGGATACCTCTCCAGACACTGGATTCATCTCTCCTCCGACTGTGGCTTCGGAGGAGGGTGCTGCTTTCTCTGTGGTGCTGCGCAAGGCGGCCGCAGCCCTTGGGCTCGAGCTGCCTGCTGTGGCCGTGAGGACTAACGTCCTCACAGAGGTGCTTCAACCGTCAGCAAGCTCCACTGAGCCTCTGCTGCAGTTCAATGAGGCCCTCGTAGACGTTCTGCAGGGCACCTGGTCCAAGCCCTCCACAGTTCCTCCTGTGGATCGGAACGTGGCCCGGTGCCACCGCCCTGCTCCGGGCGACCCCAGTTTTCTGTCCCAACACCCCACCCCCGAGAGTCTGGTTATCCAGGCCTCCACTTCCCAATCCTCCTTCCCGTCCGCCCCTCCGGATCGGGAATCCAAGAGGCTAGAACAGTTTGGAAAGAAGCTGTTCTCTTCCCTGAGTTTGGGCCTGCGGTCTTTGAACACCGCTTGCCTCTTGGACCGTTTCTCCCACTCTGTGGGATACGGTGGAGGACGTGCTGCCCCTGTGTCCGGAGGAGGCCCGGACACGTCTCTCTCAGGCGCTTGCTGATGGGCGAGATGCAGCACGACATGCCATACGGTGTGACTAGACACCACGGACTCGCTGGGTAGGGCGATTTCCACCACGGTGGCGCTCCGGCGCCACGCCTGGCTGCGGTCCACATCTTTTTCGGGGGTTGTCCAGAGTTCCCTCATGGATATGCCCTTTGATGGCACTCTCCTTTTAAGGACTCCCGGGCTACGGCCAGGTCCTTGGGTCTCTCGGCCCCACGGCCGCAAACTTACGCCTTTCGCCCCTTTCGTGGCCAAGGAAGGGGCACCTCCTCACGTCCGCCTAGCCACCGGCCGCAGACCCAACCTGCACGCGGTCGCGGACGTGGATTCCGCCGTGGCGGTACAGGAGGACAACATGCCGGTCAGTCCACATCCACCCCGGCAGCATCCGCCTCAAAGCCGTCCTAGTCCGAGCTTTCAGGCCCATTCCACGCCAGTGGGCGGCAGAGTTCGCCATCACCTGCTCCACTGGCGATCCATCACTTCGGACAGGTGGGTGCTGCAAATCGTCCGAAGAGGCTACTCCCTCCCCTTCGAGACGACCCCTCCAGCCATGCCACCGCAGTGCCACCGTATATCGGAGGATCACTTGAATCTTCTGCGGGAGGAAGTTATGGCCCTCTTGGGCAAAGAGGCCGTCAAACGCGTTCCTAGTCCAGAAGTAGGCCGTGGTTGCTATTCCCACTACTTTCTGGTTCCCAAGAAGGGCAAAGGGGGCCTACGCCCTATCTTGGACCTCAGGAGCGTCAACGCCTTCCTCCGGAAGGAACGGTTCAAGATGCTAACTTTAGCTCAGGTTCTGGCTGCCCTCGACCCTGGAGACTGGATGGTAGCGTTTGACTTGCAGGAGGCTTATTTTCACATCCCCGTCCTGCCGGCCCACCGGCGTTACCTGCGGTTCACGGTGGGTCAGGAGCACTTTCAGTTCACCGTGCTCCCCTTCGGCCTCACCAGTGCCCCTCGGGTGTTCACGAAAGTGATAGCGTTGGTGGCAGCTCATCTGCGCAGATCGGGGGTTACAGTCTTCCCCTATCTCGACGACTGGCTCTTGAAGGCGGGCTCGCCCCAGAAAGTCGTCTCCCACCTCCAGACTACGGCCGACCTCCTGCATTTGCTGGGGTTCTCCATCAACGTGCCGAAGTCACACCCGAGTCCCTCCCAGAAGCTCCTCTTCATCGGAGCGGTTCTCGATTCGGCGCAGTTCCGGGCTTATCCTCCGGAACAGCGGGTCCGGGATATTCAGGCTCGGATTCCCATCTTCCGGCCTCTATCCTGGGTATCGGTCAGGTTGGTGCTGCGGCTTCTGGGACTGATGGCCTCCTGCATCCTGTTTGTGCATTACACCAGGTGGCGAATGCGGGCTCTGCAGTGGGACCTGAAGTTTCAGTGGGCCCAGCATCGAGGCAGCCTGTCCGACCATGTCTTGATCTCGGAGGTCACTGCGAAACCGTTTGAAGTGGTGGCTCACGGACCGCGATTGGGTCAGGGGCAGATGCCTCTCCCTACCCCAACCGGAGCACGTAGTAGTGACGGACGTGTCCCTCCTGGGATGGGCGGGCCATATGGGAGAGGCGGAGATCAGAGGCCACTGGTCTCCGGCGGAGTCTCAACGCCATATGAACCTGTTGGAGCTGAGAGCGATCCGGCTTGCACTGAAAGCCTTCCTTCCCTCTGTCTGGGGAAGTGTCGTGCAGGTGTTCACGGACAACACCACCGCCACGTGGTATTGCAACAAACAGGGCGGGGTGGGGTCGTGGACCCTTTGTCAGGAGGTTCTGCGCCTCTGAACATGGCTGGAACACCAGGGCATCATCCTAGTGGTTCAACATCTGGCGGGCTCTCTGAACGCCAGAGAGGAGGAACTCAGCCGCCGGTGCATGATGGATCACGAATGGCGTCTGAACTCTGACGTGGCGCAAGGTCTCTTTCTGCAGTGGGGAGAGCCTTGGTTAGATCTATTCGCCACCGAAGAGAACGCGCAATGTCAGCAGTTCTGTGCGTTGGAATTTCCAAGGCGGCACTCGCTCGGAAACGCTTTTCGTCGCGAGTGGAGTTGCGGTCTGTTGTACGCCTTTCCGCCTATACCACTTCTGCCCAGAGTGCTGAAGAAGATCAGGCGTGACCGGGCCCAAGTCATCTTAGTGGCTCCGTATTGGGCCCGAAGGTACTGGTATCCCGAGCTACTCAGTATGTCACATGTCAATCGATCCTCCGATACGACTGCCTCTTCGGGAGTACCTTCTGTCGAAGCAGCAGGGGACGGTCCTCCACCAGAACCTGTCCAGTCTCCACCTCCATGCGTGCAGATTGAGCGGCGACAGTTGATGCCATTTGACTTGCCTCCTGAAGTCTGTGATGTGATTCTGGCAGCCAGGCGTCCCTCCACAAAATCAGTATACGCCTGCAGGTGGAACAAATTTGTGGCATGGTGCACAGCAAAGGCTGTGGATCCCCTTTCCGCCCCTCTTTCTGAAGTTCTACTCTTTCTTCTTTCTTTGGCCCAGCAGGGCTCTGCTCTGGGCACTTTGAAACGTTATCTTTCTGCAATCTCTGCTTTCTTACGGCTTCCTGATCAGCCTTCTCTCCAAGCCCCTGTTGTTTCGCGCTTTCTTAAAGGCATTACTCACATGTTTCCTCCTGTCCCCTTCGTAATGCCTCAGTGGGATTTTAATATTGTCTTGACATTTCTGATGTGCGCTCCATTTGAGCTCTTAAGACTGCTTTCCTGGTTGCTATCACCTCTGCTAGACGGGTGAGTGAGCTCCAGGCTCTGTCATCTAAGCCTCCCTTTCTTTCCGTTCATTCGGACAAGGTTGTCCTTCGGACTCGTCCTTCTTTTCTTCCGAAAGTGGTGACCCCCTTTCACATCGGGCAATCGGTCACTTTGCCCACCTTCTTTCCGCATCCGCATCCTTCGAAAGAGGAAGAGAGGCTCCACCGTCTGGACCCAAAACGTGCGCTGTCCTTTTATTTGGACCGCACCAGACAGTTCCGGGTGGACGACCAACTTTTTGTTGGATACGTAGTGGCTGAGAAGGGAGGAGCCGTACACAAACGGACCATCTCTTGGTGGGTCGTCTTGTGTATAAAAGTTTGTTACTCCTTGGCGAAAAAGGACCCTCCTGTTGGGCTGAGAGCCCATTCCACCCGGGCCACAGCGGCGACTACTGCCCTGGGACATCTGGAGGACATCTGTCAGGCGGCGACATGGGCCTCACTGCACATGTTCGCCAAGCACTATTGCCTGGACAGCCAAGTCCGGAGAGATGGCTTCTTTGGCCGTTCTGTTCTCCAGGACTTCCTGTTGTGATCTTGGTTCGCAAACTCTCCACCGGGGTTGGTATTGCTGGGGTATCTATTCTAAGGTGAGGAATCTAACTAACGTGTTTCTTTCAGATGAACCAGTTACTTACCTTCGGTAACAATGTATCTGTAAGAAACATTAGTTAGATTCCTCACCGACCCACCCATCCTCCCCGCTCTGCGAACCGACATCTAGGGTTAAGGTCTTCCTGTTCAGGGCCCTAGACTTTTTGGCACCAGTATCGGTCTCTTGCATGGCTCTGCGTTCCTGGCGCGGAAAGCTATGTACAAGAACTGATGTCAGCGCGCGAGGGCGGCGTCTAAGTACTCCGACGTCATTCCGGCGCACGACGCCAACGACGGACGCGGAGCCGCAGACGACGTCTAGCGACGCGCAAGGGGTATTGCTACAAAAAAAATCTTTCCGGATCCTGCCTGACGCTTGGGTATATTTTAAGGTGAGGAATCTAACTAATGTTTCTTACAGATACATCGTTACCGAAGGTAAGTAACTTGTTCTTTAGTCGCGAGTGGAATTGCGGGCTTTTGTACGCCTTTCCGCTTATACCACTTCTGCGAAAGAAGTTTTGGCGCGACCGGGCCCAGGTTATCCTTGTGGCTCTAGATTGGGCACGAAGATACTGGTATCCCGAGCTACTCAGCATGGCGATCGATCCCCCAATCTGACTGCCTCTTCGGGAGGATCTTCTGTCGCAGCAGCAGGGGACGGTCCTCCACCCGAACCTGTCCAGCCTCCAGCTCCATGCGTGGAGATTGAGCGGCAACAGTTGACAGCTTTCAATCTTCCTCCCGAAGTCTGTGGTGTCATTCTAGCAGCCAGGCGTCCATCCACCAAGACGGTATACGCCTGCCGGTGGAACAAGTTTGTGGCATGGTGCACAGCAAAGTCTTTGGATCCCCTTTCTGCCCCTCTTTCTGAGGTCCTTCTGTTCCTACTATCCTTTTCCCAGCAGGGCTCTGCTCTGGGCACCCTCAAAGGTTATCTTTCGGCCATCTCCGCCTTTCTAAGGCTTCCAGATCAGCCTTCTCTTTTTATGTCCCAGTTTGTTACCCGTTTCCTGAAAGGCATTATGCATACGTTTCCTCCCGTGCCTTTCATAATGCCTCAATGGGACTTAAATCTTGTCTTGACCTATCTGATGTGCGCTCCTTTTGAGCCCCTTCATAACTGTCCTTTACGTCTTCTCACTTTCAAGACTGCTTTCCTGGTAGCTATCACCTCTGCCAGAAGAGTGAGTGAGCTCAAGGCTCTTACTTCCAAACCTCCTTTCCTTTCTGTTCAACCCGACAAGGTGGTGTTAAGGACCCGTCCTTTTTTGCCAAAGGTTGTCACGCCCTTCCACATCGGGATGATCATCACTTTGCCCACCTTCTTTCCGCATCCGCAGCCTTCAAGGGATGAGGAGAGGCTCCACCGTCTGGACCCAAAACGTGCGCTTGCATTCTATCTGAAGCGTACACAGCAGTTCCGGGTGGATGACCAGATCTTTGTTGGCTACGTGGGCGCCGAAAAAGGTCGGGCCGTGCACAAACAAACCAACTCTCGGTGGGTCGTTCTGTGCATCAAAGCATGTTACTCCTTGGCTAAGAAGGAGCCTGGCTTGGCAGTTCTGGCTGGACTGTTCCCATGAGGCACAGGGTCAAGACTGATTTGCATATGGCTGGGTTCAAACTGGAATGGCATGGTGAGCAAAAAACGATGGATTTAGGCCCAGATCTCTGTACTGGGGTGAATGTATGACATTGTTCTGCATTCTGTCCATCAATTGTTTTTGCATTTGTCACCCCGAGTGGGACGGGTACGCTCAGACGTGAGTCCCGTGCTCTCCATGCCACTGGAATCAAGCTATCCTGACTGAAGAGGGGTGAAACCCCGAAACCGGTCCTAGGATGCTTGTTCCCAGTCCAGGGAGGACCTGGCTTGGCAGTTCGGGCTGGACCGTTCTCATGAGGCACAGGGTCAAGACGGATTTGCCTATGGCTGGGTTCAAACTGGAATGGCATGGTGAGCAAAAAACGATGGATTTAGGCCCAGATCTCTGTACTGGGGTGAATGTATGACATTGTTCTGCATTCTGTCCATCAATTGTTGTTTTTGCATTTGTCACCCCGAGTGGGACGGGTATGCTCAGACGTGAGTCCCGTGCTCTCCATGCCACTGGAATCAAGCTATCCTGGCTGAAGAGGGGTGAAACCCCGAAACCGGTCCTAGGATGCTTGTTTCCAGTCCAGGGGGGACCTGGCTTGGCAGTTCGGGCTGGACTGTTCCCATGAGGCACAGGGTCAAGACTGATTTGCATATGGCTGGGTTCAAACTGGAATGGCATGGTGAGCAAAAAATGATGGATTTAGGCCCAGATCTCTGTACTGGGGTGAATGTATGACATTGTTCTGCATTCTGTCCATCAATTGTTGTTTTTGCATGCATTCTATCTGAAGCGTACACAGCAGTTCCGGGCGGATGACCAGATCTCTGTTGGCTACGTGGGCGCCAAAAACGGTCGGGCCGTGCACAAACGAGCATGTTACTCCTTGGCTAAGAAGGAGCCTCCTGTGGGGCTGCGTGCCCATTCTACCAGGGCAACTGCAGCCAAAACTGCCTTGGGACGCGGCGTTCCCTTGCAGGATATTTGTCAAGCAGCTACGTGGGCCTCGCTGCACACGTTTACCAAGCATTAATGCTTGTCAAGTCCGGAGAGACGGCTTCTCTGGCCGTTCTGTTCTCCGTGACTTTCTGGTGTAATCTGTTCGCAGACCCACCACCGGGGTTGGTATTGCTGGGGTATCTATTCTAAGGTAAGGAATCTATCACTAACGTGTCTCTTTCAGATGCACAAGTTACTACTTGTGTAACAATATATCTGTAAGAGACATTAGTTAGTGATAGATTCCTTACCGCCCACCCATCCTCCCCGTTCGGCGTACTTGTTAGAAATGAGGGGGCTCTGATTGACGCAGGTGTGAACCCACAACAAGCAGGGACCCTTTACTTCTTGTCAGGGCGAAGGATGACTCCCCAGAATAACCCCTGCTCACCCTCTAGGTGCGTGGCGCGAGCAGTCTAGGCTAAGTCTCAGGCGTACACGGTTAAGCAAATGCAATTACACATACAGTAACCCCTTGCATGCACCACAAACGGACACCAATCAGGAAGTATAAAAATAAGCTTTTATGTAGATTCAGCAGATTCAATACAAGGCCCAGTAACGTTTAAACTGATGGGGCCACAATTCTTGGGAATACGGTAAAGTTCTCTTTGTTACGGAAAGTTCTTTAGGCGGGCACAAGGTAACTGTAGGCCTCAGCGCACTTCGTGCTGAGGCAGCGCCCAGGAAGCACGCGGCAGATGACAGGGAAATCAGAACGTTGCGGACCCTGGATCCGATGCGAGCTCGCGGTCGAGTTCGTAAGTACAGTACCTTGTTTCTTGACGCAAAGGCGGGTGCGGGATTCCAGCGGCTCTTCGACAGATGGGGGTCTGACCTTCAGGCTCACGACAAGAGCGGGGTGTTGCAGGTGGCGGGTGAACAAAGCGGGGCAGCCGGGCACGCAGATACGTCCGGGCCGTCCGAGGCTTGGAGATGCTCACAAACGCCGATTCCGGCGGGAGGGTGAAGGTGCACAGCGAGCCTCCAACGAGCGAGGTGACAGGGGCAGCCCAGCACAGCGTAGGGGGAGCGGCTCCGATCGAGCGAGGCTCTTCCCAAGGTGGGGGCGGCTAAGCAGTCCTGGTCACGGCTCAGGGAGGGACTGGGGCACGAGGGTCACAGCTCCGGCGAGGGAAAGGACACCACAGTCCAGCGGCAGGCGAGTGAAGATCAGGTAGAGCCCAATGGTCCTGGGGCTCAGTTATGGGGGCAAGCTCAGTTCCAAGCCCTTGGAGATCGTTTTGGAAAAGCACAAGTCTTGAGAGTAAAAATAAAGCAAAGTCTTCAGCAACAGTTTCTCTCCTCCCCTTTGGCAGCAAGGTCACCACTGCTGGCCAATCCCCCAGGATAGGGACAGTCTTCCTCCTACAGCTTTCCCAGTGCCTCCTCCTCAGGCAGAGATTCTTCTTGGTCAAAAGCGGATCTAGTTTCTTAGGAGCAGGGCTCCTCCATTTATACAGCAAATCTTTTGTTCTCCCAGGCCAGAGGGGCCCTTGCCTAGTTCAGTCCGGTTTCTGAGCACTTTGTTTACGCGATGCAGGCTTCTTCTTTCAGAGTGCAGGGCAGAGTCCTCAGACGCTCCACAGGGGGCGGAGCCGGCATTGAGGTGGCAGAGCACTGTCCTATTCAGAGCCTAGGAGCACTCCTCCCACCCATCTACCTGTCGATCGTCCTATTCACCACCAGGCTACCTAGCCCTGCCCATCTGGGTTCCCCCAGCCCTGTCACTCACACCAGCCAGACATCAGATACACATCACGCAGAGGCGGGCTGAAATGTTTAGGCAAGCAAAGGCCAGCTTTCTAAAAGCGTCATTTGCAAACCCGGAATATTAAAATAAACCTTGCGAAAAGATGTACCTTATTATTCCGAGTTCAGGCATACTAAACTCGATCTTCTACCATGTTCCCTGGGTCGGTTAGGATCATAGGGTGTAACAATCCAGGCCGCCCATACTGGCCTATGAGAACAGGGTAGCCTTGCAGTAGTGAACAACAAGATGGCGGTCATTCACTACTAGGACATGCCACGCATCCAGGCTTGTCCTACCTTAGGCTTACAACGCACCCTGCCCGTGGGCCTACCAGAGGGGTGACTAACATGCAGCTAAGGGAAGGTTTTAGGGACCGGCAAGTGTGGGCACCTGCCAGTCAGCATGTCAGTACCAGACTGCACGCAGGTTCTGCGATGGCAGACCTTAGACGTATTTTACCGGCCGCTTCTGTGGGTGGCACAACCCGTGCTGCAAGCCCACCAGCGGTGTTTGCCTTTACATGTCCTGGCGCTCCTGGCGCACTTTACTGGGGCCTGACAGTAAATCAAACAATCCAATCATGGAATCCAACCAACATATACAATTTACATAGGGAGCACTCGCACCGCGACACTGGTTGGCAGTGGCACAGCGCTCTGAGCGGCCAACACCATAAAATCACATGAGGCACAGCGACAAAAAGAGGAAGGGAGACTCACGCCAAGGTGCCAGGTCTAACAGTACTGATTTCTAGGGTTAAGGTCATCTCTATCTGAAAGAAACACGTTAGTTAGATTCCTCACCTTAGAATATCCCCAGGCGTCAGACTGGATCCGGAAGATTTTTCGTCAGCAATACCCCTTGCGCGTCGCTAGGCGTCGTCTGCGGCTCCGCGTCCGTCGTCGGCGTCGTGCGCCGGGATGACGTCGTCGGAGTACTTAGACGCCGCCCTCGCGCGCTGACGTCAGTTCTTCTTTTTTCCGCGCCAGTAAGCGCAGATCCGGGAGAGCTACCCCTTTTAGTCTTTTTTGACTAAATCTTTTTGATCATTTTTGATCCTTGTCTATCGACATCTGGTGCCGGTAGGATGCCTGGGTTCAAGGCTTGTGAGGATTGTCATCGACTGATGTCGGTGACCGATCACCACCGCCGGTGCCTCTACTGCTTAGGCCTCGACCACGACGCGGAGTCGTGCAACGACTGTCAGGCCTTGACTTCGAAGGCTAGGCGGGAGCGGTCCCGCAAGCTTCTCGAGCTTCGCCACTCGGCTCCGCGTCATGCGCGATCCCGGTCCAGGAGGAGGTCCAAGGATCGCTCGCGGAGCCCTAGCCGACGCCACCATCGATCGTCGGGCTCCAAGTCGTCGGGTAAGTCCAAACACTCAAAGAAGTCCAAGAGGCGACATCGCTCTTCGGACTCCCCTCGCCGGTCGCGCGACTCGGCCGAGGGTCCAAGTGGTTCCACCCCCGCGGCTCCGGCGGAGCCGCAGGTGCCGCGTCCGCCCCCATACCTTCCGGTCCCTGGGGCTGACGCGGCGCCGGCGGAGATCAGTGCCTTCCTCTCGGCCATGAGGAGCCTGGCCCCGCCGTCGACGCCCGCTGGCGCGCCTTCGGGCCCCGCGGGCTCGACTGGGCGACCTCGCGTGCCGGCGGCTCCGGCCCCGGCGCCGTCGACGACTCCGGTCTCGACGCCGCAGGTCCCCGCGGGGCCCATGCCTGGGCCCCAGTCGACGCCGGTTGACCTTGTCACTCCTCCACCGGCGCCGACGCCTGAACCACCGACGCCGTCACCGGCGACGCCGACGCCGACGCCTGTGACGCCGACGCCCCAGTTTAGCCCTCATCCGGACCCGACGCCGGCACGGCGTCCGCCGACGCCGCATCCGACGCCGCTGGAGACCTACCATCTCTACAGTCCGGTTCCGATCATTCCTCCTGTTTATCAGGAATCGGAAGAAGGGGGCGACTGGGAGGGGTTCGAGGACCCTCTGGCTGTTCAGTCACAGCTTTCTCAGGACTGGGCAGATGAACTGGGGGAGGCCAGCGGGCTGGACACCTCGCCAGACGCTGGATTCACTTCTCCTCCGACCGTGGCTTCGGAGGAGGGTGCAGCATTTTCTGTGGTGCTGCGCAAGGCGGCTGAGGCCCTTGGGCTCGAGTTGCCTGCCGTGGCTGTGAGGACCAACATCCTCACTGAGGTGCTTCAAACCTCAGCAAGCTCCACTGAGCCTCTGCTGCCGTTTAACGAGGCCCTCACTGACGTTCTGCAGGGCACCTGGTCCAAGCCCTCCACAGTTCCTCCTGTGGATAGGAACGTTGCCAGGCGCCACCGCCCTGCTCCGGGCGACCCCAGCTTCCTGTCCCAACACCCCACCCCCGAGAGTCTGGTTATCCAGGCCTCTACTTCCCAATCCTCCTTCCCGACCGCTCCGCCGGACCGGGATTCCAAGAGACTCGAGCAGTTTGGCAAGAAACTGTTCTCGTCCCTTAGTTTGGGCCTGCGGTCTTTAAATACCGCCTGTCTCTTGGACCGTTATTCCCATTCCCTGTGGGATACGGTGGAGGACGTGCTGCCCCAGTGTCCGGAGGAGGTCCGGACGCGTCTTACCCAGGCTCTGGCCGATGGGAGGGATGCAGCACGGCACGCCATAAGATGTGGGCTTGACACCACGGACTCGCTAGGTCGGGCGATTTCCACCACGGTGGCGCTCCGCCGCCATGCCTGGATGCGGTCCACGTCATTTTCCGGGGATGTCCAGAACACCCTCATGGACATGCCCTTTGATGGCACTCGCCTGTTTGGTGAGAAGGCGGACAGTGCGCTGAACCGCTTTAAGGACTCCCGGGCTACGGCCAAGTCCTTGGGCCTCTCGGCTCCGCGGGCACACACCTCCGCTTTTCGCCCCTTTCGTGGCCAAGGAAGGGGCGCCTCCTCACGTTCGCAAAGCCACCAGCCGCAGAACCAACCTGCGCGCGGTCGTGGACGTGGCTTCCGCCGTGGCGGAAATGGAGGCCGACGTGGTCAGCCCACATCCACCCCGGCAGCATCCGCCTCAAAGCCTTCCTAGTCCGAGCTTTCAGGCCCATACCACGCCAGTGGGCGGCAGAGTTCGCCATCACCTGCTCCACTGGCGGTCCATCACATCGGACAGGTGGGTGCTGCAAATCGTCCGAAGGGGCTACTCCCTCCCCTTCGAGACGACCCCTCCAGCCATGCCACCGCAGCACCACCGTATCTCGGGGGATCATTTGGATCTTCTCCGCGAGGAAGTTTCGGCTCTCTTGGCCAAGGGGGCCGTCGAGCGCGTTCCGAGTCCAGAAGTAGGTCGTGGTTGTTATTCCCACTACTTTCTGGTTCCCAAGAAGGGCAAGGGGGGCCTGCGCCCTATCTTGGACCTCCGGAACGTCAATGCCTTCCTCCGAAAGGAAAGGTTCAAGATGCTAACGTTGGCTCAGGTTTTAGCTGCCCTAGACCCTGGAGACTGGATGGTAGCGTTGGACTTGCAGGACGCATATTTCCATATCCCCGTCCTGCCGGCCCACCGGCGTTACCTGCGGTTCACGGTGGGCCAAGAGCACTTTCAGTTTACCGTGCTCCCCTTCGGCCTCACCAGTGCCCCTCGGGTGTTCACGAAAGTGATGGCGGTGGTCGCAGCTCATCTGCGCAGATCAGGGGTCCCAGTCTTCCCCTATCTCGACGACTGGTTGTTGAAGGCGGGCTCGCCCCAGGCAGTCGTCTCCCACCTCCAGACTACGGCGGATCTCCTGCATTTGCTGGGGTTTTCCATCAACGTGCCGAAGTCGCACTTGAGTCCCTCTCAGAAGCTCCTCTTCATCGGAGCGGTTCTCGATTCGGCGCAGTTCCGGGTCCATCCACCGGAACAGCGGGTCCGGGATATACAGGCCCTGATTCCCATCTTTCGGCCTCTATCCCGGGTTTCGGTCAGGTTAGTGTTGCGGCTTCTGGGGCTGATGGCCTCCTGCATCCTACTAGTGCATCACGCCAGGCGGCGCATGCGGGCTCTGCAGTGGGACCTGAAGTTTCAGTGGGCCCAGCATCACGGCAACCTGTCCGACCATGTCTTGATCTCGGAGGGTACTGCACAGCAGTTGCAGTGGTGGCTCACGGACCGCGAGTGGGTCAAGGGCAAGAGCCTCTCCCTTCCCCAACCGGAGCATGTCGTAGTGACGGATGCGTCCCTCTTGGGATGGGGTGGCCATATGGGAGAGGCGGAGATCAGAGGCCTCTGGTCTCCGGCGGAGTCTCGCCTCCACATCAACCTGTTGGAGTTGAGAGCGATCCGGCTTGCACTGAAAGCCTTCCTTCCCTCTGTCAGGGGAAGTGTCGTGCAGGTGTTCACGGACAACACCACCGCCATGTGGTACTGCAACAAACAGGGCGGGGTGGGGTCGTGGACCCTTTGTCAGGAGGCTCTGCGCCTCTGGACATGGCTGGAACACCAGGGCGTCACCCTGGTGGTTCAACATCTGGCGGGCTCTCTGAACGCCAGAGCAGACGAACTCAGCCGCCGGTGCATGATGGATCACGAATGGCGTCTGAACTCCGAAGTGGTGCAAGGCCTCTTTCAGCAGTGGGGAGAGCCTTGGTTAGATCTATTCGCCACCGAAGAGAACGCGCAATGTCAGCAGTTCTGCGCGTTGGAATTTCCAAGGCGGCACTCGCTCGGCGACGCTTTTCGTCACGAGTGGAGTTGCGGTCTGTTGTACGCCTTTCCGCCTATACCACTTCTGCCCAGAGTGCTGAAGAAGATCAGGCACGACCGGGCCCAAGTCATCTTGGTGGCTCCGGATTGGGCACGAAGATACTGGTATCCCGAGCTACTCAGTCTGTTGACCGATCCCCCGATACGTCTGCCCCTTCGGGAGGATCTTCTGTCGCAGCAGCAGGGGACGGTCCTCCACCCGAACCTGTCCAGCCTCCACCTCCATGCGTGGAGATTGAGCGGCGGCAGTTGATGCCATTTGACTTGCCTCCTGAAGTCTGTGATATCATTTTGGCAGCCAGGCGTCCCTCCACAAAGTCGGTATACGCCTGCCGGTGGAACAAATTTGTGGCATGGTGCACAGCAAAGGCTGTGGATCCCCTTTCCGCCCCTCTTTCTGAGGTTCTCCTCTTCCTTCTTTCTCTGGCCCGGCAGGGCTCTGCCCTGGGCACCCTGAAAGGTTATCTTGCTGCCATCTCCGCCTTCTTGCGGCTTCCTGATCAGCCTTCTCTTTTCAAGTCCCCTGTGGTTACACGCTTTCTCAAAGGCATTACACACACGTTCCCTCCTGTCCCTTTTGTAATGCCTCAGTGGGACTTGAATCTGGTTTTGACATTCCTGATGTGCGCTCCCTTTGAGCCTCTTCACAATTGCCCTCTTCGTCTTCTCACTCTAAAGACTGCTTTTCTGGTAGCCATCACCTCGGCTAGACGGGTGAGTGAGCTCCAGGCTTTATCTTCAAAGCCTCCTTTTCTATCTGTTCATCCGGACAAGGTTGTCCTTCGGCCTCGTCCCTCCTTTCTTCCTAAAGTGGTGACTCCATTTCACCTTGGGCAGTCTGTCACCTTGCCCACCTTCTTTCCGCCTCCGCATCCTTCCAAAGAGGAAGAGAGGCTCCACCGTCTGGACCCAAAACGTGCGCTCTCCTTCTATCTGGACCGCACAAAACAGTTCCGGGTGGACGACCAGCTTTTTGTTGGGTACGTGGGCGCTAAGAAGGGGAAAGCTGTGCACAAACGAACCATCTCTCGGTGGGTCGTTTTGTGTATCAAAATCTGCTATTCCTTGGCTAAAAAGGACCCTCCTGTTGGGCTGCGCGCCCATTCTACTCGGGCCACAGCGGCTACTACTGCCTTGGGACGGGGAGTCCCTTTGCAGGACATCTGTCAGGCGGCGACGTGGGCTTCGCTACACACGTTTGCCAGGCATTATTGCCTTGACAGCCAAGTCCGGAGGGATGGCTTCTTTGGCCGTTCTGTCCTCCAGGACTTTCTGGTGTGATCTTGGTTCGCAGACCCACCACCGGGGATGGTATTGCTTGGGTATCTATTCTAAGGTGAGGAATCTAACTAACGTGTTTCTTTCAGATGAACAAGTTACTAACCTTCGGTAACGATGTATCTGTAAGAAACATTAGTTAGTTAGATTCCTCACCGACCCTCCCATCCTCCCCGTTCTGCGAACTGACATCTAGGGTTAAGGTTGTCCTTTCAGGCCCCTAGATTTTATTTTTGGCACCAGTGTCGGTCTTTGCATGGCTCTGCGTTCCTGGCGCGGAAGGCTATGTACAAGAACTGACGTCAGCGCGCGAGGGCGGCGTCTAAGTACTCCGACGACGTCATCCCGGCGCACGACGCCGACGACGGACGCGGAGCCGCAGACGACGCCTAGCGACGCGCAAGGGGTATTGCTGACGAAAAATCTTCCGGATCCAGTCTGACGCCTGGGGATATTCTAAGGTGAGGAATCTAACTAACTAATGTTTCTTACAGATACATCGTTACCGAAGGTTAGTAACTTGTTCTTCAGGGCCCTAGTTTCTTGGCACCAGTGGTCAGTTTATTGCATGGCTCTGTGTTCCTGGTGCGGAAAGTCGTGTACCGAACTGACGTCAGTGCGCATGGGTGGCGTATTAGTAGTGTCCGTGACGTCATCTCGCGCTTACGACGCCAGTGAGGGACGCGGAGCTGCAAGACGCCACCTACTGTCGCGCAGGGGTACTGCTAGCAAAACTTTCCGGATCCAGTCTGTTGCCTGGGGATATTCTAAGGTAAGGAATCTATCACTAACTAATGTCTCTTACAGATATATCGTTACACATGTAGTAACTTGTGCTTTCATGCTATAAATCCTATGTGAAATGTTATACTGAGCCGTATTTAAAGCATATATCAGTGCGGTAGTCTTATAACTTATGTACCTCATTGTTAGGACCGACATGCAGTCGATGAGGTTCAAAGGTTTAGAATTAAACACCCTCCAGAAGCAATGTCCCTCAGACTTTCTATGTCAAGCCATGTTAGGAAATCTTCAAACAAAGCTCTGCTGGTTTTATACTTATTTTATTTTGAAAACATTTAATTGGAAAAGATGCTATCCAGTAAGTAACTTTCTTAAAGGAAAGTCTTAATTTTTCAGGTTTTTTGTCTTGGGATCACTTCACTCCCACTTGTAGCCCAGGGAGTGGGGGGTGGGGTTGTTTTGGTCCTCAAAGCCAGTGTGTGTCTTCGTTGGTAAGCCAGCACAAACTATAGTCTAGTGCTATCTAAAAATTGCATTGTTTTTTTTTAGGACTTTTTTCCCTGGAATGTGTTTTTTCAGTTAGCTGCTTTTTTCTCTTGAAATAGAGTACAGAACTCCCTTAAATATATTAATTAGAAGCTAAGTCAATTGTGAAATTTAGGACCTGAAACTGTCTAACCCAAGCACCTGAAATGGAAATTATAAACCCCTTCCCAAAGGTGATTGGCATCAACAGAGCCATCTAAGGTAGTTCTCTCATTTCTGTGTAAACAAACTAAGATGATGAGCTTGCTGATTGGTTGATCAGAGTGTCCCTTGGTTAATGAGCACTATGGTTAAAGACTCCTTGGATTCGCAAGCTGTTACAAAGCACTCAGGTTGACGGGCTCCCTGGTTGATAAACAAAGGGCCGTGGTCTCAGAGCTTGCTGAGAGTAGGCCAGGGATAATATTTTTTAGGGGATGCGATTGTTCAGGCTGCATTTTTAAGAATTTGTTTTTGTTTTACACATCAATAGAACAATGCAAATAGAAGAAATGCCCAGTTTTTTATGAACTTTGCTGGTGCCGAAAGGGATAAAGTTGTGACAAAGTGGAACTTTAATGCCAGATCCTTCTTTGTGTCTAGATCTGTTTGGCTTTGGCTAAAAAAGGAGCCACTGGAAGAATTCATTCCTTATTCCACTAAGACTAACCACTGCTTTGTCCAGGGGCATCCGGTTGGCTGATATTAGCCATGCAGTGATCTGGTCATACAGGAAGAGGTGTCCATCAGTTAGTTACTTATGCTTTTTGTGGTGGATACTCTGTATGTCAGTCGATTCCTCATGAACCTCCCCTTATGAGGTGGAATCAGCAATCTAACAAGTTCCCATACTTCGTAATTGGCATTCTGACTGGTTAGTTGCTCTTGAAGTTGTATGTCCTGTACTAGTCCCACCATTGTGAGCCTCAGTTTTGCACAGGAATGGTTAAGAAATTGAGCAAATGCACTAAGTAGCACTGTAGCTAGGCCAATGTTGCCTTCTCCAAGGACAGTTGAATCTGTGACTGGAGTAATGCAACGCTACCCGGCAGCGCTTGTGAGCTACTGCTATCAAGAATTTCTCAGAGCCCCAGAGTACTCCCCACTGGAGGACAGAGTGCTCCTGGACCCCATTGCTGAGAAACCAACATCCACGATTTATCGCAAGCTGATAAACAATGTGCCAGACCCCCTGACATCTCTCAAACGCATGGGCAAAAGACCTGGGGCCATTTGACGAGGAGGAGTGGCAGGAGGCGATTCAGAGTCCCAGAGAAATAGCAATGCACCCCCGCTTTAGATTGGTTAAACTCAAAATATTGCACTGCACTTACTTCCCGTGCATCCACCTTTACAGATGGGGCAGGATCACTGATCCAAAGTGTGTCAGGGGATGCCAGGGGGAGGGAACCTTCCTGCACATCCTATGGGAATGTCCTGAGATTGCACTGTATTGGTGCTGGGTCACAGATGTCATGTCTAGGGTAATGGGTGCGACAGTCTCCCTTCATTGCAAAGTGGTTACTGTTGATGATTACAACGGACGCTTACTGGTCCAGATACAAGGGCCTGTGGCTGGCTCTTGCGGCAGGGGTTGCTATGGGGAACATTGCCAGAAAGTGGGGGTGTCTCTACCTCAGACGCTGGAGGAATGGAAATGGGACCACGATTGGTGCCAACGCGCTGAAGAAACGGTGTACAAAAGCAGGGGGGCCGCTAAGAAATGGGGGAAAATCGCGGCGCCTCGGCGGAAATATAGAGGGTGAACTTGAGAATCTGATCCATGCATTGGGTGTTGTCTACCGCCTATCTTTCAGTGAATGTATCATTTTTGCAAAAATAGTGTCTGCTTGTTGTGTAACCCTGACTATGCATACTGTGTCTGCAATGCTCCTGAGCTTTGTTAATAAAAAGATTTTTTTTTTATAACAAGAAGAATTTTTCAGCGCAAGTCTGGCCTCAGGGATATTCTTAACCTGGGGTCTGCGGAAAGATGGGGTATGCACCAGAAAAAGCATGCCAAAGGAATGTATGTTATTTGATAGAGACATCTAGCTGCAGAATCTTTAACGTTGAATTCTTCTCAGGCGTCCAACTGGATCCGGACATTTTCCAGCAGTACCTCTGCTCGCTGGGAGACGGCGCCGTACGGCTCCATGAGGATGTCGACTCTGGTCATGACGTTAGTGGAGCCATAAAAGTCTCCTCTGGCACGCGGTCGTCGGTTTTTTTCTTTTCCATTGTTCAACGCGGATCCGGAGAAGCGGTTCCTAAGGCCGTTTTTGGCCTACGTAGACTGATTTTGGTTGTTGGGAGCAGTGTGCCCTTTTTTCTCTACGTCTTCAGGTTTTTAGCTTTGCGAGTCCTGTAGTCAGCAAATGTCGGTTACAGACCCACATATGGTTTGTATGTGGTGTTTTGGCGAACAACATGACACCGAGGATTGCGGCTCCTGCGAAAAGCTGAAGGCACTTAAATAGCGCCCTATGAAGTTGCTGGCGGTGCGTATGTCGCGATCGTCTGAGACTTCCCCGCCTCAGTCATCGCTGTCCCAGAAAGAGGTACGTTGGCGGGGTCGGGCTAGAAGTCGGACCCGGTCCAGAGGATGTCATTACTTCAGAGACATCAAAAGATAGGAAGCGATTGAAGTCGCGGCACCACCAGGTTTCACTGCGTGGAAACTCTGTCCCCCACGGATCGTCCCGCTCAGCGGTTGAGAAGCCATATGTGGCTCCGCACTGCATCTCCCCATCTTGCCGGGGTGTCAATGGCCCAAATGTGGGAGTATTATAATTCTTTACACCTCATCTTTGGGAGATCATCGCCTACTGGAGCGCCTTCATGCCCCAAGGAAGTGAGTGAGATGCTGTCGGAGGGGTCGACCTCTGTGACGGTTGGGCTATCAAAGGCATTCAACACAGGTATACAGTCCTTCGGGATCTGCACCGAACGTGCCTGTTTTCTATCAACCGTCTCCTACACTGGTGTACGGCATCGGCAGTACAGACTGAGCGGAATGTGCTGTTGTTGGTTCCATCTCAGGGGGAGACTTCTGAAAGTCACCTTGTGTCGACTGGGACAGGCCCTTTTAGTCCATTTCTGATACTTTTTCATCTCAGGTGGAGGAGAGCTGAATATCTGCTCTTGGAGAGGCTAGTGAGCTAGAATCTTCACCAGCTTTGGGGTTACTTTCTCCCCCTACTCTCGCTACTGAAGCGAGTTCCTCCTTCACAGATGTGCTGAGGAGAGTGGTTACCATTTTGGATTACCTACAGTGCAGAGGTCTACCGACCCTCTGATTGAGGTTCTTTACAAAGGACAGACAGAAGAAGCATACAGTGAGGCATTGTTTGATATTTTTAGAACCAAGTCCTGTGCACACGTTTTAGAGTATAGGTTTCAGTGTAAAAACCAATTTTCAAAGTACTTTGCGTTCAGAAATTATGAAGGTCGACCTCAGGAGTTTCTTAAAGAAGATTCTTTTATGACAGGTATTTTAGGTCAATACAGAAAGAAAACCAGCCGACGCGTGTTTCATCACAAAGCAGTTCAGGGCTGTAAGGAAAGACAATCCATGGTGCGGGAGTCGCAGTACCGGTGATAATTCCAAACCAGAATTGGCACAGTCTCGACTTCAGCATCACCCGTCCAAACCAAGGACCGCATGGACTTACACGTTCGTCTTTTGTGTTTTTGGTGGAGCTCGGAAACACGGGGGAGGGGCGACATTTTGCCTTCCCCTTCTATCCCTTTATTTAATAACCCATGTCATTTCTATTTTCGCCCGATGAGCCAGGAAGCTGAGGTCTCCCTGCAACACGGATGTACACGTACGCTAGTTTGTGTTTTGTTTTTACTTTAAAAAATACCGGGCAAGAGTGACACATTTGCCTTCCTGTTTTATCCATCTCATAAGAAACCCGCGTCTTCGATTGATGAACCCGCGCCAATACCGGGTCGGAATTATTACCGGTACTGCGACTCCCACACCACGGATTGTCTTTCCTTACAGCCCTGAAGAGTCACAAGTTAACTTCTTCGTGACGAAACACGTGTCGGCTGGTTTTCTTTCTGTATTGACCTAAAATACTTGTTATAAAAGAATCTTCTTTAAGATACTACTGATGTCGACCTTCATAATTTCTAAATGCTAAGTACTTTGAAAATTGTTTTTTACATTGAAACCTATACTGTTAAATGTGTGCACAGGACTTGGTTCTAAATTTACAATGTGGGTCCTGACCTACACACTCGCAGGGGATGTTTTTTGCTTGGGTTTGTTTCCCCTGACCTTGTGGCACCGTATTCATTTATCACATCTTTGACTCCATTGCGTACTTGCTTAAGCGCCATTTCTTCCTGCCCCAATTCTAAACCCTCCATCGAACCAGTATTGTTTGATATTTTGTTAGGAACTTTGGCCAAGCCTGAGTGGGGCCTCAGTGGATCGGGATATCGCTTATAGACATTTGCCTGCTAGTGAAGACCCAGTTTGCCTTCATAAACATCCTTCCACTCATAGCCTAATGGTTCAGGCTGCAACATTTCAGAATGATGTGTATTCTGCGCATGAGAATAGAGTGAATAAGGTTTCTAGGAGTCAAGATGCATGTGCCAAACACATCTTTGCTTTTGCCTGCTCTGCCTTGAGATTCACCAAAACATCATGTCTGCTGGGGTGTTTTTCCCATGCTTTGTGGGATTCTCTGCAGAATAGTGCATTCTCTTCTGTATCACCTCCATTCTGAGGTTGGTGGCTTGATAAGAGATGGTCAACAGAAAGCTACACTTTTAATTAGGTTGGGCATTGCATCTGCTGGCACTACAGCATCGTGCTTGGTGGCAGCTTCAGGTTTTTCGGAGGCTGTACAGTCGAATTTGGTTGCCATGCCGCTTGAAGGGGCCCATCTCTTTGGGGCCACTTCATGACGTGTGCCAGGCAGCCACATGGGCTTCATTGCACACGTTCACCAAACATTACTGCCTGGACAGCCAAGTCCGAAGAGACTGCTTTTTTGGCCACTCTGTTATGTGTAAGTCGTTTCTTGAAAGGCAAAACTCATCTCTTTCCTCCTATTACCTTTGTTATGCCTCAGTGGGACTTCAACCTGGTTTCAACCTATTTAATGTGCGCTCTCTTTGAGCCACTTCACAACTGTCCTTTAAGGCTCTTGACCCTCAAAACTGCGTTCCTGGTGGCCATCACATCTGCCAGGCGAGTGAGTGAGCTCCAGGCGCTTTCTTCTAAGCCTTCTCTCTATACACAAGGACAAAGTTGTCCTTGGAACTCGTCCATCCTTCCTGCCCAAGGTTGTCACTGCCTTCCACATCACTTTGCCCACTTTCTTTCCGCCTCCGCATCCTTCGAAAGAGGAAGAGCGGCTCCACCGTCTGGACCTAAAACGTGCGCTTTCTTTCAGTCTGGATAGCACAAAACAGTTCTGGGTGGAGCCTCCAGTGGGGCTACGCGTCCATTCCACCAGGGCGACGGCAGCTACTACTGCCTTGGGGAGAGGAGTTCCTCTGAATGACATCTGTCAGGCAGCTACGTGGTCATCGCTGCACACGTTTACCAACCACTACTGCCTGGACAGTCTGGTCCGGAGAGACTGCTTCTTTGGCCATTCTGTTCTCCAGGACTTTCTGCTGTGATCTTGGTTAGCAGACCCACCACCCGGGTTGGTATTGCTGGGATATCTATGCTAAGGTAAGGAATCCATAACTAATAGTCTGTTTCAGATGAACAAGTTACTTACCTTCGGTAACGATGGAGACATATTTTAGTTATGGATTCCTTACCATCCTCCCCGTTCTGCTAGCTGACTTCTACAGTAAGGGATTCCCTTTCATGGCCCTAGTTTTATGCACCGGTGGTCAGTGTCTTCCATGGCTCTGCACTTCTGGCGTGGAATGTCGTGTAAAGTACTGACGTCGGCGCGCAGTGGCGGCGTCTAAGTAGATACCGCAACATCATTCCGGCGATCATGACGCCAACAACAAACTCGGAGTCGACCAACGCCACCTACCGACGCGCAGGGGTACTGCTGAAGAAAAATTCTCTGGATCCAGTCTGATGAGTGGGGGTAATTCTAAGGTAAGGAATCCATAACTAATATACGTCTCTTACAGCTATATCATTACCGAAGGTAAGTAACTTATTCGTTAAAAAGATTACATTTATAGTCTCTCCTCCCTCTTTATGGTTGTGACCTTTAAAAGCAGAGTAACTCACCTGCTCTGTATTACCATATGACTAAGACCCAGGAAGGGTTGAAACGCGCTATGGCAGTAGACTATTCGCAAATAAAATGTTAGCACTGTGAACGGATGGAGAGCTTGTTTCACGTTCTTGGGAGAGTGCGTGCTTCTCTTTGGAAGATATATATAGATTATATAGATAGATAGATAGATAGATAGATAGATAGATATATCTGAAAGAAACACGTTAGTTAGATTCCTCACCTTAGAATATCCCCAGGCGTCAGACTGGATCCGGAAGATTTTTCGTCAGCAATACCCCTTGCGCGTCGCTAGGCGTCGTCTGCGGCTCCGCGTCCGTCGTCGGCGTCGTGCGCCGGAATGACGTCGTCGGAGTACTTAGACGCCGCCCTCACGCGCTGACGTCAGTTCTTCTTTTTTCCGTGCCAGTAAGCGCAGATCCGGGAGAGCTACCCCTTTAGTCACTTTTTGACTAACTTTTTCGATCCTTTTTGATCTTGTCAATCGACTCCGGTACCGGTAGGATGCCTGGTTTTAAAGCCTGTGCTGACTGTAGCCGCCTGATGTCGGTTACGGACCATCACCGCCGGTGCCTTTACTGCTTGGGCCTCGACCACGACGCGGAGTCGTGTTCCGACTGCAAGGCCCTGACCTCGAAGGCTAGACGGGAGCGGTCCCGTAAGCTTCTCGAGATCCGCCACTCGGCTCCGCGCGCCGCTCGATCCCGGTCCAGGAGGAGGTCCAAGGATCGGTCGCGGAGCCGCAGCCGACGTCACCATCGGTCGTTGGGATCCAAGTCTTCGGGTAAGTCGAAGCATTCCAAGAAGTCCAAGAGGCGACACCGCTCTTCGGACTCCCCTCGCCGGTCGCGCGACTCGGCCGAGGGTCAGGGTGGTTCCACCCCCGCGGCTCCTGCGGAGCCGCAGGCGCCGCGCAAGTCCCCATACCCGCCGGTCCCTGGGACTGACGCGACGCCAGCGGAGGTCAGTGCCTTCCTCTCGGCCATGAGGAGCCTGGCCCCGCCGTCGACACCCGCTGGTGCGCCTTCGGGTCCCGCGGACCCGACAGGGCTGCCTTGCCTGCCGGTGGCTCCGGCCCCGTCGACGGCTCCGGCCTCGACGCCGCAAGCGCCCGAGGGACCCGTTCCCGAGACCCTGCCGACGCCGGTCGACCTCGTCACGCCTCCTCCGCCGGCGTCGACACCGGTACCACCCCCGACGCCGACTCCGCTCGACGTCGAGCCCCAGTTCAGTCCCACTCCGGACCCGGCGCCGCTACAGCGTCGATGGACGCCGCGTTCGGCGCCGCTAGAGACACATTATGTCTACCGTCCGGCTCCGTACCTTCCTCCTGTATACCAGGAATTGGATGATGGGGACAACTGGGAGGGATCCGAGGATCCTATGGCCGCTCAGGCTCAAATGTCACAGGACTGGGCAGATGAACTGGGGAGGCCAGTGGCCTGGATACCTCTCCGGACACTGGATTCGTCTCTCCTCCGACTGTGGCTTCAGAGGAGGGCGCTGCTTTCTCCGTGGTGCTGCGCAAGGCGGCCGCAGCCCTTGGGCTCGAGCTGCCTGCCGTGGCTGTGAGGACTAACGTCCTCACTGAGGTGCTTCAGTCTGCAGCAAGCTCCACTGAGCCTCTGCTGCAATTCAATGAGGCCCTCATTGACGTTCTGCAGGGCACCTGGTCCAAGCCCTCCACAGTCCCTCCTGTGGACAGGAACGTCGCCAGGCGCCACCGCCCTGCCCCGGGCGACCCCAGTTTTCTGTCCCAACACCCTACCCCCGAGAGCCTGGTTATCCAGGCCTCTACCTCCCAATCCTCTTTCCCGACCGCCCCGCCGGACCGGGATTCCAAGAGACTGGAACAGTTCGGCAAGAAGCTGTTCTCCTCCCTTAGTTTGGGCCTGCGGTCTTTGAACACCGCTTGTCTCTTGGACCGTTATTCCCACTCTCTGTGGGATGCGGTGGAGGACGCGCTGCCCCTGTGTCCGGAGGAGGTCCGGACACGACTTACCCAGGCTCTGGCCGATGGGAGGGATGCAGCGCAACATGCTATCCGATGTGGGCTTGACACCACGGACTCGCTGGGTAGGGCCATTTCTACCACAGTGGCGCTTAGACGTCACGCCTGGCTGCGGTCCACGTCATTTTCGGGCGATGTCCAGAGCACTCTTATGGACATGCCCTTTGATGGCACTCGCCTTTTTGGCGAGAAAGCGGACAGTGCGCTGAATCGCTTTAAGGACTCCCGGGCTACGGCCAAGTCCTTGGGCCTCTCGGCCCCGCGGTCGCAAACTTCCGCCTTTCGCCCCTTTCGAGGCCAAGGAAGGGGTGCCTCCTCACGTGCGCCTAGCCACCAGCCGCAGAACCAACCTGCGCGCGGACGTGGTTTCCGCCGAGGCGGTTCTGGAGGACGACGAGGTCAGCCCACATCCACCCCGGCAGCATCCGCCTCAAAGCCTTCCTAGTCTGAGCTTTCAGGCCCATTCCTCGCCAGTGGGAGGCAGAGTTCGCCATCACCTGCTCCACTGGCGGTCCATCACATCGGACAGGTGGGTGCTGCAAATCGTCCGAAGGGGCTACTCCCTCCCCTTCGAGACGACCCCTCCAGCCATGCCACCTCAGCACCACCGTATCTCGGGGGATCATTTGAATCTTCTCCACGAGGAAGTTTCGGCCCTCTTGGCCAAGGGGGCCGTCGAGCGCGTTCCGAGCCCAGAAGTAGGTCGTGGTTGTTATTCCCACTACTTTCTTGTTCCCAAGAAGGGCAAAGGGGGCCTACGCCCTATCTTGGACCTCCGGAACGTCAATGCCTTCCTCCGGAAGGAAAGGTTCAAGATGTTAACCTTGGCTCAGGTTCTAGCTGCCCTAGACCATGGAGACTGGATGGTAGCGTTGGACTTGCAGGACGCATATTTCCACATCCCCGTCCTGCCGGCCCACCGGCGTTACCTGCGGTTCACGGTGGGCCAAGAGCACTTTCAGTTTACCGTGCTCCCCTTCGGCCTCACCAGTGCCCCTCGGGTGTTCACGAAAGTGATGGCGGTGGTCGCAGCTCATCTGCGCAGATCAGGGGTTCCAGTCTTCCCCTATCTTGACGACTGGTTGTTGAAGGCGGGCTCGCCCCAGACAGTCGTCTCCCACCTCCAGACTACGGCGGATCTCCTGCATTTGCTGGGATTTTCCATCAACGTGCTGAAGTCACACTTGAGTCCCTCTCAGAAGCTCCTCTTCATCGGAGCGGTTCTCGATTCGGCGCAGTTCCGGGTCTATCCGCCGGAACAGCGGGTCCGGGATATACAGGCCCTGATTCCCATCTTTCGGCCTCTATCCTGGGTTTCGGTCAGGCTAGTGTTGCGGCTTCTGGTGCTGATGGCCTCCTGCATCCTACTAGTGCATCACGCCAGGCGGCGCAAGCGGGCTCTGCAGTGGGACCTGAAGTTTCAGTGGGCCCAGCATCACGGCAACCTGTCCGACCATGTCTTGATCTCGGAGGGCACTGCACAGCAGTTGCAGTGGTGGCTCACGGACCGCGATTGGGTCAAGGGCAAGAGCCTCTCCCTTCCCCAACCGGAGCATGTCGTAGTGACGGATGCGTCCCTCCTGGGATGGGGTGGCCATATGGGAGAGGCGGAGATCAGAGGCCTCTGTTCTCCGGCGGAGTCTCGTCTCCACATCAACCTGTTGGAGTTGAGAGCGATCCGACTTGCACTAAAAGCCTTCCTTCCCTCTGTCAGGGGAAGTGTCGTGCAGGTGTTCACGGACAACACCACCGCCATGTGGTATTGCAACAAACAGGGCGGGGTGGGGTCGTGGACCCTTTGTCAGGAGGCTCTGCGCCTCTGGACGTGGCTGGAACACCAGGGCGTCACCCTAGTGGTTCAACATCTGGCGGGCTCTCTGAACGCCAGAGAAGACGAACTCAGCCGCCGGTGCATGATGGATCACGAATGGCGTCTGAACTCCGAAGTGGCGCAAGGTCTCTTTCAGCAGTGGGGAGAGCCTTGGTTAGATCTATTCGCCACCGAAGAGAACGCGCAATGTCAGCAGTTCTGCGCGTTGGAATTTCCAAGGCGGCACTCGCTCGGCGACGCTTTTCGTCACGAGTGGAGTTGCGGTCTGTTGTACGCCTTTCCGCCTATACCACTTCTGCCCAGAGTGCTGAACAAGATCAGGCACGACCGGGCCCAAGTCATCTTGGTGGCTCCGGATTGGGCACGAAGGTACTGGTATCCCGAGCTACTCAGTATGCTGACCGATCCTCCGATACGTCTGCCCTTTCGGGAGGATCTTCTGTCGCAGCAGCAGGGGACGGTCCTCCACCCGAACCTGTCCAGCCTCCACCTCCATGCGTGGAGATTGAGCGGCGGCAGTTGATGCCATTTGACTTGCCTCCTGAAGTCTGTGATATCATTCTGGCAGCCAGGCGTCCCTCCACAATGACGGTATACGCCTGCCGGTGGAACAAATTTGTGGCATGGTGCACAGCAAAGGCTGTGGATCCCCTTTCCGCCCCTCTTTCTGAGGTTCTCCTCTTTCTTCTTTCTTTGGCCCGGCAGGGCTCTGCCCTGGGCACTCTGAAAGGTTATCTTGCTGTCATCTCTGCCTTCTTGCGGCTTCCTGATCAGCCTTCTCTTTTCAAGTCCCCTGTAGTTACACGCTTTCTAAAAGGCATTACTCACACGTTCCCTCCTGTCCCTTTTGTAATGCCTCAGTGGGACTTGAATCTTGTCTTGACATTCCTGATGTGCGCTCCCTTTGAGCCTCTTCACAATTGTCCTCTTCGTCTTCTGACTCTTAAGACTGCTTTTCTGGTAGCCATCACCTCGGCTTGACGGGTGAGTGAGCTCCAGGCTTTATCTTCAAAGCCTCCCTTTCTCTCTGTTCATCCGGACAAGGTTGTCCTTCGGCCTCGTCCCTCCTTTCTTCCGAAAGTGGTGACTCCATTTCATCTTGGGCAGTCTGTCACCTTGCCCACCTTCTTTCCGCCTCCTAACAAAGAGGAAGAGAGGCTCCACCGTCTGGACCCAAAACGTGCGCTCTCCTTTTATCTGGACCGCACACAGCAGTTCCGGGTGGACGACCAACTTTTCGTTGGATACGTGGGTGCTAAGAAGGGGAAAGCTGTGCACAAACGGACCATCTCTCGGTGGGTCGTTTTGTGCATCAAAATTTGTTACTCCTTGGCAAAAAAGGACCCTCCTGTTGGGCTGCGCGCCCACTCCACTCGGGCCACAGCGGCTACTACTGCTTTGGGACGGGGTGTCCCTTTGCAGGACATCTGTCAGGCGGCGACGTGGGCTTCGCTACACACGTTTGCCAGGCATTATTGCCTTGACAGCCAAGTCCGGAGGGATGGCTTCTTTGGCCGTTCTGTCCTCCAGGACTTTCTGGTGTGATCTTGGTTCGCAGACCCACCACCGGGGATGGTATTGCTTGGGTATCTATTCTAAGGTGAGGAATCTAACTAACGTGTTTCTTTCAGATGAACAAGTTACTTACCTTCGGTAACGATGTATCTGTAAGAAACATTAGTTAGTTAGATTCCTCACCGACTCACCCATCCTCCCCGTTTCTGCGAACTGACATCTAGGGTTAAGGTTATCCTTTTCAGGCCCCTAGATTTTATTTTTGGCACCAGTGTCGGTCTTTGCATGGCTCTGCGTTCCTGGCGCGGAAAGCTATGTACAAGAACTGACGTCAGCGCGCGAGGGCGGCGTCTAAGTACTCCGACGACGTCATTCCGGCGCACGACGCCGACGACGGACGCGGAGCCGCAGACGACGCCTAGCGACGCGCAAGGGGTATTGCTGACGAAAAATCTTCCGGATCCAGTCTGACGCCTGGGGATATTCTAAGGTGAGGAATCTAACTAACTAATATTTCTTACAGATACATCGTTACCGAAGGTAAGTAGCTTGTTCATATATCCGCAGATTCCTTAACGCCCAGCCCATCCTCCTCACTCTGTGAATGGCCTATGAGGTAAGGTGTATATATGTATATATGGATATATTGAGAAGGATATGTTTACATATATACATATTTGTGTCGATGGGTATGTGTAATTAACTTGGCTCTGTATGTATACGTGAAGCGAGGTTATATAGTTCTGGCATTATTGATAAATATCTTTAGCAGATTCAAATCGGTTTGGGTGACATCTTTACGTCTTTACAATCATTATGTAAACCTTCGGGTGGTTATTTTGCCTGAAAAATAATTTTGGGTCCAGGGATGGACTATTGTTCATGTTTCTTGGTATCTGGATTGAGTCTCCAGTCATTGCAATGATGGTTTATTCATTGTTTTTTCAACAAATGTATTTAATGATTTCATGGTCATCACAAGGTAGGCATGGCAATATTTAGTAGTAGTCAGGCAGAGCATATGGGGCTGCCAGACAGTAAGATACAATAATAAAGAGTATGGTCTTTTGAAATAACATTGCAAAGTCTGTTTCCCAACCGAACCTCATGATCATAGTTACACAAAACTGCTATGCAGCTCCCTCCCTCCCACCCACCCAGCTCTCAACGTGGCCATGACATGCCACATATATCCCCCAGCACGGGGTGCCAACTCTCACTTATCCAGTATTAGGGTATTTTTCATAGATTCACATGCCTGAATCATTCCCCGTCGTCGGGATGGGAGTCCCCGGTACATAAGAAAAGTAATGTCTCACTAGACATATAGAGAGATAGGCCAAAGGCCTCACATTAGTTACATATCCAGGTCCTTTTGTAATGAGGACCAAACTCTAGAGAACAACCAATCAGCTATCATCACCCTCTGGAACCTTCCTGGAAGGAGCTCTAGTCCCTCAGATTTTCTACCGCACATCGTGCTAAGGGAGTCTCCACTGAGCTCTGCTCAGTTTTTCCTTGCTTCTGGGATTCAGGTGGATTTTTCTTCACAATTACTTCTTCTGAGTGAAGTCTACTCTGTTTTCATGTCAGACACTCCTAAGAAAGGCCTTTTTAGGCCCTGTGCTTCCTGCAATAAGAAGAGGCTGCATGTCGACGACCAGCATAAAGACTGCCTCTACTGTCTCTATACGGACCATTCCTCCAAAGACTGTAAGTTATGTCGTACCTTTTCATCAAAGACTCTTAAAGACCGTGAGGGACGGCTTTTAATTTGGCTGCAGAGGCTTAAGGACAAAGAATACCGCTTGTCCTCTGAGGAGAGTGAGGGCTCAACAAAGTCATCAAGATCCCCACAGAAAAGGTCCAGAGATGCTTCTCCAGGTCCTTCTTCACAGCCCCCTCAAAAGAAGACGCAGAAAAAGTCTTCGGAGGCACAACTTAAGGCTTTACCACACAAGGATCCTCCACTGAGGATTGTACACACCTTTAAAAAGCGTGCTTCAGCCCCGTCGACGACCACCTTGTTGACGGTGGCCTCGGCGATGGCGAAATCTCCTTCTACAGCTGTGGGAGTAACCTTGTCGACGACGACAGTCTCTACACTCTTGGCGTCATCAGCATCGAACTCGACGACGACGTAATCGTCGACGGCTGTTATATCATTGTCGTCTACGATCAAGATTAAAAAATCGTTGTTGACGTCCAAGACGGTGTCGACGCCACGCACGATGACGAGCGCATCGACGAGTACGTCGACAAGGAGTGTTCCATCGACATCTCTCCCATCGTCGACGACGACTCCGTCGACGGGGAGTTCGTCAACGCTACCTTCGTCAACGCTACCATCGGTTGTGTCCATTGGTGTTTCCTCGTCGGCGACGACTACACAAACGACGGCCTCGTCGATGACACCAAAATCAAAGAGGGACAGTGCATATGTTCACCTCAAGGTCACTAAACGTACGCTGACGCATTCCCTTACATCGCCCAGCAGGGTCCAGCCATTACCTGTGTCTCCCCTTTTGGACGAGGAAGAGGATTCAAATGAGGGCAGCATGTTCAGGGCTGCAACAAGTCCCTCTGAACTTAATGTCAAGTACCAGGAGGATTCGGACTATGACGAGCAAGACGCAGAAGATCAGGCATATTATCCAGACGACAGCCATCTTTGCCAACCACCCATGGTTTGTCTCCCTGCGTCTTTGGTTTCTGACCTCCAATTTTTGATTTCTGACTACAAGCAGAGATTCCCTACTTCTGCTCTGTCTTCTACCCCAGTTCTCTCTCTGCCTCCACGGTTACAAGTTCCGCCTCCGCCTCCACCGTCTGTGCCTGTCACAATACCACCTCCCCCTTCCATGGATGATGAGGAGGATGACCAAGAGGGAGAGGTTCATGATTCCCAATCAACTCATGATGAGTGGGACGACTACGTCATCCCTTTTCCAGCGTCACCGGTGCCGCCTCAAGCAGATTCGCCTCCTGAAGATTTTGGGGGTTTCCATAACGTTTTGGAAAGGGCTGCACAGCGTTTCCAAATTCCTGTGCGTTCTCGCCAGCAAGACTGTTTCTTGTACAACTTTAAGGAACCTTTTAAGAAATCAGTGAGATCTGTGCCGATCATAGACTACATCTGGGATCAAGGCATTACAATCATGCAAAATCCTTCTACAGTCCCCCCCAATGTTGCCTCGTTTGGATAAAAAGTACAGAGCTCCAGACACCTCCAGCCTGTCTTACCGGACATCCCAAGCCTGATTCCATCATCACTCAGGTAGCTCAGCGGAGATCTAAAAACCCTCCTGCTCCGCTTTCAGCCCCTCCAGATAGGGAGGGTAGACGCCTAGACAATATTGGGAAGCGTTTTTCTTCCATGTCTGCATTGATGGTGCGTGCGTCCAATTCTTTAGCGTTATTTGGGCGCTACAACAGGCAGATGAGGGCTTTTTGGCACTCATATGGATGAAGCCCTTCAAGGCATAAAAAAGGATACGGACACGGCCAGGGCTTTGGCTACCCTTTAATTTAAACTCTCCCCCGCCCCCCCCCCCCCCTTTTTAGAGGCTCACGGGGTAGAGGTCATTCTTCCGCTAGAGGAACCTATCAACAATATCGATCTTCCTATTCCTCCTCCAACCAGCAATATTGGCCACCGTTTCAACAGCGCCAACAGCTGCAATCTTCATACAATAAGTCCTCCTTTCGCGGAAAGGGCGGACGACAGAAGGATTCTGCCCGGCGTCAATGACTTTTCTCTATCGCCGGTCTCCATTTCCTCTCCGCCCTCCAAAGTAGGAGGAAACATTTCCCACTTTTTACACAATTGGAAACCGATCACAACGGACCGTTGGGTTCTTCAACTGGTACAATTCAGACACTCACTGGAGTTCATTCAGACTCCTCCGCAGACCCCTCCTCGACCTATGCTTCACAAGAATCTGCGCCTTTTACTCCTGGAAATCTCACTAATGCTCCAGAAAGGTGCTATAGAGCGGGTTCCTCTTCGTCAGCGGGTTAAAGGTTTTTACTCCTGCTTTTTCTTGGTGCGCAAAAAGGAGAAGAAATGGAGACAAATTCTAGATTTGAGAAGTCTCAACAAATTCTTAAAGAAACAGTCGTTTCGCATGGTTACCATTCAAGAAGTGCTGCAACTTCTCAATGCAAACGACTACATGGTATCTTTGGATCTTCAAGATGCCTACTTTCATGTTCCTATCCACAGGAATCACAAAACATTTCTGAGGTTCGCTGTGGCAGGCAGACATTGCCCTTCGGACTCAAGTCAGCCCCTCGCATCTTCACAAAGTGCCTTTCTCCAGTGGCTGCATACCTCAGGCAGCAACGTCACCAAGATTTTCCCGATCTCGACGACTGGCTCGTCAAGGCACCTTCTCTAGACGGAGCAAACAGATCTTCCAACGCCTGTCTACATCTTTTCAGTCGCTTGGGGCTCACTCTCAATCCAGACAAATCCATCCTGCAACCGTCTCAACGGATAACTTTTCTGGGTGCTATTCTCGATACGAACCAGAAGAATGCTTTCCCGTCGCAAGAACGACAGTGCAAACTTCTTCACTTGGCAAACCGCATAAAATCCAGGAAGTTTCTCACAGTGCGCCTGTTCAAATCACTTCTCGGGATGATGTCATCCTGTATTCTGCTGGTTCTCTACTGTCGCCTCCACATGTGCCCTCTCCAGGAATCACTCTCCACTCAGTGGATTCAAGCCGAAGGATCCTTTGATGTCGTTCAGCTGACCCCTCAGATGGTCACTGCTCTACAGTGGTGGACTCGTCCACGGAATCTTTCTAAAGGCCTGCCCTTCTTGCTTCAAGCCTCTCCACAAATAATCACAACGGATGCTTCCCTGGAGGGTTGGGGAGCTTTCCTCCAGGAACTTCGGATCAGCGGAAAGTGGTCTCCTTCCGAACGGAAGCTTCACATAAACCTCCTCGAACTACGGGCTGTTTATCTGGCCCTCCTGGCATTCTTTCCCAGGATCAAAGGTTCTCAGGTGCTTGTCCGGACGGACAATACTACAACAATGCACTACCTGAAAAAGCAGAGGGGTACTCGTTCACTGCCACTCTCTCAAGAATCTCAAAAGATCTGGAACTGGTTACTTCCACACACCATTTCCCTCAGATCGGAATATGTTCCAGGACAAGACAATGTGCTGGCCGATTCACTAAGAAGGCAACAAACAACATGTCACGAATGGGAATTGAACCAGCAGGTTCTCAACGGCATATTCTCTCAATGGGGCACACCTCTCTTGGATCTATTTGCCACCCAGCACAACGCCAAATGCCAAAACTTCGCAAGCTGGCATCCCCAACGGGGATCTCTAGGGAATGCATTTTCGATAGCATGATTCAACGTCTTTGATTACGCTTTCCCACCGATTCCCCTGATTCCCAGGGTCCTCGGGAAGTTGAAGGCAGAACCCTGCACGCTAATCCTGATCGCGCCAGCGTGGCCTCGCCAGCATTGGTTCACGGGGCTCCATCTTCTCTCCCTGGAACCGCCAATTCCGTTGAAACCTTTTCCCTCTCTCCTCACAATGGACCGGGAACAAGTCCGACATCCGGATCCAGCATCTCTCAAATTATCGGCTTGACTCCTGAGTTCCATTGCCTAGACATTCCTCCAGACTGCAGGGCAGTTCTGGCTCAGGCTTGAGCCGACAGTACACACAAGACATATTCCTTGAAATGGAAAAGATTCTGCATGTGGTGTAGTGTAAGTCTGCGAATGTACACCATTTCAATTCTTCTCCAGAGCAAATATTGCCTTATCTTCTCCATCTGGCGACTTCAGGTCTGGCTCACGCCTCTATTAAAGTTCACCTGGCAGCGATATCCTGTTTCAGGAGATCTTCTACGGGTCCTACTCTTTGGTCACATAGACTGATTAAACAATTTCTCAAAGGTCTGTTTAGGACTTTCACTCCCGTGAAGTCTCCTCCTCCAACTTGGCAACTCAACATCGTTCTTGCTCAGCTTATGAAACACCCTTTTGAGCTGATACACAGAGTCAACCTCAAGTTTCTGTCTTGGAAACCGGCACTCCTTCTAACCCTTACATCTGCAAGGCGAGTAAGCGAGCTTCATTCATTCTCCATTCAAGACCCTTTTCTTCAATTCAAACATGATAGGGTTATACTTCGGACTAATCCCAAGTTTGTTGCCAAGGTCCCTTCAGACTTTTACCTTAATGAGCCTATAGTCTTACGAACCTTTTTTCCAAGTGCTCAAACGGCGGCAGAAAGAGCTCTGCATTCACTGGATCTTAAACGCTGCCTTAAATTCTACCTTGATAGGGCAAAGACGTTCCGCAAATCCAACCAACTGTTTGTGGCTTACAGTCAACCTAGGAAAGGTTTTCCACTTACTAAACAGTCTCAGTGGATCTCTGGCGCTATTACTTTCTGTCACCAGCAAGCGGGCCATCCCTTGCACTCAACAGTCCATACCCATTCCACTAGGGCGATTTCTACCTCCATGGCACTCTGCAGGTGTGCCTATCACAGACATTTGCAGAGCGGCAACATGGAAGACGCCGCATACATTTACCAAGCATTACTACTTGGATACGGAACTCATGAAGGATGCTGCAGTGGGACAGGCGGTGTTACGTCATCTATTTCGATAGAGGTGAACCTTCTTTTCATCCCACCATCGTTTCTTTTACATGCACATTTCTCTATTGTGTTCTCTACTGTTTTCCTTTGATTGCAATTTATTTCTCTACTTTCACATTGATATGTTATTATCTGGTGAACTTGTACATTCTGTTCCATCCGAAATGTGCCTATCATTGCTTGCTACTCTGATTCAGGCATGTGAATCTATGAAAGATACCCTAATACTGGATAAGAAATGCGTTACTTACCTGCAACTGCAGTTATCCAGTATTGGTATCTTTCATAGATTCACATGCAACCCACCCACCTCTCCTGGAAGGGCTCACCTGATTCTTACAGTGATACATCTACTTAGCACTGTGCTTACGAAAATCTGACCAAACTAAATGACCTGGATATGTTACTAATGTGAGGCCTTTGGCCTATCTCTCTATATGTCTAGTGAGACATTACTTTTCTTATGTACCGGGGACTCCTATCCCGACGACGGGGAATGATTCAGACATGTGAATCTATGAAAGATACCAATACTGGATAACTGCAGTTACAGGTAAGTAACGCATTTCTTCTATCTGGGAGTATGTCATGCCACATCACGGGTATAGCATTGTGTTGTATAAGGCTCCAGCCTCTGAAAATGTCGAAAGTTGTATCTAATGAGGATGCAAGCCCCTTCCAGAGTCAGAAACAGCTAGGGGTCCCCAATAATCTTCCAGGCGAAGGGGGATCATGGTTCTGCAGGACATCTGTAATGATTGTTTATTCATCTTCGTTTTTAGTGGCAATGAATTCTGGAAGTTCTCCTTTTTGTTCTTATTGGGACAGGTCTTCAAATATTTCTTTGTTGATGTAGGCAATGCGGTTGCAAGGCATTAGTTTTGTCCTTGGCCCTTCGGGTCTAGGAGTTTTCCTTCCCTTTGGGGTTTAATTGCTAATGTCTGACTGTTGTCAGATGTTCTTGCTCAGGGTTTTATCCTATTCCTATTCAGGCTCAGTTCTTTCGTCCCTGCGAGGTTGTTTCTTATTTATATTGTCTGTGGTCATTGCCATGGTTTTACTTCTATTCCTATATTTGGTCAGTTGTTGGTTACGACCGACTGGTTCACTTTAAGTGCTTTTGTGAGAATAGATTGCAGACCCTCCTCCGGGTGGTTATAGCTATAGTATTTAATTCAAAGTTAGGAATCTGCAGCTAGAGGTCTCTATCAGATGAACAAGTTACTTACCTTCAGTAACATATTATTGGTAGAGACACAATCTAGCCGCAGATTCCCTAACACCCTGCCCATCCTCTCCACTCTGCGAGCGACCTATGAGTTAAGGGTTATCCTCTTTTTCAGTACTGGTTTTATGTACCGGTGACCAGTGTCTCAAGTAATGTTGGGACTCAACATACCACTTTGGTCTTGCCACATAGGTACTGTTTGGATGTTGCCATACCATTCATTTCCAATGGTGATTGATCTGTTGGGAGGGTGGGGTTCTCTTTTACACTAGATTAAATGCCAGTGAGCAGTGTTGATTCATTTGGTTCTTTCTTTTAAATACTTTGTCTAGTATTATCATACCTTTTATTGCCACTTTCACTCTCCCACTTAATGGTGTGATTCAACAAACCGCTTGGTGGTGTTTTTATAGTTTTTGTTGTAGTATTTCCATGCCATTCATTACCATTGGAGAATGGTCTGAGAGTGTGAGGTGTTTTCCTTGCATGCTGGTTATCTACCAGGGTGCAGGGGTTCACGCAGCCCTGTGCTTTGTTGGTTATTTAGGGGTTTTATTTTAAATTCCATGTCTGGTATTAGCATACCATTTGATGTTACTTCTTTATTAATGTTTCAAAGATTTTTGGTCTTTTTGGCTCACTGTTTCTACAACCAGTTTCTATAGTGGCTTCGCATTCTGGCGCCAAAGGTTTTACAGAAGAAACTGACGTCCATTCACCAGAGTGGACTTACATGGCTCCACTGACGTCATGACCAGAGTCGACGTCTTCACGGAGACGTATAGCGCCATCCCCCCGTGGTCGGAGGTACTGCTGAAAAAAATCCAGAACCAGTCTGATGCCAGGAAAGAATTCAAAGTTAAAGAATCTACGGCTAAACAGTGTCTTTACCAGATAATATGTTCCCGAAGGTAAGTAACTTGTTCGTTCATCATATGTCTATCCTGTGACTACCTCTGTTATATCATGTCCTGATGTACTACTATTCAGATAGGCATATGTGTATCAGTATTCCACATTCATGGGGTCTCTCCATTTGGATATGCCACTCACTCCAGGAATTCAAATATGGTACTCTTCTACTGTTAGACAGCCTATACTAATTATTACATTGTTTGGCACTTATGTACTTTTTGCCTATGGATCCTACTTAATGTAGATAAGTGCTTACATGTTTGACTGTCCTCGCCATGGACAGAGGTACAGCAGCACCTGCTATCCACTCAAATTGATGACTGTGTGTTGGAGATGGCCCTTAGGGGATTTCCCTAAAACTTTTTTGTTTTTTCTCCTCCTGGTTTTTGCTGATTCTCTTTCCATGGCCTTAGGACTCTTCAATGTAGTGCAGTGTGAAAGCCCTTGCACCCTTCCTACATATCCTAGGAGGTGGTGCTTACTTGATTGGTTTAGGTGTTGTACATGTGAGTGCCTGTAAAAAGATACATCACAACACAGGGCAGGTACTGCACTGGCTGATGGTGGGACACAGCACGAATTGTGCCACCCACCTGAATAGCCTTTCAAACATGTTTCAAACCTGCCATTGCGGGCATGTAGGTGCTCAGTCGCGCCTGTGCTCTGGTTGGCATTTTTAACTCAGCCAACCCTGAGTGGACTTTCCGCTGCCAGTAGATAGCCCCTAGGGTAAGCCCTGAGGGGGGAGCAAGTGGTAGGCGAAAGGCAGAGCAGGTACACATGAGTGTTCCCTGCCCAGGTAGTGAAGAACCCCTTTCTGGGTTTTCCAAACCTAGGAGGTCGGCTCTTCCCTTAGGACAACGCATGGGTTTTGTCGACTCTTTTAGTGGCCTTAGGGCCCTGGGCCCTTCCCCAGTGTAAATGCAGAGTGAAAGTGCGTGTGCCCTTCCTACACACGTGAGGAAGTGGTGCTTACCTGATTTTTTTTTTCTGTTTGAAGCCTGCCATTGCAGCCCTGTGTGTGTGCACTTACACGCATGATGTTTTTAAACATGTGTCAAAGCCTGCCATTGCAGACCTATGTGTGCGCAGTTACACATATGCTCAGAATGGCGTTTCTAAACCCCCGTCAATACTGAACGGACCTTTCACTACCACTAGGGTACCCCTGGGGTACGTCTTAAAGGGTGAAGCAAGTAGTAGGTAAAGGACAGGGCAGATACACATGTATGCTCCCTGCCCACGTAGTGAAGAATACCCATGTGTGTTTCACAATCTATGAGGTTTGCTCTTCCTATAGGTTATCATTGGGGGAAGGTTGAATTACTTCAAGCTGTAACAGCGGCTTACAGTGGAGCAGCCTCATTACGTTTCCTGTCATTGGATTCAAAATGACAAACCTATCCTGTGGAAAATAGGTATTTGTCATTAATAGCTTAGAAATAACACTTCTAGAAAGTGAGGTCGTTATGTGCCCTAATCGACCGCACTGGCGCACGACTCCACACCACTGTGGCCCGTGCCGATAATTCACACTTTGATTCTTGCTTGGCATGTTGGTTACTTCTGGTAAGGCCGTCGCACCCCATCTTGCCGGTTGTGTCAGCCCAATTTTTTCACCCTGATGCGGCATCACTGTCTTTGGCTTATGTGCCCATATGTGCCCTACATGCCTAACTTATTTAGGCATTTTGTCTCATGCATAATCCTTTATGTCCTGAGGATGATCCCTATATCTAATGAGTGTATCGAAACGTCGACCACAGTACCTAGACTCAAACTGCATTAAATTGTTTATTCATACACATGAGCATAGGTACTTATGACTTGTGACATGACCCTTGTGTTCCTATGTTAAATCAAGTTTTACTTGATTTGGTGTACTAGTAAGTCCCTAGTACCATGCTCTGTGTGTGCCTATGGCTTGTAAATCAAATGCTACTAGTGGGCCTGCGGCACAGATTGTGCCACCCACATGAGTAGCCCTTCAAACCTGTCTCAGGTCTGCCACCGCAGAGCCTGTGTGTGAAGTTTTAAACTGCCATATTGACCTTGTAAGTACACCCGCTTGCCAGGCCCCATCAAGACCTGCATGCTCCAGCAAGCACCTCTGACAAGGGGTGGTATTGTGCGTCTGCTCCTCCTGGGCATCTCTGTGTGGTTTGGACTCTGTCCACTCTGCTTTCAGGTACTTCTCATCCAAAATCCACGGTTGGGTTCCACCGAGTTGGTCTACGAGACCCTGTAGCCCCCGGATTACAGCGATCCTCCATTGACATCAACGGGCAGTTCCGACACCACTTCTCACCTAAGCATCTGGGCTTCCTGGTGTAGGTATCCTAGTTCCCTGGGTTGCCACGTATGGGGTGGCTCTCTAACCTTCCTTGATCCAACTGGTTTCCTCGGGGTCCTTTGGGAAGGGACCTGAAATAGTAAAATACCAACCGCAACTTTCCCCATGTTTTCCTATGGATGTTTGACCTGGTGTAACACCTCTGTACCCGGGCACCTGTGGGTCCCTAGTTACTTGGTTCCATGCTTCCCCAGGCTTCTTCATCCTTGGGTATCAGTCTTGTTTTATCATGTCTCATTTTTTTTTTTGTAATTGGTATTGCCCCCCCCCCCATATGGGGCCCATGGGTTTTCCTATGCATACTTATCTGTTTTAAAGTATTTCCTTGTGTGTATTGATATCTCCAGGTAAGAGATATTCCAAGTAGTTCTTCCTTTTGTTTTTGATAAATACGGAAGAATTTTCCTAACACTGGTGTGGTTCTTTTTGGCATGTAAGCCTACTGACTGTCGTGATAATGTACCCACTTTATACCCTCCTGAATAGGTTTTAGCTGCTCTCCACAGCTACCCCTTGAGAGCTTTGGGTATCATGGACCACTACAACTATCACTAAGGGTTGCCTGGACTCAGTGCAGGGTTCCTCACCAATAGGTGTACACCATATACTGAGTCTGCCTCCTACATTGGTGGCAGCAGTGGAATAAAGACTTGCATTGCTTTACTACTTTATGAGTGAGGTTACCACAAGAAACCGCTACTAACTTTTGGGAATGCACTATACTTGCATAGGTAAGGTTTTTGCTAAACATTTAGTTTAGGAGTCAAGGGTCTAGTATAGCCCTTTTTCTAACCTCTGGAAAGTTTAGATTTTTAGATAGGGTAGATGCACATCATCTACACTTGTGCCATGTCTACTGTTTAGGAACCTAGCCAGAATCAGGGGTCTGGGTAAAGTGCCTTTCTGTCCCAGGAACTCAGAGGTCTGCGGAAGACTAGGAAACTCAAGACCGACTGTCAAGATGACTTCCAGAATCCTGGTAGAGACTTACATCGGGGAGACCTTGGTGGGGAGAATGGCCTTACAGGGCAAGAACAAGAGGTACTTAGTACTGCTGGCTGTGTCACTGGACTTGGCCAGGAATTTGGAATTTGGAATTTGGAAAGGTATTTCTAAAGCGCAGACGGTCGCTCCGGAAGGAGCATCATGGCGCTATGAGTCCTGATTCCAAGTCACAGAGTGAAGTGAGGGAGGCTAGATGGCAGCTTTGGACCAGTCGTCGGGAAGCTTGAAGATCCAGGTTTTTAGAAGCTTCCGGAATGGCTTCTCGACTGTTTGGAGCCTGAGATGCCTTGGCATATTATTCCAGGCTTTAATGGCTAAGGTGCTTAGAGTTTTGCCGCCTTTGGATTTCAGGTTGAATTTAGACAGGGTCATGAGGTTATCTTGTGAAGATCTAAGGGAGCGGCACGGAGTATAATGGGGGAAGCGTTTAGTCAGGTAGGAAGGACCGGATTTGTTGAAGGCTCGGAAGGCTACAATGAGAATTTTGAAGAGGATTCTCTTATGCAGGGAGAGCCAGTGTAAGGCCTTAAGGGCTGCGGAGATGGAAGATTTTCGTGGAAGTTTTAAGACAAGCCGGGCGGCAGTGTGCAAGACACTTTGTAGTTTGGCGAGGGTGGACTTTTTGGTCCCTGCCATGAGTCCGTTGCAGTAGTCCACACGGGAGAGAATGAGGGCTACCGCCACCGTTTTTCTTGAGTCAAGCGGGAGGAAATCAAAGAATTTCCTTAAGGACTTTATTATGCCGAAGCATTTTCCTGCTGTGGTCGAGGCATGGAGATCGAAGGAGAGCTCGGAGTCGAAGAGAACCCCTAGGTTCCTGGCTGATGAAACAGTTTGAGGTGGGGCAGCAGAGTTGTCCGGCCACCACAGGGCAGGGCAGAAGGAAGCATTTTTTCCGATGGGAAGAATCTCAGTTTTATTCGAGTTGCAGCGCAGGTGATTGGTGTCCATCCATTGGAAGACTGCTGTAAGGCAGTGTTTCAGGTTGAGCTCAGCCGTGTTGGAATTGTCATCAAGAGGAATGATCAACTGAGTATCGTCGGCATAAGAGGTGACGGTTATGCCGAACGATTCTATGAGGGTAAGGAGAGGGATAAGATAGATATTGAAGAGGAGGGGACTCAGAATGGAACCCTGAGGGACACCACAAAACACCTTTTTCTCCTTGGAATGATAGGGGCCAAGGGTGACGGTTTGGTACCTGTCACTGAGGAAAGAACTAATCCAGGATAGGGCAGAGTTGGTGACACCGATATCTAAGAGTCTATTGATCAGAATGGAATGAGAAATGGTGTCGAAAGCTGCCGTGAGGTCGAGAAGGATCAAGATAGCCTTCTTCCTTTGATCTTGAAGGATTTTGATGGTATCGGTCAGTTCGATCAGGGCCGTCTCAGTGGAATGTTTCGACCGGAAGCCGGATTGCTGGGGGTGAAGTAAGTTATGTGAATCCAGGAAGGTCTTGAGCTCCTTGTGGACCAACTGTTCCGTTATTTTACCTAGTGCGGGTAAGAGGGTGATCGGGCGGAGGTTAGTCAGGTCGGAGGGGGGTTTGTTTGACTTTTTCATGAGCGGCTTGACCACCCCTTTTTTCCAAGAGCGGGGAACAGAACCGGATGAGAGGGATTGGTTGATTATAGCATTGATGGAGGGGTTGACATCATCGATGATGAGGTGAAGAATCTTAGGTGGACAGGGGTCAGAGGGGGAGCCAGATTTGCAGGCGAGGATCGCTTCTCTGGTCTGGGACAAGGTGACAGGAGTAAAGCTTTTGAGACTATTGATAGGCTGGTTGAAATGGTCCGGGTCCAGGGGTGAAGGAACAGGGGGAGGGGGGGGGAAAATTTTTGTGAATGGAGGTGATTTTGTCATCAAAGTAGTCGGAGATTTTATCACAAAATTCTTGAGATGGGGGGATTTCCAGTTGAAGAGCTTTAGGTTTGGTAAAGGATTTAACTATTGCAAAAAGGGTTTTTTGCTTTAGACTAGCATCCTTAATGGCGTTGACGTAGTAAGTTTTTTTAGCTGATTTAATGGATGCAAGATAGATTTTCCTCTGTAGGATGTAATTCCTGCGATCGCCGTTGTCGTAGGTTCTACGCCATCTCCGTTCTGCTTTTCTGCAAAGGAGGTGAGCGGCAGTTAGGTCCGGCGTGAACCAAGGGGCCTTGTATTTAGCTGTTTTCGAGGCCCTGTCCAGTTTGTGGGGAGGGCAACGACTCGAAATTTCGTGAGTGAGCCAATTGTTGAGACCTATAGCGTCTCTGTCTATGTCACCCGAGGGGGAAGGGGCATTAGATGGGGAAAGAGGATGAAGAATGAGGTTTTTCTGGACAGTATTCCAGTTGATGGGGTGGGTGAGATGGCGCATACGTTTATTGCAAATAGGGGTATGGCAGCTGGAAATATGAAAGGGGATTAGACAATGATCAGTCCAGATTTGAGGTATGGGGGATAGGGAGGAGAGGGACGGAAAGTTTGAACAGATGCCGTCCAGAGTGTGACCAAGGGAGTGTGTGGGAAGTTTGACGCTTTGTTGTAGTTTGAAGATGTCCAACGACTGCAGAAAGTTTCTGGTATGCGGGTCTGCTGTGGATTCGAGATGTATGTTGAAGTCTCCCAGGAGGGTAAAGTGTGGGTAGCGAAGAAGGAAGCTTCCAAGAGCGTCGTCTAACGAGTCCAAAAATTTCGTTGCATTACCAGGTGGACGATAGATAAGGCCACCGGTGAAGGAGAGCATTTGGCTAAGGTTTATGCAAAATCCTATGCCTTCTGCGTCGGTGAGGGGATCAAGGCAGAAGGTGTGACAGTTAAAGGTGTTCCTAAGGATAATTGCGACACCTCCTCCTCTGCCTTTCTGTCTATCCTGCCTATGGAAGGAGTAGCCCGGGGGGAGGGCGGTGGCAATGTCTGGGTTACTGTCTTCAGTGAGCCAGGTCTCAGTGATCATGAGACAGTCCAGATCGTGGTCAATGATGAGATCGTGGATGTCTTGACTGTGTTTACACATTGACCTGGCATTTATCAGGGCACCTGTAAAGAGAGGTCGCAAGACTTTGGGGGATGTTGTCCGTTCGGCTTCTAGGTTGAGGGTCCAGTGACATTTGGAGCAGCTGGAGGAGACAAGTACCGTAGATAGATCAAATTTGCAGGGGCAGTCGAGCTTACCTCGGAGTTGGTGGAGGTCGCTAGAGGCGTACCTGAGGACTGATGGAATTTGGGCAGGGGTTCCGGCGCCTGGCGCGGTCTTAGCGCGGACGGGCGCAGACGGGCTTGCCTTAGGCGCGCCTTCGGCGCGCAAACGGCGCTCCCGCTGCGCTCGTCCGCTGCGCTTCCTATGCAAGCACATTTCTAGGGGGAGTAGGCGTGGCCTCTAGTGGGCGTGGTCGGCGAGCGCGCCAGGTGCAATGGCGGCCGCTTTGTCACTAAGATAGCGCGACAGCGTCAACAGCGCTGTGAATTAAGAAAGAGGCTTTTTAACTGCTTGTGCCTAGAACAGTAATAAGGTGAAGCAAGTTAATAAGTGACACCACACAAATTAAAATACGATGCAAACCGAGTTTGTTTTAGTACCTCCAGCTCCCGGCTTCCGCCTCAGGACTGGGTCAGGAGTAGGGACGTTGCGCTGAAAGGTCAGCGTTTATATATGTTAAAAGGGGGCGTGGCCTCTAGTGGGCGTGGTCGGCGAGCGCGCCAGGTGCAATGGCGGCCGCTTTGTCAATAAGATAGCGCGACAGCGTCAACAGCGCTGTGAATTAAGAAAGAGGCTTTTTAACTGCTTGTGCCTAGAACAGTAATAAGGTGAAGCAAGTTAATAAGTGACACCACACAAATTAAAATACGATGCAAACCGAGTTTGTTTTAGTACCTCCAGCTCCCGGCTTCCGCCTCAGGACTGGGTCAGGAGTAGGGACGTTGCGCTGAAAGGTCAGCGTTTATATATGTTAAAAGGGGGCGTGGCCTCTAGTGGGCGTGGTCGGCGAGCGCGCCAGGTGCAATGGCGGCCGCTTTGTCAATAAGATAGCGCGACAGCGTCAACAGCGCTGTGAATTAAGAAAGAGGCTTTTTAACTGCTTGTGCCTAGAACAGTAATAAGGTGAAGCAAGTTAATAAGTGACACCACACAAATTAAAATACGATGCAAACCGAGTTTGTTTTAGTACCTCCAGCTCCCGGCTTCCGCCTCAGGACTGGGTCAGGAGTAGGGACGTTGCGCTGAAAGGTCAGCGTTTATATATGTTAAAAGGGGGCGTGGCCTCTAGTGGGCGTGGTCGGCGAGCGCGCCAGGTGCAATGGCGGCCGCTTTGTCAATAAGATAGCGCGACAGCGTCAACAGCGCTGTGAATTAAGAAAGAGGCTTTTTAACTGCTTGTGCCTAGAACAGTAATAAGGTGAAGCAAGTTAATAAGTGACACCACACAAATTAAAATACGATGCAAACTGAGTTTGTTTTAGTACCTCCAGCTCCCGGCTTCCGCCTCAGGACTGGGTCAGGAGTAGGAATCAGTAGAGATTCCTATGGATAACTAGAGGGAGGTACTGATGATAAAGAAGGTCACTGCAGTGTCTTATTTTCCCTCCCTCTGGTTTGGTACAGAGAATTCCTAGGAGGAACAAGCCCTCTTCATCCTCTCTCTCATCAGCCTCTCAGGCTGGGTCCATCCACTCTAACTTAGAGGGGGAAGCTTTAGATAGAGGGTACAGCATGCTCAGATTTGAGAAAGCAAAATTCAAATTGATGAGGGAGCAGCTGGCCCTTGATCGAAAATCCCTAGAGGTGGAGCGAGAAAGTAAGAATTAGAACTCCAATGTTGACAGTACTAGAGACTTCAGAGTCAGGGAACACTTTGACACTAGGAATCTTAGCAGAATAGTTCCTCATTACAAAACTGGGGATGACATCCACAAGTGGGTTACTGCACAGGAGAGGGCCTGTAAAGTCCAACGGGTCCCCTAGAGGCAGTGGGCAGCTATCCTGTGGCTCTCCTTTGTAGACAAAGGCTGAGACAAACTTTTGGCAGAAAGAGAAGAGGATGCAGACAACTACCAGATCTTGAGGCACTCATTGATAGGTTAGGACTTGCCTGTAAGGAAAACAGAATTAGGTTTAGAGATACCAGAACATAGTCCTCACAAAACTGAGTTGCTTTAGTAGGCTGTGCATTTAAGGCAATGGAAGACTGGTTACATTGTAGTAATGTACATAACTATGTTGGGCTCTACAATTTCATCATGAGTGCACAGCCTTAATAACTGTATGTCTGAAGAACTGCATCAATATCTGGTGAACTCTGATCTGACCTCTCCCCAAGAATTGGGGAAAAAAGGCAGACAAATGGGTTTGCACCAGAGTGAGTGTGACCATAAGAAAAAGAAGTCCTGAGAGAATGATGGGGAGAAACTTAAAGATCACAAGAAAGAGTCTTCATCTGAAAGAGACCGTAGTTATAGATTCCTTACCTCGGAATTACCCCCAGGCGTCAGACTGGATCCGGAGAAAGTTTTTCTTACAGTACCCCTGCGTGTCAGTAGGTGGTGTCGGTCGACTCCGCGTTTGTCGTGGGCATTGTGGTCGCCAGGATGACGTTGCGGTGTCTACTTAGACACCGCCACCCGCGCGCTGATGTCAATTCTTTCTTTTTCCGCACCAGCCAGCGCAGATCTGGAGGGAGCGTGCCCCGTAGTCACTTTTTGACTAAACCTTTTTTTTACTCTTGTAGACATCTTTTTCGAGTCGCTTTGACTCATGGTGCACGTATGGATGTCCCATCATCAGACCAGCTTCAAACCTTGTGATTCCTGTCACAAGATGATGTCAGTCACCGATCCGCACCTCTTGTGCCTCTGGTGCCTGGAGAGCGACCACGACCCAAAGTCGTGCTCCGACTGTCCGGCCATGAACCACAAGCCTTTTTTCGGGAGCGGTCCCAAAGCTTCTGGAGGCCCGGCAGTCGGCTCTGCACCGCTCGTGGTCCCAGTTGAGAGGGAGGTCTCGAGACCGGTCGCGGAGCCATCACCACTCCTCATCGAAGTCTTCGGACTCCTCGGGTAAGTTAAAGCTCAAGAAGAAGCATCGTCGCACTTCGCCTTCTCCCCGTCCGGGAACTAGAGCATCGTTGCTCTCCTGCTCCACCTCCGTAGCCCACTTCTGGGACTCCTCTGTGCTTCCCTCCCTTTCCATGAGCCGGAGCGTCCCCTGCCCAGCTTTGAGCTTTCTACGAAGCGCTGCATAGCTTCTTTGGGCAGCCGGACTCCGCCGGCATGCCTTTAGGCCCTGCGGACTCAGCTGGGGTCTCTGGACCTTCGAGGCCAGCGGCTTTGACGCCAGAGAGCCCCCGAGGATCCAGACCTCGATCACTATCGGTGCAGGTCGACCTCACAGTACCTTCCCCGGCGCCGATTCCATTGACTATCCCCTCGACGCCGGTTGTGCCCACAACTGGCATCGACCCCAGCTTCACTGGCGTCGACCGATGCTGGTACCAGCGCCAAGTGGTACGTTTGTACCACTGTTCTTTCCTGGCGTTCCCTACCGCCATGACTGGCAGCCAGGCGAGGGTGAGTAGGACTGGGAAGGGTCTTGCGACCCTCTAGCAGACCATCTTGAGGAGCCGGACTGGAAAGAGCAGTTGGGTGAGACCACTGGTCTGGATACCTCACCAGACCTTGGTATGCTTTCTCCCCCTACCGTGGCTACGGAGGAGGGGGCCTCCTATGCTAGAGCCGGCAGCGGCCTCTTCAGAGCCCCTGCTGCCGTTTAATGAGGCCCTCACAGACATCCTTCTGGGCACTTGGTCCAAGCCCAGCGCAGGGGCTCTTGTGGATAGGATTATTGTCTGACCCGACCGCCTGGCCCAGAGCGACCCATTTTTCCTCTCCTACCCCGAGAGCTTGGTGACAAGCTTCAACATCAAAGGGTGCGCTCCCTACTGTTCCCCATATAGGAAATCCAAGAAGCTGGTCCATCTTGGGAAGAAGATGTTTTCTTCCGCCAGCCTAGGACTGTGTGTGGAACACGATTGCGCAAGTGCTGCCGCTGTTCCTAGAGGAGGCCTGGGCTGTGCTCACCCGCGCTGTCGCAGAGGGTAGAGACGCAGGAAAGTTCACCATCCAGTGTGAGCTGGATACCCCCAACTCGCTGGGTAGAACGATTTCATAGTCAGTAGCCCTGAGGCGCTACGCCTGGCTGAGGTCCACTGGCTTCTCTGGGGATGTTCAATCGACCCTTTTGGACATGCCCTTTGATGGCCATCGCCTGTTTGGTGATGAGGCGGACAACACGCTTGAGCGCTTCAAGGACTCTAGGGCTACTGCCAGATCGTTGGGCCTCGCTGACACCTCTCGCCCGTGCAGTCTGCCTTTCGCCCCTTTCGTGGCTACGGAAGGGGTGCCCCACCAAGCTCCACCCAGAGCTACAGGACTGCGCGAGCTACCCAGCCTCTGCATGGCCAGGGACGTGGGACCCAACATCTTGGGTCTGGGGGCCAGCAGACAGGCAAGTCCACCAGTGCCCTCCCTGCAGCAGCCTCCAAACCTTCCTAGTCTGAATTTTCAGGGCCACCACTTGCAAGTGGGCGGCAGGATCCGCCATCACCTCCTCCACTGGTGCAACATCATGTCGGACAGGTGGGTTTTGCAGATAGTCCGAAGGGGCTACTCCCTCCCTTTCGAGACTACCCCTCCTTTCATGCCACCTATACTCCATTGCATGTTGGAGGATCACTTGGCCCTTTTCCGCCAGGAAGTTACGGCTCTCTTGGCCGCGGGAGCTATAGAACGAGTCCCTGTGCCAGAAGTAGGTTGTGGTTGTTATTCCCACTACTTCCTGGTGCCCAAGAAGGACAAAGGCCTGCGTCCTATCTAAGACCTCAGGGAAGTCAACCGCTTCCTCCGGAAGAGAAGTTAAAGTCATTTTTTTTGGCTCAGGTCTTGTCTCCCCTCAACCCTGGAGACTTGATGGTAGCGTTGGACTTGCAGGACGCTTACTTTCACATTCCCGTCTTGCCTGCCCATTGGCGTTACCTACAGTAGGCCACGATCATTTTCAGTTCACTATGCTCCCTTTTGGCCTTACCAGCGCCCCTTGTGTGTTCACGAAAGTGATGGCGGTGGTCGCAGCTTATCTGCTCAGATCAGGGGTTCCAGTCTTCCCCTAACTGGCTGTTAAAGGCGGGCTCGCCCCAGGCTGTCGATTCCCACCTCTAGGCTACGGCGGAACTCCTGCATTTGCTGGAGTTCACTATCAACGTGCCAAAGTCGCACCTGATTCCCTCTTAGAAGCTCCTTTTCATCGGAGCGGTTATGGACACAGCACAGTTTCAGGTTTATCCTCCCGAGCAGCGAGTCAGGGATAATCAGGCCATGATACCGATGTTTCAGCCTCTATCCCGGATTTCGGTGAGAATGACCATGAGGCTGCTGGGCCTCATGGCCTCCTGCATTCTGCTGGTAGATCATGCCAGATGGCATATGTGGGATGTGAAGTTCCAGTGGGTGCAGCATCATGGGAATCTTTATGATGTCGTCCAGATCTCGAAGGAGACTGCAAGTCAGCTGCAGTGGTGGCTCACGAACCAGGACTTGGTCAGCGGCAGATCCCTCTCCCTTCCCCAGCCAGAGTTCACAGTAATGATGGGTGCGTCACTTCTGGGATGGGGCAGCCACAATGGGGGAGGCGGCGATCAGAGACCTCTGGTCTTTAGTGGAGTCTGGGCTCCACGTCAACCTTCTGTAACTCTGAGCGATTCGTCTTGCACTGAAGGCATTTCTTCCCTCTTTCAAAGGAAGAGTAGTGCAGGTGTTCCCAGACAACACTACCACCATGTGGTACTGCAACAAGCAGGGTGGGTGGGGTTGTCGTGCCTATGTCAAGAGGCTCTTCTCCTTTGGACATGGCTGGAACATCAGGCCATATCTCTGGTGGTTCAACACCTGGCAGGTCCCTTGAACGCCAGTGCGGACGAACTCAGCCTCCAATGTATGATGGATCACGAATGGCGACTTCACTCTGAGGTGGTGCAAGTTATATTTCAGCAGTGGGGAGAGCCTTGGTTAGATCTATTTGCCACCGAAGAGAATGCGCAATGTCAACAGTTCTGCACGTTGGTGTTTAGACGGCAGCACTTGCTCGGCGACTCCTTTTATCGCGAGTGGAATTGCGGCCTCCTGTCCGCCGTACCACTTCTAGAGTGGTGAAGAAGATCAAGCTTGACTGGGCCCAAGTAATTCTTGTGGGTCTGGACTGGGCACGAAGAGTCTGGTACCCCGAGCTCTTGTGCATGGTCATCGATCCTCCAATCAGATGGCCTCTTCGGGAGGATCTTTTGTCGCAGCAGCAGGGGGATGGTCCTCCCCCGACTCTCTGCTCAGGTCAGGGAGTCTGTGGGGTTTCTTGAGCCCGCCTGCTCAATGCAGCTGGATTGGAGAAACCTAAGTGAGCATGTGTCTTTTGCCTACCTGAGACGAACGGTGCACACACATGCATTTAGAAGTGCACATAGCACTTCTTCTCCTCCTCCCTTCCATGCCCTGCCCCTCCCTGCACAAGCTGGCTCAGAGCTGGCAAGTGAAAAATTAAACAGTAGTTAAATATTGTTTTATCTTTCACTTGCTGGCTCTGAGCTAGTGAGGCGATGCTTTTCGACCATTGCAGAGGATCCGCCCCTGGGCTTTCTCCCACATTTCAAGTTGCACTCTCTCTGCCATGTGCTTCTGACCCCATGCTGCTCTCGTTCACATGGTTATGTTCTCCTCCTGCCTTCCTGCAATTTGCTTCCACACCTGCTGCCCTTATTGCTTCCCCCACCACTTTAAAAAAAAAAAAGCTTTTGCACTACCATTTTAAAATAAATGTACCAATCCAACTTAGATCAGTAAGCAAATGCATGTGTTGTGCACCTGACTGCAAAATTACAGAGAGGCCGCGTCATCACATCTATTTTGTTTTTGTTTATTCTTTAGCCATGATGCACAGCATTGCTAAAAACCATTGGCAAAGCCAATAAGTCCCATAGGCGAGACCTATTGACTTTTCCAAGGCTTGTTTATTTCCCCTAGCCTGCATTTCAGTCTCTGTACCTCCTCTGCATTCACAGATCTACTTAATTTGGCCTCATTTTGTCAGCTCGTCCTGATTTGCACATTGTGTTGTCTTTGTGTGCCCCTGTGTTCTCTACCTCAGGTCTTATAACTGGCAACTCTCCAATCTTCCTCCTAGTGCCTGCTTTTTGGTCACTCTGTCGTTCTCCAGATCCCTGTCTTCCCTTCATCGGAGGATGGGGTACTGTATAGACCATCTGCATTTTGCCGCTCAATCCTGCTTCTTCTCACTGTTGTTCCTCTTATTAATCTCTCTTTTCCTTCAGTTGCTGGACCTGGATAGCTCTCTTTCCAGGTGTTTTATTTGCTGGAAAAGCAATGTTGAGCTGAGAGCTTCATACTTGGGTGGCAATTTTGTTTGGCAAGCCTTGCCCCAATATGTAATAGAATTGGCAAATGCATGCGACACCTGATTCTCACGGTCCAAACCAGTTAAATTGATGGCAGGATGGAGTGCATCAGTGAGGTGCCCCCTGCCCTCCTCCATTTTTGCATGGTTATAAAACCATTAGATGAGCAAATTCAAGCAAGCCCCGCTTTGAAGGGGGTACAGGATTTCGATTTAGACTTCCATGTATCTTTCTGATGATGTTCTGCCTTTTCTAAAGAGTGATGCATTAGTGGCGCCTGGTATATATTCAGCCCTAGAAATATTCAGCTGCATTTCGATACATATAATTAATATCCAAAACATTAAATCGCAAGCTGGCCCTTGACAACAGATATTTCCATTAACATGCCCTGGTAGACAAAAAGAACTAAATGTTAAGGTCATGCATTCACAAAGAACACTGACGGAGGACTCAGAAGGAATGTATGGGCTGAAGTACACCCCTGTTGCCTTTCTGAAGCAAGACTTACATAAATGGGCTATATTTCCCTTATTCTTAAAAGGGTGAATAGATGTCATCAAAGTGGATCTGATTCTGAGACTTCTAGATTAGTTTGAGTGTCAGCCACATTGTCTTAAAACACAGGGCATGACCACTCTAAAAGAAATTTGTAATATCTTTTGTGTGGTCTCATACTCAACCCATGACTCTACTTTAAAAGAGAGGAGTTGTTAGCCATCTCGAAGTTTCAACAATTTTAGAATCAAGCCCCAATTTGGTTTGTAGAGAAAAGCTCCAAAAAGACGAGAACCGGGTCCGAGTGATAATGTACCAGCTTTAAATGCCCCTTCCTTTAAACACATCAGTGTTTCTAAATAGGAACACTGAACCAAACACTGAGAATTCAATTCTCTCGTGCCCACTGACGGACACAAACACATTGAACATACAAATACTTATTGCCCAACATATATGGAGTAATAGACCATAGACGATGAAAAACTGATTGCTACCTTCAGCGGAAACGTAAATTTCCTTCCAGGAATAGTTAAAACCAAGTGATCTTGGAGGCAATGTTAGACGTGATGAATAAATTATGCTATTATATATCGATCATGTTTCTCTGTCCGGATGTTGCCGCAACCCTCGATACAGGGTGAGGCTATATCCTTTAGTATTAAGTATAAAAATATGGAAATTTTCCATGGGCTATTAATATATCGGCCACAGGGGGGGAAGAGCTTCGTTTATAAGCTCCCTCCAGGCATTTTTAGAATCTTGACTCCCACCTTTACTGTTTTGGGAGATTTTAACTTCTACTTAGAGGCCAACAACAACTCCGATGCATCCAATTTGTTGGATAACTTGGCAAGCTATGGCCTGAAACAACTCGTAGTAGAGCCTACGCATAGAGCCGGCTATATATTGGACGCCATTTTTACTAACAATGAACAGCTTCAGATTGAGAGTGTTCAACCCACCGTATGGTCACCCCACTCCACAATATATTTTAGCATAAAGTTACTGCTACTAACGAGAGGGCATAGCTTCCTTTCAGCTTTATTTAAATCTCGCTCTTGGAAAGCGATTAAGAAAAGTGATCTGTTGACAACCTTGGAGACTGAGCCCCCTAAGGTAACTTTGGATATTAACACCTCAGCCTCAAATTGTGAAGGCTAGTTGAGATCAGCAGTTAATGTGCATGCCCCGGGAATTACAAAATCCTCTCACAATAGACGGGTTAGCTCACCTTGGTACACGCTGGAGCTACGGCAATTAAAAACCACTTGCAGGCGCATGGAGCGTATCTGGAGGTCAGATTATAGTGCCGAGCATAAAAAAGGGTACAACAGTGCATTGGAAGACTATAAGGCAGCTATAAAACAGGCTAAATCGGCCTATTTTACCATGAAGATTTCTGAGGCAACTAACTCCTCTAAGGAGTTATTTAAGACAGTAGCAGCGTTAGCAAAATGTCCGGGTGATGAAGGGTTTCAGCCGGACCAAAGCTTTGTGGAACAATTGTCAGAATAAAGTCCGGATGATATATAACACGCTAATTACTACCGCAGGTGGTCAACAACTGCAAACAAAGTCGGGCTCCCCTTTGGATCCATGTCCGCCTTATATATTACATCTAATACCCCATGAGATTAGTTCTACACTGACACCCCTTATGAATGCTATTATTGCTTCTGGGGTTTTTCCCACGCTGTGGAAAAAAGCATATATCAGGCCCATCTTGAAGAAACCTTCCTTGGATCCTTCGGACCTAAAACACTACCGTCCAATTTCCTGTCTTTCGTTACCATCTAAGATTCTGGAAAAAGCTATGAATTTACAACTGACAGATTATTTGGACAGTAGTAACTTGTTGGACTCCACAGAACATGGTTTCCGCTCATGTCACTCCACTGAATCAGCTTTAATTATGGCTACTGAACAGATTCAGAGGGTGATGGATGGGGGAGGCAGAGCCACACTTATCCCATTAGATCTGACCGCGGCCTTCGACACCGTAAATCATGCGGTGCTGGTGCAGCGGTTGAAGGAAGCGGGCATTGAAGATGTGGCCCTGACCTTACTCACTTCCTTTCTGACATCTTGTGAACAACTGTTTCACTGGAATAGCCTGCAATCTGGCTATTCCAGAGCTTAGATGCAGCAACAGAAAAAGCTCTCTAACCCCCTCCCTCCCACCCCCAACCCCCCTCACCCTCCGCCCCCCAAACCCCCTGCCCACCTGGCCCTCCTGAACCTGGGAACTACCAACCAGTTTTTACTGGCAGACCTCAGTTGTGTAGTAGGGACATACCGTTTGAAGAGCCTTTGGATACCTTCGGAACCTGCATTATGAAGAGCCTTAGGTACAAGGCAAAGGGCCTTGAACAAAATTCTATTTTCTAATGGAAGTCAGTGCAGCTTACGCATGGATGCCGAAACTGGGTGGAATTTAGGAAGATTCATCAGAAGTCTTGTCTCTGCACACTGTACAAGCTGCAATTTATGGATGGATCCCCTATTGATGTCCAGGTAAAGGTAATTACAATTATCCAATCTGGACAGAACCAGGGCAACAGCTGCTTGCTTTGGAGAGGAAAGTTAGAGACATGGAAAGATCTTCCTCAGGATCCTGATGATACCAAAAAATGTGGAAACCGTTCTGTTGATCTGGGGGTCAAAAGACAGAGAGCTATCAACTATGACACCAAGATTCTTTGCAGATGGGGCTGGACAGGGGCATGAGTCGAGCATTGCATGCCACCAAGAGTGGGACCATATGGATTGTTGACTGCCAAAAATCAAGACTTCTGTCTTGTCACCATTGAGTTGTAAGTAGTTGTCTGCCATCCAGGAGGCCACAGCCTGCATGCAGCTTTTAAATTTTTCAGCAGAAGCCTCAATGCTGTTTGTGATTGACAAAATTATTTGTGGTTCATCCGCATATGACAGAGCTTCCAGCCCAAAAGGTCTAATAACCTTTGCCAAAGGGGCAACATAGATGTTGAATAAGGTAGGACTCAATGAAGAACCCTGTGGGACTCAACAGAAGGTGTGAGTGTTGTCAGAGTAGAATTAATCCAGTTTTACTTTTTGTGACCGATCAGTAAGAAATGAGGCAGCGGCTCCAAAGCCTAGCCTGTGACTCCAATTAAGACGGCCAACCAACCTCATAGGCAAGATGGTATCAAAGGCCGCGGTTAGGTCTAAGAGAATTAATAGCGAGTGTACCCAGCATCTACTTGAATACGTATGTTATTTACTGCGGAGTTAGATCAGTCTCTGGGCTATGGGCACTCCTAAACCCATGCTGGGAGCCATCTAGCAAGTGATGTTGCTCCAAATAGGAGCTAAGATAGAAGTTTCGATGCTTCTCCAAAATCTATGCAGGGACTGGTAGCAAATAAATAGGGCAATAGGTTTTTTTGGGTTCAGAAGGATCCAGCATAGCTTTTTTTATTAAAAGTTTGACCACCGTTGTTTTCCATGTAAGTGGGTACTGTCCCAATGAAAGAGCCACATTGTGCGTGGAGGTTAGGTGAGGGACAATCGTCTCCCTTCGTAATTGCATAATTTTCAGTTGGCAGGATTCCAGATGGGATCCAGAAGCCATTTCCCCTAGAAGAAGATCCGCCTGCTCATGGGACAAGAAGGTCTAGGCAGATAGTTTAGCTTCCCCCTCGTTGAGTTACGGAGAGTTAAGGCTGTGGTTCCCAAACATTTTCGACCCCCAGCTCTATTGAGCTATTGGTCGTGTCTCCCTATTATGTTACTTATTTTTAGCGGGTGGGGGGGGGGGTGTAAGCCCAGCCTCGGGGGTACTTTCATTTTCTCCCTGAAAATAATTTGGACGAAGCCAATTATTAGGTACTATAATCATGGAGTCTGTGAAAGTGTGTCAATGGTAGGCTATGAGGTGTGTAACAGGTCCAAGACCTTTTAGATAGTACTTCCATGTAGTAATTTCACTCACAAATGGGTTTTGAATAACTATTGCTTTTACACCAGACTTTGCATGTATGCAACAAACTGCATTGTTTGCAAAGATAGGGGAAATGCGGAATCCCAGCTGAATAGTGTGCAGGTTGTATGATGAGGCATGTGAAATTCTGGAAGCATGGAATGTAGTGGTGGCAATCACAAAAGGGACGCAAGTGGAGGTGCCATACAAATTCTACAGATAAATATGAAAGTCCATTCTCTACTAGTGTGTCTTTCTTGGGTACTCGTAAGACTGCCAGCACAAGCACTGATACTAGAACCACAGCTAGGAATGACACTATTGACTAAAAACTATCCACAACCTTGCCACCCTCTTCTCACACTTTGAGGCCATTAGAGGAGCTAGCCACAATTAAAGAAGTCACTTCTGCTGCTTTCCAGAGTAGCATGTGAAAACAGACTGTAGGAGTAGCACATGGAAACAGACCTCAGAAACAAACTTTACAAAAGAAGATTACAAAACAGACTACCAAAATGTCCATATTATGTTAACATCTCCCACACAAATGTATCCTTGCACCGCCAATGCATGTCGATTTTTTTCAGAGAAACCGGTTTATGTATGGCCCAGAGTTTGGCAGAATTTATTTTAAAAACTCAGCAAAAGATATTTAAACAGATTACATTTTCACATGGGACCAACACTGTCTTTGCAGCCATGCCTCAGTATGTAAAGGTTGGTAGCCATAAAATAGGTTTCTTGGCCATTCAGCATGCTGCGTGGAAGCGGCGGGCCAACTAAACATCTTTTTATCTATTGAGGAATGCTTGCAATTGCATACATAAGAGCATGTGACATTTGAACACAAAAGCAGGAAAGAGCAAAAAGCATCAGTGTTTTAATTGTTTGCGCTTATGTTATTTAATCGCCAAAACTTCAAAGAATTCTCACCTCACAAAAACACAGGCCAAGAATGCATTGCGGTACACTGAAGGCTTCTGATTCCCAATCTATGCGTTTGGTGCACGGCGCCCCTGGCTAGTTTTCACGGTGCGCAGATTGGGAACCACTGAATTAAGGAGAACAGAAGTGGTTGTTGGAGCTGTATTGAACAGTTTTAAATTGAGATTGTCCAGGGAGGAATATATTTCTGAGATCTTCGAATGAATATATTTAGCCATCTTGTCACAGAGATCCTGCGAGCTGTCAGTGTAGGCAGAGACAGGAGGAGAAGAGAGATAATTTATTACACTGAATAATTCCCTAGAGGATCTAAGAGATTCTGTCATTCAAGAGTAAAATAATGGGTTTTCCTCTTTGATTTTTTGTTTTTTAAACAGACTTTGAGTTACATACAAAGAGTATAGTCCGTGGCATCTCGACCCGGTGAACCATTCAGTTGAGCAACAAGTTACTTGTAACAAAAGTAGCACGAAACAGGACCCACAGGATAGCAGATCAGCTGCAGTTCAAGGTGTTCCCCCGGCTAGCTGGCGCTATGTCAGTTCTTGCAGTCAGGCCCTGTAACAACTGCAGCAAATGTCACCTCTGGCTCCCAAACTGCCCCCTCCCCCAGCCACCCTGCCACCAACCCCTGTCAACTACCCCCCCTCCGCACATCCCCCCCCCCCCCCCCCCCCCCAGGCGTGTCACGTAAGTCTAGATCAATTATATGAGCGGTCCATACAGGGCCTGTCTGGTCCCTGTCTGGTCTCCCCATGTGTTGGGGTATCACTGTAGGGGAACTCACCCCAGTAAAGTGTGTCGCTGCAGTCTCCTGAAGCAGAGTAATAGGCCCCCGGTTCTCCATGCACGCCCACAAATTGCCCAGAGTCGATTGCGGGGCCATCCACCAAGGCGTCATCTTCGCTATTATCAGGGGATTTTAGTGCTACCACCAATGCCTCCCAGGCCTTCGCCGTTTCCAACGCTTTCTCACTCCCTGTGCGTGCCACTATCTGCAATCCAATCACTCACTCATATTCGGCCCATTTAAGAAGCTCTGCGTTCCAGCATGCTATGCTTGGGCTCCCCCTCGCTTTCCAATGCATAGTGATATTCTGCTTAGCCAGGAGTAAACCCAAGTCCAGAAATGTACTTGTGACTTTATTTTTGGATGTATGAGGGAACCAATGTAAGACACCGTGTTTCAGGGACGGTTTTAATTCCCTATCCGTTTCGAGTTACAGCTGACATTATGCCTAACGCTGGTCTGGTGTTTCCTTGCTAATTTGCTCACTGCCGATTTTGCACATTAATTTTTTGCCTACTTTGCACAGCTGAATTGCACAAAGTCCTCAAACTTGCGTTTTAAAAAATATCTGGTCTACTTTTAATCACATTCCGCCCCCCACGCTGTATTTTAACTTGTGTTGCAGTTGTTCTGTGTTTTTTACTCACTTCCTGGTCCCTCGTTGTGCCGCTGAGAGCCGCCATTTTGGGTCTTAGGCGTTCTAGCCTCGCGCACATGGGACGTCCATTTAATGCGTGCCGGAAGGTCGCGCAGCGCTTCGAGTTACAGCTGACATTATGCCTAACGCTGGTCTGGCGTTTCCTTGCTAATTTGCTCACTGCCGATTTTGCACATGCATTTTTTGGCTACTTTGCACAGCTGAATTGCACAAAGTCCTCATACTTGCATTTAAAAAAATATCTTGTCTACTTTTAATCACATTCCGCCCCCCACGCTGTATTTTAACTTGTGTTGCAGTTGTTCTGTGTTTTTTACTCACTTCCTGGTCCCTCGTTGTGCCGCTGAGAGCCGCCATTTTGGGTCTTAGGCGTTCTAGCCTCGCGCACACGGGACGTCCATTTAATGCGCGCTGGATGGTCGCGCAGCGCTTCGAGTTACAGCTGACATTATGCTTAACGCTGGTCTGGTGTTTCCTTGCTAATTTGCTCACTGCCGATTTTGCACATGCATTTTTTGCCTACTTTGCACAGCTGAATTGCACAAAGTCCTCATACTTGCATTTTAAAAAATATCTTGTCTACTTTTAATCACATTCCGCCCCCCACGCTGTATTTTAACTTGTGTTGCAGTTGTTCTGTGTTTTTTACTCACTTCCTGGTCTCTCATTGTGCCGCTGAGAGCCGCCATTTTGGGTCTTAGGCGTTCTAGCCTCGTGCACACGGGACGTCCATTTAATGCGCGCCGGATGGTCGCGCAGCGCTTCGAGTTACAGCTGACATTATGCCTAACGCTGGTCTGGTGTTTCCTTGCTAATTTGCTCACTGCCGATTTTGCACATGCATTTTTTGCCTACTTTGCACAGCTGAATTGCACAAAGTCCTCATACTTGCATTTTAAAAAATATCTTGTCTACTTTTAATCACATTCCGCCCCCCACGCTGTATTTTACCTTGCGTTGCAGTTGTTCTGTGTTTTTCACTCACTTCCTGGTCCCTCGTTGTGCCGCTGAGAGCCGCCATTTTGGGTCTTAGGCGTTCTAGCCTCGCGCACACGGGACGTCCATTTAATGCACGCCAGACGGGCGCGCAGCGGGCGCGCCGATGGCGCGCACAAGGCAAGCCCGTCTGCGTCCCAGGAGCGTCCAGCGCCAGCCATGCTGTCTGTCCCCCTTGCCTCATGGGGCCCTCGCTGAGTTACAGCCATCTCGATCTATTGGCACTTAGACCTACAATCTGCATGCCTCACATGACATGGGATGTAAGTTGTGATGGTCCTTTCTCTTGTTCTAAATGTCGTTTCCATCTTAGCCAGATCCCCAGAGGCACACACCCTCAAGTTAGAAGGACGGTTGGTTCTAAAGCCCGCCCTATTTTAAAAGCAGGCCTGATCAACAGTCGCTCTCTTGTCAAACACTATCAGGATATCCTAGATCTTATCTTAGATTTCCAGTTGGATCTTCTATTTGTTACGGAGACCTGGATGAATGACTCCTCGAACCCTATTGTACAGATGGCTATTCCTCCGGGTTACTCGATCTGCCGAGCTGACCGTCTTGGTGGCAGGGGCGGTGGTGTCGCAATTATCTATAGAAATGTTTGGGAGGTGACACTGAGCAACAACTATTCGTTGGATCAATGCGAACTTCTCGACTTCACTATTACAATTTCACCTCATTCCACACTAGCCGGCACTTTAGTTTACAGACCGCCTGGCTATGCTGGCCCTTTTCTTAGTGGTCTTGGAGAGCTGCTTGTCTCCCATGCACTACGTTTTTCACAATACCTCTTTTTGGGTGATTGTAATATTCATCTTGATCAACGGGAGCTGAGTGGTTCCAAAGCCTTTCTAGAGGCGGTTGATCTTGCGCAGCTCACCCAATGGGTCAGCTTTCCCACCCATGGTGGTGGGCATATTTTGGACCCAATTTGCTCTAACTTTCCCATCTCTCTGGCTAACCCTACACCTGTTTCGTGGTCTGACCACTTCTTATCCTGTTTTACTTGGTCTTTAAGTAACGGATCCATTGATCATCAGCTTAATTCCGGCCCTCCAACAGCAAAAATTGATCCCTTAGCCTTTCGGCTCTGTCTTGACAACTCTAGGGTTACTCTTCCGACAGACCTTAAGGGGGCCCTTGCATGTTTCTTGGGCTGGATTGGACGAGCTGTGGACAGCCTATCTCCCCTGTCTTGCCGCCGTCGCCATAGGGTTTCTCCTTCACAACCTTGGTTTACCCCTGATTTGAAGTTGCTCAGACGGCACTGTAAAAAGCTTGAACGGGGTTGGCGCACCGTCTTTTGTCCAATAGCCAAGAAGATCTTAAGAGATGCCCAGAAAACCTACTACCAGGCTATCCGTGAAGCGAAAAGCCTCTACTATACTAAGCGGATCGAGGGCGCCTGTAACAATTCGAAAGAAATCTTTTCGATTGTCCAGAGTTTTATGGCCCCTGAAGCCATGGCCACAAAACTCCCTGTGTCTGCTTCCTGGTGTAATAAGCTCTCGGATTTCTTTATTGCTAAAATTCTGACTATTCAGGCAACATTTACCTCCAGTGGGAGTCCTCCGGTGGGTAGCTCCGCCCCGGTGGCTTTATTTTCTGCCTTTTCCCCAGTGACACCATCGGACTCCCTTAAACTATTACAATCTTTAAAGTCAGGGTCTCCGTCTGACCCCTGTCCGGCTAGGCTTTTGGCATCTATTGCTGAGACAGTCAATCCTGAGGTAAATACACTTGTTAATTTGTCCCTTAGTGAGGCTGCTGTTCCACAGGAATGGAAACAAGCTAAAATTATTCCGTTGTTAAAGAAGCCATCTCTTGACGCCGGCAATCCTGCCAACTACAGACCGATCTCTCTACTTCCCTGTCTGGCCAAAATATGTGAAAAGGTAGCAAACAAACAACTGTCTGCTTTTGTGGAGAATGCGAGACTTCTCCATCCGGCTCAATCGGGTTTTAGAGCTGCTCATAGCACCGAGTCTGCGTTAGTCGAGGTTTCGGAGGCTATTCGGGAATGCTTGGATTCGGGGGGGGGAGTGCAGCCCTTATCCTTTTAGATTTATCGGCTGCATTCGATACCGTTCCCCATGCTCTGTTACTTACTCGGCTAGCTGCTATTGGCATTACTGGTTCGACCTGGAAGTGGCTGGAATCCCTTCTTACCCTTCGGTCACAACAGGTCTGGCTTCCTCCTTTTGCATCTCCTCCTCAGCCTGTCTCCACTGGTGTTCCTCAAGGCTCTTCGCTGAGCCCTCTGCTTTTTAATATTTATGTCACGCCTTTAGTCCAACTAGCAGAGGAAGGGGGGGCCAAGGTGGTGGCGTATGCCGATGATACTCAGCTCCTGTTCACATGGGACAGGACTGACTATTCTACCTCCAGAGTGCAGAGTTGCCTAGCGGCCGTCTTTCACTGGCTATCGGCCGCCCAACTGAGATGCAATGAGGAAAAGACCGAAATTTTGCTCTTCGGTACATTTCCTCCTCATTTCAGGGATTCTCTCTGGCCCTCAGATTTTCCCTCTCCATCCTGTACGGGTCTCCCAGTCAAAAACTTGGGTATCTGGTTCGATGAGCAGCTGTCCTTTCTGACTCAAATAAAAAAACTAACAGGCTGCTGTTTCGGTATACTTAAATCCTTGAGGAAATTTCTTCCTCTGCTACCTAGATCAGCGAAAGAGACAGTGGTTAGGGCTTTGATCCTTTCCCGCCTCGATTACGCCAATGGTCTTTACATTGGTCTGCCTGATTACTTGCTAAGAAAACTACAGGTGATCCAAAACGCTGCAGCCCGGCTGGTGGTCAACCTCCCCATCAGAAATTGTATTTCATCTTCGCTTCGTCTGCTGCACTGGCTCCCTGTCAGGAAACGCGTGGAATTCAAAGCCTTGGTCCTTGCTCATCACGCCCTCCATGATGGAGGCCCTTCCTATCTCAAAAAGCGCTTCTCTTTCTATCAACCGACCAGGCTTCTGAGATCCTCTTCGCAGCTGCTTGCCTCTACCCCCAGTTTCTGTCTTCAACGAATGGGGGGTAGATCCCTTGCTTTTAGAGCCTCTAGGTTGTGGAATGCATTGCCGTTATCTTTGCGCGCAATTCAGGATGATCATTTGTTCAGGAAACACCTCAAAACCCATCTGTTCTAATCTGTGTATTGTTTGCTGTACTCTTAGCTCGCGCCGGGACACTCCTTGGAGTAGCTGTACGCGCTATAAAACACAGTAACATAACATAACATCCGTGACCGCAATCAGTATCGTTGTTAATTCCTCCCAGCACCTGTCTAGAAACGGGCAGTCCCAAAACATATGGATGAAACCTACCCCCTCAATGTTGCAACTTGGGCAGGCCGCCGAAGTGTTTGGGAAATACTTATTGAGCTTTTCCGGGGTCAAGTAAGCCCTATGTAGGATATAGAAAGGTACTAATTGGAACCATGCATTCCTGGTGCTCTTCCAAGCTCTCTCCACCAACTTCCCCCCCCCCCCCCCCCCCCCCCCCCCACACAAGCTTTCTTGGGTATATCTTCCCATTTAAGCTTCAAGTTAGTCAGGGGAGGTAAAGCCTCTAATGTCATGTGGCTATATAGACACGTCACTGCTTTAAACATGCCCGCCGCCATTACCACGTATTGGCACCCCATTGACGTCTTTGGCTCATTGAGACCCTCCCCTCAGTGCTTCTGGATAGCCGCGGTAAATGCCATATACAGCAAAACGACCCCCCCATCCCCCCCCCCCCCCCCCCCTGGGTAGGTCGTATCTAGTTTGCAAATCATTGAACGGGAGCATTGTGCCCTCCTCATATAGGTCTCCCACACTGGCCAAACCTTGGTCCGCCCAGTTCTACAGTCTCAGCCAATGGTAATGCCTTGCACATCAATAATGGAATTTCCGGAGCATAAGGGCGCTTTATTTTAGCCCTGCGCAGGTATCGGTACCAGCACCTTCTTGCCGTGTTCAGCTCCGTAGGAAGGGTTTCAGCCCCAATAGGAAACCTAAGGACAATATTTTCTGGGTTCTAATATCCTCCTGTTGCTCTTCAGCCCCCCTAGTTTGCATGCTACTCGTTGCGTTAGCCACTGAAATTGTGCTGCTAAATAGTAGGTCTCAAAATCGGGAGCTGCTAGGCCCCCCTCTGCTCTAGTTCGCATAAGGGCATTCAGAGCCACTCTGCGTCTACCTGCGCCCCGTAGGAACCGATCATGGACCGGAGTTGTGCAAAGTACTTCGCCGGGATCCAAATTGGTAAAGTACCGAAATAGTATAATAAGCGCGGCAGGGTGACCATTTTAAGCAGTGCCACACAGCCCGCAACCAAAAATGGCAAGGATCGCCAGAAGTCGAAGTTACTCTTCGTCCCCCTTATGGCCCCTCCCTAAGTTACCTTCCAGGATGTCTATGTCATGATAGATTTGTGTTTCTAGGTACAGTCAGGCATCTGTCTTCCCAAACCACCCCCTCTCAATCTCGTGGGCCTAGCCTGCCCTTTTTTGCTGGGAACAGGCAGGATTTTGCCCAGTTCACTTTGAGTCCTGCAACCCCACTGAAGCAGGTTCTTCGCCCCGACAAGCTCCGTCTCCGAGTCAGCCAGAAAGAGCAGCAGGTCATCTGCATATAGTGCTATGCGGTAAGTCACCCCCTGAACATTTAGCCCCCGATAAGCGCGTCCTGATCTGGCCCGCGCCGCCAACGGCTCCATAGCCAGAGCAAACAACAGGGGGGAATGGGGGCATCCCTGACGCGTTCCCCTTCCCATCCTGCAGGCCTCTGAGAGGAGTCCCCCGGTTTTAATTCGGACATTGGAGTCCGTATATAAGAGCGCCGTCCAGCTCACAAAGGCATCCCCCAGCCCCATTTTCCACATCACATGATATAGGTAAGGCCACTCCAGACTGTCAAATGCTTTTTCTATATCGACAGCAAAAACCGTCGCCATGGCAGGGGCAGCAGGGGCCCCTTCTAAAATTCGCAAAAGACGCCACGCATTAACCACAGTGTTTCTGGAGGGGATACACCCGGATTGGTCAGAATGGACTAGGGCAGTCATATAGGGTAGTAAGCTGGTGGCCAAAATTCTGCTTAAGATTTTATAGTCCAAGTTGAGCATGGATAACGGACGGTAGGCTGTTCTATCCCATGTTTGTTTGCCCGGTTTATGTAACGGGACAATATCCGCCTCCCGGGTGGACGTAGAAAGCACACCAGTGCTTTTGGCATCGTTCTATAACTGGACCAACCGGGGAGCCAGTATATCAATGTATTCTAGGTAAAATTGAATGGGGAGGCCATCTGTGCCTGGAGTCTTGTTGCGGGCCATAACCTTGATAGCTCCCCGCACCTCACCAATTTCAACTGCCCGCCCTAATAATTCAGCTATGTCCTCGTCCACGGTTGGCAATTCAGCATCCCTTGTGAAGTCCTTCAATTCTACCTCTGTGGGAGCTAGCTGACTTCCATAAAGGCCAGTATAGTAAGCGAGAAACGGGTTGTTCATTCCCTGCTGGTCATATCTAGCCATCCCCTGTTGATCCCTGAGCTCTAGGATTACTGAGCCTCTCCTGGCTGGGTTAGCTAACCAAGCCAACAGACACCCCCCCCCCCTCCCGATTTGTCCCTTTCCGAGTGTGTGCGGGTTATATATTTTTTATAATCGAAGCAGCTCAGCTTGCACCACCATGGCCTCCCTGGCTTCCAAAAGCTCTTGCTGCTTGTCTGGGTTGTCGGGCCTTTCCCTTTCCAGGTTGCGCAACGTCTGATTAGCCTTCTCAATATCTTGGAGCAACGTTTTACTGACCCCCGTCATCTCGGAGATGCATTTCCCCCTAATGACAGCTTTGCATGCGTCCCATTCCACCAAGGAGGATGTGGCAGTGCCTGCATTATCTTGGAAGTAATTAGTGATGGCTGCTCTGATTGTCACCTTAAATACCGGGTCCTCCAACGCCTCAGTAGGCGGCCTCAGGTTGGGATCTTGGGGCGCGCACATGACCACTGCAGGCTCAGCTCAGCAGTTTTGGATTGTGGTCCGAGAGCATCCGTGTGAGGTACTCGCTACTGGTAACTCCCACATGGACTTCCGGAGAGCAATGGATGTGGAGGTCATGTAAGGCTGAGAAGAATGAATAATCCAGGGTCACCGGGTGTTGTGCCCTCCAGGAGTCTACCAGACCCCATTTCTGCTGCTAACGGTAGCGCACTGCTGCTCGCCTGTGTGCCGGTGCATCAGGGAGTGGGGGATGGGAACGGTCTAGCATGAGATCCATTGTGCAATTAAAGTCCCCTCCCAGTAGGACTGGGCCCGTGAGGGCAGTTGCCAGCGCACAAGATAGGTGGGAGAAAAAGGCCGGTTGATTGGAATTAGGCGCATATATGCTCCCTGGTGTAAGGTCCCTGTCATCTAACTTCCCGGAGACCACAATATAGCGTCCCTCAGGGTCTATGGCCTGCTGTGTGCACTGAAACGGAATCCCTGCTCTTATCCAAATTAAAACCCCTCGTGCAAATGCAGAATAAGTGGTGTAATATGTTTGACCCTGCCAGCGGCGCTGCAAAGCCAGCCCCTCTTTCGCCAATATGTGAGTTTCTTGTAGGAAAGCTATCAGAATACCCCTGCGAACCATATAGGAGTGGATTTTATGACGGCATACCATTGAGTGCAAGCCCCGCACGTTCCACGAGATTCATTTCAAGCCTAGTGGGGATCCCAATGCCGTAATGTGATCTTACGACTGCTATGCCTCGCCCCTCCCCTGACACGCCTGGATCACCAAAACATACCCCACCCGAATAAACAACCCCAACTCCCCCTCCCCAGGACAGGTGCAAAGGAACTAGCTCCCATCCAAACAATACTGAACCCTACCATGGTGGTGGCTAGACAAATACTCGCCTGGAGGAAAACCTTCCCCTCCGCCCCGGGTCCCCCATCCAGTATTTGAACCTCGTATCGCCCATCCTGGGCCCCTCCTGAGTTCAGAGCAGTCGCTAGACATGACCCTCCCCACTCCCCTAACTTAAACATCCAGCTTAGATTTGCGTGCCATGGATGGATTAGATCAGGTCATCGGCCCATCTAGGATTCACCTCTGGCAGAATCTGGCTGGCACCCCCCACAGTGCACGAGCTGGCGTCCGAGTCTCTCTGTTCCTCTCCGGTGAGGGTGGGGGTATCCCGCAGTCCTGCAGCACTCAGGGAGGCTTTTGCTGCCGCTGCACTCTCCCGGTCCCGACAAGCATCTTCCAGCATTGGTTGGCTCTTGGGTTTCCCTCTCTTCCAGGGGATTGTGTGTGAACCTTCTCAGGTATCTCCCTGCCTTCGTGCCGCCGGCCTCGTGGGCCCTGCTCCTCGATCCAGAAGAACTTGGTCTCCTCTGCATGTGCTATCCGGAGTCTCGCTGGGAACACCATTGAGTATGACACTCCCATTTGGCGCAGTTTCCTTTTGGTCGTGACGAAGGAGACTCGCTGCCTCCATACTTCCCTGGAAAAGTCTGGGAAGATCCGCACAATGCTGTTTTCTATTTTGAGTTGGTCTTTGAGTCGCGCTCGGCTCAGCACGTGGTCCCTGTCTTTGTAGAATAGGAGGCGAGCCATCACCAGCCTCGTTGGTCCCCCAGGCGGGGGGCGCCCGAGCTGGAACCCTGTGAGCCCTCTCCAGGGCGAAGAATGGCGAGAGACCCTCCTCTGCCACCTCAGTGCAGATACAGTTCTCAAGATAGGTCACCATGTTGTTCCCCTCTACTTTTTCGGGCAGCCCAATGACTCTTATATTATTTTGTCTTGCCCTATTTTCGGCGTCCTCACCTGGACCCTTTTATTCCATGTCCATGATCTTGCTTGTGGACGTGTATACTTGCGGTTTCAGGTCTTCTACATCTTCTTCCACTGTTGTAATGCGGTCCGCCAATTTCCTATGGTCTGCCCTTAGGAGCCCCAGTTCTTCTCGAAGAGTGTCGATTTTGGTTTCTACAGCAGTCTGTGACGTTTCTATCTCCTGCAGGATGTCTTGGAGCGATAGATCACCTTGGGGTGCATTCTTTTCAGTGCGAGCCCCCATGCGTCTTCGTGACTCTCCACTGTCTTCGCCTGCTGACTCCTGTTGCTCCGCTTTTCGTCGTTTGCTGACACTCCCCATGTTGGGGTCAGAATGGGCACAGTCCAGTTAGGAAGAATATCAACTGGCACCAACCCCGGGTGTGCGCAGGGCCCCTCAGAGAGCAAGGACCGTCAAGGCCGATTGCTGGATGTGTGGGTTTCGCTGTGATTTGCAGAGGCTGCTCAGTGGTGAGGCAGCGAGGAGTGCAGTTGAGGGGACTATCCCACTTGGCGACGATGACTGCTTTAGTGTGTGTCGGTCCTCATCGTTGGGAGTAAATCAGGCCAGCCTGACGGTATGTGGCTGAGTGATAGCTCTTTGCGGGCCAGGCATGCAACACCACTCCCCGTTTCTAGTGATATCACCCGTTGCACCCGGGTTGTGGCGCTGCAGGTATCCGTGTACCCCGGGCTGCTGGAGGAGGGTGCAGCTTTGGTCCGGCGGTCCCCGCCTCGATGGCCTTAGTGAGCAGCGTAGGGGCCAAGGATTGTCCGTAGTTTCAAGGCCGGGCCGCAGGCAGGCACCAGGAGCATGTATGAGGGGGCAAATATGGGGGATCACCGGCAGGAACTCCGGTTCAGGCTCCCTGCTAGGTCGGTGTCCGGCCATGCCCCCCCTCTGGGTTTTACTCTTTGATAGCAGTTTTGTATTTAACTGATATCTTTTTATGATTGTCTCTTTCAATCGGGTCGAGATGTCGACAGATCCTTTCTTGATGGCGGAAAGATTCTGAGCTTTCTTAGCCTTTCTGAAAACCAAGGGGCAGTAGGATTTTTTTCTGCTTGCATAGTACTCTTTAAGGGGTGGCGAGAGGATCAATAGCTGTCAACAACCAATTGAGGAATTCTGTAGATACCAGGTTGGCATCAGAAGGATTAGTCCAGTGAAGATTACTAAGGGTTTTAAGGAAAGATTCTTTATTAATACGGCTATAATACCTTTTAAATACCTTTCTATTCCCCTTGTTCAAGGATTTCTGCAGTAGAGAAATCACATTAGAAAAAGGACCAGCATAGTGATCTGACCAAGAGAGTTGAAGTGGCTCCATTACCGTGAGGTGGGGATCATTAGAAAAGATGCTGTCTAAAATGTGTCCCGCCTCATGAGTAGTGAATTTTACCAATTGCGGTAGGCCACAGAATGCCATAGTAGCTGAAAGAAACACGTTAGTTAGATTCCTTACCTTAGAATATCCCCAGGCTGGATCCGGAAAGATTTTTCATCAGCAGTACCCTTGCGCGTCGGTAGGCGTCGTCTTCGGCTCCGTGTCCGTCGTCGTGATCACCGGGATGACGTCGTCGGAGTACTTAGACGCAGCCCTCGTGCGCTGACGTCAGTTCTTTTTTTTCTGCGCCAGTAAGCGCAGATCCGGGAAGAGCGTACCCTTTAGTCATTTTTTGACTAACTTTTTGGACATTTTGTCTATCTTTTTCGAGTAGACTTCGACTCCTGGTGCCAGTTGGGATGACCGGGTTCAAGCCGTGTGACGTCTGTCACCGACTGATGTCGGTTACCGACCCCCACCATCGGTGTCTCTACTGTCCTGGCGCCGAGCACGATGACAAGTCGTGCCTCGACTGTCGGGCCTTGACGTCGAAGGCTAGGCGAGAGTGGTCCCGTAAGCTCCTCGAGATCCGGCAGTGGGCTCCGCGCCGCTCGAGGTCCCGGTCGAGTAGGAAGTTGAGGGACCGGTCGCGGAGCCGCAGTCATCACCGCTCGTCGGGATCCAAGTCCTCGCACTCAGGTAAGTTGAGGCATGGCAAAAAGAAGTCAAAGAAGTAACATCGCTCTTCTGACTCCCCTCGCCGGTCGCGCGACTCGGCCGAGGGTTCGGGTGGCACCACCCGCGCGGGTCTGCCGGAGGCGCAGGAGTCTCATCCGGCCCCACAGCCTCCGGACCCTGGGCTTCATGCAACTCTGGGCGAGACTTTCTCGTGGCCATGAGGACTAGCGATCCGGCTGCTTCGGCGCTGTCGTCGACTTCGGTCCCGACGCCGCAGGCCCCCGTGGGATCCAGGCCTGGATCCCGGTTGACGCCAGTTGACCTCACGACTCCTCCGCTGGCGCCGACCCCCATGGTGTCGCTCCCGGCGCCGTCCTCAGACGATGCCGTCCCTAGTTTCAGCCCCGGTCCGGGTCTGGCGTCGCAACAGCGCCACTCGGTGCCATCTCCGGCATCGATGGGTGAGCCTTTCGCTATGACCCGGCTCCGCCATTTCTGCCTGTTTAGCAGGACACGGATGAAGGGGAGGACTGAGAGGGGTCTGAGGTCTCTCTGGCACAGCAGTGCCAGTTAAGTCAGGACTAGGCAGATGAGCTGGGGGACGCCAGTGGTCTAGACACTTTGCCTGACACTGGTTTCATCTCTCCTCCTTCCGTGGCTACAGAGGAGGGTGCTACTTATGCTGTGGTGTTGCGCAGGGCGGCCCATGCCTTGCGCCTGGAGCTCCCTGCAGCGGCCGTGAGGACTAACCTTCTCACTGAGGTGCTTCATCCGCCAGTAAGCTCTTCGGAGCCTCTGCTGCAGTTTAATGAGGCCCTCACCGACGTTCTGATGGGCACTTGTTCCAAAACCCTCCACTGTCTCTCCTGTGGATCGGAACGTGGCCCGGCGCCACCGCCCAGCTCCGGCCGACCCCAGCTTTCTGTCCGTACACCCCACCCCTAAAAGTCTGGTTATCCAGGCCTCCACGTCCCAAACCGCCTTCCCGTCTGCACCTCCGGACCGAGAATCCAAAAGGATGGAACAGTTTGGCAAGAAACTGTTTTCTTCCCTCAGTCTTGGGTTGCGGTCCATTTGGACCGTTACACCCACTTTCTGTGGTATACGGTGGCGGACGTGCTGTCCCGGTGTCCAGAGGAGGCCAGGACACATCTCGCTCAGGCTCTTGCTGAGGGTCGTGATGCAGCACGGTACTCCATTAGGTGTGTACTTGACACCACGGACTCGCTAGGTAGAGCGATTGCAACGACGGTGGCGATTTGTCGTCACGCCTGGCTGAGGTCCATGAACTTTTCAGGGGATGTCCAGAGCACTCTCATGGACATGCCCTTTGATGGCTGTCGCCTTTTTTAAAGACTCCAGGGCTACAGCCAAGTCCTTGGGCCTGTCGGCCCAGCGCCAGCAAGCTTCTGCCTTTCGCCCCTTTCGTGGCCAAGGAAGGGGCGCCCCCGCACGTTCGTCCAGCCACAGGCCGCAGAACCAACCTCGACGTGGATTGCGCCATGGCGGAGCAGGGTGACAGAGAGCCGGTCAGTCCGCATCCCCTCCCGCAGCATCTGCCTCAAAGCCTTCCTAGTCCGAGCTTTCAGGCCCATTCCATGCCAGTGGGAGGCAGAGTTCGCCATTACCTCCTCCACTGGCGTACCATCACTTCGGACAGGTGGGTGCTGCAAATCGTCTGAAGGGGCTACTCCCTCCCCTTCGAGGCGACCCTCCAGCCATGCCACCGCAGTACCACCACATGTCAGGGGGATCACTTGCAACTTCTGCAGGAGGAAGTTACGGCCCTCTCGGCCAAGGGGGCCATCGAGCGCGTTCCTGGCCCAGAAGTAGGACAGGGTTGTTACTCCCACTACTTTGTTTCCCAAGAAGGGCAAAGGGGGCCTACCTCCTATCTTGGACCTCAGGAGCGTCAACGCCTTCCTCTGGAAGGAGAAGTTCAAGATGCTGACTTTAGCTCAGGTTCTGGCTGCCTAGACCCTGGAGACTGGATGGTAGCGTTGGACTTAAAGGACGTTTATTTCCACATCTTCGTCCTGCTGGCCCACCGGCGTTACCTGCGGTTCACGGTAGGCCATGAGCACTTTCAGTTTACCGTGCTCCCCTTTGGCCTCACCAGTGCCCCTCGGGTGTTCACGAAAGTGATGGCGGTGGTCGCAGCTCATCTGCGCAGATTAGGGGTTCCAGTCTTCCCCTATCTTGACGACTGGTTGTTGAAGGCGGGCTAGCCCCGAACAGTCGTCTCCCTCCTCCAGACTACGGCCGACCTCCTGCAATTGCTGGGGTTCTCCATCAACGTGCCAAAATCACATCTGAGTCCCTCCCAGAAGCTCCTCTTCATCGGAGCGGTTCTGGACTCAGCGCAGTTTTGGGTCTATCCTCCCGAACAGCGGGTTCGGGATATTCAGGCTGTGATTCCGATCTTTCAGCCTTTATCCTGAGTTTCGGTCAGGATGGCCCTACGGCAGCTGGGTCTGATGGCCTCCTGCATCCTGCTGGTACATCACGCCAGGTGGCGGATGCGGGCTCTGCAGTGGGACCTGAAGTTCCAGTGGGCTCAACATCAGGGCAACCTGTCCAACCACGTTCTGATCTCGGAGGGCACTGCAAGACAGTTGCAGTGGTGGCTCACTGACCGCGATTGAGTCAATGGCAGATCCCTCTCCCTACCCCAACCGGAGCACGTAGTGGTGACGGATGCGTCCCTCCTGGTATGGGGGGACCACATGAGAGAGGCGGAGATCAGAGGACTCTGATCTCCGGCAGAGTCCCGGCTCCATATCAACCTATTGGAGCTGCGGGCGATCCGGCTTGCACTGAAGGCATTCATTCCCTCTGTCCGGGGAAGTGAGTGCAGGTGTTCATGGACAACACCACCGCCATGTGGTATTGCAACAAACAGGGCGGGGTGGGGGTCGTGGACCCTTTGTCAGGAGGACATGGCTGGAACATCAGGGCATCACCCTGGTGGTTCAACACCTGGCAGGCTCTCTGAACGCCAGGGCGGACGAACTCAGCCGCCGGTGCATGATGGATCACGAGTGGCGTCTGAACATCTGACATGGCGCAAGGCCTCTTTCGGCAGTGGGGAGAGCCTTGGTTAGATCTATTCGCCACCGAAGAGAATGCGCAATGTCATCAGTTCTGCGCGTTAGAATTTTCCAAGGCGGCACTCGCTCGTAGACGCTTTTCGACGCAAGTGGAGTTGCGGTCTGTTGTACGCCTTTCCGCCTATACCTCTTCTGCCCAGAGTGCTGAAGAAAATCAGGCGCGACTGGGCCCAAGTTATCCGTGTGGCTCCGGATTTGGCACGAAGATACTGGTATCCTGAGCTACTTAGTCTGTCAATCGATCCCCTGATTCGACTGCCTCTTCAGGAGGACCTTCTGTCGCAGCAGCAGGGGACGGTCCTCGACCCGAACCTGTCCAGCCTCCACCTCCATGCGTGGAGATTGAGCGGCGGCAGTTGATGCCATTTGACTTGCCTCCTGAAGTCTGTGATGTCATTCTGGTAGCCAGGCATCCCTCCACTAAAACGGTATACGCCTGCAGGTGTACCAAATTTGTGGCATGGTGCACAGCAAAGGCTGTGGATCACCTTTCCGCCGCTCTTTCTGAGGTTCTCCTCTTTATTCTTTCCCTTGCCCAGCAGGGCTCTGCTCTGGGCACCATCAGGGGATATCTTTCAGCTGTTTCAGCCTTCTTGAGGCTTCCTGATCAGCCTTCTCTTTTCATGTCCCCTGTTGTCAATAGATTCTTGAAAGGCATTACTCACATGTTCCCTCCTGTTCCCTTTGTAATGCCTCAGTGGGACTTGAATCTGGTGTTAAGTTATCTGATGTGCGCTCCCTTTGAGCCACTTCATAACTGTCCTCTTCGTCTTCTGACTCTCAAGACTGCTTTCCTGGTTTCCATCACCTCTACCAGAAGAGTGAGTGAGCTCCAGGCTCTTTCATCTAAACCTCCTTTCCTTTCTGTCCATCCAGACAAGGTTGTTCTGAGGACTCGTCCTTCTTTTCTTCCTAAAGTGGTTACTGTCTTTCACATCGGGCAGTCCATTACCTTGCCCACCTACTTTCCGCCTCCGCATCCCTCGAAAGAGGAAGAGAGGCTCCACCGTCCGGACCCAAAACGTGCGCTCTCCTTTTATCTGGACCGCACAAAACAATTCTGGGTGGACGACCAACTCTTTGTAGGGTATGTGGGCGCTAAGAAGGGACGGGCGGTGCATAAGCGAACCTTCTCTCGGTGGGACGTTTTGTGCATTAAGGTCTGTTATTCCTTGGCTAAGAAAGATCCTCCTGTGGGGCTGAGGGCTCATTCCACTCGGGCTACAGCGGCTACTACTGCCTTGGGACGGGGAGTCCCTCTGCAGGACATTTGTCAGGCAGCTACGTGGGCCTCGCTGCACACGTTTGCCAAGCATTACTGCCTGGACAGCCAAGTCCGGAGAGACGGCTTCTTTGGCAGTTCCGTTCTCCAGGACTTCCTGGTGTGATCTTGGTTCGCAGACCCACCACCGGGGTTGGTATTGCTGGGGTATCTATTCTAAGGTAAGGAATCTAACTAACGTGTTTCTTTCAGATGCACAAGTTACTTACCTTCGGTAACGATATATCTGTAAGAAACATTAGTTAGTTAGATTCCTTACTGCCCCACCCGTCCTCCCCGTTCTGCGAACCGATATCTAGGGTTAAGGTCATCCCTTCCAGGGCCCTAGTTTCATGGCACCAGTGTCGGTTTCTTGCATGGCTCTGCGGCGTTTCTGGAGCGGAAACCTATGTACAGAACTGATGTCAGCACGCGAGGGCGGCGTCTAAGTACTCCGACAACGTCATCCCGGCGATCACGACGACGGATGCGGAGCCGCAGACGACGCCTACCGACGCGCAAGGGTACTGCTGACAAAAAATCTTTCCGGATTCAGCCTGACGCCTGGGGATGTTCTAAGGTAAGGAATCTAACTAACTAATGTTTCTTAGAGATGTATCGTTACCGAAGGTAAGTAACTTGTGCTTCTATAAGAGTCTGAGAATCTTTAAAAAAGGACTTATCCAAATGAAAATTAAAATCCCCCAGGACCGTCAAATTAAGTTTCGCCAAGTAGGGTTCTATACGATTGGTGAAATCCTGAGTGAAAGATGGTCTTGGCCCAGGGGGACGATAGGGTAAAATTCCAGCAAAGCTTTCTGTAGAGAGTATTTTTAAGGAAAAGACTATCACTTGGTAGGGGTCAGTGGATGTTTTTAGCAGTTCAATGTAGCAGGTTTAGAATCCTTGAGTAGAATGCCTAACCCCCCACCAATTCACCCTACTCTGTCAAATTGTGATAATACATATCCCTGTGGGATTGCATCGACCAAGTCAGGGCAGGAGCAATCCGTAGCCCTGGTCTCAGTAATGAAAACCCAGTCTAGCCTTTGAGAGGAGACAAAGTCAAAGAACTCCACTTTATTTTTAATTGGAGATCTAGCATTAATGAGATAACCCGAGTAGGTATGCTCCAGAGAAATAGGGGGTAGAGAGAGATCTTCAGCAAGACTATGGCAAGTTTTAGCAGGGGTAACAGAAAATTACAAGTAGGGCAGATAAGCAACTGATTGAATGTCACTTTCCAGGTTTGTAGTGTGGTAATGGAGCTCTCCACGCCTCCCTAGCTCAAGAAGCCAGCTTTTGGTGTAAGCGAAGGGCTTAATAGTGTTCCTTACAACCAGGGGTCCTGGCGCAAGCCACAGACAGGCTTGACTTTGGCGCTGCGCTTCCGACCCAGCATGTTCTTAAGTAGGCTGGGCCGGAAAAGACTAAACTGCTAACCCCACCACACAGAGATTGGAACCCACAGGAAGTGTAAATGATGAAGGGAAAGAGCCCACTTCCTTCTGCACCAATCAGCAAAGTGCCGCGGCGGACCGGGGGAATGATGTGAGGGAGTGGTGAGAGAAAAATAAACTGTGCAATCTGTTGTAAAATGTTAAAGATTAAAATGCAATGCTAAATAAACTTTCGCCGAAAGATTATCCTAGCGTATAGTTCCTGACAGCCTCTGGGCATCTGTCCAATGATAACATTTTGCAGCCTTAGAAGATAAATTGAGTTACAATAGGGGAGAGGATGTAGCTTTACAACAACAAAACAGTATTGTTTTGTAAACACCTCAAAATAAAACATTACCTCCATACTGCCTTACCTTCATCACCCTCCTAGACCACACCCAGAAAGGTGATCTAACCAGGTACTTAGGTTCAATCTGTTAAGAAACACTGGAACAAATTTTAGCACTTGACAATGACAAAGATGTCAGAAACAAATGAGTTTTGGAATTTGATAAACCATATGTTGAGGGCCATTATAGGCAACTATATATGTTGGAACATGCCACAGCAAACTCCCCTACCTGTTCAGAGTTCCAGTGAAGTGCGTCAAAAAGATGCATTCAAGTTCCTAAACATACTAAACACTGGAGTGACACAGGGGTAAGAGTAATTGGAAGCTCATGGCCACAGTTTGTATACTTACTATAACCACCAGGAAATAATATTCTTGAAACAAATCCCTTCTAACCCTTAACGCTTGTATTTTGGTCATAGGGGAATGGCAGTCTAACACAGAAAGACTTTCTCCTGATGGTTGTTGCAACAAGTGTACTGTCTTGTAGAAGGCTGGCTTAGTATATAGTGCCCACTTATGTAAGTGAAGCCCCTTGCACTAATCCAGACAATCCTTATGGAGATTTTAGTGGTCTTAGACAACCATAGAAAGCTCTTTAAGTGGTAGGTGTGGAGATCATCCTTCAGGCTTATCCAGTGTTAAGCAGCTTGTTTTACTAGATCTAATCATGTAGTGTATGTTAAATGAAAGAGAACCCCACAGTGTGTATATAAAAATGTCTATTTATTACACAATGATCACTAACACATTGTGCTGATATCTCCGGGTAGGAGATATACCAAATACACAACAATGCTTCAATTGCAAGTAGGTAAGTAAGCACAATACACAGCGGACTCCAGCGGGAGACCAAAACGTATAATAAAAAAGTGAAATGCGATATGCGACCAAAGTCGGAACTTAGACCAGGAGACTCAGAAGAGCTGGGGACCCAAGCAACCACCCAAGGTAAGTACCCAGGAACCCCACAGAGGCTGTGAGCAGAGTGGAAAGCAGCCACGTACTCAGTAGAAGTTAACAGGAAAGTTGCAGTTGCTGTTTTGAAGAAGGCCCTTTTCAGTGGACCCTGAAGAAGCTCCATGGAAGACAGAAGGTTGTAGAGTCTCCCCACCCGTGGATACCTCATGAACCAGGATACCTACACCATGGAAGCTGGGTGCATAGGTGCGAAGTGATGTCAGAAAACGCGGTAGACCACAATGGAGGACTTCAGAAATGATATCCCTGGCGAAGACTATGCTAGTTCAGTGGAATCCACAGGTGGATTCTGGGAGTGAAGAGCCTGCAAGCAGAGGGGACAGAGTCTATGCCACTCGGCGGTGACCAGGAGGCACGGAAGAGAAATGCCCACTGATGTCAATGCAGGAGTGATGACAGTGACTTTGTCGCTGCGGCTGTGAGGACCAGGCAGCACCGGGGAAGACCAGGAGCCGTGCATGAGCTGTCCCACCACAGAAGTCGAGAACCATGTGTCCGTGTCCAACGAGAGGACCAACAAGCCTTGGCAGCTGCAACAGGTTTGGAACGCAAAGAAGCAGCAATGTTGGGATCAACAAGGCCCAAGGGACTCACCACAAGTAGGAGAGTAAAAGCAGGCTCCAAGCAAGCAGGGGAGCCCACTGAGGCAGGAGAAGACCCTGAAGAGGACCGACAGGCCAAAGGCACAGGAGTCACAAGTGGACCTAGAGCAGCTCACCATGATGGAAGCCCCATGGTGGTAAAGATGCAGTGAAGACACTGTACTTGGCAGGAAGAGAGTCTGGAGCTTTTTGTAGCCCGAAGATCTCTGGAGTGCAGAGCCAACATGCCTTGGCAGTGGCAAGTCGACGCGGTGCACAGGGGTTCGATCCCAGGAGTTGCAGAACCACCACCTGTATTGCTGAGACTTTCGAAGTCCGTGTGACGCCAGGAGCAGTAAACCCGTCAGCCTCATTGCAGCACCTGCAGATGCAGGGGAGTGACTCCTTCTCTCCAAGGGAGATTATTTCAGGTGTCTTTCATGCCCACAGGTCTGTTGAAGAGCCTGGAAGAAGCACAGACATAGATGATGAAGAAGACTTGCAGAACAGTGAGACCAGGAGCAGCCGTAGTCTTAAATGATGCAGTCTCGTTCCATTTGAAGTCTAGTGTCCAGACGGTAGAAAAGTGACATGGTTTCATGCTTTTTTTGTCGCAGACAAATCTGAAGACCTAACCACAGGTAAACCCTTAAATACCCTAGGAAAGGGGTTAGGTGACTCAGGTGTCCCTCCCAGAGGAGGGTTTGGACAGGGGCGGGATACTTCCAAGTCCTTTGTCCAGTTTCACACCAGAGTGGGAGCCAAGGGCTTTCTGAACTGGTTCAACCCGTAGTATGCAAGGAGGGCATTAAATGTCCCCTTCAAAGCAGTGTGGTGGCGATAGCAAGCGACCCCACCCCAGCCCAATACACTAAGTTCTGTCTGGGAGGTGGTCACACCTCCCTGTGGCAGGCAAACTATTGTTCTACCTTCCCCTGCTTGAACTCAGCTCAACAGCAGGAGGGCAGAATCGTGTCTGGCGTTGGCAGCAGCACTAGCTTGCTGGCAGACCCTGGAAGAGTGTTACCGGGAGTACTGGAGGATTCTGGAAGAATCATACCCCAGTGTTGGGGTATGATTCCAACATGTTTGATACCAAACATGCCCAGGTTTGGCCCAGCCATTAAATAGTTAGCAATCGCGTAACAACGGATGACCACCATATATATCAAAATGGCTGCCTACACTTACAAAGCCTGGAGAATCAACTCTGGGGTTTGTAGTGGTGTCCTGCTCATGCAGGGTCCCCACGCACTTCTAACCCATCACCTTGCCTTCAGGATTGAAAGGGCTGACTTATAGGTTATAAATGGAGTGGCCGCAGATATAAGAAAACTTGTATGTGTCGTAATGATGCTAGCGCCAGCTTACACAGGCTGCAATGGCAGGCCTGTAGTCACAGTTTAACCCCTTCAGTGCCCATGACGAGCTGGACTCGTCATGGGCCGCGGTGGCGCTGTGCCCATGACGAGTCCAGCTCGTCATAGACCCCGCCCGCTAATGCAACGGCCGGCACTGGGCGGGGAAAGGGGCGGGCACTGAAGGGGTTAAGTGGTCTCTCATGGGTGGCACAATACATGCTTCAGCCCATGGGAGACCCCTGTTGTATCTGTTCCCTGAGTACCTTAGTATCATATGCTAGGGACTTAAAAGGGTTCACCAGTAGCCAATTGTGGAGGTATAGTAGTACTTACAATGTCAAATTTACGGAGGAAGCACAGTGACTGGGGTCCTGATTAGCGAGATCCCAGTCAGACTAGTCAAAAACACATAGTGAAACCAGCAAAAAGTGGGGGAAACCATGAAAGCAGATCCTTCTTTCCTACAGTCTGCCTCTAAAATCTAGGCAATCTCTCCCACGTTTAAAAAAAAAAAAGAATTTGAAAACGGGGAGGAAGATCCATGAGCTGTGAGAAATGAAGACTGTCATATACATTATAACTGAGAGAACATTTGTTTATTGACAGATGTGTCCCCTTCAATAACTTACAACTGTAAGAGTACTTAGGCTGCAGTGGACCTGCACAAAATTCATGAGATCCCTCTTCAACCTCAGTATGTGAAATCTGACCCTAACACCTAAACCCAGGGACAGATTACAGTTCCCCGTAACTACCTTTATAATAAAAACTGATACAAGCATGGAAGTGCCTTTCATCCACACACAATTGTATTACCCATTAAAGTTTAAAAATAGAACTGAAAGCCCCAAACCCATTGCGTCAATCAGTAACAGAAATAAGGATAATTAATACACATGAGACTATGCCTAAAATCTCTCATGCATCCTCTCCTTACTACCTCTTTCTAATCTTCCCCGAAATGCGTATTTAGTTTTTACGTTCATACTATGGTGCTTACTGTCCAGGTAGGTGGCAAGAAAGCAACACTCTCTCGACCAATGGGGATAGTCTATTGGGTATCAAACTCAGGCCCACTTATTGCCAGACTGGGGCAGTACCCAGATTGCCACAGATAGGAATATGTCTACTTGCCACTCCATATACAACAAATGTTTGAGGCCTAGATCCTGGACTCATTAAACCACGACAATCTGTTATATGTCCTACATTGAGTAGGGTACTGCACAAAGTAATCACCCTAGTGATGCATTTACCTTGTGCATGGTTTGTTTCTGCCTCACTACAATTACGTTTTAGAACTCTGGGAACAGCTGACTGTCTCATTGGTTATGTTCCAAAAACAGATGGCAATGTCTCATCAGGGCTAAAAGAAGACATTTCTGCAGTTGACCCAGTGATATAGCCATGTTAATAACTTTAGTCTGGCTAATGAAGTAAGGAGTCAGGGTTTCCTCCTGAAGTTTTGTTTGTCTTGAATAGCACTTCATAAAAATTGCAGTATATAACAAGACTGTTTTTTTAAGGTCTCAGTAAAGGACAGCTTTAGCTGTCTGTACATAGGGACTGCTGTGATCGGCTTTAGACCTTCTTGCTCATGATTGGATGGCTTTCTTGTCTATCACCCTACAAACATTGCTGCTTTACATTGCCTCTGTTTGGATGAGTTGTATTCTCCCATTGCTTTTGTTGCTCTCTTCCCAGTTCATGTTCTCCTCATCATTCCTTCTCCCCCTGTCTTTCTGCTTTCACGTTTGTCCTCTGCTCCCTGTTCTTTTTTAACTTTAGCTATGTTTTTTCCTCCAAGTGTTTTTACTCTCTCTAATTGACTTATCTCTCTGCAAACACCTGGTTCTCCCTTAACTTGCCCTGTCCCACTCGCCATTCTTTAGTATTTCATTTTTTCTTAGTGGCTGGCATTTGCGAAGTGCTGCCAGTCCACTTGTATTTTTTGTATTTTTGTGCTTTTGCTCTCTTTATTTGAAATGTATCGATCGAAAATGGTCATTGGCCACGGTAACAAAGAAGGCTTATTTGAGTCTGTCATTTCTACAAAACTGCCATTAAAAATACAGCAGTCCATTAAAGGCAGATGAGTCTCTTAATTTCGAATGGGCTTTAGTTGGCTTTGCTGATACTTTAAAAACATTTTTAAGATACAATCTGTCTGTTGCAGAATTTACTGTCACAACTTAAATTTTCTAAATATAGTTTGATCATTAATAAAATAGTTATGTTGGGCCAGAAGCATCTTGCCATTTTGTCTTTGGAAATGTATGTGCTGCTCATTTCTTGGATTGCAACTATAGGACATCCATAAATTGGCCTAGTCGTAATCTACATTTAGACTGCCAGCATTATTATTGGCAGTGCTTGAGAAAGACAGTTTGTTTTTGGGTTTATTTACTAATTTGTTTTGTTCTTTGTTTTGTGTAGGTGCCATGGGCTGGTTATCAGAATAGGTTTACTGTAGATCCTCGACTTGTGACTCATCCAGCTGCTATGGCATACAACATGAACTTACTACAAGCTCATGGACGGGGGTCTCCTATTCCTTATGGTGTTGGACATCATTCACCTGTTAATGTTGGTCAACAGGGCAGCCAGCAGCAGCCTCCTGTTCAGGAAAAAGATCAGCAGGAACACATTCGAAATGGTAAGCCCTGGCTGGTTTAGCAGTGAAAGCAAAGCTGATTCAAAAAGTCAAATGTTCATGGGTAGTAATTATATAAGTATTTGTTTAAAGAAAAGCTAAATATTACCTTTTTTGACCAAGGTATATTTTATTTTCTTTAACAAGATTATTTAACAGATGTTAGTGAGTAGGTTACAGTACTCATTGCCCTGATGGAGTTTGTATCAGGCATTGTTATTTGCGGGTTCTTCTGCTCTTGTCAGGATCTTATCGCCATCTTCTTTTGCCTTCTCAACAGTTACTTCACTTGACAGTTTACATAGCCCACTGCCATGTGACATATAGGGCTAAAACTACATAAGCGGTATAGCACAAAACCTGGGATTCGCTTTGTGGCACTCTCTCTGCCAGGGCCTCCTCATGGTTTATGCTTACCACATCCCCATAAGTCGAAAAATAAATGTTCGGCTCACTAGTAGATCAGGAGGGTCTGGGCCACAGCAGGTCAGTCTAACACCATCTACGAGTCCTATACACAGATCCTACTCACCAACAGATGTAAATATTGCAAAATAAAGAAGGGTCTATGGTAGTATCATGTTCTTGTTTATTGTACAGGTGTGGACGTTACTGGTGAACATGCCCTTCCAAAGTGCCCCCCCTCCACCAGACACTCTGCTGTAGCCCAAATAGCCTCCAGCACGATCTGAATGAGTTGGTTGTGCTCCTTGCCATGTAGGTGAACTCTCTCCATTATAAAGCTCCACAACCTCTGATTGTTTTGACTGACTCATTCAGCATGATGTGAGGAGCTCCATTGGGCAGACTGAGCGTGTTAGAACTTTAGACTAGACTATGGAGGTTCTTGGTACCTCGGCACGTCATTCCTCCATGTGAACCCCAGCACCTTCCCCCTCATTTATAATGAGAATATATGGGTCTGGCAATGCTCTTGACTCCAGAGTTTTTTCTGAAATAGCAGGAAGCTGTTTTAATTTGAGCCTAAACTCCCCACCCCCATGCCAAACTAATGATGCTCATAACCAGCTGCAGTTTATATGATGGGTTCCCAAAATCTCCCACCTGCTCTATGGATGAACGAGTGCCCACAGCAGAAGTCTTAACGGCTGCTGAAGAGGCACCCTGAGAAGAATGGCAGTGACATTGTACAGTTGCCATAGAGCGAACACCCAGTGTTGTGCTTTGTTGTGCATTGCAGGGGAAGGTGAGACAGCAGGGAGAGGAGTCATGGGTAGCAGTGCTGAGAAGAGCCCCTGCTTGGTGTCATGCCAGATGCAGCATTACATACTGTTTAAGCCGTTTGTATGTATATGGTATTTCTTTAGCATAATCCTAGCCAAAAGGCAGTAGAGCATTGTATATGCTCAAAGACCCACACAAAGCCAACAAGTGGTTGAAGCTGTAGCTGGATTATCGACTCTTAATGTATTGTGATGTAGTGTTCTTTAAAGAGGTGAGTCCTCAACTCTTTCCTAAACTGGGGCAGCGTTGGGACAGTCCTGATAGATAAAAGGATGTTGCTCCAGATCCTTTTTTTGTTTTTGTTTTTTTTTATTACTTTATTGGCATTTACGAATCATTACAGGCAGTTGTTTAAGAACAGGGAAAAATACCAGTGGTACATATATCCCCCCACCCTCCTCCCATTTCCCAAGATAGCCGATAAAACAAAAGGTAATCACATTCACCATTTGAAGGAGGTTGTTCCTGATAGTTCTATCGGCCAGTGGTTCCCAATCTGTGTGCCGTGACTCCTTGGTGCGCCGTCAGAATTAGCCTGGGGAGCCACGCATCAAGCACTTTAATGCATTTAATGTTGAAGGGTTTGTTGGCTTCAGTTAAACTAATTAGCCTTAAACATATGATGTCGATGATTTATAAGTGACATGCATACAGCTGGAAACGTAGTGCTTAATTGATAGCACGTCGAGGGAGATGACCTGCACATTTCACTGGATCCTCACATTCCAACACTGCCAAAGTAAGCCGAAGACACCTGATTTATTTTGTTAGACTCGTTGATGCTTTAATTTTTTTCCAAATGCATTTTACACCAATGCAAGTTATCAGGAAAGTACGAACGTCTCTCATAAAAATGGTTATCCTCCCCAAACTTCTGTACTTATTTATGAATAGCCCATATTATACTGGCAGACATTTTTTTGCAGTTTTACGCACAGAGATGATTAGACTAACATGGAGCGGCAAACACAACCAAGATTGAAATGGGATATGCTTACTAGACCATACTCCCAGGGAGGTTTTGACATTCCCAACCTAGAACTATACTATAACTGCGCGCAGACTGATTATGTGCATTATTGGTTCCATCCCCCTAAATACATGCTGCATGTGACAGTAGAACAATGGCTTACAGACCCGATAACCCTGGAGGGAGCTATATTAAGTATGCATAAGCTTCGAGAGGCTGACCCCACGTCTGTCACATGTACAGTGAAATCTTGCCAGCGTATAGCCGGACTGATGCAAGTCCCTATGCTGTACTCACCTCTGCTTCCTTTAGTATATCATCCAAAGAGGCTGGTGCTACAGGAGGGTGCCTTCAAAAAAATTAAAAGCAAGTTTGACGTAAGATGTTGGGGTGACCGGTAAATGAATGGAAAGTTCCGCACACTGCCGCAGATGTCTACGAAATCAACACCCTCCCCTATGGACATCTTATTTTTTAGGCTGTGGCAAGGTATTAAAGAGGATACATGCTCTTATCCGCAAGAGTTAACTCCCCTACATATGATGTTACGATGTGAAACGGCTGCACACTTAGTGTCTGTACTATTTCACGGTATATACACCAATCAGGTCCTAGAGCAATGCACCGCAAGAAAAAAATGGGCAACGGACATTGGGCATTAAATAACAGACAAACAATGGGCCTTTTGCTGTACACAAACAGAACAAGTATCGTCCAGCAGTCGTTTGTGCATTACTCATTATCAATATCTGAAAGAGACACGTTAGTGATAGATTCCTTACCCTAGAATATCCCCAGGCGTCAGACTGGATCCAGAAAGTTTTCGTCAGCAGTATCCCTGCGCGTCGGCAGGCATCGTCGTACGGCTCCGCATACATCACTGGCTTCATATCCGCCGAGATGACGACATCGAAGCTACTTAGACGCGCCCACGCGCGCTGTCAGTTCTTTGTTTTTCCGCGCAGCAGCGCAGATCAGAGAGAGAGCGGTACCCCTAGTTAAAAAAGTTTTAACTTGGTTTCGGACAACTTGTTTTGCCGAGTACTTGACTCCTGGTGCAGTAGGGATGCCCGGGTTTAAGCCCTGTAGGGCCTGCCGCTGAAACATGTCGGTAGCGGACCCTTTTGATGTGTGTTTCTTCTGCTTGGGGCACACCCATGACCCCGAGGCGTGCCCCGATTGCCGGGCCATGGCGCCGCAAACTTTGCGGGAGCGTTCCTGCAAGTTGTTGGAGGTGCGGCAATCGGTTCCGCGTTGATCGAGGTACCGTTTCCATGGGAGATCTAGGGACCGGTCGCGGAGCCATCAGCATCGCTCGTCTGAATCGGGGACAGGTAAGTCTAGGCGCCAAAAAAAGTCAAAGAAGCGACGTCGCTCTTTCTCTAGCCGTCGCGGGATGCAGTGGAGGGGGCCGGCGGTTACTCCCCCGCGACTCCCCTCTGTTTTTGCCTGCGGCCACCCACCCTTTCCGAGTCCGCACACGACTTCGGACGAGGTGCCGGCCTTGTGCCATTTGTTTGCCCTGCCCTGCCCGGTCCCTCCGGAGCACCTTCGGGCCCTGGGATCCGTCCGGGACCTGGCCTCTGCTATGCCGGCACCATATCAAAATGTCACATAAGGTAGTGGTGGATGTGAGAAGTTGGCCTGATATATGATGTCACTAATTCTAGTGTACACCTTGTATCAGTCCAAACAACCCTTATGGTGATTGGTTGTAAAGTCAACCTTATAGACCAGCTATCCTAGTGGTAGCATGGACAAGAGCAGTCTTAGGCTAAACTCTGTATGGCATGTGAAGCCAGCTGTTATACCATATGTAATCCCTTGAATACCAAATGAAAGGACACCACAACAGATATATATAAAAATAGAATGTCTTTATTCTAGTCAAACCCTCAGCACTCTTTATGACATTCGAGGTAAGTACTACACAGTCTTATTTAAGCATACATTAAGTCACACAGGTAAGTAATACAGTTAGGCCCTAGGGGCCACGCAAACCATATACTAAGTAAGTGGTATAAGAACCACTGTCACGAACACAGGATAGGCCTAGGCCTAGGGAATCGCTGGGGCTACACTATACTACCAAAGGTTAGGAAGTGGGAGGCCCACGGGATTCAGGTGCAGAGTGGAAACACTCACGCGTAATGCGTAAAAGTCGATAGAAATAGAAGTTATTAGAATTTAACAGTTTTAGGACACTTCTGGAATAGCTAGGAAGTCGAGACTTGGAAACTATACCCTAGGATAGTCAATACCCTTGTGAGCACCGAAGTACTCAAGTTACCTAGCCCACGGGCTGCGGGTGCATAGGTGTGAACTTGCGTCGGGTTTCGTTGTTGACTCCTATGGATGCCTGAAGGAAAGTTGCTGACAGGCAGTCAGTGAAGAGTGTCCGGTGGATCCCAAGGATGGAATCAAGAAGGAAGGATACCTGCAAGCAGAAGGGATAGAGTCTAGGTCACCAGCCAGGAGCCGGGAAGGAACCAGGCGATGTCGTGAAGATGCAGGTGAAGAGGTGAAGCTTGTCGCAGCAGCCACGGGTACCAGGAGGCGTCAAGGACGACCAGGACCAGGAGGTGAGCTGTCCCACGAAGGCTCTTGCTGTCGGCAGCGTCGAAGTCGAGTCAGGACCCAACAAGCCTTGGCAAGCGGAACCCACGCAGGATGGAGGACTTGCTTCTGGTGCCGACCAGGAAGGTCTGGGGTGCTTCTCTTTCACAGAGGAGCGGGTGCCAGTCTGGAGGAGCCGGACCAGCAAGATGAAAACAAAGGTTCGTTGTCGCAGAGGTCACTAGCCAACGGGCCAGCAACCGGACAACACGTCGAGCAACTCAGTTGCAGAAGGGCCCCACGCAGAACACGTGAAGTGTGGGGAGCTGATCTTCTTTGCAGTTGGTGCTCGGGATGGGGGCTTCTCAATTCCCCAAGCACAGCCTCGAGGAAGCCTCAGAAGTCGCGCTAGTCAGTTACTAGCCACTTTTCCCAAGTCGCCGGTCCCACGTCCCTCGTCGCCTCCACGGGTCTCAGCTTCGCTGTAGATGTGGATCTGGGTCAGAGGTGTCTGGAAGTCTCGGCGCTGGTCAGTCTCTGCAGTCGTCCCTCGTAGGATCAGTCGCAAAGCAAGCAGAGGTCGCTGGATGGTGCCTGGTTGCCCAGGGTGGTCACTCCTTGGCCACAAGGGAGATTTCTTCAGTCTTCTTCCTAAGGTCGAATGTCGAAGGTCCAGAGTTTCTGTACAAGTTGCAGATTCAGGTTAATCTAATTTAGCAGGGCTCAGCTACCTACTGATATACTGGGCTAGTGAGCTGGGTTACCTGCAAGGTCCCTCCTATGGGTTGGACCAGGAAGGGGAGTGGTTACACCCCCTTTCCTTTGTCCAGTTTCGCGCCAGAGCTGGGGCTGGAGTGCCCCAGCGCCGATTTGAACTGGACTATGCATGGGACACCTTGTGTGCCCCAGGCAGTGTCTAGTTTCTTTCATCCCTCCCTGCCCCAATACACTAACTCCTGTCTGGGGTGGTGCTCGCACCTCCCAAGGCAGAAAACCTATTGTCCAAGCCTCCCTCGCTGGAAGGACTCCCAGCAGCAGGAGCTCAGACTTGTGTCTGTGGCAGCAGCATCCATTTTGTGATGCTGGGGCTCTGGTTAACATTAACCGGGTAAGTAGGTTTCAACATGTCTTCTCCCTCTAGAAGGGAGGAATAATATCCTCATTGGCAGAAATGGTATGGGGGTATTATTCCAAAGGTAAAAGATTCCTTACCTTAGAATATCCCCGGCGTCAGACTGGATCCGGAAAGTTTTTCGGCAGCAGTACCCCTGCGCGTCCGTAGGTGTCGTCGTTCGGCTCCGTGTACGTCAATGGCGTTGTAGTCGCCGAGATGACGTCGCTGGAGCTACTGAGACGCACCCACGCGCGCAGTTCTTTATTTTTCCGCGCCAGCAAGCACAGATCCATAGAGAGCGGTCCCCCAGTCATTTTTAGGTCTCTCCTATTCTATCCTGCAGGGATCGATAGGCGACATTATAATAAGCAGTCCGAAAAGTCTACCTAGCTGCGGATCGCGTACAGTTCATGTGAACACAATCACGCGCATTGGCAACAACTGCCACAACCACGCGCATTCTTTACAGCTTCCATTTTCTACCAGACACTTAGGCGTTTGCATGAAAAAAATCTTTAGGTATGGTTATAGTCTAGGAAACGCAACATGCATTTAATGTCCCTGTCTTTGTCCCATTTCAATTCTGCAAGTGTGGTAGAAATGTTCGGGTCCGAAAGGTTTCTTTCGAATTGAAAGCTAAAAATGTACATTCTCATCCTTAAGGCACATATCCAAATGAGATGGGCTCATGGAACTGAATCTATCGGGTACACATACTGCCCCTGCATTATAGAACAAGCATTGGCATAGCAAATAGGTCTCGCTTTTGGGACCTTATAAGTATTTAGTTATGCAGCACAATATCCAACTGTTGCATGGGTAAACACGTATAAGGTCCCAAAAGCGAGACCTATTGGCTATGCCAATGCTTGTTGTCTCTGTTTTCAAGTATATATGTCACTCTACAGGTGCATAGGGATGCCCGGTTTTATGTCCTGCGAGGCCTGTCCCCGCACGATGTCGGTGACGGACCCGCACCGTGAGTGTCTCTACTGCCTGGGGCGCGACCACGACTCCGGGTCGTGCCCCCACTGCCGGGCCATGGCTCCGAAAATTTTGTGGGAGCGGTCCTGAAATTGGCTGGAGGTCCCGGAGTCGGCTCCGCGCTTTTCAAGGTCCCGGTCCCGTGGGAGGTAAGGGACCGGCCACGGAGCCATCACCATCATTCGAAGTCTTCGCACTCGGAGTCCGGTAAGGCGAAGTACAAGAAGACAAAGCAGCATCGTCGCTCTTCTCCTTCCCCTAGCCAGTCGCGTGACTCTGCTAAGGGTGCAGAAGGCGTTGCTCTGGCAGAGCCTATGTAGTTGCCGATGGCCTACCAGCCCTTTCCGGGTCCATCGGCGACATTGGCACAGCTGCAGGAGTTCCTGTCAGACATGGCCGTGTCTTCGGACCGTCCGGCCCCGCCGGTGCGCCTGCTGGCCCGGCTGGGGGTCCTCGTTCTTCAACGTCACCGGCTACGGCCACAACGTCGACTGCGACACCGGCCTCGACTCTGAGGGACCCCCATGAATCCAGGCCTGGATCCCCGCCCATGCTGGTTGGCCCTGTAAGACCTCCACCAGCAAGTCTATGGCCGGAAGGGTGTCTACCGATGCCGATTCTGATGCTGTTTGGGGACATCTATCTCTATATTCACGGACGTCCATATGTTCCACCTGTTCAGCAGGCTGTGGAGGACGGGGAGGACTGGGAGGGGTCTGAGGACCCTCTCGCAGCTCAATGCGAGTTAGACCCGGACTGGGATGAGGATCCGAGGGATGCAGGCGACCAGGTTTATGTTCCGGAACCTGACCTGTCTCCTTCTACCGTGGCTACAGAGGAGGGTAGTTCATATTCTATGGTGTTGCGCAGGGCAGCCGAGGCTCTCCACCTCGAGCTCCCTCCTGACAGAGGTGCTTTGGCCAGCTTCTGCTTCTAAGGAGCTGCTGCTGCCCTTTAACGATGCACTCTCAGACTTTCTTTTGGGCACCTGGTCAAGGCCCAACACGGGAGCTCCTGTGGATAAGAACGTGGCCCGACGCCACCATCTGGCCCCGGGCTACCCAGTTTTCCTCTCCCAACCCCCCCCCCCCCTCAAAACACCCCCCCCACACCAAGAGCTTGGTTGTCCAAGCCTCTGCATCCCCAAGCGTGTTCCGTTCCGCACCTCCGGACAGGGAATCCAAGAAACTTCAGCAGGTTGGGAAGAAAAATGTTTCTTCCGCCAGTTGAGGACTGCGTTCTGTGAACACCGCATGTCTCTTGGGCCGTTATTCCCATTCTGTGTGGGATACGGTTGCGCAAGTGCTGCATCAGTGTCTGGTGGAGGCTCAGACGATACTCTCCCAGGCTAGGCCTGCGTCCTATCTTGGACCTTCGGAATGTCAATCACTTCCCCTGGAAGGAGAAGTTCAAGATGCTCACACTTGCTCAGGTCTTGTCTGCCCTCGACCCGCATGACTGGTTGGTAGAGTTAGATCTGCAAGTTGCTTATTATCATATCCCCGTCCTGCCGGCCTACCGGCGTTACCTGCGATCCATGGTAGGGTAGAAGCATTTTCAGTTTACCGTGCTTCTCTTTGGCCTTACAAGCACTCCTCGGGTGTTCACCAAAGTGATGGCAGTGGTCGCAGCTCATCTGCGCAGATCAGGGGTATCAGTCTTCCCCTATCTCGATGACTGGTTGTTGAAGACGGGCTCGCCCCAAACAGTCGTCTCCCACCTCCGGACTACGGCCGACCTCCTGCATTTGCTGGGGTTCTCCATCAACGTGCCGAAGTCGCACCTGATTCCCTCTCAGAAGCTCCTCTTCATCGGAGCGGTTCTGGACACGGCACAGTTTCGGGTCTATACTCCCGAACAACGAGTCCGGGACATTCGGGCTATGATTCTGATCTTTCAGCCCTTGTCTCGGGTTTCGGTTAGGACGACCTTGAGGCTGCTGGGCCTCATGGCCTCCTGCATCCTGCTCACCAGCCATGCCAGATAGCATATGCGGGCTCTGCAGTGGGACCTGAAGTTCCAGTGGGGGCAGCATCAGGGGAACCTGTCTGACTACGTTCAGATGTCAGAGGGCACTGCACGACAATTGCAGTGGTGGCTCACGAATCAGCATTGGGTCAGCGGCAGATTCCTCTCCCTTCCCCAACCGGAGCACACAGTGGTGACGGATGTGTCTGGGATGGGCCGTTATTCCCATTCTGTGTGGGATACGGTTGCGCAAGTGCTGCATCAGTGTCTGGTGGAGGCTCAGACGATACTCTCCCAGGCTAGGCCTGCGTCCTATCTTGGACCTTCGGAATGTCAATCACTTCCTCCGGAAGGAGAAGTTCAAGATGCTCACACTTGCTCAGGTCTTGTCTGCCCTCGACCCGCATGACTGGTTGGTAGAGTTAGATCTGCAAGTTGCTTATTATCATATCCCCGTCCTGCCGGCCTACCGGCGTTACCTGCGATCCATGGTAGGGTAGAAGCATTTTCAGTTTACCGTGCTTCTCTTTGGCCTTACAAGCACTCCTCGGGTGTTCACCAAAGTGATGGCAGTGGTCACAGCTCATCTGCGCAGATCAGGGGTATCAGTCTTCCCCTATCTCGACGACTGGTTGTTGAAGACGGGCTCGCCCCAAACAGTCGTCTCCCACCTCCGGACTACGGCCGATCTCCTGCATTTGCTGGGGTTCTCCATCAACGTGCCGAAGTCGCACCTGATTCCCTCTCAGAAGCTCCTCTTCATCGGAGTGGTTCTGGACACGGCACAGTTTCGGGTCTATACTCTCGAACAACGAGTCCGGGACATTCGGGCTATGATTCTGATCTTTCAGCCCTTGTCCCGGGTTTCGGTTAGGACGACCTTGAGGCTGCTAGGCCTCATGGCCTTCTGCATCCTGCTCACCAGCCATACCAGATAGCATATGCGGGCTCTGCAGTGGGACCTGACGTTCCAGTGGGGGCAGCATCAGGGGAACCTGTCTGACTACGTTCAGATGTCAGAGGGCACTGCACGACAATTGCAGTGGTGGCTCACGAATCAGCATTGGGTCCACGGCAGATTCCGCTCCCTTCCCCAACCGGAGCACACAGTGGTGGCGGATGTGTCTGGGATGGGGCGGCCACATGAGAGAGGCGGAGATCAGAGGCCTCTGGTCTCCGGTGGAGTCCCGGCTTCATATCAACCTTCTGGAGGTTCAGGAGATCCTTCTTTCACTGAAGGCATTCCTTCCCTTTGTCAAGAGGAAGGTGGTGCAGGTGTTAACAGACAACATCTGAAAGAGACGCGTTAGTGATAGATTCTTTACCTTAGAATATCCCCAGGCGTCAGACTGGATCCGGAAAGTTTTCGTCAAAAGTACCCCTGTACGTAGCCGCCGAGATGACGTCGTTGGAGCTTCTTAGACACGCCCACGCGTGCTGACGTCAGTTCATTCTTTTCTGCGCAGCAGCACAGATCTGAGAGAGAGCAGTACCCCTAGTAAAAAGTTTTAACTTGATTTCTGACAACTTGTATTGTCGAGTATTCGACTCCTGGTGCAGTAGGAATGCCCGGGTTTAAGTCCTGTGGGGCCTGCCGCCGGAACATGTCGGTAGCGGACCTGCACGACGTGTCTCTCTTTTGCTTGGGGCACACCCATGACCCCGAGGCATGCCCTGATCGTCGGGCCATGGCGCCGAAAGCTTTGCGGGAGCATTCCTGAAAGTTGTTGGTGGTCCGGCAATCGGTTCCGTGCCGATCGAGGTCCCGCTCCCGTGGGAGGTCGAGGGACCTGTCGCGGAGCAATCAGCATCACTCGCCGTAATCAGGGACAGGTAGGTCATGGCGCAATAAAAAGTCGAAGAAGCGACGTCGCTCTTCTTCTACCCCTCACAGGGCGCGGTGGAGGGGGCTGGCGGTCACTCCCCCGCGGCTCCCTTGGAGCCTCGGTTGTTGCCTGCGGCCTACCCACCTTTTCCAGGCCCACACACGACTTTGGATGAGGTGCAGGACTTTGTGTCGGCCTTACGCCATTTGTTTGCTCCATCGTGCTCCTCCCGAGCGCCTTTGGGCCCGCAGACCCGTTGGGTGGATCTTCCCCCGTGCCACCGCCTTTGGCCTCAGCTATGCCGGCACCATACCCTGTGGCGCTGCCGGCTCTGGCCTCGGCGACGCCGTCAACACCGGACGGCGCCGAACCTGGGTTGGTCTCTTACCCCCCGATTCCCTTTCTTGGCGGGGAGTTTGTCCCGTTTCCCCGGGTACCTTCCATACCGGCCTCCTCAACAACCGGTGGACAAAGGGGAGTAAATGGAGGAGTCTGAAGACCCTCTTGCAGCTCAATGCGAGGATGAGCCTGAATGGGAAGGCGATATGGAGGGTCCAGTGGATCTGGACTTCTCTCCACATCCTGGTACACTGTCCCCCCTCTTCCGTGGCTACGGAGGAGGTTGGGACTTTTTCAGTGGTGTTGCGTAGGGCGGCTGAGGCTCTTAACCTCGATCTCCCTTCTGTACCTATCAGGACCAATCTCCTGACCGAGGTGCTGCAGCCACCGTCCTCCACCGCGGAGCCGCTGCTGCCCTTCAACGAGGCGCTTACTGACATCCTGTTGAGCACCTGGACCAAACCTAACTCAGGGGTCCCTAAAGATAAGGGTGTGGCACGCCATCATCGCCCGGCGACCCCAGCTTTCTCACACAACACCCGACACCTGAGAGTCTGGTTTTCCAGGCTTCTGCCTCGCCGAGCACATTCCCTTCTGCTCCTCCGGACAAAAAATCTAGGAAACTGGAGCAGTTTGGGAAAAAGATTTTCACTTTTGCCAGTTCCGGGTTGCGAGCGGTGAATACTGCGTACCTGTTAGGCCGCTATTTCCATTCTGTCTGGGACACTGTGGCACAGGTGCTGTCTCAGTGTCCTGTGGAAGCACGGGCTGTTCTCTCTCAGGCCATTACCGAAGAGAGGGATGCTGCTAAATTTACTATCCGTTGTCGGCTTGACGCGGCCGATTCCCACGTTAGGGCACTTTCCACAGCAGTGGCGCTCCACCGTTAAACTTGGCTGAACTACTGGCTTCTCCGGGGATGTCCAGAACACTTTGTTGGGCATGCCCTTTGATGGCACTCGCCTCTTTGGTGACAACGCTTTAAGGACACTCTGGCTACGGCCCAGTCCTTGGGTCTCGCTACGACTTGTACTCCCTCGGGGTCCACTTTTCGTTCTTTTCAAGGTCAGGGTCGAGGCGCCCAAGCGCGTTCCTTTCAGACCCGCAAGCATGCACAGCCGCAGTCTCAGTGCAGCCGCGGATGTGGGACCCTCCGTGGTGGGTCCCGAGGACAGCGGGCGGGTCAATCCACCACCGCCCCTACCGCCGCCGCCTCAAAACCTTCGTAGTCCAGTGTTTCAGACCCACCAGACGCCAGTGGGTGGCTGGGTTCGCCATCACCTTCTCCACTGGCGCACCATCACCTTGGACAGGTGGGTTCTGCAAATAGTCCAAAGGGGCTACTCCCCCCCCCCCCCCCCCACCCCTCTACCCCCCTTCAAGTCTACCCCTCCAGCCATGCCACCTCAGTACCACCGCATGTCGGGGATCACTTGTCACTTCTCCAGCAGGAAGTTGCGGCCCTCTTGGCCAAGGGGCCATCGAGCGTGTTCCAACGCCAGAAGAAGGTCGTGGTTGTTATTCCCACTACTTCTTGGTTCCAACGAAAGACAAGGGCCTGCGTCCTATCTTAGACCTCCGGAACGTTAATCGCTTCTTCCGGAAGGAGAAGTTCAAGATGCTTACGCTTGCTCAGGTCTTGTCTGCCCTAGACCCGCAAGACTGGCTGGTAGCTTTGGATTTGCAGGATGCCTATTTTCATATACCCATCCTGCCGGCCCACCGGCGTTACCTACGGTTCACGGTAGACCACGAGCATTTTCAGTTCACCGTGCTCCCTTTCGGCCTTACCAGTGCCCCTCGGGTGCTCACGAAAGTGATGGCGTTGGTCGCAGCTCATCTGCGCAGATCAGGGGTTTCAGTCTTCCCCTATCTCGTCGACTGGCTGTTGAAGGCGGGCTCTCCCCAGGCAGTCGTCTCCCACCTCCAGACTACGGCCGACCTCCTGCATTTGCTGGGGTTATCCATCAACGTGCCGAAGTCGCACCTGATTCCTTCTCAGAAGCTCCTCTTCATCGGAGCGGTTCTTGATACGGCGCAGTTTCGGGTTTATCCTCCCGAACAGCGAGTCCGGGACATTCGGGCTATGATTCCGATCTTTCTGCTCTGGTCCTGGGTTTCGGTCAAGAAGACCCTGAGGCTGCTGGGCCTCATGGCCTCCTGCATCCTGCTGATCTATCATGCCAGATGGCATATGCGGGCTCTGCAGTGGGATCTGAAGTTCCAGTAGATGCAGCATCGGGGAAACCTGTCCGACTACGTCCGAATCTCGGAGGGCACTGCACAGGACTTGCAGTGGTGGCTCACGGACCAGCGCTGGGTCAGCAGCAGATCCCTTTCCCTTTCCCAACCGGAGCACACAGTAGTGACGGATGCGTCCCTCCTGGGATGGGACGGCCACATGGGAGAGGCGGAGAGCAGAGGCCTCTGGTCTCTGGCAGAGTCCAAGCTCCAGATCAACCTTTTGGATCTCAGGGCGATCCTACTTGCACTGAAAGCATTCCTTCCCTCTGTCAAGGGGAGAGTAGTGCAGGTGTTCACAGACAACACCATCGCCATGTGGTACTGCAACAAACAGGGCGGGTGGGGTTGTGGACCCTATGTCAGGAGGCTCTACGTCTCTGGACGTGGCTGGTACGTCAAGGCATTACCTTGGTGGTTCAACACCTGGCAGGTACCCTGAATGCCAGGGCGGAGGAACTCAGCGGCAGGTGCATGTTGGCTCACAAATGGCGTCTTCACTCGGACAAGGTCTATTTCAGCAGTGGGGAGAACCTTGGTTAGATCTATTCGCCACCGAAGAGAACGCGCAATGTCAGCAGTTATGCGCGTTGGAGTTTTCAAGGCGGCACTCGCTCAGAGACGCTTTTCGTTGCGAGTGGAGTTGTGGTCTATTGTACGCCTTTCCGCCTATACCACTTCTACCCAGAGTGCTGAAGAAGATCAGCCCAAGTCATTCTTGTGGCCTCAGACTGGGCTTGAAGAGTTTGGTATCCTGAGCTACTCAGTATGCAATCCGACTGCCTCTTCGGGAGGATCTTCTGTCGCAGAAGCAGGGCAAGGTCCTCCACCCGAACCTGTCCAGCCTCCACCTACATGTGTGGCGATTGAGCGTCGACAGTTGATTCCGTTTGACTTACCTCCTGAAGTCTGTGATGTCATTCTGGCAGCCAGGCGTCCCTCCACTAAATCGGTATACGCCTGCAGGTGGAACAAATTTGTGGCATGGGGCACAGCAAAGGCTGTGGATCCCCTTTCTGTCCCTCTTTCAGAGGTCCTTTGTTCCCTTCTTTCTTTGGCCCGGCAGGGCTCTGCTCTGGGCACTATCAAGGGCTATCTTTCTGCAATCTCGGCCTTTCTCAGGCTTCCTGATCAGCCCTCTCTTTTCAAGTGCCCTGTTGTTAATAGATTTCTCAAAGGCATTACTCACCTTTTCCCTCCTATTCTGCTTGTGATGCCACAGTGGGACTTAAATCTGGTACTTGCCTTTTTGATGTGCGCTCCTTTTGAGCTGCTTCACAACTGTCCTTTTCGTTTATTAACTTTGAAGACTGCTTTCCTGGTTGCCATCACCTCTGCTTGGCACTTGAGTGAGCTCCAGGCTCTTTCCTGTAAGCCTCCTTTTCTGTCGGTTCATCCGGACAAGGTTGTGCTTCGTACTCATCCTTCCTTCTTGCCAAAAGGTTGTCACTGCCTTCCACATTGGGCAAACTATCGCCTTGCCCACTTTCTTTCCGCCTTCGCACCCTTCCAGAGAGGAAGAGAGGCTCCACCGTCTGGACCCAAAACGTGCGCTTTCATTTTATTTGACTCGCACACAACAGTTCCGGGTGGATGACCAGCTCTTTGTTGGCTAAGTAGGTGCCAAGAATGGCCGGGCTGTATACAAGAGGACCATCTCCCGCTGTGTCGTCTTGTGTATCAAAGCCTGTTATTGTCTGGCTACAAAGGAACCTCCTGTGGGGTTACGCACCCATTCTACCAGGGCGACAGCAGCTACTACTGCATTGGGACGTGGTGTCCCCCTGCAAGACATCTGTCAGGCAGCCACGTGGTCCTCGTTGCACATCTTTACTAAGCATTATTGCTTTGACAGTCAAGTCCGGAGAGACTGCTTCTTTGGTCGTTCTGTTCTCCGTGACTTTCTGGTGTGATCTTGGTTCACAGACCCACCACCGGGGTTGGTATTGCTGGGGTATCTATTCTAAGGTAAAGAATCTATCACTAACGTGTCTCTTTCAGGTGCACAAGTTACTTGTGTAACAATATATCTGTAAGAGACATTAGTTAGTGATAGATTCCTTACCGCCCCACCCATCCTCATCGTTCTGCGAACTGATTTCTAGGGTTAAGGTCATCCCTTTCAGGGCCCTAGTTTCAATGCACCAGTGGTCAGTATCTTACATGGCTCTGCATTCCTGGCGCAGAAAGTAGTGTACAGAACTGACGTCAGCACACGTGGGCGCACCTAAGTAGCTCCAGCGACGTCATCTCGGCGGCTACGACGCCAGCGACGTACGCGGAGCCGTACGACGACGCCTACCGATGCGCAGGGGTATTGCTGACGAAAAACTTTCTGGATCCAGTCTGACGCCTGGGGATATTCTAAGGTAAGGAATCTATCACTAACTAATGTCTCTTACAGATATTTCGTTACACAAGTAAGTAACTTGTGCTACGAGACAATGACTACCGCCACAGGTGTGGGTTGGCAGGGGCAGATTTCCTACATCTTTCCTGGAACTGCAATAATGTTAAGGAATATTGGCGGCAGGTGATTTTAGCATTGGAACAGATGACTTAACCCTCAATTGAAACTTCACCCATAGTAGCTCTTTTGGGTTATACAGAGGGCGTCGAGGTTGAATACCGGCACTTTTTGTCTTTAGGGCTTTTACTAGCCAAACGAAGAGTAGCATGTAGATGGGGACGAGGAAGGGCTCCTAAGTTTAAATACTGAATCAGGGACATGAAATTCTGGCAGGACCAAACACTCACTTATGCTCAATTGTTCCCAATAACTTCACACCACAGAGATATATGGAACCCCCCCAAGACACATCTCCTATCACACCCAGTAGACATTATGATTAACATCCAGGCAGGAGAATACGCATTAGATGCGAGAGCACCATGGACGAATATGGAACAAGGAGAATACATAGATGATTAGAAATATAAAGTATCTGAAAGAAACACGTTAGTTATAGATTCCTTACCTTAGAATTACCCCCAGGCGTCAGACTGGGTCCGGAAAGTTGTTTTTTCGTCAGCAGTACCTGTGTGCGTCGGAAGGTCGCATTGGTCGGCTCCGCCTCCGTCGTCCGCGTCATGGTCGCCGGGATGATGTCGCGGTAGCTACTTAAACGCCGCCCTCGCGCACTGACGTCAGTTCTTTATTTTTCCGCCAGCGCAGATCCGGGAAGAGCTGTACCTCAGTCATTTTTTGACTAACTTTCTCGACTTTTTACGACTTTTTTTTTCGAGTCTTCGACTCCTAAGGTGCATGAGGGATGCCCGGCTTCAAGCCATATGATTCCTGTTATCGGATGATGGGGTGACGGATTCACACCGCGTGTCTTTTTTTACCTGGAGCGCAACCACGACCCAAAGTCGTGCTCCCGATGGCGCCGAAAGCTTTGCGGCAGCGGTCCCAAAAGCCACCACCATTCCAGTTCCAAGTCTCCGAAGACTTCGTACTCAGGGTCGGGTAAGTCGAAGCATAAGAAGAAGTTGAAGAAGCATAAGAAGTCGAAGAAGCATTGTCGCTCTTGAACTTCTTCTCGTCGGTCTGCCAACCCGACGAGGCCCGCTGGTGGTGCCCCTCCCGCGGCTCCGTGCGCAGAGTCTGGTGTCGACCCCACGTTTCCCTTCCTTTCCGGGACCCGGAGCGACTCCCGCCCAGCTTTGTACGTTCTACAAGGAGATAAATGCCATCTTTGGGCGGCCAGAACCCGCTGGCGCGCCTTGGGGCCCAGCGGACTCAGTTAAGGTTCCTAGACCTTCTCCGCCGCTGCTCTGGCCCCAGCGCTGCAGGGCCCCCTTGGATCCAGGCCTGGATCCGGATCGGTGCCGGTTGACCTTATTACACCTCCACCGGCGTCGCTTCCTCCGGCACCACTTCCGCGTTCGACGCCGGTCGGCCCCCTGCCGGTATCGACACTGGCCTCCAACCCGACGTGGACCCGAGCCGGACCAGTGTCGTCCGATTCCGGATCCGGCGCAGAGAGGGGTTTTTATGCCCCTGTTCACTCCTGGGGCCCCTTTTCAACCAGAATGGCACCCAGATACTGAGGAGGAGGACTGGGAGGGGTCAAGTGACCCTCTAGCTGACCACGAGAGTGAGCAGGGTTGGAGAGAGGAACTGGGGGATGGCAGTGGTTTGGACACTTCGCCTGCCCTTGGCATGTTGTCTCCTCCTACCGTGGCTACGGAGGAGGGAGCGTCATACGCACTGGTGTTGCGTAGGGCGGCCGAGGCTCTTAACCTCGAGCTTCCTACGGTGACGTTCAGGACTAATCTCCTGACAAAGGTGCTTCAACCGGCTGCAAGCTCTCCGGAGCCCTTGCTATCGTTTAATGAGGCCCTCACCGACCTCCTTTTAAGCACATGGTCCTGGCCCAGCAAGGGGGCTCCTGTTGACAGGATGATTTCCCGATGCCACTGCCTGGCTCCGGGCGACCCCACTTTCCTTTCCCAACACCCCACCCAGGAGAGCTTGGTGATCCAAGCCTCCACTTCCAAAAGCGCCTTCCCTACGGTTCCACCAGAAGGGGAATCCAAGAAGCTGGACCATCTTGGAAAGAAAATGTTCTCTTCCGCCAGCTTAGGACTGCGGTCCGTAAATACCGCATGTCTCTTGGGCAGTTATTCCCACTCGGTGTGGGATACAGTGGCGCAAGTGCTGCCTCAGTGTCCTGAGGAGGCCTGAGCAGCGCTCTCCCAGGCTGTCACCGCCGGGAGGGATGCAGGGAAGTTTGCGATATGTTGTGGGCTGGATACCGCCGACTCTCTGGGCAGGACCATTTCAACGTAGCGCTTCATTGCTTCATTGAGGTCGACTGGTTTTTCAGGGGATCTCCAGAACACCTTGATGGATGTGCCCTTTGATGGACGTTGCCTTTTTGGCGACAAAGTAGACAACGACCTAGAGCGCTTCAGGGACTCATGGGCTACGGCCAAGTCCTTGGGCCTCTCCACCTTCCCTGCGCAGTCTGCTTTTTGCCCCTTTCGTGGCTATGGAAGGGGTGCCCCGCTACGTCCCACCCAGAGCCACAGGCCGCAGCAAGTTACCCAACCTTCGATCAGCGTGGGACGTGGGAACCAACGCCGTGCCTCTGGGGGCCAGCAGGCGGGCCAGTCCACCAACTTCCCCTATGCAGCAGCCTCCAAACCCTTCTAGTCCGACCTTTCAGGCCCATCAAACGCCAGTGGGCGGCCGGATTCACCATCACCTTCCCCACTAGCGCACCATCACGTCGAACAGGTAGGTTTTGCAAATAGTCCAAAGTGGCTACTCCCTCCCCTTTGAGACTACCCCTCCAGCCGTGTCACCCCGATACCACCGCATGTCGGAGGATCATCCGGCCCTTTTCCAGCAGGAAGTTTCGGCTCTCTTGGCTAAGGGAGCCATCAAGCAAGTTCCTGTCCCAGAAGTAGGTCATGGTTGTTAATCCCACTACTTTCTGGTTCTCAAGAAGGACAAGGGCCTGCGTCCTATCTTGGATCTCAGGAATGTCAACCGCTTCCTCCGGAAGGAGAAGTTCAAGATGTTGACGCTGGCTCAGGTCTGGTCTCCCCTCGACCCAGAAGACTGAATGGCAGCTTTGGACTTGCAGGACGCTTCTTTTAACATCCCCGTCCTGCCAGCCCACTGGCGTTACCTACCGTTCACGGTAGACCATGAGCATTTTCAATTTACTGTTCTCCCCTTTGGCCTTACCAGTGCCCCTCGGGTGTTCACGAAAGTGATGGCGGTGGTCATCTGCGCATATCAGGGGTGTCAGTCTTCCCCTATCTCAACGACTGGCTTTAGAAGGTGGGCTCGCCCCAGGCAGTCGTCTCCCACCTTCATACTACAGCCGACCTCCTGCATTTGCTGGGGTTCTCCATCAACGTGCCAAAGTCACACCTGAACCCCTCTCAGAAGCTCTTTTCATCAGAGTGGTTCTGGACACAACGCAGTTTCGAGTCTACCCTCCCGAAGAGAGAGTCTGGGATATTTGGGCCATGATTCTGATCGTTCAGCCTCTATCCAGGGTTTCGGTCAGAATGACTCTGAGGCTGCTGGGCCTCTTGGCCTTCTCCATCCTGTTGGTCGATCATGTCAGGTGGCATATGCAGGCTATGCAGTGGGACCTAAAGTGCCAGTGGGCGCAGCATCAGGGGAACGTGTTCGATGGCGTCAAGATCTCGGAGGGCACTGCTCAACAACTGCAATGGTGGCTCACGAACCAGGATTGGATCAATGGCAGATCCCTCTTCCTTCCCCAACCAGAGCACACAATGGTGAAGGACGCATTCCTTCTGGGATGGGGCGGCGAAATGGGATAGGCGGAGATCAGAGGCCTCTGGTCTCCGGCGGAGTCCGGGCTTCACATCAACCTTCTGAAGCTCCGGGTGATTCCTCTTGCACTGAAAGCATTCCTTCCCTCTGTCTGGGGAAGAGTAGTGCAGGTGTTCACGGACAACACCACCCCCATGTGGTACTGCAACAAACAGGGCGGGGTGTGGTCGTGGACCCTCTGTCAGGAGGCCCTTCGCCTCTGGACATGGCTGGAACATCGGGGCATATCCCTGGTGGTTCAACACCTGGCAGGTTACTTGAACGCCAGTGCGGAAGAACTCAGCCACAGATGCATGATGGATCACAAATGGCGTCTTCACTCGGACGTGGTGCAAGGTCTCTTACGGCAGTGGATAGAGCCTAGGTTAGATATATTCGCCACCGAAGAGAACGCGCAATGTCAGCAATTCTGTGTGTTGGAATTTCCAAGGCGGCACTCGCTAGGCGACGCTTTCCGTCGTGAGTGGTGTTGCAGTCTGTTGTACGTCTTTCCTCCTATACCATTTCTGCCCAGAGTGCTGAAGATCAGGCGCGACCGGTCCCAAGTCATTCTTGTGGCTCCAAATTTGGGACGAAGAGTCTGGTATCCTGAGCTGCTCAACATGGCCATCGATCCTCCGATCAGACTGCCTCTTTGGCGGGGATCTTCTGTTGCAGCAGCAGGGGACGGTCCTCCACCCAAACCTGTCCAGTCTCCACCGTCTTGCGTGGAGATTGAGCGGCGGCAGTTGATGTCTTTCGACCTGCCACTTGAAGTCTGTGACGTTATCTAGGCAGCCAGGCGTCCCTCCACTAAGACGGTATACACCTGCCGGTGGAACAAGTTTGTGGCATGGTGCACAGCAAAGGCTGTGGATCCCCTTTCTGACCCTCTTTCTGAAGTTCTCTTGTTCCTTCTTTCTTTAGCCCAGCAGGGCTCTCCTCTCGGCACTATCAAGGGCTATCTTTCAGCCATCTCTGCCTTCCTTCGGCTGCCAGATCAACCTTCTCCTTTCAATTCCCCGGTAGTTAACCGTTTCTTAAAAGGCTTAACGCATCTCTTTCCTCCAATCCCTTTTGTTATGCCTAAGTGGGACTTGAATCTTGTTCTTACCTATTTAATGTGCGCTCCCTTTCTAGCCGCTTCATAACTGTCCCTTAAGACTCTTGACTCTTAAGACTGCTTTCCTGGTAGCCATCACTTCTGCTAGAAATGTAAGTGAGCTCCAGGCCCTTTCTTCCAAACCTCCTTTCCTGTCTGTCCATCCGGACAAGGTGGTTCTCATGACCCGTCCATCCTTTTTTCCTAAGGTGGTCACTGCCTTCCACATGGGGCAGACCATTACTTTGCCCACCTTCTTTCCGCCTCTGCATCCTTCAAAGGAAGAAGAGAGGCTCCACAGTCTGGACCCAAAATGTCCACTCTCCTATCTGGATCGCACAAAACAATTCTGGGTGGATGATCAACCTGGGATTGACGCGACTCCGGCGGAGGTCAGTGCCTTCCTCTCGGCCATGAGGAGCCTGGCCCCGCCGTCGACGCCCGCTGGCTCGCCTTCGGGCCCCGCGGACTTGACTGGGCGACCTTACGTGCCGCCGGCTCCAGCCCCGGCGGAGGCTCCGGCCCCGACGCCGCAGGGGCCCGAGCCTGGGCCCTCGTCGACGCCGGTCGACCTCGTCACGCCTCCTCCGCCGGCGTCGACACCGGTACCACCTCCGACTCCGGTCGACGTCGATCCCCGGTTCAGCCCCTGTCCGCATCGCTCCACACGTTCACCAAACACTACTGCCTGGACAGCCAAGTCCGGAGCGACGGCTTCTTTGGCCGTTCTGTTCTCCAGGATTTTCTGGTGTGATATTGGTTTACAGACCCACCACCAGGGTTGCTATTGCAGGGGTATCTATTCTAAGGTAAGGAATCTATAACTAATTTGTTTCTTTCAGATGAACAAGTTACTTACCTTCGGTAACGATATATCTGTATGCGCACCCACCCAGCCCCAATACACTAAACCCTGTCAGGGAGGTGGTTACACTTACCTGTGATAGGAAACTTATTGTTCTGCCTTCCCTTGATCAAGCTTGGCTCAGCAGCAGGAGGGCAGAATCGTGTCTCTGGTCGGCAGCAGCCCATGTGGTGCTGTCCGGGTCTAGCATACTGGTACTGGGAGCTCTGAGGGCCTCCCGGAGGAGCTTTACAGTGCATGGAATCATACCTCCCACACCGTTTATGATGTGGGGGTATGATCCCAACATGTTTAATACCAAACATGATACGGTTTGTTACAGCCAGTTTAGAAGTCATCATGTAATGACGCATGGCCATTCTATGTATCTTAATGGCTGATGCACTTACAGCCCAGGAGAATGGACTCCGAAAGCTGTAGGGGTGCACCCTCACACTTAAAACTGAGGACCCTGCCATCAAGATTGAAAGGCCTGCTTTAGAGGTGACTTATAGGTTTTAAGTGCAGTGACCCTAATCTTGGATAAACCTATATCTATCGTAAGTGGTGCTAGCACCAGTGTACACAGGCTGCTATGGCAGGCCTGTAGTTACAGTTTAAGTGGTCCCTCATGGGTGGCATAATACATGCTTCAACCCATGTGGGACCCCTGGCGTCCCTATGCACCTCATTACCTTATACTGTTGACTTATAAGGGTACAGCAGTGTCCAGTCTGGGATTTACCTAACTTTGTACCATACCAATTAAGGGGAGAAGCACAGATACTGGGGTCCAGATTAGCAGGATCCCAGTCAGACTAGTCAGAAACAGCATAACACCAGGCAAAAAGTACGTGTAACCATGAAAGCAGATCTTACTTTCCTAAAGACCACATGATTTATTTTTATGTCATGGATCTAAGGACATAAAGTTCAAGTGTGTAAGTCGTGCCCTCGAAATCAATCCCTCTGAAGTAAACATCTCCCTTGAGAGACAACATATTAGTACTATATAGTAACAAAGGAGTGGACTTTCTCCAGTAAAGTGCAATATTAATCCTTCGCGTGGTCGTCACAGTAGCTCTGTATTTCCAGCAGTGAAAAACGTTCTCCTTTCAAATATCTAGAAAAAGGCCACATGATTTGTCTGTACAACATGAGTCTGGGAGAGTTAATTTAAGTCAAAACAATTGATTGCTTAAAGTGTTGCAGAACCCTGTGAGAAGTTGCCTGGTATATGCTGACGACTAATTAAAGTGGGCACCTTGTACCAGTCCAAACAACCCTTATTGATGATTAGGTTAAAGTCAACCTTTATTGAAAACTATCCTAGTGGTAGCTATGGAGAGCAGCCTAAAGGCTAAGTCTCGAAGGAATGTAAAGCAGCTTGTTTTACCAGATCAGAACCTCCTGAATGACCAAATGAAAGGAGAACCACACAAGAGATATATAAAATATATGTATTTATTACTAAATACTCTCTACTAACCTTTTTATGAGATTAGAGAATAAAGCACACAATATTGAATCACTAGAACAACAGTAAATAGCACAATACACAGTGGGCTCCAGGGGGAGACCAAACCATATACTAAGAAAGTGGTATAACAACCACGACTTGACACGACACAGTGCCTAGAGCACGTAGAATCGCTGGAACCCCAAGGAACCACCCAAGGTAGTGACACAGGGGACCCACAGAGGATGGGTGCAGTGTGTGAACACAGGCGCGAGCTCCGTACCTCTCTATGGGAAAGTCGCGGTTGGAATTTTAAATATCTAATAGAGACTACTAGCCGCAGATTCCTTCACGTAGAATTATCCCCAGGCGTGAGACTGGATCCAGAAAGTTTTCTTGCCCAGCATCCCTGCGCGCCGGGGGACGGCATCACGTGACTCTACCCAGGCGTCGTACGTGACGTCAACGAGGTCACATAACCCCGCGCCTATGTCATTTTTTTCCTTTTCCGCATGATACGCGGACCCGGTTTGTGCTCTGGGCCTGTTTAGGCCTTTCCCTTATGCTATTGCTGCGTGTGGGGGAACAGTGTGTGAATGCCTTCGGGCTTTAAAACTTGCTCATCGTGTGGCGCCTCATGTCTGCGACGGATCCTCACCCCATCTGTATGTGGTGTTTGGGGGAGCACCACGATTCCACTGATTGTGAGGCGTGCCAGCAGATGAAGCCGAAATCCCGGCGGGAGCGCTGGATGAAACTTTTCGGCTCGTGTGTCCAGGTCGGCGTGGTCCTGCGGAGGGTTCTCGGACCCGCGGCTTCCCTCGTCGACTTCGCTCTTCTCCCAGGTCGCAAGAGCGCCACTCACCTCTTGGTAAGTGTCGCAGTTTGTCCCTGAGGGTCGGGGGCGTGGCCTCTCCGCGGGTGGTGCGGCCCCTGTGTCATCCCCTTATCCGCCGTTTCCCGGTGTGGGGGTGACCAGAGCCCAGATGGAAACGTATGCGGCGGCTTTGCAGGCCTCGCTGGCTTCTCCTCCTCCTCCTCCTCCTTCCCTTACTGGGACGTTAGCGGATCCCTTGCAGTGTGCGGGGCCCTCCGCGGCATCGCCAGCGGCTCCGGCCCCGACTGGTTCAGATCCAGACTCTGAGGATGTGGTGCCGTTGGGGTGCTGCCCTTTGGGGGTCCCTCCTTAGAACCATGGCGCCTCTGCTTCACCGCAAACTCCCGCGGGAGTCCCTGTGGTGTCCCGGGAGGTCACCGGGACTCGGGTCGCACCCCCAAGCCCTTCTCGGTCCTCAGGACAGGCAGCGGCCTTGTCCGAGGCTGAGGGGACGCCGCTACGGCGCCGGCGGCTGCTGGCCCTGGCGGCGCCACAGGGGTCGGCGGAGGGCCCATCTCTCCCTGTCACGGGTCGCGGCTGGCGGGGGACTCCTCGTCCCTCCCCGGGCCCTTCTCGTCCCTCCATGCAGGCGACTGTGTCGTCGGAGGTCGGGTCGGCGCCGCCCCGGCTCCGGTCTCCTGCGCCGTGTCAGAGGTCGTCCGGCGTCTCCTCCTGCGCCGATCTATGACGGTGTCCTGCCTCAGGTTGCAGACTCAACAGCGCCGGGCCGATGTCGGGTTGTTGACTCATCTTCGGACGCCTCCTCTTCTCCAGAGGTTCGGCGGTTGCTGGTGTCATCCTCGCCGGAGACGGGCCGCCGTGTCCTGGCTTTTTCCCCAACGTCGTCTCAAGGCGGCTCCTCGCCGTCTCCACGACCGCGGTCTTCGCTGGAGGAGCCGCAGGTCCCCCACTCCTCGGTCCCTCTTCCTTGCGGCCTTGGCCCTTCCTTCCTCCAGTTGGCTTGGGGGATGGCCGCCTTAGCTTGCAGCTGTCAGCTAACGAGGAGCTGCTTTCCCCTCCTTGGGGCCCTACGGAGGCAGATGCGGCTTTCGCCCGCGCTGTTTCCACGACTGTGGGAATTTTGCGCTTGGGTGATCCAGCTACCCATTTCCCCGCAGATCATTTTCTGTAGGTTCTCCATCAGTGCTCTGGTGGTAGGGAACTGTTGCTTCCCTTCGAGGGTTCACTCCACTCTTCTCTCTTGGGGACTTCGGGCCGTCCCGCCACGGGGGACCTGGTGCCTCAGCACTTTCTGCACCGCCACCATCCGGCACTGCGTGATCCGGTGTGCCTTTCTCTTCACCCTTCGACCAGAGGCCCCCTTTTGCAGTCTGCCGTTCCTACTTTGCCACTGCGGTTGTCTCCCCAGTCACGGGAGGCCCGCTGGCTGGACTCCTGGGAGCGCAATATGTTTGCCTCGACCAGTGCGACTCTGCGGGCCCTTAACACACTGTTTGTTTTGGCTAGGGACACTTCTTGCTTGTGGGACTCGGCGGAGTCCCTTATGTCTGCTGCTTCTCAGGAGGGTGCCTATGTGCATTTGAGACACTATGTCTTGGATGGTCGGGAACTGGCGGCGTTTATCCTTCGCTCCGCTCTGGACATCTCAGAGGAGCTGGGTCATGCTATGGGTTCTTCGGTTGCCCTTCGTCGCCATGCCTGGCTTCGGGACAGTGTGTTCCCGGAGAATGTTGGAGAACGGCTGGTGGACCTCACCTTTGATGGTGCGCTTTTGTTCCATGCCCCTGCGGACTCAGCCATACAGAGGTTCTTGGTGGGGCTTCGTCCTCCTCCTCCTCCTCCTCCTCCTCAGTGACCTGCTGTGAGAAGTTGGCCTGGTATATGATGTTCACTAGTTAAAGTGACCACCTTGTACCATGCCAAGCAACCCTTATGGTGTGGTTGTAAGTCAACCTTTTCGGACTAGCTGCCCTAGTGGTAGCGTAGGCTAAGCAGTCTTTGAGGCTAAACTCGTTAAAGCGTGTTAAGCAGGCTGTTTTACCATATGTAACCCCCCTTTATACCAATGAAAGGACACCACACAGATATATATTCAAAATATATATGTATTTATTACTCAAAGTATCCCCTAGACTCTTTATGAGCGCAGGAGCACAAATCGTTAAACAAGAAAGTATTACAATATACAGAAGTTGCACTTTATATGGATGGGCCCTGGTGGCCACTCAAACCATATACTAAAATAGTGGTATAAGTACCACGAACAGGAAAGGGAAAAGGCCTAGGGCCTCTAGAATCGCTGGGCCTACAAGGAGCTAACTTCAGTTAGTGACCAGGAGGTCCACGGGTCGCGTGTGCAGTGAGGAAAGTTACACGCGGGCTCCCATAGGTTTTCAATGGGTGCGTAAAAGTTCAAAAGTTACTGCTAGAAGGGTCTTCTGGATGGACTACGAACTTAAGACTTAAAACACAGACACTAGAGATGTTTCTCTACACTTGGGCACCAGAGTGCCAGCTTTACCTCACCCACAGGAAGCGGGTGCATAGGTCTCGAAGTGCGTCGGGTTTCGTCTATCGATTCAATGGAGCCTGATGACAAAGATGCTGCAGGCGGTCGGTCCAGAAGAGATGCGGTGAATCCAAGAGTGGATCGGAGTTGTAGAAGACCTGAAAGCAGAGGGGACAGTGTTCACAGTCACTAGCCAGTGACCGGCGTGGCACCAGGTAGGTACCAGGCGATGTCGGGTGCAAACAGGTGATGAGGTGTAGCTTGTCTCCGCAGCCACGTGGTCCCTGGAGGTCGACGACGTCCAGGAGTCGGTTCACGAGCTGTCCCACGCAGGCTCTCGCTGTCGGCGGTGTCGGCGACTCGAAGGAAGCAAACAAGCCTTGGCAAAGGCAGGAGTCGTGGAAAGAAAAGAAAGCTGATTGTTCTGACCAGCAAGGTCAGAGGGGCTGCTCCTTTGGAGAGCAGCTGGGGCCAGTCTGGAGCAACCAGACCAGCGTCGTAGATTTCAAGTTTCGTCGCCAAAATGGCCACTAGCCAACGGGCCAGGGACCGGGCAGGCGCGTCGAGATGCAAAGTGCAGAGGGGCCCCACGCAGATCGTGGAGATGCTGGAGGGCTCACCTTTGGTGCAGATGCTGCTCTGATGTTGGGCTTCTCAGGACCCAAAGCACAACTTGGAGGGAGCCTCTGTTGTCGCGCTTGCAGCTTGTCGTCGGTCTTTCAAGATGGCTGGCTCCACGTGTCTCGGTGCCTCCACGGGTTCCTTCTTTGCAGGGACTGTGGATCGGGCTGTGAGAGGTCTGGAGGTCCAGGTCTTGTCGGGCTCTGGGCTCCGGCGGGAGGCGGCGGCAAAGCAGACGTCGAGTAGCTGGTTGGTGCTTGCGTTAGCAAGATGGTCACTCCCTGACCATAGGGGAGATTTCCTTCTGTCCTCTGTGCAGCAGAGCGTCGAAGTTCCCGTCTTCTTCTTGTAGTTAAGTTGATTCCAAGATGTCTGAAGTCTTAGGACACAGCTCCTACCTTTAAGTGGATTCTAGGGGCCGGACTACCTGCTAGGTCCCTCCCTAAGGGTGGGACCAGGAAGGGGGGTGGTTACACCCCCAATCCTTTGTCCAGCTCGCCCCAGGTCCGGGGCTGGTGTGCCCTAGGACCGGTTTGAACTGGCATATGCACCGAGGCTCCTTGTGAGCCTCAGGCGTGTCTGATTCCATTCAAGCCCTACCTGACCAATACACAAAACCCTGTCTGGGGTGGTGCACGCACCTCCCCTGGCAGGAAACCCTTTGTCCACGTCCCCCAAGCTGGAAGGACTCCCAGCAGCAGGAGGGCAGACTTGTGTCTGTGGTGGCAGCATCCATTTTGTGGAGCTGAGGCTATGTCTGATCTTACCCGGGTTTCAGGTACTGTACATGTCGTGTCCCTCTAGAAGGGTGGAATGCTAACCCCGTCGCCAGAATTGGCGAGGGGTTAGTATTCCAATTCGTATGACACCTTACTCGACATGTTTTGATAAAGCCAAACCAAAGATAGCATTTAACCGCGAGGTTCATAATGCACTTAAGAGAATATGGTATGACGATATCTGGAAACGGTAGAAGGAAGTTGTTCCGACCACTGCAGACAGGCTCAGCTCATGCCAGAGCACCATCTCACATGGAACCAAGCACTCTGCCTCCAGGATTGTCAAGGCCTGCCATAGGAGTGACTTATAGGTTACCAGGTGTCCCATTTAAGGTTAGGTATAGGTATACTACACCTAAGTAAGAGGTGGTTACACCAACTTACCCCAGCTGAGTGATCAGCCAGTTGTGTCAAATTGCTAGGCCAGGCCAGGGGTGGCATAATACATGCTTCAGCCCCTGGTAGGCCTTAGATACACCAATGCCCTGGGTACCTAGTGTACACTGGTACAGGGGCTCACAGGGTGAACCAATTCCAATTGGTTATGCACCTAGGGTGCATAGTGTCAATTTAGTTAGAGAGAACAGCAGGCTGGGGGTCTGATTAGCAGGCCCACAGCCTCAATATGTCAAAAACCAGTGAAGCAAAAAGCAAAACTTTGGGGTGACCATAGGATAGCAGACCCTACTCTCCTACACCTGCGTGTTGATCTGGTTCTTGGAGCTGTTCTTCCGTTGGGGCAGGTCGCCCCGGTTGTCTGTTATGTGTACTTCATGGCCACTCGAGTCCTCCTTGCTGAGGCTGTGGTTCTGTTGGCTGTGGGCCAGCCCTTTTTGACTGTGTGTTTTTCCTTTAGGTTTTTTTACACCATGCTGGGCCTGGGATTGAGCCTTCTGCGTTTCCCCTCTGGCTGCTTGATAGGCCTCCTGCGGGTTTTTTTGCCGCAGGTCTTTTTTGTTGTCCTCTGCTGTGGAAGTTTCTTCCTAAGAGGTTCCCATGTCTTGGGATATGACATGCCCTATGTGGGGCAGGGTTGGCTGTTATATAGCTCTGGTATGTGCTGGGGAGTTGTGGTCGCCTGCGGGCTTCTGCTCTTCGTGGCGTTATGGTATGTTGCGGATACAACCTTCTTCTTCGCCTTTTTGCTTTGAGTGTTTCATTCTGTGGTGTCCCTGGCGTCTGGCGGAGCTTGCCAGTGCCTCCCTCTTGTTCTATGTGCACTGTTGTGTCTTCTTGGGGCTTTAGTGGAACTGTCATCCTGCCTTCTCCGCTGCTTCCAGTTGGCCTTGCACTCGGTTCTACCTCTTCTCCCTGTGGGGAGGGATGGTCCCTGACTTGTGGACCCTCTTGCGGGCACAGTTTGTCCCTGTGGGGCGTTGGACGATTCTTCCTGGGTGACCTTGAGTTCCCTCTTTTGGCTTCCGCCTTCTTCTTGCTGCCGGTGCCGTCCTGTCTGGGCTTGCCTTTGCTCTGCCTCTTCTCCTTGGAGTCTCTAGGTTGCTCTTTTCCTTCGGTGCTCCTTTCCTTGCCTTGGCCTTGGGCGGAGGTTTTGTTGCCTCACGTGGGCGTGGGGTGTTTGGCCTCTTTGCGCCTTGCCTTGTTTCCTCTGCTGAGTGAGGACAGGCTATCTTCTTCTTCTTCTCTTTTCACGATCCTCCCCCCCCCACCACCACCCCTTTGGGGTTGGTGGCCTCCTGCTGGCGGAGGTTTCCCTTCGCCTGGGGGACGGGGCTCCTCGCCCTGTTTTCAGACTCTGCCCCCATGCGGCCCTCTGTTGTGCCCAGGTGGGTGGGGTCCTCTCGCAGACCCTCCTTCCCCTTGGGTATGACTATTCTACGTGAAGGAATCTGCGGCTAGTAGTCTCTATCAGATGTATGAGTTACTTACCTTTGGTAACGATGTATCTGGTAGAGACTATTCTAGCCGCAGATTCCTTCACGGCCCGCCCTTGTGATTTGGTCTTTTGCACTCGCTTCCCTGTAGGTGGCTGTGTCTTCTATGAGTACATTCTTTCCCTCTTTCTGTCAAGCTGTCCCTTTTTCCTCCCCGTTGTCACATGGGAGGATAGGTTTTTTGGTACTTCTGACTCTTTGCGATCCTTGAGGTTGGGGCTTTTGACTGTGCCTCTGCCCTTGTTCCTGATGCGGGTTGTCGCGCTCTGTGATGGGGATGTCTTGGAGTTTTGTCGTTCCCTGTGTGTCCCCCACTAGTTCCCCTTCAATGTCTTTGGTTGGGGTTGTAGTCCTGTTGCATGTTATTGTGACATTTTTACATATGTCCCTTGTCTCCGGGGAGGGGGGGGGGGCTGTCTCTGTACTGGCAGGGTTGCTGCTCTGTTCTTTATTCTTTTCCTGCCTTTGGGTACTGCACTGCTCTTTATGGTGTTGTTCCTCACCATTCCTTTTTCTGCTCTTTCGCACACTGTTCCTATACTCTCACAGTTTTGTCTGCTGACTCCGCGTTGTGACGCGGAAAAGTTCTCCGAAGAAAACGGATGTAGGCGCGCCGGGGTGGGACTTATGTGACCTCGCTGATGTCACGCACGCGAACGACGCCTGGGCGGAGTCGCGTGATGCCGTCCCCCCGGCACGCAGAGATGCTGGACAAGAAAGTTTTCCGGATCCAGTCTCACGCCTGGGGATAATTCTACGTGATGGAATCTGCGGCTAGAATCGTCTCTACCAGATACATTGTTACCGAAGATAAGTAACTCGTACATTATGGACACTTCGTAGAGGACTTTAAGCAAACCCAGTTAAACATAGAAGGTTCTAAGGGCAGCGCCCTTGAGAGTACCGAGGTACCTGTGTTACCTATCCCAGAGGAGTCAGGTGCATCGGGGTCAAGTGATGTTGGAAACCTTCGTCGTTTTCAATGGCGTGATGCGGAAAAGTGCTGCTGCCGGGAAGATGAAAAGTGTCCGGTGGAATCCAAGCCTGGATCCGGGGTGAGAAGAACCTGAAAGCAGAGGGGACAGAGTCTGGGTCACTGCACAGTGACCAGAGGCACGATAGACGAATGCCCACCGATGTTGGGTGCTTCAGGTGAGAAGAGGTCCCACGAAGGATGGAGTGTGCTTGGGGGGTCAGTGTCCGGATTGAACACCAACAAGCCTTGGCAACTGCAACCCACACGCAGAGGCAAGATGCTTCGGTGAGGACCAGCAAGTTCCTGGAGACTCTCCAAGCTATGGAGAGTCAGGGCACGTCTGGAGCAACCAGGAAAGCCCACCGAAAGTCAAAGTTACCTTCACAGGGACCCACAGGTTAACGGACCAGGAATCGCGAAGAGACCTCGAGCTGAATCACAAAATACCAACCCACGGAACACTTGTAGAGTGTAGGCCGGAAATCTTTGGTGTAATTACTGCTCAGGGTCAGGATTAAAAGTAGCCCAAAGCACAGCCTCGGGGATCGTCAAAAAGCATATGCTGCTGCAAAAGTATGAGGTGCACAGGGGTTCGGGTTGCACGGTCCCCACGAGGGATATGGGCCTCAGAATTGCTGAGAGCTCAGATCAACCTCGGAGACCTTGGGAACCCACCTCCTGTGTTGCAGAAATCTTCCGAGTTCTCAGGAGCTCGGGAGATGCAAATCGGTCAGATGCGTTTTAGGTGCCTGCCTTGTAGGGGAGTAACTCCTTTACTCCAAGGGAGATTCTTCAGTCATCCAGCATCGTGCAGATTGTCGAAGTATGGGAGGGTCAGGACAGAGGGGTGGCTACACCCATGTCCTTTGTCCAGTTTTGCACCAGAGCAGGAGCAAATGGCTCCTGCAACCGGTTTGAGCTGAACTATGCACAGGGACACCAAATGTGCCCCTAGTGCAGACTTCAAAGCACTCTGAGTGCACCTAGCCAGCCCCAATACACTAAATCCTGTCTGGGAGGTGGTCACACCTCCCTGTGACAGGAAACCTATTGTCAAGCCTTCCCCTGCTCGAGCTTGGCTCAGCAGCAGGAGGGCAGACACGTGTCTGTGGCTGGCAGCATCCATTTTGTGATGCCCAGGTCGAGAAAGCTGGTAACGGGTAGCCCGGTGTGTCACATAAGTCCCTCTAGTAGGGTGGAATCATACCTTCCCCCGCAGTTACTGGCGGGGGAGGTATATGGTTGGCTGCATCACAAACAACCCCGGAAAATAGGTTCCGAATGCTGCAGAGGGGCTCTGCTCATGCAGGTGCACCCTCTCACATAATACCCAGCACCCTGCCTTCAGGATTGATAAGGCCTGCCAAAGGGGTGACTGATAGGTTTATATATTCAGTGATCTACAATAGATATAGTGAACCTATGTCTAAGTAAGGGGTGCATGCACCACCTTACACAGGCTGCAGTAGCTTTTGAGTTCAAGTAGTATGGACAATGTATCCTGCACTCATACTCGACTTCTAAGCAACGTGGACATAAGATGAAACAGTCAAAACTTTTTTTTTTTCATCTGATCTCGTGCAAAGTTCTATATCTTCATTACTCTTCCTGATGTATTTGAGAAAGAGCGGGCGTAGATAGTATTTCCGAATACTTAACGTTTGCTGGCACAGCAGAAGAAAATGGGTAATTGTTTCCGGGCCTCCCCGTGAGCAGTGGCACAGATCTACATCCTCATCAGACTTTGTTGACCATCTTTTGATTACTGAAGCCACCTGCAAAGTCCCAGATGTAATTTTAAGTAAAGAGTTCTCATTTCCTTTATATAAAGAGTTCCCTTTTTTCCGCTGGGAAGATTTCTTCCAAGCAGGATTCAAAACCGCAGTCTTGTTTAAATGCTATATAGCGTTTTACTACCCAGCTCATCTTTAATTGATTTAGATGCTACCAGATTGACTCTATAACCAAGTCGAGGCTAGCCTTAGTAATGTTTTCGGGTTGAGCTAGAGGTCCTTGAGTCAAATAATATAGAGAATGTTTGATATATGGGCAAACCATGGTAATAAGCAGTAATTTTGATTCTTCACAATATCTGATAATGTGAGTCTATACGAAGCGTGCTCTTCTTTGGACCAAATACAAATCCAATATTTTACCGGTGCTAGGGCAATATAATCCTCCATTTTTTCTTAATGTCTAAATCTAATCTCAAGGAGTCAAGCAGCTTTCCATGGCCCAAGTGCAGTAACCATCGTAGGAAGAAGTTCTCAGTGATTTGGATGGATGGAGTTTATACCCCCAAACCTCTGAGCCATATATACTGGCGGCCCTTGCTTTTATTTCATACATCAGCATAGCCAAAACTACTGAACGGTTTCCACTTGATACTGCAAATCTCAGCAATGTGCCAGCTTGCTGGGCCGAGACAGTGTTGCTTTTAGACAACTCTGGGGCATCTTCAAAAGTTAGCTATCCAAACGAGTTTCCAGATAATCGTAGGTGGTCATGAGATCCAATGGCTTGCTATAGACCCTAAATGTCGCTTTCAATTTGGTTTTTTGATTGAGAATCATATACTTTGTTTTCCCAACATTGATGGTAAGACTTCTAGTGGCACAAAAAGACTCTGAACCTGCCAAAAGGTGGTGCATTGATAACTCTGTTCTATTGATCATCTGCAAAGAGTAGTATTGGAATCAACTATTTATTTTGAGCATGTCTAAGTCAAGGTTCATTAATGAATTTGCGATGTCATTTATTTAGCAATTAAATAAAGTTGGTGCTAGCACGCAACCTTGCTTGATGCCCCGTTCTATTGGGATCTCAGCAGTGTAATCGCCTCTTGTTAGACCCCCCAGGATATAGCGGCATAGATTAGCAAATTTAGCGGCACAAATATGGAAATTTAGCGGCACAAATATGGAAATTTAGCGGCAATTTTGCGGCGTTTTATTTGGCAGTTTATCCTACAACAAACACAGATCTCTTTGTTTTTTGAGTTATTTAACACCATGAAGCTATGTATATTTGGTTTATTTACAATGTAGAGACTTTGTTTGTCTTCAAGACTACAAATAGGACATAAACCTGTTACCACAGGCGGGACCCCAACGACAAAAATGCCCACTTCTGTGCAGCCGGGGCACGTGGCGGGCCCCCAACACAGTCAATTTTTAATAACAAATGCCCCCTTGAGGGCCCGCCGCGTGCCCTGTGTGCCCACTATTATTTCAACATTTTCATGGGGGAAACCCCCTCCCCCCCCCCAGCCCTCCGTAGGTGGTTCAGGCTCGCTCGCTATTCTCGCTGGCCGCAATAAAATACAACAATTGTTTTACGCCACACCACTTTCAAATGTCACCAGCCGCCACCGACCGTGACCACCGGCGACTTCTTACTGACATCTATATACATAACTGCATAAGCACATAAATATATAAACATGTTTTATTATGAATATAGGAAAGAGCAAAACTATTCATCATTTGAAATGTTCTAAAAAGAGGTTGCATCTCATCTCACCTGCGGCCCAAATTACACTATCCCCTCCACCCACAACCAAACTGCTATTTTTCCCATAAACTAGACATTCCCATCATTGCTCCCAAACCCCTAAACCCATTCCCAAAACCCTAGAACACCCCAAATTACCATACCAAAAACGTGCATTATCGCGACCTCGCACAAGGCCTAAAGTCGCGTCAAAAATGCACTTTGAAACTAGGCCCAAAACTCCCCTTCCCCTCCATAGATTTCCTTCAAAACACTTGCAAACAAAATTAGACATTCCCACCTCTGATCCAAGCTAAGTACATCCACTCGGAACCACCTGGAACACCCTGCAATCGAACCCCAAAAACATGTAAACACTCACATTTAACATGGGCTCCTATGGCAGCTCCTTCCTTCCTCGACTTTGACGAAAAACACCCTTCCCATCGATCGATTCCTCCCAATCTTCCTGCACACCCATGAATTCCCCCTCCCTACTACCCACAGCAGCCCCGTTCCTCTCGAGCAAGTGGAACACCCTTAAAACCACTTCTCCACCATCCCAAAAAAGCCCATTGGATAACATGGCATTTCGACCCTTTAAAAAAAGAGCGGTTTTTTTGCACTTCCCCTACTTCGATCCTCTTGAAACTCACTGGGACAGTAGTTCCAGCGATTACGAAGAATCTCAGCAAAAATTACACAAATGCATTCAGTGGAAGGGGTACGACTTTTGCGTCCATCACGCGCCCCCCGCAAACACGCAAAATCGCCCCAAAATCAGCCAAATCTGGATCGATTTTTGCCAAACCACTGGAAAACCTTCGCAACACCAAACCACACAAACACAAATCCAAACCAAATCCAGCCAGCTCACAGCAGCTTACCTGGGCCTCCTGAGACGACGATCCACCACCAGCACCAGCCACAACGATACGATGACGATCCAGACCGCCGCTCCAGACCAGGTGAGTCGAGTCGTCAGCACTGCCTGCTGTGAGGACCCCCCCTACCCCCCTTCTATTGGTCTATTGGACCCGTGGCAAGAGCCACTGGCCCTATAGAACAATAGAAGAGGAAGAGGGGCGGGTGGTCTGCTGTCTGCTGCTGGATGGGGGTGGGATGCCAGGATTTCGCGGGCACTTTTGTAAAAATCGCGGCATTTTTACAAAAGTCCCGATTTTGCGATTTTTTTGCAAATCGCGAAATCCTGGAGGGTCTGTCTTGTGCTATTTTTCACCCGGTTGCCAGAATGCTTTGCAACTAGTAGCATTAGTGGCTTACCTGCGACTCTCAGTTCCTTTAACATTGGCCATAGTGTAGGTTGAACAACACTATCAAAAGCAGTTTGAAGATCAATGAAAACCAGGTATAGAGATGACTTTTTGAGGGATATATATTTTGAACAGATGAGATTTAGTCTACTTGGTCCACTGTACTCTGGCCTGTCCTGAAGCCCACTTGATACAGGGATGTTAGGTCTTTTTCTTCCAACCACTGGTCTAGACGAGATAAGTTTCCAGAAGATTGATCAATAATTTACTGGGAGATCTCTAGGCCTCTTCTTGTGTAAGGGAACACTCTCCATGAGAGTGGTATCTACTCTACATATACGAGATGTTGTGTTGTATCTACTCTTGTGACGAGATGTTGTTGAATGACCTTGTTAATACTGTTGACCATAAAATTAGAGGGTTTCGTTAGACATCTGTTGTACTTTTGTCCCGTTCAGCAGCTCTGTGCGGCTTTTGATGTAGGCTTGCTTCAACAACTTCCTTTTTAGTGAAATCATTGACTAACCCCAGATTAAATTGCTGAATGGAAGAACTAGCTGGAATGATTAAGGGGGTACAGGACCTTGAGATGGCTGCCGTGGTTTTCTGATGGAGGAGAAATTGATGTATTGGTTTTGAGTTTTCACTTGTGTACCTTCAGGTCAGCTTTTCCACAATTTTGTTTTAGTTGTGATTATTTCTTCAAGACTAGAATATCTCCTGCCACAACCTGATTCTGTGAGGCCAATAGAATATTTGAGAGTTATAGCATTGTGTAAAGCTTGCTAGAGCTTTCGAAAGTGATTTTCCTTCTTGAACTTTATCAGATGTTTATAATGCTTTCTAATGTTGTGGACATGTTATTGGCTGGAACTGAAAACGTTTGCTCGAGCAATACCCCTTGCTCACGCCGCCCCATGACTCCATTCATCTTTGTGACGTCTGCTTTGTTAGCGTTGGTTATGACGTCGCAGTCCCTTATATAAGTGCCACCCAGGCGGGCAGACTTCAGTTCTTTTCTTTTCGCGCCAGTTAAGCGCTGATCTGGGAAGAATGATCCCTCTGTCGCCTTTTGACAGGCCTTTTTCAACTTTTTGTCAACAGGCAGAGTTTAAACCATGTGGCACCTGTGCCATGTGTGTAACTGAAACCCCCCCCTTCATCTGTCTTTGGTGTCTCGAGCGCGACTGCGATGAATCGACCACAATTAATCAAAGTCGTGCGCGGACTATCTGCAAGAAATACATAGTGATAGATTCCTTACCTTAGAATTACCCCCAGGCGTCAGGCTGGATCCCGAAAGTTTTCATCAGCAGTATCCCTGCGAGTCGTTAGGTGGCGTCGTGCGGCTCCGCATCCGTCGTCAGCATCGCGATCACTGGGATGACGTCGCGGGCAGTACTTAGACGCCGCCCACGCGTGCTGACGTCCGTTCTTTTTTTTTTTTTTCGCGCCAGCAAGCGCGGGTCCGGGAAGAGCTATTACCCCCAGTCATTTTTTGACTGAGTGTTTTTTAGGCTTTTTGTCTCCTATTTTTCTTGAGTCGTTCGACTCCTGGTGCCGTAGGGATGCCCGGGTTTAAGAACTGTGGAGACTGTCACCGCATGATGTCGGTCCCACAGCGAGTGTGTGTCTACTGCGTGGGGCACGACCACGACTCCAAGTCGTGCCCAGACTGCCGGGCCATGGCGCCGAAAACTTTGCGGGAGCGGTCCCGAAGGTTGCTGAAAGTCCGGCAGTCTGGCGTGCCGTTCCAAGGTCCCAGTCCTGTGGGAGGTCGAGGGACCGGTAGCGGAGTCGTCATCATCATTCTTCTGGATCGAAGTCTTCGCACTCGGGGTCAGGTAATTCGAAGCATTCCAACAAGAAGTTGAAGAAGCGTCATCGGTCTTCGACTTCCCCTCGCCTGTCGCGCGATGCGGCTAAGAGTGCGGGCAGTGCCACCCCGCGGCTCCGGCAGAGCCTGTGACGACATCGCCGCCGGCCTACCCGCCCTTCCTGGGTCCGGTGGCGACGCCTGCCCAGGTGCAAGAGTTTCTTGCTGCCATGGCCCGACTCTGGGCCGTCTTGCCCTGCCGGTGCGCCTCTGGGCGCCGCAGGCCCGACTGGGGGTCCTGTTGTTCCATCGCCGCGAGCTCCTGCCCCGGTGTCGCCGACGGCTCCGGCGCCACAGGCCCCCATGGGATCCGGGATCTGACCCCGGTCAACGCCGGTTGACCTTGTTACGCCTCCACCAACGTCGACTCCACCGGCACCGCTTCTGACGTTGCCCGCTCATCGGGACGACGTCTTCACCGGTTTCAGCCCAGACACGGAGCCGGATCGACGTCGATCAACGCCTATTCCTACGCCGATGGGATTTGTTCTCTATGTCCGTCCTCCGTATTTTCAGCCTGTTCCACAGACTTCGGAGGAAGGGGAGGACTGGGAGGCATCTGAGGACCCTCTCGCACAGGACTGTGCTTATGATCCGGACTGGGCAGAGGATTTTGTGCATGCCAATGGTCTAGACACCTCGCCGGACACTGGCATGCTGTCTCCTCCTTCTGTGGCTACGGAAGAGGGAGCAGGTTACGCAGTGGTGTTGCGTAGGGCGGCCGAGGCCCTCCACATTGAACTCACTACAGTGGCCGTCAAGACGAACATCCTGACAAAAGCGCTCCAGCCGGCGGCAACCTCTCCGGAGCCCTTGCTGCCCTTTAATGACGCACGTTCTGACGTTCTTTTGGGCACCTGGTCCAGGCCCAACACAGGGGCTCCTGTGGACAGGAACGTAGCCTGATGGCATTGCCCGGCTCCAGGCGACAACCCACCCCCCCCCCCCCCTCTTCCTCTCTCAACACCCTACTCCTGAGAGCTTGGTTGTCCAGGCCTCTGCGTCCCAATGCGCGTTCCCTTCGACACCTCTGGATAGGGAATCCAAGAAGCTGGATCTGCTTGGCAAGAAGCTGTTTTCATCTGCCAGCTTCGGGCTGGGGTCGGTGAATACCCCATGCCTCTTGGGCCGTTATTCCCACTCTCTGTGGGACACAGTTGCGCAGGTGCTGCCTAGCTGTCCTGAGGAGGTCCAGACAGTACTCACCCAAGCTGTTGCTGCTGGGAGAGATGCAGCTAAGTTCACCATTCGTTTTGAGCTTGACACCGCCGACTCGCTGGGCAGGGCGATTTCTACAACGGTGGCGCTTAGGTGCCACGCCTGGCTAAGAACAACTAGCTTTTCGGGGGATGTCCAGAATACCCTGATGGACATGCCCTTTGATGGCATTCGCCTTTTTGGCAATAAGGCAGATAGTGTGCTTGAGCGCTTTAAGGATTCACGGGCTATGGCCAAGTCCTTAGGCCTGTCGGCCACTAGGCCTCCCCCGTCTTCTGCCTTTCGCTCCTTTCGTGGCTACAGAAGAGGCACCCCACTACGTTTGCAGAGCCACCGGCCGGCACGGCCGCGGATGTGGGAACCTTAGAAGCGTTTCAGGGGGCCGGCTGGCAGGTCAGTCCACCTCCACCCCCGCAGCATCCACTGCAAAGCCATCCTAGTCTGTCCTTTCAGATCCATCAAACGCCAGTGGGTGGACGGATTCGCCATCATCTCCCCCACTGGCGCACCATCACATCGGACCAGTGGGTGCTGCAAATTGTCCGAAGGGGCTACTCCCTCCCCTTCGAGGCAACCCCTCCAGCCATGCCACCTCTGTACCACCGCATGTCGGGGGATCACTTGGCACTCCTGCAGCAGGAAGTTGCGGCCCTCTTTGCCAAGGGCGCCATCGAGCACGTTGCGATGCCCATAGTAGGTTGTGGTTGTTATTCCAACTACTTCGTGGTTCCAAAGAAGGACAAGGACCTGCGTCCTATCTGAGACCTTCGGAACGTCAGCGGCTTCCTCTGGAAGGAGAAGTTCAAGATGCTCGCATTGGCTCAGGTCTTGACTGCCCTAGACCCGCAAGACTGGATGGTAGCGTTGGACTTTCATATTCCCGTCCTGCTGGCCCACCGGCGTTACCTGCGGTTCACGGTTGGCCATGAGCACTTGCAGTTCACCGTGCTCTCGTTTGGCCTTACCAGCGCCCCTCTGGTGTTAGCAAAAGTGATGGCGGTGGTCGCAGCTTATCTGCGCAGATCAGGGGTTTCAGTCTTCCCCTGTCTCGACGACTGACTGTTGAAGGCGGGCTCGCCCCAGGCAGTCGTCTCCCAGCTCCGGACGACCTCCTGGGGTTCTCCATCAACGTGCCAAAGTCGCACCTGGTACCCTCTCAGAAGCTCCTTTTTATCGGAGCGGTTCTGGACACGGCGCCGTTTCGGGTTTATCCTCCCGAACAGCGAGTCCGGGACATTCGGACTATGATTCCGATCTTTCTGCCCTTGTCCTGGGTTTTGGTCAGGATGACCCTGAGGCTGCTGGGCATCATGGTTTCCTGCATCCTGCTGATCAACCATGCCAGATGGCATATGCGGGCTCTGCAGTGGGATCGGAATTTCCAGTGGGAGCAGCATCAGGGGGACCGATCCGGACACGTCCAGATCTCGGAGGGCACTGCACAGCAGTTGCAGTGGTGGCTCATGAACCAGCATTGGGTCAGCGGCAGATCCCTCTCCCTTACCCAACTGGAGCGCACGTGGTAACGGATGCGTCCCTCCTGGGATGGGGTGGCCACATGGGAGAGGCGGAGATCAGAGGCCTCTGGTCTCCGGCGGAGTCCAAGCTCCATATCAACCTGCTGGAGCTTCGGGCGATCCGTCTTGCACTGAAGGCATTCCTTCCCTCTTTCAAGGGGAGCGTAGTGCAGGTATTCACGGACAACACCACCGCCACGTGGTATTGTAACAAGCAGGGCGGGGTGCGGTCGTGGACCCTATGTCAGGAGGCTCTACGCCTCTGGACATGGCTGGAACATCAGGGCATTTCCCTGGTGGTTCAACACCTCGCAGGTTCACTGAACGCCAGGGCAGACAAGCTCAGCCGCAGGTGCATGATGGACGACGAATGGCATCTTCACTCGGAGGTGGCGCAAGGTCTCTTTCAACAGTAGGGAGAGCCTTGGTTCAATCAATCACTAGATTTATATAGCGCGCTACTCACCTGAAGGGTCTCAAGGTGCGGGGGGGGGGGCGCTACTGCTTGAAGAGCCAGGTCTTGAGCTGTTTCCTGGAGGAGAGATGGTTCTAGGTCAGACGTAGGTGGGTGGGGAGGGAGTTCCAAGCCTTAGCCGCCAGGTAGGAGAAGGATCTTCCTCCGGCGATGGTCTTGTGGATGCGTGGGACGGTGGCGAGGGCGAGGCTGGCGGAGCGGAGCTGGCGGGTGGGCATGTAGAATGTGAGTCGGTTGTTGAGGTATGCGGGGCCCATGTCGTGGAGAGCTTTGTGTGCGTGGGTGAGGAGCCTGAACGTGATCCTCTTGCTGATGGGGAGCCAGTGCAGGTGTCTAAGCTGGGGGGAGATGTGGCTGAAGCGGGGGGTGTCCAGGATAAGTCGTGCAGAGGCGTTCTGTATGCGCTGGAGTCGCTTCTGTAATTTGGCTGTGGTTTCAGCGTAGAGGGTGTTTTCCAGCGTAGAGGGTGTTGCCGTAGTCCAGACGGCTGGTGACGAGGGCCTGGGAGTTCAGTTTCAGCTGGCTGAGCTTCATCCATTCTGCGACGTCTTTCATTCCTTCCTGGAGGTTGACTCTCGCGGTGGCGGGGTCGTTGGTGAGGGAGAAGATCAGCTAGGTGTCGTTGGTTAGATCTATTCGCCACCGAAGAGAACGCGCAATGTCAGCATTTGTGCGCGTTGGAATTTCCAAGGTAGCACTCGATCGGAGACGCTTTTCATCGCGAGTGGAGTTGTGGTCTATTATACGCCTTTCCGCCTATACCACTTCTGCCCAGAGTGCTGAAGAAGCTCAGACGCGACTGGACCCAAGTCATTCTTGTGGTGCCGGACTGGGCTTGAAGAGTTTGGTATCCCGAGCTACTCAGTATGAGCATGGATCCCCCGATTCGTCTGCCTCTTTGGGAGGATCTTCTGTCGAAGCAACAGGGGACGGTACTGCACACAAGCCTGTCCAGTCTCCACCTCCTTGCGTGGAGATTGAGCGGCAGCAGTTGATTCCCTTTGACTTGCCTCCTGAAGTCTGCGATGTCATTCTGGCAGCCAGGTGTCCCTCCACTAAAGTGGTATTCGCCTGCAGGTGGAACAGATTTGTGACATGTTGCACAGCAAAGGCTGTGGATCACCTTTTTGCCCCTTTTTCCGAGGTCGTTTTGTTCCTTCTTTCTTTGGCCCAGCAGGGCTCTGCTCTGGGCACTATTAAAGGCTATCTTTCTGCCATTTCGGCCTTTCTCAGACTACCTGATCAGCCCTCTCTTTTGAAGCCCCTTGTTGTAAGTAGTTTTCTCAAATTCATTACACCTTTTCCCTCCTATTCCGTTTGTGATGCCACAGTGGGACTTGAATCTAGTTCTAACGTATCTGATGTGCGCTCCTTTCGAGCCTCTTCATAACTGTCCTCTTCGTCTTTTGACTCTGAAGACTGCCTTCATGGTTGCCATCACCTCCGCTAGGTGAGTGAGTGAGCTCCAGGCTCTTTCTTGTAAGCCTCCTTTCCTTTCCATTCATCCGGACAAGGTGGTGCTCAGGCTCCGGCCTGCCTTTTTGCCAAAAGTTCAGGTGGACGACCAGCGCTTTGTTGGCTACGTTGGCACCAAGAAAGGTCGGGCGGTGCAAAAGAGGACTATCTCCCGCTGGGTTGTCTTGTGCATCAAAGACCTGTTACTCTTTGGCTAAAAAAGAGCCACCGGCAGGGCTGCGTGCTTATTCCACTCGAGCAACTGCAGCCACTACTGCATTTGGACGGGGTGTCACCCTGAAAGACATCTGTCAGCTATGTGGGCCTCGCTGCACACGTTTACAAAACATTATTGCCTGGACAGCCAAGTCCGGAGACACAGCTTTTTTGGCCGGTCTGTTCTCCAGGACTTTCTGGTGTGATCTTGGCTCGCAGACCCACCACCGAAGTTGGTATTGCTGGGGTATCTATTCTAAGGTAAGGAATCTATCACTACGTGTTTCTTTCAGATGATCAAGTTACTTACCTTCGGTAACAATGTATCTGTAAGAAACATTAGTAATGATAGATTCCTTACCGCCCCACCCATCCTCCCCGTTCTGTGAACTGATTTCTAGGGTTAAGGTCATCCCTTTTAGGGTCCTAGTTTCAATGCACCAGTGGTCAGTATCTTGCATGGCTCTGCGTTCCTGGCGCGGAAAGTTGTGTACAGAACTATCGTCAGTGCGCGTGGGCGGCGTCTAAGTACTGCCCGCGACGTCATCCCGGCGATCACGACGCCGACGATCGACCCAGAGCCGCACGACACCACCACCTACCGACGCGCAGGGGTACTGCTGACGAAAACTTTCCGGATCCAGCCTGACGCCTGGGCGTAATTCTAAGGTGAGGAATCTCACTACTAATGTTTCTTACAGATACATCGTTACCGGAGGTAAGTAACTTGTTTGTTGAAAGATTTAACAAGACCATGAGAGGCAGGATTGGTGGACTCCCTCAAAAGGATATGTGATGTCTTACTTCCATGCCTGCTATTTGCCTACAAGTAAGTTCCCCAGAAGGAAGAGGGGTTGTCCCATGTGAACTTCTTGTCGTCCTGTTAGGGGACCACTGTGCCTTGTGATGGAGGGATGGGAGAAACCTCTCATTGAACCTAACCAAGATATAGTGGACTATGTGCTTGGCCTCTGCTCCAGGATGGCTGAATACATGGGAAAAAGCCAGTAAAAAGCAATGGTATCACAAAAAGGCTATCACAAAGAAGAGGGGCAGAGGCTTGGTAGGTCCATCATACAGGCCCCTAGTAGATATAGCAAGAACAAAAGAATACAGTTCCTAAGAAGGGTGTGGAAGAGGAAGAGGAGGGGAGGGCAAATGGATGTGGGTTGTTCTGGTCTAGAATGGAAACTATAGATGGAATAGCTCCAATAAGGAGCAAGAGCCCTCACACACCCCGAAGGGTGTCCTGCTACATCATAGAGCTGCTCCTTGTTGGTCTGGCGTTGCAATGCCCAACGGGCCCCAGACGGGGGCTCTTTGCCAGAGGTCTTCTCTGGTTTCCGACGTGAAGCTAAACTAAGGGGTGTGTGAGGGCCCTTGCTCCTTATTGGAGCTATTCCATCTATAGTTTCCATTCTAGACCAGGAACAACCCACATCCATTTCCCCTTCTTCCCTCTTCCCCTTCCACGCCCTTCTTAGGAATCACAAAAAGGCTGCTATGGTTGAATTCCAGCCAGGGCAGTAAGTGTGGGTTTTGGAGCCTGTGTCTCCTAGGGCTCTCCAGGATAAGTGAGTGGGCCATAACCTATCCTAGAAAGTAACAGGAAGGTCACTAATCTGGTGGACTTCTTCTGTGACAGTACCCTCAAGAGGGTCATCTATGTCATCTGCCTTAAACTTTAATGTGACAGGGCAAATGTGATCATGCTCATGGATAAAGATGAGGATCGGTAAGCAGAGAGTGAACCTCTCCCTGACCACCTGTCCAACAATCCAAAACGTGGGTCTGTGGAAGGAGTGATCTCAGACACACTCACTTCCCACTAGCAGACTGATTGCAAGCAATTCCTAAATCAGTTTGCTGTGCTCTTCTCTTTGACCCCTGGTCAGACTAGCTGGTTTACCCATGATGTGGACACTGGTGAAAGCCTTCCTATCAAGAATAGAATATACAGGCAGTCTTATCATGTGAATGAGAGCATCAAAGCTGAAGTAATCTTGATGCTGGAATTTGCAGTCATAGAGCCATATGAGAGCCCCTGGGCCAGCTCAGTTGTCTTAGTCCCCAAACCTCATACCCAGGGTGGTAAGAAAGAAATAAGGTTTTGTGTGGTCTCACTGCGGTGATCAAAACTTATGCATGCTGGGTCTGGTGGCTCAGTGGACTAATGCGTCCAGCGCAGGGGCCTGTGTTCGACCTCATGGTTACAGGTTCAAAACCCGGCGGGTCCACTCAGCCTTTCATCCATCTGAGGTCGATAAAATGAGTACCATTGAGTTGGGTAACAACAAACATCTGTTATTCGGTGCCAAGATACCCGTAGTGGTGAATGAAAGCTTTTCAAATACATATGTTATGTTATGCTCAATTCCAAGGGCAAATGAACTTATTGACAGGTTGGGTGCAGCTAAATATCTGAATACCTTTGATCTCACATTAGGGTACTGGAAGATAAATCTGACTTCATGAGCAAAAGAAAGATCTGCATTTTCAACCCCAGATTGGCATTACTATTTCACTTTGATGCCCCTTGGTTTTAGAAATGCACCTGCCACTTTACAAAGGTTGGTGAACAAAGTCCTTGCTGGATTGGAATCCTTTAGTGCAGCATATCTAGATGAATTGCTTCCTTTAGCTCCACTTGGCAGGATCACCTGATCTACCTTGGGATGGTACTTGAGGCTCTGAGAAGTGCAGGCCTTACTATCAAGACAAGCAAGTGCCAGATAGGGGATTATTGTTGCATAATCCCTGCTGGAGTAGTTTGAATGTTTATTTTACTTATGTACGTTTTTGACATGTCGTGTAAGTATGTATATATATTTTTTCCAGATGTTAAATAAGATTTTGACAATCATGTTATGTGTTTTATTTTACAATATTTTTAGGTAAAGTTGAAAGCAATCCAGGGCCTGAAATAAATAAACTTCGAACCCCAGAGAAAAAAACACCAGATTTAAAACAGGTTTGTTAGTAATGATTTTCGTGTAATTTCTTTTTGTATGGTCACTTTATGGGTTATGTCACTTACTAGAAAATTTAAAGTATGTTTTGCTTGAGCTCAATTTGGACAAAAATCTATGTTGCAGTTTATTTTTAATTGTTCACAACTGTTTTACAACACTGAAATTGACACTTGGATTTTTTTTTTGTCTGAAATTCACAATTGTACCAAATGTATTTGTATTTTAAATTTCATGACTGACATTTAAACCTATTACTTGAATCTCAAGCCACTGATCAGCTTAAGAGGCAAGCTATCTGTCGTAGGATTATGTTTGTTATCTCAGATTGTGGCAGGGATTCTGCTCATACACAGAACTATGCCCAGGAATATGGGACCTCGGTGTACAGGAGCTATACCTTCCTGCCACCTTAGTGACCACGAACTCAGGACCAACTAGCTATAGTGTCTCACTCGCTCTCCTACACACTCATGAAGAAGCAAATAATTAGACACCCCAGAACACAACACTCCCGGATCTCTCAGGAATCGTGGTAACAAGACCCACTTTTTCGCTCACTCTCCCGTATATGTCCACAATATGAACTGACCAAAACACAAATCTAGTTTAAAATGTTTACTTCAACTATTGTGTTCTTAAACGCAGTATACGAGCCACAACCAGCAGCAAAATGCACAAACCTAACCGCATTGCAGCAAGGCCATATATTATAAATACACTTCATTTTGGCGACAAGTGGAAATTGACAAGAGACCCCAACTCACCGCTATTTGTCAGCACATTTTCTGTGGACTTCAAGCTGCCCTTCAGCGTCTCGACTTCAGTTACAAGCTGGGGGATAAAGTCCTTGCTGTTTACACACCGCCGCTGTGGTTCCAGTGCACTGGCGATCATCCGAGAGTGCGGGAGGCCCTGTTAGGACTGTGCTTTTGGTTCTCTGGTGGCCGTTGGAGAGCGTCTACGTTGTGCAGCTGTCCACCGCTTCTTTTTGGATCTCCTGTTGGTGCCTGACTCTTCCGTTTGCTGCTGTCCTATCCCGAAGGCACAATTAAAGTTTTTTTTCTTCCAGGGTGCAAGTGCGCAGTCTCCGCAGCCTTTCGCAGTGTTGCCTAGCAACCCACTCTGCGTTAGGCCCAGGGTGTTTTTTTCGCTACTTTCAGTTACCTGGCAACCGACGAAGTGCCGACGTCGCTCTACGCACGTTTCTCTACGCACTGCTGCAACGTTAACACACACGGAAGCGGAGGCTGACACGGATAAAAGAGGTGGCTAGTGGATGTTCCAAGGATAAACTCAAGGTACTGTTGGGCGATTTAATCATTTTTGGCAACGCTGATCTGCACAGCTTTATTGTCTTTCACTGCAGATCGTTTCTAGCGATATGATACTTTTTCGTGACATTTATTGACCACGCTGATCTGCACAGCCTGGTTGTCTTTCCCTGCGCTGATCTGCTCAGCTTATTTTCTTTCTTCATTTGCAGATCATTTACTGTTGTACTTGTGTGAGGAGCTCTTTTTCTTCATTTTAGTGCTGCTTTACGCTTGCTGGGTCTTTCCCAAATTAGTTCCTCAGGTTACAAGGTGTCATTTGCAAGTCATTTACTGTGCATTTTGTTATGGTTTAAGGTATATGTACAGGTATTTTGAGTGATGCAGACAAACGCGACTGTTTGTTTTATATAAAAGAGAGGTTTTGTTGCGTTATTACCCATTTTATATTTTATCTTTTGTTATTTGCTCCTCACTTCTTCTCTTTGCGGTCATGCAGAACGTGCAGAAAGAAAGTCAGCTCTATTCTTACATTGCCTAGGCTCAGAGGGCCAAGAAGTTTTAAAACACCTTCCAGACCTACCTGATGGGGACTCCCTCAATGAGTATGAAATTTGTATTAAGAAAATGGATTTACATTATCTACCAAAAATGAGCATGATTTTAGAAAGATATCATTTTGGCAAGAGAGTTCAAAGGCATGATGAATCCGTGGAGCAGTATGTTACGTCATTGCACAAACTGGCTTCCACTTGTTCGTTCGCTGGTAGTTTGGAGGAAAGACTTAGAGATCAACTCATGTTGGGTTCTTCGATTGAGAAGGCGGAAGATGCTCTTTGGCACAAAGATAATCCACCTTTAGAAGAAGTTATCACCACATTGAAAATGCACGAACACTCTAAGGCATGTTCTGAAGCCATAAAAAAGGGTTCGGACACTAACAAAGGTGCTAACACTGATGTCAAAGAAATCAAAACAAAGTCTTCTGAGAATTCCGACAAACTAGTCAAGTCATCGTTACAATCTGGTTCAGGTTCCTCTAAAGTCATACGTCAAAACTGGAATCCTAAATTTTCAGTAAAGTGCTTTCGGTGTGGGAATGCAGGACATGTAGCTAATTTCAAAGACTGTCCTGGATGGAAAATAACATGTTCCATTTGTAAAAAAAAAGGGTCATTTTTCTAAGTGCTGTAGGTCTAGCAAAAATACAAAAAATGTGAGGGAGGTAGACATCTATGAGCAAGACGAGAGTGATCTGATTGTATCTCAAATATGCAGTCAGGCGGCAGATGGACCTATAGAAAGAGTGTTGGTTAATGACAATCACGTAGATATGTTGTTCGATTCTGGTGCCAAGATCACTTTAGTACCAAAAACTTTCTATGAAAAGTATCTAACCACCAAAGTGAAACTATTTAAACCAGATATTACTCCTAGAGGTTATGGTGGTCAAGTTATAAACCTTTTGGGATATTTTATGGGAACAATAGACTTTAAAGGGAGGATCACGGCAGGGAAGATTTATGTCTCAATGAAAGGGGACTCTTTGATCAGTTGGTCACACCAACGTGATCTTGGGGCTTTTTTAGATCCCAATGAATCTCCTTCGGTGTGTTTGAGGGATCTATCCACTGTTGCTTCCATCTCTGATAACAGTGTATGGATAATAAGTAAGTTTCCTAAAGTTTTTGAAAAAAAACTAGGGTGTCTTAGAAAGTATGTACATCTTATTAAACTAAAAAAAGATTCTATTCCTGTCGTGGCTAAAGTCAGGAATGTTCCTTTATTGGTAAGAGACCAGATGAAGGGCGAGTTAAAAAAATTGCTGGATGGTGGGGTCATTCAAGAGATTGAAGCCACGGAGTGGGTTTCTCCGGTAGTTATGGCCCAGAAGGCCAACGGAGAGGCCAGGTTATGTATTGATTTGAGAGAACCGAATAAAGCTGTGGTTGTAGATCATTACCCTCTTCCGAACATTACGGAAATGTTATCCTCGTTAGGTGGGGCCACACACTTTTCTACGCTAGACCTATCTTCAGCCTACCATCAGGTCAGACTCCATCCCTCGTGCCAAGATTTGACGGCCTTCATCACGCCGTTTGGCACCTTCAAATTTCTTAGAATGCCCTTTGGTTTAATATCAGCTGCATCAGTGTTTCAAAGGGTGATGGAGAATGCTCTACGGGATGTTGGTGGAGTCAAAATCTATCAAGATGATATCCTTGTTTATGGGTCGAGTTTGGGAGAAGACAATGAAAGGATAAATCAAGTTCTCTCTAGGTTGGAAGATTCTGGCCTCACCCTCAGGTTGGATAAGTGCAAATTTGATGTAAAAGAGATTGAGTACCTGGGGCATGTGATTTCTGGGTCAGGGATCAACCCAAAACCGTCTCTGGTAGAGGCCATTTGTAAGTTGAATTATCCTGCAAGTAGAGATGAACTCACAAAATTTTTGGGGATGGCAGAGTTTTATAACAAGTTTGTTCCTGGTTTTGCTCAGAATACAGAAAAGATCAGGGCGTTGCTAAAGAAAGGGAGTGAGTTCAAGTGGGATGAATCTTGTAGTGCTGAGTTTGATTTGATTAAAGATTGTCTGAATAGAGCTCCTAACCTTTCCAGTTTTGATCCTACTAAAGATTCCTATGTTATGACTGATGCCAGCTCTAAAGGACTGGGTGCGGTGTTACTACAATCCGGTGAAGTAGGGGACAATACCATTTTGTTCATATCAAGACCTCTTAGAGGGGCAGAGTGTAACTACTCGGTGGTTGAGAAAGAGGCTCTAGCCGTGTATTGGGCTGTTCGTAAACTGAGAACATTTTTGTGGGGTAAAGGGTTTGTTGTAGTCTCTGACCACAAACCATTGAATGAAGTTTTCGGAAAAAAAGGTATTGACCGTGTGTCACATGGGATAAGGAGATGGGTTGTGGCGTTGCAAGATTTTGAATTTGATGTTCATTATTTGCCAGGGGCTAACAATATTCTCGCAGATTGTTTGTCAAGACTTGGTGGCACCACGGTCTCTGATGAAGATGATGATGATGAGCAAGATTATTTTCTTGGTGAATGTTCTGGGGAAGAATGGAGTGTGTGTCTAATCACCCAGGGGGTGGTTACTGAGGAAGAATGGAATGCAGTAATGAGGGATGATGCTGTTCTTCAGCGTGTGGTCTGTTTTGTCCGTGATGGGTGATGTGAGAAACACATGTGTGATGAGGAGATTAAAGGTTTTTGGAATGTTAGAGAAGAGTTGTCTTTTTCAAATGGGCTTCTCTTTAGAGGAAGTAGACTGGTCGTTCCTGGTGCAGTGCGCCAAAAGTTAGTTGAGAATGCACACTCCAGTCATATGGGCATTGCGAAGACGAAGGAAAGACTGAGGGAGGTTTATTGGTGGCCTGCAATGGACACTTTGGTCGAAAGATTGGTGCGCTCGTGTCCTCAGTGTGCGCGGAGTGACAAGGTTCTTAAATGCAGGACTCAACCCATGGTTTTCAGGAAGCAAGCAAATGGTCCTTGGACAGATATAGCTGTCGATATTCTTGGGCCGGTCAAGGTGAAGTCTCGAGATCAGTATGTTTTGGTCTGTGTGGATATGTTCTCGAGGTGGCCAGTCATTAAAATAGTAAACAGTGTTGATTCTGCTGCAGTTATTAACTTCCTTGATGATCTATTTGCTGGTGAGCGTTTGCCAGCATCCGTGTTGACAGACAATGGAGTGCAGTTTGTGTCCAGGATGGTGGAGGAATTCTTCAGTGAAAGAGGGATTACACATAAACGGGCTGCTTTGTACCATCCCGAATGTAATGGTGTTGTTGAGAGGTTTGTGAGGGTGCTCAAGGAGGCCATGCAGTTGGCATTAATGTCTGAGTATGACTGGGAGGAAGCGGTCAATAAAAAAGTATATGAGTATAGGGTCACTCCTCATTCCTCTACTGGAGTATCTCCTTTTACTCTATTTAGAGGAAGGGTGCCTAGCACGCAGGTGAATCCTCTTTGGGTGACATCCAGAAGGTTGGAAGTGGGTGGTGTTATTGACAAAACTGAAGATTGGTTTGTAGGTTCTTTATTGTAGAAGGTATCCAAGAGACCCCATCCTTCAACTCCCAAGAGCAACTGACTCAGTGTTCAAGGAGTAACATTCTCCCTCAAGTACATTCCACACTAGAATACAATAACCCAGCATGACATAGCCAGGTGACATATACGCACTCTAGAATACCACATCACCTCCCTCTTTTAACCTAGAACTCTACAAGATGTCATCATATAAAGTCAGTGGATAAAGGACTATAAAGCCTAACCACCCTTCCCTTGTTAAAAAGCTTTATTATGTAATAGAAGATCTCTGGGCATTGTCAGCAGACCCCATACCTTAGTGCCTAGATGGTATATCTACATCATAGGAACCGCATGGGTCTTCTCCGTGGAACGCTCCCTCTCCAAGTGTGTGTTACCTAAACATGCATCCCCATAATATCACAGGACGTGTTTCCAGCAGCAGCTGTGTTAGCATGTTTTGTCTAGGTGCTAGGGACGGACCAGAACAGAATAACAAGGAGCATTATTTATTATTATTATTATTATTAAGAAATTTGTTAAGCGCGCGGCTACCCCCAACAGGGGTGTCCCGGCGCTGAGGACAGCAACAGCAGAGAACATAAAAGCTAGTAGCTGGCAAACAGCCATGTCATCAGTTTACCTCTGAACTGAGATTCTGAGTCGATCATACAGATGTTAAGTGGGAGGGAATTCCTTAGCCTTGCAGTAATCACTGCAAAGGCTCTGTCACCTTTCCTAGATCTGTAGAACCTGGGGGGGAGCAGAAGACAGAGGTGATTAGATCTAAGCGCTTGAGAGGAATGAACTCGCTTCAGTCTGTCTGAGATATCCTGGTCCCTTACCATTCAAGGCCCTGAACGTCAGGACCAGGGCTTTAAACTGAATGCAGGAGGAAATCGGAAGCCAGTGGAGGTTCTTCAGATGAGGGGAGATCGAGTGGCGGTAAGGAACCTTACAGATCAACCTGGCCGCCGCGTTTTGAACCATTTGAAGTCGGTGAAGGAGATATGCAGGTGCACCCACATAAAGGCTATTACAATAGTCCAGGTGGGAAGTAATGAGAGCATGCACAATAGTCTTCAGAGAATCCGTGGGCAAATAGCGAGACATCTTTTTTATCATGCGCAGTTTGCCAAAGCAGGCAGAAGTGACCTTATGAATTTGGGTCTTACCCAACAACTCATTATCAATTTGAAAGCCCAGATTATGGGCAGTTTTAACAGGTGAAGGGGGAGGGTTTAATTCCGACGGCCACCAAAAGGATGGAAGTAGAGGGGATTTTTGGTTAAAAAAAAAAAGCACCTCAGTTTTGTCGGTGTTTAGCTTCAGCATTGTTTATCAACCTTGCTCACAGTGTTCAGACTAAACTCCAGGAACAGGCAGAGAACAAACCAAGCAGACGGTTCTTATGTGAAAGGCATAAACAGAGTCTTGTAAAAATAAAGCCATGTAGTAACGCGTTCAATCAATCAATTCCTTTATTCGATCTTACACATGAGATCATAAAAGTACATACAATAAAATTTTTAAAGGAGACATGATTATAAAAAAAGCATAAGTCTCAATAATTAAAAGGATACTCCGCTCAATTTATTGTAAAATTCTTTTCATCTATGTATAATGTCTAATTAATAATTATTTAAAACATTAAATGTTAAAACAAGTAAGAATTTAAAAAGACAATCCCTATTCTAGTTATGGGCCCACTTGCTTCCTTTTTTCATACATGCCCTTAAGAATGATGCGACTGAGAAGCATACAAAAGGATTCTGAAGAGATTTAAGGAAATACAATGCTACGCAACAGAATTTATAATGATAACGTTACAGATCAGGACAATAAAGTTGTGTGTCTGTCAAAAATCCCTCCTATATGTCCTCTGTGGAGACCCTCCCCCGCTGCCCCGAGACTGCCCTATACCGATAGTTTCAGAAGGCTTTAAATACCTGGGCATATTCATCTCTCTTGACCCCTCGGTTAGATACGGCCGCAACCTTGTCCCTCTCATGCAGAGACTTAAAAGTGACATCACAACCTGGAAATCGCTCCCACTCTCCTTATTAGGAAAGGCGGCCCTTTTTAAAAAGATGTGCCTGCCCGGTCTCCTCTATGCCCTGCAAAACTCGGCTGATCCTGTCCCAAACTCCTTTTTCAAGGAAATCGAGGGGCTCCAACGGGACCTACTATGGAGCGGGAGACCGCGCATTGCCTTACCAAAACTCACGCTTAGCTGGTATGACGGTGGAATCGGGGTACCCGACATTAAAAAATACTACTGGGCAGCACATCTTACAGCAATAAATCACGGCACCTACGGCCGTCCCGATGACCCAGGGTTCCGCATGGATCGAACGGGGCCTACTCTCGCGCACTTTACTCCAAACCAGACAGATATCCACTTACTGGACCTACCAACCATGCGGTCAAGATCTGGCATGCTGCGAACAAATCACTGGGCTGGAACAGTAAGTTGACCCTTGCCACACCCTTGTGGGATTCACAAAAGCTGGGATATCTGGGCAACTCCAAGGGTTTTGATAAATGGGACTTAATTGGCATCTCTCATATCAGAGATCTATGGGGCGCAGGGGGCGTGAAGCCTTTTGACGCTCTCCAGAGTCAACACTCACTAGCAGACTCTGAGCTTTTCCGATATTTGCTAGTCCGCCACGCACTACGGACAGTTTTGCTCAGTGACTCCTCCCCACCAGACATCTCCCCACTTGAAGATAGATTGCTAGATGGCCACCTGCACGAAATGGCAATCTCCCTAACCTACCGAAAACGTATTAACAATATGGGCGATCCCCTAATATCCCTGAGGGAGAAATGGACTGTAGACGCCATCGAACTGGACGATGAAAGTTGGCAGACGGCGACCTCATCTCCCAAAACGGTTGCAATTCCGGCGCATCTCCGGCTAGTGCAGTTGAAGATCCTGCATAGAATATATGTAACTGGTCCCCAGCTGGTACACATGGGTGGGCAGGCGGACAGATCGTGTAGACGCGGATGCACACACCTAGGCACATTCATACACATTATATGGCACTGTGAACCAATCCAGGAATACTGGCGTAAGATACATGCAGTCATGAGCGAAACGCTGGAGGTCGAGATTAAACCAGAAGTGCCCAGATGCCTTCTTAACATCTGGGAACCGACTGACCTAAAAACACACACCACTCAATGGGTCACACTCGGATATATGATTGCAAAGAGGAACATCGCGCAGCTTTGGGGTGCCCCGCATGCACCCACAATTGCGGATTGGAAAAAAGACCTTGATTGGTGCATGCTGAGAGAAAAGACTGTATATACAGCCCGAGGCTGCCCACGAAAATGGTCCAAGATATGGGCCCCTTGGAATTCATATTGTGGAAATATCTGTTCTCCTCCACGTGACCTGGGCAGCGACGACCCCCCCACCCCGTGATTTCCAACGTACACGCCTATTTCATCTGTTTGTATACTTGTTTTCGCTGTACCCTTTGTATTGACCTCTGCGGAACTGTACCATGTTGTCGAGTCCATTTAATAAAAAGATTTAAAACAAAATAAAGTTGTGTCTTTCCTGATGATAAAAACCACAAAAAAATAAAACATGAATATCATTTTGTAGTAACTCCTTCAAAAGCAGCATCATGACTGCTGGGCTCATGCTAACTTAGCTATATCGACATTGTCCCCATCGACCACGTAACAAGATGGTTCTTGTGGTTTCTGTATAATAGTTCATGGTTGCCACAATTTTTAGATTTGATCTTACTAGAGAAGATAATGATTTGCACTGCTCTAGTTTTTATATTTAGCTTGAAAGTGAAACTAGTGAGGATCTATTTTTAGCAATACATATTGTATTTAATACATATTCGTATGGGCTTCATATCACCCTTTTTTACAAATGCTGGCTTTTTTGGCTCCTAAAGCATCAGCTATTGATTTAGGTTATTGCCTATCATGTCTTGGATTAGCTTACAATAGTATGTTAGTTTTGACTTTTTAAGGTTGAGCCTTCCAGACACACTGCGAGCTGTATGATTGCAAAAACTCTTTTTAGCTTACCAAGAGCTTACAGTGGGCTTAAAACTAAAAGCCCGCCCAATGCTTAGCATTGGTTGTCTTTATTTTTAATCCCATGTTTTCTCCTTGTTAGGTGACTTGCCTTATCCATTTTATGTTTGTCCATCTGTTGTTCTTCCCCAAGCAAGCGCGGCTGTCCAAATTCTTTATGCTTTAGTTCAGCACAAGTGTATGTGTTTCCAGCTGTCTCCCTTGTGTGCTTCTCTCCCCGTACTCTGTGCTGTGTGTGCCTCTGTGGTGTTCTCTTCTCTTGTTATTCCCACTCCTGCCCTCCATGTGCTGGTTTTCTCTCCCCCAACCGCTCCTCCTTTACCCCATCACAACTCCTGTTTTTGTCCCTTTCTTTGGCACTTTCGCCCCCCAAAAAAACAAAATTTTCTATTACCAATCGAAGTGGTGTCTACCATTTTGCATCAGTAAAATGAAAAAAAGTAAGCAAATGGCTCCTGTCTTTTTCTGATGGCTCTCACCTATGTTCTGACACATGCACGTTTGAGGGGAATAATGTGATTGCATCATGCCTTTTTTTAAATGTATTTTTATTTTGATGATGCTGCACCTCCTCCTGCCTCTGTACAGCATCGCAAAAAGCAAGTGGCAAAGCCAGTAGGTTGCAAAGGTGAGACCTGTTGGCTTTGACAATACTAGATTTTTATTTCCTGATGGGGGGTGTGTCCTGCCTAAATTGTAGTGCTTGATGAGCAATTTTACATCTAAAGAATACACTCAGCTATCATATATTCAACAGGCTTATGTCACAGTATTTTTATGCGACAGTTCAATTTCACTATGTTTATGGGTAAAGTCCATGTGAAAGTATTCCATGTTTCACATGGTAGAGAGTGGTGTGGTGTGTGGCACTTTGAGCAATTAAAACTATTAGCTGGCATAACACTGAATTGTGTGCATTGCTGTTCTGTTGTTTGCAGCCTCTGACAAAAATCATTGAGGCAGTGCTGATCAGAAAGATTAGTTCAGAGATAAAGCTAACCTTTTTGACACTTTTAATTTATGAATATATGTGTGAGAATGTCATAATCTGCTCAAAATGTTTACATATAGGCTTTTAGATTACACAAAACAGATGTAGAAAGGTAGTATATCGGCTTGGGATGTTAAAGGCAAACAAGCAGAGGTGAAGATCTTTGACTGGCTTTATTTTTGTGTCTTTACACTGAAGCACACACTTAAAGAAACACATACATGCACACTTGTAGACAGAACAACACATCTTTGTGCTGGGGGAAGAGGGGTCTTCTGATCGATTAGGTGCGGAGTTTCAGTCGAAGAGCCAGATCTAGAGGTACTTCCTGAACTAAGTCAATTACATGGATTGCCTGAGGTAGAGGGGTAGACCGGGAATCCAAGAAGCTAGACAGCTTGAGGAAGAAGATGTTTTCTTCCATCAGCCTTGCATTGTGGTCGTGAACACCACATGCTTATTGTGCCGCTACTTCCACACTTACTGGGACTCAGTTGCACAAGTGCTGCCACAGTTCCTGGAGGCGGTTCAGGCTATGCCCACCCAAACTGTCAAGGACAAGAGAGATGCAGCAAAGTTCACCATTAGGTGCGGTTTGGATAGGAGCGACTCACTGGGCAGAGCAGTTTCGACGACGGTGGTGCTTAGAAGCTTCACCTGGCTTTTCAGGAGATGTCCAGGATTACCTCATGGATATTCCCTTTGATGACAACTGTCTCTTTGGAAACAAGGCAAACTCGGTGGTGGGGCACTTTGAGGACTCATGAGCTAGGGCCAAGTCCTTAGGCCTCTCAGTTGCCACTCTGCAACCCCAGTCTGCCTCTCGTCCCTTTCATGGCTGTGGCAAGGGTTTTCAACCGCATCAACCATATTCCAGCCACTGCCCCATGCAAGCTTCCCCGACTGTGCGGGGGCGAGGACGCGGGTTATACTGACCATGTGTGTCAGGTAGCCAGAGAGCTGCCACAACCACCAATCTCCCTGTAGCCGCAGCTTCTAAGCCTTCCTAACCTTGGTGTACAAGATCATGTGCGTCCAGTTGGTGGCAGAATCCGTCATCATCCCCACTACTGGCAGTCCATAACTTCGGACAGGTAGGTCTTACAGATCATTTGGAAGGGCTGCTCCCTTCCCTTGGAATCTCCCCCTCCCCCTTTGCCGCTATCTCACGACCGGCTGACTGAGGATCATTCGTCCTAGCTCCATGAGGAAGCCACAGTGAGGAGTTTGGTGTCAGAAGTAGGCAATGGTTGTTATTAATGCTACTTTCGATTCCCCAAATGAACAAAGTGCTTTGCCCTATCTTAGATCTGAGAAACCTCTACCTCTTCCTTAAGGAGGATGAGTTCAAGATGCTCACTTTGGCTAAGGTTTTGTCTGCCCTGGAGACTGTATGGTAGCGCTGGACTTGCAGGATGCCTATTTTCATGTTCCCGTCCTTCCTGCCCATTGGCGTTCCCTACGGTTTGCGATAGGCCATGAGCACTTTCAATTCAGTGTGCTTCCTTTTGGGCTTCCCAGCACCCCCAAGGGGTACACCAAGGTCAAGGCAGTGGTCAGAGCTCATCTGTGCAGATCAGGCGTGCCAGTTGTCCCCTGTCTCAATGACTGGCTGCTGAAGGTTTCGTCTCCCACCTTGGACTTCAGCGAACCTTCTGCATTCGCTGGGATTCACTATCAACGTGCCGAAGTCACAACTGAATCCCTCTCAGATGCTCCCTTTCATCTGCGCTGTTCCATCTGCCCGGAGTGTGAGTGGGCAGCAGGCTTTAACATCCAAGCCTGTATTCCGGTCTGTCTTTTCAGACAAATTGATGCTAGGCACCAGTGCCTCTTTCCTGCCGAAAGTGATATCACCATTACATGTGGGACGATCCATCTGCTTGCCCATTTTCTACGTTCCTCCACAACCCTTTAAGAAATTGAAGCGACTCCACTCTCTGGACCCAGAAAGAGCATTGTCATTCTACCTTGACCGCACTCAAGAGTTCCGGGTAGACAACCAACTCTTCTTGGGTTATGTTGGAGCGAAGAAAAGTGGGGTGGTACAGAAACTGGCCATTTTGTGGTGGGTATATCTGTATTAAAATCTGCTACACATTGACCAAGAAGCAGCACCCTGAGGGTTTAAGGGCTCATTCCACCAGGCCTAAAGCTTCTATGACTGTGTTAGCACTGTGAGTCCCTGTCCTGGACATCTGCAGGCAGCAACGTGGGTGTTCATGCACATGTTTACTAAGCACGACTGCCTGGACAGTCAGGTCCACAGGGATGGGCACTTCACCCGTTCGGTCCTGCAGGACTTTTTAGTTTAGAATTTGTACGCTGCCCCCCCCCCTCGGGATTGTATTGCTTGGGTATCTATTCAAAAGTGAAGAATCTGCGACTGGATGTCTCTATCAGATGAACAAGTTACTTACCTTCCGCAATGCATATCTGGTAGAGACAAGATCTAACCTCAGATTCCTTACTGACCCATCCATCCTCACTGCTCTGCAGACAAGTTTCTAGAGTCAGGGCTGATCACTTTCAGGACCCTAGTTTGGATGCACCAGTGTTGGTACACTCCATGGCTCTGCACTCCTGGTGACGCGGACGTCACTTCGGTGCAGCCGTCGCACTGAGGCGATCAATGCCAATTACCTGCGCTGAGGGGGTACTGCTCATGCAAAAATCTTCCAGCTCTAGTTTGATGCATGGGATACTCCAAGGTAATGAATCTGCGACTAGATCTTGTCCCTAACAGGTAATGCATTACCGAAGTTGAGTAACTTGCTTATTATGAATGTAGGATGCTGGTTCTTTATGTGATATATCACTAATCTGATATACCTTGTGAAGAGTCCAGGGGCTCCCTTGCTAGTGGACAAGGCTTGCTATGCAATCAAAGTGCTCTATTAGAGGGTAGTTTGGTCGAGCAGCCTTATGCTTAACATGGCGGAGTGTAAGAAATTTGCTTATACCCTCAATGATTAATATATAACAATAGAACTCGAGAAGGAGATCCACACCAATTTATAAAAATAGCAAGTTTCTTTATATATGTTTAGGCATCAGAGAAAAAAATCGTTCAGGTGAGTACGTTTTCAAATAGAAGTTCTTTTCACTTTAAAAAGTGGACACTTAGTGCCATTTCTTAGTTCTGCAATGTTATCCTATGGAAAGAAGAACAATTTCTGCAAACAGGAACAGTACATTAACTTATGGGTCCAATCTCCAGGAGTTAAGGTGAGTGTTGGGCAAGGCCCAAGGCAGCACCAACAGAACACCACCAGTGGCACAAGGGTGGCTGGCTGAAGAGTCCAACCCAGCATCGGGTGCCCAATGCATTTCAATGGAGATCGGTCACTGCAAAAAGAGGCTGAAGGCTTTGGCCAAGAAGACAGTCAGGTTGAACCAGCATGTGGGCTCATGCCTTGCGATGCTGTGGGACGCCTTTGGTCCTCTTCTCTTAGGCTCAGGGGTGACGGGTGCAGAGGGGTCTTTAGGCGTTAGGTTTTTCCTTACTGGAGCAGTCATGGTAGTGGGGGCCTGAATGCAGAGGCTGCAGGTGATGTTGGGGAGTCCAGGAGGGGTGAACCCATGATGGGCTTGGGCTATGGAGAGCTGGGGAACCTTGCTGGCATCGTTGGCTCAATTCAGCTCTGGCTGGAGACGGCAGGTGCAGTAGTTGCTTCATAGGTCGGGTTTTGGCAGTTCTGGAGGCCTCAGAGTCTCTTCTTTGGAGTTTCCTCTTGACCACATCTGCTGTTCATGGGAGGTCTAGAGTCCTTTTCAAAGGCAGGCAGTCCTCAAGTTTCCAGGGTCCCAGCTGCAGGATGAGTCGACTTAGACGCAGGTTTCAACAAGGGCCGCAGACAGGCCGGCATGGCTGGGGCCAAGTCAGGTGCTCTCTTCAGTCTTCTCTGCTTTTGCGGCTCTTCAGTGTCTTCTTTCTTCTTAGGTCATCAGGATCTGCTTCTCTCGTGCTAGTGCTTCCCGTAAATACTGAATTTAGGGACGTTAGTGAGAGTGCCAGGTAGTAGCCAAAGAGCTACTTATCTAGGGTGACTACACCCTCATATGACTACTTCCGTGGTGCTGGCTAATTGTGGAAACCCCTCTTAATCTAACAAATTTTCCCACCTATCCTTCTGCAAAAAGTGGAGCAGGATAGGGTAGTTGGCATCCTCTCCTATGAGAGAATCTAGAGTTGCTTACCAAAGGCGGTGGGTCTGCCTTGAATCTCCCTTGCCTTGGCAGGATAATCTGCAGGTCATCTCGTGCCAGAGCTGGCCCTTGTTTCTGGCCTTCCAAGAGCGAAATCGCTCACCCTTGGCCGTCTCTGGTGTTAGGCTGGCTAAAACCAGTCAGTCAGCCCACCAGCAGTTGGTACGGTCTCACGGGACAACTCTGAGGTATCCTCTGGGTGCATGAATTGATGCATCCAACACTGAAATCAATGGAGATCCATAATTATGAGATGTTTGATATCAAACATCCTTTTTTTAGTGAAGCCTTCATGTAGCTGGGGAACTCCTTTTTACCAGTGTTCAGCACATGTTTAAAATTGACTTCCATGTTCACTTGCACTGGCAGTAGTCGAACTTACCAGCACAGGGGAATATCTGCTCATGCAGTTATGCCCTCATATATAATATCAGGAATCCTGCCTTGGGGCTGTCAGGCCTGCTGCGGGGGTGACTTACAAATATCATATGCTGTGGTAGAGGACATGGTACACGTGTGTGTGACATGTGTTTTTACTTGCGTCTGCCTCAAGACATGCAGCTTGCGATTGCAGTTGTGCATGTGCTTGGTAAGAGGTCCTTTAGGATGACACAGTTCGTGCTGCAGCCCTTAGGGACACTCAATAGCACATCAGGCCCTATGTACCATGGTACCACTTACCATGGACTTACAGAGATGCATAAAGGTTTTGGCAATTGGGGTAGCAATTGTGCAGTTTTGGGAAGGGGCCCTAGCACTGGGGACCTTGTTAGCAGGGAACCCTGTGCACTTTCAGTCGAAATCGCATCATGTACCAGGCAAAAAGTGGGGGTGACCATGTCAAAAAGAGTACTTCCCTACAATGAACAATTGGTCTTATGACCTTTATCATTTGACTTGTCACTATAACCAGCTCAGACCTGATGTGTTGGTCCATTGCCTTCCTACAAAGCCACACAACAGTCATCAGGTATACCATGATAAAATGGTAAATATGTACAAAAGACAGATCTATAAACAACACAAACTCCCTACTAATAAAGCCTAATAAGTATTACCATAATGCAAATAATCTATCCCCATGGTTTATTTCAGTTGATAACCAACACCAAAAACCTTTGCTTACTATGGTATTCTGTATTATTCCATGTAACTGTAGTGCCTGCAAGCTTTAGTACATCCACCCTTAAAAGCTTATTGCATTGCATGCTTTCCAAAATAAGTCCTCCTGGCTTCGTAATAATTTTTCATTATATACCCAAGGAATGTGACATAACATTTCTCAGTGAATCGATAAGAACTCAAGCCTTTACCAACAGCTTGACACGATCATCATGAGTCTAGGAAGGGCACTTAAGGTGGCAACCATATGTCATACATTTATAAAATTACAAATATGTAGAAATGTACAGTTGGCAAAACAATACACAACCCCTACCAGTAGGGCCTAACGTGAATCATCACAGTGAGATTCTACTTCCAGGGTTTGTCAGAGTGGGTGATCAACACCTAAACCTTCGCCTACTATGGTAATCTTTGAGATTGCATGTAACCAAATAACTTTCTATAGCCTGTAACATATTTTGATGGAAATCCACTGTTGGAGGCGTATTGATTTTATGATATGCATTTCACAAAATACGCCAGGTCTACTGCATTTGTAATAACTTTTCATAAGAGGCCAAACCAACAGGCATACATTTTCTTTAGCCATGGATTATGGAAGGGGGTAACAAACTCCATAATAAGGTAATCTGTGAGATTCCATGTGACAGAGACCTATCTAGAGACTTTAATTCAATGTAATACCAATTCACAGTTAAATGCCTCTCAGAGTTTACATATGCTTATCTGATAGCGACATCTACCTGTAGGTGCCTTACCTTTAAATTTCTGAGGCGTCAGACGGAACCCGTAAGATTTTTCTTCGAGCAATATCCTTGCGCACCGCTAGGTGGGGTTTCAGTCAGCTCCGTGTGATGTACTCTCTACCGTTGTGCCGTCGGCATCACAGCGGTGCTTTGATGTCACTTCTTTTCTTACCACGCCAGTTAGCACAGATCTGTGAAGAGAGCTCTGTCACTTTTTGACAGGTTTTTTCTGCGTTTTTTCGAGAAAAGAAATTGTGTGTAGAATGTCCAAGAAGACTTCTGGATTGAAGCCGTGTGGTGCCTGTCCCGCGCTATGTCAGTAACATATCCGCACCTGGTTTGTCTTTGGTGCCTGGGATGCAACAACTCGGAGTAATCCCTCCACAACATCGGACCCAAATACCTCAACGAAAGAGTCTCCTTCCATATACCCAAAATGAACCTCCGCTCCGCCGACCTCGCCCTGGCAGAGACCATCCACAGAACGAGAGCAGTCGGAAGAGCCTTCTCCTACATCGCAGCAAAGACCTGGAATGAGCTCCCAGTCAATATCAGACGCTCCCCCACTATGCACACCATCAGGAAGAGCTTGGTTCTTCGACTGATCCGGAGCTGCACTCCCCCCCCCACCCCCCAACAGCGCCTTGAAACCCTCACGGGTAAGTAGCCGGCTTTATAAATCCCTGATTGATTGATGCCCCCACTGCCAGGCTGTTAAGGGAGTGTTCCCTAAAGCTACTTCCGGCCTGACGCTCTGCACCAGGTCGTTCGGTCCAGAGGTCTCATTCTCGTTCAAGAGGAAAGTCCAGGCACCGCTCTGGAAGTCGCACATCCTCGTCGTCCCACTCGAAGTCGTCAGGTAGGTAATGTAAGAGGCCTTAGTAACACAAGAATTTGAAGCACGCTTCGACTTCTCTCCATTGGTCGGCTGAGGCGAAGGACGAGTTTCGGCGATCTAGGCCTCGTTTGGCTGAACCCTGGTCGGCTTCTCGCTACCCCACCTTTCCGGGAGCCAGAGCGCCCCCTGCCCAGCTCAAAGAATTATATGACTCCGTGTGCCTCATATTTGGGCAGTCTGACCCTGCCTGTGTGCCTTCGGGCCCCGTAGGCTCAGATGGGGCTCCATTGGGTTCCGTGCCGACCGCTCTGGCGGCTTCGGAGTGTCAAAAGTCTTTCGACAGCTCACTGTCCAGGTCACCTTTTTGGGCATTCCTTTGGAGGTCGGTTCTGTGAAGGGTTCCACTACATAATCCTTCACAAGCCTTCTATAGTACCCAGTCGAGCCAAGGAAGGTCTTGCCTTGAGTCTGGGTAGTTGGAGCCATCCTGTCTAGCATGATCTGAATCTTGGGTTGTAGGGATTGAACTTAGCCTCCGCCAACTTAGCCTAGCCCTGCTTGTCTTGATAGCGAGACCTGCACTTCTCACACCCCCCAATACTTTCCCACAGTGGATCAGGTGATCCTGCCAAGATAGCAATATCATCTAGAAATGCTGTACTAAAGGATTCTAATCCAGCAAGGACTTTTTTTATCAACCTTTGAAAAGTGGCAGGTGCATTTTTCAAACCAAGGGGCACGTCAGTAAATTGATGAATCCCATCTGGGGTTGAAACTGCAGATCTTTCTTTTGCTTCTGGAGCCAGACGTATCTGTTAATTCCCTAACGTGAGATCAAAGGTACTCTGATACTTGGCTTCTCCCAACCTGTCAGTAAGTTCATCTGCTCTTGGAATTGGGTGTGCATCTGTGTTTATCATAGCATTGAGGCCCCTATAGTCCACACAAAACCTAATTTCTTTCTTACCACCCTAAGTATGGGATTTGGGAACGAAGACAGCTGGGCTGGCCATGGGACACTCAGATGACTCTATGACTCCCAATTACAGCATCTTGTTTACTTCTGCTTTGATGCTGTCGTTCACATGATCAGACTGTATATTCTATTCTTGACAGGTAGAGTTTCACCAGTATCCACATCATGGGTACACCAGCTACTTTGACCAGGGGTCAAAGAGAAGAGCTCAGCGAACTGATATAGGACTTGCCTGTAATCAGTCTGCTGGTGGGAAGAGAGGGTGTCTGACAAGACCACTCCTTCCATTGACCCATATATTGGATAGTTGGAGAGGAGGTCAGGGAGAAGTTCACACTCTACTTCCTAATACTCATCTGTAACCATGAGCATGGTCCCATCTGCCCTGCCATAGAAGGGTTTAAGGGAGTTGACATGGATGACCCTCCTGGGCTTCCTGTTAGAGCCAAGGTCCACCAGATTGACGACCTCCCCTTTTCTTTCTAGGATAGGACAGGGTCCACTCCACTTGTCTTAGAGAGCCCTGGGGGCCACTGGCCCGTAACCCCACACCTTCTGCCCTGGCTGGCATTCAAGCATAGCATTTGGTCATACCATTGCTTCTGGAGCTCATGGCTAGCCTCAAGGTTTTTACTTGACTACTTGATTTTTCCATGTATTCAGCCATCCTGGAGGGGAGGCCAAGCACATAGTTCAACACGTCTTGCTTAGGTTCAACAAGAGGTTTTGCCCATCCCGCCTTGACAATGCACAGTGGTCCCCTGGCAGGATGACCTAATGGAAGTTCAAATGGGGAGAACCCTACTCCCTTCTATGGCACTTCCATGTAGGCAAACATCTGATAGAGACTACTAGCCGCAGATTCCTTCACATAGAATTATCCCCAGGCGTGAGACTGGATCCGGAAACTTTTTGCCACAGCATCCCTGCGTGCTGGGGGAAGGGCGACATCACGCGACTCCGCCCAGGCGTCGTCCGCATACATGACGTCAGCGAGGTCACATAAGACCCGCCACGGCACGCCTACGTCATTTCTTTTTCTTTTTCGCGTGCAACGCGGATCCGTTTCTTGCTACGAGCCTGTTTAGGGCCCCCTTTCTTCCATTCTTTTTTGGTGGAACAGTGTGCGAATGCCTTCGGACTTTAAAACTTGCATGTTTTGTGAGCGTCTTATGTCGGCGACGGACCCTCACCTCATTTGCATGTGGTGTTTGGGGGAGGATCACGGCACCACAGATTGTGCGGCATGCTAAAAGTTGAAGCCGAAGTCGCGGCGGGAGTGCCGGATGAAACTTCTCTCGGCGCGTCTCTCCAGATCGACGTCCTCCCCTCTGACTGCTTCGGCGGACGGCTTAAGGTCTGGCCTTGGTCGTCGTCCTCGCCTTTCTCCGATGTCACGTGAGCGTCTCTCCCCGGTGGGTGTCGCAGTTAGTACCCGGGGGCTGGTTTCCGGCCTACCGGGGGCGTGGACTCTCTGCGGGTGATGCGACCCCGCGTGTCGTCCTATCCACCGTTTCCCGGTGTGGGGGCATCGAGAGTCCACATGGAGACTTACGCGACGGCTTTGCAGGCCTCGCTAGCGTCTCCTCCTCCTTCCCCTCCTGGGGCGTTGACGGATTCCTCGCCCTGCGCAGGGCCCTCCGCGGTGCCACCGGTGGCCCCGGTGCCGACTGGGTCGGATCCAGGCTTGGAGGATATGGTGCTGTTGGGGTGCGGCTCCTCTGGGGCACCTCCTTCAGGCCACGGCGTCTCTGCCTCGCCGCAAACTCCCGTGGGGGTCCCTGTGGTGTCACGGGAGGTCGCTTGGGCTCGGTGGACTCTCCTCGTCCCGCTCCGGGTCGAGGTCGGACCCCTCACCACTCTCCAGGCACCTCTCGTACCTTCTCACAGGCGGCTGCCTCGTTGGAGGGCGAGTTGGAGGTTGTATCGTCCCTGGCGCCGCCACAGGGGTTGCCGGGCGACCTTCGCCTCCTTCCAGACCGCGTAGGGCTTCAGGCCCCTCCCCGGGCCCGTCCCGTTCTCCCACGCAGGTGGTTGCCTCGGCGGGGGTCAGGCCGGCACCGCTCCGGGGCCGGTGCGGCTCCAGCTCTACTCCGGTCTCCGGTGCGGAGTGACTTGGAGGTCCCTTGCCCGGTGATGCCAGATGGCGCCGGTGTCCTGCCTCAAGCAGCGGACTCCTCCGCTCCGCACAGGGGTTGTACCGCGGATTCGTCTTCGGATGCTCCTTCTTCTCCGGAGGCAGGCTGCATATTGGTATCGTCCTCCCTGGAGACTGGTCGCCATGTGGTGTCCTTTTCACCGGCGTCGAAGAGCGGCTCCCCGCCCTTCCTGAGGCAGAGGTGTTCGTCGGATGAGCGGCAGGTCCCTCATTCTTCGGCTCCCCTTAACTTCCAGGTCTGGCACTTGCCCGCCCCGCGTGGCCTCGGGGACGGCCACCTTAGTTTGCAGCCGGCGCCCACGGAGAAACTGCTTTCTCCACCGCAGGGCCCTACGTATGCGGGAGCGGCCTTCACTCACGCGGTGTCCACGGCTGTGGGCATCCTACGCATGGGTGACCCGGTGGCTCACTTTCCGGCGGACCATCTGTTGAAGGTCCTCCACCAGGGCTCTGGTGGGAGGGAAATCTTGCTTCCCTTTGAAGGTTCGCTCCTTTCTTCCTTGACGGGGGCTTGGAGGCATCCTGCCTCCGGGGAACCGGTGCCTCCGCATCTTCTGCATCGGCAACTTTCGACGCCGCATGACCCGGCGTGCCTTTCCATTCACCTCTCAGCCGCCAGCCCCCTTTTGCGGACTGCTTTTCCCTCCCTGCCGCACCTGTTGGCTCTGCCGTCCAGAGAGGCCCGCTGACTGGACACTTGGGGACGCAACATTTTCGCCTCCTGTTTGTGGGACTCGGCTGAGTCTCTGGGGGCTGCAGCGTCCCAGGAGTCTGCTCAGGTGGATTTGCGGCATCATGCATTGGATGGCTGGGAGCTTGCGGCGTTTATTCTCCGCTCTGGACGTCTGAGGCGCTGTGCCGGCCATGGCATCCTCAGTCGCTCTCTGTCGCCATGCTTGGCTTCGGGACGGCGTCTTCCCCGAAAATATAAGGGTGAGGCTCATTGATCTCCCATTTGATGGCAGTCTGTTGTTCCATGCCCCGGCCGACTCCGCCATCCAGAGGCTCTTGGCAGGGCTCCGTCCTCCTCCTCCGCCTTGTCCTCCTCCGTCCCCTCCTCAGTGACTTCTGAGTTAGGGTTGCTTCTGGGCCTTCTTAGGCCGGCTGTTATGGTTGTGGAGTAGATTTCTGGCTGTTTACGTCCTTCCTTGGGACTTTAGCATTGTTGGCTACTGGACGGCCCTGTTGTTGTTGTGTGTGAGATCTGAAAGAAACACGTTAGTTAGATTCCTCACCTTAGAATATCCCCAGGTGTCAGACTGGATCCGGAAGATTTTTCGTCAGCGATGCCCCTTGCGCGTCGCTAGGCGTCGTCTGTGGCTCCGAGTCCGTCATCGGCGTCGTGCGCCGGAATGACGTCGTCGGAGTACTTAGACGCCGCCCTCGCGCGCTGACGTCAGTTCTTCTTTTTTCCGCGCCAGTAAGCGCAGATCCGGGAGAGCTACCCCTTTAGTCAATTTTTGACTAACTTTTTTGACTCTTTTTGGTCAATTCTCGACTCTGGTGCGGGTAGGATGCCTGGTTTCAAGGCCTGCGACGACTGTCACCGACTGATGTCGGTGACCGATCATCACCGCCGGTGCCTGTACTGCTTGGGCCTCGACCACGACGCGGCGTCGTGCTCCGATTGTATGGCCCTGACCTCGAAAGCTAGGCGGGAGCGGTCCCGCAAGCTTCTCGAGCTTCGCACTCGACATCGTCACTCGTCTGGCTCAAAGTCTTCGGGTAAGTCGAGGCACTCCTAAGAAGTCCAAGAAGCGACATCGCTCTTCGGACTCCCCTCGCCAGTCGCGCGACTCGGCCGAGGGTCCGGGTGGTTCCACCCCCGCGGCTCCGCAGGAGCTGCAGGCGCCGCGCAAGTCCCCATACCCGACGGTCCCTGGGACTGATGCGACGCCGGCGGAGGTCAGTGCCTTCCTCTCGGCCATGAGGAGCCTGGCCCCGCCGTCGACGCCCGCTGGCGCGCCTTCAGGCCCCGCGGACTCGACTGGGCGACCTCGCATGCCGGCGGCTCCGGCGCCGTTGGAGGCTCCGGCCCCGTCGCCGCAGGTCCCCAAGGGGCCCGAGCCTGGGCCCTCGTTACGCCTCCTCCGCCGGCGCCGACACCGATACCACCCCCGACGCCGGCTCCGGTCGACGTCGATCCCAGGTTCAGCCCCTGTCCGGTCCCGACGCAGATGCGGCGCCGCCCGACGCCACATCCGACGCGGCTAGAGACACATATTGTCTATCGACCGGCTCTGATCATTCCTCCTGTTTACCAGGAATCGGATGACGGGGGCGACTGGGAGGGGTCTGATTACCCTATGGCCCTTCAGAGCCAACTTGCACAGGACTGGGCAGATGAACTGGGGGAGGCCAGTGGGTTGGATACCTCACCAGACACTGGATTCATCTCTCCTCCGACTGTGGCTTCGGAGGAGGGTGCAGCTTTTTCTGTGGTGCTGCCCAAGGCGGCCGAAGCCCTTGGGCTTGAGCTGCCTGCCGTGGCTGTGAGGACTAACATCCTCACTGAGGTGCTTCAGTCTGCCGCATGCTCCACTGAGCCTCTGCTGCCATTCAATGAGGCCCTCACTGACGTTCTGCAGGGTACCTGGTCCAAGCCCTCCACAGTTCCTCCTGTGGATAGGAACGTTGCCAGGCGCCACCGCCCTGCTCCGGGCGACCCCAGTTTTCTGTCCCAACACCCCACCCCCGAGTGTCTGGTTATCCAGGCCTCTACCTCCCAATCCTTCTTCCCGTCCGCTCCTCCGGATCAGGATTCCAAGAGCCTGCGGTCTTTGAACCCCGCCTGTCTCTTGGACCGTTATTCCCACTCTCTGTGGGATGCGGTGGAGGACGTGCTGCCACTGTGCCCGGAGGAGGCCCGGGCGCGGCTTTCCTCGGCCCTGGCCGATGGGAGAGATGCAGCGCGCCATGCAATCCGATGTGGACTCGACACTACGGACTCGCTGGGTAGGGCGATTTCTACCACGGTGGCGCTTCGACGTCAAGCCTGGCTGCGGTCTACGTCCTTTTCAGGGGATGTCCAGAGCACACTCATGGCCATGCCTTTTGATGGCGCTCGCCTTTTTGGTGAGAAAGCGGACAGTGCACTGGCTTGCTTCAAGGACTCCCGGGCTACGGCCACGTCCTTGGGCCTCTCGGCCCCGTGGCCACAAACTTCCGCTTTTCGCTCCTTTCGTGGCCAAGGAAGGGGCACCTCCTCACGTCCGCCTAGCCACCGGCCGTAGAACCAGCCTGCACGCGGTCGCGGACGTGGTTTCCGCCGAGGCGGTACCGGAGGACGACGCGGTCAGTCCACATCCACCCCGGCAGCATCTGCCTCAAAGCCTTCCTAGTCCGAGCTTTCAGGCCCATTCCACGCCAGTGGGCGGCAGAGTTCGCCATCACCTGCTCCACTGGCGTTCCATCACGTCGGACAGGTGGGTGCTGCAAATCGTCCGAAGGGGCTACTCCCTCCCCTTCAAGACGACTCCTCCAGCCATGCCACCGCAGCACCACCGTATCTCGGGGGATCATTTGAATCTTCTCCTTGAGGAAGTTTCGGCCCTCTTGGCCAAGGGGGCCGTCGAGCGCGTTCCGAGCCCAGAAGTAGGTCGTGGTTGTTATTCCCACTACTTTCTGGTTCCCAAGAAGGGCAAAGGGGGCCTACGCCCTATCTTGGACCTCCGGAACGTCAATGCCTTCCTCCGGAAGGAACGGTTCAAAATGTTGACTTTGGCTCAGGTTCTAGCTGCCCTAGACCCTGGAGACTGGATGGTAGCGTTGGACTTGCAGGACGCATATTTCCACATCCCCGTCCTGCCGGCCCACCGGCGTTACCTGAGGTTCACGGTGGGTCAGGAGCACTTTCAGTTCACCGTGCTCCCCTTCGGCCTTACCAGTGCCCCTCGGGTGTTCACGAAAGTGATGGCGGTGGTCGCAGCTCATCTGCGCAGATCAGGGGTTCCAGTATTCCCCTATCTCGACGACTGGTTGTTGAAGGCGGGCTCGCCCCAGGCAGTCGTCTCCCACCTCCAGACTACGGCGGATCTCCTTCATTTGCTGGGGTTTTCCATCAACGTGCCGAAGTCACACCTGAGCCCCTCTCAGAAGCTCCTCTTCATCGGAGCGGTTCTCGATTTGGCGCAGTTCCGGGTCCATCCACCGGAGCAGCGGGTCCGGGATATACAGGCCCTGATTCCCATCTTTCGGCCTCTATCCTGGGTTTCGGTCAGGCTAGTGTTGCGGCTTCTGGGGCTGATGGCCTCCTGCATCCTACTAGTGCATCACGCCAGGCGGCGCATGCGGGCTCTGCAGTGGGACCTGAAGTTTCAGTGGGCCCAGCATCACGGCAACCTGTCCGACCATGTCTTGATCTCGGAGGGCACTGCACAGCAGTTGCAGTGGTGGCTCACGGACCGCGATTGGGTCATGGGCAAGAGCCTCTCCCTACCCCTACCGGAGCATGTCGTAGTGACGGATGCGTCCCTCCTGGGATGGGGTGGCCATATGGGAGAGGCGGAGATCAGAGGCCTCTGGTCTCCGGCGGAGTCTCGCCTCCACATCAACTTGTTGGAGCTGCGAGCGATCCGACTTGCACTGAAAGCCTTCCTTCCCTCTGTCCGGGGAAGTGTTGTGCAGGTGTTCACGGACAACACCACCGCCATGTGGTATTGCAACAAACAGGGCGGGGTGGGGTCGTGGACCCTTTGTCAGGAGGCTCTGCGCCTCTGGACATGGCTGGAACATCAGGGCATCACCCTGGTGGTTCAACATCTGGCAGGCTCTCTGAACACCAGAGCAGACAAACTCAGCCGCCGGTGCATGATGGATCACGAATGGCGTCTGAACTCCGAGGTGGCGCAAGGTCTTTCAGCAGTGGGGAGAGCCTTGGTTAGATCTATTCGCCACCGACGAGAACTCGCAATGTCAGCAGTTCTGCGCGTTGGAATTTCCAAGGCGGCACTCGCTCGGCGACGCTTTTCGTCGCGAGTGGAGTTGCGGTCTGTTGTACGCCTTTCCGCCTATACCACTTCTGCCCAGAGTGCTGAAGAAGATCAGGCACGACCGGGCCCAAGTCATCTTGGTGGCTCCGGATTGGGCACGAAGGTACTGGTATCCTGAGATACTCAGTATGTTGACCGATCCTCCGATACGTCTGCCCCTTCGGGAGGATCTTCTGTCGCAGCAGCAGGGGACGGTCCTCCACCCGAACCTGTCCAGCCTCCACCTCCATGCGTGGAGATTGAGCGGCGGCAGTTGATGCCATTTGACTTGCCTCCTGAAGTCTGTGATATCATTCTGGCAGCCAGGCGTCCCTCCACAAAGACGGTATACGCCTGCCGGTGGAACAAATTTGTGGCATGGTGCACAGCAAAGGCTGTGGATCCCCTCTCCGCCCCTCTTTCTGAGGTTCTCCTCTTTCTTCTTTCTTTGGCCCGGCAGGGCTCTGCCCTGGGCACCTTGAAAGGTTATCTTGCTGCTCTCTCTGCCTTCTTACGGCTTCCAGATCAGCCCTCTCTTTTCAAGTCCCCTGTAGTGTCACGCTTTCTTAAAGGCATTACTCACACGTTCCCTCCTGTCCCTTTCGTAATGCCTCAGTGGGACTTGAATCTTGTCTTGACATTCCTGATATGCGTTCCCTTTGAGCCTCTTCACAATTGTCCTCTTCGTCTTCTAACTCTTAAGACTGCTTTCCTGGTAGCCATCACCTCGGCTAGACGGGTGAGTGAGCTCCAGGCTCTATCGTCCAAGCCTCCTTTTCTATCTGTTCATCCGGACAAGGTTGTCCTTCGGCCTCGTCCTTCCTTTCTACCAAAAGTGGTGACCCCCTTTCATCTTGGGCAATCTGTCACCTTGCCCACCTTCTTTCCGCCTCCGCATCCTTCCAAAGAGGAAGAGCGGCTCCACCGTCTGGACCCAAAACGTGCGCTCTCCTTTTATTTGGACCGCACTAAACAGTTCCGAGTGGACGACCAGCTTTTCGTTGGCGACGTGGGTGCAAAGAAGGGAAAAGCTGTACACAAACGGACCATCTCCCGGTGGGTCGTTTTGTGTATAAAAATCTGTTATTCCTTGGCAAAAAAGGAACCGCCTGTTGGGCTGCGCGCCCATTCTACTCGGGCCACAGCGGCTACTACTGCTTTGGGACGGGGAGTCCCTTTGCAGGACATCTGTCAGGCGGCAACGTGGGCTTCGCTGCACACGTTTGCCAGGCATTATTGCCTAGACAGCCAAGTCCGGAGGGATGGCTTCTTTGGCCGTTCTGTCCTCCAGGACTTTCTGGTGTGATCTTGGTTCGCAGACCCACCACCGGGGTTGGTATTGCTTGGGTATCTATTCTAAGGTGAGGAATCTAACTAACGTGTTTCTTTCAGATGAACAAGTTACTTACCTTCGGTAACGATGTATCTGTAAGAAACATTAGTTAGTTAGATTCCTCACCGACCCACCCATCATCCCCGTTCTGCGAACTGACATCTAGGGTTAAGGCTATCCCTTTCAGGGCCCTAGAATTTTTTGGCACCAGTGTCGGTCTCTTGCATGGCTCTGCGTTCCTGGCGCGGAAGGCTATGTACAAGAACTGACGTCAGCGCGCGAGGGCGGCGTCTAAGTACTCCGACGTCATTCCGGCGCACGACGACGGACGCGGAGCCGCAGACGACGCCTAGCAACTCGCAAGGGGTATTGCTGACGAAAAATCTTCCGGATCCAGTCTGACGCCTGGGGATATTCTAAGGTGAGGAATCTAACTAACTAATGTTTCTTACAGATACATCGTTACCGAAGGTAAGTAACTTGTTCTTTTTGCAGGAGTTGTTGCTCAGACTTGGCCCTGAGATTTGGCCTTCTGCTTTGCTTGGGCTGCTGTCAAGTCTGCAGCGGGGGTGCTTTTTTCCCCCGTGGTTCTTTCGTTTCTTCCTCTGCTGCGCATGTTCTTCCAAAGAGGGTTCCCATATCTTGGGACCTCACGCGCCCTATGTGGGGTTATGGTAGCGGTCATATGGCTTGCGCTCTTCTGGAGGGTTCTGGTCGCCTTCGGGTGCCTGTTCTCCATGGTGCTTACGTAGGTTGCTTTGCTTCCTGAGGTCGTGTGCGTGGCCACTCGTGGTGGTGGCCCATGCCTCTCCTCCTCTCCCTGCTCCTGTTCTGCGGTCTGGGATGTCCCTGCGTTCTCCCTTGCCAGCCGTCGCCTACTCAGCCGTCCTGGGGCCTCGGGCTGTTCTTCTTGCTTCTGGCTTTGGCTGCCGGCTTTGTTCTGGCTTGCTGGCTGCGCTCCATCTGGAATGAGCTTGCCTTCTTCTCCCAAGTTTCCTTGGGCCCACTAGGCTTCTTCTTCTTCTTCTTCCGTCTTCCTGTCTTGGCATTCGGCGGAAGCTATGTTGCCTTGTGGGGGAGTGGGGTGCTTCGGCCTCTCAGTCCTTGCCCTTGGTTCCTCTGCTGTGAGTGTACGAGCCTCTTCAGCCTTCTTTCCCTCCTACGTCCCCTTGGGGTCGGTGGGGTACTGCTTGTGGGGGTTCCCCTGGCCTGGCAGGGGCGAGGTTCTACCTGGTCCACAGATCAGGTCCCCTATGGGGCCCTCTGTTCTGCATTGGCTGGTGGGGTCCTTTCGCAGACCCTCCTTCCCAGGGGGTATTGCTAGGGTATCTAGTCTACGTGAAGGAATCTGCGGCTAGTAGTCTCTATCAGATGTACGAGTTACCTTCAGTAACAATGTATCTGAAAGAGACTATTCTAGCCGCAGATTCCTTCACGGCCTGTCCTTCCTGTTGCAGGGATTCTGCTTTTGCACAGAACTATGCGCAGGAGACCAGGACCTCAGAGAATTGTGGTGTACCAGAAAATTCCCCTCAAAACCCAGAACCCTTTATGCGACTAGCTTAGTATCTCATTCGTTAACCTAGATCTAGCTAGGTGGTCCCAATGTATAGACAAACCAGAACAAGCGACTTAGATATTTCTCAGGAGTGGTGGGAATCCGAAATACCTGTTCGTACTTATTTATTAGTTCACAACATAATAATACAGACACGGTAAGGTTTAAAGAGTTTATTTTATAAACCTCGCGTCCTAAGATGCAGTACTTTGGCTAACATTAGCAGACTAACAATACAGATCAGAATCATGAGCATTATTATAATACCATATAGAATGAAAGGAGCAATCATACTATTAATGACAGTGGTATACGGCCACACTCCTTTCACTATAATCTAATACATTATTTATTATTAGACTATTAGAAGGTCTCTTAGGCTAACAGGGGGGACCCCATACCGTATAGATCAGCTTAGTAGAATCACATCAAAGGATCAGCTCTCACAGCATGCATCAGCTCTTCTTGTTCGAATGAATGTAAAACCAAACTGTTCTGCAATATTAAAGACGCTTGTCCTTCAAACATTGGCAGCTGTATGCATGATATGTCTAACAAGTGTCTACGATCAATCTAAACACAACACTCTGTACCTTCTAGTGACCCAGACGCGTTCTTTGCATGATGTACAGACCAAGGGCACATTTCACGGTTAAGAACGTATAACAACCGTTTGTTATTCTGTAAGGCAAAGTCGAGTCCGCATTTTACAAAATGAATAACCCATAACAACAGTGTTGTGTGCAGCGCAGCAGAAACAACAAGCTAGCTTGTTAACTATGATCTCGGTTATGCTAACTTAGTGTTGTAAATAGGGCATGGCTTAGTCCATCTCACATTCCTTCCCTATTCTGCAAGGACCCTTGGGTTGGTCTTTTGTACTCGCCTCCCGGTTGGGGGCTGTGTCTCCTGCGAGTGCCTCCCTTGTTCTTGACGGGTGGCTCCGTCTGGGGGCAGTTCATTCCTCCCTTGGTTCTTTGGAGGATGGGGTTCCGGTGCGCCGGTGCCCTGCCGCTCTGGCTACTCCAGGTTTGGGGGGGATTGCTTCTCTCCTTTTCCTCCTCCCCTCCCTTCCTTCCATTGCTATCCTCTGGATTGAGGGTCCTCTGGCCATGTCTTGCCCTTGTCCTTGTGGGTGGTTGCCCTCTAGGTTGGGGTGGCTTGGAAGTTGTTGTCCCTGTCTGTCTTGGGACTGGCCCATACCTTGCTCAGGATGGGGGGGGGGGGGTTGCCTACGGGTGCCATGACTTGTACGCATGTTCTTTGCCTCCGGGGCACAGGGATGCGTGGTTGTCTATGTGCTGGCAGGGTGACTGCGCAGGGGTCTGCTTGTTCTTCTTTCCTTGCCCTTGGGTTCTGCGGTGTTGGCACTACTCTGGTGGTGGTGTTAGTCACCGTTTCTTTCCATTTTTTCTGCTCTTCGCACACTGTTCCCATGCTTCCACAGTTTTTTATCTGGTGGTTCCGCGTTGTGGTGCGGAAAAGTTCTCAGGAGAAAACTGACGTAGGCACGCCGGGGCGGGTCTTATGTGACCTCGCTGACGTCACGTACGCGGACGATGCCTGGGCGGAGTCGTGTGATGTCGCATCGTCCCCGGCGTGCAGGGATGCTGTGGGAAAAAGTTTTCGGATCCAGTCTCACGCCTGGGGATAATTCTACATGAAGGAATCTGCGGCTAGAATTGTCTCTACCAGATACACCGTTACCGAAGGTAAGTAATTCGTACATCAGGCATCCCATCTCCTTTTGAGTTTTTCAGGCAGTCCACCAATAATGCTTTTCATGGTCTTGTTAAATCTTTCAACAAGACCATTACTCTGTGGGTGGTAGAGGGTAGTGAACCAGTAGGTCACTCCACACTCTTTCCACATGTGTTTCAGGTAGCTAGACATGATGTTTGTACCTCTGTCTGACACCACATCTTTAGGGAAGCCCACACTTGTAAAGATACCAATGTGGGCCCGCCCTAGCCACTGCAGGGGCAGTGGTAGTCCTAAAGGAAATAGCCTCCAGATACCTGGTACCATAATCGGCTACCACCAGAATATATTGGTTCCCTGGTGCTGTTAGAGGGTCAAGTGGACCAACAATGGCGATCCCTATCCTTTCAAAGGGAACCCCAACCACTGGAAGTGGGATTAAGGGGGCCTTTGGGTGCCCCCATGTCTTACCACTGGCTTGACACGTGGAGCAGGAATTGCAAAACCTCTTAACCTTCTGGTGCATCCCTAACCAGTAGAAGTAATTGACTTGCCTACTCCAAGTTTTGGTCTAGCCAAGGTGTCCAGCTAGGGGCGTGTCATGGGCCGAAGTTAGGAGGAATTCCCTAAACGCCTGAGGCACTACCATTCTCCTAATGGCACCAGGTTTGGGGTCTCTGACCCCAATGTAAATGATTCCCTCCTCCCAATAGGTCCTGTGGGAACCACTAACATCGCCTCCTTCCTGTGCAGCAGCTTGCTGTCACAGGCTTTCAGGAGTGGGCCAGGTTTTCTGCCCCTGGCATAGCTCTTCCCAATAAGGTCATTCAGGGCCCAAGTTCCCTCTGGGGCTGACTCTTCTTCCTCCTGAGGAGAAGAGTCTGGTGTCTGATTGGGAGCTCGCTCCCCAGTCTTCCTGCCTTTTCTCTTGGAGGCTTATGCCATTATTCCAGACTCCAGCACCTCTTTTTCACCCTGTGCTCTGGTTTTTACACACACCCAGTGTTTGTTGGATCCCAAGCAGTTCTGCCTTGGCCAAGGCTGAGGACTCCAAATCATTGCCAAGCAAGCAATCAACTGGTATGAATGAAGAGACTGCTACCTCTTTCTTTTCAGCAACCCCTTCCCAGTCAAAGGACACCATCACTATAGGTAAGTAAGATCTGCTTTCATGGTTAATCCCATTTTTTGCGGGTGTCAGTATGTTTTTTATGGACTAGTCTGACTAGGATCCTACTAATCAGGACCCTAGTCACTGTGCTTCCTCTCTAAATTTGACTTGGTAAGTTATTTTGTATCACCGCAATTGGCTACTGCTGTACCCCTATACGTCCCTAGCATATGATACTCCGGTACCCAGGAAATATGTACACTAGGGGTTTCCCATGGGCTGCATCATGTATTGTGCCACCCATGTGAGACCACTCAATCTGTGACCACAGGCCTGCCATTGCTAGCACAAATTACGACAGATAAAAGTTGCATTATATCTGAGGCCACTACACTTAAAACATGTCACCCCTAAGGCAGGCCTTTCAATACTGAAGGCAGGGTGCTGGGTTATAAGTGTGTGGGTGCTCCTGCATGAGCACGACACCCCTACAGACCCCAGGGTCGATTTTCCAGGCTTTGTAAGTGTGGTCAGATCTGTTGACTGGGTGTGAGTGTTTGATTGGTTCTGATGCTCCGTCCATCACCACCCCCTTTTGTACCGCTTTGTTCGCCATAAGTTGGCAGGGTATGCTCAGACGTGAGTCCCTTGCTCACTTTGCCACTGGATTCAAGCAAGCCTGGCTGAAGACGGCTGAAATGCCAGAAACCGGTCCTAGGAAGCTTGTTTCCGGTCCAGGGAAGGCATGGCTTGGCAGTTCGGGCTGGACTGTTCCCATGAGGCACAGGGTCAGACTGATTTGCATATGGCCATGTCTGAACTGGGGTGGCAGAGTGGGCTAAAGAACGGTGATGGATCAAACCCAGATCTGTTGACTGGGTGTGAGTGTTTGATTGGTTCTGATGCTCCGTCCACCACCACCCCCTTTTGTACCACAATAGGTTTCCTGTCACAGGGAGATGTGACCACCTCCCAGATAGGAACTCCTTAGAACACGTGTAATTAGTAAAATAACATAAGTATGTAACGTGTTTCCACAGAAATAGACAAGTTACTATACAACTTGTCTTTTTTTGTGGAAACACGTTACATACTTATGGTATTTTACTAATTACACGTGTGCAAAGGAGTTACATTACGTATACAAGGCTTAGGCCTATTTTGAGGAGTAGGGTGGTTCTCCTCACCTTTTAGCACCGTGGGATATTGGATTTCATTACAAACGTATTAGCTAATAAACTCTGCGGAGCCTATACCTAAAACAATACCACTATCTAGCTTTCTCACCTCCCAGATGGGACTTAGTGTATTGGGCCGGAGTGGGGACGTTTGCCAGCTCCCCCAGACTGCTTTAAATGGCACATTTGGTGCCCTCCTTGCATACTCCAGTTTGAGCCAGTTCGAGCCAGTTCAGGGAGCTCCTGGCTCCCGCTCTGGTGCAAAACTGGACAGAGGACATGGGAATATCCTCACCTCTGTCCAGCCCCTCTTCCGGGAGGGGACCCCTGAGTCATCCTAACCCCTTTCTTGCGGTATAAAAGGGCTTACCTGTGGGTGGGTCCTCAGATATGTTGCAGGACAAGACTAAAGCCTGAAACCACATCACTCTTTGACCGTCTGGACACTTGGACTTCGCCTGGAACCAAGACTGCATTAAGGAAGACTCCTGCTGCTCCTGGTCTCGCTATTCTGCAAGTCTTTGTCGTCTGTGCTTTTTCCAGGATCTTCAACAGACCTGCCGGGCATCAAGGGCACCCGAAATAGACTCCCTTGAAGTGTGAATGAGGCACTACAAAGAAGCTAATTGATATTCTAGTTACAGAGCACAGCCACTAATAAGTTTCACTGCTGACTTTGTTGTCAGTATTTTTAATCATAAATTCATAACATTAATTCATATATCAATTATAAAAGACAAGTAAAATTGCAAAGAATGATCTTGGATGTGTTGACACGTCGTAGATGTTGAAGAAACAGACAGCCGACACGTGTTTCAACGTAAAGACGACTTCTTCAAGGCTCTATATTGGTTGAGAAGATCATAGTTTGGATTCTTCGAAAACCTTCAAACTTTGTGAGATTTATCCCGGCAATAGTATCGTGACGTACAAAGAAGCTGATCCGTCTGCTGCTCCTGATGTCCCACAGACTTCAGAAGGCTCAGCAATACAGGTAGTGGTTGTGCAACTCCCTTGAGGCCTGACCTGTCCTCTCTGCAATTTTGAGGCCAGTATCCCTTGTCGGAACTGCTGGGACCGAACCCCTGTCTACTTCTTCGACTTGCTGTTGCTAAGGCTTGTTGGCTCTGCCCACCAGAGATCTTCGAGGTACAAGAAGCTCAGCCTCCAGCAACTCTTCTTGCCAAGATCTTTGTCCTCACTGCATCCTCTGCACGTGGGCCCTTCATCTTTGGTGAGCTGCTCGATGTCCTCTTGCAACTCCTGTGCCTTTGGCCTGTAGGTCCTTTCAAGGATCTTCTCTTGTTTCAGTGGGCTCCCTTGTTGGCTCAAGGCCTGCTCGGACTCGCCTGCACTTGGTGAGTCTCTTGGACCTTGCTGGTCCGAATGTTGCTCCCCCAGGCTTGTTAGTGCTCCTGCCAGACACCGGCCCCCTGGTTCTCGACTTATGATGTGGAACAGCTTGTGCAGTGCTCCTTGTCTTCCTCAGCGTCACCTGGTCCTCACAGATGCAGCGACAAGGTCACCGTGATCAGTCCTGCATCTTCCTACATCAGTGGTCATTGCTTTTCCGTGCCTTCTGGTCACCTCAGAGTAGCATAGACTCTGTCCCCTCTGCTTGCAGTATCTTCTCATCAAGAATCCACCCTTGGATTACACTGAACTCCTGCTCAGCCTTCGCCAGCTGCATCTTTACTGTAGTCCTTTATTGTGGTCTACGGCGGTTTCTGACGTCACTTCGTGGCTATGCACCCTGCCTCCCTGGTGTAGGTATCCTGGTTCCTGGGGTATCCATGGGTAGGATTACTCTTCAACCTTCTGTCTTCCACTGGGTTTCTTCAGGGTCCACGGGGAAGGGTCCTTCTTCCAAACTGCAACCACAACTTACCTGTTGACTTCTATTGAGTACGCAGCTGTGTGTCCACTCTGCACCCAGCCTCCGTGGGTTCCGGGCTACTTACCTTGGCTGGTTCCTGGTGTCCCCAGCTCTTCTGAGTCTCCTGGTCAAAGTCCCGACTTTGATCACAGTTCACATTCCACTTTCTTAGTATATATTTTGGTCTGCCCCTGGAGACGACTGTGTATTGTGCTTGCTTACCTCTTGCAGTTGAAGTATTCTTGTGTATTTGTGTTGATATCTCCGGGTAGGAGCTATACCAATGTGTTACTGAGTTTTGTGTAATAAATAGGCATATTTGTATAACTACATTGTGTGGTTCTTTTTTATCCAACTTACACTACATGATTGGATCTGGTAAAACAAACAGCTTAACACTCATTCTGGACTAAACCTGAAGGCTGCTCTCCACAGCTACCACTTAGAGAGCTTTCTAAGGATGTCTAAGACCACTAAAACAGCCATAAGGGTTGTCTGAATTAGTGCAAGGTGCTTCACTTAAATAAGTGTGCAGCATATGATAAGCCAGCCTCCTACAATCGCCATGGGATGGGTTTTTGTCACGTTGTCAGCATTGGTGGTGAATGGATAGGTCCTTCCAGGCAGATACTGTTCTGAGGACACCAGTTGCTCAGTCAGCATGGTGATGCTGGCACCAGTGTCTCTTAAGGCTTTCACTCTAATCCCATTAATAACAGGATGCTGTCTGTATTTTTGCATGTTAATGGGCCAGACAGCAAAGGTGGCTATGTCCACATCCCCTACTAGGGTCGCCTCAGTGAGCTCCTTGGCAAGGCCAGTGCTCTCCTGAGATCCTATCTGGAGATTGGCCACTGCATTTACTGGTGGATATTTTTACAGCCATAGTCTCCAGTTCGGTGTCCCACTGACCCACAGTCATGACACCAAGCCTTCCTGGGATCCCAGTTCTTTCCCTGGTACTCACCCATTGGCTGTGAAGGGTCTCTGGGCCCTCCCTCCTAAACACATTTTTGGGGGGCCTGAAGAAGACTCTTTGTTTTTAGGGCTACCCTCTTTCCCTTGAGGGAGCTTTTTGGCCTCTTTCTTTTGGTCCCCACCAGTGGTAGTCTTGGCCAGCCTTGTTTTGACCCAGTGGTCTGCCTTTTTCCCCAACTCTTGAGGAGAAGGTGGACCTAGGTCTACTAGGAATTGATGTAGCTTCTCTTGGTAACAAATACTTAAAAGATGCTTCTTCATTATCAAATTATAAAGCCCTTCCAAGTCATGCACATTGTTACTGTCTAACCAAACTCCTATTGATTTCACTGAGTTGTCTACAAAATCTACCCACGTCAGGCTCCTAGTTTTTCAAGCCTCCCTGAACCTTATCCTATACTTCTGAGAAGTGAATTTAAAGCCCTCAATTAGGGTACCCATCATGAGATCATAGGATCCAGCCTCTTTCTCAGAGTGTGTCCGGAGTAAATCCCTGCACTTTCCTGAGAACATTACCCACAGGATAGAACTCCACAGCTTCCTGTGGACCTGTCTGTCAAGATAGGTCCTCTCAAAAGCAGTGAACCACTTGGTGATATTATCACCCTCAAAGTATTTTGGGGCAGTCCCTTTGTGGATTTTACAGTTTGATTGTGCTTCCACCAGAGATGGTCCTAGGCCCATCTATTTTCTCTCTTGTTCTGTAGCTAGAAGTTGGGCACCAAAATGCACCCTCAACCGTCTGTCCTGGGGCTTAGTGAAGATGATAAAAGGTGCCCCTTTGTCCCCAAGCATCGCAGCTCGAATCTGCAGCTGGAGGTTTCCTATGACCGGCCTCCTGGCCTGAACCTGTAGCCCTTGTTCAGTTTGGCCATTCTCCAATGCCTTGCGCACCCAACGCTGTGTTGGCAGCCTGCACCTGGCCGCCCCCGTGCCACTGGTGGTGTAGTGTTGGTGCTGCTTTGGGCCCCATCCTGTGCTTTCTTCAACCCCCAGAGACTGGCCCCTCAAGCCACTGCTACTTACCTGTAGGCAGCCCCTGTCCGATTGCCCCCAATCTCCATTGATTTGTATTGGGCTCCCGACCGCGAACTTGTACCCTGCACCCGACCGCCCCGAGCCACTGGTGGTGCGCTGTTGGTGCTGAACTGAACCCTGCCCAATACTAACCTTAACATCTGAAGACTGGTCTTGAAAGTCGATGTTCTCCCTATGTATGCTGAATATTTTCTTCCTCTCATAGGTTAACATTGCAATGTCTGAAAATTGCACTGTCCATTTTTTAAACGGAAAATTATTTCTATTGAAAAACATATTTACATATGATAAAGTTCTTTGGTTCTGCAAAATAAGTATAACCAACTATTATTTTTGTAACTTTTTCTGGGATTTATTGAAGGAGTGTGTCTCATTTATTGCCCCTGTGTGTACAACAAATGCTTAACACTGTGCACTTTTTAATAAATCTGACACTGGTATCAGTGCAGGTTTATCAAGTTGAGATGTTTGGCACCAAACGTCCCATATTTCAGTGAAGCCATCATGAAGCTGTGGAACTTGTAATGATTGTCCAGCCCATGTACCTACTGTGGCTTCCCTGATCACTTACAATATCCAGGAATCTGCAAGGATATTTCACCAGCATATCTGCTCATGCAGATATATCTTCACAGTAGATATATTGCACCCTGCCTTTGGGCCAAGGCCTGCTAGAGAAGTCTCTTACCTATATCTCATGCAGTGTCTATGGGCATGGCACACAGGGATGTGTGCCATGTCGACTGTTAAGTTGTCTGCACCTAGACACGTAGGCTGCATTGGCAGTGTGCAGTTGCTTGGTGATGGGTAACTAAGGATGGCACAATTCGTGCTGGAGCCCTTGGGGACCCTTTTTCACCACAAGGCCCTTGGTACCAGGCTTACCTTTTACAAGGGACTTATATGTGAGATAAAGGGTTGCCAATTCTTGAACCTAAGGGTACAGTTTCTGCAAGATCATCTGGCACAGGGGACCTGGTTGACAGGGACACTGTGTATTTCCACTGGAAACAAACTCATTTTCCAGGCAAAAAGTGGGGGCTAGCCATGTCCAAAAGAGGCACTTTATTACAGTTGGGACAAGAAAACTTCTTCCCCCAGCCTTACGTTGCGGTCGGTGTATACTAGATGCTTATTGGGCCGTTACTCCCACACCCTGTGATAAACAGTTGCACAAGTGCTGCCATAGGACCCAGAAGAGCCATATCAGACGGAAGAGATGTGCCAAAGTTCACCATTCGTTGTGGACTTGACACTTCCGACTCGCTGGGCAGAGTGATGTCATCAGCTGTGGCTGTTCGGCACCACACCTGGCTGAGAACCTCTGCCTTTTCTGGGGCTGCCCAGGCTTCCCTCATGGACATGCCCTTTGATGGCACCGTCTCTTCGAAGACAAAGCAGACATAGCCCTGGAAAGCTTTAAGGACTCGGGTGCTACTGACAAGTCCTTGGGCCTCTAGTGGCCACACGTCCCCCATCTGCTTTTTGTCCCTTTCGTGGCTACAGAAGGGGCTTGCAGCTATGCCAGCCATACCCCAGCCACAAGGTCAGTAGCCTCTGCTTGTCCGTGGGTGCAGCTCATTCGGACTCTGTGGGTCGGGCGGCCAAAGTTCGGATCTGTCCACTACGCCCCATTCCATCTCAGCTTCCAAACCCACCTAGTCCGGCCCTTCAAGTTCATGGGCGATCAGTTGGTGGCAGGATCAGCCATCAACTACACCACTGGCAAAATATCCCGTGGGGCAGGTGGGTTTTTCAGATGGTCCGAAGGAGCTGCTCCCTCCCTTTCGAGATTTCAGCTCCCTTCATGCCTCCAGCTTACGACCGGCTGAAGGATGATCACTTGACTTTGCTCCTGGAGTAAATCATTAGTCTCTTAGCCAAGGGAGCCATAGAGAGGGTTCTGGCACTAGAAGCAGGCTGTGGTTGTTATTCCCACTACTTTCTGGTCCCGAAGAATGAAAAGGGCCTGCGCCCTATCCAAGATCTACGAGCCCTCAACTAGTTCCTCAAAAAGGAAAAGCTCAAGATGCTAACTCTGGCTCCAGTCTTGTCTGCCTAGACCCAGGAGACTTGATGGTAGCGTTGGACTTGAAGACTGCCAATTTTCACATTCCCGTTCTGCCGGCTCATTTGTGCTACCTGTGGTTTACGCAAGGCCACGAGCCATTTCAGCTCATGATGCTCCCCTTTTGGCCTTAGCAGCGCTCCTCACGTGTTCACCAAGTTGATGGCACTGGTCACAGCTCATCTGCGCAGATCAGGGGTGCCAGTCTTCCGTATCTCTACGACAGCTGTTGAAGGTGAGCTCGTCCGAGGCGGTAGTCTCCCACCTCCAGAGTACGCAAACCTCCTGCATTGCTGGGGTTTCCTATCAATGTGCCAAAGTCACATCTGACTCCCCCTTACATCAGAGCTGTTCTGGACACAGTGCACTCTTTGGCCTATCCTCCAGAGCGACGAGTCCAGGATATTCAGGTAATTATACCGATGTTTCAGCCTCCTTCCTGGATTTCCGTTTGAATGGCTCTGAGGCTACTGGGCCTCATGACCTCCTGTATCACATACGGGCTTCGCAGTGGGCCCTGAAGTTCCAGTGGGCTGGGCGCACTATCATGTGAATCACTCCGACTTGGTCCAGATGTCGGAGGGATCTGCACATTACCTGCAGTGGTGGCTGACCAACCATGATTGGTTCAGAGGCAGACCCCTCTCCCTTCTCCAACCAGACCGTCCAGTATCACTCCTTGGAGCGACAATCTGGAACAGGTGGAGATCAGAGGTCTCTGGCGGAATCCGGACTCTACATCAACTTCCTGGAGGTCCGAGCCGATTATTAGGCATTGAAAGCCTTTCTTCCTTCCATTAAGGGGAAGCTAGTGCAAGTGTTAACTGATTACACCACCACCATGTTGCGGGGGCTCTGATTTATCGGCCTCCCGGTCTGGCTGGTAAGTTTTTTGAGTCTATAGTTCAGGTGTCTGCTTTTATTGCTGCCAATCATAGACAGTGTCTGGTTCTGGGTGATTTTAATATCCATATGGATAATGCCCGAGATCCAGACACTATAAAATTGTATGAATCCCTGGATATTTTTAACTTAATTCCGTACCTCAATTTACCTACACACGAAAAAGGACACATTTTAGACCAGGTTTTTTCCTCTGTGAAGATTGAAATTGAGGCTCGACTCGCCTTAACGTGGTCGGACCATTATTTAATAAATTTCAGCATCAGAAAGGAGCCCAATAAATCGGGTCCTACGGGTAAATCTCTTCCCCGCAGTAGTTCTAGACCTTTCCATCTGATTTCTCCAGAGGCAATACAGAATGCCCTGTGCCAATACCCTCTCCATCTTAGCGGCCAGCCCGAACAGGATGTACTTTCCCTAGAGAATTGGCTAAATCAGCAGGCGCAGAAATTGGCCCCCTCTACTATGAAAGAAGCTAAACTTACTAGAGTCTCAGCCCCCTGGTTTACTACCGCTTTAAAAACCAGCAAAAGTGCATGTAAACATTTGGAACGAGTATGGTGAAGGCATTGCAGTCCCTTAGATAAAGCCACTTGTAGTCATGCTCAAAAAGAATATTCTAAGAAAGTTCGAGAGGAGAAAAAATCGTTCCTTGCTACCAAAATTGAACAGGCAGCTAACAAAAGTCTGGAACTTTTCACTATTGTAAAAAGTTTCTCGTCTCCTTCTTCTATCAGTCGCCCGTTCATTCCTACTAGTGACTGGACTAAGCGGGTGGCTAGCTTCTTCCACGATAAAATTCTAGGTATTCAGAATTCTTTTAAGGCTAAACCCTTTGAGGGGATGGCAGTTGACCATAGCAGGGACGCATGTCTCCTGCAATTTCCTGATATAAGGTCTTAATAAGTCTCTCTCTCTCATGAAAAATCTCAAGCCTGGTTCATCCTCAGATCCTTGCCCGGCAAAAGTTCTGTCGTCCATAGCAGAAGTGATTAATCCTACTGTAAATACTATTTAAAATTCCCTTTTGCGTAAGGGCCTTATGCCTCAAGTTTGGAAAAGTGCTAAAATCCTTCCTCTCTTAAAAAAACCTACGGCTGACCCTGACGAGATCAGTAATTACAGGCCGATCTCCCTTGTGCCCTTTTTTTCCACAGTTTTGGAGAAATTTGTGAATGAAGTTATCACAAACTTTGTAGAGGCCAATAACCTTCTTCACCCCAGTCAGTCAGGCTTCAGAGCCAATTTCAACACTGAAACTGCCCTGCTGGTGGTGGCTGCGACAGTTAAAGCCACGCTGGATAGGGGTGGGAGCGCAGTTCTGGTGCTGCTTGACCTCTCCGCGGCCTTCGATACCGTCCCTCACAAGCGTCTCTTGCAAAGACTGGAGGAGGGCAGGCTTGGAGGCTCGGTATTGAAATGGATGAGATCTTTTCGCAGTAACCACTCCCAAACAGTCTGGACACCTCCTTTTTTGGCAGAAATCCCATCCTTGAATGTGGGGGTCCCGCAAGCATCCATTCTTAGTCCCACACTGTTTAATCTGTACATAGCCCCTCTCGCCCTTCTCGCCGAGAAGCATGGCGCCAAAATAGTGTCATATGCGGACGACACTCAACTGTTGTTCACATGTGAGAAGGGCTCGGAGTTTGATGGGATCTGCATAAAGAACCGTCTCATGGAGATTTTTTCATGGTTTAACGGTAACCAATTAAAGTGTAACTCTGATAAATCGGAGATCATCTGCTTTTGCTCTCACCCACATGAGGCTTGGCACTCTTGGTGGCCACAGGACATTTCCCCCCTCTCCGCCCCCCCCCCCCCCCCCCTCACTGTCCGCGGTCACGTCTGTGAAAAATCTGGGGGTCAAAATGGATTCTGCACTCTCAATGAAGATGCAAGTCCAATCTGTGGCAGGTACATGTTTTGGGATACTGAAAATGATGAAAAATTTCCTTCCACTTCTGCCCGTATCGCACCGTAAAACAGTGGTCCAGGCCTTGGTGATATCGAGACTGGATTATGTCAACTCGTTGTATCTGGGACTCCCCGAGTATTTACTGAGTAGTCTGCAGCTCATCCAGAATATGGCTGCCAGGGCTATTTTCCTAACAAAGCCTAGAACACATACCTCACATCTTTTGTCTTCACTTCACTGGCTTCCAGTGCATAAAAGAATTCATTTTAAAGCTCTAGTCCTGGTTTTTACGGCTTTCCATGGGATCAGGACCCCATACTTCAGGGAAAGATTTCAGCCTTATTTGCCTCAGCGCTCTTTAAGATCTTCTACCCAGTTCCTGAGCCTGATTCCAAAGGTCAGGCTCTCACAGGTAGGAGGAAGATCGTTTCAGGTTATTGCATCCCGACTTTGGAATAACCTCCCTCTTTCACTGTGTTGGAGCCCGGACCTTTTGACTTTTAGACGGAACCTGAAGACGTGTCTTTTTCAGCTATAGATTTTCTGTACGTTGGCCGTGGGCGTTTGTTTGTCAGTTGTTGGTGGTCTTCCGTAGCGCTGGAACACTCCTTGGAGTAGCCGCGCACTCTACAAATCACAGATAACATAACATAACCATTTGGTACTGCTATAAACAGGGTGGGGTGGGCTTGTGGACCCTTTGTCAAGAGGCCATGCGTCTCTGGACTTGGCTGGAACATAGGGCATATTCCTGGTGGTTCAACACCTGGCAGGTTCTCTGACCGCCAGGGCGGACAAACTCCGCCGTCGATGCCTACTGGATCACGAATGGCATCTCCATCCTGAAGTGATGCAAGGTCACTTTCAGCAGTGGGGAGAGCCTTCGTTATATCTGTCCCCCTCCACAGAGAACATGCAATGTCGGAAGTTTTGCACCCTGGAGTTTTCAATGCGGCACTCGCTCTGAGTTGCTTTTTGTCTTGAGTGTAGTTCAGGGCTCCTTTACACCTGTCTGCCCATACCACTCCTGCTCAGAGTGCTCAAGAAGATCAGGAGCGAACGGGCCCAAGTCATTTTTGTGGCTCTGGACTGGGCATGGTCCAGTTGAGCATCAATCCTCTGATCAGGTTGCCCTTTTGGATGAATCGTCTGTTCCAGCAGAAGGGGAGTGCCCTCTATCAGGACATGTAAACTCTACGCCGCCTTGCGTGGAGATTGAGCGGCAGCAGTTGATAGCCTTCTTCCCAAAGTTTGCATTGTTCTTTTGGCGGACAGGCGACCCTATACTAAGACCATGTACTCCTGCCGGTGGAACTAATTTGTAAAATATTGTACATAAACATCCCTTAATCTTCTCTCTGCTTCCCTCTCTCAAGTCTTAACTTTTATTCTGACCCTTACCCAGCAGGGCTCTGCTCTGGGCACTCTGAAAGGGTACCTTTCAGCTGTGTCTGCCTTTTTGAGGCTGCCAGACCAACTCTTTGTTTAGATCCCCTATTGTAATTAGGTTTCTCAAGGGGATTGTACATATGTTTCCACCTGCCCCTTTCATCATGCCTCAGTGGGACCTTAAATTGATTCTCACCTGCCTGATGTGTGCTCGGTTCGAACCCCTGCACACCTCCCCCCTCCGGCTGCTTACCATCAAAACTGCCTTTTTAGTGGCAATAACATCTGCCAGGAGGGTAAGCGAATTCCAGTCCCTGTTACCTACGCCTCCTTATCTGACCATCTTCCTTGATAAGTTGGTGCTTTGTACTACAGACTCTTTCTTACCGAAAATGGTAACACCATTCCATGTGGGGCAATCTGTCACCTTGCCCACTTTCTATGCTCTCCACACCCCTCTAAAGAAGAGGAGCAACTGCACTGTCTGTACCCAAAAAGAGCATTTTTATTCTACCTTGACCTCACAAAATAGTTCCGGGTGGACGATCAACTCTTCATGGGGTACATGGGAGCAAAGAAGGATCGTGCAGTGAAGAAAATTACGATCTCTCAATGGGTCGTCCTTTGCATCAAAATCTGCTATGCTCTGGCCAAAAAGCAGCCTCCTGAAGGCTCAAGGGTACATTCTACAAGAGCTAATGCTGCTACCATGGCATTGCAACGTGGAGTCCCAGACCATGGCATTTGTCAGGCAGCAACGTGGGTATCACTGTACATGTTCACCAAGCACTGCTGCCTGTACAATCTGAAAGAGACTATTAATTATGGATTCCTCACCTTAGACTTAACCCCAGGCGTCAGACTGAATCCGAAGAATTTTTCTTCGGCAGTACCCCAGATGGTAGGTGGCGTCGGTCGACTCTGCATTCGTCGTTGGCGTCGTGATCGCCGGAATGCCGTCGCGGTATCTACTTAGATACCGCCCCTTCGCGCTGACGTGCGTTCTTTACACGGCATTCTACGCCAGAAGCGCAGAGCAATGCAAGACACTGAACATAAAACTAGGGCCCTGAAAGGGAGTCCCTTACCCTAGAAGTCAGTTCGCAGAACAGGGAGGATGAGTGGGGCGGTAAGAAATTCATAACTATTATGTCTCTTACAGATATGTCATTACAGAAGGTAAGTAACTTGTTCATCTGAAAGAGACTATTAGTTATGGATTCCTTACCTTAGAATAGATACCCCAACAATACCAACCCCGGAGGTGTGTCTGTGAACTAAGTTCACACCAGAAAGTCCTGGAGAACCGAACGGCCAAAGAAGCAGTCTCTCCGGACTTGGCTGTCCAGGCAGTAATGCTTAGTGAACGAGTGCAAGGCAGCCCACATGGCTGCCTGGCAGATGTCATGAAGTGGGACTCAACGTCCCAAAGCAGTAGTGGCTACCGTCGCCCTGGTGGAATGGTACACAGACAGGTGGGGGGTTTGGCCAAGTGGCAATGTAGTAAGAGGTGCTCCACCAGAAGTCCTGCCGGAGAACCCCATCCAGTGACATCCAGTGGACACTGAGAGGCCTGGGGGACAGCTGATTTCAACTATTTGCCCCCACCGTCCTCCCATCATCGTCTGATGACCTGGGGAGGGCCAACCAGGCCCGGTTGAAAACTTAAACAACTGATCATGCTGGCAGCGCGCTGAGCCCACAAAATGGTGGACAGGGGCTGCAATTGAAGGCCGAGAAGGAGCAGGGTCCCGAGCCATGCAAAACTTGACATGGCTGCCGGGTTGAACGCCCAACAGCAGGACTCCCTAGGAGCAGCCCCATGTAAACTAGTCTATGCACTGCGGAGCCCTGCCCGGACTGCTGGAGCGCCACAGGCAGCATGGAGACAGGAGCCGCTTGGAGAGCAAGCAGTCACCTTGGGAGCTGGGACCCAAGCCAGCACGATAGCTGGGGAGGTCGGGATCTTAGCGTGGGGCTGCTGGACCAATCCGCGCCCTCCCCTCCCCCCCCATTGTAAAGATAAATCACCTGCCTGCACGCGAGGATGTGAAGTCGAACTGAACAGCGCCCAGGGCAGGTCGATGATGGACTTTACTGGCGGGGCCCGAGCTACCCTCCACTCACTGGCCGGGCATGCCCTGGCTGTCATACGAATGCAAAGCAGTGGCAAATCTAATGTTCCCTATTTGCTCTGGCTGGCGAACAGGTGCGGAGACGTCCAGGAGCAAAGACGTCCTCAGTGCTCCCCGAGGTGGAAACTCTGTGGTTTGGGTGATGGAGCACCTGCTATTGTCTGGCACGGAGGGCACTGGCTGGTGGCTGAATATGGCATTGCTTGAGTTCTATGTTGGCATCAACTGAGTTCCTCCGGATCTAGGTCACCTTGCTGCAGGCTCAGTGGTGAGTGCGGCTACAGGGGAGGCCCTCTACAACACTGGTGGAACCTCGTGGGTCATCAGGTCATCACCGCTTCCAGAGAAGTACTAGAGATGAAGATTTATGCGCCGGAGTGGATCTCGGTACCCTAAAAGATGACCTCCGATGCCTGGCAAAATGTGTCACTACAGCAGAAAGAATGATAATAGAGATCCCCTTGGACATAGCCATACTTAAAAGACTCGCGTTTATGGAGGGGAAATTCCAGAACCTGAAGCTCAGGGCAGAGGACGCTGAAAACAGATTGCGGAGAAACAACATTCTTGTGATTGGTCTACCAGAGCAAGTGGAGGGGAACAACATGCTGGACTACCTAGAGCAATGGCTACATGAGGAGGTGGCTTCTGCAAGTCTCGCCTTTTTGCGCCCCAGAGGAGGTGCATAGAGTTCCGACATGAACCCCACTGCTTGCGTGCCCCACCACGACCAATGGTAGCCTGGCTGTTATTTTTTAGAGACTGGGATTATTTACTGGAGCAGGCCAGAAAGAGAGGGGACATTAAAGTGGACAATAGCAAAATCATGATATTTTTTCAAAGAGGTGCAAAAACAGTGTTCAACATTCCTTTTTGCAAAATGGCGTCTTCGCCAGATAGGCTTGTCCTATACCATGCTGTTCCCTGCCAGGTTATGAGTTTGAACCCCAGATGAGTTGCAGTTTTTTCAGACCCCACAGGAAGTGTGGGAATAGATTCAGGTACATCTGCAGCCCCGGCCAGAGATCCCCATGACGAACATCCAGACGGAAAAGATCGACACGCAGGTATAGGAATACCCATGGGAGCTCCTCTTCAGGAGAAGAGGTCCAGCGGGAATAGCATACAGCAGTGACGGTGATGACAGCGATGAGAGGTGAGCCTGGCTACGTCGAGGGGTGAGGATGATGCCTGTGATTCAGACCTCGAACATAGAACTAGCTCATCTGAAGATTCGGACATTGAGTTGCCTAAAGTGACGCCCATATAACTTCTGATGAACTTATATTTAAGCAGACACTATAATGTAAGACTTGAGCTTTTTGATGGAGGAGAACCTGCTATAATGTGTGGGGTAAACTGTGAAGATGCTGTGCCATCCTCCTGGGTCTGAAGCTCATTTTTTCTTCTATTGTTTGGGTGGGGGGAGACTTGATGAGGTGCTCCTAAATGGTCATAACACCTTCTGTTTGTGCTTTATGTGAGTCCACTCGTGGGTGTTAGCGATTTGACTGGATGGGGAGCATTCACCTGCTAATCCTGGGGTATGGGAGTTTGGTTGTTTGCTGTTTGACTGTTGGGGAGAGTTGTATGAGTCGTGCACTAAGGGTTATTTACTCACCGTCCCAAGGGTGGATGGCAGAAGAATTTTGTTAGATTGAGATCTGGTGGAGTCGGCTGAAAGTCTTTAATCCCATTAGATGGCAATCCCCATGACCTGCAAAATTTTATCCTGAAATATTAGGGGATGCACACTATGGGCAAGAGATATAAAGTATTTTGGTACCTTAATAAGTGAGAGATCCAGATAGCACTCCTACAGTAAATGCGCCTGGTTGCAAAGTAAGGAGCAGCACTGCCACGAAGATGGAGGGGTCAGGCCCTCTATACTACCTACTAGGCCTATGCGAGAGGTACACTGGTGTTGATATGCTCAGGGTTCCCTTTCAACATACTGGTGATCTGATTGACCCGGCGAACAGATTCATAGTGGTGAATGGATGCCTCGATGGTTGGGCTATAGCAATAGTCGGTTTATGTCCTTAATACAGATCAAGAGGTGGTGTACGCTGAACAATCGAGAGCGTTGGCAGCCTCTCTGGTAGGCTGTCTTTTTGGGTGGGGATGATAATTGTGTAGTTGACCCCTTTACTTTATCGCTCCCACCCCCTACTGCGAGACTCACCTATTATTAGGGTAGCCCAAGTATTTTCTGACTGGAAGCATTTTTCTGTGCCTTGGTTGTTGAGAGATTGGTTTGTGCTATTGAATATCTAGTCAGGACCATATCAGACCATAACTCAGTCCTACCAATTTTGAGCTGGGGGAGTACACAGCCCTGCATCCCGATGTGTAAACTGAAATCGGAGTCTCTGGAGGACCCGGTTTTCCAGGATACCGTAGGTAAGAGCATTTGACAGTACTTCTAGGAAATCACTGGCTCAGCATCGTGCCCTCGGGATTCTTTTAAGATCATGCGTTGAGAAAAGTGTATAGCTGAATCAGTGGGAGTGTGATGCACTTTAATGGTTAAAGTCTTATCCACCGAAGAGGTATTGAGGGCAGTTGAACAGCGTAGACCAGGTCACCCAGATGTACAACCAGAACTATAATAGGCCAAAGAAAAAGTTGCAGAGCAGGTAGAAAGGCTGAGACTTTGATTAGAGCCCACATGGCCAGAGCACACGAAGAGTGAAAAATTGCACTGCTTTGCTGTTAGCTTAGCTCTTGAACCCTGGAGCTCGAAACTGACCACTGACAACTGATACTTGGGGGTACAGATTTTTCAGAACTCAACTGACTTGTGGGAAATGGGCTGCCTGAACAAGCACTGATGTTTGGAAGAGGCTCCCCCTTTCGGTTGCGGGCCATTTTGCACTGTTAAAAATGGTTGCGCTTCTCTGAATATTATATTTGTTTGTGTTACTACTGGTGGGGATTCTTCGAGCACTGTATCTGAAAGAGACACGTTAGTGATAGATTCCTTACCTTAGAATATCCCCAGGCGTCAGACTGGCTCCGGAAAGTTTTCGTCAGCAGTACCCCTGCGCGTCAGTAGGCGTCGTCATACGGCTCTGCATACATCGCTGGCGTCGTAGCTGCCGAGATGATGTCGTCGGAGCTACTTAGACGCGCCCACGCGCGCTGACACCAGTTCTTTCTTTTTCCGCGCAGCAGCGCAGATCCGAGAGAGAGTGGTACCCCTAGTTAAAAGTTTTAACTTGGTTTCTGACAACTTGTTTAGTCGAGTACTCGACTCTTGGTGCAGTAGGAATGCCCGGGTTTAAGTCCTGTAGGGCATGTCGCCGGAACATGTCGGTAGCGGACCCGCACGACGTGTCTCTCTTTTGCTTGGGGCACGCCCATGACCCTGAGACATGCCCCGATTGTCGGGCCATGGCGCCAAAAGCTTTGCGGGAGCGTTCCCGAAAGGTGCTGGAGGTCCGGCACTCGGTTCCGTGCTGAGCGAGGTCCCGCTCCCGTGGGAGGTCGAGGGACCAGTCGTGGAGCCGGAATCAGGGACAGGTAGGTGACGGCGCTATAAAAAGTCAAAGAAGCGACGTCGCTCTTCTACCCCTCACCGGTCGCGGGACCCGGTGGAGGGGGCGGGCGGTCACTCCCCCCCCGCTGCTCTGTTGGAGCCTCCTTTGTTGCCTGCGGCCTACCCACCCTTTCCAGGCCCGCACGCGACTTCGGAAGAGGTAAAGGCCTTCATGTCGGCCTTGCACCATTTTTCTGATGCATACATCTGCCTGTGGATTCCTCACCTTATGAATATCCCCAGCGCCAGCATTCCACAGAAATTTTTCCTAGCTCCCCCCGCTGACGAGGTCGTCTCAGCGTAATGGCTCCGTATGACGTCACCAGTGCCATAAGAAGACCACGTCGGCGTGATGACGTCAGTTCCCCTTTTTCCGCGCTGTCAACGCTAACGTTTTTTTTCTGGGACTCTCCTTACTTCGTCTTAATACTTTGTATTTTCGATTGTATCGTTTTCTTCTTTTGTCATGTCTGCTCCGAGGAATTCGGGCTTTAAGCCATGCAGAGAATGCGGTAAAAATATGTCAATTACTGACCCACATGAGGATTGCCTCTGGTGTTTGTCTTCAGACCATGACGTCGAGGGATGTTCTTCATGCAGGAAGATGAATCCAAAGGCGTTAAAGGAGCGAGAAGTCAAACTTTACATGGCCAAGGCAAGAAAAGAAACAAGCATTGGCATAGCCAATAGGTCTCGCCTTTGGGACCTTATAAGTGTTAACACATGCAACAGTTGATATTGTTGCACCAAGGATATTGTGCTGCATAACTAAATACTTATAAGGTCCTAAAAGCGAGACCTATTGGCTATGGCAATGCTTTGTTATGTAATGGCAAGGCAAGATAGTAATGGAGAAGACAGCAAACAGCAGAATGGAAAAGGAAGCAGAAGAATGAAAAAGGAAGCAACACGGGGAGAATAGAAAGAATAGTAATGAAGGTATTAATATTTACAATGTGCAATACATCACTGAAATATGGGCATTAAACCTACAATGTTTCCAAGAAACACAAATCCTACAATTTTGCTTGAAGTGGAACTTTGTCATTACAGTCTAAGACCGAGAAGTAGTTTATTTTCTTTGTCAGCTGGCTATCAAATTGTAGTTCCTTTACCTTCTCTTTGACCTGGATTGGGTTTTTGTTTGGGAAATGTTACCCTCCACCTCACAATATTTCTTGAGGGGCAGAGGGAAGGGGTGGAACTGCTCCTCAAACCAACTCCTTCGGGTTCAAACGATGTTGAACATCACAGAAGTCCTCATCATCTGGACACTTATCATCCATTCCAGTGGCAAAGGCGTTTTGTAGGTCATGAGAGTATGTTCTGTCGGTGATTTTTATAGGTAGAGCTCCACTGAAATCGAAGTGTCTGACCTGAAGGCTTATTTGTTAGACAAATAACGCGGGCTCCAAGTGTCAACTGCTACAAACACAAACAAAAGGCTTTTCCTATGACAACTATTCGCTCAAGTAATGATTTTAGCTATGCTACACATCATGAGGATGCAAGTGGACAATAGATTATGGGGGTGCAACCAGAACACAGAGGGTGGGCAGGAGGGGCTGGAAAAGCAAGCTAACAGAGTACCGGTGGAAGGGAATGGGGGAGCAAGAGGACAATTGTGGGCAGGTGGGAGAGACAGGGGAGCAAGCTGACAATGGGGGATTGGTGGGAAAAGATGAGAGATCAAGCTGACACTGGAAAGCAGGTGGTAGGGGATGGGAGAGCATGTGATAATGGAGTGCGGGATCGAGGGATTGGGAAGCAAGTGATAACGGCAAGTGAGCACGCTGAAAATGGTGGCCGGAAGGTGCTGGATTTGTAAGCAGATAATTAAGGGCATGTGGGAGGTGTTGAGTTAGCAAGCAGACAATTGAGGGTGGGTGGGAGGTGCTGGGTTAGCAAGCAGGCAATGGAGGGCTGGTGGGAGGGGCTGGGTTAGCAAGCAGGCAATGGATGGCAGGTGGGAGGGGCAGGTTTAGCAAGCAGGCAATGGAGGGGGGTGGGAGGTACTGGGTTAGCAAGCAGGCAATGGAGTGTGGGTGGGAGGGGCTGGGTTAGCAAGCAGGCAATGGAGGGCGGGTGGGAGGGGCTGGGTTAGCAAAGTGACAATGGAGGGTGAGTAAGAGGGGCTGGGGTAGCAAGTTGGCAATGGAGGTCCCGTTGGAGCGGCTGTGGGCGCAAGCTTACAACCATGGGGAGGCCAGAAGGAATGGGGCTGTAAGCTGACAATGGAGTATGTGAGGAAGGGGATAGGGCAGCAAGCTGACAATGGAGGGCAGGTGGGATGGTCCAGGTCCGAAAGTTGACAACGGAGGGCAGGCAGGAGAGACTGGGGCAGCAGGCTGACAACCAGAGGGTGCGAGAGGCGATGGAGCTGTAAGCTGACAATGGGGTCTGGGCAGGAGGGACAGCAATCAGGCAACGGAGGGCAGGCAGGAAAGAATTGAGAAGCGCATGGACAACGGACAGTAGGCAGGAAGGGATGGGAACAAAGGCAATGAAAGGTTGATGGGCAGGAATGGGGGGCAAATGGACAAGGATGTGGTGGGAAAGCCAGAACAGCAACGGAAGTTGGCTGGAAGAGTCAAGAACACCAGCTGAGGAACGGAAAGAAAGAGGAACGTGGTGGGGGTGAGGAGTACACGAGGGAGAAACCTGGAAACAGCACGCTTTTGATGAGTGCTTAAACAACAAGGCACGGCTGAGAAGGAAGACGAGTGAAGAAGGGCCGTGACGCGGGAAGCTTGTGATAAGAGACCCGGCGTCCGATTCAGAAACGTGCTAGTGATGCGTGCGCGCAAACAAATCACGCTAGTGGCGTGCGCTGCAGCAGGCAAAAGTGAAAGTGATCGCGCTGGAAGAGAGGCAGATGGCGGCTGCGCGCGTGCAAGCGAGTGGCAAAGCTGCCGGCTGCGCGCATGCTCGCGCGCGGACACACATGCTTGAGGCCAGCAAAAGCGTGTGGCAGCACTTTGAAAACCCACACAGTAAATATATCGCACAGCAGCGCATGCGCTGGCTTAGCAAGCCCTAAAAAGGGGTCGAAAAAGGTCAATGTCCAGGTCTTCAACGTCGCGCAACTCCAAGAGGAAGCATAAGAAGAAGAGGAGATATGCTTATCGAGGTCGGTCGTTGAAGCCGGTGGTGTCGAGGTCACCTTCTCCTGCTACTCGACATTGAGAGAGGGACTTTGTTTCTCCTTCACCTTCAGAGTCTCCTCAGGTGACTCCGGCTCAATCTCCTTCCTATAAGGGGACTCCAGAGCAGGCTACGACGCCGAGATTCTCACCGAGTAATCCGGCTGATGATGACGTTCCTTGGGCTCCGGCTGTTCCTCCTGTGACTCTAGCGGCGCCGACTCCAGATGTACCTCGATCGGATCCGGAACCGGCTTCTTACCCTCACTTTACAACGCCAGGTTCTGATCCGTCGAATTTCCTTAATGCCATGTATGGTGTGTTCACCAGAGCATCGTACCCCTCTGGAGCACCTTCGGGTCCCATGGGTCCCTTGGCATATAGTTTGGGTGTGCCTCATCCGTATCCTCAGGCCACCTTTATGTCGTTCATGCCAGCGACGTCGTCCTGGTCTTTTACGGCTCCGAGGATGTCGACGCCATATGGTCAGTCCCCGGCTCCACCCTGTGAAGCCTCTCTGATTCGATTGGTGCCGGCTATGGATCCACCCTCGACGCCGCTCCTGGAGCCGTCGACGCTGCGTGTGGCGCCACCGACGCCACAACCGAAGATGCGTTCGAGGAGAGAGGCGCAGAGGTTAGTGGAAGAGGAGCAGTACCAGGCTGAAGAGAGGGAGGAAGGAGAGGTGTATGATACAGAGGATGTGTTTGAGGACTTATGTGAGGGGAAAGTGGCCTTTATTTCACAAGAGGAGAGTGAGAGAAGCAGCACAGTTGCAATCTCCCAAATGCTGTATTATTACTAAAGGCAACTGCTGTTTTCTGTTCTCACGACCTGGGATATACAGATTGTGAGAAGTTGGCCTGATGTATGATGTCACTAGTTCTAGTGTACACCTTATATCAGTTCAAACAACCCTTATGGTGATTGGTTGTAAAGTCAACTTTATAGACCAGCTATCCTAGTGGTAGCATGGACAAGAGCAGTCTTAGGCTAAACTCTGAATGGCATGTGAAGCCAGCTGTGATACCATATATAATCCCTTGAATACCAAATGAAAGGACACCACAACAGATATATATATAAAATAAAGTGTATTTATTCTAGTCAAACCCTCAGCACTCTTTATGAGATTCGAGGTAAGTACAACACAGTCTTATTCAAGCATACATTAAGTCACACAGGTAAGTAATACAGTTAGGCCCTAGGGGCCACGCAAACCATATACTAAAGAAGTGGTATAAGGACCACTGTCACGGAAATAGAATAGACCTAGGCCTAGGAAATCGCTGGGGCTACACTACACTACCAACAGTTAGGAAGTGGGAGGCCCACGGGATTCAGGTGCAGAGGGGAAACACTCACGCGTAATGCGTATAATCGATAGAAATAGTACAGTTCTGAAATAAGCAGTTTTAGGACACTTCTGGAGCAACTAGAAAGTCGAGACTCGGAAACTAGACCCTAGGATAGTCACTACCCTTGTGAGCACCGAAGTACCCAAGTTACCTAGCCCACAGGCTGCGGGTGCATAGGTGTGAACTTGCGTCGGGTTTCGTCGTGGACTTCTATGGATGCCTGAAGGAAAGTTGCTGACAGGCAGTCAGTGCAGAGTGTCCGGTGGATCCCAAGGCCGGGATCAAGAAGGAAGGGTACCTGCAAGCAGAAGGGACAGAGTCAAGGTCACTAGCCAGTGACCACGTGGAACCAGGAAGGAACCAGGCGATGTCGTGAAGATTGTAGGTGAAGGGTGAAGCTTGTCGCAGCAGCCACGGGTACCAGGAGACTTCGAGGACGACCAGGACCAGGAGGCGAGCTGTCCCACGAAGGCTCTTGCTGTTGGCGGCGTCGAAGTCGAACTAGGGCTCACCAAGCCTTGGCAAGCGGAACCCACGGAGAACGAAGGACTTGCTTCTGGTGCAGACCAGGAAGGTCTGGGGTGCTTCTCTTTTGCAAAGAAGCGGGAGCCAGTCTGGAGGAGCCAAACCAGCAGTGAAGATTTAAAGGTGTGTCGTCGCAAAGGCCGCTAGCCAACGGGCAAGCAACCGGACAGACGCGGCAAGCAGGAAAATGCAGAAGGGCCCCACGCAGGACTCGTGGAGTGTGGGGGGCTGATCTTCGGTGCAGATGGTGCTTGGGGTTGGGGCTTCTCAATCCCCGGTGCACAACTTCGAGGGTACCTCAGAAGCTGCGCTGGAAGATACTCGCCACTTTTCCCAGGTAGCCGGTCCCACGTCTCTCGTCGCCTCCAGGGATCTCAGCTTGGCTGTGGATGTGGATCAGGGTCGGAGAAGTCTGGAAGTCAAGGCTCTGGTCGGGCTCTGCAGTCGGTCCCTCGTAGAACTTCAGCAAAGCAAAGGGTAAGTCTCTTGATGGTGCCTGTTTGCACAGGGTAGCCACTCCTTGGCCACAAGGGAGATTCTTTAGTCTTCTTCTTTCGTCGAATGTCGAAGGTCCAGAGTTTCTGTTCAAGTTGCAGGTTCAGGATAATCTAATCTACTGGGGCCCAGCTACCACACTTATACTAATCTGGGGGGCTGGGTTGCCTGCTAGGTCACGCCTTATGGGTGGGACCTGGGAGGGGGGTGGTTACACCCCCTTCCCTTTGTCCAGTTTCGCGCCAGGACTGGGGCTGGAGTGCCCCAGCACCGGTTTGAACTGGACTATGCATGGGACACCTTGTGTGCCCCAGGCATGTCTCATTCCTTTCAGCCCTCCCTGCCCCAATACACTAAAGTCTGTCTGGGGAGGTGCTAGCACCCCCCCAAGCAGGAAACCTATTGTCCAAGCCTCCCTTGCCGGGATCACTCCCAGCAGCAGGAGGTCAGACTCGTGTCTGTGGCAGCAGCATCCATTTTGTGATGCTGAGGCTTTGGTTAGAGTTAAACAGCAAAGTAGGATTTTAACATGTCTCTCCCTCTAGAAGGGAGGAATAATATCCTCATCACCAGAAATGGTATGGGGGTATTATTCCAAAGTGTTAGACACCTTACACAACATGTTTTGATAAAGCCAAACCATAGTTACCATAACCGTTTAAGATTATAAGGTACTTTAAGAGTATATGGTAGGCTATATCATAGAACAGCTATAAGGACATGGTTCCGAAAGCTGCAGACAGGCTCAGCTCATGCTAGAGCACCATCTCACATGTTACCAAGCACTCTGCCTCCAGGATTGTTAAGGCCTGCCATAGGAGTGGCTGATAGGTACACATGTGTCTATATATAAGGTAGGTATAGGAATACTACACCTAAGCAAGGAGTGATTACACGACCTTGCCCCAGCTGAGTGATCAGCCAGTTGTGTCATAATGGGAGGCCAGACCAGGGGTGGCATAATACATGCTGCAGCCCCTGGGAGGCCTAGGGTACACCTATGCCCTGGGTACCTAGGGTACACTGTACAGTGTCCAATAAGGTGATCCTCACCAATTGGGAATGTACCTAGGGTACATGGAGTCCATTTTAAAGAGAGAGCAGACAGCCTGAGACCCTGAATGGCAGGATCTCAGGCCAACTAAGTCAAAAAACCAGCTAGAGACTAGGCAAAAAGTTGGGGGTAACCATAGTCCGATATCCACCTTCCTACACAGATTTTCAAAACTGAGTTTTTATGAGGAAATCCCTGAACAAATGATGTCTTAATACATAACCACTCAAAATGGTGGAATATCCAAAGATATTGGAGAAGACGCCTCACTCACTAATAATGACATGCTTCATCATTGGCGTCTTTCCACACCCAGGTAAGATGGTACTACCTGGGCGGACTCAACCGCAGATGTTATGGGAGTTCTTATATAAAGTAACGACTGGTTATGCAGGGAACCATATGGGTGATATAATAAAAATACCTCCAGGTATACCTCAACTCTATACTTTATTCCTAAGGTACCTGGGGTATAAGATAAAATCGTGAAAATAGTGGGGTTCTTTTGAATCGATTTGTTCAAATACACCCTCTGTAAAATGCCAACATGTTTCGGCCCTTAATTAAAGCCCATCCGGGTCTAGGGCCTTCTTCAGGGTTAAGGTGTCTTCTCTACGGAGTCCCTGCCTTGTGTTTAGCAAATTATTCATGCAACGCAGAAATGAGGCCTATTGCACTCACCTATAATCATATCTCTTCCAGTTGATTTTCTAAAAGACACAAAAACAAGGATGTTTTAATAACAATTATATTGGATATGTATTTAAGAATCTCGTATGCGTACTTAATACGTATATTATTTACACCCTGATTTAATCAATGTATTAAGTCAGAGTGATCATGGTAATCAGTGTCCACGAACTATCGACTTACCAGTGCTACTACCTTGAAATTAAATTAGTTCCCATTTGTGCTCTCTGTAGTTGTGCTAAAAAAACAGTTAAAATTACAATCAACGATGTAAATAATTATCATGGGTCCATTGTATGGTTAGACCGTCACATCGTCCAGGGTATGATTTCTAGTGGGGGACATGCTTTGTGAACATGCTATGTAACCCAGATGAAAACCAATTCGCCACGAGTACCCAACTTGGTGTTATACCATGCAACACAGTGCCTCTCAACCTTTCCATATGACTGTTCTCACCTACTGAATGGTGCTATTAAGCACCATGCGGGTCTTGTGTGTTATGGTGTCGTTTTGTAGTCACACACTGAAAAATATATACATATGAAGGATTTTAATTTGACCCTTTCCTTTTGTAAACCTTAATAATAGTTTCTCAGCGTTCTAATCTATGTAAACCCTCTGTTAGATAATTCCGCTTTTCAAATGGGACCGCATTCATCATATCTAGATATCCAGAAGCCATATACAGTCTATACTGTTTCCTCAAAAGTGCCTTTGTCGTAATTCTATTTATGATGTTCACTTCTAATTTACACATTCTGTGGTGTACTAATAGAGGTCACTGTCTTCATCTCCACATATTGTTTAAGTGCTCTTCAACAAATCAAGCCAGCCGAGTGTTATCCTCTTTCTAGTATTTTCACCCCTCTGAGACTGAGGAATTTCACTTGCATACATCATCTCCCGCAACACGAGTGCCCCTTCGTAAATTCTTAGTTAAGATTTACTTTTCTCCTTACATTTCCGTACACACATTGATCTCCCTATATCAAGTCAACAAAGCTGCATCACTGTTTTATGCCGGATTAGCATCTTTCTATATGTTAGGAGGTTTGTCTTAATTCATGCATTTGAACCATTCCTCTACACATTTACCGCGCATATTTTGTAAGAGGTTAGCATCATACACAACATACTTTCATGCATCCAGCTTACAACTTACTTCGTCAAAGATCTGACACCGTTGGACTACCTACGGTTTTCACACCGCCCGCCGTCGAGAATCAGCAAAGGCGGGCCTTGACACTTCTCCAGAGTGGAACTTTGTTCCTCAAAAGTCTTCCCCCTCTAAGGATGTTGCTCCATACCATACAGTTATTAGGAAGGCTGCGGAACTTTTGGATTTACAGCGTCCTGTAGCGGAGTATAAGCCTAATCTTCTCACTGAAGTTCTTCACTCTCCATCTTCGGTTGTTGAGCCCCTTTTACCATTTAATGATGCTCTGACTGAGCCAATACTTGAGATGTGGCACAATACTCTTTCAGCTCCTGCAGTCTCAAGAAGGTATAGTCCTGCTCCTGGAGATCCGGTTTTTCTTTCCTCTCACCCCTCTCCTGAAAGTCTGGTGGTGCAGGCATCAGGGGCGTTTTCGCAAGCTCCTGCAGATAGAGATTCTAAGAAGTTGGAGCAATCTTCAGCCAGTATGGCACTAAAATCTACCAACGCCACTTATCTCTTGGGCAGGTACATTCATGCTTTTATGGACTCTGTGAAACAGATTCTCCCTAAGTTGTCTGAGGAGGACAAGAGGAATCTCAGGAGGTCGGGGATTCCTGTTTTCCCCTACCTGGACGACTGGCTTCTGAAGGCGGGGTTGCCAGAGATGGTGCTTCATCATCTGCAAGTTACAACCCAGCTGTTGTACAAATTGGTTTTTGATAAATGTACCCAAGTCTCACCTGGTGCCCTGTCAGCGCAACCTGTTCATAGGGGCAGTATTGGATACTACTGTGTGTCGAGCATTCCCTCCTCCGCAAAGGATTCTCGACATTCAGGAAATGATTCCCTTGTTTTACAATGGAGCAGTTGTTCCGGTTCTGAAGGTCCTTCGCCTGCTAGGTCTGTTCGCTTCCTGCATTCTGTTGGTCAACCATGTAGGCTGGCACATTAGGACACTTCAGTGGTGCCTCCGCAGGCAATGGTATCAACACAATGGAGATCTCAGGGAGTCAGTCAGGATATCCAGAGAAGCTGCAGCGGATCTGTCTTGGTGGAGTGGCGAGGGCAATCTGACTCAAGGAAAGCCCTTTCATCTTCCTCCATCTGTGGCCACAGTGATAACGGATGCTTCTACCCTAGGGTGGGGGTGCTCATCTGGGGTATCTGGAGATCAAGGGTGTTTGGTCTCCAGAGGAAAGATTGTCTCATATCAATCTTCTGGAATTGCGGGATATACGTTTGGTGCTCATTCGCGGTCAGTTGGTTCAAGTCCTGACAGACAACACTGCCGCGATGTGGTATGTCAACAAGCAGGGAGGAGTAGGGTCATACCGTCTCTGTAGAGAGGAGTTGCGGCTCTGTTCCTGGGCTCAGGACCATTGGATTTGCTTGATGGCATATCATCTAGCCGTGGTGTTGAACGTGCGCGAGGACAGTCTCAGTCGGCAGTTCTCCTCCGACCATGAGTGGAGGCTTCATCCAGAGGTAGTTCGACACATCTTCCGAACGTGGGGGACTCCTCGGGTGGACCTGTTTGCCACCTTAGAGATCGCGCACTGCCCGTCATTCTGCAGTCTCCAGTTTCCGACGCAGGGAGCATTGGGGGATGCGTTTCAGTTGAGTTGGAGCTCCCAATTCCTTTTCGCGTTTCCTCCCATACCCTTGATTCCTCGGGTTCTGAGGAAGATTCGCCAAGACCGGGCCCAAGTTACATTGATCTCCCCGGACTGGCCAAGAAGGGTGTGGTACACGAACCTTCATCACCTCTCGTCGCACCCTCCGCTCCGTCTCCCTCTCAGGGCAGACCGCCTCTCTCAGATGGAGAGGCAGGTTCTACACCCCCACCTCCAGAGCCTGCACCTTCATGCCTGGAGCTTAAACGGGGCAACCTGAATTCTTTTTCTCTCCCGCCTGACGTGGTGGATGTTATTTTATCGGCCAGGCGACACTTCACCAAATCTATCTACTCCTACAGGTGGTCAAAATTTGTTAGATGGTGTGGGGAGAAATCTATTGATCCTCTGAAAGCCCATCTTTCTGATGTTCTTTGTTTTTCACTTCATTTGGCTCAGCAGGGTTGTGCTGTAGCCATTGTTAAAGGATATTTGTCAGCTTTGTCGGCATTTCTTTGTTTGCCCAATCAGCCTTCTCTTTTTAAGTCTCCAATAGTCTTAAGGTTCATTAAGGGGCTTACTAACATGTTTCCGCCCACACCTTTTATTATGCCCCAGTGGGATTTAAATCTGGTGTTGACTTTTTTAATGGGTTCTACGTGTGAACCTATGCATAGTTGTCCATTGAGACTTCTGACATTTAAAACGGTCTTTCTAGTGGCTATCACTTCGGCTAGGAGAGTGAGTGAGCTCCAGGCTTTGAGTTCAAAGCCTCCTTTTCTGACCATACATGCTGAAAGGATGGTACTCAGGACCAGGGCTGCTTTTCTGCCTGAGGGGGTAACTCCCTTCCATCTAGGACAGTCCATTACCCTCCCTACTTTCTATCCCCCCCCCTCACCCTTCCAAGGAGGAGGAGAGGCTTCATCGTTTGGATCCAAAGAGGGCGATTAGCTTCCATTTGGATAGAACAAAAGCCTTCCGTCAAGATGATCAGCTCTTTGTTGGATATGCTGGTCGTATGAAGGGCAAGGCAGTGCACAAGCGCACTTTATCCAGGTGGATCATCTTGTGCATCAAGATACGTTACTCCTTGGCCGGTAAGGAGCCTCCTGTAGGCCTTAGAGCTCATTCCACCAGGGCTAATTCGTCTACTTCTACCTTGTCCAGGTGTGTTCCTGTATTGGACATCTGTAAAGCCGCAACTTGGGCCTCCCTCCACACTTTCACGAAGCATTACTGCTTGGATTCCAAGGTGAGGAGGGATGGTCATTTTGCATGCTCTGTTTTGCAAGTTTTTTTGGTATAGAAGGGTGGACACCCTCCTCCGGGGGTTGGACTGCTGTGGGATTCTATTCATAAGGTGAGGAATCCACAGGCAGATGTATCTATCAGAAGAACAAGTTACTTATCTTCGGTAACGCTTTTTCTGGATACAGTATCTGCCTGTGGATTCCTCACTGACCCACCCACTTCCTCGTTGTCCACCCTTTTATACCTTAAAAGATGAGGTATTGGTTATTTGATGTTTTTGTGTACTCAAGATTTTATTACCTCCATTTGTCCATGGTTGACTTATTTGAAATGTGAGCTTATAGGAAATGTTTGCTTTCCTTTTTCACTTTACACTGTGTGAATACTGTGTACGCATTGTCTCTATGGTCGGTCCGCCCGTTTTGCCTCGGTGGCACGGAAAAAATGGGTGCAACTGACGTCATCACGCCGACGTGGTCTTCTTATGGTCCTGGTGACGTCACGCGGAGCCGCGTGCGGAGCCATGATGCTGAGACGACCTCGTCGGTGCGGGGAGCTAGGAAATATTTCCGTGGAATGCTGGCGCAGGGGATATTCATAAGGTGAGGAATCCACAGGCAGATACTGTATCCACCAGAAAATGTGTTACCGAAGGTAAGTAACTTGTTCGTTTGCCCCATCTGGTCCCTCCAGAGCACCTTTGGGCCCCGCGGACCCGTAGGGTGGATCTGCCCCCGTGCCGCCGCCTTTGGCCTCGGCTATGCTGGCTCCATACCCTGCGACGTCTCTGGCGCCGGCCTCGCCGGCGCCGGGTGCGGCTCTGCCGCCGGACGGCACCAAACCAGGATTGGTCTCTTATCCCTGATTCCATTTCTTGGTGGGGAATTTTTCCCATTTTCCCGGGCACCTCATCCTTAACGGCCTCCTTAACAACCAGTGGACGAAGGGGAGTACTGGGATGGGTCTGAAGACCCTCTTGCTGCTCAATGCGAGGATGAGCCTGAATGTGAAGGCGACATGGAGAGTCTAGTGGATCTGGATTTCTCTCCACACCCTGGTACACTGTCCCCTTCTTCCGTGGCTACGGAGGAGGTTTGGACTTTTTCAGTGGTGTTGCTTAGGGCGGCTGAGGCTCTTAACCTCAAGCTCCCTTCTGTACCTATCAGGACCAATCTCCTGACCGAGGTGCTGCAGCCACCGTCCTCCTCCGCGGAGCCGCTGCTGCCCTTCAACGAGGCGCTTTCTGACATCCTGTTGAGCACCTGGACCAAACCTAACTCAGGGGTCCCTGTAGATAAGGGTGTGGCACGCCGCCATCGCCCGGCGCTGGGCGACCACAGCTTTCTCACACAACACCCGACGCCTGAGAGTCTGGTTGTCCAGGCTTCTGCCTCGCTAAGCGCGTTCCCTTCTGCTCCTCTGGACATGGAATTTAGGAAACTGGAGAAGTTTGGGAAAAAGATTTTCACTTCTGCCAGTTCCGAGTTTCGAGCTGTGAATACTGCGTGCCTGTTGGGCTGCTCTTCCCATTCTTTGTGGGACACAGTGGCACAGGTGCTGCCTCAGTGCCCTGTGGAAGCACGGGCAGTTCTCTCCCAGGACATTACCGAAGGGAGGGATAATGCTAAATGTACTATCCGTTGTGGGCTTGACACGGCCGATTCCCTCGGCAGGGCACTTTCCACAACGGTGGCGCTCCGCCGTTACGCTTGGCTCAGAACTACTGGCTTCTCCGGGGATGTCCAGAACACTTTGTTGGACATGCCTTTTGATTTTGGTGACAAGGCGGATAGTACCCTGGAACTAGCACCCTGGAATGCTATAAGGACTCTCGGGCTACCTCCCAGTCCTTGGGTCTCGCCTTCGGGGTCCACTTTTCGCTCCTTTTGAGGTCAGGGTCGAGGTGCCCAAGTGCGTTCCTTTCAGACCCGCAAACCTGCGCAGCCGCAATCTCAGCGCAGCCACGGCTGTGGGACCCGCCGTGGTGGGTCCCGCGAGCAGCGGGCAGGTCAATCCACCACCGCCCCTGCCACCGCCTCAAAACCTTCCTAGCCTGGTGTTTCAGGCCCACCAGACGGCAGTGGGTGGCAGGATTCGCCATCCCATTCCACACTGGCGCACCATCACCTCGGACAAGTGGGTTCTGCAAATAGTCCGAAGGGGCTACTCCCTTCCCTTCGAGTCTACCCCTCCAGCCATGCCACCTCAGTACCACCGCATGTCGGGGATCACTTGTCACTTCTCAAGCAGGAAGTTGAGGCCCTCTTAGTCAAGGGGGCCATCGAGCGCATTCAGACGCCAGAAGTAGGTCGTAGTTGTTATTCTCACTACTTTCTGGTTCCAAAGAAGGACAAGGGCCTGCGTCCTATCTTAGACCTCCGGAACTCCAATCGCTTCCTCCGAAAGGAGAAGTTCAAGATGCTCACACTTGCTCAGGTCTTGTCTGCCCTAGACCCGCAAGACTGGATGGTAGCGCTGGACTTGCAGGATGCTTACTTTCATATACCCATCCTGCCGGCCCACCGGTGTTACCTACGGTTCACGGTAGGCCACGAGCATTTTCAGTTCACCGTGCTCCCTTTTGGCCTTACCAGCACCCCTCGGGTGTTCACGAAAGTGATGGCGGTGGTCGCAACTCATCTCTGCAGATCAGGGGTTTTAGTCTTCCCCTAGCTCGATGACCGGCTGTTGAAGGCGGGCTCGCCCCAGGCAGTCGTCTCCCACCTCCAGACTACGGCCGACCTCCTGCATTTGCTGGGGTTTTACATCAACGTGCCGAAGTCGCACCCGATTCCCTCTCCGAAGCTCCTTTTCATCGGAGCGGTTCTGTATACGGCGCATTTTCGAGTTTATCCTCCTGAATAGCGAGTCCGGGACATGCGGGCTATGATTCCGATCTTTCGGCCCTGGTCCTGGGTTTTGGTCAGGAAGACCCTGAGGCTGCTGGGCCTCATGGCCTCCTGCATCCTGCTGATCTATCATGCCAGATGGCATATGCAGGCTCTGCAGTGGAACCTGAAGTTCCAGTGGACGCAGCATCGGGGGAACCTGTCAGACTACGTCTAGATCTCGGAGGGCACTGCATAGGACTTGCAGTGGTGTCTCACGAACCAGCATTGGGTCAGCAGCAGATCCTATCCCTTCCCAAACCGGAGCACACAGTAGTGACAGACGCGTCCCTCCTGGGATGGGGCGGCCACATGGGAGAGGCGGAAATCAGAGGCCTCTGGTCTCCGGCGGAGTCCAAGCTTCATATCAGTCTTTTGGAGCTCAGGGCAATCCTACTTGCACTGAAAGCATTCCTTCCCTCTGTCAAGGGGAGAGTAGTGCAGGTGTTCACAGACAACACCACTGCCATGTGGTACTACAACAAGCAGGGCGGGGTGGGGTCGTGGACCCTATGTCAGTAGGCTCTACATCTCTGGACATGGCTGGAACGTGAAGGCATTTCCTTAGTGGTTCAACACCTGGCAGGTACACTGAACGCCAGGGCGGATGAACTCAGCCGCAGGTGCATGTTGGATCACGAATGGCGTCTCCACTCGGAGGTGGTGCAAGGTCTCTTTCAGCAGTGGGGAGTTTCCAAGGCAGCACTCGCTTGGAGATGCTTTTCGTTGCGAGTGGAGTTGCGGTCTATTGTACGCCGTTCCTCCTATACCACTTCTGCCCTGAGTGCTGAAGAAGATCAGACGCGACCGGGCCCAAGTCATTCTTGTGACGCCGGACTGGGCTGGAAGAGTTTGCTATCCCGAGCTACTCAGTATGAGCGTAGATCCCCCGATCCGAGTGCCTCTTCGGGAGGATCTCCTGTCGCAGCAACAGGTGATGGTCCTCAGATTGAGCGGTGACAGCTGATTCCATTTGACTTGCCTCCTGAGGTCTGTAATGTAATAATGGCAGCCAGGCGTTCCTCCACTAAAAGGGTATACGCCTGTCGGTGGTAAAAATGTGTGCCATTGTGCACAGCGAAAGCTGTAGATCCTCTTGCTGCCCCTCTTTCTGAGGTCCTATTATTCCTTCTTTCTTTGGCCCAGCATGACTCTGCTCTTGTCACTTTCAAGGGCTACCTTTCTGCTCTTTCAGCTTTTCTTAGGCTGCCTGATCAGCCCTCTCTTTTCAAGTCCCCGGTTGTCAATAGATTTCTCAAAGGCCTTACTCACCTTTTCCCTCCTATTCCTTTTGTGATGCCTCAATGGGACTTAAACCTGGTTCTCACATACTTGATGTGCGCTCTCTTTGAGCCTCTTCATAACTGTCCTTTGCGGTTATTAACTTTGAAAACTGTCTTCCTGGGGGCCATCACCTCCGCTCGGCGGGTGAGTGAGCTCCAAACTCTTTCCTGTAAAGCTCCTTTCCGGGCGATTCATCCGGACAAGGTTGTGCTTCGACCACATCCCTTCCTTTCTACCAAAAGTAGTCTAGGGCAAACTGTCACTCTGCCCACTTATCCAGTATTGGGGTATCTTTCATAGATTCACATGCCTGAATCATTCCCCGTCGCCGAGGCGGGAGACCCATGGTAAATAAAAAAGTAGTGCCAAAAGTGTTAGTAGTAGTAATAGGCCCAAAGAAAAGGCCTAAGGTCTAGACCTTAGCAGCCTATCTACGTCATTATGCAAAAAGAACCAAAGAATTGGTACCAACCAATCAGACATCAGCACCCTTCTAGAACCCTCACAGAAGAGCCAGTTCTCCTCAGATTTTCACCGCACGTCGTGTGGAAGGGAGTCTCCCTGAGTGCCACTCAGTTTTTCAACTTTCTTCATCATGTCTGACAAGAAGGCCTTGTTCAAGTCCTGCAGAACCTGCGCCAGGAAGAGGGTCCATATTGATGACCAACATGTGGACTGCATCTACTGCCTCTACCCCAAACATAAGGCAAAATTTGCCGCACCTTCCCTACAAAGACTCTTAGGGATAGGGAGGTGAGAGTGCTATTGTGGCTTAAGTCCTCTTCGGCTGAGGAGGATGACAGAGCCTCTACTTCTAGCAAGAGAGCTAGGTCGCATGACAGCACTTCCAGTGAGGCTAAAAAACGGTGATGGATCAAACCCAAATCTGTTGACTGGGTGTGAGTGTTTGATTGGTTCTGATGCTCCGTCCATCACCACCCCCTTTTGTACCGCTTTGTTCGCCATAAGTTGGCAGGGTATGCTCAGACGTGAGTCCCTTGCTCACTTTGCCACTGGATTCAAGCAAGCCTGGCTGAAGACGGCTGAAATGCCAGAAACCGGTCCTAGGAAGCTTGTTTCCGGTCCAGGGAAGGCATGGCTTGGCAGTTCGGGCTGGACTGTTCCCATGAGGCACAGGGTCAGACTGATTTGCATATGGCCATGTCTTTACTGGGGTGGCAGAGTGGGCTAAAAAACGGTGATGGATCAAACCCAGATCTGTTGACTGGGTGTGAGTGTTTGATTGGTTCTGATGCTCCGTCCATCACCACCCCCTTTTGTACCGCTTTGTTCGCCATAAGTTGGCAGGGTATGCTCAGACGTGAGTCCCTTGCTCACTTTGCCACTGGATTCAAGCAAGCCTGGCTGAAGACGGCTGAAATGCCAGAAACCGGTCCTAGGAAGCTTGTTTCCGGTCCAGGGAAGGCATGGCTTGGCAGTTCGGGCTGGACTGTTCCCATGAGGCACAGGGTCAGACTGATTTGCATATGGCCATGTCTTTACTGGGGTGGCAGAGTGGGCTAAAAAACGGTGATGGATCAAACCCAGATCTGTTGACTGGGTGTGAGTGTTTGATTGGTTCTGATGCTCCGTCCATCACCACCCCCTTTTGTACCACGAATGGGAACTAGAGCAGGCTCAAGTGCTCAGGGTATTCAGAGCTTGGGGCACGCCGACACTGGATTTGTTTGCAATGAAAGAAAACAAGAAATGCCGTTATTACGCCAGCAGATACCCTCAACAGGGGTCAAGGGGGAATGCCCTGTCCATGCGATGGTCAGGGATTTGTGCTTACGCTTTTCCCCCATACCTCTAATCCTGAGAGTCATACGCAAGATGAAGTTGGAGGGCTGCCGTCTCATCCTGATTGCACCCAGATGGCCACGCCAGTAATGCTTTTAAGAGCTTCTGCTCTTATCACAGGACCAGCCGATCCGTCTTCTTCCGACGCCCTCAATGCTGTCGAGGAACAGAGGTCAGGTACTCCACCCGGACCCTCAAGTCTCTACATTTACACGCATGGCTCCTGATTGCTTAGAATTCAAGGACCTGGACATCCCTCAGGACTGTCGGACATATTGACAAAAACACGAGCTCACAGCACGATTAAAACTTACCGTTTAAAATGGAGACGTTTTTGCTGTTGGTGGGAAGCTAACCACGTTCACCCGGTGGAAGCTCCTGTGGAACAGATCCTCCCTTATTTGTTACATCTGGCAAGATCTGGACTCTTTCTCTTCAGTCAAAGTCCATTTAGCTGCACTTTCCAGATTCAGAAAGAGTGCTCATCTTCCTTCTCTGTGTTCGTCCTCTTTAATCAAGCAATTCATGAAAGGACTTTTCCGGGAGTTTCCTCCGGTCAGACTTCCTCCACCAGAGTGGGAACTCAACACGGTCTTAATGCAATCAATGAAACATCCATTTGAGCCTATCCACAAGGCTCAACTCAAATTCCTTACCTGGAAGGTTGCCTTACTTCTGGCTCTAACGTCAGCTAGAAGTGCGAGTGAAATTCAGGCTTTCACTATAAAGGAACCATTTCTACGGGGCGTGGCTTGGCTGCCGACGGGCATGGACGCGTGAGCAAAGAGCTCCGCATCCAGCCCAGCCAAAATCCTGCACAACCTGTAGCCCCGGTGTTCCGAGACGCCCGGAGGGCAGCCTCGCTTGGTCCGGACCCCGAGAACGGCGCAGCCGAGCGGAGCGCGGCACCGTGACAGGAGTAGTGGCGGACGCGAGCCGCCACCGGCCATTTTGTGCGGCCTGTGAGAAGAGGTGCAGCCGCGGCCCACAGTGACTCGAGGGCCGCCCGGTAGTGAGGCACGCCCGGCGGGGGAAACCGGAAGTGGCGGCTCCACCGCAGCGGAAGGCAGACCGGGTCGGAGCCCAGCCGGGGGGAGAGGCTTGGTGCTTGGAGCCCCTCCGCAGCAGGGCCCAGTTGCGGCAGATGCTCAGAGGAGGGGCAGCGGCCCGAGGAGATGAGTGAGGCCCGTGGTGGGGGCGGCAACCCTGGTGACGGAGTGGCTGCGGGAACCCCAGAGGCGCTGGCTGAAGACCGGGAGTGGGACGGCCGGCTCCGTGGGGGCCACAGAGGAGGTGGACTGCCTGGACCTGGGCTGCAGCCCAGACCGAACGGCTGGAGGACGGTGCCTGCTTCGGTGATGCGGTGAGGGAACAAGGCAGCGTAACGCGGTGGGGCCGGCTACTGTTGCACCGCACTGCAAGGAAGATGGGTATCGGGGAGCGGCGCGGGTCCTCATTGCTGGGGCCCCTCGGGGAGCACGTCATCGACGGTCGGAGGCAGGGGTGCGTGGCGCCCTGTAGCTGGTGAAGAGCTCCGTCGTAGCCACTGCTTTGGGGACTTGTTCTGGAGGTAGATTGCCTTGCGGCCCCCTGGTGGGCTCCCTGACCCGGGAGCATGGGCAAACCAAGACCCAAGCTGGGAGCGAACCCGGCGGACTCTGTGGGCGATTCAGCCGGTGACCGGGATGGCGGGACACGCGTGGACTCTGCGGTGGGACTCCAGCAACGCCAGATGGCCCAAATCCTGCAGGCCATAGCGGACACCCAAGCTGCGTTGCAGACGGACATTGCGCAGGTGTCCTCCGATCTGGGACTGCTTCGAGCAGACCACAGGAAGCTGGCGGACAGGGTCAAGCAAACGGAGGACGCGTTGGACTTGGTGGCTCCGGCGCAGAAGGCATTGGAGGTTCAGACGGCGGACCTTCTACGGAGGGTGACGATCCTGGAGAAGAGGGCCGAGGATGCGGAAGGGCGTAACCGCCGCAACAACATTCGCGTGGTGGGACTGCCCTAAAAGATTGAAGGGGGAGACATGTTGACTTACCTGGAGACCTGGCTGAAGGAGGTGGTGGCGCCGGGGGGGCTTACGCAGTTTTACACCCTGGAGAGGGCGCACAGGGTTCCGGCCCGGCCCCCGGATCCGGGCCGACCTCCCAGGCCGGTGGTGGCCCGTCTGCTGCACTACAGGGACCGCGATATTATTCTTCAGAAGGCTAGAACCTTGGGCCCCTATCAAGTGGAGAATGTCCCGGTCTCTATCTATCCAGATTACCCCAAGGAGGTCCAGCGCAGGCGCTCCTCCTTTCAGGCGGTGAAGAAGGCACTACAGGACGAGGGCCTGCAGTATTCCCTATTGTTCCCGGCCCGCCTCCGAGTTGTACTGGACGGTCAGACATCCTTCTTCACCGACCCCGCAGCGGCCTGGAGTTGGTTGGAATCGGTCCGGACATGTGGACGAGGAGGTGCCGTCGGGGACCCTGACGAGGGCCCGTCGCAGCAGACGCAATAGGATACGGACGGCAGGGGTCCGATCGCTGGGAGCGTCCCAGACGGTGCTGGAGCGGCGGGCTGCGCTGCGGGCAGTCTCTGTAATATCGGGGGCCGCGGCCTCCCAGCCCAGTGAGGATTCGGGCTCCAAGAGGGGCTCGGAGGCCTCCCTCTCGGATGGTGCTGGCGGGGAAGTGGAGTTGCTGCCTGACGTGACCCCAGGGACAGCGGATGAACTGCTGGACGCTTGAAGGTTCGGGGATTCCCCTCGGCGCAGTAAGAGGGGCATGGGCAGGGCGGGAGATGTATGTGGGGAGGGGGCCCTGGCCTGGCTCTGCGGGGTTGGGAGTGAGACCAGTACCTGACGACGGATTGCGGGCGGGGGATTATTGGGGGGGCCTGGAGGAGAGAGCGGGAGGTCTGAGGGGCAAGGAACACCGGGGGAGGAATTGCAGAGACTGGGCGCGGATGCACAGAAGGGGACAGTCGACAGGACCGTCTGGTGCAGAGCCACCACCTCACCCTCACGGACGTTGTGAGACGCTGGTGGCTACCAGAGTGTTAGGTGTTGCTTGGGGTGGTATTTGGATGGGTAACTGCGGTTTAGCACCTGTTCTGGGGAAGGGAGGGCGTTCGGGGAGTTGGGGAGTTGCGGGGTTTCAGGGGAATGTCCGTGTGCCTCGGAGGGCTAGGAAAGGGTGGTTGGTTAGGCGATGGGATGGGGACCCCACCTGAATTGAGATTTCTGACCTGGAATGTGAGGGGGCTCACCTCTATGGGGAAGAGATATAAAGTCCATGCCTACTTGGTACGGAGAGGGGTCCAGGTAGCCTTCCTCCAAGAAACCCACTTAGATCGTGAGGAGGGGAAGGCATTGCAGCGGCGCTGGCGGGGCCAATTATTCTATACTACCTTTTCGAAGTTTGCCCGGGGTGCCCTGATTTGGGTGAGGGCGGGGGTTCCTTTCCAGCCGTTGGCGACGCTTGTGGACCCGGAGGCCAGATTTGTAGCAGTACAAGGGCGACTGGATGGGAGGGACATGGCCTTCTGTAGTGTGTATGCCCCTAATGTAGACCAGGCCGCCTTCTTCTCCAGACTGTCGGGGCAGCTCGCGGCATATTTGACGGGGACGGTGATGATGGGAGGGGACTTTAATTCTGTGACTGATGTGGAGCTGGATCGGTCCCACCCGCCTCTTGCACAGTCGGTGGTCCGTCGGGTGGCCAATAGCAGACGAGCTTGGCAGGACACTTGGGGGTTGGTGGACACGTGGCGGACACATCACCCGATGGATAGGGATTACTCCTTTTACTCAGCCCCCCACGAGTTGTATGTCCAATTGGATAGTGTACTGTGTTCCCCGGATGTCCAGACTTTGATGCGTCATAGTGAATATTTGGCTAAAACCATCTCTGACCATAACCCCTGTATGGGGGTGCTGCAATGATCCAGGCAGCGGCAGGCGATACCTACGTGGCGCCTAAACCCCTTGCTGCTGGAGGACCCGGTTTTCCGGGCTGAGGTTAGCGGATGCATAGAGCAGTATTTTAGGAATAACTCGGAAACGGCGTCGAGCCGGGCGACAGAATGGGACGCGTTTAAGGCGGTTGTTCGGGGAGTTTGTATATCGTCCACCGCTGGTGTGCGTAAGACTTTGCTGAAGGAGGTTGCGGGGCGGAGGCCCAACTGCGGACGGCTGAATGCGCGCATCAGGCAGGGGAGGGCGAGATGACTGCGGTTGTGGAGGCGCGCGAGGGCGTGGCAGTGTGTGTGGAGAAGCTTTGCTGTTTTGATCATAAGGACTATCTTACCCGGGCGCACGCGGAAAGGGAAGGTGGGATCTCTCCTGGCATGGTTAGCGACCCCGACAGCCCGAGGTGCCCCGATACTTTCTTTGGTCGAGGCAGGGGGAATCCCGGTCTATTCTCAGACGGGGATAAATAAGCAGTTTGCTAGTTATTATGCAGGGTTGTATGATAGCACCATGCAGGGGGAGCCTGACGGCTTGGCCGAGTTTCTGTTGGCGGCTCGATTGCCCCGGCTGGACCCGGAGAGCGGGAAGGACCTCGGGGGTGCCATATCACTGGGCGAGATTCGCGCAGCGATTAAACATATGGCCAGGCGAAAGACCCCGGGAGCGGACGGTTTACCCATTGAGTTCTATGCGGCTTGCCCGGATCTGCTGGCGCCGCAGCTGCAAGTCCTTTACAGTGAGGCTTGGCGACTTGGGCGCTTACCTGCCTCCGCTCGGGAGGCAATTGTGGTGCCCCTGTTGAAGCCTGGAGGAGTGGCCGGCGCACGCACGGCGTACCGCCCGCTCTCCATGCTGACAGTGGATTACAAAATCTTGAGTAAAATATTGGCGTCACGCCTGTTGACTCATATGACCGCCTTGATCCACCCGGATCAGGCGGGCTTTATCCCTCGGCGTAACACGGCCACTTCAGTTCGACGTTTGTTGCGGGTGATGGAGATGGACCGGGACGTATACCCGGAGGCCTGCACACTGTCGGTCGACATAGAAAAGGCCTTTGATAGTGTAGAGTGGCCCTATTTATACCGAGTGCTGCGGGCATTTGGTCTGGGGGACGGCTTTGTGCGCTGGACCACCTTGCTCTATAACGATGCCACGGCCCGGGTGAAGACGAGGGCTACCATATCGGCTTCCTACCCGGTGCAGAGGGGGACGAGGCAGGGCTGCTCGCTCTCCCCCTTGTTGTTCGCCCTGGCCATTGAACCGTTGGCAGCACATGCCCGACTGGGGCGCTCCTATGCTGGAGTACAATTGAGGGGGGACGCCCACTATATCTCCCTGTATGCAGATGATCTGCTGATGTTTTTGGCGGATGCAGATGGCGCACTGCGTGGAGCGATCGCATTGTTGGAGGCCTTTGGTCGCCTGTCCGGGCTCAAGGTCAACTGGGGCAAGACATGCTTGTTCCCGCTGTTGCCGGGCGGCCGGGCCCCCCAGTCGCTGGGAGTGATCCGATGGGAAGGTAGCTGCCTGCGATATTTGGGGGTTAGTATCTACCACACCCAGCCTGATTTGCTGGAGGGGAATATTGGCAGAGCCATTCGCGGCTTGCGTGGTAGCATGAGTTTCTGGAGTACGCTCCCACTTTCGTGTGCCGGGAGGGTAGCGCTGTTGAAGATGGTGGCGTTGCCACGCTGTGAGAAGTTGGCCTGATGTATGATGTCACTAGTTCTAGTGTACACCTTATATCAGTCCAAATACCCTTATGGTGATTGGTTGTAAAGTCAACCTTGTAGACCAGCTATCCTAGTGGTAGCATGGACAAGAGCAGTCTTAGGCTAAACTCTGAATGGCATGTGAAGCCAGCTGTGATACCATATATAATCCCTTGAATACCAAATGAAAGGACACCACAACAGATATATATATAAAATAAAGTGTATTTATTCTAGTCAAACCCTCAGCACTCTTTATGAGATTAGAGGTAAGTACAACACAGTCTTATTTATGCATACATTAAGTCACACAGGTAAGTAATACAGTTAGGCCCTAGGGGCCACGCAAACCATATACTAAGTAAGTGGTGTAAGGACCACTGTCACGGAAATAGGATAGGCCTAGGCCTAGGGAATCGCTGGGACTACACTATACTACCAAAGGTTAGGAAGTGGGAGGCCCACGGGATTCAGGTGCAGAGTGGAAACACTCACGCGTAATGCGTAAAAGTCACTAGCAATAGTACAGTTTAGAAATAGATAGATTTAGGACACTTCCGGAGTAGCTAGGAAGTCGAGACTGGAAAACTAGACACTAGGATAGTCACTATCCTGATGAGCACCGGAGTACCCAAGGTACCTAGCCCACAGGCTGCGGGTGCATAGGGGTGAAGTTGCGTCGGGTTTCGCCGTCGACTCCTATGGATGCCTGAAGAAAGATGCTGACAGGCAGTCAGTGAAGAGTGTCCGGTGGATCCCAAGGCTGGGATCAAGAAGAGAGGAGACCTGCAAGCAGAAGGGACAGAGTCAAGGTCACTAGCCAGTGACCACGTGGAACCAGGCGATGTCGGGAAGATTGCAGGTGAAGGTGAAGCTTGTCGCTGCAGCCACGAGGACCAGGAAGCGTCGAGGACGACCAGGACCAGGAGGCGAGCTGTCCCACGAAGGCTCTTGCTGTCGGCGGCGTCGAAGTTGGACTAGGACTCACCAAGCCTTGGCATGCGGAACCCACGAAGAACGGAGGACTTGCTTCTGGTGCAGACCAGGAAGGTCTGGGGTGCTTCTCTTTTTCCAAAGAAGCAGGAGCCAGTCTGGAGGAGCCAAACCAGCGGTGAAGATTTCAGGATGCGTCGTCACAAAGGCCACTAGCCAGCGGGCAAGCAACCGGACAGACGCGGCAAGCAGGAAAATGCAGAAGGGCCCCACGCAGGACTCGTGGAGTGTGGGGGGGCTGGTCTTCGGTGCAGATGGTGCTTGGGGTTGGGGCTTCTCAATCCCCGGTGCACAACTTCAAGGGTGCCTCAGAAGCTGCGCTTGAAGATACTAGCCACTTTTCCCAGGTAGCCGGTCCCACGTCTCTCGTCGCCTCCACGGATCTCAGCTCTGCTGTGGATGTGGATCAGGGTCGGAGAAGTCTGGAAGTCAAGGCTCTGGTCGGGCTCTGCAGTCGGTCCCTCGTAGAACTTTAGCAAAGCAAAGGGTAGTCTCTTGATGGTGCCTGTTTGCACAGGGTAGCCACTCCTTGGCCACAAGGGAGATTCTTCAGTCTTCTTCTTTTGTCGAATGTCGAAGGTCCAGAGTTTCTGTTCAAGTTGCAGGTTCAGGATAATCTAAAGTCTCGAGGCCCAACTCCCACTCTTATACTAATCTGGGGGGCTGGGATACCTGCTAGGTCACGCCTTATGGGTGGGACCTGGGAGGGGGTGGTTAAACCCACTTCCCTTTGTCCAGTTTCGCGCCAGAGCTGGGGCTGGAGTGCCCCAGCGCCGGTTTGAACTGGACTATGCAAGGAACACCTTGTGTGCCCCAGGCATGTCTCATTCCTTTCAGCCCACCCTGCCCCAATACACTAAAGGCTGTCTGGGGAGGTGCTAGCACCTCCCCAAGCAGGAAACCTATTGTCCAGGCCTCCCTGGCTGGGATCACTCCCAGCAGCAGGAAGTCAGACTTGTGTCGTGGCAGCAGCATCCATTTTGTGATGCTGAGGCTTTGGTCAGAGGCTAACAGTGAAGTATGATTTTAACATGTCTTTCCCTCTAGAAGGGGGGAATAATATCCTCATGTCCAGAAGTGGTATGGGGGTATTATTCCACAGTGTTAGACACCTTACACGACATGTTTCGATAAAGCCAAACCATAGTTACCATAACCGTTTAAGATTATAAGGCACTTTAAGAGTATATGGTAGGCTATATCATAGAACAGCTATAAGGACATGGTTCCGAAAGCTGCAGACAGGCTCAGCTCATGCTAGAGCACCATCTCACATGTTACCAAGCACTCTGCCTCCAGGATTGTTAAGGCCTGCCATAGGAGTGACTGATAGGTACACATGTGTCTATATGTAAGTTAGGTATAGGAATACTACACTTAAGCAAGGGGTGATTACACGACCTTGCCCCAGCTGAGTGATCAGCCAGTTGTGTCAAAATGGAAGGCCAGGCCAGGGGTGGCATAATACATGCTGCAGCCCCTGGTAGGCCTAGGGTACACCTATGCCCTGGGTACCTAGGGTACACTGTACATGGGCCAATAAGGTGATCCTATCCAAATGGGTTATGCACCTAAAGTACATAGTATCAATTTAGAGAGAGAACAGCAGGGCTGTGGGTCTGATTAGCAGGCCCACAGCCACATCTAAGTCGAAAACCAGTAAAGCAAAAGCAAAAAGTGGGGGTGAACATAGAAAGCAGACCCTACTCTCCTACACACGCCTCCTCTACTTCTTTCGCACCCTGCCTATATGGATACCTGCGTCGTATTTCGCACGGCTCCGAGCACTGTCTACGGGCTTCATTCGGGGCTCGGGGAGGAGGCGGGTGGCTTTGACCACACTGCGGCGGCCGAGAGCGGAGGGGGGCCTGGCAGTCCCGGACTTTGAATGGTACTATCTGGCAGCCCAACTCCAATGGCTTACGCAGGCGGTGGCCAGGGAGTATAGAGGCCCAGAGGGCCCACAGGGCAGGTTGATTCCGCGGCATGTGCTCGCCTTCATAGTCTTGCAGCAGCGGTTGGACCTAGCCCAGCTTACTCTGGAGGAGCGTACCCTCCGGCTGTGCTGGAACAGGTGCCAGAGGAGGGCTGCGATAACTCGCCCCTATGCCCCGGAGATCCCTTTGGGAATGTGTACGGCGTTCCCACATGGGGGCGATTGGTCTGGGCTGGCCGTTTGGGAGGAGCTGGGCGTGCAGATGGTGGGCGATTTATTCAGAGAGGGGGTGCTGCTGCCCTTCCAGGACTTGCAGGACTCTTACGGGCTTCCACGTGGGGACTTTTTACTCCACACGGCCCTTGTAGCGAGCCTCCAGAGATATTGGAATATGGGGCTCTCGGAGCCGCCGATCGCTGCAGGTTGCCAATATGTAGTGATGGCGGCGGGGACGTCCAAGGCCATTACTTGTCTCTACCGCAGAATATCGACGGAAGGCCTGCCGCTCCTTGCCGCCTTGAGGGGTAAGTGGGAATTGGACCTTGAGAAACCGATCCCCGAGACTACCTGGACCACGCTGTTGCGGCGGGCCTGGAAGGGAACGCGCAATGCCCGGTTTCAGCTGGTTCAGTTTTTTACGTTGCACAGGGTGTATTTGACGCCGGTTAAGATATTGCAATATTTTGGGGGTGCGCACTCTCAATGCCCGCGGTGCGGGGGAGAGGGTGCTGATTTTCGTCACATGTTTTGGTCCTGCGCCCAGTTGGGTGACTATTGGGCAGAGGTTATGGATTGCCTGAATCAGGTGACGGACCGCATTATTGCCCCGGAACTGGGGGCCTGCTTGCTGCTTTGGTTTCCCCACACCCGCCGGACGAAGGTTACTAGCAAGTTTTATGACTTAGGGTTGATTATGGCCAAGAGGGAACTGACTATGCACTGGAAGTCCCGAGCGGGGCCTAGCTTCTTGCGGTGGAGGGCGGCGTTTGCGCGATGGGCGGGGGCAGAGGGTACGCTCCGGTTGCAATTAGCCCTTTGGAGGGATGACGAGAAGGCGCTGGCGACGGCCCGAGCGTGGGAGGCGCTGGTGGTGGAACTTCAGGGGCTGATGTCTGACACCGGGAGCGAGGGGGACACCTCTGACAGGCAGGAGGAGGCGTTGAACGGGGAGTAGGAGGGGAGCAGTGGCGAGCACTGGAAGCAAGAACGTGGCTAGGCATGAGGGAAAGCCTTGGTTCCCTAAAGGAGGTTGAGCACCCGTGCATGATTTATTGTAGGGGAGGGGCACATCAGGAGAGGGGAAGGCAGAGGGGGGCACACTGACATGGGGTGGGGAGGGAGGGGGGGGGGCCCCGTGTAGGAGAGTAGGGTCTGCAATCCTATGATCACCCAGATTTTTTGCTTTTGCTTCATTGGTTTACGACTTTCCCTGGCTTCGGGCCTGCCAATCAGACCCACAGCCTAGCTGTTCTCTCTCGAAATTAACACACATGTACATTAGGTGCATCCACTAATTGGAACTGGGCCGCCTTATCAGTCCCTGTATCAGCATACCACAGGTATCCAGGGCATCGGTGTACCCAGGGCCTACCAGGAGCTGCAGCATGTATTATGCCACCCCTGGATGGCCGCCCAAATCTGACACAACTGGCTGCACGACAGCTGGGGCAAGGTGGTATAATCACCCGTTGCTGTAGGTGTAGTATTCCTATACCTAACCCTAAAATGGACGCATGGATTCCTGTCAGTCACTCCTATGGCAGGCCTTATCAATCCTGAAGGCAGAGTGCTGGGAATCATGTGAGATGGTGCTCTGGCGCGAGCTGAGCCCGTCGACGGCTTGCGGAACCAAATCCTAATAGCCGTTCCATGGTGACGCGGGCCAACTACCTTAAAGTGCATTATAATCTTCGCGGTTATTTGCTAACTTTGGCATCGCATCACCCAAACATGTCGAGTAAGGTGTCATACGAATTGGAATACGAACCCCTCACCAGTTCTGGCGACGGGGTTAGCATTCCACCCTTCTAGAGGGACACGACATGGAAGTAACCTTGAACCCCGGTTAAAAGTTGACTCAAGCCTCAGCATCACAAAATGGATGCTGCCACCAGACACAAGTCTGACCTCCTGCTGCTGGGAGACCTTCCAGCGAGGGGAGCTTGGACAAAGGGTTTCCTGCCAAGGGCGGTGTTAGCACCATCCCAGACAGGGTTTGTGTATCCCAGGTAGGCAGGGCTGAAAGGAAGGTGATTGCAAGTGGCACCCCGGTGCTCACTGTGCATATCCCAGCTCAAACCAGTTTCGGGGGCACACCAGCCCCTGAGCTGGGGCGAAGCCGGACAAAGGATAGGGGTGTAACCACCCACCTCCTGGTCCCACCCATAGGTAGGACCTAGTCACGGGCCAGCCCCTTTTTCCTAGAATAAAAGTAGGAGCGAGTCCCCTTCCCAAATTGGATAATTCTGAATCTTGAACTACTTTCCACGAAAGGAACTCTTGACTATTTCTGAAGACTCTCCCTTGTGGCTAAGGAGTAGCCACCCTGCACCAGCAGGCACCACCTAAGCGCTTGCGGTTTGCTGCACGTCTCTCCCACGGATCAAGACGGCCCAGCTCGACGAGACCCGGGTTCCCTGCCATCTCTGACCTCTACCTACATCATCAGCTCAGCTGAGATTCGTAGGTGTGACGAGACCTGCGGGGCCGGCCATCTTCAGAACCTGCACGACGCTTATCTAGCACGCCCACCGAGGGACCCTCGAGTGAGTGCACCTAGGGTTTGAGAAGCCCTAACCCTGAGCGGCTCCAGCACCGAAGTCTGCCTCCCCAGCATCCACGAGATCTGCGTGGGGGCCCTTCTGCTCCTTGTTGCTCACCGCGTTGTCCGACCACTCGCCGACCGGCTTGTGGCCCTCTTCACGACGCACCACGACAGACTTTCATCACTGGCCTGGTTGCTCCAGACTGGCTCTTGCTCCCCTTCAACAGAGGAGTACCTCGGACCCTCCTGGTCCACTCCTGACGCCATCTTGACTCCACCGCGTGGGTTTGCCACTGCCAAGACCTGCTGCCCCATTCCTGGGCCCAGCATCATCGACAGCAGACACCTTCGTGGGACAGCTCGCCCTCCCTCCGGGTCGCCGCCGCGCCTCCTGGTCCAAGGAACAGCCGAGTCCGACGTCATCCACTCACCTGGTCGAGGTGACTTCAGCCGGTACCTTCCTGGTACCCACACGATCGCTGGCTAGCGGTTGAGAACTGAGTCCCCTCTGGTTTCAGGTTTCCTTCATCACCGATCCAGGCTTGGATCTCTCTGAACATCGACACTGGTCGCCTGCCAGCAACTTCTTCTTTCAGGCTCCTGAGACTACAACGAGGACTCCCGACATCTTGCTGAACCCCACGCAGCCGCAGCCTCTGGGCTAGGTAACTCGAGCATCTCGGTGCTCCACCGTAGGTTCACTCTACAAGTGTCCAGTTCCTTTTACGTTTAGTCCCACTGATCGGATTCCTCCGGAATCAGTAACTTTTAACTTTCTACCCTTTCCCATTCCACTTGCAGTGTATATGGTTTCGTGCCTTCGGGCACTTGTGTAAATTGTGCAACCAGAAGTATTTTCATAAGAGTTGTGTAGTGTGCTTAGCTCCCTGACTCATAAAGAGCCAGGGTAGTCTTGATATAAATAAATATCCTTTATTTTCATAACAGCTTGTGTGGTGTCCTTTCACTTGGTGTTCAAGGGGTATATGTGATGGTAAACAGCTGGCTTAACATGCCCTCTAGAGTTTAGCCTGAAGACTGCTCTTGTCCACGCTACTAGGATAGCTGGTCTATAAGGTTGACTTACAACCAATCATCAATAAGGGTCGTTTGGAATGATACACAGTGATCACTAGAATAGTGAGCACTACATATCAGGCCAACTTCTCACAGCCCGCATGTGATGGATGACTATTCTCCTGGATATTGGATGGCAACGATGTATGTAAAGTATTCCTTTTGAAGGGGGGGGTAGCGGGGCTTGTATTGAGTTGATGCTATGAAAACAATAAAAAATGTTTCAAAAAAAAAAAAAGGAACTATTTCTACACTTCACACAAAACTACGTGCACTTCCGAACTAATCCCACATTCATCCCTAAAGTACCGTCACAGTTTCATCTCAATGAACCTGTAAAGTTAAAGACTTTCTTTCCAACCCGATCTACTCAAGTGGAACGAGCCTTACATTCTCTTGATATCAAGAGATGTCTAAAATTCTATCTTCAAAAGACAAAGAGCCTTAGGAAGTCTGATCAGTTGTTTGTGGCTTATGGCCAAACTACTCTGGGGAAATGCAGTTACAAAATCCACTATTGCCAGATGGATAGCATCAGCAATCCATTTCTGCCATGATAAAGCTCACAGGCCATTGTTAAGGAAAGTCAAGGCCCATTCCACAAGAACAGTAGCAGCGTCTACAACATTGTTTGCTGGGGTGACTCTTGAGAATATTTGCCGTGCTGCGACATGGAAGAATGTCTACACGTTCACGAGACATTACTGCCTCCAATCTACGCATCTGAAAGAAACACGTTAGTTAGATTCCTCACCTTAGAATATCCCCAGGCGTCAAGCTGGATCCGGAAAGATTTTTGTAGCAATACCCCTTGCGCGCCGCTAGGCGTCGTCGGCGTCGTGCGCCGGAATGACGTCGTCGGAGTACTTAGACGCCGCCCTCCTGAAGAATCTGAAGGATCTCCCTTGTGGCCAAGGAGTGGCTACCCTGTGCAAACAGGCACCATCAAGAGACTACCCTTTGCTTTTCTGAAGTTCTACGAGGGACCGACTGCAGAGCCCGACCAGAGCCTTGACTTCCAGACTTCTCCGACCCTGATCCACATCCACAGCCAAGCTGAGATCCGTGGAGGCGACGAGAGACGTGGGACCGGCTACCTGGGAAAAGTGGCGAGTATCTTCCAGCGCAGCTTCTGAGGTACCCTCGAAGTTGTGCACTGGGGATTGAGAAGCCCCAACCCCAAGCACCATCTGCACCGAAGATCAGCCCCCCACACTCCACGAGTCCTGCGTGGGGCCCTTCTGCATTTTCCTGCTTGCCGCGTCTGTCCGGTTGCTTGCCCGTTGGCTAGCGGCCTTTGTGACGACACACCTTGAAATCTTCACCGCTGGTTTGGCTCCTCCAGACTGGCTCCCGCTTCTTTGCAAAAGAGAAGCACCCCAGACCTTCCTGGTCTGCACCAGGAGCAAATCCTCCGTTCTTCATGGGTTCCGCTTACCAAGGCTTGGTGAGTCCTAGCTCGACTTCGACGCCGCCGACAACAAGAGCCTTCGTGGGACAGCTCGCCTCCTGGTCGTCCTCGACGTCTCCTGGTGCCCGTGGCTGCAGCGACAAGCTTCACTCTTCGCCTGCAATCTTCACGACATCGCCTGGTTCCTTCCTGGTTCCACGTGGTCACTGGCTAGTGACCTTGACTCTGTCCCTTCGGCTAGCAGGTACCCTTCCTTCTTGATCCCGGCCTTGGGATCTACCGGACACTCTGCACTGACTGCCTGTCAGCAACTTTCCTTCAGGCATCCATAGAAGTCCACGACGAAACCCGATGCAAGTTCACACTTATGCACCCGCAGCCTGTGGGCTAGGTAACTTGGGTACTTCGGTGCTCACAAGGTTAGTGACTATCCTAGGGTCTAGTTTCCGAGTCTCGACTTCCTAGTTGCTTCAGAAGTGTCCTAAAACTGCTTATTTCACAACTGTACTATTTCTATCGACTATACGCATTACGCGTGAGTGTTTCCACTCTGCACCTGAATCCCGTGGGCCTCCCACTTCCTAACTGTTTGTAGTGTAGTGTAGCCCCAGCGATTCCCTAGGCCTAGGCCTACCCTATTTCCGTGACAGTGGTCCTTATACCACTTCTTTAGTATATGGTTTGCGTGGCCCCTAGGGCCTAACTGTATTACTTACCTCGAATCTCATAAAGAGTGCTGAGGGTTTGACTAGAATAAATACACTTTAGTTTATATATATATATATATATATATATATCTGTTGTGGTGTCCTTTCATTTGGTATTCAAGGGATTATATATGGTATCACAGCTGGCTTCACATGCCATTCAGAGTTTAGCCTAAGACTGCTCTTGTCCATGCTACCACTAGGAAAGCTGGTCTATAAGGTTGACTTTACAACCAATCACCATAAGGGTTGTTTGGACTGATACAAGGTGTACACTAGAATTAGTGACATCATATATCAGGCCAACTTCTCACACTTACTATTTTGCAGCACGGCTCCAGTGGCTGAAGCAGTGGTTGGTGGGTAGACTGACACCATGGTGAGAGTTGGGTCCTTCTGTCCCTGACCTTCACCGACTGATCAGATAGCTAATAAAGCTAAAGTGCCCTAACGAGGATAATACCACAGAATTTTAAGTACTGCAGTGATGTTGGGCACGATGCCTGCGAAAAACATGTGTGTGAATCCCTTACTCACCTGATATTCCCATGAAAATACTGGAGGTGCAACCGCATAGGGAAGACTGGATGGGGCTGGCGGAGTGGGTGGCTGCAAGAGCATCCATACTCTGTAACTTTTTGGGAAAAAAGGTACTCCTCCAATTTGAGGAGTTACATCGGGGCATGATCTTCCACCGAGTCACTTTCTGCTTCATGGTGTGGTGGTAGCTGCAATGCGTAAACACTGGTGTGCAGACTTGTAAGAACCACCACACCACAAGAGCTGTCATTATATGGTTATGTCATCGGGGACCATTAAAGCGGTTACCTGTCTCTATAGGACGATAAGGAAGGACATGTTGCTGCCCTTCACCACCCTCCGAGTCCTATGTGAGGAAGACCTGAGGAACCTCATACCCAAAGGTGACTGGGGGGATATATTGGAAAGAGTTCCCAAAAGTTTGAGAAATACCCATTTTAAACGTATACATTTCTGTATTGTTCATAGGGTATATCTCACTCGTATGAATAAATAGATACTCTCATACAATGGGTGCGAAGTATCCGAAATATGGGGAGGAGGGAGCGGAACTTGTACACATATTATGGTATTTCCTAATGCTTGCTACCTGGTGGTATAGCAAAGAGAACTAGAACGATGGGCGGGCTATAAAAGTTCAGTGCAGCTCTGAGAGGCTACATGTGGTATGGGGTAACTAGTTATGGCAAGGGCCTGGGAGGTGCTGGTGGACTCTCTGACAAACCCAGAACCTCTATCACCAGGAGCATCATCAGGGAACTACACTTTTTTTCGGCTTTGGTTGACATATTTTTTCGAATCTCCGACTCCTGGTACGCGAGAGATGTACCATCGTCGAACCGGATTAAAGCCTTGTGACTCCTGTCACAAACTGATGTCCGTGACGGATCTGCACCTTGTGTGCCTCTGGTGCCTGGAGCGCGGCCATGACTCAAAGTCGTGGTCCGACTGTCGGGCCATAAATCCGAAGTCTTTGCAGGAGCTTTTGAAGGCCCGGCAGCCGGCTCTGCGTCGCTCCCGGTCTTGCTTGAGGGGGAAGGTATCTGAAAGAAACACGTTAGTTAGATTCCTCACCTTAGAATATCCCCAGGCGTCAGACTGGATCCGGAAGATTTTTCGTCAGCAATACCCCTTGCGCGTCGCTAGGCGTCGTCTGCGGCTCCGCGTCCGTCGTCGGCGTCGTGCGCCGGAATGACGTCGTCTGAGTACTTAGACGCCACCCTCGCGCGCTGACGTCAGTTCTTCTTTTTTCCGCGCCAGTAAGTGCAGATCCGGGAGAGCTACCCCTTTTAGTCTTTTTTGACTAAGTTTTTTGATCCTTTTTGATCTTGTCTCGACTCCGGTGCCGGTAGGATGCCTGGTTTTAAAGCCTGTGCTGACTGCAACCGCTTGATGTCGGTTATGGATCATCACTGCCGGTGCCTTTACTGTTTGGGCCTCGACCACGACGTGGAGTCGTGTTCGGACTGCAAGGCCCTGACCTCGAAGGCTAGACGGGAGCGGTCCCGTAAGCTTCTCGAGCTTCGCCACTCGGCTCCGCGCCCCTCGCGATCCCGGTCCAGGAGGAGGTCCAAGGATCGGTCGCGGAGCCGCAGCCGACGTCATCATCGATCGTCTGGCTCCAAGTCTTCGGGTAAGTCGAAGCACTCCAAGAAGTCCAAGAGGCGACACCGCTCTTCGGACTCCCCTCGCCGGTCGCGCGACTCGGCCGAGGGTCAGGGTGGTTCCACCCCCGCGGCTCCAGCGGAGCCGCAGGCGCCGCACAAGTCCCCATACCCGCCGGTCCCTGGGACTGACGCGACGCCGGCGGAAGTCAGTGCCTTCCTCTCGGCCATGAGGAACCTGGCTTCGACGCCCGCTGGCGCGCCTTCGGGCCCCGTGGACCCGACTGGGCAACCTTGCCTGCCGGCGGCGCCGTCTCCGGCCTCGACGCCGCAAGTGCCCGAGGGACTCGTCCCCGCCGACGCCGGTCGACCTCGTCACGCCTCCTCCGCCGGCGTGGACACCGGATCCACTTCCGGCTCCGCTCGGCGTCGTGCCCCAGTTCAGCCCCGCTCCGGACCCGGCGCCGTTACGGCGTCGATGGACGCCGCGTACGGCGTCGTTGGAGACACATTATGTCTATCGTCCGGCTCCGATCCTTCCTCCTGTTTACCAGGAATCGGATGACGGGGGCGAATGGGAGGGGTCCGAGGACCCTATGGCCGTTCAGGCTCAGCTGTCACAGGACTGGGCAGATGAACTGGGGGAGGCCAGTGGTCTGGATACCTCACCAGACACTGGATTCATCTCTCCTCCGACTGTGGCTTCGGAGGAGGGTGCAGCTTTCTCTGTGGTGCTGCGCAAGGTGGCCGCAGCCCTTGGGCTCGAGCTGCCTGCCGTGGCTGTGAGATCTAACGTTCTCACTGAGGTGCTTCAGTCTGCAGCAAGCTCCACTGAGCCTCTGCTGCAATTCAATGAGGCCCTCTTTGACGTTCTGCAGGGCACCTGGTCCAAGCCCTCCACAGTTCCTCCTGTGGACAGGAACGTCGCCAGGCACCACCGCCCTGCTCCGGGCGACCCCAGTTTTCTGTCCCAACACCCTACCACCGAGAGCCTGGTTATCCAGGCTTCTACCTCCCAATCCTCCTTCCCGACCGCTCCGCCGGACCGGGATTCCAAGAGACTGGAACAGTTTGGCAAAAAGCTGTTCTCCTCCCTTAGTTTGGGCCTGCGGTTCTTGAACACAGCCTGTCTTTTGGACCTTTATTCCCACTCTCTGTGGGATACGGTGGAGGACGTGCTGCCCCTGTGTCCGGAGGAGGTCCAGACACGACTTACCCAGGCTCTGGCCGATGGGAGGGATGCAGCGCGACATGCTATCAGATGTGGGCTTGACACTACGGACTCGCTGGGTAGGGCGATTTCTACCACGGTGGCGCTTAGACGTCACACCTGGCTGCGGTCCACGTCCTTTCCGGGAGATGTCCAGAGCACTCTCATGGACATGCCCTTTGATGGCACTCGCCTTTTTGGTGAGAAAGCGGACAGTGCGCTGAATCGCTTTAAGGACTCCCGGGCTACAGCCAAGTCCTTGGGCCTCTCGGCCCCGCGGTCGCAAACTTCCGCCTTTCGCCCCTTTCGTGGCCAAGGAGGGGTGCCTCCTCACGTCCGCCTAGCCACCAGCCGCAGAACCAACCTGCGCGCGGTCGCGGACGTGGTTTCCGCCGAGGCGGTTCTGGAGGACGACGCGGTCAGCCCACATCCACCCCGGCAGCATCCGCCTCAAAGCTTTCCTAGTCCGAGCTTTCATGCCCATTCCACGCCAGTGGGCGGCAGAGTTCGCCATCACCTGCTCCACTGGCGGTCCATCACATCGGACAGGTGGGTGCTGCAAATCGTCCGAAGGGGCTACTCCCTCCCCTTCGAGACGACCCCTCCAGCCATGCCACCGCAGCACCACCGTATCTCGGGGGATCATTTGAATCTTCTCCACGAGGAAGTTTCGGCCCTCTTGGCCAAGGGGGCCGTCGAGCGCGTTCCGAGCCCAGAAGTAGGTCGTGGTTGTTATTCCCACTACTTTCTGGTTCCCAAGAAGGGCAAAGGGGGCCTACGCCCTATCTTGGACCTCCGGAACGTCAATGCCTTCCTCCGGAAGGAAAGGTCCAAGATGTTGACTTTGGCTCAGGTTCTAGCTGCCCTAGACCCGGGAGACTGGATGGTAGCGTTGGACTTGCAGGACGCATATTTCCACATCCCCGTCCTGCCGGCCCACCGGAGTTACCTGCGGTTCACGGTGGGTCAAGAGCACTTTCAGTTTACCGTGCTCCCCTTCGGCCTTACCAGTGCCCCTCGGGTGTTCACGAAAGTGATGGCGGTGGTCGCAGCTCATCTGCGCAGATCAGGGGTTCCAGTCTTCCCCTATCTCGGCGACTGGTTGTTGAAGGCGGGCTCGCCCCAGGCAGTCGTCTCCCACCTCCAGACTACGGCGGATCTCCTGCATTTGCTGGGGTTTTCCATCAACGAGCCGAAGTCACACCGGAGTCCCTCTCAGAAGCTCCTCTTCATCGGAGCGGTTCTCGATTCGGCGCAGTTCCGGGTCTATCCGCCGGAACAGCGGGTCCGGGATATTCAGGCCCTGATTCCCATCTTTCGGCCTCTATCCTGGGTTTCGGTCAGGCTAGTGTTGCGGCTTCTGGGGCTGATGGCCTCCTGCATCCTACTAGTGCATCACGCCAGGCGGCGCATGCGGGCTCTGCAGTGGGACCTGAAGTTTCAGTGGGCCCAGCATCACGGCAACCTGTCCGACCATGTCTTGATCTCGGAGGGCACTGCACAGCAGTTGCAGTGGTGGCTCACGGACCGCGATTGGGTCACGGGCAAGAGCCTCTCCCTTCCCCAACCGGAGCATGTCGTAGTGACGGATGCGTCCCTCCTGGGATGGGGTGGCCATATGGGAGAGGCGGAGATCAGAGGCCTCTGGTCTCCGGCGGAGTCTCGCCTCCACATCAACTTGTTGGAGCTGAGAGCGATCCGACTTGCACTGAAAGCCTTCCTTCCCTCTGTCAAGGGAAGTGTCGTGCAGGTGTTCACGGACAACACCACCGCCATGTGGTATTGCAACAAACAGGGCGGGGTGGGGTCGTGGACCCTTTGTCAGGAGGCTCTGCGCCTCTGGACGTGGCTGGAACACCAGGGTGTCACCCTAGTGGTTCAACATCTGGCGGGCTCTCTGAACGCCAGAGCAGACGAACTCAGCCGCCGGTGCATGATGGATCACGAATGGCGTCTGAACTCCGAAGTGGCGCAAGGTCTCTTTCAGCAGTGGGGAGAGCCTTGGTTCGATCTATTCGCCACCGAAGAGAACGCGCAATGTCAGCAGTTCTGCGCGTTGGAATTTCCAAGGCGGCACTCGCTCGGCGACGCTTTTCGTCACGAGTGGAGTTGCGGTCTGTTGTACGCCTTTCCGCCTATACCACTTCTGCCCAGAGTGCTAGTCATCTTGGTGGCCCCGGATGGGGCACGAAGGTACTGGTATCCCGAGCTACTCAGTATGTTGACCGATCCTCCGATACGTCTGCCCCTTCGGGAGGATCTTCTGTCGCAGCAGCAGGGAACGGTCCTCCACCCGAACCTGTCCAGTCTCCACCTCCATGCGTGGAGATTGAGCGGCGGCAGTTGATGCCATTATACTTGCCTCCTGAAGTCTGTGATATCATTCTGGCAGCCAGGCGTCCCTCCACAAAGACGGTATACGCCTGCCGGTGGAACAAATTTGTGGCATGGTGAACAGCAAAGGCTGTGGATCCCCTTTCCGCCCCTCTTTCTAAGGTCCTCCTCTTTCTTCTTTCTTTGGCCCGGCAGGGCTCTGCCCTGGGCACCTTGAAAGGTTATCTTGCTGCCATCTCTGCCTTCTTGCGGCTTCCTGATCAGCCTTCTCTTTTCAAGTCCCCTGTAGTTACACGCTTTTTAAAAGGCATTACTCACACGTTCCCTCCTGTCCCTTTTGTAATGCCTCAGTGGGACTTGAATCTTGTTCTCACATTTCTAATGTGCGCTCCCTTTGAGCCTCTTCATAATTGTCCTCTTCGTCTGCTGACGCTTAAGACTGCTTTTCTGGTAGCCATCACCTCGGCTAGACGGGTGAGTGAGCTCCAGGCTTTATCATCAAAGCCTCCTTTTCTCTCTGTTCATCCGGACAAGGTTGTCCTTCGGCCTCGTCCCTCCTTTCTTCCGAAAGTGGTCACCCCCTTTCATCTTGGGCAGTCTGTCACCTTGCCCACCTTCTTTCCGCCTCCGCATCCTTCCAAAGAGGAAGAGAGGCTCCACCATCTGGACCCAAAACGTGCACTCTCCTTTTATCTGGACCGCACAAAGCAGTTCCGGGTGGACGACCAACTTTTCGTTGGATACGTGGGTGCTAAGAAGGGGAAAGCTGTGCACAAACGGACCATCTCTCGGTGGGTCGTTTTGTGCATCAAAATTTGTTATTCCTTGGCAAAAAAGGACCCTCCTGTTGGGCTGCGCGCCCATTCTACTCGGGCCACGGCGGCTACTACTGCTTTGGGACGGGGTGTCCCTTTGCAGGACATCTGTCAGGCGGCAACGTGGGCTTCGCTACACACGTTTGCCAGGCATTATTGCTTTGACAGCCAAAGTCCGGAGGGATGGCTTCTTTGGCCGTTCTGTCCTCCAGGACTTTCTGGTGTGATCTTGGTTCGCAGACCCACCACCGGGGATGGTATTGCTTGGGTATCTATTCTAAGGTGAGGAATCTAACTAACGTGTTTCTTTCAGATGAACAAGTTACTTACCTTCGGTAACGATGTATCTGTAAAAAACATTAGTTAGTTAGATTCCTCACCGACCCACCCATCCTTTCAGGGCCCTAGAATTTTTTGGCACCAGTGTCGGTATCTTGCATGGCTCTGCGTTCCTGGCGCGGAAGGCTATGTACAAGAACTGACGTCAGCGCGCGAGGGCGGCGTCTAAGTACTCCGACGTCATTCCGGCGCAGGACGCCGACGACGGACGTGGAGCCGCAGACGACGCCTAGCGACGCGAAAGGGGTATTGCTGACGAAAAATCTTCCGGATCCAGTCTGTCGCCTGGGGATATTCTAAGGTGAGGAATCTAACTAACTAATGTTTCTTACAGATACATCGTTACCGAAGGTAAGTAACTTGTTCTTCGAGACCGGTCACGGAGCCACCACACCTCGTCTGTCTTCACCTTCCTCGGGTAAGTTGAAGCACAAGAAGAAGGCGAAGAAGTACCGACGCTCTTCACCTTCTCCCCGTCGACTGACGTGACACGGGTACCCGGAGTGCCATTGTTTTTAAGGCTCTGTCTCTGGTGCCTGACTCGGGGACCACTCTGCGCTTCCCCCAGTTTCTGGGAGCCAAGGCGTCCCATTTCCAGCTTCGTAAGTTCTACGAAGCCTTCCACCGCATCTCTGGGCAGCCCGACTCCGCTGGTGCGCCTTTGGAATGCTTTCTCCCACCTACCGTGGCTACGGAGGAGGTAGCGTCCTAATCAGTGATAATGCAGCCAAGGCTTTGGGCCTGGAGCTCCCTAAAGGGGCAGGCAGGACTAACCTCCTGACAGAGGGGCTTTAACTGGTGGTAATTTCCTCTGAACCCCTCTTGCCCTTCAAAGTAGCCCTCACAGACGTTCTCTGGGAACTTGGCCAAGCCCAGCACAGGGGCTCCTGTGTAACGGACGATTGCCTGTTGCCACTGCCTGGCTCCGTGCGATCCCATTTTCCTCTTCTAACACCCTTTCCCGAGTGCTTGGTGGTCCAGGCCTCTTCTTCCAAGGGTGCATTCCCTTCTGCACCCCCAGATAGGGAATCCAAGAAGCTGGATCATCTTCGGAAGCGTATGTTCTCTTCCTCCAGCTTAGCACTGCGGTCCATGAATACTGCATGCCTCTTGGGCAGTAATGACCATACGATTGCGCAAGTGCTGCCTCAGTGCCCGAAGGAGGCCCTGGCCATTCTCTGCCAGGCAGTGGCGGATGGGAGAGACTCAGCAACATTCATAATCGGCTGTAGACTGGATACCGCGCACTCTCTGGGCAGAACGATTGCCACGTCGGTAGCCCTTCGGTGCTACGCCTGGTTGAGGACATCAGTTTTTTTCGGGGATGTTCATGCAACCTTGCTGGACATGCCCTTTGATGGCCGTCGCCTTTTTGGTGACAAGGCAGACTCAGCGCTCAAGCGTTTCAAGGATTCTTGGTCTACGGCCAGATCCTTAGGCCTCGCTGCGCCTTCCCATCTCCCACAGTCAGCCTTTTGTCCCTTTGGAGGCTACAGAAGGGGCACCCCATCACGTCCGACCCAGTCTAGCCACCGGCCCATGCAAGCTGCCCAGTCTCTGCGTGGCCGCGGATGCGAGACACAGTGACGCTGGTCTGGGAACCAGCGGGTGGGCCAGTTCACCCTATCCCCAGCTGCAGCAGCCTCCAAACCCTCCTAGTCTGACCTTCCAGGGCCATCCACGGCCAGTGGGTGGCTGGATTTGCCATCACCCTCCCCCTTCCCCCCCCCCCCCCCCCCCCCTGGCAATCCATCATGTCAGGCAGGTGGGATTTACAGGCAGCCCGAAGGAGCTACTCCCTCCCCTTCGAGACTACCCATCCCTCCATGCCACCGTCTTTCGATTGCATTCCGTAGGGTCATTTGGCGCTTCTCCACCAGGAAGTCTCAGCTCTCTTGGCCAAAGGAGATATCGAGAGGGTCCCTGTAGCAGAAGTAGGTCGTGGTTGCTACTTCAGCTACTTTCTGGTGCCCTAGAAGGACAAAGGCCTGCGTCCTATCCTAGACCTCAGGGCCCTCAACCACTTACTTCAGAATGTTGACATTGGCTCAGGTCCTGTCTGCCTTCCACCCTGGAGACTGGATGGGTAGCGTTGGACTTGCAGGACGCCTATTTTCACATTCCCGTCCTGCCAGCCTACAGGCATTTCTTATGGTTCACGGTAGGCGACGAGCATTTTCAGTTCACCGTGCTCCCCTTCGGCCTTACCAGTGCCCCTCAGGTGTTCACAAAAGTGATGACGGCGGTCGCAGCTCATCTGCACAGATCAGCATTTCCAGTCTTCCCCGTATCTCGATTACTGGCTGTTGAAAGGTTGCTCTCCCCAGACTGTCGTCTTCCATCTCCAGACTACGGCAGACCTCCTGCATTCGCTGGGGTTCACTATCAACGTACCGATGGAACGCCTGATTACCTCTCGGTCGCTCCCTTTCATCCGAGCTGTTCTGGACACTGTGCAGTTGCGGGCCTATCCTCCCGAGCAGCGAGTCCGGGATATTCATTATACCGATGTTTCAGCCTCTGTCCCGGATTTTGGTATTAATTACTATGAGGTTGCTGGGCCTTATGGCCATCTGCTGGTGGATCAAGCCAGATGCCATATGCGGGCTCTTCAGTGGGACCTGAAGTTCCAGTGGGCGCAGCATCAGGGTAATCTTTCCGACTATGTCCAGATCTCGAAGGGGACTGCACAACAACTGCAGTGGTGGTTAACGAACCAGGATTGGGTCAGAGGCAGATCCTTCTCCCTTCTCCCTTCCCCAACCAAACCTCACAGTGGTGATTGATGCATCACTTCTGGGATGGGGCGGCCACCTGGGAGAGGTGGAGATCAGAGAAGTCTGGTCTCCGGCGGAGTCCAGTCTCCACATCTACATGTTGGAGCTCTGGGCGATTCGCTTGGACCTGAAGGCATTCCTTCCTTCCCTCAAGGGGAAGGCAGTGCAGGTGTTCACGGAGAACACCACCGCCATGTGGTACTGCAACAAACAAGTCGGGGTGGGGTCAAGGACCCTTTGACAAGAGGCTCTTCGCCTTTGGACATGGCTGGAACACCTGGCAGGTTCTCTGAAAGCCAGGGTGGACGAACTCAGCCGCCGGTGCCTGGTGGATCACGAATGGCGTCTTCAGTGTGAGGTAGTGCATGGTCTCTTTCAGCAGTGGGGAGAGCCTTGGTTAGATCTGTTCGCCACCAAAGAGAATGTGCAATGTCAGCAGTACAGCCTGTTGCAGTTTCCAAGGCGGCACTCGCTTGGCAGTGCTTTTCATCGCCAGTGGAGCTGCGGCCTCCTGTACGCTTTTCCCACTGTACCACTTCTGCCCTGAGTGCTGAAGAAGATCAAGCGCGACCAGGCCCAAATCTTTCTTGTGGCTCCAGACTGGGCACAAAGAGTTTGGTACCCCGAGCTCTTGAGCATGGCCATCGATCCTCCGATCAGACTGTCCCTTCTGGAAGATCTTCTGTCGCAGCAGCAGGGGACGGTCCTCCACCCAAACCTCTACAGCCTCCACCTCCTTGCATGGAGATTGAAAGGCGACAGTTGACATCTTTTGAGCTTACTACTAAAGTCTGTAATGTCATCTTGACAGCCAGGTGTCCCTCCGCTAATACGGTATACGCCTGTCGATGGAACAAGTTTGTGGCATGGTGCACAACAAAGGCTGTTGATCCCCTTTCTGACCCTCTTTCTGAGGTTCTTTTGTTCCTTCTTTCTTTGGCCCAGCAGGGCTCTGCTTTGGGCACTCTTAAAGACTACCTGGCAGCCATTTCTGTTCTTCTTCAGCAACCAGATCAGCCCTCTTTGTTCAAGCCCCCTATTGTAAGTCGGTTCTTTTAAAGACATTATTCATCTCTTTCCTCCATCTCCTTTCATAATGCCGCAGTGGGAATTGAACCTTGTCTTGACTTACCTTATGTGCGCTCCCTTCGGGCCTCTTTACAACTGTCCTCTCAGGCTCCTCACTCTGAAGACTGCTTTTCTTCCATCCCCGTTGCTCGCAGAGTGAATGAGCTGCTAGGCCCTTTCTTCTAAGCCCCCTTTCTTCTCAATCCATCCAGACAAAGTGGTGCTTCAAATGAAACACTCATTCCCTACCTAAAGTTATCACTCCTTTTCACATCGGACAGACTATTAGACTATTACTCTGCCCACATTTTTCCCCCCTCCTCACCCTTCCAAGGAGGAGGAGTGACTTCACCGTCTGGACCAGCAACATGCGGTGTCTTTCTACCTTGATAGCACAAAGGTTTTCCCAGTGGACAATCAACTCTTTGTTGGCTATGTGGGTGTCAAAAAAGGTTGGGCTGTTCAAAAGCGTACCATCTCTCAATGGGTAGTCCTTTGTATCAAGATTTGTTATGCTTTGGCTAAAAAGGAACCTCCAGTGGGGCTATGAGCTCATTCAGCAGCAACCACTGCTTTGTCGCGTGGAGTTCCACTCCTCGATATCTGCCAGGCGGCCACGTGGGCCTCAGTGCACACGTTCACAAGACATTACTGCCTGGATAGTCAAGTCCGGAGGGACAGCTACTTTGCCTGTTCTGTCCTCCAGGATTTTCTGGTGTGAACTTGGTTTGCAGATCCTCCTCCAGGGATGGTATTGCTGGGGTATCTATTCTAAGGTAAGGAATCTATAACTAATAGTCTCTGTCAGATGAACAAGTTACTTACCTTTGGTAACAATCTGTAAGAGACATATATTAGTTATAGATTGCTTACCGCCCCAACTATCCTCCCCGCTCTGCGAGCTGACTTCTTGGGCTAGGGACTCCCTTACAGGGCCCTAATTGTAGTGCACCATTGGATAGTGTCTTTCATGGCCCTGCGCTTCTGGCGTGGAAAGTCGTGTCAGAAATTACATCAGTGCGCAGGGGCGGCATTCACGTAGGCACCGCGACATCATCCCGGCGACCATAACACCGTTGATGGTTGCGCAGTGGACCGACACCACCTACCAACTCGCAGGGTTATTGCTGAAGAAAAATTCTCCCGATCCAGTCTGACGCCTGGGGGTAATTTTAAGGTAAGGAATCTATAACTTAAATGTCTCTTACAGAAGGTAAGTAACTTGTTCTTTAGTGTTTGTTTTTCAGATTGTCTTATCACTCACTCGCTAATTATCAATGTGCAGCCATGTTGAAATGGTATTCTACTGTTGGGGGGGGGGGGGGGGGGGGGGTTGCAGGCTAGGTTTCTTTAGCAGGTGAGTCATATTAATATAAACTAATGCCATGTGGTTTTTTTTGTGATCCACTTTCCATGTTTTCCATTTCCGAGACTTAGTAATATAATCATACAAAACTTACTCAAACTCTTGGGTACATTTGTTACAATTGCTTACCGTCCAATTAAATCAGCCTTTTCACTTCCTTGTTAAGGTCTGTCTGCCATTCACTGCATATCAAAGCTATTTTAGCAAGTTTGCCAGTTTGTGCTATAGCTACATTGTGACATCTGTCGTAATTGGCTTTCCACTTCTATTTCTGGATTTGTGCCCTGCAAAGTATTGTGTGCTGCTAGCTCAGATGCAGTCCATCCAGTTTGCGTTTCGATCCCATGCATAAACATGTTTAGTTTCTCTTAGTTCTTTCATCAGTGGCTGACTACCTTACCAAATCTTCTCTTCAGTTGCCACATGTGGCTTATTTCATCTCAACCTGGAGGAGGTGGAAGTGGTGTGTTTCTTTTGCTAGGATTACCCCCCACTCTGGTGCTGTCATTCCTTCAGGTTAAAAAATCTTCATGTTTGCTCATTTCCTACAATTGTTTCCTTTTAGGTCCTTAGGATTAGTGATCCTATACTATTTTTCTCTTTGTAAATGTTGATAACAGGGAGGGTCACATGAACACTGCCTTCTTACCAGGTTTCTTGGTGACGCCCCCTGTGTCTCATGTTTTGATAACATTATATTTGTTGCACTATCTTGTTTGTGATGTGAGGCATTAAGGCAAAGCCACAGGTAAAATCTTTGTGCCTTTAGCGTCACATGGCTAACATCAATGCAGTTCTGCTCCTGCAGTCAACCTATCACCAAACGACTACAAATCGTCCAGTTCCGTTCTCATGTCTGTGGATATTTCCAGATGACTAATCTGCAGGAAGGGAGAGTTTCTTTCTGAAAATGTGCTGCTGAAGACCAGTAACTACCCTTGCATTAAGTACCTAATATAACCATTGCCTTCAGTGGGAAAATGAACTTGCACCTTACCTTTTCCTTGTTGTTTTGGTTTACACATTTAGATAAGGTAAAGTAAAAGCTCCCTTCTAAAAGAGGATTTAAATATAGATTGTTCTCCATAGCAATGATTTGTTTTTTTCATCTTGTGAATATTTTTATTTTGATTCTCAATTAAAAGAATATTATATTTTTTAGGTTGACGTGGACGCAAATGCACTGAACAGGAGCCCTGAATCTCGTTCTGGTCCTGGTTTTTCCAATACAAAATTTCACCGCAAAAATATTGTTAATTCAAGACATTTGAATGTTCATCTTACTCCACCCCATCCACAGTATACAGTACCAAGTCGGCATTTCCAGCACATTGGTCAACTACCAAGGCAGTCCTATCCAGTGCAACCTCAACAACCACATTTAACAGAGCAGCAGAACCAATTGCCACCTCCTGAAAGCCAGATGGTCCAACAACATAATCACTTAAACCAACAACCGCAACAGCAACCTTCACAGGTTTCTCCTGCTTTCCAGTCTGCTCCAAACAACTCATTTTTTAACACGCCCATGACTCATCGGACACATTCACCTGGATTAGAATCCAAGGTTTCTGAGCACCGTCCACCTCCTGTGCTTCAGGAAGCCAATACTCCACTGCGACCCATTCAACAGCACCATCCTCACTTAAATAATTTTATGGAAGACAACTCTCCTGGGCTACCTGTAGGGGAGGCTCTAGGTATGTTTTTCTTTTACCTTTGTTATGAAAAGGATGTTAATTTTGTATATATAACAGATATGTCATCGGGTGCAGTGTTTTATTTACAGTTTATATCCTTAAGTGGCCATAGGTATGTTAAATAACATTTGGTTTCCCCCAATCCTAGTGCTGACTGGCCACAGAAGAAACATTTTGAAGTATTTTTCAGATGATTTGGGGAAATAAGTTGTTGCAACTGTAGCCTATGTATCTAGTGTTTTACTACCAGACAGAATATAGGATTTAGATATGTAAGTAACGTATTAGCTCTTTATTCTCTAGCATTATAACTTTATTATCTGAAAGAAACACGTTAGTTAGATTCCTCACCTTAGAATATCCCCAGGCGTCAGACTGGATCCGGAAGATTTTTCGTCAGCAATACCCCTTGCGCGTCGCTAGGCGTCGTCTGCGGCTCCGCGTCCGTCGTCGGCGTCGTGCGCCGGGATGACGTCGTCGGAGTACTTAGACGCCGCCCTCGCGCGCTGACGTCAGTTCTTCTTTTTTCCGCGCCAGTAAGCGCAGATCCGGGAGAGCTACCCCTTTTAGTCTTTTTTGACTAAATCTTTTTGATCATTTTTGATCCTTGTCTGTCGACATCTGGTGCCGGTAGGATGCCTGGGTTCAAGGCTTGTGAAGATTGTCATCGACTGATGTCGGTGACCGATCACCACCGCCGGTGCCTCTATTGCTTAGGCCTCGACCACGACGCGGAGTCGTGCAACGACTGTCAGGCCCTGACTTCGAAGGCTAGGCGGGAGCGGTCCCGCAAGCTTCTGGAGCTTCGCCACTCGGCTCCGCGTCGTGCGCGATCCCGGTCCAGGAGGAGGTCCAAGGATCGCTCGCGGAGCCCTAGCCGACGCCACCATCGCTCGTCGGGCTCCAAGTCGTCGGGTAAGTCTAAACACTCTAAGAAGTCGAAGCGGCGACATCGCTCTTCGGACTCCCCTCGCCGGTCGCGCGACTCGGCCGAGGGTCCAAGTGGTTCCACCCCCGCGGCTCCGGCGGAGCCGCAGGTGCCGCGTCCGCCCCCATACCTTCCGGTCCCTGGGGCTGACGCGGCGCCGGCGGAGATCAGTGCCTTCCTCTCGGCCATGAGGAGCCTGGCCCCGCCGTCGACGCCCGCTGGCGCGCCTTCGGGCCCCGCGGACTCGACTGGGCGACCTCGCGTGCCGGCGGCTCCGGCCCCGGCGCCGTCGACGACTCCGGTCTCGACGCCGCAGGTCCCCGCGGGGCCCTTGCCTGGGCCCCAGTCGACGCCGGTTGACCTTGTCACTCCTCCACCGGCGCCGACGCCTGAACCACCGACGCCGTCACCGGCGCCACCGACGCCGACGCCTGTGACGCCGACGCCCCGGTTTAGCCCTCATCCGGACCCGACGCCGGCACGGCGTCCGCCGACGCCGCACCCGACGCCGCTTGAGACCTACCATCTCTACAGTCCGGTTCCGATCATTCCTCCTGTTTATCAGGAATCGGAAGAAGGGGGCGACTGGGAGGGGTTCGAGGACCCTCTGGCTGTTCAGTCACAGCTTTCTCAGGACTGGGCAGATGAACTGGGGGAGGCCAGCGGACTGGACACCTCGCCAGACGCTGGATTCACTTCTCCTCCGACCGTGGCTTCGGAGGAGGGTGCAGCATTTTCTGTGGTGCTGCGCAAGGCGGCTGAGGCCCTTGGGCTCGAGTTGCCTGCCGTGGCTGTGAGGACCAACATCCTCACTGAGGTGCTTCAAACCTCAGCAAGCTCCACTGAGCCTCTGCTGCCGTTCAACGAGGCCCTCACTGACGTTCTGCAGGGCACCTGGTCCAAGCCCTCCACAGTTCCTCCTGTGGATAGGAACGTTGCCAGGCGCCACCGCCCTGCTCCGGGCGACCCCAGTTTCCTGTCCCAACACCCCACCCCCGAGAGTCTGGTTATCCAGGCCTCTACTTCCCAGTCCTCCTTCCCGACCGCTCCGCCGGACCGGGATTCCAAGAGGCTCGAGCAGTTTGGCAAGAAACTGTTCTCGTCCCTTAGTTTGGGCCTGCGGTCCTTAAATACCGCCTGTCTCTTGGACCGTTATTCCCATTCCCTGTGGGATACGGTGGAGAACGTGCTGCCCCTGTGTCCGGAGGAGGTCCGGACGCGTCTTACCCAGGCTTTGGCCGATGGGAGGGATGCAGCACGGCACGCCATAAGATGTGGGCTTGACACCACGGACTCGCTAGGTCGGGCGATTTCCACCACGGTGGCGCTCCGCCGCCACGCCTGGATGCGGTCCACGTCATTTTCCGGGGATGTCCAGAACACCCTCATGGACATGCCCTTTGATGGCACTCGCCTGTTTGGTGAGAAGGCGGACAGTGCGCTGAACCGTTTTAAGGACTCCCGGGCTACGGCCAAGTCCTTGGGCCTCTCGGCTCCGCGGGCGCACACCTCCGCTTTTCGCCCCTTTCGTGGCCAAGGAAGGGGCGCCTCCTCACGTCCGCAAAGCCACCAGCCGCAGAACCAACCTGCGCGCGGTCGCGGACGTGGCTTCCGCCGTGGCGGAAATGGAGGACGACGTGGTCAGCCCACATCCACCCCGGCAGCATCCGCCTCAAAGCCTTCCTAGTCCGAGCTTTCAGGCCCATACCACGCCAGTGGGCGGCAGAGTTCGCCATCACCTGCTCCACTGGCGGTCCATAACATCGGACAGGTGGGTGCTGCAAATCGTCCGAAGGGGCTACTCCCTCCCCTTCGAGACGACCCCTCCAGCCATGCCACCACAGCACCACCGTATCTCGGGGGATCATTTGGATCTTCTCCGCGAGGAAGTTTCGGCTCTCTTGGCCAAGGGGGCCGTCGAGCGCGTTCCGAGTCCAGAAGTAGGTCGTGGTTGTTATTCCCACTACTTTCTGGTTCCCAAGAAGGGCAAGGGGGGCCTGCGCCCTATCTTGGACCTCCGGAACGTCAATGCCTTCCTCCGAAAGGAAAGGTTCAAGATGCTGACGTTGGCTCAGGTTTTAGCTGCCCTAGACCCTGGAGACTGGCTGGTAGCGTTGGACTTGCAGGACGCATATTTCCATATCCCCGTCCTGCCGGCCCACCGGCGTTACCTGCGGTTCACGGTGGGCCAAGAGCACTTTCAGTTTACCGTGCTCCCCTTCGGCCTCACCAGTGCCCCTCGGGTGTTCACGAAAGTGATGGCGGTGGTCGCAGCTCATCTGCGCAGATCAGGGGTCCCAGTCTTCCCCTATCTCGACGACTGGTTGTTGAAGGCGGGCTCGCCCCAGGCAGTCGTCTCCCACCTCCAGACTACGGCGGATCTCCTGCATTTGCTGGGGTTTTCCATCAACGTGCCGAAGTCACACTTGAGTCCCTCTCAGAAGCTCCTCTTCATCGGAGCGGTTCTCGATTCGGCGCAGTTCCGGGTCCATCCTCCGGAACAGCGGGTCCGGGATATACAGGCCCTGATTCCCATCTTTCGGCCTCTATCCCGGGTTTCGGTCAGGCTAGTGTTGCGGCTTCTGGGGCTGATGGCCTCCTGCATCCTACTAGTGCATCACGCCAGGCGGCGCATGCGGGCTCTGCAGTGGGACCTGAAGTTTCAGTGGGCCCAGCATCACGGCAACCTGTCCGACCATGTCTTGATCTCGGAGGGTACTGCACAGCAGTTGCAGTGGTGGCTCACGGACCGCGAGTGGGTCAAGGGCAAGAGCCTCTCCCTTCCCCAACCGGAGCATGTCGTAGTGACGGATGCGTCCCTCCTGGGATGGGGTGGCCATATGGGAGAGGCGGAGATCAGAGGCCTCTGGTCTCCGGCGGAGTCTCGTCTCCACATCAACCTGTTGGAGTTGAGAGCGATCCGGCTTGCACTGAAAGCCTTCCTTCCCTCTGTCAGGGGAAGTGTCGTGCAAGTGTTCACGGACAACACCACCGCCATGTGGTACTGCAACAAACAGGGCGGGGTGGGGTCGTGGACCCTTTGTCAGGAGGCTCTGCGCCTCTGGACATGGCTGGAACACCAGGGCGTCACCCTGGTGGTTCAACATCTGGCGGGCTCTCTGAACGCCAGAGCAGACGAACTCAGCCGCCGGTGCATGATGGATCACGAATGGCGTCTGAACTCCGAAGTGGTGCAAGGCCTCTTTCAGCAGTGGGGAGAGCCTTGGTTAGATCTATTCGCCACCGAAGAGAACGCGCAATGTCAGCAGTTCTGCGCGTTGGAATTTCCAAGGCGGCACTCGCTCGGCGACGCTTTTCGTCACGAGTGGAGTTGCGGTCTGTTGTACGCCTTTCCGCCTATACCACTTCTGCCCAGAGTGCTGAAGAAGATCAGGCGCGACCGGGCCCAAGTCATCTTGGTGGCTCCGGATTGGGCACGAAGATACTGGTATCCCGAGCTACTCAGTCTGTTGACCGATCCCCCGATACGTCTGCCCCTTCGGGAGGATCTTCTGTCGCAGCAGCAGGGGACGGTCCTCCACCCGAACCTGTCCAGCCTCCACCTCCATGCGTGGAGATTGAGCGGCGGCAGTTGATGCCATTTGACTTGCCTCCTGAAGTCTGTGATATCATTCTGGCAGCCAGGCGTCCCTCCACAAAGTCGGTATACGCCTGCCGGTGGAACAAATTTGTGGCATGGTGCACAGCAAAGGCTGTGGATCCCCTTTCCGCCCCTCTTTCTGAGGTTCTCCTCTTCCTTCTTTCTCTGGCCCGGCAGGGCTCTGCCCTGGGCACCCTGAAAGGTTATCTTGCTGCCCTCTCCGCCTTCTTGCGGCTTCCTGATCAGCCTTCTCTTTTCAAGTCCCCTGTAGTGTCACGCTTTCTCAAAGGCATTACACACACGTTCCCTCCTGTCCCCTTTGTAATGCCTCAGTGGGACTTGAATCTGGTCTTGACATTCTTGATGTGCGCTCCCTTCGAGCCTCTTCACAATTGCCCTCTTCGTCTTCTAACTCTAAAGACTGCTTTTCTGGTAGCCATCACCTCGGCTAGACGGGTGAGTGAGCTCCAGACTTTATCTTCAAAGCCTCCTTTTCTATCTGTTCATCCGGACAAGGTTGTCCTTCGGCCTCGTCCCTCTTTTCTTCCTAAAGTGGTGACTCCATTTCACCTTGGGCAGTCTGTCACCTTGCCCACCTTCTTTCCGCCTCCGCATCCTTCCAAAGAGGAAGAGAGGCTCCACCGTCTGGACCCAAAACGTGCGCTCTCCTTTTATCTGGACCGCACAAAACAGTTCCGGGTGGACGACCAGCTTTTTGTTGGGTACGTGGGCGCTAAGAAGGGGAAAGCTGTGCACAAACGAACCATCTCTCGGTGGGTCGTTTTGTGTATAAAAATCTGCTATTCCTTGGCTAAAAAGGACCCTCCTGTTGGGCTGCGCGCCCATTCTACTCGGGCCACGGCGGCTACTACTGCCTTGGGACGGGGAGTCCCTTTGCAGGACATCTGTCAGGCGGCGACGTGGGCTTCGCTACACACGTTTGCCAGGCATTATTGCCTTGACAGCCAAGTCCGGAGGGATGGCTTCTTTGGCCGTTCTGTCCTCCAGGACTTTCTGGTGTGATCTTGGTTCGCAGACCCACCACCGGGGATGGTATTGCTTGGGTATCTATTCTAAGGTGAGGAATCTAACTAACGTGTTTCTTTCAGATGAACAAGTTACTAACCTTCGGTAACGATGTATCTGTAAGAAACATTAGTTAGTTAGATTCCTCACCGACCCACCCATCCTCCCCGTTCTGCGAACTGACATCTAGGGTTAAGGTTCTCCTTTCAGGCCCCTAGATTTTATTTTTGGCACCAGTGTCGGTCTTTGCATGGCTCTGCGTTCCTGGCGCGGAAGGCTATGTACAAGAACTGACGTCAGCGCGCGAGGGCGGCGTCTAAGTACTCCGACGACGTCATCCCGGCGCACGACGCCGACGACGGACGCGGAGCCGCAGACGACGCCTAGCGACGCGCAAGGGGTATTGCTGACGAAAAATCTTCCGGATCCAGTCTGACGCCTGGGGATATTCTAAGGTGAGGAATCTAACTAACTAATGTTTCTTACAGATACATCGTTACCGAAGGTTAGTAACTTGTTCAACAATCACATGCAGGATCCCACAATACTTTTATAATGTGGAAGAGGAGGGCAAGAGGGCAGAAGAGGTTTGTCCAGATAAAGTAAAAAGGAAAAATGCCCGTACAAAGAAAACATCTGATAAAGTCAAATAGCAGCAGATTCCTTACCTTTGAATTTCCCAGGCATCAAACTGGATCCGGAAGATTTTTGCGTGAGCAGTACCCCTGTGCGCCAATAGGTGGTGTTCATCAGGTCCACTTTGCAGAAGTGACCTCTGCGTTACCTATATAGGCACTACCTTAGTGCGCTAATGTTAGTTCTTTTCTTTCCACACCAGTTAGTTCTGATGCCGAATAAGAGCTACCCTTTGTCATTTTTTGACAGAATTAGTTTTTTTGCTGTTTTGTTGAGTTTTTATTTTTTTAGGAATTCTTCCTCCTGGTTTTGTGGAGGATGTCTTCGAGAAAGACAGGGTTTCAATTGTGCCACTGCGCCATGTCGATTACAGATCCACACCTTGTGTGCCTGTGATGTCATGAGCACAACCATGACTCCAAGTTGTGCTTGGACGTCCGGGCCATGGCACCAAAGTCTTTGAGGGAGTAGTCCCTGAAGCTGCTAGTGGCCCGGCAGGCGACACCGCTCTGCGCGACAACTCGGAGATCTGAGTCCTTATCGAGAGGGAGAAAGCAGGATCACTCCAGGAGCCCATAGTCTATTCCCTCCAATTCCAGGTCATCAGGGCATTCGATGAAGGAGTATGAAAAGTCGGAGCGTGCTTTAACTTCTCAACGTCCTTCGGCTGACACGACGAAGGAGCATCGACGTTCGAAGCACGGTTCAGAAAAGTTGCCGGGGTCGACTCCGTTTTAGTTAAACACGAACAGATGTCCTACTGGGAACATGGTCCAAGCTCAGGTTCTCCTGTGAACAGGACAATGGCCTTCTGCCACAGCCCCACACCTGGGGACCCGAACCTCCTCACCCAGCACCCCACCCCTGAGAGCTTGGTGTTTCAAGCCTCTACATCCCATGGGGCTTGCCCTCGCCGCATCCTCGGACAGGGAATCCAAGAGGCTGGATAGCTTGAGGAAGAAAATGTTTTCTTCCACCACCCTTGCATTACGGTCGGTGAACATTGCATGCTTGTTGGGCTGCTACTCCCACACTCTGTGGGTCACGGTTGCGCAAGTGCTGCCTCTGGTCCTGGAGAAGGCCCGGCAATACTCTCCTAAGTGGTCAAGGACGGGAGAGATGGATCGTGCCAGGAGATGTCCAGACTTCCCTCATGGACATGCACTTTGATGGCAGTCGTCTCTTAGAAGACAAGGCAGACTCCGTGCTAGAGTGCTTTAAGGACTTGCAGGCTATGGCGAAGTCCTTGGGTCTCACAGTTGCCCCGTGTTATCCCCATTCTGCTTATCACCCTCTTCGTTGCTTCGAAAAGGGCTTTCAACCACGCCAACCATATTCCAGCCACTGCCCCATACAAGCTTCCCATACTGTGGAGGGGTGATGACGCCATTCATACCGACCCCATGGGTCAGGTAGCCAGAGGTCTGCCACAACCACGATCCCCCTACGCAGCCACAGCCTCTTGGCCCTCCAAACTTGCCCTGCAAGATCACGAGCGTCCAGTTAGTGGCAGAATCAGTTATCATCACCACCATCGGACAGATGGGTGTTAGAAGAGAGTATTCAGAGGGGCTACTCCCTTCCATTTCTCCTCTCTCCCTTTGGCTCCATCTCACAACCGGCTGACAGAGGATTATTTGTCCTTTCTCCGCTAGGAAGACATTGCTCTCTTGGCCATGGGCCATAGAGCGGGTTCTGGTTTAGGAAGTAGGCAGTGGTTGCTATTCCCGCTGCTTAATGATTCCCAAAAAAAACAAGGGGCTTTGCCCGATCTTGGTTCTGAGAATGCTCGACCTCTTCCTCAAGAAGCAGGAGTTCAAGGTGCTCACTTTGGCTTAGGTTTTGTCTGCCCTGGACCCAGAAGACTGGTTGGTAGCGTTGGACTTGCAGGACGCCTTCATATTCGCGTCCATCTGCGTTACCTGCGGTTTGCGGTAGGTAACGAGCACTCGCAATTCATCATGCCCATTTTGACCTTACCAGTGCCCCTTCGGTATTCAACAAGGTGACTGCGGTGATTGCAGCTCATCTGTGCAGATCAGGAGGGCAAGTAATCCCCTATCTCCACGACTGGCTGTCGAAGGTGGGCTTGCCCCCGGTTGTCGTCTTCCACCTCCAGACTACGGTGAATCTCCTGCACTCAGTGGGGTACACAGTCAACATGCTGAAGTCCCACTTAACCCCCTCTCAGATGCTCCGTTTCGTCAGCGCTCTTCTTGATTCAGTTCAGTTTTGGTCTTATCCTCCCGAGCAGCAAGTCCGGGACATTCAGGCTATGATACCGATGTTTCAGCCTCTTTCTTGGCTTTCGGTGAGAAAGACTCTGAGGCTGCTATGCCTAATGGCCTCCTGCATCCTGCTGGTCACACACGCCAGATGGCATATGCTGGCTGTGCAGTGGGACCTGAAGTTCCAGTGGGTGCTGCATCAGGGGAATCTATCCGACATGGTACAGATCTCGGAGGTAAATGCACAACAACTGCAGTGGTGGCTAATGGACCTGGACCAACCAGAACTAACCGTGGTGACCGAAGCATCGATCCTGGGATGGGGAGGCCATCTGGGAGAGGTGGAGATCAGAGGAGTCTGGTCTCTGGCGGAGTCCAGGCTCCATATCAACATGTTGGAACTCCGGATGATCCACTAGCACTGAAGGCACTCCTTCCCTCCCTCAAGGGGAATGTAGTGGAGGTGTTCACAAACAACGCCACAGCCATGCAGTGGTGGCTAACCAACTGCGATTGGGGTCAGAAGCAGAACTAGAACCCTTCCCCAACCTGATCTTACTGTAGTGACAGATGCGTCACTCCTGGAATGGGCCGGCCATCTGGTAGATGTGGAAATAGGAGGACTCTGGTCTCCTGCGGAATCTGGACTCCACATCAACATGCTGGAACTCCAAGCGATAAAAGGCTTTGTACCCTCCATCAAGCCTGGTGCAGGTGTTCACGTGCAACACCACCGCCATGTGGCACTGCAACAAACAGGGCAGGGTGGGGTTGTGCACTCCTGCCCAGAGTTCTGAAAAAGATCAGGAAGGTCTGGTATTCCAAGCTTCTTAGCATGAGCATCGATCCTCCAATCAGGCTACCCCTTCGGGAGGATCTTCTGTTGCAGGAGCATGAGAGGGTCCCCCACCCGAACCTGTCAACTATACGCCTTCTTGCGTGGAGATGACAGTTTATGGCTTTTTACCTTCCTCCAAACGTCTGCAATGTTTTTCTTGCAGCCAGGCATCCCTCCACCAAAACGGTATATGCCTGCTGGTGGAAGAAATTTGTGTTTTATTGTGCAGAAGTCTGTTGACCCTCTTTCTGCTTCCTTTTCTGATGTTTTTTTTTTTATTCTTACCCTTTCCGAGCAGGGCACTGCTCTGGGCACTCTAAAGGGTTACCTGTCTGGTTTGTCTGCCTTTTTGCAGCTCCCTGAGCAACTCTTCATTTAAGTCCCCTATTGTAAATAGATTTTTGGAGGGTCTTATACATATATTCCTATCTTCTCCTTTTATTATTCCTCAGTGGGACCTTAATGTGGTCCACACGTTCTTGATGTGTTCAACTTTCGAGTTGCTTCACAATTGCGCCCCCAGGCTGATCAGCATCAAAACAGCCTTTCTTATGGTAATTACATCGGCCCAGAAGGTCAGCGAGCTGCAATCTTTATCCTCCAAGCCTCCTTTCTGATCAGTCTATACCGACAAACCGGTGCTTCGCACTAGCGCCTTTTTCCTGCCGAAAATGATGACACGATTTCATGTGGGTCAATCTGTCACCTAGCCCTCCTTCTACGCTCCTCTGCATCCCTCTAAGGAAGAGGAGTGACTACACCATCTGGACCCAAAAAGAGTGTTGTCATTTTATCTTGACCACACACAGGAGTTCGGGGTGGATGACCAACTCTTTGTGGGGTATATCTGAAAGAAACACGTTAGTTAGATTCCTCACCTTAGAATACCCCCAGGCGTCAGGCTGGATCCGGAAAGATTTTTCGTCAGCAATACCCTTGCGCGTCGCTAGGCGTCGTCTGCGGCTCCGCGTCCGTCGTCGGCGTCGTGCGCCGGGATGACGTCGTCGGAGTACTTAGACGCCGCCCTCGCACGCTGATGTCAGTTTTCCGCGCCAGACAGCGCCGATCCGGGAAGAGCATACCCTTTTAGTCATTTTTTGACTAAACTTTTTGGACTCCTTTGGTCTATTCTCGTCGACTTGACTCTGGTGCCAGTAGGATGCCTGGTTTTAAACCTTGTGACTCCTGTCACCGACTCATGGCGGTTACGGACCACCACTGCTGGTGCCTCTACTGCCTTGGGGCCTACCACAATGCCGAGTCGTGCCTCGACTGCCGGGCCTCGACTTCGAAGGCTAGGCGGGAGCGGTCGTTCACAGTCCCGGTCGAGGAGGAGGTCGAGGGACCGGTCGCGGAGCCGCAGCCATCACCACTCGTCTGGTTCCAAGTCTTCGGGTAAGTCGAAGCATATTAAGAAGTCCAAGAGGCGACATCGCTCTTCGGGCTCCCCTCGCCGGTCGCGCGACTCGGCTGAGGGTTCGGGTGGTACCACCCACGCGGCTCCATCGGAGCAGCTGGAGTCACGTCCATCCCCATACCCGCTGGTCCCTGGGACTGACGCGACTCCGGCGGAGATCAGTGCCTTCCTCTCGGCCATGAGAGGCCTGGCTCCGCCGTCGACGCCTGCTGGCGCGCCTTCGGGCCCTGCGGGCTCGACTGGGAGGCCTAGTGAGCCGGCGGCTCCGGCGCCGTCAACGACTACGGTCCCAACGCCGCAGGTCCCCCGGGATCCAGGCCTGGTTCCCAGTCGGCGCGGGTCGACCTCACGACCCCTCCGCTGACTCCGGTGCCACCCCCGGCGCCGCCTTCGGACGACGCCGTTCCCTGGTTCAGTCTCGGTCCGGGCCCGGCGTCGGATCGGCGCCGTCTGGCGCTGCACCCGACGCTGATGGCAGGCAATTTCATCTTCCGCCCAGTTCCGATCATTCCACCTGTCTACCAGAAATTGGATGACGGTGACGACTGGGAGCGGTCTGATGACCCTCTGGCCCAGCAGGTCCAGTTATCACAGGACTGGGCAGACGAGCTGGGGGATGCCAATGGTCTTGACACCTCCCCTGACACTAGCTTAATCTCTCCTCCGACCGTGGCTTCGGAGGAAGGTGCTGCATTTTCTGTGGTGCTGCGCAAGGCGGCCGAGGCCCCTGGGCTGAAGCTACCTGCTGTGGCCGTGAGGACTAACCTCCTCACAGAAGTGCTCCAACCGTCAACAAGCTCCTCGGTGCCTCTGCTGCAGTTTAATGAAGCACTAGTGGACGGACGCAGAGCCGCAGACGACGCCTACCGACGCGAAAGGGGTATTGCTACAAAAATCTTTCCGGATCCAGCCTGACGCCTGGGGATATTCTAAGGTGAGGAATCTAACTAACTAATGTTTCTTACAGATACATCGTTACCGAAGGTAAGTAACTTGTTCTTCAGGGCTATTCGAATCGTCTAATAGTGTGAAGGTTTTATGCATGAGACGGTGAAATGTTATCTTTTTTTGTAGCATAACTAATACAAAGCACTATCTAGAAGCCCTATTTTGCACCGCCATAGATAGCTGCATATATCAGATTTTGGCAAACACAAGGAGATGATGAACGAAGCGCTGAAACTTTTCAGACACTCACCCCCAGTCGCAAACCTGGGTTGAATCCATCATCGTTCTTTAGCTCACTTCGCCATCCAGTTCACACCCAGCCATATGCAAATCAGTCTTGACCCTGTTCCTCATGGGAACCATCCAAGCCAGGTCTTCCCAAGACCAAAAACAAGCATCCTAGGACCGGTTTTGAGGTAACAGCCCTCATCATCCAGGCTAGCTTGAATCCAGTGACAAAGTGAAGAAGGGACCCACGTCTGGGCATACCCTGCCAAATTAGGGTGAACAAAGCAAACACTAGTAAATGATGGACGGAACACTGAAACTTTTCAGAAAACTCACCCCCGTCACAGATCGGGGTTGAATCCGTCATCATTCCTTAGCTCACAAGACTGATTTGCATATGGCTGGGTCTGAACTGGGGTGGCGAAGTGAGCATCTCCCCATCTGTGGTGTACAGATGGGGAGATGTCCCTGGAGGCTATGGTGGTGCATAGATTGTAATTAGAATACAAAAGTGGACCCCGTGTGGCTATCCCTAGTGGTGGTGCTCTTGGAGTCTGTGATTCACATGGAAGGCCCTGAAGAAAGTGCAGGGGCCTGGAGGCTAGCACCCGAGTGAGAATAAGGTGTTTGGGCAGACGTCACTTCTGAAAGGATCTGCTCCATTGGGGTGGTGGCGGGTGATCACTGAGGTGTATTTGAATAGTCCCACTTGGTTCATTTGAGAAGCCCTGACCAAAAGAGAGAATGCTAAGACCCGGACGAACAGAACAGAATATTGACCATTTATGATACACATGTATACAAATTGGGAATGGTCAGGTCAGATTGTAGGAGAGTAGGGTCTGCAATCCTATGATCACCCAGATTTTTTTGCTTTTGCTTCATTGGTTTACGACTTTCCCCGGCTGTGGGCCTGCCAATCAGACCCACAGCCTAGCTGTTCTCTCTCGAAATTATCACATGTACATTAGGTGCATCCACTAATTGGAACTGGGCCGCCTTGTCAGTCCCTGTCTCAGCATACCACAGGTATCCAGGGCATCGGTGTACCCAGGGCCTACCAGGGGCTGAAGCATGTATTATGCCACCCCTGGAATGGCCGCCCAAATCTGACACAACTGGCTGCACGACAGCTGGGGCCACGTGGTGTAATCACCCGTTGCTGTAGGTGTAGTATTGCTACACCTAAACCCTAAAAATGGACACATGGATTCCTATCAGTCACTCCTATAGCAGGCCTTATCAATCCTGAAGGCAGAGTGCAGGGAATCATGTGGCACGGTGCTCTGGCGCGAGCTGAGCCCGTCGACGGCTTGCGGAACCAAGTCCTAATAGCCGTTCCATGGTGACGCGGGCCAACTACTTTTAATGCAATTGCTAACTTTGGCCTCACCTCACCTATACATGTCGAGTAAGGTGTCATACGAATGGGAATACGAACCCCTCGCCAGCCCCGGCGACGGGGTTAGCATTCCCCCCTTTTAGAGGGACACGACATGGAAGTAACCTTGAACCCCGGTTAAAGTTGACTCAAGCCTCAGCATCACAAAATGGATGCTGCCACCAGACACACGTCTGACCTCCTGCTGCTGGGGGACCTTCCAGCAAAGGGAGCTTGGACAAAGGGTTTCCTGTCGAGGGCGGTGTTAGCACCATCCCAGACAGGGTTTGTGTATCCCAGGTAGGCAGGGCTGAAAGGAAGGTGATTGCCAGTGGCACCCCGGTGCTCACTGTGCATAGCCCGGCTCAAACCAGTTTCGGGGGCACACCAGCCCCTGAGCTGGCGCGAAGCCGGACAAAGGACAGGGGTGTAACCACACCCCTCCTGGCTCCACCCATAGGTAGAACCTAGTCACGGGCCAGCCCCTTTCTCTTAGAATAAAGGTAGGAGCGAGTCCCCTTCCCAAATTGGATAATCAGATAATCGGATAACTCCGAATCACGAACCACTTTCCACGAAAGGAACTCTTGACTATTTCTGAAGACTCTCCCTTGTGGCTAAGGAGTAGCCACCCTGCACCAGCAGGCACCATCTAAGCGCTTGCGGTTTGTTGTAAGTCTCTCCTACGGATCAAGACTGCCCAGCTCGACGAGACCCGAGTCCCTGCCATCTCTGACCTTTTACCTCCCTCATCAGCTCAGCTGAGAGTCGTAGGTGTGACGAGACCTGCGGGACCGGCTATCTTCAGAACCTGCACGACGCTTATCTAGCACGCCCACCGAGGGACCCTCGAGTGAGTGCACCTAGGGTTTGAGAAGCCCTAACCCTGAGCAGCTCCAGCATCGAAGTCTGCCTCCCCAGCATCCCCGAGATCTGCGTGGGGGCCCTTCCGCTCCTTGTTGTTCACCGCGTTGTTCGACCACTCGCCGACCGGCTTGTGGCCCTCTTCACGACGCACCACGATTGTTTCATCACTAGTCTGGTTGCTCCAGACTGGCTCTTGCTCCCCTTCAACGGAGGAGTACCACGGACCCTCCTGGTCCACTCCCGACGCCATCTTGACTCCCCCGCTTGGGTGGCCACTGCCAAGATCCGCTGCCCCTTCCTGGGCCCAGCATCATCGACAGCAGACACCCTCGTGGGACAGCTCGCCCTCCATCCTGGTCGCCGCCGCGCCTCCTGGTCCGAGGAACAGCCGAGTCCGACGTCACCCACTCACCTGGTCGAGGTGACTTCAGCCGGTACCCTCCAGGTACCCACACGATCGCTGGCTAGCGGTTGAGAACTGAGTCCCCTCTGCTTTCAGGTTTTCCTTCACCACCGATCCAGGCTTGGATCGCTCTGAACATCGTCACTGGTCGCCTGCCAGCAACTTCTTCTTTCAGGCTCCTGAGACTACACGAGGACTCCCGACATCTTGACGAACTTCACGCAGCCGCAGCCTCCGGGCTAGGTAACTCGAGCATCTCGGTGCTCCATCGCAGGTTCGCTCTACAAGTGTCCAGCTCCTTTTTCGTTTAGTCCCACTGATCGGATCACTCCGGAATCAGTATCTCCAGACTCTAACCATTCGCATTTCACTGTTAGTGTAGATGGTATCTGAAAGAAACACGTTAGTTAGATTCCTCACCTTAGAATATCCCCAGGCGTCAGACTGGATCCGGAAGATTTTTCGTCAGCAATACCCCTTGCGCGTCGCTAGGCGTCGTCTGCGGCTCCGCGTCCGTCGTCGGCGTCGTGCGCCGGGATGACGTCGTCGGAGTACTTAGACGCCGCCCTCGCGCGCTGACGTCAGTTCTTCTTTTTTCCGCGCCAGTAAGCGCAGATCCGGGAGAGCTACCCCTTTTAGTCTTTTTTGACTAAATCTTTTTGATCATTTTTGATCCCTGTCTGTCGACATCTGGTGCCGGTAGGATGCCTGGGTTCAAGGCTTGTGAAGACTGTCATCGACTGATGTCGGTGACCGATCACCACCGCCGGTGCCTCTATTGCTTAGGCCTCGACCACGACGCGGAGTCGTGCAACGACTGTCAGGCCCTGACTTCGAAGGCTAGGCGGGAGCGGTCCCGCAAGCTTCTCGAGCTTCGCCACTCGGCTCCGCGTCGTGCGCGATCCCGGTCCAGGAGGAGGTCCAAGGATCGCTCGCGGAGCCCTAGCCGACGCCACCATCGCTCGTCGGGCTCCAAGTCGTCGGGTAAGTCCAAACACTCAAAGAAGTCCAAGAGGCGACATCGCTCTTCGGACTCCCCTCGCCGGTCGCGCGACTCGGCCGAGGGTCCAAGTGGTTCCACCCCCGCGGCTCCGGCGGAGCCGCAGGTGCCGCGTCCGCCCCCATACCTTCCGGTCCCTGGGGCTGACGCGGCGCCGGCGGAGATCAGTGCCTTCCTCTCGGCCATGAGGAGCCTGGCCCCGCCGTCGACGCCCGCTGGCGCGCCTTCGGGCCCCGCGGGCTCGACTGGGCGACCTCGCGTGCCGGCGGCTCCGGCCCCGGCGCCGTCGACGACTCCGGTCTCGACGCCGCAGGTCCCCGCGGGGCCCATGCCTGGGCCCCAGTCGACGCCGGTTGACCTTGTCACTCCTCCACCGGCGCCGACGCCTGAACCACCGACGCCGTCACCGGAGCCGCCGACGCCGACGCCTGTGACGCCGACGCCCCAGTTTAGCCCTCATCCGGACCCGACGCCGGCACGGCGTCCGCCGACGCCGCATCCGACGCCGCTAGAGACCTACCATCTCTACAGTCCGGTTCCGATCATTCCTCCTGTTTATCAGGAATCGGAAGAAGGGGGCGACTGGGAGGGGTTCGAGGACCCTCTGGCTGTTCAGTCACAGCTTTCTCAGGACTGGGCAGATGAACTGGGGGAGGCCAGCGGGCTGGACACCTCGCCAGACGCTGGATTCACTTCTCCTCCGACCGTGGCTTCGGAGGAGGGTGCAGCATTTTCTGTGGTGCTGCGCAAGGCGGCTGAGGCCCTTGGGCTCGAGTTGCCTGCCGTGGCTGTGAGGACCAACATCCTCACTGAGGTGCTTCAAACCTCAGCAAGCTCCACTGAGCCTCTGCTGCCGTTTAACGAGGCCCTCACTGACGTTCTGCAGGGCACCTGGTCCAAGCCCTCCACAGTTCCTCCTGTGGATAGGAACGTTGCCAGGCGCCACCGCCCTGCTCCGGGCGACCCCAGCTTCCTGTCCCAACACCCCACCCCCGAGAGTCTGGTTATCCAGGCCTCTACTTCCCAATCCTCCTTCCCGACCGCTCCGCCGGACCGGGATTCCAAGAGACTCGAGCAGTTTGGCAAGAAACTGTTCTCGTCCCTTAGTTTGGGCCTGCGGTCTTTAAATACCGCCTGTCTCTTGGACCGTTATTCCCATTCTCTGTGGGATACGGTGGAGGACGTGCTGCCCCTGTGTCCGGAGGAGGTCCGGACGCGTCTTTCCCAGGCTCTGGCCGATGGGAGGGATGCAGCACGGCACGCCATAAGATGTGGGCTTGACACCACGGACTCGCTAGGTCGGGCGATTTCCACCACGGTGGCGCTCCGCCGCCACGCCTGGATGCGGTCCACGTCCTTTTCCGGGGATGTCCAGAACACCCTCATGGACATGCCCTTTGATGGCACTCGCCTGTTTGGTGAGAAGGCGGACAGTGCGCTGAACCGCTTTAAGGACTCCCGGGCTACGGCCAAGTCCTTGGGCCTCTCAGCTCCGCGGGCGCACACCTCCGCTTTTCGCCCCTTTCGTGGCCAAGGAAGGGGCGCCTCCTCACGTCCGCAGAGCCACCAGCCGCAGAACCAACCTGCGCGCGGTCGCGGACGTGGCTTCCGCCGTGGCGGAAATGGAGGCCGACGTGGTCAGCCCACATCCACCCCGGCAGCATCCGCCTCAAAGCCTTCCTAGTCCGAGCTTTCAGGCCCATACCACGTCAGTGGGCGGCAGAGTTCGCCATCACCTGCTCCACTGGCGGTCCATAACATCGGACAGGTGGGTGCTGCAAATCGTCCGAAGGGGCTACTCCCTCCCCTTCGAGACGACCCCTCCAGCCATGCCACCACAACACCACCGTATCTCGGGGGATCATTTGGATCTTCTCCGCGAGGAAGTTTCGGCTCTCCTGGCCAAGGGGGCCGTCGAGCGCGTTCCGAGTCCGGAAGTAGGTCGTGGTTGTTATTCCCACTACTTTCTGGTTCCCAAGAAGGGCAAGGGGGGCCTGCGCCCTATCTTGGACCTCCGGAACGTCAATGCCTTCCTCCGAAAGGAAAGGTTCAAGATGCTAACGTTGGCTCAGGTTTTAGCTGCCCTAGACCCTGGAGACTGGATGGTAGCGTTGGACTTGCAGGACGCATATTTCCATATCCCCGTCCTGCCGGCCCACCGGCGTTACCTGCGGTTCACGGTGGGCCAAGAGCACTTTCAGTTTACCGTGCTCCCCTTCGGCCTCACCAGTGCCCCTCGGGTGTTCACGAAAGAGATGGCGGTGGTCGCAGCTCATCTGCGCAGATCAGGGGTCCCAGTCTTCCCCTATCTCGACGACTGGTTGTTGAAGGCGGGCTCGCCCCAGGCAGTCGTCTCCCACCTCCAGACTACGGCGGATCTCCTGCATTTGCTGGGGTTTTCCATCAACGTGCCGAAGTCACACTTGAGTCCCTCTCAGAAGCTCCTCTTCATCGGAGCGGTTCTCGATTCGGCGCAGTTCCGGGTCCATCCACCGGAACAGCGGGTCCGGGATATACAGGCCCTGATTCCCATCTTTCGGCCTCTATCCCGGGTTTCGGTCAGGCTAGTGTTGCGGCTTCTGGGGCTGATGGCCTCCTGCATCCTACTAGTGCATCACGCCAGGCGGCGCATGCGGGCTCTGCAGTGGGACCTGAAGTTTCAGTGGGCCCAGCATCACGGCAACCTGTCCGACCATGTCTTGATCTCGGAGGGCACTGCACAGCAGTTGCAGTGGTGGCTCACGGACCGCGAGTGGGTCAAGGGCAAGAGCCTCTCCCTTCCCCAACCGGAGCATGTCGTAGTGACGGATGCGTCCCTCTTGGGTTGGGGTGGCCATATGGGAGAGGCGGAGATCAGAGGCCTCTGGTCTCCGGCGGAGTCTCGTCTCCACATCAACCTGTTGGAGTTGAGAGCGATCCGGCTTGCACTGAAAGCCTTCCTTCCCTCTGTCAGGGGAAGTGTCGTGCAGGTGTTCACGGACAACACCACCGCCATGTGGTATTGCAACAAACAGGGCGGGGTGGGGTCGTGGACCCTTTGTCAGGAGGCTCTGCGCCTCTGGACATGGCTGGAACACCAGGGTGTCACCCTGGTGGTTCAACATCTGGCGGGCTCTCTGAACGCCAGAGCAGACGAACTCAGCCGCCGGTGCATGATGGATCACGAATGGCGTCTGAACTCCGAAGTGGCGCAAGGCCTCTTTCAGCAGTGGGGAGAGCCTTGGTTAGATCTATTCGCCACCGAAGAGAACGCGCAATGTCAGCAGTTCTGCGCGTTGGAATTTCCAAGGCGGCACTCGCTCGGCGACGCTTTTCGTCACGAGTGGAGTTGCGGTCTGTTGTACGCCTTTCCGCCTATACCACTTCTGCCCAGAGTGCTGAAGAAGATCAGGCACGACCGGGCCCAAGTCATCTTGGTGGCTCCGGATTGGGCACGAAGATACTGGTATCCCGAGCTACTCAGTCTGTTGACCGATCCCCCGATACGCCTGCCCCTTCGGGAGGATCTTCTGTCGCAGCAGCAGGGGACGGTCCTCCACCCGAACCTGTCCAGCCTCCACCTCCATGCGTGGAGATTGAGCGGCGGCAGTTGATGCCATTTGACTTGCCTCCTGAAGTCTGTGATATCATTCTGGCAGCCAGGCGTCCCTCCACAAAGTCGGTATACGCCTGCCGGTGGAACAAATTTGTGGCATGGTGCACAGCAAAGGCTGTGGATCCCCTTTCCGCCCCTCTTTCTGAGGTTCTCCTCTTCCTTCTTTCTCTGGCCCGGCAGGGCTCTGCCCTGGGCACCCTGAAAGGTTATCTTGCTGCCATCTCCGCCTTCTTGCGGCTTCCTGATCAGCCTTCTCTTTTCAAGTCCCCTGTGGTTACACGCTTTCTCAAAGGCATTACACACACGTTCCCTCCTGTCCCTTTTGTAATGCCTCAGTGGGACTTGAATCTGGTATTGACCTTCCTGATGTGCGCTCCCTTCGAGCCTCTTCACAATTGCCCTCTTCGTCTTCTAACTCTAAAGACTGCTTTTCTGGTAGCCATCACCTCGGCTAGACGGGTGAGTGAGCTCCAGGCTTTATCTTCAAAGCCTCCTTTCCTATCTGTTCATCCGGACAAGGTTGTCCTTCGGCCTCGTCCCTCCTTTCTTCCTAAAGTGGTGACTCCTTTTCACCTTGGGCAGTCTGTCACCTTGCCCACCTTCTTTCCGCCTCCGCATCCTTCCAAAGAGGAAGAGAGGCTCCACCGTCTGGACCCAAAACGTGCGCTCTCCTTTTATCTGGACCGCACAAAACAGTTCCGGGTGGACGACCAGCTTTTTGTTGGGTACGTGGGCGCTAAGAAGGGGAAAGCTGTGCACAAACGAACCATCTCTCGGTGGGTCGTTTTGTGTATAAAAATCTGCTATTCCTTGGCTAAAAAGGACCCTCCTGTTGGGCTGCGCGCCCATTCTACTCGGGCCACGGCGGCTACTACTGCCTTGGGACGGGGAGTCCCTTTGCAGGACATCTGTCAGGCGGCGACGTGGGCTTCTCTACACACGTTTGCCAGGCATTATTGCCTTGACAGCCAAGTCCGGAGGGATGGCTTCTTTGGCCGTTCTGTCCTCCAGGACTTTCTGGTGTGATCTTGGTTCGCAGACCCACCACCGGGGATGGTATTGCTTGGGTATCTATTCTAAGGTGAGGAATCTAACTAACGTGTTTCTTTCAGATGAACAAGTTACTAACCTTCGGTAACGATGTATCTGTAAGAAACATTAGTTAGTTAGATTCCTCACCGACCCTCCCATCCTCCCTGTTCTGCGAACTGACATCTAGGGTTAAGGTTGTCCTTTCAGGCCCCTAGATTTTATTTTTGGCACCAGTGTCGGTCTTTGCATGGCTCTGCGTTCCTGGCGCGGAAGGCTATGTACAAGAACTGACGTCAGCGCGCGAGGGCGGCGTCTAAGTACTCCGACGACGTCATCCCGGCGCACGACGCCGACGACGGACGCGGAGCCGCAGACGACGCCTAGCGACGCGCAAGGGGTATTGCTGACGAAAAATCTTCCGGATCCAGTCTGACGCCTGGGGATATTCTAAGGTGAGGAATCTAACTAACTAATGTTTCTTACAGATACATCGTTACCGAAGGTTAGTAACTTGTTCTTCTCGTGCCCCTCGGGCATTTGTGTAAATTGTGCAACTGAAGTATTTTCCTAAGAGTTTTGTAGTGTGCTTAGCTCCCTGACTCATAAAGAGCCAGGGTAGTCTTGTTAGAAATAAATATCCTTTTATTTTCATAACAACTTGTGTGGTGTCCTTTCACTTGGTGTTCAAGGGGTATATGTGATGGTAAACAGCTGGCTTAACACGCCCTCTAGAGTTTAGCCTAAGACTGCTCGTATCCACGCTACTAGGATAGCTGGTCTATAAGGTTGACTTACAACCAATCATCAATAAGGGTCGTTTGGAATGATACACAGTGATCACTAGAATAGTGAGCACTACATATCAGGCCAACTTCTCACATTGGTGAGCAGCGGTTGGGATTTGAGCTTGCTGTTGTTTTACCACACACGTATCCTAAGAATATCGCAGTGAAAGATCACATAAGTACCCAGGTACATATAACTTAACTTAGAATACTCCGAGTTCTACTGAACCGGCTGTTGTAGTGTAACAGGGCTTAGCACACCCTGACTACGACTCTTAGCAAGGGATCAGTAGGTAAACCCATAGTGTAGGTAGGTGCAACACTTACACCTCACTAGAAAAGCATGTCGGTCCACGGAGAGTCTGCAGGGACTCCCTTAGTGGTCAGTGACCCTCCACAGGTCGTGTCACGATATGCAACTCTTAGCTTCAAGGAGATGAGACAACTGTGTGCCTCCAGGAAGCTAAACCAGGGTTCTAACCCTACCATCGCAATACTGATAGGTCTCTTAGAGGCGTACGATGCTAGGAGGTCCTCTAACCCAGGTCCCCCCAGTGCAGATGGGAACATGCCTCCCTTAGAGGGAACCCTCGGTGACCCAGACCTCGACCTCCACACAGAGGAGGAGGACGAGGACGAGTTATCGGGAGACGAGGCAGACAAAGGTCCAGTGGTAGTCGGCAGGCTTACAAGGACCAACTTAAGCAGGCATGAGAATGGAACTGGGGGAGCCCCGGGCCCACGCTCAAGCAGGCTTAACCTTGGGAACGGACGAGCTAGGTCTCTCTCCAGAGGCTCTGGCAGATCGGTTCATACACATGTCTCTCAGGTACCTTCTCAGAGAGGAATGACTTCCCCTCAGAGGAGGGAGCATGAAGCGAAGATGCGGGAGGTCAATCTGAGGATCGAGCGGGAAGAACTTGCCCTCGCCAAAGAAAGACTTGCCTTGGCCCGAGAGCAGAAATTAAGTGGGTTAGATCCCACTGGTGGCAGCATTCTCAATAGAGAGAAAGACAGGGGTATAGACACTAGACACCTGAGTAAAATAGTGCCCCCCTTTAAACAAGGGGACGACATCCACAAGTGGATAACTGCCTTGGAGAGGGCCTGCACTGTCCAGTGCGTCCCCCCAAGTCAGTGGGCAGCTATACTGTGGCTTTCCTTTGAAGGTAAAGGAAGGGACAAGCTCCTCACTACAAGAGCTGAGGATGCTAACAACTACCAAGTCCTGAAGAACACACTGATTGATGGGTTCGGCTTAACCACGGAACAGTACCGGGTGCTGTTCCGGGACACCCAGAAAATTCAGTCTCAGGATTGGGCTGACTTTGTCGATTGTGCCACTAAGGCTTTGGAAGGCTGGTTGCTGGGTAGCAAGGTTACTGATTACACAGGATTGTACAATCTTATCATGCGAGAACAGATTTTAAACAACTGTCAGAACCAATTGTTGCATCAGCACCTTGTCGACTCGGATCTGACCTCTCCCCAAGAATTGGGAAAGAAGGCAGACAGATGGGTCAGAACAAGGGTCAAGCAGAACCAGAATCAGAACCAGGGTGGTCAGAAGAAAGCAGACCAAAAGGGTAACAAGAACGAACAAAATGACCAGAAGTCTTCGACAGGTCCCCAACAAACCAAAGAGGGTGGGGGTCAGGCTTCACAGAAGAAGAAGACTCAAGAAGGCCAGTCAAAAAGGTGGTGCCAATACTGTAAAAGTAAGACTCACTGGTTTAGTGAGTGCACCAAGAAAGGAGGGCAAACTCCTGCCACTGCAGCCCCTAAGGCACCTGCGCCCCCTAGTACAGTCAGCAGTGGTAGTGCGCCTCCCAAGGCATTAGTTGGGTTAACCTTGGGAACCGAGGGGAGTGACGACTTAGTCGGCACGCTCACTCAGGCCGTCCTTGTCTGTACAGGGGATATGGATATGTCCCCTGATGCCAGTCCCAATACTTTGGGCAAATACAGACAGACACCTTTGATAAATGGAAAAGTGGCTCAGGCCTACAGGGACACGTGTGCCAGTGTCACCATGGTGACGCCTAACTTCGTGGACCCTGGACAGATCATGCTAGGTACCAGTTACCTAGTGACCAATGCCAGCAACGTCACTACCAATCACAGTATGGCAGTTGTTGATTTCTCCTGGGGAGGGGTAAGTGGCCCGAAAAAGGTTGTGGTTAGTTCAGACCTCCCCGTAGAATGTCTGTTGGGCAATGATTTGGAAACGTCACAATGGTCAGAAGTGGAGCAGAGGACTCACATGGAGATGTTAGGCTTGCCAGCACATGTCCTTGCTGTGACCAGGTCACAGGCCAAAAGATGCCCCACTGAACAGGTGCTGGATCCTGGAAGAACGGACCAGACACCTTCCAAGAAAAGGAGCAGTAAGGGTAAGGCTTCGCCTTCCCCCTTGCCCCAGGTCGTGGATCAAGTCTCCGAGGAGGCTGACCTTAAAGAACTGAGGGAAACTGAGCCGCAAGAGCTGGAACCTGGTCAGGTTGAGTTTCTGGGCTCAGGGGGACCCTCCAGGGAAGACCTGGGGAAGGCACAGTTAGACTGCCCCTCACTTGAACCCCTCAGACAGCAGGCCGCTGCTGAGGCTGCAGGGAACGCCACGGGTACCCACAAAGTGTACTGGGACGATGGACTCCTGTACTCTGAGGCAAGAGACCCCAAACCTGGTGCGACCAGGAGGCTGGTCATCCCCTTGTCTCTGAGAGGTTTCCTTCTCACCTTGGCCCACGAGATTCCCCTTGCAGGTCACTTAGGCCAGAATAAGACTTGGGACAGAATTGTTCCACACTTTCACTGGCCCCACATGTTCGAGGATACGAAGGAGTTTTGCCGCTCCTGTGTCACTTGCCAAGCCAGTGGTAAGTCAGGTGGCACGACAAAGGCCCCCCTCATACCACTACCAGTGGTGGGGGTACCCTTTGAACGAGTGGGGATCGACATTGTCGGACCAATGGAACCCCAGACAGCATCAGGGCACAAGTTTATACTGGTGGTGGTGGACCACGCCACCAGGTATCCTGAAGCTATTCCCCTTAGGACCACTACGGCACCTGTGGTGGCACGGGCCCTTCTTGGAGTGTTCTCCAGAGTGGGCTTCCCTAAGGAGGTCGTCTCAGACAGAGGTGCAAACTTCATGTCGGGATATCTGACTGCTATGTGGAAGGAATGTGGTGTCAACTACAAGTTCACCACACCCTATCACCCACAATGCAATGGGCTGGTTGAGAGATTCAACCGGACCCTAAAAGGGATGATTCACGGACTACCTGAAAAGCTTCGGCGGAGATGGGATGTCCTGATACCCTGCCTCTTGTTCGCCTACAGAGAGGTCCCGCAGAAGGGGGGTTGGCTACAGCCCTTTTGAGCTTCTGTTCGGACATCCTGTAAGGGGACCCCTTTGTTTGGTAAAGGAAGGATGGGAGAGACCTCTCAGAAAGCCGGCATCAAACATTGTGGACTATGTGCTCGGTCTCCGCTCGCGGATGGCGGAGTACATGGAAAAGGCGTCTAAAAACCTTGAGGCGAGCCAAGAATTACAGAAAGCTTGGCACGACCAAAAGGCTGTCCTGACTGTGTATCAGCCTGGACAGAAGGTGTGGGTGCTGGAGCCAGTGGCCCCAGCAGCACTCAAAGACAAATGGTCTGGGCCCCACACGATCATTGAGCAAAAGGGAGAGGTCACCTACCTGGTAGACCTGGGAACTCCCCGGAGCCCCCACAGGGTGCTCCACGTAAACAGGCTCAAGGCATATGTCGACAGGGAGGGCATGGGCTTGCTCATGGCCACAGATGAGGGACAGGAGGAGGAGAGTGACCCTCTCCCGGACCTGCTCTCTCAGAACCCTGACGATGGATCAGTAGATGGTGTTGTCTTTTGTGGCAGCCTCTCTGGACATCAACAAGAGGATTGTAAACAGGTTCTTCAATCCTTTCGACATATGTTCTCTCTGACACCCAGTCAGACCAAGTGGTGTACCCACGAGGTCGACACTGGGGACAGTCTGCCCGTAAAGAGTAAAATCTATCGGCAACCTGATCATGTCAGAGACTGCATCAAGACAGAGGTGCAGAAAATGTTGGAGCTGGGAGTCATTGAACCCTCGGACAGCCCCTGGGCTAGTCCCGTAGTGCTCGTGCCGAAACCTCACACCCAGGGCGGTAAGAAAGAGATGAGGTTTTGCGTGGACTACAGAGGTCTCAATGCGGTCACTAAGACCGACGCCCACCCGATACCAAGAGCAGACGAACTTATCGACCGGTTGGCCTCGGCCAACTACTTAAGTACGTTTGACCTGACAGCTGGGTATTGGCAAATCAGGTTAGCTGAGGAGGCCAAGCCCAAAACAGCATTTTCTACCCCGGGTGGGCATTATCAGTTCGTGGTAATGCCCTTTGGTTTGAAAAATGCACCTGCCACCTTCCAAAGGCTGGTGAATCGAGTTCTCACTGGGTTGGACGACTTCTGTGCGGCGTATCTGGACGATATCGCTGTCTTTAGCTCCACCTGGGAGGATCACCTGGTCCACCTGAGGAAAGTGTTAGAGGCCCTGCAGAAGGCAGGCCTCACTATCAAGGCCACCAAGTGCCAGATAGGGCAGACACAGGTTGTATACCTGGGCCACCTTGTAGGTGGAGGCCAGGTTCAACCATTGGAGAGCAAAATACAGGCCATCCAGGACTGGGCTCCTCCAACCACCCAGACTCAGGTTCGAGCTTTCTTGGGCCTGACTGGTTATTACCGGAAATTTGTCAGAAATTATGGATCCATTGTGACCCCGCTAAACGACCTGACAAGTAAAAAGATGCCAAAAAAAGTTCAGTGGACAGCAAGCTGTCAGAAGGCATTCGATGACCTAAAGCAGGCCATGTGCACAGCACCTATCCTAAAGAGTCCAGACTACTCCAAACCATTCATTGTCCAAACAGACGCTTCGGAGCTGGGTGTGGGAGCTGTTCTATCGCAACTGAATTTTGATGGTCACGACCAGCCCATAGCTTTTATTAGCAGGAGGCTGACCCCCAGAGAGAAGAATTGGTCAGCTATCGAGAGGGAGGCCTTTGCTGTGGTTTGGGCCCTGAAGAAGTTGAGGCCATACTTGTTTGGCACTCACTTCAAGATTCAGACCGACCATAAGCCCCTCTTGTGGCTAAATCAAATGAAGGGTGAAAACCCCAAACTACTTAGGTGGTCCATTTCCCTACAGGGGATGGACTTCACAGTGGAGCATAGACCTGGCACTGATCATGGCAATGCAGATGGGCTCTCCAGGTATTTCCACTTAGAGCAAGAAGACTCACCTGGTCAAGGTTAGCTTATTGTCCCAAAGTTTGGGGGGGGGGTCATGTAGGAGAGTAGGGTCTGCAATCCTATGATCACCCAGATTTTTTTGCTTTTGCTTCATTGGTTTACGACTTTCCCCGGCTGTGGGCCTGCCAATCAGACCCACAGCCTAGCTGTTCTCTCTCGAAATTATCACATGTACATTAGGTGCATCCACTAATTGGAACTGGGCCGCCTTGTCAGTCCCTGTCTCAGCATACCACAGGTATCCAGGGCATCGGTGTACCCAGGGCCTACCAGGGGCTGAAGCATGTATTATGCCACCCCTGGAATGGCCGCCCAAATCTGACACAACTGGCTGCACGACAGCTGGGGCCACGTGGTGTAATCACCCGTTGCTGTAGGTGTATTATTCCTACACCTAAACCCTAAAAATGGACACATGGATTCCTATCAGTCACTCCTATAGCAGGCCTTATCAATCCTGAAGGCAGAGTGCAGGGAATCATGTGGCACGGTGCTCTGGCGCGAGCTGAGCCCGTCGACGGCTTGCGGAACCAAGTCCTAATAGCCGTTCCATGGTGACGCGGGCCAACTACTTTTAATGCAATTGCTAACTTTGGCCTCACCTCACCTATACATGTCGAGTAAGGTGTCATACGAATGGGAATACGAACCCCTCGCCAGCCCCGGCGACGGGGTTAGCATTCCCCCCTTTTAGAGGGACACGACATGGAAGTAACCTTGAACCCCGGTTAAAGTTGACTCAAGCCTCAGCATCACAAAATGGATGCTGCCACCAGACACACGTCTGACCTCCTGCTGCTGGGGGACCTTCCAGCAAAGGGAGCTTGGACAAAGGGTTTCCTGTCGAGGGCGGTGTTAGCACCATCCCAGACAGGGTTTGTGTATCCCAGGTAGGCAGGGCTGAAAGGAAGGTGATTGCCAGTGGCACCCCGGTGCTCACTGTGCATAGCCCGGCTCAAACCAGTTTCGGGGGCACACCAGCCCCTGAGCTGGCGCGAAGCCGGACAAAGGACAGGGGTGTAACCACCCCCCTCCTGGCTCCACCCATAGGTAGAACCTAGTCACGGGCCAGCCCCTTTCTCTTAGAATAAAGGTAGGAGCGAGTCCCCTTCCCAAATTGGATAATCAGATAATCGGATAACTCCGAATCACGAACCACTTTCCACGAAAGGAACTCTTGACTATTTCTGAAGACTCTCCCTTGTGGCTAAGGAGTAGCCACCCTGCACCAGCAGGCACCATCTAAGCGCTTGCGGTTTGTTGTAAGTCACTCCTACGGATCAAGACTGCCCAGCTCGACGAGACCCGAGTCCCTGCCATCTCTGACCTTTTACCTCCCTCATCAGCTCAGCTGAGAGTCGTAGGTGTGACGAGACCTGCGGGACCGGCTATCTTCAGAACCTGCACGACGCTTATCTAGCACGCCCACCGAGGGACCCTCGAGTGAGTGCACCTAGGGTTTGAGAAGCCCTAACCCTGAGCAGCTCCAGCATCGAAGTCTGCCTCCCCAGCATCCCCGAGATCTGCGTGGGGGCCCTTCCGCTCCTTGTTGTTCACCGCGTTGTTCGACCACTCGCCGACCGGCTTGTGGCCCTCTTCACGACGCACCACGATTGTTTCATCACTAGTCTGGTTGCTCCAGACTGGCTCTTGCTCCCCTTCAACGGAGGAGTACCACGGACCCTCCTGGTCCACTCCCGACGCCATCTTGACTCCCCCGCTTGGGTGGCCACTGCCAAGATCCGCTGCCCCTTCCTGGGCCCAGCATCATCGACAGCAGACACCCTCGTGGGACAGCTCGCCCTCCATCCTGGTCGCCGCCGCGCCTCCTGGTCCGAGGAACAGCCGAGTCCGACGTCACCCACTCACCTGGTCGAGGTGACTTCAGCCGGTACCCTCCAGGTACCCACACGATCGCTGGCTAGCGGTTGAGAACTGAGTCCCCTCTGCTTTCAGGTTTTCCTTCACCACCGATCCAGGCTTGGATCGCTCTGAACATCGTCACTGGTCGCCTGCCAGCAACTTCTTCTTTCAGGCTCCTGAGACTACACGAGGACTCCCGACATCTTGACGAACTTCACGCAGCCGCAGCCTCCGGGCTAGGTAACTCGAGCATCTCGGTGCTCCATCGCAGGTTCGCTCTACAAGTGTCCAGCTCCTTTTTCGTTTAGTCCCACTGATCGGATCACTCCGGAATCAGTATCTCCAGACTCTAACCATTCGCATTTCACTGTTAGTGTAGATGGTTTCTCGTGCCCCTCGGGCATTTGTGTAAATTGTGCAACTGAAGTATTTTCCTAAGAGTTTTGTAGTGTGCTTAGCTCCCTGACTCATAAAGAGCCAGGGTAGTCTTGTTAGAAATAAATATCCTTTTATTTTCATAACAACTTGTGTGGTGTCCTTTCACTTGGTGTTCAAGGGGTATATGTGATGGTAAACAGCTGGCTTAACACGCCCTCTAGAGTTTAGCCTAAGACTGCTCGTATCCACGCTACTAGGATAGCTGGTCTATAAGGTTGACTTACAACCAATCATCAATAAGGGTCGTTTGGAATGATACACAGTGATCACTAGAATAGTGAGCACTACATATCAGGCCAACTTCTCACACAGATGCAGATGCACCTCTTAGGATAGAATATAACATAACAGGGTATCCCTGAATATACACTTTGTGAACAAGTCAACTGGCATATGTGAGATGAGTATGCAGCACTTCCCCAAATAGATCCAACATGGCCACCACACTAGCAGACCTACTGTATAGCCTCCAAACATTTTAAACTTGATTTACATAAAGAACTCCAGAGAGACATCAATAAAAGCCTTCAAGAACACCTGAGCTCAAACGTTAGTGATTTAAGGCAAGATGAAAATTCATGAGGGTGAGGGTGTTGGAGGTTTAGAACAAACTGGATCCACTGGAGACATTGTAGACTGCTATATTATGTTATCTGCAGGGCGCTGAAGCCCCACCTAGGGGCAGCCCTGTTCAGTGCAGAGAAATTGGAAAACAGATTGCTCGGGTAAAATCTGAGAATTAAAGGCCTGTATTAAGGAGCAGAGGTGCCTAATTTAAATGTTTTGCTGGTGGGGTTGTTATCTTAACTACTTGGGGATATTACAATGCAATGCAATACAATACTAGGTGATATCCATAAGAGATATGTCTGGCCAGGGTACACCAAGTCGGGCTAAGGCGATCACTTCATAGCCAGAGGCCATGCAATATACTTGCACAGTTTCATTATACTAAAAAAAAGAGATGCAACAGGTGGCAAGGAATAAGAATGAGGCATCCTTCCAGGATTTTTCATGCACCGTTTTTCAAACTATCTCACAGACATTGTGTTGAGACTCTCAGCTTTCAGCCTAATAACTGAGAAGGTTGGAGCTGAAAAAATATACTAGAGATGGACACATCTCCCTTTGGAATTTCATCAGAGTATGGAGATGAAACCTGCCGTTTCATGGATTGAATGGATGCAGCAAACGTTTTAGAACTTACAGGAGGAGAAAAGAAAAACGAACCACCCAACAGTGCTTGAAGCTCAAACTCCTCAGACAAGGGGCTAAAGCAGGTTAGGCATAAAGTAAAGCCACAGAGAGGTAGGAGTTACTGAATGAAAGGAAAAGAGCAACACGGGCCTGGTGGAGACTTAGCTTAGATCAAAAGCATAGAGGAGTCAAGGAAACTACAGCAACAGTGAGAAATGCAACCAACAAATACTGGTGAGAGGTGGGCCTCTCTGATTCTCGAGATGGAACTGTGTAGATGGGAAATGGAGCAATTTATGAATTTTGCACAAAAGTGACTGATGCTACTGTAGATTCAACTATTGTTTAAGCCTGAAAAGGAGCAGCTTCATTATTGAATGGTTTGATGGGGAAGTGTTGAGGAGGGTCTTGCTTACCCCATAGGTCTGACTGTGACTGGCTGATTGTGAATGTTGCCTGGGTTGTTTCACATGGCCAGGCTATATTGTGGTGTTGAGTCTGATTACATCTCGGCTCTCCCACAACACTACGACCTACTGTCTCCATTTCATCGTCTATAGCTGTCAGCCCTGTAAGACGTAGAGAAGAGTACAATTAGAATCATCATTGATTGTTCCCTGACATGATAGATACCATTCACTCTGGTTTTCAGATTATTATTTTTTTTGTTGGTTTGTTCTAATGGAAAGGAAACTCCAAAGCTTGCTCTGGAAGCTGCATTACAGATGGGGGATATATTTACATAAACACATCACTCCCTAATGGTTGACGTTTGGCATCGATTGGGTACAGGTTTTAACTGAAAATTGTGTTGATTTCCCTGAATGTAGAACATCGAAATGCTCATGTGAGAGAGAAAAGGCTCTGTGTTGGAGAAGTGGTGGTGCACAGATGTTATTGAATGCATCTGAAAGAAACAGTTAGTTATAGATTCCTTACCTTAGACTTACCCCCATTCGTTAGACTGGATCCAGAAAGTTTTCCGTCAGCCGTACCCCTGCGCGTTGGAAGGTGGCGTCAGTCGACTCTGCATTCGTCGTCATGCGTCATGGTCGCCGGGATGACATGGCTGTAGCTACATAGACGCCGCCCTGGCGTGCTGACGTCAGTTCTTTCTTTGTCCGCACCAGCAAGTGCAGATCCGGAGAGAGCGGTACCTCCAGCCACTTTTTGACTGACTTTTTTCTCGACTTTTGTCAAATTAGTTTTTTGAGTCCATTGACTCCTAGTGCACGAGGGATGCCCAGATTCAAGGCCTGCAGTTCCTGTAACCGATTGATGTCGGTGACGGACCCGCACCGTGTGTGCCTCCATTGCTTGGAGCGTGACCACGACCCCAAGTCCATGCTCCTACTGCCGTACCATGGCCCAGAAGTCTTTGCGGTAGTGGTCCCGAACGCTTCTCTAGGCCCGGCAGTCGGCTCCGCGTCGCTCGAGGTCCCGTCGCGGAGGAGGTTGAGGGACCGGTCGCTGAGCCAACACCATTCTTTGTCTAAGTCTTTGCACTCTGGGTCAGGTAAGTCGAAGCACAACAAGAAGTCGAAGAAGCATCGTCGCACTTCGACTTTTCCAGGTCCGCCGGCCGACATGACAAGGAATGCGGGTGGTGCCCCTCCCACGGCTCTGCGTGTGGAGCCCGCTGGGTCGACTTTGGGTTTCCCTCCCTTTCCGGGACCCGGTGCGACCCCTGCTCAGTTTCAAAGTTTCTACGAAGCGATGCATGCCATCTTTCGACAGCCCGACTCCGCAGCCGTGCCTTGGGGCCCCGCGGACTCGGCTGGGGGCCCTGGTTCTTTGGCTTGGAGCTGGATCGGCGCCGGTAGACCTTGTTAAGCCTTTCCCGGCGCCGATTCCACCGGCACCACGTCTGCAACCAGCGTCGGCTGTGTTCCCAGCCGACGTGGACCCCGGCCTCCACCTTGAGGTAGACACGGCATCGGACCAGACGCCAACGGGTACTTTTGTGCCCTTTTTCTACACTGGCTCTTTGAGACCAGATTGGCAGCCAGAGGAGGGTGAGGAGGACTGGAAGGAGTCTGGGGACCCTTTAACCGACCAGTTGACTTATGAGCAGGACTGGAGAGAGGAATTGGGTCTCGATACCTCACCAGACATTGGCATGTTGTCTCCTCCTACCGTGGTTACGGAGGAGGGAGCGTCATACACTGTGGTGTTGCGTAGGGCGGCAGAGGCTCTCCACCTCAAGCTACCTACGATGGCAGTCAGGACTAACCTCCTGACAGAGGTCCTTCAACCCTACTGCCATTTAATGAAGCCCTCACAGACTTCCGTTTGGGCACCTGATCCAGGCCCAACACAGGGGCTCCTGTGAACAGGATGATTGCCCGACGCCACCACCCGGCCCGGGTGACTCCACTTTCCTCTCCCAACAACCCACCCCTGAGAGCTTGGTGGTCCAAGCCTCTACTGCCAAAGGTGCATTCCCTAACGCACCACCCGATAGGGAATCCAAAAAGCTGGACAACCTTGGTAAGAAAATCATTTATTCCGCCAGCTTGGGACTGCGGTCAGTAAACACCGCATGTCTGTTGGGCCATTACACCCACTCTGTGTGCGATATGGTAGCGCAGGTGCTGCCCCAGTGCCTGGAGGAGGCCTGGCATCTGATCTCCTGTGCAGTTGCCGAGGGAAGAGACGCAGCGAAGTTTACCATCCGCTGTGAGCTGGATTCCGCCGACGCACTAGGCAGGACGATTTCCACGTCAGTAGCCTTTCGACGGTACGCCTGGTTGCGGTGGTTTTTCCGGGGATGTCCAATCCACTCTTATGGACATGCCTTTTGATGGCCGTCGCCTTTTCGGCAACAAGGCAGGAGTGCTTCAAGGACTCTAGGGCTACGGCCAGGTCCTTGAGCCTCTCCACCACCTGCCCTGCGCAGTCTGCTTTTCGCCCCTTTCGTGGCTATGGAAGAGGTGCCCCGCCACATCCCACCCAGGGCCACAGGTCGGCGCAAGCTGTTCAGCCTCTGCGCGGCTGGGGATGTGGGAACCAGCGCCGTGGTTCTGGGGGCCAGCGGGAGGGCCAGCCCACCACAGCCCCCTCTGCAGCAGCCTCCAAACCCTCCTAGTTCGACCTTTCAGGGCCACCAAACGCCAGTGGGCAGCAGGGTCCGCCGTCACCTCCCCCACTGGCGCACCATCACGTCGGACCGGTGGGATTGCAAATAGTCCGAAGGTGCTACTCCCTCCCCTTCCAGACTACTCCTCCATCCATGCCATCACAGTACCATCGCATGTCGGAGGATCATCTGGCCCTTCTCCAACAGGAAGATTCGGCACTCTTAATCAAGGGAGCCATCGAGCACGTTCCTGCCCCAGAAGTAGGTCCTGGTTGCTATTCCCACCTTTTTCTGGTGCCCAAGAAGGACAGAGGCCTGTGTCCTATCTTGGATCTCAGGAACGTCAACCGCTTCCTCCAGAAGGAGAAGTTCAAAATGTAGACACTCGCCCAGGTCTTGTCTGCCCTCAACCCTGGAGACTGGATGGTAGCGTTGGACTTGCAGGACACTTACGTTTACATCCCCGTCCTGCCGGCTCACCGGCGTTACCTGTAGTTCACGGTAGGCCACGAGCACTTTCAATTTGCCGTGCTCCCCTTCGGCCTTACCAGCACCCCCCGGGGTGTTCACGGTGTCCCCCGGGAGTGGTTGCAGCTCATAGACGACGCAGTTTCGGGTTTATCCTTTCGAACAGCGAGTCCGGGATATTCGGGCTATGATTCCGATCTTTCATCCTCTATCCCGGGTTTTGGTCAGCATGACCCTCAGGCTACTGGGCCTGATGGCCTCCTGCTTCCTGCTGGTGGACCATGCCAGATTGCATATGCGGGCTCTGCAGTGGGACCTGAAGTTCCAGTGGGCGCATCATCAGGGCAACCTGTCCGATCATGTCCAGATCTCGGAGGGCACCGCACAACAATTGCAGTGGTGGCTCACGAATTGCGATTGGGTCAATGGCAGATCCCTCTCTCTTCCCCAACTGGAACACACAGTGGTGACGGATACGTCCCTCCTGGGATGGGGAGGCCACTTGGGAGAGGCGGAGATCAGAGGACTTTGTTCTCCTGCGGAGTCCCAGCTCCATATCAACCTTTTGGAGCTGCGGGCCATCTGACTTGCACTGAAGGCATTCCTTCCTTCTGTCTGGGGAAGTGTGGTGCAGGTGTTCACGGACAACACCACCGCCATGTGGTATTGCAACACACAGGGCGGGGTGGGGTCGTGGACCCTATGTCAGGAGGCTCTGCACCTCTGGACATGGCTGGAACATCAGGGCATTACCTTGGTGGTTCAACACCTGGCAGGTTCTCTGAACGCCAGGGCGGACTAACTCAGCCGCCGGTGCTTGATGGATCATGAATGGCATCTGCACTCGGATGTGGCGTAAGGTCTCTTTCTACAGTGAGAGAGCCTTGGGTAGAACTATTTGCCACCGAAGAGAACACGCAATGTCATCAGTTCTGCGCGTTGGAATTTACAAGGCGGCACTCGCTCGGCGACGCTTTTCGTCACGAGTGGAGTTGCGGTCTTTTGTACGCCTTTCCACCTATACCACTTCTACCCAGAGTGCTGAAGAAGATTCGATGTGACCGGGCCCATGTCATCCTTGTGGCTCCGGAACTGGGCATGAAGATACTGGTATCCCCAGATACTCAGCATGGCAATCGATCCCCCGGGAGGATCTTCTGTCACAGCAGCAGGGGACGGTCCTCATCCCGAACCTGTCCAGCCTCTACCTCTATGTGTGGAGATTGAGCGGCGACAGTTGACCGCTTTCAATCTTCCTCCCGAAGTCTGTGATGTAATTCTGGCAGCCAGGCGTCCCTCCACTAAAACGGTATACGCCTCCAGGTGGAACAAATTTGTGGCATGGTGCACAGCAAAGGCTGTGGATCCCCTTTCTGCCCCCCTTTCTTAGGTCCTTCTGTTCCTTCTTTCTTTGGCCCAGCAGGGCTCTGCTCTGGGCACTATCAAAGGTTATCTTTCGGCCATCTCCGCCTTCCTACGGCTTCCAGATCAGCCTTCTCTTTTTAAGTCCCGGGTTGTTAACCGTTTCTTGAAAGACATTACGCACACGTTTCTTCCCGTGTCTTTCATAATGCCTCAATGGGACTTAAATCTTGTCTTGACCTATCTGATGTGCGCTCCTTTTGAGCCCCTTCATACCTGTCCTTTACATCTTCATACTCTCAAGACGGCTTTCCTGGTAGCTATCACCTCTGCCAGGAGAGTGTGTGAGCTCCAGGCTCTTTCTTCTAAACCTCCTTTCTGTTCATCCGGACAAGGTGGTTTTAAGGACCCGTCCTTTTTTTGCCAAAGGTTGTCAGGCCCTTCCACATCGGGCAGACCATCACTTTGCCCACCTTCTTTCTGCCTCCGCATCCTTCAAAAGAGAAAGAGAGGCTCCACCGTTTGGACCCAAAAGGTGCGCTCTCGTTCTATCTGAAGCGCACACAGCAGGTCCGGGTGGATGACCAGCTCTTTGTTGGTTTTGTGGGCGCCAAAAAAGGTTGGGCCGTGCAAAAATGAACCATCTCTCGGTGGATCATTCTTTGCATCACAGCTTGTTATTCGTTGGCTAAGAAGGAGCCTCCTGTGGGGCTTCGTGCCCATTCTACCAGGGCAACGGCAGCCACTACTGCCTTGGGACGCGGCGTTCCCTTGCAGGATATTTGTCAGGCAGCTACGTGGGCCTCGCTGCATACGTTTACCAAGCATTACTGCCTTGACAGTCAAGTCCGGAGAGACGGCTTCTTTGGCCGTTCTGTTCGCCGTGACTTTCTGGTGTAATCTATTTGCAGACCTACCTCCGGCGTAGGTATTGCTGGGGTATCTATTCTAAGGTAAGGAATCTATCACTAACGTCTCTTTCAGATGCACAAGTTATTACTTGTGTAACGATATATCTGTAAGAGACATTAGTTAGTGATTGATTCCTTACCGCCCCACCCATCTTCCCCGTTCTGCGACCTGAATTTTAAGGTCATCCCTTTCAGGGCCCTAGTTTCATGGCACCAGTGGTCAGTGTCTTGCATGGCTCTGCGTTCCTGGCGCGGAAAGTCGTGTACAGAACTGACGTCGGGGGTGGCGCCTAAGTAGTCCCTGGACGTTATCTCGGCACTTACGACTCCAGCGACGGACGCGGAGCCGCACGACGCCACCTTCCGATGCCCAGGGGCACTGCTGACGAGAACTTTCCGGATCCAGTCTGATGCCTGGGGATATTCTAAGGTAAGGAATCTATCACTAACTAATGTCTCTTACATTAGTAAGTAGTAACTTGTGCATCGTTACCAAAGGCAAGTAACTTGTACACTGTGACAGAAGAATGTTTATTGTATGCATGGATGATAAAAATGGTTTATCATCTGGATGCCTGGGGACAGATTTTGACGACCTTTGAAGGTTCCTGTAATGTATTACCTCATATACAGAGATTATAGCATAGGTAATAGAAAGGCACAGTCAATAGCTCCAAACTGTACCTGGCGAATTACAAAATCTTACAAAACGCTTCTGCACCAAGCTTACCCTCGTTGCTACTGTGTATGAAAACTTAAATGTTATGTTAACTTTTTATCATAAATTTTAATAACTATACACGTTTTTAAAAACTATACAAAATAGTTTCATCACACCAGTTCCAAATTACAGGCCAACGGTTCTCTTTGGAATTAGCTTACATTACAACCAATAATTTATTGCCCAGCTAAGCATATACAATTATAATCTCAACCTTTCGTCTTGTGATTTGTGGCTTGAAAAACCTCTTGGTGGCATATTTAATTGTGATCAAATATATTATCCCATAACTTTTAAATGTGACAACCACCCACTAGTTTTAAGAAAATGGTTATTTTTTAGGGCACAAGAAGTTTTGATGGGTTATAGGTGGACTCAATGAATCACTTCCTTTTCTCTGGCCCCACCGTTGGCAGTAACATGACTTGATAGGTAATTTCACATTCACTTTCCAGCAAATGCTCATAAAGGTTAACTCAAATGTGTCAAAACATAAAAGAAATTGCTGCCAATCAAGAAAGTCAATTACATTAATCTACATTTCTCTTTGGTGTTTGTAGTTTGAGTTTCTCTTACTAGAAAAATGTGATTCCTCACCTGAAACAGAATTACTGAAAAATCATAGCATTGCATTATTTGACACTCTAACAATGTTTTGCAGATCGCATACATGAAAATGTGGCTTTGGAAACATTAAGGCAGCAGCAGCAAGCAAGATTACAACAATGGAATGAGCATAATGCCTTTTTGAATCAGGGTAACATAGCATTTCCACACCATCACCCTCCTCATATGCAGCATCTTTCCCATCAAACAATGGGCATGCCTAGGCCGAATTGGAAACTTGGCAATACTCCCGAAGATGAGACAGAAGGAGGATGTTCAAGGTACTTGTAAACGGTCTTGGTCTTTATACATGTGAATTGCTGAATTTTACAGATTAATCTCTGATAAACATGCCTAAAAGTTAATCACTTGGATTTTTATCCACAAACTATTTTTTTATATTCGTTTGATTTTATACAGCATTTGTTTTCAAAAGTACTGTAGATGTGATTTTCATGAAAATGGAACATATCACAATAAACAAAATATGTAAATAACATTTAATTGGAGAGGGTTATTAAGAAGCGCAAGTTGTTAAAATGAAGGGCGGCGATGCTAATCTTTATTGATTTAATTTAGTTCATATGCTTTCTTAAGGAGAAAGACATTTCAGAGTTAAGTAATTAAGAAAAAGAAGCATATAAGAAGCTTTGTGAAAGAGCAACACTAAATAAATAGTGACTCAACATCATCTCCTATGCCGATGACACCCAGTCTATTCTCTCGCAGTCAGAAGACCCCTCTACCTCCAGAGCCAACTGCCAAGATGTATGATGAATGTAGCCAACTGGATTAAGGACAGCTGCCTCAAACACAACACAGACAAGACTGAAGTCCTGATCTTTGTGAACAACAACTCGACATGGAGCGACGCATGGTGGCGTGTGGAACTCTGCCCACCCCCTCCCCGACAGACCACTCCCGCAACTTCTGCATTATCCTGGACAGCAAGCTATCTATGAAGAAACAGGTAAACACAGTCTGATCTACCTTCTGCCACACCCTGCACATGCTCTGCAAGATGTTCAGGTGGCTTTTAGTCAACACCAGATGGACCGTCACACAGGCCCTCGTCAGCAGCAGCAACACTCTACGTATGAATCACTGCACGCCTCCTGAAGAGGCTGCAGACATTGCAAAAATAAGTGGCCAGACTCATCCTCGACCTCCCCAGTAGGACCCTCATCACACCCCACCTCAAGGAGCTACGCTGACTTCCGCCCAAAAAGAAGAGATGCCAGTTCAAGATCCTGACCCTCATATGCAATTCCCTGCACAACAGACTAGCGTACATCAACAAATGCATGACCTTCCACCAACCAACAAGACACAAGATCTGATCTGCCTCACTCTTCCTTGCCGACATCCCTCAGATCTGCCGAACCAACATCCAAGTTATTGCACATGGCAGCCAAAGCTTGAAACAACCTTCCCCTGCACCTCAAGACCGCCCCTTCTCTCCAGCAAGTCAGGAAAGAACTCAAGACCTGACTGTTTGAGTTACCAAACCGCCTCACAGCAACTAGTAACTCCAGCGCATTGAGCCCCTCACAGGTGATTTGCTGGGCTTTATAAATAACTGATTTATTAAATAACATAGAAAGAGGAGGAACGTCTTCTTGTTAAGTACAAGTATGAAGGAGCTGTGTATAGATATAGATGCTTTGGCCATGAATGAGTAATGACCACTGAGTGGTTGCAAGAAGGTTAAGGTTTGCAAGCTAAGGCAACAGATGCAAGCTGGGAAGAGAATGCAGACCTCCGGGACACTGTTTTAGATGGTTGCAGGCAACAAACAGGAAGTAGTAATCGAGGAACCAAAGTGCCAGAAATTATCAAGGGAAAGTAAAGAGTGACATTTCTAAACAGGGGTTTTGCCAGAGTCCCTTTTACATTAGTAGTAAAATTTACTCATAGGTTCCTATCAAGCCACAAAGTGTGCAGCAACTTGTGTTTAATAATTTTTGGTAAGGCAGATTTTATTTGGCCTTCACGTTTGTAGAGTTAAAAGATAACTGGCAACCACAATGAATTTCACTTTTCTGCTGGATACTTTAATTGCAGTGTCCTCACCTTTTAAATACCCCCAAGCCCCAGACTATACCTGGAGAACTTCAACAGCAGTGCTGCAGGCCATCGGGTGGTGTTGTGCAGCTTCATGTTGGTTCTGTACAACCCCAAAATGGACAGCAGAGCTGCATATAAGTGCCACCCTTGCACTGTGGCGTCAGTTTCTTTCTTTACATACCTTCCAGTGCAGATCCGCAGCTCCTAACATTTGTTGATCTCTGATGATGTCCTAAACTTGAGAGTGCGTTGGGATTGTCAAAACAATAGGCTTCAAACTGTACTGAGACAGAAGGAAGCAGATTTTGTCAAGGACGTGCACGAGTTATCTTTGATGCCTGGGATCCAATCGCAACTCTTTAAGTCGTGTGACAAGTGTCCCCCCATGCACCTGATGACGATCGTGGACCAGGAGGCAAAGCTCTACATCAGTGAGCACAAGAAGAGGTTGTGGTCAAAGCACAGGTCTTGCTCCCGCTCAAAGCCGGCCTGGTCTTGGTCACACGGCAGTTCCTCTGAAAAATCAATTTCCCCCCAAAGTCTTTGAGTAACTCAAAGTCCAAATTCAAACACAAAAAGATGATGCAGGACTCAACCCCACTCTGCCACTCTAGCTCTAAATAGATTGTGCAAGGGCATCATGATGAGCGTCGCACCCCTTCAAAATCACTGGTTCCAGAACTGATTCTTCAGCGGCACACCCTGAAATCTCTGGGCCGTCATTGAGTCCCTTTAATGTGTCTATGGGGCTTTCACTTGAATGGCCACTAGCAGATCATCCCCAACAATGCCTGGTCCCTTGGAACCAGTTTTCTGGGATGATACCGACTCCAGTACAGACTTTCACACTGACCTAAGGTCCACACTGATTGCCATCAAACCGGCAAGCAGACGTAACCCACTGGCGCAGATAGAAGACTGGTAGTGACTCTTATGCCAATCCCTCAAACCACATTAGACCGATGTTGTGCTATGAAATCACAAAAGGGCAGCCATTTTTACAGTGCCTGAGTCCAATTAGCCACCTTTACCACAACACAACTTTCAGCAAAGGCTCATTCTTTTTAGGGCTCCGATTCTGACCCTGAACAGGAAACACATAGGGTTCCTCAGGACTCTGACGATGATGAGAAGGGAGATGGGCTGCGCTCCCTCACTATTCTGATGATGTCCTAAACTTTGATTTACAAAATTCTAGTGGGTTAAACACATCGCCTGAAATGGAGCTTGACTAGCTACAAATGGGAACTTGACTAGCCACATGGGCCACCAATAGAAGAAAGTGCCTCATTTCCATTGGTGGTCCAGAGGGCAGCTGAATATTTAGATCTGCATTTGCCCTCTATTGAAAAGAAACACACGTCCTCACAGAAATTGTCCACATCAGAGCCAACGTCACCAGAGCCCTTACTACCACATATTGATTCCCTCACCGATGCTTTGATGGCTAAATGGTCCAAACCTTGTTCTTACTCACCAGTCAACCAGCCTTTAATGTAGCCCAGTGACATAAATCTGCGTTGGGTTATTCAGACTTATATTCCAAGCACCTTACACGTGAAAGTCACATTGTGCCAGATTCCGCTTGCACGGTCAGTCCTAGTTCATTCTTAAACAATTCTCCAGATAAGAACTCCCAAGAGGATTGCCACTTGGTAAAGAATGTTTTCTTCTGCAACACTGGCCCTTGGCTGTATAAATGCAGTTTGTTAGCTGGGCAGGTACACACGTGCTCTGTGGGACATGGCCACCAAGATTTTGTCAGTGATCAGGAGGACCTCTGAGCTTCTCTGGCACAGCAGACACATGATGGACACAATGCTGTGTAGAATATAGTTCATGACAGCCTGCGGATTGCATTGATGGCACTATTGACACAACACTAGTATCATGCTTAGAAGGCACACATGGAGGCGGTTGACCAGATTGTCTGGCAATGTGCAAGCATTCTTGATGGATGTTCTCTTTGATGGGTCCACTCTTCAGAGAAAATTCACCCTTGGCGCTGTAAAGCTTTAGGTACAGTCAAGCCACTGCACGCTCTTTGTGGTTATAGGCGATCACAATACATTTTTCCTGGTAATTCAGAAAACGTAGAGGCTGCTCCAGGGGGCTTCCCAGCCAGGCATACAGCAGTCAGTCCAGGCCTTTCAAGGCTGGGGATGTGACACCAGCAGACACCGCCCAGGGCAGCAACAACAGTCCTTCAATTCCTCCTCCCCTGCTGCAGCAGCTGCAGGGTTGCAGTAGTTTATACTCGGTGACTCATGCCAGGTTGTGGGAGGCCGGATTTAACATTTCCTTGAAGGAGCCCCATTCCTTCAGAGAAATGGGTCTAGGGATGAATTTTTGAGGAGTACTTGACAATACTAATGAAGAAGGTAAATAGTTTATTCTTCAAGGGTGCAACTGTAATGGGTGCCAGACTCTGAGAAAGCTGAGGGATGATATGCCTGCTTCTTCCTCATACTAAAAAAAGAACAAGGGAGAGTGATCTTTTACTTCCAGGGCCCAGGAAGAGAGAAGTGGGACTTTGGTACAGGAAAATGTTGGAAGCGGAGAAAGCGCGATCTTCCCCACCAAATAGGGTTTGGAATTCAACAAGGCTGGAGGTAGATTCAGTTACTTTATACGGTCTCTCTTTAAAAATACTCTATAAATATGTTAGGACTGTTTCCCTTAAAAAGAACCATTTTTTCACTATAAACCGATATTATACACCAAAAAAACTTGCGAAGTTTGTAAATCCACCCCCTCTCTGCCCAAGATGTGGGCTGATAGAAGCGGATGATATCCATATATTTTATGACTGTCTGATAATCGGCCCCTTCTGGAGTAGAGTGGAGAGGGCTATAGAGAGTATCTTCAAATTAAAGCTACGTTTGAACTCAAATAGGGTTATGTTTGGGCTGGATGCAGAACTCATTGCTGAATTGGGGGAGTCACAAGTTGCATTATTTTTTTGTTTTATTTTGATTGCTCGAAGAGAAATCTGTAAGATATGGAAGTACCCCAATCCCCCACTATATGAAAATTGGCTACGAGCTACACTTAGAATTGCACGATTAGAATCACTTTTAACTCACGTAAAAAAATGATACCATCTGGAAACCCCTTATTGAATGGGGAATTGCAATGAGGTTGTAATAATAAATGGTCCAATGATTAACATATTGCCTTGGTATAAAAAGGCAGGCCAGGCTGGCCCCAGGCGAAAGCAAGAACTCTGGCCCGGGGCGCCCAGGGTAAGATTGGGCCATAGGAGATAATTTGCATTCGTTAGTGGTGAGATGGGGATAAAAAAAAAAAGAACAAGGGGCCTCAAATCAAGCATGGGCATTCTTCCTTTAAAAGCCTTCCTGCAGAAGCATACATTCAAGATTATTACACAGGCTCAAGCTCTATATGTTCTGGAACAAAGAGATATGATGTTGTCCTTGGATTTACATGACCTGCATTTTCATATACTCGTCCTGCAGTATCTGAAAGAAACACGTTAGTTAGATTCCTCACCTTAGAATATCCCCAGGCGTCAGACTGGATCCGGAAGATTTTTCGTCAGCAATACCCCTTGCGCGTCGCTAGGCGTCGTCTGCGGCTCCGCGTCCGTCGTCGGCGTCGTGCGCCGGGATGACGTCGTCGGAGTACTTAGACGCCGCCCTCGCGCGCTGATGTCAGTTCTTCTTTTTTCCGCGCCAGTAAGCGCAGATCCGGGAGAGCTACCCCTTTTAGTCTTTTTTGACTAAATCTTTTTGATCATTTTTGATCCCTGTCTGTCGACATCTGGTGCCGGTAGGATGCCTGGGTTCAAGGCTTGTGAAGACTGTCATCGACTGATGTCGGTGACCGATCACCACCGCCGGTGCCTCTATTGCTTAGGCCTCGACCACGACGCGGAGTCGTGCAACGACTGTCAGGCCCTGACTTCGAAGGCTAGGCGGGAGCGGTCCCGCAAGCTTCTCGAGCTTCGCCACTCGGCTCCGCGTCGTGCGCGATCCCGGTCCAGGAGGAGGTCCAAGGATCGCTCGCGGAGCCCTAGCCGACGCCACCATCGATCGTCGGGCTCCAAGTCGTCGGGTAAGTCCAAACACTCAAAGAAGTCCAAGAGGCGACATCGCTCTTCGGACTCCCCTCGCCGGTCGCGCGACTCGGCCGAGGGTCCAAGTGGTTCCACCCCCGCGGCTCCGGCGGAGCCGCAGGTGCCGCGTCCGCCCCCATACCTTCCGGTCCCTGGGGCTGACGCGGCGCCGGCGGAGATCAGTGCCTTCCTCTCGGCCATGAGGAGCCTGGCCCCGCCGTCGACGCCCGCTGGCGCGACTTCGGGCCCCGTGGCCTCGACTGGGCGACCTCGCGTGCCGGCGGCTCCGGCCCCGGCGCCGTCGACGACTCCGGTCTCGACGCCGCAGGTCCCCGCGGGGCCCATGCCTGGGCCCCAGTCGACGCCGGTTGACCTTGTCACTCCTCCACCGGCGCCGACGCCTGAACCACCGACGCCGTCACCGGCGCCGCCGACGCCTGTGACGCCGACGCCCCAGTTTAGCCCTCATCCGGACCCGACGCCGGCACGGCGTCCGCCGACGCCGCATCCGACGCCGCTAGAGACCTACCATCTCTACAGTCCGGTTCCGATCATTCCTCCTGTTTATCAGGAATCGGAAGAAGGGGGCGACTGGGAGGGGTTCGAGGACCCTCTGGCTGTTCAGTCACAGCTTTCTCAGGACTGGGCAGATGAACTGGGGGAGGCCAGCGGGCTGGACACCTCACCAGACGCTGGATTCACTTCTCCTCCGACCGTGGCTTCGGAGGAGGGTGCAGCATTTTCTGTGGTGCTGCGGAAGGCGGCTGAGGCCCTTGGGCTCGAGTTGCCTGCCGTGGCTGTGAGGACCAACATCCTCACTGAGGTGCTTCAAACCTCAGCAAGCTCCACTGAGCCTCTGCTGCCGTTTAACGAGGCTCTCACTGACGTTCTGCAGGGCACCTGGTCCAAGCCCTCCACAGTTCCTCCTGTGGATAGGAACGTTGCCAGGCGCCACCGCCCTGCTCCGGGCGACCCCAGCTTCCTGTCCCAACACCCCACCCCCGAGAGTCTGGTTATCCAGGCCTCTACTTCCCAATCCTCCTTCCCGACCGCTCCGCCGGACCGGGATTCCAAGAGACTCGAGCAGTTTGGCAAGAAACTGTTCTCGTCCCTTAGTTTGGGCCTGCGGTCTTTAAATACCGCCTGTCTCTTGGACCGTTATTCCCATTCTCTGTGGGATACGGTGGAGGACGTGCTGCCCCTGTGTCCGGAGGAGGTCCGGACGCGTCTTTCCCAGGCTCTGGCCGATGGGAGGGATGCAGCACGGCACGCCATAAGATGTGGGCTTGACACCACGGACTCGCTAGGTCGGGCGATTTCCACCACGGTGGCGCTCCGCCGCCACGCCTGGATGCGGTCCACGTCCTTTTCCGGGGATGTCCAGAACACCCTCATGGACATGCCCTTTGATGGCACTCGCCTGTTTGGTGAGAAGGCGGACAGTGCGCTGAACCGCTTTAAGGACTCCCGGGCTACGGCCAAGTCCTTGGGCCTCTCGGCTCCGCGGGCGCACACCTCCGCTTTTCGCCCCTTTCGTGGCCAAGGAAGGGGCGCCTCCTCACGTCCGCAGAGCCACCAGCCGCAGAACCAACCTGCGCGCGGTCGCGGACGTGGCTTCCGCCGTGGCGGAAATGGAGGCCGACGTGGTCAGCCCACATCCACCCCGGCAGCATCCGCCTCAAAGCCTTCCTAGTCCGAGCTTTCAGGCCCATACCACGCCAGTGGGCGGCAGAGTTCGCCATCACCTGCTCCACTGGCGGTCCATCACATCGGACAGGTGGGTGCTGCAAATCGTCCGAAGGGGCTACTCCCTCCCCTTCGAGACGACCCCTCCAGCCATGCCACCACAACACCACCGTATCTCGGGGGATCATTTGGATCTTCTCCGCGAGGAAGTTTCGGCTCTCCTGGCCAAGGGGGCCGTCGAGCGCGTTCCGAGTCCAGAAGTAGGTCGTGGTTGTTATTCCCACTACTTTCTGGTTCCCAAGAAGGGCAAGGGGGGCCTGCGCCCTATCTTGGACCTCCGGAACGTCAATGCCTTCCTCCGAAAGGAAAGGTTCAAGATGCTAACGTTGGCTCAGGTTTTAGCTGCCCTAGACCCTGGAGACTGGATGGTAGCGTTGGACTTGCAGGACGCATATTTCCATATCCCCGTCCTGCCGGCCCACCGGCGTTACCTGCGGTTCACGGTGGGCCAAGAGCACTTTCAGTTTACCGTGCTCCCCTTCGGCCTCACCAGTGCCCCTCGGGTGTTCACGAAAGTGATGGCGGTGGTCGCAGCTCATCTGCGCAGATCAGGGGTCCCAGTCTTCCCCTATCTCGACGACTGGTTGTTGAAGGCGGGCTCGCCCCAGGCAGTCGTCTCCCACCTCCAGACTACGGCGGATCTCCTGCATTTGCTGGGGTTTTCCATCAACGTGCCGAAGTCACACTTGAGTCCCTCTCAGCAGCTCCTCTTCATCGGAGCGGTTCTCGATTCGGCGCAGTTCCGGGTCCATCCACCGGAACAGCGGGTCCGGGATATACAGGCCCTGATTCCCATCTTTCGGCCTCTATCCCGGGTTTCGGTCAGGCTAGTGTTGCGGCTTCTGGGGCTGATGGCCTCCTGCATCCTACTAGTGCATCACGCCAGGCGGCGCATGCGGGCTCTGCAGTGGGACCTGAAGTTTCAGTGGGTCCAGCATCACGGCAACCTGTCCGACCATGTCTTGATCTCGGAGGGCACTGCACAGCAGTTGCAGTGGTGGCTCACGGACCGCGAGTGGGTCAAGGGCAAGAGCCTCTCCCTTCCCCAACCGGAGCATGTCGTAGTGACGGATGCGTCCCTCCTGGGTTGGGGTGGCCATATGGGAGAGGCGGAGATCAGAGGCCTCTGGTCTCCGGCGGAGTCTCGTCTCCACATCAACCTGTTGGAGTTGAGAGCGATCCGGCTTGCACTGAAAGCCTTCCTTCCCTCTGTCAGGGGAAGTGTCGTGCAGGTGTTCACGGACAACACCACCGCCATGTGGTACTGCAACAAACAGGGCGGGGTGGGGTCGTGGACCCTTTGTCAGGAGGCTCTGCGCCTCTGGACATGGCTGGAACACCAGGGCGTCACCCTGGTGGTTCAACATCTGGCGGGCTCTCTGAACGCCAGAGCAGACGAACTCAGCCGCCGGTGCATGATGGATCACGAATGGCGTCTGAACTCCGAAGTGGTGCAAGGCCTCTTTCAGCAGTGGGGAGAGCCTTGGTTAGATCTATTCGCCACCGAAGAGAACGCGCAATGTCAGCAGTTCTGCGCGTTGGAATTTCCAAGGCGGCACTCGCTCGGCGACGCTTTTCGTCACGAGTGGAGTTGCGGTCTGTTGTACGCCTTTCCGCCTATACCACTTCTGCCCAGAGTGCTGAAGAAGATCAGGCGCGACCGGGCCCAAGTCATCTTGGTGGCTCCGGATTGGGCACGAAGATACTGGTATCCCGAGCTACTCAGTCTGTTGACCGATCCCCCGATACGTCTGCCCCTTCGGGAGGATCTTCTGTCGCAGCAGCAGGGGACGGTCCTCCACCCGAACCTGTCCAGCCTCCACCTCCATGCGTGGAGATTGAGCGGCGGCAGTTGATGCCATTTGACTTGCCTCCTGAAGTCTGTGAAATCATTCTGGCAGCCAGGCGTCCCTCCACAAAGTCGGTATACGCCTGCCGGTGGAACAAATTTGTGGCATGGTGCACAGCAAAGGCTGTGGATCCCCTTTCCGCCCCTCTTTCTGAGGTTCTCCTCTTCCTTCTTTCTCTGGCCCGGCAGGGCTCTGCCCTGGGCACCCTGAAAGGTTATCTTGCTGCCATCTCCGCCTTCTTGCGGCTTCCTGATCAGCCTTCTCTTTTCAAGTCCCCTGTGGTTACACGCTTTCTCAAAGGCATTACACACACGTTCCCTCCTGTCCCTTTTGTAATGCCTCAGTGGGACTTGAATCTGGTATTGACCTTCCTGATGTGCGCTCCCTTCGAGCCTCTTCACAATTGCCCTCTTCGTCTTCTAACTCTAAAGACTGCTTTTCTGGTAGCCATCACCTCGGCTAGACGGGTGAGTGAGCTCCAGGCTTTATCTTCAAAGCCTCCTTTCCTATCTGTTCATCCGGACAAGGTTGTCCTTCGGCCTCGTCCCTCCTTTCTTCCTAAAGTGGTGACTCCTTTTCACCTTGGGCAGTCTGTCACCTTGCCCACCTTCTTTCCGCCTCCGCATCCTTCCAAAGAGGAAGAGAGGCTCCACCGTCTGGACCCAAAACGTGCGCTCTCCTTTTATCTGGACCGCACAAAACAGTTCCGGGTGGACGACCAGCTTTTTGTTGGGTACGTGGGCGCTAAGAAGGGGAAAGCTGTGCACAAACGAACCATCTCTCGGTGGGTCGTTTTGTGTATAAAAATCTGCTATTCCTTGGCTAAAAAGGACCCTCCTGTTGGGCTGCGCGCCCATTCTACTCGGGCCACGGCGGCTACTACTGCCTTGGGACGGGGAGTCCCTTTGCAGGACATCTGTCAGGCGGCGACGTGGGCTTCTCTACACACGTTTGCCAGGCATTATTGCCTTGACAGCCAAGTCCGGAGGGATGGCTTCTTTGGCCGTTCTGTCCTCCAGGACTTTCTGGTGTGATCTTGGTTCGCAGACCCACCACCGGGGATGGTATTGCTTGGGTATCTATTCTAAGGTGAGGAATCTAACTAACGTGTTTCTTTCAGATGAACAAGTTACTAACCTTCGGTAACGATGTATCTGTAAGAAACATTAGTTAGTTAGATTCCTCACCGACCCTCCCATCCTCCCCGTTCTGCGAACTGACATCTAGGGTTAAGGTTGTCCTTTCAGGCCCCTAGATTTTATTTTTGGCACCAGTGTCGGTCTTTGCATGGCTCTGCGTTCCTGGCGCGGAAGGCTATGTACAAGAACTGACGTCAGCGCGCGAGGGCGGCGTCTAAGTACTCCGACGACGTCATCCCGGCGCACGACGCCGACGACGGACGCGGAGCCGCAGACGACGCCTAGCGACGCGCAAGGGGTATTGCTGACGAAAAATCTTCCGGATCCAGTCTGACGCCTGGGGATATTCTAAGGTGAGGAATCTAACTAACTAATGTTTCTTACAGATACATCGTTACCGAAGGTTAGTAACTTGTTCTTCACAGGCATTTCAATTTTCCATGCTCCCCTTCAGCCTTACCTCTGTCACTTGGTGTTCACTAAAGTGATGGGGGTGGTAGCTGTCCAGTTTGGCAGTACATGTATTCCTGTACCTTGTTGAATGGCCTCTGAAGGTGGACTTGTCAGAGTCTGTTGTGAATCCCTTCCAGATAACGGCCAACCTTTTAACTTTGTTGGGGTTCTCAGTCAAGCAGCCATACCCACACCTTAACCCCTTACAGAGAATTCCATCTATTTGGGTGGTATTGGGCATGGTGATGTACAATGCTTTCCTCCACTGCAGTGAGAGCAGGATATTCAAGATATGATCCTTATGTTTCGGGATCTGACCTGGGTCTTATGAGGATGGCTCTGAGGCTTCTTGGTCACTTATTATTCTCATGCATCCTGCTTTTCCTCTACACAAAATGACACATCAGAGCCCTGCCGTGGAATCTGAGGTCCCAGTGGACTCAACTTCAAGGATGACTCTCCGACACCCTACTGGTCACACAAGAGATGGTTCAGGATCTGTGGTGGTGGCGATGGACGCAATCCTTAACCAAGGCAGTCCACTGTTCCTCCCTCACCCAGAGCTCATGGTGGTGATCGATGTGTTGCTGTTGCGTTGGGATGCCACCTGGGGAAATGGAGATCATTGGCCTCTAATCTTCAGCTGAAAGTAGACTCCTTATCAGCCTGCTAGACCTGCTGGCAATCTGCTTGGCTCTTAAATTTTTCCAGCCATCTATCAAAGGGGAGCTGATATAGGTTATCGCAGTCAACGCTAATGCTACATGGTACTGGAACAAGCAGGACAGAGTGTGGTCGTGGGACCTGTTCCAGGAGGCTCTATGCATCTGGAACTGGTCGAAACAGAACATTTTCTGGTCACCGATGACCTAGCAAAGTTTTTGAATGAAGAGCAGACCAACTGAACAGGAGTTATGTATTGAGACCACAAGTGACATCTCCACCCCAGGGTTGTGCAGGGCATTCTCAGTCATTGGGAAGAACCCTGGTTAGATCTGTTCACCACTGTCAAGAATACATGTGTCCGCAATTTGCATGCTGGAGTTTCCTCCACACACTTACTAGAACAAGCACTTGGGGTATAATGGGAGAGCCTGCTCTACGCATTGCCACTGCTACCCCTCCTGCCTTGCGTAGTGATGGGGATGCGCAAGAAATGGGGCCACATCATCTAGATTGCCTCAGACTGCACGAGAGTGGGAATGGTACCCCAAACTGTCTGAGCATTTGCCTTTCGATATGGCTACAACTTTGGGAAGACCTCCTTGTTTCAGCAACAAGGTATGGTCCTGCACTTAATTCTCCTCAACCTACAACTATGTGTGTAGATTGAACAGCAGCAGTTAAATTCATTTGATTTCCCTATTGAGGTAGTGGGTATCCTCCTTGCTGCCAGATGTCCTTCTGCACATTTGATTTGCCAATTGAGGTGGTGGATATCGTTCTTGCTGTCAGATGCCCTTCTACAATGTTCATCTATGCAGGGCGCTGGGATAAATTTGTTTTGTAGTGCCAAAACAATCCATCCTTTACAAGCCAATCTTTCTGATGTCCTTTTGCTTTTCCCTTCGTTGGCCCGCCTTGCTGTTGGTACGTGAAGGGTTACTTGTTGGCACGGTGGGCCTTTTTCTGTTAACGGACCAACCAGTCTTGTTTAAATCACCAGTTGTGAGTTGTTTCATCAAATGTTTGAAACGCGTGTTTCTTTTCAAACCATTTGTGATGACTTCATGGGACTGCAACATGGTTTGACATTCTTGATGTGCACGCCCTTGAATCCTATGCATGGCTGCTTCTTAAGGCTCTTGATGTTGAAAAACAGTGTTCTTTATCCCCATTATGGCAAAACGCCAGGTGAGTGAACTACAGGTGCTGTCTGTTTAAACATCCTGCACGACCTTCTGTCAAGACAAGTTTGAGCTAAGAACTAGGGCAGCCTTCCTTCCTAAAGTTGTGACACCCTCCCATGTTGGTCAATTGATCACTTTCAGTGAAAAAAATCTTATAAAAATAGCCTATAAACTGAACTTATGAGCCACCCAAACCAAATAAGAGAATATCTGGGGAATCACTTTAAAAAGAATGTAGATATCAGCAAAGAAAGTTGAGGTTTGGTCATCGACTGCGATTACACGTAATATCTCATCAATGACAGATGAGACAGTCGCCACCAACTGCTTTAATGACTATGCTATGTACATTAACCAAGACAACACAGTTGACGAAACCAACCGTACAGAAAACACCAAAATAGTCAAGGATATTCCAATATCACTTATGCCTGAGCATATATCTTCAAGCAATGTATTGTCATATCCACCACAATGGTTTCTGAATACAGAGGAATCTGATGAGTATGATGAAGACGACAACTGTACGTTTAGACCTGCATACAGACCAACGTGATTAAAAGTTAAGCAAGACCCAGACGAGTACGGGGAAGTGGAAGGCGGTTTTCATCGTCTTCAAATAGATACCAGAGGCACCTATGAGCCCATCGAAGAGTGACATGATGAAGACAATGATGGTTGGTAATATGCATACAATATTTACGATCAGACTACCGAAACAATGCAAAGATCAGTTTATCCAGGTTTCTATAGTTCTGGTATGAGATCTACAATTATGCTTCCATCAATCCTTATCATCTGAACCTGCAAAACAACCTTCAGGATCAGCAGCTCCATCTCAATCAAGGTATCATACAAGACCAATATCCCCATGCTCCTTTGTGTGTGTGTGCCTTTAATGCAAGGTCCTTTGATCAGCATTCTCCTTTAGCAACTCTGTCTGTACCACCAACCGTCAACTACTATTAGTCATCCCATAATTTAGTGGTAGAGAGTTGATCAATTATGCAACGCCCATTTCAGGGGATGTCACCCCTCCTCCTGCTGATTCTCCAGATGACATAGAAAGTTTTCACAGCCTCATCAGTGGAGTATCTAGGAGATTTGATTTGCCAATATTGACAAAATAAAATGACTGTTTTGTTTTTGATTTTAAAGAAACAACAGTGTCGATAAAGGCCATTTCCAATAATCAACCACAGTTAGTCAAAGGACTAAATGTGATGAACAACCCAGCTGCAGTGATTACCAGTCTCGACAAAAAGAATAAGGTACCTGAAAATACCTCAGCCCACCTTGTTGGTCAGTCCAGTGCATGGTTGGTGGTAATGCAGGCAGCTCGATGAAGGCCAAGAAACCAGACCTCTCCATGTGCCGCACCACCCAACAGAGAGGATAGAAAACTAGACAACATACATAAAGAGCTCTGTGCAACAGCAGCAGTGTCTATCAGGGCTGTAAATGGACTGGCTATTCTGCCCCGATATGATCGTCAGATGTTGTCAGACTGATGCATATCTGGACAATCTACCTCAAGAAGGCAGAGAAACAAACAATACTCATTGAAGGGGAAAAAGTATATTGTCTGTATTCAATGGCATGGTAATTGATATCACAACAGCAGGATTCATACAGTTGGCAGGCATAACAGTATTACACATACAGGGCTGGTTACTTTCCATGTCATTTAGGTTGGAAATGCAGACCAGGTTACTGGACAATCCATATGACAGGGAGTTCTTGTTTAAACAATATATTGATGAAGTTGTCAAGTCTCTCAAATCAGACACAGCAAGATCTGTAGGAATCTTTTAACAAGGGCGACCTCAGTCTTTTCATGGAGCCCCTGGAAGAAGCCGAAACCCTTACAGAGGGAGGTCAACAACTTTAGGTATCAACTCTACCACCCAGCTAGGTAGATGTACCACCAAGGTTATGCAAAACCATAGAGGGTGCTATCACCAGTGTCCTGTCACAAATAGACTCCTTGCAGATGAGCTAGAAATCAGTTACAAGGTCACATGAGACTCAAAACAGCAGTGACAATACAAAGGTGATGGTCACCAAGAATCCAGACTTACCTGTGGGATGGAAAATCTTATCCTGTTACAAACAATGGATTTCTGTAACAGCAGATCACTGGGTATTGGATGTCATATAGTTTGGTCACATATTGGAGTTCATCCAGAAACCACCGCCTAACAAGTCCTATTGAGAACTTTGTTTGTTACGAGCTGAGCTTCTCACCATGTTCAAGAAAGGAGTGATAGAACAATTCCTGAGTCTAGGTTTTTATTGTGGCTTCTTTGTTATAATGAAAACAAAATCAATTGATTTGAGACCAATTTCAGATCTAAAAATTTAAACCAGTATCTCAAAAAATGCATCTGAGGGTGTTGAAACAGAAGGAGTAAAAAAACTCCTAAGAATACAGGGGTGGTGCATATCTGTGGCATCACCCTCACTTTTGGGATGGTGCAGAGCTATACGACACCACCTGCATGTGCACAGGAGCTCTGCTGTTAAAGTTCATGGGATCTAGTCTGGTGCCTGGGGATAGTCAAAAGGTGAGGAATATTCAGTTAAGAGTAGCCACCAAAGTGAGAGTTATCGAAGGTAAGTTACTTGTTCATCCCACCATGGTTTATAATTATCATGGCTGATCATTATGTTATGCAATGATGGATAGTGACAAGGGTACCTTTAGTCAGCACTTAAAGTAATATGACCATAGATTATGCATGCCCCTCTAGGTGTGATGATACAAATCAATTCCTTTGCTTTATTTGTTGAAACTCAGCTAAGATTTGCTAGTCCAAAACTGCCTCAAAGCTTTGAGATTAGGTTTAACTCATACCGCCACTGAATTGGCACCATCTGTACATTACAACTGAACAAGATAGTACAACATTTCTCCAGTATTGAATCTTTCATAGATTCTCATGCTTGCTTGTATCTTCCCCGTCGTCATGGTGGGAGTCTCACGGTAACAGAATGACCATAACAGTACTTGAAAAACTGCATAGAAAAATCCCATAGTGAATCACATTATTTGGTAACCAAACCTCATCATTATTTGGTTCAAAACTCAGCCAATCAGCTGCTAGCCCTGACATCACCACACTCCCACTGCTGCATCCTCTTTCCATGCTGTGTCTAGACAATAGTGTCTAGTGAAGGTGTGCGCATTATTCCACGTCGCTGCCCTGCAAATGGCTGGCAGAGACACTCCTGCAAACAGAGCCGTAGAAGTTGCCATCTTTCTCGTAGAATGCGCGTGTACCCTGGATTGTAGAGGTTTTCCAGCTTTGACATGACACAAGGATATGACCGAAGTTACCCATCTCGAAATGCTAGATCTGGACAGCGCCAAACCTTTTCTGGGACCAGAAAAAGCCACAAAAAGTTGCTTTGTTTTCCTGAAAGATTTCGTTTTGTCAGTGTAGAATTTTAAACATCGCCTGAACTGCTCAGCCAGGTCTTCCCTGGACCGTAAGCAAGCATCCTGGGACCGGTTTTGGGGTAACACCCATCATCAGCCAGGCTAGTTTGAATCCAGTGGCAAAGTGAGCAAGGTACCCACGTCTGGGCATACCCTGCCAACTTAGGGCGAACAAAGAGCAAACAAGGAGATGATGGAGGGAGCACTGAAACTTTTCACTCACCCCCAGTCACAGATCTGGGTTGAATCCATCATCGTTCTTTAGCTCACTGAGGCACAGGGTCAAGACTGGTTTGCCACTGGATTCAAGATAGCCTAGCTGATGAGGGATGTTACCTCGACACCGGTCCCTGCATGCTAGTTTCCGGTCCTGTGAAGACCTGGCTTGGCAGCTGTGGCTGGACTGTTCCCATGAGTCACAGGATCAAGACTGATTTGCATATGGCTGGTTCTGACCTGGGGTGGCGAAGTGAGCTAAAGAACGATGATGGATTAAACTCAAAACTGTGACTGGGGGGGGGGGGGGAGTGTCTTAAAAGATTTAGTGCTCCATCCATCATCTCCTTGTGTTTTCTTTGTTATTATGGCAGCCAGGTGCCTGTTTACAGTGTACAGAGGGACAGTTTTTTGGCGTGTTGCAGTATTCGCCAGATTGACCTGTTAAGAGCAAGCAGTTTTAATGTTGTTTGTTTTGTCTTTGGACACTGTTAAAGGCTATTTGGCAGCTCTTTCATCATTTTTAAGGTTGCCAAATCCACCTTCTTTGTTTAAATCACCCGTTGTAATGAGATTTCTTTAAGGTTTACAACATAGGTTTCCACCAAAATGTTTTAAGATGCCACAGCGAGATTTAAATTTAGTTCTTACTTTTTTATTATGCGCTCCATTTGCGCCAATGCAGAGTTGTCGACTACATCTCTTGGAGCTGAAATTGTGTTTCTGGGTTTCTGGTCGCAATAACGTCCGGTCGTTGTATGAGTGAACTGCAGCCACACTATGTCCAGCTGCCTTAAACAACTTTTTTTCTAGATAAACTGTTGTTGTGAAGTGAAGCTGCGTTTCTGTCGAAAGTGTTTAACACCTTTCCATGTGACACAGGCTATATCCTTCCGACCTTTGTTTCCCTGCATCCCCACTTGAAAGAGGAGGAGAGATTCCATCATTTGGACCCAAGAGAGCCCTCTTTTTTTAGATTGATCGTGCCAAGGACCATTGAGTGGCCAATTAACTATTTGTAAGCTTCTTTGGAGAAAAGTAAGGCAAGGCAGTGCAGAAATGCACCATTTCTAGGTGAATTGTCCTCTGCATTAAACTCTGCTATATCCTAGCTAAGAAATAGCCACCTGAAGTTTTAAGGGCTCATTCAAGTTGAGCCAAGGCTGCTGTTAATGCACTAGCATGCGAAGGCCCAACCTCAATATCGGTCAGGCTGCTACATGGACATCAGTGCACACTTTCATGAAGCAGTCACAAAGCACTCGACAGTGTGGTCCGTTAGGATGAACATTTGCCAGGTTTGGTCCAGCAGGACTTTTTAGTCTGAGCCATTCCACAGACCTATCACTTGGGGGATGTACTGCTTTGATATCTAGTCATAAGGTGAGGAATCTGCGATTAGAAGTATCCATCAGAAGAATAAATAAACACCTGCAGTAACACTCTTATCTGGAGGATACTCTATCCAACAGCAGATTTGACACTACCCTCTCACATCCCCACTCTATTTATTGGAGCCATTTCAATTTTAAAAGGGCCCAAATTAGAGATCTGCACACTGGTCAAGGCAGTGAGTTTGCAGATGGACTCTGTATCTGAGGGTGCGGACAAGCCTTTTAAAGCAACTGATGTCAGCATGCTTCAGAGGTGCTTATATGAGCTGCTGCTTATCATTTACGGAGCGGAGCAGTTTCGAGCAGAGCCGCATGACGCCACTTACCGGCACGAAGTACTGAACATTCACAAGGTTAGAAATCTGCAGATCTGAAAGAAACACGTTAGTTAGATTCCTCACCTTAGAATATCCCCAGGCGTTAGACTGGATCCGGAAGATTTTTCGTCAGCAATACCCCTTGCGCGTCGCTAGGCGTCGTCTGCGGCTCCGCGTCCGTCGTCGGCGTCGTGCGCCGGGATGACGTCGTCGGAGTACTTAGACGCCGCCCTCGCGCGCTGACGTCAGTTCTTCTTTTTTCCGCGAGAGCTACCCCTTTTAGTCTTTTTTGACTAAATCTTTTTTGATCATTTTTGATCCTTGTCTGTCGACATCTGGTGCCGGTAGGATGCCTGGGTTCAAGGCTTGCGAGGATTGTCATCGACTGATGTCGGTGACCGATCACCACCGCCGGTGCCTCTACTGCTTAGGCCCCGACCACGACGCGGAGTCGTGCAACGACTGTCAGGCCCTGACTTCGAAGGCTAGGCGGGAGCGGTCCCGCAAGCTTCTCGAGCTTCGCCACTCGGCTCCGCGTCGTGCGCGATCCCGGTCCAGGAGGAGGTCCAAGGATCGCTCGCGGAGCCCTAGCCGACGCCATCGCTCGTCCGGCTCCAAGTCGTCGGGTAAGTCCAAACGCTCAAAGAAGTCCAAGAGGCGACATCGCTCTAAGGACTCCCCTCGCCGGTCGCGCGACTCGGCCGAGGGTCAGGGTGGTTCCACCCCCGCGGCTCCGGCGGAGCCGCAGGTGCCGCGTCCGCCCCCATACCTTCCGGTCCCTGGGGCTGACGCGGCGCCGGCGGAGATCAGTGCCTTCCTCTCGGCCATGAGGAGCCTGGCCCCGCCGTCGACGCCCGCTGGCGCGCCTTCGGGCCCCGCGGACTCGACTGGGCGACCTCGCGTGCCGGCGGCTCCGGCCCCGGCGACGACTCCGGTCTCGGCGCCGCAGGTCCCCGCGGGGCCCTTGCCTGGGCCCCAGTCGACGCCGGTTGACCTAGTCACTCCTCCACCGGCGCCGACGCCTGAACCACCGACGTCGTCACCGGCGCCGCCGACGCCTGTGACGCCGACACCCCAGTTTAGCCCTCATCCGGACCCGACGCCGGCACGTCGTCCGCCGACGCCGCATCCGACGCCGCTTGAGTCCTACCATCTCTACAGTCCGGTTCCGATCATTCCTCCTGTTTATCAGGAATCGGAAGAAGGGGGCGACTGGGAGGGGTTCGAGGACCCTCTGGCTGTTCAGTCACAGCTTTCTCAGGACTGGGCAGATGAACTGGGGGAGGCCAGTGGGCTGGACACCTCGCCAGACACTGGATTCACTTCTCCTCCGACCGTGGCTTCGGAGGAGGGTGCAGCATTTTCTGTGGTGCTGCGCAAGGCGGCCGAGGCCCTTGGGCTCGAGTTGCCTGCTGTGGCTGTGAGGACTAACATCCTCACTGAGGTGCTTCAAACCTCAGCAAGCTCCACTGAGCCTCTGCTGCCGTTCAACGAGGCCCTCACTGACGTTCTGCAGGGCACCTGGTCCAAGCCCTCCACAGTTCCTCCTGTGGATAGGAACGTTGCCAGGCGCCACCGCCCTGCTCCGGGCGACCCCAGTTTCCTGTCCCAACACCCCACCCCCGAGAGTCTGGTTATCCAGGCCTCTACCTCCCAATCCTCCTTCCCGACCGCTCCGCCGGATCGGGATTCCAAGAGACTCGAGCAGTTTGGCAAGAAACTGTTTTCGTCCCTTAGTTTGGGCCTGCGGTCCTTAAATACCGCCTGTCTCTTGGACCGTTATTCCCATTCCCTGTGGGATACGGTGGAGGACGTGCTGCCCCTGTGTCCGGAGGAGGTCCGGACGCGTCTTACCCAGGCTTTGGCCGATGGGAGGGATGCAGCACGGCACGCCATACGATGTGGGCTTGACACCACGGACTCGCTGGGTCGGGCGATTTCGACCACGGTGGCGCTCCGCCGCCACGCCTGGATGCGGTCCACGTCATTTTCCGGGGATGTCCAGACCACCCTCATGGACATACCCTTTGATGGCACTCGCCTGTTTGGTGAGAAGGCGGACAGTGCGCTGAACCGCTTTAAGGACTCCCGGGCTACGGCCAAGTCCTTGGGCCTCTCGGCTCCGCGGGCGCACACCTCCGCTTTTCGCCCCTTTCGTGGCCAAGGAAGGGGCGCCTCCTCACGTCCGCAAAGCCACCAGCCGCAGAACCAACCTGCGCGCGGTCGCGGACGTGGCTTCCGCCGTGGCGGAAATGGAGGCCGACGTGGTCAGCCCACTTCCACCCCTGCAGCATCCGCCTCAAAGCCCTCCTAGTCCGAGCTTTCAGGCCCATACCACGCCAGTGGGCGGCAGAGTTCGCCATCACCTGCTCCACTGGCGGTCCATAACATCGGACAGGTGGGTGCTGCAAATCGTCCGAAGGGGCTACTCCCTCCCCTTCGAGACGACCCCTCCAGCCATGCCACCGCAGCACCACCGTATCTCGGGGGATCATTTGCATCTTCTCCGCGAGGAAGTTTCGGCTCTCTTGGCCAAGGGGGCCGTCGAGCGCGTTCCGAGTCCAGAAGTAGGTCGTGGTTGTTATTCCCACTACTTTCTGGTTCCCAAGAAGGGCAAGGGGGGCCTGCGCCCTATCTTGGACCTCCGGAACGTCAATGCCTTCCTCCGAAAGGAAAGGTTCAAGATGCTCACGTTGGCTCAGGTTTTAGCTGCCCTAGACCCTGGAGACTGGATGGTAGCGTTGGACTTGCAGGACGCATATTTCCATATCCCCGTCCTGCCGGCCCACCGGCGTTACCTGCGGTTCACGGTGGGCCAAGAGCACTTTCAGTTTACCGTGCTCCCCTTCGGCCTCACCAGTGCCCCTCGGGTGTTCACGAAAGTGATGGCGGTGGTCGCAGCTCATCTGCGCAGATCAGGGGTTCCAGTCTTCCCCTATCTCGACGACTGGTTGTTGAAGGCGGGCTCGCCCCAGGCAGTCGTCTCCCACCTCCAGACTACGGCGGATCTCCTGCATTTGCTGGGGTTTTCCATCAACGTGCCGAAGTCACACTTGAGTCCCTCTCAGAAGCTCCTCTTCATCGGAGCGGTTCTCGATTCGGCGCAGTTCCGGGTCCATCCACCGGAACAGCGGGTCCGGGATATACGGGCCCTGATTCCCATCTTTCGGCCTCTATCCCGGGTTTCGGTCAGGCTAGTGTTGCGGCTTCTGGGGCTGATGGCTTCCTGCATCCTACTAGTGCATCACGCCAGGCGGCGCATGCGGGCTCTGCAGTGGGACCTGAAGTTTCAGTGGGCCCAGCATCACGGCAACCTGTCCGACCATGTCTTGATCTCGGAGGGCACTGCACAGCAGTTGCAGTGGTGGCTCACGGACCGCGAGTGGGTCAAGGGCAAGAGCCTCTCCCTTCCCCAACCAGAGCATGTCGTAGTGACGGATGCGTCCCTCCTGGGATGGGGTGGCCATATGGGAGAGGCGGAGATCAGAGGCCTCTGGTCTCCGGCGGAGTCTCGTCTCCACATCAACCTGTTGGAGTTGAGAGCGATCCGGCTTGCACTGAAAGCCTTCCTTCCCTCTGTCAGGGGAAGTGTCATGCAGGTGTTCACGGACAACACCACCGCCATGTGGTACTGCAACAAACAGGGCGGGGTGGGGTCGTGGACCCTTTGTCAGGAGGCTCTGCGCCTCTGGACATGGCTGGAACACCAGGGCGTCACCCTGGTGGTTCAACATCTGGCGGGCTCTCTGAACGCCAGAGCAGACGAACTCAGCCGCCAGTGCATGATGGATCACGAATGGCGTCTGAACTCCGAAGTGGCGCAAGGCCTCTTTCAGCAGTGGGGAGAGCCTTGGTTAGATCTATTCGCCACCGAAGAGAACGCGCAATGTCAGCAGTTCTGCGCTTTGGAATTTCCAAGGCGGCACTCGCTCGGCGACGCTTTTCGTCACGAGTGGAGTTGCGGTCTGTTGTACGCCTTTCCGCCTATACCACTTCTGCCCAGAGTGCTGAAGAAGATCAGGCACGACCGGGCCCAAGTCATCTTGGTGGCTCCGGATTGGGCACGAAGATACTGGTATCCCGAGCTACTCAGTCTGTTGACCGATCCCCCGATACGTCTGCCCCTTCGGGAGGATCTTCTGTCGCAGCAGCAGGGGACGGTCCTCCACCCGAACCTGTCCAGCCTCCACCTCCATGCGTGGAGATTGAGCGGCGGCAGTTGATGCCATTTGACTTGCCTCCTGAAGTCTGTGATATCATTCTGGCAGCCAGGCGTCCCTCCACAAAGTCGGTATACGCCTGCCGGTGGCACAAATTTGTGGCATGGTGCACAGCAAAGGCTGTGGATCCCCTGTCCGCCCCTCTTTCTGAGGTTCTCCTCTTCCTTCTTTCTCTGGCCCAGCAGGGCTCTGCCCTGGGCACCCTGAAAGGTTATCTTGCTGCCATCTCCGCCTTCTTGCGGCTTCCTGATCAGCCTTCTCTTTTCAAGTCCCCTGTGGTTACACGCTTTCTCAAAGGCATTACACATACGTTCCCTCCTGTCCCTTTTGTAATGCCTCAGTGGGACTTGAATCTGGTCTTGACATTCCTGATGTGCGCTCCCTTCGAGCCTCTTCACAATTGCCCTCTTCGTCTTCTGACTCTTAAGACTGCTTTTCTGGTAGCCATCACCTCGGCTAGACGGGTGAGTGAGCTCCAGGCTTTATCTTCAAAGCCTCCTTTTCTATCTGTTCATCCGGACAAGGTTGTCCTTCGGCCTCGTCCCTCCTTTCTTCCTAAAGTGGTGACTCCTTTTCACCTTGGGCAGTCTGTCACCTTGCCCACCTTCTTTCCGCCTCCGCATCCTTCCAAAGAGGAAGAGAGGCTCCACCGTCTGGACCCAAAACGTGCGCTCTCCTTTTATCTGGACCGCACAAAACAGTTCCGGGTGGACGACCAGCTTTTTGTTGGGTACGTGGGCGCTAAGAAGGGGAAAGCTGTGCACAAACGGACCATCTCTCGGTGGGTCGTTTTGTGTATAAAACTTTGCTATTCCTTGGCTAAAAAAGACCCTCCTGTTGGGCTGCTCGCCCATTCTACTCGGGCCACTGCGGCTACTACTGCCTTGGGACGGGGAGTCCCTTTGCAGGACATCTGTCAGGCGGCGACGTGGGCTTCGCTACACACGTTTGCCAGGCATTATTGCCTTGACAGCCAAGTCCGGAGGGATGGCTTCTTTGGCCGTTCTGTCCTCCAGGACTTTCTGGTGTGATCTTGGTTCGCAGACCCACCACCGGGGATGGTATTGCTTGGGTATCTATTCTAAGGTGAGGAATCTAACTAACGTGTTTCTTTCAGATGAACAAGTTACTTACCTTCGGTAACGATGTATCTGTAAGAAACATTAGTTAGTTAGATTCCTCACCGACCCTCCCATCCTCCCCGTTCTGCGAACTGACATCTAGGGTTAAGGTTATCCTTTTCAGGCCCCTAGATTTTATTTTTGGCACCAGTGTCGGTCTTTGCATGGCTCTGCGTTCCTGGCGCGGAAGGCTATGTACAAGAACTGACGTCAGCGCGCGAGGGCGGCGTCTAAGTACTCCGACGACGTCATCCCGGCGCACGACGCCGACGACGGACGCGGAGCCGCAGACGACGCCTAGCGACGCGCAAGGGGTATTGCTGACGAAAAATCTTCCGGATCCAGTCTGACGCCTGGGGATATTCTAAGGTGAGGAATCTAACTAACTAATGTTTCTTACAGATACATCGTTACCGAAGGTAAGTAACTTGTTCTTCGGTAGCATATCCACCAGTAAGAGCATTACCAAAGGTAAGTAACTTGTTTGTCAACACAGAGGTTATCCAGATGGCTCACGTGCAGCAGTAGCATATTTGGGGGTTTGGGGGGGGGAGGGGGGGAGGCAGGAGTCGTATCTGCTAATTACCACCATTTCCCTGGCCTCGAGAGCAAGTCGACCATCTGCCGCAAATTCCCGCAATATGAATCTGTTATGCACTGCCTAGAAAAGATTCTGCTCTTGGAATTATGGCCAACTCTACCCAAGAGAGGGTTGCTTCTACAGCCCTCTGGATAGGGATGCCTACCTTTGGCCTTTACCAGGAGGCTACATGGGTGTTACATACTTTTTCAAACGTTTTGGCTTGGCGGAATGACTGTCTTGTTGTTTTTCTCAGGCCCTCTGCTTTTCTGCATTAGTAATTTTCAGAAAAAAGTATTTCTAGAAGTGTGAGGTACTTTAATCTAGAAAATGTATTCTCATTTATACTGCTTATTTCCACAGTTTAGTTACCGCCTTCTCTCCTCATCTTCCCTGAGGACTGATATTGTTTTTCGGTAATGTTTTTTCTTTATGGATGATGTTTTTTAGCTTCTGCGTTTTCCTGGCCTCATGTGTAGAGAACTTAAGTAGCTGAGATTATGGGAGTGGGCAGTGAGTGCCTTTATCAGGCTGCTAAATTGCATTTGTTGTCACATCATTGCTCATTGGCAGTGATGTGGTTTGATATTTGGAGATATTTCTAAATTAATAATCTGTGTGACGATCTTCAGCAAACCCTACCTGAAGTAAGTAGCTTGTTGATTTGTCTAAAATATAATGTATCATTTCTCACCGTGAGTTTGAGTCAAAGTGTACTTGCTCATGTTGAAATATATTAAAACATTGGTAGTTTCATTTTCTAGTGTTTTCATGATGATCGCCTGATACTACAGAGTCTCATTGTTGGTGTCAGCTCAAAATTGCATAGATTTTAGTTGAAATATTGTCTGATCTTATTTTTTTCATCATAGGTTACAAGATTTCCTAAGGGAACTGTCACATCGTGAGCATAGCGAAAACCGGGAACTAGGAGAAATGCCACCACCTCAATCAAGACTGTTGCAATACAGGCAGGTGCAACCTAGAAGTCCCCCAGCACTCCCTTCTCCTTCATCTAACTCCAGTCATAGTGGCCATTTTCCCAACTTCACTGAAAACAACAGAGACCTTGAAATGCCAAGCACACCAGTGTTTCAACATCTTCCTCAGCTTTACAATTCCCCTTATCCAATGCCATCTGGACACATAACCCCACCTCCACTGAAGTATCTACAACCCGATGGATCATGGACATATGCTAACCTGCAGCACAATCATTTACTACAGCAGGCTTTTCATTATAACATGCCTCCGTGGCAGCATAGACCGCAGCAGAACCATTTTGTACAAATGCAAAATCATCAACATCCAGTTGGTCAGGAGCCATTTCATCCACTATCATCTCGAGCAGTATCTGCTTCTTCGCTCCATAGCCTAGAAGAGGTAAGTAATTAAAAATTAATTTTGACTGCAGATAAGCATTGTCTTTGATGATTTCTGCATATTACAAGTTACTGGCCTAACGCTTTGTAGAGCTGCCTTGCTAGTAGATTTGATAACATTATGACCATTCTGTCTCCAGAGCACATCATTTTGCTAGGACACTCTGGAGTCTCTTTAATTTAGTAACAATTGTAAACCCTCACATTGCAGACCAGCTTGAATTCTGATGCAGACTAAAATTGTCATGGTTGATTCACGTCACCTTCTGTCTTTCAGCACCAGCTCTCACCAGGTGCCGTAAAATGATCCGGTTTTGTGGCCCTGGACATATGCAGTACTAATCTGTGCACCTATTTTCAACTAAATTACGCTGTGTCCAACGCCTACACCAACTCATAGACCATAAATTTGTAGAAAGAGTATTAATCGAAAGGCTCGCCCTCCCTAAGGGTATCAGTGGTTTGTCAAAGAGAAAGAGCTCCCTAAAGATGGCCTAAAGGCTAAGCTAAATTACACGTGCCTCTGAATGATTGCTAAGGTACTGATTTATGCTGTGTATAAACTCTCAGCAAGAAGGGGAATAAAGTGCACTTTACTCCTACGAACCCACGCAACTGCTGTGATGTAGCAGTTGCACTGGTTCGTTGGAGTAAAGTGGCCGAGAAGAGGCAAAATCTCTATGTTGGCATCCTGATAGAGCTCTTACTCTTGCACGACTAATGGACCGGGAGCAGTGTTAATCCCTTTAGGGATTTTGGTGTTCCTTGTTGAATAAGTGTCTCAATTTAAAGTTTTCTAAGTACAAATTCCAATTTAGCACCTAGAACCCATATTTTCCTAAAGACAGACAGAGAATTCGAAGTCTTAAAACTTTAAAGGTTTTATTTCCAGAATGATTGTTTTATAGTAATTGATTAACATAGTCAATATCAATTTATTTATAAAGCAGAGTGCAAAGCTTAGTTAAATTATAGAAATCAGTTGGAGAACTCAGTAAAGTTCAGATCTGAAAGAGACACATTAGTGATAGATTCCTTACCGTAGAATATCCCCAGGCGTCAGACCGCATATGGAAAGTTTTCGTCAGCAGTGCCCCTGTGCGTCAGAAGGTGGCGTTGTGCGGCTCCGCGTCAGTAGCTGGCGTCGTAGGCGCTGAGATGACGTCACTGAGACTACTTAGGCGCCACCCATGCACGCTGATGTCAGTTCTTTCTTTTTCCATGCCAGCAGGCGCAGATCAGGTTAGAGCACGTACCCTAGTCACTTTTTGACTATACTTTTGAGACTTTTGTCTTCCCTTTTTTTTTTTTGGAGTCTTTGACTCCTGGTGCCATGCAGCGATTCCTGAGTTTAAATCCTGCGGGGCCTGTCGCCATACGATGTCAGTGGCCGACCCCCATGGCGTCTGTCTCTACGGACTGGAGCGCGACCATGACTCCCGGTCTTGTTCTGACTGTCTGGCCATGGCTCCGAAGGCCTTATGGGAGTGGTCCCGTAAGCTGCTGGAGGCCCAGCAGTCGTCTCCGTGCCGTTTGAGGTCCAGGGGTCGATCGAGGGCCCGATCGCGAAGCCATCATCATCGCTCCTCGGGGGTCGAAATCTTCACACTCGGAATCGGGTAAGAGACGTCAGAAGAAGTCGAATCGTTTCCGCTCTCCGACATCCCCCCGTCGGTCTCCGGATGCGGACGAGGGGGCCGGGGGTACAACCCCCGCGGCTCCTTTGCAACCTGTGAGTCCCGCGGCCTACCCACCTTATCCTGGTTCGTCGGCGACTCCTGCCCAGGTGCAAGATTTTCTTGCAGCCATGGACTGCCTCTTCAGGCCTCGGGCTCCCACCGGCGGGCCTTCGGGCCCCGCGGACCTAGTTGAGGGCCCTCCCTCGCCGCCGGCCCCGTGTCGCAGGGACCTCCGCCGAAGGCTCTGGCGCTACCCGCGGCCCCGATCCTGGTGCCGCAGTGGGTTCAGTTATTTCTGCCACCGCCTTTGCTCAGTTTTCCGGACAATTTCGCCCCTAGTTGGGACCCTATTTTGGACACGGAGCCAGACCGGCAGCGCCGTTCGACAACTTGTATACCCCTGTCCTTCCCCACCTCCGCATCCTGTTCCATGGGCAGTGGAGGAAGGGGACGACTGGGAGGGGTCTGAGGACCCTCTCGTACGGCAGCGCGGGTCGGAACAGGAATAGACGGAAGAGCTAGAGGATAGGCCTAAAGCACTTTCAGTTTGCCGTGCTCCCCTTCGGCCTTACCAGTGCCCCTCGGGTGTAACGATATATCTGTAAGAGACATTAGTTAGTGATAGATTCCTTCTCGCTCCACCCATCCTCCCTGTTCTGCGAACTGATTTCTAGGGTTAAGGTCATCCCCTCTCAGGGCCCTAGTTTCATGGCACGAGTGGTCAGTTTCTTGCATGGCTCTGCGTTCCTGGCGCGGAAGGTTGTGTACAGAACTGACATCACCATCATGGGTGGCACCTAAGTAGTCTCTGTGACGTCATCTCGGCGCATACGACGCCAGCGACGGACGCGGAGCTGCACCACGCCACCTACTGACGCGCAGGGTTACTGCTAGCAGAAAAACTTTCCGGCTCCAGTCTGACGCCTGGGGATATTCTAAGGTAAGGAATCTATCACTAACTAATGTCTCTTACAGATATATCGTTACACAAGTAGTAACTTGTGCATTAAGCTACTGAGACATGGAAATACAAATGTATCCACGTGATACGATACGAGTCGCAACCGTAAATGTTACAAACAAGATGGAGTATGAAGCCCAAGATCATAATGTTAGACTCTTCATCAGCTTTCAGAAAAACAGCTTTATCAGCGTCATGAATGAGAGTTATGACATCCAGTGGCTATGATGTCGGCTGATCAAACTGTGAATAACAACAAATGAAGGGTGCTGACCTATTTCCCTCCTGGTGTATTGATGAAAGTTCTTTGATCCACCTGAAGCTGTTTGTCTCAGACCTCTAAACACGCAAGGATATTTGGTTATAAAAGCTCCATGTTGATGATAAAATAATGTATGAAAGCAGTACCCGTATAGAGCAAAATCTAGTAATGAACAACCTCCAAGATTAGCCTCTTTATGGTCAGCAAGAGTCTTGTCTGAAGGTATGTGTACCATACATCTAGTGGAAAAAGCAGGTGTTGCAGAGGTAGTGTCTCTCAAGCATGAGAGATAGATTTGAGAAAGTCTTTTTGCAGGTTCAGTAAAGTTCCAGTCTCGGGACGGATGGCAATGTTGCCTGCACTTGTTCTAGAATTAGGAAAGTGCAATACTGCGCAGTGTATTACCAAAACAAAGAATTGAGCCACGCAGGCTCTAACACAGCCATGTATGTGATCTAACGATCGGAGAAACATGGTCTCACCAATTGATCCTGGCTAGCACGTATGTCTCACTGTTCTGGCAAAAATGCAGTGCACTGTAGAAAGCCAGTTCTGAATTAAAAACTGCTGTCATCGTCGGCTATGGCATCATTTGTACATTAATAGGTTGTTCTTTGCTACACCAGCATCCAGACGTAAGGACGGCGACCCTCTGTTGTCAGGACGTTTCCCTTCCTAATGTAGGAGAGTGAATGGAAATTTGTCATCCACTTAAGACTTGGAGAGTGTTGTCTGGTGCGTGTGGTCAGAGTGATTAACAGCGGCCATAACTGTGCTAGAAATTATTCTTGACACAATTCATTTGGCTTCTCCGCTGTTAGCACAGATGACAGATGTTTACTTTGATTTTATATCTCTTGACTAAGACAGAGTATTAAAATCATACATAATGTGTGCTGATGGTATCAGATGTTATATTTTTTTGAAGAAAAGGAGTGCATCTGTTCAGAATAAAATCTTTAGGAACAATTGTTTGGGGTGCTCCGTTTTTTAAGCCTGTGAGATCAAAATGTGCGAGATAGCAAGATATTATCCATAACTATTCACTAGTCTAAATCCCTGCTTTTCATCAAAACATCTGGCTCTTTGTGTTAGTAAGAAATGAGACACTGCAGGCAAGCTTTAGAATTTAAGGTTATATTTCTTTCTATGCTCTGTGCAGGGCAGAGATAAAGAAACTGTTTAAATGCCTTTGTCTCACATCGCTTCTCTGCATTCAATTTGTCTTACTCTGTCGCACTGTAAGCCTTCAGTTTTGAAACACTTGGGCGCCTGACACAAAAGAGGTATCTCCGTTTGATATGCTTTTTTTTGTTGTTGCTAAAACTATATAAGGATTACCAGGGGCACACAGATGTCATCTTTATCTTGCGGGAGAAAACAGTGGTTTGTAGACATTAATTAGGATTGCAGTATCTGTTTGCCACTTATAATTTGTTAATAATTTTCTCTCAGTAGAGGTTCATACGTTTGATTGTATTCCACTGGAATAATGAGCACCTTAAAGGTGGGTCGTCTAGTCCTTCCTTTAAATCTATGTGATGATGTTTTAGATTTTAAAGTGCCAGCTGGACATCTTATACCTGTTGTACATCCGACCCTGAGCACCTCAAAGTACTGAATTGTTTGAGCAGCGCTTTGAGCGCTGGTTGCCGGCGGGGGCAAAAAGCACTCATTTTTTGGGACGGCACTAATTGACCCTCTTCAGACGTTTCCTGAGAGCAAGAGAGGTAAAAACACACAAAGCCGAACGCAGTAGGAAGAGTGAGACGGAAAACCCATCACAAAGAGGGAAAGCAGGAACCCGCAAGAGTGAGATATAGGTGGGGGTGGGCTGAACTCGCGGAGTTCCGCTCCACGGAATTCCGCTGAGTTACAGTCGGTGGAGTTCAGCGAGACTGTTGGAATTCGGCACATTGCATTGCTAGCACTGATTTATAGCGCCAGGTGCTTGTTCCGTGCTGTAAAATGAGCATGAATCGCACCAAAAGGGTGCGCCAGAGGGTGCTGCTTCTTTCTGCTGCTCAAGTAGATTTTCTACTTGAGCGGCAGCTTTCTCAACGCGAACGGGCGTGACCTGTCGCAACCTCATGCATTGACAAATCTCAGCAGGAGGCGTTCTAGTGCTTGAAAATCGGACTAGGGGATGCATATTCTTGTTCGCACTCGCCAATGTAACGTTGACTAGCCACGCATGAGAAAAATCTCCCCCGCGCGACACTCAGCGGAATTTTGCCAGGTCTCCACGTTCCAAGCAGAACGCATAGAGGGCAAAACTCAGTCAACCCCACCAACGGAGCAGAATTATTTATCCACCCTTAGATATACGGGCAGTGAATTGTAGAGGCCAGATATGGATTCACGGCTGCGCAGCCTTGGTATTCGGCACATTGACAAAGTTGATTGCGGGCTTCCTAGCAGTGCTTTGGGCACCAGCTCTCATTATTTTACAAGTAAAGCACTGTAATCAAGATGTACCACTAAAGCGAATGCCCTTCCACGGTTACTGAAGTGAAAAAATGTGCACTGCTGATTGATCACATCAAAGGACATAACTTTACGGACTGCCATAAAGCATTGCCTAACTAGACACCTGCACCCATTACTTTCAACAGCTAGATGTCTATAGCTGATACATAAATATTGGTAGTACAGTGGACCACAAATCTGTTCATTTGAAGTGGCATGGGCATTAAAGGCAACAAAGGAGCGCTGTACTCCTGCCATCTTAACTGAAGGACTTGAAGGAGAGAAAGTGTAAACTTGTATACCCTTCAATTACTTCTTTTACAGAACAGTGTCTGGGTTATTAAAGAAAATATTTTATTTGCCAGAAAAACAGCAATTTTAAGTAGTAGTAAATAAATACTTTAATATATCTACTTGGTCACCTGCCTAACTTGGAGAAGGGGGACAAAGACAACTGGCATTATTGTACAGCATTACAAGCACAATGTCTTTAGATCAAAAGTACAATATTTACCAGATTGAAGTAAAGACCTGAAGTGCACATTGTACAAGGCTTTGTTTTAAATCATAAGACTTATGTTTTTCTCATAATCTTCCCTTCTCCTTGTAACTTCATTCTGGTCTCGGTATAAGAGAGACAAATGCAATGCCGACATTCCTTGATAAAGGTGCAGTTGCCATTGTATGTTGGGAATCAGCAAATGAATGATTATTTCTCTGAAGTCCATTTTCTAAAGCTACACTCTTGGACCTGGCCTTTTTTGCAGGGGTATCCCCAAACCTATTGCCTTCTTCCTCATATTTTTCTGACCTTATTTTTGTTGGTTTTAGGACTCTGGGCACTTTATCACTGCTAACCAATGCCAAAGGTCAAGTGCTGTCTCGTTTGAGCATCGATGATTGGTTCACACCTATCTGAAAGAAACACGTTAGTTAGATTCCTCACCTTAGAATATCCCAAGGCGTCAGGCTGGATCCGGAAAGATTTTTGTAGTAATACCCCTTACGCGTCGCTAGGCGTCGTCTGCGGCTCTGCGTCCGTCGTTGGCGTCGTGTGCCGGAATGACGCCGTCGGAGTACTTAGACGCCGCCCTCGCGCGCTGACGTTCTTTTTTCCGCGCCAGACAGCGCCGATCCGGGAAGAGCTTACCCCTTAGTCAATTTTTGACTAAACTTTTTTGACTCTTTTTGGTCTTCTGTCGACTCGACTCTGGTGCCGGTAGGATGCCTGGGTTTAAAGCCTGTGACTCCTGTCATGGACTGATGTCGGTGACGGACCACCATCGCCGGTGCCTTTACTGCCTGGGGGCCGACAACGACGCGGAGTCGTGCCCCGATTGTCAGGCCTTGACCTCGAAGGCTAGGCGGGAGCGGTCCCGTAAGCTTCTCGAGCTTCGGCACTCGGCTCCGCGGCTAGATGGGTGAGTGAGCTCCAGGCTCTGTCATCTAAGCCTCCCTTTCTTTCTGTTCATCCGGACAAGGTTGTCCTCCGGACTCGTCCTTCTTTTCTTCCGAAAGTGGTGACCCCCTTTCACATCGGGCAATCGGTCACTTTGTCCACCTTCTTTCCGCATCCTTGGAAAGAGAAAGAGAGGCTCCACCGTCTGGACCCAAAACGTGCGCTGTCCTTTTATTTGGACCGCAGCAGACAGTTCCGGGTGGACAACCAACTTTTTGTTGGATACGTAGGTGCTAAGAAGGGGAGGGCTGTACACAAGCGGACCATCTCATGGCGGGTCGTCTTGTGTATAAAAGTTTGTTACTCCTTGGCGAAAAAGGACCCTCCTATTGGGCTGAGAGCCCATTCCACCCGGGCCACAGCGGCGACTACTGCCCTGGAACGGGGAGTTCCCTTGCACGACATCTGTCAGGCGGCGACGTGGGCCTCACTGCACACATTCGCCAAGCACTATTGCCTGGACAGCCAAGTCCGGAGAGATGGCTTCTTTGGCCGTTCTGTTCTCCAGGACTTTCTGGTGGGATCTCGGTTCGCAGACCGTCCACCGGGGTTGGTATTGCTGGGGTATCTATTCTAAGGTGAGGAATCTAACTAACGTGTTTCTTTCAGATGAACAAGTTACTTACCTTCGGTAACGATGTATCTGTAAGAAACATTAGTTAGATTCCTCACCGACCCACCCATCCTCCCCGCTCTGCGAACCGACATCTAGGATTAAGGTCACCCTGTACAGGGCCCTAGACTTTTTGGTACCAGTGTCGGTCTCTTGCATGGCTCTGCGTTCCTGGTGCAGAAAGCTATGTACAAGAACTGACATCAGCGCGCGAGGGCGGCGTCAAATACTCCGACTGCATCATTCCGGCGCACGACGCCAACTACGGACGCGGAGCCGCAGACGACGCCTAGCAACGCGCAAGGGGTATTGCTACAAAAATCTTTCCGGATCCAGCCTGACGCCTGGGGATATTCTAAGGTGAGGAATCTAACTAACTAATGTTTCTTACAGATACATCGTTACCAAAGGTAAGTAACTTGTTCTTTTGGCATGTATAATTCACTTGTAAGTTACTTGTACAGTGGTATCTCATATGCCCAGGGTCTGTAAATTAAATGCTACTTTTGGGCCTGCAGCACTGCTTGTGCCACCCACTGACATAGACACTCAAAGCTGCCTCTGTTACCAGTTTACTGCCATGTTGGCTTGACATTTAAAACTATTTGCCAAGCCTTAAAACTCCCATTTTACTACATGTGGGTCACCCCTAAGGTAGGCCCTTGGTAGCCTTTTTGGAGTGGGGCTGTGTAAGTAAAAGATAGGACATGTACCTTTATTGTTTGTCAAGTTCTGGTAGTGACAAAAAACCCATTTGGTTTCTCACTGCTGTGAGGCCTATCCTCTCATTGGCTAGCATTGGAAATTCCCTCACATGTGTTTAAGTGGTAATCCCTGATTAGAAAGGAGTTGTTACTATGTTTGGTATGTTTGAAATAGTGGTGAATAATCCCACTTACTGGTGTAGTTGGATTTTACATTACTATTTTAGAAATGCCACTTTTAGGAAGTGGGCATTTCTCTGTGCTTATGACTCTTTGTGCTTGACAGCCTGATTCTAATCCACATCTGGGACTGAGTGACAGCTACACTTGGTGCATGCATTCCAGCCAGCCATCACATAGGAAGGGCTGGGTGTGACAGGGTTTCATCTACATTCATCTGCATAAGGATGGTCTTCCTTAGCTAGCTGGTATAGGCTGTGTCCTGCCCTCACATAAAGGGCTGATTTAATCCCTACTGATGTCTGGGGCCAGGGCGGAGGTTCAAAGGGAGTTTTGTGCACTTTTAAGGTTTCTTTCGAAGTGCCCAACTGAACAAAGACAATTTTGAGTATAGTACAGGGGCTCTGTGTGAGAAGTTGGCCTGATATATGATGTCACTAATTCTAGTGTACACCTTTTATCTGTCCAAACAACCCTTATGGTGATTGGTTGTAAAGTCAACATTATAGACCAGCTATCCTAGTGGTAGCATGGACAAGAGCAGTCTTAGGCTACACTCTGTATGGCATGTGAAGCCAGCTGTTATACCATAGGTAATCCCTTGAATACCAAATGAAAGGACACCACAACAGATATATATAAAAATAGAATGTATTTATTCTAGTCAAACCCTCAGCACTCTTTATGAGATTCGAGGTAAGTACAACACAGTCTTATTTAAGCATACATTAAGTCACACAGGTAAGTAATACAGTTAGGCCCTAGGGGCCACGCAAACCATATACTAAGTAAGTGGTATAAGAACCACTGTCACGAACACAGGATAGACCTAGGCCTAGGGAATCGCTGGGGCTACACTATACTACCAAAGGTTAGGAAGTGGGAGGCCCACGGGATTCAGGTGCAGAGTGGAAACACTCTCGCGTAATGCGTAAAAGTCGATAGAAATAGTAGTTATTAGAAATTAACAGTTTTAGGACACTTCTGGAATAGCTAGGAGTTCGAGACTTGGAAACTAGACCCTAGGATAGTCAATACCCTTGTGAGCACTGGAGTACTCAAGTTACCTAGCCCACGGGCTGCGGGTGCATAGGTGTGAACTTGCGTCGGATTTCGTTGTTGACTCCTATGGATGCCTGAAGGAAAGTTGCTGACAGGCAGTCAGTGAAGAGTGTCCGGTGGATCCCAAGGATGGAATCAAGAAGGAAGGATACCTGCAAGCAGAAGGGACAGAGTCTAGGTCACCAGCCAGGAGCCGGGAAGGAACCAGGAAGGAACCAGGCGATGTCGTGCAGATGCAGGTGAAGAGGTGAAGCTTGTCGCAGCAGCCACGGGTACCAGGAGACGTCGAGGACGACCAGGACCAGGAGGCGAGCTGTCCCACGAAGGCTCTTGCTGTCGGCGGCGTCGATGTCGAGTTAGGACCCAACAAGCCTTGGCAAGCGGAACCCGCGCAGAATGGAGGACTTGCTTCTGGTGCAGACCAGGAAGGTCTGGGGTGCTTCTCTTTCACAGAGGAGCGGGTGCCAGTCTGGAGGAGCTGGACCAGCAAGATGAAATCAAAGGTTCGTCGTCGCAGAGGTCACTAGCCAACGGGCCAGCAACCGGACAACACGTCGAGCAACTCAGGTGCAGAAGGGCCCCACGCAGAACACGTGAAGTGTGGGGAGCTGATCTTCTTTGCAGATGGTGCTCGGGATGGGGGCTTCTCAATTCCCCAAGTACTGCCTCGAGGAAGCCTCAGAAGTCGCGCTAGTCAGCTACTAGCCACTTTTCCCAAGTCGCCGGTCCCACGTCCCTCGTCGCCTCCACGGGTCTCAGCTTCGCTGTAGAGGTGGATCTGGTTCAGAGGTGTCTGGAAGTCTCGGCGCTGGTCAGTCTCTGCAGTCGTCCCTCGTAGGATCAGTCGCAAAGCAAGCAGCGGTCGCTGGATGGTGCCTGGTTGCCCAGGGTAGTCACTCCTTGGCCACAAGGGAGATTCTTCAGTCTTCTTCCTGAGGTCGAATGTCGAAGGTACAGAGTTTCTGTTTAAGTTGCAGATTCAGGATAATCTAATTTTTCAGGGCTGAGCTACCTACTGATATACTGGGCTAGTGGGCTGGTCTACCTGCAAGGTCCCTCCTATGGGTGGGACCAGGAAGGGGAGTGGTTACACCCCCTTTCCTTTGTCCAGTTTCGCGCCAGAGCTGGGGCTAGAGTGCCCCAGCGCCGGTTTGAACTGGACTATGCATGGGACACCTTGTGTGCCCCAGGCATGTCTCATTCCTTTCAGCCCTCCCTGCCCCAATACACTAAAGTCTGTCGGGGGAGGTGCTAGCACCCCTCCAAGCAGGAAACCTATTGTCCAGGCCTCCCTGGCTGGGAGGGCTCCCAGCTGCAGGAGGTCAGACTCGTGTCTGTGGCAGCAGCATCCATTTTGTGATGCTGAGGCTTTGGTCAGAGTTAAACAGCAAAGTAGGATTTGAACATGTCTCTCCCTCTAGAAGGGGGGAATAATATCCTCATCACCAGAAATGGTATGGGGGTATTATTCCAAAGTGTTAGACACCATACACAACATGTTTTGATAAAACCAAACCATAGTTACCATAACCGTTTAAGATTATAAGGCACTTTAAGAGTATATGGTAGGCTATATCATAGAACAGCTATAAGGACATGGTTCCGAAAGCTGCAGACAGGCTCAGCTCATGCTAGAGCACCATCTCACATGTTACCAAGCACTCTGCCTCCAGGATTGTTAAGGCCTGCCATAGGAGTGGCTGATAGGTACACATGTGTCTATGTTAAGGGTAGATATAGGTATACTATATCTAAGCATGGGGTGATTACACGACCTTGCCCCAGCTGAGTGATCAGCCAGTTGTGTCTGATTGGAAGGCCAGGCCAGGGGTGGCATAATACATGCTGCAGCCCCTGGGAGGCCTAGGGTACACCTATGCCCTGGGTACCTAGGGTACACTGTACAGGGTCCAATAAGGTGATCCTTACCAATTGGGTATGTACCTAGGGTACATGGAATCCATTTTAAAGAGAGAGCAGACAGCCTGAGACCCTGAATGGCAGGATCTCAGGCCAACTAAGTCGAAAAACCAGCTAGACACTAGGCAAAAAGTTGGGGGTAACCATAGTCAGATATTCACCTTCCTACACTCTGACCCCATGATTTTAGAGACTGCGTGGGACTTGTACCCAGACGCTGCCAGTTGTACATACTGCACCAGAGAACGTGTTTTTTTTTTTGTTTAAATCATTTTTATTAACCTTTTCTTTGTTTTGTTTGTTTTTGCACAATTCTCAATAATACATACAGTCTGAACAGCACTCATGTAAAAGATGGAGAAAGGGGGGGGGGGAGGGGAAGAAGATGAAGTGCCAGTAGCAGGGTACATTTTGACAAGTAGTAACATTGCAATGAAAATTCAGATGGCATTAGTTACATCAAGGCTAGTGACAATATCCCAAGAATGGCAGAATGGTGTTGACAAATCCCAGCATCAGGCAGGATGCAAGGAATTCAGGCAATAAAACGTACAGTAAGAATATTACTTATGCAACAGATGGAGAAGGAGAGAAAATTGGTTGTCAGCAATGAGGTACTCTTGGGTTAATAACAACATGGTAATGAAAGTTCAGAGTGCAGGACTTACATCAAAGCTTGCGGCAATATCTCAAGAAGACAGAGTGATGCTCGCAAATCACGGCATCAAATAGCATGTGAGTAATGTGAGAACAGTGCAGTTCAAACGTAACCTAGGACATAGGGCACAACAAAATGAGGACAACGATGGTGCGTGGGACTTGTGACCAGACGCTGCCAGTTGTACATACTGCACCAGAGAACTGTTTTGCTGCTAGGAGGATCCCTATTTGGGCTACTTGCTTGTTGCTCTGGTCTCCTGCTTGTTGGGCTGAGGGAAGGACTTCCTCTTTGCAAATCTGTCTGTTGCCTGCCTATGTGCCCTGTGTACACCCAGTGCTCTCCAGGGTCTGGGCAGCTTGTCCCGCCCCCAAACTGCTCCCCCCCTCAAACCCTCCTATCTGAAAGAAACACATAGTGATAGATTCCTTACCTTTTTCCCAGGCGTCAGACTAGATCCGGAAAGTTTTTGTCAGCAGTACCCCTGCGCGTCTGTAGGCGTTGTCGTGCAGCTCCACGTGCGTCGTTGACGTAGGTGGCGCTAACATGTTGCTGGAGCTACTTAGTCGCACCCATGCGCGCTGATGTCATTTTTCTTTTTCCGCGCCAGCAAGCGTAGATCCGGGAAGAACAAGTACCCCCAGTCACTTTTTGACTGAGTTTTTTCGAGGCCTTTTGTCTCAATTTCTTCGAGTTGATGGACTCCTGGTGTCGTAGGGATGCCCGGCTTTTAAAACTCTGGGGACTGTCACTGCATGATGTCGGTGACGGACCCACACCGCGTGAGTCTCTACTGCTTGGGGCGCGACCACGACTCCAAGTCGTGCCCCGACTACCAGGTCATGGCACCAAAGACTTTGCAGGAGCGGTCCTGAAAGTTGCTGGAAGTCCGGCAGTCTGCCCCATGCCGCTCAAGGTCCCGGTCCCATGGGAGGTCGAGGGACCGGTCGCGGGGCCGTCACCATCGTTCCTCTGGCTCTAAGTCTTCGCACTCTGGGTCAGGTAAGTCGAAGCATTCCAAAAAGAAGTCGAAGAAGCGTTGTCGCTCCTCGACTTCCACTCGCCTGTCACGCGACGCGATACCAAAGGGGATGATGGACGGAGCGCTTGAGCAAATCAAACACTCACCCCCAGTCAACTGATCTGGGTTTAATCCATCATCATTCTTTAGCTCACTCCACCACCCCAGTTCAGACAAGGCCATATGCAAATCAGTCTGACCCTGTGCCTCATGGGAACAGTCCAGCCCGAACTGCCAAGCCATGTCTTCCCTGGACCTGAAAAAAGCATCCTGGGACTGGTTTCGGGCTCATAAGGGCACAGGGTAAAGACTGATTTGCATATGGCTGGGTCCAAACTGGAATGGCATGGTGAGCAAAAAAACGATGGATTTAGGCCCAGATCTCTGTACTTGGGTGAATGTATGACATTGTTCTGCATTCTGTCCATCAATAGTTCTTTTTGCATTTGTCACCCCGAGTGGGAAGGGTATGCTCAGACGTGAGTCCCGTGCTCTCCATGCCACTGGAATCAAGCTATCCTGGATAAAGAGGGGTGAAACCCCAAAACCGTTCCTAGAATGCTTGTTTCCAGTCCAGAGAGGACGTGGCCTGGCAGTTCGGGCTGGACTGTTCCCATAGGGCACAGGGTCAAGACTGATTTGTATATGGCTGGGTCCAAACTGGAATGGCATGGTGAGCAAAAAAATTATGGAATACAGGCCCAGATCTCTGTACTGGGGTGAATGTATGACATTGTTCTGCATTCTATCCTACAATAATTCTCTTTGCATTTGTCACGCGACGCAGCTGAGGCTGCGGGTGATGCCACCCCCACGGCTCCGGCGGAGCCTGCGACATCGCCGCCGGCCTACCCACCCTTTCTGGGTCCGTCGGCGATGCTTGCTCAGGTGCAAGAGTTTCCTGCTGCCATGGCCCGACTCTTTGGGCCGTCTGGCCCTGCCGGTGCACCTACGGGCCCCGCAGGCCCGACTGGGGGTGCTGTCATTCCATCGCCGGCACCGCAGGACGTCCCGGGATCGGACCCCGGTCGATGCCGGTTGACCTTATAACACCTCCACCAATGTCGACCCCACCGGCACGTCTTCCGAAGTCACCCGCTCTTCGGGACGACGTCGACCCCAGTTTCAGCCTTGAACCGGACACGCCGATTCTGATGCCGATGGGGCCTTTTTTCCCCTATGTCCGTCGTCCTTATTTTCAGCCAGTTCCGCAGACTCCGGAGGAAGGGGAGGACAGTGTGATTATGATCCGGACTGGGTAGAGGATTTGGGGGATGCCAGTGGTCTTGACACCTCACCTGACCTTGGCATGCTGTCTAAACCTACCGTGGCTGCAGAGGAGGGAGCCAGTTATGCAGTGGTAGTATGTAGGGCAGCCAAGGCCCTCCACCTCGAACTCCCTACAGTGGCCATCAGGACTAACGTGTTGACAGAAGTGCTTCAGCCGGCAGCGACCTCTTCGGAGCCCTTGCTGCCTTTTAATGATGCACTTTCTGACGTTCTTTTGGGCATTTGGTCCAGGCCCAACATAGGGGCTCCTGTGGACCGCAACGTCGCCTGGCGCCATCGCCCGGCTCCTGGCGACCCCCTCTTTCTCTCCCAACACCCCACTCCAGAGAGCTTGGTTGTCCAAGCCTCTGCTTCCCAGAGCGCGTTCCCTTCCGCACCTCCGGATAGGGAATCCAAGAAGCTTGAGCAGCTTGGCAAGAAACTGTTTTCTTCTGTCAGCTTAGGGCTGCGGTCGCTGAACACTTGGGCCGTTTGTCCCACTCTCTGTGGGATACGGTTGTGCAGGTGCTGCCCAACAGTCCGGAGGAGGCACGGACAGTACTCTCCCAAGCTATAGCAGCTGGGAGAGATGCAGCAAAGTTCACTATTTGTTATGGGCTTAATTCCGCTGGGCAGGGTGATTTACACGAAGGTGTCGCTTCAGCGCCACGCCTGGCTGAGGACAATTAGCTTCTCAGGGGATGTCCAGAACACTTTGATGAACATGCCCTTTGATGGTATGCGCCTTTTTGGCAATAAGGCGGATAGTGCGTTGGAGCGTTTTAAGGACTTACGGGCTACGGCCAAGTCCTTGGGCCTGTCGGCCACTCACCCTCCTCCGCTTTTCGCTCCTTTCGTGGACCCGTTCGTTCCAGAGCCACAGGCCTGCGCAACAACATCCTCATCGCGGACGTGGAAACCGTCGAGGCAGTTCTGGAGGCCACCGCGCGGGTCAGTCCACCTCCATCCCCGCAGCATTCACTGCAAAGCCTTCCTAGTTCTACCTTTCAGGCCTATCAAACGCCAGTGGGCAGCAGAATTCACCATCATCTCCCCCACTGGCACAACATCACATCGGACAAGTGGGTGCTGAAAATTGTCCAAAGGGGCTACTCCCTCCCCTTTGAGACTTCCCCTCCAGCCATGCCACCTCAATACCACGGCATGTCGGGGGATCATCTTGCGCTTCTTCAGTAGGAAGTCACGGCCCTCTTGGCCAAGGGGGCCATCGAGCGCGTTCCTGGGCCAGAAGTAGGTCGTGGTTGATATTCCCACTACTTTCTGGTCCCCAAGAAGGACAAGGGTCTGCGTCCTATCTTAGACCTTCGGAACATCAGTTGTTTCCTCCGGAAGGAAAAGTTCAAGATGCTCACACTTGCTCAGGTCTTGTCTGCCCTGGACCCGCAAGATTGGATGGTAGCGTTGGACTTGCAGGACGCTTACCTTCCTGCTGGCCCACTGGCGTTACCTGCTGTTCATGGTAGGCCACGAGCACTTTCAGTTCACTGTGCTCCTTTTTGGCCTTCCGAGCACCCCTCGGGTGTTCACGAAAGTGATGATGGTGGTCGCAGCTCATCTGCGCAGATCAGGGGTCCCAGTCTTCCCCTATCTCGACGACTGGTTGTTGAAGGCGGGCTCGCCCCAAGCAGTTGTCTCCCCCCTCCAGACTACGGCTGACCTCCTGCATTTGCTGGGGTTCTCCATCAACGTGCCGAAGTCACACTAGATTCCGTCTCAGAAGCTCCTCTTCTTCGGAGCGGTTCTGGATTCGGCGCAGTTTCGGGTTTATCCTCCCGAGCAGCGACTCCGGGATATTCAGGCTATGATTCTGATCTTTCAGCCTCTATCCCGGGTTTCGTCAGGATGACCCTCCGGCTACTGGGCCTGATGGCCTCCTACATCCTTTTGGTGGATCATGCCAGATGGCATATGCGGGCTCTGCAGTGGGACCTGAAGTTCCAGTGGGCACAGCATCAGGGCAACCTGTCCGATCACGTCCAGCTCTCGGAGGGCACTGCACAACAATTGCCCAACCGGAACACAATGGTGAGGGACGCGTCCCTTCTGGGATGGGGCGGCCACATGGGAGAGGCGGAGATCAGAGGACTCTGGTCTCTGGCAGAGTCCCGGCTCCATATCAACCTTCTGGAGCTTCGGTCGATCCGACTTGGACTGAAAGCATTCCTTCCCTCTGTCAAGGCGAGAGTAGTGCAGGTGTCCACAGACAACACCACTGCCATGTGGTACTGCAACAAACAGGGCGGGGTGGGGTCATGGACCCTATGTCAGGAGGCTCTGCGTCTCTGGACATGGCTGGAACATCAGGGCATTTCCCTGGTGGTTCAACACCTTGCAGGTTCTCTGAACGCTAGGGCGGATGAACTCAGCCGCCGGTGCATGATGGATCACGAATGGTCACTGCACTCGGATGTGGCCCAAGGTCTCTTTAAGCAGTGGGTAGAACCTTGGTTAGATCTATTCGCCACCGAAGAGAACGTGCAATGTAATCAGTTCTGCGTGTTGGAATTTCCAAGGCGGCACTCGCTAGGTGACGCTTTTTGTCGCGAGTGGAGTTGCGGTCCACTATACCCCTTTCCGTCTATACCACTTCTACCCAGAGTGCTCAAGAAGATCAAGCGCGACCGGGCCCAAGTCATTCTTGTGGCTCCGGACTGGGCTCGAAGAGTATGGTATCCCGAGCTCCTCAGCATAGCTATCGATCCCCCAATCCGACTGCCTCTTCGGGAGGTCCTTCTGTCGCAGCAACAGGGGACAGTCTTCCACACTAACCTGTCCAGCTTCCACCTCCTTGCGTGGAGATTGAGCGGCGGCAGTTGACGTCTTTTGACCTGCCTCCCGAAGTTTGTGATGTAATCTTGGCAGCCAGGCGTCCCTCCACTAAGACGGTATACGCCTGCAGGTGGAATAAGCTTGTGGCATGGTGCACAGCAAAGGCTGTGGATCCCCTTTCTGCCCCCCTTTCAGAGGTCCTTCTATTCCTCCTTTCTTTGGCCCAGCAGGGCTCTGCTCTGGGCACTATCAAGGGCTATCTCTCGGCCATTTCAGCCTTTTTACGTCCTCCAGATCAGTGGGACTTGAACCTGGTTCTGACATATCTGATGTGTGGTCCCTTTGAGCCACTTCACCACTGTCGTCTTCGTCTTCTCACTTTAAAGATAGCTTTCCTGGTGGCCATCACCTCTTCCAGAAGAGTGACTGAGCTCCAGGCTCTTTCTTCTAAACCTCCTTTTCTCTCTGTCCATCCGGACAAAGTGGTTCTAAGAACTCGTCCATCTTTTTCCCAAAAGTTGTCACTGCCTTTCGTATTGGGCAGACCATCACTTTACCCACGTTCTTTCCTCCTCCGCATCTCTCAAATGAGGAAGAGAGGCTCCACCGTCTGGACCCAAAACATGCGCTCTCATTCTTCCTGAACTGCACACAACAATTCCGGGTAGATGACCAGCTCTTTGTTGGCTACGTGGGTGTCAAGAAAAGTCGGGCCGTGCACAAGCGGACCATCTCTCGGTGGTTTGTTCTGTGCATAAAAGCTTGTTATTCTTTGGATAAAAAGGAGCCTCCGATGGGGCCGTGCACTCATTCTACCAGGGCAACAGCAGCCACTACTGCTTTGGGACGTGGAGTTCCCTTGCATGACATCTGTCAGGCAGCTACGTGGGCCTCGCTGCACATGTTTACCAAGCATTATTGCCTGGACAGCCAAGTCCAGAGAGACGACTTCTTTGGCCGTTCTGTCCTCCAGGATTTTCTGATTTGATCTTGATTTGCAGACCCACCACCGGGGTTGGTATTGCTGGGGTATCTATTCTAAGGTAAGGAATCTTTCACCACGTGTTTCTTTCAGATGCACAAGTTACTTACCTTCGGTAACGATCTATCTGTAAGAAACATTAGTAGTGATAGATGTCTTACGTCCCCATTCATCCTCCCCGTTCTGCAAACTGATTTCTAAGGTTAAGGTCATCCCTTTCAGGGCCCTAGTTTCATGGCACCAGTGGTCAGTTTCTTGCATGGCTCTGCATTCCTGGTGCAGAAAGTCATGTACAGAACTGACGTCAGTGTGCGTGGGCGCGCCTAAGTAGCTCCAGCAACTCATCTCGGCGCCAACGACGCACACAGAGCCGCATGACGACGCCTACTGACGCTCAGGGTTACTGCTGACGAAAACTTTCTGGATCCAGTCTGACGCCTGGGGGTAATTCTAAGGTAAGGAATCTATCGCCACTAATGTTTCTTACGGCTATATCGTTACCGAAGGTAAGTAACTTGTACTTCGGGGCTCACTCGTGAGACGTTGACCTCCCCTCACCTTATTCTGTCCCGGCACTGTCAGAGGCCCTTCCACTGTCTTCTCTCGACATTGGTATGACACGGGATCGGCGTTGATTGACTTCTGGTGCAGAGCTAAAGCATGAGGGTTCAGTAAAACAGTTTTTGGAAGAAAATGAGGAAGCGGATGAACTTGTGCAGTCAGTGCCTGTGGATCCTCCTATGGTGGATAGTTGGATTTCTGATTCAGGTGAAGCAAGAGGGTTAGAGTCTTCCTCTGCTTCAGGCCTTCTTTCTCCTCCTCGCCTGGCCACAGAGAACAGCTCTTCTTTGGTAGACATGTTGAAATGGTGGATGTAGTTTTAGATTTGTCTCTTCCTTTGGTGACAAAGTCTACAGACCCCCTCATTAGAGTCCTTCACATAGGCCAATCAGGTGTGGAGCAGGTATTTCTCTCTTGTGAGGCGCTGCATGTTGTTTTGTTAGGGGCCTAGTCTAAACCAGATATTGGTGCTCCTGTGGACACTTTTATTGCCCACAAGCCCCTCACTGCCCCCACCAACTTGGATCATCTTTTACACCACCTGACACATTGCAGTTTCGTGGTGCAGGTTGCTATGACTTCTTATGATTTGGATTGTCTGCCTCATACTACGCTTGATAAGAGATTCTGGAGACAGAACTCTTGTGGAAAGCTTATTTTCTCTGCCACCAGTGCAGCTTAACGTTCCATTAACACAACTTGCGTCCTTGAATGTTTTTCTAATGCCTTATGTGATTTGTTGGCACAGCTGTTGCCATTGCTCCCGGATGCGAATCGAAACGATCTGGCCCAGTTGATTTCGGATGGACAGCAGGCTTCTAAATTAATCATTCAGTGTGGGATGAACACCATTGATTCGGTTGGCCGTGCCATGGCTTCTTTTGTGGCATTGCACGGATTGACTTTGCTTCGTACTACTGGGGTTTCTGAGGCATTCTAATCTAATGACATGCCTTTTGATGGCCTCCATTTATTTGGCACCCATGCTGATGCTGCTTTGTGCTGTTTTTAGAAAGTAGAGGTAATGCAGACACTAAGCTCTGTTTCCCTCCTCTCAACCCTCATTGTTATTGTACAGCTGAGTTAGTCATGTTCAGCTTGTTATTCTGTGTTGTCACCGACTCACATCATTGTTTTGTTATGCCGTTTGGAGGGCCCAGGTTTGGGTCAGCTCCAAATAGCCTATCACTTGGAGTGGTTTTCCTGTTTCTGCAGGTCTTATTCTTCTTTGTATTTACACTGTCAACAACAGGTTGTCTTTCTTTGTGACCTTTAATGGGTGTACTACCTATTGAATAGGGTTTTCTGTTATCTCTGCTGAAGGGCTCATCGCCCAAGAGATCTTTTTTCAATCGTATTTCTTTCTTGAAGGAGATTGATTATCTGTGTTACCTGCTCTTAGGGGCACTTGCAGAAGGCATATTGCCATTCTTTCTACTAATTTGCTATCCCTTATGAGATGTTGTGGCTTCTTTATCCCTTGGTGAGGCTTAAGTACTGTTTGTTGAGTTGCCGAATCTGGTGCATAGTTGGCCTGTCTTGATTCTTAAAATTTCCCACTGGAGCAGTGGAACGTCTGGTAGGGTCTCTACTCGGCAATTCACGTTCTGGGCCTGACCAGTGATTTCCATTAAGACTCCTTTTTTCTTGTGTGTCCCTCTTTTCTTTCGGCGACCTTTCTCGCCTTTCTTCAGTAGCTTAAGGAGTGTTACTCCTTCTATTCTGTTTTCGTCTTGCTGGTTTATTCCACATTCTTTATTTGTGTAGTTGTGCATGAGAGTCTCAGACTCTTTCTCTTTCTTTTTACAACCAACCTTGTGTCCTTGTACTGACCCTTTCTGTCGGGTCATGAGTACAATTGTTGCATATATGTGACATTGTTTTCTTTTGCTGCCTCTATTTTGCATGGTATCAAGGTGTTTACATTTCTCTTCTCCCACCATGCTCCGTCTGTAGGTTAATGGCTTCATCCATCTGTATATGGACACTACTGGTTGCTAACCAATGGTTCTGTGTAGGAAAGTAGGATCTGCTTTCATGGTTACCCCCACATTTGCTGGTGTTATTCTGTTTTCTCACTAGTCTGACTGGGATCCTGCTAATCAGGGATGTGGCATTCCATGTACTGAGGAGCTCCCTTAGAGTTCCCCCCTATATTCCCTGTACCAGTCTTTCAGGGTCTAACAGCAAGCTTGTGCTGCTGCCGACCACAGACACGATTCTGCCCTCCTGCTGCTGAGCTGAGTTTGAGCAGGGGAAGGTAGAACAATAGGTTTCCTGTCACCGTGAGGTGTGACCACCTCCCAGACAGGACTTAGTGTATTGGGCTGGGGAGGGGTCGCTTGCCAGCGCCACCAGACTGCTTTAAAGGACACATTTGGCTCCCTCCTTGCATACTCCAGTTTGAGCGAGTTCAGGGAGCCATTGGGTCCTGCTCTGGTACTAAACTGGACAAAAGACATGGGAGTATCCTCCCCTCTGTCCAGACCCTCCTCTGGGAGGCATGCTTGAATCGTCCCAACTCTTTCCCTATGGTACTTAAGGGCTTACCTGTGGGTGTCTCTTCAGATTCGTCGTGGGGCAAGATTGAAATCTGAAACCACTTCGCCTTCAACCATCTTGGCACCTTGGACTTCGCCTGAAAGCGAAAATGCATCAAGGAAGACTCCTGCTGCTCCTGATCTCGTTGTCCTGCCCGTCTTCTGCATTGCCTGTGTTTCATCCAGGTTCTTCTCCATGCTTCTGGGCATCAGACACCCGAAGTAATTTCGATTGGAGTGAAGGAGTCATTCCCCTGCATCTGCAGGCACTGCAACCAAGCTGAACAGTCTGCAGTGCCTGACTTCCTTCGGACTACGAAAGGCTCAGCAACGCAGGTGGTGGTTCTACAACTCCCTCGAAACCTGCACTGTCTCAGTAAGTTTGGGGCCAGTATCCCTCTTCGGAACAGCTGAAACAGAACCCCTGTGCACCGCGTCGACTTGCCGTTGCCACGGCTTGTTGACTCTGTCCTCCAGAGATCTTCGGGCTACAAGAAACTCCAGCATCTCTTCCTGCCAAGGTCTACGTCCTCACTGCAACCTCTGCACCGTGGGCCTGCATCTTTGGTGAGCTGCTCGAGGTACTCTTGCGACTCCTGTGCCTTGGGGGTCTTCTTTTGCTTCAGTCGCTCCCCTGCTTGCTCGGGGCCTACTCTGACTCTCCTACACTTGGTGAGTCCCTCTGACCTTGCGGTCCCAACGCTGCACCTTTTTTGTTTACCACATCTGTTGCTACTGCCAAAGCTTGTTGGTGCTCCTGCCAGACAACAATCCCCTGGTTCTGGACTTCCAGCATGGGCCAGCAACTGAAAGGCTCCTGGTCTTCCACTGCATTGCCTGGTCCTCTTAGCTGCAGCGACAAGGTCACTGTCATCATTCTGGCATCTTCCGTCGTTGGTGGTCATTGATCTTCCATGCTTCCTGGTCACTTCAGAGTGGCATAGATTCTGCCCCTTCTGCTTGCAGGTCCTCCTCTTCTAAAATCCATCCTTGGATTCCACCGGACTCTTTTAACTTCTTCGCCAGTGGCATCTTTACTGAATCCCTTCATTGCTGTCTACGGCAGTTTCCAATGTCACTTGGCATCTATGCACCCGGCTTCCCTGGTTTGCTATCCTGGTTCCTGGAGTATCCACGAGTAAGGTGACTCTTCAACCTTTAATCTTCCCCGTGGTTTCTTCAGGATTCACTGGGAAGGGTCCTTCTTCTTTAAAACTGCAACTGTAACTTCCCCATTGACTTGCATTTAGTAAGCAGCTGTGTTTCCACTCTGCACAGACCCTCCATGGGGTTCCTGGGTAATTACCTCGGGTGGTTCCTTGGGTCCCCAGCTCTACTGAGTCTTTTGGTCCAAGTCCTGACTTCGGTCGCAGTTCGCATTCCACTCTTTTTCTCTCTCTGGCGGTGGTGCTGTGGTATTTAATTCTAAGGTAAGGAATCTGCAGCTTTGTGTTTCTTTCAGATGGACAAGTTACTTACCTTCGGTAACAACTTATCTGGTAGAGACCGTGTCTAGCCGCAGATACCTTACTGCCCCACGCATCCTCCCCGTTCTGCAAACTGTTTTCTTCTTACCTACAAGATCCGTTTCTTGAAGTTATTTTATAGTACATTACTACTTGTGGTGGTTAATTCATTATACAGTACGTCACCACTTGTAGCGGTTAATTCAAAGATGTATCTATCTTTTTGGCATGTTGTTTCCATAACCAGTTTCTATGGTGGTCTTAGTCATGGAAGAAAGTGACGTCCGGGCATCAGGGAAGGGCTTATATGAGCTCCGTCTGCATCCCGTCCGGTGGACAACTTCACTACGGAGTCGCATGAGGCTCTCAACCGATGCGCAGAGGTTCTGCTGGAAAAAATTTCCAGATCCAGTCTGGCACCTGGGGAGAATTCTAGGGTAAGGAATCTGCGGCTAGACTATGTTCTACCAGATAAGGGGTTACAGAACGTAAGTAACTTGTCTGTTGCTCAAATGCTTTACACTTTGCCTCTGATGATAAGCCTGCTTCTCTGTGCCAAGCTACCAGAGATTGAGCACAGGTTATCTTTGGTGTGTAACTTACTTGCAGTGACTAGAGTGGTGGGTTCTGCCTGGCTTAGGTGTATGCTCTAGTCCACCAGAAAACCAATTTCTAACATACCCCTTTTGAACAACACCAAATAAATGTGCCTCTCAAGGTAGACATTGCAACTGTTAAATCACCTTTTACCTCTTTTGACCTATTTCTGAGCTAACTGCTTGCCACTGAAATCTTTCAATTGGTAAATCTAGAGTCAATTTGCTAAATGCAAATGTGCAGTAATCCACACACTAGCCTTATTACATTTTTGTTAATATTAAAATGAAGATCTAGCTAAAGAGCAGATCGAATTATTTATTAATTTAGTTTTAAAAAGCCATTTCAGCAACCGAGTTAGCACTAGCATCTAAGTTCTTCTTGACTCGGGTTATGTAGCAGTTTGCAGTGCATCAGGGCGGGTATGGATAAAGTGTACCAGCTCACATATGTACACAATTTATAATCATTTTTGTATTTTTTTTTTTTACAGGCTGGATCCATGTTTTAAGGCCTAATCTTAAACATTTCAATTTTTTTGCTTCCTGCTTTCAGTTAGTGGAATAAAGTGAAATCAGGGGCCATATTACACTTAGGGCGCACAGTTTCCGTTTGCGCTACTGCACAATTTAACTACTTGTACCAGGCACAAACAGGGATAGTGATCTCTGTTGCATATAATGCGATGTACTCAGGGTGGCTGCAAACATGAGGCTGACTTGGGGGCAGCACATTAGTGACTGGTGGAGTAGCTCTTTAAAGCTGCAGCTCTGTCTTTCTAAGTGTAAGTGACACTCGCCCTGAACTTCAAAGGGTGGAGCTCTGAATTCCCGCAGACAGGGGCAGTGAATGACATCCCCTTGCACCCACCTGCAAGAGAATATCTAGAGGGAACTACAGGACACAATTTCTAAGGGAAACCTTTGGGGACAATTTGACAGTGTGCTACTTTTTTTTCATGCAGAGTCAGTTTGCCTCCCGCTGGCCTCTTTGCTTCTGTGCCTGTGTCCATAATACGGTGCAGAGGCAGTGTTTCCAGCATTAGCATGGGGCTAGTGAGAGAACATCTCCTTAAAATAGCACTAGTGCTATTTGTGCGCCAGTGCTATCAGTATTACACACAGGTTAGCACTTACTGGGCCATTCTCTATAAATGATTATGAATTAATATAACGCTCAATGGAGTATGGTAAATGATACTTTATTGCCAACACTTTCTGGTCACCAGAGTGCTCACACTGAAGACTCTAAGTAGCCACCTAACTAGTGGTTAGTGAGTTATCGCCGTTCAAGGATTCCAGTTTCATAAAACATTATCTCTCTAATGAAGCAAGTAATATTTTACTTTAGTCTTATTAATTTGACTCCCTCTTTTGGGTTACGCATTTTTTCCCAGCGTAATGAATCTTCTGAGATTTACTATGAATTTTCTCCAGGCCTTCTAACGCACAGTTACGTCATCATTATAATTCAGTAATGCGTACACAAGATGGTGACTGCTCTCCCTCTATGAATTGCTTCTTTATTGGTAGCCTTCAAATGTCAGACCGTGAAATGCCGGTATTACTACAGGTTTCACTGTTCAGATCAGGTCCAGTCAGAATCAAACGTTTACCAGTCAGGTGACATAGACTCTTTTGATACTTGATCCAGCAGGGTGGACATTTTTAGTGTTTGATTTAAAATGATGTAAATGACACAAAACTCTTTTTAAAAGGCCTTTATGGATTTATGCTTCGCTACAAACTTAATAGTGAAATTGTGAACATATATAAATTTGCCTTGCAACACAGGGCTGTGAAGCTAAGGCAAATAAGAAAAATTGAATCGTCATATTCCAGATTCAGTTTTACTGAGTTCCTCCCACTTTACGTCTGGTACTCTTGCATGCATTTTACACTTTCCCAAATCTGGGAATTATGCCACTCACTGGACAGTACTAGTTCATGTGCTTCAAAGCGTGTATGTCCCGGAAATGCATGCTTGGTACTTCCATGTACTACTGAGCACATCGAGAAAGCCCTGTGCCTGCCATTGATTATCTTTTTCCAATGGGCCAATATGGACACAAACTGCTCCCTATACATTTTTCATTTAGGTCCCTGAAGTGGAGCTTTTTGTAATCGTTTTCAGTGTGATATTGTTTTGTATTTATTTATCTTCTTTTCCTATGTATTTTTTTAAAGTCCCTTATTTCAGCAGTTGTCTTTTTTTTTCCCTCAGAATACTCGAAAGCCAGTATACAGGTTCAGGAGGAGTCTTCTCTTGTCTGACCATCACAATTCTATGTCATCTATCTTTGATGCAGGATGCCGCAGTCTACCCGAAAAATATTGCTGGGTGGGGAATGGCTATCGATAATGGATGGCATTGTACCTCCTTTACCTAAAAATGCTATCTTGGGCTCTCTGTACTCTACAGTGGCGTGACTACTTGCCAATTAAGCTGTATGTAGTTTAGCTACCTAGCTACCATGTTAAAAAAGATAGATAGCTTCTTCATCGAGGATGCCTCAATGGCTTTCATAGCTAACCCTTTGAACTTGGGAGAGCATGGGATTTTACTCACTTTGCTTCTTGGTCCCCAATTAAAACTGAGGGCTGAGGCCTAACTGGGATCTTCACTTTCTGAAACTGTTCATATGAAAGGCAAAGTTCAAGAAGCTGTCTCAGATCCAGGTCTTGTTGGCTTTAAACCTGTGAAATATGTTAGTGTCCTGGATCTACGTTTATCTCTCATTTTTCACGCCTGAAGGCAATACCTTAAGTTCAATGTGGGTTCTCATCCCTGCCCTTCCATTCGGACTGACAGCAGTCTGACAGTCTTTACTTGCTGTAATAGGACAAGTGGCAGGTGAATGCAGACTTCCTGAAGCTGCTCCACAAATAATGGGCAATTACACTTCTCCATGACATGGGTTTGGCTATAAACATCCAGAAGTCTCACATGCAGAGGCTGATCTTTATTCGGGCAGTGCTTCGCCTATCCCTTATGAAGACTTTCCTTCCTCCTCAGCAGATAGTGGATATTCTGGCAATGATTCTAATGTCTCACTCAAGCACCTGGTTCTGCAGGTTTGCTGGGCTTCATAGCCTTGTGCATTCTATTAGTGTTCCTTATGCCAGGTAGCAGATGAGAGCCCTCTTGTGGTGTCAAATGAGACCAAAGTTACAACACCAAGGAATTCTCTTGCCTCGGTGATGGATCTTCCAGTCAGTGCATCAGGATCTGCCCTATTGGATGAATCCCCTCCAATCTTTTGAGAGGTCTCCTGTTCAACCCCTTAACAGGCTAAGGCTACTCTGGTTATAAATGTCCTCCTCACTGGGCTGAGGTGCTCCTCTGGGTGTGAGCTGCAGAATGTCTGTCTTACCATGAAGGCATTTACCCCTTTCTCCTCAGGGAGCAGCATCCACACTCTGTCAAAACAACACCATTGTGCATTTTAGCAACAAATAGGGCAGTGTGGGGTCCCGGACCCTGTTATGGAAAGCAATTCACTTGTGGGTGTAGCAGCGAGAAGTCTTTTCACTAGTGGCTCATCTCGCAGTCAACGTGAGAGCATATGACTTCATTCTTTGCTCCCTGAAGGACCACAATTGGTGAAAGCGCCATCAGTTCTGTGTCCTACACTTTCAACAGGATGGTTCCCTGTGAGATGTTTTCAGGGTCAACTGGTCTAAAACATTACCTCTAAACCCTCTCCTTTCCAGGGTACTACACCAACTGTGGGAGGACTTGGCGCCTCCAACTCTGATTGCCTCTGACTGGACAGGGAGGATCTGGTACTCCAATAAGTTGACACTCAGTACTTGGCCACCTCTTCCCTCCTACACAGAGCTGACCTTTTCTTTCCGTAGGATATTCTTGTTGTCCACCCCAATTCCAGACACTGTGCTGCACACATGGAGATTGAGTGTTGCTTGCTAAACTCCTTTGCTTTCCTGATGAGGTTGCAGATGTCATCTTGACATCCAGGAAGCCTGTTAAAATATGCATCTACGCAGCCTTTGGTCATAGTTTGTTCAGTGATGTGAATCTGAAGGCATTAATCCTTTTAAATCTTGCCTGTACTATGTTTTGAGGTTTGCTCTGTCCCTTGCACTGCAAGTTCTGGTGGTGGATATAGTCAAAAGCTAGCTATCTGGGTTGCATCTACCTCACCAGTTTTCTCTTTTTCAGTTGTCCCTTGAGGCACAGTTTCTAAAAGGTTTGCTTACTTGTTTCCTTCCACTCCTTTATTGTTCCCAGTGGGATTTGATTCTTGTATTGTCTTCTTTACTGCATTCTCCGCTAGCAAATGCACAGTTGACAGGTTCAACTTCTAAAAACTGTTCCGTCTGATAGAGACATCTAGTCGCACATTCCTTAACTTGTGAATTCTCCCCAGCAGTATCTCTGCACGCCGGGGAACGGCGTCGTACAGCTCTGTGATGACTTCGACTCTGGTTCTGACATTAGTGAAGCCATATAAGTTCCCTCCGGTGCGCGGATGTCAGTTTCTTCTTTTCTGCGCTGTAATGCAGATCCGGAGAAGCGTATTTCTGGACGTTTTTCAGCCTGCTGTGACAATTTTTTTTCAATTGAAACAGTATGCCAGCTTTCTAGGCCTTCTCGGTTGAAATCCTGTGGTCCTTGGGCTCGGCCAATGTCGGGTACGGCTTCTTATTCCATATGCATTTGGTGCTTGGGTGAGCACCACGATGCTGAAGAATGAAACGCCTGTCAATTGGTGAAACCAAAGGCGTTACGGAAGTGATGGTAAAAGCTCCTGACGGCACAGTTGTCGGTCGAATGCGGATCAGCAATTGAGCCGCTCCAAAGGCAAGTCTCGTGGGTTTCGCTCTCCATCTAGTGAACGGAGGAAGCGGTCCATGTCCCCGTCCACATCCCAAATAGCGTCGTCATAAGCAATTGAAGTTGCAGTATTCCAGGGCTTCTTAGTCTTACAACGTGGATTCAAGCGGCTCCTCGTGACGTCGTGTTGAGGACTCCGTACAAGAGTCGCTCCCGTGCTTCCCAACTTTTTCTGTAGCTAGAGGGACTTGGGCCCCGATGAAAGAGTATCACAATGCTCTTCATGTCTTCAGGCCCCAAGGAGATGCTGGGTGAAAGGACTGCATCGTCGCCGATGGGTCCAGCCTCGGCAGCAGTTAGGCCCTTGGACACAGTGACATCGGTGCACAGCCCTCCAGACCTGTGGCGTCGACTGACTCTGGAACAACCTTTGATTGTTCCTCCAGAATGTTTGGATGGCACTGGAGGGCTCCGAACTGGAGTCAGTGCACAAACCCACTGAGAGTTTTAATGCGTCGACATCCCGTTGGTTCGTTTTGTGGTCGCCCTTCCACTTTCTCATCCTGGAGTTCAATACGGCGCTGTGTCGGCGTTGATCAACATATTTTATGGAGCTGATAGTTCAGGATTCTTTGGGTGAACAATTTGTGAAAGGAAATGAGAAAGGAGTTCCTTTTGTGCATCCAAGAGCATACAGATCCATCCTATGATGGATAGCTGGATTTCTTAATTGGGCGAAACAAGCAGGTTTGCATCATCCCCAGCCTCTAGCCTTCTATCTCCTCCTGGCCCTGCCACGGAAGCCAGCTCTTCCTTGGCAGATATGTTAAAAAGGATGGCTTATGTTCTACATTTGACTCTGCCTTCGGTAAAGAAATCTACAGACCCCCCTCATTGAGGTTCTTCATCCAAGTCATTCAGGGACTGAGCCAGTGCTACCCTTTTGTGAGGCATTAAATAATATTATACTGGGGGCATGGACTAGACCTGAAACTGGTGCTCCTCTGGACCTTACTATTTACCTCAAGCACTGCCCTGCCCCCGATGACCCTGCTTGTCTTCTTCGTCAACCAACACACTACAGTTTTGTGGTTCAGGTCACTACGGCTTCCCAAAATTTGGATAGTATTCCTCATACTCCGGTGACAAAGATTCCGAAAACAAGACTCTTGTGGAAGACATATGTTCTCTTTCACCAGTGCGGAGTTACGTTCCATTAACACAAGTAGCGTCCTTGGACGTTTTTCACATTCCTTATGGGATTCATTGTTGCAATTATTGCCAATTCCGGAGGCTAATAGGACGAACTGGGTCAGTTGATTTTGGATGGGCAACAGGCGGCTGCAGGTTAATCATTAGGTGTGGAAGGGACACCACTGATTCGAGTGGTTGAGCCACAGTGTCTTCTGTGGCGTTACGCTGGCAAGGTAGTCCTGTCCGCTTTAACTGACATGCTATTTGATGGCGTTCATTTCTTTGGTATCCATGCAAATGCCGCTTTGATCTGAAAGAGACACGTTAGAGATAGATTCCCTACCTTAGAATATCCCCAGGCGTCAGACTGGATCCGGAAAGTTTCGCTTAGCAGTACCCCTGCGTGTCAGTAGGTGGCGTCGTGCAGCTACGTGTTAGTCACTGGCGTTGTAAGCATCAAGATGACGCCACGGAGAGCCACCCATGCGCGCTGACGTCAGTTCTTTCTTTTTCCGTGCCAACAAGCGCAGATCCGGATTGAGCACGTACCTTAGTCACTTTTTGACTACTATTTTGAGACTTTTTGTCTCCTCTCTTTCTCCTGGTGCACGTAGGGATGCCCGGCTTCAAATCCTGTGGGTCCTGCCGCCGGAATATGTCGGTGGCAGACCCCCACGATGTTTTCCTCTACTGCCTGGAGACTACCCACGACTGCCGGGATTGGCGAGCCATGGCCCCCAAGACCTTGCGGGAGAGGCGTAGGAAGTTGCAGGAGGTCCGGCATTCGTCACGCTGCCGCTCCGGGTCCAGGGACCGTTCCCGGGACCGCTCGCGGGACCGGAGACATCGCTCCTCAGGCTCCTAGTCTTCGCCTTCGGATTCCGGTAAGCGACGCCATAAAAAAAAGTTGAAGAAGCGTGTTCGCTCTCCGATGTTCCCCCGTCGCTCCCCGGAGGCGGACGAGGGGAACAGGGGCTTTGCCCCGGTGGCTTCCCTGGAGCCTGGGAGTCCTGCGGCCTACCCGCCATGCCCGGGTCTGTCGGCGACTCCCAAACAGGTGCAAGAATTCCTTGCTACCATAGACCGTCTATTTAGGCCTTGGGCTTCCGCCGGCGCGCCTTCGGGCCCTGCGGTCCCGTGTCCAGATCCTGTTGGCCTGGCGGCTCCGCCACCGGTGCCAGCCCTGGCACCACAGGATCCAGCGGCTCCGGCGCCATGAGGTACGGCATTGCCGGCTCCGGCCCCGCCCTCGGCTCCACACTGGGTGCCGTTTATTCCTCCCTTGCCCCGATTCCAGGACCATTGTGTCCCGGCTTGGTATTCGCATTGGGAGCCGGCGCCGGTCCGACCCAGGCCGGCGCCGTTCCCGACGCCGTTCGTCCCTTCTCCAGCTTTGCCGCTGCGACTGGCCCCTTCTATGCCAGAGGCAGACAAAGACTGGGAAGGGTCCGAGGACCCCCTTGCCTTGCAATGTGACTCTGAGCAGGATTGGGTGGACGACTTTTAGAAGGCAGGCGACCTTGATGTCTCCTCAGACCCGGGGTTCGCCTCCCCCCGCCTACGATGGAGGAAGGTGCCTCCTACACGATGGTCCTCCGTCGGGCGGTTGAGGCCCTTAATCTTGACCTCCCCACAGTGGCCCTCAAGACCAACCTCCTCACCGAGGTGCTCCAGACGGCGTCTACTTCATCAGAGCCGTTGCTTCCCTTCAATGACTCCCTTACTGATGTCCTCTTGGGCACTTGGTCGAGGCCGGCCACGGGGGCCCTGGTGGATAAAAACGTCGCCAGGTGCCACCGACCGGTGCCCGGTGACCCCGCCTTCTTGACTACTCACCCTACGCCTGAGAGCCTGGTCATTCAGGCCTCGACGTCGCAGATTGCTTTTCCCTACGGCCCCGACAGATAAGGACTCTAAACGGCTGGACCAGTTTGGGAAGCGGTTGTTCTCTTCAGCCAGCTTAGGGCTGCGGTTGGTGAACACCGCCTGCTTGTTGGGCCGCTACTCCCACGAGGTGTGGGATGCGGTTGCTCAGGTGTTGCCTCAGTATCCTGAGGTGGTGCAGGCTGTCCTTTCTCAGGCAATTGCTAAGGGTAAGGATGCGGCTAAGTTCGCCATTCAGTGTGGGTTGGACACCGCTGACTCATTGGGCAGGGCGATTTCTACAACTGTGCCGTTGCGACGTCACGCCTGGTTGTGTTCGACTGGGTTTTCGCCTGATGTTCAAAGCTTGCTCATGGACATGCCCTTTGATGGCACTCGCCTGTTTGGCGACAAGGCTGACAGTGCCCTTGAGCGCTTTAAGGTTTCGCGGGCTACGGCCAAGTCCTTGGGCCTTTCTACTAAGAGTTTGGCCTCTCCTGGTTTTCGTTCCTTTCGGGGCCAGGTAGAGACAGTCAGGCGCGCCCGTCCCCTAAGCCTGGGCAGAACCAGCCCCAGCACGGCTGGGGTTGCGGTTTCCGCAAGGGCGGTCGGGGAACCAGTGTGCGGTTCCATCCACCTCCACCCCGCTGCTTCTGCCCCCAAACCTTCCTAATCTCAGCTTCGGGGAGCACCCCACGCCGGTGGGTGGCAGGATCCGCCACTACCTCCCTCACTAGCGCGAGATTACATCAGACAGATGGGTGCTGCAGATAATCTGCCACGGGTACTCCCTTCCCTTTCAGTCCTCCCCTCCTGCCATGCCACCTCGGTGCCACCGCATGTCGGGTGATCACTTGGCTCTTTTCCGACAGGAACTCATGGGCCTCTTGGCCAAGGGGGCCATCGAGTGCGTTCCTGGGACGGAAGTAGGGAGTGGTTGTTATTCCCATTTCTTTCTGGTCCCCAAGAAGGACAAAGGGGGTCTGCGTCCTATCTTGGACCTCCGGGACGTCAATCGCTTCCTCCAGAAGGAGAAGTTCAAAATGCTAACTCAGGTCTTGGCTGCCCTCGACCCTGGAGACTGGATGGTAGCGTTGGACTTGCAGGACGCATATTTTCACATTTCCGTCCTGCCGGCGTTACCTGCGGTTCACGGTAGGCCAGGAGCATTTTCAGTTTGACGTGCTCCCCTTCTGCCTTACCAGCGCCCCTCGGGTGTTCACGAAAGTGATGGCGGTGGTTGCAACTTATCTGCGCAGGTCGGGGGTGTCAGTCTTCCCCTATCTCGATGACTGGTTGTTGAAGGCGGGCTCGCCCCAGGCAATCATCCACCACTTTCAGACTATGGCCGACCCCCTGCATTTGCTGGGGTCTCCATCAACGTGCCGAAGTTGCACCTGAGTCCCTCTCAGAGACTCCCCTTCATCGGGCGGTTCTGGATTCGACGCGGTTTCGGGTTTATCCTCCTGAGCAGCAAGTCCGGGATATTCAGGCGCTGATTCCGACCTTTCAGCCTCTGTCCCGGGTTTCAGTCAGGGTGACCCTCCGGCTCCTGGGCCTGAGGGCCTCCTGCATCCTGCTCGTACCACATGCCAGATGGCATATGCGAGCTCTGCAGTGGGACCTGAAGTTCCAGTGGGCGCAGCATCAGGGCAACCTGTCCGATCATGTCCAGATCTCGGAGGGCACTGCACGACAACTGCAGTGGTGGCTCGCAAATCACGATTGGGTCAATGGCAGATCCCTCTCCCTTCCCCAACCGGAGCGCACAGTGGTGACGGATGCGTCCCTCCTGGGATGGGGTGGCCACTTGGGAGAGGCGGAGATCAGAGGACTCTGGTCTCCGGCGGAGTCCCGGCTCCATATCAATCTGCTGGAGCTTCGGGCGATCCGACTGGCACTGAAGGCATTCCTTCCCTCTGTCTGGGGAAGTGTGGTGTAGGTGTTCACGGACAACACCACCACCATGTGGTATTCCAACAAATAAGGCTGGGTGGGTCCTGGACCCTATGTCAGGAGGCTCTGTGCCTCTGGACATGGCTGGAACATAAGGGAATTCATTACCTTGGTGGTTCAACACCTGGCAGGTTCTCTGAATGCTATGGCGGACAAACTCAGCCGCCGGTGCTCGATGGATCACAAATGGCGTCTGCACTCGGACGTGGCGCAAGGTCTCTTTCAGCAGTGGGGAGGGCCTTGGTTAGATCTATTCGCCACCGAAGAGAACGCGCCATGTCATCAGTTCTGCGCATTGGAATTTCCAAGGCGGCACTTGCTCGGCGACGCTTTTCGTCGCGAGTGGAGTTGCGGTTTGTTGTACGCCTTTCCGCCTATACCACTTCTACCCAGAGTGCTGAAGAAGATTCGGCGCACCCGGGCCCAAGTCATCCTTGTGGCTCCGGATTGGGCACGAAGATACTGGTATCCTGATCCGTCTGTCTCTTCGGGAGGATCTTCTGCCGCAGCAGCAGAGGACGGTCCTTCATCCGAACCTGTCTAGCCTCCACCTCCATGTGTGGAGATTGAGCGGCGACAGTTGATAGCTTTCGATCTTCCTCCCGAAGTCTGTGATGTCCATCCACTAAAATGGTATACGCCTGTCGGTGGACCAAATTTGTGGCATAGTGCACAGCGAAGGCTGTGGATCCCCTTTCTGCCACTCTTTCAGAAGTTCTTCTGTTCCTGCTTTCCTTGGGCCGGCAGGGCTCTGCTCTGGGCACTCTTAAAGGTTATCTTTCTGCAATCTCCGCCTTTTTCCGGCTTCCTGATCAGCCTTCTCTTTTTAACCCCTTCGCTGCGGCGGGAATTCCGCCGCAGCGCTGGGGGGGGTTTGGTGGCAGCGCGGCGGCGCTGTGCTCATGACGGAGTGGTTCCGTCATGACTCCGCCCACTACGCTAATCGCCCGCACAGGCGGGGAATCAGCGCAGCGTGGGAGGAGCGGCGGCCAACGGCCGCAGCATGACGGAACCACTCCGTCATGAGCACACGGCACCCGTGGCTCATGAGGGAGTGGCTCCGTCATGAGCGCTGAAGGAGTTCAGTCTCCGGTTGTTAACAGTTTCCTTAAATGCATTACGCACACGTTTCCTCCCGTGCCGTTCATCATGCCTCAATGGGACTTGAATCTTGTTTTGACCTATCTGATGTGCGCTCCTTTTGAGGCCCTTCACACCTGTCCTCTGCGTCTTCTCACTCTTAAGACGGCTTTCCTGGTAGCGATCACCTCTGCCAGAAGAGTGAGTGAGCTCCAGGCTCTTTTTTCCAAACCTCCTTTCCTTTCCGTTCATCCGGACAAGGTGGTTTTAAGGATCCGTCCTTCTTTCTTGCCAAAGGTTGTCACGCCCTTCCACATCGGGCAGACCATCACTTTGCCCACCTTCTTTCAGCCTCCTTCAAGGTAGGAGGAAAGGCTCCATCGTCTGGACCTGAAACGTACGCTTGCGTTCTATCTGCAGCGTACACATCAGTTCCGGGTGGATGACCAGCTCTTTGTTGGCTACGTGAGTGCCAAAAAAGGTCGGAACCATCTCGCGATGGGTCGTTATGTGCATCAAAGCATGCTACTCCTTGGCTAAGAAGGAGCCTCCTGTGGGGCTGCGTGCCCATTCTACCAGGGCAACTGCAGGCACTACTGCCTTGGGACGCGGCGTTCCCTTGCAGGACATTTGTCAGGCAGCTACATGGGCCTCGCTGCACACGTTTACCAAGCATTACTGCCTTGACAGTCGAGTTCGGAGAGACGGCTTCTTTGGCCGTTCTCTTCTCCGTGACTTTCTGGTGTAATTTGTTTGCAGACCCACCACCAGGTTGTTATTGCTGGGGTATCTATTCTAAGGTAAGGAATCTATCACTAACGTGTCTCTTTCAGATGCACAAGTTGCTACTTGTGTAACAATATATCTGTAAGAGACATTAGTTAGTGATAGATTCCTTACATCTCCACCCATCCTCCCCGTTCTGCGAACTGGTTACTAGGGTTAAGGACATCCCTCTTAGGGCCCTAGTTTTCTGCACCAATGGTCAGTATCTTGCATGGCTCTGCATTCCTGGCGCGGAAAGTCGTGCACAGAACTGACGTCAGCGCGCATGGGTGGCACCTAAGTGGTCTCCATGGCATCATCTCGGCGCTTACGATGCCAGTGACGGACGCGGAGCCGCACGACGCCACCTACTGACGCGCAGGTGTACTGCTAAGCAAAACTTTACGGATCCAGTCTGATGCCTGGGGATATTCTAAGGTAAGGAATCTATCGCTAACTAATGTCTCTTACAGAGATATCGTTATACAAGTAGTAACTTGTGCTTTAGGTTTAGGGACTTCGGGGTGGTTCAGACCCTTAGCCCTGTTCCCTTCTTTCTACTGTTGCTGTACCTTAGGGGAAATGTTCCTGTGTTGAAGGCTTCTCTTGATTTGTCATTTGGCTCATAACCTCATTATGGTGTGCTTTTTTGCAGGGTAATGTCACCAGATATGGTGTTCGTGCCTTTTTTTTTTTAGGAGTATTCATGCTGTCAATGACAGGTTGTCTTTCTGTGAGACCCTACATGGGTTTTTTCCTAACTGTAGTTAGGTTTTTCGGTTTCTCTGCTGAGGAGATCCTCACTCAAGAGATTTGATTCTATTGTTTTTTTCTCATGTGGGATTGATTACTTGTTGTGAGAAGTTGGCCTGATGTATGATGTCACTAGTACTAGTGTACACCTTATATCAGTCCAAACAACCCTTATGGTGATTGGTTGTGAAGTCAACCTTATAGACCAGCTATCCTAGTGGCAGCATGGACAAGAGCAGTCTTAGGCTAAACTCTGAATGGCATGTGAAGCCAGCTGTGATACCATATATAATCCCTTGAATACCAAATGAAAGGACACCACAACAGATATATATATAAAATAAAGTGTATTTATTCTAGTCAAACCCTCAGCACTCTTTATGAGATTCGAGGTAAGTACAACACAGTCTTATTTAAGCATACATTAAGTCACACAGGTAAGTAATTCAGTTAGGCCCTAGGGGCCACGCAAACCATATACTAAAGAAGTGGTATAAGGACCACTGTCACGGAAATAGAATAGGCCTAGGCCTAGGGAATCGCTGGGGCTACACTACACTACCAACAGTTAGGAAGTGGGAGGCCCACGGGATTCAGGTGCAGAGGGGAAACACTCACGCGTAATGCGTATAATCGATAGAAATAGTACAGTTCTGAAATAAGCAGTTTTAGGACACTTCTGGTATAGCTAAGAAGTCGAGAGTCGGAAACTAGACCCTAGGATAGTCACTACCCTTGTAAGCACCGAAGTACCCAAGTTACCTAGCCCACGGGCTGCGGGTGCATAGGTGTGAACTTGCGTCGGGTTTCGTCGTGGACTTCTATGGATGCCTGAAGGAAAGTTGCTGACAGGCAGTCAGTGCAGAATGTCCGGTGGATCCCAAGACCGGGATCAAGAAGGAAGGGTACCTGCAAGCAGAAGGGACAGAGTCAAGGTCACTAGCCAGTGACCACGTGGAACCAGGAAGGAACCAGGCGATGTCGTGAAGATTGCAGGTGAAGAGGTGAAGCTTGTAGCAGCAGCCATGGGTACCAGGAGACGTCGAGGACGACCAGGACCAGGAGGCGAGCTGTCCCACGAAGGCTCTTGCTGTCGGCGGCGTCGAAGTCGAACTAGGACTCACCAAGCCTTGGCAAGCGGAACCCACGAAGAATGGAGGACTTGTTTCTGGTGCAGACCAGGAAGGTCTGGGGTGCTTCTCTTTTGCAGAGGAGCAGGAGCCAGTCTGGAGGAGCCAAACCAGCAGCGGAAGTTCAAAGGTGTGTCGTCGCAAAGGCTGCTAGCCAACGGGCAAGCAACCGGACAGATGCGGCAAGCAGGAAAATGCAGAAGGGCCCCACGCAGGACACGTGGAGTGTGGGGGGCTGATCTTCGGTGCAGATGGTGCTTGGGGTTGGGGCTTCTCAATCCCCGGTGCACAACTTCGAGGGTACCTCAGAAGCTGCGCTGGAAGATACTCGCCACTTTTCCCAGGTAGCCGGTCCCACGTCTCTCGTCGCCTCCACGGATCTCCGCTCGGCTGTGGATGTGGATCAGGGTCGGAGAAGTCTGGAAGTCAAGGCTCTGGTCGGGCTCTGCAGTCGGTCCCTCGTAGAACTTCAGCAAAGCAAAGGGTAAGTCTCTTGATGGTGCCTGTTTGCACAGGGTAGCCACTCCTTGGCCACAAGGGAGATTCTTCAGTCTTCTTCTTTCGTCGAATGTCGAAGGTCCAGAGTTTCTGTTCAAGTTGCAGGTTCAGGATAATCTAATCTCCTGGGGCCCAGCTACCACACTTATACTAATCTGGGGGGGCTGGGTTGCCTGCTAGGTCACGCCTTATGGGTGGGACCTGGGAGGGGTGTGATTACACCCCCTTCCCTTTGTCCAGTTTCGCGCCAGGACTGGGGCTGGAGTGCCCCAGCACCGGTTTGAACTGGACTATGCATGGGACACCTTGTGTGCCCCAGGCATGTCTCATTCCTTTCAGCCCTCCCTGCCCCAATACACTAAAGTCTGTCTGGGGAGTTGCTAGCACCTCCCCAAGCAGGAAAACTATTGTCCAAGCCTCCCTTGCCGGGATCGCTCCCAGCAGCAGGAGGTCAGACTCGTGTCTGGCAGCAGCAGCAGCAGCATCCATTTTGTGATGCTGAGGCTTTGGTTAGAGTTAAACAGCAAAGTAGGATTTTAACATGTCTCTCCCTCTAGAAGGGAGGAATAATATCCTCATCACCAGAAATGGTATGGGGGTATTATTCCAAAGTGTTAGACACCTTACACGACATGTTTTGATAAAGCCAAACCATAGTTACCATAACCGTTTAAGATTATAAGGCACTTTAAGAGTATATGGTAGGCTATATCATAGAACAGCTATAAGGACATGGTTCCGAAAGCTGCAGACAGACTCAGCTCATGCTAGAGCACCATCTCACATGTTACCAAGCACTCTGCCTCCAGGATTGTTAAGGCCTGCCATAGGAGTGGCTGATAGGTACACATGTGTCTATATATAAGGTAGGTATAGGAATACTACACCTAAGCAAGGGGTGATTACACGACCTTGCCCCAGCTGAGTGATCAGCCAGTTGTGTCTGATTGGAAGGCCAGACCAGGGGTGGCATAATACATGCTGCAGCCCCTGGGAGGCCTAGGGTACACCTATGCCCTGGGTACGTAGGGTACACTGTACAGGGTCCAATAAGGTGATCCTTACCAATTGGGTATGTACCTAGGGTACATGGAGTCCATTTTAAAGAGAGAGCAGACAGCCTGAGACCCTGAATGGCAGGATCTCAGGCCAACTAAGTCGAAAAACCAGCTAGACACTAGGCAAAAAGTTGGGTATCCACCTTCCTACACTTGTGTTACCTGCTCGTTGAAGCATTTGCAGTAGACTTATTGTCTTTTTCTTTCTGATGGATACATCTGCCAGTGGATTCCTCACCTTGTGAATATCCCCTGCGCCAGCATTCCACGGAACTTTTCTTCCCCAGCATTCCACGTCGACGTGGGCGACGTCACAATACACTGGCTCCGCACGCGACTCCGATCGACGTCACCGGAGCCATAAGAAGCCCACGTCGGCGTGATGACGTCAGTTCCCTTTTTTCCGCGCCTTCGACGCGCAACGGTTTTTCTCCAGTGCTACTTTGTAGTTTGGTCGTGTATCTCTCTTTTCTTCGACAATGTCTTCGACTAGGAAGTCGGGCTTTAAGCCCTGTAGGGAGTGTGGAGGCCTGATGTCGATGACGGATCCACACCAGAATTGTTTATGGTGCCTTTCCTCGGAGCATGATATGGAGGAGTGCGGATGCTGTAGGAGCATGAACCCGAAGGCACTCGAGGAAAGGAAGACCAAACTCTTTATGAAGAAGGTTGGTGAAGAGAAAAGAGGGAGGAAGAAGGAGAGATCGAAGAGGGAGTCATCGACTTCGAAGTCGTCGAGGTCGAAGAAACACCATAAGAAGAGTAAACACTCTCGACGTCGATCCTCGAAGTCCAAGAAATCGAAGTCGAGGTCGGCGTCGTCTCATCGACGTCGGAGCAGAGGTTTGCCTCCTTCTCCTTCGAAGTCGCCGGAAGGTTCTCCTTCGGGAAAGCAGACTCCGATTCAGTCTCCGGCGAGGTCTTCGGCTCCGTCTAAGACGTCGACTCCGGTTCGTGTGGAGTCGGATGCTTCTATGCATGAGGAGCAGGAAGAGTCGGTTCCAGTACCTGAAGGTTCGGAGGCTCCAGTGGAGGATATTGCGGAGCCGGTGCCGGAGGCCCCACAAGAGGTTCCTTTGCCTCAGTTCCCGGCCCCAGGTACGGATTCGGCTAATTTCTTGAATGCTATGTATGGCATTTTTAATAGGGCGGCCTACCCATCCGGAGCACCAGCTGGTCCTGTGGGTCCGATGGCCTTTACAATGGGGGTGCCACAGCAGTATGCTCAGGCCCCCTTTATGCCCTTTATGCCGATGGCGCCTTCTTGGCAGTTTCCGGCGCTGCCTGTGGATTCGAGTCGACCTCGGAAGGTTCGGCAGGCTTCGGAGCCTCCTTCGACGCCGAGACTGGCTCCATCGACGCCGAAGCAGACTCCATCGACGTCGAGGCTGACTCCATCTGCGCCGTGTCTGGCGCCGTCGACGCCGGTTCCTCTGGTTCCTCCGACGCCGCGTACGACGTCGCCGACGTCGGTTCCCCGAATCCGGTCGAGGAGGGAAGCCCAGAGGGTGTTGGAGGAAAGAAGATTTCGTGAGGTGGAAGAAGGCGAGGTTGATTCTTCTTCAGACGAATTCGAGGGCATTGAGGATGCCAGTGGGCTGGATACGACCCCAGAGTGGGAACACGCATCTGCCAGGTCTTCTCCTCCTCATGAGTTGGCTCCCTATCACGTGGTGATAAAGAAAGCAGCAGAGCTTCTGGATTTGCAGCTGCCTTCTGTGGAGTATAAGTCCAACCTACTCACAGAAGTGTTACATTCTCCAACTGCGACATCGGAGCCTTTGCTACCTTTCAATGAGGCCATATTGGAGCCGGTTTTAGAGGTATGGAAGAAGCCCCTTTCTTCTCCGGCAGTGTGTAGGCAGGTGGCAAGGAGGTACAAGGTTGCTCCAGGGGACCCTGACTTTTTATCTTCTCATCCGTCCCCGGACAGTTTGGTTGTGCAGGCTTCTTGCTCCAAGCATGCTTCCGGTGCCTTCCCTCAGTCTCCAGCTGACAGGGAATCCAAAAAAGCTGATCAGGCGGCCAAAAAGACCTTTTCAACAGGAAGCATGGCGTTGAAGTCCACTAATGCTACATGCCTGCTGGGGCGTTACGTGCACGCTCTTATGGATTCCATTAAGTCCTTGGCCCCAAAGTTGCCTGAAGGGGATAAGTCATCCTTCATGGAGGTTGTAGCTGACACTCAGGCGGCTGCCAGGCAAGTTATCCAGTCAGGATTGGATACTGCGGACTCCGTGGCAAGGATCATGGGGTCGTCTGTTGCTGTAAGAAGGCAGGCTTGGCTCCGTAACTCTGGTTTCTCGGCGGATGTTCAGGCTACTCTGGTCGATCTTCCATTTGATGGTCAGAAGCTGTTTGGGGAGAAGGCGGACTCTGCCCTTCAGCGTTTTAAGGACAGCCGATTGACTGCAAAATCTTTGGGTCTGCAAGTGCCACCAAAGGGTTCGTCCTTTCGGAAATTTAGGGGCTTTGGGCGATCGTCTTTTCGCTCTTACCGGCAGCCTCAGCAGCAGCAGCAGCAGAATCCCCTCTATAAGTCCTATAGAGGGAGACAAAGGGGTCGGAGAGGTTCTGGACGCAACCCCTCTTCTTCCTCCTCTGCTCCCAATGAGGCCTCAGGGAAGCAGCCTTAGATCCCCCATCCCGGATCATGTAAGACCTGTGGGGGGTCGGGTGTCCTACTTTCTATGGGGTTGGAAATCTGTTACAACCGACCTTTGGGTTTTGAACCTCGTAGAGACTGGGTACGCCCTTCCCTTTCGGGAGTTTCCTCCCCCTTACCCTCCTTGCCAAGGTTATTGCTCGGAGGACCACCTGCTTCTCCTGCAGAAAGAAGTTCTAGCCTTGTTTCAGAAGGGTGCAATAGAGGTGGTTCCGGAGCAGGAAAGGGGTCAGGGATGCTACTCCCGGTATTTTCTGATTCCCAAAAAGGACGGCAGATTGCGTCCAATTCTGGACCTCAGGATCTTGAACTTTTACCTGAAACAGGAGACGTTCAAGATGCTGACCCTTGCGCAGGTTCTTCAAGCGTTGCAGCAAGGAGACTGGATGGTGTCGCTCGACTTGCAGGACGCGTACTTCCATGTCCCAATCCTGAAGTCGCACAGGAAGTATCTCCGGTTTACGGTTGGGTCGCAACACTACCAATTTGCGGTCCTCCCGTTTGGTCTTACTACCACACCTCGAGTCTTCACCAAGGTGATGGCGGTGGTGGCTGTTCATCTCAGGAGGTCAGGTGTCCCGGTTTTCCCTTACCTGGACGACTGGCTTCTGAAGGCAGAGTCCCCAGAGATGGTGCAGCGCCATCTGCAGGTGACAACTCAGCTGTTGTTCGACTTGGGTTTTTCGATCAATGTGCCCAAATCTCACCTGGTGCCCTCTCAACGCAACCTGTTTATAGGGGCAGTACTGGACACTACTGTGTGTCGGGCATTCCCTCCTCCTCAAAGGATTCTCGACATTCAGGAGATGGTCCCTTTATTCCACAGTGGAGCGGTTGTTCCAGTTCTGAAGGTCCTTTGCCTGCTCGGTCTGTTCGCTTCCTGCATTCTGTTGGTCAACCATGCACGCTGGCACATGAGGGCGCTCCAGTGGTGTCTCCGCAGGCAGTGGTATCAGCACAACGGGGATCTCGGGGAGTCGATCAAGATCTCCGGAGAAGCTGCGGCGGATCTGTCTTGGTGGAGCGTGGAGGGCAATCTGTCTCAAGGAAAGCCCTTCCATCTACCTCCATCGGTGGCCACGGTGATAACGGATGCATCCACTTTAGGGTGGGGTGCGCATCTGGGGGATCTGGAGATCAAAGGACTTTGGTCTCCAGAGGAAAGGTTGCTTCACATCAACCTTCTGGAATTGCGGGCGATTCGTTTGGCGCTCAAGGCCTTCCTCCCTTCCCGGTCAGTCTGTTCAAGTCCTGACGGACAACACGACAGCGATGTGGTATATAAACAAACAGGGAGGAGTAGGGTCTCTTTGTCTCTGCAGAGAGGCCCTGCGTCTGTGGTCCTGGGCTCAGGACCATCAGATTTGTCTGATGGCAAATCATCTGGCCGGGGTTCTGAACGTGCGTGCGGACAGTCTCAGTCGGCAGTTCTCCGCCGACCACGAGTGGAGGCTCCATCCGGAGGTGGTTCGTCACGTCTTTCGGACGTGGGGGACACCTCGGGTGGATCTGTTTGCCACTTTCGAGAATGCGCACTGCCCGTCATTCTGCAGTCTCCAGTATCCGATGCAGGGGGCGTTGGGGGACGCGTTTCAGTTGAGTTGGAGCTTGCGACTCCTTTACGCGTTTCCTCCTATACCCTTGATTCCTCGGGTTCTGAGGAAGATTCGCCAAGACCGGGCCCAAGTCATATTGGTCGCCCCGGATTGGCCAAGAAGGGTGTGGTACACAGATCTTCTCCACCTCTCCTCGTGCCCTCCGCTCCGTCTCCCTCTGAGGGCAGACCTCCTCTCGCAGTCGGAGGGGCAGGTTCTACACCCCCACCTCCAGAGCTTACACCTTCATGCCTGGAGATTGAACGGGGCAACCTGAGTTCATTCTCTCTCCCGCCTGATGTGGTGGACGTTATTTTATCGGCCAGGCGACACTCCACCAAGTCCATTTACTCCTACAGGTGGTCTAAATTTGTAAAGTGGTGTGGAGAGAGATCCATTGATCCTTTAAAGGCCCGTCTGTCCAATGTGCTCCAGTTTGCTCTTTCCTTGGCTCAGCAGGGTTTTGCTGTGGCCACGGTCAAGGGCTACCTTTCGGCCTTATCGGCATTTCTGTGCCTCCCAGATCAACCTTCACTATTTAAATCTCCGGTTGTTCTGAGGTTCATCAAGGGCCTTACAAACATGTTTCCTCCTACTCCATTTGTAATGCCTCAGTGGGACCTTAATCTTGTTTTAACCTTTTTAATGGGGTCCCCTTTTGAGCCTCTTCATATTTGTCCTTTGAGGCTGTTATCTTTTAAGGTGGTTTTTCTTGTAGCCATAAGCTCGGCAAGGAGGGTGAGTGAGCTTCAAGCTCTTAGTTCCAAACCTCCTTTTCTTACCTTACATGCTGAAAGGATGGTTCTCAGGACCAGGGCTGCTTTCCTGCCAAAAGTTGTTACTCCTTTCCATTTGGGGCAGTCTATTACCCTCCCTGTTTTCTATCCACCCCCTCATCCTTCCAAAGAAGAGGAAAGACTCCATCGCCTTGACCCGAAGAGGGCTATGAGTTTTTATCTGGACAGGACCAAGGACTTTCGTATTGATGACCAGCTTTTTATTGGCTACGTTGGTCGTTCTAAAGGTAAAGCGGTGCACAAGCGCACGCTGTCAAGATGGATAATACTGACCATCAAGATCTGCTACGCCCTGGCTGGTAAGACTCCTCCTGAGGGTATTTGTGCTCACTCTACTAGAGCTAAGTCTTCAACATCTGCTCTGGCCCGGGGTGTTCCTGTGGCAGATATTTGTAAGGCCGCGACTTGGGCCTCCTGTGAGAAGTTGGCCTGATGTATGATGTCACTAGTTATAGTGTACACCTTATATCAGTCCAAATACCCTTATGGTGATTGGTTGTAAAGTCAACCTTATAGACCAGCTATCCTAGTGGTAGCATGGACAAGAGCAGTCTTAGGCTAAACTCTGAATGGCATGTGAAGCCAGCTGTGATACCATATATAATCTCTTGAATACCAAATGAAAGGACACCACAACAGATATATATATAAAATAAAGTGTATTTATTCTAAGCAAACCCTCAGCACTCTTTATGAGATTAGAGGTAAGTACAACACAGTCTTATTAATGCATACAGTAAGTCACACAGGTAAGTAATACAGTTAGGCCCTAGGGGCCACGCAAACCATATACTAAGTAAGTGGTATAAGAACCACTGTCACGGAAATAGAATAGGCCTAGGCCTAGGGAATCGCTGGGGCTACACTACACTAGCGTTAGTTAGGAAGTGGGAGGCCCACGGGATTCGTGTGCAGAGTGGAAACACTCACGCGTAATGCGTAAAAGTCAATAGCGATAGTACAGTTTAGAAAACGGTAGATTTAGGACACTTCCGGAGTAGCTAGGAAGTTGAGACTTGAAAACTAGACACTAGGATAGTCACTATCCTGATGAGCACCGGAGTACCCAAGTTACCTAGCCCACAGGCTGCGGGTGCATAGGGGTGAAGATGCGTCGTTTTCGTCGTCGACTCCTATGGATGCCTGAAGAAAGATGCTGACAGGCAGTCAGGGGAGAGTGTCCGGTGGATCCCAAGGCTGGGATCAAGAAGAGAAGAAACCTGCAAGCAGAAGGGACAGAGTCAAGGTCACTAGCCAGTGACCATGTGGAACCAGGAAGGAACCAGGCGATGTCGTGAAGAGTTGCAGGTGAAGGTGAAGCTTGTCGCTGCAGCCAGGAGGACCAGGAAGCGTCGAGGACGACCAGGACCAGGAGGCGAGCTGTCCCACGAAGGCTCTTGCTGTCGGCGGCGTCGAAGTTGGACTAGGACTCACCAAGCCTTGGCAAGCGGAACCCACGAAGAACAAAGGACTTGCTTCTGGTGCAGACCAGGAAGGTCTGGGGTGCTTCTTCTTTGCAGAGAAGCGGGAGCCAGTCTGGAGGAGCCAAACCAGCGCAGAAGATTTCAGGGTGCGTCGTCACAAAGGCCACTAGCCAGCGGGCAAGCAACCGGACAGACGCGGCAAGCAGGAAAATGCTGAAGGGCCCCACGCAGGACTCGTGGAGTGTGGGGGGCTGGTCTTCGGTGCAGATGGTGCTTGGGGTTGGGGCTTCTCAATCCCCGGTGCACAACTTCGAGGGTACCTCAGAAGCTGCGCTGTAAGTTACTAGCCACTTTTCCCAGGTAGCCGGTCCCACGTCGCTCGTCGCCTCCACGGATCTCAGCTCTGCTGCAGATGTGGATGAGGGTCGGAGAAGTCTGGAAATTAAAGGCTCTGGTCGGGCTCTGCAGTCGGTTCCTCGTAGAACGGTCGCAAAGCAAAGGGTAGTCTCTTGATGGTGCCTGTTTGCACAGGGTAGCCACTCCTTGGCTACAAGGGAGATTCTTCAGTCTTCTTCTTTCGTCGAATGTCGAAGGTCCAGAGTTTCTGTTCAGTTTTGCAGGTTCAGGATAATCTAAAGTCTTGAGGCCCAACTCCCACTCTTATACTAATCTGGGGGGCTGGGATACCTGCTAGGTCACGCCTTATGGGTGGGACCTGGGAGGGGGTGGTTACACCCACTTCCCTTTGTCCAGTTTCGCGCCAGAGCTGGGGCTGGAGTGCCCCAGCGCCGGTTTGAACTGGACTATGCAAGGAACACCTTGTGTGCCCCAGGCATGTCTCATTCCTTTCAGCCCACCCTGCCCCAATACACTAAAGGCTGTCTGGGGAGGTGCTAGCACCTCCCCAAGCAGGAAACCTATTGTCCAGGCCTCCCTGGCTGGGATCACTCCCAGCTGCAGGAGGTCAGACTTGTGTCGTGGCAGCAGCATCCATTTTGTGATGCTGAGGCTTTGGTCAGAGGCTAACAGTTGAAGTATGATTTTAACATGTCTTTCCCTCTAGAAGGGGGGAATAATATTCTCATGTCCAGAAATGGCATGGGGGTATTATTCCCTAGTGTTAGACACCTTACACGACATGTTTTGATAAAGCCAAACCATAGTTACCATAACCGTCTAAGATTATAAGGCACTTTAAGAGTATATGGTAGGCTATATCATAGAACAGCTATAAGGACAAGGTTCCGAAAGCTGCAGACAGGCTCAGCTCATGCTAGAGCACCATCTCACATGTTACCAAGCACTCTGCCTCCAGGATTGTCAAGGCCTGCCATAGGAGTGGCTGATAGGTACACATGTGTCTATATGTAAGTTAGGTATAGGTATACTACACCTAAGCAAGGGGTGATTACACGACCTTGCCCCAGCTGAGTAATCAGCCAGTTGTGTCAAAATGGAAGGCCAGGCCAGGGGTGGCATAATACATGCTGCAGCCCCTGGTAGGCCTAGGGTACACCTATGCCCTGGGTACCTAGGGTACACTGTACAGGGGCCAATAAGGTGATCCTATCCAAATGGGTTATGCACCTAAAGTACATAGTATTAATTTAGAGAGAGAACAGCAGGGCTGGGGGTCTGATTAGCAGGCCCACAGCCACATCTAAGTCGAAAACCAGTAAAGCAAAAGCAAAAAGTGGGGGTGAACATAGAAAGCAGACCCTACTCTCCTACACAACCCCCCCCCCCCCCAAACTTAGGGACATTAAACTAACCTTGACCAGTTGAGTCTTCATGTTCTAAGTGGAAATATCTGGAGAGTCCATCTGCATTGGCATGGTCAGTCCCAGGTCTATGTTCCACTGTGAAGTCCATCCCCTGTAGGGAAATGGACCACCTAAGAAGTTTGGGATTTTCACCCTTCATCTGATTTAGCCACAAGAGGGGCTTATGGTCTGTCTGAATCTTGAAGTGAGTGCCAAACAAGTATGGCCTCAGCTTCTTCAGGGCCCAAACCACAGCAAAGGCCTCCCTCTCAATAGCTGACCAACGTTTCTCTCTAGGGGTCAGCCTTCTACTTATAAAAGCAATGGGCTGGTCTTGACCATCTACATTCAGTTGTGAAAGAACAGCTCCCACACCTAACTCAGAAGCATCTGTCTGGACAATGAACTCTTTGGAGTAGTCTGGACTTTTCAGAATAGGTGCACTGCACATGGCCTGCTTCAGGTCATCAAATGCTTTTTGACAGCTTACTGTCCACTGAACTTTCTTTGGCATCTTCTTGGAGGTCAAGTCATTAAGTGGTGTCACAATGGACCCATAGTTCTTAACAAACTTTCTGTAGTACCCAGTCAGGCCCAAGAAAGCTCTGACCTGAGTCTGGGTAGTTGGAGGAGTCCAGTCCTTTATGGTCTGGATCTTGCTCTCCAGTGGTTGAACCTGACCCCCACCAACTAGGTGGCCCAGGTATACAACCTTGCTCTGCCCTATCTGGCACTTAGTGGCCTTGATAGTGAGGCCTGCCTTTTGCAGGGCCTCTAAAACATTCCTCAGGTGGACCAGGTGATCCTCCCAGGTGGAGCTAAAGACAGCAATATCATCAAGATAAGCTGCACAATAATCAACCAACCCAGTAAGGACTTGATTCACCAACCTTTGGAAAGTGGCAGGTGCATTCTTCAAACCAAAGGGCATTACCACAAATTGATAATGTCCTCCTGGGGTCGAGAAAGCGGTTTTGGCCTTTGCATTCTCAGCTAGTCTGATTTGCCAGTAGCCTGCTGTCAGGTCAAATGTGCTCAAAAACTTAGCAGCTGCCAGTCTGTCAATGAGCTCATCAGCCCTAGGTATTGGGTGGGCATCTGTCCTAGTGACAGCATTGAGACCTCTGTAATCCACGCAAAACCTCATCTCTCTCTTACCATCTTGGGTGTGAGGTTTTGGCACAAGGACTACAGGACTAGCCCAAGGGCTCTCTGAAGGTTCAATGACTCCCAGCTCCAACATCTTTTGTACCTCAACTTTTATGCAGTCCCTGACATGGTCAGGTTGCCTGTAGATTTTACTCTTCACAGGCAGACTGTCACCAGTGTCCACCTCATGGGTGCACCAGTTTGTCTGACTTGGGGTCAGAGAGAACATATGTCTGTAGGATTGCAGAACCTGTCTGCAGTCCTGTTGCTGATGGACAGTGAGGCTGTCAGAAAAGACCACACCATCAACTGAGCCATCATCAGGGTTCTGAGTCAACAGGTCTGGGAGAGGGTCACTCTCTTCCTCCTGCCCCTCATCTGTAGCCATGAGTAGCCCCATGTCTGCCCTGTCAACATATGCCTTCAATCTGTTGACATGAAGCACCCTGTGGGGGCTTCTGGGAGTCCCAAGGTCCACCAAGTAGGTGACTTCTCCCTTTTTCTCAACAATAGTGTGGGGTCCAGACCATTTGTCTTGGAGTGCTGCTGGGGCCACTGGCTCCAACACCCACACTTTCTGTCCTGGCTGGTAAACAGTCAGTACAGCCTTTTGGTCATGCCAAGCTTTTTGGAGTTCTTGGCTTGCCTCAAGGTTTTTAGAAGCCTTCTTCATATACTCTGCCATCCTGGAGCGGAGACCAAGTACATAATCCACTATGTCTAGTTTGGGTTGTCTGAGAGGTCTCTCCCATCCTTCCTTCACCAAACACAGGGGTCCTCTTACAGGATGCCCAAGCAAAAGCTCAAAAGGGCTGTAGCCAACCCCCTTTTGTGGGACCTCTCTGTAAGCAAACAGAAGGCAGGGTAAAAGGATGTCCCATCTTCGCCTAAGCTTATCTGGTAATCCTTTTATCATTCCCTTTAGGGTCTTGTTGAATCTCTCAACAAGCCCATTGCACTGTGGGTGATAGGGTGTGGTGAACTTATAGTTAACACCACACTCCTTTCACATTGCAGTCAAGTATCCTGACATAAAGTTGGCACCTCTGTCAGAAATGACCTCCTTTGGAAAGCCCACTCTGGAGAATACTCCAAGCAGGGCCCTTGCCACAACAGGAGCTGTTGTGGTCCTCAGGGGAATTGCTTCTGGGTACCTGGTGGCATGGTCCACTATCACCAGTATGAATCTGTGCCCAGATGCTGTTTGTGGGTCCATTGGTCCTACAATATCTATGCCCACTCTTTCAAAGGGGACCCCCACCACAGGTAGTGGTATGAGGGGGGCCTTTGTGGTGCCACCTGATTTGCCACTGGCTTGGCAGGTGACACAGGAGCGACAAAACTCCTTAGTATCTTCTGACATATGGGGCCAGTGAAAGTGAGGGACAAGCCTGTCCCAAGTCTTGTTCTGGCCTAAATGTCCTGCAAGGGGAATATCATGGGCCAAGGTTAGAAGGAAGCCTCTGAACTTCAGTGGTATGACCAACCTCCTGGATGCACCAGGCTTGGGGTCTCTAGCCTCTGAGTACAGTAGCCCTTCATCCCAATACACTCTATGGGTACCTTGAGCATTCCCTGCAGCCTCAGCAGCAGCCAGCTGTCTGAGGGGTTCAAGAGAGGGGCAGTCTAATTGAGCCTGCCTCAGATCTGCCCTGGAAGGTCCCCCTGTCCCAAGAAACTCAACCTGATCAGGTTCAAGTTCTTCTAGGACAGTTCCTTCAGGGCTCTCAGAATCATCCTCCTGGGAGGGCTGATCCACTACCTGAGGCAGGGGGGAAGGCACAGCCTTAACCCTACTGCTCTTTCTCTTGGATTGTGACTGGTCCATAGTTTCAGGATCCAGCACTTGTTCAGTGTTGCACTTTTTGGCCTGTGACCTGGTCACAGCAAGGACATGTGCATCTATCCCCAGCATTTCTGCATGGGTCCTATACTCCACTTCAGACCAAACTGAAGTTTCAAGATCATTGCCCAGTAAACACTCTACAGGAAGGTCTGAACTAACAACAACTTTCTTGAGGCCAGTTACCCCTCCCCAGGAGAAGTTAACAATAGCCACACTATGGGAGGTAGTGGCATTGCTAGCGTTGGTCACTAGGTAATTCTCACCTAGTATGATCTGTCCAGGGTCCACAAAAGCAGGTGTCACCATTGTGACACTAGCTCCAGTGTCCCTGTAGGCCTGAGCCATTCTTTGGTTGATAAAAGGTGTCTGTCTGTACTTTCCCAGGTTACTGGGGCCTCCAGTAGAGGACAAAGCTAAGTCCCCATCACAGATCAGGACAGCCTGAGTAGGTACTCTGACTAGGCCAGAATCCTCCTCAGTTCCCAGGGTTAACCCTACTACACCCTTTTGCTGGGAACCACCACTTACAGCTGAACTAGGGGGTACAGTTGCCTTAGGGGCAATGGTGGCTGGGGGCTTATCCTTTTTGGTGCACTCACTAAACCAATGTGAGTTGGACTTACAATAGTTGCACCATGGTTTTTTTGGCCATCTTTCTTCTTATCCTTTTTGGAACCACCCTCCTCCTGAGCCTTTTGGGGGCCTGGTGAAGACTTCTGGTCTTTTTGTTTCTGCTCATTACCCTTCTGGTCTGCCTTTTTCTGATCACCGCCCTGGTTCTGGTTTTTCTGCTTAACTCTAGTCCTGACCCATCTATCTGCCTTCTTTCCCAATTCTTGGGGAGAAGTCAGATCAGAATCAATCAGGTGCTGATGCAATAGCTGGTTTTGACAGTTGTTAAGTATTTGCTCTCTCATGATCAAATTATACAATCCTGTATAGTCCTTAACCTTACTTCCCATTAGCCAGCCTTCCAGAGCCTTAGTGGCACAATCTACAAAGTCAGTCCAGTCCTGAGTCTGTGTCTTCTGGGTATCCCTGAACAACAACCTGTATTGTTCAGTGGTTAGGCCAAACCCATCAATCAGAGCACTCTTCAGGACAGTGTAATTATCTGCATCCTCATCACTAACTGTGAGGAGCTTGTCTCTTCCTTTCTCAGAGAAGGAGAGCCACAAGATAGCTGCCCACTGACTTTGGGGTACCTGCTGTACTTTGCAAGCTCTCTCCAAAGCAGTTATCCATTTGTGGATGTCATCCCCACACTTGTAGGGAGGGACAATCTTGCTCAGGTTTCTATTATCATAGTGCCTGTCTCTATCTCTAGGAATGTTGCTGCCACCAGTGGGTTCTAACCCACTTAACTTTTGCTCTCTAGCCAGAGCAAGCTTCTCTTTGGCAAGGGCAAGTTCTTCCCTCTGAATCCTCAGATTAGCCTCCCTCATTCTGGCTGCATGCTCCTTTCTCTCAGGTGAAGTCATTCCCCTGTGAGAGGAAGCATTAGACATGCTAGAGACATGGGAGTGGATGGATTCCCTTGAAGGGGATCTGTCCCTCCTGCTTCTCTGTGAATGCCTACTTGTGGGTCTGTATGGGGGGGACCCCATGCAAACTCCCATGTAAACTTAAGTTAGCCTGGCTAAGTCTCCTTACTTGGCTCTGGCTGTCTACCGCCCCATCTGACTCCTCTCTGGTGGGTAGACCCTCCTCTGTGCCTAGGGCACCTGCCTGAGATGCCCTCTGAGCATCATACTCCTCTAGGAGTTGTCTTAACTGAAGGAGGGTAGGGTTTGCACCCTGTTTTATTCCTCTGGAGGTACACAAGTGTCTCATCTCCTGGAATGTTAAGGTATCATATCTAGAGGGGATCTTTTGCAGACCTGATCCTCCTGAGAGAGCATCTACTTGATCTACTCTCAGAGACATGATCTAGTGAGGGTGTGGTGTGTGCACCTACCTACACTAGTTGTATCTACTAAGCCTTTCTAGTAGTTGTAGTCAGGGTGTGTTACTCCCTTCAACCTACAACTACAAAGTCCAGTAGGACTTAAGTATAATAATCTGTTATATGTACCTAGACAATATCTGTGTGATCTTTCAATTTAGTATCTCAAGATTACAATGGTATTACAACAGCAAGCTCAGATCCCAACCGCTGCTCACCAATGTGAGAAGTTGGCCTGATGTATGATGTCACTAGTTATAGTGTACACCTTATATCAGTCCAAATACCCTTATGGTGATTGGTTGTAAAGTCAACCTTATAGACCAGCTATCCTAGTGGTAGCATGGACAAGAGCAGTCTTAGGCTAAACTCTGAATGGCATGTGAAGCCAGCTGTGATACCATATATAATCCCTTGAATACCAAATGAAAGGACACCACAACAGATATATATATAAAATAAAGTGTATTTATTCTAAGCAAACCCTCAGCACTCTTTATGAGATTAGAGGTAAGTACAACACAGTCTTATTAATGCATACAGTAAGTCACACAGGTAAGTAATACAGTTAGGCCCTAGGGGCCACGCAAACCATATACTGTAAGTGGTATAAGAACCACTGTCACGGAAATAGAATAGGCCTAGGGAATCGCTGGGGCTACACTACACTAGCGTTAGTTAGGAAGTGGGAGGCCCACGGGATTCGTGTGCAGAGTGGAAACACTCACGCGTAATGCGTAAAAGTCAATAGCGATAGTACAGTTTAGAAAACGGTAGATTTAGGACACTTCCGGAGTAGCTAGGAAGTTGAGACTTGAAAACTAGACACTAGGATAGTCACTATCCTGATGAGCACCGGAGTACCCAAGTTACCTAGCCCACAGGCTGCGGGTGCATAGGGGTGAAGATGCGTCGTTTTCGTCGTCGACTCCTATGGATGCCTGAAGAAAGATGCTGACAGGCAGTCAGGGGAGAGTGTCCGGTGGATCCCAAGGCTGGGATCAAGAAGAGAAGAAACCTGCAAGCAGAAGGGACAGAGTCAAGGTCACTAGCCAGTGACCACGTGGAACCAGGAAGGAACCAGGCGATGTCGTGAAGAGTTGCAGGTGAAGGTGAAGCTTGTCGCTGCAGCCAGGAGGACCAGGAAGCGTCGAGGACGACCAGGAGGCGAGCTGTCCCACGAAGGCTCTTGCTGTCGGCGGCGTCGAAGTTGGACTAGGACTCACCAAGCCTTGGCAAGCGGAACCCACGAAGAACAAAGGACTTGCTTCTGGTGCAGACCAGGAAGGTCTGGGGTGCTTCTTCTTTGCAGAGAAGCGGGAGCCAGTCTGGAGGAGCCAAACCAGCGCAGAAGATTTCAGGGTGCGTCGTCACAAAGGCCACTAGCCAGCGGGCAAGCAACCGGACAGACGCGGCAAGCAGGAAAATGCTGAAGGGCCCCACGCAGGACTCGTGGAGTGTGGGGGGCTGGTCTTCGGTGCAGATGGTGCTTGGGGTTGGGGCTTCTCAATCCCCGGTGCACAACTTCGAGGGTACCTCAGAAGCTGCGCTGTAAGTTACTAGCCACTTTTCCCAGGTAGCCGGTCCCACGTCGCTCGTCGCCTCCACGGATCTCAGCTCTGCTGCAGATGTGGATGAGGGTCGGAGAAGTCTGGAAATCAAGGCTCTGGTCGGGCTCTGCAGTCGGTTCCTCGTAGAACGGTCGCAAAGCAAAGGGTAGCCTCTTGATGGTGCCTGTTTGCACAGGGTAGCCACTCCTTGGCTACAAGGGAGATTCTTCAGTCTTCTTCTTTCGTCGAATGTCGAAGGTCCAGAGTTTCTGTTCAGTTTTGCAGGTTCAGGATAATCTAAAGTCTTGAGGCCCAACTCCCACTCTTATACTAATCTGGGGGGCTGGGATACCTGCTAGGTCACGCCTTATGGGTGGGACCTGGGAGGGGGTGGTTACACCCACTTCCCTTTGTCCAGTTTCGCGCCAGAGCTGGGGCTGGAACTGGACTATGCAAGGAACACCTTGTGTGCCCCAGGCATGTCTCATTCCTTTCAGCCCACCCTGCCCCAATACACTAAAGGCTGTCTGGGGAGGTGCTAGCACCTCCCCAAGCAGGAAACCTATTGTCCAGGCCTCCCTGGCTGGGATCACTCTCAGCTGCAGGAGGTCAGACTTGTGTCGTGGCAGCAGCATCCATTTTGTGATGCTGAGGCTTTGGTCAGAGGCTAACAGTTGAAGTATGATTTTAACATGTCTTTCCCTCTAGAAGGGGGGAATAATATTCTCATGTCCAGAAATGGCATGGGGGTATTATTCCCTAGTGTTAGACACCTTACACGACATGTTTTGATAAAGCCAAACCATAGTTACCATAACCGTCTAAGATTATAAGGCACTTTAAGAGTATATGGTAGGCTATATCATAGAACAGCTATAAGGACAAGGTTCCGAAAGCTGCAGACAGGCTCAGCTCATGCTAGAGCACCATCTCACATGTTACCAAGCACTCTGCCTCCAGGATTGTCAAGGCCTGCCATAGGAGTGGCTGATAGGTACACATGTGTCTATATGTAAGTTAGGTATAGGTATACTACACCTAAGCAAGGGGTGATTACACGACCTTGCCCCAGCTGAGTAATCAGCCAGTTGTGTCAAAATGGAAGGCCAGGCCAGGGGTGGCATAATACATGCTGCAGCCCCTGGTAGGCCTAGGGTACACCTATGCCCTGGGTACCTAGGGTACACTGTACAGGGGCCAATAAGGTGATCCTATCCAAATGGGTTATGCACCTAAAGTACATAGTATTAATTTAGAGAGAGAACAGCAGGGCTGGGGGTCTTATTAGCAGGCCCACAGCCACATCTAAGTCGAAAACCAGTAAAGCAAAAGCAAAAAGTGGGGGTGAACATAGAAAGCAGACCCTACTCTCCTACACCTCCCTCCATACTTTCGCAAAGCATTATTGCTTGGACTCTGAGATGAGGAGGGAGGGCCACTTCGCGCGCTCTGCATTGCAAGATTTTCTGGTATAGGAAGGTGGACACCCTCCTCCGGGAGTGGGGACTGCTGTGGGAATCTATTCACAAGGTGAGGAATCCACTGGCAGATGTATCCATCAGAAGAACAAGTTACTTACCTTCGGTAACGCTTTTTCTGGTGGATACAGTATCTGCCTGTGGATTCCTCACTGACCCACCCGCCTCCCCGTTGTCCACCTTTGTATACCATGAAATAGGTCTTGTGGTAATGTTTTTATGCTTTGTTGTGCAATTGTAGGAAATGCTTGTTTATTTAGCATTCTTTTCCTTTGTATGCTATGCATATGTGTTGGTGTGTTGTATACTGTGTATACTTTGAGTCTGTCGTTAGTCCACCTGTTCGCCTCGAAGGCACGGGGAAAAAATGGGTGGAACTGACGTCATCACGCCGACGTGGGCTTCTTATGGCTCCGGTGACGTTGATCGGAGTCGCGTGCGGAGCCGGTGTATTGTGACGTCGTCCACGTCGACGTGGAATGCTGGGGAAGAAAAGTTCCGTGGAATGCTGGCGCAGGGGATATTCACAAGGTGAGGAATCCACAGGCAGATACTGTATCCACCAGAAAAAGCGTTACCGAAGGTAAGTAACTTGTTCTTCACTAAGTGTAGGTCCCTGTTGGTGCTGGACCTACCTATTATTTCATTGGAACTTTCTTGCCTTAATTCAACAAGTGGTATCCGTTAGGTGTGATGGTACACAGCTTTTAGTTCTCTCCTTTTGGAGTGTTTTTTTCCTCCGCTTATTTTGGAGGGTATTCCAATCTTTGCAGATTGCTACTTATTTATTCTTGATGCCTTCCATTTGTATGACATCAATGTATTCTTATTCCTGCTGGGTTACTATGCTCCTCCTGCAGGAGAAAGGGTGTATCCATCTAGGTGGTTTTTTGGTGTCTTACACCTACGTTATTTGGCTTTTATTTTGGTGGTTTCTTTTACAAGAAAAATCTTTACTAGTGTTCTCCCTTTGAGAACACGTTACACTTATCACTCAAGTTTAAAATGCTAGGTTGGGAGGTGCTTCAATTGCCACTTTTCGTGGGTGGCAGTTGTTCCGAACCTTCCTTCTTTAAGAGATCCTCATCTGATTTCCTAATGTGCTAAAGCTACTTAGTCGTTTGAAGGAAGGACTCTTATTGGTCTCTCCCTTCAGTGTTCTGTTCTGTCCCGTTGTGGAGCACCAACTCCTTTCTATTTTTAGAGTGCATATTTTTATTATGTACAGGCAGGTTTTCTGATTGTACATTTTGGATATTATTCTGCTCTTTATAAGTACGCAAATTATGTAGCAATAGTTTTGCCTGTCTCTTGATTGTAGTCAGTCGTCTGGGCGTTTGGGTAACTCCCACAAAAAGAAGAAAGGTAAGAAGTCGAAGAGGTGTTCAACTTCACCTCTTCTGTCCAAATTATCTGACAAGATGATGGAACGTTGTCATTCAAGGCCTGGCTCCACAGATGAGCCTGGGCCGGCTCTGCACCGCCCCGATTTTCCGGGAGCCGGAGAAACCCCCTCACAACTTTGAGCCTTCGGGTCCCGCAGATTCAGGAGGGGCCCCTACTGATTTACCCCCCAAGGCCCCTCCCAGCGGGTCTGCCCCTTGGATCCACAGATGGATCCAGACCAGTGCTGGTCAACCTTCCCCAACACCAGTCCAAATGTCGACATTCCCGGCATTGGCGACGCCCGCAAACAGTGCCATCGTAATTCTCATCCCCTATACAGATCAGAAGGGGCATAGTACAACACCAACTCTGACTGGATCCTTGCCCTGAAGACCGGAACCTGAGCCCTTTTCTTACAGACTAGGACACGTGAAGGAATGGGAGGGACCAGTGAACCCTAAGGAATACCAGCCTCTAAACCCCGACATGTACTGGTGTGAGGAATTGGCAGACACCAGTAAACTGCACACCTCTTCAGATACTGGCATGGTCTCTCCTCCTTCCGTGGCTATTTAGGAGGGAGCGTCTTTTGCTATGGTGGAGAGAAGGGCGGCCGAGGTCCTTGACCTTATTCTGTCCTCAGTGACAGTTGAGACTAAAATCTTGACAGAAGTACTTCAGCTGGGAGAGACCCCCTCAGAACTGCTTCTCCCGTTTAATCAAGCCCTTACTTGACCTGATCCAAGCCCAGCATAGGGCTTTCTGTAAACAGGACAGTTTTCTGTCGCCATTGCGCCACCCCAGGAGATCCCAATTTCCTCACGCACCAGCCTAGCCTGGAGAGCTTGGTTGTCCAAGCCTCCACTTCCCACGTAAACCCTGGTGCATTTCCTACCACTCGGCCGTAAGGGGAATCGAAGAATCTGGGCACCTTAGGCACGAAAATGCTTTCTTCCACCAAGTGGCTTTTGGGCTGTTACTCTCGTCCACTGTGGGATTCAGTTGCGCAGGCCCAGAGGAGGCCAGGGCAATACTATCCCCAGCTATGGCAGGTGGGAGAGATGCAGCCAAGTTCACAATCCGATGTGGGCTGGATACGACCGACTCGCTAGGCAGAGCAGTTTCTTCGTTGGTGGCCTTATGGGACCACGCCTGTCTGAGAACGACTGGCTTTTCTGAGGATGTCCCATCCTTGATTATGGACATGCCCTTTGAGGCCTCCTGTCTCTTTGGAGACAAGACAATTTCAGCGCTGAAACACCTCAAGGATAGCAGAGCTACACCCAGGTCCTTGGGTCTTTCTATGGCCAACCCCAGGCCGCCTTTCAGTCCAGCTGCGTCTTTACCTGCTCAGCCAACCACAGCACACAATCACCCCAGCCTCTGCGTGGCTGAGGCTGCGATAACTCCAGACCCCGTGTGTCGGGTCAGTTCAAAATCTCTTCCCCCTCTCCCGCAGCTGCCTAACCTCTTTAGTTCTCTCTCCAACCATCATGAGCAGCAAGTGGGAGGCAGACTACTAGCATTTTCAGTATCAAATTTTCCCTTTTGCCCTTGCCAGCACCTCTCTGGTGGTTGCAGTTCATCTGCGAAGATCAGGGGTGCTAGTCTTCTCCTATCTCAACAACTGGTTGTTGAAGGTGGACTCGCCCCAGTCTGTTGCTTCCCATCTCAAGATTACTGCGATCCTCCTGCACTCGCTGTGGTTCGCTATCAGCATGCCAACATCACACCTGACTCTCTCTCAGGTGCTCCCTTTCATTGGAGCTGTTCTGGACATGGTGCAGATTTGGACTTATCCTCCCAAACGGCAAGTTTGGGATATTAAGGCTATGATACCGATGTTTCATCCTCTAGCCTGGATTTCGGTGAGACTGATTCTGAGACTGCTGAGCCTATTGCATCCTGTTTGTGACACATGCCCGCTAGCTTATGCGGGCTCTACAGTGGCCCCTGAAGTTTAAGTGTGCACAGCATCATGGGAATCTCTATGATATGGTCCAGATCCTGATCTTGGAGGGGACTGTAAAAGGTCTACAGTGGTGGCTAACAAACCGCAATTGCGTCAGCGGCAGACCCCTCTCCTTTCCTCAAGCAGATCTCACAGTGGTTACAGATAAGTCACTCATGGAATGGGCAGCCATCTGGGAGAGGTGGAGATCAGAGGCCTCTGGTTTCTAGCGGGGTCTGGAATCAATCTGTTGGAGCTCTGGATGATTTGATTGACACTGAAAGCCTTTCTTCTCTCCATCAAGGGAAGGCTAGTGCAGGTGTTCATGGACACCACCACGTGGTGCTGCAACCAACAGGGTGGGGTGGAATTGTGGCCATTTGTCAAAAGGCGCTGCATCTCTGACATAGCTGGAACGTCAGGGCATATCCCTGGTGGTTTTACAACTGACGGGCTCTCTGAATGCCAGTGCAGCCAAACTCAACTGAAGATGCCTAGCTGATCACAAATGGCATTTCCCATCCGAAGGTGGTACAAGATCTCTTTCAGCATTGAGAAGAGCCTTGGTTAGATCTATTCGCCACCGCCAGGAACGCGCAATGTCTGCAGTTCTGAGTGCTGTAGTTTCCAAGGCGGCTTTCACTCTGTGATGCTTTTTATCTCGAGTGGAGCTCACGTCTCCTGTACGCCTTTCTGCCCATATCACTCCTGGTCAGAATTTTCAAGAAGATCAGGAACGACTGGGCCCAAGTCATCCTTGTGGCTCAGATCTGAAAGAGACCCGTTAGCGATAGATTCCTTACCTTAGACCATCCCCAGGCGTCAGACTGGATCCGGAAAGTTTTTGTCAAAAGTATCCCTGCGCGTCGGTAGGCGTTGTCGTACGGCTCTGCGTACGTCGCTGGCGTCGTAGCCGCAGGGATGACATCGTCAGAGCTACTAAGACTCGCCCACGCGCGCTAACGTCAGTTTTTCTTTTTCCGCAGCAGCGCAGATCCGAGAGAGAGCGGTACCCCTAGTTAAAAGTTTTAACTTGGATCCTGACAACTTGTTTTGTCGTGTACTTGACTCCTTGTGTAATAGGGATGCCCGGGTTTAAGTCCTGTAGGGCCTGCCGTCAAAACATGTCGGTGTCGGAACCTCACGACGTGTGTCTCTTCTGCTTGTGGCGCGCCCATGACCCCGAGGCATGCCCCGATTGGCGGGTCATGGCACCGAAAGCTTTGCGGGAGCGTTCCCGAAAGTTGTTGGAGGTCCGATAATCGGTTCCGCGCCGATCGAGGTCCCACTCCCGTGGGATGTCGAGAGACAGGTCGCGAAGCCATCAGCATCGCTTGTCGGAATCGGGGACAGGTAAGTCTAGGCGCCATAAAAAGTCGAAAAAGCGATGTCGCTCTTCCTCTACCCCTCACCGGTCGCGGGACTCGGTGGAGGGGGCGGGTGGTGACTCCCCCGCGGATCCGATGGAGCCTCCATTGATGCCTGCGGCCTACCCAACCTTTCCAGGCCCACACGCGACGAGGTGCAGGCCTTCATGTCGGCCTTGCGCCATTTGTTTGCCCTGCCGGGTCCCTCCAGAACGCCTTCGGGCCCCGCGGATCCGTCGGAAGGGTTTGCCTCCATGCCGCAGCCAGTGGCCTCGGCTATGCCGGCACCATACCCTGCGGCGGCGCCGGCTCTCGCCTCTGCTTCGGCGCTGTGCGCGGCGCGGCGCCGCCGCTGGTGCCGGACGGTGCCGAACCAGGACTGGTATCTTACCCTACCATTCCATTTCTTGGAGGGGAGTTTATCCCATTACCCAGGGCACCTCATCCTTACCAGCCTTTTCAGCAACCGGTGGACGAAGGGGAGTACTGGGAGGGGTCTGAAGATCCTCTTGCAGCACAATGCGAGGATGAGCCTGAATGGGAAGGCGATGTGGAGGGTTCAGTGGTTCTGGATTTCTCTCCACACCCTGGTACTCTGTCCCCTTCTTCCGTGGCCACGGAGGAGTTTGGGACTTTTTCGGTGGTGTTGGGTAGGGCAGCTGAGGCTCTTAACCTCGAGCTCTATTCTGTGCCTATCAGGACCAATCTCCTGACTGAGGTCCTGCAGCCGCAGTCCTCCTCTCCAGAGCCGTTGTTGCCCTTCAATGAAGCGCTTACTGATATCCTGTTGGGCACCTGGGTCAAACCTAACACAGGAGTTCGGTAGACAAGGGTGTGGCGCGCCGCCATCACCCGGCGCCGGCCGATCCCAGCTTTCTCACACAACACCCCACGCCTGAGAGTCTGGTTGTCCAGGCTTCTGCCTCGCCGAATGCGTTCCCTTCTGCTCCTCCTGTCAAGGAATCCAGGAAACTGGAGCAATTTGGGAAAAGGATTTTCGCACCTGCTAGCTCTGGGTTGCGGGCGGTGAATACTGCGTGCCTGCTAGGCCGCTATTCCCGTTCTGTGTGGGACACTGTGGGCACAGGTGCTGCCTCAGTGCCCTGTGGAAGCACGGGCGGTTCTCTCCCAAGCCATTACCGAAGGGATAGATGCTGCAAAATGTACTATTCAGTGTGGACTTGACACAGCCGATTTTCTCGGTAGGGCACTTTCCACAACTGTGGCGCTCCGTCGTTATGCTTGGCTCCGAACTACTGGCTTCTCTGGGGATGTCCAGAATACCCTGTTGGACATGCCCTTTGATGGTACACGCCTCTTTGGTGATAAGGCGGATAGCACCCTGGAACGCTTTAAGGACCCTCGGGCTACGGCCCAGTCCTTGGGTCTCGCCATCACTCGTACTCCCTCAGGGTCCGCCTTTCGGTCCTTTCGAGGTCAAGGTCGGGGCACCCAGACGCGTTCTTTTCAGACCCGCAAGGCTGCACAGCCACAGTCTCAGTGCAGCCGCGGATGTGGGACCCTCCATGGTGGATCCCGGGGACAGCGGACGGGTCAGTCCACCACCTCCCCTACCGCCGCTGCCTCTAAACCTTCCTAGTCTGGTGTTTCAGGCCCACCTGACGCCAGTGGGTGGCAGGATTCACCATCACCTTCCCCACTGGCGCTCCATAACCTCGGACAGGTGGGCTCTGCAAATAGTCTGCAGGGGCTACTCCCTCCCCTTCGAATCTACCCCTCCAGCCATGCCACCTCATTCCCACCACATGTTGGGGGAGCACTTGGCACTTCTCCAGCAGGAAGATACGGCCCTCTTGGCCAAGGGGGCCATCGAGCGCATTCAGACGCCAGAAGTAGGTTGTGGTTGTTATTCCCACTTCTTTCTGGTTCCAAAGAAGGACAACGGTCTGCGTCCTATCTCAGACCTCCAGAACGCCAATCGCTTCCTCCGAAAGGAGAAGTTCAAGATGCTCACGCTTGCTCAGGTCTTGTCTGCCCTAGACCCGCAAGACTGGCTGGTAGCGTTGGACTTGCAGGATGCTTATTTTCATATCCCCATCCTGCCAGCCCACCGGCGTTACCTACGGTTCACGGTGGGCCACGAGCACTTTCTGTTCACCGTGCTCCCTTTTGGCCTTACCAGCGCCCCTTGGGTGTTCACGAAAGTGATGGTGGTGGTCGCAGCTCATCTGCGCAGATCAGGGGTTTCAGTCTTCACCTATCTCGACGACTGGCTGTTGAAGGCGGGCTCGCCCCAGGCAGTCGTCTCCCAGCTCCAGACTACGGCCGACCTCCTGCATTTGCTCTCCATCAACGTGCCGAAGTCGCACCTGATTCCCTCTCGGAAGCTCCTCTTCATCAGAGCAGTTCTGGATACGGCGCAGTTTCGGGTTTATCCTCCCGAACAGCGAGTCTGGGATATTCGGGCTATGATTCCAATCTTTCGGCCCTGGTCCTGGGTTTCGGTCAGGAGGACCCTGAGGCTGCTGGGCCTCATGGCCTCCTGCACATCGATCATGCCAGATGGCATATGCGGGCTCTGCATTGGGACATGAAGTTCCAGTGGACGCAGCATCGGGGGAACCTGTCCGACTATGTCCAGATCTCTGAGGGCACTGCACAGGACTTGCAGTGGTGGCTCACTAACCAGCATTGGGTCAGCGGCAGATCCCTCTCCCTTCCCCATCCGGAGCACACAGTAGTGATGAACGCGTCCCTCCTGGGATGGGGCGGCCACATGGGAGAGGCGGAGATCAGAGGCCTCTGGTATCCGGCGGAGTCCAAGCTCCATATCAACCTTTTGGAGCTCAGGGCGTTCCTACTTGCACTCAAAGCATTCCTTCCCTCTGTCAAGGGGAGAGTAGTGCAGGTGTTCACAGACACCACCACCGCCATGTGGTACTGCAACAAACAGTGCGGGGTTGGGTCGTGGGCCCTATGTCAGGAGGCTCTACGTCACTGGACGTGGCTGGAACGTCAAGGCATTTCCTTGGTGGTTCAACACCTGGCAGGTACCCAGAACGCCAGTGCGGACAAACTCAGCCGAAGGTGTATGTGGTGGTGCAAGGTCTCTTTCAGCAGTGGGCAGAACCTTGGTTATATCTATTCGCCACTGAAGAGAACGCGCAATGTCAGCAGTTCTGCGTGTTGGAGTTTCCAAGGCGGCACTCGCTAGTCAACGCTTTTCGACACGAGTGGAGTTGCGGTCTGTTGTGCGCCTTTCCGCCTATACCACTTCTGCCCAGAGTGCTGAAGAAGATCAGGCGCGACCGGGCCCAAGTCATTCTTGTGGCACCGAACTGAGCTCGAAGAGTTTGGTATCCCGAGCTACTCAGTATGAGCGTGGATCCCCCGATCCGACTGCCTCTTCGGGAGGATCTCCTGTCGCAGCAACAGGGGACGGTCCTCCACCCGAACCTGTCCAGCCTCCACCTCCTTGCGTGGAGTTTGAGCGGCGACAGCTGATTCCATTTGACTTGCCTCCCGAAGTCTGTAATGTGATTCTGGCAGCCAGGCGTCCATCCACTAAAACGGAATATGCCTGTCGGAGGAAAAAATTTGTGGCATGGTGCACAGCAAAATCTGTTGATCCTCTTGCTGCCCCTCTTTCTGAGGTCCTATTGTTCCTCCTCTCTTTGGCCCAGCAGGGCTCTGCTTTGGGCACTATCAAGGGCTACCTTTCTGCTCTTTCAGCCTGTCTTAGGTTGCAGGTTCCTGCAAACCTCCTTTCCTGGCGATTCATCCGGACAAGGTTGTGCTTCGACCGCATCCCTCCTTTCTACGTAAAGTAGTCTCTGCCTTTCATCTCGGGCAAACTGTAACTCTGCCCGCTTTCTTTCCGCCTCCGCACCCTTCAGGAGAAGAGGAGAGGCTCCACCGTCTGGACCCAAAATGTGCTCTCTCGTTCTATCTCAACCGCACTCATCAGTTCCGGGTAGATGACCAGCTCTTTGTTGGCTACGTGGGCGCCAAGAAGTGCCGGACTGTGCACAAGCGCACTTTCTCCCGATGGGTTGTCTTGTGCATTAAAGCTGGTTACTCTCTGGCCAAAAAGGAACCTCCTGTCGGGCTGCGCGCCCATTCTACCAGGGCGACTGCAGCTACTACAGCATTGGGACGCGGTGTCCCCCTGCAAGACACCTGTTAGGCGGCCACTTGGGCTTCGTTGCATACTTTCACTAAACACTATTGACTTGACAGTCCGGTCCGGAGAGACTGCTTCTTTGACCGTTCAGTTCTCTGTGACTTTCTGGTGTAATCTCACTTCGCAGACCCACCACCGGGGTTGGTATTGCTTGGGTATGTATTTTAAGGTTAGGAATCTATTACTAACGTGTCTCTTTCAGATGCACAAGTTACTTGTGTAACGATATATCTGTAAGAGACATTAGTTAGTGATAGATTCCTTACCGCCCGCCCATCCTCCCCGTTCTACGAACTTTTTTCTAGGGTTCAGGTCATCCCTTTCAGGGCCCTAGTTCTATTGCACTAGTAGTCAGTCTCTGGCATTGCTCTGCGCTTCTGGCGCGGAAAAGTTGGGTACAGATCTGACGTTACCGCGCGTGGGAGCGTCTAAGTAGCTCTGACGACGTCATCTCGGCTGCTACGACGCCAGCAACGTACGCGGAGCCGTACGACGACGCCTACCGACGCGCAGGGGTACTGCTGATGAAAACTTTCCGGATCCAGTCTGATGCCCGGGGATATGCTAAGGTAAGGAATCTATCACTAACTAATGTCTTTTACAGATATATCGTTACACAAGTAAATACCTTGTGTGTCAGGGCTTGGAGAGGATGGTATCCTGAGCTGTTGAGCAAGGCCATCTGTAGTCCGATCAGGCTGCCCCTGCAGGAGGATCTTTTGTCGCAGCAGTAGGGGAGGGTTCTCCACCTGAACCGGCCAATGATCCCCCTTCTTGTGTGGAGTTTGAGAAGCAACAGTTGACAGCTTTTGACCTTCTGCCGAAGGTCTGCAATGTCATCTTGGCAGCCAGACGCCCCTCCACCAAGATGGTATATGCCTGCTGTTGGGGCAGATTTGTGGCACAATGCTTAGAACAACAGATTGACCCCCTTTCTGCTCCTCTTTCTCTAGTCCTTCTGTTTATCCCCTGTCATGCCCAGCAGGGCTCTGCTTTGGGCACCTTAAAAGGCAATCTTTCCGCTATCTCTGCATTTCAGTGGTTGATTTATCAGCCATCCCTTTTCAAGTCCCCTATTGTACATAGGTTTCTGAAAGGTGTCCAAAATGTGTTCCCTCCGTTCCCATTCATCATACCTCAGTGGGACCTAAATTTAGTTCCGACTTTCCTAGTGTGCACTGCTCTTCGGGCCAAACCACAACTGTCCTCTCAGGCTTCTAACTATCAAGACTGCTTTTCTAGTGGCAGTGACATCTGCCCAAAGGGTCATTGAGCTCCAGACTTTGTCATCTAAGTCTCCGTACTCACCTTCTTCCCAGGCAAGCTGGTCCTTCACACCATAGCTTCATTCATACCGAAGGTGGTAACTCCCCTTCATGTAGGCCAGCACATCACCCTGCCTACCTTTTATGCTCGCCTCATTCATCTAAAGAAGAGGAACGCCTCCTCCAGCTGTACCCAAAAGGAGCGTTGTTGTTCTACTTTGACTGCACAAAAGAGTTCCGGGTGGACGAACAACTCTTCATGGGGTATACAGAAACAGACCATGTCCCAATAGATCGTACTCTCTATCAAAATCTGCTACACATTGGCCAAAAAGCAACCCCCTGAGGATTTGTGGATTCTCATTCCACAGAGTAAAGGCTGTGGCCAGTGCTTTAGCATGCGGAGTTCCGGTCCTGGACTTTTGCAAAGCATTAACATGGGCATCTCTGCACACGTTTACCAAGCACTGGTGCCTGGACAGTCAGGTATGTAGGGATGGGCACTTTGCCCGTTCGATCCCACAGGACTCTTTAACATGAAATTGTTTTGCAGACCCACTTTAGGTGAGGTATTGCTTGGGTATTTATTCTGAGCAAGGAATCTGTTTCTAGTAGTCTCTAATAGATGAACAAGTTACTTACTTTTGAGAACGCCTTATCTGGTTTGACTCTATCTAGCCGCAGGTTCCTTACCGACCCACCCATCCTCCCTGCTCTGCGAACAGATTTCTATGGATAAGGCTATTCCCCTTTAAGGGCCCTAGTTTTAAACACCAGTAGTCTGTGTTCTTCATGGCTCCACGCTCCTTGCGTGGAAAGTCATGCACAGAAACCTACATCAGCATGTTAGGGTGGTGGCTATATAGGCACCCTGTACGTCACTTCTGGCGCGGATGACACCACCTACCGGCATGCAGGGGTACTGCTCACGTAAAATTTCCAGATCCAGTCTGACACCTGGAGATAGTTGTAAGGTAAGGAATCTGTGTCTAGATAATCTCTACCAGATAAGGCATTATTGAAGCTTGTGAAAAGTGGGAAAAGGCAGTACTGGACCTGACCAACTCTGTTGATTTAGCAGTACATCAACATCTGCTACAGTTTGCCCAAAAAGCAGCCTCTGGAAGGCCTGCAAGCTTATTCCATCAGAGCCGAAGCTGCTATCACTACGTTAGCACACAGGTTGCCTGTTATGGAGATTTTTCTGGCGGCTACCTAGGCATTGGTACAAACGGTCATGAAGCACTACCGCCACAATAGTCTTGGCCGTCGAAATGGGCAAATTTTACCAGTCCTGTGGGACTTTTTGGTATGAGCCAGTTCACATACCCACCTCGCAGAGAGGTACTTCTGTGATATCTGTTCACAAGGTGAAGAATCTGTAGTTAGAAGTATCCATCAGAATAACAAGTTACTTAGCTTCGGAATGCTTTTTCTGGTGGATACTCTGTGTAACTGCAGATCTCTGCCTGACCTGCCACAGCCCTGTTCTGTGAACTGAACTCTTTTCCATCTCCGGATTTAGAGATCGGCGCACTGGTCATGCAGTCAGCTGTTGGGCTCTGCGTCGAGGGCACAGGCAGCCTAAGAAAGCAATGGATATCAGCACACATGGGTTTCACCTACATGTGGCTCCGCTCTTCAATTCCAGTGCGGTACGGCGTCAGCTTGGAGCTGCACAATGGCAGCTACTGCATGCAGGTGTATTGCTCTAAAAGTATCCGAATCCAGGCTGATGCCTGGGAAATGGTCAATAGGTGAGGGATCTGAATTTAGACAAATATCCACCAGCAAGAATGTTACCAAAAGTAAATAACTTAATCTTCTGATGGATACTTTATCTAAACCCAAATTACTCACTGCCCTTCCACATTCCCATTATGTAGAGTGGCCTCATTTTAACATTTAAAATGGTTCCAAATGACTATTCAGTATGATGTTACCAACACACTCCGCATCTAAGAGAGTGGAAAGTGAAAGAAAAAAGTGATTTCATTGCACATAGGTGACGCACATATGCAGCTCCTCTCTTTCACTTCCAGGCAGTATGGAGCCAATTAGGAGCCACATGGACCTACAGGCTCACGGGAACAGTGCTATGGAAAAATCTCTGGATCCAGTCTGACTCCTCGGGGCTGTCCTAAGGTGAGGACTCCATAGCTAGATTAAGTGTCCATCAGAAAGACTGTATCAGTTGGTGGCTCAGTAGGCAATTTAACTATGCCAGTCTTACTGTTTTGCAAAATTTGCTTGTCTGGTTCTTGGCAATTGCACCTCCTCTAACATGGTTCATGTTTACCCACTGCCAATTTGAGGAGGCACTAACATTCCAAATCATCATCATTATTAACCTACTACTTGTGATTCACATACCATCCCCAGTCTCTGAATGACATTTTCCTACAGAAATCTCTTTTAAAAACATCTTCGTAGTACAGCAATGCCCATGTTTACTCCTCTCACTCTTCACCATGCACTGGAATGAGCACCAATGAAAGATTGCCCCTCTGCATCCTAGCCTCTGGTCTCACTCAGAATCCCCAACTTTTAGCAAAACAGAACCCATCACCAGGTTACTAACTTAACCCTTAAACTTGAATATGTCAGCACCCTTGTGGTACACCAACGAACCGATGAGCCCAGGCTGCCCCCAACCCCCTTTCTTAGCAAGCCTAAATCCAAATCAGTAGTGTAGTATTCATGAATATAACCAGTAATGGAATTGTCCTATCCTTTCAAGGCCAAATTTTGAGGGGAGGATGACTTGTTAAGATGATGGAGCAACGGTGTACGAAATTGCTTTATTATTTGAGAGGGATCAGAGCCCCACTCTACTAATAACCACAGTCCTTGTTAGGGCAAACCACAAAAGTCACTAAATAAAGCTGTGCTCAACCCTTTGGTAGCTTGGCACAAAAGCAGTCGTGCTTAACTCACAGCCAATGTGTAAGGTATTTACGCAGCTCCCAGACTGTATTAAAGTGAAAATGCAAGACAAGAAAAATACCAAACCAATTTAGGAAAATGGAGGAAATTTTAATAAATAAAATTACTCCACAATAACAAACCTCCATTTGGTAGAACCGGAGATGTTCATTTTTCAGTAGAAAAAGTGCCAATCGCAGTTATGTGATTGCGCTGGACCGGGTCAGAGTGAAGAGTTAAGGCCGACCGCAGCGGAACACAGATCATATACATGCACCAGGTACATCCCAATGGAAAGTTTGCCTTCTAACATAGTCTAGCTTTTACACAAGGAACTCTCGTCGACGAGGTAGCCGGCACTAGTGCTCCAAGCTGGCTCCATAGAGGGGCTCGTTTACGTTGGTTCGCTGAAGTTCCAGGCCTTGGGCAAACTTCGCATTAGCGGGGCACTGCAGTACGGCTGTTGTCAGCTGGTCAACGATCGAAATGTTGTGTTGGTGGGAAATGTGGGGCCGTTATTGTTGACACAAAAATCTCTGGACTGCAAAGACCAGGGTCTGTATCCAGGAAAGTGTCACCTGCAGTCGGATGGTTTTCCCGGGTTGGCCTCTGTGAAGCCTGCTTGCAGTCGCAAGAAGCCCGGGGACAGTTCTTTGTGACATGAAGATCCATAAGAGTCTGTTTTTTCATCTGAACTCCAGTTCTTGCAGTTTTAGGGTTGGAGGAGTAAACTGTTACACAATCCCAGGGTCCAGGATACCCAACCGAAATTAATAATTGCACATTCTAAGAGGGACATTGCCTTCATTCCTGCTTTTCTGAGTGAGATACCATCACAGGAGATCCACAGGCCAGCAACTGTTCTATTCTCAATACCTTTGCAAACCTTTATGGCCTTGTTTGGAGAATCAATTCATTTTTGGGTATTGCTTATATTTGCTTATCTGAGGCACCTCTGTCTAGCTGTGTTGGCTATTATTGTTAGTGTGGCCTGTCAAAGAATGAACTTTGTTTTAGGGAGGTGTTCCCTTTGCATAATCTTTATCAACTACCTTCCTTCCCATCTCAGTATCTTCTGACACCTACTGGGCTGCAAAATTCACTGAAGTTTCAGAAGCGAAGAGGTTTGGGTAGGCCAGCACCAGATATGTGCTAAGTGTCATCACTTTTCATTGACATTGTGCATGCAGGTGTGATATGTAGAATGTAAATGGTGCCAACTGACTCTCTAACACAATTTTGTTTTCAGTACCCCTGCTAGCTGTTGTAGTATTTCCAAGATAACGTACATATAGAGAGAACACATTTTCTGCGAAGCATTGTTGTATAGCTTTAGATATTAAAATTTGTGTAGTTAAATTTATTGTTGGTACTTGGAAAAATGTGTTACTCATTGCACTCTCATTAGTCATGAATGTTGGCATTACAGATGGGAGTACCTGAAAGCAGAAAATAGGGAAAGAATAAATAATTTCAGGCCTCGAAAAATCCACTCGCCCCCTCCCGTGAAATTTTAGCAGGTCGAGCTATTTTTAGTAGCCCTTATTCGACCCCACTGGAAAGTAAACTTAAGCTCGAAGAAACTGGTGTTCTTTTTGTACAGAAAGTGAGTGAGCAATTAACACGTTTTTAAATCGTGTTGTATCTTGACACATTTGCCAACTGCTCAAGGGCAGAGGTCAAATGTCAGTTTGTCTTTTTACTTATTGTTGCTCATGTGTTCCTGGAAAATGGTGTTTACTTTTCTTTCTCTTTTTACAGTTAATACTTTTTGTCAAGTGAACTATTTGACAATAATTGTGATACAAAATGCAGTAAAATGCCCTTTTCTCTCGCTGAAACAACATTTGGATTGCTTGTAAAGGAATAGTACAAGTAGATCTGAAATTATGAAAGGACTTTCTTGTGTAATTCAGAAGTGTGATGCAAACAAAAATTTAAATTGGAGTAAAAAAAATCAGGACACTTTACTTGGTGATGTGCAAATGACAAATATTTGCAGAAACTTTATTTCCAAGCATTGTACACTATATAGTTTTAAAACCTCATGTCCGTGACAAACTCTGTGGCCTTTTGAATGTAAAATCTGCTGATTGCAAATAACAGCGGGCTGCTCCTTAATGCTTTTGTTATGTTTTTATTAAAAGTGATACTATTAAACATGATGTGAGAGACATTCCTAGCTAAGCCCTGATGACAATGCATTTAATGAATTAAGAGGCAAGTCTGCAGTCAATGTGTATCATATGTGGCTAGATTTGCATTCTATATGGAGCTAATGTTTAGTCTATTAAATCAAACAAAAGCGTTTACTGTACAGCAGTTGTGCTGAACGTGCATATTTGAAGGTGCTCTCATATGTGATAAAAAAGAAAATGGCATCTCAGTGAATTAAAATACTTTCCCAGGATCACATCATTTGAAAACAGTTTATGTGTCAAGAGCATTAAAATTAAGTAGAGTAGAATATTTAAGTCACTAGACCTGCAGGTCTAGTAAAATGTTTCAGATTTTTCAAGCCCTTAATGAATCTATATTCTCTCAAGTTTTTCCATTTCCTTTGCAGTATGAACCAAGAGGACCAGGCAGGCCACCATTGTACCAAAGAAGAATTTCATCTAGCTCGGTCCAGGCTTGTCCCGAAGATCTAGGCACTCCACAAGAAAATCTTAATCAATGTAAAGAACTTCAGGACCACAGTAACCAACCTCCGTTCAACTATTCACCACCTGAGTTATGGGTGAATGCCACCTCATCTGTCCCGTACCAGAACATTCCATGCAATGGTTCCAGCAGAGCAGTGCCACATAGGGAAATGTTAGGTAATGCATTACTCAGCATATACTCTACATAGGCTATTGTTTTAATCTTGAATAATTTTGTATTTTTGTTTGTTACCTTTGTTGTGCATGTGGACTGTGTGTGAAAGGTTTCTACTTAAAGTGGTTAATTGTTGCAAGATTGGATCAATGTTCCTATTAATTGTTTTAAAAATATGTACAAATTGTCCAGTTGCTTAAAAGGATACTTCTTTTACAGTAAAAGATCCAGAAATGTTTGATAATGAGCTACAAATCCCCATAAACAGCAAAAACGATGTGTATCTGTTGATGGAAAGTAAGAAAAACAAAGTGCATCCTTTCACTTTGCAAATAGTTGGTAAATATGTTAAAAGTTAAAATATTGGTGGCAGGAACCAAATCTATCTGAAATAGACACTTTAGTGATAGATTCCTTACCTTAGAATTACCCCCAAGCGTCAGACTGGATCCGGAAAGTTTTCATCAGCAGTACCCCTGCGCGTCGGTAGGTGGTGTCGTGCGTCTCCGCATCCGTCATTGGCGTTGTGGTCGGCGGGATGACATCGCGGGCACTACTTAGACGACACCCACACGCGCTGACGTCAGGTCTTTCTTTTTCTGCACCAGCAAGCTCAGATCTGGGAAGAGTGGTACCCCCAGTCATTTTTTTACTGACTTTTTAGTTTTTTTAATCTCATTCTTTTTGAGTCAATCGACTCGTGGTGCAGTTAGCGATGCCCGGGTTTAAATCTTGCGGGGACTGTCATTGCATGATGTTGGTGACGGACCCGCACCGCGTGTGTCTCTTCTGCCTGGGGCACGACCACGACCCCAATTCGTGCCCCGACTGCCGGGCAATGGCGCCGAAGTCTTTGCGGGAGCGGTCCCGAAAGCTGCTTGAAGCCTGGCAGTCGGCTCCGCGCCGTTTAAGGTCCTGGTCCCGAGGGAGGTCAAGGGACCGGTCGCGGAGCCACGGTCATGGAAAATCTACAGAATCGATGTCTTCACACTTAGGGTCCGGTAAGACGAAGCGCCACAAGAAGTCGAAAAGATGTCATCGTTCTCCGGCTTCCCCTCGCTGGTCGCGTGACGCGGCTGAGGATGCGGGTGGTGCCACCCCCGCGGCTCCGGCGGAGCCTACGCAGTCACTGGCGACCTACCCGCCCTTTCCGGGTTCGTTCTCGACTCCGGCCCAGGTACAGGAATTCCTGACCGTTATGGCTTGCCTATTTGGGCCATTGTTCCCCTCCGGAGCGCCTTCGGGCCCCGCGGGCCGGGCTGGGAGTCCTCGCCCCTTGACGCCGTTGGCTCCGGCCTCGGCACCGCAGGACTCCCGTGGATCCTGGTCGACGCCGGTTGTCCTTGTGACACCTCCACCGACAGAGACCCCACTGACCCCGGTTTCAGCCCCGACATGGATACTGCACCGGAAGGGTGTTGATCGACGCCGATTCCGACGCCATTTGGGAATTTCTTTCCCTATATCCATCCTCCTCTTTTTAGGCCTGTGGAACAGCATGAGGAGGAAGGGGAGGGGTCTGAGGACCCTCTCGCAGCTCAGTGCGAGTATGTCCCGGACTGGGAAGAGGAGTTGGGGGAAGCCAGTGGTCTGGACACCTCTCCAGACCTTGGCATGCTGTCTCCTCCTACCATGGCTATGGAGGAGGGTGCGAGTTTTTCTGTGGTGTTGCGGCCAAGGCTCTCCACCTGGTGCTACCTACTGTAGCCGTCAGGACTAACCTCCTGATTGAAGTGCTGCAGCCAGCAGTCACCTCTGCGGAACCATTCTGCCCTTTAATGCCGCACTTTCTGACGTTCTTTTGTGCACCTGGTCCAGGCCCTCCAGGGGAGCTCCTGTGGCCAGGAACGTGGCCCGATGCCACCGCCCGGCCCCGGGCGACCCCATTTTCCTCTCCCAACACCCCACCCCTGAGAGCTTGGTTGTCCAAGCCTCTGCATCCCCGAGCGCATTCACTTCCGCACCGCTGGACAGGGAATCCAAGAGCATGGAGCAGTTTGGGAAGAAGGTTTTTTCTTCCGCCAGTCTCGGCAGTTGGGTGGTTCTGCCCCCGTGCCGCCGCCTTTGGCCCCGGTTACGCCGCCCAGATACCCTGTGGCGCTGTTGGCTCCGGCCTCGTCGCTACTGCCGTTGGCTCCGGCCTCGACACCGCCGTTGGCTCCGGCCTCGACGCCGCCGTTGGCTCCGGCCTCGGTGCCGCCGTTGGCTTTGGCTTCGGCCTCGGCGCAGCTGCTGGCTTTGGCCTCGGCGCAGCCGTTAGCTCCGGCCTCTGCGCTGCCGTTGGCCCCGGCCGTAGCACTGCAGGAAGCCTCGGCGCGGTTGTTGGCTCCTGCCTCAGTGCCGCCTTCGGATCCGGCATCGGCGCCGCTTTCGGATCCGGCCTCGGTGCCACCTTCGGATCCGGCATCAGCTCGGGCCTCGGCACAGCCTTCAGATCCGGCATCGGCCGGATTATATCGAGCCTGCCTTGTCCTGCCTCCAATTCCTATTCCTGACCAAAGGGGGGTACTAGGAGGGGTCTGAGGACCTTCTCGCAGCTCGCTGTGAGATGATCCACACTAGATTGATAATATGGAGGATCCCAGCAAGCTGGAATTATCGCCACACCCTGATACTGTCCTCCTCCTCCGTAGCTACAGAGTTGGTGGGTTCATTCTGTGAAATGGCGGAGGGGAGGCTCCTAACCTCAAATTCCCTACAGTGCCTATCAGAGCAAATCTCCTCACTGCAGTGCTTCAGCAGTGGCCTCCTCTACAGAGCTGCTACTACCCTTCAATAACGCACTTTAAAAGTCACACAGGGGCGCCTTTGCATGCACGGCAACCCCAGTTTCATCACACAGCACCTACCGCCAGAGTGTGTAGTGGTCCAGGGCTCTGCTTCTCCAAGGGCCTTTTGGCCCTCTATTCCAACTCTGTGTGGGACACGGTCGCGCAGGTGCTGCCACAGTGTCTAGTGTAGGCTTGGAAGGTGCTCTCTCAAGCAATTGCCAAGGGCAAAGATGCAGCGGGATTCACCATCCATTATGCTCTTGACCCCTCCATGGGCAGAGAAATTTGTATAACAGCAGGGTGGTTCCCAGGGCTAGCGGGCAGATCAGTCAACCGCCACCCCTACCACCGCTGCCTCAAGACCTTCCTAGTCTGCTGTTTCAGTCCACTGTTTCAGGCCCTCCGCACGCCAGGGGGCGTCTGGATTCGCCATCACCTCCCCCACTGGCGCGCCTACACAGGTGGGTTCTGTAAACAGTCCGAAGGGGCTACTCCTCCCCTTCAAGACTACTCCTCCTGCTCTGCCACATCCGTACCATCGCATGTCAGGGGATCACTTGACACGTTGCAAACAGGAAGTTGCGGCACTCCTGGCAAAGGGGGCCATCGAGCGTGTTTTAGACCTTCGGAGCGTCAATCATTTCCTAGATCCGCAACACTGGATGGTAGTGTTAAGCTTGCAGGACGCCTACTTTCACGTCCTGCCGTCCCACCGGCGTTACCCGCGGTTCACGGCTGACCACGAGCTCCTCTTTGGGCCTTAGCAGCGCCCCTCGGGTGTTCCCTAAAAGTTCTGGAGGTGGTCGCAGCTCGTCTGCGCAGATCTGGGGTTTCAGTCTTCCCCTATCTCGACAACTGGTTTATGAAGGCGGGCTCACCCCAGGCAGTCGTCTCCCACCTCCATCCTACGGCCGACCTCCTGCATTTGCTGGGGTTCTCCATCAACGTGCCGAAGTCGCATCTGATTCCCTCTCAAGAAGCTCCTCTTTGTCGGAGCGGTTCTGGACTCTGCGCATTTTCGTGTTTGTCCTACCGAACAGCGTGTCCGAGACACTCGGGCTATCATTCCGATCTTTCAGCCCTTGTCCTGGGTTTCGGTCAGGGAGACACTGAGGCTGCTGGGCCTCATGGCCTCCTGCATCCTGCTGCTCAATCATGCCAGATGGCATATGTGGGCTCTGCAGTGGAACCTGAAGTTCCAGTGGACGCAGCATCAGGGACATCTGTCAGGCTTCGTCCAGATCTCGGAGGGCACTGCACAAAACTTGCAGTGGTGGTTCACTGACCAGCGTTGGGTCAGCGGCAGGTCCCTCTTCCTTCCCCAGCCAAAGTACACAGTGGTGACAGACGCGTCCCTCCTGGGATGGGGTAGCCACATGGGGGAGGCAGAGATCAGGGGTCTCAGGCGGAATTCAAGCTCCATATCAATCTTTTGGAGCTCAGGGCGATCCTACTTGCACTGAAAGCATTCCTTCCCTCTGTCAAGGGGAGAGTAGTGCAGGTGTTCACAGACAACACCATCGCCATGTGGTACTACAACAAGCAAGGCGGGGTGGGGTCGTGAACCCTATGTCAAGAGGCTCTGCGTCTCTGGACATGGCTGGAACATCAGGGCATTTTCCTGGTGGTTTGCCACTTGGCAGGTCCTTTGAACACCAGGGCGGACGTACTCAGCCGTCTGTGCATAATGGATCTCGAATGGCGTCTTCACTCGGAGGTGGCGCAAGTTCTCTTTCACCTGTGGGGAGAACCTTAGTTATATCTATTCGCCGCAGAAGAGACCGCGCAATGTCCACAGTTCTGCTCGTTGGAGTTGCCAAGGCGGCCCTCGCTCGGCGACGCTTTCATCGCGAGTGGAGTTGCGGTCTGTTATACGCCTTTCCACCGATACCACTTCTGCCCAGAGTGCTGAAGAGGTTCAGGCGCGATCGGGCCCTAGTCATTCTTGTGGCACCGGACTGGGCTTGAAGGGTTTGGTATCCCGAGCTACTCAGTATGAGCGTGGATCCCCCAATCCGACAGCCTCTTTGGGAGGATCTCCTGTCGCATCACCAGGGGACGGTCCTCCACCTGAACCTGTCCAGCCTCCACCTCCTTGGGTGGAGATTGAGCGGCTACAGTTGATTCCATTTGACTTACCTCCTGAAGTCTGTAATGTGAATCTGATAGAGACGTCTAGCCGCAGATTCCTTAACTGAGAATATCCCCATGCGTCAGACTGGTCCGGAAAATTTTGCGCTGCAGCACCTCTGCACGCCGGGGGGGTGGCGCCGTACGGCTCCGCCCTGACATCATCCATGGACGTGACGTCAGCGGAACCATATATGCCCCGGCGCCCCAACATCCGTTTTCTTCTTTTCCACGTCACGACGCGGACCCTGGAAGCCAGCAGTTCCTGGCCTTGTTTTGGGCCTTCTCGGCACCATTGGTGTCGTACTGGAACAGTGTGCAATGTCCTTCGGGTTCAAAGCCTGCAAGGCCTGTGCGCGTCAGATGTCTGGCACTGACCCGCACCTTATTTCCATGTGGTGCCTTGGTGTGCACCACGATTCCAAACAATGCGGCGACTGTCAACAGATGAAGCCAAAGTCCATACGTGAACACCGTATGAAGTTGTTGGCCGCACGGCTGTCCGGCCCAGCTTCTTCTCGTCGCCGCTCTCCCTCTCCAGAGGGAGCTCTTTCCCGAGGCCGCTCCCGCAAGTGGCGCCCTAAAAAAGGTAAGCGGAGCCACAAGCGTCCACTGAGGTCCTCCTCTCGTAGGCGTGCCGCTGGCACCCATTCCTCTCGTAAGGGGTCAGCTACGGGCGCCCGGAGGTCACCTCCTCCATACCCTCCTTTTCCAGGAGTCGGAGCGATGCACGCCCAAATGGAGGCCTACTCCCGGGTTCTTCAGGCCTAATTTGAGCCCCCCTCTCTCCCTGGCCCGCCTTCGGGCCTCATAGGGGCGGAGAGTACTCCGGCCGGGCCCTCGTCGGCGGATCCTTTCCCGACCAGGGTTGTGTGCACCGACTCCGGAGGCGACGACGTTGGGCCGTGGCCCAGACAGTCCTGGTCGCTCTAGCACACACCGACAGTCGGCGCATAGCTCTGGGCGGCTTCCTGCGCATACGGCGGGAGCAGCGTCAGCGACGCCGGGCTCGACGCCAGGCTCACACCGCCAGTCAACGCATAGCCCTGTGCGACTTCCTGCGCGGACGGCGGAAGCGGCATCGGCGACGCCGGGCACCACGTCGGACCCAATGATGGGCTCGATGTCCAAACCCACACCAAGCTCTAAGCCTGATCCCACGTCTGTGGCAACGCATCATCCGACGTCGGTCGACGTCGCGTCCATCATGGAGGCCGTCGATGTCCAGTCGACTCCGACACGGCGCCCGCCGCCGCCACTGTCCATCCGTTCATCGACACCGGCATCCAAGCTTGGGGTTGACCTTCTTCCGGATTCCTCGTTTCTGTCCCCTCAGCGGGGTCGGGTGACTCCAGTATCCGCTACGGCCTTTTCAGAGGCTGCTGCTGCTTCCCCTCGTCGGGGGCACTGGTGCAGGTCCCTAGTGTGGCATTTCCTTCAAGTCGTTCCCCAGCAACTGGGAGAATAAGCCTCCAACCGTCTCCTACAGACGGTCTCTTGTCCCCTCCTAGGGTGACTACTGAGCTAGGGGCTGCCTATGGGCGGACTATCAACCGGGCAGCTGCTATCCTCTGCTTTCAGCCTCCTGTGGTACCCCTCATCCCCGAACCCTTAATGGATCTGCTCCATCTCGAGTCCATTACCATGGAGACCTTGCTACCCCTTGGTGGTTCTTTATTAGAAGCCCTGCATGGCGCGTGGGCACGGCCCTCTTCCGGAGCCCCAGTTGATCGGGCCATTTCTGGTAGGCACTGTCCTGCCCTGGGGGATCTGCTTTGCCTATCCCTCCACCCTACTGCTCAGGGCCTGGTAATTCAGGCGGCCTTTGGGTTGCAGGACTCCTCCACTTTGCCCTTGTTTGCTCCCTTCCAGCAATCCAGGTGGCTGGATGCCTGTGGAAGACAGCTTGTTTCTTCTTCTAGCGCGGCCATCTGCGCTTTAAACACTACATGCGTGTTTGCACGTGCGTCATCTGCACTCTGGGACTCCGTGGCTAACCTTCTCCCTTCCCTTCCGGAGGAATTGCGCCCTAAGATACTCCGTCTTGTCCTTCACGGCAAGGAAATGGCTAATTTTACAATACACTCCTCCCTGGATACCACAGACTCTGTGGGCCGTGCTCTTGCACGTCGGTGGCTTTGCGCCGTCATGCCTGGATGCGTGACAGTCGCTTCCCTAATAATATTCGGGAGAGCCTCCAAGACATGCCGTTTAATGGAATAGACCTCTTTGGGTCCAACTCTGACTCTGCGATCTCCAGGCTTCTGTCATGGCTACCGTAATTCTGCCATGCCACAGACTGCTTGACTTTTCTTCTTAGTTGCGGTCTTCCTTTACGGACCAGTTTTTATCAGAGGCAGGTTGGTGCCTCTGTATAGTCTGTATAGCCGTATGGCTGGGTTGTTTTTGTTTCAAGTCCTCTGACTGTCTGTTTTGCCAAGAGGACCCCCCTTCTTACCAGGGGTTGACCCTTGCCCTATGTGGGGTATTGGCTGGTGGCAGGTTTCTGCCTTTGCCTTCGTACGCTCCTGTTGAGTTTTCATTATGGGTATCACTCTGGGGCTCATATACCTCCTTTTACTGCGTCCCGCAGGGTCGCATCGCTCTGTTGTCTGTAGTGCTTGGACTCCGGGTCTAGGTCTATGCTGTGTGGTATCTACCTCGCATAGCCTGGCATCTTGCTTTTGTCCTATGGTCCGTCCTTTTGGTGCCAGCCCCTTCTGGGTTGTTCTCCCAAGTAGGGAGTTGCCGTGGACCTCTCTGTTGTAGGTTGTTATGGCCTTTTGGCTTATTCCTCAATAGTTTTTTCCACATCCCCGCTGCTTTCGCTCAGGGATTTCTACGTTCCACTAGCATTCTTAACTGTGGCGGACTCATGGGGACGGTTCTCCTTGAACCCCGCTCTTCCTGGCGTCTAGGACCCGTGAGTTGGTCCTGAGTACTACCTTGTTAAGCTCGTCTTTTCTTCTAAATTGTCCTGCGAGGGGACTGTTCTCTCTCTTCCGGACTGCTGGCTGTCGTTGCTTGTAGCCTGGCCTAGTTCCACTTTCTGTGTAACTGCGGGTACTTTTGAGCGTACCCTTGTGCCTGGGTTTGGCCGGGTTTCAGCATCTTCTTGAGGCTGTTTCTGCGCCATGTTATTCCTCATGGCTTGTGCGGCCCGTTGCCTTCTTGCTAATGGGCGCTTATCAGCCTGTTCTTGCTGTCTTGCTTCCTGGTGTTCCTCCTGGCCGCGTATGAACGTCGTTCGGGCTGTTTAGGGGCATCCTTTCAATGCTCTCCACATGTCTGACTGGCTAGGGTCTCCGCAGTACTCTTCCTCTGTGGTACATGTGAGGGCGCTACACGTACTTTCCACCATACCACTTAACCAGTCCTTTGGGTTGGCTTGACGACTGCCGCATCCTCCGTATCTTTCACACCATAAGGTTTAGTTCTACTTCCTGCGAGGTGCTGAACTATCTTTTCACGCCAGTTCTTGCTGGGTGTGTTTTTCTTCCATGTCGGCCCGTGCTGGGCGTGGGTCAGTATCCTGCTGCCTTCGTATCTTTACGGGAGCAGGTTTAACAGTGTTTTACGCTGATCAAGTTATTTAGCTGGGGCTAGCTCTGGCTTCTTGTCGACACCTTGGATACTGTGGATCCTTCATGCCTCTTGGTCTTCTTTCGAAGTTCGTCATTTTTTCAATCAGTCACAAGCATTCTGGCTTGTTGTTTTCCTTCTCTCATCCCCTCTACATGTGGGGGTTTTCATGTTATTCTGGATGAGCTGTGGTGCCCTCGCCTCGCCTTGATTCCCTGCTCTCTTCAGGGCTTAGGGGTCTCGTGGTTGTCTGCGCTGTCACTTCTGTCCCCACTGTGTTTCGCCCTTTGGTTGACAACACTCTTTTGGTCATGTTATTGACGTCTGGGTTCTCTCTGGACCTTCGTGGGGTTCAGTTGTAGTCCCGCCTCCTCTAGGGGTATGTCTTTGGTATCTATTCTAAGTTAAGGAATCTGCGGCTAGACGTCTCTATCAGATGAACAAGTTACTTCCCTTCGGTAACGATGTGTCTGGTAGAGACCTAGTCTAGCCGTAGATTCCTTAACGCCCGCCCGTCATGCGACAATCTTTTCAGGTTGGGCTTCTTGCCTTCGCCTCCCTTTAGGTGGCTTTATTCCTCTGCGGTGATGTCTTCTCTTCACTCCGACTCACGAAGCTACATTCTGTTTTGGGGCTCTTCTCTGCCCATTCTTGAGATTGGACGGTATGCTCATGTGCCATGTGTCCTACCGTGGGTTATCCGATGTGAGTCTAATTCTTCCCGTCTATCTTCTTCAACCACTTGAGGTCTCTTGCCTTCCCTGCAATCTAGCAGTTGCAGTCTCTGACAATGCTGCATTCGGCAGGACCATTTTTCGGATCTGACGTCTCCTTTTGGGTGACGCTTTATGGTACTTTGTCTTTGCTCCTGGGTTCTGGACTAGTTGTCCTTCACTGTCATATAATGTGGTTGCAGCCTTTCTGACGGCTGCTTTGATGGTTCACCACAGAGCTATGGCTCAATGGTGAGTCTTGTGCCTCTGGTGGCACAGGCTCACACAGGCCAAGGGTTCAATCCTGCCTATGCTCTGCATCTTCTGTCTCCTGGGGAGGTTTTGGCCTTAACGATTGAAGGGGTACTTCCAAGAGTGGTGCTCTGTTTTTTTTCCCTCCCTCAGTTTACAATATACGGTGCCTGGCACTGTCTTTCTATGGTGATGTTTTTTTCACCACACATTGTTGTTTCTTTTCTTTTTCTGCACACTGTTCCCATATTTTCACAATTTTTGGTGGTGGCTTAGAGTCCCGACGTGGAAAAGTCTTCTGACGAAAACTGATGCCGGGGCAGGGCATATATGGCTCCGCTGACCTCACGTCCATGGACGACGTCAGGGCGGAGCCGTACGGCGCCACCCCCCGGCGCGCAGAGGTGCTGCTGCGCCAAATTTTCCGGACCAGTCTGACGCCTAGGAAGATTCTAAGTTAAGGAATCTGCGGCTAGACTGTCTCTACCGAAGGTAAGTAACTTGTTTTTCTGGCAGCAAGGCGTCCCTCAACTGTATACGCCTGTCAGTGGAACAAGTTTGTGGCATGGTGCACAGCGAAAGCTGTAGATCCCCTTTCTGCCCCTCCTTCTGAGGTCCTATTGTTCCTTCTCTCTTTGGCCCAGCAGGGCTCTGCTCTGGGCACTATCAAGGGCTACCTTTCTGCTCTTTCAGCCTTTCTCAGGCTGCCTGATCAGCCCTCTCTTTTCAAGTCCCCTGTTGTCAATAGATTTCTCAAGGGCATTACTCACCTTTTCCCTCCTATTTCTTTTGTGATGCCTTGGTGGGACTTGAACCTGGTTCTCACATACTGTGCACTCCCTTTGAGCCTCTTCATAACTGTCCTTTATGGTTCTTCACTTTGAACACTGCCTTCCTGGTGGCTATCACCTCCGCTAGGCGTGTGAGTGAGCTCCAGGCTCTTTCATGTAAACATCCTTTCCTGGCGGTTCATCCGGACAAGGTTGTGCTTCAGCCACGTCCCTCCTTTCTACCAAAAGTAGTCACTGTCTTTCATCTGGGGCAAACTGTCTCTCTGGTGAAACCCCAAAACCGGTCCTAGGATGCTTGATTCCGGTCCAGGGAAGACATGGCTTGGCAGTTCGGACTGGACGGTTCCCATGAGGCACAGGGTCAAGATTGATTTGCATATGGCCATGTCTTAACTGGAGTGGCGTGGTGAGCAAAGTTACGATGGATTAAACCCAGATCTGTGACTGGGGGTGAATGTTTTGCCAATGTGCAGCATTCCGTCCATCATCTTGTGTATTTTACCATCCCCAGACTGGCTGATGGAGGACCACCTCTACCTGCTCCGTCAGGAAGTTCAGGTTCTTTGCTCAAAGGAGCTATTGAGAGGGTGCCAGCATCAGAAGTAGGTTATGATTGCTATTCATGCTACTTTCTGGTGCCCAAGAAGAACGTAGGCTTCCGCACTATTTTAGACCTGCGCACTCAGTATCTTCCTAAAGAAGGAGAAATTCTAAATGCTCACCTTAGCTCAGGTCCTGTCTTCCCTAGAGCCTCGAGTCTGGATGTTAGCACTGGACTTGCAGGACACCTCCTTTCATTTTCCTGTCCTGCCTGCCCACCGGCATTATCTGCAGTTCTCGGTGGGCCGCAAGCATTATCTGTTAGCTGTGTTCCCCTTTGGCCTTAACTGCGCCCCTCGGGTGTTCACCAAAGTGCTGGCGGTAGTTGCAGTACACCAGGGGAGGTCCAGGGTTCCTGTCTTCTCCTACCTTGATGATTGGCTGTTGAACGCAGGTTCACCCCAGGCAGTCGTCTCGCACCTCCAGACTACAGTGGACTTCTTGCATTCGCTGGGGTTAACTATAAACGTGCCAACGTCACACCTGACTCCCTCTCAGATGCTCCCTTTCATCTTAGCTGTTCTGAGTACAGTGCAGTTTCAGGCCTATCTTCCAGAATGGTGAGTCCAGAGTATTCGGGCTATAATTCCAATATAATAGCCTCTATTCTGGATTTCAGTTACACAGACTCTGAGGCTGCTGTGTCTCATAACCTCCTACATCCTGCTGGTAACACATGCCCGTTGGCATACGCAGTGGCAGCTGAAGTCCCATTTGGCGAACCAGCAGGGGAATCTCTTCGACCTAGTCGAGATATCGGAGTGAAATGCAATGGACCTTCATTTGCGGCTGACGAACCACGATGGGTCAGCAGCAGACCCCTCTCCTTTCCCCAACCAGAGTTGACTGGAGTGGCAGATGCATCACTCCCGGGCTGGGGCGGCCATCTGGGGGACTTGAAGGTCAGAGGACTTTGTTGAAGTTGAGAGCAATCTGACTGGCGTTGAAGGTTTCTTCCTTCCATCAAGAGAAGATCAGTTCAGGTGTTCACAGACAACACCATGCCATTTGGTATTGCAAGAAACTGTGCGGGTGGGTTCGCGGCCCCCTTGTGAACAGGCCCTGCATCTCTGGACATGGCTGCAAAATCATGGCATTTTCCTTGTTTCAGCTTCTGGCAGGTTCTCTGAACACCAGAGCAGATTAACTCAGCTGTCGCTGCCTAACAAATCACAAATGGTGTTTCCATCTGGAGGTAGTGCTAGGCTTTTTTTGAGATTGGGGAGAACCATGGGGAGATCTGTTTCCCAACGCTGACGCTCAATGCCAGCACTTCTGCACGCTGGAGTTTCCAAGGCGACTCACTCGGACACTCTTTTCGTCTCAGGTGGACCTCGGACCTCCTGTATGCCTTTCTGCCGATAGCACTATTGCTCAGAGTTCTCTCAAAAAGATCAGGAACGACCAGGCCCATGTCATGCTTGTGGTTCCTGATTGGGCATGGAGAGTTTGGTATCCAAAACTCCTGAGCGTTGGCCCTCCGATCAGGCTGCTCTTTTGGCAGGATCTATTGTTGCAGCACCACGGCAGGGTCCTGCACCTGAACCTGCACATGCTCTGCCTTCATGCATGGATATTGAGCAGCTGCATTTGATAGTTTATGACCTTCCTTCTGAAGTCTTCCTACAAATTAAATAGGACTGTGTATCTAGACAACTTAAATGCCAGAATATGGGAACTTCGTTTCCACATATCAGGGAATGTTAGTCTGGTTCCTAGCTAGCTCACCATGTCTCATCTGAACCCCTAAACTTACCAGGGCATCAGATGGTTCAGCAACCTCAAACATGACCAATCTTTTACTCTCCAAGGAGAATGTGGAAACAGATCTACCCTTTCATTGTTTACTTTTGCATGCCCAGGGTAAACCCAAGAAAGATATAAACTGGCTTATCTGAAAGAGACAATTAGTTATAGATTCCTTACCTTGTGAATTACCCCCAGGCCTCAGACTGGATTCGGGGAATTTTTTCATCAGCAGTACCCCTGCGCGTCGAAAGGTGGCGTCGGTCAGCTCAACGTTCGTTGACGTGGTCGCTGGGATGACATCGCAGCAGCTACATAGACGCCGCCCTCGCGCATTGACGTCCGTTCTTTCTTTTTCCGTGCCAACCAGTGCAGATCCAGAGGGAGCGGTACCTCAGTCATTTTTGACATACTTTTTTGAGCGACTTTTGTCGACACCATATTGAGTCCTCGACTCCTGGTGAATGTAGGGATGCCTGGTTTCAAGGCTTGCGGTTCCTGCCGACAGTTGATGTGTCGGAGCCGCACTGCATGTGCCTGTTTAGTCTGAAACACGATGACGACTCCAAGTCATGTTCCGACTGCTGGACCATGAATCCGAAGTCTGCAGGAGCGGTCCCGAATGCTCCTCGAGGCCTGGCAGTCGGCTCTGCACCTTTCGAGGTCGCGCATGAGGTCGAGGGACCGGTCGCGAAGCCATCCCCACCAGTCCTCTTCCAAGTCTTCGCACTTCTCAGGTAAGTTGAAGCACAAGAAGTCGAAGAAGCATCGTCGCTCTTCGACTTCTCCCCGTACGTCGGGCGACGAGGGATGCGGGCCAGGCCCCTCCCGCGGCTCTGCGTGTGGAACCCGCTGGGTCGACTCAGTTTCCCTTCCTTCCTGGGACCCGGCGCGACCCCTGCCAAGCCTTGGAGTTTCTACGAAGCGATGCATGCCATCTTTGGGCAGCCTGACTCCGCCAGCGTGCCTTCGAGTCCTGCGGACTCAGTGGGGGGCCCTGGGTCTTCGACGCCGGCAGTTTTGGCCTGGCACCGCAGGGTCCCCTTCGATCCAGGCCTGGATCCGGATCAGTGCCGGTTGACCTTGTAACACCTCCCCCGGCACTAATTGTACTGGCACGCTGGTTGTGTCCCCAGCCAGCGTTGACCCCGGCCTCCGCCCCCAAGTGGAGACTGAGCTGCACCAGCATCGACCGACACCGGATCCGGCGTAGACTGGTACTTTTGTGCCCTTATTCCACCCTGGTGTTCCTTTCAGGCCAGATTGGCAACCAGAGGAGGGTGAGGAGGACTGGAGACCCTTTGACTGACCAGTTGGAATATGACCCGGACTGGAGAGAGGAGCTGGGGGAAGCCAGTGGTCTGGACACCTCCCCAGACCTTGGCATGTTGTCTCCTTCTACCGTAGCTACGGAGGAGGGAGCGTCTTACGCAGTGGTGTTGCGTAGGGAGGCTGAGACTTTTAACCTCAAGCTACCTATGGTTGCAGTCAGGACTAACCTCCTGACAGAGGTGCTTCAACCGGCTGTGAGCTGTTCGGAGCCCCTGATGCCGTTTAATGAGGCCCTCACTGACATCCTTTTGGGCACCTGGCCCAGGCCCAACACAAGCGCTCCTGTGGATAGTATGATTGCCCAACGCCACTGTCCGGCCCCGGCGACCCCACTTTCCTCTCCCAAAACCCCACCCCTGAGAGCTTGGTGGTCCAAGCCTCAACATCCAAAGGCGCATTCCCTAATGCACCACCTGATCGGGAATCCAAAAAGCTGGACCTCCTTGGGAAGAAGATGTTTACTTCCTCCAACTTGGGACTGCGGTCGGTAAACACTGCATGTCTGTTGGGCTGTAACACCCACTCTGTGTGGGATACGGTAGCGCAGGTGCTGCCCCCGTGCCCGGAGGAGGCCCGGGCTGTGCTCTCACGTGCAGTTGCCGAGTGGAAAGATGTAGCCAAATTTCCCATCCGCTGTGGGCTGGACACCGCTGACAAGCTGGGTAGGACGATTTCCACCTCAGTAGCCCTTTCGACACTACACCAGGCTGAGGTCAACTGGCTTTTGCGGGGATTTCCAAGCTACCCTTATGGACATGCACTTGAATGGCCGTCGCCTGTTCGGCGACAAAGCAGACAACGTGCCGAAGCGCTTCAAGGACTCTCGGGCTACGGCCAAGTCGCTGGGCCTCTCCACCACCCGTCCTGAGCAGTCTGCTTTTCACCCCTTTCTTGGCTACGGAAGGGGTGCCCCGCCACGTTTCACCCAGGGCCACAGGCCTGTGCAAGCTGTTCAGCCCCTGCGTGGCCGGGGATGTGGGACCCACAGTCGTGGGTCTGGGGGGCCAGCGAGCAGGCCAATCCACCACTGCCCCCTCAGAAGCAGCCTCCAAACCCTCCTAGTCTAACCTTTCAGGGCCACCAATCGCCAGTGGGCGGCAGTGTCTGCCATCACCTCCACCACTGGCGCACCATCACGTCGGACAGGTGGGTTTTGCAAATAGGCTGAAGGTCTTACTCCCTCCCCTTCGAGACTACCCCCCCAGCCATGCCACCTCAGTACCATCGCATGTCAGAGGATCAACTGGCCCTTCTCCAACAGGAAGTTACGGGAGCAATCTGATGAAGACTACTAGCCGCAGATTCCTTCACGTAGAATTATCCCCAGGCGTGAGACTGGATCCGGAAACTTTTTGCCACAGCATCCCTGCGCGCCAGGGGGCGAGGCGAAACCACGCGACTCCGCCTAGGCATCGTCCACGTACGTAAAGTCAGCAAGGTCACATAAGCCCCACCCCAGCGAGCCTACGTCAGTTTTCTCCTTTTCCGTGTGCAACTCGGATCCGGTCTTGCTACGGGCATGTTTCGGGCCCTTTTTTCTTCATCATTGTCCTTCTCTTGGTGGAACAGTGTGCGAATGCCTTCGGGCTTTAAAGCTTGCATGTCGTGTGGGCGTCTTATGTCGGCGACAGACCCTCATCGCATTTGTATGTGGTGTTTGGGGGAGGATCACGGCACCACGGTTTGTGAGGCGTGCCAACAGTTGAAGCCGAAGTCGCGACAGGAGCGCCAAATGAAACTTCTCTCGGCGCGTCTCTCCAGGTCGGCCTCCTCCCCTCGATCAGCCTCGGCAGACTGCTTCAGATACGGCCGTGGTAGTCGTCATCGCCCTTCCCTGAGGTCACGAGAGCGTCGCTCACTGGTGGCTAAGTGTCGCAGTTTGTCCCCGGGGGCCGGGTTTCGGCCTGCCGGGGGCGTGGACTCTCTGCAGTTGATGTGGCCCCGCATGTCCTCCTACCCACCGTTTCCCGGTGACGGAGTGTCGAGAGTCCAGATGGAGACATACGCAGCAGCTTTGCAGGCCTCGCTGGCGTCTCCTCCTTCCCCTCCTGGGGCGTCAGTGGTTCCCTTGCCTTGCGCGGGGCCCTCCGCGGCGCCGCTGATGGCTCCTGCCCCGGCGCCGACTGGGTCGGATCCAGGCTTGGAGGATGTGGTGCTGTTGGGGTGCGGCTCCTCTGGGGTACCTCCTTAACACCACGGTGTGTCTGCCTCGCTGCAAAGTCCCTGTGGTGTCGCGTGAGGTCGCCGGGTCTCGGGTCGCATCCCCGAGCCCCTCTAGGTCCCTTGACAAGGTGTCTAAGGCTGAGGTGACGCTGCTACAGCTCCGGCAGCTGCTGGACCGGGCGGTGCCATAGGGGTCGGTGGACTCTCCTCGTCCCGCTCCGGGTCGAGGCTGGGCGCGAACCCCTCACCCTCCTCCAGGACTTTCTCGTCCCTCCACGCAGGCGGCTGCCTCGTCGGAGGGCATGTCGGAAGTTGGGTCGGTCCTGGTGGCGCCGCATAGCTCGCCGGACCACCTCTGTCGTATACTCGGCCGAGGGCTTCATGTCACTCCCCTGGTCCTTCTCGTCCCTCCACGCAGGCGGCTGCCTCGGCGGAGGTCGAGTCGGCACCATTCCGACGCCGCCCCCTGTCCACTGCGACTGCTACCCCGCTCTGGTCCCTGGCGCAGTGTGACTTCGTGGAGCCCTATCCAGTGTCTCCTTCGGCGCAGGCTGGGGTTACCGCTCTGCCTCAGGCGGCGGACTCTACGGCTCCTGACAGGCGTCGAGTTGCGGATTAGTCTTCGGACGCTCCCTCTTCTCCGGATGCTACCTTCATATTGGTGTCGTCCTCCCCGGAGACTGGCCGCCGAGTTGTGTCTTTTTCACCGGCATCGTCGAAGGGTGGCTCCCCGCCGTTTCTGAGGCCGTGGTGTTCGCCAGAGGAGCGGCAGGTCCCCCATTCCTCTGCTCCTCCTCCTCCGTTCCAGGTCTGGCCCCTGCCAGTTCCGCTTGGCTTGGGGGACGGCCGCCTTAGTCTGCAGCCGTCGCCCACAGAGGAGCTGCTTTCTCCGCCACTGGGCCCTACAGAGGCGGGTGCGGCCTTTGCTCACACAGTGGATATCCTGCGCATGGGTGACCCTATTGCTCATTTTCCGACGGATCATCTCTTGGAGGTTCTCGACCAGGGCTCTGGTGGGAGGGAGATCTTGCTTCCCTTTGAGGGTTCACTCCTTTTGTCCCTGACGGGGGCTTGGGGGCGTCCTGCCTCAGGGGATCCGGTGCCTCAGCACCTTCTACACCGGCACCTTCCGGCGCTGCGTGACCCTGCATATCTTTCCCTCCACCCCTCTGCCGCCAGTCCCCTTTTGCGGACTGCCTTTCCCTCCCTGCCGCCGCTGTTGACTCCGCCCTCCCGGGAGGCCCGCTGGCTGGACTCTTGGGGGCGCAACATGTTTGCCTCGACCAGCGCGGCCCTGCGGGCTCTGAACACCTTGTGTGTCCTGGCTAGGGCCTCCTCTTGTCTGTGGGACTCGGTTGAGTCTTTGGGGTCCGCAGCTTCTCAGGAGACTGTTCAGGTGCACTTCCGACATCATGCGTGGATGGCTCGGAGCGAACCGTGTTTACCCTTTACTCCGCTCTGGACATCTCGGAGGTGCTGGGCCGGGCCATGGCTTCCTCAGTCGCTCTCCGTCACCATGCTTGGCTTCGGGACGGCGTCTTCCCCGAAAATATTCGGGAACGGCTCATTGATCTCCCGTTGGATGGTAACCTGTTGTTCCATGCCCCAGCTGACTCCGCCATCCAAAGGTTCCTGGCGGGGCTCCGTCCTCCTCCCCCTTATACTCCTCCTCCTCAGTGATTTAGGAGTCGAGCTGGTTCTGGTCCTTTTTGGGACGGTCGCTCTTGCGGAGGAGTGTGTTTTCTGGCCATTGAGTCCTCATTGTGGAGACTTTGGCAATGTTGGTTGCTGGACGGCCCTTGTTCGCTGTGTGTGTGTTTTTTGCAGACTTGGCCCAGAGATTAGGCCTTCTGTTTTTCTTTGGGCTGATTGTCAAGCCGTTCGCGGGGTGTTTTCCCTGTGGTTTTTTTGTTTTTCCTCTGTTGCGGAAGTTCTTCCAAAGAGGGTTCCCATGTCTTGGGACTTAACGTACCCTATGTGGGGTAGTGGTAGCTGTTATACAGCTTGGGCTCTGCTGGGGAGTTCTGGTGGCCCTTTGGTGCCTGTTCTCCGTGGCATTTCTGTATGTTGCTTTGCTTCTTGAGGGCGCGCATGTGCAGCCCCTCGTGGGGGTGTGTCCGGCCCTTTCCTCTTATCCCTGCTTGGGATAATTCTGTGCCCTCCCTTGTCAGTTGTTGCCCACTCGGTCTTCCTGGGGCCCTGGGCTGTTTTTTCATGTTTCTGGCGGCTTGTCTGTTAGTGCCACTCTGGTTGGCCTGTTGCCTTCCCTCTGGTGTGGCTTAGCCTTCTTTTTCCTCGTTTCCTTGAGCCCTCTGGGCTCTCCCCTGGCTTGGAGGGAAGCTTATTGCCTTGAAGGAGTGTGGGGTACTTCGGCCTCTCTGGCCTGGCCCTTGGTTCCTCTATCGTGAGTGTGAAGGCACCCCCCCTTTTCTCTTCTTCCCCCATCCCTCTGGGGTCGGTGGTGTTCTGCTTGTGGGGGGCTCCTCTTGCCTGGGAGGGGCCGGGTTATTGCCCGGTCCACAGGTCTGGTCCCCTGTGTGACCCTCTGTCCTGTTATGGCTGGGGGGGGGGTCCTTTCGCAGACCCTCCTTCCCCGTGGGTATTGCTAAGGTATCCATTCTACGTGAAGAAATCTGAGGCTAGTAGTCTCTATCAGATGTACGAGTTACTTACCTTCGGTAACAATGTATCTGGTAGAGACGATTCTAGCCACAGATTACATCACGACCCGCCCTTCCTCCCCGTTCTGCGAGGACCCGTGGGTTGGTCTCGGCACTCGCCTCCTGGTGGAGGTCTGTGTTTCTTGTGCGTGCATTCCTTTGCTCTTGGCGGGTTGCTCCGTCTTGTTGCTGTTCCTTCTTCCCCTTGGTTCTCTGGAGGATGGGGTTATGGTGCTCCTGTGTCCCGCTGATCCAGGTTTGGGGGGGGGGGGGGGTTTACCTTCATTCTCGACCCTCCCTCCCTTCCTCTTGCTGCTGGGGGTCCCTGCCCCTCTGCCGTCCTCTGTCTGGGGGGTCACCTAGCCATGCCCTGCCCTTGTTCCTTGGAGGATGATTGCCTTCTGTGCTGGGTTGGCTTGGAGGGTTGTTGTTGTTGTTGTCCTGTCTGTTCTGAGGCTGGCTCCCCTTCCCTATTTCCGGGTGGGGGTTGTAGGCCTGCTACAGGTGTCCTGCCTTTACATATGTTCCCTGTCTCCGGGGGAGGGGGGGGGGGGAGGCAGGCGGTTACATGCTGGCAGGGTGGCTGCTCGGGCCTCTGCTCTGTTCTTTATTCCGCCCCTGCCTTTGGAGGCTGCAGTGTTGCACCGCTCCTTATGGTGTCCCTTGTCTCCATTCTTTGTTTCTACTCTTTCGCACACTGTTCCCCTGCACCCACAGTTTGCCTGGTGTCTCTGCGTTGCGGCACGGAAAAGTTCTCCGAAGAAAACTGACGTAGGCACGCCGGGGTGGGGCTTATGTGACCTCGTTGACGTCACGTACGCGGACACCGCCTAGGCGAAGTCGCGTGGTGTCACCCCGCCCCCTGGGACGCAGGTATGCTGTGGCAAAAAGTTTCCGGATCCAGTCTCACGTCTGGGGATAATTCTACGTGAAGGAATCTGCGGCTAGAATCGTCTCTACCAGATACATCGTTACTGAAGGTAAGTAACTCATACATCAAGCGAGTTCCTGCCCCAGAAGTAGGTTGTGGTTGCTATTCTCACTACTTTCTGGTGCTCAAGAAGGACAAAGGCCTGCGTCCTATCTTGGATCTCAGGAACATCAACCGCTTCCTATGGAAGGAGAAGTTCAAAATGTTGACACTAGCTCAGGTCCTTTTTGCTCTCGACCATGGAGACTGTATGGTAGCGTTTGACTTGCAGGACGCCTATTTTCACATCCCCGGCCCACCGGCGCTATTTGTGGTTCACGGTAGGCCTCGAGCACTTTAAGTTTACCATGCTCCCCTTTGGCCTTACCAGCGCCCCTCGGGTGTTCACGAAAGTGATGACGGTGGTCGCAGCTCATCTGCGCAGATCAGGGGTTCCAGTCTTCCCCTATCTCGACGACTGGCTGTTAAATGCGGGCTCTCCCCACGCTGTCGTCTCCCACCTCCAGACTACAGCGGACCTCCTGCATTCGCTGGGGTTTTCTATCAACGTGCCAAAGTCACACCTGACTCCCTCTCAGAAGCTCCTCTTCATCGGAGCGGTTCTGGGCACGATGCAGTTTCGGGTCTTTAATCCCGAGCAGCGAGTCAGGGATATTCGGGCTATGATTCCGATCTTTCAGCCTCTATCCTGGGTTTCGGTCAGGGTGACCCTGCAGCTACTGGGTCTGATGGCCTCCTGCATCCTGCTGGTGGATCATGCCAGATGGCGTATGTGGGCTCTGCAGTGGGACCTGAAGTTTCAGTGGGCACAGCATCAGGGGAACCTGTCTGATGCGTCCAGATCTCGGAGGGCACTGCACGCCAATTGCAGTGGTGACTAACGAACTGGGATTGGGTCAATGGCCGAACCTTCTTTCCCTTCCTCAACCGGAGTTCACAGTGGTGACTGATGCATCACTTCTTGGATGCGGCGTTCACGTGGAGGAGGCGGAGATCAGAGGCCTCTAGTCTCCGGCGGAGTCCCGGCTTCACATCATCCTGATGAAGCTTCGGGCGATTGGTCTTGCACTCAAAGCCTTCCTTCCCTCTGTCCGAGGAAGAGTAGTTCAGGTGTTCACGGACAACACCACCAAAATGTGGTACTGCAACAGACAGGGCGGGTGGGGTTGTGGACCCTATGTCAAGAGGCTCTCCGTCTCTGGATATGGCAGGAGCCTCAAGGCATATCCCTGGTGGTTCAACACCTGGCAGGTTCTCTGGACGCCAGGGGGGGACGAACTCAGCCGCAGGTGCATGATGGATCACGAATGGCGTCTTCCCTCGAAGGTAGTGGAAGGTCTCTTTCGCAGGTTAGATCTATTTGCCACAGAAGAGAACGCACCATGTCAGCAATTCTGCGCCTTGGAATTTCTAAGGCGGCACTTGCTAGGTGATGCTTTTCGTCGCAAGTGGGGTTGTGGTCTTCTATACGCTTTCCGCCTATACCACTTTTGGCCAGAGTGCTGAAGAAGATCAAGCGCGACCGGGTCATCCTGGTGACTCCGGATTGGGCACTAATAGTTTGGTATCCCGAGCTATTATACATGGCCATCAATCCTCCGATCCAACTGTCTTTTCAGGAGGATCTTCTGTCGCAGCAGCAGCGACGGTCCTCCACCCGAACCTGTCCGGTTTCCACCTCCTCTGTGATGTTATCTTGGCAGCCAGGCGTCCCTCCACTAAGACAGTATTCGCCTGCAGATGGTGCACAGCGAAGGCTGTGGATCCTCTTTCTGCCCCTCTTTCTGAGGTTCTCTTGTTCCTCCTTTCTTTGGCCCAGCTTTGCTCTGGGCACTCTAGAGGGCTACCTCTCGGCCATTTCAACCTCCCTTAGGCTTCCTGATCAGCATTCCCTTTTCAACTCCTCTGTTGTAAATCGCTTTATCTTTTTCCTCCTGTTCCTTTCATAATACCCCAGTGGGACTTGAACCTGGTTCTAACTTATCTTATGTGCACTCCCTTTGAGCCACTACATAACTGTCCCCTAAGGCTTCTGACCTTAAAGACTGCTTTTCTGGTTGCCATCACCTCTGCACGCAGGGTGAGTGAGCTCCAAGCTCTTTCTTCAAATCCTCCTTTTCTGGCTGTACATATGGACAAGGTTGTCCTTCGCACTCGTCCATCCTTTCTTCCCAAAAAGGTTACTTCCTTCCACATTGGTCAAACCATCACTTTGCCCACCTTTTTTCCACCTCCACATCCTTCTAAAGACGAAGAGAGGCTCCACTGTCTGGATCCAAAACGTGCGCTTTCCATTTAATTGGATCGCACAAACTATTCCGGGTGGATGAACAACTCTTTGTAGGCTACGTGGGTGGTAAAAAAGGTCAGGCAGTACACAAACGGACCATCTCTAGATGGGTCGATTTGTGTATCAAAGCTTGCTATTCTTTGGCAAAGAAGGAGCCTCTGGTGGGGCTGCATGCCCATTCCACCAGGGCGACAGCAGCTTTGGGACAGGAAGTCCCCCTTAACGACATCTGTTAGGCAGCGACATGGGCATCTCTGCACATGCTCACAAAACACTACTTTCTGGTGTGAACTTGGTTTGCAAATCCTCCTCCGTGGTTGGTATTGCTGGGGTATCTATTCACAAGGTAAGGAAGCTATAACTAATTGTCTCTTTCAGATGAACAAGTTACTTACCTTTGGTAACAATATATCTGTAAGAGACATCAATTAGTTATAGATTCCTTACCGCCCAACCCATCCTTCCCGTTCTGCAAACTGAGTTCTAGGGTTAAGGATGTCTTTTAAGGGCCGTAGTTTTGCGCACCAGTGGTCAGTGTCTTGTATGGCTCTGCTCCTCTGGCGTTGAAAGTTGTGTACAGAACATACGTCAGCATGCGAGGCTGGCGTCTAAGTAGCTGCCGCGACGCCACCTTTAGACGCGCAGGTGGTACTGCTGACGAAAAAATTCTCCAGATCCAGTCTGACGCCTGGGGGTAATTCACAAGGTAAGGAATCTATAACTAATCTATGTCTCTTTCAGATATATCGTTACCGAAGGTAAGTAACTTGTTCTTCAAACATTTATATTCTTGTACAAAAAAAAAAGCGTGTTGCAATTATTAGGCAGAGCATTGTAACCAGCATTACAAGAATGATGAAAAAGATGAACAGTTCATCCAATGTAATGTTACTAAGTGATAATACTGTTATACTCCAACCGGACAACTAAATACAAGGGCATCGCGTTCCATGTACGTTAGCCTTGGAGTGTACACGCCACATGATAATGCTTACTAAGAAATAAGCTCCATACAGAATAACTTCCTGGTACATTATCGTGCAAGTGTAAAACATGTAAAAATGAACCATCAGAAAAAGATGTCAAGCTAAAACGCGAAGCTAAAATGGAGGTTAAGAGCTGACCCTGTTGCGCCTCAACACCCTTCCCTTGGCCGGAGGGAGACTCAGCTAAAAGTGTAAGACTAACCTAAAATGTCAGCAAAAATGTTATAAAATATACTTAAATAATCCAAGCACAGGGAAAGCCATTAAAACTTAACACCCAATTTAAAAGCAAACAATTTATCAAAATGAAATGAAAGTCAATTTGAATTAACAACAAAGGGCTGAATAAAAAAATCTAGGAGGCTCACAAAATGTTTCCCATGTTTAGAGTGTCAGTGGGATCCATGAAAAAACCCACATCTGCAGACGATGTATCCACAGTGGCCCTGGGAGCAAATTCCAAAGAACAAACACGGTTGTATCCATTCCAATCAGCCAATGCTGATGGCGTGACAGCCGATGGTGTTTCCGCATGAGGAGAGCCAGATCCCCGGAATTCATGAGCCGACGCATCCATGCAGGCTGAAGATAGTAGCTCATAGTACGCATCTTGTAGCAATAGCAGTCTTATGGGACAGCACTGACGATGAGCCCTCAGCGGAGGCACCTGCATTTCCATATCCGTAGATCAAACCAATTGCATAGCAAGACATAGATCCAGTGCACACTCAAAAGGGCACCACAGACAGCAGAACACAGGCTACATGCAGTGTAACCATGCAGGTTTAAAGGACACAGATCAGTTGTTCAATTCCTGAAGTAAAGATACTCCAAAGTACTGTATCATGCATTCACAATATAGCAGGATGTGTGTTAAGTCCCTCACCATTTGGCCTTGAGGTGGAAAATCTATTGCGGAGCAACAAAAATAGGACCAAAATTGCAACTAATAGGAATAACACAAGTGGTATGCTTCCAAATACATTGGAAACCAGAGTGTAAAAAGGACGGAATCACTCTGAATACAGTCTGAAAAGTGCAATCAAAGTCAGATCCAATTGCTTTAAAACAAATGTACCACTCCTGCTGTATTTGAAGCATTAAATATTTGGTGCACAAGTTCACCAAAACGCTTTGGCAGGTTTGTTCACAGTAGCAATTGAACTTCAGGGGAAGACCTTGCAACCTGAAGATCAGATTTTTCTCGAGTAGATGTTAATGCAACATCCTTCTGAAACAATAAGGCTTTCAGTCGGCTTAACTTATTGAATTGAGGGCCAAACTGTAACTTTCCTAATCTTGTTGGTAGGAGGAAATAACACATTATTACAGCAAGTCACAAGCCTGAACACTGTCGCCACATATTGCACTCCCAGATCTGAAAGAAACACGTTAATTAGATTCCTCACCGTAGAATATCCCCAGGCGTCAGGCTGGATCCGGAAAGATTTTTAGTCAGCAATACCCCTTGCGCGTCGCTAGGCGTCGTCTGCGGCTCCACGTCCGTTGTCGTGCGCCAGAATAACGTCGTCGGAGTACTTAGACGCCGCCCTCACGCGCTGACGTCAGTTCTTCTTTTTTCCGCGCCAGACAGCGCCGATCCGGGAAGAGCTTACCCCTTAGTCAATTTTTGACAAACTTTTTTGACTCTTTTTGGTCTTTGTCGACTCGACTCTGGTGCCGGTAGGATGCCTGGATTTAAGGCCTGTGACGCCTGTCATCGCCTGATGTCGGTGACGGATCACCATCGCCGGTGCCTTTACTGCCTGGGGGCCGACCACAACGCGGAGTCGTGCCCCGACTGTCAGGCCTTGACCGCGAAGGCTAGGCGGGAGCGGTCCCGTAAGCTTCTCGAGCTTCGGCACTCTGCTCCGCACCGCTCACGGTCCCGGTCCAGGAGGAGGTCCAAGGACCGGTCGCGGAGCCGCAGTCATCATCATCGCTCATCGGGCTCGAAGTCTTTGGGTAAGTCGAAGCGATCCAAGAGGCGACACCGCTCTTCGGACTCCCCTCGCCGGTCGCGCGACTCGGCCGAGGGTCAGGGTGGTCCCACCCCCGCGGCTCCGATGGAGCCGCAGGAGCCGCGTCCGTCTCCATACCCGCCGGTCCCTGGGACTGACGCGACTCCGGCGGAGGTCAGTGCCTTCCTCTCGGCCATGAGGGGCCTGGCTCCGCCGTCGACTACTTCGGTCCCGACGCCGCAGGTCCCCGAGAGATCCAGCCCTGGATCTCTGTCAGCGCCGGTCGACCTCACAACGCCTCCTCCACCGGCGCCGACACCGGTTCCACCTTCCGGCGCCGTCTCCGGACGATGGATGAACGTTTCATCTACCGTCCGTCTCCGATTGTTCCTCCTGTTTATCAGGAATCGGATGACGGGAGGTGTCTGAGGGGTCTGAGGACCCTATGGCCCTCCAGGGTCAACTTGCACAGGACTGGGCAGACGAACTGGGGGATGCCAGTGGTCTGGACACTTCGCCGGACGCTGGTTTCATCTCTCCTCCGACTGTGGCTTCGGAGGAAGGTGCAGCTTTTTCCGTGGTGCTGCACAAGGCGGCCGTAGCCCTGGGGCTCGAGTTGCCTGCTGTGGCCATGAGGACTAATATCCTCACAGAGGTGCTTCAACAGTCAGCAAGCTCCACAGAGCCTCTGCTGCAGTTCAATGAGGCCCTCGTCGACGTTCTGCAGGGCACTTGGTCCAAGCCCTCCACAGTTCCTCCTGTGGATCGGAACGTGGCCCGGCGCCACCGCCGTGCTCCGGGCGACCCCAGTTTCCTGTCCCAACATCCCACCCCCGAGAGCCTGGTTATCCAGGCCTCCACTTCCCAATCCTCCTTCCCGTCTGCTCCTCCGGATCGGGAATCCAAGAGGCTGGAACAGTTCGGCAAGAAACTGTTCTCTTCCCTAAGTTTGGGCCTGCGGTCTTTGAATACCGCTTGCCTCTTGGACCGTTTCTCCCACTCTCTGTGGGATACGGTGGAGGACGTGCTGCCACTGTGTCCGGTGGAGGCCCGGACACGTCTCTCCCAGGCACTTGCTGCAGCGCGACATGCCATACAGTGTGGACTTGACACCACGGACTTGCTGGGTAGGGCGATTTCCACCACGGTGGCGCTCCGGCGCCACGCCTGGCTGAGGTCCACGTCTTTTTCGGGGGATGTCCAGAGTACCCTCATGGATATGCCCTTTGATGGCGCTCGCCTCTTTGGTGAGAAGGCGGATAGTGCGCTGGCTCGTTTTAAGGACACCCGGGCTACGGCCACGTCCTTGGGTCTCTCGGCCCCACGGCCGCACACTTCCGCCTTTTGCCCCTTTCGTGGCCAAGGAAGGGGCGCCTCCTCATGTCCGCCTAGCCACCGGCCGCAGAACCAACCTGCACGCGGTCGCGGACGTGGGTTCCGCCGTGGCAGTTCTAGAGGACAACGTGCCGGTCAGTCCACATCCACCCCGGCAGCATCCGCCTCAAAGCCTTTCTAGTCCGAGCTTTCAGGCCCATTCCACGCCAGTGGGCAGCAGAGTTCGCCATCACCTGCTCCACTGGCGCTCCATCACTTCGGACAGGTGGGTGCTGCAAATCGTCCGAAGGGGCTACTCCCTCCCCTTCGAGACGACCCCTCCAGCCATGCCACCGCAGTGCCACCGTATATCGGAGGATCACTTGAATCTTCTGCGGGAGGAAGTTACGGCCTCTTGGCCAAAGAGGCCGTCGAGCGCGTTCCTGGTCCAGAAGTAGGCCGTGGTTGCTATTCCCACTACTTTCTGGTTCCCAAGAAGGGCAAAGGGGGCCTACGCCCTATCTTGGACCTCAGGAGCGTCAACACCTTCTTCCGGAAGGAACGGTTCAAGATGCTAACTTTAGCTCAGGTTCTGGCTGCCCTCGACCCTGGAGACTGGATGGTAGTGTTGGACTTGCAGGACGCCTATTTTCACATCCCCGTCCTGCCGGCCCACCGGTGTTACCTGCGGTTCACGGTGGGTCAGGAGCACTTTCAGTTCACCGTGCTCCCCTTCGGCCTCACCAGTGCCCCTCGGGTGTTCACGAAAGTGATGGCGGTGGTCGCAGCTCATCTGCGCAGATCGGGGGTTCCAGTCTTCTCCTATCTCGACGACTGGCTGTTGAAGGCGGGCTCGCCCCAGCAAGTTCTCCATCAACGTGCCGAAGTCACACCTGAGTCCCTCCCAGAAGCTCCTCTTCATCGGAGCGGTTCTCGATTCGGCGCAGTTCCGGGCTTATCCTCCGGAAAAGCGGGTCTGGGATATTCAGGCTCTGATTCCCATCTTTCGGCCTCTATCCTGGGTTTCGGTCAGGTTGGTGCTGCGGCTTCTAGGGCTTATGGCCTCCTGCATCCTGTTGGTGCATTACGCCAGGTGGCGAATGCGGGCTCTGCAGTGGGACCTGAAGTTTCAGTGGGCCCAGCATCGAGGCAACCTGTCCGACCATGTCTTGATCTCGGGGGGCACTGCGAAACAGTTGCAATGGTGGCTCACGGACCGCGATTGGGTCAGCGGCAGATGCCACTCCCTACCCCAACCGGAGCACGTAGTAGTGACTGACACGTCCCTCCTGGGATGGGGGGGCCACATGGGAGAGGCGGAGATCAGAGGACTCTGGTCTCCGGCGGAGTCTCAACTCCATATCAACCTTTTGGAGCTGAGAGCGTTTCAGCTTGCACTGAAAGCCTTCCGTCCCTCTGTCCGGGGAAGTGTCATGCAGGTGTTCACGGACAACACCACCGCCATGTGGTATTGCAACATTGAGGGCGGGGTGGGGTCGTGGACCCTTTGTCAGGAGGCTCTGCGCCTCTGGACATGGCTGGAACACCAGGGCATCACCCTGGTGGTTCCACATCTGGCGGGCTCTCTGAACGCCGAACTCAGCCGCCGGTGCATGATGGATCACGAATGGCGTCTGAACTTGGACGTGGCGCAAGGTCTCTTTCTGCAGTGGGGAGAGCCTTGGTTAGATCTATTCGCCACCGAAGAGAACGCGCAATGTCAGCAGTTCTGCGCGTTGGAATTTCCAAGGCAGCCCTCACTCGGAGACGCTTTTCGTCGCGAGTGGAGTTGCGGTCTGTTGTACGCCTTTCCGCCTATACCACTTCTGCCCAGAGTGCTGAAGAAGATCAGGCGCGACCGGGCCCAAGTTATCTTAGTGGCTCCGGATTGGGCACGAAGGTTCTAGTATCCCGAGCTACTTAGTATGTCAATCGATCCTCCGATACGACTGCCTCTTCAGGAGGACCTTCTGTCGCAGCAGCAGGGGACGGTCCTCCACCCGAACCTGTCCAGCCTCCACCTCCATGCGTGGAGATTGAGCGGCGGCAGTTGATGCCATTTGACTTGCCTCCTGAAGTCTGTGATGTCATTCTGGCAGCCAGGCGTCCCTCCACAAAGACGGTATACGCCTGCCGGTGGAACAAATTTGTGGCATGGTGCACATGGTGCACAGCAAAGGCTGTGGATCCCCTTTCTGCCCCTCTTTCTGAGTTTCTACTCTTTCTTCTTTCTTTGGCCCAATAGGGCTCTGCTTTGGGCACCTTTAAAGGTTATCTTGCTGCAATCTCTGCCTTCTTACGGCTTCCTGATCAGCCTTCTCTTTTCAAGTCCCCTGTTGTTTCACGTTTTCTCAAAGGCATTACTCACATGTTCCCTCCTGTCCCCTTCGTAATGCCTCTGTGGGACTTGAATCTTGTTCTGACCTTTCTGATGTGCGCTCCTTTTGAGCCTCTTCACAATTGTCCCATTCGTCTTCTGACCCTGAAAACTGCTTTCCTGATAGCTATCACCTCGGCTAGACGGGTGAGTGAGCTCCAGGCTTTGTCATCTAAGCCTCCCTTTATTTCTGTTCATCCGGACAAGGTTGTCCTCCGGCCTCGTCCTTCTTTTCTACCGAAAGTGGTGACCCCATTTCATCCCGGGCAATCTGTCACGTTGCCCACCTTCTTTCCGCCTCCGCATCCTTCAAAAGAGGAAGAGAGGCTCCACCGTCTGGACCCAAAACGGGCGCTGTCCTTTTATTTGGACCGCACCAAACAGTTCTGGGTGGACGACCAACTTTTTGTTGGATACGTAGGAGCTAAGAAGGGGAAAGCGGTACACAAACGGACCATCTCGCGGTGGGTCGTGTTGTGTATTAAAATTTGTTACTCCTTGGCAAAAAAGGACCCTCCTGTTGGGTTGAGGGCCCATTCCACCCGGGCCACAGCGGCTACTACTACCCTGGGCCGTGTAGTTCCCTTGCGGGACATCTTGTCAGGCGGCGACGTGGGCCTCACTGCACACGTTTGCCAAGCACTATTGCCTGGACAGCCAAGTCCGGAGAGACGGCTTCTTTGGCCGTTCTGTTCTCCAGGACTTTCTGGTGTGATCTTGGTTCGCAGACCCACCACCGGGGTTGGTATTGCTGGGGTATCTATTCTAAAGTGAGGAATCTAACTAACGTGTTTCTTTCAGATGAACAAGTTACTTACCTTCGGTAACGATGTATCTGTAAGAAACATTAGTTAGATTCCTCACCGACCCACCCAGCCTCCCCGTTCTGCGAACCGACATCTAGGGTTAAGGTTCTCCTTTCAGGGCCCTAGAATTTTTGGCACCAGTGTCGGTCTCTTGCATGGCTCAGCGTCCCTGGCACGGAAAGCTATGTACAAGAACTGCCGTCAGCGCGCGAGGGCAGCGTCTAAGTACTCCGACGTCATTCCGGCGCACGACGCCGACGACGGACGCGGAGCCGCAGACGACGCCTAGCGACGCGCAAGGGGTATTGCTGACGAAAAATCTTTCCGGATCCAGCCTGACGCCTGGGGATATTCTAAGGTGAGGAATCTAACTAACTAATGTTTCTTACAGATACATTGTTACCGAAGGTAAGTAACTTGTTCTTTCATACCATAACAACCTTGGTCATTCAGGATGAAATAACTTCTATTTGAAAGCAATCTGAACACTGGCTTAATTAATGAAATAGTGACTTACTTCAGGATAACATGCCAAATTAACGATGGATGCGTTGCACGCGCCATGAAGTGTCACCTCTTAACTAACTAATGAATGGGCGAACTAAGTTTCGTATTCCGCTAATAAAGACTTAAGTTTCTCCACTCATGCATGTGTAATCAAAGGGCACAAAGCAGGTTTCATGAACAAACCTCTCCCCTAAAGCTTCTTATCTACCCACTTGAAGGTGATTCGGACAGGATATAAACTGAAACGTGGATATTGGTAGTGAAATAAAGCCGTGGATTAACCACACAACAGATGACGTCTCGCCTACTTTAAAAGGCAACTTCTCTAAATTTGACATTAAGTAAATGGCATCTTTTTTTTGCCATCAGCCTTTGTGTGCATGTTCAATTGTATGACAAAAACAACTCTGTTGCACTCAGGTATTTCCAAAACGCGGTTTGCTTTAAAACATGCATTGCCTAACTCAGTTGCATAATTGATCTTAGCTGACTTAGCCTATGCAGTAAGAGAGGCATGTCATTCTATATTATATCAAATGCAGATGATGCAATATTATTCAAAGAATAGTCAACAATGCAGTCATCCCATTATTCACAACAGCCAAAGCCTTTTCCAAATGAATCTTGTCAGTTTGTGTTAAACGTACAGCAGCTTCCTACTGAGAATTTTTCCAGAGTTCATTGTAAGTGGCCTATATGAATCTTTTAGAACTTGGTGACCTGGGACCCATCAAGATATCTTGTAAATCTGTCATCAGAAAGGAAAAATATATGTTCTTTAACTGCAGACAATGTGCAATGTTGTAAAGTGAAGAGTATCATATTATTGAGCTGTGCTTCCTTAAAATTTACAAAGTGTTACAAATTGTCAAAATGTGCAATAGAGGGAAAGCCAGATTTGTTCTCGTCTTTAATGTTAGCCAAAGGTAGTTTGCTGCACCATTTTGTTCAGAAAAATCATTTGTCTAGGGATCAGACAATCTCTAAATAAAGCATTATTGCCTTGCACTTGCCACAGTTGTGTACCCCAAATTGATTTCTAATAAACATTTGTTTTCCAATATTCCATGCCTTGTATGGCAGGTGGGAAAGAAAGTAATCTGAATATAATTTTGTGTTTTTTCCAGAACAAATTTTATTTGTTTTTTACCAATAACGGGACCCATCCAGGCCACGACATATACATTATACCACATGATGTACAGTATAACATCTCCAACAAGGAAATTGGCAAAAGAGAGGAGAGAAAAAAGAGAATCTCAGAGAACATAAACAAATCCACATCAGCCCACACGTACCCCGTGCCCACCCAGAGGCAGCGTGCATGTACTCATACAAACGTATGTTAGAAACTCCAAGGATCCTCTTATGCGTTCTGACCATACCGTCTAATTTCTGCATCCAGTTGCAGCTCAGCAGTTTGTATAGGTTCTAAGATCAAACCCCGATAGTCCGCCCACCTCTGCCAGATTTTAGGATTTTGGGGGGGCAACTCAGTGCCTGAAAAACTGGGAGTTCAAGTCCCATGTAAAATTCCATGCCCTGATTCCAAACACCCAGTTCAGCAGCCTTCCATTGTATTGCAATATCCCTCTTGGCCACAGTAAGGCAGAGAAATAATAAATGACACTTCTATCTGTTGCCACCTATACCTTCTGTACCATGCAGTGGATCAGTTTGGGGGTAAGTACCTCAGCCAAGCAGGACAAAACAGCCCGCCAGAAGCGGTCTAGCACCCTACAGCCCCACACTGCATGTACAAAGGTACCTTCCTCTGTCTCGCACCGCAGGCATAGAAGAGAGCTAATAAGTCCCATGCCCCACAACCGGTGTCTAGTAAATTAGTCTCTATGAAGGCAATTGAACTGGATAAGTCATAGGCGGGAAGATATCGCCGCCCCACGAGGGGAATACAAGGCTTCCCAACATACATCATCTTTTTCATTGACATCTCTGTGCCAGTCTGTCCTGAGGGCTTCCAACGTAGTAGAGCTGTTTGCAACTAGGGTCTGATATATTTTAGATGTCTTGTGACTACTAAGGTCACCCATTAATAGTTACCTTCAAGCGGATTGCAATCTGGAAGGGCTGTAAGAGCCCAAATGTAGGGTAAAAGGGCATGACGCAACTGAAGGTATTTATAGAATTGACTATGGGGAATCAGAATTTGAATTGAAGCTCTTGTAACGACTTGAGTATGTGGTCCCACATGACATCACCCAATGTTGATATACCTATGTGGTCCCATTCTTGGAAGCCCCTCAATCCTGTCACCAGCGGAATGAGAGCATCCTGGCACAGCAGTGTCTTTCGTGTTAGGCGTTGCCCACCACCCCATTCTACGAAGGGAACAACACCACTCCTGTATCACCACTCTAGTTGTGGGGGCGAGGGTCCCATATTCGATCCACCGTATTGCAGATTGGATACAAACGTCTCTTCCATTGCTCCACAATGTAGACTGAATCATCACACAAGTTATACCACCACTCGTTGATAACCAGCAGGTGGGAGAGAGCATAGTGTGATTGAATGTCCGCAGCCACAATACTTCCACAGTATGTGGATTGAAAGCAGGTTCGGAGAGCCACACGAGAGGCACCAGCACCCCACATTAACTGACTCCGCACCGCGGTAATCTGTCTGAACCATGGGGTGGGGGGACTGGATATGTATAGTTTTGCAGTTAGTACGGGAGACTGGGTAATGAGATCATCTTAAATATGGCAGATCAGCCATATAGGGATAAAGGCAATGGGGCCCAAGACCTAACCTCGATCTTAACTCGCCACAGCAACGGGACTAGATTGCGTTCCCACAAGACTGCCGGGATGCATGTCAAGTACACTCCGAGGGATTGAAATCCGGCAACTGCTAGAGACCACCCCATAGCCCAAACGTCTCTTGTCTAGCCCCGCAACAGTACCGAATTTTTGACATTCATGAAAAGCCCGGCGGTCTCAACAAAGATCTGCGTGATTCCCAAGATCCAGGGTCCCAAGCTTGCCGGGTCTTTGAGAAAGAATAGCACATTGTCCGCATATAATACTATACGGTCCGACACCTCCATAGACCACTCAAAGCTGTGTGCTTGTGTGTCCACCCTTACCCATGCAGCCAATGGCTCCCCGGCCAGGACAAATAAGAAGGGGGCCAGTCCTGTCTAGTACTGCGCCAGATGAAGAACGGGCAGACACGTATCCGGCCACATGAACCAAGTCTGTATACAATATTCAGACATAGGACAGGAATCTGGGCCCTATGTTGAGGCGCTGAAGGAGCGCAAACCGATATGTCCAGCTTACCAAATCAAAGGACTTATCGATATCCACCAGGGGCAATGTCGCAGGCCGCCCCAAGCGATATAGAAATGGCCATGGCGTTGTGGGCTGGTCGTATATTATGACGAGTGACTTGGTGAGGCATACAGCCCGCCTGGTCTGGATGGACCAGATCTGGTATGTGGGGCATCAGTCTATTGGCCAAGGTCTTTGCAAGGAGTTTGACTTCAATGTTTACTAAAGATACCGGGCGATAAGCAGAATGAACCTCCGACAGACGTCCCAGTTTAGGAAACACTACTATCTCTGGGTGGCTCCAAACTTGGCGCATATGCATCTCTGTGAGCGTAGTCTGGATTGCGTCCAGCAAGTGGACTCCGACCTGAGGCATAAAGGCTCGTAGAAATATGGTAGGGAACCCAATGGGCCCAGTGGTCCTCTCTGGTCGAAGCTCCATAAGGGCGACAGTTTTTCCACTGTTAGTGGCGCCTCAAGTAGAACCCTAGCTGTTAAGGACAATGACTTTGGAGGTAATACATCTATGAAGTCATCTATTTGGATGGCCGTTACAACCGCTTTTTCGGCATATAAAGTCTTATATCCTGCAAAACTGCAAGCTACCGCATCCGGCCCAGACAATAAAGTTCCCTGATCGTCACACAGAGCTGGGACCTGAGTCACCCCAAGGGACGCCTGGCAGAGTCTATGGAGCATTTTACTGAATTTGTCTCCCCACTGAAATATGCGACTCTGGGAGGCCCGCCATGCATTCTTGGCCTACTCCAAAAGTACCCTCTGGTACTGTTTCTGGACAAAGCCCAGTTGCCACCCCACCACCTTGGCCGCGCTTCTCTAGATCTAACATCTGGGCTTCCATCTGAGATAGCTCGTGAAGTCGTCGCCTGCGGTCCGCGGCACTGAAACTGATATCTACGCCTCTGAGAGTGGGTTTCATCGCTTCAAAATACAATACAATATAATACAATTTTGGATGAGGCTGTCTTGGAGTTAAGGGAGAGATATTCCACCACTGTGCATTGCATTTTCTTTTTATATATCAGGTTTCTCAGGTGCCATGGCGAGAGTCTCCATCAAAAGCGGGGATGTCGAGGACCCACATGAAACTTATGTAAAAAAAAAAACTCCACCCCATCAATCTAAATCCAGTGCTTACAGAAAGCAAAAAGCCTGAAAATGTTCATATAACCATCTGAAATCACCAATGCATTATTTTATTGGAAAAATGTTTCTACCTGTTTAGTGATATTTAAAAAAATTATTGCACAAATGCTATCCCCTACATAAAAAACTCCACCAATTGTGAGTTCAAAAGTTCATGATATACTAACATAACATTCCAATATTCATAATGCTTATAGAAAAAAAATCTTAATCAAAATTCCTAAAAAATGTTACATTTTAATCCCCCCGACTTGATAAAAAGCAGAAAGAAATAGGGGTGAAAGGCGGAAAAGAAAGCGAGTGAGATCATTTGCAAATAGAACACAGGACAACCACGACTTATCACTGAGTAGTTCGTTTATCGACCAATTTGTTATCAAGATCACCGCTAGCATATATTTTAAATTTCTTTCCACCATGCTACTGTGTCCACACAATCTGAAAGAAACACATAGTGATAGATTCCTTACCTTAGAATTACCCCCAGGCGTCAGACTGGATCCGGAAAGTTTTTGTCAGTAGTACCCCTGCGCGTCGGTAGGTGGCGTTGTGTGGCTCCGCGTCCGTCGTTGGCGTCGTGGTCGCCAAGATGACATCGCGGGTGCTACTTAGACGTCACCCACGCGTGCTGACGTCAGATCTTTCTTTTTCCACGCCAGCAAGCGCAGATCCGGGAATAGCAGGTACCCCCAGTCATTTTTTTGACTGACTTTTTGAGGCTTTTTGTCTCTATTTTTTCATCGAGTCTTCGACTCCTGGTGCAGTTGGGATGCCCGGTTTTAAGTCCTGCGAGGACTATCACCGCTTGATGTCAGTGACGGATCCGCACCGACTGTAACTTTTCTGCCTGGGGCGCGACCACGACACCAAGTCGTGCCCCGAATGCCGGGCCATGGCACCAAACTCTTTGCGGGAGCGGTCCTGAAAGCTGCTCGAGGCCCGGCAGTCGGCGCCCGGCAGTCGGCTCAGCGCATTTTGAGGTCCCGGTCCCGTGGAAGGTCGAGGGACCGTGCACGGAGTCATCATCATCGATCTTCGGGATCCAAGTCTTCGCACTTGGGGTCAGGTAAGGCGATGCTCAAGAAGTCGAAGAAACGTCATTGTTCTCCGACTTCCCCTTGCCGGTCACGCGACGCGGCTGAGGGTGTGGGTGGTGCCTCCCCCACGGCTCCGGCGGAGCCTGTGGTGTCGCCGCTGGCCTACCCGCCCTTTCCGGGTCTGTTGGCGACTCCGGCCCAGATACAGGAGTTCCTATCGGCCATGGCTCGCCTCTTTGGGCCGTCGGGTCCTGATGGTGCACCTTCGGGCCCCGCAGTTCCGACTCGGCCTCGGCGTCGCTCCTGGCTCCGACCCCAGCGCCGCTGGACCCCATGGATCCAGGCCTGAATCCCGGTCGATGCCGGTTGACCTCATAACACCCCCACCGGCACCACTTCCGACGACGCCCGCTCCTCAGCACGATGTCGACCACGGTTTCAGCCCCGAAGGGGACGCGGCGTTGGGACGGCGTCGATCGATGCAGTTCTCGACGTTGCTCGGAGATTTCTATCCCCATGTCCCTGCTCCTTATTTAAGACCTGTGGAACGGCCTGAGGAGGAAGGGGAGGACTGGGAGGGGTCTGAGGACCCTCTTGCAGCTGACTGCAAGTCTGAACAGGACTGGGCAGAGGAGTAAGGGGAAGCCAGTGGTCTGGATACCTCACCAGACCTTGGCATGCTGTCTCCTCCTACCATGGCTACGGGGGAGGGCGCTAGTTATGATGTGGTGTTGCGTAGGGCGGCCGAGGCTCTACACCTCGTGCTCCCTACTGTGGCCGTCAGGCTAACCTCCTGACAGAAGTGCTCCCCTTCAACAAAGCACTTTCCGACGTTCTTTTGGGCACCTGGTCCAGTCCCACCACAGGGGCTCCTATGGATAGGAACGTGGCCCGACGCATCGCCCGGTCTGGGTGACCCCATTTTTCTCTCCAAAAACCCCGCCCCTGAGAGCTTGGTTGTCCAAGCCTCTGCTTCCCCAACCCCCTTCCCTTCTGCACCACCGGATAGGGAATCCAAGAAACTGGATCAGTTTGGAAAGAAGAGTTTTTCTTCCTCCAGTTCTGCGCTGAGTGAGCACCGCATGCCTCTTGGGCCGTTACTCCCACTCTCTGTGGGATACAGTGGCGCAAGTGCTGCCTCAGTGTCCGGAGGAGGCCCGGACAGCTCTCTCCCAGGCTGTTGCGGAGGAGAAAGACGCAGCTAAGTTCATGATTCGTTGTGGCTTTGATACCGCCGACGCACTGGGCAGGTCGATTGCAACACCGGTGGCGGTCAGACGCCACGCCTGGTTGAGGACAACTGGATTTTCGGGGGATGTCCAAAGCACACTTATGGACATGCCCTTTGATGGACGTCGCCTCTTCGGCAACAAAGCAAACAGTGCATTGGAGCGGTTTAAGGACTCCCGGTCTACGGCCAAGTCATTGGGGCTCTCTGCAGTCCGCCCTTCTCCGCCTTCTGCTTTTCACTCCTTTCGTGGCACCGGAAGGGGCGCCCCGCAGCGTTCGCAACAGAGCCACAAGCCTGCGCAGCAACAATCCCAGCGCGGACGCGGTTTCTGCCATGGCGGTCCAAGGGGCCAGCGGGCGGGTCAGTCCACCTTCACCCCGGCCACCACTGCCTCCAAACCTTCCTAGTCCGAACTTTCATGCCCATCAAATGCCAGTGGATGGCAGGCTTTGCCATCACCTCCCCCACTGGGGCACCATCACATCGGACAGGAGGGTTTTAGAGATAGTCCGAAGGGGCTACTCCCTCCCCTTCGAGACTACCCCTCCAGCCATGCCACCTCTGTACCACCGCATGTCAGGGGATCACTTGGTGCTTCTTCAGCAGGAAGTTGCGGCCCTCTTGGCCAAGGGGGCATTCGAGCGGGTTCCGATGCCAGAAGTAGTTTGTGGTTGTTATTCCCACTACTTTCTGGTGCCAAAGAAGGACAAGGGCCTGCGTCCTATCTTAGACATCCGGAATGTCAATCGCTTCCTCCGCAAAGAGAAGTTCAAGATGCTCACTTTGGCTCAGGTCTTGTCTGCTCTCGATCCACAAGACTGGATGGTAGCGTTGGACTTGTAGGATGCTTACTTCCACATCCAAGTCCTGCGTGCCCACCGACGCTACCTGTGGTTCACGGTAGGCCATGAGCACTTTCAGTTCACCGTTCTCCCTTTTAGCCTAAACAGCGCCCCGCGGGTGTTCACGAAAGTGATGCGGTGGTCGCAGCTCATCTGCGCAGATCAGGAGTTTCAAATTTCCCCTATCTTGATGACTGGTTGTTGAAGGCGGGTTCGCCCCAGACAGTAGTCTCCCACCTCCAGACTACGGCCGACTTGCATTTGCTGGGGTTCTCCATCAACGTGCCGAAGTCGCACCTTATTCCCTCTCAGAAGCTCCTCTTCAACGGAGCGGTTCTGGACACGGCGCAGTTTCGGGTCTATCCTCCCGAAAAGCAAGTCCGGGCTATTCGGGCTCAGATTCCGATCTTTCAGCCCTTTTCCCGGGTTTCGGTCAGGGTGACCCTGAGGCTGCTGGGCCTCATGGCCTCCTGCATCCTGCTGATCAATCATGCCACATGGCTTATGCGGGCTCTGCAGTGGGACCTGAAGTTCCAGTGGGCGCAGCATCAGGGGAACCTGTCCGATCACATCCGGGCACGACACAACAGTTGCATTGGTGGCTCACGAACCAACATTGGGTCGACAGCAGATCCCTCTCCCTTCCCCAACCGGAGTTTACAGTGGTGACGGCTGCTTCTCTCCTGGGATGGGGTGGCCACATGGGAGAGGCGGAGATCAGAGGCCTCTGGTCTCCGGCGGAGTCCAAGCTCTATATCAACCTTTTGGAGTTTCGGGCGATCCAACTTGCACTTCAGGCATTCCTTCCCTCTGTCCAGGGGAGAGTAGTGCAGGTGTTCACAGACAACACCACCGCCATGTGGTACTGCAACAAGCTAGGCAGGGTGGGGTCATGGACCCTATGTCAGGAGGCTCTGCACCTCTGGACATGGCTGGAACGTCAGGGTGTTTTCCTGGTGGTTCAACACCAGGAAGGTTCTCTGAAAGCCAGGGCGGACGAACTCAGCCGCAGGTGCATGATGGAACACGAATGGCGTCTTCACTCGGAGGTGGCGCAAGGTCTCTTTCAGCAGTGGGGAGAGCCTTGGTTAGATCTATTCGCTACCGAAGAGAACACGCAATGTCATCAGTTCTGCGTGTTGGAATTTCCATGGCGGCACTCGCTCGGTGACGCTTTTCGTCGCGAGTGGAGTTGCGGTCTGTTGTACGCCTTCCCTCCTATACCACTTATGCCCAGAATGCTGAAGATCAGGCGCGACCGGGCAAAAGTCATTCTTGTGGCCCCAGACTGGGCCTGAAGAGTATGGTATCCCGAGCTACTCAGTATGAGTATCGATCCCCTGATCCGACTGCCTCTTCGGGAGGATCTGCTGTCGCAGCAGCAGGGGACGGTCCTCCACCCGAACCTGTGCAGCCTCCACCTCTTTGCGTGGAGATTGAGCGGCGGCAGTTGATTCCTTTCGAATTGCCTCCTGAAGTTTGTGATGTCATTCTGGCAGCCAGGCTTCCCTCCACTAAAGTGTTATACGCCTGCAGGTGGAACAAATTTGTGGCATGGTGCACAGCAAAGGCTGTGGATCCCCTTTCTGCCCCTCTTTCTGAGGTCCTTTTGTTCCTTCTTTCTTTGGCCAGGCAGGGCTCTGCTCTGGGCACTATCAAAGGTTATCTTTCTGCCATTTCGAACTATCTTTGGCTTCCTGATGAGCCCTCTCTTTTCAAGTCCCAGTTTGTAAATAGATTTCTCAAAGGCATTACACACCGTTTCCCTCCTTTTCTGTTTGTAATGCCGCAGTGGGACTTGAATCTGGTTCTTACTTAACTTATGCGTGCTCCTTTCGAGCCCCTTCACACCTGTCCTCTTCGTCTCTTGACCTTGAAGACTGCCTTCCTGGTTGCCATCACCTCCGCTAGACGAGTGAGTGAGCTCCAGGCTCTTTCTTGTAACCCTCCTTTTCTGTCGGTCCATCCGGCCACGGTTGTGCTCAGGCCCCGTCCTTTCTTTTTGCCAAAAGTTGTTACGGCAGACCATTACCTTGCCCACCTTCTTTCCGCCTCCGCATCCTTCCAGAGAGGAAGAGAGGCTCCACCGTCTGGACCCAAAACGTGCGCTCTCATTTTATCTCAACCGCACACAACAGTTCCGGGTGGATGACCAACTCTTTGTTGGCTACGTTGGCACCAAGAAAGGTCGAGCGGTACACAAGAGAGCCTGTTACTCTTTGGCTAAAAAGGAGCCTCCGGTGGGGCTGCGTGCTCATTCCACAAGAGCAACTGCAGCCACTACTGCATTGGGACGAGGTGTCCCCCTGTAAGACATCTGTCAGGCAGCCATGTGGGCCTCGCTGCACACGTTTACTAAGCATTATTGCCTGGACAGCCAAATCCGGACGGTCAGCTTCTTTGGCCGGCCGTTATATTCTCTGAGACTTCCTAGTGTGATCTTGGTTCGCAGACCTACCACCGGGGTTGGTATTGCTGGGGTATCTATTCTAAGGTAAGGAATCTATCACTATGTGTTTCTTTCAGATGAACAAGTTACTTACCTTCGGTAACGATATATCTGTAAGAAACATTAGTAGTGATGGATTCCTTACCGCCCCACCCATTCTTCCCGTTCTGCAAACTGATTTCTAGGGTTAAGGTCATCCCTTTCAGGGCCCTACTTTCAATTCCCCCGGTGGCCAGTATCTTGCATGGCTCTGCGCTCCTGGCGTGGAAAGTAGTGTACAGAACTGACGTTAGCGCGCATGGGCAGCGTCTAAGTAGCGCCCACGACGTCATCTCGGCGACCACTACACCAACGATGGACGCGGAGCCGCACGACACCACCTACCAACGCGCAGGGGTACTGCTGACGAAAACTTTCTGGATCCAGTCTAACGCCTGGGGTAATTCTAAGGTAAGGAATCTATCACTACTAATGTTTCTTACAGATATATCGTTACCGAAGGTCAGTAACTTGTTAATTTGATCAATTCCAGGCGTCAACGCGTTTCGGTGGTATAAGCCCTATATGGACCACCAATTTCAAGACCCAAATGAATCCTCTCATTCAGTTTCGATAATTGATCCCCTCTGTAATCGTTTCCTATAAAAAAACATACACATAACAATATTTAGACCCCCATCAACAACAGTATGTTTACAACAGAATAACTCAACAATATGACATTATTCACCAACCATAATGTTTTTCATAATCCACCCCGAATTCCATGACACATTTACATATGGTACTGTGATGTGCTTTGATATGCCTTAGAAAATGAGGCAATCAAATTTATCAAGGGTTTCTAAAAGTATATAAAAAACTCACATCTCACCACACCTTGTTCATGCATGTCATATTTGCCCCATCTGATAATTATATAGTGCTTCAGTAGTTTCAACCAATCCTACACTCCACCGGGACATGCCCACTCATGTGTACCAGGGACCACACCTTCTCCCTTTACACAAACTATCTCGATACAATTAAGAACTCACTGTGATGTTTAGTACCACAGCCCCACTATTACTTCTTTCTTGATATCCTTAATAAGTTGTGGCCGTCTTGACAGGTATATTTGGCGAGAACTATGTAGTCCTTAAGCAGTTTATTTTCTAAACACCTTTTATTTCTTGCACCACGGTCAAATAGCCCACTGGGTGTTGGGACTAAAATATAAAAGAATATAGCAAAAGAGTAATAGTTTGGACACTAATGTAAGTAATATCCTACAGTTTATAGGTATAAATCCTGTAATTACTAATTGTTATTACCTTTAGTGTTAAAGCCTCTGTAGCCAATGTAGTTTTTTATATTCTCCCACTTAATGTGAGTTGCTTTTTCATTTATGATTTGCTCACCACCAGGGCACTTATGTCTTCCTGTTTAGATCATCCCCTCTGGTCATAATGTGTTAAAATCCTCAAATTTCGTTAAAAGCCGTCCCTGGAAAGACATAAGCAGCAGATATTGAGCTGTTGAATGCCCCACAATTACTATATTTCTAATTTTGCCTAGGGGCTGGATTATTTGGTATCGTCTTACCTCCTTAATAGGACCCACGTATGGCGTCCGTTTCAGTGGCGGCGTTTTAGTCAATTATCTTGCTGTGCTGCCATCTCACAGTACCTTAAGTAGGCATCCTCATCCATGACGTGCTCTGTGGATCTAACCACTTCTGGGTTATATGGGTGCCTACTGTGGTGCACGTCTAGATGGGCGCCATCTTAGAATGGTTTAATTATATAATCAACTACCTCTGCCACTTCTTATTGCTGTAATATGAAGTATATTCTGATTCTGAACTAATATAAAATATATAAGCATTTATGTTCCACTCTGCTTTTGCATCATAATCTCAATGTTACTATATTTCATGAGTGTTCCTGTCTTAATTCCCATTTCTATGAGCGCCATCTTAGAGATGTTTCACTATGAGCTCAGCTGTTTCTACAAAGATGCTCCCTATTCTTACAAAAGGAGGTATGTTAACTTACAAAAGAATATTAAAGTTCTACATTTTTTAAAACAAATATATATGCATTTCAATTCAGCTCGACCCATAGGTATTTTTGTATTATATTTTTAATTTACAGACTTTTATATAGCGCGAACTTGACCCGAATCGGGTATCAGAGCGATTTACATAGCACCAGTTGCGTTACATGAGGACACATTCATTTTTTTTCTTTTTTTAGGCACGGGATATTAAGTGATTTGCCCAGAATCACAGGATGTTCAGCGTCATTGCCGAGAGTCGAACCCAGATCCCCAGATTCGAGGTCGACGCCCTAGCCGTTAGGCCAACTCTTCTCACCAGTATCCTAGTCTCAGTATTGCTATATTTCCTCTAAGTTCATACCTTGATATCCATTTTTATGAGCGCCATCTCGGATGGGTTCCATTACAAACTCAGCTACTTCTGCATAGACCCTCTCTATTCCTACAAAAAGTTAGTATGTAAAAAATTTCAAAATGTATAACATTGGGATCCAACACTTCCAATGACACTGTTGGTATCTATTCTGTTGTATCTAATAATCCTGTGCCTACTATGTCTTTACAACCCCTTGCGCTATATTCAGGAACATAAAATCGAAGGTTTGATCAAATTGATGGTTCCCTACAAGTAGAGGACATTCATTGTGTAATATATTCTGGATTCTAAGGACCATAGAGATAACCGTTCCTATGGGAACTAACGATATCAGCAATTGTATAACATCTTTTATAGTGCATGCCACTGGGGAATGGTGCGACAACCCTCTAGGCAAAATATCTACTCAGCATACTCTATGTAGATGTCTAGCCGGCACAAACGGGTAATCCAGCCGAGAGAAGAACTACGAACTGTAGAATAGTACGTAAAGCCTGTCATGCTAAGATGATAGGCCCGCCACACATCTGCCCACCCCACGGCCTCTACCAGGATCGCAGCCAGGACACCAATGCATCCCCAACCCTTCCTTCTGCCCATCACCTGTCACACTTTGAGGACATAACATTGTTCCAATTATCCCCCTATAACAGTCAATCCACTCTGCAGTCTTCCCATGATGATGTCAACAAAGGATTGTCCGATTGGGGTGTGGGAAGGGGGTGGCATAGACACATCCCAATATCAGAAATTCCTCAGAGTGTGCCGGTCACAAAGATATATTTCCCCTGCGTGTCCACCCAGGCCTTCAGGGGCTGAAAGGGGATCCTGTGATGAATAAGGAGAGATACACCCTGCAACCCCACCCCATCACAAAACCAGAGTGCCTCATTGGTGGGTACAGACCCCTGGCCACCCCGTCCCCCACCCCACCCCATCGGTCGCCGCAGACCCAGCTCCAGTAAACCTATCCATTGTGCTTGTTTCGCAGTAGTGCTGGAAGGCTTATCTTTTGTTATCTTGGGACTGCTGCAGGCACTCAGTCTGTTAATCTCCGTCTGCGGTGCTCATAGTGCCACCTAGTCGCCAAACCCCTCGGCTACCGGGCCTTCCTATCAATTGCGGGGCCCCACCAGCCTGGAAGAGTCAATACACCCCAACAATCATAAGAGCGTTCGGTGTCGGTCTCTCAAAATTACCAGTGACGACTAGGGGTGCGGCCCCAGACCACAAGCCGCACTGAGACCTGGCTCGGCTGCCTCCGCAGCCTGAAGCCTGCCCACACCTCTACCTCCTAATGAGTGTCCTCACTGGGGCATGGGCGCGTCCGTTGTACCTCGGGCCCAGTCTCCAAAACACGGGCTGGATGCTGGCGTCCACTCCTCGATATGTGCTGCGACTATCGGCACCCGCCAAGCGGCCACAGCAGGCAAGACAGCGTCAGTTGGGCAACGCCGCACTAGCGATCTAGGAGGCCAGGCTCTCACCCCCTTTCGCGGCCCTCCGTATACTGCAGCAGGTCTGACTATCTCTCTTCAAGAGGGCTCTGTTCGCCACACCGCCGCAGCACCCCAGGCTAAGCGCCGCCTGATAGGCCCGCCAGGCCGCCGCATCACTCCCTCAGGCACAGGCCAAGCCTAGTTTTGTCAGCAGTCCACAGTGCAGCCAACTGCACCACAACAGGCCGCTATGGCTCCATCTCTCAGCCAAGGCCCCCACCGGGGTATCGATGCAAGAATATGGTGGTAGGGCCCGCAATCACCACCGCATCCCGGCACAGCCGCCGACTCCACCAAGGCCGACCAAACAGTCTCCGCCGTCCACAACCGGGCTAGCCAGACCACATTTCCATGGCCCGAGATCGCTGCCCCGCTGTCACTAAGAGCATTCTGACCACTGGGGTGTATACATGAAATTTTAGCTTTAAGTAGAGCAGGATGAGGGAGGAATTAGGTATCGGCTGCCGGAGGTTGCCTAAAGCTCGACCACCATGTTGGACCGCTAGGCCACGGCCCTGAATGAATATATTCATTTTGTTTGGGTCAGCATATTTTTCTTCGCTGGGGAAGTGGTAAGCTAGTACTAACAAGAAACTGGGTCTCAAGGGTTGTGACCAACAAAGTATGCAAACCTTTTCAAATATGTTTTTGAACTACCCACTAGTGGTGTGGGGCAATATTCCCCTTGTGTATACTTGAAGACTGTATGTTTTCTAACTCTATGTAAATAGTGGTGAGCATAATGATAACAAAACATTCCATCATAATTAAAATTTAAATACAAATTTTCAGTTTTGTATACTGTATAATACTCAAGTTCCGAAAGCATGCTTTTCACTGTTAAGACATCCCATTAATCAGAGATGGAGTCAGGGGTAGTAACTTTGTCCATAGCTACTTTAAATTCATGAGAAATCTGCAGAGTTTCTCTAGGACCATACATTTAAACAATTCCACCATAGACCGGAAATGCAGAAATGCTAACAAGGGAAAAGTCTGTGCTCCCTTTATGTGAAGAAGAAAGAGGCTTCATTACCTCAGCTACCAGTTCAACTGCAGAGCGTTCTGGAAGGTAATATCTATTTAAATCAAGAAAAATACTGTAACAAATCCAATCTATATGAACAGGAATAGCAGTGCAATGGAAATCCAAAGATAGGCCTGCGCTGTCTTCTCAGCAAGTTTGAAGCCAGTATCCCTCGTCGGAATCCCTGGAGCAGTACTCCTACCCGAAGGTGGTAAACACAATACACACAATATTTCAAAAACGAGAACGGGTAAGTAGCACAAATACACAGAGGTCACTTAGGGAAGACCAAACCATATGCTAATAAAGGGGATTGCGAATGCGACCAAAGTCTGGACTAGACCCAGAAGACTTAGAAGAGCTGGGTAACCAAGGAACCATCCAAGCGAAGTACCCAGGAACCCCATGGAGGCCGTGTGCAGAGTGGAAGCATGACTGCGTACTCAATACAAGTCAATGGGGAAGTCATGGTTGCAGTTTTCAGCAAGGGCCCTTCCCTGAGTACCCTGAAGAAACCCAGTGGAAGATAAAAGGTTGAAGAGTCACCCCACCCGTGGATACCCCGGAACCAGGATACCTACACCAGGGAAGCTGTGTGCATAGGTGCAAAGTGACGTCGGAAACCGCCATAGACCACAAAGGAGGACTTCAGTGACGATGCCACAGGCGGAGAAGGTGAAAGTCCAGTGGAATCCAAGGGTTGAAGAGAAGAACCTGCAAGCAGAGGGTACAGAGTCTATGCTACTCAGGAGTGATCAGGAGGCATGGAAGACCAATGACCACCGATGACAGAAGATGTAGAAGGGTCGACGGTGACCATGTCGCTGCAGCTGTGAGGACCAGGCGATGCTGTGGAAGACCAAGAGCAGTTCACGAGCTGTCCCACGTCAGGAGCCAGGTGGTCGTTGTCTGGCAGGAGCACCAACAAACCTTGGCAGCAGCAACAGACGAGGAAAACGAAGAAGGTGCAGTGTCGAGACCAGCAAGGTCCAAGAGACTCACCAAGTGCAGGAGAGTCCGACTGGGCTCGAAGGAAGCAGGGAAGCCCACTGGAGCCAAGAGGGCCCACATGCCGAAGGCACAGGAGTTGCAAGAGGACCTCGAGCAGCTCACCAAGATTGCATAGGATGCGGTGAGGACGCAGATCTTGTTAGCAGGAAAAGCTGGAGGCTGGAGCTTTTTGGAGACCGACGATCTCTGGAGAAGAGAGCCAACAGGCCTTGTCAATGTCAAGTCGACGCGGTGCACAGGGGTACTACTCCAGGGGATGCTTGCCTCAACCTTGCTGAGATGATGTGCAGGCCTTAAGGGAGTTGCAGAACCACCACCTGCGTTGCTGAGTCTTCCTGAGTCCGTAGTACGTCAGGAACAGCAGACCTGTCAGCTCAGTTGCGGTTCCTGCAGATGCAGTGAGTGACTCCTTCACTCCAAGGGAGATTTCTTCGGGTGTCTTTGATGCTTACAGGCCTGGAGAAGAACCAGGGTGGAGCACAGGCACAAACGATGCATATGACTGGCAGGACCACGAGTCAGAGGAGCTGCAGGATTCTTCCAGATTGCATCTCATTTCCCAAAGCGAAGTCCAACGTGCCCAGACGGTTGAAGATGAAGTGGTTTCGGATCTGAATCTTGTGCCACGACGAATCTGAAGAGCTACCCACAGGTAAGCCCTTAAGTACCCGAAGGAAAGGGTAAGTACACCTCTGAGGAGGGGCTGGACAGGGGGAATGATACTCCCATGTCCTTTGTCCAGTTTCACGCCAGAGCGGGAGGCAAAGTCTCCTTTAACGGGTTCCAACTGGAGCATGCAAGGAGGGCATCAAATGTGCCCTTCAAAGCAGTATGGTGGCACTGGCAAGTGCCCCCACCCCAGCCCAATACACTTAGTCCTGTCTGGGAGGGGGTTACAACTCGCTGTGACAGGAAACATATTGTTCTACCTTCCCCTGCTTGAGCTTGGCTCAGCAGCAGGAGGGCAGAATCGTGTCTGTGCTCCGCAGCAGCTTGCTGTTACACACTGAAAGGCTGGTACCGCGAATACAGAGGGGCTCCCTAGGGGAGCCCCACAGTACATGAGATCCTACATCCAACACTGGAATCAGTACATGAGATCCTACATCCAACACTGGAATGTTTGGGTAGGATTCCAACATGTTTGATACCAAACATGACTGGTTTCGGTGCAGTCAATATATAGTTAGACATCTTATATTTGACTTGATGTCCACTATGTTTATAAAATGGCTGACCGCACTTACAAAGCTGGGAGAATCGACTCCTAGGTTTGTAGGGGGTGTCCTGCTCATGCAGGCCTCCCTCACACTTGTAACCAAGCACCCTCCCTTCAGGATTGAGAGGCCTACCTTATGGGTGACGTATAGGTTTTAAGTGCAGTGACCTCAGATATAAGGAAATGTATCTTCGTTGTGAGTGGTGCTAGCACCAGTTCACACATGCTGCAATGGCAGAACTTCTAGTCACAGTTTGAGTAGTCCCTCATGGGTGGTATAATACATGCTGCAGCCCATGGGAGACTCCTGGTGTACCTATGCCCTGGGTACCTCAGTACCATATACTGGGGACTTAGAAGGGTACACCAGTAGATAATTAGGACGGTACCAAAGTACTTACCATAGTCCAATTTAGGGGGAGAGCACAGTGACTAGAGTCCTGATTACCAGAATCTCAGTCAGACTAGTCACAAAATAGAATGACACCAGCAAAAAGTGGGGGTGACCATGAAAGCAGATCCTACTCTACCAGAAAAAGCATTACCGAAGGTAAGCAACTTGTTTTTTGTCAGAAGTCGTGACTATTTTTCACTTTGGGCAGTCCATCCCTCGCCCAACATTCTTTGTCCTCTCAGCCTCACACTTTGGAAAATAAGGAGAGACTCCATCAGCTGGCCCCGAAAAGAGCTTTAAACTTTTTCATCGATCACACCAAAGACCCTTGGTTGGACAAAAATCACTTTTAGCGCAATGAAAGGCTAGGCAGTGCTGAAAAGGACTTTGTTAATGTGGATCGATCTCTGCCTTAATAAGCCCAGAAGCAGCCAACAGGACCAAGGCGGCTACCTCTGCGCTGGTACGTGGAGTTCCTGTCCGAGTCACAACGTTGGCATCAGACACATGTTCACAAAATACTACTGCCTTGGAAAAAAACTTGCGACATGAAGGGCATTTTCCCCATGTTGTCCTTCGAGACTCTTTGGTATGAGCCTTTCCACAGACCCAACACCTTGGGGAGGTACTGCTTTTGTATTTCTTCTAATTATTATTTTTTTTTAATATCTTTATTGGTTTTCTGTTTTATTTTTTTTTTCCTTACTGTAGTTTTGCAGCGTGAATCTTTCTGGATTCACTATGCTGTGCATTATTCCGCGGTCTGGTGGTTGGATCCGGAATCGTAGTCTTTCTTTTGTCTTTTTTTTTCCGCCATTGGGTCTGGATCGTCACCAAGAAGCTCCAGAGTTTTTTAACGAAGAAAGAAGAAGAGCACGAGTTTCATCGAAGGAAAATTAAAGGAGACTACAGACAGGAAGAACATCGAGCCGGGACGACGAAGAAGGAGGAGAACCTCGAGATCTTCGACGTCCAACGGAGAATGCGCACTCAGGGACACTGAGCGCAGGAATGGACAAAACACCTTTTAAATTCTGCCGTAACTGCCACCACAAATACGCGCAGAAGGACCAACATCCGGTCTGCAACCTTTGCCTGCCAGTTGACCACGAGAGCAAAGACTGCAACGCCTGCTCCGCCTTCACACCGAAGACACTCGGGGTGAGAGAGAGGCGGAGGAGAGCCAAATACAACATGGAAGGCAAGGGTAAGGTCCCGTCTCTGTATGACCTGGGCCTCTCCACCGACGATGAAGATAACGTCGCCGAGGGATCTGATGACTTCACGGTCACAGTGACCGATAAGAAGACGTCTGACAAGGTAGGAGAAACGTCGAGCACAAAAACCCCGAAAGGGCCCCGAAAAACAGAGACTGACTCTCAAAAAACAGAGTCTAAGTCCTCGAAAGGAACACCGTCGCCGAAAATTTCGACGACCGCGAGTGGATCCAAGGACGAAAGGCCCAGCGGATCCTTCGACTCCCAGGTGCCGACGGCCGCCGAAAAACAAAGTTCGGCGAAACAGGCCCTCGAGGTTGGGCGTTCGACGACGAAGGGCAAGGTCACGTCAACGCATGCTCCGTCGAAAAGGCCAGCGCTCGACGCTGAACATGCCTCCGAAATGGAGAAGAAAAAGAGAAGGCTCGAGGCGTAGATGGAGAGCATCATTCAAAGGAAGAAGGAGTTCGACGAGAAGATGAAGAAATTCACAATCCCAACGAAACCACCAACAGTTATCGTCAAGGTCGAAGAGCAGGACGAGTTTGACGCCGAAGAGCAGTCGAAAACTCCTGAAGAAGAGGAAGATGATCTCTACTATGAGGGAGAAGAAGAGGAGGAACAGCAATCGAACTACGGCTCGGCGCCGTCGACGACGCAAGACCTGGAATGGCAGGACCTCGACGCCGAAAATCCAGAAGAGCCCGTGGAGACTTATCCCTCGAGGCCTTCGCCGCCAGATGATATTGGGGCTTACAACATGGTCGTAAAGAGCGCGGCTGCAGCTTTTGGCGTGAAACCGAAAGCGGACTTTTTGCTCGAGACACTGCTCCCCATCCAAACTAGGAGCCAGTTCCTCCCCATGCTTCAGAGTGTCATGAACCAGGGGAAGGAGGCGTTCAAGGACCCTGCAACATGCAGATCCATCACACCCAGAACAGAGAAAAAATATAAACACTCCTCCCAGGACCCTCCATACATCAAGGGATCTGTCAAAGCAGACTCCATTATCGCATCTACAGCCAGAAAAAGGGCCAATGTTCCGGCAACCTCTGGACCACCTCCTGACAAGGAGAGCAGAAGGATGGACCTCACTGGCAGAAAAATAGAGAGAAACGCTGAAATGCACTGGCGCATGGCGAACTCCAATGCACTACTGAACAGGCACTAGTACCAACATTGGGACGAAATGGGGGAACTAATCAAGCATCTCCCCGAGCAATACCAACATAGAGCTTCGCATCTAGTGGAAGAGGGGAAGAATATAGCAAATTCATGCCTTAAAACAGCGTTGGACGGGGCAGAGACATCAAGCAGACTGATGGCAATAGTAATCACTGAAAGGAGACAGTCCTGGTTCAGAATTTCAGGATACAAGCAAGAGGTACAGAACAACATCCTGAACACCCCTTTCAACAGGGAAACACTGTTCGGGGCACCAGTCGAGGAGAAACTCACCCAACTCAAAAGAGAGAATGAGACGGCAAGGTCCATGGGGTTCCTGCAATTCAGAAGGATGAGAAGAGGTACCCCGACACGGAGACCTTACGGAAGGGGAGGAAACCAGCCGGGAACGTCACATCAAACATTCCAGCAAGGCGAGGGTCATGGGCAACAGGGGCAGCAGAAACAGAACTGGCAGTACCAGCCTCGGGCCAGTCCTTTCGCAGTAGGGGAAACGTACGAGGCCAAAGAAGAAGAGGGGGACCAACCCGCCTCAAAGTGACTTAGCACGGTGGAGAGTGCTCACCCACAACACCCCTCCAAGGGTAGAGCACAAAGGAACCAACAAAAGAGGGTTACACGAACCAAACGCCTACTAGCATGCAACACCGGTGGGCGGCAGACTCAGGTTTTTTCCTCCAAGAATGAAGAAAAATAACAACAGACAAATGGATACTCAACATCATACAGTAGGGATACTGCATAGAGTTGGAAAGGAGACCTCCAAACAAAAAAGCGAAGGGAACACTCAGGACAAGAGCTAGCACAACTCGTAGAGGAAGCACTAGCTACTCCAAAAGAAGGCCATAGAACCAGTACCATTCAAAGAAAGGAACAAGGGAGTGTACTCAAACTACTTCCTGATACCAAAGGTGGACGAAACACTAAGACCCATCCTGGATCTACGATTCCTAAACAAGTACGTAAGGACGCAAAAATTCAAAATGACATCCCTACAAGAATTACTCCCACAAATGAGAGACGGAAACTTCATGTCCACCGTGGATTTCAAAGATGCCTACCTGCACATCCCAATGAACAGGCAGCACAAAAGTCTGTTAAGGTTCACCATCAACCAGGATCACTACCATTTCACAACCTTGGCATTCGGTCTAAAGTCTGCACCAAGGGTTTTCACCAAATGCCTTGCAGCAGTAGCAGCTTACCTACGGAGGGAAGGGATTCACGTGTATCCTTACCTCGACGACTGGCTAATAAAGGCAAGTTCACGCGAAAAATGCGAGGAACACGCACAGCGTGTCACAAGAACACTAACAAAGCTGGGGTTCTCAATACACTGGGGGAATCATCAATGTAACCAGAACAAGTTAAGATCTTCCTGGGGGCGCAAATCAACACCGTAAAGAGAACGGTGATGCCCAGCGAGAAAAGGACACTAGCCCTGCTTAAGGAGACGCGTCTCTACCAGAAAGGGCGAGCTCTGACAGTGAGAACAGCAAGCAAGATCATGGGGATGATGGCGTCATGCATTCACCTAGTTCCCAATGTACGCCTACACATGAGACCATTCCAGGAATGGCTGCAACAGCAATGGTCACAAGCAAACGGAAGTTGGGAGGATCTAGTGGTTGTAACGCACGCAGTGCAAGAAGAGATAGCATGGTGGAACAGGGAGAACATAACAATAGGGAAGCCCTTAACACCACCAAGCCCAACAGTGACCATCACCACAGACGCATCCCAGATAGGATGGGGAGCACATATGAATAAGCTCAGAGTGAGGGGTCTGTGGACTCCAGCAGATGCGGTCAGACACATCAACTATCTGGAATTAAAGACCATACTGCTAGCGCTGAAGGCCTTCCAGAAAAAACTGTACAACCAAAGGGTGTTGATACAAACGGACAATACTACAACTATGTTCTACATAAACAAGCAGGGAGGGACACAATCGTTCCCCCTGTCCAACCTGGCACAGGAAATTTGGAGATGGGCCATCACGCTCAAAATAGACCTGCTGGCCATACACCTACCGGGGAAGGACAATGTAGAAGCAGACTGGCTCAGCAGGCAGACTTCAGCATCCCACGAGTGGGAACTCAATGGGCAGGAAACGCAAAAACTATTCAAGAGGTGGGGCACACCGACAATAGACCTGTTTGCAACACACCTGAATGCAAAATGCCAAACCTTCTCATCCAGACAACCAGGAAAACTATCCCAGGGGAATGCCCTATGGATAAGTTGGTCAAGAACATTTGCCTACGCTTTTCCACCGATACCACTGATACACAGGGTACTCAACAAGTGCAGGACCAGCAACATGACGCTGATCCTAGTGGCACCACTGTGGGCAAGACAGACATGGTACTCGCAAATAGTGGAAATGGCACAGGGGCCACCACACAAGTTCACCAAAAGAAAAGACTTACTCTCCATGCAGAACGGAGAAGTTCTACACCCAGAGCCAGAGAGCCTCTTCCTAGCGGCATGGCTCCTGAAGACATAGAGTTCACACACCTTAAGCTACCTCAAAGCACTATGCGAGTGCTCCGGGAGGCAAGGAGACCGACCACACGGAAATGCTATGGGGAAAAATGGAAGAGGTTCACACTGTGGTGCAGAAAAAATAAACTCCAAAATAAGTTGACAAGGGAATCAACGGTGCTTAGATACCTCGCGCATCTACTAAAAGCCAAACTATGTTCGTCTTCGCTAAGAGTCCACCTAGCGGCGATTGTGGCCTACACACGAGGTGAGACGGGAGAAAGTTTCTTTACGTCACGAGTAGTAAAGAGATTCCTGGAAGAATAGCGCCACCAAAGAGCATTCCGCCGCTGGAATGGAACCTCAACATAGTCCTGACGGAACTTATGAAGGCGCCCTTTGAGCCCATCCACAAGGCCTCACTACAAATGCTGACAATGAAAACAGCCTTTCTGGTAGCAATAACCTCGCTGCGCAGAGTGAGCGAACTGCAAGCGTTAACGCTGCAAGAGCCCTACATCCAAATACACAAGGACCGAGTCGTAATGAGGACTGACCCACACTTCATGCCTAAGGTCGTGTCAGCATTCCATATGAACCAAACTATACAAATACCTAGTTTCTTTCAAAACCCAGCCACAAGCGCAGAGAGGGCACTACACACTCTAGACACTAGAAGAGCGGTGATGCACTACATCGAGAGAACAAAGGAGCACAGGAAAACCAAGCAGTTTTTTGTGTCCTTCGCAACCAGCTTCCTGGGTAGACCAGTAACGAAAATCACCATCGCGCGATGGATCGCACTAACGATACAATTCTGCCACAAACAGGCAGGGCAAGAGCTAACGGAGGGGGCACGGGCCCACTCCACAAGAAAGAAGGGAGCAATGATTGCCTTTCTGGCAAACACACCCATTCAAGACATATGCCTGGCGGCAACATGGGCTTGAGTGCATACGTTCACTAAGCACTACTGCGTGGATATACAAATGAACAAGGAAGCACAAGTAGGGCAAAGGGTGCTTCAACATATATTCCACCCAGCCGCCACAAAGATGACAAACCGCTACAAAGTCTATGCACAGCATAGTGAATCCAGAAAGATTCACGCTGCAAAACGAATAGTTTCTTACCTGTCGGTGTAGTTTTGCAGCTTGAAGATCTTTCTGGATTCACTAGCGAACCCACCCACCTCCGCCAGAAAGATGAGGCAGGAGAGGAAGGTGGAAGGACAGAGAGTAAAAGAACAAAAGAATACTGAAAGTGGATACATTGAAAAAGAAAATACTAAAGAACGCCTAGGGTTCAAAAAAAAAAGGGAAAAAAAGAACCCGAAGATGGCGCCCCAAGGTGGGACTTCCGCAGGAAGCATGCCAACGTCACGAGAAGTACACCAAATGGTGGGACGTCGACGCCCACCTGGGCTACAAAAAAAAGACAAAAGAAAGACTACGATTCCGGACCCAACCACCAGACCGCGGAATAATGCACAGCATAGTGAATTCAGAAAGATCTTCAAGCTGCAAAACTACAGCGACAGGTAAGAAACTATTAGTTATTCTCCTTCGTATTACATTTTGCATGACAACACAGAATAGTCAAAGCAACATGCAGGTTCGCTTGGTACAATCGTGTGACATCAATGTGCAGATAAGTGTTATACATTGCAGATGCATAATCAATGTACATCATAGTTCTCACATGCAGCTTCAGCAAATGGTAAACCGTGCAATGTCATGATCGCTTGCTCACATTCCTGTAGCACTGTTGCCAGTTTACAATTGAAATCACTAGCTAAATGCATCAGCATGGTTGGTTCTAAATAATTGGATTATACACAACATATACGCCGTCAGTAGACATAGTGGAAACCATGTACAGTCGCTACGGTACCCAACAGCAGTGCTTCACAATAGAAAGGAAGGAGAATTGATGGGAGTACACTAATAAGACATATATTATCCAATAAACATCTCCGAACAACATACTTAAAACAAAATAGTAAGGGGGCTGTCATTGAGTAAGAATTGTAATAATCTTTGCTGGACTGTGTGCAGGACGGTGTGCTGCCACCCTCGCAGTTCCTAACAATTGGTAATTCCCTTCCACTAATATTATATCCCCTGTGATCCGGAGCCACTAGCATGCGCATTATGTGTCAATCGGGTGGGTGTCATCCGCGTTCTCATTGCCCTCGTTGTTAAATGCTGAGAGTATAGTGTCCCAGTATTGCGCAATGGGGAATTTGCGTAGCCCTGCTGTTTCCTCCCTATGTAGCGCTGTGCATTCTGCCTGAGCCCAGTTCGTAAGGGATCTCTTCCAGCTAATTGGCTCAGGGGGTCTGAGTGTTTCCATCGTTTTGTAAGCAGGCGCTTCGTAACTATCAACCCCAAATCTCTAAACCGTGATGTTACTTTGTTCTTCTTGGTTCTCACATAAATACCCAGAATGTAAACCTCCCATGTCAGCGGCAGGGACGTGTCTGTGCAGAGCGCTAGGTGTAGGAGGGTGGAATCTGACTACATGGTTGCCCCCACTTTTTTCCTGGTGTTTGAATGGTTTTTGACTAGTCAGGCTGGGATCCTGCTATCCAGGATCCCAGCCTATCTGCTTACTCCCTTAAACGACTTGGTGTGCATATTAGATGCACTAGTGATTGGATACTGTGGTACCTTATGAGCCCCTAGTATATGGTACCTTAGGTACCTAGGGCATAGGCACTTTACAGGCCTACCAGGGGCTGAAGCATGTATTATGCCACCCCTGGAAAGCAGACTCAATCTGACACCACAGGCCTGCTACTGCAGCCTGGGTGAAGTAGTGTTAGCACTCCTCACTGAGGTATAGGTTCTTATATCTCACCATACACACACATATAAACCTATCAGCCACCCCTATGGCAGGCCCTATCAATCCTGAGGGCAGGGTGCTTGGTTTACAATGTGCGGGGATGCCTCTGCATGAGCAGGACCCCTCTGCAGCTGGCAGTCTATTCTCTGTGACTGTTTGTGGATGCTGTGAGAAGTTGGCCTGATATATGGTGTCACTAATTCTAGTGTACACCCTGTATCAGTCCAAACAACCCTTATGGTGATTGGTTGTAAAGTCAACCTTATAGACCAGCTATCCTAGTGGTAGCATGGACAAGAGCAGTCTTAGGCTAAACTCTGAATGGCATGTGAAGCCAGCTGTTATACCATATGTAATCCCTTGAATACCAAATGAAAGGACACCACAACAGATATATATATAAAAATAGAATGTATTTATTCTAGTCAGACCCTCAGCACTCTTTATGAGATTCGAGGTAAGTACAACACAGTCTTATTTAAGCATACATAAAGTCACACACGTAAGTAATACAGTTTGGCCCTAGGGGCCACGCAAACCATATACTAAGTAAGTGGTATAAGGACCACTGTCACGAACACAGGATTGGCCAAGGCCTAGGGAATCGCTGGGGCTGCACTGTACTACCAAAGATTAGGAAGTGGGAGGCCCACGGGATTCAGGTGCAGAGTGGAAACACTCACGCGTAATGCGTAAAAGTCGATAGAAATGCAAGTTATCAGAAATTAGCAGTTTTAGGACACTTCTGGTATAGCTAGGAAGTCGAGACTCGGAAACTAGACCCTTGGATAGTCAATACCCTTGTGAGCACCGAAATGCTCAAGTTACCTAGCCCACGGGCTGCGGGTGCATAGGTGTGAACTTGCGTCTGGTTTCTTCGTCGACTCCTATGGATGCTTGAAGGAAAGTTGCTGACAGGCAGTCAGTGAAGAGTGTCCGGTGGATCCCAAGGAGGGGATCAAGAAGGAAGGAACCTGCAAGCAGAAGGGACAGAGTCTAGGTCACCAGCCAGGAGCCGGGAAGGAACCAGGAAGGAACCAGGCGATGTCGTGGAGATGCAGGTGAAGAGGTGAAGCTTGTCGCAGCAGTCACGGGTACCAGGAGACGTCGAGGACGACCAGGACCAGGAGGCGAGCTGTCCCACGAAGGCTCGTGCTGTCGGCGGCGTCTAAGTCGAACTAGGACTCACCAAGCCTTGGCCAGCGGAACCCACGAAGAATGGAGGACTTGCTTCTGGTGTAGACCAGGACGGTCTGGGGTGCTTCTCTTTTGCAGAGGAGCGGGTGCCAGTCTGGAGGAGCCGGACCAGCAAGATGAAAACAAAGGTTCATCATCGCAGAAGTCACTAGCCAACGGGCCAACAACCGGACAACACGTCGAGCAACTCGGGTGCAGTGGGGCCCCACGCAGAACACGTGAAGTGTGGGGAGCTGGTCTTCTTTGCAGATGGTGCTCGGGATGGGGGCTTCTCAATTCCCCAAGCACAGCCTCGAGGGAGCCTCGGAAGTCGCGCTAGTCAGGTACTAGCCACTTTTCCCAAGTCGCCGGTCCCACGTCCCTCGTCGCCTCCACGGGTCTCAGCTTCGCTGGAGATGTGGATCTGGGTCAGAGGTGTCTGGAAGTCTCGGCGCTGGTCAGTCTCTGCAGTCGTCCCTCGTAGGATCAGGCGCAAAGCAAAGCAGCGGTCGCTGGATGGTGCCTGGTTGCCCAGGGTGGTCACTCCTTGGCCACAAGGGAGATTTCTTCAGTCTTCTTCCTGAGGTCAAATGTCGAAGGTCCAGAGTTTCTGTACAAGTTGCAGATTCAGGTTAATCTAATTTAGCAGGGCTCAGCTACCTACTGATATACTGGGCTAGTGGGCTGGGCTACCTGCAAGGTCCCTCCTATGGGTGGGACCAGGAAGGGGAGTGGTTACACCCCCTTTCCTTTGTCCAGTTTCGCGCCAGAGCTGGGGCTGGAGTGCCCCAGCGCCGGTTTGAACTGGACTATGCATGGGACACCTTGTGTGCCCCAGGCAGTGTCTAATTTCATTCAACCCTCCCTGCCCCAATACACTAAATCCTGTCTAGGGTGGTGCTCGCACCTCCCAAGGCAGGAAACCTATTGTCCAAGCCTCCCTCGCTGGAAGGACTCCCAGCAGCAGGAGGTCAGACTTGTGTCTGTGGCAGCAGCATCCATTTTGTGATGCTGGGGCTCCGGTTAACTTTAACCGGGTAAGTAGGTTTCAACATGTCTTCTCCCTCTAGAAGGGAGGAATAATATCCTCATTGCCAGGAATGGTATGGGGGTATTATTCCAAAGTGTTAGACACCTTACACGACATGTTTTGATAAAGCCAAACCATAGTTACCATAACCGTTTAAGATTATAAGGTACTTTAAGAGTATATGGTAGGCTATATCATAGAACAGCTATAAGGACTTGGTTCCGAAAGCTGCAGACAGGCTCAGCTCATGCTAGAGCACCATCTCACATGTTACCAAGCACTCTGGCTCCAGGATTGTTAAGGCCTGCCATAGGAGTGGCTGATAGGTACACATGTGTCTATATATAAGGTAGGTATAGGAATACTACACCTAAGCAAGGAGTGATTACACGACCTTGCCCCAGCTGAGTGATCAGCCAGTTGTGTCATAATGGAAGGCCAGGCCAGGGGTGGCACAATACATGCTGCAGCCCCTGGTAGGCCTAGGGTACACCTATGCCCTGGGTACCTAAGGTACACTGTACAGGGGCCAATAAGGTGATCCTAACCAATTGGGTTATGCACCTAAAGTACATAGTGTAAATTTAGAGAGAGAACAGCAGGGCTGTGGGTCTGATTGGCAGGCCCACAGCCACATCTAATTCGAAAACCAGTGAAGCAAAAGCAAAAGGTGGGGGTGAACATAGAAAGCAGACCCTACTCTCTTACAGATGCGGTTAAACCATATACTCTTAAGTGCATTATAACCTACCGGTGAATGCTAACTTAGGGATGACTGCATCAAAACACGTCGTGTTTGGGCTCAAACAACTTGGAATCATACCCCCACACCAGTAACTGGTGGGGGAGTATGATCCCATCCTTCTAGAGGGGACGACATGTACCTACTGTGGTAGCACAGTAGAAATCTGAAAGAGCCCTGGCATCACAAAATGGATGCCACCAGCACAGACACTGGGCTGCCTTCCTGCTGCTGACTGAAACTCGCAGTTGAGGAGGCCCAACAATAGGCATCCTGTCACAGGGAGGGGTCACCACCTTCCAGACAGGATTTAGTGTATTGGGGCTGGGTGGGTGCACTCCTAGAGTGCTTTGAAGTCCTACACTGGGGGAGCAGTAGGCTCCTCTGCACATATGCCAGCTCAAACCGGTTCAGGGGCTACCTGTCCCTGCTCTAGCTCGTAACTGGACAAAGGGAAGTGGGTGTAACCACCCCCTACCCTGACCCTCCCAGAGGAGTGGTCATAAAGCTAGTCCCTCCCTTTCTTTTAGTATAAGATAGGGAACCCTTGCCATTGCAAACTAGATAACCCTGGATGACGCTTTACAAGAAGAATCCTGGTCCTTCGACGTTCCACTACCTTTGGGAGACGAAAGAATCTCCCTTGGAGTCAAGGAGTGACTCCCCTGCTTGGCAGGCACCAAAAACTCTAATCAATGGTCGCAAACTTTCCTGCTCCTGCCGGAGTCCGAAGTCCCTGCAGCCCCGGAAGTGGATTTCCTGACTTCTCGACTGCATTGTGAGTCCCCAGCAGAGCTGAGGCGAGTGGACCCCACGAGTGACGAGGAACAGCAATACCCGGGTACCATGCACTATTGTCGAGTGCAACCACTTCACGACGTTCTACGAACTTGTGCATTGGACCATTTGTGGCCCAAGCCTCCAGCAGGTTTTGCAGCGAAAATTAGAGGCCTACCCCGTCCCGATTGACCGTGGGCTCCTGTGAAGCATTTCCTTACGAGATGTCTTCGCGATCCCTTGCCCGTTGGCCTGTGGGTCCCCCGAAGACTTTCTGATTGATCCAAAGGGCTCCCCTGGTTGCTCCAGGCCTGCCCTCACTGGGTGAGTCCCTCAGACCTTGCTGGTCTGCACCGCTGACTTTATTCACTTTCCACGAGACTTGCTGTTGCCAAGGCTTGTTGGCTCCAATCCGGTTGCCGACACCTCAGTAAGCTGCAGACGTCGTGGGACACTCCGAATCCAGCTGCTGGTCATCGTCGATGCCTCCTGGTCCTCGTGAGCGAAGAGTCAAAACACCCTTGATCACCTGAAATCACCCGACTTCCGTGGGCATCCATCTTCCTGGCCCTGGGTCACTGGCAAGTGACTGTGAACACTGTCCCTTCTGCTTTCAGGTCATCTTCATCCTGAATCCACCCTTGTATTCCACCAGACACTTCTTCAGTCTTCGCAAGCAGCAAATCTTCTTTGGTCTCAATAGAAAACAGCGACGCGACCCGACACCAAAAGACACCTATGCACCCGGCTTCCCTGGGTGAGGTAACTTGTGCACTCCGGTGCCCTAGTGTGTGTTGGCCCTCGAATTACTTACCTTGTAAGTGGCTTGCTTGTAGACTTCCTCGAAGTACCCTAAAACTTTAAAAATCCAACCGCGACTTGCTCCATTGAAATCAATAGGGAACCCGCGGCTGTGTTCTCACACTGCACGTGTCTCCCGTGGGTCTTTTACTTACCTGCATTAGTGAAGCCGACTTTCCTAAACCTCTTTTTTAGTATATGGTCTGGTACGCCTCTAGGTCCCCAGCCATATTTGTGCTTAACTTATTGTGAAACGTTGATATTTGAATGTGTTCCTGGCTTCTAATCTCATAAAGAGATTAGTAGAGTGTGTCTAGAAATAAATACATATTTATTTGATATATATACCTGTGTGGTGTCCTTTCATTTGGTAATTCAAGAGATTATAAGGTAAAACAAGCTGCTTTACATTCCTCTGAGATGAAGGCTGCTCTCCACAGATACCACTAGGATAGCTTTCTTTAAAAGGTTGTCTTAAACCTATCTACCATAAGAGTCAAATTGGACTGGTGCAAGGTGGCCACTATAACTAGTGACCAGCATATGCCAGGCCAACTTCTCACACTAGGGATGCGGTGACTTCGCGCCAATAGCTTTGAAGGGAATCACAGGATCACAACATATGCAGTAGATCTGCGTCAGGCTGCCTACAGCGCGGGCACTTGGAGGTAGTAATTTTGAAATAACTGTTAATTTTATCGGGGGAGAGGTACGCCCTGTGTATGATGTAAGTTTGTATTAATTTGAATTTGGAGTTTCTCGGTATATGAATGGGACAGGCCAAGATATTATCCCATTCCTTGTCAGTCCAGGGTTGGCCACGGTCCGCCTCCCAGCGGGCACGGAGGGGCATCATTGGTTTCAACGTGTGTAAGTAAGGCTGGCACCAGCCAATGTACTATGTGTGACCCCGCCATTTGTATTTCTTCTAATGACGAGGAATTTGCAGTTCGAGATATTTATCAAAACAGCAAGTTACTTATGCTAACACTCTGGTGGATGCTCTAGCTGCAGATTCCTCACTGCCCTCCCTTCTCCCTTTTCTGTGAAATGGTCTACTTTTCCCTCTAAGATGGCTCCAAATTACAGATCTGTACAATAATACCTCTGATTATTATTGGCTTGTGTCAGGGGACGGAGGTGGAGCATTAAGAAAGGGTTGCCTCGCCTGACCTCCTTGGCCCTCCAGCCTGGCCCAGCCCTTTCAGACCGTTATGTTCTGTTTCGTTGCTCCTGGGACCCAGCCTCACTCTGCTCTTCTGCACTTGATCTCTTCCTACTATTTTTGCTACTTTTTCCTTTTCTTCACTTCCACCTCTCACACACTTTCTGCTCATCTTTCCTTTTTTAGCACTTTCTGCCGCATTTTTCCTCTTTTTCGCTGCCTCACTGTCTCAGTCTCACACTTTTTACCCGTCTCTTTCCTCTAATGAACACTTTTTGCCACTTTTTGCCTTTTTCAGCTTGCCCACCCTGTCACCTTTTGCCCATCTGTTTCCTTTTTTTGAGAACTTTTTGGCTCTTCTGAATGCTTCAGTTTCTCACACTTTTGCTCACTTCTTTCCTCTTTTGATCCCGTTTGCTTCTCTTTTCGGTCCGCCACTGCCTCACTCACTTTTTTTGCCCATCTTTGGTACACTTTCTGTTGCTTTTTTCACTCCCTTCTGCCCCCGCTCTTTACTTTTTTTGTGAGTTTTTGCTGCTGCCCTTCCCACCTAGGTGCCCACACTACTCTCACCTGCTTCTTTACTGCCACTGCTTCCTGCGTTTCCCTTTCCTTACTCCCAGCCACATTTCTCGCCTCCATGATTTCCTTCCCCTCCTACTCCTTAATGGTAGTTGTGGCACAGAGGCGCTGTTGGTGTGCTGAAAGTGCACCAAAGGCATGCCCTACTGAACATGGCCTGCACCTAGCGGCAGGACCTCTGGTGTTCTGCCATCCCAGTATAGACAGCGACGCTACCTCACCACCACCTTGCACACCCTGAACCCCAGATGCATCTCACCACAGTGCTGCCAGACAGCCCCGACAAACACATAAGGTGCGTTCTCCTGAGGCAACAATTGCACTCACTACTCCCCTCACCAAACGTGCACTCCCTCAACCATCAACAGAGACACACACCACACCCACTGACCTGCACCCTGCTCCACACCCTCTCCCTCAACAAACATGCCATCAAAAGCTGGGACCTTCTGCACAACCTCTCCCCCGTCCTATACTTCCTCACAGAGACCTGGCTGAAACCTACATGAGGCCCTGATATCAGAACAGGTATCCCCTGGGATACAAGAACCCCAGTTAGATAGGACCAACACCCGGACGAGGAATCACAATTATCTATGAGGAACACATTTGCTGCTTCCTCACCGAAGTAAACGTATGCAACGAACTGGAACACCTGTTTTAAAACACAACTTCTCCATCACCACCACCTTTGGAGTTGAGGGAGGCCCTGTTCTACCGACCACCAGAACCAAGAGCCTAATGTGGAAACTACCTTGCAGAAATCATCGCCCTTCTTGTACTCAACTCCAGCCCTTTTATCCTGCCTGGTAACCTACATTTCCATATTAAAGACTTCTTGGACTCTGACACGACCAACCTCCTGGTCTGTCTGAACAGACTCTGACTCCCACAACTGGTGAAGGGCCCCACCCACATCGAGAGCCACCTGCTGGACCCTTCCTTCGACAACTTTGACTACATCTCTGTGGGCAAGACATCCCCCCCCATCACCTGGAGCAACCATTCGGTAGTCAACTTCAACCACAAACCAAGAGCCACTTTCCCCAAGACCAAAGCAACAACGTCTATCTCTGGAACACCACCTGCGCAGAACTCCTGGAACAACTCATGAGCATGACCACCACAAGCACCAAACCAGAAGCAAGCTGGTACAGCGACAGCCTTCAAAGCACTAAGCACCACTGCAAGCAGCTTGAGCGCTGATGGATCCTCTCTCACAACTACCTTGACAAGCAACCCTTCAAATCAGCCCTCTGACAATACTACCACAAAGCTGGCACAGCTCACAGAATGGATAGAGCACAGCGCTTGCAGCTCAAAGGAAATCTTCTCTATTATAAAGGAATTCACCACAGGCAACACCAGTTCTACCACCGTCATGTCTCAGAATCTCTGCTCCCCACTCTCACTTTTTTCCAGCAACAAGATGAGCACTATCTACGACAATTTCACGCCCCCACCTTGCCACTCTGACAGCCCTACTTGAAGATGACAACAGCACTCGTGGAACTACCCTGACCTGCTGGCTCATCATCTCCCTCACACAAACCGCCACTGCCATGTAGTCCAACTTCTCGGGAGTTGCTTTGGAACCTTGCCTGCACTTTGCCTTTACAAGAGGACTCGAGCTTATGTGCATACTCTCCCCCGATCCAAATTGACTCCCTACCACAGCCACATTCCCAGCCCTGGAAACACGCCACCATACTGCCACTTCTAAAGAAACCCACAGCACACCTGTACCTGGCTTCACCAGCTAACTACAGGCCCATCTCATTGCTAGCCTACCCAGTGAAAGTCTTAGAAAAACCCTTTAGCAAGAAACTAGAATACCACCTGGATGAAAATCACTTCCTGGACCCAACAAAATCAGGATTCAGAGCAAATCATGGCACTGAATCCAACTTCATTGCCACTACTGACGACATCCAGATCATGGACACAGGCGACACTGCAGCACTCATCCTCCTTGATCTCTACATGGCTTTCAATCCATCTCCCCTCCGATACTCATCCCACCCCTTCAAAAGTCAGGAATTTGTGGTACGGCCCTTCAGTGGATTAGGTCCTTCCTCACACAATGTAGACACAGTCAGCCTGCACCCAACACCCCAACTCCAAACCAACCAAGCTGTTCTATGGAGTTCCCTAGGTATCTTCAGTCAGTCCCACGCTGCTCAGTTTCTACATGCCCCAGTCACTAACACCTTGTGAGCCTTTGGAATCTGCATCACCTGATATGCAGATTATACCAACCTCTCCCTCTCCAAGGACACCACCAGAACCTAAACAAAGTTGGTTGAGTGCATGTCAGAAGTCGCCTTCTAGATGAAATCAAACTTCCCAAAACTCAAGTGGCGGTGGATATCTTCTTACTCCGGTGGTCAGCGGAACTTGGACCCACACCCACCCCTTCCAGCCAAGCCAGGAACCGAGGAATCTTGTTTGACAGCAAACTTTCGATGACCAGCCAACTCAACTTGGTCACTTCTTCCAGCTTCCAAACCCTCAAGACCCTCAGCAAAATCTTCTTTTGGCTTCCCCTCAAGACTCGCTGAACAGTCGCACAAGCATTCATCATCACCAGCAAGTTAGACTACAGAAACAAACTCAACGTTGCAATCTCCACCCAATTCAGCAATCAACTCCAGATCATTTTGAATACAGCAGTCATACTCTCACTCAACCTCCCTTCATGCACCCACATGTCTACCCACGTCAAAGGCCTTTACTCCCTACCAATACACAAGAGCTCGCTGTTCAAACTGCTCACACACACACGCACACACACACAGCCGCATCAGCCTCCACACACTCCCCATGCACCTCTTTTCAGCGAACTTTCTGCGTGCCACTGTTGCACACAGTTGCACACATCCGTAGAGCCAAAGCTAGCAGTCGCACCTTCTTGTACCTGGCTCCTAAAGCCTGGACGAAACCACCGCCTTCACATTGGAGCTGCAATGAAGTAATCGCGGGTCCATGTGACACTGGGACACAGGAGAAATGCTGTTTAAATCTTCCGGATCCAGGCTGGCAACTGGGTATATTCTACAGGTAGATAGAGTATCTAGTAGATAAAGCTTTACAGAAGGTGAGTAACTTATTCATATTTCCTATACCACTGCAGGAACTCTGATTTAAAAATAAAAAAAAGCTATTTACATATTTAAGGGTGGACTCGTTCAAAAATTAAAAGAGAATCTTTGTTCGATACTTCTCTGTATGGCCTATCCAAGCCAAAGGTTATGCATTGCATACATAGAGAAACCCAATGTCTCATTGAGACCAATAGGACCGTTTTAGGCATTTTCGTTATCTGCCATTAGTATGGCATTATAGCTTTTTCAGTTGTCCCTGTGCTGTCCATGGCATTCTAAGAATTCCATTGCATGTTGAACCCTGAACATTCTGTGGTGATATTTTAGGGTGTTCTTGTCCTTATACTGGACTGCGTGCTATTACATGTTTAGACTTCTAGCCTCACATTCCTTACTTTTTTAATTTCCCCAAGCATCCGACTAGATCTGGAAGATTTTTTGTGAGCAGTACACCTGCGTGCCGATAGGTGGTGTCGCCTCCATGTCCAGCGGCATCCGCGCTGGAAGTGACATTGCAGTACCTATATAAGTGCCACCCAGGCATGCTGACATCAGTTATTTTCTTTCCACGCCAGCCAACGCTCATCTGGAGAAGAGCAACCCTTCTGTCATTTTTTGACAGGCTTTTTGGTGACATTTTGTCAACTATTTTTGGGGTTTCCCTCCTGGCGTTTTAAGGATGTCTTCGCGCAAGTCTGTTTTTTATTTTTAAACTTCTTTTTATTGAATCAAAAACATGCTTCAGGTATAAGCATTTTACAATGTACATATATAAAGTATGTATCACACATGGCAATTCTCAGGCATTATAACACACCATCTATATTAAAATGTGTGTGGAGCCCCCCAACACCCATTGGAGTACGTCTCTGCAAGTCTGGTTTTAAGCCCTGCGGCACTTGTCACCGACGCATGTTGGTGACGGGCCCGCACCTTGTTTGTCTTTGGCGTCTGCAACGTGACCACAACACCAATTTGTGTTCCGATTGCCAGGCCATGGCCCGAAGGCTTGAGGGAGCAGTACCTGAAACTGCTGGCGGCCCGGCATGCCACTCCACAGGAGTTGAGCTCCCCGTCGAGGTAAAGGTCCCAGGATCATTTGCAGAGCCCGAAGTCGTCCTAGTCCCATTTGAAGTCCTCTGGAGACTCCGGTAGGAGACACAAAAAGAAGAGCAAGAAGTCATAGCACTCTTTGACTTCTCCTTGTCCGTCAGCCAATGAGACAAGGAAGCCTCGGTGTTGTAGGCTTCGTTCCTCAGAACCTGAGCCAACTCCACAGCTCCTGAATTTCCAAAAGCTGGACGGCTCCCACCCAACTGAAAGTTCTATGGGGCCATGCACCTCATATTTGGCTGGCCTGACCCCGACCATGTGTCTTTGGGCTCTGTTGGGTCGCAAAAGGTCCCTTCTGGATCCACACCGGCAGCTCTGGCCTCTGGTCCAGTGGGGCCCCAGGAATGCATTTGTGGATCAGGGCCGATGCCGGCCATGCCATTTCAACTTTCCCCAGTGCTGGTGCCAATGCCGATGCTCCGACACGGAGTCAGGTGGGCGTTGCACATTTCCGATGCCGGTAGGAGCCTTGCCTCCTACATATTTTTCAGCAGCTAGGCCTTGAGGAAGATTGAGAGGGGTCACTAGACCCTATGTAATACCAGCCCTATGAGGAATAACAAAGTGTAGACTGGTGTGAAGACCTGGGTGAGGCCAGCGGCATGGATACATCTCGAGGTGCTGGTCTGCTTTCTCCTCCTATAGTTGCTAAATAGGAGGGAGCTTCTTACGCAATGGTGGTGCAGAAGTCAACTGATGTCCTTGACCTTCAACTACCAACGGTGGCAGTCAAGACTAAACTCTTGACAGAGGTGCTTCAATGGGGAGTCGCCACGTCGGAACCCTTACTCCCATTCAGTGACACCCTCACTGACGTCCTGTTGGGTACCTGGTCCAAATGCAGCACAGGGGTTCCTGTGAATATGGCGATTTCCTGCCGCCATTGCCCAACACCTGGGGGCCCAAACTTCCTCACATAACATCTTACCTCTGAGAGCTTGGTAGTCCAAGACTCCACCTGCCAAGGCGGTTTCCCTCCTGCTCCCCCAGATAGGGAATCCAAGAGGCTCGACTCATTAGGGAAGATAATGTTTTCTTCCCCCAGCCTGGCATTATAGTCCATGAATGCTGCATGCCTTGTGTATATTGAAAAAATAAATTTTATCGTATTGTAAAAATGATGCTAAGGGGTACTCAATCAATAAACATACAATGTAACAAAAAGTTGCATAAATAAACAGTTGTATTTTGTACTTCTCAGTAACAATTGTGTACACTTTTTTCAAATAGAAATAAGGCAGACCAACAAATAATAAAGATGAGTGTTGCCTATAGTAACACTGTACAGAAAATAAGTGTAGTTGTCGACGTTTCGGTCGATGGGCTGTCGTCTATTCGACCATCTTCAGGACTATAGGAGTTTGAAATTGTTGACCCTCAAAAATCAATATAAATTAAGATGTATCTGTAATATCAAAGTATTCGATAAGTCAGAGATATCCTCTTTGGGAGATCGAATCCAAATATAATTTGTCCCCAATAGCAAGTACTGCGCAGTGAGTATGGGTCTGAATTCTGTCGTGGCAGTTCGCAGCAGAATCTGCACTCACAGAGTCGGCGTCTGTTTGTATTGTTAATGGCTGGTAAAGCCGACCTTGCGAGCGAGCGTAGACTCTGATGTGAATTGCCACAACGTAATTCAGATTTATATTTACTGCGCATTAGTTGACATTGGCATTACCAGCCATTAACAATACAAACAGACGCCGACTGTTAGCGAGTGTAGATTCTGACCACCATGGCCTCTGATGAAGAGATTCCTCGTAACGCGTCGGGCTGGTGAATTCAGTCACTGCTAATTGTAGTTAACGCAACTGCCCGTACCATTAAAGGCTCTGTGAAGCATTCTGTGTTCGAGTGCAGCTCATTCGAGGGGCAACCTTTTGAGCAGAACATATATACATATATATATATATATATATATATATATATATATATATATATATATATATATATATATATAATTTGTATACATACATTGTTCTAGCATGATGGTGGACCTTTTCGTCCTGTTCACTGTCCTGATATTGCTAATCACTTTCATCTGCTTCTGTCTGTTGATCATTGCAGCACATATATTTTATTTAAGAATCACTTTACTTCAATAAATATTGAAAATGCCTCACTGTGTATATTTGTCTGAGAGAAAGAGAGCTTTGTTGTCTCTTCGAGTGGAGAGGGTCGAGAATCGCGCATTTGCACATGCTAATTTGCACAACTGTTTAATAAAATCTAATACTTGGGAATTGAAGGGATTTTAATATTTTGAAACTGAGGGAATTTTTTATGTTGGGAACGAGGGAATTGCCTATTTGTGTAGCGCTGAAACGAGCACAAGTGAAAGTATTTAGTTTTACTGAACTGAGCGGAACTGCATCGCTCGGGTTAGCAGTCTAGTTGCCAGGCGATAAACTACAAAAGCGGGACGCTGGCGTGGCCGCGCAGCCTTAGCTTTGTTGTCTCTTCGAGTGGAGGGGGTCGAGAATCGCGCATTTGCACATGCTAATTTGCACAACTGTTTAATAAAATCTAATACTTGGGAATTGAGGGGATTTTAATATTTTGAAACTGAGGGAATTTTTTATGTTGGGAACGAGGGAATTGCCTATTTGTGTAGCGCTGAAACGAGCACAAGTGAAAGTATTTAGTTTTACTGACCTGAGCGGAACTGCATCGCTCGGGTTAGCAGTCTAGTTGCTTGGCGATAGACTACAAAAGCGGGACGCTGGCGTGGCCGCGCCGAAGGCAAGCCCGTCTGCGCTCGGGCCGCGTGTAGTGCCAGTTATGCTGCCCGTGATGCTGTGGGGGACACCGTCAGGGAGCGGATTTGCTACACGAGCGAGGAACTTACAAGGATAGGCAGGTAAGTGAGCGATAGGTTTAGTACTTCCTGTGTGAAAGGTGTATTGGACACTAAAATTGATCCAAAAAGGAAGAATGCCATACTGGGAGGGCTGCTTAATGTTAGGTCTTTGCCCAAACATCATGTAGAGATTCAAATGTTACTTGACTCTCACTGCCTGGACGCTCTTTTTATGACCGAAACCTGGACCCTGCCTGGAAAGGAGGTCGATCTAGGCCTGGCTTGTCCTCAAGGTTATAAAATTATACATAAGCCGAGAGCGTCAGGACGAGGAGGTGGGGTAGGAATTATATTTAGGGAAAATCTGGACTTTATCCATATTGAGATTGATGAGACTGAGGGCTTTGAACTTCTCGGCTTTTCCTTTAACGATTCCAGGGGATGCCTACTGTTGGGCATTATCTGTTACAGACCCCCAGGAATGATAAAAGTATCTCATCTGCAGGGACTGATTGACACTATTTGCAATGTGGCCCTTACTCACTCTAATTTACTCCTTATGGGTGACTTCAATCTTTGGTGCAATGGAAATCTGGACTCTGGATATAGTAATTTTATCCAGGCCTGCGAGAGTTTACAACTGCACCAGTGGATTACTGAACCCACCCATATTGGAGGGAATATTCTGGATCTCGTCTTCTCTAAGGAAGAAGCGGTGGAAATAGTGGAGAATCTCCCGGTTGACTGGTCTGATCATCACCTGGTCAAGCTTCAGCTACTTGACCTTAGAGGGGGTCGACCGGACACCAAAGCAACTAGAGTGTTTAAAAGCAGAGATTGGAAAGGCTTTTTAAAAAATAAGACTGATCTTTCCTTAACCTTGCCTGCGGATCAGGCTCCTGATACAGATAGAACAGTGGAAGATATCTATCTGGATTTTGGCGCTCATATCCTAAATAGGCTTGACCTGATTGCTCCTATTAAAGATTGTAAAAGGACTGGCAGGTCGTCGGCATGCAGGTATAACGACCACCTGAAGAAGCTAAAATTGAACTGCCGAAAGGCTGAGCGGAACTGGAGGAAGCATTGGATGAGGATAGAGCCTCTTGGAAGGCATCTATGGCAGAATATAAGAAGGAGATCAATGCGGCTAAATCTAACTACTTTGCCAACACTATTCTACACTCTAAAAATGACTCTAGAGCAATCTTCAAAATAGTGAAGGATATGAGCGCTCCAGAGTGTACTCAATCTAAAATTACTCCAACTCAAGCTCTATGCGATAATATAGCAACCTTGTTCATGAAGAAAATCAGTAACATCATTGATGGACTGAACAGGAATAATCACTCCCAGAAAGAAGGAATCACATCTGGATGTAACAAGTCATGTGATTTAGGGCGGGATAATAGGGTATAGATAGGGCACTTGCCGTCCTTAAGTGCATTTGAACTTCCTTCAGAAGAAGTATTTAATAAAATTGCCTTGAGTGTATCCTCAGGGTCCTCTAGATCCTCTTCCTCATAAGATCTGGAAGGAGCTGGGATCTGAGCTCTTTCCTATTTTACGCCAGATTTGTAACTACTCCTTAACTTCTGGTATGGTGCCAGCCTGTTGGAAACGGGCTATGGTTACACCGCTCCTAAAAAAGCCGACTTTGGATCCAACATGTGCGGGGAATTACAGACCCATCTCTCTCCTACCATACCCGATCAAGATAATTGAACGGCTGGCAAGTAAATCTCTGTCTCAGTTCCTGGAAGCTAATTCTAAACTGGACGATGTTCAGTTTGGTTTTCGACCGGGCCATGGAACTGAGACTGCCTTAGTGACCGTGTTAGATGATTTGCGACTACGGGCAGACAGGGGACAATCGGGTATCTTAGTTCTACTCGACCTGTCTGCCGCTTTCGACACGGTGGATCACTGCATCTTGCTGATCAGGTTGGAGGAGGCTGGGGTGGCAGGGGTAGTTCTAGAATGGTTTCGATCATACCTCTCTGACAGAAGTCAGGCGGTTCTTCTTCCTCCGTATCAATCAAAATTCTTTGATATCCACTATGGTGTTCCTCAGGGATCGGCTATAAGCCCTATTCTCTTTAACCTCTATATAAGACCCTTGATTGGAGTTATGAAAGCGCATGGGATGAGAATAGTGAATTACGCCGATGACACCCAGCTCTTCTTTTCTTTGGAGGGAGATCAGTCGATCTCCTTGACTTCCTTTCACTACTGCATGCAAGACACCGCCCAGTGGTAGAGAAATAACTCACTCCAATTTAACTCAGCTAAGACGGAAGTCTTATACTGTGGGTGGGGAAGGTCCCCCCTCCTTTTCCGTCCAACTTTTGGCCTTACCCAACTACATCTGTCCAAACACCAGTTGGAACAGTACGCAATTTGGGAGTGATGCTGGATGCGCATCTGACTATGGAAGCGCAGGTAAATAGGGTGGTTGGAAGCTGCTTCTCCCTGATCAGTACTAAGGAAAATTCTTCCTTTGCTGCCAAAGGTGACCAGGGCGCTGGTTGTTGGTAGTATTGTCCTTAGTAGGCTTGATTATTGTAACGCCCTCTTATTGGAGGCCCCAAAGTTTTTGATTGAGCGCCTCCAAAGAGTCCAAACTGTGGCAGCTAAGTTGGCATTGATGAGGCCTCGCCGCTCGTCTGGGTCATTAGCACTGGTTGAACTTCATTGGCTACCCATATTACAGAGGGTTCAGTTTAAGTCCCTGTGTCTGATCTTTAAGGCCCTTCACGGCCTGGGACCTAGACCTTTGCAGGGGCTTTTTACATGGTACCTACCATCAAGGCCCCTTCGATCAGCCACTGCCTGTTTGGTGAAAGTCCCAAGTACTCTAAGAGTCAGATCAGGAGGAAGAGCGTTTAGCTCTGCTGCGGCCAAGCTATGGAACAGCATTCCTCTGGAATATAGACAGATGACCGATCTGCTACAGTTCAGGAAAAAGATTAAAACGTGGCTGTTCCCTAGAGTATGCAGTATTTAGGAGCCGTCATTAGTATGTAATGTCCTTCTCTCCCTTATATGATTCTTCCTCCCACCGCTTGTTGAGAATCTACGTACCAGCGCCAAGATACCCTTTGGGTGATAGCTGCGCTTTACAAGTTCCGAATACAATACAATACAATACAATGAGTGACTGAGCAAAAAGGTTCTAGATCTGTTACCACGATCCCTGGGAGAGCTCAGGATTGTCATGTTCTGTGATTGCCAAAACCGTTTGCTACCGATCTAATTTTAGAGGTCATATGGTGGCACTATCGGCTAGCTGGTCTTTAGGACGACATATCCTGTAGGTGTGCATTGAATCAGTCTGGCCTCATCCCTCTGTCTATAATGCCTAACACGCTCAGTTCCTACTGGGAAGTGGGGAACTGCACAACACTTCTCCACTTGCTGTGGTTCACTATCACTGTGCCAAAGTCACACCTGACTCCCTCTCAGACACTCCCTTTCATCATAACTGTTCTGGACACAGTGAAGTTTCAGGTTTATTCGTAACCTGAGTATCCTGGTGTGTCCAGGATATTCATGCTATGATACAAATACTACGGTGAAACTGACTCTGAGGCTGCTGGACCTCATGACCTCCTGAATCCTGCTAGTGACACATTCCATATGCCAGATGCCTCATGCGAGCTCAGCAGTGGGACCTGAAGTTCCAGTGGGCACAGCATCAGGGAAATCTCTCCGACCTGGTCCAGATCTCGGAGGGAACTGTAAATGATTTTCAGTGGTGGCTAACGAACAGTGATTGAGTCATAGGCAGACCCCTCCCCTTCCCCAACCAGATCTCACATTACTGACAGATGTGTCACTCCTAGGGTGGGGTGGCCATTTGTGAGAGTTGGAGATCAGAGGACTCTGGTCTTTAATGGAATCCAGACTCCACATCAACCTGCTGGAGCTCCGCTGTAATCCAATTCAAAGTCTTTCACACCTCCATCAGGGGGCGGCTGGTACAAGTGTTCCCAGACAATACCACCACCATGTAGTACTGCAACAAACAAGGCGGTGGGGTTGTGGCCCCTCTGTCAAAAGTCCCTATGTCTCTGGACATGGCTGGAGCAACACCTGGAAGTTTCTCTGAACACCAGAGCAGACAAACTCAGCCGAAGATACCTAGGATTACGAATGGTGTCGCCACCCGGAGGTGGCGCAAGGTCTCTTTCAGCAGTGGGGAGAGGCTTGGTTAGAAATGTTCACCACCGTCAAGAGCGCATAATGTCAGCAGTTTTGCGCGCTGGAGTTTCCAAGGTGGAATTAGTTGGGAAACACTTTTTGCCTTGAGTGGAGCTCAGGCCTTCTGTACGCCTTTCTGCCCATATCACTCCTGCCCAGAGTTCTCAAGAAGATCAAGAACGACCAGACCCAAATCATCCTTGCGGCTCTGTACTGGGTATGGAGAGTCTGGTATCATGAGCTACTGAGCATGGCCATCAATCCTCCGAACAGACTGCGCCTTCGGGAAGATCTTCTGTTGCAGCAACCACCCGTACCTGTCCATTCTCCGCCTTCTTGCGTGGAGATTGAACGGTGACAGTTGACAGATTTTGACCTTCATCCCGAAGTCTGTAATCTCATCTTGGCAGCTAGGCATCCCTCCACTAAAATGGTGTAGGCCTGCCATTGGAAAGAATTTGTTGCATGGTGTGCATATAAATCTGTTGATCCCATTTCTGCCCCTCTTTCTGAGGTTCTGTTTTTTGTTCTTTCTCTTGCCCAGGAGGATTTTTTTTCTCTGGGGACTATTAAGGGCTATCGATCTGCCATTTATGATTTCTTACGGTTGTCTGATCAACTCTCTTTATTCAAGTCCCCTATTGTACATAGGCTTCTCAAGGGTTTTACTCGTCTCTTCCCTTCTTTACTATTCGTTATGCCTCAATGGGACCCTAATTTGGTTTTGATGTTTTTTGATGTGTGCTCCTTTCTAGCCTCTACACAATTGTCCCTTTATACTTCTCATCTTGAAAACAGCCTTCCTTGTGGTAAATTCATCTGCCCACAGAGTAAGTGAGCTGCAGCCATTATCATCTAAGCCGCCTTACCGCTCAGTCTATCCTAACAGACTGGTGCTTCGCACAAGAGCCTCCTTTCTACCAATATTGGTCTCCCCTTTTCATGTACGCCAGTCCATCACCTTGCCTACCTTTTATTCTCCTCCACATCCCTCTAAAGAAACAGAGCGACTCGACTGTCAGGCCCAAGAAGAGCATTGCCGTTATACCGTGACGCTAAAGTTCCGGGTGGACGACCAACTCTTCTTGGGGTATGTTGGTGTAAGAACGGTCGGGCAGTGCAGAAGCAGATCATCTCCAGATGGGTTATGCTCTGCATCGAAATCTTTTTTTTTTTTTTTTTTTTTTTAGAGAGAGAATTCAGATAATGATACAATATAGACACTTGTGCATATAAACAAGATAAAGTGCCATGTGCATACGTGCTCAAAATAACTTACATTTAACAACACATCGAGAATACTTAAGTACGTCCTTCTATTGGCAATAGACTTATTATACTTAAAAAAAACACAGATTTATATATATACGTCGACAGATAGTGCAGAGTACACTGTTAGACAATAAACAAATATAAAGCGATATGTGCATACATTAAATATAGAATGATATTCAAACACCTGGACCCGAAGATCTGTATCAGACCGCTGTTTCGAACGAAATGTAATATGGTTACTAAGACAAACAATACTAATACCCAAATCTTTGTTATTAATTGTTTCCTATAGGTCCCCAAAGTTTTTCAAATTTCCTAAGAGATCCTGTTCTTAGTGCATAGCATCTTTCTAACTCTTTAACTTTACCCAATTTTGCTTTCCATGCATAGAATGAAGGTACATTTTTACTTCTCCAATTCGCCAAACTGCATTGATATCTACTATGCACTGGCCAAGAAGAAACCTCCTGAAGGTTTGCAGGCACATTCCACCAGAGCTAAAGCGGCCACCCCTGCGTTAGCATGTGGAGTTCCAGTCCTGGTTATTTGCCAGGCAGCAGTGTAGTCTTTTCTGCACACGTTCACTAAACATTACTGAGTGGACATTCAGGTTCACAGAGATGGGCACTTTGCCTTTTCAGTCCTGCAAGGTTTTCTCGTTTTAAAATTAGTTTTCAGACCCTCCTCTAGGAATGGTATTGCTTGGTTACCTATTCCAAAGGGAATTAATCTGCGGCTAGAAGTCTCTATCAGATTAACAAGTTTCTTACCTTCTGTAGTGCCTTAACTGGTAGAGAATATACCAAGCTGCAGATTCCTGACTGACCCACCCAACCTCCCCGCTCTGCAAACGGATTTTTAGCGACAGGGATGACCCCTTTCAGGGCCCTAGTTTTGACAGACCTGTGGTCACTTTTCTTCATGGCTCTGGTCTTCTGGCATGGAAAATCGTGCCTTTATTCTTCAAGATGTACTGGGCATGTGCAGATATAATTCCAATAAATGACACTAAAATAAGGGCTTCCAGGGAGGAAGATCTGGGACACCCCATCATGGATGATCAAAGGGCAGCATGCTGCAGTCAGACTAAGGAGGTATCCCTGAACAGTCGTCACAAACTGATTCACTTTAAATTCCTACATAGAACATACATTACCCTCAAGATGACACATAGACTTGACCCAGACAGACTCCGCTGTTGCTTAAAGTGCATATTCCCACATGCAGATTTTGCTCATCTCTCCTAGAACTGTGTCAAAATTAAACCTTTCTGGGACGCAATTTTCCAAACACATGGGGAAATGATAGATTTAGACATTGAGCCCACCCCTGAGGTGGCATTGCTGGGATATGTTACAAACATTCCTAAGGCTGTCCGGAAATTTGCCGCCATAGGGTTACTTCTGGCCAAGAGAGAAATTGCAATCAAATGGGGGTGAAAAACTGCTCAGACACAAAAAGATTGGCTAAATAGTCTAGGGTATTTTAATACCAACTATGACCTATACTCCACCACGCTTCCTAGAACGTCCCGCCCTAGGGATATTTGGGGCCCGTTCAAACACTATTCGGCAGCAGCGCAGTCACAACCTGCTACACAGTTTGAACACGGACTCGTACCAACAGGGGTATGCTGAGCTGATAGCACATGGTACATAGGGCATAGAAATGTAATTATTAATCATGTCTAAAACTATTTATCTTATGAAAACTCATTCAAGTTGTACGAAATATTGACAGGTGAGAGTGTTGCTCACAGAATTGCTGATTTTGAAAGATCATTTTGAGTTGACTACTGTGGTAACTAGAATTTATGGGGAACCGACGAGTTACTTATTTTTCTCTATACACAGCATTGCCATTACATTAATGTACTAGATATTGAAGATGCGTTGTTATACTTTTGAAACTGGTAAATAAAGTTTTTTAAAAAAGTATCATCTTTGGTCCTTTTGACAGGTGGTACTGTGCTGATATTACTGGGCTGTAAATGTGGATTTCGCAATCGGAGAAATAGTGGCCCAAAATTCTTTCACAATGCTTGCACAACTGCTGTCAGTAACATGGCCATTGATCTGTCACAGAAATAGTCTTTGTTATTGTATCTATATGATGTGATGGAGCTTCCATTTGTGGTAACCAAGTTGATAATAAGTTGGATGTATGTGAACTGTTTGTATTCCGTTAGGGTTTTTTTTTTTTACTTGCCTTGGTTACTACTGCTGGGAGCCTCATGATAGTTAATTGTAGTGAATATCTCAGCTGTGTAGGAAGTATACGAAGAGTTTACATTTACAGTGTTCTGTGCTTAAGTGTAGGAGAGTGCTGCGTGCAAACTGTGGTTTGCTTATGTATGACTGTTAGAAATGGGGGTCTCTAGTTGGCAAGGGTTTGCACCGTTTTCCAAGTAGGGACCCTTCCTTCTAGTCAGGATAAGAGAGTTACACTGCTAAAATAACCCCTGCTCACCACCTTGGTAGCTTGGTACGAGCAGTCAGGCTTATCTTAGAGGCAGTGTGTAAAGCATTTGCACGTAACCCACATTAATACAGTGAAAGCACTACAAAAGGACACCACACTAGTTTTGAAAAATATCCAATATTTTTATATATCCAAAAGAAGACCAAAAACGATAAACATCCACCATACATTTCTCAGAAATCTTCAGTAATAAAAATAGACTTGAAATACAGTTCCTTAAAGTCAATAGCTCTGTCTGGGGCTATCACAGCATTGTGAACAACAAATCCAAACAGTTCTGGCTGACTGCTGCGTCGCGGGCCAACTACGGTGTCGGGAAGACCCGTAAAACAGTACCTTTAGAAATGTAGGGCATCTGCGACCTCTCTATGAGCCCCGTAAGGCGTCTGCAGGCGTCGGTTCCTGGGTCATCGGGCCCTTGAAGTCACACTTGTTGCAGATCGAACTCCTTGCGGTTGAAGTCGGGAGCGTCGGCAGGCATTGCGGCTGCGGTGCGGAGTGCGGTGCAGGCAGCGGCTCGGTGATGGTCGTCCAGCACGTTGTTGAGACCAGGTTTGCTGTGCGAAGTGATGCAGTGCTCGTCGCGGTGCTGGGAGGTCACAGTGCAAGCAGCTGCGTCATTGTTGCTGAAGCGCTGTTGTCGGCTGACGAACTGGAGTCAATAGCGCCGGTGTTGGTGGGCCAAGGCTGCGGTGCGGGATAGGGACAGTGTGTTGTGTAACTTACGAATAGTGTCCTCGATCCACGGTGCAAGCAGCGGCATCGATGCCGGCATGGATCGTTGTCATCGGGAATACCAAGGCGGCGGAGTGAAGCGAGGCGGTGCAAAGTACAGTGCCCACAGGTCGCGTTGCAAGCAGCGGCTCGGTGGCGGCGGTGAGACCAGGGTTGCGGTGAGGCGGTGCCCTCTGCAGTGCCTTCAAGACACGGAGTCCTCAGCTGCGTCATAGACTGCGTCGGGTTGCTTTTTCTTCTGTTGTAGCACAAAATCCACAGTCCCCAGTGCTAACGGCAGATGAGCTTGAAGTCTTTGCTGTTCCTGAGACGTCTTGAACAGGGGGCAAGTTCTACCTCAAGCCCATGGAAAAACTCAGTAAAGAAGTTGCAGAAAGTTCAGTCCAGTCCTTTCACTGCCCAAGACAGAAGCAGCCACTGCAGGCTGACACAGCAAAGCACTCAGCAAAGTGGTAGTTCGTCCTCACAACTTCTCCAACTCTTCTCCTTGGTCCAAAAGAGTTCTAAAGTTCTGGGGTCTGGGCCCCAATATGTGTACACCAAATTACTTTCTCCTCTCAGACAACCAGTTTGGTGCTCTCTGGCTCAGCTTCCCAGCAAGAGGCGGAGACAGCATTGTCTACAGCAGACCAGGCCCATTCAGGTGCAAGGAAATCTCCTCCGACTACTCTAAATGCAGCGCAGGTCAATGCAGCCCAGCCCGGACTCATCCAGACTCTGCACATCCCTGGCCCCTGTCACTCCAAAGCCAGACTGTGGAAACACATCCTAGAAGAGGCACACATGATGGCTATGCAAAAAAAATACCTATTTTCCAAAAGTGGTATTTTTAAACACAGAATGTAAAAAACACCTTTACTAAAAGATGCATCTTTAGATTTTGAGTTCAGGCATACTAAACTTTATTTTCCTATCTGGTCCCAATGGGAAGTTATATTTAAAAGATGTTATAAATTAACTCCCATGCTTTCCTATTAGCCAGATAGCCTTTCAATATTGAAAAACTAAATTGGCAGTATTTCGGGACATGCCACACACATCCGGGCATGTCCTACATTTCACATACTCTGCACCCTGCCCAGAGGGGTACCTTGGGCCTACCTTAGGGGTGCCTCTTCTGTAAGGGAAGGTTAGGGCCTGGTAAATGGATGCACTTGCCAAGTCGACATGGCAGTACTAGACTGCACACAGACACTGCAGTGGCAGGTCTGAATTACCTTTGAAGGGCTGCTTGTGAAGGTGGCACAACCAGTGCTCAAGCCCACTAGCAGCATTTGATTTACAGACTCTGGGCACACACAGTGCACCGTACTAGGGACTGACTAGTAAATCAAATAACCAATGATGGAATCACCAGTCCATAACAACAATCTACAACATGAGCACTTGCACTCTAACACTGAACAGCGTAGAGACACTAAAGCAGCATAAACAGAGTCAAAACCGGGAGGTCAGAAAGCAAGAACACAGGGGAAACACTCCAAAATATGCCAAGTTCTAACAATGACACATCTGATTGGCACTTTCCTTTGTGATTGCCTCCACTGTCTGGACCCAAAAAGGCGAAAGCCACCCTCAAGGATCATTCACCAAAGCTACTAATCTAAGTAAAATTATAGATAGTTTCGCTAAATAATACTTTATCTTTTTGTATGGAAAAAAGCTAGGTGAATTCTTCTTCGATGAGACCTATATTATCCAATGTAGGGAATCTTCATTGTCTTCTTTATTGTCTCTATTTTCTCTGGTCATCCTCTCGAACCCAAATATTTATTTACCCTTCAGTTCTTCTAATTGAAGGCCATTTTGCATTGGTACTTCATCTGCTTCTATAGTTTGTGAGGTCTTGTGGATTTTTATGGTATTAAGCTTTCATGAGAATGGTTAATAACACACCAGTTTAAGTTCCTGTACGAATGATGGGCATTTTCTATATACAGAACTCCTTGGATTTTTTCCTTTATTTTCTTGTAGAATGATGTTGGTAACCATTCTTCACAGATGATCTTGTTTTTTTCCATGCTGAGAAAATCCTCTAGAGAAAAGTGCCTTTAAATATACATCTGAGAGAAATGGGTTCTGCCCATTTAATCACCCTATAATTTTCACTTTTTAGGCTACCTGGTTGATGGACTTCTACTATGAGAGTCTCACTACCTGAGTCTCACTCACTGTAAGCTCTGTAAAAATGGATTGCGAGTGCTGCACCCCTAGGGTAAAAGGCTGGTTTCATGTGAACATGTATGCACATGCATGTGGGCTGAGCTTGTGACGTCTATCTCAGCATATCTGTGCAAAAGTAGCCTGTCACTGAAGGGACCCTTCAGGCTTTGGTCCTGCCCTGGTAGAGCTGTAATATGAGTGGCAATTAATAAGGTGAGTAGGTATATCTGTAGGGATTACTGAAAAGTGGTTGTGCCTAACTGTATACCAAACTACGGTATCTGAAAGGATTCCTTACCTTAGAATTGCCCACAGGCGTTAGACTAGATCTAGATTCTTCAGCAGTACCCCTGCGCGTCGGTAGGTGGCATCTGTCAACTCCGTGTTCATCGTTGGCGTCATGATCGCCGGAGTGACGTCGTGGTATCTACTTAGACGCCGCCGCTGCACGCTGACGTCCGTTCTTTCTTTGTCCACGCCAGCCAGTGCAGGTCCGGAGAGAGTGGTACCTCTAGACACTTTTTAACTGTCTTTTTTCGACTTTTATGGAATTTTTTTTCGAGTCGTTCGACTCACGGTGCACAGGGATGTCACATCAGTGAACCGGCTTCAAGCCTTGTGGCTCCTGCCACAAGCTGATGTCAGTGATAGACCCACAACTAGTGTGCCTCTAGTGTCTGGAGCATGACCACGACCCGAAGTTGTGATCCGACTGTCGGGCCATGGCCCCGAAGTCTTTGTGATAGCGGTCCGGAAAGCTTCTGGAGTCTGGCAGTCGGTTCCGTGCGGCTCAAGGTCCTGATCGAGAAGGAGGTCCCGAGACCGGTCACGGAGCCATCACCACCACTCCTCGTCAAAGTCTTCGGGTAAGTCGAAGCACAAAAAGAAGGCGAAGAAGCACCATGGCTCTTTGCGTTCTCCGCGGCCGTCGGCCTTTGCGACGCGGGATGCGGAAGGTAGTCGTCCGACTCAGCACGCAGAGCCTGTTGGGTCGACTCCGAGCCTACTCCCATCCCAGGAGCTGAAGCGACCCCTGCCCAACTTAAACGTTTTAACAAAGTTCTACACCTCGTCTTTGGGCAGCCCGACTCCACCGGCACACCTAAAGGCGCTCCGGACTTGGCTCGGGGTTCTAGGCCTTCGATGCCGGCGGCTTCCACCCGTGCCGCAGCTCCCCCCGGGATCCAGGCCTGGATCCAGATCGGCACCGGTCAACCTAACGACACCTCCTCCGGCGCCAAATCCATTGCGACACCTCCACCCCCTTCGACGCCGGTTGTGTCCCCAACCAAAATCAAACCCAGCCTCCCCCTCGACATGGACACAGAGCCGGACTGGCATTGACCAACGTCGGTACCAGCGCCGACCGGTACGTTCGTACCTTTGTTCTCCCCTGATGTTCCCTATCGCCCTGAGTGGCTACCAGAGGAGGGTGAGGAGGACTGGGGTGCCTCTTATGTTGCGGTGTTGCGTAGGGTGACTGAGGCCTTGAACCTTGAGCTTCCTATGGTGGTTGTCAGGACTAATAATCAAAAGGGAAAGGATCACTTGTTGCTGGCACCAGGGTTCGGAAAGTGGTTGCCGATATTGGTAAAAAACCCTCAATCACGTAAATTAGTTCGTGGGCGGTATATCTTGGTTGTCCGCCTTGATGTTTAGATACGTGACAGCATCATCATCGGGTTTTTCCCATGCTTCCTCCAACCCGGAGGTGAACCACAGGTCGTTCCAGTAGTGATCAGGGAAAAAAAGGGATTCAAAAAATGTGAGGAGTGCTCAGGTGTTTGTGATAAGTTAAAAAATTCCTCTGGCTACCTGTATTCCATTTTATTCTATTAGGCGCAGGGAAAAAATATTTAAAAAACAGTTAGTTGCAGAAAGGATGGGTGATGTATCCGCTGCAGTTAAAAGTCTGAGTGATCGGTCGACATGTTTCAGCCCCTAGAGTGCCCAAAAGGGGTCGGGGGGCTTTCTTCAGGACCTCAGGTGAAGTGAAAGTGGATAATATCCAATATCTGTTGGAAGTTCCTAAGTTAATCGCTTGGACTTCAGTAGGTTTAATACCTCGGGGGTTCCGATTTAGAACTCCGTGGGGCGGAAAAGGCAGCGATATTGCGCGGCTCTGGTGCAGTCACGACTTGTGCTGACACTGATTTCCTCCTTACCGAGGTGCTTCAACTGGCAGCGGCCTCTTCGGAGCCCCTGCTGACAATCAATGTGGCCCTCACGGACATCCTTCTGGGCACTTGAAGCCCAGCACAGGGGCTCCTGTGGATAGGACAATTAGCCAAACCCCCCGTCATGTCCCCGGTGACCCCATCTTCCTCTCCCAACACCCTACCCCCAAAAGCTTGGTGGTCCAAGCCTCAACTTCCAAGCGCACATTGCCTACTACTCCACCTGATAGGGAACCGAAGACGATGGACCATCTTGGGAAGAAGATGTTTTCTTCCCCCAGCTTAGGACTGCATGTCTCTTGGGCCGTTACTCCCATTCTGTGTGGGACACGGTCGCGCAGGTGCTGCCACAGTGCCCGGAGGTGGCCTTGGCCATGCTCTCCCATGCAGTTGCTGAGGGTAGAGATGCAGCGAAGTTTGCCATATGATGTGGACTGGACACCACTGACTCGCTAGGCTGGACGATTTCAAAATCGTTAGCCCTGAGACGCTACGCCTGGCTGAGGTCCACTGGCTTTTCGGGTGATGTCCAATCTACTCTTTTGGACATGCCCTTTGATGGCCGTTGCTTGTTTGGTGACAAATCGGACAATGCGCTCGAGCGCTTAAAGGATTCCAGGTCTGCGTCCAGATCCTTGGGCCTCGCTACCACCTCTCTCCCCAGGCAGTCTGCTTTTCACCCCTTTCGGCGCTACAGAAGGGGTGCCCTGCCATGTTCCAGGCCTGCGCAGGCTGTCCAGCCTCTGTGCGGCCGGGGACTTGGGACCCAGCATTGTGGGTCTGGGGGCCAGCGGAAGGGCCAGTACACCAGCCCCCACTCTGCAGCAACCTCCTAGCCCTCCTAGTCTGACTTTTCAGGGCCACTAGTTGCCAGTGGGCGGCAGGATTCGCCATCACCTCCCCCTCTGGCTCAACATCACGTCAGACAGGTGGGTTTTGCAGATAGTCCGAAGGGGCTACTCCCTCCCTTTCAAGACTACCCCTCGGTCCATGCCACCTGCCTTCCATCACATGTTGGAGGATCATTTGGCCCTTCTCAGTCAGGAAGTTACGGCTCTCTTGGCGAAGGGGGCCATCGAGCGAGTCCCTGTGCCAGATGTAGATCGTGGTTGTTATTCCCACTACTTCCTGGTACCCAAGAAGGACAAAGGCCTGTGTCCTATCTTGGATCTCAGGGAAGTCAACCGCTTCCGAAAGGAGAACTTCAAAATGTTGGCACTGGCTTGGGTCCTGTTTGCCCTCGACCCTGGAGACTGGACGGTAGCGTTGGACTTGTAGGGCGCCTATTTTCATATCCCCTGCCTGCCCACGGGCGTTACCTATGGTTCATGGAAGTCCACGAGCATTTTCAGGTCACCTTTGGCCTTACCAGCGCCCCTCGGGTGTTCACGAAAGTGATGGCGGTGGTCATAGCTCATCTGTGCAGATCAGGGGTTCCAGTTTTCCCCTATCTCAACAACTGGCTGTTGAAGTCGAGCTCGCCCCAGGCTGTCAGTCTCCCACCTCCAGACTACGGCTGACCGCCTGCATTCACAGGGGTTCACTGTCAATTTTCCCTAAGTCACACCTGATTCCATCTCAGAAGCTCCTTTTCATCTGGGTGGTTCTGGACACAGTGCAGTTTCGGGCCTATCCTCCCGAGCAGCGATTCAGATCTTTCAGCCTCTATCCCAGGTTTCAGTCAGAATGACTCTGAGGCTGCTGGGCCTCATAGCCTCCTGCATCCTGCTGGTCGATCATGCCAGGTGGCATATGCGGGTACTGCAGTGGGACCTGAAGTTCCAGTGGGCACAGCATCAGGGGAATCTTTCCAATTGCGTCCAGATCTCGGAGGGCACTGCACACCAATTGCATTGGTGGCTAACACACCAGGATTGGGTCAACGGCAGACTGGGCTAGACTGAGAACTGAAACCGGCCGTAGAAAACTGTCAACGGGCCCCCCAGGGGGGGAGGAGGTGCAGACGAGTTGTTTGTTAGGGACGGTTTCAGCCTATATTGCTGGCCCCCAGTAACACAAACGGCCGCCCAGGGGCCCAAAACCAGCCCCCACCATGACGGCCCACCGGGGAAATGCCTGGTGGCTGCTGCAGCCAGTCCGGCCCTGAGGGTAGATCCCTCTCCCTTTCCCAACCAGAGTTCACAGTGGTGCGGCCACATGGGGGAGGTGGAGAACAGAGGCCTCTGGTCTCCGGCGGAGTCCGGGCTCCACATCAACCTTCAGGAGCTCCGGGCGATTCATCTTGCACTGAAGGCATTCCTTCCTTCTGTTAAGGGAAGAGTAGTGCAGGTGTTGACGGACCACACCACCGCCATGTGGTATTGCAACAAACAGGGCGGGGTGAGATCGTGGACCCTATGTCAGGAGGCACTTCGTCTCTGGAAGTGGCTGGAACATCAGGGCATTTCCCTGGTGGTTCAACACCTGGCAGGGTCCCTGAACGTCAGGGCGGACTAACTCAGCCGCCGGTGCATGAAGGATCACAAATGGCGTCTTCACTCTGAGGTGGTGCAAGGTCTCCTTCAGCAGTGGGGATAGCCTTGGTTCGATCTATTCACCACCGAAGAAAGCGCGCAATGTCCGCAGTTCTGCGCTTGGAATTTCCAAGGCGGCACTCACTAGACGATGCTTTTCGTCGCGAGTGGAGTTGTGGTCTTCTATACTCCCATACCACTTCTGTCCAGAATGCTGAAGATGATCAAGCACAACCAGGCCCAAGTCAACCTTGTGGCTCTGGACTGGGCACGAAGAATCTGGTGTCCCGAGCAATTGAACATGGCCATCGATCCTCCGATCAGACTGCCCCTTCAGGAGGATCTTCTGTCGCAGCAGCAGGGGATGGTCCTCCACCTGAACCTGTCCGGCTTCCACCTCTTTGAGTTGAGATTGAGCAGCGACAGTTGACAGCTTTCGACCTTCCTCCCGAAGTCTGTAACGTTATCTTGGGAGCCAGGCATCACTCCACCAAAACGGTATTCAGCTGTAGGTGTAACAAATTTGTGGCATGGTGCACAGCAAAGGCTGTGGATCCCCTTTCTGCCCCTCTTTCAGAGTTTCTACTCTTCATTCTTTCTTTGGCCCAGCAGGGTTCTGCTTTGGGCACTCTCAAGGGCTATCTTTCGGAAATTTCGGCCTTCCTTCCCCTTCCAGATCAACCTTCTCTTTTCAAGTGCCCTATTGTAAATCGCTTCCTTAAGGGCATTACTCACCTTTTTTTCCTATTCCTTTCGTAATACCCCAGTGGGACTAGAATCTTGTTCTGACTTACCTTATGTGCGCTTCTTTCGACCCTCTACATAACTGTCCTCTCAGACTTTTGACACTTAAAACTGCCTTTTTGGTTACCATCACCTCTGCTCGCAGGGTGAGTGAGCTTCAGGCTCTTTCTTCGAAACCTCCTTTCTTGGCTGTTCATCCAGACAAGGTTGTTCTTCGCACTAGGCCTTCCTTTCTTCCCAAAGTGGTTACCTCTTTCCACATAGGATAGACCATCACTTTGCCCACCTTCTTCCAGCCCCCGCATCCTTCTAAAGAGGAGGGGAGGCTCCACCGCCTGGATCCAAAACGTGCAATATCATTTTATCTGGATCGCACAAAACAATTCCGGGTGGATGATCAGCTCTGGGTGCCAAGAAAGGTCAGGCCGTGCAAAAACAGACCATCTCTGGATGGGTCGTTCTTTGCATCAAAATGTGCTTTTCCTTGGCGAAAAAGGAGCCTCCAGTAAGGTTGTGCGCCTATTCCACCAGGGCGACGGCAGGCACTTCTGCTTTGGGACATGGAGTAACCCTTCAGGACATCTGCCAGGCAGCCACGTGGGCTTCATTGCACACGTTGACTAAACATTACTGCCTGGACAGCCAAGTCCAGAGAGACAGCTTTTTTGGCCGTTCAGTTCTCCAGGACTTTATGGTGTGAACTTAGTTCGCTGAACCACCTCCGGGATTGGTATTGCTGGGGTATCTATTCTAAGGTAAGTAATCTATAACTAATAGTCTCTTTCAAATGAACAAGTTACTTACCTTCGGTAACGATGTATCTGTAAGAGACATATATTAGTTATGGATTACTTACCGCCCCACCCATCCTCCCCATTCGAACTGACTTCTAGAGTAAGAGACTCCCTATCTGAAAGAAACACTAGGTATAGATTCCTTACATTAGAATTACCCCAAGGCGTCAGACTTGATCCGTACATTTTTTCGTCAGCAGTACCTCTGTGCTTCGGAAGGTGGCGTAGGTCGGCTCTGCGTACATCGTCGACGTCGTGGCCTCCGGGATGACGTCACAGCAGCTACTTAGATGCCGCCCTCACACCTGACGTCAGTTCTTTCTTTTTCCGCGCCAGCCAGCGCAGATCTGGGAAGAGCGGTACCTCAGTGATTTTTCGACTAACTTTTTCTTGACTTTTGTCGACTTTATTTTTTTTTTGTATTAATTTTTTTTTAGAGTCTTCGACTACTAAGGTGCACAAGGGATGCCCGGCTCAGTCCATGCAGTTCCGGTCATCGAATGAGGTCGGTGACAGATCCGCACCTCGTGTGTCTTTTTTGCCTGGAGCGCGACCGCGACTCCAAGTCGTGCTCTGACTGCCGGTCGATGGCGCCAAAGGCTTTGCGGGTGCGGTCCCAAAAGCTGCTTGAGCACCAGCAGTTGGCTCTGTGCTGTTCGAGGTCCCAGTCGCGAGGGAGGTCGAGGGACCGGTCGCAGAGCCACCACCATTCCGGTTCGAAGTCTTCGCACTCTGGGTCGGGTAAGTCGAAGCATAAGAAGTCGTCGAAGAAGCAGCGTCGCTCTTCGACTTCTCGTCGATCGCCCAACCAGGCGAGGCCCGAGGGTGGTGCCCCTCCTCCTCCTGCTGCTCCGCGCGTGGAGCCCGAAGAGTCAACTCTGCGTTTCCCTCCCTTTCCGGGACCCGGAGCGACTCCCGCCCAGCCTCGTACGTTCTATGAAGCAATGCACGCCATCTTTGGGCGCCCCGAAACCGCCGGTGCGCCTTGGGGCCCCGCTGACTTGGGTGGGGGTCCTAGGCCTTCTCCACCGGCGGCTCCAGCGCCGCATGGCCCCCTTGGATCCAGGCGGTTGACCTTATTACGCCTCCACCGGCGCCGCTTCCTCTGGCACAACTTCCGCGTTCGATGCCGGTCTCCATCCCAACGTGGACCCGATGCCGGATCCAGCGCCGAGAGGGGTTTTTATGCCTCTGTTCACTCCTGGGGCCCTTTTTCAACCAGAATGGCACCCAGATACTGAGAATGAGGACTGGGAGGGGTCAGGTGACCCTCTAGCTGACCAGGAGAGTGAGCAGGACTGGAGAGAGTAACTGGGGGATGCCAGTGGTTTGGACACTTCTCTGACCTTGGCATGTTGTCTCCTCCTACCATGGCTGCGGAGGAGGGAGCGTCATATGCAGTGGTGTTGCGTAGGGCAGCCGAGGCTCTTAACCTCGTGCTTCCTATGGAAGCGGTCAGGACTAACCTGACGGAGGTACTTCAACTGGCGGCGAGCTCTCCGGAGCCCTTGCTACCGTTTAATGAGGCCCTCACCGTCATCCTTTTGGGTACATAGTCCAGTCCCAACACGTAGGCTCCCGTGGACAGGATGATTGCCCGACGACACCGCCCAGCTCCCGGCGACCCCACTTTCCTTTCCCAGCACTCCACCCCAGAGAGCTTGGTGGTCCAAGCCTCCACTTCCAAAATCGCCTTCCCTACCGCTCCACCGGAAAGGGAATCCAAGAAGCTGCACCATCTTGGGAAGAAAAGTTTATCTTCTGCCAGCTTAGGTCTGTGGTCCGTAAATACCGCATGTCTCTTGGGCCGTTATTCCCACTTTGTGTGTGATATGGTGGCACAAGTGCTGCCTCCGTGTCAGGAGGAGACCCCGGCAGTGCTCTCCCAGGCTGTTGCGGCCGGGAGGGATGCAGCGAAGTTTGCGATGCGTTGTGAGCTGGATACCGCCAACTCTCTGGGCAGAACTATTTCAACGTCTGTAGCGCTTCGTTGCTACGCTTGGATGATGTCGACTGTTTTTTTTAGGGATGTCCAGAACACCTTGATGGACATTCCTTTGGATAGCCGTCGCCTTTTTGGAGACAAAGCAGACAACGCCCTAGAGTGCTTCAAGGACACACGGGCTCCGGCCAAGTCCTTGGGCCTCTACACCCGCCCAGTGCAGTCTGCATTTCGCCCCTTTCGTGGCTACGGTAGGGGTGCCCCGCTACGTCCCACCCAGAGCCACAGGCCACAGCAAGTTACCCAACCTTCGCGCAGCCGGGGACATGGAAACCAATGCCGTGGTTCAGGGAGCCAGCGGGCGGGCCAGTCCACCAACCCCCCTCTGCAGCAGCCTCAAAACCCCCCTAGTCTGACCTTTAAGGCCCATCAAACGCCAGTGGTCTGCAGGATTCGCCATCACCTCCCCCACTGGCGCACCATCACGTCGGACAGGTGGGTTTTGCAAACAGTCCGAAGGGGCTACTCCCACCCCGAGACTACCCCTCCAGCCAGGAAGTTTGGGCTCTCTTGGCCAAGGGAGCCATCCAGCACGTTCCTGTCCCAGAAGTAGGTCGTGGTTGTTGTGAGAAGTTGGCCTGATGTATGATGTCACTAGTTCTAGTGTACACCTTATATCATTCCAAACAACCCTTATGGTGATTGGTTGTAAAGTCAACCTTATAGACCAGCTATCCTAGTGGTAGCATGGACAAGAGCAGTCTTAGGCTAAACTCTGAATGGCATGTGAAGCCAGCTGTGATACCATATATAATCCCTTGAATACCAAATGAAAGGACACCACAACAGATATATATATATAAAATAAAGTGTATTTATTCTAGTCAAACCCTCAGCACTCTTTATGAGATTCGAGGTAAGTACAACACAGTCTTATTTAAGCATACATTAAGTCACACAGGTAAGTAATATAGTTAGGCCCTAGGGGCCACGCAAACCATATACTAAAGAAGTGGTATAAGGACCACTGTCACGGAAATAGAATAGGCCTAGGCCTAGGGAATCGCTGGGGCTACACTACACTACACTACCAACAGTTAGGAAGTGGGAGGCCCACGGGATTCAGGTGCAGAGTGGAAACACTCACGCGTAATGCGTATAATCGATAGAAATAGTACAGTTCTGAAATAAGCAGTTTAAGGACACTTCTGGAGTAGCTAGAAAGTCGAGACTCGGAAACTAGACCTTAGGATAGTCACTACCCTTGTGAGCACCGAAGTACCCAAGTTACCTAGCCCACAGGCTGCGGGTGCATAGGTGTGAACTTGCGTCGGGTTTCGTCGTGGACTTCTATGGATGCCTGAAGGAAAGTTGCTGACAGGCAGTCAGTGCAGAGTGTCCGGTGGATCCCAAGGCCGGGATCAAGAAGGAAGGGTACCTGCAAGCAGAAGGGACAGAGTCAAGGTCACTAGCCAGTGACCACGTGGAACCAGGAAGGAACCAGGCGATGTCGTGAAGATTGCAGGCGAAGGGTGAAGCTTGTCGCAGCAGCCACGGGTACCAGGAGACGTCGAGGACGACCAGGACCAGGAGGCGAGCTGTCCCACGAAGCCTCTTGCTGTCGGCGGCGTCAAAGTTGAACTAGGACTCACCAAGCCTTGGCAAGCGGACCCCACGAAGAATGGAGGACTTGCTTCTGATGCAGACCAGGAAGGTCTGGGTTGCTTCTCTTTTGCAGAGGAGCGGGAGCCAGTCTGGAGGAGCCAAACCAGCAGTGAAGTTTTTAAGGTGTGTCGTCACAAAGGCCGCTAGCCAACGGGCAAGCAACCGGACAGACGCGGCAAGCAGGAAAATGCAGAAGGGCCCCACTCAGGACTCGTGGAGTGTGGGGGGCTGATCTTCGGTGCAGATGGTGCTTGGGGTTGGGGCTTCTCAATCCCCGGTGCACAACTTCGAGGGTACCTCAGAAGCCGCGCTGGAAGATACTCGCCACTTTTCCCAGGTAGCCGGTCCCACGTCTCTCGTCGCCTCCACGGATCTCAGTCCGGCTGTGGATGTGGATCAGGGTCGGAGAAGTCTGGAAGTCAAGGCTCTGGTCGGGCTCTGCAGTCAGTCCCTCGTAGAACTTCAGCGAAGCAAAGGGTAGTCTCTTGATGGTGCCTGTTTGCACAGGGTAGCCACTCCTTGGCCACAAGGGAGATTCTTCAGTCTTCTTCTTTCGTCGAATGTCGAAGGTCCAGAGTTTCTGTTCAAGTTGCAGGTTCAGGATATTCTAATCTCCTGGGGCCCAGCTACCACTCTTATACTAATCTGGGGGGCTGGGTTGCCTGCTAGGTCACGCCTTATGGGTGGGACCTGGGAGGGGGGTGGTTACACCTGACCCCCTCTCAGAAGCTCCTTGTCATTGGAGCGGTTCTGGACACGACGCAGTTTCAGGTCTATCCTCCCGAACAGCGAGTCCTGGATATTCGGGCTATAATTCCGATCTTTTCTGCCTCTATCCCGGGTTTCGGTCAGAATGACTCTGAGGCTACTGGGCCTCATGGCCTCCTGCATCCTGTTGGTCGATCATGCAAGGTGGCATATGCGGGCTCTGCAGTGGGACCTGAAGTTCCAGTGTGCGCAGCATCAGGGGAACCTGTCCGATTGCATACAGATCTCGGAGGGCACTGCTCAACAACTGCAGTGGTGGCTCAGGAACCAGGATTGGGTCAATGGTAGATCCCTCTCCCTTCCCCAACCAGAACACACGGTGGTGACAGACGCATCCCTTCTGGGATGGGGCGGCCACATGGGAGAGGCGGAGATCAGAGGCCTCTGGTCTCGGGCGGAGTCCTGACTCCACATCAATCTTCTGAAGCTTCGGGCAATTAGTCTTGCGCTAAAACGCATTCCTTCCCGGTGAAGAGTAGTGCAGGTGTTCACGGATAACACCACCGCCATGTGGTACTGCAACAAACGGGGCAATGGGGAGAGAGAGACTTGGTTAGTTCTATTCGCCACTGAAGAGAACGTGCAATGTCAGGAATTCTGCGCGTTGGAATTTCCAAGGCGGTTCTCGCTAGGCGACGCTTTTCGTCGCGAGTGGAGTTGTGGTCTGTTGTACGCCTTTCCCCCTATACCACTTCTGCCCAGAGTGCTGAAGAAGATCAGGCGCGACCGGGGCAAAGACATTCTTGTGGCTCCGAATTGGGCACGAAGAGTCTTGTATCGTGAGCTGCTCAACATGGCCATCGATCCTCCGATCAGACTGCCTCTTCGGGAGGATCTTCTGTTGCAGCAGCAGGGGACGGTCCTCCATCCGGACCTGTCCAGTCTCCACCTCCTTGCGTGGAGATTGAGCGGCAGCAGTTGACGTCTTGCGACCTGCCTCCCGAAGTCTGTGACGTAATCCTGGCAGCCAGGCGTCCCTCCACTAAGAAGATATACGTCTGCCGGTGGAACAAGTTGTGGCATGGTGCACAGCAAAGGCTGTGGATTCCCTTTCTGCCCTTCTTTCAGAAGTTCTCTTGTTCCTTCTTTGTTTAGCCCAGCAGGGCTCTGCTCTGGGCACTATCAAGGGCTATATTTCAGCCATCTCTGCCTTCCTTTGGCTGACACATCAACCTTCTCTTTTGAAGTCTCCGGTAATTAACTGTTTCTTAAAAGGCTTAACACATCTCCTTCCTCCAATCCCCTTCATTATGCCTCAGTGGGACTTGAATCTGGTTCTTACCTATTTAATGTGTGCTGCCTTTGAGCCGCTTTATAACTGTCCCTTAAGACTCTTGACTCTTAAGACTGCTTTTCCGGTAGCGATCACTTCTGCTAGAAGGGTGATTGAGCTCTAGGCCCTTTCTTCCAAACCTCTTTTCCTGTCTTTCCATCCGGACAAGGTGGTTCTCAGGACCCGTTCATCCTTCCTTCCTTTCGGTGGTCACTGCATTCCACATCTGGCAGACCATTACTTTGCCCACCTTCTTTTCGCCACCGCATCCTTCGAAGGAGGAAGAGAGGCTCCACCGTCTGGACCCAAAACATGTGCTCTCCTATCTGGATCGCACAAAACCGTTTCGGGTGGATGACCAACTCTTTGTTGGCTACGTGGGTGCAAAGAAAGGTCGGACCGTACACAAACGCACCATTTCTCGATGGGTCGTTTTGTGTATTAAGGCATGTCACTCTCTGGCCAAAAAGGAGCCTCCAGTCGGGCTACACGCCAATTCCACCAGGGCGATGGTAGCCACTACAGCCTTGAGAAGAGGAGCTCTGCCACTACTGCCTGGACAGCCAAGTCCGGAGAGACGGCATCTTTGCCCGTTCTGGTCTCCAGGATTTTCTGGTGTGATCTTGGTTCGCAGACCCACCACCGGGGTTGGTATTGCTAGGGTATCTATTCTAAGGTATGGAATCTATAACGAACGTGTTTCTTTCAGATGAACAAGTTACTTACTTTCGGTAACAATATATCTGTCAGAAACATTAGTTAGTTATAGATTTCTTACCACCCCACCCATCCGTCACGTTCTGCGAACTGATTTCTAGGGTTAAGGACATCCTTTCAGGGCCCTAGTTTTGTGCACCAGTGGTCAGTGTCTTACATGGCTCTGTGTTTCTGGCGCGGAAAGTCGTGTACAGAACAGACATCTGCACGCGAGGGCGTCGTCTAAGTAGCTGCCGCGACGTCATCCTGGCAACCACGACGACGGACACGGAGCCGACCAACACCACATTCCGACGCGCAGAGGTACAGTTGATGAAAATTTTCCAGATCCAGTGTGGCACCTGGGGGTAATTCTAAGGTAAGGAATCTATAACTAACTAATGTTTCTTACAGATATAGGGTTACCGAAGATAAGTAACTTGTTCTTCAGGGCCCTAGTTTTGTGCACCAGTGGTTAGTGTCTTGCATGAGACTGCGCTTCTGGCGTGCAATGTTGTGTAAAGAACTGACGTCATTGCGCAGGGGCTGCGTCTAAGTAGGTACCGGAAGGTCATACCGGCGATCATGACGCCAATGACGAATGCAGAGTCGACCAACACCATCTACTGACGCGCAGGGGTACTGCTGAAGAAAGTTTTTCCGGATCCAGTCTGACGCCTGAGGGTAATTCTAAGGTAAGGAATCCATAACTAATATATGTCTCTTACGGATATATCGTTACCGAAGGTAAGTAACTTGTTCTTCACCACCGTGAGGCCTGGAGATTAGCATGACACACTGATCATATGGTATGAAAGAGTCCAGAGTGGATCTCCACACTCACTCTTGCCATTTCCTTCTGCTTCAGATATGTTGGGCCAAGTGAAATACTCTGCTGGCCACTTGGAGGATCATCTGGCCAGCAGAGTAATTGACTTGCCCTTGTTCCTGGGAAAGGGGTGGGTATGGAATCTGCAGGTACTTAATACCATTCGCACTGCACCTAGTCTGGGAAGGCTCAGTCCCACAAACACAAAGGAAGACAGCTGGACATCTGGAACCAATCACAAGAGGTGCATCCCTTGGATGTTTTAGAGGGAGGGGGAACCAGGCAGCTAGTTTTAGGCTGTCTGAGAGGTCTTCCAACATACCACTTCAAGTTGCCATATTGGAATGTTCCAATATGCTGCCTAGGAGGGTTGAGACAGGAACAAAGTGATGATTTGTCACCCTAGTACTGGACAGAGTTGTTTACATTCAAAACCTTTGCATCCCCACTCTTCTTATCTGTTTGGATCTGGGGGAAGCAACTGCGGAGGAATGCCGAGGTGGAAGAGAGAAGATATTTGACACTTTCTGGAAGGATAGATTGAAAGACTTCTGCCTTCAGTTGGCATCCAGGGGCTACGATTTATTTTCCAGGGCCAGTAGAGCTGTCCCTCTGGGAGGGCCAGGAGATGGGTGGAGATGCTGAGTGGGGGGAGGCCTCAGATGACTCCCTGGATCTCCTGTGGACTGGTCCTGAAGAAGTGTGAAATCCAGAAGAAGGGGGACTGTGACCCCTGACTTCCGCTAACCCAGATGCTTTGCTAATGGCCAAAAAGAAGGCTGTGGAGCCTGGAGGGTGCAACAAGGAGAGCACTCTGCCCGGGGGATGTGTGGGGGTTACAGAGGAATGCCCCAGACCCAGAAGAGGTGCCAGATATCCAGGCAAGATACAGGGTCCACGTAAGGCGGATGCAAGGTGAAAATTCAGCTCCTAGAAGAATACAACTATTTAGAGTCCAGGAAACCTGAAGAAACTCTTCCTGGTAGCAAGAGCTGCCCACCAGGAGCGCGACACCAAGATCATTGTAATTGACCACCCAGGGCCAAGACCAGCAAGAAAATAGTGAGTTGCTTCCCCCACCAAAGTTTTGCAAAATACCCATGGGGGAGGTCCATGGTCCCGAGGGTCAGTGCAAGCAAGATCGAGCCTGGGAGGGGGAAATGCATGGGGGTCCCTTTCCGAGGAATGTTCTTGTCCATGGGGGTCTCCCAGTTCCTAAGGACTGATGGAAGAATTACAGCAAACAATTAAGCAAGACAGGTGACCCTACATGCTTCTACTTTTCAGGCTCATGGGAAAGGCCAGGACCCCAGGAACATTTCCTTTTAGGGGGCTGCTGCACATCTGGTAGCCCCCAAAGCACTCAATACAACTGTTGGTGCTGCCCCTTCACACTCTGTAGCACTAAAGAAACCAAAAACACAGGTCCTTTAGGCACTGGGGTGGTCCTTGCCCTGAAGCTGTGCATATTTAAAAAGCGGATTCACACTGCAATTACGCTTCCTTTTCTTGTATTTTTACTAAACAAAAGATGTGCCATTGTTGGAGACTGTGGGGGAGCTCCACAGCCCCGGCTATCCCAGCTGGTTTGCCTTGCTTTGCTCAGTCATGAGTAGCTGGCGTGGAGGCCATTTCCATTTTTCTTTGTCTCCAGACTGCCCTAGTAGGAAACCACTCAGTCACTTACTCACTCTCCCTCTCTGATGCGGTAGAGCACTCATGACGGCCCTGGGTAGCCACTCCTAAAGGTCCTGATGCTCTTCGGCCCAAGCCTAAAAGACTAACACCAAATGTCACTGTAAGTTTCCAAGGCCGGAGGATACATGACCTGGGCAGGCTATTCCATAATATTTCAAGCCATTTTTGAGGTGGAGCTTTTGCTTCAAATGCTTGGGAGGGTGAGGATCCATGTTGGTGGGTTCTAAGATAGCCCTGGCAGCATGTTAAACGTTGAAAAAAACCTCAATGACACATTTTATTAAAATGCAGTGTTTCTTGGGTTTTAATGGAAGCTATTAAGAGCCTTTATTGACACACACAGTTAAGGCAATCATTACATGTTTTAATAAAGGTTATTGGAATGTTTGAAGTGCTTTCTTGACAATTATAAGGTTAAGTCAGTGTTAACAGGCTATTTTCAATAACTTACTGGCACCATGACTAAGCTAGTAGGCCTGCCTTTGGATACCTTAACCCTCTTTTATTGGCTTGTACATATGGGGAGTATTATGGTCTTAGGGTTAAAAGTTTGCTAAGAGTATGAACTGGTAGGCTGCCACCATAGGTATTTTAACCTGCCATGTATTTATATTAGTATTGATTAGTGTCTTCGTAATAAAGCACTTTTCCTTTTTATAAATGATGAGTAATAGGGCAGTGATTTATTGGTTATGTTAGTTGCTTGCCTGCTGACTGAGGTACTAGCTCCATACCACCTCACCTGAGTAGGCGCTGGACTGCTTCGCCTCGCTACCCTGAGAATCAAGTGTTACAGCTGTGTTCCCTGATGACAGAAGGTTCAGACCTGATAAAATTATTCCTGATAAGATTATTTTTATTTTATTCAACCCCCCCCACCCCCGTGCGACTCCCTCCCCCCCCTGCCCACCCCCTTTACCTCCTCCCCCCCCCCCCCCCCCCGCCCCAACCTGGGCCGCGACTGACAGTAAGTGTGAGACGGTTCGCTAGAAGGAACGACAGTAAATAGGAGGGAGGGAGCTATTTGAGTTATTGTTGTATGTGAATATAGAGTTTTCATAAGGCGCCAAGCACAACATTTAAGCACCATCGAGGCACCTACACGGAGAACACTCTAAATACAAGAAGTAGAGATTGAACTATAGCAACATCTGGAATCAAGCGAGAGTCTTGGCCAATTAAAGCCTACAGAACATTTTAGGCGTTTGCCGAATATAAAATGTCCCTTTTTCTTTCTGAAAAGCAAATTGAGTGTATTTAATCCATAGCACAAGGCTCAGCATTGAAAATCTGAGATGTAATGTATTGCGTAGTTTTGAAATTAACGATTGGGGTTCAATTTACTAGAGGTTTGCGCAGGCACACTCATGACACAAAACTACACAAATGCGCACATGCAGCATCAACTTTTACATACAATCCTACTTTGCATCAAAAGTTGACCCTGGCGCAGTGCCAAGCCCGCTTTGCGACAAACAACTGATCATTTTTGTAAATGAGCTGTGTTTGGGGTAGAGCAAACGAAAAGATGTATGTCTGGTACAAAACCAGATTTACTCAAATAAAGTGGTGAAACCTGGCGCAAGCAATAAATCGGCCGATCTAATATGCGTAACAACTGCGCTTTACAGTAACGAACATATTACACATATTACCCCTGCAAAGTTGACTACATGTAGGATTGTGCACTGGAGCATGTGCCTCTGGTACGCCAGACACTTCTAGCTCGCCCTTGTGCCACAGCGTTAAGCTGACCGTCTTGCAGAACGGCCATTTTTAGGAGCACCATCGATGTTTTTCGTTGGCGGCCTGTGGCACATGGGGAGACGGTGGGTGAAGGGATCTAGTAGTCTCAGGTGCTTGGTGTGGATCGTCTGATGGATGTATAGTTAATTGGAGAATATATTTGACTGTGGGGGATATGAGTGAGACAAAATAAGCGAGTTGTGTGGCCTAATGATGTGCGCCTGGTGGCTGGAGGGGCACATGGGATTTGGTTGACATACATTGAAGTGTAAAAGACACATAATGTCCGTTAGGTGCATCTCGAGGCAGGTGGTAGTATGTGAAGACTTATGAGGTATGTGAGTGGCACACACGTTCTACGACGGAGAGCTGAGCGACCTATAGTACTTATTTAGGGGAATCATGGAAACGTGTGTGGTGTGCTCTTGAGATGGGGTGCGTTTCAGAGAGACCTGGATTGTGTGAAAGATATAGAATGCGTGGAAGTAAGGTCTGTGTGAAAGGTCCATGGTCCAAGGGTCTCTCTGTATGGGTCCGTGAAACATGGCCTGCCTCTTGCGAAAATAAGACGCGCCATAGTTGACATATTGGGAAAGTGTGTAGGTGTTATATGGGTAATAGCTTGGTGTTTAATATGAAGATGTGTATACATGCACCGGATTTGGACAGCATGTGTGCGCCCACTTGAGGTGCTTTCCACTCAGTGGAAGTCGTTCATGCTCGCTCGCTCGCTACGCTCTCACGCCATAGTGCAGTACGGCAGTAATTGTACGCCTACCATTTTCACATGTCACCAACCGCCACTGGTAGCTCCTCCTGCCGGTATGTAGACCACTGCAATAAAAGCATATACACTGCAGACAAGTACCTTGCTAGATGGTGCATTGAGGATTTGTGCATCGTACTAGCTATATATATTCCTTCTTCATCATTTTGGTAGTTGCTTTCAACTTGTTGATAATGCACAGGAGATGAAACCAGCCTCCATATTCCAGCTGCCGACCTCCGAGGTTTGCCCATCGGCCAGTCTGGATCGGATTGCCTGGTACTTTAATGTAGGGGAAAAAATAAATGTTGCGTGCTCTGCGAAGGAGGATATGTATAGTTTTCTTTGTAACAGACTTCACATTTTCTGTTGATGCAAATCTTTCCTGTATGGCGAAAGTTAATTTTGCCGAGCACTGTTTATTTTGCTTAACATATACAGTCCAGTACCTTCTAATGTAATGAAATCTTAAAGGTACTTTATAGACTTGCCCTAAACTAACTTATTTTATGATTGGTTTCTATCCAAGCTATAACAGATTATGAAAGTTTTAATCTGAAGATTTTTTTTAAGTCTCCCCTTGTTTTGTTTTTCAATTGTTTAGTGCAATCGAAGACAGGAAACCCCCATGAGGATCATCTCAAAGGTGAAAATCTACAGATTCCGAATTCCTTCAACTTCAACTCTCTGCAGCATCTTGGCCAGTTCCCACCTCTCATGCCCAACAAGCAGATTGCCGGATCCAACAGCAGTGGCCAGCCGAATGCTAGCGGGAGCAAGCCTGCCATGTCCTACGCAAGTGCCCTGAGGGCACCACCAAAGCCCAAACCTCCACCCGAGCAGGCAAAAAAGAATAGCGATCCTTTGGCTCTGTTTCAGGAACTTAGCTTAGGTAGTTCATCAGGTAGCAGCGGCTTTTACTCCTATTTTAAATAATATGTTAAATTTCATTTTATTTTAAAGAGATAATTTTGTTTATTTTTTTGTTTGCATTAATAGGGTAAGATAAATTTCACAAACTCTGTCCAACTATTAACGTTGGGTCAGCTATTAAATATACTCAGTTAATGGCTTTGCTGCTAGTCCTGCAACTAATTTTTTTAATTATATGCTATTATTTTGATGTGAATACCATTTTTATCAGCTGTTATGTAGAAAGAACAAAGGTCATTTTGTGTTTTTTTGGGTGATGTCACACACACGTTGCATTAAGCTAGCAGCTCAGACGTTAACTGCAACTATAAAAACAGAAAAAAGTTTGACAAAGTTGTATTTAAAAAAGGAAAAAAAAACTGTAACTAGCATTTGCATTTATCTAATAACTTTAGCATACTATACTGGGTTTCTGTACCAGAAATGACCAGGTAATGTACAAATGTATGTTCTTTCTGCTCAAAATTAATTTCATTTTTTTCTAAATAAAGAAGCAGCATCTTTTAAATCCTATCAGTTTTATTAGTTTTTTTGTGAAGGGATGCTGCATTCGAAGACTTTTATAGTTTTAGACTATATAATGTGGTTATGTATCTCCATCCACTGTAGGGCAAAATTACTGTGCATCTCGGAGAGACACATGCTGTGGTTTTGAAACATGCAGAAACAAAAAGATTAAAAAGAAACAAAAAATGCTTTTTATTTTTCAAAATGCTTTATATTTTATTTTCAACGAGCTATGAAATGTTAGCTTGTTTTTAATGTTAATTTGATAGGTTTTTTAATGAATCATGAAGCTAAAATCAATTTTTAGGTATGTTGGTGCTTAGTAGATTTAATAACTATTTTAAAAGAAGAAAACTGTGTGAATTTAGTAAACACATTTGTTTCTTTTCACTATGCATGTGTAAATGTTTGTAATCTGGCTTCCCACACCCCTCTCCAGTGGAATAGAGAATTGTGCCGCCTATTTTTTTCCCAGTAAATCTTTTGGTACATTATTTGATGTTTACATTAAAATGTGACATTATTCAAGAAACTTTAACTATTTTGCTAACTGTTTTGTTTGCAGAACCTCATTAAAAGAAAGAAACAAAAAGAAAAAAGATGTCTGTTCACTGAAATCGACAAAGCTTGCCCAGTTTAGCAATCAACTTAAACATTTTAAAATACTGATTAAACTCTAGCATTGTGGATCTTGAAGTGAGCGAACTTAAAGATATGTCATTTTAAAGACTGCTGCAATATATATAAAGATTAACGTGGGAAGAACGGTGGTTTTAGCTAAAGCTATCTATATAGTGACATTTGTCACACAATGTGGTTGCATTATCATTGCTCCTGCTGCATTCTCTAGCTGTGGTAGAATATGAAACGTATCCTAAATGGAGCCTTATTGCAAATAGCCACAAAAAATGTAACTCACTACTGTTGTATTGCAGTGCGGGTTTCCCATTTGCCTTCTTAGGATTTCCGTTATCACCACTACAGTGCAGTGCACTACCAAGAAAACTCCTTAACTGAATTAAGAATATAAATATTTAACCTCTTTTATTTCTTTTAACAAATGAAGTTCGTTTTTAGTTCATGATAAGTTTGGTTTGTATTATTTGTGGATTTTCAAAAGCAATGCAAACGATACAGCAAAGGACATCAGTATCGATGCATATATATTCAATAAACAATACCCAATGCCAGAAGCACCTACTGGGCGAAGAGTGTAGACGAGGGGACCTGTTGTCTATTATCATTCTTAATATTGTTATCTTTTACTGTTTCTCAGTACAATGAATGACCCAATACTAATGATAACATTCAGCAATAATAGCTAACTCCTCCTAGACAGATTATACTACAGTGTCCCAAGCTTTTGGAAGAAAAACAGTCTTCTAGCTCTGCTGAAAGGACTATGAGGTGCCCCATCAGCCGTAAAAGGGGGGAGTGGAGCTGTGGAGAGGGTGTCTGTCGTATCACAGGCTTCTTCTCCCCCCTCAATTAGCATCCTCATTATGTCGGACATTTGTGTGTTAATTAATAATGGCTACATTGACTGGAAGGTCTCCATATTGTCCTGTAACTTGTATATGAGCCTCTCATATGAGGCTGCCTTACATATTTTAGTAATCCATCCATCATGTTTAGGCAATTGTGGCGCTTGCTAATGACTCAAAGTACAAATCTTGGTAACAGTCATGGCCTTTACAAATAGATGTTGTGTAGGATTGTTCAGTTGGGGAGAATTTGTCGAGTCATATAGTAAGACCATTTTCTTTGTCATTGGTAGAACAAATTCTAGTGTATCACCAATTAGGGCCCAAAAGTGGTATGTGTCTGGCCGATCAAAGAGGACATGTCATGTCGAGACCTGGCTGCATCGCCAACAATTTGAATTTTGTAACACGCTTGCTGTCAACAGTTTCTCATGCGTCCAGTACTAGCCTTGGAGTGATTTAAAGACAAAACTTCATTCTGGACTCCAGGACCCCTTTGTCCAGGTTCTCTCTTACCTCTTCCTGTTCATCCTTCGTACAATCAGTTAATATGGGTCTGCCATTTCCTGCAAAGGTGCCACTCACTGGAGGGGCTTGGAATGCAAATGATGAACTACTAGATTAAAAAAAGACATTATTTCTTGATATAGTCCCCAGTGCTTGAAATGCTGTTGAGCAGGAGAGTCTGTGTAATTCCACTGTAGGTGCTCCAGTACACTAGTAAGACAGTGGGTCAATGAATATATTTCCACTTCTGACTCTGGGGTAAATGATATTGCTCTCTTAGTTTTTCCAAGGTTTTTAGTTGAAAAGTAATTGACCTACTGTGTGAAGGCCAGCCTTCTACCATGTTTTCTAGTGAGCGGATTGACCTCCTACACAAATGCTAACATTGTTCAAGATAGGGGATCTGGTATGTAGTCTGGCATTAATCTGGAGTAATTTGTACGAGTGTATCCAATTTTTTCTGTGGTTTGTGTGATGGGATTTGATGCAAGTTTATCTGAAGGAGACAGTTAGTTATAGATTCTTTATGTTAGATATACCCCCAGGCATCAGACTGAATCGGAATACATTTTTCTTAGCAGTACTCCTGCAAGTCGCTAGGTGGCGTCGGTCGACTCCGCGTCCGTCGTTGGTGTCGTGGTCACCGGGATGACATCGCGGTGCCTACTCAGACTCCGCCCCTGCACGTTGACGTCAGTTCTTTCTTTTTCCGCACCAGCCTAGCGCAGATCCAGAGAGAGCTATCCCTTTAGTCACTTTTTGACTAAACTTTTTTGACGTTTTGTTGACTTCTTTTCGAGTCTTCAACTCCTGGTGCGCGAGGGATGTCCCATTGTCGGACTGGCTTCAAGCCTTGCAAGGCCTGTCACAGGCAATTGTCTGTGACCGACCCGCACCTCATGTGCCTTTGGTGTCTGGAGTGTGACCACGACCCAAAGTTGTGCTCCGACTGCCAGACCATGAATCCAAAGTCTTTTATGGGATCGGTCCCGAAAGCTCTTGGAGGCCCAGCGGTAGGCTCCGCATCGCTACCGGTCTCGTACGAGAGGAAGGTCTCTGGCCGCTCGGAGCCCCCACACCTCGTCCCATTCAAAGTCTCCCAAGTCTTTGGGTAAGAAGAAGGTGAAGAAGCACTGGCGCTCTGCACCTACTCCCCGTCGGTTGGCTGGCGCGACCCAGGAGTGTCGTTGCTCTAAGGCTTAGTCTCTTGTGCCTCTTCAGGGACAACTCCTTTCCCTCCGCGTGTCCGGGAGCTGGGTCATCCCCATCCCCAGTAAAATCCACATTTTACTTAGCCCTCCGCCGTATTTTTGGGCAGCCAAATTCCGCCGGCATGCTTTTGGGCCCCGCGGAGGAGATCAGGGGTCCTGGCCCTTTAATGCCCCCATGGATCCAGGCCTGGATCGATGCCGGTCGATCTTACCCAACCTTTACTGGCGACGACTCCGACGGAGCCCTGTCCGACGCCGTCCCCATCCTCACCCCCAAGATGGACTCGGACCGACGTCGGTCGACATCAAATCCGACGTGGGAGGGTACTTTTGTTCCCCTGTTCATCCCTGGTATTCCCTATCACCCAGAAGGTGCTGATTAGGATTGGGAGGAGTCGCTGGACCCTTTGGCTGACCAGCTTGAAGAGCCAGACTGGAGAAATGACCTGGGTGACCCCAGTGGTCTGGACACTTCTCCAGACCTTGGCATGCTTTCTCCCCATGCTGTGGCTAGGGAAAAGAGAGGGTCCTATGCTGTGGTGGTGCGAAGGGCAGCCGAGGCCTTGGGCAAGGAGCTCCCTTCAGTGGCAGTCAGGCCTAATCTCCTGACAGAAGTGCTTCAGCCTACGGCAACCTCCTCTGAGCCCCTTCTGCCCTTTAGTGAAGCCCTAACTGATGTCCTTCCGGGCACCTGGTCCAAGCCCAGCACAGGGGCTCCTGTGGAAGGGACGATTGCCCACCGCCCGGCTCCGGGTAACCCAGTTTTCCTCCGCCAACACCCTTCCCCTGAGAGCTTGGTGGTCCAAGCCTCTTCTTCCAAGGGTGCATTCTCTTCTGCTCCCCCAGACAGGGAATCCAAGAAACTGGATCATCTTAGGAAGCACATTTTCTCTTCCTTCAGCTTGGCACTGTGGTCCGTGAATACCACGTGCCTCTTGGGCCGATACTCCCATGCTATCTGGGATACGGTCGCGCAAGTGCTGCCTCGGTGCCTGGAGGAGGCCAGGGCCATCCACTCCCAAGCAGTGGCAGGTGGGAGAGACGCAACAAACTTCACGATTCGATGTGGACTGGATACCACGACTCACTAGGCAGAATGATTGCCACGTCAGTAGCCTTTAGGCACTATGCCTGGTTGAGGAAGTCTGGCTTTTCGGAGGATGTCCAGTCAACCTTGCTTGACATGCTCTTAGATGGCCGTCACACTTTTTTGGCAACAAAGCAGACTCGGCGCTGGAGCGCTTTAACCCCTTCAGCGCGGTGCGGATTACCGCGCTGTGCTGAAGGTTCTATTGCGCGGGCGGGGCCATGACGGAGCGGTTCCGTCATACGCACAGCGCAACCGATGCGCATGACAGAACCGCTCCGTCATGCGCATCGAAGGGGTTAAGGATTCTCAGTCTACGGCCAGATCCTTGGGCCTCGCTGCATCTTCCCATCCCCCCAGTCTGCTTTTCGCCCCTTTCGTGGCTGCAGAAGGGGCACCCCACCACGTCCGGCACAGTCTAGCCACCAGTCCACGCAAACTGCCCAGCCTCTGCGTGGCCACTAACATGGGACCCAGCGACTTTGCAGGTCTGGAAGCGGGCCAGTCCACCTTCCATCCCCGCACCACTGCAGGGGTTTTGTAAATAGTCCGAAGTGGCTTCTCCCTCCCCTTCGAGACTGCAAGGGAGCTATCGAAAGGGTCCCTGCACCAGAAGTAGGTTGTGGTTGCTATTCCCGCTACTTTCTGGTGCACAAGAAGGACAAAGGCCTGCGTCCTATTTTAGACCTGAGGACCCCCAGCCACTTCCTCCTGAAGGTGAAGTTCAAAATGCTCACGTTTTCTCTGGTCCTGTCCATCGAACCTGGAGACTGGATGGTGGCTTTGGACTTGCAGGATGCCTATTTCCATATTCCGGTCCTGACAGCCCACAGACGCTACCTACGGTTAACGGTAGGCCACAAGCATTTTCAGCTCAGCGTGCTCCCCTTCGCCCTTACCAGTGCCCTTCGGGTGCGCAGATCAGGACTTCCAGTCGTCCCCTATCTCGACTACTGACTGTCGAAGGCGGGCTTGCCCCAGGCTGTCGTCTCCCACCTCCAGACTACGGCGGGCCTCCTGCACTTGTTGGGGTTCACTGTAAACGTGCCGAAGTAACACCTGACTCCCTCTCAGACGCTCCCTTTCATCAGAGCTGTTCTGGACTTAGTGCAGTTTCTGGCCTATCCTTCCGAGCAGTGAGTCCAGGATATCCGAACTTTGATATCGATGTTTCAGCCTCTATCCCGGATTTCGGTGAGAATAACCCTGAGGCTGCAGGGCCTCATGGTCACCTGCATACTGCTGATGGATCATGCCAGGAGCCATATCTGGGCTGTGCAGTGGGACCTGAAGTTCCAGTGGACGCAACATCAGGGGAGTCTTTCCAACTACGTCCAGATCTCGGATATAACTGCACAACAACTGCAGTGGTGGCTAATGGACCTGGACCAACCAGAACTAACCGTGGTGACCGAAGCATCGATCCTGGGATGGGGAGGCCATCTGGGAGAGGTGGAGATCAGAGGAGTCTGGTCTCTGGCGGAGTCCAGGCTCCATATCAACATGTTGGAACTCCGGATGATCCACTAGCACTGAAGGCACTCCTTCCCTCCCTCAAGGGGAATGTAGTGGAGGTGTTCACAAACAACGCCACAGCCATGTGGTACTGCAACAAACAGGGCGGGGTGGGGTCGTGGACCCGATGTCAAGAGGCTCTTTGGCCTTTGGACATGGCTACAACATCAGGGCATGAGCCTGGTGGTTCAACACCACGCAGGTTCCCTGAACGCTAGGGCGGACGAACTCAGCTGTTGGTGTCTGGGAGATCACGAATGGTATATTCACTCTGAGGTAGTGTAAGGTTTTTTTCAGCAGTGAGGAGAGCCTTGGTTAGATCGGTTTACCACAGAAGAAAACGCGCAATGTCAGCAGTTTTACGCGTTGGAGTTTCCAAGGCAGCACTCGCTCAGCGATGCTTTTCGTTACGAATAGAATCCCGGCCTCCTGTATGCCTATCTGCCTGCCCAAAAGCATACCATCTCCCGCTGGGTTGTCCTTTGTATTCAAATCTGTTACGATTTCGCGAAAAAGGAACCTCCAGTGGGGTTGCGTGCTCATTCCACTAGGGCTACGACAGCAACTACTGCATTGTCACTTGGAGTCCCACTTCTTGACATCTGCCAGGTGGCAATGTGGGCATCTTTGAACACGTTCACCAGACATTACTGCTTGGACAGCCAAGTCCTGAGGGACGGCTATTTTGCTCGTACTGTCCTCCAGGATTTTCTGGTGTGAACTTGGTTCGCAGACCCGTCTCCGAGGTTGGTATTGCTGGGGTATCTATTCTAAGGTAAGTAATCTATAACTAATTGTCTCTTTCAGATGAACAAGTTACTTCACTTCGGTAACGATGTATCTGTAAGAGACATAAGTTAGTTATAGATTCCTTACTGCCCCACCCATCCTCCCCGCAAACTGATTTCTAGGGCTAGGGACTCCCTTACAGGGCCCTAGTTGTGGCGCACCTTTGGTCAGTGTCTTTCATGGCTCTGCACTTCTGGCATGGGAAGCCTTGTCAGAACTGACGTCAGTGCGTAAGGGCGACGTCTAAGTAGGCACCACGAGATCACTCCAGCGATGCCGATGATGGACGCAAAGTTGACCGACGCCACCCATCGACGCGCCGGGGTACTGCTAAGAAAAAATTCTCTGGATCCAGTTTAACGACTGGGGGTAATTCTAAGGTGAGGAATCCATAACTAATCTATGTCTCTTACAGATATATCATTACCGAAGGTAAGTAACTTGTTTGACATGAGCATCAGTTCACTGTTGCCCCAATTAACTCTATATTCAGAGATCACTGTAAAAATCCTCAATTACGGACGTGAGGGTCGGGAGGGAACTATTCAGGTTAAAGAGTGTAAGTAAGATGTCAGCATATAATAATAGCTTGTAGGGGTCAGATGAGGTGGCAATCTCTGTAATTTGAGCAGACTGGCAGATAGTGGCCACTAAAGTTTCCAACGCTAAAAGGATGAGTAAGTGTGAGACGTTGGCCTGGTATATGCTGTCCACTAAATAAAGCGGGCACCTTGCACCAGTCCAGACAACGCTTATGGTGATTTAAGAGGTCAGAGATAACCTTAGAAAGCTATCCAAGTGGTAGCTGTGGAGAGCAGTCTTCAGGCTTAGTCTTGAAGGAATGTTAAGCAGCTTGTTTTTACCAGAATACAATCTTAATGTATTGGTTAAATGAAAGGAGAATCACACAGTAGTTATAAAAATATGTATTTATTATTTGAACACACCTTAAATACTTCACAGTATCTGCTACACGCAGATAAACACAAAGCACACAATACTGTAGAACAGAAACAATCGTAAGTAGCACTAATACACAGTGGGCTCCCGGGGGAGACCAAACCATATACTAAAATAGTGGTATAAGAACCACGACTCGAGTCAAGACAGTGTCTAGAGGATGTAGAATCGCTGGGACCCCAAGGCACCACCTAAGGTGAGTAAGAAGGGACCCCACGGAGGACGGGTGCAGCGTGTGAACATGACCCTGTGCTATGTATAATTTAATGGGAGAGTCACGGTTGCAGTTTTACAATTTAAGGACCCTTCCCACTGGAGTACGAGGAAACCCTTTGGAACATAGAAGGTTAGAGAGCCACCCCACCCGTGGATACCGAAGTGCCAGAGTTACCTATCCCAGGGAAGCCGGGTGCATAGGGCTGAAGTGGCGTCGGAAACCGCTGTCGTTCTCAATGGGAATATTCAAAGAAATGCCACTGCTGGAGAGAAGAAAAGTGTCCGGTGGAACCCACAGGTGGATTCTTGATGGTAGGAACCTGAAAGCAGAGGGGACAGAGTCTGGGTCACTCAGGAGTGACCAGGGGCTTGGTAGACGAATGCCCACCGATGTCCGGTGCTTCAGGTGTGAAGTTGTAGACCTTGACTCTACAGCTGCAGGGACCAGGAAATGTCGAGGATGACCAGGAGCCGGATACGAGCTGTCCCACGAAGGATGTCAAGTGTTGAGGGGTCGGAGTCCAGCGAGAGCACCAACAAGCTTTGGCAGCGGCAACCCACGAAGGTCAAAGAAGGTTACGGTCTGGCCCAGCAAGTAGAGCAGCCAGGGGAACCCAAGAGAAGCAGTGTTGTCCCTAAGGTGGACCCACAGGCCGAAGGCACAGGATTCGCGAATTTCACAGAGTCACAGCTTGCAGGCCACAGAGTGCGTGGAGGCTGAAGTCCTTTGTACAAAATGTGTGCAGAGGTTGAGGCTATCGATAGCCCAATGCACTTAGTAGGGGCCAGCAAGCATATGCCCTTGCAGAAGTACTTGTTGCACAGGGATTCTTGTTATGCGGTCCCCACGAGGGATACTGGGCTCAAACTCGAAGAGAGGGCAGCTCGACTTCACGGAACGTAGGAACCCACCTCCTGTGTTGCTGGAGCTATCTGAAAGAAACACGTTAGTTAGATTCCTCACCTTAGAATATCCCCAGGCGTCAGACTGGATCCGGAAGATTTTTCGTCAGCAATACCCCTTGCGCGTCGCTAGGCGTCGTCTGCGGCTCCGCGTCCGTCGTCGGCGTCGTGCGCCGGGATGACGTCGTCGGAGTACTTAGACGCCGCCCTCGCGCGCTGACGTCAGTTCTTCTTTTTTCCGCGCCAGTAAGCGCAGATCCGGGAGAGCTACCCCTTTTAGTCTTTTTTGACTAACTCTTTTTGATCATTTTTGATCCCTGTCTGTCGACATCTGGTGCCGGTAGGATGCCTGGGTTCAAGGCTTGTGAAGACTGTCATCGACTGATGTCGGTGACCGATCACCACCGCCGGTGCCTCTATTGCTTAGGCCTCGACCACGACGCGGAGTCGTGCAACGACTGCCAGGCCCTGACTTCGAAGGCTAGGCGGGAGCGGTCCCGCAAGCTTCTCGAGCTTCGCCACTCGGCTCCGCGTCGTGCGCGATCCCGGTCCAGGAGGAGGTCCAAGGATCGCTCGCGGAGCCCTAGCCGACGCCACCATCGATCGTCGGGCTCCAAGTCGTCGGGTAAGTCCAAGCACTCAAAGAAGTCCAAGAGGCGACATCGCTCTTCGGACTCCCCTCGCCGGTCGCGCGACTCGGCCGAGGGTCCAAGTGGTTCCACCCCCGCGGCTCCGGCGGAGCCGCAGGTGCCGCGTCCGCCCCCATACCTTCCGGTCCCTGGGGCTGACGCGGCGCCGGCGGAGATCAGCGCCTTCCTCTCGGCCATGAGGAGCCTGGCCCCGCCGTCGACGCCCGCTGGCGCGCCTTCGGGCCCCGCGGGCTCGACTGGGCGACCTCGCGTGCCGGCGGCTCCGGCCCCGGCGCCGTCGACGACTCCGGTCTCGACGCCGCAGGTCCCCGCGGGGCCCATGCCTGGGCCCCAGTCGACGCCGGTTGACCTTGTCACTCCTCCACCGGCGCCGACGCCTGAACCACCGACGCCGTCACCGGCGCCGCCGACGCCGACGCCTGTGACGCCGACGCCCCAGTTTAGCCCTCATCCGGACCCGACGCCGGCACGGCGTCCGCCGACGCCGCATCCGACGCCGCTAGAGACCTACCATCTCTACAGTCCGGTTCCGATCATTCCTCCTGTTTATCAGGAATCGGAAGAAGGGGGCGACTGGGAGGGGTTCGAGGACCCTCTGGCTGTTCAGTCACAGCTTTCTCAGGACTGGGCAGATGAACTGGGGGAGGCCAGCGGGCTGGACACCTCGCCAGACGCTGGATTCACTTCTCCTCCGACCGTGGCTTCGGAGGAGGGTGCAGCATTTTCTGTGGTGCTGCGCAAGGCGGCTGAGGCCCTTGGGCTCGAGTTGCCTGCCGTGGCTGTGAGGACCAACATCCTCACTGAGGTGCTTCAAACCTCAGCAAGCTCCACTGAGCCTCTGCTGCCGTTTAACGAGGCCCTCACTGACGTTCTGCAGGGCACCTGGTCCAAGCCCTCCACAGTTCCTCCTGTGGATAGGAACGTTGCCAGGCGCCACCGCCCTGCTCCGGGCGACCCCAGCTTCCTGTCCCAACACCCCACCCCCGAGAGTCTGGTTATCCAGGCCTCTACTTCCCAATCCTCCTTCCCGACCGCTCCGCCGGACCGGGATTCCAAGAGGCTCGAGCAGTTTGGCAAGAAACTGTTCTCGTCCCTTAGTTTGGGCCTGCGGTCCTTAAATACCGCCTGTCTCTTGGACCGTTATTCCCATTCCCTGTGGGATACGGTGGAGGACGTGCTGCCCCTGTGTCCGGAGGAGGTCCGGCCACGTCTTTCCCAGGCTCTGGCCGATGGGAGGGATGCAGCACGGCACGCCATAAGATGTGGGCTTGACACCACGGACTCGCTAGGTCGGGCGATTTCCACCACGGTGGCGCTCCGCCGCCACGCCTGGATGCGGTCCACGTCATTTTCCGGGGATGTCCAGAACACCCTCATGGACATGCCCTTTGATGGCACTCGCCTGTTTGGTGAGAAGGCGGACAGTGCGCTGAACCGCTTTAAGGACTCCCGGGCTACGGCCAAGTCCTTGGGCCTCTCGGCTCCGCGGGCGCACACCTCCGCTTTTCGCCCCTTTCGTGGCCAAGGAAGGGGCGCCTCCTCACGTCCGCAGAGCCACCAGCCGCAGAACCAACCTGCGCGCGGTTGCGGACGTGGCTTCCGCCGTGGCGGAAATGGAGGCCGACGTGGTCAGCCCACATCCACCCCGGCAGCATCCGCCTCAAAGCCTTCCTAGTCCGAGCTTTCAGGCCCATACCACGCCAGTGGGCGGCAGAGTTCGCCATCACCTGCTCCACTGGCGGTCCATAACATCGGACAGGTGGGTGCTGCAAATCGTCCGAAGGGGCTACTCCCTCCCCTTCGAGACGACCCCTCCAGCCATGCCACCACAGCACCACCGTATCTCGGGGGATCATTTGGATCTTCTCCGCGAGGAAGTTTCGGCTCTCCTGGCCAAGGGGGCCGTCGAGCGCGTTCCGAGTCCAGAAGTAGGTCGTGGTTGTTATTCCCACTACTTTCTGGTTCCCAAGAAGGGCAAGGGGGGCCTGCGCCCTATCTTGGACCTCCGGAACGTCAATGCCTTCCTCCGAAAGGAAAGGTTCAAGATGCTCACGTTGGCTCAGGTTTTAGCTGCCCTAGACCCTGGAGACTGGATGGTAGCGTTGGACTTGCAGGACGCATATTTCCATATCCCCGTCCTGCCGGCCCACCGGCGTTACCTGCGGTTCACGGTGGGCCAAGAGCACTTTCAGTTTACCGTGCTCCCCTTCGGCCTCACCAGTGCCCCTCGGGTGTTCACGAAAGTGATGGCGGTGGTCGCAGCTCATCTGCGCAGATCAGGGGTCCCAGTCTTCCCCTATCTCGACGACTGGTTGTTGAAGGCGGGCTCGCCCCAGGCAGTCGTCTCCCACCTCCAGACTACGGCGGATCTCCTGCATTTGCTGGGGTTTTCCATCAACGTGCCGAAGTCACACTTGAGTCCCTCTCAGAAGCTCCTCTTCATCGGAGCGGTTCTCGATTCGGCGCAGTTCCGGGTCCATCCACCGGAACAGCGGGTCCGGGATATACAGGCCCTGATTCCCATCTTTCGGCCTCTATCCCGGGTTTCGGTCAGGCTAGTGTTGCGGCTTCTGGGGCTGATGGCCTCCTGCATCCTACTAGTGCATCACGCCAGGCGGCGCATGCGGGCTCTGCAGTGGGACCTGAAGTTTCAGTGGGCCCAGCATCACGGCAACCTGTCCGACCATGTCTTGATCTCGGAGGGCACTGCACAGCAGTTGCAGTGGTGGCTCACGGACCGCGAGTGGGTCAAGGGCAAGAGCCTCTCCCTTCCCCAACCGGAGCATGTCGTAGTGACGGATGCGTCCCTCCTGGGTTGGGGTGGCCATATGGGAGAGGCGGAGATCAGAGGCCTCTGGTCTCCGGCGGAGTCTCGTCTCCACATCAACCTGTTGGAGTTGAGAGCGATCCGGCTTGCACTGAAAGCCTTCCTTCCCTCTGTCAGGGGAAGTGTCGTGCAGGTGTTCACGGACAACACCACCGCCATGTGGTACTGCAACAAACAGGGCGGGGTGGGGTCGTGGACCCTTTGTCAGGAGGCTCTGCGCCTCTGGACATGGCTGGAACACCAGGGCGTCACCCTGGTGGTTCAACATCTGGCGGGCTCTCTGAACGCCAGAGCAGACGAACTCAGCCGCCGGTGCATGATGGATCACGAATGGCGTCTGAACTCCGAAGTGGTGCAAGGCCTCTTTCAGCAGTGGGGAGAGCCTTGGTTAGATCTATTTGCCACCGAAGAGAACGCGCAATGTCAGCAGTTCTGCGCGTTGGAATTTCCAAGGCGGCACTCGCTCGGCGACGCTTTTCGTCACGAGTGGAGTTGCGGTCTGTTGTACGCCTTTCCGCCTATACCACTTCTGCCCAGAGTGCTGAAGAAGATCAGGCGCGACCGGGCCCAAGTCATCTTGGTGGCTCCGGATTGGGCACGAAGATACTGGTATCCCGAGCTACTCAGTCTGTTGACCGATCCCCCGATACGTCTGCCCCTTCGGGAGGATCTTCTGTCGCAGCAGCAGGGGACGGTCCTCCACCCGAACCTGTCCAGCCTCCACCTCCATGCGTGGAGATTGAGCGGCGGCAGTTGATGCCATTTGACTTGCCTCCTGAAGTCTGTGATATCATTCTGGCAGCCAGGCGTCCCTCCACAAAGACGGTATACGCCTGCCGGTGGAACAAATTTGTGGCATGGTGCACAGCAAAGGCTGTGGATCCCCTTTCCGCCCCTCTTTCTGAGGTTCTCCTCTTCCTTCTTTCTCTGGCCCGGCAGGGCTCTGCCCTGGGCACCCTGAAAGGTTATCTTGCTGCCATCTCCGCCTTCTTGCGGCTTCCTGATCAGCCTTCTCTTTTCAAGTCCCCTGTGGTTACACGCTTTCTCAAAGGCATTACACACACGTTCCCTCCTGTCCCTTTTGTAATGCCTCAGTGGGACTTGAATCTGGTTTTGACATTCCTGATGTGCGCTCCCTTCGAGCCTCTTCACAATTGCCCTCTTCGTCTTCTAACTCTAAAGACTGCTTTTCTGGTAGCCATCACCTCGGCTAGACGGGTGAGTGAGCTCCAGGCTTTATCTTCAAAGCCTCCTTTTCTCTCTGTTCATCCGGACAAGGTTGTCCTTCGGCCTCGTCCCTCTTTTCTTCCTAAAGTGGTGACTCCATTTCACCTTGGGCAGTCTGTCACCTTGCCCACCTTCTTTCCGCCTCCGCATCCTTCCAAAGAGGAAGAGAGGCTCCACCGTCTGGACCCAAAACGTGCGCTCTCCTTCTATCTGGACCGCACAAAACAGTTCCGGGTGGACGACCAGCTTTTTGTTGGGTACGTGGGCGCTAAGAAGGGGAAAGCTGTGCACAAACGAACCATCTCTCGGTGGGTCGTTTTGTGTATAAAAATCTGCTATTCCTTGGCTAAAAAGGACCCTCCTGTTGGGCTGCGCGCCCATTCTACTCGGGCCACGGCGGCTACTACTGCCTTGGGACGGGGAGTCCCTTTGCAGGACATCTGTCAGGCGGCGACGTGGGCTTCTCTACACACGTTTGCCAGGCATTATTGCCTTGACAGCCAAGTCCGGAGGGATGGCTTCTTTGGCCGTTCTGTCCTCCAGGACTTTCTGGTGTGATCTTGGTTCGCAGACCCACCACCGGGGATGGTATTGCTTGGGTATCTATTCTAAGGTGAGGAATCTAACTAACGTGTTTCTTTCAGATGAACAAGTTACTAACCTTCGGTAACGATGTATCTGTAAGAAACATTAGTTAGTTAGATTCCTCACCGACCCTCCCATCCTCCCCGTTCTGCGAACTGACATCTAGGGTTAAGGTTGTCCTTTCAGGCCCCTAGATTTTATTTTTGGCACCAGTGTCGGTCTTTGCATGGCTCTGCGTTCCTGGCGCGGAAGGCTATGTACAAGAACTGACGTCAGCGCGCGAGGGCGGCGTCTAAGTACTCCGACGACGTCATCCCGGCGCACGACGCCGACGACGGACGCGGAGCCGCAGACGACGCCTAGCGACGCGCAAGGGGTATTGCTGACGAAAAATCTTCCGGATCCAGTCTGACGCCTGGGGATATTCTAAGGTGAGGAATCTAACTAACTAATGTTTCTTACAGATACATCGTTACCGAAGGTTAGTAACTTGTTCTTCGGGTCAACAGGAGCTAAGGATCAGAAGACAGGTCAGTTGTGTTACGGTGCCTGCAAATGCAGGGGAGTGACTCCTTCACCCCAAGGGAGATACTTCAGTTGTCCTTGATGCTCCACAGGTCCTGTATGGTGCACGGGCACAGACGATGCTGTGGACAGAGAGGGAGATGAAGTCCGGCCAAGGGAAGTCCAGACAGTCGATGGTCAGTGGTTTCTTGATCAGAATCTTGTCCACGTCAAATCTAGGGTCCTACAGCCAGGTAAATCCTTTTTTACCCACGGGAGAGGGTTGAACAGATTCAGGGGACCCTCCCAGGGGAGGGTCAGGACAGTGGGGAGGTGTCCCATATCCTTTGTCCAGTTTGGCGCCAGAGCAGGAGCCAATGGCTCCCAGGACTGGTTTGAACTGGACTATGCACAAGGACACCAAATGTGCCCCTCGTGCAGACTTTCAGGCACTTTGGAAGTGCACCCACACAGCTCCAATACACTAAATCCTGTCTGGGAGGTGGTCACACCTCCATGTGACAGGATGCCTATTGTGTTGCCTTCCTATGCTCAAGCTTGGCTCAGCATCATGAGGGCAGAAATGTGTCTCTGGTCGGCAGCAACCATTTTGTGCTGTCTGGGTAGACCGGGGACCCCACAAAGCTTGCTTCCGAAGGGTGGAATTATTAGGTATGATTCCAAGGTGTTTGATACCAAACATGACATGGTTTATTGCAGCCGTTTTCGAGATAGCATTTTACTTGAGCATATAATGCACCTCTACCTATATGTCAGGCTGTGCCACCGACAACCCGGGACAATGGTCTCCTAAGGGTGCAGGGGTGCTCTGCTCATGCAGGAGTACCCTCTCACGTAAAACCCAGCACCCTGCCTTCAGGATTATCAAGGCCTGCTATAAGGGTCACTTATAGGTTTTAAGTGCAGTGACCTATCTAAATAGTAAACCTATAGCTAAAGTAAGTGGTGTATGCACCATCTTACACATGCTGCGATGGCAGGCCTGTAGTTGCAGTTTGCATGGCCTCTCATGGGTGGCATAATACATGCTTCATTCCATGGGAGACCTATGGTGTACCTATGCCCTGGGTACATGTGTACCATATACTAGGGACACCATATACTAGGGACTGACAAGGGTACCCCAGTATCCAATCTGGAGTGTACCTAAGTACATGTCATAACATTTTAGAGAGAAAGCAGATAGACGGGTCCTGATTAGCAGGATCCCAGTCAGGCTAGTCAAAAACAGTGTAACATCAAGCAAAAAGTGGGGGTAACCATAAGAAGCAGGTCCTACTTTCCTAAAGAAAGTATGATAGGGAGCACCCTGTCGTGTCCCTCTGCCAACACAAAACGGGTCAGATAAGAAGCCTCCGCAGTTGCCCTGTGAAGTGGAAATTTCATACAGACAATAAATGACAATTTGTCAATAGTCATTCCCAGGCCCACCCTCGTGACAAAACCACAAGTATTCCCATTTGATGCGAATGAATGCCTTTTTGGCATTAAGGGTAAAGCTAGAGATTCATCCTGGGAGTCTTTAACAGGTCACATCAAATGGGTCAGCGTTCACATGTGTTTGTCTGATGTTCTCTCTGGTACAAAGCCTACGTGGGTGAGGTCAACCAGGACTGGGATCCCTGCTAATATTTTTATGTCAACATTGAGGAGAGGTATCTGGCAATAGCTTCCACATTGCAGTAAGTATCTGAAAGAGACTATTAATTATAGATTCCTTACCTTAGAATTACCCCCTTGCGTCAGACTGGATCCAGAGACTTTTTCTTTAGCTTCGGTAGGTTGCGTCGGTCGACTTCGCGTCTGTCGTTGGCGTCGTAGTCGCTGGAATGACATTGCAGTGTCTACTTAGACGTCGCCTTTGCGCGCTGACATCAGCTCTTTCTTTTTCCACGCCAGCCAGCACAGATCTGAAAGAGCGGCACCCTTAGTCATTTTTTGACTAAAACATTTCGACGTATGTCGACAAATTTTTCGAGTCGTTCGACTCCTGGTGTACGTAGGGATGTCCCATCGTCAGACTGGCTTCAAGCCTTGTTACTCCTGTCACAGGTTGATATCAGTCACAGACCCGCACCTCGTGTGTCTCTGGTGCCTGGAGCGCGTCCACGACCCGAAGTCGTGCTCCGACTGCCGTGCCATGAACGCTAACTCTTTGCGGGAGAAGTCTCGAAAGCTTTTGGAGGACCGCAGTCTGCTCCCTGCCCCTCGAGGTCCCAGTCGAGAGGGACCGGTCGCGGAGTCACCACCATCATTCCTCCTCGAAGTCTTCGTCATCGGGTAAGTCGAAGCACAAGAAAGAGGGGAAGAAGCACCATCGCTCTTCGTCTTCTCCCTGTCCATAGGCCCACGCAACACTGTCGTGGAAGGTCGGCATCCTTTGGCTCTGCCCGCAGAGCCTACTGGGATGGCTCCAAGCTTTGCCCCCTCCCCCTTCCCGGGAGCCTGAGCGTCCCCTTCCCAGCTTTGTGCTTTTTATGAAGCCCTTCACACCATCTTTGGGCAGCCCGACTCCACTGCCGCACCTTCAGGCCCAGCAAACTGAGCTGGGGGCTCTAGGCCTTTGATGCTGGTGGCTCCGGCCTTGGCTCCGCAGGGCACCCAGGGATCCAGGCCTGGATCCGAATCAGTGCCGGTCGACCCACGATGACGCCTCCGCCACCTCTGACGCCGGTGTGTCCCTGGTGGGCGTCGACCCCAGCCTCCCCCTCAACTTGGACACGGAGCCGGACCGGCGTTGATTGACCCTGGTACAGGCGCCGACCGGTTCTTTTGTACCACTGTTCTTCCCTGGCGTTCCTTATTGCCCTGATTGGCAGCCAGAGGACGGTGAGGAGGACTGGGAGGGGTCTGTTGACCCTCTAGCAGACCAGCTGAAGAGCCGGACTGGATAGAGGAGTTGGGAGAGGCCAGTGGTCTGGATACCTCCCCAGACCTTGGTATGCTTTCTTTCCCTTCCGGGGCCACAGAGGAGGGAGCCTCCTATGCTATGGTGTTGCATGGGTCGGCTTAGGCCTTGGGCCTTGAGCTTCCTACGGTGGCAGTCAGGATTAACCTCCTGACTGAGGTGCTTCAGCCAGCCTCTTCGGAACCCCTGCTGCAGTTCAATGAGGCCTTCACAGACATCCTACTGGGTACTTGGTCCAAGCCCAGCACAGGGGCCCCTGTGGATAGATTGTTTGCCCGACGCCACCGCCCGGCCCCGGGCGACCCAATCTTCCTCTCCCAACACCCTACCCCCGGGAGCTGGGTGGCCCAAGCCTCAACATCTAAAGGTGCGCTCCCTACTGCTCGGGAATCCTAGAAGCTGGGCCATTTTGGGAAGATGATGTTCTCTTCCGCCAGCTTAGGACTGCAGTCGGTGAACACCGCATGTCTCTTGGGCCGGTACACCCACTCTGTGTGCTGCCACAGTGCCCTGAGGAGGCCCGGGCCCTACTCCTCCGTGCGGTCGCAGATGATAGAGATGCAGCAAAGTTCGCCGTTCGATGTGGGCTGGACAACGCCGACTCGTTGGGTAGAACAATTTTTACGTTAGTAGTCTTGAGACACTATGCCTGGCTGAGGTCCACTGGCTTCACCGGGGCTGTCCAGTCAACCCTTTTGGACATGCTCTTTGTTGGCCGTTGTCTGTTTGGTGACGAGGCAGACAATGCGCTCGAGCTGTTCAAGGACTCTAGAGCTACGGCAAGATCCTTGGGTCTTGCTGTCACTAAGCGCCCCATTCAGTCTGCCTTTCGTGGTTACGAAAGGGGTGGCCCCCCACTTTCCTCCCAGGGCCACAAGCCTGCACATGCTACCCAGCTTCTGCACGGCTGGGGACGTGGGACCCAGCACTGTGGGACTGGGGGCAGTAGGCGGGCCAGTCCTCCAGTGCCCACTCTGCAGCAGCCTCAAAACTTTCCTAGTCCGACATTTCAGGAACACCAGTTGCCGCTGGGCGGCAGGATCCACAATCAGCTCCCCCACTGGCACAACATCACGTCCGACAGGTGGGTTTTGCAGACAGTCCGAAGGGGCTCCTCCTTCCCCTTCGAGACTACCTCTCCCTCCATGCCACCAACACTCCATTGCATGTCGGATGATCACCTGGCCCTTCTCCGTCAGGAAGTTACGGCTCGCTTGGCCAAGGGAGCTATTGAGCGAGTACCTGTGCCAGAAGTAGGTTGTGGTTTCTACTCCCACTACTTTTTGGTACCCAAGAAGGACAAAGGACTGCGTCCTATCTTAGACCTCAGGGCCGTCGGCTGCTTCCTCCGGATGGAGAAGTTCAAAATGGTAACCTTGGCTCAGGTCTTGTCTGCCCTCAACCCTGGAGACTGGATGGTAGCGTTGGACTTGCAGGGCGCTTATTCTCAAATCCCCGTTCTGCCAGCCCACAGGCATTAACTACGGTTCAGGGTAGGCCACGAGCATTTTCAGTTTACCTTGCTCCCCTTTCGCCTTACCAGTGCCCCACAGGTGTTGACAAAGGTTATGGCGTTGGTTGCAGCTCATCTGCGCAGTTCTCCCCTATCTCGACGACTGGCTGTTGAAGGCGAGCTTGCCCCAGGCGGTTGTCTCCCACCTCCAGACTACGGCGGACCTCCTGCATTCGCTCGGATTCACTATCAACGTGCCAAAGTCAAACCTGATTCCCTCTCAGAAGCTTCTATTCATCAGAGCGGTCTGGACACAGCGCAGTTTCGGGACTATCCTCCCGAGCAGCGAGTCCGGGATATTCAGTCTATGATACCGATGTTTCAGCCTCTGTCCCGGATTTCGGTGAAAATGACCCTGAGGCTGCTGGGCCTCATGGCCTCCTGCATCCTGCTGGTGGATCACGCCAGGTGGCATATGCAGGCTCTGCAGTGGCACCTGAAGTATCAGTGGGCGCAGCATCAGGGTAATCGTTTCGATTGCGTCCAGATTTCGGAGGGCATTGCACACCAATTGCAATTGTGGCTAACAAACCAGGATTGGGTCAATGGTAGATCCCTCTCCCTTCCCCAACCACAGCTCCCAGTGGTGATTCACTCCTGGGATGGGGCGGCCACATGGGGGAGGCGGAAATCATAGGCCTCTGGTCTCCGGCGTAGTGCGGGCTCCACACCAATCTTCTGGCACTCCGGGCGATTCGTCTTGCACTGAAGGCATTCCTTCCTTCTGTCGGAGGAAGGGTAGTGGAGGTGTTCACGGACAACCCCACTGCCATGTGGTACTGCAAAAAACAGGGCGGGTGGGGTCGTGGACTCTTTGACAGTAGGCTCTTCGCCTCTTGACGCGGCTGGAACATCAGGGCATGTGCCTGGTGGTTCAACACCTAGCAGGTACTCTGAACGCCAAGAAGACGAACTCAGCCGCAGGAGCATTATGGATCACAAATGGAGTCTTCACTCAGAGGTGGTGAAAGGTCCCTTTCAGCAGTGGGGAGAGGCTTGGTTAGATCTGTTCGCCACCAAAGAGAACGCGCAATGTCAGCAGTTCTGCCTGTTGGAATTTTCAAGGCGGCAATTGTTCGGCGGTGCTTTTCGTTGCCAGTGGAATTGCTGTCTTCTTTATGCCTTTCCGGCTATAGCACTTATGCCCCGAGTGCTGAAGAAGATCTAGCGCAACCGGGCCCAAGTAATTCTGGACTGGGCACGAAGAGTCTGGTATCCCGAGCTCTTGAACATGGCCATCGATCCTCCGATCAGACTGTCTCTTAATGAGGATCTTCTGTCGCAGCAGCAGGGGATGGTCCTCCACCCGAACCTGTCCAGCCTCCACCTCCTTGCGTGGAGATTGAGCGGCGACAGTTGAGAGCTTTCGACCATCCTCCCGAAGACTGTAATGTAATCTTGGCAGCCAGGCGTCCCTCCACTAATTCGTTATACGCCTGTAGATGGAACAAATTTGTGGCGTGGTGCGCAACAAAGGCTGTTGATCCCCTCTGTGCCCCTCTTTCAGAGGTTCTGCTCTTCATTCTTTCTTTGGCCCAGCAGGGCTCTGCTCTGGCCACTGTTAAGTGCTATCTTTCAGCCATTTTGGTCTTTCTTCTCCTTCCTGATCAGCCTTCTCTTTTCAAGTCCCCTATTGTAAATAGGTTTCTTATGGGCATTATTCACCTCTTTTCTCCTATTCCTTTCGTAATGCCTGTGAGAAGTTGGCCTGATATATGATGTCACTAGTTCTAGTGTACACCTTGTATCAGTCCAAACAACCCTTATGGTGATTGGTTGTAAAGTCAACCTTATAGACCAGCTATCCTAGTGGTAGCATGGACAAGAGCAGTCTTAGGCTAAACTCTGTATGGCATGTGAAGCCAGCTGTTATACCATTACAATCCCTTGAATACCAAATGAAAGGACACCACACCAGGAATATATAAAATTAGAATGTATTTATTCTAACATATACCCTCAGCACTCTTTATGAGTTCAGAGGTCTAAGTACAAACAATCTCTTAAGTAGCATACGTTAAGTTACACAGGAAAATACAGTTAGGCCCAGGGCCCACGCAAACCATATACTAAGAAAGTGGTATAAGTACCACGTCACGAACAGGGAGTAGGCCTAGGGCCTAGGGAATCGCTGGGGCAACACTACCCTACCAATAGGTAGGAAGTGGGAGGCCCACGGGAAGCGTGTGCAGTGTGGAAACACACACGCGGGTAACATTAAAGTCAATGGGAATGTAACAGAAATAGGAAGAATAAGGACACTTCCGAAGTAACTAGGAGGAAGCAACTAAAGACTTAGACACTTGGATAGTCAATATCCACTGGAGCACCGGAGTACTCGCGTTACCTCACCCACAGGAGACGGGTGCATAGGTGTGAAGATGTGTCGGGTGTCGTCGCTGGATCCTATGGATGCCTGAAGAACAGATGCTAGCAGGCGGCCAGGAGGAAGATGTCCGGTGGATCCAAGGATGGATCTTGAAGGAAGAACACCTGCAAGCAGAGGGGACAAAGTCTGGGTCACTAGCCAGTGACCGTGTGGAACCAAGAAGGAACCAGGCGATGTTGTGCAGAACACAGGTGATGTCTTGAAGCTTGTCTCTGCAGCTGCGTGGACCAGGAGGCATCGAGGACGACCAGAACCAGGGTATGAGCTGTCCCACGAAGGATCTTGCTGCTGGTGGAGTCGACGTCCCGATTGGAGTTAACAAGCCGTGGCAAAGGCAACCCACGCGGAATGGGAAATTCGCTTCAGGTGCAGACCAGGAAGGTCTGAGGTGCTTCTCTTTCACAGGGAAGCAAGGGCCAGTCTGGAGGGGCCAAACCAGCAGTGAAAAGTCAAGAGTTCGTCGTCACTGAGGCTACTAACCAACGGGCAAGCAACCGGACAGACGCGTTGAGCAGAACAATGCAGAAGGGCCCCACGCAGAACTCGTGGAGTGTGGAGGGCTGATCTTCGGTGCAGATGGTGTTCGGGGTTGGGTCTTCTCAATCCCCACAGCACAACTTCGAGGATGCCTCAGAAGCTGCGCTTGAAGCTACTCGACAATTTTCCCAGGTAGCCGCTCCCACGTCTCTCGTCGCCTCCACGGATCTCAGCTTGGCTGTGGATGTGGATCAGGGTCAGAGAAGTCTGGAGGTCAAGGTGCTGGTCGGGCTCTACACTCAGTTCCTCGTAGAACTTGGGCAAAGCAAACGGCAGGTCGCTTGATGGTGCCTGTTTGCACTGGGTGGCCACTCCTTGGCCACAAGGGAGATTCTTCAGTCTTCTTGTCGTCGAATGTCGAAGGTCCAGAGTTTCGTGTCTAGTTTCAGTTCAGGATAATCCAAAGTCCTAGGGACTCAGCTCCCACTCTTATACTAATCTGGGGGTCTGGGTTACCTGCTAGGTTCCTCCTATGGGTGGGACCAGGGAGGGGGGTGGTTACACCCCCTTCCCTTTGTCCAGTTTCGCGCCAGGACTGGGGCTGGAGTGCCCCAGCATCGGTTTGAACCGGACTATGCATGGGACACCTTGTGTGCCCCAGGCAGTGACTCGTTTCATTCATCCCTCCCTGCCCCAATGCACTAAGCCCTGTCTAGGGTGGTGTTAGCACCTCCCAAGGCAGGAAACCTATTGTCCAGGCCTCCCTTGCTGGAAGGACTCCCAGCAGCAGGAGGTCAGACTTGTGTCCGTGGCAGCAGCATCCATTTTGTGATGCTATGCTGGGGCTCTGGTTAACTTTAACCGGGTAGTAGGACTTTAACATGTCTTCTCCCTCTAGAAGGAGGGAATACTAGCCTCATCGCCAGAAATGGTGTGGGGGGTAGTATTCCAAAGGGTTAGACACCTTACACGACATGTTTTGATAAAGCCAAACCATAGTTACCATAACCGCGAGGATTACAAGGCACTTTAAGAGTATATGGTAGGTGATATCATAGAACAACTATAAGGACATGGTTCCGAAAGCTGCAGACAGGCTCAGCTCATGCTAGAGCACCATCTCACATGTTACCAATCACTCTGCCTCCAGGATTGTTAAGGCCTACCATAGGAGTGACTGAAAGGTTACCCATGTGTCTATATATAAGGTAGGTATAGGAATACTATACCTAAGCAAGGGGTGATTACACGACCTTGCCCCAGCTGAGTGAGCAGCCAGTTGTGTCATGATGGGAGGCCAGCCAGGGGTGGCATAATACATGCTGCAGCCCCTGGTAGGCCTAGGGTACACCCATGCCCTGGGTACCTAAGGTACACTGTACAGGGCCCTATAAGGTGATCCTTACCAATTGGGTTATGTACCAAAAGTACATAGTATGAATTTAGAGAGAGAACAGCTGGGCTGTGGGTCTGATTAGCAGGCCCACAGCCACATCTAAGTCGAAAACCAGTGAAGCAAAAAGTGGGGGTGACCATAGGAAGCAGACCCTTCTCTCCTACAATGCCCCAGTGGGACTTGAATCTAGTCGTAACTAACCTCATGTGTGCTCCTTTCGGGGCAACTACATAATTGTCCTCTCAGACTCTTGACTTTAAAGACTGCTTTTCTGGTTGCCATTGTAGGAGGGTAGGGTCTGCTTTCTATGTTCACCCCCACTTTTTCCTTTTGCTTTACTGGTTTTCGACTTAGATGTGGCTGTGGGCCTGCTAATCAGACCCACAGCCCTGCTGTTCTCTCTCTAAATTGATACTATGTACTTTAGGTGCATAACCCATTTGGATAGGATCACCTTATTGGCCCCTCTACAGTGTACCTTAGGTACCCAGGGCATAGGTGTATCCTAGGCCTACCAGGGGCTGCAGCATGTATTATGCCACCCCTGGCCTGGCCTTCCATTGTGACACAACTGGCTGATCACTCAGCTGGGGCAAGGTTGTGTAAGCACTCCTTGCTTGGGTGTAGTATTCCTATACCCATCTTATATATAGACACATGTGTACCTATCAGCCACTCCTATGGCAGGCCTTAACAATCCTGGAGGCAGAGTGCTTGGTAACATGTGAGATGGTGCTCTAGCATGAGCTGAGCCCGTCTGCAGCTTTCGGAACCATGTCCTTATAGCTGTTCTATGATATAGCCTACCATATACTCTTAAAGTGCCTTATAATCTTAAACGGTTATGGTAACTATGGTTTGGCTTTATCAAAACATGTCGTGTAAGGTGTCTAACACTTTGGAATAATACCCCCATCCCATTTCTGGGGATGAGGATATTATCCCTCCCTTCTAGAGGGAGAAGACATGTTGTAACATACTTACCCGGTTAAAGTTAACCAGAGCCCCAGCATCACAAAATGGATGCTGCTGCCACGACACAAGTCTGACCTCCTGCTGCTGGGAGTGATCCCGGCAAGGGAGGCTTGGACAATAGGTTTCCTGCCTTGGGAGGTGCGAGCACCACCCCAGACAGGCCTTAGTGTATTGGGGCAGGGAGGGATGAATGAAACGAGACACTGCCTGGGGCACACAAGGTGTCCCATGCATAGTCCAGTTCAAACCGGTGCTGGGGCACACCAGCCCCAGTCCTGGCGCGAAACTGGACAAAGGGAAGGGGGTGTAACCACCCCCCTCCCAGGTCCCACCCATAAGGCGTGACCTAGCAGGCAGCCCAGCCCCCCAGAGTGGTAGCTGGGCCCCAGGAGATTAGATTATCCTGAACCTGCAACTTGAACAGAAACTCTGGACCTTCGACGAAAGAATAAGACTGAAGAATCTCCCTTGTGGCCAAGGAGTGGCTACCCTGTGCAAACAGGCTCCATCAAGAGACTACCCTTTGCTTTGCTGAAGTTCTACGAGGGACCGACTGCAGAGCCCGACCAGAGCCTTGACTTCCAGACTTCTCCGACCCTGATCCACATCCACAGCCGAGCTGAGATCCGTGGAGGCGACGAGAGACGTGGGACCGGCTACCTGGGAAAAGTGGCGAGTATCTTCCAGCGCAGCTTCTGAGGTACCCTCGAAGTTGTGTACCGGGGATTGAGAAGCCCCAACCCCAAGCACCATCTGCACCGAAGATCAGCCCCCCACACTCCACGAGTCCTGCATGGGGCCCTTCTGCATTTTCCTGCTTGCCGCGTCTGTCTGGTTGCTTTCCCGTTGGCTAGCGGCCTTTGTGACGACACACCTGTAAATCTTCACTGCTGGTTTGGCTCCTCCAGACTGGCTCCCGCTCCTCTGCAAAAGAGAAGCAACCCAGACCTTCCTGGTCTGCATCAGAAGCAAGTCCTCCATTCTTCGTGGGTTCCGCTTGCCAAGGCTTGGTGAGTCCTAGTCCAACTTTGACGGCGCCGACAGCAAGAGGCTTCGTGGGACAGCTCGCCTCCTGGTCCTGGTCGTCCTCGACGTCTCCTGGTACCCGTGGCTGCTGCGACAAGCTTCACCCTTCGCCTGAAATCTTCACGACATCGCCTGGTTCCTTCCTGGTTCCACGTGGTCACTGGCTAGTGACCTTGACTCTGTCCCTTCTGCTTGCAGGTACCCTTCCTTCTTGATCCCGGCCTTGGGATCCACCGGACACTCTGCACTGACTGCCTGTCAGCAACTTTCCTTCAGGCATCCATAGAAGTCCACGACGAAACCCGACGCAAGTTCACACCTATGCACCCGCAGCCTGTGGGCTAGGTAACTTGGGTACTTCGGTGCTCACAAGGGTAGTGACTATCCTAGGGTCTAGTTTCCGAGTCTTGACTCTCTAGTTGCTTCAGAAGTGTCCTTAAACTGCTTATTTCAAAACTGTACTATTTCTATCGATTATACGCATTACGCGTGAGTGTTTCCACTCTGCACCTGAATCCCGTGGGCCTCCCACTTCCTAACTGTTGGTAGTGCAGTGTAGCCCCAGTGATTCCCTAGGCCTAGGCCTATTCTTTTTCCGTGACAGTGGTCCTTATACCACTTCTTTAGTATATGGTTTGCTTGGCCCCTAGGGCCTAACTGTATTACTTACCTGTGTGACTTAAAGTATGCTTAAATAAGACTGTGTTGTTTTTACCTCGAATCTCATAAAGAGTGCTGAGGGTTTGACTAGAATAAATACACTTTATTTTATATATATATCTGTTGTGGTGTCCTTTCATTTGGTATTCAGGGGATTATATATGGTATCACAGCTGGCTTCACATGCCATTCACAGTTTAGCCTAAGACTGCTCTTGTCCATGCTACCACTAGGATAGCTGGTCTATAAGGTTGACTTTACAACCAATCACCATAAGGGTTGTTTGGACTGATATAAGGTGTACACTAGAACTAGTGACATCATACATCAGGCCAACTTCTCACAGCCATCATCTCTACTCTCGGGGTGAGTGAGCATCTGAAAGAAACACATTAGTTAGATTCCTCACCTTAGAATATCCCCAGGCGTCAGACTGGATCCGAAAGATTTTTCGTCAGCAATACCCCTTGCGCGTCGCTAGGCGTCGTCTGCGGCTCCGCGTCCGTCGTCTGCGTCGTGCGCCGGAATGACGTCGTCGGAGTACTTAGACGCCGCCCTCGCGCGCTGACGTCAGTTCTTCTTTTTTCCGCGCCAGTAAGCGCAGATCCGGGAGAGCTACCCCTTTTAGTCTTTTTTGACTACGTTTTTTGACCCTTTTTGATCTTGTCTCGACTCCGGTGCCGGTAGGATGCCTGGTTTTAAAGCCTGTGCTGACTGCAACCGCTTGATGTCGGTTACGGACCATCACCGCCGGTGCCTTTACTGCTTGGGCCTCGACCACGACGCGGCGTCGTGTTCGGACTGCAAGGCCCTGACGTCGAAGGCTAGACGGGAGCAGTCCCGTAAGCTTCTCGAGCTTCGCCACTCGGCTCCGCGCCCCTCTCTATCCCGGTCCAGGAGGAGGTCCAAGGATCGGTCGCGGAGCCGCAGCCGACGTCCTCATCGATCGTCTGGCTCCAAGTCTTCGGGTAAGTCGAAGCACTCCAAGAAGTCCAAGAGGCGACACCGCTCTTCGGACTCCCCTCGCCGGTCGCGCGACTCGGCCGAGGGTCAGGGTGGTTCCACCCCCGTGGCTCCAGCGGCGCCACAGGCGCCGCGCAAGTCCCCATACCCGCCGGTCCCTGGGACTGACGCGACGCCGGCGGAAGTCAGTGCCTTCCTCTCGGCCATGAGGAACCTGGCTCCGCCGTCGACGCCCGCTGGCGCGCCTTTGGGCCCCGCGGACCCGACTGGGCAACCTTGCCTACCGGCGGCTCCGGCCTCGACGCCGCAAGTGCCCGAGGGACCCGTTCCCGAGTCCCCGCCGACGCCGGTCGGCCTCGTCACGCCTCCTCCGCCGGCGTCGACACCGGTACCACCTCCGACGCCGGCTCCCCTCGGCGTCGAGCCCCAGTTCAGCCCGGCGCCGTTACGGCGCCGATGGACGCCGCGTTCGGCGCCGCTGGAGACACATTATGTCTATCGCCCGGCACCGATCCTTCCTCCTGCATACCAGGAATCGGATGACGGGGGCGAATGGGAGGGATCCGAGGATCCTATGGCCGTTCAGGCTCAGCTGTCACAGGACTGGGCAGATGAACTGGGGGAGGCCAGTGGTCTGGATACCTCTCCAGGCACTGGATTCATCTCTCCTCCGACTGTGGCTTCGGAGGAGGGGGCTGCTTTCTCTGTGGTGCTGCGCAAGGCGGCCGCAGCCCTTGGGCTCGAGCTACCTGCCGTGGCTGTGAGGACTAAAGTCCTCACTGAGGTGCTTCAGTCTGCAGCAAGCTCCACTGGGCCTCTGCTGCAATTCAATGAGGCCCTCATTGACGTTCTGCAGGGCACCTGGTCCAAGCCCTCCACAGTTCCTCCTGTGGACAGGAACGTCGCCAGGCGCCACCGCCCCGCTCCGGGCAACCCCAGTTTTCTGTCCCAACACCCTACCCCCGAGAGCCTGGTTATCCAGGCCTCTACCTCCCAATCCTCCTTCCCGACCGCTCCGCCGGACCGGGATTCCAAGAGACTGGAACAGTTTGGCAAAAAGCTGTTCTCCTCCCTTAGTTTGGGCCTGCGGTCCTTGAACACCGCCTGTCTCTTGGACCATTATTCCCACTCTCTGTGGGATACGGTGGAGGACGTGCTGCCCCTGTGTCCGGAGGAGGTCCAGACACGACTTACCCAGGCTCTGGCCGATGGGAGGGATGCAGCACGACATGCTATCCGATGTGGGCTTGACACTACGGGCTCGCTGGGTAGGGCGATTTCTACCACGGTGGCGCTTAGACGTCACGCCTGGCTGCGGTCCACGTCCTTTTCGGGTGATGTCCAGAGCACTCTCATGGACATGCCCTTTGATGGCACTCGCCTTTTTGGCGAGAAAGCGGACAGTGCGCTGAATCGCTTTAAGGACTCCCGGGCTACGGCCAAGTCCTTGGGCCTCTCGGCCCCGCGGTCGCAAACTTCCGCCTTTCGCCCCTTTCGTGGCCAAGGAAGGGGTGCCTCCTCACGTACGCCTAGCCACCAGCCGCAGAACCAACCTGCGCGCGGTCGCGGGCGTGGTTTCCGCCGAGGCGGTTCTGGAGGTCGACGCGGTCAGCCCACATCCACCCCGGCAGCATCCGCCTCAAAGCCTTCCTAGTCTGAGCTTTCAGGCCCATTCCACGCCAGTGGGCGGCAGAGTTCGCCATCACCTGCTCCACTGGCGGTCCATCACATCGGACAGGTGGGTGCTGCAAATCGTCCGAAGGGGCTACTCCCTCCCCTTCGAGACGACCCCTCCGGCCATGCCACCGCAGCACCACCGTATCTCGGGGGATCATTTGAATCTTCTCCACGAGGAAGTTTCGGCCCTCTTGGCCAAGGGGGCCGTCGAGCGCGTTCTGAGCCCAGAAGTAGGCCGTGGTTGTTATTCCCTCTACTTTCTGGTTCCCAAGAAGGGCAAAGGGGGCCTACGCCCTATCTTGGACCTCCGGAACGTCAATGCCTTCCTCCGGAAGGAAAGGTTCAAGATGTTAACTTTGGCTCAGGTTCTAGCTGCCCTAGACCCGGGAGACTGGATGGTAGCGTTGGACTTGCAGGACGCATATTTCCACATCCCCGTCCTGCCGGCCCACCGGCGTTACCTGCGGTTCACGGTGGGTCAAGAGCACTTTCAGTTTACCGTGCTCCCCTTCGGCCTTACCAGTGCCCCTCGAGTGTTCACGAAAGTGATGGCGGTGGTCGCAGCTCATCTGCGCAGATCAGGGGTTCCAGTCTTCCCCTATCTCGACGACTGGTTGTTGAAGGCGGGCTCGCCCCAGGCAGTCGTCTCCCACCTCCAGACTACGGCGGATCTCCTAAATTTGCTGGGATTTTCCATCAACGTGCCGAAGTCACACCTGAGTCCCTCTCAGAAGCTCCTCTTCATCGGAGCGGTTCTCGATTCGGCGCAGTTCCGGGTCTATCCGCTGGAACAGCGGGTCCGGGATATTCAGGCCCTGATTCCCATCTTTCGGCCTCTATCCTGGGTTTCGGTCAGGCTAGTGTTGCGGCTTCTGGGGCTGATGGCCTCCTGCATCCTACTAGTGCATCACGCCAGGCGGCGCATGCGGGCTCTGCAGTGGGACCTGAAGTTTCAGTGGGCCCAGCATCACGGCAACCTGTCCGACCATGTCTTGATCTCGGAGGGCACTGCACAGCAGTTGCAGTGGTGGCTCACAGACCGCGATTGGGTCATGGGCAAGAGCCTCTCCCTTCCCCAACCGGAGCATGTCGTAGTGACGGATGCGTCCCTCCTGGGATGGGGTGGCCATATGGGAGAGGCGGAGATCAGAGGCCTCTGGTCTCCGGCGGAGTCTCGTCTCCACATCAACCTGTTGGAGTTGAGAGCGATCCGACTTGCACTGAAAGCCTTCCTTCCCTCGGTCAGGGGAAGTGTCGTACAGGTGTTAACGGACAACACCACTGCCATGTGGTATTGCAACAAACAGGGCGGGGTGGAGTCGTGGACCCTTTGTCAGGAGGCTCTGCGCCTCTGGACATGGCTGCAACACCAGGGCGTCACCCTAGTGGTTCAACATCTGGCGGGCTCTCTGAACGCCAGAGCAGACGAACTCAGCCGCCGGTGCATGATGGATCACGAATGGGCCCAAGTCATCTTGGTGGCTCCGGATTGGGCACGAAGGTACTGGTATCCCGAGCTACTCAGTATGTTGACCGATCCTCCGATACGTCTGCCCCTTCGGGAGGATCTTCTGTCGCAGCAGCAGGGGGCGGTCCTACACCCGAACCTGTCCAGCCTCCACCTCCATGCGTGGAGATTGAGCGGCGGCAGTGGATGCCATTTGACTTGCCTCCTGAAGTCTGTGATATCATTCTGGCAGCCAGGTGTCCCTCCACAAAGACGGTATACGCCTGCCGGTGGAAGAAATTCGTGGCATGGTGCACAGCAAAGGCTGTGGATCCCCTTTCCGCCCCTCTTTCTGAGGTTCTCCTCTTTCTTCTTTCTTTGGCCCGGCAGGGCTCTGCCCTGGGCACCTTGAAAGGTTAGCTTGCTGCCATCTCTGCCTTCTTGCGGCTTCCTGATCAGCCTTCTCTTTTCAAGTCCCCTGTAGTTACACGCTTTCTAAAAGGCATTACTCACACGTTCCCTCCTGTCCCTTTTGTAATGCCTCAGTGGGACTTCAATCTTGTTCTCACATTTCTAATGTGCGCTCCCTTTGAGCCTCTTCATAATTGTCCTCTTCGTCTGCTGACGCTTAAGACTGCTTTTCTGGTAGCCATCACCTCGGCTAGACGGGTGAGTGAGCTCCAGGCTTTATCATCAAAGCCTCCTTTTCTCTCTGTTCATCCGGACAAGGTTGTCCTTCGGCCTCGTCCCTCCTTTCTTCCGAAAGTGGTGACCCCCTTTCATCTTGGGCAGTCTGTCACCTTGCCCACCTTCTTTCCGCCTCCGCATCCTTCCAAAGAGGAAGAGAGGCTCCACCGTCTGGACCCAAAACGTGCGCTCTCCTTTTATCTGGACCGCACAAAGCAGTTCCGGGTGGGCGACCAACTTTTCGTTGGATACGTGGGTGCTAAGAAGGGGAAAGCTGTGCACAAACGGACCATCTCTCGGTGGGTCGTTTTGTGCATCAAAATTTGTTACTCCTTGGCAAAAAAGGACCCTCCTGTTGGGCTGCGCGCCCATTCTACTCGGGTCACGGCGGCTACTACTGCTTTGGGACGGGGTGTCCATTTGCAGGACATCTGTCAGGCGGCAACGTGGGCTTCGCTACACACGTTTGCCAGGCATTATTGCCTTGACAGCCACGTCCGGAGGGATGGCTTCTTTGGCCGTTCTGTCCTCCAGGACTTTCTGGTGTGATCTTGGTTCGCAGACCCACCATCGGGGATGGTATTGCTTGGGTATCTATTCTAAGGTGAGGAATCTAACTAACGTGTTTCTTTCAGATGAACATGTTACTTACCTTCGGTAACGATGTATCTGTAAGAAACATTAGTTAGATTCCTCACCGACCCACCCATCCTCCCCGTTCTGCGAACTGACATCTAGGGTTAAGCTTATCCTTTTCAGGCCCCTAAATTCTATTTTTGGCACCAGTGTCGGTCTTTGCATGGCTCTGCGTTCCTGGCGCGGAAAGCTATGTACAAGAACTGACGTCAGCGCGCGAGGGCGGCGTCTAAGTACTCCGACGTCATTCCGGCGCACGACGACGGACGCGGAGCCGCAGACGACGCCTAGCGACGTGCAAGGGGTATTGCTGACGAAAAATCTTCCGGATCCAGTCTGACGCCTGGGGATATTCTAAGGTGAGGAATCTAACTAATGTTTCTTACAGATACATCGTTACCGAAGGTAAGTAACTTGTTCTTCAGGCTCTATCTTCTGAACCTCCTTTCCTTGCTGTCCATCCGGACAAGGTTGTTCTTCGAACTAGACCTTCTATTCTTCCCAAAGTGGTTACCCCTTTCCACATAGGACAGACCATCACTTTGCCCACCTTCTTCCCGCCCCGCATCCTTCCAAGGAGGAGTAGAAACTCCACCATCTGGATCCAAAATGTGTTTTATCATTTTATCTGGATCGCACAAAACAATCCCATGTGGACGATCAAATCTTTGTTGGCTATGTGGGCGCTAAGAACGGTCGGGACGTCCTTTGCATTAAAATCTGTTATTCCTTGGCTAAAAAGGAGCCTCCTATAGGACTACGTGCCCATTCCACCAGGGCGATGACATCCACTACTGCTTTGGGACATGGAGTCCCCCTCAGTAACATTTGCCAGGCAGCCACATGGGCATCACTGCACACGTTTACTAAACATGACTGCCTGGCTAGTCAAGTTTTGCGAGACAGCTTCTGTGGCCGCTCAGTTCTCCAGGACTTTCTGGTGTGAACTTGGTTCGCAGACCCACCTCCTGGGTTGGTATTGCTGGGGTATCTATTGTAAGGTAAGGAATCTATAACTAATAGTCTCTTTCAGATGAACAAGGTAGTTACCTTCGGTAACGTAATATCTGTAAGAGACATATATTAGTCATAGATTCCTTACTGCCACACCAATCGTCCCCGTTCTGCGAACGGACTAGTAGAGTGAGGGACTTCCTTTCAGGGCCCTAGTTATGTGCACCATTGGTCAGTGTCTTGCATGGTTTTGCGCTTCTGGTGTGGAATGTTGTGTAAAAAACTGACGTCAGCACACAGAGGCGGCATCTAAGTAGACACCGCAATGTCATTCTGGCGACCACAAGGCCAACGACGGGCGCGGAGTCGACCAACACCACCTACCGACATGCAGGGGTACTGCTAAAGAAGTTTTTTCCGGATCCAGTCTGACGCCTGGGGGTAATTCTAAGGTAAGGAATCTATAACTAATTTATGTCTCTTACAGATGAACAAGTTACTTACCTTTGGTAACGATGTATCTGTAAGAAACATTAGTTAGTTAGATTCCTCACCTTAGAATATCCCCAGGCATCAGGCTGGATCCGGAAAGATTTTTCGTCAGCAATACCCCTTGCGCGTCGCTAGGCGTCGTCTGCGGCTCCGCGTCTATCGTCGGCGTCGTGCACCGGAATGACGTCGTCGGAGTACTTAGACGCTGCCCTCGCGCGCTGACGTCAGTTCTTGTACATAGCTTTCCTTGCCAGGAACGCAGAGCCATGCAAGAGACCGACACTGGTGCCAACAAAGTCTAGGGCCCTGAAAAGGATAACCTTAACCCTAGATGTCGGTTCGCAGAACGGGGAGGATGGGTGAGTCGGTGGGGAATCTAACTGTTTCTTACAGATACATCGTTACCGAAGGTAAGTAACTTGTTCATCTGAAAGAAACACGTTGGTTAGATTCCTCACCTTAGAATAGATATCCCAGCAATTCCAACCCCGATGGTGGGTCTGCGAACCAAGATCACACCAGAAAGTCCTGGAGAACAGAACGGCCAAAGAAGCCGTCTCTCCGGACTTGGCTGTCCAGGCAATAATGCTTGGCAAACGTGTGCAGCGAGGCCCACGTTGCTGCCTGACAAATGTCCTGCAAGGGGACTCCCCGACCCAGGGCAGTCGTCGCCGCCGTGGCCCGAGTGGAATGGGCCCTCAGCCGAACGGGAGGTTCCTTTTTAGCTAAGGAGTAACAAGCTTTGATGCACAAAACGACTCACCGAAAGATGGTCCGCTTGTGCACCGCCCGCCCCTTCTTAGCGCCCACGTAGCCTACGAAGAGTTGGTCATCCACCCGGAACTGTTTTGTGCGGTCCAGATAGAAGGAGAGCGCACGTTTTGGGTCCAGACGGTGGAGCCGCTCTTCCTCTTTCGAGGGATGCGAGGCGGAAAGAAGGTGGGCAGCGTAACAGACTGCCCGATGTGAAAGGCAGTCACAACATTAGGAAGGAAGGAGGGGCGAGTGCGGAGCACAACCTTGTCCGGATGAATAGAAAGGGAAGGAGGCTTAGAAGAGAGAGCCTGGAGCTCACTCACCCTTCTAGCAGAGGTGATGGCTACCAGGAAAGCAGTCTTAAGCGTCAAGAGACGAAGAGGACAATTATGAAGTGGCTCAAAGGGAGCGCACATCAGATATGTCAAAACAAGATTCAAAACCCACTGAGGCATTCCGAAAGGGACAGGAGGAAACATGTGAGTAATGCCCTTAAGGAATCGAGAAACCACAGTGGATTTGAAGAGAGAAGGCTGATTAGGAAGCCGAAGGAAGGCAGAGATAGCAGAAAGATAACCTTTAAGAGTGCCCAGAGCAGAGCCCTGCTGGGCCAAAGAAAGAAGGAAGAGGAGAACCTCAGAAAGAGGGGTGGAAAGGGGATCCACAGCCTTTGCTGTGCACCATGCCACAAATTTGTTCCACCTATATGCGTATACCGTTTTAGTGGAGGGACGCCTGGCTGCCAGAATCACATCGCAGACTTCAGGAGGCAAGTCATATGGCATCAACTGTCGCCGCTGAATCTCCACGCATGAAGGTGGAGACTGGACAGGTTTGGGTGGAGGACTGTCCCCTGCTGCTGCGACAGAAGGTCCTCCTGAAGAGGCAGTCGTATCGGGGGATCGATTGACAGACTGAGTAGCTCGGGATACGAGTACCTTCGTGCCCAATCCGGAGCCACCAAGATGACTTGGGCCCGGTCGCGCCTGATCTTCTTCAGCACTCTGGGCAGAAGTGGTATAGGCGGAAAGGCGTACAACAGACCGCAACTCTACTCGCGACGAAAAGCGTCACCGAGCGAGTGCCGCCTTGGAAACTCCAACGCGCAGAACTGCTGACATTGTGCGTTCTCTTCGGTGGCGAATAGATCTAACCAAGGCTCTCCCCACTGCCGAAAGAGGCCTTGCGCCACGTCCGAGTTGAGACGTCACTCGTGATCCATCATGCACCGGCGGCTGAGTTCGTCTGCTCTGGCGTTCAGAGAGCCCGCCAGATTTTGAGCCTCCAGGGTGATGCCCTGATGTTCCAGCCATGTCCAGAGGCGCAGAGCCTCCTGACAAAGGGTCCACGACCCCACCTGACCTGTTTCTTGCAATACCACATGGCAGTGGTGTTGTCTGTGAACACCTGCACCACACTTCCCCGGACAACGGGAAGGAATGCCTTCAGTGCAAGTCGGATCACTCTCCGCTCCAAAAGGTTGATATGGAGCCGAGACTCCGCTGGAGACCAGAGTCCTCTGATCTCCGCCTCCCCCATGTGGCCCCCCCATCCCAGAAGGGACGCATCCGTCACCACTACGTGCTCCGGGTGGGGTAGGGAGAGGGATCTGCCGCTGACCCAATCGCAGTTCGTAAGCCACCACTGCAACTGCTTCGCAGTGCCCTCCGAGATCAAGACAAGTTTCAGTGGGCCCCGATGCTGGGCCCACTGAAACTTCAGGTCCCACTGCAGAGCCCGCATTCGCCACCTGGCGTAATGCACTAATAGGATGCAGGAGGCCATCAGACCCAGAAGCCGCAGCACCAACCTGACCGAAACCCGGGATGGAGGCTGAAAAATGGCAATCAGAGCCTGAATATCCCGGACCCGCTGTTCCGGCTGATAGGCCCGGAACTGCGCCGAGTCCAGAACCACTCCGATGAAGAGGAGCTTCTGGGAGGGACTCGGATGCGACTTCGGCACATTGACGGAGGACCCTAGCAAATGCAGGAGGTCGGCCGTTGTCTGGAGGTGGGAGACGACTTGCTGGGGCGGACCCGCCTACAACAGCCAGTCGTCGAGATAGGGGAAGACTGGAACCCCTAATCTGCGCAGATGAGCTGCGACCGCCGCCATCACTTTCGTGAACACCCGAGGGGCACTGGTGAGGCCGAAGGGAAGCACAGTGAACTGAAAATGCTCCTGACCCACCGTGAACCGCAGGTAACGCCGGTGGGCCGGCAGGACGGGGAGTGGAAATAAGCGTCCTGCAAGTCCAGCCCTACCATCCAGTCTCCAGGGTCTAGGGCAGCCAGAACCTGAGCTAAGGTGAGCATCTTGAACCTCTCCTTCCGGAGGAAGGCGTTGACGCACCTGAGGTCCAAGATAGGGCGTAGGCCCCCTTTGCCCTTCTTGGGAACCAGAAAGTAGTGGGAATAGCAACCATGACCTACTTCTGGACCAGGAACGCGCTCGACGGCCCCTTTGGCCAAGAGGGCCGCAACTTCCTCCCTCAGAAGATTCAAGTGACCCCCGACATACGGTGGCACTGCGGTGGCATGGCTGGAGGGGTCGTCACGAAGGGGAGGGAGTAGCCCCTTCGGACGAATTGCAGCACCCACCTGTCCGAAGTGATGGAACGCCAGTGGAGCAGGTGATGGCGAACCCTGCCGCCCACTGGCGTGGAATGGGCCTGAAAGCTCGGACTAGAAGGGCTTTGAGACGGATGCTGCTGGGGTGGATGTGGACTGACCGGCACATTGTCCCCCGGTACCGCCTCGGCGGAATCAGCGACCGCGTGCAGGTTGAGTCTGCGGCCGGTGGCTAGGCGGACATGATGGGGCGCCCCTTCTTTGGCCACGAAAGGCGGAAGTTTGCGGTCGCGGGGCAGAGAGGCCCAAGGACTTGGCCGTAGCCCGGGAGTCCTTGAAGCGCGCCAGCGCACTATCCGCCTTCTCGCCAAAAAGACGAGTGCCATCAAATGGCATATCCATGAGGTTACTCTGGACATCCCCCGAGAAAGACGTGGACCGCAGCCAGGCGTGGCGACGGTCGCCACCATGGTTGACATCGCCCTACCCAGCGAGTCCGTAGTGTCTAGTCCACATCGTATAGCATGTCGTGCTGCATCTCGCCCGTCAGCGAGAGCCTGGGCGAGCTGTGTCCGGGCCTCCTCTGGACACAGGGGCAGCACGTCCTCCACCGTATCCCACAGAGAGTGGGAATAACGGTCCAAGAGGCAAGCGGTATTCAAAGACCGCAGGCCCAAACTAAGGGAAGAGAACAGCTTCTTTCCGAACTGTTCCAGCCTCTTGGATTCCCGATCCGGAGGAGCGGACGGGAAGGAGGATTGGGAATTAGAGGCCTGGATAACCATACTCTCGGGCGTGGGGTTTTGGGACAGAAAACTGGGGTCGCCCGGGGTGGGGCGGTGGCGCCGGGCCACATTCCGATCCACAGGAGGTACTATGGAGGGCTTGGACCAGGTGCCCTGCAGAACGTCCACTAGTGCCTCATTGCAGCAGAGGCTCCCAGGAGCTTGCTGACGGTTGAAGCTCTTCAGTGAGGAGGTTAGTCCTCACGGCCACAGCAGGCAACTCCAGCCCAAGGGCGTTGGCCGCCTTGCGCAGCACCACTGAAAAAGCTGCACCTTCCTCCGAGGCCACAGTCGGAGGAGAGATGAAACCAGTGTCCGGGGAGGTGTCCAGACCACTGGCATCCCCCAGTTCGTCTGCCCAGTCCTGTGATAAATGGGCCTGCCTGCCCATAGGGTCCTCAGACCCCTCCCAGTCGCCCCCGTCATCTGATTCCTGATAAACAGGGGGAATGATCGGAGCCGGGCGGTAGATGTTCATCCATCGCCGGTCCGTCGCACCGGCGCCGGGCCCGGACCGGGGCTGAACCGGGTAACGGTGGCGTCCGGAGACAGCGCCGGAGGTGGAACCGGTGTCGGCGCCGGTGGAGGAGGCGTTGTGAGGTCGACCAGCACCGGCAGAGATCCAGGCCTGTATCCCTCGGGGACCTGCGGCGTCGGGACTGAAGTCGTCGACGGCGCCTCCTCATGGCCGAGAGGAAGGCACTGATCTCCGCCAGAGTCGCGCCAGTCCCAGGGACCGGCGGGTATGGGGTCGGACGCGGCTCCTGCGGCCCCGATGGAGCCACGGGGGTGGGACCACCCTGACCCTCGACCGAGTCGCGCGACCAGCGAGGGGAGTCCGAAGAGCGGTGTCGCCTCTTGGACTTCTTTGAGTGCTTCGACTTACCCGAAGACTTCGAGCCCGACGAGCGGTGATGGTGGCTGTGGCTCCGGGACCGGTCCTTCGACCTCCTCCTGGACCGGAACCTTGAACGGCGCGGAGCCGAGTGTCGAAGCTCGAGAAGCTTACGGGACCGCTCCCGCCTAGCCTTCGAGGTCAAGGCCTGACAGTCGATACACGATTCCGCATCGTGGTCGGGCCCCAGGCAGTAAAGGCACCGGCGATGGTCATCTGTCACCGACATCAGTCGGTGACAGGAGTCACAGGCTTTAAACCCAGGCATCCTACCGGCACCAGAGTCGAGTCGGCAGTAGACCAAAAAGAGTCAAAAAGTTTAGTCAAAAAATGACTAAGGGGTAAGCTCTTCCCGGACCGGCACTGTCTGGCGCGGAAAACAGAAGAACTGACGTCAGCGCGCGAGGGCCGCGTCTAAGTACTCCGACGTAATTCCGGCGCACGACGCCGACGACGGACGCGGAGCCGCAGACGACGCCTAGCGACGCGCAAGGGGTATTGCTGACGAAAAATCTTTCCGGATCCAGCCTGACGCCTGGGGATATTCTAAGGTGAGGAATCTAACGTGTTTCTTTCAGGTATATCGTTACGCTAAGCTTCCAGGTTGCTCATCGTTAAGTGATTCTATTATTTTATCCCTGGTCTAGTATTAGAAGTCCTCTGGGATGGCATCTTTACTAGGGGCTTTATTGTACGAGATGTCAGACGATCACCTCTGCTATTTCCTTCTTAGTTATCTCTCCTTCCGAGAGTACTCTGCTTTCCGAGTCAAGATACGATAAAATTATGTTAGCAAAAAACCTTTACTCTGTCTCGTCTCTCACTAGTTCAGAACTTTAGAGTTTAAAAACAATTTTAGGCAGCTTATGTCACTGTTTCTTGCGGTCTTCTGACCAAGTGACATGCGACAACCCTTATGCAGAGATATTGCAGGGATATCTGTTGTCACCTCCCTCTGTCTTACCTGCACTGCCAATAGGCGGCCCACCTTTTCAAACTGTTTCCAGTTGTGTGCTTTTAATCAGTAGAGCATATGCTCCATTTTCATAGTGTGTAGGTTATTGCAGTCCATATCTGATAGAGACTACTAGCCGCAGATTCCTTAGCGTAGAATTATCCCCAGGCATGAGACTGGACCCGGAAAACTTTCTTGCCCAGCGTCTCTGCGCTGGGGGGCTGAACCACGCGACTCCGCCCTGACGTCCTCCGCGTGCGTGACGTCAGCGAGGTCACATAAGCCCCACCCCGGCGCGCTGACGTCAGTTTTCTTCTTTTCCGCGTGCAATGCGGACCCGGATCATGTTCCTGGCCTATTTCAGGCCTTCTTTTCTCGTTTTTCCTTGGGAACAGTGTGCGAATGCCTTCGGGCTTCAAGACGTGCTCGTCTTCTGCACGCCAGATGTCGGCGACGGATCCTCACCCCATCAGCATGTGGTGTTTGGGGGAGCACCACGACTTCACAGATTGGCGTGCCAGCAAATGAAGCCGAAGTCACGGCGGGAGCGCCGGATGAAGCTCCTTTCAGCACGCATGTCCAGGTCGGCGGCGGCACCGCGTCCGTCCCCCAAGGACGGCTTCAAGAACCGCCGCCTCCGACATTGTCCTTCTCCCAGGCCGCAAGGGTGTTGCTCACCTGTTGGTAAGTGTCGCTGTTTGTCCCCGAGGCCCGGTCCCTGGCCTGGTGACGCTGCTCAGGCGCCGCATGGGCTGGCTAGGGGCCCCAGCCCCCCCTCGTCCTTCCACACAGGCAGCTGTCTCGTTGGAGGTCGAGTCGACGCCTTTTCGGCGCCGTTCCTTAGCCGCCCCTACCCAGCTCGGGTCTCCTGCGCCGCGCGTTGTGGCAGAGGTCGTTCCGGCATCCCCTTTGGCACCGGTCGACTTCGACCTGATGCCGGTCGTTAAGTAGTCTTCGGACGCCCCCTCTTCTCCAGAGGTTCGGCGGTTGTTGGTTTCATCTTCTCCGGAGATGGACGACCTCAGGTTCCCCATTCCTCTGTTATCCTTCCTCCTTTCCGGGCTTGGCCTTTCCTTCCTCCGGTTGGACTGGGGGACGGTCGCCTTAGCTTGCAGCCGTCGCCCACCGAGGAATTTCTTTCCCCGCCACGGGGCCCTACGGAGGCTGGTGCTGCCTTCGCTCGGGCTGATTCCACGGCGGCGGGGATCTTGCGCATGGGCGATCCAGCTGCCCATTTCCCCACGGATCATCTTCTGGAGGTCCTCCATCAGGGTTATGGGGGTCGGTATCTGCTTCTTCCCTTTTAGGCTTCGCTCCACACGTCTCTTTTGGGGGCTTGGGGGCGGCCCGCCACGGGGGAACAGGTGCCCCAGCCACTTCTACACCGCCGCCGTCCTGCGCCGCAAGACCCTGTCTGCCTTTCCCTCCACCCCTCTACCAGGGGCCCTCTTTTACAGACTGCCTTTCCCTCCCTGCCATCGGTGTTGTCTCCCCCGTCACGGGAGGCCCGCTGGTTAGATTCCTGGGGGTGTAATATCTTTCTCTCCACCAGTGCGGCTTTGCGGACTCTTAACACTCTTTGTAACTTAGCAAGGGCCACCTCTTGCTTGTGGGACTCAGCAGAGTCCCTTATGTCTTCCGCTTCTCAGGAGGGTGCCTGTGTTGATCTCCGGCACCATGTGTTGGATGGCCTGTGTTGGAGAGTAGGGTCTGCTTTCTATGTTCACCCCCACTTTTTGCTTTTGCTTTACTTGTTTTCGACTTAGATGTGGCTGTGGGCCTGCTAATCAGACCCACAGCCCTGCTGTTCTCTCTCTAAATTGATACTATGTACTTTAGGTGCATAACCCATTTGGATAGGATCACCTTATTGGCCCCTGTACAGTGTACCTTAGGTACCCAGGGCATAGGTGTATCCTAGGCCTACCAGGGGCTGCAGCATGTATTATGCCACCCCTGGCCTGGCCTTCCATTATGACACAACTGGCTGATCACTCAGCTGGGGCAAGGTCGTGTAATCACCCCTTGCTTAGGTGTAGTATTCCTATACCTATCTTATATATAGACACGTGTACCTATCAGCCACTCCTATGGCAGGCCTTAACAATCCTGGAGGCAGAGTGCTTGGTAACATGTGAGATGGTGCTCTAGCATGAGCTGAGCCTGTCTGCAGCTTTTGGAACCAAGTCCTTATAGCTGTTCTATGATATAGCCTACCATATACTCTTAAAGTGCCTTATAATCTTAAACAGTTATGGTAACTATGGTTTGGCTTTATCAAAACATGTCGTGTAAGGTGTCTAACACTTTGGAATAATACCCCCATCCCATTTCTGGGGATGAGGATATTATCCCTCCCTTCTAGAGGGAGAAGACATGTTGAAACCTACTTACCCGGTTAAAAGTTAACCAGAGCCCCCGCATCACAAAATGGATGCTGCTGCCACGACACAAGTCTGACCTCCTGCTGCTGGGAGTGATCCAGGCATGGGAGGCTTAGACAATAGGTTTCCTGCCTTGGGAGGTGCGAGCAACACCCCAGACAGGCCTTAGTGTATTGGGGCAGGGAGGGATGAAAGAAACGAGACACTGCCTGGGGCACACAAGGTGTCCCATGCATAGTCCAGTTCAAACCGATTCTGGGGCACTCCAGCCCCAGTCCTGGCGCGAAACTGGACAAAGGGAAGGGGGTGTAACCACCCCCCTCCCAGGTCCCACCCATAAGTCGTGACCTAGCAGGCAACCCAGCCCCCCAGATTAGTATAAGAGTGGTAGCTGGGCCCCAGGAGATTAGATTATCCTGAACCTGCAACTTGAACAGTGTTGGAAACGCCCACTCCCACTCCGCAGGGTGGTGGTGGACTCCCCGAACACACTGTGGTAGCTTGGCTCGAGTGGTCAGGAAACAGGCGCAGTGCTAAGCATACAATATACCCATACAAGAACCATGCGTGCATCCGTTCCAAAAACGACTCTACACCGTAAAAATTATGAAAATATTCTTTCTTTATCTTTTTCTCTTAGTTGCTGATTGGAAAAATAAATAGGTCAATCACAATATACAAGTTTCAATTAGTGCAGGTCAAATAAATATTGGCTGTTTGATGAAATAAATAGGGGTGATCATAAATAACAGGGCATAAATACAAGTGCAATATATACAGACAATTAAATACTTTGAGGCAATAAATACTGTACCAATAAATCTTGTACACCAACAAGTCCTGTGGACCTATAAATATAGTGCAGCAATAAATAGGTAAAAACTCAATAAATACAGTATCCCCAATAAATAATTAAAAGTATACCGCAACCCTCATATAATCAGATGACACTTCAATTCTTAAGGGCTGATATGGCCCAGGCACAGCTTGTAGGGTTGTGGAAGGCTTGAGGGGGGCTACTCCCTGGCTGGGACAAGGCTGAGGCCTAATCTGAGGTAGATCCAAGGCTGGTATACCAGTGCCCTGGCTTTCTCTCTCCACACAACCTCTCTAGGTTAGTCCCAGTTCACCCCAGGCACAGTCAGGTGGGTTTCAGCACCTCCCTAGCCCCTTAGAGCAGTCTCTCAGGTCTCCACAGGGCCTTAGGCGCCCTCTACTCCACTTACTGCCCTTTTTCTGATGTTCCGACGCCGCTGGAGTCGTGTCGACGCCGTGAGGCGGTTCCGGTTCGGTCTCGGCGGCCTCGGCACAATGTCAGTTCTTTGACGACGCCGGCAGGCGGTTCCGGTCCGATGTCGGTGGCCTCGGTTCGATCTCGACCTCCGATTCGACGGCGTCGGGCAGTCTCTTCACGATGTCGACTTCGGGCGGCTCCGGTCCGATGGCGCTCTCGGCTCCGATGACGTCGGCCGGCCTGGCCTCGATGTCGACTTCCGGCGACTCCGGGGTGCGATCCTCACCCCCGACCTCCGGTGCTCCTCCTCCCAGGCTCCGGGCGACTCCGGAGTGCGATCCTCACTCCCGACCTCCGGTGCTCCTCTACCTCGGTCTCCGACGACTCCGGAGGGCGGACTTCACTCCTCCGATGACGCCGCTCGCTCGACCTCGGTTCACTTCCTCCTCGACCTCTGGTATTCCTCACGACCTCCGTCGGTGCCCTCTCACGACCTCAGGCGGCTCCGGGTACGACGTCTGCTACTTCAGTCAGCGCCGCTTCTCCACCTCGGGCTCCAGGTCTTCAGGCTACTCGACGCCGGACTCCAGGGAAACCAGTTCTCAGGTCAGAATCTTGCTGTTTTCTTGGTTCTAAGGCCTGTTCCTGCTGTCCAGGTCCTTAGGATAAGTTTCTTCTGTCTTCTTCCCACACAGGGCTATAGGCTGGGATCCATCAGTAGGGACAAGTATCAAGGGTGGGTTTATGGACCCCACTCCAGGCACAAGTTTCCACCCCTGCTGCTTCACTCCTTCCTCCTTCACTGTTGTGCTCCTCTCTCTTCACCAGTCAGGTGCCAACTGCCAGCTCCAACTGCCAACTGCCTCTCTTATCCTCCCAACATTCTAAACGGTCTCCAACTGTCACAGAGTTCTGGAATCTCCTGGAATGTTCTGGAAGGTGCTGGTAGGTTCCAGTGGATGCTGGTGATGTCACAGGTGGCCACCATTTTGTGCTCCAGGCCCTCAGACAGAAGTTTCAGGGGTAGCTAAAATGGCTCCCTGAATCTGCAGCAACACTAAAAAGTCTGGTGGTTCCCAAAAAGGAAAAATTCAAACAGGGGTTGAGGCAAAAGTGGGACAAAATAAATAATGATGAGGAGGGACCACCCAAAGGGCTGACAGGTCTAACACGCGTCCCCCCCAGCTGAAAGTGGGGAGAGCTACCCAACCCCTTGGGAGTTCTCATCACTAAGGCGGAAATACCTTGAGAGACCGTCTGCATTGGCGTGGTCCACTCCAGGCCGATGTTCCACCTGAAAGTCCATCCCCTGTAGGGAAATAGACCACCTCAACAACTTGGGATTCTCCCCCTTCATTTGCATCAGCCAACGAAGGGGTCGGTGGTCGGTCTGAACTAGGAAGTGCGAGCCAAACAGGTATGGCCGCAACTTCTTCAGAGCCCATACCACTGCAAAGGCTTCACGCTCTATTGCACTCCACTTCTGTTCCCTGGGAAGTAGTCTCCTGGATAGGAAGACCACGGGTTGATCCAGACCCTCTTCGTTGAGTTGCGATAACACTGCCCCAATGCCATGTTCTGATGCATCTGTCTGGACAATGAACTTCTTGGAAAAGTCTGGGGCCCTTAAGACCGGGGCCTCGCACATGGCTTTCTTCAATTTCTCAAAGGCTTGCTGACAAGCCTCCGTCCAGACTACCCGTCGAGGTTGTTTCTTGGACGTGAGCTCCGTGAGAGGGGCTACGATGGTACCGTACCCCTTCACGAAGCGGCGATAGTATCCCGTGAGGCCCAAAAATGCTCGGACCTCAGTCTGTGTCTTGGGGGGTTCCCAGGCCATGATGGCCTCGATCTTCGCCTGGAGGGGTTGCACCGTTCCCCTACCCACCAAGTGTCCAAGGTACACTACCGACCCCTGCCCGATCTGGCACTTGCTGGCCTTGATCGTCAATCCAGCTTGTCTCAGGGCCTGGAGAACAGCTTGCAGGTGACGCAAGTGATCCTCCCAGCTGTTACTGAAGACGGCTATGTCATCCAGATAAGCAGCAGAGAAACTCTCCATTCCGGTGAGGATCTGGTTTACCAGGCGCTGAAACGTGGCAGGTGCGTTCTTGAGCCCAAAGGGCATCACACAGAACTGGTAGTGGCCATTGGGCGTGGAGAAGGCTGACCTTTCCCTTGCTCCATCAGTCAAAGAGATCTGCCAGTACCCAGAGGTAAGGTCAAAGGTACTTAGATATTGGGCAGCTCCCAGCCGGTCAATTAATTCATCCGCCCTAGGGATCGGATGTGCATCAGTCTTTGTCACTGAATTCAGTCCCCGGTAGTCCACACAGAACCTCAGTTCTGGTTGGGCACCCGGTGGTGCAGCTTTTGGTACTAACACCACCGGACTGGACCAGGGGCTGCTAGAAGGTTCAATCACTCCTAGCTCCAGCATCTTAGTGACTTCACTATGAATGCTGGCCTTCACCTTGTCTGACATCCGGTAGATCTTGGACTTCACAGGTGGGCTGTCTCCTGTGTCCACGTCATGGACGCACAGGTGAGTCCTACCCGGGACAAGGGAGAACAACGAAGAGTACTGCCCCAGGACTTGGCGACAGTCCTCCTGCTGTTCAGGAGTTAGAGATGGGGAGAGAATCACTCCCTCCACCGACCCATCCTTTTCTTGAGACGCAAACAGATCAGGGAGAGGCTCGCTTTCCACGTCCTCTCCTCCGTCAGTCACCATCATCAAGATGACTTCGGGCCTCTCGTGGTGGGGTTTGAGGCGGTTGGCATGCAGCACCCGCAGGGGCTGACGAGGGGTCTTCAGGTCCACCAAGTAGGTAGCCTTACCCTTCTTCTCCAACACCTCAAAGGGTCCTGACCAGCGATCCTGGAGGGCACTAAGCTCTCCTGGTTCGATCACCCACACCTTCTGGCCAGGCTCCAACTCCACCGGGTGAGCGTTGTGGTCATACCACGCCTTCATCACTGCTTGGCTGGCTTCCAAGTTGTCAGAAGCTTGCTTCCACAACTTAGCCATTTGGCTCCGGAAGGCCAGCATGTAGCTCACCACATCCTGGGGGAGCTTTCTGGGAGTTCTTTCCCATCCGTCTCTCACCAGGTTAAGAGGTCCACGTACAGGGTGCCCATACAGAAGCTCGAAGGGGCTGAAGCCCACTCCCTTCTGTGGCACTTCCCTGTAGGAAAAAAGTAAACAGGGTAGGAGGACGTCCCATTTCCTCCGCAGGCTTTCAGGCAGACTTCTGATCATGCCTTTTAAGGTTTTGTTAAACCTTTCCACTAGACCATTTGTCTGGGGGTGGTAAGGAGTGGTGAACCGGTAGGTCACTCCACACTCCTTCCACATTGCCCGCATATATGCTGACATGAAGTTGGTCCCCCTGTCGGACACAACTTCCTTGGGAAAACCCACTCGGGTAAAGATTCCCATCAGGGCCCTAGCCACAACAGGTGCTGTTATGGTCCTCAGAGGTATTGCCTCTGGGTACCGTGTGGCATGATCCACCAGAACCAGGATAAACCTGTGACCAGCTGTAGTTGGTGGATCTAATGGACCCACAATGTCGATGCCCACCCTTTCAAAGGGGGTGCTAACGACAGGGAGTGGTTCCAGGGGAGCTTTCAGCTTCACCCCTGTTTTCCCACTGGCTTGGCAAGACACACATGTCCGGCAGTAGGTATCGGACGACACTTTCATCTGAGGCCAATAAAAGTGTGGGACAAGACGGGCGAAGGTCTTGTCTTGCCCCAGGTGTCCTGCCAATGGTATCTCGTGAGCCAACTCTAAAAGGAAGGCTCGATAACGTTGAGGAACTACCAAGGCTCGTGACGATCCATGTAGGGGTGCCTTGGGTTCACTGTAGAGGAGGCCATCCTCCCAGTAAACACTGTAGTTCCCTTCAACGTTCCCTGCTGCCTGGGCTTCGGCCTGTCGCCTCAGCCCCTCAAGGGTAGGGCACTCCCTCTGGCCCTGGCAGAATTCCTCCCTGGACGGGCCTCCCTCCACGTGCCACTCGGCCGGGATGGGTAGGTCCTCCAGGTTGGTAACGTCCCCCTCCGCAGACTCCTGGTCCACCACCTCCGGTGGCCTATCCGTCCTACGGGGTGGAGGCGCCGAGGCAGGCTCCTCCTGTCCTCGGTTCTTCCCTTGACTGGCAGCTGGCTGGGCCTTTGTTCCAGGCTCCAGCCGGAATGAACTCCCTCTTCGGGTAGTCGCGGACCTTGTGCTAACACAGGCCCAGTCAGGTGTACCCAGCATCTCGGTGTGAGTCCGGTATTCCACCTCCTTCCAAGCGTTGTGCTCCATGTCATTGCCCAGCAGACAATCGACTGGCACGGCAGGGCTTACGGCAACTCGAAGTGAACCTGCAACCCCCCCCCATTCAAAGGGAACCTCGGCCACGGGATAGTGACCTGTTCTGCCGTCAGCCATCGCGGCTGGGTGGAGTACATCGGGAATTACCTGCTCTGGAGACACCAGCTGGCTACGCACCATAGTCATACTGGCTCCTGTGTCTCTCAGAGCCTCCCCTCTTTGGCCGTTGATGGTGATCCACTGCCCATACTTTGCGGTATTTGCGGGCACCTGGATCTTAGGAACCATCTCCCGTTCTCCCAGGGACACTAGAGTGACACCCGCCCACTCCCTTCCCTTAGTTAAGGGCATCTCCTCCCCGAGCACTACACTAGCTACTCCGGGGGGCTTTCCTCCAGTGGGAGGGGGTGATCGTTTCTGACACTTCGGATCTCCTTTATAGTGTCCAACGCCACCACACTCGTAGCAATGGACAACCCTTGGCTGCTGACTCTGGCCAGGATTAGGGTTTCTGGGTGGGTTAGCCTTAGAGGTGAATCCTGTTCCCTTCCCTTGGAAGTTATTTTGGGGGCCTTTGGAGAACTCCTTTTTCTTTTCCCCTCCCTCTTTCTTCTGGGGGGCGCCCTGTCCGGCCTTTTGAGTATCCCCTCCAGTCCCCCTTGTGGACACCCGGGTACTAGCCCAAATGTCCGCCTCCTCAGCAAGCTTCCGGGGGCTGGTCAGCTTGCTATCCACCAGGTGTTGCCGCAGTTCAGGGAAACATTTCTCGAGTAGGTGTTCCTTCAGTACTAGGTCAAACAGCTCCTCGTAGTTCCTTACTTCACTGCCCTGAATCCAACCTTCCAGTGCCTTCTTTGCATAGTCCAGGAAGTCCACCCAATTCTGTGTGCCCAGTTTGTGACTGCCCCTGAACTTCTGTCTGTACTTTTCAGGTGTTAGTCCAAACTTTCTGATGAGCGCCAGTTTCATGGTGGGGTAGTGGGTCTGCTCATCCTCTTCGAGGGCCAATAAAGCATCCCTACCAGCTGGAGGCATGTACCTATACAATCCTCCTCCCCAATACTTCACTGGAACCCCATGGGCCCTCAACGAGACCTCATAGGCTGCTAGCCACTTGGCGATGTCGTCACCCGCCCCATAGCTAGCTACTATGTCCTTTGGCAGGTAAGGTTTGGATTCCCTGGTGATTTCTTGGTCTTTGCTGCCACCATTAGGAACAGTTGGTGCCCCAATTCTTAAGATCTGAAGCTCTATCTCTTTCAGTCTTATCTCATGAGCCATCCTCTCTTTCTCCGTCTCATGAGCCAACCTCTGTTCCTCCTTCTCCTTCTCCAGCTTTGCTAAATCCCATGTGAGCTGTCTTTTCTCTCTCCGATCTGCTAACTCCACGCTGGATAAGCCCCCGCTAGAGACAGTGCTGCCCTTCCTAGAAAGTGTCCTGGGCCCTGCTGACAGGTTCCCCACCTCAGGTTGGTACATCTCAGCCCCCTCGGGGTCAGGCTCTCCATCCCTGTCTTCCTCCTCAGCCTTGCTTTCTCGGCGTGCCTCCCCCCAAGCCCTTAAGCTGGTTTGGAGTGCACCCTTCTTTGCTCCTGGGGGACAGTACACCCCCTCCCGCTGGCAAAACTCCCTGAGTTGGGCCACAGTGTACGTTTCTAGATTCTCTAGTACAAACTCCATCTTGCCCACTCAGGTTAGAGGACAGGTTTTGTGCAGTAACAATGTAGGGTGGTACCTTTAGTAATACCTCCTCCCACCACCAGAGTAAATTTGGAAAAAACAAAAACCCACAATTAGGAAGGCCGCTGTGAGAAAACTCCCGGTGTAGGCCTATGGACTACCCACAGTTATTGTTGAGTATATGTAGGCACAGCTCTATCCCACCACTGAACACCAATTTATGTTGGAAACGCCCACTCCCACTCCGCAGGGTGGTGGTGGACTCCCCGAACACACTGTGGTAGCTTGGCTCGAGTGGTCAGGAAACAGGCGCAGTGCTAAGCATACAATATACCCATACAAGAACCATGCGTGCATCCGTTCCAAAAACGACTCTACACCGTAAAAATTATGAAAATATTCTTTCTTTATCTTTTTCTCTTAGTTGCTGATTGGAAAAATAAATAGGTCAATCACAATATACAAGTTTCAATTAGTGCAGGTCAAATAAATATTGGCTGTTTGATGAAATAAATAGGGGTGATCATAAATAACAGGGCATAAATACAAGTGCAATATATACAGACAATTAAATACTTTGAGGCAATAAATACTGTACCAATAAATCTTGTACACCAACAAGTCCTGTGGACCTATAAATATAGTGCAGCAATAAATAGGTAAAAACTCAATAAATACAGTATCCCCAATAAATAATTAAAAGTATACCGCAACCCTCATATAATCAGATGACACTTCAATTCTTAAGGGCTGATATGGCCCAGGCACAGCTTGTAGGGTTGTGGAAGGCTTGAGGGGGGCTACTCCCTGGCTGGGACAAGGCTGAGGCCTAATCTGAGGTAGATCCAAGGCTGGTATACCAGTGCCCTGGCTTTCTCTCTCCACACAACCTCTCTAGGTTAGTCCCAGTTCACCCCAGGCACAGTCAGGTGGGTTTCAGCACCTCCCTAGCCCCTTAGAGCAGTCTCTCAGGTCTCCACAGGGCCTTAGGCGCCCTCTACTCCACTTACTGCCCTTTTTCTGATGTTCCGACGCCGCTGGAGTCGTGTCGACGCCGTGAGGCGGTTCCGGTTCGGTCTCGGCGGCCTCGGCACAATGTCAGTTCTTTGACGACGCCGGCAGGCGGTTCCGGTCCGATGTCGGTGGCCTCGGTTCGATCTCGACCTCCGATTCGACGGCGTCGGGCAGTCTCTTCACGATGTCGACTTCGGGCGGCTCCGGTCCGATGGCGCTCTCGGCTCCGATGACGTCGGCCGGCCTGGCCTCGATGTCGACTTCCGGCGACTCCGGGGTGCGATCCTCACCCCCGACCTCCGGTGCTCCTCCTCCCAGGCTCCGGGCGACTCCGGAGTGCGATCCTCACTCCCGACCTCCGGTGCTCCTCTACCTCGGTCTCCGACGACTCCGGAGGGCGGACTTCACTCCTCCGATGACGCCGCTCGCTCGACCTCGGTTCACTTCCTCCTCGACCTCTGGTATTCCTCACGACCTCCGTCGGTGCCCTCTCACGACCTCAGGCGGCTCCGGGTACGACGTCTGCTACTTCAGTCAGCGCCGCTTCTCCACCTCGGGCTCCAGGTCTTCAGGCTACTCGACGCCGGACTCCAGGGAAACCAGTTCTCAGGTCAGAATCTTGCTGTTTTCTTGGTTCTAAGGCCTGTTCCTGCTGTCCAGGTCCTTAGGATAAGTTTCTTCTGTCTTCTTCCCACACAGGGCTATAGGCTGGGATCCATCAGTAGGGACAAGTATCAAGGGTGGGTTTATGGACCCCACTCCAGGCACAAGTTTCCACCCCTGCTGCTTCACTCCTTCCTCCTTCACTGTTGTGCTCCTCTCTCTTCACCAGTCAGGTGCCAACTGCCAGCTCCAACTGCCAACTGCCTCTCTTATCCTCCCAACATTCTAAACGGTCTCCAACTGTCACAGAGTTCTGGAATCTCCTGGAATGTTCTGGAAGGTGCTGGTAGGTTCCAGTGGATGCTGGTGATGTCACAGGTGGCCACCATTTTGTGCTCCAGGCCCTCAGACAGAAGTTTCAGGGGTAGCTAAAATGGCTCCCTGAATCTGCAGCAACACTAAAAAGTCTGGTGGTTCCCAAAAAAGAAAAATTCAAACAGGGGTTGAGGCAAAAGTGGGACAAAATAAATAATGATGAGGAGGGACCACCCAAAGGGCTGACAGGTCTAACAAACAGAAACTCTGGACCTTCGACATTCGACGAAAGAAGAAGACTGAAGAATCTCCCTTGTGCCCAAGGAGTGGCTACCCTGTGCAAACAGGCACCATCAAGAGACTTACCCTATGCTTTGCTGAAGTTCTACGAGGGACCGACTGCAGAGCCCGACCAGAGCCTTGACTTCCAGACTTCTCCGACCCTGATCCACATCCACAGCCGAGCTGAGATCCGTGGAGGCGACGAGAGACGTGGGACCGGCTACCTGGGAAAAGTGGCGAGTATCTTCCAGCGCAGCTTCTGAGGTACCCTCGAAGTTGTGCGCTGGGGATTGAGAAGCCCCAAGCACCATCTGCACCCAAGATCAGCCCCCCACACTCCACGAGTCCTGAGTGGGGCCCTTCTGCATTTTCCTGCTTGTCTGGTCTGTCCGGTTGCTTGCCCGTTGGATAGTGGCCTTTGCGACGACACACCTTTGAATCTTCACTGCTGGTTTGGCTCCTCCAGACTGGCTCCCGCTCCTCTGCAAAAGAGAAGCACCCCAGACCTTCCTGGTCTGCACCAGAAGCAAGTCCTCCATTCTTCGTGGGTTCCGCTTGCCAAGGCTTGGTGAGTCCTAGTTCGACTTCGACGCCGCCGACAGCAAGAGCCTTCGTGGGACAGCTCGCCTCCTGGTCCTGGTCGTCCTCGACGTCTCCTGGTACCCGTGGCTGCTGCGACAAGCTTCACCTCTTCGCCTGCAATCTTCACGACATCGCCTGGTTCCTTCCTGGTTCCACGTGGTCACTGGCTAGTGACCCAGACTCTGTCCCCTCTGCTTGCAGGTACCCTTCCTTCTTGATCCCGGCCTTGGGATCCACCGGACACTCTGCACTGACTGCCTGTCAGCAACTTTCCTTCAGGAATCCATAGAAGTCCACGACGAAACCTGACGCAAGTTCACACCTATGCACCCGCAGCCCGTGGGCTAGGTAACTTGGGTACTTCGGTGCTCACAAGGGTATTGACTATCCTAGGGTCTAGTTTCCGAGTCTCGACTTTCTAGCTACTCCAGAAGTGTCTTAAACTGCTTATTTCAGAACTGTACTATTTCTATCGATTTTACGCATTACGCGTGAGTGAGTGTTTCCACTCTGCACCTGAATCCCGTGGGCCTCCCACTTTCTAACCTTTGGTAGTATAGTGTAGCCCCAGCGATTGCCTAGGCCTATCCTGTGTTCGTGACACTGGTTCTTATACCACTTACTTAGTATATGGTTTGCGTGGCCCCTAGGGCCTAACTGTATTACTTACCTGTGTGACTTAATGTATGCTTAAATAAGACTGTGTTGTACTTACCTCGAATCTCATAAAGAGTGCTGCGGGTTTGACTAGAATAAATACACTTTATTTTATATATATATCTGTTGTGGTTGTAGGAGAGTAGGGTCTGCTTTCTATGTTCACCCCCACTTTTTGCTTTTGCTTTGCTGGTTTTCTACTTAGATGTGGCTGTGGGCCTGCTAATCAGACCCACAGCCCTGCTGTTCTCTCTTAAATTGATACTATGTACTTTAGGTGCATAACCCATTTGGATAGGATCACCTTATTGGCCCCTGTACAGTGTACCTTAGGTACCCAGGGCATAGGTGTACCCTAGGCCTACCAGGGGCTGCAGCATGTATTGTGCCACCCCTGGCCTGGCCTTCCATTATGACACAACTGGCTGATCACTCAGCTGGGGCAAGGCTGTGTAATCACTCCTTGCTTAGGTTTAGTATTCCTATACCTAACTTACATATAGACACATGTGTACCTATCAGCCACTCCTATGGCAGGCCTTAACAATCCTGGAGGCAGAGTGCTTGGTAACATGTGAGATGGTGCTCTAGCATGAGCTGAGCCCGTCTGCAGCTTTCGGAACCATGTCCTTATAGCTGTTCTATGATATAGCCTACCATATACTCTTAAAGTGCCTTATAATCTTAAACGGTTATGGTAACTATGGTTTGGCTTTATCAAAACATGTTGTGTAAGGTGTCTAACACTTTGGAATAATACCCCCATCCCATTTCTGGGGATGAGGATATTATCCCTCCCTTCTAGAGGGAGAAGACATGTTGTAACCTACTTACCCGGTTAAAGTTAACCAGAGCCCCAGCATCACAAAATGGATGCTGCTGCCACAGACACGAGTCTGACCTCCTGCTGCTGGGAGTGATCCCGGCAAGGGAGGCTTGGACAATAGGTTTCCTGCCTTGGGAGGTGCGAGCACCACCCCAGACAGGCCTTAGTGTATTGGGGCAGGGAGGGATGAAAAGAATGAGACATGCCTGGGGCACACAAGGTGTCCCGTGCATAGTCCAGTTCAAACCGGTGCTGGGGCACTCCAGCCCCAGTCCTGGCGCGAAACTGGACAAAGGGAAGGGGGTGTAACCACCCCCCTCCCAGGTCCCACCAATAAGGCGTGACCTAGCAGGCAACCCAGCCCCCCAGATTAGTATAAGAGTGGTAGCTGGGACCCAGGAGATTAGATTATCCTGAACCTGCAACTTGAACAGAAACTCTGGACCTTCGACATTCGACGAAAGAAGAAGACTGAAGAATCTCCCTTGTGGCCAAGGAGTGGCTACCCTGTGCAAACAGGCACCATCAAGAGACTACCCTTTGCTTTGCTGAAGTTCTACGAGGGACCGACTGCAGAGCCCGACCAGAGCCTTGACTTCCAAACTTCTCCGACCCTGATCCACATCCACAGCCGAGCTGAGATCCCTGGAGGCGACGAGAGACGTGGGACCGGCTACCTGGGAAAAGTGGCTAGTATCTTCCAGCGCAGCTTCTGAGGCACCCTCGAAGTTGTGCACCGGGGATTGAGAAGCCCCAACCCCAAGCACCATCTGCACCGAAGATCAGCCCCCCACACTCCACGAGTCCTGCGTGGGGCCCTTCTGCATTTTCCTGCTTGCCGCGTCTGTCCGGTTGCTTGCCCGTTGGCTAGTGGCCTTTGTGACGACGCATCGAGAAATCTTCACTGCTGGTTTGGCTCCTCCAGACTGGCTCCCGCTTCCTTGCAAAAGAGAAGCACCCCAGACCTTCCTGGTCTGCACCAGAAGCAAGTCCTCCGTTCTTCGTGGGTTCCGCTTGCCAAGGCTTGGTGAGTCCTAGTTCAACTTCGACGCTGCCGACAGCAAGAGCCTTCGTGGGACAGCTCCCCTCCTGGTCCTGGTTGTCCTCGACGTTTCCTGGTCCTCGTGGCTGCAGCGACAAGCTTCACCTTCACCTGCAATCTTCACGACATTGCCTGGTTCCTTCCTGGTTCCACGTGGTCACTGGCTAGTGACCTTGACTCTGTCCCTTCTGCTTGCAGGTCTCCTCTCTTCTTGATCCCAGCCTTGGGATCCACCGGACACTCTTCACTGACTGCCTGTCAGCAACTTTCCTTCAGGCATCCATAGAACTCCACGACGAAACCCGACGCAAGTTCACACCTATGCACCCGCAGCCCGTGGGCTAGGTAACTTGGGTACTTCGGTGCTCACAAGGGTAGTGACTATCCTAGGGTCTAGTTTCCGAGTCTCGACTCTCTAGCTGCTTCAGAAGTGTCCTTAAACTGTTAATTTCGAACAACTACTATTTCTATCGACTTTTACGCATTACGCGTGAGTGTTTCCACTCTGCACCTGAATCCCATGGGCCTCCCACTTCCTAACTGTTGCTAGTGTAGTGTAGCCCCAGCGATTCCCTAGGCCTATCCTATTTCCGTGACAGTGGTCCTTATACCACTTGCTTAGTATATGGTTTGCGTGGCCCCTAGGGCCTAACTGTTTTACTTACCTGTGTGACTTAATGTATGCTTAAATAAGACTGTGTTGGACTTACCTCTAATCTCATAAAGAGTGCTGAGGGTTTGACTAGAATAAATACACTTTATTTTATATATATATCTGTTGTGGTGTCCTTTCATTTGGTATTCAAGGGATTATATATGGTATCACAGCTGGCTTCACATGCCATTCAGAGTTTAGCCTAAGACTGCTCTTGTCCATGCTACCACTAGGATAGCTGGTCTATAAGGTTGACTTTACAACCAATCACCATAAGGGTTGTTTGGACTGATATAAGGTGTACACTAGAACTAGTGACATCATACATCAGGCCAACTTCTAACAGTGGTGTCCTTTCATTTGGTATTCAAGGGATTATATATGGTATCACAGCTGGCTTCAAATGTCATTCAGAGTTTAGCCTAAGACTGCTCTTGTCCATGCTACCACTAGGATAGCTGGTCTATAAGGTTGACTTTACAACCAATCACCATAAGGGTTGTTTGGACTGATATAAGGTGTACTCTAGAACTAGTGACATCATACATCAGGCCAACTTCTCACAGCCGGGAGCTGGCGGCCTTTATTCTTCGCTCGGCTCTGGACGTTTCGGATGTGCTTGATTGTACCATGGCTTCTTCGGTGGCCTTTTGTTCGCCATGCCTGGCTACAGGATAGTGTGTTCCCGGAGAACGTGAGGGAACGCTTGGCGGACCTTCCTTTTGATGGCACTCTTTTGTTCCACGCCCCTGCGGATTCTGCCATGCCCCTGCGGATTCTGCCATTCAGAGGTTTCTTGCGGGCTTCGTCCTTCTCCTCCTCCTCCTCCTCAGTGACCTTTGAGTCGGTCTGTTTTTTGGAAGGTGTTCTTCCGTGGTTTTCCTGGGGCCTTGTAGAGCGTAGCCCCGGTTGTTTGTTCTGTGTGGTTCATGTGCCTTCGGGTCCTTGGTGCTGTTGGTTGCTGGTCCGGCCCTGTTTTGACTTGTGGTTTTAGCTGTTGGTAAGCCGTGTAGGCCCTGAGAATAGGCCTCCTGTGTATTCTTTATTGGCTCTTGTCAAGCCGTCTGTGGTTTTCTCCGCAGGTCTTTCTTTTTGTCCTCTGCTGCGGGATTTTTTTCTAAGAGGGTTCCCATATTATGGGACGTCACATGCCCTATGTGGGGTACTGGTAGCTATTATATAGCCTTATTATGTGCTGGGGAGGGGTCGTCGTCCTTCGGGCTTCTGTTCTCCGTGGCGTCACGGTCTGGCGCAGATGCGCTTTTCTTGCTGGCCTTCTCCTGGGCCGCTGTCGCTGGCCTAGTCCGGCCTGCTGCCTGCGGCGCTCCGTTGTAGCGGTTTTGCGCTTCTGTCTGCCTTCTGCTAGTTCTACTTTGTTCGTGGGTCACAGTGTTCCGGGCCCTCCCCTGGGACGTGTCCTAGCCATTCCTGGCCTCTGCCTTCGGCTGGCATCTAGCTGGTCCTGGGTGCACCATTTTGTGGGGTTGTCTGCTGCTGGCTGTGCATTCCGTGCAGGCCTGTTTGTTCTCATACACCACTGTGCCTTCTTCTTCCCTCTGCACTTTTGGCGGTGGAGCCGTCCCTGCCTTGTGCGCTGCTTGCGGCTGCGGTGTGTTTGGCTAATTTCTGTCACGCTGTGTGTGTTTCCTACGGTGGGCCCTGCCTCCGGTTCTACCTCTTTTCCCTGGGGTTTGGAGGTGGTCCTTGTGTTCCTTGAGGCTTTTCAGGCGCTGTCTGCCCCTGCGGAGTGTTGGGCTGTTCTCCCTTGGTTGGGCTTTGGATATCCTGGCCCTTCCCTTCTTGTCCCTGTGCCATGTCCCCTGCTGGGGCCCTGCATCTCTCTTGGTGGGGAGGCTCTCTGGCAGCCCATCCTCCCTCTGGGTATGGCTAGGGTATCTATTCTACGTTAAGGAATCTGCGGCTAGTAGTCTCTATCAGATGTACGAGTTACTTACCTTCGGTAACGATGTATCTGATAGAGACGATTCTAGCCGCAGATTCCTTCACGACCCACCCTTCCTCACCATTCTGCGAGGACCCTCTGGTTGGGTTTCTGCAGTCGCCTCCCTCTGGGTGGCTTGTCTTCTGTGGGCAGAAGAGATGGTCCAGTGGTAACTATCAGTGCTTTTGTGTCCTCTTCGTTTTCTTTCGGTCAGTCGTCCCTCCAGCTGGTTTTCTCTAGCATGAGGGCCTCCTTTTGCTCTTTCCCTCTGTTGTTAGAGTTTCTCTCCCCCCCCGGTCTTCTTCGTTGGGGTTTCTGTTACCTGTCCTTCGTCCTCCTCTCCTTTCAGGGGTTATGGCCCTCCTTGACAGTGTAGTCTGAGGATGGCTTACCTGTCCCTTGCCCTCCTGCTCCTTTCAGGGGTTGTGGCCCTCCTTGGCACTGTAGTCTGTGGATGGTTTACCTATCCTCTGGCCTCCTACTCCTTTCAGGTGGTCTGGCCATCATTGGCAGTGTAGTTGGGGGTGGATTGCTGTTGCTCCTTTGTTCCGGGCTTGTGGCCCTTCCCATTGTGGTTTTGGTTACAGACCCTCTATTTTTCTGTCACGGCGCTTTCACATGCTTGTACCTCCAGAGTGGCTGTCGCCTTGGCTTGTGAGTGGTGCATGTGCTTTCTTGCTATGGCTGCGCTGCACTGACCTTCTGGTGCTTTCCTGCCGCCTGGTGCTTTCGCCTTGGCTTGCACAGTTGTTCCTCGGAGTGGTGCTCTGCTCTTTTACTGCTCTGGCCTACTGTTGTCGCCTTCTGGTGCCTTGGTGCCACCTGGTGCTGTTTCTCACCTGTAGTTTTTTCTCTATTTTGTTTTCTGTTTTTTTCGCACACTGTTCCCGTGCTCTCCTCAGTTTTGGCTCCGCGTTGTGGCGCAGAAAGGTTCTCCGAAGCAACCTGATGTCAGCGTGCCGGGGTGGGGCTTATGTGACCTTGCTGACGTCACGCCAGCGGAGGACGTCGGGGCGGAGTCACGTGGTACAGCCCCCCGGCGCGCAGAGATGCTGGGCAAGAAAGTTTTCCGGGTCCAGTCTCACGTTAAGGAATCTGCGGCTAGAATCGTCTCAACCAGATACATCGTTACCGAAGGTAAGTAACTCGTACTTTAGCTGTCTTCTGACTGTTCCATCAGATTGGCAGTATTCTCACATGTTCATATCCCGTTCCAATAAAGAGCTTTCTCAGCTCACTGCTCCTCTCCAGACAAGCGCTCTCTCAAAAGTCCCATAACACTAGCTGGTATTATTAGTAATTCACTCAAAGGTCTCTTTTCCAACAGCCTTCACCCGTCTTGTCAGGTGAGTGGGGGTTATGAGCTCTAATTGGTGTGGGAAGGAAAGGAATAGGGTGGTTGCATCATCTCTGATCGCCGCCAGCAAATACGGAAGTTTTTACCCGCCGGATTTCTTACATGGTATTTCAAGATACCAATATATGCATCGAGACGACACTAATAATTAAAAATAACAAAAAGAAGAGATCGCTTGGTTACAATACGTTTATACATTTTCAACAAATTTAGCTTGCTGGTGGCATCTTTATATTGAGCTTTTATTCTGCATATCCAGTTGTTGGAGCATACATCGGTTTTCTAAATAATTAGATATTTCGCAAAATGAATTTCACTGGATAAAAAGAATGGTTAATTTCGACATTCTTCGGCTTCATAAATTACCTGTGATCCAAAATACCGCAAATATGTGTATTGTTTTTGCAAAAGACGGTACCCTGATGAAGGCAGTTTTGCCGAAACGCACGTAGTCCATCTACCGCTTTGCTATTATCAACATTATATTGACCGTGATCAGTTCGTTTCACTTTAAATTATTTTTGATTTTTGATTTCCTTAAATATTTGTGAACTAATATCTGTTGATAATCATTGTCTTTTTATACGGATTCTATTTTCATTTTTTGCACTAAAAATTGTTCTTATTAAATGAACTTGAAAAAATATATAAACAGAAAATAAAAATTAAAATAAAGAATTTATATACCACTTTAAGTATCAGATTATTATTATCTTTTGACTTGGCTGTATAATTAAATCATAGATTGCTTTTCTGTATACACCTGGAATCTATTGGCTCATATATATTAGAGTTTGCTATTGATTCTTTTCCAATCATTGTTGTAGTCCCTACGTATAGCAAACCATTTGGTTATGTAGGGGTCCCCTTTTTACAAACTTGTAACATCAGAGCAAGAAGCAAGGTCGGTGCGGGAAGCAATCTCTAAATGCTTATGCCCCGAAGGTTGTCGGCTGCCTCACTGCTATAGGGCCCATCTGCGTTGTGCTGCTGATAGCAGCCCGCTTCATTTGCTCTGATGGAAGTATAAAGGACCTAGTGGGTCAGCGGTTGAAGTGCATTTAAAAGTAAGGGACCTGTGATACTGAGCACAACAGGGGCTGGGCGAGTAACGGTGTGGGCGGGGTCAAAGACCTGGCTAAATTAAAAAATATTTTGTAACTTTTTTTGTCCTTCGCCTACAGATCGGTACATATAAAATAACAGCTTAAATGTGAAATAAGTTGTTAATCAGTGGGAAATGCACTATCGTACTTTATGAAACCTCGATTTATTAATTAATGTATTTGAAAGAGACACGCTAGTGATAGATTCCTTACCTTAGAATATCCCCAGGCGTCGGACTGGATCCGGAAAGTTTTGCTCAGCAGTGCCCCTGCGCATCAGTAGGTGGCGTTATGTGGCTCCACGTCCGTCACTAGCGTCGTAAGCGCCGAGATGACGCCACTGAGAGGACTTAGGCGCCACCCATGCGCACTGACATCAGTTCTTTCTTTTTCCGCGCCAGCAAGCGCAGATCCGGATTGAGCACGTACCATAAAAACTTTTTCAATACTATTTTGAGACCTTTTGTCTCCTCTCTTTTCTCCTGGTGCACGTAGGGATACCCGGCTTTAAGTCCTGTGGGTCCTGTCTCCGGAATATGTCGGTGGCGGACCCCCATGATGTTTGCCTCTAGTGCCTGGAGACTGCCCACGACTTCCGGGACTGCCAGGATTGTCGAGCCATGGCCCCCAAGACCTTGCGGGAGCGGTGTAGGAAGTTGCTGGAGGTCCGGCATTCGTCACACTGCCGTTCTGGGTCCAGGGGCCGTTGCCGGGACCGCTCGCGGAACCGGAGCTGTTGCTCCTCAGGCTCCAAGTCTTCGCCTTCGGATTCCGGTAAGCGACGCCATAAAAAGAAGTCGAAGAAGCGTGTTCGCTCTCTGACGTCCCCCGTCACTCCCCAGAGGCAGATGCAGGGTACAGGGGCTTCGCCCCGGCGGCTTCCCTGGAGCCTGGGAGTCCCGCGGCCTAACCGCCATACCCGGGTCCGTCGGCGACTCCCGAACAGGTGCAAGCATTCCTTGCTACCATGGACTGCCTTTTCAGGCCTCGGGCTCCCTCAGGCGCGCCTTTGGGCCCTGCGGTCCCGTGTCCAGATCCTGTTGGCCCGGCGGCTCCGCCACCGGCGCCAGCCCCGGCACCACAGGATCCTGCACCAGTGGCTCCGGCCCCGGCGCCATGAGGTGCGGCGTTGCCGGCCCCAGCGCTGCCCTAGGCTCCACCCTCGGCGCCACTCTGTGTGCCGTTTATTCCTCCCTTACCCCGGTTCCAGGACCATTTTGTTCCGGCCTGGGATCCGCATTGGGAGACGGCGCCGGCTGGGGTTGGAGCGGCGCTGTCTCCCAATGCGGATCCCAGGCCGGAACAATATGGTCCTGGAACCGGGGCAAGGGATTCCATTCCCGACGCCGTTCGTCCATTCTCCGGCTCCGGCTTTGCTGCCACGACCGGCTCCCTCTACGCTAGAGGTGGACAAAGACTGGGAATTGCCCGGCAATGTGACTCCGAGCAGGATTGGGTGGACGACTTGGAGGAGGCAAGCGACCTCGATGTCTCCTCTGACCCGGGGTTTGCCTTCCCCCTGCCTACGATGGAGGAAGGTGCCTCCTACACGATGGTCCTCCGTCGGGCTGCTGAGGCCCTCAATCTTGACCTCCCCACAGTGGCCCTCAAGACCAACCTCACCGAGGTGCTCCAGATGGCGTCTACTTCGTTGGAGCCGTTGCTTCCCTTCAGTGACGCCCTTACCGACGTCCTCTTGGGCACTTGGTCGAGGCCGGCCACGGAGGCCCCGGTGGATAAAAACAGCGCCACCCACCGGCGCCCGGTGACCCTGCCTTTGTGGCTACTCACCCTATGCCTGAGAGCCTGGTCATTCAGGCCTCAACGTCACAGAGTGCTTTTCCTACGGCCCCCCCAGATAAGGGCTCTAAACGGCTGGACCAGTTTGGGAAGCAGTTGTTCTCTTCGGCCAGCTTAGGGCTGCGGTCGGTGAACACCGCCTGCTTAATGGGCAGCTACTCCCACGCAGTGTGGGATGCCGTTGCTCAGGTGTTGCCTCAGTGTCCTGAGGAGGTGCAAGCTGTCCTTTCTCAGGCAATTGCTGAGGGTAAGGAAGCGGCTAAGTTCGCCTTTCGGTGTGGGTTGGACACCACTGACTCATTGGGCAGGGCGATTTCTACGACTGTGGTGCTGTGACGTCACGCCTGATTGCGTTCAACTGGGTTCTCGCCCGATGTCCAAAACTCGCTCATGGACATGCCCTTTGATGGCACCTGCCTGTTTGGCGACAAGGCTGACAGTGCCCTGGAACGCTTTAAGGATTCGCGGGCTACGGCCAAGTCCTTGGGCCTTTCTACTAATAGCTCGGCCTCTCTTGGTTTTCGTTGCCCAGTGCGGCCGGGGTCGCAGTTTCCGCAGGGGCGGGGAACCAGCGTGCGGGTCCATCCACCTCAGACTAGATTTCCTCTGACAGGTGTACCCTTGGTGTAAGTTATGCCCTCTGATTTTGTTCCTAGATCCGGACGTACTGTGGTCGCAAATCTACGTCCTTTGCCAGAGTTTGACCTGTAGCGCCACTCCCAGCAGCAATGGTGCCTCTCGGCAGTGACCGAGCCCATAATCATTCCTGACTCCGATACGAAGCTGGACTGCACAACGTCTACTCTGGCAGTGACAGGAACTATTAGACCGTACGGGTTGGAGACAGTGCCTCCTTTTCTTGATAGGATCTGTTGGGATTTTAGCTGGCGCATATCGGTTCCTTATGACTACCCTGAACCCCTTAAAGACACTTTGTTCCAACTAGGTGATAGCTACTGGTATGAGGAACTAGCTGAAACCTATCGTCTGGACACTTCTACAGACACTGGCCTGATCTCTCCTCCTAGTGTGGCTACGGAGGAGGGGGCCACCTTTGCTATGATGGTAGGAAGGTGGCTGAGGTGCTCGACCTTCAGCTACCCTCTGTGGAAGTCAAAACTAATGTCTTGACAGAGGTGTGTTAGCCACGGATTCCCCTAACCCCCACCGAGCCCCATTACATTTTAATGAAGCCCTCTCTGATGTCTGATGTCCTGGTGTGCCAAGCCCTCCTCGGGCACTCTATGCACTCAACAATTGCGCCTTGCCATAGCGTGCTCTTTGGGATCCAGCTATCTTCGCGCAGCACCCCTTCCCTGAGAGCTTGGTAATGCAGGCCTCAACCTCCACAGTCCATCCTGGTGTGTTCCCTGCCACTCCACTGAATAGGTGTACGAAAGTATGATCTGCTTTCATAGTTACTCCCATTTTTTGCTGATGTCATTCTGTTTTCTGATTAGTCCTGCGAATCAGGACCCCAGTCTCTGTGTTTCCTCCCTAAATTGGACCATGGTGAGTACTTAGGTACCCCCCAGATTGGCTACTGTTGTACCCTTGTAAGTCCCTAGTATATGGTACTAAAGTACCCAGGGCATAGGTACACAAGAGGTCGCCCATGGGCTGAAACATGTATTATGCCACTCAGGGGAGACCACTCAGATTGTGACAACAGGCCTGCCATTGCACTTACAACAGATATACGTTTCTTATATCTCAGGTCACTAATCTTAAAACCTATAAGTCCCTAAGGCAGGCCTTTCAATCCTGAAGGCAGGGTGCTTGGTTTTAAGTGTGAGGGTGCCCTTGCATCAGCAGGACACCTCTACAAACCCCAGAGTCTATTCCCCAGGCATTGTAAGTGCGTCAGCCATTATATGACATATAGTGGCCATGCATCATTACATGATGGCTAACTATAAATTGGCTGTAACGAACCCTGGCATGTTTGGTATCATTCATGTTGGAATCATACCCCAGAACCTTAAATGGTGTTGGAGGTATGGTTCCATGCATTGTGGGGCTCCTCCGGGAAGCTCTTTGTGCTCCTGGTACCATTCTTCCAGAGTCTGACAACAAGCTATAGCGGCTGCCGACCACAGACCCGATTCTGCCCCCCTGCTGCTGAGCCAAGCTCAAGCAGGGGCAGGTAGAACAATAGGTTTCCTGTCACACGGAGGTGTGACCACCTCCCAGACAGGACTTAGTGTATTGGGCTAGGGTGGGGGCGCTTGCCAGCACCACTAGTGTGCTTTGAAGGGCACTTTTGGTGCCCTCCTTGCATACTGCAGTTACTACCAGATCTGAAAGAGACACGTTAGTGATAGATTCCTTACCTTAGAATATCCCCAGGCGTCAGACTGGATCTGGAAAGTTTTGCTTAGCAGTGCCCCTGCACGTCAGTAGGTGGCGTTGTGCGGCTCCGCGTACGTCGCTGGCGTCGTAGCCGCCGAGAAGACGTAATCGGAGCTACTTAGACACGCCAACGTGCACTGACGTCAGTTCTTTCTTTTTCCGTGCCAGCAAGCGCAGATCCGAGAGAGAGCGGTACTCCTAGTCATATTTTTTACTTATTTTCTGAGACTTGTTTCTCTTGTTTGTCGAGTACTCGACTTCTGGAGCAGTAGGGACGCCCGGGTCTCAGTCCTGTTGGGACTGCCGTCAGAACATGTCGGCAGAGGACCCGCATGTCGTGTCTCTCTTCTGGCCCCGTGGAACCGTTGGGTGGTTCTGCACCCGTGCCGCCACCTTTGGCCCCAGCAACGCCGGCAAGATACCCTGGGGCGCCGATGGCTCCGGCCTCGGCTCCGCCGCTGGCTATGGCCTCGGTGCCGCCGCTGGCTCCGGCCTCGGCGCTGCCGCTGGCTTCGGCCTCAGCGCTGCCACTGGCTTCGGCCTCAGCGCTGCCACTGGCTTCAGCCTCGGCGCTGCTGGTTGGCTTCCGGCCTCGACGCTGCCGCTGGCTCCGGCCTCTGCGCCGCCGATGGCTCCGGCCTCCTCGCTTCCGATGGCTCCAGGCCCAGCGTCAGACACGGTGCTGTTGCCTCCACGGCCGGACTACGACGAGCTTGGATTGACCTATTGTCCACCAATTCCTAGCCCGAAAGAGGCAATTTTCTACCTTTCCCTGGCCTCCTCGTCCTTCTCGGCCTCTTACACAGCCGACGGCAAGGACTGTGATGGGTTTTGGGGACCCTCTCGCAGCTCAGTGTGAGGATGCGCCACACTAGGATGCCAATGTGGAGGATCTGTGCGATCTGGATTTCTCTCCATGCCCCGGTACACTGTCCCCTTCCTCCGTGGCTACGGAGCAGGATGGTACATTTTCAGTTGAGCAGGGCAGCTGAGGCTCTTCACCTTAAGCTCCCTATGTTGTCTCTCAGGACCAATCTCCTGATTGAGGTGATTCGGCCAGGAGCCTCCTCCAAGGAGCCGCTGCTGCCCTTTAATGACACACTTACAGACGTCTTCTGGGCGCCTGGTCCACGCCTCCCACAGGTACTCCTGTGGATAGGAGTGTGGCACAACGGCATCACCCGGTCCCGGGTGACCCCAGTTTCCTCACATAACACCCAATGCCGGAGAAACTGGTTGTCCAGACCTCTGCTTCTCCCAGCGCATTCCCTACCGCACCTCCGGATAGGGTACCAAAAACAAAAAAAAAAAAGAGGTTGAGCGGTCTGGGAACAAGGTGTTACCTCTGCTACTTCGGGACTGCGGACAGTGCATACTGCAGGCCTTTTGGCCCGCTAGTCCCACTGTGTGGGACCCAGTGGCGCTGGTGCTACCTCAGTGTCCGACGGACGCTCGGATGGTACTCTCCCAAACTATACCGAGGGGAGAGATGCGGCACCGTTTACTATACATGGTGGCCTTCATACCGACGACTCCCTCGACAGGGCTATTTCCACAACTGTGGCAATCCGCCATTCCGCCTGGGTCAGAGCCACTGGCTTCTGAGGGGATGTCCAGAATGCCTTGTTGGACATGGCCTTTGATGGCACGCGCCTCTTTGGTGAAAACCCGGATGGCACGTTGGAACATTTTGAGGACTCCCGGACAACGGCCCAGTCCTTGGGCCTTTCCACCTCGCGCACTCCCTTGGGGTCTGCCTTTTGTTCCTTTCCTGGCAGGGACGGGGCACCCAAAACACGTTCCTTTCAAAGCCGCAGGTCTGCCAGCAGCACTCTCGGCACAGCTGCTGAAAGGGGACCCGCAGAGGTGGGTCACAGGGCCAGCGGCCGGGTCAGTCCTCTGCCGCCACTGCCACCACGGCCTACAAACATTCCTAGTCCGGGGTTTTCAGGCCCACCGAACGCCCATGGGCGGGATGATTCGCCATCGCCTCCCCCACTGGTGCACCATCACTTTGGACAGTGGGGTTTTGCAAATCGTCCAAAGGGGCTACTCCCTCCCATTCCGGACTGCCCTTCCGGCCGTGCCCCTCCGTACCACCGCATGTCGGTGTATCACTTGGCGCTTCTCCAGCAGGACGTTCCGGCCCTCTTGGCTAGAGGGGGCCGTTGAGCGCGTTTCAACACCAATAGTTAGTCGTGGTTGTTATTCTCACTACTTCTTGACAAAACAAGGACAACGGCCCGCGTCCTCTTTTAGGCCTCCGGTACGTCACTTACTTCCTTCGGACGAAAAAGTTCTTTCTCCTATCCTATTCAACCTCTTCTTGGAACCTCTTGCTAACTCACTAAACTCCACAAACATTCTCTTCCACATGTATGCCGACGACACACAACTATACTTGAAAATCTCATCCCCGGATAACATCATCTCACTCAACATTATCCTAACGTTTACTCAAAATTGGTTAACCGAGAACAGTCTCCTGCTCAATACCTCCAAAACGGAGTTCCTGTTCATCTCCCCTCCGAACCACCTCCCCAAGCTAGATCTCTGGCTGACTCACCTCACTGCCTTCAACTTCCCGCCGATCATCATAGACTCAGCCAAATCTCTCGGAGTTACCTTGGACAAGCACCTGAATATGAATACTCATATCAGCAATGTATGTAAGGGAGCAAACCACTTGATGAGGACTCTCAGAAATATCAAACCTTTCCTTCCACAAAGTGATTTCAAGCAGGTGGTCCAACCGCTTGTCTTGCCGAGGCTAGACTATGGCAGTGCTAACCTCTGTGGCCTTCCCAAATACGCCCTGGCTCCACTAACCCTCTCAGAAGCTCCTCTTCATCGGAGCGGTTCTGGACACGGCGCGATTTCAGGTTTATCTTCCTGAACAACGCGTCCAGGTCATTCGGCCTATGAGTTGGGTCAGCAACAGATCCCTCTTCCTTCCCCAACCGGAGCACACAGTGGTAACAGATGTGTCCCTCCGGGGATGGAGCAGCCATATGGGGGAGGTGGCGATCAGAGGCCTATGGTCTCTGGTGGAGTCTGAGCTCCATATCAATCAGTTGGAGCTTACGGCGATAGTGCTTGCACTCAAACCATTCCTTCCCTCTGTCAAGAGGACATTAGTGCAAGGGTTCTCGGACGAAACCACCGCCATGTGGTACTGCAACTAGCGAGGCGAGGTGGGGTCGTGGACACTATGGCAGGAGGCTCTGCACCTCTGGACATGGCTGGACTGCCAGGGCATTCTACTGGTGGTTCAACGCTTGGCAGGTTCTGTGCACACCGGAGCGGACAAACTCCGCTGCCTGTGCATCATAGATCACAAATGGTGTCTTCACTCAGAGGTGGCTCAAGTTCTCTTTCAGCAATGGGGAGAATCTTGGTTAGATCTATTCACCACCAAACAGAACACCCACTGTCAGCAGTTCTGTGAGTTGGAGTTTCCAAGACGGCACTCGCTCGGAGATGGAGTGGCGGTCTGTTGGACGCCTTTCCGCCTATACCACTTCTACCCAGAATGCTGAAGATCAGACGCGACCTGGCCCAAGTTCTTCTCGTGGCACCGGACTGGGCTCGAAGAGTTTGGTATCCCAAGCTACTCAGTATGAGTGTGGATCCTCCGATCCGACTGCCTATTCGGGAGGATCTTCTGTCGCAGCAACAGGGGACGGTCCTCCACCCGAACCTGTCCAGCCTCCACCTCCTTGCATGGAGATTGAGCGGCGACAGTTGATTCCATTTGACTTGATTCCTGAAGATTGTAATGTGATTCTGGCAGCCAGGAGTCCCTCACCTAAACTGTATGTGTCTGCGGGTGGAACAAATTTGTGGCATGGTGCTCAGCGAAAGCTGTGGACCCCCCTTTCTGCTCCTCTTTCTGAGGTCCTCTTGTTCCGTCTCTCTTTGGCCTAGCAGGGTTCTGCTCTGGGCACTGTTAAGGGCTACCTCTCTGCTCTTTCGGCCTTTTTCAGGCTGTTGTCCACATATTTCTCAAAGGCATTACTCACCTTTTCCCTCCTATTCCTTTTGTGATGCCTCACTGGGACTTGCACCTGTTCTCACATACTTAATGTGTGCTCCCTTTGAGCCTCTTCATAACTGTCCTTTACGGTTATTGACTTTGACAACTGTGTGAGAAGTTGGCCTGATATATGATGTCACTAATTCTAGTGTACACCTTGTTTCAGTCCAAACAACCCTTATGGTGATTGGTTGTAAAGTCAACCTTATAGACCAGCTATCCTAGTGGTAGCATGGACAAGAGCAGTCTTAGGCTAAACTCTGAATGGCATGTGAAGCCAGCTGTTATACCACATGTAATCCCTTGAATACCAAATGAAAGGACACCACAACAGATATATATAAAAATAGAATGTATTTATTCTAGTCAAACCCTCAGCACTCTTTATGAGATTCGAGGTAAGTACAACACAGTCTTATTTAAGCATTCATTAAGTCACACAGGTAAGTAATACAGTTAGGCCCTAGGGGCCACGCAAACCATATACTAAGTAAGTGATATAAGAACCACTGTCACGAACACAGGAGAGGCCTAGGGAATCGCTGGGGCTACACTATACTACCAAAGGTTAGGAAGTGGGAGGCCCACGGGATTCAGGTGCAGAGTGGAAACACTCACGCGTAAAAGCCGATAGAAATGGAAGTTATTAGTAATTAACAGTTTTAGGACACTTCTGGTATAGCTAGGAAGTCGAGACTCGGAAACTAGACCCTTGGATAGTCAATACCCTTGTGAGCACCGAAGTACTCAAGTTACCTAGCCCACGGGCTGCGGGTGCATAGGTGTGAACTTGCGTCGGGTTTCGTCGTTGACTCCTATGGATGCCTGAAGGAAAGTTGCTGACAGGCAGTCAGTGAAGAGTGTCCGGTGGATCCCAAGGATGGAATCAAGAAGGAAGGATACCTGCAAGCAGAAGGGACAGAGTCTAGGTCACCAGCCAGGAGCCGGGAAGGAACCAGGCGATGTCGTGAAGATGCAGGTGAAGAGGTGAAGCTTGTCGCAGCAGTCACGGGTACCAGGAGGCGTCGAGGACGACCAGGACCAGGAGGTGAGCTGTCCCACGAATGCTCTTGCTGTCGGCGGCGTCGAAGTCGAGTCAGGACCCAACAAGCCTTGGCAAGCGGAACCCACGCAGGATGGAGCACTTGCTTCTGGTGCAGACCAGGAAGGTCTGGGGTGCTTCTCTTTCACAGAGGAGCGGGTGCCAGTCTAGAGGAGCCGGACCAGCAAGATGAAAATGTTATGTTATGTTATGTTAGTCATTTTTATAAGGCGCGCAGCTGCCCCAGCCAAGGGGCGTCCCGGCGCCTGATCAGGTACCACAACACAACAAATCGATGCTGGGAAGGAGAGGAAGGAATCAGTCAGCAGTTGGGAACAAAAAAGTTTTTATGGCGCGCCTAAAAGAAGTAAGGCTGTTCAGGGCTCGAATATGGACAGGGAGAGAATTCCATAATCCTGCCGCTAATACTCGAAAGGAGCGACCTCCCATCCTACTCAGTCTAAACCGTGTATTGGCAGCCAGATGGAGAAATTCCGATCTAAGAGACAGCGTAGGAACATAGGAGGAAACAAGCTTAGCGAGGGCTGGAGGAGAGGAAAGCTTCAAGATTTTAAATGTCAGGCAGAGAGCCTTAAATTTAATTCTCTGTCTGACCGGCAGCCAGTGGAGAGAGGTCAAAACTGCAGAGACAGAGCACTGTCTAGGAAGGCCAACGATGGCTCGCGCCGCGGCATTCTGCACCCTTTGCAATCTAGTAGCCTCCGCCTGATTCACTCCGAGCAGCAGCGCACTCCCATAGTCCAGCCGAGAAAGAATGGAGGCTTGGACCACCAGTTGCCGAGTAGGGGGGTCGAAGAATTTGAGGACCGGTCTCAGCCCTCGCAGAATACCATAACAGGTAGCTGCAACCTTCTTCGTGTGGCTGGTGAAGGAGAGTGTAGGATCCAGCCAGACCCCCAAGTTCTTAACTTAGGCAGCTGGGATGGGAGTCACCCCCAATTCTGGAGGCCACCACTGGTCTCCCCAGAGCTCCGCCTGCTTTCCTAAGATCAGGACCTCGGTTTTTTTGGCATTTAACTGCAGACAGTTAGTTCGCATCCAATTTGCCACGGCTATGAGTCCTGCACGGAATCTGGGAGCGTTCACCTCGGGATCACCGCTGAGTGTCACCGCCAGCTGCGTGTCGTCGGCATACGATGTCATGGTTAAGCCACATTGTCTGACGAGTGCAGCCAGCGGTTTCACATATAGGTTGAACAGAGTGGGGCTCAACGCAGAGCCCTGCGGAACCCCCAGCCCCAGTGGATGGAAAGAGGACTGACAAGGTGGAATAGCCACTTTAAAAAACCGGTCCGAGAGGAAAGAGCGAAACCATTGGAGAGCAATCCCCTCAATTCCCACTCCCTCCAAGCGCCGGATCAGTATGTCGTGAGACACCGTGTCAAACGCGGCGCTCAGATCTAACAGGAGGAGCGCCGCTGTCTGCCCAGCATCCAGCACCGTTCGCAAGTGCTCGGTCATAAAGAGCAGTGCAGTTTCGGTGCTGTGTTGTGCACGAAAACCATTCTGGCTCTGGTCTAGAATGTTATTTCGAGAAAGGTGGGCGGACAAGATGGAGTTCACATGTGCCTCAGTAACCTTGGCGGTCCAGGGCAGGAGGGAGATGGGACGGTAGTTTTCTGGTAATAGGGGGTCAAGGTTAGGCTTCTTTAAAATTGGGCTGACCACTGCCTGCTTCCAGGAAGAAGGGACCACGCCCGATGTGAGCGATAGATTGATCAGATCCAGTATAGACTCACGACATAAGGGAGGAAGAAGTCTAAATACCTATGGCTTCAGCGGATCTAATGGAGAACCGGATTTAATTTTGAGGCTCAGAGTATCGAAGACCTCGTCAGACATTACTGGCAGGGAGGACAGGGTTTCATGAACCGTAGCCATCACACCAGTTTGCTCAGCACCAGGCACAGATGACGTAAATCCTCGGTAAATCGCCTGCACTTTCTCCACGAAAAAGGATGCCAGACTTTCACAGTGAGAGTCCGTGCAGATTTCCACCGAGGTGGCCCGTTTCCCCATAAGGTCTTTAAGAACCTTAAAGATTAATTTAGACGGGTTGGGGCTATTCTGAAACTCGAAAGCATAGTGTGCGGCCCGGGTCTGACAGATTGCCGTGTGATAGATCTTAAGCTGGGCAAAATACAAAGATTTCAAGGTGGGATCAAAGGATTTCCTCCACGCCCTCTCAGCTTGCCGGCACGTTCTCTTAAGCTCGGCAAGAGTGTCATTATACCATGGGCTGGGAACTTTAGCATGGCATTTCGACCAGCGCATCGGTATAAGAGAGTCAAAGGCGGCTAGGACCCAGTTACGAAACTGCTCCTATCCTTGTTCCACATTCAGCAGATTGCCCAGGGGCTGCGCCTCCAAGATCTTATAAAACTCCTCCAGTTTGAGCTTATGCCAATTTCTTTTAAGGATCAGTCTATCCACAGGTTTAAATTGTGGGTCATCTATAGGACATGAAACTTTAACCAGCAGATGGTCAGTCCAGCCTACCACCATCGGGTCAGAGACCCTAGCCCGCTCCAGTGTGGTAAAGAAGGGGTCAAGGATATGACCTCCTATGTGGGTAGGGGAGGTAACTAGTTGGATCATTTGCATGGCTTCAAGGTCCGCTAGCAAGGTATTAATAGGTGCTGATGACCCCTGATCAAAATGGATATTGAGGTCGCCTACGATGTTAAAATTGGCACATCTCGGAGCTAAAGAGCTAACCACGTCAGCAAGAGCGGCCTTGAAGACAGTGTTGTTCCCTGGCGGGCGGTAGATAAGCATACCGCTAAGTGTAAACTGATGACTGAAGGCTACCTTAAAAGAAGCGCTCTCACACACTGGTAAGTCAAGAGCTTTCCATTCAGCCGGGAAGTAAGATTTTATCACCATAGCTATGCCACCCCCTCTAGAAGTGCGGTTAAGAGTGAACACTGTGTAGTTGGAAGGGAATGCCAGATTGATTATTGCAGTGTCCGCATCCTGAAGCCAAGTCTCAGTGAGGAAGATGAGGTCAGGAGAGTCCTTTCCGATCATGTCACGTAAGGACTGATGGTGCTTGACCAACGATCTCACGTTCAGACTCCAGATGCTAAGCACACGCTCAGAGATATTAGTACGTGTATTTGGGGCATTCCTTTCCACAGAGCGCACCCCAGACGGGGTATCGAGTGACAAACTGCCACAGGCACAGTCATAAGGACCTGACAACGGGTGCACAGGATCATGAACACACACCGTGAGCCTCTCTCTAATAGAAAGCAGAGCGGCGCGATTGTACCTGAGCGTCAAGGTATTCTGCATGATGGTAAGATGACTAAATGCCAGAGTCCAGGCCCCGCTCACGCTTCCTCGACGCGGACAAGCGCAGACGGGCAGGACTCTGGCACGACTCCGGCTAAGCGACGGCGTCCCACTGCGCGGTCCCGCTGCGCGGTCCCGCTGCGCGGGAGAGGACGACTTTAAGTAGGCGTCGCAATGAAGAGCTCAAGCGTCGGGACGCTCCAAGATGGCGCTCGCCTAAACTTCCACTAACCCAAGCCAAGATGGCGCCCACAAGAGTCCAACCCCGGGACCCGGACCCGCCAAACAGCGGTGCACTTTCCAAAAATTAAATGCAGGTAAGGGGACGAGTACCCAGGCAGAATAGTAGTAAAAGCAAGGGAGAATCCAAGCAAAATAACGAAAATACAAAACTGGTAGTTTTAAAAACACAGCGCAATGGCAGCGCGACCTGCGCTAATGCAGCACCTAATCAACAAAGGTTCGTCGTCGCAGAGGTCACTAGCCAACGGGCCAGCAACCGGACAACACGTCGAGCAACTCAGGTGCAGAAGGGCCCCACGCAGAACACATGAAGTGTGGGGAGCTGGTCTTCTTTACAGATGGTGCTCGGGCTGGGGGCTTCTCAATTCCCCAAGCACAGCCTCGAGGGAGCCTCGGGAGTCGCGCTAGTCAGGTACTAGCCACTTTTCCCAAGTCGCCGGTCCCACGTCCCTCGTCGCCTCCACGGGTCTCAGCTTCGCTGTAGATGTGATTCTGATGGATACGTCTGCCAGTGGATTCCTCACCTTGTGAATATCCCTGCGCCAGCAACATTCGGAAACTTTTGTAGCAGTCCACGCCGATGAGGTCGAAGACGACGTCACAGAGGAACGGCACCGCTCGCGACTCCGCTGACGTCACTGGCTCCATAAGAAGACCTCGTCGGCGTGATGACGTCAGTTCCGTTTTTTCCACGCCGTTGAAGCCAACGGATTTCGGGAATCGCTGTTGTTAGCGTTGTTGATACTTTGTGTATTCTCGTTATTTTTCCTGTTCTCTTTCGAGGATGTCGACAAAAAAGTCTGGATTTAAGCCTTGCCGGGAGTGTGGCAAGCACATGTCCATCACAGATCCTCATGAGGACTGTGTGTGGTGTTTATCGACGTGGATGGCTGTACCAGCTGCCGCAAGATGAGCACGAAGGCTCTTAAGGAACGGGAGGCAAAACTCTTCATTGCAAAAATGAAGAAGGAGAAGAGAGGGAGAAGAAGGTCGAGGTCTCGATCGAGGTCGGCGTCGAAGTCGACTTCGGGACATACTTCTCGAGCCAAGAAACATAAGAAAAAGAGAAGGCACTCGTCTCGACACCATTCGGATAAGAGCTTGGCGCCGAAGCCGAAGTAACCTACTCGGCGTCGGAAGGACTCTGTTTCTCCTTCTCCTGTGCCGGATTCGCCTGCTGGTCCTTCATCTCCAGTGGTCTCCTTGTCTCCGGCTTCACCGGTTCCAGCTCGGACTCCGACGCCGGTTCCATCTCCGGCGCCGGTTCCGTCTCCGGCTCCGGAAGATCTTCAAGCCCCGGGTGAGCCTGCGACGCCGCTGATTCCACCTTCGGCGCGGGTCGGCCCGAGTCCGGTGAGGCCTGACCAGTACCCTGCCTTCCCTGGGCCAGGTCAGGACCCCTCGCATTACTTAAATGCGATGTATGGGGTGTTCGCTCGAGCCATGTACACCACTGGTGCACCAGCGGGTCCGATGGGTCCGATGGCATTTAACTTGGGGGGTGCCGCAAGTATATGCACAGGCCCCTTTCATACCGTTCTTTCCAACAAGGCCGTCTTGGAATCCTCCTGCTCCGAGGACATCGACGCCGCTTCCATCCTCGCCGGCTCCGGCTCGACCTCGTTCGACGCCGATGGCTCCGGCAGATCCACGCTTCGACGCCGGCACCGGCGCCATCGGATTCGAATACGGCGCCGCCGACGATTCGGATTCGTTCCAGAAGGGAGACTCAGAGGATTATTGAAGAGCAGAGGTACCTTCAGGAGGAAGCGGAAGAGGGAGAATTGGTGGAGTCAGAGGAGGTATTCGAAGAGCTTAAAGAAGCTAGTGGATTGGATCTGTCTCCTGAGTGGGAGATTACTCCACCGTCAGATGAACCCTCTAAGGACGTTGCTCCCTACCATTCGGTTATCAGGAAGGCTGCGGAGCTGCTGGATCTCCAGTTACCAACTACAGAGTTTAAGTCGAACATTTTAACTGAGGTACTGTAGGAAGGTGGATATCTGACTATGGTTACCCCCAACTTTTTGCCTAGTGTCTAGCTGGTTTTTCGACTTAGTTGGCCTGAGATCCTGCCATTCAGGGTCTCAGGCTGTCTGCTCTCTCTGTAAAATGGACTCCATGTACCCTAGGTACATAACCAATTGGTAAGGATCACCTTATTGGACCCTGTACAGTGTACCCTAGGTACCCAGGGCATAGGTGTACCCTAGGCCTCCCAGGGGCTGCAGCATGTATTATGCCACCCCTGGTCTGGCCTTCCAATCAGACACAACTGGCTGATCACTCAGCTGGGGCAAGGCCGTGTAATCACCCCTTGCTTAGATATAGTATGCCTATATCTGCCCTTATATATAGACACATGTGTACCTATCAGTCACTCCTATGGCAGGCCTTAACAATCCTGGAGGCAGAGTGCTTGGTAACATGTGAGATGGTGCTCTAGCATGAGCTGAGCCTGTCTGCAGCTTTCGGAACCATGTCCTTATAGCTGTTCTATGATATAGCCTACCATATACTCTTAAAGTGCCTTATAATCTTAAACGGTTATGGTAACTATGGTTGGGCTGTATCAAAACATGTCGTGTAGGGTGTCTAACACTTTGGAATAATACCCCCATACCATTTCTGGTGATGAGGATATTATTCCTCCCTTCTAGAGGGAGAGACATGTTAAAATCCTACTTTGCTGTGTAACCTCTGACCAAAGCCTCAGCATCACAAAATGGATGCTGCTGCCACAGACACAAGTCTGACCTCCTGCAGCTGGGAGTGATCCCAGCCAGGGAGGCCTGGACAATAGGTTTCCTGCTTGGGGAGGCGCTAGCACCTCCCCAGACAGCCTTTAGTGTATTGGGGCAGGGTGGGCTGAAAGGAATGAGACATGCCTGGGGCACACAAGGTGTTCCTTGCATAGTCCAGTTCAAACCGGCGCTGGGGCACTCCAGCCCCAGCTCTGGCGCGAAACTGGACAAAGGGAAGTGGGTGTAACCACCCCCTCCCAGGTCCCACCCATAAGGCGTGACCTAGCAGGTATCCCAGCCCCCCAGATTAGTATAAGAGTGGGAGTTGGGCCTCAAGACTTTAGATTATCCTGAACCTGCAAAACTGAACAGAAACTCTGGACCTTCGACATTCGACGAAAGAAGAAGACTGAAGAATCTCCCTTGTAGCCAAGGAGTGGCTACCCTGTGCAAACAGGCACCATCAAGTGACTACCCTTTGCTTTGTGAAACGTTCGACGAGGAACCGACTGCAGAGCCCGACCAGAGCCTTGATTTCCAGACTTCTCCGACCCTCATCCACATCTGCAGCAGAGCTGAGATCCGTGGAGGCGACGAGCGACGTGGGACCGGCTACCTGGGAAAAGTGGCTAGTAACTTACAGCGCAGCTTCTGAGGTACCCTCGAAGTTGTGCACCGGGGATTGAGAAGCCCCAACCCCAAGCACCATCTGCACCGAAGACCAGCCCCCCACACTCCACGAGTCCTGCGTGGGGCCCTTCAGCATTTTCCTGCTTGCCACGTCTGTCCGGTTGCTTGCCCGCTGGCTAGTGGCCTCTGTGACGACGCTCCCTGAAATCTTCTGCGCTGGTTTGGCTCCTCCAGACTGGCTCCCGCTTCTCTGCAAAGAAGAAGCACCCCAGACCTTCCTGGTCTGCACCAGAAGCAAGTCCCTTGTTCTTCGTGGGTTCCGCTTGCCAAGGCTTGGTGAGTCCTAGTCCAACTTCGACGCCGCCGACAACAAGAGCCTTCGTGGGACAGCTCGCCTCCTGGTCCTGGTCGTCCTCGACGCTTCCTGGTCCTCCTGGCTGCAGCAACAAGCTTCACCTTCACCTGCAACTCTTCACGACATCGCCTGGTTCCTTCCTGGTTCCACGTGGTCACTGGCTAGTGACCTTGACTCTGTCCCCTCTGCTTGCAGGTCTCTTCTCTTCTTGATCCCAGGCTTGGGATCCACCGGACACTCTCCCCTGACTGCCTGTCAGCATCTTTCTTCAGGCATCCATAGGAGTCGACGACGAAAACGACGCATCTTCACCCCTATGCACCCGCAGCCTGTGGGCTAGGTAACTTGGGTACTCCGGTGCTCATCAGGATAGTGACTATCCTAGTGTCTAGTTTTCAAGTCTCAACTTCCTAGCTACTCCGGAAGTGTCCTAAATCTATCTATTTCTAAACTGTAACATTGCTATTGACTTTTACGCATTACGCGTGAGTGTTTCCACTCTGCACCCGAATCCCGTGGGCCTCCCACTTCCTAACTAACGCTAGTGTAGTGTAGCCCCAGCGATTCCCTAGGCCTAGGCCTATTCTATTTCCGTGACAGTGGTTCTTATACCACTTCTTTAGTATATGGTTTGCGTGGCCCCTAGGGCCTAACTGTATTACTTACCTGTGTGACTTACTGTATGCATTAATAAGACTGTGTTGTACTTACCTCTAAACTCATAAAGAGTGCTGAGGGTTTGCTTAGAATAAATACACTTTATTTTATATATATATCTGTTGTGGTGTCCTTTCATTTGGTATTCAAGGGATTATATATGGTATCACAGCTGGCTTCACATGCCATTCAGAGTTTAGCCTAAGACTGCTCTTGTCCATGCTACCACTAGGATAGCTGGTCTATAAGGTTGACTTTACAACCAATCACCATAAGGGTATTTGGACTGATATAAGGTGTACACTATAACTAGTGACATCATACATCAGGCCAACTTCTCACATTGGTGAGCAGCGGTTGGGATCTGAGCTTGCTGTTGTAATACCATTGTAATCTTGAGATACTAAATTGAAAGATCACACAGATATTGTCTAGGTACATATAACATAGATTATTATACTTAAGTCCTACTGGACTTTGTAGTTGTAGGTTGAAGGGAATAACACACCCTGACTACAACTACTAGAAAGGTTTAGTAGATACAACTAGTGTAGGTAGGTGCACACACCACACCCTCACTAGATCATGCCTCTGGGAGAAGATCAAGTAGATGCTCTCTCAGGAGGGGCAGGTCTGCAGAAGACCCCCTCTAGGTATGATACCTTAACATTCCAGGAGATGAGACAATTGTGTACCTCCAGAGGAATAAAACAGGGTGCAAACCCTACCCTTAGACAGCTAGTGGAGCTTCTGGAGGCCTATGATGCTGAAAGAGCTGCCAGGGATGGTGCCATAGCTGTAGATAAGGGTCTACCCACCACAGATGAGTCAGATGGGACTTCAGATGAAGAGGTAGACAGCCAGGGCCAAGTAGGAAGACTTAGCCAGGCTAACCTAAGTTTACATGGGAGTTTGCATGGGGTCCCCCCATACAGACCCCCAAGTAGGCTTTCACAGAGAAGCAGGAGGGACAGATCCCCTTCAAGGGAATCCATCCACTCCCATGGTTCTAGCATCTCTAATGCTTCCTCTCACAGGGGAATGACTTCACCTGAGAGAAAGGAGCATAAAGCCAGAATGAGGGAAGCTAATCTGAGGATTCAGAGGGAAGAAATTGCCCTTGCCAAAGAGAAGCTTGCTCTGGCTAGAGAGCAAAAATTGTGTGGGTCAGAACCCACTGGTGGCAGCAACATTCCTAGAGATAGGGATAGGTCTTATGACCATAGAAACCTAAGCAATATAGTCCCCCCATATCAGAATGGGGATGACATCCACAAATGGATGACTGCTTTGGAGAGGGCCTGCAAAGTACAGCAGGTACCCCAAAGTCAGTGGGCAGCTATCTTGTGGCTCTCCTTTTCTGACAAAGGTAGAGACAAGCTCCTCACAGTCAGTGATGAGGATGCAAACAATTACAAAGTCCTGAAGAGTGCTCTGATAGATGGGTTTGGCTTAACCACTGAGCAATATAGGTTGTTGTTCAGAGACACCCAGAAGACACAGACACAGGACTGGTCTGATTTTGTGGATTGTGCCACTAAGGCTTTGGAAGGTTGGTTAACTGGCAGCAAGGTGCAGGACTATACAGGATTGTACAACTTGATTATGAGGGAGCAGATCCTTAGTAATTGTCAGAACCAGCTTCTCCATCAACACCTGGTAGACTCAGATTTGACCTCTCCCCAAGAATTGGGAAAGAGGGCAGATAAATGGGTCAGGACCAGGATTAGGCCTAAAAATCAGGGTGGTGACCAAAAGAAAGATACCACCAAGCCTCAAGAGAAGGGTGGGGATAAAGCAAAAGAGAAATCTTCCTCAGGGCCCCAAAACTCCACACAGGGTGGTGGGTCCCAAGCTCCCTCCTCTACCACAGTTAAAAAGCCTTACTGCCATGTGTGTAAAACACCTGGGCATTGGAAAACTGACAGCAGTTGTCCACAGGCTAAAAACAAAACTGTTCCTCCAACTACTCCTGTCACACCACCTATTACTGTCAGCAGTAATCCCCCAGGTGGTGGGAGTGCCCCCAAAAATTTGGTTGGGTTTTCTTGGGGAACACAGGGGGACTCTGGCTTAGCCAATTCCCCTACAGCAGCTACTCTTGTCTGTGATGGTGGCATGGGGTTCGCCAACTTCACTGCCTGTCCCAACACTTTGGGTAGGTACAGACAGGAACCCTACATCAATGGTAGAAAAGCTGAGGCCTACAGAGACACTGGAGCTAGCATCACTATGGTGGCCCATAGGCTAGTTCCCTCTGAGCAGCTTTTGCCTGGGTTCTCATACCAGGTAACTAACATTGATGGCAAACAGAACAGTCATCCCATGGCAGAGGTATGTCTCAGCTGGGGAGGGGTCACTGGCCCTAAAAGGGTGGCAGTGTCTCCAACCTTGCCTGTGGACTGCTTACTGGGGAATGACTTAGACCTCTCAGCTTGGGCTGGAGTTGAACAAGACACCCATTCTAAAATGGTAGGCCTTTCCAAAAAGGGTAGTGGGGTTGTGCCAGTCACAACCCCTGTCCAAGTAGCTTTCCTCCCTGAAAAGGTTGGAAGGGCAGTGGTAGCCACAGCCCAGGCACAGACAGACTTCCCTGTAGAAATTGGCAGAGCTGTGACAGTCACAGCTCAAACACAAACTGAGTGCCTTCCTGAAAAGGTTGGCAAGGCTGTAATGGTCTCAGCCCACACTCAGACTGATATAGGTGTAGTGAAGCCTGAAACTATGGATCACTCCACACAAACAGAGAGTAGTGGGGAGGAAGAAAAGTCTCCCTCTCCCCAGACATTAGGAAAAGGTCAGCCTCCTCAGGGATCTGACCTCACCCCTTGTGAAGGAACTGCCCCAGAGGTAGCCAGGCCTGGCCTGGCAGAGCCTCTGATGTCAGTGGCCCCTTCCAAGGTGGGACCCAGTCTGGTGCAGGTAGCCTGCCTCTCTCTACCCTGCCTCAGTCAGCCCAGGGCTGCAGAGGTCAGGGAGGCCAGTGGACCCCAAGAGGGCCCCTGTCCACAAGAACCCCCCTTCAAAAGAATGAGGATTGCCTGGTTAGTTGCCCTAGCCAGGTGATGGGTAAAAACATTCCTGAGGGATCCCCTTCACAGGTAGTTAGGGACCTCCCCCAGAGGGATTCTGTTGGGCACAGGCAAACATGGGACCTTTGGACCCCAAACCTGACCTGTCCCTCCAGTAAGCCCACAAAAGGGACCCAGCCTCCAGCTTTAGGTAGCCAGAGGCTGACCCGAAGAGCACAGTGCAACTCAGTTAGAGAAAGAAAGGCATCCAGGGTGGAGGATGATTGGAGGAAGCTGAGGCCTCACTCTGAGGACACTCACTTCAGTACTCCATCTCAACACCAGCCTTTTACTTTGCAAAGACACACCAAAGGTAGAGATTCCCTATGGTGGAGACCCTATGATATCTTTAGGATGAGGGATTGCTTAGTGGACCATGAGACGGGGTAACCATGCCAGTGCTGGTTCTTCCTTATATGGCCACTCAGGCAATAGAGGCTTACCTTGTAAAGGCCAGCCTTATCTCCTTTCGTTTGGGGGGGGGGTTGTGTAGGAAGGTGGATATCTGACTATGGTTACCCCCAACTTTTTGCCTAGTGTCTAGCTGGTTTTTCGACTTAGTTGGCCTGAGATCCTGCCATTCAGGGTCTCAGGCTGTCTGCTCTCTCTGTAAAATGGACTCCATGTACCCTAGGTACATAACCAATTGGTAAGGATCACCTTATTGCACCCTGTACAGTGTACCCTAGGTACCCAGGGCATAGGTGTACCCTAGGCCTCCCAGGGGCTGCAGCATGTATTATGCCACCCCTGGTCTGGCCTTCCAATCAGACACAACTGGCTGATCACTCAGCTGGGGCAAGGTCGTGTAATCACCCCTTGCTTAGATATAGTATGCCTATATCTGCCCTTATATATAGACACATGTGTACCTATCAGTCACTCCTATGGCAGGCCTTAACAATCCTGGAGGCAGAGTGCTTGGTAACATGTGAGATGGTGCTCTAGCATGAGCTGAGCCTGTCTGCAGCTTTCGGAACCATGTCCTTATAGCTGTTCTATGATATAGCCTACCATATACTCTTAAAGTGCCTTATAATCTTAAACGGTTATGGTAACTATGGTTGGGCTGTATCAAAACATGTCGTGTAGGGTGTCTAACACTTTGGAATAATACCCCCATACCATTTCTGGTGATGAGGATATTATTCCTCCCTTCTAGAGGGAGAGACATGTTAAAATCCTACTTTGCTGTGTAACCTCTGACCAAAGCCTCAGCATCACAAAATGGATGCTGCTGCCACAGACACAAGTCTGACCTCCTGCAGCTGGGAGTGATCCCAGCCAGGGAGGCCTGGACAATAGGTTTCCTGCTTGGGGAGGTGCTAGCACCTCCCCAGACAGCCTTTAGTGTATTGGGGCAGGGTGGGCTGAAAGGAATGAGACATGCCTGGGGCACACAAGGTGTTCCTTGCATAGTCCAGTTCAAACCGGCGCTGGGGCACTCCAGCCCCAGCTCTGGCGCGAAACTGGACAAAGGGAAGTGGGTGTAACCACCCCCTCCCAGGTCCCACCCATAAGGCGTGACCTAGCAGGTATCCCAGCCCCCCAGATTAGTATAAGAGTGGGAGTTGGGCCTCAAGACTTTAGATTATCCTGAACCTGCAAAACTGAACAGAAACTCTGGACCTTCGACATTCGACGAAAGAAGAAGACTGAAGAATCTCCCTTGTAGCCAAGGAGTGGCTACCCTGTGCAAACAGGCACCATCAAGTGACTACCCTTTGCTTTGTGAAACGTTCGACGAGGAACCGACTGCAGAGCCCGACCAGAGCCTTGATTTCCAGACTTCTCCGACCCTCATCCACATCTGCAGCAGAGCTGAGATCCGTGGAGGCGACGAGCGACGTGGGACCGGCTACCTGGGAAAAGTGGCTAGTAACTTACAGCGCAGCTTCTGAGGTACCCTCGAAGTTGTGCACCGGGGATTGAGAAGCCCCAACCCCAAGCACCATCTGCACCGAAGACCAGCCCCCCACACTCCACGAGTCCTGCGTGGGGCCCTTCAGCATTTTCCTGCTTGCCGCGTCTGTCCGGTTGCTTGCCCGCTGGCTAGTGGCCTCTGTGACGACGCTCCCTGAAATCTTCTGCGCTGGTTTGGCTCCTCCAGACTGGCTCCCGCTTCTCTGCAAAGAAGAAGCACCCCAGACCTTCCTGGTCTGCACCAGAAGCAAGTCCCTTGTTCTTCGTGGGTTCCGCTTGCCAAGGCTTGGTGAGTCCTAGTCCAACTTCGACGCCGCCGACAGCAAGAGCCTTCGTGGGACAGCTCGCCTCCTGGTCCTGGTCGTCCTCGACGCTTCCTGGTCCTCCTGGCTGCAGCAACAAGCTTCACCTTCACCTGCAACTCTTCACGACATCGCCTGGTTCCTTCCTGGTTCCACGTGGTCACTGGCTAGTGACCTTGACTCTGTCCCCTCTGCTTGCAGGTCTCTTCTCTTCTTGATCCCAGGCTTGGGATCCACCGGACACTCTCCCCTGACTGCCTGTCAGCATCTTTCTTCAGGCATCCATAGGAGTCGACGACGAAAACGACGCATCTTCACCCCTATGCACCCGCAGCCTGTGGGCTAGGTAACTTGGGTACTCCGGTGCTCATCAGGATAGTGACTATCCTAGTGTCTAGTTTTCAAGTCTCAACTTCCTAGCTACTCCGGAAGTGTCCTAAATCTATCTATTTCTAAACTGTAACATTGCTATTGACTTTTACGCATTACGCGTGAGTGTTTCCACTCTGCACCCGAATCCCGTGGGCCTCCCACTTCCTAACTAACGCTAGTGTAGTGTAGCCCCAGCGATTCCCTAGGCCTAGGCCTATTCTATTTCCGTGACAGTGGTTCTTATACCACTTCTTTAGTATATGGTTTGCGTGGCCCCTAGGGCCTAACTGTATTACTTACCTGTGTGACTTACTGTATGCATTAATAAGACTGTGTTGTACTTACCTCTAAACTCATAAAGAGTGCTGAGGGTTTGCTTAGAATAAATACACTTTATTTTATATATATATCTGTTGTGGTGTCCTTTCATTTGGTATTCAAGGGATTATATATGGTATCACAGCTGGCTTCACATGCCATTCAGAGTTTAGCCTAAGACTGCTCTTGTCCATGCTACCACTAGGATAGCTGGTCTATAAGGTTGACTTTACAACCAATCACCATAAGGGTATTTGGACTGATATAAGGTGTACACTATAACTAGTGACATCATACATCAGGCCAACTTCTCACAGGTACTACATTCTCCCACGGCGGCTTCAGAGCCTTTGCTTCCCTTTAATGATGCCATTGTGGAACCTGTGTTAGAGGTGTGGCGCAAGCCCTTTTCTGCTCCTGCGGTCTCTAAGACGATTGCTAGGAGACATAGGGCAGCCCCAGGGGACCCTGAATTTTTAACGTCACATCCTTCACCTGAGAGCCTGGTAATTCAGGCAGCTCGTTCAGGAAAGTCTAAGGGGGCTTTTCCTCAGGTTCCTGGGGACAGAGAGGCTAAAAGGCTAGACCAGTCCGCAAAGAAAGTATTTTCATCAGCCAGCATGGCCTTGAAATCAACAAACGCCACTTGTCTTTTGGGACGCTATGTGCATGCGCTTATGGATTCGGCTAAGAAACTGGCGCCAAAACTGTCTGAGGAGGATAGGACTGGGTTTAATGACATCTTGGCTGATGCTCAGGCGTCAGCACGTCAGGTGATCCAAAGTGGGCTGGACACTGCAGATTCTGTTGCAAGGATCATGGGGTCTTCTGTCGCAACCAGAAGGAGTGCTTGGTTAAGATCTTCAGAGTTCCCACTGGATGTGCAATCTACTCTATTGGATCTGCCGTTTGATGGGTCTGGCCTATTTGGTAAAAAGGCAGATGCTGCTCTAGAAAGATTCAAAGAGAGCAAGGCGACTGCTAAATCTCTGGGACTTCAATCTCAGTCGAGGGGGTCTTTTAAGAGGTACAGAGGATTTGGAAGGACATCCTTTCGATCCTACAGACAGACCCAGCAGCAGCAGCAGCAAGGTTCCTCGTCTAGAGGTTTCAGGGGAAGAATCAGGGGTCGCACTCGTGGCCGGCAACTCTCCTCCTCCTCTTCCTTAGCCCCTCCCACCACCGCAAAGCAGCCCTAGATTCGCCATTCCGGATCATGCTGGTCCTGTGGGGGGCCGGCTTACCCATTTTCTACAAGATTGGGAATCTGTAACTACAGATCTGAGTTCTGGATCTTGTAGAAAATGGGTACGCCCTTCCCTTTCAAGGGGTTTGCTCAGAGGACCACCGTCTTCTCCTGCTGGAGGAAGTCCTGAAGTTGTTTCAGAAAGGTGCGATAAAGGTGGTTCCAGAGCAGGAGAGGGGTCAGGGATGCTACTCCCGGTATTTCCTGATTCCGAAAAAGGATGGCAGATTGCGTCCGATATTGGACCTCAGAATCTTGAATCTTTTTCTAAAACAAGAAAAGTTCAAGATGCTCACCCTTGCTCAGGTTCTTCAAGCGCTGAATCAGGAGGACTGGATGGTGTTGATCGACTTGCAGGATGCGTATTTTCACATCCCAATCCTGAAGTCGCACAAAAAGTATCTCCGTTTCACGGTAGGGTCGCAACATTATCAGTTTGCGGTCCTACCGTTTGGTCTTACTTCTGCACCCGGAGTCTTCACGAAGGTGATGGCAGTGGTGGCGGCCCATCTCAGAAGGTGGGCTTTTCGATAAACGTGCCCAAACCTCACCTGGTGCCCTCTCAGCGCAACCTGTTCATAGGTGCGGTACTGGACACTACTGTGTGTCGAGCATTCTCTCCTCCACAAAGCATTCTCGACATACAGGAAATGATTCCTTCATTTTACAACGGAGCGGTCGTTCCGGTTCTGAAGGTCCTTCACCTGCTCTGTCTGTTCGCTTCCTGCATTCTGTTGGTCAACCATGCATGCTGGCACATGAGGGCGCTCCAGTGGTGCCTCCACAAGCAGTGGTATCAGCACAAGGGAGATCTCAGGGAGTCTGTGAGGATCTCCAGAGAAGCTGGAGCGGTTCTGTCTTGGTGGAGCGTGGAGGGCAATCTGTCTCAAGGAAAGCCCTTTCATCTTCCTCCATCGGTAGCCACAGTGATAACGGATGCATCCACCTTAGGGTGGGGTGCTCATCTGGGGGATCTGGAGATCAAGGGTCTTTGGTCTCCAGAGGAAAGGTTGCTTCACATCAACCTTCTGGAGTTACGGGCGATTCCTTTGGCACTCAAGGCCTTCCTCCCTTCCCTTCGCGGTCAGTCTGTTCAAGTCCTGACGGACAACACAACCGCGATGTGGTATGTCAACAAGCAGGGAGGAGTAGGGTCTCTTTGTCTATGCAGAGAGGCCCTGCGTCTATGGTCCTGGGCTCAGGACCATCAGATTTGTCTGATGGCAAATCATCTGGCCGGGGTTCTGAACGTTCGTGCAGACAGTCTCAGTCGGCAGTTCTCCGCCTGATCACGAGTGGAGGCTCCATCCGGAGGTGGTTCGTCACGTCTTTCGAATGTGGGGGACTCCTCGGGTGGACCTGTTCGCCACTCACGAGAATGCTCACTGCCCGTCGTTCTGCAGTCTCCAGTATCCGATGCAGGGAGCGTTGGGAGACGCGTTTCGGTTGAGTTGGGGCTCACGACTCCTTTACGCGTTTCCTCCCATACACTTGATGTAGGAGAGTAGGGTCTGCTTTCTATGTTCACCCCCACTTTTTGCTTTTGCTTTACTGGTTTTCGACTTAGATGTGGCTGTGGGCCTGCTAATCAGACCCACAGCCCTGCTGTTCTCTCTCTAAATTGATACTATGTACTTTAGGTGCATAACCCATTTGGATAGGATCACCTTATTGGCCCCTGTACAGTGTACCCTAGGTACCCAGGGCCTAGGTGTACCCTAGGCCTACCAGGGACTGCAGCATGTATTATGCCACCCCTGGCCTGGCCTTCCATTTTGACACAACTGGCTGATCACTCAGCTGGGGCAAGGTCGTGTAATCACCCCTTGCTTACGTGTAGTATTCCTATACCTAACTTACATATAGACACGTGTACCTATCAGTCACTCCTATGGCAGGCCTTAACAATCCTGGAGGCAGAGTGCTTGGTAACATGTGAGATGGTACTCTAGCATGAGCTGAGCCTCTCTGCAGCTTTCGGAACCATGTCCTTATAGCTGTTCTATGATATTGCCTACCATATACTCTTAAAGTGCCTTATAATCTTAAACGGTTATGGTAACTATGGTTTGGCTTTATCGAAACATGTCGTGTAAGGTGTCTAACACTGTGGAATAATACCCCCATACCATTTCTGGACATGAGGATATTATTCCCCCCCTTCTAGAGGGAAAGACATGTTAAAATCATACTTCACCGTTAGCCTCTGACCAAAGCCTCAGCATCACAAAATGGATGCTGCTGCCACGACACAAGTCTGACCTCCTGCTGCTGGGAGTGATCCCAGCCAGGGAGGCCTGGAAAATAAGTTTCCTGCTTGGGGAGGTGCTAGCACCTCCCCAGACAGCCTTTAGTGTATTGGGGCAGGGTGGGCTGAAAGGAATGAGACATGCCTGGGGCACACAAGGTGTTCCTTGCATAGTCCAGTTCAAACCGGCGCTGGGGCACTCCAGCCCCAGCTCTGGCGCGAAACTGGACAAAGGGAAGTGGGTGTAACCACCCCCTCCCAGGTCCCACCCATAAGGCGTGACCTAGCAGGTATCCCAGCCCCCCAGATTAGTATAAGAGTGGGAGTTGGGCCTCAAGACTTTAGATTATCCTGAACCTGCAAACTTGAACAGAAACTCTGGACCTTCGACATTCGACGAAAGAAGAAGACTGAAGAATCTCCCTTGTGGCCAAGGAGTGGCTACCCTGTGCAAACAGGCACCATCAAGAGACTACCCTTTGCTTTGCCCAAGTTCTACGAGGGACCGACTGCAGAGCCCGACCAGAGCCTTGACTTCCAGACTTCTCCGACCCTGATCCACATCCACAGCAGAGCTGAGATCCGTGGAGGCGACGAGAGACGTGGGACCGGCTACCTGGGAAAAGTGGCTAGTATCTTCAAGCGCAGCTTCTGAGGCACCCTCGAAGTCGTGCACCGGGGATTGAGAAGCCCCAACCCCAAGCACCATCTGCACCGAAGACCAACCCCCCACACTCCACGAGTCCTGCGTGGGGCCCTTCTGCATTTTCCTGCTTGACGCGTCTGTCCGGTTGCTTGCCCGCTGGCTAGTGGCCTTTGTGACGACGCATCCTGAAATCTTCATCGCTGGTTTGGCTCCTCCAGACTGGCTCCTGCTTCTTTGAAAAATAGAAGCACCCCAGACCTTCCTGGTCTGCACCAGAAGCAAGTCCTCCGTTCTGCGTGGGTTCCGCTTGCCAAGGCTTGGTGAGTCCTAGTCCAACTTCGACGCCGCCGACAGCAAGAGCCTTCGTGGGACAGCTCGCCTCCTGGTCCTGGTCGTCCTCGACGCTTCCTGGTCCTCGTGGCTGCAGCGACAAGCTTCACCTTCACCTGCAATCTTCACGACATCGCCTGGTTCCTTCCTGGTTCCACGTGGTCACTGGCTAGTGACCTTGACTCTGTCCCTTCAGCTTGCAGGTCTCCTCTCTTCTTGATCCCAGCCTTGGGATCCACCGGACACTCTTCACTGACTGCCTGTCAGCATCTTTCTTCAGGCATCCATAGGAGTCGACAACGAAACCCGACGCAACTTCACCCCTATGCACCCGCAGCCTGTGGGCTAGGTAACTTGGGTACTCCGGTGCTCATCAGGATAGTGACTATCCTAGTGTCTAGTTTTCCAGTCTCGACTTCCTAACTACTCCGGAAGTGTCCTAAATCTATCTATTTCTAAACTGTACTATTGCTAGTGACTTTTACGCATTACGCGTGAGTGTTTCCACTCTGCACCTGAATCCCGTGGGCCTCCCACTTCCTAACCTTTGGTAGTATAGTGTAGCCCCAGCGATTCCCTAGGCCTAGGCCTATTCTATTTCCGTGACAGTGGTCCTTATACCACTTGCTTAGTATATGGTTTGCGTGGCCCCTAGGGCCTAACTGTATTACTTACCTGTGTGACTTAATGTATGCTTAAATAAGACTGTGTTGTACTTACCTCTAATCTCATAAAGAGTGCTGAGGGTTTGACTAGAATAAATACACTTTATTTTATATATATATCTGTTGTGGTGTCCTTTCATTTGGTATTCAAGGGATTATATATGGTATCACAGCTGGCTTCACATGCCATTCAGAGTTTAGCCTAAGACTGCTCTTGTCCATGCTACCACTAGGATAGCTTGTCTATAAGGTTGACTTTACAACCAATCACCATAAGGGTATTTGGACTGATATAAGGTGTACACTAGAACTAGTGACATCATACATCAGGCCAACTTCTCACATTGGTGAGCAGCGGTTGGGATCTGAGCTTGCTGCTGTAATACCATTGTAATCTTAAGATACTAAATTGAAAGATCACACAGATATTGTCTAGGTACATATAACATAGATTATAATACTTAAGTCCTACTGGACTTAGTGGTTGAAGGGAGTAACACACCCTGACTACAACTACCAGAGAGGTTTAGTAGAAACAACTAGTGTAGGTAGGTGCACACACCACACCCTCACTAGATCATGTCTTTGGGAGGAGATCAAGTAGATGCTCTCTCAGGAGGGTCAGGTCTGCAGAAGACCCCCTCTAGATATGATACCCTAACATTCCAGGAGATGAGACAATTGTGTACCTCCAGAGGAATAAAACAGGGTGCAAACCCTACCCTCCTTCAGTTAAGACAACTCCTAGAGGAGTATGATGCTCTTAAAGCCTCACAGGCAGGTACCCTGGGTACAAAGGAGGGTCTACCCACCACAGATGAGTCAGATGGGACTTCAGATGAAGAGGTAGACAGCCAGGGCCAAGTAGGAAGACTTAGCCAGGCTAACCTAAGCTTACATGGGAGTTTGCATGGGGTCCCCCCATACAGACCCCCAAGTGGGCTTACACAGAGAAGCAGGAGGGACAGATCCCCTTCAAGGGAATCCATCCACTCCCATGTCTCTAGCATCTCTAGTGTTTCCTCTCACAGGGGAATGACTTCCCCTGAGAGAAAGGAACATGAAGCCAGAATGAGGGAAGCTAATCTGAGGATTCAGAGGGAAGAACTTGCCCTTGCCAAGGAGAAGCTTGCTCTGGCTAGAGAGCAAAAGTTAAGTGGGTCAGAACCCACTGGTGGCAGCAATATCCCTAAGGATAGAGACAGGCACTATGATAATAGAAACCTGAGCTAGATTGTCCCTCCCTACAAGTGTGGGGATGACATCCACAAATGGATAACTGCTTTGGAGAGAGCTTGCAAAGTACAGCAGGTACCCCAAAGTCAGTGGGCAGCTATCTTGTGGCTCTCCTTCTCTAAGAAAGGTAGAGACAAGCTCCTCACAGTTAGTGATGAGGATGCAGATAATTACACTGTCCTGAAGAGTGCTCTGATTGATGGGTTTGGCCTAACCACTGAAAAATACAGGTTGTTGTTCAGGGATACCCAGAAGACACAGACTCAGGACTGGACTGACTTTGTAGATTGTGCCACTAAGGCTCTGGAAGGCTGGCTAATGGGAAGTAAGGTTAAGGACTATACAGGATTGTATAATTTGATCATGAGAGAACAAATACTTAACAACTGTCAAAACCAGCTATTGCATCAACACCTGATTGATTCTGATCTGACTTCTCCCCAAGAATTGCGAAAGAAGGCAGATAGATGGGTCAGGACTAGAGTTAAGCTGAAAAACCAGAACCAGGGCGGTGATCAGAAAAAGGCAGACCAGAAGGGTAATGATCAGAAACAAAAAGACCAGAAGTCTTCACCAGGCCCCCAAAAGGCTCAGGGGGAGGGTGGTCCCAAAAAGGATAAAAAGAAAGAAGGCCAAAAGAAACCATGGTGCAACTATTGTAAGTCCAACTCACATTGGTTTAGTGAGTGCACCAAAAAGGTTAAGCCCCCAGCCACCATTGCCCCTAAGGCAACTGTACCCCCTAGTTCAGCTGTAAGTGGTGGTTCCCAGCAAAAGGGTGTAGTAGGGTTAACCCTGGGAACTGAGGAGGATTCTGGCCTAGTCAGAATACCTACTCAGGCTGTTCTGATCTGTGATGGGGACTTGGCTTTGTCCTCTACTGTAGGCCCCAGTAACCTGGGCAAGTACAGACAGACTCTTTTTATCAACCAAAGAATGGCTCAGGCCTACAGGGACACTGGGGCTAGTGTCACAATGGTGACACCTGCTTTTGTGGACCCTGGACAGATCATGCTAGGTGAGAATTACCTAGTGACCAACGCTAGCAATGCCACTATCTCCCATAGTGTGGCTATTGTTAACTTATCCTGGGGAGGGGTAACTGGCCTCAAGAAAGTTGTTGTTAGTTCAGACCTTCCTGTAGAGTGTTTACTGGGCAATGATCTTGAAACTTCAGTTTGGTCTGAAGTGGAGTATAGGACCCATGCAGAAATGCTGGGGATAGATGCACATGTCCTTGCTGTGACCAGGTCACAGGCCAAAAAGTGCACCACTGAACAAGTGCTGGATCCTGAAACTATGGACCAGTCACAACCCAAGAGAAAGAGCAGTAGGGTTAAGCCTGTGCCTTCCCCCCTCCTCAGGTGGTGGATCAGCCCTCCCAGGAAGATGATTCGGAGAGCCCTGAAGGAACTGTCCTAGAAGAACTTGAACCTGATCAGGTTGAGTTTCTTGGGACAGGGGGACCTTCAAGGGCAGATCTGAGGCAGGCTCAATTAGACTGCCCCTCTCTTGAACCCCTCAGACAGCTGGCTGCTGCTGAGGCTGCAGGGAATGCTCAAGGTACCCATAGAGTGTATTGGGATGAAGGGCTACTGTATTCAGAGGCTAGAGACCCCAAGCCTGGTGCATCCAGGAGGTTGGTCATACCACTGAAGTTCAGAGGCTTCCTTCTTACCTTGGCCCATGATATTCCCCTTGCAGGACATTTAGGCCAGAACAAGACTTGGGACAGGCTTGTCCCTCACTTTCACTGGCCCCATATGTCAGAAGATACTAAGGAGTTTTGTCGCTCCTGTGTCACCTGCCAAGCCAGTGGCAAATCAGGTGGCACCACAAAGCCCCCCCTCATACCACTACCTGTGGTGGGGGTCCCCTTTGAAAGAGTGGGCATAGATATTGTAGGACCAATGGACCCACAAACAGCATCTGGGCACAGATTCATACTGGTGATAGTGGACCATGCCACCAGGTACCCAGAAGCAATTCCCCTGAGGACCACAACAGCTCCTGTTGTGGCAAGGGCCCTGCTTGGAGTATTCTCCAGAGTGGGCTTTCCAAAGGAGGTAATTTCTGACAGAGGTGCCAACTTCATGTCAGGATACTTGACTGCAATGTGAAAGGAGTGTGGTGTGAACTACAAGTTCACCACACCCTATCACCCACAGTGCAATGGGCTTGTTGAGAGATTCAACAAGACCCTAAAGGGAATGATAAAAGGTTTACCAGACAAGCTTAGGCGAAGATGGGACATCCTTTTACCCTGCCTTCTGTTTGCTTACAGAGAGGTCCCACAAAAGGGGGTTGGCTACAGCCCTTTTGAGCTTTTGTTTGGGCATCCTGTAAGAGGACCCCTGTGTTTGGTAAGGGAAGGATGGGAGAGACCTCTCAGACAACCCAAACTGGACATAGTGGATTATGTACTTGGTCTCCGCTCCAGGATGGCAGAGTATATGAAGAAGGCTTCTAAAAACCTTGAGGCAAGCCAAGAACTCCAAAAAGCTTGGCATGACCAAAAGGCTGTACTGACTGTTTACCAGCCAGGACAGAAAGTGTGGGTGTTGGAGCCAGTGGCCCCAGCAGCACTCCAAGACAAATGGTCTGGACCCCACACTATTGTTGAGAAAAAGGGAGAAGTCACCTACCTGGTGGACCTTGGGACTCCCAGAAGCCCCCACAGGGTGCTTCATGTCAACAGATTGAAGGCATATGTTGACAGGGCAGACATGGGGCTACTCATGGCTACAGATGAGGGGCAGGAGGAAGAGAGTGACCCTCTCCCAGACCTGTTGACTCAGAACCCTGATGATGGCTCAGTTGATGGTGTGGTCTTTTCTGACAGCCTCACTGTCCATCAGCAACAGGACTGCAGGCAAGTTCTGCAGTCCTACAGACATATGTTCTCTCTGACCCCAAGTCAGACAAACTGGTGCACCCATGAGGTGGACACTGGTGACAGTCTGCCTGTGAAGAGTAAAATCTACAGGCAACCTGACCATGTCAGGGACTGCATAAAAGTTGAGGTACAAAAGATGTTGGAGCTGGGAGTCATTGAACCTTCAGAGAGCCCTTGGGCTAGTCCTGTAGTCCTTGTGCCAAAACCTCACACCCAAGATGGTAAGAGAGAGATGAGGTTTTGCGTGGATTACAGAGGTCTCAATGCTGTCACTAGGACAGATGCCCACCCAATACCTAGGGCAGATGAGCTCATTGACAGACTGGCAGCTGCTAAGTTTTTGAGCACATTTGACCTGACAGCAGGCTACTGGCAAATCAGACTAGCTGAGAATGCAAAGGCCAAAACCGCTTTCTCGACCCCAGGAGGACATTATCAATTTGTGGTAATGCCCTTTGGTTTGAAGAATGCACCTGCCACTTTCCAAAGGTTGGTGAATCAAGTCCTTACTGGGTTGGATGATTATTGTGCAGCTTATCTTGATGATATTGCTGTCTTTAGCTCCACCTGGGAGGATCACCTGGTCCACCTGAGGAATGTTTTAGAGGCCCTGCAAAAGGCAGGCCTCACTATCAAGGCCACTAAGTGCCAGATAGGGCAGAACAAGGTTGTATACCTGGGCCACCTAGTTGGTGGGGGTCAGGTTCAACCACTGGAGAGCAAGATCCAGACCATAAAGGACTGGACTCCTCCAACTACCCAGACTCAGGTCAGAGCTTTCTTGGGCCTGACTGGGTACTACAGAAAGTTTGTTAAGAACTATGGGTCCATTGTGACACCACTTAATGACTTGACCTCCAAGAAGATGCCAAAGAAAGTTCAGTGGACAGTAAGCTGTCAAAAAGCATTTGATGACCTGAAGCAGGCCATGTGCAGTGCACCTATTCTGAAAAGTCCAGACTACTCCAAAGAGTTCATTGTCCAGACAGATGCTTCTGAGTTAGGTGTGGGAGCTGTTCTTTCACAACTGAATGTAGATGGTCAAGACCAGCCCATTGCTTTTATAAGTAGAAGGCTGACCCCTAGAGAGAAACGTTGGTCAGCTATTGAGAGGGAGGCCTTTGCTGTGGTTTGGGCCCTAAAGAAGCTGAGGCCATACTTGTTTGGCACTCACTTCAAGATTCAGACAGACCATAAGCCCCTCTTGTGGCTAAATCAGATGAAGGGTGAAAATCCCAAACTTCTTAGGTGGTCCATTTCCCTACAGGGGATGGACTTCACAGTGGAACATAGACCTGGGACTGACCATGCCAATGCAGATGGACTCTCCAGATATTTCCACTTAGAACATGAAGACTCAACTGGTCAAGGTTAGTTTAATGTCCCTAAGTTTGGGGGGGGGGGGTTGTGTAGGAGAGTAGGGTCTCAAGACTTTAGATTATCCTGAACCTGCAACTTGAACAGAAACTCTGGACCTTCGACATTCGACGAAAGAAGAAGACTGAAGAATCTCCCTTGTGGCCAAGGAGCGGCTACCCTGTGCAAACAGGCACCATCAAGCGACTACCCTTTGCTTTGCCCAAGTTCTACGAGGGACCGACTGCAGAGCCCGACCAGAGCCTTGACTTCCAGACTTCTCCGACCCTGATCCACATCCACAGCAGAGCTGAGATCCGTGGAGGCGACGAGAGACGTGGGACCGGCTACCTGGGAAAAGTGGCTAGTATCTTCAAGCGCAGCTTCTGAGGCACCCTCGAAGTTGTGCACCGGGGATTGAGAAGCCCCAACCCCAAGCACCATCTGCACCGAAGACCAGCCCCCCACACTCCACGAGTCCTGCGTGGGGCCCTTCTGCATTTTCCTGCTTGCCGCGTCTGTCCGGTTGCTTGCCCGCTGGCTAGTGGCCTTTGTGACGACGCATCCTGAAATCTTCATCGCTGGTTTGGCTCCTCCAGACTGGCTCCTGCTTCTTTGAAATAGAGAAGCACCCCAGACCTTCCTGGTCTGCACCAGAAGCAAGTCCTCCGTTCTGCGTGGGTTCCGCTTGCCAAGACTTGGTGAGTCCTAGTCCAACTTCGACGCCGCCGACAGCAAGAGCCTTCGTGGGACAGCTCGCCTCCTGGTCCTGGTCGTCCTCGACGCTTCCTGGTCCTCGTGGCTGCAGCGACAAGCTTCACCTGCAATCTTCACGACATCGCCTGGTTCCTTCCTGGTTCCACGTGGTCACTGGCTAGTGACCTTGACTCTGTCCCTTCTGCTTGCAGGTCTCCTCTCTTCTTGATCCCAGCCTTGGGATCCACCGGACACTCTTCACTGACTGCCTGTCAGCATCTTTCTTCAGGCATCCATAGGAGTCGACGACGAAACCCGACGCAACTTCACCCCTATGCACCCGCAGCCTGTGGGCTAGGTAACTTGGGTACTCCGGTGCTCATCAGGATAGTGACTATCCTAGTGTCTAGTTTTCCAGTCTCGACTTCCTAGCTACTCCGGAAGTGTCCTAAATCTATCTATTTCTAAACTGTACTATTGCTAGTGACTTTTACGCATTACGCGTGAGTGTTTCCACTCTGCACCTGAATCCCGTGGGCCTCCCACTTCCTAACCTTTGGTAGTATAGTGTAGCCCCAGCGATTCCCTAGGCCTAGGCCTATCCTATTTCCGTGACAGTGGTCCTTATACCACTTGCTTAGTATATGGTTTGCGTGGCCCCTAGGGCCTAACTGTATTACTTACCTGTGTGACTTAATGTATGCTTAAATAAGACTGTGTTGTACTTACCTCTAATCTCATAAAGAGTGCTGGGGGTTTGACTAGAATAAATACACTTTATTTTATATATATATATCTGTTGTGGTGTCCTTTCATTTGGTATTCAAGGGATTATATGTGGTATCACAGCTGGCTTCACATGCCATTCAGAGTTTAGCCTAAGACTGCTCTTGTCCATGCTACCACTAGGATAGCTGGTCTATAAGGTTGACTTTACAACCAATCACCATAAGGGTATTTGGACTGATATAAGGTGTACACTAGAACTAGTGACATCATACATCAGGCCAACTTCCCACATTGGTGAGCAGCGGTTGGGATCTGACCTTGCTGTTGTAATACCATTGTAATCTTAAAATACTAAATTGAAAGATCACACAGATATTGTCTAGGTACATATAACATAGATTATAATACTTAAGTCCTACTGGACTTAGTGGTTGAAGGGAGTAACACACCCTGACTACAACTACCAGAGAGGTTTAGTAGAAACAACTAGTGTAGGTAGGTGCACACACCACACCCTCACTAGATCATGTCTCTGGGAGGAGATCAAGTAGATGCTCTCTCAGGAGGGTCAGGTCTGCAGAAGACCCCCTCTAGATATGATACCCTAACATTCCAGGAGATGAGACAATTGTGTACCTCCAGAGGAATAAAACAGGGTGCAAACCCTACCCTCCTTCAGTTAAGACAACTCCTAGAGGAGTATGATGCTCTTAAAGCCTCACAGGCAGGTACCCTGGGTACAAAGGAGGGTCTACCCACCACAGATGAGTCAGATGGGACTTCAGATGAAGAGGTAGACAGCCAGGGCCAAGTAGGAAGACTTAGCCAGGCTAACCTAAGCTTACATGGGAGTTTGCATGGGGTCCCCCCATACAGACCCCCAAGTGGGCTTACACAGAGAAGCAGGAGGGACAGATCCCCTTCAAGGGAATCCATCCACCCCCATGTCTCTAGCATCTCTAGTGTTTCCTCTCACAGGGGACTGACTTCCCCTGAGAGAAAGGAACATGAAGCCAGAATGAGGGAAGCTAATCTGAGGATTCAGAGGGAAGAACTTGCCCTTGCCAAGGAGAAGCTTGCTCTGGCTAGAGAGCAAAAGTTAAGTGGGTCAGAACCCACTGGTGGCAGCAATATCCCTAAGGATAGAGACAGGCACTATGATAATAGAAACCTGAGCTAGATTGTCCCTCCCTACAAGTGTGGGGATGACATCCACAAATGGATAACTGCTTTGGAGAGAGCTTGCAAAGTACAGCAGGTACCCCAAAGTCAGTGGGCAGCTATCTTGTGGCTCTCCTTCTCTAAGAAAGGTAGAGACAAGCTCCTCACAGTTAGTGATGAGGATGCAGATAATTACACTGTCCTGAAGAGTGCTCTGATTGATGGGTTTGGCCTAACCACTGAAAAATACAGGTTATTGTTCAGGGATACCCAGAAGACACAGACTCAGGACTGGACTGACTTTGTAGATTGTGCCACTAAGGCTCTGGAAGGCTGGCTAATGGGAAGTAAGGTTAAGGACTATACAGGATTGTATAATTTGATCATGAGAGAACAAATACTTAACAACTGTCAAAACCAGCTATTGCATCAACACCTGATTGATTCTGATCTGACTTCTCCCCAAGAATTGCGAAAGAAGGCAGATAGATGGGTCAGGACTAGAGTTAAGCAGAAAAACCAGAACCAGGGCGGTGATCAGAAAAAGGCAGACCAGAAGGGTAATGATCAGAAACAAAAAGACCAGAAGTCTTCACCAGGCCCCCAAAAGGCTCAGGGGGAGGGTGGTCCCAAAAAGGATAAAAAGAAAGAAGGCCAAAAGAAACCATGGTGCAACTATTGTAAGTCCAACTCACATTGGTTTAGTGAGTGCACCAAAAAGGTTAAGCCCCCAGCCACCATTGCCCCTAAGGCAACTGTACCCCCTAGTTCAGCTGTAAGTGGTGGTTCCCAGCAAAAGGGTGTAGTAGGGTTAACCCTGGGAACTGAGGAGGATTCTGGCCTAGTCAGAATACCTACTCAGGCTGTTCTGATCTGTGATGGGGACTTGGCTTTGTCCTCTACTGTAGGCCCCAGTAACCTGGGCAAGTACAGACAGACTCTTTTTATCAACCAAAGAATGGCTCAGGCCTACAGGGACACTGGGGCTAGTGTCACAATGGTGACACCTGCTTTTGTGGACCCTGGACAGATCATGCTAGGTGAGAATTACCTAGTGACCAACGCTAGCAATGCCACTACCTCCCATAGTGTGGCTATTGTTAACTTCTCCTGGGGAGGGGTAACTGGCCTCAAGAAAGTTGTTGTTAGTTCAGACCTTCCTGTAGAGTGTTTACTGGGCAATGATCTTGAAACTTCAGTTTGGTCTGAAGTGGAGTATAGGACCCATGCAGAAATGCTGGGGATAGATGCACATGTCCTTGCTGTGACCAGGTCACAGGCCAAAAAGTGCACCACTGAACAAGTGCTGGATCCTGAAACTATGGACCAGTCACAACCCAAGAGAAAGAGCAGTAGGGTTAAGCCTGTGCCTTCCCCCCTCCTCAGGTGGTGGATCAGCCCTCCCAGGAAGATGATTCGGAGAGCCCTGAAGGAACTGTCCTAGAAGAACTTGAACCTGATCAGGTTGAGTTTCTTGGGACAGGGGGACCTTCAAGGGCAGATCTGAGGCAGGCTCAATTAGACTGCCCCTCTCTTGAAACCCTCAGACAGCTGGCTGCTGCTGAGGCTGCAGGGAATGCTCAAGGTACCCATAGAGTGTATTGGGATGAAGGGCTACTGTATTCAGAGGCTAGAGACCCCAAGCCTGGTGCATCCAGGAGGTTGGTCATACCACTGAAGTTCAGAGGCTTCCTTCTTACCTTGGCCCATGATATTCCCCTTGCAGGACATTTAGGCCAGAACAAGACTTGGGACAGGCTTGTCCCTCACTTTCACTGGCCCCATATGTCAGAAGATACTAAGGAGTTTTGTCGCTCCTGTGTCACCTGCCAAGCCAGTGGCAAATCAGGTGGCACCACAAAGGCCCCCCTCATACCACTACCTGTGGTGGGGGTCCCCTTTGAAAGAGTGGGCATAGATATTGTAGGACCAATGGACCCACAAACAGCATCTGGGCACAGATTCATACTGGTGATAGTGGACCATGCCACCAGGTACCCAGAAGCAATTCCCCTGAGGACCACAACAGCTCCTGTTGTGGCAAGGGCCCTGCTTGGAGTATTCTCCAGAGTGGGCTTTCCAAAGGAGGTAATTTCTGACAGAGGTGCCAACTTCATGTCAGGATACTTGACTGCAATGTGGAAGGAGTGTGGTGTGAACTACAAGTTCACCACACCCTATCACCCACAGTGCAATGGGCTTGTTGAGAGATTCAACAAGACCCTAAAGGGAATGATAAAAGGTTTACCAGACAAGCTTAGGCGAAGATGGGACATCCTTTTACCCTGCCTTCTGTTTGCTTACAGAGAGGTCCCACAAAAGGGGGTTGGCTACAGCCCTTTTGAGCTTTTGTTTGGGCATCCTGTAAGAGGACCCCTGTGTTTGGTAAGGGAAGGATGGGAGAGACCTCTCAGACAACCCAAACTGGACATAGTGGATTATGTACTTGGTCTCCGCTCCAGGATGGCAGAGTATATGAAGAAGGCTTCTAAAAACCTTGAGGCAAGCCAAGAACTCCAAAAAGCTTGGCATGACCAAAAGGCTGTACTGACTGTTTACCAGCCAGGACAGAAAGTGTGGGTGTTGGAGCCAGTGGCCCCAGCAGCACTCCAAGACAAATGGTCTGGACCCCACACTATTGTTGAGAAAAAGGGAGAAGTCACCTACCTGGTGGACCTTGGGACTCCCAGAAGCCCCCACAGGGTGCTTCATGTCAACAGATTGAAGGCATATGTTGACAGGGCAGACATGGGGCTACTCATGGCTACAGATGAGGGGCAGGAGGAAGAGAGTGACCCTCTCCCAGACCTGTTGACTCAGAACCCTGATGATGGCTCAGTTGATGGTGTGGTCTTTTCTGACAGCCTCACTGTCCATCAGCAACAGGACTGCAGGCAAGTTCTGCAGTCCTACAGACATATGTTCTCTCTGACCCCAAGTCAGACAAACTGGTGCACCCATGAGGTGGACACTGGTGACAGTCTGCCTGTGAAGAGTAAAATCTACAGGCAACCTGACCATGTCAGGGACTGCATAAAAGTTGAGGTACAAAAGATGTTGGAGCTGGGAGTCATTGAACCTTCAGAGAGCCCTTGGGCTAGTCCTGTAGTCCTTGTGCCAAAACCTCACACCCAAGATGGTAAGAGAGAGATGAGGTTTTGCGTGGATTACAGAGGTCTCAATGCTGTCACTAGGACAGATGCCCACCCAATACCTAGGGCAGATGAGCTCATTGACAGACTGGCAGCTGCTAAGTTTTTGAGCACATTTGACCTGACAGCAGGCTACTGGCAAATCAGACTAGCTGAGAATGCAAAGGCCAAAACCGCTTTCTCGACCCCAGGAGGACATTATCAATTTGTGGTAATGCCCTTTGGTTTGAAGAATGCACCTGCCACTTTCCAAAGGTTGGTGAATCAAGTCCTTACTGGGTTGGATGATTATTGTGCAGCTTATCTTGATGATATTGCTGTCTTTAGCTCCACCTGGGAGGATCACCTGGTCCACCTGAGGAATGTTTTAGAGGCCCTGCAAAAGGCAGGCCTCACTATCAAGGCCACTAAGTGCCAGATAGGGCAGAACAAGGTTGTATACCTGGGCCACCTAGTTGGTGGGGGTCAGGTTCAACCACTGGAGAGCAAGATCCAGACCATAAAGGACTGGACTCCTCCAACTACCCAGACTCAGGTCAGAGCTTTCTTGGGCCTGACTGGGTACTACAGAAAGTTTGTTAAGAACTATGGGTCCATTGTGACACCACTTAATGACTTGACCTCCAAGAAGATGCCAAAGAAAGTTCAGTGGACAGTAAGCTGTCAAAAAGCATTTGATGACCTGAAGCAGGCCATGTGCAGTGCACCTATTCTGAAAAGTCCAGACTACTCCAAAGAGTTCATTGTCCAGACAGATGCTTCTGAGTTAGGTGTGGGAGCTGTTCTTTCACAACTGAATGTAGATGGTCAAGACCAGCCCATTGCTTTTATAAGTAGAAGGCTGACCCCTAGAGAGAAACGTTGGTCAGCTATTGAGAGGGAGGCCTTTGCTGTGGTTTGGGCCCTGAAGAAGCTGAGGCCATACTTGTTTGGCACTCACTTCAAGATTCAGACAGACCATAAGCCCCTCTTGTGGCTAAATCAGATGAAGGGTGAAAATCCCAAACTTCTTAGGTGGTCCATTTCCCTACAGGGGATGGACTTCACAGTGGAACATAGACCTGGGACTGACCATGCCAATGCAGATGGACTCTCCAGATATTTCCACTTAGAACATGAAGACTCAACTGGTCAAGGTTAGTTTAATGTCCCTAAGTTTGGGGGGGGGGTTGTGTAGGAGAGTAGGGTCTCAAGACTTTAGATTATCCTGAACCTGCAACTTGAACAGAAACTCTGGACCTTCGACATTCGACGAAAGAAGAAGACTGAAGAATCTCCCTTGTGGCCAAGGAGCGGCTACCCTGTGCAAACAGGCACCATCAAGCGACTACCCTTTGCTTTGCCCAAGTTCTACGAGGGACCGACTGCAGAGCCCGACCAGAGCCTTGACTTCCAGACTTCTCCGACCCTGATCCACATCCACATCCACAGCAGAGCTGAGATCCGTGGAGGCGACGAGAGACGTGGGACCGGCTACCTGGGAAAAGTGGCTAGTATCTTCAAGCGCAGCTTCTGAGGCACCCTCGAAGTTGTGCACCGGGGATTGAGAAGCCCCAACCCCAAGCACCATCTGCACCGAAGACCAGCCCCCCACACTCCACGAGTCCTGCGTGGGGCCCTTCTGCATTTTCCTGCTTGCCGCGTCTGTCCGGTTGCTTGCCCGCTGGCTAGTGGCCTTTGTGACGACGCATCCTGAAATCTTCATCGCTGGTTTGGCTCCTCCAGACTGGCTCCTGCTTCTTTGAAAAAGAGAAGCACCCCAGACCTTCCTGGTCTGCACCAGAAGCAAGTCCTCCGTTCTGCGTGGGTTCCGCTTGCCAAGACTTGGTGAGTCCTAGTCCAACTTCGACGCCGCCGACAGCAAGAGCCTTCGTGGGACAGCTCGCCTCCTGGTCCTGGTCGTCCTCGACGCTTCCTGGTCCTCGTGGCTGCAGCGACAAGCTTCACCTGCAATCTTCACGACATCGCCTGGTTCCTTCCTGGTTCCACGTGGTCACTGGCTAGTGACCTTGACTCTGTCCCTTCTGCTTGCAGGTCTCCTCTCTTCTTGATCCCAGCCTTGGGATCCACCGGACACTCTTCACTGACTGCCTGTCAGCATCTTTCTTCAGGCATCCATAGGAGTCGACGACGAAACCCGACGCAACTTCACCCCTATGCACCCGCAGCCTGTGGGCTAGGTAACTTGGGTACTCCGGTGCTCATCAGGATAGTGACTATCCTAGTGTCTAGTTTTCCAGTCTCGACTTCCTAGCTACTCCGGAAGTGTCCTAAATCTATCTATTTCTAAACTGTACTATTGCTAGTGACTTTTACGCATTACGCGTGAGTGTTTCCACTCTGCACCTGAATCCCGTGGGCCTCCCACTTCCTAACCTTTGGTAGTATAGTGTAGCCCCAGCGATTCCCTAGGCCTAGGCCTATCCTATTTCCGTGACAGTGGTCCTTATACCACTTGCTTAGTATATGGTTTGCGTGGCCCCTAGGGCCTAACTGTATTACTTACCTGTGTGACTTAATGTATGCTTAAATAAGACTGTGTTGTACTTACCTCTAATCTCATAAAGAGTGCTGAGGGTTTTACTAGAATAAATACACTTAATTTTAAATATATATCTGTTGTGGTGTCCTTTCATTTGGTATTCAAGGGATTATATATGGTATCACAGCTGACTTCACATGCCATTCAGAGTTTAGCCTAAGACTGCTCTTGTCCATGCTACCACTAGGATAGCTGGTCTATAAGGTTGTCTTTACAACCAATCACCATAAGGGTATTTGGACTGATATAAGGTGTACACTAGAACTAGTGACATCATACATCAGGCCAACTTCTCACACTTGATTCCTCGGGTTCTGAGGAAGATTCGCCAAGACCGGGCCCAAGTTATATTGATCGCCCCGGATTGGCCAAGAAGGGTGTGGTACACAGATCTTCTCCACCTCTCCTCGTGCCCTCCGCTCCGTGTCCCTCTGAGGGCAGACCTCCTCTCGCAGTCGGAGGGGCAGGTTCTGTAGGAGAGTAGGGTCTGCTTTCTATGTTCACCCCCCACTTTTTGATTTTGCTTTACTGGTTTTCGACTTAGATGTGGCTGTGGGCCTGCTAATCAGACCCACAGCCCTGCTGTTCTCTCTCTAAATTGATACTATGTACTTTAGGTGCATAACCCATTTGGATAGGATCACCTTATTGGCCCCTGTACAGTGTACCCTAGGTACCCAGGGCATAGGTGTACCCTAGGCCTACCAGGGGCTGCAGCATGTATTATGCCACCCCTGGCCTTCCATTTTGACACAACTGGCTGATCACTCAGCTGGGGCAAGGTCGTGTAATCACCCCTTGCTTAGGTGTAGTATTCCTATACCTAACTTACATATAGACACATGTGTACCTATCAGTCACTCCTATGGCAGGCCTTAACAATCCTGGAGGCAGAGTGCTTGGTAACATGTGAGATGGTGCTCTAGCATGAGCTGAGCCTGTCTGCAGCTTTCGGAACCATGTCCTTATAGCTGTTCTATGATATAGCCTACCATATACTCTTAAAGTGCCTTATAATCTTAAACGGTTATGGTAACTATGGTTTGGCTTTATCGAAACATGTTATGTAAGGTGTCTAACACTGTGGAATAATACCCCCATACCATTTCTGGACATGAGGATATTATTCCCCCCTTCTAGAGGGAAAGACATGTTAAAATCATACTTCACCGTTAGCCTCTGACCAAAGCCTCAGCATCACAAAATGGATGCTGCTGCCACGACACAAGTCTGACCTCCTGCTGTTGGGAGTGATCCCAGCCAGGGAGGCCTGGACAATAGGTTTCCTGCTTGGGGAGGTGCTAGCACCTCCCCAGACAGCCTTTAGTGTATTGGGGCAGGGTGGGCTGAAAGGAATGAGACATGCCTGGGGCACACAAGGTGTTCCTTGCATAGTCCAGTTCAAACCGGCGCTGGGGCACTCCAGCCCCAGCTCTGGCGCGAAACTGGACAAAGGGAAGTGGGTGTAACCACCCCCTCCCAGGTCCCACCCATAAGGCGTGACCTAGCAGGTATCCCAGCCCCCCAGATTAGTATAAGAGTGGGAGTTGGGCCTCAAGACTTTAGATTATCCTGAACCTGCAAACTTGAACAGAAACTCTGGACCTTCGACATTCGACGAAAGAAGAAGACTGAAGAATCTCCCTTGTGGCCAAGGAGTGGCTACCCTGTGCAAACAGGCACCATCAAGAGACTACCCTTTGCTTTGCTAAAGTTCTACGAGGGACCGACTGCAGAGCCCGACCAGAGCCTTGACTTCCAGACTTCTCCGACCCTGATCCACATCCACAGCAGAGCTGAGATCCGTGGAGGCGACGAGAGACGTGGGACCGGCTACCTGGGAAAAGTGGCTAGTATCTTCAAGCGCAGCTTCTGAGGCACCCTCGAAGTCGTGCACCGGGGATTGAGAAGCCCCAACCCCAAGCACCATCTGCACCGAAGACCAGCCCCCCACACTCCACGAGTCCTGCGTGGGGCCCTTCTGCATTTTCCTGCTTGCCGCGTCTGTCCGGTTGCTTGCCCGCTGGCTAGTGGCCTTTGTGACGACGCATCCTGAAATCTTCATCGCTGGTTTGGCTCCTCCAGACTGGCTCCTGCTTCTTTGAAAAAGAGAAGCACCCCAGACCTTCCTGGTCTGCACCAGAAGCAAGTCCTCCGTTCTGCGTGGGTTCCGCTTGCTAAGGCTTGGTGAGTCCTAGTCCAACTTCGACGCCGCCGACAGCAAGAGCCTTCGTGGGACAGCTCGCCTCCTGGTCCTGGTCGTCCTCGACGCTTCCTGGTCCTCGTGGCTGCAGTGACAAGCTTCACCTTCACCTGCAATCTTCACGACATCGCCTGGTTCCTTCCTGGTTCCACGTGGTCACTGGCTAGTGACCTTGACTCTGTCCCTTCTGCTTGCAGGTCTCCTCTCTTCTTGATCCCAGCCTTGGGATCCACCGGACACTCTTCACTGACTGCCTGTCAGCATCTTTCTTCAGGCATCCATAGGAGTCGACGACGAAACCCGACGGAACTTCACCCCTATGCACCCGCAGCCTGTGGGCTAGGTAACTTGGGTACTCCGGTGCTCATCAGGATAGTGACTATCCTAGTGTCTAGTTTTCCAGTCTCGACTTCCTAGCTACTCCGGAAGTGTCCTAAATCTATCTATTTCTAAACTGTACTATTGCTAGTGACTTTTACGCATTACGCGTGAGTGTTTCCACTCTGCACCTGAATCCCGTGGGCCTCCCACTTCCTAACCTTTGGTAGTATAGTGTAGCCCCAGCGATTCCCTAGGCCTAGGCCTATCCTATTTCCGTGACAGTGGTCCTTATACCACTTGCTTAGTATATGGTTTGCGTGGCCCCTAGGGCCTAACTGTATTACTTACCTGTGTGACTTAATGTATGCTTAAATAAGACTGTGTTGTACTTACCTCTAATCTCATAAAGAGTGCTGAGGGTTTGACTAGAATAAATACACTTTATTTTATATATATATATCTGTTGTGGTGTCCTTTCATTTGGTATTCAAGGGATTATATGTGGTATCACAGCTGGCTTCACATGCCATTCAGAGTTCAGCCTAAGACTGCTCTTGTCCATGCTACCACTAGGATAGCTGGTCTATAAGGTTGACTTTACAACCAATCACCATAAGGGTATTTGGACTGATATAAGGTGTACACTAGAACTAGTGACATCATACATCAGGCCAACTTCCCACATTGGTGAGCAGCGGTTGGGATCTGACCTTGCTGTTGTAATACCATTGTAATCTTAAAATACTAAATTGAAAGATCACACAGATATTGTCTAGGTACATATAACATAGATTATAATACTTAAGTCCTACTGGACTTAGTGGTTGAAGGGAGTAACACACCCTGACTACAACTACCAGAGAGGTTTAGTAGAAACAACTAGTGTAGGTAGGTGCACACACCACACCCTCACTAGATCATGTCTCTGGGAGGAGATCAAGTAGATGCTCTCTCAGGAGGGTCAGGTCTGCAGAAGACCCCCTCTAGATATGATACCCTAACATTCCAGGAGATGAGACAATTGTGTACCTCCAGAGGAATAAAACAGGGTGCAAACCCTACCCTCCTTCAGTTAAGACAACTCCTAGAGGAGTATGATGCTCTTAAAGCCTCACAGGCAGGTACCCTGGGTACAAAGGAGGGTCTACCCACCACAGATGAGTCAGATGGGACTTCAGATGAAGAGGTAGACAGCCAGGGCCAAGTAGGAAGACTTAGCCAGGCTAACCTAAGCTTACATGGGAGTTTGCATGGGGTCCCCCCATACAGACCCCCAAGTGGGCTTACACAGAGAAGCAGGAGGGACAGATCCCCTTCAAGGGAATCCATCCACCCCCATGTCTCTAGCATCTCTAGTGTTTCCTCTCACAGGGGACTGACTTCCCCTGAGAGAAAGGAACATGAAGCCAGAATGAGGGAAGCTAATCTGAGGATTCAGAGGGAAGAACTTGCCCTTGCCAAGGAGAAGCTTGCTCTGGCTAGAGAGCAAAAGTTAAGTGGGTCAGAACCCACTGGTGGCAGCAATATCCCTAAGGATAGAGACAGGCACTATGATAATAGAAACCTGAGCAAGATTGTCCCTCCCTACAAGTGTGGGGATGACATCCACAAATGGATAACTGCTTTGGAGAGAGCTTGCAAAGTACAGCAGGTACCCCAAAGTCAGTGGGCAGCTATCTTGTGGCTCTCCTTCTCTGAGAAAGGTAGAGACAAGCTCCTCACAGTTAGTGATGAGGATGCAGATAATTACACTGTCCTGAAGAGTGCTCTGATTGATGGGTTTGGCCTAACCACTGAACAATACAGGTTGTTGTTCAGGGATACCCAGAAGACACAGACTCAGGACTGGACTGACTTTGTAGATTGTGCCACTAAGGCTCTGGAAGGCTGGCTAATGGGAAGTAAGGTTAAGGACTATACAGGATTGTATAATTTGATCACGAGAGAACAAATACTTAACAACTGTCAAAACCAGCTATTGCATCAACACCTGATTGATTCTGATCTGACGTCTCCCCAAGAATTGGGAAAGAAGGCAGATAGATGGGTCAGGACTAGAGTTAAGCAGAAAAACCAGAACCAGGGCGGTGATCAGAAAAAGGCAGACCAGAAGGGTAATGATCAGAAACAAAAAGACCAGAAGTCTTCACCAGGCCCCCAAAAGGCTCAGGGGGAGGGTGGTCCCAAAAAGGATAAAAAGAAAGAAGGCCAAAAGAAACCATGGTGCAACTATTGTAAGTCCAACTCACATTGGTTTAGTGAGTGCACCAAAAAGGATAAGCCCCCAGCCACCATTGCCCCTAAGGCAACTGTACCCCCTAGTTCAGCTGTAAGTGGTGGTTCCCAGCAAAAGGGTGTAGTAGGGTTAACCCTGGGAACTGAGGAGGATTCTGGCCTAGTCAGAATACCTACTCAGGCTGTTCTGATCTGTGATGGGGACTTGGCTTTGTCCTCTACTGTAGGCCCCAGTAACCTGGGCAAGTACAGACAGACTCCTTTTATCAACCAAAGAATGGCTCAGGCCTACAGGGACACTGGGGCTAGTGTCACAATGGTGACACCTGCCTTTGTGGACCCTGGACAGATCATGCTAGGTGAGAATTACCTAGTGACCAACGCTAGCAATGCCACTACCTCCCATAGTGTGGCTATTGTTAACTTCTCCTGGGGAGGGGTAACTGGCCTCAAGAAAGTTGTTGTTAGTTCAGACCTTCCTGTAGAGTGTTTACTGGGCAATGATCTTGAAACTTCAGTTTGGTCTGAAGTGGAGTATAGGACCCATGCAGAAATGCTGGGGATAGATGCACATGTCCTTGCTGTGACCAGGTCACAGGCCAAAAAGTGCACCACTGAACAAGTGCTGGATCCTGAAACTATGGACCAGTCACAACCCAAGAGAAAGAGCAGTAGGGTTAAGGCTGTGCCTTCCCCCCTGCCTCAGGTGGTGGATCAGCCCTCCCAGGAGGATGATTCTGAGAGCCCTGAAGGAACTGTCCTAGAAGAACTTGAACCTGATCAGGTTGAGTTTCTTGGGACAGGGGGACCTTCAAGGGCAGATCTGAGGCAGGCTCAATTAGACTGCCCCTCTCTTGAACCCCTCAGACAGCTGGCTGCTGCTGAGGCTGCAGGGAATGCTCAAGGTACCCATAGAGTGTATTGGGATGAAGGGCTACTGTATTCAGAGGCTAGAGACCCCAAGCCTGGTGCATCCAGGAGGTTGGTCATACCACTGAAGTTCAGAGGCTTCCTTCTTACCTTGGCCCATGATATTCCCCTTGCAGGACATTTAGGCCAGAACAAGACTTGGGACAGGCTTTTCCCTCACTTTCACTGGCCCCATATGTCAGAAGATACTAAGGAGTTTTGTCGCTCCTGTGTCACCTGCCAAGCCAGTGGCAAATCAGGTGGCACCACAAAGGCCCCCCTCATACCACTACCTGTGGTGGGGGTCCCCTTTGAAAGAGTGGGCATAGATATTGTAGGACCAATGGACCCACAAACAGCATCTGGGCACAGATTCATACTGGTGATAGTGGACCATGCCACCAGGTACCCAGAAGCAATTCCCCTGAGGACCACAACAGCTCCTGTTGTGGCAAGGGCCCTGCTTGGAGTATTCTCCAGAGTGGGCTTTCCAAAGGAGGTCATTTCTGACAGAGGTGCCAACTTCATGTCAGGATACTTGACTGCAATGTGGAAGGAGTGTGGTGTGAACTACAAGTTCACCACACCCTATCACCCACAGTGCAATGGGCTTGTTGAGAGATTCAACAAGACCCTAAAGGGAATGATAAAAGGTTTACCAGACAAGCTTAGGCGAAGATGGGACATCCTTTTACCCTGCCTTCTGTTTGCTTACAGAGAGGTCCCACAAAAGGGGGTTGGCTACAGCCCTTTTGAGCTTTTGTTTGGGCATCCTGTAAGAGGACCCCTGTGTTTGGTAAGGGAAGGATGGGAGAGACCTCTCAGACAACCCAAACTGGACATAGTGGATTATGTACTTGGTCTCCGCTCCAGGATGGCAGAGTATATGAAGAAGGCTTCTAAAAACCTTGAGGCAAGCCAAGAACTCCAAAAAGCTTGGCATGACCAAAAGGCTGTACCGACTGTTTACCAGCCAGGACAGAAAGTGTGGGTGTTGGAGCCAGTGGCCCCAGCAGCACTCCAAGACAAATGGTCTGGACCCCACACTATTGTTGAGAAAAAGGGAGAAGTCACCTACCTGGTGTACCTTGGGACTCCCAGAAGCCCCCACAGGGTGCTTCATGTCAACAGATTGAAGGCATATGTTGACAGGGCAGACATGGGGCTACTCATGGCTACAGATGAGGGGCAGGAGGAAGAGAGTGACCCTCTCCCAGACCTGTTGACTCAGAACCCTGATGATGGCTCAGTTGATGGTGTGGTCTTTTCTGACAGCCTCACTGTCCATCAGCAACAGGACTGCAGGCAAGTTCTGCAGTCCTACAGACATATGTTCTCTCTGACCCCAAGTCAGACAAACTGGTGCACCCATGAGGTGGACACTGGTGACAGTCTGCCTGTGAAGAGTAAAATCTACAGGCAACCTGACCATGTCAGGGACTGCATAAAAGTTGAGGTACAAAAGATGTTGGAGCTGGGAGTCATTGAACCTTCAGAGAGCCCTTGGGCTAGTCCTGTAGTCCTTGTGCCAAAACCTCACACCCAAGATGGTAAGAGAGAGATGAGGTTTTGCGTGGATTACAGAGGTCTCAATGCTGTCACTAGGACAGATGCCCACCCAATACCTAGGGCAGATGAGCTCATTGACAGACTGGCAGCTGCTAAGTTTTTGAGCACATTTGACCTGACAGCAGGCTACTGGCAAATCAGACTAGCTGAGAATGCAAAGGCCAAAACCGCTTTCTCGACCCCAGGAGGACATTATCAATTTGTGGTAATGCCCTTTGGTTTGAAGAATGCACCTGCCACTTTCCAAAGGTTGGTGAATCAAGTCCTTACTGGGTTGGATGATTATTGTGCAGCTTATCTTGATGATATTGCTGTCTTTAGCTCCACCTGGGAGGATCACCTGGTCCACCTGAGGAATGTTTTAGAGGCCCTGCAAAAGGCAGGCCTCACTATCAAGGCCACTAAGTGCCAGATAGGGCAGAGCAAGGTTGTATACCTGGGCCACCTAGTTGGTGGGGGTCAGGTTCAACCACTGGAGAGCAAGATCCAGACCATAAAGGACTGGACTCCTCCAACTACCCAGACTCAGGTCAGAGCTTTCTTGGGCCTGACTGGGTACTACAGAAAGTTTGTTAAGAACTATGGGTCCATTGTGACACCACTTAATGACTTGACCTCCAAGAAGATGCCAAAGAAAGTTCAGTGGACAGTAAGCTGTCAAAAAGCATTTGATGACCTGAAGCAGGCCATGTGCAGTGCACCTATTCTGAAAAGTCCAGACTACTCCAAAGAGTTCATTGTCCAGACAGATGCTTCTGAGTTAGGTGTGGGAGCTGTTCTTTCACAACTGAATGTAGATGGTCAAGACCAGCCCATTGCTTTTATAAGTAGAAGGCTGACCCCTAGAGAGAAACGTTGGTCAGCTATTGAGAGGGAGGCCTTTGCTGTGGTTTGGGCCCTGAAGAAGCTGAGGCCATACTTGTTTGGCACTCACTTCAAGATTCAGACAGACCATAAGCCCCTCTTGTGGCTAAATCAGATGAAGGGTGAAAATCCCAAACTTCTTAGGTGGTCCATTTCCCTACAGGGGATGGACTTCACAGTGGAACATAGACCTGGGACTGACCATGCCAATGCAGATGGACTCTCCAGATATTTCCACTTAGAACATGAAGACTCAACTGGTCAAGGTTAGTTTAATGTCCCTAAGTTTGGGGGGGGGGGGGGTTGTGTAGGAGAGTAGGGTCTCAAGACTTTAGATTATCCTGAACCTGCAACTTGAACAGAAACTCTGGACCTTCGACATTCGACGAAAGAAGAAGACTGAAGAATCTCCCTTGTGGCCAAGGAGCGGCTACCCTGTGCAAACAGGCACCATCAAGAGACTACCCTTTGCTTTGGCCAAGTTTTACGAGGGACCGACTGCAGAGCCCGACCAGAGCCTTGACTTCCAGACTTCTCCGACCCTGATCCACATCCACAGCAGAGCTGAGATCCGTGGAGGCGACGAGAGACGTGGGACCGGCTACCTGGGAAAAGTGGCTAGTATCTTCAAGCGCAGCTTCTGAGGCACCCTCGAAGTTGTGCACCGGGGATTGAGAAGCCCCAACCCCAAGCACCATCTGCACCGAAGACCAGCCCCCCACACTCCACGAGTCCTGCGTGGGGCCCTTCTGCATTTTCCTGCTTGCCGTGTCTGTCCAGTTGCTTGCCCGCTGGCTAGTGGCCTTTGTGACGACGCATCCTGAAATCTTCATCGCTGGTTTGGCTCCTCCAGACTGGCTCCTGCTTCTTTGAAAAAGAGAAGCACCCCAGACCTTCCTGGTCTGCACCAGAAGCAATTCCTCTGTTCTGCGTGGGTTCCGCTTGCCAAGGCTTGGTGAGTCCTAGTCCAACTTCGACGCCGCCGACAGCAAGAGCCTTCGTGGGACAGCTCACCTCCTGGTCCTGGTCATCCTCGACGCTTCCTGGTCCTCGTGGCTGCAGCGACAAGCTTCACCTTCACCTGCAATCTTCACGACATCGCCTGGTTCCTTCCTGGTTCCACGTGGTCACTGGCTAGTGACCTTGACTCTGTCCCTTCTGCTTGCAGGTCTCCTCTCTTCTTGATCCCAGCCTTGGGATCCACCGGACACTCTTCACTGACTGCCTGTCAGCATCTTTCTTCAGGCATCCATAGGAGTCGACGACGAAACCCGACGCAACTTCACCCCTATGCACCCGCAGCCTGTGGGCTAGGTAACTTGGGTACTCCGGTGCTCATCAGGATAGTGACTATCCTAGTGTCTAGTTTTCCAGTCTCGACTTCCTAGCTACTCCGGAAGTGTCCTAAATCTATCTATTTCTAAACTGTACTATTGCTAGTGACTTTTACGCATTACGCGTGAGTGTTTCCACTCTGCACCTGAATCCCGTGGGCCTCCCACTTCCTAACCTTTGGTAGTTTAGTGTAGCCCCAGCGATTCCCTAGGCCTAGGCCTATCCTATTTCCGTGACAGTGGTCCTTATACCACTTGCTTAGTATATGGTTTGCGTGGCCCCTAGGGCCTAACTGTATTACTTACCTGTGTGACTTAATGTATGCTTAAATAAGACTGTGTTGTACTTACCTCTAATCTCATAAAGAGTGCTGAGGGTTTTACTAGAATAAATACACTTAATTTTATATATATATCTGTTGTGGTGTCCTTTCATTTGGTATTCAAGGGATTATATATGGTATCACAGCTGGCTTCACATGCCATTCAGAGTTTAGCCTAAGACTGCTCTTGTCCATGCTACCACTAGGATAGCTGGTCTATAAGGTTGACTTTACAACCAATCACCATAAGGGTATTTGGACTGATATAAGGTGTACACTAGAACTAGTGACATCATACATCAGGCCAACTTCCCACATTGGTGAGCAGCGGTTGGGATCTGAGCTTGCTGTTGTAATACCATTGTAATCTTAAAATACTAAATTGAAAGATCACACAGATATTGTCTAGGTACATATAACATAGATTATAATACTTAAGTCCTACTGGACTTAGTGGTTGAAGGGAGTAACACACCCTGACTACAACTACCAGAGAGGTTTAGTAGAAACAACTAGTGTAGGTAGGTGCACACACCACACCCTCACTAGATCATGTCTCTGGGAGGAGATCAAGTAGATGCTCTCTCAGGAGGGTCAGGTCTGCAGAAGACCCCCTCTAGATATGATACCCTAACATTCCAGGAGATGAGACAATTGTGTACCTCCAGAGGAATAAAACAGGGTGCAAACCCTACCCTCCTTCAGTTAAGACAACTCCTAGAGGAGTGTGATGCTCTTAAAGCCTCACAGGCAGGTACCCTGGGTACAAAGGAGGGTCTACCCACCACAGATGAGTCAGATGGGACTTCAGATGAAGAGGTAGACAGCCAGGGCCAAGTAGGAAGACTTAGCCAGGCTAACCTAAGCTTACATGGGAGTTTGCATGGGGTCCCCCCATACAGACCCCCAAGTGGGCTTACACAGAGAAGCAGGAGGGACAGATCCCCTTCAAGGGAATCCATCCACCCCCATGTCTCTAGCATCTCTAGTGTTTCCTCTCACAGGGGACTGACTTCCCCTGAGAGAAAGGAACATGAAGCCAGAATGAGGGAAGCTAATCTGAGGATTCAGAGGGAAGAACTTGCCCTTGCCAAGGAGAAGCTTGCTCTGGCTAGAGAGCAAAAGTTAAGTGGGTCAGAACCCACTGGTGGCAGCAATATCCCTAAGGATAGAGACAGGCACTATGATAATAGAAACCTGAGCAAGATTGTCCCTCCCTACAAGTGTGGGGATGACATCCACAAATGGATAACTGCTTTGGAGAGAGCTTGCAAAGTACAGCAGGTACCCCAAAGTCAGTGGGCAGCTATCTTGTGGCTCTCCTTCTCTGAGAAAGGTAGAGACAAGCTCCTCACAGTTAGTGATGAGGATGCAGATAATTACACTGTCCTGAAGAGTGCTCTGATTGATGGGTTTGGCCTAACCACTGAACAATACAGGTTGTTGTTCAGGGATACCCAGAAGACACAGACTCAGGACTGGACTGACTTTGTAGATTGTGCCACTAAGGCTCTGGAAGGCTGGCTAATGGGAAGTAAGGTTAAGGACTATACAGGATTGTATAATTTGATCATGAGAGAACAAATACTTAACAACTGTCAAAACCAGCTATTGCATCAACACCTGATTGATTCTGATCTGACTTCTCCCCAAGAATTGGGAAAGAAGGCAGATAGATGGGTCAGGACTAGAGTTAAGCTGAAAAACCAGAACCAGGGCGGTGATCAGAAAAAGGCAGACCAGAAGGGTAATGATCAGAAACAAAAAGACCGGAAGTCTTCACCAGGCCCCCAAAAGGCTCAGGGGGAGGGTGGTCCCAAAAAGGATAAAAAGAAAGAAGGCCAAAAGAAACCATGGTGCAACTATTGTAAGTCCAACTCACATTGGTTTAGTGAGTGCACCAAAAAGGATAAGCCCCCAGCCACCATTGCCCCTAAGGCAACTGTACCCCCTAGTTCAGCTGTAAGTGGTGGTTCCCAGCAAAAGGGTGTAGTAGGGTTAACCCTGGGAACTGAGGAGGATTCTGGCCTAGTCAGAATACCTACTCAGGCTGTTCTGATCTGTGATGGGGACTTGGCTTTGTCCTCTACTGTAGGCCCCAGTAACCTGGGCAAGTACAGACAGACTCCTTTTATCAACCAAAGAATGGCTCAGGCCTACAGGGACACTGGGGCTAGTGTCACAATGGTGACACCTGCTTTTGTGGACCCTGGACAGATCATGCTAGGTGAGAATTACCTAGTGACCAACGCTAGCAATGCCACTACCTCCCATAGTGTGGCTATTGTTAACTTCTCCTGGGGAGGGGTAACTGGCCTCAAGAAAGTTGTTGTTAGTTCAGACCTTCCTGTAGAGTGTTTACTGGGCAATGATCTTGAAACTTCAGTTTGGTCTGAAGTGGAGTATAGGACCCATGCAGAAATGCTGGGGATAGATGCACATGTCCTTGCTGTGACCAGGTCACAGGCCAAAAAGTGCACCACTGAACAAGTGCTGGATCCTGAAACTATGGACCAGTCACAACCCAAGAGAAAGAGCAGTAGGGTTAAGCCTGTGCCTTCCCCCCTGCCTCAGGTGGTGGATCAGCCCTCCCAGGAAGATGATTCTGAGAGCCCTGAAGGAACTGTCCTAGAAGAACTTGAACCTGATCAGGTTGAGTTTCTTGGGACAGGGGGACCTTCAAGGGCAGATCTGAGGCAGGCTCAATTAGACTGCCCCTCTCTTGAACCCCTCAGACAGCTGGCTGCTGCTGAGGCTGCAGGGAATGCTCAAGGTACCCATAGAGTGTATTGGGATGAAGGGCTACTGTATTCAGAGGCTAGAGACCCCAAGCCTGGTGCATCCAGGAGGTTGGTCATACCACTGAAGTTCAGAGGCTTCCTTCTTACCTTGGCCCATGATATTCCCCTTGCAGGACATTTAGGCCAGAACAAGACTTGGGACAGGCTTGTCCCTCACTTTCACTGGCCCCATATGTCAGAAGATACTAAGGAGTTTTGTCGCTCCTGTGTCACCTGCCAAGCCAGTGGCAAATCAGGTGGCACCACAAAGGCCCCCCTCATACCACTACCTGTGGTGGGGGTCCCCTTTGAAAGAGTGGGCATAGATATTGTAGGACCAATGGACCCACAAACAGCATCTGGGCACAGATTCATACTGGTGACAGAAGACTGGAGGACGAGGCACAGGGTGGTTGGAGACCTAGTCATTCGTGGCACAGGATAAGACGAAAAGAGGCTAGCACAGGGCTGGATCCTAATCACCTCAGGGGCTGTTGCTGCGAGCCAGAGGGTGCCTCGGTGTGCTCTTACCTGCGGTGCCTTTGATTTTTGGAGCTGCCTTTTGTGGATTGCGAGTCTCCCTCCCGCCGTCGCCGGACAAACGCGACCGCCGTGTGGGGGGAGAGTAGTGGAACTACATTTCCCGAGATCCTTGCCACCCCGGAAGTGCTGCTTTTTCGCGCCAGAAGGCGCTACAAAACTGACTCTGCCCTCGGCTGAGCGGGGGCTGTTGCTGCGAGCCAGAGGGTGCCTCGGTGTGCTCTTACCTGCGGTGCCTTTGATTTTTGGAGCTGCCTTTTGTGGATTGCGAGTCTCCCTCCCGCCGTCGCCGGACAAATGCGACCGCCGTGTGGGGGGAGAGTAGTGGAACTACATTTCCCGAGATCCTTGCCACCCCGGAAGTGCCGCTTTTTCGCGCCAGAAGGCGCTACAAAACTGACTCTGCCCTCCGCATCGCGGGACGCGCGCGGGCGGCGCCGGGCTAAGCCCGGGCAAAGGGCGGGCCCTCTGAGGCCCTCAGAGGACAGAAGAGACAGGACTGGGCCACAGACTTTGTACGTATGTAATGCAGAACTCGTGCAGTTATTATACGGTGTTGTGTAACGTGGTTATCTGTAGGTGCTACTTGAAGTTAGCTGTTTAGGTATAGCCCCCGGTAAACGTGCCCGGACCTAAGGCTCACTGTTAGGGCTGTTAATATGTGTAAGGTTAAGAAGAACAAACCCACAATGGGGGCAGGTTCTATGGATAACTATCTTGTGCAAAAGGTGACCCAAATTAATAATACCCGTAGAGCTTCCCTAGGGCGAGGCAATGATCCTGACATATGTGCAGAACTATTGTCTCCTTTGGTATTCACAGTTCCTACAGATGGAGAGGATGGGGGAAGTGGGGCTGCTGTAACTACTGCAGCACTAATACACGCTGATCAGATTGTAGATGACCTAGAATTAGCATCTGAACTAACAGAGGAAGAGCCCTCACTCTTATCGCCCCAGCACAGACCAGTGAGACTGTGCAGGAAGGTACAAGCTAAGCGCGGGGGCAAGCATTGCAAGAGTAAAACAGGGAGGGGTAATAGAGTCTCTAATAGTGGGGCATTGCAAAAGAATCTAGAAGAGGGTAGTGGTACGGGCGGAACCAGTTCTAACATCGCCCCAGAACCATTAACACTTCTATTTCACTCATTGGAGGGAAAAATAGAGGCAAAAATTGCTGAGTTGATGCAACCTTTGCTAGCCAAACTAGATACTATGGCCTTAGAAGTAGAAAGATTAGGTGGCCTGATAAAATCGCACCTGGCTGGAGCATCAGGTAAATCAGATGCAGCAAATAATAAATTAACTGTGGATGATCCGGGAACATATAAAGGAAATGTACCTAATATTCTATCAAACCGGCAGATTAGTAGGCAGAATACAGTGGTTGTTGCTGACCCTGTCCTATCGGACCCCACGACATTAACAATGCAGAATACCACTGATACTGGAACTTTTGAGGGAAATTTGCCCTATAGCCATGTAAAGAAAAGTCGTCATGTAAATCTTCCTCCTGAATGTGCACCTTATGTGGCTGTACTTACAAATGTCCCACCTATTCAGCCTCAAGCATATCAGGTGTCTGAAGAAAATCATGATTCTTTAAAGAATAGGACGGTCTTTTGGCTTAATAAGAATTGTGGGTTTCCTGTTAAATTTGCTGATCAAATATTAACAACAAGAAGGGTGAGCTGGATCGGATCATCTAGTAAGGCTACAAATGGTGACTGCATTATCATCAATTTTAGGCATCCTCAACATGCTGCCACAATTTTACTTAGAGCTGCTGCATTGGCCAATATACCTAATAGTATTTGCATACGTCCACTGTTTTTTTTTTACTCCCATTTGATTAGAAATCCACCAACCCCTGGCCCCTTTAGATCACGTATTCTCTCACAGTCACTGCCTCCCAATGGGGAATATGTACACAATGTGGGAGTACAGAGAGGTAATGGTTTTAACATTGTAACTCACAACAGATTTGATGCCCTCTCGGGATTAGAGTTTTGTGACTGACATGAGGTATCCGTTGGGCAGGCAATTCGGGGCTCAGTGGATCTGGAATGCACGGAATGTATCTCGGCTGTCAAAAACTCTAATAATATAATTTCTTGGAATATTGCGGGTCTAGGTACCAAAATGGAGGATTGCAACTGGATTGAGTACATAAAAAAGTACCAAGTCATCTGTCTACAGGAAACTTGGTCAATCGATTGTAATTACTTCCTGGAAGGGTATAAGGCCTATTATGTCCCGGCAGTAGCAACTACTAGGGGCAGACCTAAAGGGGGCTTGGTTGTGTTTATCTCTATAGTATTATGTTGTAAGGTACGGAGAATTATAACAAACCACACTGGCATTATTGGGTTAGTTTTAATTGGAGATAACTGTATGGCCGGTCTGGTAAATTTTTACAATGCCACTAATTGTAGTACTAACTCTAGTCAGATAGTTACACTAAATTCTTTTATTAGTAACTCCATGAAGGATTGTATTCATAACCTCATGGTGGTCGGGGATTTTAATGTTCATCCCTGTGGAGACCCTCTTTTTAAAATGATTACGGAACTTAATTGCCCGTACTGTGAGAATTTCCATTTTGAGCACTCAACTGAGGGGGAACACCTCAATGATATGCTTAATGAGTTAGAATTAACTCCTATGATGGCATTAATGGCCCCGAATAAGTGCTTTGATACCCCAACATTTAAGGGGAACGGTAGGGCAACTTTCATAGATTTTATTTTGTTAACACCCGTAATGCAGTCCTTTGTGGGATCCTTCTCTATTGAAGTCAGTGAATTTAGTGACCACAATCCCCTCACTGCTCTTATGAGGGGTCCACTGATAGCTAAAGAAAGAGTGGAACCCCTTATTGGTAGGGTGAATACCACAGATGGCAGACGTCGACTGAGATGGTCCATGGTAACCCCTGATCACCTGTACAACGAAATTAAAACCACTTGTGCTGACGAAATTACGTTATGCACACAAGAGGGTGCACTCCCAAACACTGTCCTAAATGCCTTCAACTGCTTAGCGGTGAAGGTATCTCAGTTACTATCAGTACCTATAAAAAAATCGGATTCCATAAAAGGTCCTAGGTGGTTTAATCAGGATTGTTCAAAAGCAGCCAGAAATTTAAGAGTAGCATTGACATCTAAGCCTAGGATAAAAGCTGATGTTCAGCAGTGTAGAAAGATCTACAAAAAAACTATTACAAGACATAAGGAATCTCTCAGGGAAGAGGCGTGGTTAGAGATCTTAGATCCTGCCACCCTTGGAAGTAGCACAGCTTTCTGGGCCTTGATGAGGAAACCATTTCTGACTCAGGACCCGGGAAATGGTACTGAAAGCTATATATCTAAGGAGGAGTGGGAAGTGCACTTTAAGAAGTTGTACTGCTGCACAGGGGACATGGATACAATTTCTGTCTGTAGCAATACTGGTGCACAGATTGTTTTTAATAGAGGTGAAGTTTTGGAGGGCATACAGGGTATCACAGGCGGAAAAGCTCCCGGCCCGGATGGGATTCCCCCTGATTTATTTAAATCTGATCCTAGTTTTTGGGCACCCATTCTAGAGTCTGTTTTTAATGCAGCTGCAAAAGAAGGATGCCCACGATCATGGGGTGTTTCTACAATTGTCCCGGTTTTTAAAAAGGGTGACAAGGGTAGCCCACACTGCTATCGACCGATTTCTTTAATAGATTCTATGGTTAAGATTGTAGGAAGAATTGTACTGCAAAGATTGTTAGAATGGGTGGAGGAAAAGAATATTATGTCTCCCTCGCAGTACGGATTTTGTAAAGGCCGATCGACAATTACTCAATGCCTTAACCTCTTCCTGATCTTAAGCAAATATACTATAATACAGAAAGGTACCATTCATCTTGCCTTTATGGACTTGTCTTCCGCGTTTGACTGCGTCAACCGGGGTAAGCTGTGGCAGTCCATGAGGTTGAAAGGGGTTGATAGCGGTTTGGTTGATTTTTTGGTTGCCCTACACTGTAATACCAGTGCCAATGTGAGATATTCCCTGGATTTGAGTGTATCAAATAATTTTAGTATTGGAAAGGGTGTCCGGCAGGGTTGTATCCTGGCCCCCCTTTCTTTTTAACTTTTATATTAATGACCTAGATGGGGTGTTACAGGATGTTCGTGCTGACTGCCCAAGAGTTGGCAGGCGTGGAATTCCAATACTTCTTTATGCAGATGATGCAGTACTTATATCTAGAACAGAGAGGGGACTTCAATCATTGTTAACAGCGTTTAATACATTTATGAGAGATAGAGACCTCTTGGTAAATAACACTAAATCTTTTGTATTACAAATTGGTCAGCAACCAAAAAAACCCTTCCCTTTTAGGATTGGTGAAGAAATAATCCCTCTAACTAAAACATTTTCTTACTTAGGAGTCCTTTTCGATACAAAATTAAATTGGGAACCTCATCTGGCAAAGAAAAAAGGTGAAATGGTGAGGGTTAACGCATCAATATTTAATTTTGCCACTAAACTGGGGAAAAAGCCAATTTGTGCTATGTTGAAATTGTACAATGCTAAGTCCGTGGCTACTGTATCCTATGGCAGTGAAATTTGGGGGTATGTCAATGGAGAGCAATTACAGATTGCTGAAAATCGATTTATGAAGCGTCTTTTGTGTGTCCCTCCTGGTACGGCTAACCTCGCTGTACACGAGGAGTTGGGGTCTCAATATTTATGTGATCTGCTTTCCTTACGCCCTTTGATGCTTTGGCTTAAAATTTGGCTAAATGAGAACATACCCCTAACACATTTAATCATAAAGGATTTCTTGTCGCTGGACAAAGCACTGAGCTCTCCTTGGCTAAGCTACCTAAAATCAAATTTCGATAATCTTGGTCGCCCTGAACTCTTTGCCAACCCACAATTAATTACAAGGGGAGATCTGGAGCTCATCAAACAAACATTTCTGATGGACAAGAGGATTATGAGAGAAGAAGTGGAGCTTCAGAAACCAAGTGTGAGAAAGTTTGTTATGCTTAAGACTACTGCGGCCATCGAACCATATTTGGAAGGGTCTTTGTCCTCACATGAGAAATTTTTACTGACCAGATTTAGGTTCAACCAGTTCCATCACCTGCTTATTCGACCTAAGTGTGATATTTTTAATAAATTGGCAGCGCCCTGCGGCTGCGACGGAAAGTCTCCGCAGGATATGCTGCATTTTATCTTTTTATGTAAATTTTATGAATTTCCACGCAAACTATATTTAGTGACTCTTTTAAAAAAACTTGGTTTTAAACAAATCAGACCGGCACTTTTGTACTTGCAGCTTTTGCACAGTGACAGTATTCTCCAAATTAAGGAGTTTTTAAAATTATGTATTAGACTGAGAAACTGCCTGGACCAGTGAAACCATGTCCCACGTTTGTGTTCATACTTTCTAAGCACTCTCTTCATGCACTTTCTTATGATGAAATGGTTGGTGTTTTTGTGATAATGTATTGTATATTTTATGTGTGTCTTTTATGGTTAGCAAATAACCGAAATAAAGCTTTTTGATGATAGTGGACCATGCCACCAGGTACCCAGAAGCAATTCCCCTGAGGACCACAACAGCTCCTGTTGTGGCAAGGGCCCTGCTTGGAGTATTCTCCAGAGTGGGCTTTCCAAAGGAGGTCATTTCTGACAGAGGTGCCAACTTCATGTCAGGATACTTGACTGCAATGTGGAAGGAGTGTGGTGTGAACTACAAGTTCACCACACCCTATCACCCACAGTGCAATGGGCTTGTTGAGAGATTCAACAAGACCCTAAAGGGAATGATAAAAGGTTTACCAGACAAGCTTAGGCGAAGATGGGACATCCTTTTACCCTGCCTTCTGTTTGCTTACAGAGAGGTCCCACAAAAGGGGGTTGGCTACAGCCCTTTTGAGCTTTTGTTTGGGCATCCTGTAAGAGGACCCCTGTGTTTGGTAAGGGAAGGATGGGAGAGACCTCTCAGACAACCCAAACTGGACATAGTGGATTATGTACTTGGTCTCCGCTCCAGGATGGCAGAGTATATGAAGAAGGCTTCTAAAAACCTTGAGGCAAGCCAAGAACTCCAAAAAGCTTGGCATGACCAAAAGGCTGTACCGACTGTTTACCAGCCAGGACAGAAAGTGTGGGTGTTGGAGCCAGTGGCCCCAGCAGCACTCCAAGACAAATGGTCTGGACCCCACACTATTGTTGAGAAAAAGGGAGAAGTCACCTACCTGGTGTACCTTGGGATTCCCAGAAGCCCCCACAGGGTGCTTCATGTCAACAGATTGAAGGCATATGTTGACAGGGCAGACATGGGGCTACTCATGGCTACAGATGAGGGGCAGGAGGAAGAGAGTGACCCTCTCCCAGACCTGTTGACTCAGAACCCTGATGATGGCTCAGTTGATGGTGTGGTCTTTTCTGACAGCCTCACTGTCCATCAGCAACAGGACCGCAGGCAAGTTCTGCAGTCCTACAGACATATGTTCTCTCTGACCCCAAGTCAGACAAACTGGTGCACCCATGAGGTGGACACTGGTGACAGTCTGCCTGTGAAGAGTAAAATCTACAGGCAACCTGACCATGTCAGGGACTGCATAAAAGTTGAGGTACAAAAGATGTTGGAGCTGGGAGTCATTGAACCTTCAGAGAGCCCTTGGGCTAGTCCTGTAGTCCTTGTGCCAAAACCTCACACCCAAGATGGTAAGAGAGAGATGAGGTTTTGCGTGGATTACAGAGGTCTCAATGCTGTCACTAGGACAGATGCCCACCCAATACCTAGGGCAGATGAGCTCATTGACAGACTGGCAGCTGCTAAGTTTTTGAGCACATTTGACCTGACAGCAGGCTACTGGCAAATCAGACTAGCTGAGAATGCAAAGGCCAAAACCGCTTTCTCGACCCCAGGAGGACATTATCAATTTGTGGTAATGCCCTTTGGTTTGAAGAATGCACCTGCCACTTTCCAAAGGTTGGTGAATCAAGTCCTTACTGGGTTGGATGATTATTGTGCAGCTTATCTTGATGATATTGCTGTCTTTAGCTCCACCTGGGAGGATCACCTGGTCCACCTGAGGAATGTTTTAGAGGCCCTGCAAAAGGCAGGCCTCACTATCAAGGCCACTAAGTGCCAGATAGGGCAGAGCAAGGTTGTATACCTGGGCCACCTAGTTGGTGGGGGTCAGGTTCAACCACTGGAGAGCAAGATCCAGACCATAAAGGACTGGACTCCTCCAACTACCCAGACTCAGGTCAGAGCTTTCTTGGGCCTGACTGGGTACTACAGAAAGTTTGTTAAGAACTATGGGTCCATTGTGACACCACTTAATGACTTGACCTCCAAGAAGATGCCAAAGAAAGTTCAGTGGACAATAAGCTGTCAAAAAGCATTTGATGACCTGAAGCAGGCCATGTGCAGTGCACCTATTCTGAAAAGTCCAGACTACTCCAAAGAGTTCATTGTCCAGACAGATGCTTCTGAGTTAGGTGTGGGAGCTGTTCTTTCACAACTGAATGTAGATGGTCAAGACCAGCCCATTGCTTTTATAAGTAGAAGGCTGACCCCTAGAGAGAAACGTTGGTCAGCTGTTGAGAGGGAGGCCTTTGCTGTGGTTTGGGCCCTGAAGAAGCTGAGGCCATACTTGTTTGGCACTCACTTCAAGATTCAGACAGACCATAAGCCCCTCTTGTGGCTAAATCAGATGAAGGGTGAAAATCCCAAACTTCTTAGGTGGTCCATTTCCCTACAGGGGATGGACTTCACAGTGGAACATAGACCTGGGACTGACCATGCCAATGCAGATGAACTCTCCAGATATTTCCACTTAGAACATGAAGACTCAACTGGTCAAGGTTAGTTTAATGTCCCTAAGTTTGGGGGGGGGGGGTTGTGTAGGAGAGTAGGGTCTCAAGACTTTAGATTATCCTGAACCTGCAACTTGAACAGAAACTCTGGACCTTCGACATTCGACGAAAGAAGAAGACTGAAGAATCTCCCTTGTGGCCAAGGAGCGGCTACCCTGTGCAAACAGGCACCATCAAGAGACTACCCTTTGCTTTGGCCAAGTTTTACGAGGGACCGACTGCAGAGCCCGACCAGAGCCTTGACTTCCAGACTTCTCCGACCCTGATCCACATCCACAGCAGAGCTGAGATCCGTGGAGGCGACGAGAGACGTGGGACCGGCTACCTGGGAAAAGTGGCTAGTATCTTCAAGCGCAGCTTCTGAGGCACCCTCGAAGTTGTGCACCGGGGATTGAGAAGCCCCAACCCCAAGCACCATCTGCACCGAAGACCAGCCCCCCACACTCCACGAGTCCTGAGTGGGGCCCTTCTGCATTTTCCTGCTTGCCGCGTCTGTCCGGTTGCTTGCCCGCTGGCTAGTGGCCTTTGTGACGACGCATCCTGAAATCTTCATCGCTGGTTTGGCTCCTCCAGACTGGCTCCTGCTTCTTTGAAAAAGAGAAGCACCCCAGACCTTCCTGGTCTGCACCAGAAGCAATTTCTCTGTTCTGCGTGGGTTCCGCTTGCCAAGGCTTGGTGAGTCCTAGTCCAACTTCGACGCCGCCGACAGCAAGAGCCTTCGTGGGACAGCTCACCTCCTGGTCCTGGTCATCCTTGACGCTTCCTGGTCCTCGTGGCTGCAGCGACAAGCTTCACCTTCACCTGCAATCTTCACGACATCGCCTGGTTCCTTCCTGGTTCCACGTGGTCACTGGCTAGTGACCTTGACTCTGTCCCTTCTGCTTGCAGGTCTCCTCTCTTCTTGATCCCAGCCTTGGGATCCACCGGACACTCTTCACTGACTGCCTGTCAGCATCTTTCTTCAGGCATCCATAGGAGTCGACGACGAAACCCGACGCAACTTCACCCCCATGCACCCGCAGCCTATGGGCTAGGTAACTTGGGTACTCCGGTGCTCATCAGGATAGTGACTATCCTAGTGTCTAGTTTTCCAGTCTCGACTTCCTAGCTACTCCGGAAGTGTCCTAAATCTATCTATTTCTAAACTGTACTATTGCTAGTGACTTTTACGCATTACGCGTGAGTGTTTCCACTCTGCACCTGAATCCCGTGGGCCTCCCACTTCCTAACCTTTGGTAGTTTAGTGTAGCCCCAGCGATTCCCTAGGCCTAGGCCTATCCTATTTCCGTGACAGTGGTCCTTATACCACTTGCTTAGTATATGGTTTGCGTGGCCCCTAGGGCCTAACTGTATTACTTACCTGTGTGACTTAATGTATGCTTAAATAAGACTGTGTTGTACTTACCTCTAATCTCATAAAGAGTGCTGAGGGTTTGACTAGAATAAATACACTTTATTTTATATATATATCTGTTGTGGTGTCCTTTCATTTGGTATTCAAGGGATTATATATGGTATCACAGCTGGCTTCACATGCCATTCAGAGTTTAGCCTAAGACTGCTCTTGTCCATGCTACCACTAGGATAGCTGGTCTATAAGGTTGACTTTACAACCAATCACCATAAGGGTATTTGGACTGATATAAGGTGTACACTAGAACTAGTGACATCATACATCAGGCCAACTTCCCACATTGGTGAGCAGCGGTTGGGATCTGAGCTTGCTGTTGTAATACCATTGTAATCTTAAAATACTAAATTGAAAGATCACACAGATATTGTCTAGGTACATATAACATAGATTATAATACTTAAGTCCTACTGGACTTAGTGGTTGAAGGGAGTAACACACCCTGACTACAACTACCAGAGAGGTTTAGTAGAAACAACTAGTGTAGGTAGGTGCACACACCACACCCTCACTAGATCATGTCTCTGAGAGGAGATCAAGTAGATGCTCTCTCAGGAGGGTCAGGTCTGCAGAAGACCCCCTCTAGATATGATACCCTAACATTCCAGGAGTTGAGACAATTGTGTACCTCCAGAGGAATAAAACAGGGTGCAAACCCTACCCTCCTTCAGTTAAGACAACTCCTAGAGGAGTATGATGCTCTTAAAGCATCACAGGCAGGTACCCTGGGTACAAAGGAGGGTCTACCCACCACAGATGAGTCAGATGGGACTTCAGATGAAGAGGTAGACAGCCAGGGCCAAGTAGGAAGACTTAGCCAGGCTAACCTAAGCTTACATGGGAGTTTGCATGGGGTCCCCCCATACAGACCCCCAAGTGGGCTTACACAGAGAAGCAGGAGGGACAGATCCCCTTCAAGGGAATCCATCCACCCCCATGTCTCTAGCATCTCTAGTGTTTCCTCTCACAGGGGACTGACTTCCCCTGAGAGAAAGGAACATGAAGCCAGAATGAGGGAAGCTAATCTGAGGATTCAGAGGGAAGAACTTGCCCTTGCCAAGGAGAAGCTTGCTCTGGCTAGAGAGCAAAAGTTAAGTGGGTCAGAACCCACTGGTGGCAGCAAAATCCCTAAGGATAGAGACAGGCACTATGATAATAGAAACCTGAGCAAGATTGTCCCTCCCTACAAGTGTGGGGATGACATCCACAAATGGATAACTGCTTTGGAGAGAGCTTGCAAAGTACAGCAGGTACCCCAAAGTCAGTGGGCAGCTATCTTGTGGCTCTCCTTCTCTGAGAAAGGTAGAGACAAGCTCCTCACAGTTAGTGATGAGGATGCAGATAATTATACTGTCCTGAAGAGTGCTCTGATTGATGGGTTTGGCCTAACCACTGAACAATACAGGTTGTTGTTCAGTGATACCCAGAAGACACACACTCAGGACTGGACTGACTTTGTAGATTGTGCCACTAAGGCTCTGGAAGGCTGGCTAATGGGAAGTAAGGTTAAGGACTATACAGGATTGTATAATTTGATCATGAGAGAACAAATACTTAACAACTGTCAAAACCAGCTATTGCATCAACACCTGATTGATTCTGATCTGACTTCTCCCCAAGAATTGGGAAAGAAGGCAGATAGATGGGTCAGGACTAGAGTTAAGCTGAAAAACCAGAACCAGGGCGGTGATCAGAAAAAGGCAGACCAGAAGGGTAATGATCAGAAACAAAAAGACCGGAAGTCTTCACCAGGCCCCCAAAAGGCTCAGGGGGAGGGTGGTCCCAAAAAGGATAAAAAGAAAGAAGGCCAAAAGAAACCATGGTGCAACTATTGTAAGTCCAACTCACATTGGTTTAGTGAGTGCACCAAAAAGGATAAGCCCCCAGCCACCATTGCCCCTAAGGCAACTGTACCCCCTAGTTCAGCTGTAAGTGGTGGTTCCCAGCAAAAGGGTGTAGTAGGGTTAACCCTGGGAACTGAGGAGGATTCTGGCCTAGTCAGAATACCTACTCAGGCTGTTCTGATCTGTGATGGGGACTTGGCTTTGTCCTCTACTGTAGGCCCCAGTAACCTGGGCAAGTACAGACAGACTCCTTTTATCAACCAAAGAATGCCTCAGGCCTACAGGGACACTGGGGCTAGTGTCACAATGGTGACACCTGCTTTTGTGGACCCTGGACAGATCATGCTAGGTGAGAATTACCTAGTGACCAACGCTAGCAATGCCACTACCTCCCATAGTGTGGCTATTGTTAACTTCTCCTGGGGAGGGGTAACTGGCCTCAAGAAAGTTGTTGTTAGTTCAGACCTTCCTGTAGAGTGTTTACTGGGCAATGATCTTGAAACTTCAGTTTGGTCTGAAGTGGAGTATAGGACCCATGCAGAAATGCTGGGGATAGATGCACATGTCCTTGCTGTGACCAGGTCACAGGCCAAAAAGTGCACCACTGAACAAGTGCTGGATCCTGAAACTATGGACCAGTCACAACCCAAGAGAAAGAGCAGTAGGGTTAAGGCTGTGCCTTCCCCCCTGCCTCAGGTGGTGGATCAGCCCTCCCAGGAGGATGATTCTGAGAGCCCTGAAGGAACTGTCCTAGAAGAACTTGAACCTGATCAGGTTGAGTTTCTTGGGACAGGGGGACCTTCAAGGGCAGATCTGAGGCAGGCTCAATTAGACTGCCCCTCTCTTGAACCCCTCAGACAGCTGGCTGCTGCTGAGGCTGCAGGGAATGCTCAAGGTACCCATAGAGTGTATTGGGATGAAGGGCTACTGTATTCAGAGGCTAGAGACCCCAAGCCTGGTGCATCCAGGAGGTTGGTCATACCACTGAAGTTCAGAGGCTTCCTTCTTACCTTGGCCCATGATATTCCCCTTGCAGGACATTTAGGCCAGAACAAGACTTGGGACAGGCTTGTCCCTCACTTTCACTGGCCCCATATGTCAGAAGATACTAAGGAGTTTTGTCGCTCCTGTGTCACCTGCCAAGCCAGTGGCAAATCTGGTGGCACCACAAAGGCCCCCCTCATACCACTACCTGTGGTGGGGGTCCCCTTTGAAAGAGTGGGCATAGATATTGTAGGACCAATGGACCCACAAACAGCATCTGGGCACAGATTCATACTGGTGATAGTGGACCATGCCACCAGGTACCCAGAAGCAATTCCCCTGAGGACCACAACAGCTCCTGTTGTGGCAAGGGCCCTGCTTGGAGTATTCTCCAGAGTGGGCTTTCCAAAGGAGGTCATTTCTGACAGAGGTGCCAACTTCATGTCAGGATACTTGACTGCAATGTGGAAGGAGTGTGGTGTGAACTACAAGTTCACCACACCCTATCACCCACAGTGCAATGGGCTTGTTGAGAGATTCAACAAGACCCTAAAGGGAATGATAAAAGGTTTACCAGACACGCTTAGGCGAAGATGGGACATCCTTTTACCCTGCCTTCTGTTTGCTTACAGAGAGGTCCCACAAAAGGGGGTTGGCTACAGCCCTTTTGAGCTTTTGTTTGGGCATCCTGTAAGAGGACCCCTGTGTTTGGTAAGGGAAGGATGGGAGAGACCTCTCAGACAACCCAAACTGGACATAGTGGATTATGTACTTGGTCTCCGCTCCAGGATGACAGAGTATATGAAGAAGGCTTCTAAAAACCTTGAGGCAAGCCAAGAACTCCAAAAAGCTTGGCATGACCAAAAGGCTGTACTGACTGTTTACCAGCCAGGACAGAAAGTGTGGGTGTTGGAGCCAGTGGCCCCAGCAGCTCTCCAAGACAAATGGTCTGGACCCCACACTATTGTTGAGAAAAAGGGAGAAGTCACCTACCTGGTAGACCTTGGGACTCCCAGAAGCCCCCACAGGGTGCTTCATGTCAACAGATTGAAGGCATATGTTGACAGGGCAGACATGGGGCTACTCATGGCTACAGATGAGGGGCAGGAGGAAGAGAGTGACCCTCTCCCAGACCTGTTGACTCAGAACCCTGATGATGGCTCAGTTGATGGTGTGGTCTTTTCTGACAGCCTCACAGTCCATCAGCAACAGGACTGCAGGCAAGTTCTGCAGTCCTACAGACATATGTTCTCTCTGACCCCAAGTCAGACAAACTGGTGCACCCATGAGGTGGACACTGGTGACAGTCTGCCTGTGAAGAGTAAAATCTACAGGCAACCTGACCATGTCAGGGACTGCATAAAAGTTGAGGTACAAAAGATGTTGGAGCTGGGAGTCATTGAACCTTCAGAGAGCCCTTGGGCTAGTCCTGTAGTCCTTGTGCCAAAACCTCACACCCAAGATGGTAAGAGAGAGATGAGGTTTTGCGTGGATTACAGAGGTCTCAATGCTGTCACTAGGACAGATGCCCACCCAAAACCTAGGGCAGATGAGCTCATTGACAGACTGGCAGCTGCTAAGTTTTTGAGCACATTTGACCTGACAGCAGGCTACTGGCAAATCAGACTAGCTGAGAATGCAAAGGCCAAAACCGCTTTCTCGACCCCAGGAGGACATTATCAATTTGTGGTAATGCCCTTTGGTTTGAAGAATGCACCTGCCACTTTCCAAAGGTTGGTGAATCAAGTCCTTACTGGGTTGGATGATTATTGTGCAGCTTATCTTGATGATATTGCTGTCTTTAGCTCCACCTGGGAGGATCACCTGGTCCACCTGAGGAATGTTTTAGAGGCCCTGCAAAAGGCAGGCCTCACTATCAAGGCCACTAAGTGCCAGATAGGGCAGAGCAAGGTTGTATACCTGGGCCACCTAGTTGGTGGGGGTCAGGTTCAACCACTGGAGAGCAAGATCCAGACCATAAAGGACTGGACTCCTCCAACTACCCAGACTCAGGTCAGAGCTTTCTTGGGCCTGACTGGGTACTACAGAAAGTTTGTTAAGAACTATGGGTCCATTGTGACACCACTTAATGACTTGACCTCCAAGAAGATGCCAAAGAAAGTTCAGTGGACAGTAAGCTGTCAAAAAGCATTTGATGACCTGAAGCAGGCCATGTGCAGTGCACCTATTCTGAAAAGTCCATACTACTCCAAAGAGTTCATTGTCCAGACAGATGCTTCTGAGTTAGGTGTGGGAGCTGTTCTTTCACAACTGAATGTAGATGGTCAAGACCAGCCCATTGCTTTTATAAGTAGAAGGCTGAACCCTAGAGAGAAACGTTGGTCAGCTATTGAGAGGGAGGCCTTTGCTGTGGTTTGGGCCCTGAAGAAGCTGAGGCCATACTTGTTTGGCACTCACTTCAAGATTCAGACAGACCATAAGCCCCTCTTGTGGCTAAATCAGATGAAGGGTGAAAATCCCAAATTTCTTAGGTGGTCCATTTCCCTACAGGGGATGGACTTCACAGTGGAACATAGACCTGGGACTAACCATGCCAATGCAGATGGACTCTCCAGATATTTCCACTTAGAACATGAAGACTCAACTGGTCAAGGTTAGTTTAATGTCCCTAAGTTTGGGGGGGGGGGTTGTGTAGGAGAGTAGGGTCTCAAGACTTTAGATTATCCTGAACCTGCAACTTGAACAGAAACTCTGGACCTTCGACATTCGACGAAAGAAGAAGACTGAAGAATCTCCCTTGTGGCCAAGGAGCGGCTACCCTGTGCAAACAGGCACCATCAAGAGACTACCCTTTGCTTTGCCCAAGTTCTACGAGGGACCGACTGCAGAGCCCGACCAGAGCCTTGACTTCCAGACTTCTCCGACCCTGATCCACATCCACAGCAGAGCTGAGATCCGTGGAGGCGACGAGAGACGTGGGACCGGCTACCAGGGAAAAGTGGCTAGTATCTTCAAGCGCAGCTTCTGAGGCACCCTCGAAGTTGTGCACCGGGGATTGAGAAGCCCCAACCCCAAGCACCATCTGCACCGAAGACCAGCCCCCCACACTCCACGAGTCCTGCGTGGGGCCCTTCTGCATTTTCCTGCTTGCCACGTCTGTCCGGTTGCTTGCCCGCAGGCTAGTGGCCTTTGTGACGACGCATCCTGAAATCTTCATCGCTGGTTTGGCTCCTCCAGACTGGCTCCTGCTTCTTTGAAAAAGAGAAGCACCCCAGACCTTCCTGGTCTGCACCAGAAGCAAGTCCTCCGTGCTGCGTGGGTTCCGCTTGCCAAGGCTTGGTGAGTCCTAGTCCAACTTCGACGCCGCCGACAGCAAGAGCCTTCGTGGGACAGCTCGCCTCCTGGTCCTGGTCGTCCTCGACGCTTCCTGGTCCTCGTGGCTGCAGCGACAAGCTTCACCTTCACCTGCAATCTTCACGACATCGCCTGGTTCCTTCCTGGTTCCACGTGGTCACTGGCTAGTGACCTTGACTCTGTCCCTTCTGCTTGCAGGTCTCCTCTCTTCTTGATCCCAGCCTTGGGATCCACCGGACACTCTTCACTGACTGCCTGTCAGCATCTTTCTTCAGGCATCCATAGGAGTCGACGACGAAACCCGACGCAACTTCACCCCTATGCACCCGCAGCCTGTGGGCTAGGTAACTTGGGTACTCCGGTGCTCATCAGGATAGTGACTATCCTAGTGTCTAGTTTTCCAGTCTCGACTTCCTAGCTACTCCGGAAGTGTCCTAAATCTATCTATTTCTAAACTGTACTATTGCTAGTGACTTTTACGCATTACGCGTGAGTGTTTCCACTCTGCACCTGAATCCCGTGGGCCTCCCACTTCCTAACCTTTGGTAGTATAGTGTAGCCCCAGCGATTCCCTAGGCCTAGGCCTATCCTATTTCCGTGACAGTGGTCCTTATACCACTTGCTTAGTATATGGTTTGCGTGGCCCCTAGGGCCTAACTGTATTACTTACCTGTGTGACTTAATGTATGCTTAAATAAGACTGTGTTGTACTTACCTCTAATCTCATAAAGAGTGCTGAGGGTTTGACTAGAATAAATACACTTAATTTTAAATGTATATCTGTTGTGGTATCCTTTCATTTGGTATTCAAGGGATTATATATGGTATCACAGCTGGCTTCACATGCCATTCAGAGTTTAGCCTAAGACTGCTCTTGTCCATGCTACCACTAGGATAGCTGGTCTATAAGGTTGTCTTTACAACCAATCACCATAAGGGTATTTGGACTGATATAAGGTGTACACTAGAACTAGTGACATCATACATCAGGCCAACTTCTCACACTTGATTCCTCGGGTTCTGAGGAAGATTCGCCAAGACCGGGCCCAAGTTATATTGATCGCCCCGGATTGGCCAAGAAGTGTGTGGTACACAGATCTTCTCCACCTCTCCTCGTGCCCTCCGCTCCGTGTCCCTCTGAGGGCAGACCTCCTCTCGCAGTCAGAGGGGCAGGTTCTGTAGGAGAGTAGGGTCTGCTTTCTATGTTCACCCCCACTTTTTGCTTTTGCTTTACTGGTTTTCGACTTAGATGTGGCTGTGGGCCTGCTAATCAGACCCACAGCCCTGCTGTTCTCTCTCTAAATTGATACTATGTACTTTAGGTGCATAACCCATTTGGATAGGATCACCTTATTGGCCCCTGTACAGTGTACCCTAGGTACCCAGGGCATAGGTGTACCCTAGGCCTACCAGGGGCTGCAGCATGTATTATGCCACCCCTGGCCTGGCCTTCCATTTTGACACAACTGGCTGATCACTCAGCTGGGGCAAGGTCGTGTAATCACCCCTTGCTTAGGTGTAGTATTCCTATACCTAACTTACATATAGACACATGTGTACCTATCAGTCACTCCTATGGCAGGCCTTAACAATCCTGGAGGCAGAGTGCTTGGTAACATGTGAGATGGTGCTCTAGCATGAGCTGAGCCTGTCTGCAGCTTTCGGAACCATGTCCTTATAGCTGTTCTATGATATAGCCTACCATATACTCTTAAAGTGCCTTATAATCTTAAACGGTTATGGTAACTATGGTTTGGCTTTATCGAAACATGTCGTGTAAGGTGTCTAACACTGTGGAATAATACCCCCATACCATTTCTGGACATGAGGATATTATTCCCCCCTTCTAGAGGGAAAGACATGTTAAAATCATACTTCACCGTTAGCCTCTGACCAAAGCCTCAGCATCACAAAATGGATGCTGCTGCCACGACACAAGTCTGACCTCCTGCTGCTGGGAGTGATCCCAGCCAGGGAGGCCTGGACAATAGGTTTCCTGCTTGGGGAGGTGCTAGCACCTCCCCAGACAGCCTTTAGTGTATTGGGGCAGGGTGGGCTTAAAGGAATGAGACATGCCTGGGGCACACAAGGTGTTCCTTGCATAGTCCAGTTCAAACCGGCGCTGGGGCACTCCAGCCCCAGCGCGAAACTGGACAAAGGGAAGTGGGTGTAACCACCCCCTCCCAGGTCCCACCCATAAGGCGTGACCTAGCAGGTATCCCAGCCCCCCAGATTAGTATAAGAGTGGAAGTTGGGCCTCAAGACTTTAGATTATCCTGAACCTGCAAACTTGAACAGAAACTCTGGACCTTCGACATTCGACGAAAGAAGAAGACTGAAGAATCTCCCTTGTGGCCAAGGAGTGGCTACCCTGTGCAAACAGGCACCATCAAGAGACTACCCTTTGCTTTGCTAAAGTTCTACGAGGGACCGACTGCAGAGCCCGACCAGAGCCTTGACTTCCAGACTTCTCCGACCCTGATCCACATCCACAGCAGAGCTGAGATCCGTGGAGGCGACGAGAGACGTGGGACCGGCTACCTGGGAAAAGTGGCTAGTATCTTCAAGCGCAGCTTCTGAGGCACCCTCGAAGTTGTGCACCGGGGATTGAGAAGCCCCAACCCCAAGTACCATCTGCACCGAAGACCAGCCCCCCACACTCCACGAGTCCTGCGTGGGGCCCTTCTGCATTTTCCTGCTTGCCGCGTCTGTCCGGTTGCTTGCCCGCTGGCTAGTGGCCTTTGTGACGACGCATCCTGAAATCTTCATCGCTGGTTTGGCTCCTCCAGACTGGCTCCTGCTTCTTTGAAAAAGAGAAGCACCCCAGACCTTCCTGGTCTGCACCAGAAGCAAGTCCTCCGTTCTGCGTGGGTTCCGCTTGCCAAGGCTTGGTGAGTCCTAGTCCAACTTCGACGCCGCCGACAGCAAGAGCCTTCGTGGGACAGCTCGCCTCCTGGTCCTGGTCGTCCTCGACGCTTCCTGGTCCTCGTGGCTGCAGCGACAAGCTTCACCTTCACCTGCAATCTTCACGACATCGCCTGGTTCCTTCCTGGTTCCACGTGGTCACTGGCTAGTGACCATGACTCTGTCCCTTCTGCTTGCAGGTCTCCTCTCTTCTTGATCCCAGCCTTGGGATCCACCGGACACTCTTCACTGACTGCCTGTCAGCATCTTTCTTCAGGCATCCATAGGAGTCGACGACGAAACCCGACGCAACTTCACCCCTATGCACCCGCAGCCTGTGGGCTAGGTAACTTGGGTACTCCGGTGCTCATCAGGATAGTGACTATCCTAGTGTCTAGTTTTCCAGTCTCGACTTCCTAGCTACTCCGGAAGTGTCCTAAATCTATCTATTTCTAAACTGTACTATTGCTAGTGACTTTTACGCATTACGCGTGAGTGTTTCCACTCTGCACCTGAATCCCGTGGGCCTCCCACTTCCTAACCTTTGGTAGTATAGTGTAGCCCCAGCGATTCCCTAGGCCTAGGCCTATCCTATTTCCGTGACAGTGGTCCTTATACCACTTGCTTAGTATATGGTTTGCGTGGCCCCTAGGGCCTAACTGTATTACTTACCTGTGTGACTTAATGTATGCTTAAATAAGACTGTGTTGTACTTACCTCTAATCTCATAAAGAGTGCTGAGGGTTTGACTAGAATAAATACACTTTATTTTATATATATATATCTGTTGTGGTGTCCTTTCATTTGGTATTCAAGGGATTATATATGGTATCACAGCTGGCTTCACATGCCATTCAGAGTTTAGCCTAAGACTGCTCTTGTCCATGCTACCACTAGGATAGCTGGTCTATAAGGTTGACTTTACAACCAATCACCATAAGGGTATTTGGACTGATATAAGGTGTACACTAGAACTAGTGACATCATACATCAGGCCAACTTCTCACAGGTTCTACACCCCCACCCCCACCTCCAGAGCTTACACCTTCATGCCTGGAGATTGAACGGGGCAACCTGAATTCTTTTTCTCTCCCGCCAGATGTGGTAGATGTCATTCTGTCTGCCAGACGTCACTCGACCAAATCCATATATTCCTATAGATGGTCTAAATTTGTACTCTGGTGTGGAGAGAGGTCAATTGATCCTTTGAAGGCTCGTTTATCTGACATTCTGCAGTTTGCCCTTTCTCTTGCTCAGCAAGGCTTTGCTGTGGCTACAGTAAAAGGATATTTATCGGCTTTGTCGGCTTTCCTTTGCCTGCCTGTGGTACTGTAAATTTCGGAACCCTGTTGGTAGCATGGTCCTACCCTGCCGATTTTGGTATCAGCGAACCGCAAATGACTAATGCGGTATGTATGAGTGTTTTCGTCATGTTTCACCGATGAATTCACCGCGTACACGATACTACATGTCGAACCCTCGGGTTCCATTTTAAAAGGGTAACCATTTTGTGGTTGCCCTCACATAGGCTGCACATTGAGGCCATGCCTAGGCCTAAAGGACACGCAATCTTTCCTTGACTTCTGTGTGACCTATGCAAACTGACTGCCCGGGGTCAGTCCTGCCCGGCCGGTTCCTTTTACTGCGGCCTTATGGGATTAGCATCCGGGCCCAACACATCATAAAGTCTTGTATCCCACGCGACTCCTGACTAATCCCTTTCACACCTGACTCTGTTTCCTACTTTATGGCTTGTTTTACGAGTAGGAGGTGTCCGTTTTATTGGGGTCTGCTGATATCTGATGAGGGTTCTGAGCCTCGCTGGGTAAATGATTATGTGCCGACCGAGCTGAAATGTGGGATTATCATCATGACTGTGCTCTTTCTTTGAAGCGAAAATATGTGAACGACCACTTGTAAAATAGGGGCGGTGTTGCCCAGAGCATAATATTCTGTATATAAGAAAAGTCTGGTTTTTGGTTAGAGGCAGTCTCCTGAGAACATACATCGTGTTGTACTTCTCGGATACCTGTGATTGGTCTGCAGCCAATAAATACGATCTTTGACTTCACCTAGAAGACTCTGTGTTTCTGTGGTCTGAAACAGGAAGAACTCGAAGTCTTCGGGTGTGTCCCCTGGCACTGCTGGGTTGGTTCTGAAAAAACCCAGTACTTCATGCCGGATCAGCCGTCATTATTTAAATAACCTATTGTGCTTAGGTTTCTCAAGGGCCTCACAAACAAATTTCCTCCTACTCCCTTTATTGTGCCTCAATGGGACTTAAACCTTGTATTGACTTATCTTATGGGTTCTCCCTTCGAGCCCTTACATAAGTGTCCCTTGAAACTGTTGTCTTTTAAGACGGTTTTCCTCATTGCAATCACCTCGGCAAGGAGGGTAAGTGAGCTTCAAGCTCTAAGTTCAAAACCCCCGATCTGAAAGAAACACGTTAGTTAGATTCCTCACCTTAGAATATCCCCACGCGTCAGACTGGATCCGGAAGATTTTTCGTCAGCAATACCCCTTGCACGTCGCTAGGCGTCGTCTGCGGCTCCGCGTCCGTCGTCGGCGTCGTGCGCCGGAATGACGTCGTCGGAGTACTTAGACGCCGCCCTCGCGCGCTGACGTCAGTTCTTCTTTTTTCCGCGCCAGTAAGCGCAGATCCGGGAGAGCTACCCCTTTAGTCATTTTTTGACTAACTTTTTCGATCCTTGTTGATCTTGTCGACTTCGGTGCCGGTAGGATGCCTGGGTTTAAAGCCTGTGCTGACTGTAGCCGCTTGATGTCGGTTATGGACCATCACCGCCGGTGCCTTTACTGCTTGGGCCTCGACCACGACGCAGAGTCGTGTTCGGACTGCAAGGCCCTGACCTCGAAGGCTAGACGGGAGCGGTCCCGTAAGCTTCTCGAGATTCGCCACTCGGCCCCGCGAGCCTCTCGATCCCGGTCCAGGAGGAGGTCCAAGGATCGGTCGCGGAGCCGCAGCCGACGTCCCCATCGGTCGTCGGGATCCAAGTCTTCGGGTAAGTCGAAGCATTCCAAGAAGTCCAAGAGGCGACACCGCTCTTCGGACTCCCCTCGCCGGTCGCGCGACTCGGCCGAGGGTCAGGGTGGTTCCACCCCCGCGGCTCCGGCGGAGCCGCAGGTGCCGCGCAAGTCCCCATACCCGCCGGTCCCTGGGACTAACGCGACGCCGGCGGAGGTCAGTGCCTTCCTCTCGGCCATGAGGAGCCTGGCTCCGCCGTCGACGCCCGCTGGCGCGCCTTCGGGCCCCGCGGACCCGACAGGGCTGCCTAGCCTGCCGGCGGCTCCGGCCCCGGAGCCGTCGACGGCTCTGGCCTCGACGCCGCAAGCGCCCGAGGGACCCGTTCCCGAGTCCCCGCCGACGCCGGTCGACCTCGTCACGCCTCCTCCGCCGGCGTCGACACCGGTACCACCGCCGACGCCGACTCCGCTCGACGTCGAGCCCCAGTTCAGTCCCGCTCCGGGCCCGGCGCCGCTACGGCGTCGATGGACGCCGCGTTCGGCGCCGCTAGAGACACATTATGTCTACCGCCCGGCTCCGTTCCTTCCTCCTGTATACCAGGAATCGGATGATGGGGACAACTGGGAGGGATCCGAGGATCCTATGGCCGCTCAGGCTCAAATGTCACAGGACTGGGCAGATGAACTGGGGAGGCCAGTGGCCTGGATACCTCTCCGGACACTGGATTCGTCTCTCCTCCGACTGTGGCTTCGGAGGAGGGCGCTGCTTTCTCTGTGGTGCTGCGCAAGGCGGCCGCAGCCCTTGGGCTTGAGCTACCTGCCGTGGCTGTGAGGACTAACGTCCTCACTGAGGTGCTTCAGTCTGCAGCAAGCTCCACTGAGCCTCTGCTGCAATTCAATGAGGCCCTCATTGACGTTCTGCAGGGCACCTGGTCCAAGCCCTCCACAGTTCCTCCTGTGGACAGGAACGTCGCCAGGCGCCACCGCCCTGCTCCGGGCGACCCCAGTTTTCTGTCCCAACACCCTACCCCCGAGAGCCTGGTTATCCAGGCCTCTACCTCCCAATCCTCCTTCCCGAACGCTCCGCCGGACCGGGATTCCAAGAGACTGGAACAGTTTGGCAAGAAGCTGTTCTCTTCCCTTAGTTTGGGCCTGCGGTCTTTGAACACCGCCTGTCTCTTGGACCGTTATTCCCACTCTCTGTGGGATGCGGTGGAGGACGTGCTGCCCCTGTGTCCGGAGGAGGTCCGAACACGACTTACCCAGGCTCTGGCCGATGGGAGGGATGCAGCACGACACGCTATCCGATGTGGGCTTGACACTACGGACTCGCTGGGTAGGGCAATTTCTACCACAGTGGCGCTTAGACGTCACGCCTGGCTGCGGTCCACGTCATTTTCGGGCGATGTCCAGAGCACTCTCATGGACATGCCCTTTGATGGCACTCGCCTTTTTGGCGAGAAAGCGGACAGTGCGCTGAATCGCTTTAAGGACTCCCGGGCTACGGCCAAGTCCTTGGGCCTCTCGGCCCGCTGTCGCAAACTTCCGCTTTTCGCCCCTTTTGTGGCCAAGGAAGGGGTGCCTCCTCACGTACGCCTAGCCACCAGCCGCAGAACCAACCTGCGCGCGGACGTGGTTTCCGCCGAGGCGGTTCTGGAGGACGACGAGGTCAGCCCACATCCACCCCGGCAGCATCCGCCTCAAAGCCTTCCTAATCCGAGCTTTCAGGCCCATTCCACGCCAGTGGGCGGCAGAGTTCGCCATCACCTGCTCCACTGGCGGTCCATCACATCGGACAGGTGGGTGCTGCAAATCGTCCGAAGGGGCTACTCCCTCCCCTTCGAGACGACCCCTACAGACATGCCACCGCAGCACCACCGTATCTCGGGGGATCATTTGAATCTTCTCCACGAGGAAGTTTCGGCCCTCTTGGCCAAGGGGGCCGTCGAGCGCGTTCCGAGCCCAGAAGTAGGTCGTGGTTGTTATTCCCACTACTTTCTGGTGCCCAAGAAGGGCAAAGGGGGCCTGCGCCCTATCTTGGACCTCCGGAACGTCAATGCCTTCCTCCGGAAGGAAAGGTTCAAAATGTTAACTTTGGCTCAGGTTCTAGCTGCCCTAGACCCTGGAGACTGGATGGTAGCGTTGGACTTGCAGGACGCATATTTCCACATCCCCGTCCTGCCGGCCCACCGGCGTTACCTGCGGTTTCAAGGTGGGCCAAGAGCACTTTCAGTTTACCGTGCTCCCCTTCGGCCTCACCAGTGCCCCTCGGGTGTTCACAAAAGTGATGGCGGTGGTCGCAGCTCATCTGCGCAGATCAGGGGTTCCAGTCTTCCCCTATCTCGACGACTGGTTGTTGAAGGCGGGCTCGCCCCAGACAGTCGTCTCCCACCTCCAGAATACGGCGGATCTCCTGCATTTGCTGGGATTTTCCATCAACGTGCCGAAGTAACCCTTGAGTCCCTCTCAGAAGCTCCTCTTCATCGGAGCAGTTCTCGATTCGGCGCAGTTCCGGGTCTATCCACCGGAACAGCGGGTCCGGGATATTCAGGCCCTGATTCCCATCTTTCGGCCTCTATCCTGGGTTTCGGTCAGGCTAGTGTTGCGGCTTTTGGGGCTGATGGCCTCCTGCATCCTACTAGTGCATCACGCCAGGCGGCGCATGCGGGCTCTGCAGTGGGACCTGAAGTTTCAGTGGGCCCAGCATCACGGCAACCTGTCCGACCATGTCTTGATCTCGGAGGGCACTGCACAGCAGTTGCAGTGGTGGCTCACGGACCGCGATTGGGTCATGGGCAGAAGCCTCTCAGGTTTCAGGTTTCAAAGTCTTTATTTCGATTATTAGCAATCATAAAAGACATATTAAAAAAAATATATATAACTGGTTCATTTAAAATATCCAAAGGGAATCAATAAACATAATTATTATTTAGACACTCACAAAAATACAGAAAAGCAAAAAAAAAAAAAAAAAAAAAAAATATTAAAAAAAAAAAAATTAGGATTACAATTCTAGATTGCGAACAATGAATGCAGTTAATAAGACATAGTCGTAGGGTCGTAGGGTGGTTTAGCGGGTGTATACTTAAACTAAACAGATTATGGCAAATAGCAGAACAACTTTTGCACTTAGCGCTAAGACGAGCGCTTTTTTAACCTAAGGAGCCAAGCCCAGCCCAAGTACTTTGCCAAGGCTACCACAAAAACCTCTGAGGTGTTAGTCCTGAGCACCTGTATAGCTTCCATTACTGTTTTATATGGTAAATTTTGGAACAGAGGTTTTAACCATTTTTTCCGAGGTGCTCCATACCTAGGACAGGCAAAAAGGAAGTGACCTTCTGACTCAATATGACCTAAGCAGCACATACAATAAGGTGATATCCCTGTGGACCATTTGTTCAGAAAGATGTTTAATGGCAAAGCGCCCACTCTAAACTGATGGTACAGTTTCTTATATAGCGGTCGGGAAATAACATCCCAGTATGGCTCTCTCAATAGGTCAATTTTGAATGTTAGAAACCTGCCGGTGAGGTCATTTTTATTGGACAGCATCACTCTTTTTAGGCGGGTAGTGGCCCAATATAGAGATTTGAATTCATCTTTAGGTGGGAAGGGATTAGATTGTGGGGATGACCAAAGATGTTCCAAGCCCATGTCTATCAGAATTGTTTTTACAGCAATGAGCCATGGTATTTTCCCTGAACCCCTGATGGACCTAACTTCTGACAATTCCTTTGCAAAAAGGAATAAGTCTGGGGATGTCCATATTCGTCTCCACATTGCCACTAACCTAAATCTTGCCATTTCATTTATGGGGGCGGTGCCGAGATCTAAGCAGAGAGGGAGCGAGGGTGTAGACTGTGGAAGGCCCACTAGATTTCGGAGGAATCTACATTGAGTTTTATACAGATTAGACAAGTCCATATGACCCCATAGATCTGCGCCATATAAGATGGCTGTAGAAATTTTAACATCATAGATCTTAAGGGCCGGCAGGACCCGTCTAGTGATTGATTCCTTCTGCTCTTTAACGAGACAGCCAGTAAGCCTGGCAAGTTTGAGTTGTTGCATATTGATCTGATCCTTCCATCTCAGACGACTATCAAGGGTGACCCCTAGATAGGTCATGGTATCAACCTGTTCAAGGTTTACTCCATTCATCTTCACTGAACTTCGGACTGGGTGGTTTTTTGTAAAGACCATAAATTTTGTTTTCCCCACGTTGACTACCAGGTTGTTGATGGCACAAAACTCCTCAAAGCGGTCCAAAGCCCGCTGTAATCCGCTGCGTGTTTTAGAGAGGATTAGAGTGTCATCTGCAAAGATGAGTAGCGGGAACCTCATCCCTGCCAACATTGGGGCATCAGTGGGAGTATCCAAGAAAAATTTAACAACTTGGTTGATAAAAAGAAGAAACAGGGTAGGGGCCAGGACACACCCTTGGCGGACGCCTCGGGTTACGGGGAAAGTTTCTGTGACTTGTCCCTGACCCCCCCACCTCACCCTCGCAAAGTTGTCCTCGTGGAGTCTTATGATAAGGTCCAATAATTCGGGTGGGCATCCCAAGGTTACCAGCACACCCCACAACCTGTCCCTGGGCACCAGATCGAAGGCGGACTTCAGATCAATGAATGCAGCATAGATGTTACCACCACCTAACCAAACCTCCTTCCAATAGATCAGGCAGAATCTAAAAACCTGATCTATGGTGCTCATTCCCGATCTGAAGCCCACCTGCATGGGGGACAGGATGTTCTCCATTTCTATCCAACCCAGGACCCTTCCCAAAACCATACGCGCCACTATCTTTTGGATCGAGTCGATTAAACTGATAGGGCGGTAGTTTGCTGGAATAGATTTATCACCCTTTTTATAGACTGGAACTATTTCTGCCCCTTTCCAGGATTTCGGGACTGTAGCTCCAAGTGCCAGAGTATTAGCTATTCTAGTGATATACGGAAGCCACAAAGTGGGATTAGATTTAAAAAGATCCGCCGGGATTAGGTCCATACCTGGGGCTTTGCCTCGGAGAGTAAGTGCCAATGCCAACTCAACCTCAGCAACCGTAAAAATGAGTTTCCCGCTTTCTGGGGTCTGCGTGAATGGATTGCCTGAGGGATTTGAAGTATCATCGTCCCCAGCTCTAAATTGGGCCGAGTAAAATGATCCCCAATCCTCGAGTGGCACATTATTTCCGGGTGTGGAAGAGTCAATGTTTTTGCCCCATTTAACCAACTCCCAAAACCTTTTCTGGTTATTAGAGGATGATGCCTCTAAAAGATCTGACCAGAACTCATCCTCCCACTCCCTTTTGGCTTTGCTAAGGGTTTTTTTGCAATGGAGTCTAGCAGTTCTCACTTTGACCATGTCCCGAAATTTAATGGCAGAGATGAGAGCTGTATGTGCCTCTCTACAGTCCTTGTTATACCCTTTTTGGGGCAAGGGATTAGTTTTAGTAACAACTTTCCTATATGGTTTGGATAGCATTGATTTTAAGCTGTCAAAGCACTTAATATGAACACCCATCACACTATTTGCAGCTCCAATCTCCACCCCCGACATATCTATTTGCAACATTTCATTGAGTGCATTTCCTACTACAGCATTAATATTATTTAATAAGCATTCATCTTCTATAACCTGTGACCACTTCAATCTCCTCCTATCATTAGTAAGTAGGACATCCCCTGTATAAGTTGCAGATGGTTCCTCCCTTCTACTTAAATCCGGTGTCTTCATCGATAGGGACAGTGGGTTATGATCGCTTTCCGGGCGCTCTAAAACTACCATATCAATTAAGAGAGCCCAATGCTCCATGTCCAGTAAAATATAATCAATGCAGCTTTGCCTATGGCCATTATCAAAAGTGCTTTTTCCCTTCGCATCAGAGGCAGAGCGGCCATTACATGCCCTAAACCCATTTTGTAAGCAAAAGGCCGTCCAAGACACTGCAGCCTCTGTAGCTTTAGCCATCTTCTCCACTTGTAAGTCTGGAATACCCCAAGCAGAATCATCTGCCATAGTCCATGTGTCTCCCATATCTAGCACAGGTTCTATAGTACAATTTAGGTCCCCAGCAATGATGGTAGTAATACCTCCGACCATTTTCGTTATCATGTGATCAACAAGGTTCAACAGGGGTGGGCATCGACCGCCAGAAAGGCCTCTAACATAGATGTTAATGATATTCATAGCTTGCTTGTTCCCTTTGTTCAAAACAATGGATAACAGATCCTGATTCTCCACTGGGAACTCTGTTGGATAAAAGCCCAGGGAATGTTTCACCCAGATTAACAGGCCACCTGCGGCCCGCCCTTTACCTCCTTTAATTGCGGGTTTGAAAAAGTTAGAATAGCCCAGCTTATGGACAGGTTCCGTTGCCCATGTTTCCTGCAGCAGGATAATATCGTAGTTGTCCATAAAACTTGACCAATCCGCAGACACAAGGCGTGCCTTAATACCCGCTATATTCCAGGACAAAATTTTTAGATGGTCATTCAAATTGCCTGGCAACAAATAGTGTAAGTGCTGTACAGATCCATGAGCAGCCCCTGTACTATCATTATCCACTAGATGCTCAACACAGTCTACCGGGGCAATGATTTTCTCCTCGATCTGGGACCCCTGGATAACTACGTGTGGTCTAGGGCTGTTTGGCAGATATGTTCGGCCTCCCTCCCCGTCAACTAGATTGGTCGGTAGAATTAGGCATACCACATTATAATCACTGGGGACTTGGGCTATCACACTACCAGTCGGAGACTCGCTAAAGGGTTTGTTAAGTCAATCTATAGCTTCCAGGTCAGAAAGGGGGCCAAAATGATTAAAGAGAAAGGGGCGCTGGCAGTCAATCGGGGTCAATGCCATGGGATGTCTTGCAGCAGGACCTTTACGGAACAGAGGATAAGATTGGAAGGGTATATGCCTGCGCGGGTAGAAGTAGGATAAATCTAATGTTTGTACATCCCCCTGTCTTGCAAATCTGGGTACTCGTTTAATAGCATCTACTACCCATGAGTCTTTGAACGATATAAGGATACAGTCTCCTTCTAGATCTTTAGCCTCAGGCCCCACCCAATCAACTCTCCTCACATACAATATCTCTGTAGGAGTGGAGGGGGGTAGCGGACGATTTTTGTTCAGCCAAAAGGTGACTTTATTACGAAGGTCACCATATGATTCCCTAAATCCTGGTTTTAATGGTGCTACGCCTGTCAAGACGATGGTGTGTAGAGCCGCTTCAGGTGGAAGATCAACACTGGGGATGTTCGGCCTTTTACGCCCCCCCTCCCTGCGACTGGTAGAAGCAATATTTTGAGTTCTTGAAGAGATTGGTGAAGGACAATTTATATTAGATTGTATTTGAGGACCCATGTGTTGACGCCCAACCATATTTTGTTTAGCCTCTATTTTCGTTTGGGGCTTTAATGTCTGAGTCTGAGAACTAACACCTGGTTTAAAAGAGATGGTAGAAGAGGTATTGGTTTTTTGACCCCCTTTAGCTATGGTGTTATTTATTCCTGTCATTTTATTGAGGGAATTTTTGCCGTTTTCCATATTTTTACTAGTAATCTTATTAGGTGCCTTACTTGGTGCTGGTACATTAACAGTGCCCTTATTATTTAAGCCACACAATGCTTGCAGCATCGCGTGGTTTGATTGGATCAGACCCTCCATACTATCGATCTTTGAGGTCATGAGCCTAGTCTGCTCCAAGACTGGTAAAAGTAGTGTTTTAAACATGGCCTCCATTTTTGCCAGCAGAGCCTCATCACTATTGAGGCACATGGGACATGTGGTGGAGGAATCCAAAGCCAAAAGTGAGGGGCATAGCATATTATTATTGTTAGGCACCGAAGGTTTTAGCAAGCTTAATTGGGGCTCGGGCCCCTGGCGCCATTCCCCTTGAACTGTATTTGCTTTATTGGATGTCATATTTCTTTCCCCTGACATTCTAGAATCCCGTTTTCTCTTTTTAGTATTGGGGGCAGAGTTGGATATAGGTGAATTAGCCTTTACAACAGGATTAGAGATATTGGATTGATTAAGAAGAGGAGTTCTGGATAATTGACTAAAATCCTGCTCCTCATTAATCACAGAGACATTATCCTCCATCCCAATCTCCTGCGTATCTTTAGAGTCGTTAATACTAAGCCTTTTTTCCATTATTTTGTCTCTTGTGGACAGGCTATCCCCAATATTTTCTATATGAACTATTGCGTCCGTGGAGATTGTATGGACACAATTAAAGGCAGCATGGGGTACAGATGGTACAGGGGAGACAGATGTAGCTAAAGCCCCCAGCGAGGATCGTTTTCCACTAATCAGATCTATTGAGAGCCTTTTCTCAACCATGGCAATTTCCTTTTCTAAGATGCCAGTTGCCCGGGTGATAAAAGCGTCCAAGGGGCCAGAAACGACGCCATTAGATGTATTAATTTGTACAGTACGTACCTTCCCTGATCTTAATGGCATTTTTGGGTGGTCTTCAGAACGTCCAGAGGGAGTGGGCCTGGGCCGGACTCTGCCGTACTCGAACGGCCTCAAACGGCCCGCTCTTTGCCCGGTCTTCGCCCCGGCCGTTGCCCCGCGCGCGTCCCGCGTGCGCGTTGTCCACAAAAGCTATGAAGGAAAAAACAAGAGGAGGGGGCGGGAAGAGGACCAGCTGCGGCCGATCCACGCCGCTAGGAATGCTGGTCCTCGCAGTCCCGCCTCTACCCCTGTTGACCAAATGACAGCTTGCAAGGGGCGCGTTGGTGCTCAAAGCACATGAAGGGAGGCAGAAAGGATGTTCCCCAGAGAGAGTCTAAGCCTACGAGCGGCACCCACGAAGCGGGGGCCGCGAGGCGTGGCAAAGTGGCCAGAGAGCAACAACACAGGAACAGCGCTTCTTTGCAGGAAGGGTCCCAAGGCTCACTCACTCCACACAGTTTTTGAAGAGGAGGAGGAGGGGGCGGGAAGAGGACCAGCTGCGGCCGATCCACGCCGCTAGGAATGCTGGTCCTCGCAGTCCCGCCTCTACCCCTGTTGACCAAATGACAGCTTGCAAGGGGCGCGTTGGTGCTCAAAGCACATGAAGGGAGGCAGAAAGGATGTTCCCCAGAGAGAGTCTAAGCCTACGAGCGGCGCCCGCGAAGCGGGGGCCGCGAGGCTTGGCAAAGTGGCCAGAGAGCAACAACACAGGAACAGCGCTTCTTTGCAGGAAGCCTCTCCCTTCCCCAACCGGAGCATGCCGTAGTGACGGATGCGTCCCTCCTGGGATGGGGTGGCCATATGGGAGAGGCGGAGATCAGAGGCCTCTGGTCTCCGGCGGAGTCTCGTCTCCACATCAACCTGTTGGAGTTGAGAGCGATCCGGCTTGCACTGAAAGCCTTCCTTCCCTCTGTCAGGGGCAGTGTCGTGCAGGTGTTCACGGACAACACCACCGCCATGTGGTATTGCAACAAACAGGGCGGGGTGGGGTCGTGGACCCTTTGTCAGGAGGCTCTGCGCCTCTGGACGTGGCTGGAACACCAGGGCGTCACCCTGGTGGTTCAACATCTGGTGGGCTCTCTGAACGCCAGAGCAGACGAACTCAGCCGCCGGTGCATGATGGATCACGAATGGCGTCTGAACTCCGAAGTGGCGCAAGGTCTCTTTCAGCAGTGGGGAGAGCCTTGGTTAGATCTATTCCCCACCGAAGAGAACGCGCAATGTCAGCAGTTCTGCGCGTTGGAATTTCCAAGGCGGCACTCGCTCGGCGACGCTTTTCGTCACGAGTGGAGTTGCGGTCTGTTGTACGCCTTTCCGCCTATACCACTTCTGCCCAGAGTGCTGAAGAAGATCAGGCACGACCGGGCCCAAGTCATCTTGGTGGCTCCGGATTGGGCACGAAGGTACTGGTATCCCGAGCTACTCAGTATGTTGACCGATCCTCCGATACGTCTGCCCCTTCGGGAGGATCTTCTGTCGCAGCAGCAGGGAACGGTCCTCCACCCGAACCTGTCCAGTCTCCACCTCCATGCGTGGAGATTGAGCGGCGGCAATTGATGCCATTTGACTTGCCTCCTGAAGTCTGTGATATCATTCTGGCAGCCAGGCGTCCCTCCATAAAGACGGTATACGCCTGCCGGTGGAACAAATTTGTGGCATGGTGCACAGCAAAGGCTGTGGATCCCCTTTCCGCCCCTCTTTCTGAGGTTCTCCTGTTTCTTCTTTCTCTGGCCCAGCAGGGCTCTGCCCTGGGCACCCTGAAAGGTTATCTTGCTGCCATCTCTGCCTTCTTGCAGCTTCCTGATCAGCCTTCTCTTTTCAAGTCCCCTGTAGTTACACGCTTTCTAAAGGGCATTACTCACACGTTCCCTCCTGTCCCTTTTGTAATGCCTCAGTGGGACTTGAATCTTGTTCTCACATTTCTAATGTGCGCTCCCTTTGAGCCTCTTCATAATTGTCCTCTTCGTCTGCTGACGCTTAAGACTGCTTTTCTGGTAGCCATCACCTCGGCTAGACGGGTGAGTGAGCTCCAGGCTTTATCTTCAAAGCCTCCTTTTCTCTCTGTTCATCCGGACAAGGTTGTCCTTCGGCCTCGTCCCTCCTTTCTTCCGAAAGTGGTGACTCCATTTCATCTTGGGCAGTCTGTCACCTTGCCCACCTTCTTTCCGCCTCCGCATCCTTCCAAAGAGGAAGAGAGGCTCCACCGTCTGGACCCAAAACGTGCGCTCTCCTTTTATTTGGACCGCACAAAGCAGTTCCGGGTGGACGACCATCTTTTCGTTGGATACGTGGGTGCTAAGAAGGGGAAAGCTGTGCACAAACGGACCATCTCTCGGTGAGTCGTTTTGTGCATCAAAATTTGTTACTCCTTGGCAAAAAAGGACCCTCCTGTTGGGCTGCGCGCCCATTCTACTCGGGCCACGGCGGCTACTACTGCTTTGGGACGAGGTGTCCCTTTGCAGGACATCTGTCAGGCGGCAACGTGGGCCTCGCTACACACGTTTGCCAGGCATTATTGCCTTGACAGCCAAGTCCGGAGGGATGGCTTTTTTGGCCGTTCTGTCCTCCAGGACTTTCTGGTGTGATCTTGGTTCGCAGACCCACCACCGGGGATAGAATTGCTTGGGTATCTATTCTAAGGTGAGGAATCTAACTAACGTGTTTCTTTCAGATGAACAAGTTACTTACCTTCGGTAACGATGTATCTGTAAGAAACATTAGTTAGTTAGATTCCTCACCGACCCACCCATCCTCCCCGTTCTGCGAACTGACATCTAGGGTTAAGGTTATCCTTTTCAGGCCCCTAGATTTTATTTTTGGCACCAGTGTCGGTCTTTGCATGGCTCTGCGTTCCTGGCGCGGAAAGCTATGTACAAGAACTGACGTCAGCGCGCGAGGGCGGCGTCTAAGTACTCCGACGACGTCATTCCGGCGCACGACAACGGACGCGGAGCCGCAGACGACGCCTAGCGACGCGCAAGGGGTATTGCTGACGAAAAATCTTCCGGATCCAGTCTGACGCCTGGGGATATTCTAAGGTGAGGAATCTAACTAACTAATGTTTCTTACAGATACATCGTTACCGAAGGTAAGTAACTTGTTCTTCTTGACCATTCATGCTGAAAGAATGGTACTCAGGACCAGGGCTGCATTTTTGCCTAAGGTGGTAACTCCCTTCCATCTGGGGCAATCCATTACCCTCCCTACCTTTTATCCTCCCCCTCACCCTTCCAAGGAGGAGGAGAGACTTCACCGCTTGGACCCTAAGAGGGCGGTGAGCTTTTACCTGGACAGAACAAAGGACATCGGAGTTGATGACCAGCTCTTCGTGGGCTTTGTTGGCTGCAGGAAAGGTCGAGCGGTGCACAAGCGCACCCTTTCCAGATGGATTGTCTTGTGCATCAAGATATGCTACTCTTTGGCTGGTAAGGAACCTCCAGAGGGTTTAAGAGCTCATTCCACTAGAGCAAAGTCTTCCACTTCTACTTTGTCTAGGGGTGTGTAGGAGAGTAGGGTCTGCTTTCTATGTTCACCCCCACTTTTTGCTTTTGCTTTACTGGTTTTCGACTTAGATGTGGCTGTGGGCCTGCTAATCAGACCCACAGCCCTGCTGTTCTCTCTCTAAATTGATACTATGTACTTTAGGTGCATAACCCATTTGGATAGGATCGCCTTATTGGCCCCTGTACAGTGTACCTTAGGTACCCAGGGCATAGGTGTACCCTAGGCCTACCAGGGGCTGCAGCATGTATTATGCCACCCCTGGCCTGGCCTTCCATTATGACACAACTGGCTGATCACTCAGCTGGGGCAAGGTCGTGTAATCACCCCTTGCTTAGGTGTAGTATTCCTATACCTATCTTACATATGGACACATGTGTACCTATCAGCCACTCCTATGGCAGGCCTTAGCAATCCTGGAGGCGGAGTGCTTGGTAACATGTGAGATGGTGCTCTAGCATGAGCTGAGCCTGTCTGCAGCTTTCGGAACCATGTCATTATAGCTGTTCTATGATATAGCCTACCATATACTCTTAAAGTGCCTTATAATCTTAAACGGTTATGGTAACTATGGTTTGGCTTTATCAAAACATGTTGTGTAATGTGTCTAACACTTTGGAATAATACCCCCATCCCATTTCTGGGGATGAGGATATTATCCCTCCCTTCTAGAGGGAGAAGACATGTTGTAACCTACTTACCCGGTTAAAGTTAACCAGAGCCCCAGCATCGCAAAATGGATGCTGCTGCCACGACACAAGTCTGACCTCCTGCTGCTGGGAGTGATCCCGGCAAGAGAGGCTTGGACAATAGGTTTCCTGCCTTGGGAGGTGCGAGCACCACACCAGACAGGCCTTAGTGTATTGGGGCAGGGAGGGATGAATGAAACGAGACACTGCCTGGGGCACTCAAGGTGTCCCATGCATAGTCCAGTTCAAACCGGTGCTGGGGCACACCAGCCCCAGTCCTGGCGCGAAACTGGACAAAGGGAAGGGGGTGTAACCACCACCCTCCCAGGTCCCACCCATAAGGCGTGACCTAGCAGGCAACCCAGCCCCCCAGATTAGTATAAGAGTGGTAGCTGGGCCTCAGGAGATTAGATTATCCTGAACCTGCAACTTGAACAGAAACTCTGGACCTTTGACATTCGACGAAAGAAGAAGACTGAAGAATCTCCCTTGTGGCCAAGGAGTGGCTACCCTGTGCAAACAGGCACCATCAAGAGACTACCCTTTGCTTTGCTAAAGTTCTACGAGGGACCGACTGCAGAGCCCGACCAGAGCCTTGACTTCCAGACTTCTCCGACCCTGATCCACATCCACAGCCGAGCTGAGATCCGTGGAGGCGACGAGAGACGTGGGACCGGCTACCTGGGAAAAGTGGCGAGTATCTTCCAGCGCAGCTTCTGAGGCACCCTCGAAGTTGTGCACCGAGGATTGAGAAGCCCCAACCCCAAGCACCATCTGCACCGAAGATCAGCCACCCACACTCCACGAGTCCTGCGTGGGGCCCTTCTGCATTTTCCTGCTTGCCGCGTCTGTCCGGTTGCTTGCCCGTTGGCTAGCGGCCTTTGTGACGACACACCTTGAAATCTTCACCGCTGGTTTGGCTCCTCCAGACTGGCTCCCGCTTCCTTGCAAAAGAGAAGCACCCCAGACCTTCGTGGTCTGCACCAGAAGCAAGTCCTCCGTTCTTCGTGGGTTCCGCTTGCCAAGGCTTGGTGAGTCCTATTTCGACTTCGACGCCACCGACAGCAAGAGCCTTCGTGGGACAGCTCGCCTCCTGGTCCTGGTCGTCCTCGACATCTCCTGGTACCCGTGGCTGCAGCGACAAGCTTCACCCTTCACCTGCAATCTTCACAACATCGCCTGGTTCCTTCCTGGTTCCACGTGGTCACTGGCTAGTGACCTTGACTCTGTCCCTTCTGCTTGCAGGTACCCTTCCTTCTTGATCCCGGCCTTGGGATCCACCGGGCACTCTTCACTGACTGCCTGTCTGCAACTTTCCTTCAGGCATCCATAAAAGTCCACAACGAAACCCGACGCAAGCTCACACCTATGCACCCGCAGCCCGTGGGCTAGGTAACTTGGGTACTTCGGTGCTCACAAGGGTAGTGACTATCCTAGGGTCTAGTTTCCGAGTCTCGACTCTCTAGCTGCTTCAGAAGTGTCCTTAAACTGCTTAATTCAAAACTGTACTATTTCTATCGACTATACGCATTACGCGTGAGTGTTTCCACTCTGCACCTGAATCCCGTGGGCCTCCCACTTCCTAACTGTTGCTAGTGTAGTGTAGCTCCAGCGATTCCCTAGACCTATCCTATTTCCGTGACAGTGGTCCTTATACCACTTACTTAGTATATGGTGTGCGTGGCCCCTAGGGCCTAACTGTATTACTTACCTGTGTGACTTAATGTATGCTTGAATAAGACTGTGTTGTACTTACCTCGAATCTCATAAAGAGTGCTGAGGGTTTGACTAGAATAAATACACTTTATTTTATATATATATCTGTTGTGGTGTCCTTTCATTTGGTATTCAAGGGATTATATATGGTATCACAGCTGGCTTCACATGCCATTCAGAGTTTAGCCTAAGACTGCTCTTGTCCATGCTACCACTAGGATAGCTGGTCTATAAGGTTGACTTTACAACCAATCACCATAAGGGTTGTTTGGACTGATATAAGGTGTACACTAGAACTAGTGACATCATACATCAGGCCAACTTCTCACATTGGTGAGCAGCGGTTGGGATCTGAGCTTGCTGTTGTAATACCATTGTAATCTTGAGATACTAAATTGAAAGATCACACAGATATTGTTTAGGTACATATAACATAGATTATAATACTTAAGTCCTACTGGACTTAGTGGTTGTAGGTTGAAGGGAGTAACACACCCTGACTACAACTACTAGAGAGGTTTAGTAGAAACAACTAGTGTAGGTAGGTGCACACACCACACCCTCACTAGATCATGTCTCTGGGAGGAGATCAAGTAGATGCTCTCTCAGGAGGAGCAGGTCTGAAAAAGACCCCCTCTAGATATGATACCCTAACTTTTCAGGAGATGAGACAATTGTGTACCTCCAGAAAGTTAAAACGGGGTGCAAACCCTACCCTCCTTCAGCTAGTGCAACTCCTAGAGGAGTATGATACTCTTAGGGCCTCACAGGCCAGTACCCTAGGTACAAAGGAGGGTCTACCCACCACAGATGAGTCAGATGGTACTTCAGATGAAGAGGTAGACAGCCAGGGCCAGGTAGGAAGATTTAGCCAGGCTAACCTAAGCTTACATGGGAGTTTGCATGGGGTCCCCCCATACAGACCCCCAAGTGGGCTTAACCAGAGAAGCAGGAGAGACAGATCCCCTTTAAGGGAATCCATCCACTCCCATGTGTCTAGCATCTCTAATGCCTCTTCTCACAGGGGAATGACTTCCCCCGAGAGAAAGGAGCATGAAGCCAGAATGAGGGAAGCTAATCTGAGGATTGAGAGGGAAGAACTTGCCCTTGCCAAGGAGAAGCTTGCTCTGGCTAGAGAGCAAAAGGTAAGTGGGTCAGAACCCACTGGTGGCAGCAATATTCCTAAGGATAGAGACAGGCACTATAATAATAGAAACCTGAGCAAGATTGTCCCTCCCTACAAGTGTGGGAATGACATCCACAAATGAATAACTGCTTTGGAGAGGGCTTGCAAAGTACAGCAGGTACCCCAAAGTCAGTGGGCAGCTATCTTGTGGCTCTCCTTCTCTGAGAAAGGTAGAGACAAGCTCCTCACAGTTAGTGATCAGGATGCAGACAATTACACTGTCCTGAAGAGTGCTCTAATTGATGGGTTTGGCCTAACCACTGAACAATACAGGTTGTTGTTCAGGGATACCCAGAAGACACAGACTCAGGACTGGACTGACTTTGTAGATTGTGCCACTAAGGCTCTGGAAGGCTGGCTAATGGGAAGTAAGGTTAAGGACTATACAGGATTGTATAATTTGATCACGAGAGAACAAATCCTTAACAACTGTCAAAACCAGCTATTGCATCAACACCTGATTGATTCTGATCTGACTTCTCCCCAAGAATTGGGAAAGAAGGCAGATAGATGGGTCAGGACTAGAGTTAAGCAGAAAACCAGAACCAGGGCGGTGATCAGAAAAAGGCAGACCAGAAGGGTAATGATCAGAAACAAAAAGACCAGAAGTCTTCACCAGGCCCCCAAAAGGCTCAGGGGGAGGGTGGTCCCAAAAAGGATAAAAAGAAAGAAGGCCAAAAGAAACCATGGTGCAACTATTGTAAGTCCAACTCACATTGGTTTAGTGAGTGCACCAAAAAGGTTAAGCCCCCAGCCACCATTGCCCCTAAGGCAACTGTACCCCCTAGTTCAGCTGTAAGTGGTGGTTCCCAGCAAAAGGGTGTAGTAGGGTTAACCCTGGGAACTGAGGAGGATTCTGGCCTAGTCAGAATACCTACTCAGGCTGTTCTGATCTGTGATGGGGACTTGGCTTTGTCCTCTACTGTAGGCCCCAGTAACCTGGGCAAGTACAGACAGACTCCTTTTATTAACCAAAGAATGGCTCAGGCCTACAGGGACACTGGGGCTAGTGTCACAATGGTGACACCTGCCTTTGTGGACCCTGGACAGATCATACTAGGTGAGAATTACCTATTGACCAACGCTAGCAATGCCACTACCTCCCACAGTGTGGCTATTGTTAACTTCTTCTGGGGAGGGGTAACTGGCCTCAAGAAAGTTGTTGTTAGTTCAGACCTTCCTGTAGAGTGTTTATTGGGCAATGATCTTGAAACTTCAGTTTGGTCTGAAGTGGAGTATAGGACCCATGCAGAAATGCTAGGGATAGATGCACATGTCCTAGCTGTGACCAGGTCAGAGGCCAAAAAGTGCACCACTGAACAAGTGCTGGACCCTGAAACTATGGACCAGTCACAACCCAAGAGAAAGAGCAGTAGGGTAAAGGCTGTGCCTTCCCCCCTGCCTCAGGCACTGGATCAGCCCTCACAGGAGGATGATTCTGAGAGCCCTGAAGGAACTGTCCTAGAAGAACTTGAACCTGATCAGGTTGAGTTTCTTGGGACAGGGGGACCTTCAAGGGCAGATCTGAGGCAGGCTCAATTAGACTGCCCCTCTCTTGAACCCCTCAGACAGCAGGCTGCTGCTGAGGCTGCAGGGAATGCTAAAGGTATCCATAGTGTGTATTGGGATGAAGGGCTACTGTACTCAGAGGCTAGAGACCCCAAGCCTGGTGCATCCAGGAGGTTGGTCATACCACTGAAGTTCAGAGGCTTCCTTCTTACCTTGGCCCATGATATTCCCCTTGCAGGACATTTAGGCCAGAACAAGACTTGGGACAGGCTTGTCCCTCACTTTCACTGGCCCCATATGTCAGAAGATACCAAGCAGTTTTGTCGCTCCTGTGTTACCTGCCAAGCCAGTGGCAAATCAGGTGGCACCACAAAGGCCCCCCTCATACCACTACCTGTGGTGGGGGTTCCCTTTGAAAGAGTGGGCATAGGACCAATGGACCCACAAACAGCATCTGGGCACAGATTTATACTGGTGATAGTGGACCATGCCACCAGGTATCCAGAAGCTATTCCCCTGAGGACCACAACAGCTCCTGTTGTGGCAAGGGCCCTGCTTGGAGTATTCTCCAGAGTGGGCTTTCCAAAGGAGGTCATTTCTGACAGAGGTGCCAACTTCATGTCAGGATACTTGACTGCAATGTGGAAGGAGTGTGGTGTGAACTACAAGTTCACCACACCCTATCACCCACAGTGCAATGGGCTTGTTGAGAGATTCAACAAGACCCTAAAGGGAATGATAAAAGGTTTACCAGACAAGCTTAGGCGAAGATGGGACATCCTTTTACCCTGCCTTCTGTTTGCTTACAGAGAGGTCCCACAAAAGGGGGTTGGCTACAGCCCTTTTGAGCTTTTGTTTGGGCATCCTGTAAGAGGACCCCTGTGTTTAGTAAGGGAAGGATGGGAGAGACCTCTCAGACAACCCAAACTTGACATAGTGGATTATGTACTTGGTCTCCGCTCCAGGATGGCAGAGTATATGAAGAAGGCTTCTAAAAACCTTGAGGCAAGCCAAGAACTCCAAAAAGCTTGGCATGACCAAAAGGCTCTGCTGACTGTTTACCAGCCAGGGCAGAAAGTGTGGGTGTTGGAGCCAGTGGCCCCAGCAGCACTCCAAGACAAATGGTCTGGACCCCACACTATTGTTGAGAAAAAGGGAGAAGTCACCTACTTGGTGGACCTTGGGACTCCCAGAAGCCCCCACAGGGTGCTTCATGTCAACAGATTGAAGGCATATGTTGACAGGGCAGACATGGGCTTACTCATGGCTACAGATGAGGGGCAGGAGGAAGAGAGTGACCCTCTCCCAGACCTGTTGACTCAGAACCCTGATGATGGCTCAGTTGATGGTGTGGTCTTTTCTGACAGCCTCACTGTCCATCAGCAACAGGACTGCAGACATGTTCTGCAATCCTACAGACATATGTTCTCTCTGACCCCAAGTCAGACAAACTGGTGCACCCATGAGGTGGACACTGGTGACAGTCTGCCTGTGAAGAGTAAAATCTACAGGCAACCTGACCATGTCAGGGACTGCATAAAAGTTGAGGTGCAAAAGATGTTGGAGCTGGGAGTCATTGAACCTTCAGAGAGCCCTTGGGCTAGTCCTGTAGTTCTTGTGCCAAAACCTCACACCCAAGATGGTAAGAGAGAGATGAGGTTTTGCGTGGATTACAGAGGTCTCAATGCTGTCACTAGGACAGATGCCCACCCAATACCTAGGGCAGATGAGCTCATTGACAGACTGGCAGCTGCTAAGTTTTTGAGCACATTTGACCTGACAGCAGGCTACTGGCAAATCAGACTAGCTGAGAATGCAAAGGCCAAAACTGCTTTCTCGACCCCAGGAGGACATTATCAATTTGTGGTAATGCCCTTTGGTTTGAAGAATGCACCTGCCACTTTCCAAAGGTTGGTGAATCAAGTCCTTACTGGGTTGGATGATTACTGTGCAGCTTATCTTGATGATATTGCTGTCTTTAGCTCCACCTGGGAGGATCACCTGGTCCACCTGAGGAATGTTTTAGAGGCCCTGCAAAAGGCAGGCCTCACTATCAAGGCCACTAAGTGCCAGATAGGGCAGAGCAAGGTTGTATACCTGGGCCACCTAGTTGGTGGGGGTCAGGTTCAACCACTGGAGAGCAAGATCCAGACCATAAAGGACTGGACTCCTCCAACTACCCAGACTCAGGTCAGAGCTTTCTTGGGCCTGACTGGGTACTACAGAAAGTTTGTTAAGAACTATGGGTCCATTGTGACACCACTTAATGACTTGACCTCCAAGAAAATGCCAAAGAAAGTTCAGTGGACAGTAAGCTGTCAAAAAGCATTTGATGACCCGAAGCAGGCCATGTGCAGTGCACCTATTCTGAAAAGTCCAGACTACTCCAAAGAGTTCATTGTCCAGACAGATGCTTCTGAGTTAGGTGTGGGAGCTGTTCTTTCACAACTGAATGTAGATGGTCAAGACCAGCCCATTGCTTTTATAAGTAGAAGGCTGACCCCTAGAGAGAAACGTTGGTCAGCTATTGAGAGGGAGGCCTTTGCTGTGGTTTGGGCCCTGAAGAAGCTGAGGCCATACTTGTTTGGCACCCACTTCAAGATTCAGACAGACCATAAGCCCCTCTTGTGGCTAAATCAGATGAAGGGTGAAAATCCCAAACTTCTTAGGTGGTCCATTTCCCTACAGGGGATGGACTTCACAGTGGAACATAGACCTGGGACTGACCATGCCAATGCAGATGGACTCTCCAGATATTTCCACTTAGAACATGAAGACTCAACTGGTCAAGGTTAGTTTAATGTTTGGGGGGGGGGGGGTTGTGTAGGAGAGTAGGTCGTTTCATTCATCCCTCCCTGCCCCAATACACTAAGGCCTGTCTGAGGTGGTGCTTGCACCTCCCAAGGCAGGAAACCTATTGTCCAAGCCTCCCTTGGCGGGATCACTCCCAGCAGTAGGCGGTCAGACTCGTGTCTGTGGCAGCAGCATCCATTTTGCGATGGTGGGGCTCTGGTTAACTTTAACCGGGTGAGTAGGTTACAACATGTCTTCTCCCTCTAGAAGGGAGGGATAATATCCTCATCCCCAGAAATGGGATGGGGGTATTATTCCAAAGTGTTAGACACCTTACACGACATGTTTTGATAAAGCCAAACCATAGTTACCATAACCGTTTAAGATTATAAGGCACTTTAAGAGTATATGGTAGGCTATATCATAGAACAGCTATAAGGACATGGTTCCGAAAGCTGCAGACAGGCTCAGCTCATGCTAGAGCACCATCTCACATGTTACCAAGCACTCTGCCTCCAGGATTGTTAAGGCCTGCCATAGGAGTGGCTGATAGGTACACATGTGTCTATATGTAAGTTAGGTATAGGAATACTACACCTAAGCAAGGAGTGATTACACAACCTTGCCCCAGCTGAGTGATCAGCCAGTTGTGTCATAATGGAAGGCCAGGCCAGGGGTGGCACAATACATGCTGCAACCCCTGGTAGGCCTAGGATACACCTATGCCCTGGGTACCTAAGGTACACTGTACAGGGGCCAATAAGGTGATCCTATCCAAATGGATTATGCACCTAAAGTACATAGTATCAATTTAGAGAGAGAACAGCAGGGCTGTGGGCCTGGTTAGCAGGCCCACAGCCACATCTAAGTCGAAAACCAGTAAAGCAAAAGCAAAAAGTGGGGGTGAACATAGAAAGCAGACCCTACTCTCCTACACAACCCCCCCCCAAACGTAGGGACATTAAACTAACCTTGACCAGTTGAGTCTTCATGTTCTAAGTGGAAATATCTGGAGAGTCCATCTGCATTGGCATGGTCAGTCCCAGGTCTATGTTCCACTGTGAAGTCCATCCCCTGTAGGGAAATGGACCACCTAAGAAGTTTGGGATTTTCACCCTTCATCTGATTTAGCCACAAGAGGGGCTTATGGTCTGTCTGAATCTTGAAGTGGGTGCCAAACAAGTATGGCCTCAGCTTCTTCAGGGCCCAAACCACAGCAAAGGCCTCCCTCTCAATAGCTGACCAACGTTTCTCTCTAGGGGTCAGCCTTCTACTTATAAAAGCAATGGGCTGGTCTTGACCATCTACATTCAGTTGTGAAAGAACAGCTCCCACACCTAACTCAGAAGCATCTGTCTGGACAATGAACTCTTTGGAGTAGTCTGGACTTTTCAGAATAGGTGCACTGCACATGGCCTGCTTCGGGTCATCAAATGCTTTTTGACAGCTTACTGTCCACTGAACTTTCTTTGGCATTTTCTTGGAGGTCAAGTCATTAAGTGGTGTCACAATGGACCCATAGTTCTTAACAAACTTTCTGTAGTACCCAGTCAGGCCCAAGAAAGCTCTGACCTGAGTCTGGGTAGTTGGAGGAGTCCAGTCCTTTATGGTCTGGATCTTGCTCTCCAGTGGTTGAACCTGACCCCAACCAACTAGGTGGCCCAGGTATACAACCTTGCTCTGCCCTATCTGGCACTTAGTGGCCTTGATAGTGAGGCCTGCCTTTTGCAGGGCCTCTAAAACATTCCTCAGGTGGACCAGGTGATCCTCCCAGGTGGAGCTAAAGACAGCAATATCATCAAGATAAGCTGCACAATAATCATCCAGCCCAGTAAGGACTTGATTCACCAACCTTTGGAAAGTGGCAGGTGCATTCTTCAAAACAAAGGGCATTACCACAAATTGATAATGTCCTCCTGGGGTCGAGAAAGCAGTTTTGGCCTTTGCATTCTCAGCTAGTCTGATTTGCCAGTAGCCTGCTGTTAGGTCAAATGTGCTCAAAAACTTAGCAGCTGCCAGTCTGTCAATGAGCTCATCTGCCCTAGGTATTGGGTGGGCATCTGTCCTAGTGACAGCATTGAGACCTCTGTAATCCACGCAAAACCTCATCTCTCTCTTACCATCTTGGGTGTGAGGTTTTGGCACAAGGACTACAGGACTAGCCCAAGGGCTCTCTGAAGGTTCAATGACTCCCAGCTCCAACATCTTTTGTACCTCAACTTTTATGCAGTCCCTGACATGGTCAGGTTGCCTGTAGATTTTACTCTTCACAGGCAGACTGTCACCAGTGTCCACCTCATGGGTGCACCAGTTTGTCTGACTTGGGGTCAGAGAGAACATATGTCTGTAGGATTGCAGAACCTGTCTGCAGTCCTGTTGCTGATGGGCAGTGAGGCTGTCAGAAAAGACCACACCATCAACTGAGCCATCATCAGGGTTCTGAGTCAACAGGTCTGGGAGAGGGTCACTCTCTTCCTCCTGCCCCTCATCTATAGCCATGAGTAAGCCCATGTCTGCCCTGTCAACATATGCCTTCAATCTGTTGACATGAAGCACCCTGTGGGGGCTTCTGGGAGTCCCAAGGTCCACCAAGTAGGTGACTTCTCCCTTTTTCTCAACAATAGTGTGGGGTCCAGACCATTTGTCTTGGAGTGCTGCTGGGGCCACTGGCTCCAACACCCACACTTTCTGCCCTGGCTGGTAAACAGTCAGCAGAGCCTTTTGGTCATGCCAAGCTTTTTGGAGTTCTTGGCTTGCCTCAAGGTTTTTAGAAGCCTTCTTCATATACTCTGCCATCCTGGAGCGGAGACCAAGTACATAATCCACTATATCAAGTTTGGGTTGTCTGAGAGGTCTCTCCCATCCTTCCCTCACCAAACATAGGGGTCCTCTTACAGGATGCCCAAACAAAAGCTCAAAAGGGCTGTAGCCAACCCCCTTTTGTGGGACCTCTCTGTAAGCAAACAGAAGGCAGGGTAAAAGGATGTCCCATCTTCGCCTAAGCTTGTCTGGTAACCCTTTTATCATTCCCTTTAGGGTCTTGTTGAATCTCTCAACAAGCCCATTGCACTGTGGGTGATAGGGTGTGGTGAACTTGTAATTCACACCACACTCCTTCCACATTGCAGTCAAGTATCCTGACATGAAGTTGGCACCTCTGTCAGAAATGACCTCCTTTGGAAAGCCCACTCTGGAGAATACTCCAAGCAGGGCCCTTGCCACAACAGGAGCTGTTGTGGTCCTCAGGGGAATAGCTTCTGGATACCTGGTGGCATGGTCCACTATCACCAGTATGAATCTGTGCCCAGATGCTGTTTGTGGGTCCATTGGTCCTACAATATCTATGCCCACTCTTTCAAAGGGAACCCCCACCACAGGTAGTGGTATGAGGGGTGCCTTTGTGGTGCCACCTGATTTGCCACTGGCTTGGCAGGTGACACAGGAGCGACAAAACTCCTTAGTATCTTCTGACATATGGGGCCAGTGAAAGTGAGGGACAAGCCTGTCCCAAGTCTTGTTCTGGCCTAAATGTCCTGCAAGGGGAATATCATGGGCCAAGGTAAGAAGGAAGCCTCTGAACTTCAGTGGTATGACCAACCTCCTGGATGCACCAGGCTTGGGGTCTCTAGCCTCTGAGTACAGTAGCCCTTCATCCCAATACACTCTAAGGGTACCTTGAGCATTCCCTGCAGCCTCAGCAGCAGCCAGCTGTCTGAGGGGTTCAAGAGAGGGGCAGTCTAATTGAGCCTGCCTCAGATCTGCCCTTGAAGGTCCCCCTGTCCCAAGAAACTCAACCTGATCAGGTTCAAGTTCTTCAAGGACAGTTCCTTCAGGGCTCTCAGAATCATCCTCCTGGGAGGGCTGATCCACTACCTGAGGCAGGGGGGAAGGCACAGCCTTAACCCTACTGCTCTTTCTCTTGGGTTGTGACTGGTCCATAGTTTCAGGATCCAGCACTTGTTCAGTGGTGCACTTTTTGGCCTGTGACCTGGTCACAGCAAGGACATGTGCATCCATCCCCAGCATTTCTGCATGGGTCCTATACTCCACTTCAGACCAAACTGAAGTTTCAAGATCATTGCCCAGTAAACACTCTACAAGAAGGTCTGAACTAACAACAACTTTCTTGAGGCCAGTTACCCCTCCCCAGGAGAAGTTAACAATAGCCACACTATGGGAGGTAGTGGCATTGCTAGCGTTGGTCACTAGGTAATTCTCACCTAGTATGATCTGTCCAGGGTCCACAAAGGCAGGTGTCACCATTGTGACACTAGCCCCAGTGTCCCTGTAGGCCTGAGCCATTCTTTGGTTGATAAAAGGAGTCTGTCTGTACTTGCCCAGGTTACTGGGGTCTACAGTAGAGGACAAAGCTAAGTCCCCATCACAGATCAGAACAGCCTGAGTAGGTATTCTGACTAGGCCAGAATCCTCCTCCGTTCCCAGGGTTAACCCTACTACACCCTTTTGCTGGGAACCACCACTGACAGCTGGACTAGGGGGTACAGTTGCCTTAGGGGCAATGGTGGCTGGGGGCTTATCCTTTTTGGTGCACTCACTAAACCAATGTGAGTTGGACTTACAATAGTTGCACCATGGTTTCTTTTGGCCATCTTTCTTTTTATCCTTTTTGGGACCACCCTCCCCCTGAGCCTTTTGGGGGCCTGGTGAATACTTCTGGTCTTTTTGTTTCTGATCATTACCCTTCTGGTCTGCCTTTTTCTGATCACCGCCCTGGTTCTGGTTTTTCTGCTTAACTCTAGTCCTGACCCATCTATCTGCCTTCTTTCCCAATTCTTGGGGAGAAGTCAGATCAGAATCAATCAGGTGTTGATGCAGTAGCTGGTTTTGACAGTTGTTAAGGATTTGCTCTCTCATGATCAAATTATAAAATCCTGTATAGTCCTTAACCTTACTTCCCACTAGCCAGCCTTCCAGAGCCTTAGTGGCACAATCTACAAAGTCAGTCCAGTCCTGAGTCTGTGTCTTCTGAGTATCCCTGAACAACAACCTGTATTGTTCAGTGGTTAGGCCAAACCCATCAATTAGAGCACTCTTCAGGACAGTGTAATTATCTGCATCCTCATCACTAACTGTGAGGAGCTTGTCTCTACCTTTCTCAGAGAAGGAGAGCCACAAGATAGCTGCCCACTGACTTTGGGGTACCTGCTGTACTTTGCAAGCTCTCTCCACAGAAGTTATCCATTTGTGGATGTCATCCCCACACTTGTAGGGAGGGACAATCTTGCTCAGGTTTCTATTATCATAGTGCCTGTCTCTATCCTTAGGGATATTGCTGCCACCAGTGGGTTCTGACCCACTTAACTTCTGTTCTCTAGCCAGAGCAAGCTTCTTCTTGGCTATGCAAGTTCTTCCCTCTGAATCCTTAGATTAGCTTCCCTCATTCTGGCTTCATGCTCCTTTCTCTCAGGGGAAGTCATTCCCCTGTGAGAGGAAGCACTAGAGGTGCTAGAGATATGGGAGTGGATGGATTCCCTTGAAGGGGATCTGTCCCTCCTGCTTCTCTGTGTAAGCCCACTTGGGGGTCTGTATGGGGGGACCCCATGCAAACTCCCATGTAAGCTTAGGTTAGCCTGGCTAAGTCTTCCTACTTGGCCCTGGCTGTCTACCTCTTCCTCTGAAGCCCCATCTGACTCCTCTGTGGTGGGTAGACCCTTATCTACAGCTATGGCACCATACTTGGCAGATCTTTCAGCATCATAGGCCTCCAGAAGCTCCACTAGCTGTCTAAGGGTAGGGTTGGAACCTTGTTTTAATCTCCTGGAGGTACACAGTTGTCTCATCTCCTGGAAAGTGAATGCATCATATCTAGAGGGAATCTGTCTAGGATTCTCCTCTCCTGAGGGAGTATCAGTGTGATCTCCATTCAGGGACATGATTCTAGTGAGGGTGTGGTGTGTGCACCTACCTACACTAGTTGTATCTACTAAACCTCTCTAGTAGTTGTAGTCAGGGTGTGTTACTCCCTTCAACCTACAACCACTAAGTCCAGTAGGACTTAAGTATTGTAATCTATGTTATATGTACCTAAACAATATCTGTGTGATCTTTCAATTTAGTATCTCAAGATTACAATGGTATTACAACAGCAAGCTCAGATCCCAACCGCTGCTCACCAATGTGAGAAGTTGGCCTGATGTATGATGTCACTAGTTCTAGTGTACACCTTATATCAGTCCAAATACCCTTATGGTGATTGGTTGTAAAGTCAACCTTATAGACCAGCTATCCTAGTGGTAGCATGGACAAGAGCAGTCTTAGGCTAAACTCTGAATGGCATGTGAAGCCAGCTGTGATACCATATATAATCCCTTGAATACCAAATGAAAGGACACCACAACAGATATATCTATAAAATAAAGTGTATTTATTCTAGTCAAACCCTCAGCACTCTTTATGAGATTAGAGGTAAGTACAACACAGTGTTATTTAAGCATACATTAAGTCACACAGGTAAGTAATACAGTTAGGCCCTAGGGGCCACGTAAACCATATACTAAAGAAGTGGTATAAGGGCCACTGTCACAGAAATAGGATAGGCCTAGGCCTAGGGAATCGCTGGGGCTACACTACACTAGCAACAGTTAGGAAGTGGGAGGCCCACGGGATTCAGGTGCAGAGTGGAAACACTCACGCGTAATGCGTAAAAGTCGATAGAAATAGTAGTTGTTAGCAATTAACAGTTTAAGGACACTTCTAAAGCAGCTAGAGAGTCGAGACTCGAAACTAGACCCTAGGATAGTCACTACCCTTGTGAGCACCGAAGTACCCAAGTTACCTAGCCCACAGGCTGCGGGTGCATAGGTGTGAACTTGCGTCGGGTTTCGTCGTGGACTTCTATGGATGCCTGAAGGAAAGTTGCTGACAGGCAGTCAGTGAAGAGTGTCCGGTGGATCCCAAGGCTGGGATCAAGAAGAGAGGAGACCTGCAAGCAGAAGGGACAGAGTCAAGGTCACTAGCCAGTGACCACGTGGAACCAGGAAGGAACCAGGCGATGTCGTGAAGATTGCAGGTGAAGGTGAAGCTTGTCGCTGCAGCCACGAGGACCAGGGAACGTCGAGGACGACCAGGACCAGGAGGCGAGCTGTCCCACGAAGGCTCTTGCTGTCGGCGGCGTCGAAGTTGGACTAGGACTCACCAAGCCTTGGCAAGCGGAACCCACGAAGAACGGAGGTCTTGCTTCTGGTGCAGACCAGGAAGGTCTGGGGTGCTTCTCTTTTGCAAGGAAGCGGGAGCCAGTCTGGAGGAGCCAAACCAGCGGTGAAGATTTCTGGATGCGTCGTCACAAAGGCCACTAGCCAACGGGCAAGCAACCGGACAGACGCGGCAAGCAGGAAAATGCAGAAGGGCCCCACGCAGGACTCGTGGAGTGTGGGGGGCTGATCTTCGGTGCAGATGGTGCTTGGGGTTGGGGCTTCTCAATCCCCAGTGCACAACTTCGAGGGTGCCTCAGAAGCTGCGCTGGAAGATACTAGCCACTTTTCCCAGGTAGCCGGTCCCACGTCTCTCGTCGCCTCCACGGATCTCAGCTCGGCTGTGGATGTGGATCAGGGTCGGAGAAGTCTAGAAGTCAAGGCTCTGGTCGGGCTCTGCAGTCGGTCCCTCGTAGAACTTCAGCAAAGCAAAGGGTAGTCTCTTGATGGTGCCTGTTTGCACAGGGTAGCCACTCCTTGGCCACAAGGGAGATTCTTCAGTCTTCTTCTTTCGTCGAAAGTCGAAGGTCTAGAGTTTCTGTTCAAGTTGCAGGTTCAGGATAATCTAATCTCCTGGGGCCCAGCTACCACTCTTATACTAATCTGGGGGGCTGGGTTACCTGCTAGGTCACGCCTTATGGGTGGGACCTGGGAGGGGGGTGGTTACACCCCCTTCCCTTTGTCCAGTTTCGCGCCAGGACTGGGGCTGGAGTGCTCCAGCACCGGTTTGAACTGGACTATGCACGGGACACCTTGTGTGCCCCAGGCATGTCTCATTCTTTTCATCCCTCCCTGCCCCAATACACTAAGGCCTGTCTGGGGTGGTGCTCGCACCTCCCAAGGCAGGAAACCTATTGTCCAAGCCTCCCTTGCCGGGATCACTCCCAGCAGCAGGAGGTCAGACTCGTGTCTGTGGCAGCAGCATCCATTTTGTGATGCTGGGGCTCTGGTTAACTTTAACCTGGTGAGTAGGTTACAACATGTCTTCTCCCTCTAGAAGGGAGGGATAATATGCTCATCCCCAGAAATGGGATGGGGGTATTATTCCAAAGTGTTAGACACCTTACACGACATGTTTTGATAAAGCCAAACCATAGTTACCATAACCGTTTAAGATTATAAGGCACTTTAAGAGTATATGGTAGGCTATATCATAGAACAGCTATAAGGACATGGTTCCGAAAGCTGCAGACAGGCTCAGCTCATGCTAGAGCACCATCTCACATGTTACCAAGCACTCTGCCTCCAGGATTGTTAAGGCCTGCCATAGGAGTGGCTGATAGGTACACATGTGTCTATATGTAAGTTAGGTATAGGAATACTACACCTAAGCAAGGAGTGATTACACAACCTTGCCCCAGCTGAGTGATCAGCCAGTTGTGTCATAATGGAAGGCCAGGCCAGGGGTGGCACAATACATGCTGCAGCCCCTGGTAGGCCTAGGGTACACCTATGCCCTGGGTACCTAAGGTACACTGTACAGGGGCCAATAAGGTGATCCTATCCAAATGGGTTATGCACCTAAAGTACATAGTATCAATTTAGAGAGAGAACAGCAGGGCTGTGGGTCTGGTTAGCAGGCCCACAGCCACATCTAAGTCGAAAACCAGTAAAGCAAAAGCAAAAAGTGGGGGTGAACATAGAAAGCAGACCCTACTCTCCTACAGGGGCCAATAAGGTGATCCTAACCAATTGGATTATGCACCTAAAGTACATAGCATAAATTTAGAGAGAGAACAGCTGGGCTGTGGGTCTGATTGGCAGGCCCACAGCCACATCTAAGTCGAAAACCAGTGAAGCAAAAGCAAAAAGTGGGGGTGAACATAGAAAGCAGACCCTACTCTCCTACAATCTGTCTTCCTGGTGGCTATCACATTCCCACTAGGCACGTGAGTGCACTCCAGGCTCTTTCATGCAAACCTCCTTTCCTGGCTGTTCATCCGGACAAGGTTGTGCTTCGGGCAAGTCCCTCCTATCTACCAAAAGGAGTCACTGCTTTTCATCTGGGGTTAACTGTCACTCTGCCCACTTTCTTTCCGCCTCCGCACCCTTCCAGAGAGGCTCCACCGTCTGGACCCAAAACGTGCGCTTTCACTCTACCTCAGCCGCACACAACCGTTCCAGGTTAATGACCAGCTCTTTGTTGGCTACGTGGGCGCCACAAAGGGCCGGGTTGTGCACAAACGGACTATCTCCCGCTGGGTTGTCCTGTACATTAACGCCTGTTACTCTCTGGCTAAAAAGGAACCTCCGTAAAGCTGCATGCACATTTTACCAGGGCGACGGCAGCCTCTACTGCATTGGGACGGGGTGTCCCCCTGCAGGACATCTGTCAGGCAGCCACTCGGGCCTCGTTGCATACTTTCACAAAGCTCTATTGCCTTGACAGTCAGGTCCGGAAAGACAGCTTCTTTGGCCGTTCGGTTCTCCGTGACTTTCTGGTGTAATCTCACTTCGCAGGCCCATCACCGGTGTTGGTATTGCTTGGGTATGTATTCCAAGGTAAGGAATCTATCACTAACGTGTCTCTTTCAGATGCACTAGTTACTTACTTGTGTAACGATATATCTGTAAGAGACACTAGTTAGTGATAGATTCCTTACCGCCCGCCCATCCTCCCCGTTCTGCGAACTGTTCTCTAGGGTTCAGGTCATCCCTTTTAGGGCCCTAGTTCTATTGCAACAGTAGTCGGTCTCTGGCATGGCTCTGCGCTCCTGGCACGGAAAAGTTGTGTACAGAACCGGCGTCAGCATGCGTAGGCGCGTCTAAGTAGCTCCGACGTCATCTCGGCGGCTACGATGCCAGCGACGTACGCGGAGCCGTACGACGACGCCTACCAACGCACAGGGGTACTGCTGACGAAAACTTTCCGTATCCAGTCTGATGTCTGGGGATATTCTAAGGTAAGGGATCTATCACTAACTAATGTCTCTTACAGATATATCGTTACACAAGTAAGTAACTTGTGTCCTGGAGGGAGGGAGACGGACACATGGAGACCTTCATTCACTCACCTCTCACTGGTTGCATTTAGTGGCGTGGGCCTGACGCAGCGTAATCCTCTGCCCCCCCCCCCTTTTATTATGTCCCAGCACCTACGCACCTGGAGCGGGTCCATGGCACTGTCATGCGCTCGACCTCCGCCCCAGTGCCCTCTCCTGCCATACCTCCTGCATTTAAAAGTCCCATACTCTATAGTGCAATGATTTTCAGACGGTCTTTAAAAGGCAGCCTTTTAATTTTTGTTTATAGTTGATATAGAAAAGGTTTAATTTGTTGGGGTATCTGCTTTTTTCCTTCCTATTTCCCTCTGGCACCAGTCCCTCGTCGGCCTGGTGTACTGGCCACTGAAGATTGTTTTTCAACACTTGTCATTCGCACGACAATCTGATAAGGGTGGTCTTACTGCTATAGGAAATGTTATTAAGTAGCACTGGCATCTTTTTCTCTCTCTCACTTCTCACTTGGCTGTACTCCTCTCTCTCCGCGGGCGATTAAGCACTGTGGAGGGATATGTAGGTCTGCTGATCAGGGGAGTGTTAGGAGCGATAGTCACTCGATGGAAATTGTGTATGTTGTAACACATTGTACTATGATCTGCAATAATCTGAGTGGTTTACTCGCAACAATATTGTTTTCTGAAGAACTGTTATATGTACCATGAGCAAATGGGGAAATGTTTTGGAACAAAAACAAAAAAAAACCCTAATAAAGATATTTCAGGGAGCCGTTGGCTCTCGCTCTGGCAAGAAACTGGACAAAGAACATAGAAGTATCCTCCCCACTGTCTGGACCCTCCTCTGAGAGGAACCCCTAAACCATCCCAACCCTTTCCTTAGGGTACATAACAGCTTAGCTGTGGGTGGCTCTTCAGATTCATCGTGTGACAAGATTCAGTTCCGGAACCACCTCATCTTCACTCGTCTGGGTATTTTGGACTTCGTTGGACTTCGCTTTGGGAACCGAGACTGCACCTGGAAGACTCGTGCTGCTTCTGGTCTCATCGTTCTGCCAGTTTTTTGCGTCAGCTGTACCGGTGCGCCATACAGGTTGTTCTCCAGGCCTGTGGGCATCCAAGACACCCGAAGGAATCTCCCTTGGAGTGAAGGAGTCACTCCCCTGCATCTGCAGGCACCTCAACGAAGCTGTCCGGTCAGCTGTTCCTAAGCTCCCATGGACTCCGAAAGGTTCAGCAACACAGGTGGTGGTCCTACAACTCCTTTGAGGCCTGCACTGTCTTAACAGCAAGTTTGAAGCCAGTATACTTCGTAGGAACCGCTGGAGCAGTATCCCTGTGCACAGCGTCGACTTGCATTTGTCAAGGCTTGTTGACTCTTCTCCAAAGAGCTTTGGGCTCCAAGAAGCTCCAGCCTCCAGCATCTCTTGCTACCAAGATCTTCGCCTTCACCGCATCCTCTGCACCGTGGGCCTGCATCATTGAGGTGAGCTGCTTGAGTTCCTCTTGCGACTCCTGTGCGTTCAGTCTGTGGGTCCTCATGAGGCTCTTCTTTGGCTCCAGTGGGCTCCCCTGCTTGTTCGGAACCTACTCTGACTTACCTGCACTTGGTGAGTCCCTTGGACCTTGCTGGTCCCGACACTGCATCTTTTCCGTCTGCCACATTCGTTGCCGCTGCCAAGGCTTGTTTGTGCTCCCGCCAGACACCGACCCTCTGGCTCTTGAAACCAGCGTGGGACAACTCATTAATGGCTCCTGGTCTTCCACAACGTCCCTGGTCCACACAGCTGCAGCGCCAAGGTCACCATCAACTCTCCTGCATCTTCTGACATCGGTGGGCATTTGTCTCCTGTACCTCCTGGTCACTCCTGGGTGGCATAGACTCTGTCACTTCTGCTGACAAGTACATCTCTTCCTGAATCCACCTTCTTCGCCAGCAGCATCTTTACCAAAGTCCTCTGTTGTGGTCTAAGACGGTTTCACACGTCACTTCGCACCCATGCACTCGGCTTCACTTGTGTAGTTATCCTGGTTTTATCCTGGTCTTCAGAGTCTTCTGGGGAGGGTCCTTCTTCTTGAAATCTGCAACCGCAACTTCCCCTTTGACTTGTATTAAGCACACAGTTGCGTTTCCACACTGTACACGGCCTCCGGGTGCTTACCTTGGGTGGTTCCTTGGGTACCCTAAGTCTTCTGGGTCTAGTCTCGACTTTGGTCATGGGTCACACATTCCACTTTATTAGTATATGGTGTGGTTTCCCCCTGGAGACCACTGTGTATTTGTGCTACTTACGAGTTCTCTCACTGAAATATTGTGTGTATTCTGATTATATTTCTGGGGAGAAGATATTGCAATGTGTTAGTGAGTGTTTATGATAAATACATATTTGTATAGCTACACTGTGTGGTTCTTTTTCACTTAACCTACACTATATGTACTGGTAAATCAAGCTGCTTCACCCTCCTTCTGGACTAAGCCTGAAGGCTGCTCTCTACAGCTACCACTCAGAGAACTTTCTAAGGTTGTTGAAGACCAGTAGAATCATCGTAAGGGTTGTCTGGACTAGTGCTATGTGCTCTACTTAAATATGTGTGCACCATACACTTAGCCAGCCTCCTACATTGATGTTCAGCAGCTAGGATTCAAGGTTGCACTGTTTTACCAGCTAATCTAGGTGTGGATTAAATTAAAAACCATCACTTCCATTAGGCACATATAAAATATTTTTATAGAGAAGTAAGTTTTACTGGACGTTTAGATTGGTTGTTAAGGGTCTAGCACAACCCTTTCTTCAATCTTAGGAAGTTTAGTTTCCACTAGGGTAGGTAGGTGCAACACCTCACTACATCTTGACACCATGTCTTTAATTGTGGGTCCCAAGTCTCTAGATACAATGGTCTCAAGTTCCAGGACCTAAGGACATTTTGTAGTCCTAGAAAGATACAGGCAGGTAACAACCGCACCACAAAGTATCTCTTAGAGCTACTTATCCAAGATGATCTCCAGAATCCTGACACGTCAGAGGAACAGGACAAGGTAGATGGGGATGTTCCAGAAGAGAGGTGAGGAGGGGTTCTCCCTAGGGACCTTAATTCTGAGTATGACCAGGAGGAGTTTGGGGACTCCACACTGGTAAATTCTTATCCTCCAGGGAATAGAGCTGATGGCACAGATGGCGTCTCTAGAGGTAGGTCCCCCCCTTAGTCCTCCTGGGAGGGTTCAGAGTAGGCAGAGGAGATCTAGGTCTTCCTCTGCCCATTCCAATGCTTCAGACAATTCCTTAGGGACCTCCATATCTAGCACGAGGGAGAACTCCATAGAGAGTGAATACTGTGAGAAATTGGCCTAATATATGATGTCACTAATTCTAGTGTACACCTTGTATCAGTCCAAACAACCCTTATGGTGATTGGTTGTAAAGTCAACCTTATAGACCAGCTATCCTAGTGGTAGCATGGACAAGAGCAGTCTTAGACTAAACTCTGAATGGCATGTGAAGCCAGCTGTTATACCACATGTAATCCCTTGAATACCAAATGAAAGGACACTACAACAGATATATATAAAAATAGAATGTATTTATTCTAGTCAAACCCTCAGCACTCTTTATGAGATTCGAGGTAAGTACAACACAGTCTTATTTAAGCATACATTAAGTCACAGAGGTAAGTAATACAGTTAGGCCCTAGGGTCCACGCAAACCATATACTAAGTAAGTGGTATAAGAACCACTGTCACAAACACAGGATAGGCCTAGGGAATCGCTGGGGCTACACTATACTACCAAAGGTTAGGAAGTGGGAGGCCCACGGGATTCAGGTGCAGAGTGGAAACACTCACGCGTAATGCGTAAAAGTCAATAGAAATAGAAGTTGTTAGAAATTAACAGTTTTAGGACACTTCTGGTATAGCTAGGAAGTCGAGACTCAGAAACTAGACCCTTGGATAGTCAATACCCTTGTGAGCACCGAAGTACTCAAGTTACCTAGCCCACGGGCTGCGGGTGCATAGGTATGAACTTGCGTTGGGTTTCGTCGTTGACTCCTATGGATGCCTGAAGGAAAGTTGCTGACAGGCAGTCAGTGAAGAGTGTCCGGTGGAACCCAAGGATGGAATCAAGAAGGAAGGATACCTGCAAGCAGAAGGGACAGAGTCTAGGTCACCAGCCAGGAGCCGGGAAGGAACCAGGAAGGAACCAGGCGATGTCGTGAAGATGCAGGTGAAGAGGTGAAGCTTGTCGCAGCAGTCACGGGTACCAGGAGGCGTCGAGGATGACCAGGACCAGGAGGTGAGCTGTCCCACGAAGGTTCTTGCTGTCGGCGGCGTCGAAGTCGAGTCAGGACCCAACAAGCCTTGGCAAGCGGAACCCACGCAGGATGGAGGACTTGCTTCTGGTGCAGACCAGGAAGGTCTGGGGTGCTTCTCTTTCACAGAGGAGCGGGTGCCAGTCTGGAGGAGCCGGACCAGCAAGATGAAAACAAAGGTTCATCGTCGCAGAGGTCACTAGCCAACGGGCCAGCAACCGGACAACACGTCAAGCAACTCAGGTGCAGAAGGGCCCCACACAGAACACGTGAAGTGTGGGGAGCTGATCTTCTTTGCAGATGGTGCTCGGGATGGGGGCTTCTCAATTCCCCAAGCACAGCCTCGAGGGAGCCTCGGAAGTCGCGCTAGTCAGGTACTAGCCACTTTTCCCAAGTCGCCGGTCCCACGTCCCTCGTCGCCTCCTCGGGTCTCAGCTTCGCTGTAGATGTGGATCTGGGTCAGAGGTGTCTGGAAGTCTCGGCGCTGGTCAGTCTCTGCAGTCGTCCCTCGTAGGATCAGTCGCAAAGCAAGCAGCAGTCGCTGGATGGTGCCTGGTTGCCCAGGGTGGTCACTCCTTGGCCACAAGGGAGATTTCTTCAGTCTTCTTCCTGAGGTCAAATGTCGAAGGTCCAGAGTTTCTGTACAAGTTGCAGATTCAGGTTAATCTAATTTAGCAGGGCTCAGCTACCTACTGATATACTGGGCTAGTGGGCTGGGCTACCTGCAAGGTCCCTCGTATGGGTGGGACCAGGAAGGGGAGTGGTTACACCCCCTTTCCTTTGTCCAGTTTCACGCCAGAGCTGGGGCTGGAGTGCCCCCACGCCGGTTTGAACTGGTCTATGCATGGGACACCTTGTGTGCCCCAGGCATGTCTCATTCCTTTCAGCCCTCCCTGCCCCAATACACTAAAGTCTGTCTGGGGAGGTGCTAGCACCTCCCCAAGCAGGAAACCTATTGTCCAGGCCTCCCTGGCTGGGAGGGCTCCCAGCTGCAGGAGGTCAGACTCGTGTCTGTGGCAGCAGCATCCATTTTGTGATGCTGAGGCTTTGGTCAGATTTAAGCAGCAAAGTAGGATTTTAACATGTCTCTCCCTCTAGAAGGGGGGAAAAATATCCTCATCACCAGAAATGGCATGGGGGTATTATTCCAAAGTGTTAGACACCTTACACGACATGTTTTGATAAAGCCAAACCATAGTTACCATAACCGTTTAAGATTATAAGGTACTTTAAGAGTATATGGTAGGCTATATCATAGAACAGCTATAAGGACATGGTTCCGAAAGGCTCAGCTCATGCTAGAGCACCATCTCACATGTTACCAAGCACTCGGCCTCCAGGATGGTTAAGGCCTGCCATAGGAGTGGCTCACAGGTACACATGTGTCTATTTTAAGGGTAGATATAGGCATACTATATCTAAGCAAGGGGTGATTACACGACCTTGCCCCAGCTGAGTGATCAGCCAGTTGTGTCTGATTGGAAGGCCAGCCCAGGGGTGGCATAATACATGCTGCAGCCCCTGGGAGGCCTAGGGTACACCTATGCCCTGGGTACCTAGGGTACACTGTACAGGGTCCAATAAGGTGATCCTTACCAATTGGGTATGTACCTAGGGTACATGGAGTCCATTTTAAAGAGAGAGCAGACAGCCTGAGACCCTGAATGGCAGGATCTCAGGCCAACTAAGTCGAAAAACCAGCTAGACACTAGGCAAAAAGTTGGGGGTAACCATAGTCAGATATCCACCTACCTACAAATACCACCTGCTAAAAACCTGAGAGAGTTAGACTCAGACTCAGGATAGATCAGTTGGCCCTTGATAAGGAGACCCTGGAAGTACAAAAAGCTAGGAAGAATCTGGGACTAGGGTCCCATGGTGGCAGTAATAGTGTACCTAGAATCAGGGAACCATCCTTTGACACTAGGGACATGAACAGGATAGTCCCTCCTTACCAGAAGGGGGATGATATCTGTAGGAGAGTAGGGTCTGCAATCCTATGATCACCCAGATTTTTTGCTTTTGCTTCATTGGTTTACGACTTTCCCCGGCTGCGGGCCTGCCAATCAGACCCACAGCCTAGCTGTTCTCTCTCGAAATTAACACACATGTACATTAGGTGCATCCACTAATTGGAACTGGGCCGCCTTATCAGTCCCTGTATCAGCATACCACAGGTATCCAGGGCATCGGTGTACCCAGGGCCTACCAGGGGCTGCAGCATGTATTGTGCCACCCCTGGATGGCCGCCCAAATCTGACACAACTGGCTGCACGACAGCTGGGGCAAGGTGGTGTAATCACCCGTTGCTGTAGGTGTAGTATTCCTATACCTAACCCTAAAATGGACGCATGGATTCCTGTCAGTCACTCCTATGGCAGGCCTTATCAATCCTGAAGGCAGAGTGCTGGGAATCATGTGAGATGGTGCTCTGGCGTGAGCTGAGCCCGTCGACGGCTTGCGGAGCCAAATCCTAATAGCCGTTCCATGGTGACGCGGGCCAACTACCTTAAAGTGCATTATAATCCTTGCGGTTATTTGCTAACTTTGGCATCGCATCACCCAAACATGTCGAGTAAGGTGTCATACGAATTGGAATACGAACCCCTCGCCAGTTCTGGCGACGGGGTTAGCATTCCACCCTTCTAGAGGGACACGACATGGAAGTAACCTTGAACCCCGGTTAAAAGTTGACTCAAGCCTCAGCATCACAAAATGGATGCTGCCACCGGACACAGGTCTGACCTCCTGCTGCTGGGAGACCTTCCAGCGAGGGGAGCTTGGACAAAGGGTTTCCTGTCAAGGGCGGTGTTAGCACCATCCCAGACAGGGTTTGTGTATCCCAGGTAGGCAGGGCTGAAAGGAAGGTGATTGCAAGTGGCACCCCGGTGCTCACTGTGCATAGCCCAGCTCAAACCAGTTTCGGGGGCACACCAGCCCCTGAGCTGGGGCGAAGCCGGACAAAGGATAGGGGTGTAACCACCCCCCTTCTGGTCCCACCCATAGGTAGGACCTAGTCACGGACCAGCCCCTTTTTCCTAGAATAAAGGTGGGAGCGGGTCCCCTTCCCAAATTGGATAATTCTGAATCTTAAACTACTTTCCACGAAAGGAACTCTTGACTATTTCTGAAGACTCTCCCTTGTGGCTAAGGAGTAGCCACCCTGCACCAGCAGGCACCACCTAAGCGCTTGCGGTTTGCTGTACGTCTCTCCCACGGATCAAGACTGCCCAGCTCGACGAGACCCGGGTTCCCTGCCATCTCTGACCTCTACCTACATCATCAGCCCAGCTGAGATTCGTAGGTGTGACGAGACCTGCGGGACCGGCCATCTTCAGAACCTGCACGACGCTTATCTAGCACGCCCACCGAGGGACCCTCGAGTGAGTGCACCTAGGGTTTGAGAAGCCCTAACCCTGAGCGGCTCCAGCACCGAAGTCTGCCTCCCCAGCATCCACGAGATCTGCGTGGGGGCCCTTCTGCTCCTTGTTGCTCACCGCGTTGTCCGACCACTCGCCGACCGGCTTGTGGCCCTCTTCACGACGCACCACGACAGACTTTCATCACTGGTCTGGTTGCTCCAGACTGGCTCTTGCTCCCCTTCAACAGAGGAGTACCTCGGACCCTCCTGGTCCACTCCCGACGCCATCTTGACTCCACCGCGTGGGTTTGCCACTGCCAAGACCTGCTGTCCCATTCTTGGGCCCAGCATCATCGACAGCAGACACCTTCGTGGGACAGCTCGCCCTCCCTCCGGGTCGCCGCCGCGCCTCCTGGTCCAAGGAACAGCCGAGTCCGACGTCATCCGCTCACCTGGTCGAGGTGACTTCAGCCGGTACCTTCCTGGTACCCACACGATCGCTGGCTAGCGGTTGAGAACTGAGTCCCCTCTGCTTTCAGGTTTCCTTCATCACCGATCCAGGCTTGGATCTCTCTGAACATCGACACTGGTCGCCTGCCAGCAACTTCTTCTTTCAGGCTCCTGAGACTACAACGAGGACTCCCGACATCTTGCTGAACCCCACGCAGCCGCAGCCTCTGGGCTAGGTAACTCGAGCATCTCGGTGCTCCACCGTAGGTTCACTCTACAAGTGTCCAGTTCCTTTTTCGTTTAGTCCCACTGATCGGATTCTTCCGGAATCAGTGACTTTAAACTATCTAACCTTTCCCATTCCACTTGCAGTGTATATGGTTTCGTGCCCTCCGGGCGCTTGTGTAAATTGTGCAACCAGAAGTATTCTCCTAAGAGTTTTGTAGTGTGCTTAGCTCTCTGACTCATAAAGAGCCAGGGTAGTCTTGTTATAAATAAATATCCTTTATTTTCATAACAGCTTGTGTGGTGTCCTTTCACTTGGTGTTCAAGGGGTATATGTGATGGTAAACAGCTGGCTTAACACGCCCTCTAGAGTTTAGCCTAAAGACTGCTCGTATCCACGCTACTAGGATAGCTGGTCTATAAGGTTGACTTACAACCAATCATCAATAAGGGTCGTTTGGAATGATACACAGTGATCACTAGAATAGTGAGCACTACATATCAGGCCAACTTCTCACAATATCCATAAGTGGATCCCTGCCTTGGAGAGGGCCTGTAAAGTTCAGAAGGTCCCTTAACGGCAGTGGGGAGCTATCGTGTAGCTCTCCTTTGCTAACAAAGCTAGATTCTGAAAGAAACAGATAGTTATAGATTCCTTACCTTAGAATTACCCCAAGGTGTCGGACTGGATCTGGAAAGTTTTTCGTCCACAGTACCCCTGCACGTCGGTAGGTGGCGTTGGTCGACTCCGCGTCCGGCGTCGAAGTCGCCGGGATGACATCGCAGTAGCTACATAGACGTCGCCCTCACATGCTGACGTCAGTTCTTTCTTTTTCCGCGCCAGCAAACGCAGATCCGGAGAGAGCGGTACCCCCAGTCACTTTTGACTGAGTTTTTTGTGACTTTTGTCGACTTCGTTTTTGAGTCTTCAACCAACTCCTGGTGCACGAGGGATGCCTGGTTTCAAGGCATGCGGTTCCTGTACCCGACCAATGTCGTTGACAGATCCGCACCGCCTGTGCCCCTCCTGCCTGGAGCGCGACCATGACCCTAAGTCGTGCTCCGACTGCCGAACCATGACCCCGAAGTCTTTGCGGGAGCAGTCCTGAAAACTCCTCGAGGCCTGGTATTCGGCTCCGTGTCACTCAAGGTCCTGGTCGCGTGGGTGATCGAGGGACCGATCGCGGAGTCATCATCACTCCTGTTCTAAGTTTTCGCACTCGGGGTCAGGTAAATCGAAGCATTAGAAGAAGTTGAAGAAGCATTGACGCTCTTCAACTTCCCCTCATCAGTCGACCGACTCGACGCAGGGTGAGGGTGGTGCCCCTTCCGCGGATCTGCGTGCGGAGCCTTCAGGGTCGACTCCGGCCTTCCCTCCATGACCGGAAGCGACCCCTGCCCAACTTTGTCAATTTTACGAGGCGATGCACGGCATCTTTGGGTAGCCTGACTCCGCCAGCACACCTTCGGGCCCCGCGGACTCCGAGCCGATGGCTCCGGCCTCTGCACCACAGTGCCCCCTTGGATCCAGGCCTGGATCTGGATCGGTGCCGGTCCACCGCGTGACACCTCCACCAGCACCACTCCACCAGCACCACGTCCGCTGCCGACGCCGGATGGACCCCCAGCCAGCGTCGACCCCGGCTTCCAACGCGACGTGGACACGGAGCTGGACCGGCATCTGCCGACGGCGGATCCGGCGCCAATGAGTACTTTTGTCCCTGTGTTCCACCCTGGCCATTTTTAGCCAGTTAGGCAGCCAGAGGAGGGTGGGGAAGACTGGGTGGGGACTGGGAACCCTTTGACAGACCAGTTGGAGTACGATCCGGCCTGAAGAGAGGACCTGGGGGATGCCACTGGTCTGGATACCACTCCAGGCCTAGGCATGTTGTCTCCTCCTACCATGGCTACGGAGGAGAGAGCGTCATACGCAGTGGTGTTGCGTAGGGTGGCCGAGGCTCTCCACCTCAAGCTACCTACGGTGGCAGTCACGACTAACCTCCTGACAGATGTCCTTCAACCGGCAGCGAGCTCTTCAGAGCCCCTGCTGCTGTTTAGTGAAGCCCTCATGGACATCTTTTTGGGCATGTGGTCCAGGCCCAACACAGGGGCTCCTGTGGACAGGATGATTGCCCGACGCCACGGCCTGGGCCTGGCGAGCCCACTTTCCTCTCCCAACACCCCGTCCCTGAGAGCTTGGTGGTTCAAGCCTCTACTTCTACAGGCGCCTTCCCTACCACACCATCGGAAAGGGAATCCAAAAAGCTGGACCATCTTGGGAAGAAAATGTTTTCTTCTGCCAGCTTGGGACTGCGGTCCGTAAACACCGCATGACTGTTAGGCCATTGCAGCCACTCTGTGTGGGATACAGTGAAGCAGGTGCTGTTTCCGTGCCCGGAGGAGGCCCGGGACATACTTTCCCGTGCAGTTGCCGAGGGGGGAGAGACAGCAAAGTTTACCATCTGCTGTGGGCTGGATACCGCTGACGCACTTGGCACGATGATTTCAAGGTCAGTAGCCCTTCAACGCTACGCCTGGTTGCGTTAGCCTGTTTTTTCTGGGGATGTCAAATCCACACTTATTTAGGGAGTTGGAGGAGCACTCCTTTGTTGCTGGTTAAGCCTGTACTAGACAATGGTGCTACAGCACTACACTTGCTGTCAAACCAAGTGTGAGCGAATCAAGAGACTGTTACAAGTACATGAACTTGATGGTGTCGTGCACAATTCACTGGGTGCTAATATCCAAGTCTCATATGAGACTAACACTAAAAACATTGAAAACATTAAACCATTGATTCTCCTTAATATTCAATTTATATATCAGTCATTAAATCATAATGAAAACACAATCATAAATGCAATCTGTACAATGTTCAACAAATAAATGGGAGTATATACACAATAATGATCTCAAATCTTTAAAATAATCTTAACCACCGAAATTACCTGAGCTGGCAAGCGGGGTCACCGCTGACAGGAAACGGCGGGGAAACGCTACCCCAGCGCCTTGCTCCGATCTTAGGCCACGCCCCCTCCGGAGGCCACGCCCACCGCCCACGGCTTAAAAGGGACGCTGATTACAAGCGTCACTACCTGTTGTTACCCTGCTCCTGAGGCGGAAAGCCGGGAGAGTGCTCAATTTTTAAAATTACCTTTGTGTTCTTTTGTTTTTAAAATAATCTTAACCACCGAAATTACCTGAGCTGGCAAGCGGGGTCACCGCTGACAGGAAACGGCGGGGAAACGCTACCCCAGCGCCTTGCTCCGATCTTAGGCCACGCCCCCTCCGGAGGCCACGCCCACCGCCCACGGCTTAAAAGGGACGCTGATTACAAGCGTCACTACCTGTTGTTACCCTGCTCCTGAGGCGGAAAGCCGGGAGAGTGCTCAATTTTTAAAATTACCTTTGTGTTCTTGTGTTTTTAAAATAATCTTAACCACCGAAATTACCTGAGCTGGCAAGCGGGGTCACCGCTGACAGGAAACGGCGGGGAAACGCTACCCCAGCGCCTTGCTCCGATCTTAGGCCACGCCCCCTCCGGAGGCCACGCCCACCGCCCACGGTTTAAAAGGGACGCTGATTACAAGCGTCACTACCTGTTGTTACCCTGCTCCTGAGGCGGAAAGCCGGGAGAGTGCTCAATTTTTAAAATTACCTTTGTGTTCTTGTGTTTTTAAAATAATCTTAACCACCGAAATTACCTGAGCTGGCAAGCGGGGTCACCGCTGACAGGAAACGGCGGGGAAACTCTACCCCAGCGCCTTGCTCCGATCTTAGGCCACGCCCCCTCCGGAGGCCACGCCCACCGCCCACGGCTTAAAAGGGACGCTGATTACAAGCGTCACTACCTGTTGTTACCCTGCTCCTGAGGCGGAAAGCCGGGAGAGTGCTCAATTTTTAAAATTACCTTTGTGTTCTTGTGTTTTTAAAATAATCTTAACCACCGAAATTACCTGAGCTGGCAAGCGGGGTCACCGCTGACAGGAAACGGCGGGGAAACGCTACCCCAGCGCCTTGCTCCGATCTTAGGCCACGCCCCCTCCGGAGGCCACGCCCACCGCCTTTCCACTCTCATCCCATAAAAATGTGCCTCCATAGGAAGCGCAGCGGACGAGCGCAGCGGGCGCGCCGATGGCGCGCCGAAGGCGCGCCTAAGGAAAGCCCGTCTGCGCCCGTCCGCGACCGACCGAGGCCAGAGGCTGGTCACGCTACCCCTTTCATCCATTATTCCAGCTCGCAGTTGACCAAGCTACAAGGCAAGTGGCCATTAGCGAACGCCACCGTCAATCAAATTACCAAATATGGCCTCTTATCCACTCAAACTTCATCCCAATCGAATGCCCAGTCCCTGCCCCGTACCAGTTGTCCCCTAGCCTCGTCTGTCACTGACCACCCTCCCACAGCCGTCTCCGCAATGTATCTTAATACCAGATCGGCAGTTAAACATCAGCTCGATCTTTTCTCGGTATTGGAGTCCCACAAGCCCGACATACTCTTCCTTACTGAGACTTGGTTCTCGGACAGTTCTCTCCCCTCCGTACTGGCTATACTCCCTCCAGCCTATTACGCTATTCGTGTCGACCGTTCCTCTGGAAAGCCCGGTGGAGGGGTGGCCCTGATTGCCCGCAAAGAACTTGCGTTCCAACCTTTAGCATTCCCCTCCCTGGGCTCATCAGACTGTTTAGTTGCCCGTTTACCTTCCCTGACCCCCCCTCTCACGTGTGTTCTTATTTACCGACCTCCTTCTTCCCCGCAATCGTTCCTTCCCAACTTCCAAGACCTGATGGCTACTCTAGTTGTCGACCATTCTTCCATTGTAGTCCTCGGAGACTTCAACTTTTGGCCCTCAGACCCCGAGGAATGTGCAACTTCCAAGGAGTTCTCAGACTCACTTCGCTCGCTCAATTTTATTCCCGCGGTCCAAGCTCCCACTCATAGACTGGGACATATCCTAGACCAAATTTGGTACCGAGACTGCCCGGTCACTTCACTTTCCATCTCTCCCTGTGTTTGGTCGGATCACTTTTTGATCACCTTTTCTTTATGCCCCCATTCACTTCCCAAACCCCTTCCTGCCAAAAACGTCTGGGCCCGGTCTTGGAACCGCGTCGATGCAGCGGCTTTGTCGGCCACACTCTCCTCATCTAGCCCCGATCTCTCAGGGCTGCCATCCTCAGCACAAGCTGAATCTATCAACAGCTGGCTGCGGGCTGGCTGCGACTCCATCGCCCCTCTAAAATGCATCTCGTCCAAACGCTTCAAAGATGCCAACCGATGGTTTACCAACGACCTTAAGTCTCAAAAACTCAACCTCCGCCAAGCGGAACGTCTTTGGAGACGAGATTACTGCCCCACCTTTAGACTCCAATACACCACCCTCTTAGCCCAATATAAGAAGTCTATTTTGGAAGCCAAAAAGGCTTACTTCTCATCAAAAATTCATCTTGCGGAGAACCGGCCCAGAGAAATATTTTCCATCGTCCAAGACCTGGCTTATTCTGACAGAGCTTCTCTCAAACCCCTTCCTTCTCAATCACTTTGTGACTCCCTTAATTCCTTCTTCCTTGATAAAATCAGTACGATCAAGGCCAAGATTCCTCCCCCATCTTCCTCTTTTACCGATCCCCACTGCCCTTCTGCCGTGGCTCGTTTGGACTCCATTCCCCCCCTCACAACCGATTCTTTCACTTCTATTCTCTCTATGGTTAAATCCGGCTCCCTCTTGGACCCCTGCCCTGCCTATATCCTGAAGCAGGTTTATTCCCACTGCCCTATTCCTCCTCTCTCGTTTCTCAACAGCTCCTTATCCCAGGGTATTGTTACCCCTGCACTCAAATCAGCGGTGATTGTACCTATTTTAAAAAAACCTGGCGCGGATTCCTCAAACCTTGTTAATTACCGCCCCATATCCCTTCTGCCCTTCCTGGCAAAGGTGCTGGAACGTCATGTGGTCAGAACCTTGAGCCAATTTGTGGAAAGCCACAGCCTCTTGGCCCCAAGGCAGGCTGGGTTCCGCCCCGCACACTCAACCGAGTCAGTAATTATATCGGTCCTGGACAATCTTCGAGAAGGTATGGATTCCAGTCAGCCCCAGGCCTTGGTCCTTCTTGATCTCTCCGCCGCATTCGACACGGTGGATCATACCATCTTACTTTCACGTGTCGAGGCGGCGGGAATCGGAGGGACTGCCCTGTTATGGCTCTCCTCCTTCCTGAGTGGGCGTACCCAAGCGGTTCGCCTGGGCGAGTATTCAGCTGACTATCGCCCAGTCCAGTGCGGGGTCCCCCAAGGATCCTCCCTATCCCCTCTGCTATTCAATCTTTACATTGCCCCTCTTATTTTTGCACTACAGCAACTGGAGGTCTCTGTCTACAACTACGCAGATGACCTCCAGCTTATTTTTTCTCTCTCTCCCTCCTCCCAGTCAATTGCTAATTTTCAGTTCATCATGAGTTTTATCCAGGACTGGATGAATTTCAACCACCTGAAACTCAATCCCGACAAAACGGAATTGGTGTTGACGGGTGGTTGCTCCAGTCCATGGTCCTCCTCTTTCTGGCCCTCCTCTCTAGGCCTTCCACCCACGCCAGTCCCCTCTGTCAAAACTCTGGGATTCAAAATCAATAATCAACTCTCTCTCCATTCTCAAGTCAGTGCCGTTGTCTCCTCAGCTTTCCTCTCCCTCAGGACTATCCGGAAAGTTTCACGTTTTTTCTCTCCATCTGCCCTTAAATTAATACTTTTGGCCATGGTGACGTCTCGCTTGGACTATGGCAATGCCCTTTATCATGGCATGCCTGCGTACCTCGTGAGGCGCCTACAACTAGTTCAAAACCAGTCGGCCCGACTGGTTTTTAACTCACCCAGGTCACAACATGTTACTCCCCTTCTTAGATCCCACCACTGGCTCCCTGTTCGGCAACGCACTCTTTTCAAGCTTGGCTGTACCATCTTTAAAGCCCGGTCTGGCATTGCCCCCGCTTTTATCAACACAGCCATTCAAGACTATATCCCTCCTAGAGAACTGCGCTCTACAACCCAGCAACTGCTGGTGGTTCCTCGCTTCAAACGGAAAAAGTGGGGAGGTTCCAAATTCTCTACCACGGCCCCCGCCTTTTGGAACTCTCTCCCACTCCAATTGAGGTCTTGCTCCCAATATCCCTTATTCCGTAAAGGCCTCAAAACATTCCTCTTTACTGAAGCCTTCCAATCTTAAACCACCTTGATCCCTTAGCTCTTTTGCCCCTTGAGCAGCAGTAATTGCATAGCGCCAAGAAACCGCCTGGTGTACGAGCGCTCTATAAATTCTTTAAAACTCAAACTCAAACTCAAACTCAATCTGATGGGTGTACATGATTCAGTCCATTAAATCAAAATAAACATTGGTTCATGAATGCCCAATGCATTTCGGGACAGAGAAGTCCCTTCGTCAGGGGCCAACCTAAAACATAAAACAATCTATTATGCTCATATCAATGTATAATCATGCTTTATATACATGAGGGGTGACATTGCCCAACCTGCCTCAATGTTAGGGTGCATGTTTACTTTCCAGTAAGACGTGTGTTATGATGGTCTAACCACTCACCTGAAATCCAGGTAGTCGACAGGGGCGATGAATAATGATCCGACCCACCCAGAATATATCCCAGCCTCACTGAATTACAGAAACAGTGATCCTGGCAAATACTCTAAGAGGGAAGGGGTTTTTGGAAGAGAAACAAAACAGAGAGAAGAGACACTGCAGACTTTGCTACCAGGACCTGCTGGGATCTTACTTGCAGAATCGTCTACTTCTGTCTGTTCTGAGTTAAAACAACACATGCACTATATCAGTACCTATACCAATGATACAGACAATCGTAGATGCGTTATGCTATCAATGTTAATCACCTGAAATAGCGAGAACCTTCTGTACTTGGTACTATGTCGTTCTCAACACACTTGTTGCAGTAACAGGTTATCATAAATCATCATGCTAGAAAAAGGCTAATACAGGTAGAAAAGAACACAATATGTGACATGTAAATAGTCTGTGTATTCCAGCTTAACTTTCTATTTACACAGACATAATCAGTATCTCACCTTAGCGGTATCTGTATTGCTTCCCTAAGGACCACGTAAACTCAGCATGGATATCTGTCTGTCATCAACTAACAGCTTCCTTATGAATATCCTTGTCATACAACAGCAAGATGAAATGTTCACAGCAGGTTCTATAAATGTGCCTGATTTAATTATTCAGGTTTTCAGTCAGCTCAACATTAACTAAAACGATCTAGAAATAAAAGCTCCCTGAAATGCAAAGCGCAATACCTACAGGGTTAAAGAATGCATTTGGCATTCACACTTTCTCATTCTCAAAAAACAAAACAATCATAGAAACAACCAGAGTCTACCAATTACAATAAAGAATGCATTCAGCATTCACACATCTCCATTAGCAGCTCTGTCTTTAAATCATTACATGTCCATTAGCAGCAATGTCATTATAGCAAAACATTTCCATTAGCAAGGATCGCTTTAAAGTAAAACTTTTCCTTTTGCAATGATGTCTGTAAATCAAAAGAACTTATCTTCCTGGAAAGTCCTGAATCAAGGTTGGAGCCAGCTCGAAGAAATTCAGAAAAGCTTTCAAGTTTGTTGCTAGGAGACAGCACTATCCTCAGCTGGCAGAAACGAAAGTCAAGCAGGGATTGCATGACTCATGGCTATTTATAGCTGAGCCTTGGGCGTTGGCTGCACGTGTCAATAACAGCTGAATCTGAAAGAAACACCTTAGTTAGATTCCTCACCTTAGAATATCCCCAGGCGTCAGGCTGGATCCGGAAAGATTTTTGTAGCAATACCCCTTCCGCGTCGCTAGGCGTCGTCTGTGGCTCCGCGTCCGTCGTTGGCGTTGTGCGCCCGAATGACGTCGTCGGAGTACTTAGACGCCGCCCTCGCGCGCTGACGTCAGTTCTTCTTTTTTCCGCGCCGAACCGGGAAGAGCTTACCCATTAGTCGATTTTTGACTAAACTTTTTTGACTCTTTTTGGTCTTCTGTCGACTCGACTCTGGTGCCGGTAGGATGCCTGGGTTTAAAGCCTGTGACTCCTGTCATCGACTGATGTCGGTGACGGACCACCATCGCCGGTGTCTTTACTGCCTGAGGGCCGACCACGACGCGGAGTCGTGCCCCGATTGTCAGGCCTTGACCTCGAAGGCTAGGCAGGAGCGGTCCCGTAAGCTTCTCGAACTTCGGCACTCGGTTCCGCGCCGCTCACGGTCCCGGTCCAGGAGGAGGTCCAAGGACCGGTCGTGGAGCCGCAGTCACCATCATCGCTCGTCGGGCTCGAAGTCTTCGGGTAAGTCGAAGCGATCTAAGAAGTCCAAGAGGCAACACTGCTCTTCGGACTCCCCTCGCCGGTCACGCGACGCGGCCGAGGGTCAGGGTGGTCCCACCCCCGCGGCTCCGTCAGAGCCGCTGGATCCGCGTCAGTCCCCATACCCGCCGGTCCCTGGGACTGACGCGACTCCGGCGGAGGTCAGTGCCTTCCTCTCGGCCATGAGGGGCCTGGCTCCGCCGTCGATGCCTGCCGGCACACCTTTGGGCCCCGCGGGCTCGACTGGGCGACCTCGCGTGCCGGCGGCTCCGGCGCCGTTGACGACTTCGGTCCCGACACCGCAGGTCCCCAAGGGATCCAGACCTGGATCTCTGCTGGCGCCGGTCGACCTCACGACGCCTCCTCCGCCGGCGCCGACACCGGTTCTGCCTCCGGCGCCATCTCTGGACGACGCCGTTCCCCGGTTTAGCCCCTGTCCGGGCCCGGCGCTGGTGCAGCACCGCTTGACGCCGCACCCGACGCCGATGGATGAGCGTTTCATCTACCGCCCGGCTCCGATCATTCCTCCTGTTTATCAGGAATCGGATGACGGGGGCGACTGGGAGGGGTCTGAGGACCCTATGGGCATCCAGGGCCAACTTTCACAGGACTGGGCAGACGAACTGGGGGATGCCAGTGGTCTGAACACTTCCCCGGACGCTGGTTTCATCTCTCCTCCGACTGTGGCCTCGGAGGAAGGTGCAGCTTTTTCAGTGGTGCTGCGCAAGGCGGCCGAAGCCCTGGGGCTCGAGTTGCCTGCTGTGGGCGTGAGGACTAACGTCCTCACAGAGGTGCTTCAACCGTCGGCAAGCTCCACAGAGCCTCTGCTGCAGTTCAATGAGGCTCTCATAGACATTCTGCAGGGCACTTGGTCCAAGCCCTCCACAGTTCCTTCTGTGGATCGGAATGTGGCCTGGCGCCACCGCCCTGCTCCGGGCGACCCCAGTTTCCTGTCCCAACACCCCACCCCCGAGAGTCTGGTTATCCAGGCCTCCGCTTCCCAATCCTCCTTCCCGTCCGCCCCTCCGGATCGGGAATCCAAGAGGCTGGAACAGTTCGGAAAGAAGCTGTTCTCTTCCCTGAGTTTGGGCCTGCGGTCTTTGAACACCGCTTGCCTCTTGGACCGTTTCTCCCACTCTCTGTGGGATACGGTGGAGGACATGCTGCCCCTGTGTCCGGAGGAGGCCCGGACCCGTCTCTCCCGGGCTCTTGCTGACGGGCGAGATGCAGCACGACATGCCATACGGTGTGGACTAGACACCACGGACTCGCTGGGTAGGGCGATTTCCACCACGGTGGCGCTCCGGCGCCACGCCTGGCTGCGGTCCACGTCTTTTTCGGGGGATGTCCAGAGTTCCCTCATGGATATGCCCTTTGATGGCACTCGCCTTTTTGGTGAGAAGGCGGATAGTGCGCTGGCTCGTTTTAAGGACTCCTGGGCTACGGCGTGGTCCTTGGGTCTCTCGGCCCCACGGCCGCAAACTTCTGCCTTTCGCCCCTTTCGTGGCCAAGGAAGGGGCGCCTCCTCACATCCGCCTAGCCACCGGCCGCAGAACCATCCTGCACACGGTCACGGATTCCGCCGTGGCGGTACTGGAGGACAACGTGCCGGTCAGTCCACATCCACCCCGGCAGCATCTGCCTCAAAGCCCTCCTAGTCCGAGCTTTCAGGCCCATTCCACGCCAGTGGGCGGCAGAGTTCGCCATCACCTGCTCCACTGGCGATCCATCACTTCGGACAGGTGGGTGCTGCAAATCGTCTGAAGGGGCTACTGCCTCCCCTTCGAGACGACCCCTCCAGCCATGCCACCGCAGAGCCACCGTATATCGGAGGATCACTTGAATCTTCTGCGGGAGGAAGTTACGGCCCTCTTGGCCAAAGAGGCCGTCGAGCGCGTTCCTGTAGGCCGTGGTTGCTATTCCCACTACTTTCTGGTTCCCAAGAAGGGCAAAGGGGGCCTACGCCCTATCTTGCACCTCAGGAGCGTCAACGCCTTCCTCCGTAAGGAACGGTTCAAGATGCTAACTTTAGCTCAGGTTCTGGCTGCCCTCGACCCTGGAGACTGAATGGTAGCGTTGGACTTGCAGGACGCCTGTTTTCACATCCCCGTCCTGCCGGCCCACCGGCGTTACCTGCGGTTCACGGTGGGTCAGGAGCACTTTCAGTTCACCGTGCTCCCCTTCGGCCTCACCAGTGCCCCTCGGGTGTTCACGAAAGTGATGGCGGTGGTCGCACCTCATCTGCGCAGATCGGGGGTTCCAGTCTTCCCCTATCTCGACGACTGGCTGTTGAAGGCGGGCTCGCCCCAGCAAGTCGTCTCCCACCTCCAGACTACGGCCGACCTCCTGCATTTGCTGGGGTTCTCCATCAACGTGCCGAAGTCACACCTGAGACCCTCCCAGAAGCTCCTCTTCATCGGAGCGGTTCTCGTTTCGGCGCAGTTCCGGGCTTATCCTCCGGAACAGCGGGTCCGGGATATTCAGGCTCGGATTCCCATCTTTCGGCCTCTATCCTGGGTTTCGGTCAGGTTGGTGCTGGGGCTGATGGCCTCCTGCATCCTGTTGGTGCATTACGCCAGGTGGCGAATGCGGGCTCTGCAATGGGACCTGAAGTTTCAGTGGGCCCAGCATTGAGGCAACCTGTCCGACCATGTCTTGATCTCGGAGGGCACTGCGAAACAGTTGCAGTGGTGGCTCACGGACCGCGATTGGGTCAGGGGCAGATGCCTCTCCCTACCCAACCAGAGCACGTAGTAGTGACGGACGCGTCCCTCCTGGGATGGGGGGGCCATATGGGAGAGGCGGAGATCAGAGGCCTCTGGTCTCCGGCGGAGTCTCAACCCCATATCAACTTGTTGGAGCTGAGAGCGATCCGGCTTGCACTGAAAGCCTTCCTTCCCTCTGTCCGGGGAAGTGTCGTGCAGGTGTTCACGGACAACACCACCGCCATGTGGTATTGCAACAAGCGGGGTGGGGTCGTGGACCCTTTGTCAGGAGGCTCTGCACCTCTGGACATGGCTGGAACACCAGGGCATCATCCTGGTGGTTCAACATCTGGCGGGCTCTCTAAACGCCAGAGCAGATGAACTCAGCCGCAGGTGCATGATGGATCACGAATGGCATCTGAACTCGGACGTGGCGCAAAGGTCTCTTTCTGCAGTGGGGAGAGCCTTGGTTAGATCTATTCGCCACCGAAGAGAACACGAAATGTCAGCAGTTCTGCGCGTTGGAATTTCCAAGGCGGCACTCGCTCGGAGACGCTTTTCGTCGCGAGTGGAGTTGCGGTCTGTTGTACGCCTTTCCGCCTATACCACTTCTGCCCAGAGTGCTGAAGAAGATCAGGCGCGACCGGGCCCAAGTCATCTTAGTGGCTCCGGATTGGGCATGAAGGTACTGGTATCCCGAGCTACTCAGTATGTCAATCGATCCTCCGATACGACTGCCTCTTCAGGAGGACCTTCTGTCGCAGCAGCAGGGGACGGTCCTCCACCCGAACCTGTCCAGTCTCCACCTCCATGCGTGGAGATTGAGCGGCGACAGTTGATGCCATTTGACTTGCCTCCTGAAGTCTGTGATGTGATTCTGGCAGCCAGGCGTCCCTCCACAAAATCGGTATACGCCTGCAGGTGGAACAAATTTGTGGCATGGTGCACAGCAAAGGCTGTGGATCCCCTTTCCGCCCCTCTTTCTGAGGTTCTACTCTTTCTTCTTTCTTTGGCCCAGCAGGGCTCTGCTCTGGGCACCTTGAAAGGTTATCTTTCTGCAATCTGCTTTGTTACGGCTTCCTGATCAGCCTTCTCTTTTCAAGTCCCCTGTTGTTTCGCATTTTCTTAAAGGCATTACTCACATGTTTCCTCCTGTCCCCTTCGTAATGCCTCAGTGGGATTTGAATCTTGTCTTGACCTTTCTGATGTGCGCTCCCTTTTAGCCCCTTCACAATTGTCCACTTCGTCTTCTGACTCTTAAGACTGCTTTCCTGGTAGCTATCACCTCGGCTAGACGGGTGAGTGAGCTCCAGGCTCTGTCATCTAAGCCTCCCTTTCTTTCTGTTCATCCGGACAAGGTTGTCCTCCGGACTCGTCCTTCTTTTCTTCCGAAAGTGGTGACCCCCTTTCACATCGGGCAATCTGTCACTTTGCCCACCTTCTTTCCGCCTCCGCATCCTTCGAAAGAGGAAGAGAGGCTCCACCGTCTGGACCCCAAACGTGCGCTGTCCTTTTATTTGGACCGCACCAGTTCCTGGTGGACGACCAACTTATTGTTGGATACGTAGGTGCTAAGAAGGGGAGAGCCGTACACAAACGGACCATCTCACGGTGGGTCGTCTTGTGTATAAAAGTTTGTTACTCCTTGGCGAAAAAGGACTCTCCTGTTGGGCTGAGAGCCCATTCCACCCGGGCCACGGCGGCGACTACTGCCCTGGGACGGGGAGTTCCCCAGTGCTTAATTTGTAAAATATGAAGTGCAGATGCTCTAATGTTTGTCGGAGGCCACACCTACTTTTATATGGCTCCACCCACTTCCTCCACTGGCTCCACCCACTTAAAAGTCACTGAGAGGGTGATGGCTGACCTACTCCTGTCAGTTTTTTTGCGCATCATCTCTCATACCAGTGTAAGGTGTCAGAGCACTTTGCATCATACACACATTGCATAGATACAATCCTACATGTGTAAATCAGTATATAGGGAATGTTCCATCAGACAGGACTACAAGGTATAGGAGCCACATGTCATCCACGATTTTCATTGTAAGCAAGATAGTTTAAGAGTTCTAAGTCTGGAAAGGCGCAAATTCAGAATTTAAAACATAACAGCATTGTTAGGGGTTCTCTCCAATAAGAATTGATTTCTACCCAAATGAACCTTTTTGCAAGCTTAGGATAATGAAAGATTGGGCAAAAAAACATATAGCTCTAATATATAACTTTCAGTTTGCATGCAGCTCTTTGATGACAGTTAATAGCTTGCTGTTCTATGATAGGATTTTAACTTACAAACTGCAAGTAACAAAAGGATCTCTCTGACAGAAGCAGTAACACACTGACCTACTTTACATTATATGCACTTTTTGATCTGCGCGGTAAACGTTCTTTGCAGCAGGTATATTAACCATCTGTACTACCTTACAAGCAGTCCCAACTTCCCCTAGACAAAACTCCTGTCTCTCTCCAGGACGACGATTAATCATCAGTTATCTTGACATTTTAATTTATGCCTGAATATTACTGGAGGCCAGGAAGGAACTCGGCAGCAGGAGGTGCCTTTAAAACAAGAATATAGTGGCAAACTGACGCCCCCACAGTGTTACATTAAAGAATGAAACAGAGCTTCGCTAAGGGATCTTACTTTACAGCAACAGTGCAGCCAGTCACAGTGTGTGTCAATTAAAACTTGGGTTACTGGTCGGTTCCGGACAGAGAGACACACACACACACTGACTACTGCAGTAGTGCACAGGCTGCAGCCTCACTACGGCTGCTGCGCAGCTTTATTTTCACTGATTAGGCCTTGCCACACCTGGTGGCTGGTGCGGCTACTGGCGGGCGGCACTGGCCAGAGTCAGACTGGCCAGTAGTAGTACTCACTCACTGCTGGCAGCGGCTACGTCACTGGGGGCCGAGCTACTCTGAGTCCTCAACGCCAATAACTCGCCAATGCATATCGTCGCACCGCAACAACGTCGTCTGGCCGTTCTCGCTTGCTGCTGGCTTACTTTTCACACTCAAGTTAGAAGTGAACTGACGCTGCTGAATGGTTCTTGTAAGTTGTACCCTGGCTTGAACGTGAATCGTCATGACTCGGTGATGATGAGAATAGAGCGAGGTGAGGCCGTGCGGGTATGCTGGGGTGTGGTTAAGCAGTGAATGCGCGCGCATTACCATTAAAAAAATCTGCGCACGCTGCTTGCCGCGTACAGCCCCAACGGCCAACCCCTGCAGAATGAGATTTGTCATTTGTGAAACAGAAACTGTAAGTGTAACCAAACCCAAAGTAACTGAATCCAGCCAGGCCGGGCCGCCGGCCCGCAACATCAAACTAAGGGCCGCGCGGGCCCATGGCCGCCGGCCACCACGCCATCATCATCAATCATAATCAGTCGATAGAATAATCATAATCGCCATGCCATCTTCAATCAACATATAATCAGTCGAATAAGCATAAACTGTCGGAGATTTTGAAATACATTCATGAGTCTCCCTACTGCTCTCTTGGCTGACAGTGTGCACTGTGCCCGCAACACTCTACTGTGGGACGGGACCCAGACCAGTAAAATGGGACTGTGGGAGTCGTCTAGGACGGGACCTGACTCACTCGGGACTCTGTCACTGTTAGGCTGCTGCGCACTGCACAGCTTCATTAACTGATTAGGCCGCGGCGTCTGCCAGGCCCCTGCCTCACCTGGTGCTCCTTATTGCGCAGCTTTATTTTAAATAAATGATGCCTACCAGGCCGTGCCTCACCTGGTGCTGTTGTAACTATGTACTGTACTCTACTCCTCAATGTCAACGTCGTGCAGATCGCTCTCAGCCTCTCACTCAGAGACTTTGAAGCCAAGGCCGGCAGCGAGGTGCAGCGGGTATGCTGGGGCGTGGCAAAATGCAGTGAATGCGCGCGCATTACAATCTAAAAAATCTGCGCGCGCTGCCTGCTCCTGCTGCGCACTGCCCCAAGTCAACCCCGCACCCGCAGAAGACCAATCAAAGGATTAGCCCTGCCCTGCTTAACTCTGTGTCCCGCCCACTGGGCCGGCAACACTGAGCCGCAGCCGCCAGTGCCGGCCACAGTGCCACTGCATTGAACATTGATTGAGAACAAACGACGAACAGTTAAGAAGTGAAGGAATAATTTACTAACTTGAAGGTGTGTGACTCGTGAAGAAATTCATCAGTACTTTAACATCAGTCATTAATAACGCAACCAGTACGTAACACTCTAACTAACCTTAAGCGGTAGAGTAACTAATTACTATCAAGTATCAAATCAAATCCGAAGCAGCAGAAGACCGGCAAGCCGTTGGGCACATTTTCTGCCTGTTTTAGAGCCTTGAGCGAGTACTTGCTCCTTCCCTTGATCTAAGGTCTTTCCTTTGATCTAAGATATTTGCAGTATAATTGTCCTATTACATTCGTTGATGTGGTGCTAAAATGGTCCAAGCCCATTTCTAAATCTAAAGTGAAGAGAGATCAAGATGGTAAAGAAGAAAGTGAACAGACGTGAAAGTAGATTAGTAAACAGAAAAAATAAGTAAATAAAAAGTGATGAAGTAAATACCAAAGCTTCCCTGACTCCAGCAGCAGACCAATATTAGGATATATGGCTTTGCGATGTGCTTTCCCCGTCGCGCAATGCAACACATCGGATGTAGTTGTCGTACTGCGTTGCATGAAAATTAAGTAAATCTGGCCCGTTGTGAGGTACTACGTATCACTTTTATGAAAAAACTATTTTATTTTGAATGTCCTATTATAAAATGTTTCAATTTCGCTCGGTTTTCGAGCTCTAGAATGCCACACAGGACAAGAGTAAATTGTAAGGCTATATGTAAATACAAAACAGCAAGCCAGCCATTTGAGATTCACAAACGTTGTATTTAGAATTGCATTGTCGGGTTAAAACTCTCTGAGACATGATGTGCAATGGAACGGTTCATACAGACGCTAGTAGGACATTCACAGACAGGAACTGGCGCGTGATTATATAATTCCAAGGAAAGCTGTGGACATTTTTTTCCGTCTTGACTGAAATTATGTCTATGTCTTCCTATGTGAAGCATATGTTTAACGCTAATTGCCTCAAAATCACACACCCTGTGAAGTGAGTGCCTTCGATTATTGAAGGTTGGCCTATATCATCTGTATACATTCTCTGTACAGTCAGTACGTGGATATGCACGTCACATGCTACAGTGTCGGCCAGGCAGAAACAGGATAATAGTCTTCAAATCCCTGTCTAAGCACCCAGATCTTCCTGTCAGCAATATTTAAGCAGCTCAGCAGCAGCAGGGCCCATGATGAGTGCATTCCGGACAGTGTGAGATTAGACAACTGGCGGTGATGAGGCGCGCTGAGCCCCGCAGCAGAGGGCTGCAGCCTGGGCAGGGGTGGCTGACTCCAGGCCGCCCGTACCTAGAGCAAGTGGAGACCTTATGCATCGCCTTCTTCACCCTGGAATATATACTGCGCCTGGTCTCCACGCCTGACCCGCGTCGCTTCGTACGCAGCGTGCTCAACGCCGTGGACCTCATAGCCATACTACCGCTATCTGCGGTGCGTGCACTAAATGCGTGTAGACCCGGCCCTAATAATTAAGTGCCGGTGCTAAGCACCGGCACAAATTAAGCACTGGAGTTCCCTTGCAGGACATCTGTCATCCGGCGACGTGGGCCTCACTGCACACGTTCGCCAAGCACTATTGCCTGGACAACCAAGTCCGGAGAGATGGCTTCTTTGGCCGTTCTGTTCTCCAGGACTTTCTGGTGTGATCTTGGTTCGCAGACCCTCCACCGGGGTTGGTATTGCTGGGGTATCTATTCTAAGGTGAGGAATCTAACTAACGTGTTTCTTTCAGATGAACAAGTTACTTACCTTCGGTAACGATGTATCTGTAAGAAACATTAGTTAGTTGGATTCCTCACCGGCCCACCCATCCTCCCCGCTCTGCGAACCGACATCTAGGGTTAAGGTCATCCTGTTCAGGGCCCTAGACTTTTTGGCACCAGTGTCGGTCTCTTGCATGGCTCTGCCTTCCTGGCGCGGAAAGCTATGTACGGCGGCGTCTAAGTACTCCGACGACGTCATTCCGGCGCACGACGCCAATGACGGACGCGGAGCCGCAGACGACGCCTAGTGACGCGCAAGGGGTATTGCTACAAAAATCTTTCCAGATCCAGCCTGATGCCTGGGGATATTCTAAGGTGAGGAATCTAACTAATGTTTCTTACAGATACATCGTTACCGAAGGTAAGTAACTTGGCATTTCAGAGACAGCTGCTTTGCTGGAAATATTCCCATGGACATTGAACTAGCACGTGCACAATAAACACGCCATCATGGGGAAATAATAAAGGGCAAATGGAATGACAGGTTTTAACAGAAGTAAACAAATACACAGGACAAATAGACAATTACATGTACTTTGAAGTGCAAGGTAAAAGAAATGGCAAATTACATATTAACATGTTGCGGGATACAAACTTGGTTAATGTACTTGCCTTGTGCATACCACCAGACAATACAGGATGTGACACCTGCTGATGTGCGTTGATTCCTGGCAGTCCTCCCCCGCAAAACCCCTGATACAGGACGTGGTTTAGAGGGATGTTGCTGGTGGAATTGCCGAACCAAACGAGGAGCGTGGACCTAGGATGCTGGTTCCCAGGAATTTTCTTACGGCCCATAACCCTTCCATCCTAACAGGTAGTAGAAGATACCGTGATCTCTTTTGGAATCTAAAACTTTTGCGACCTCATATTCCCACTGACCATTTACTTTCACCGGAGGAGGAGGTGGGCCTGTTCGGGTATGCGTTGTGTAGGGCTGTAAAAGGGACACACGAAAAACCGGATGAATCCGATAATCACTGGGCAGGGACAGTTCCATTGTGACTGGGTTGATGACTTTCTTAATGGGAAATGGGTCTAAAATCGGGGCTGCAATTTACAAGACCCATCTAGACGTAAATTCTTAGAGGATAACCAGACCATGTCCCCTATACTATATATTGGAGTAGGTCTTCTATGTTTGTCTGCCTGTTTTTTGACCTGTTGTTGATAGTTCTGTAGATGAGAGCGTACTTGATCCTGTATTTTATGGAGTTGTGAATGATGGGTAGAGATGGCTGGGACTGCTTCTAAAGGGTCAGTTTGTGGAATAGGTAACATACGTGGATGATAACCTAATAAGCAATAAAAGGGAGAAACTACTGTTGCTGAATGTACTGAATTATTGTAGACAAATTCAACTAAAGGCAGGGACTTATCCCTTTCCATGGTCCACATAGATGAAAAACAACGCAAGTGTTGCTCCATGGTTTGATTGAGGCGTTCCGTCTGCCCATCTGTTTGTGGGTGGTATGCGGAGGACAGACGGACATCTATGCCCATTGATGAACAAAAGTTACGCCAGAACCTGGAGACAAATTGAGGATCACGGTCGGAGACAATAGTGGTCGGTAATCCATGTAACCTAATTATTTGTTGTACAAAAAGATCTGTGAGTTCTTTGGCAGAGGGCATATGTTAGTGGGACAAAATGAGCCATCTTTGTTAAGTAGTCAATAACCACCCAGATGATATGGTAACCATTGGACACAGGGAGATCAGTGACGAAATCCATACTTAGTGTATGCCATGGTGCAGGTGGTATAGGCATAGGTTGTAGGTAACCAGCTGGAGCAACATGAGGGGTCTTAGACTGTACACAAACGGGACAGGTTTGGGCATAAGTCCTGACATCATCAATGAGCATAGGCCACCAAAACTGTCTTTGACATAATTCAATAGTTTTTTTTATACCAGGATGTCCTGCAAAAACCGAGTCATGAGTGCAAGACAACACTCTCTGTTGCAATTCCTGGGTTGGAACATATAAACTATCATTGTAATACAATAAATCTCCTGTTTTGATCAACTCAGGTAATACTGGGGCCTGGCCTTGCGCTTTTTGTATGTGAGTTAAAAAATCTTGTGGAACAGAGAGTGCAACTACTTTATTCTCTGGGATAATGGGTCTTATTTGTTCTAAACTCATCTCGGAACCATGATAACTTAAACGGGACAATGTGTCTGCTTTCTGTTGTCCCTTGCCAGGTCTATAGGTAATGATAAAATCGTATTCATTAAAAAAGAGAAGCCAACAAAGTTGGCGTGGTGTCAGGGCCTTTACACTCTGGTAGAACTGCAAGTTGCGATGGTCCGAATAAATGGTTACAGTGTGACGAGCCCCTAACAGGTGGTGACACCATTCTTGAAAAGCTAATTTAATAGCTAGCAACTCGCGGTCTGCCACCGTGTAATTCTGCTCAGCAGGCAACAGACATTTTGAAAAGTATGCCACAGGATGAAGATGACCAGTGTCAGGATCTCTTTGGGACAAGATAGCCCCTACTGCTACCAGAGAAGCGTCTGCCTCAACATAGAATGGTTGTGTCGGGTCAGGGTGATGTAAAATAGCTGCTTCAGTGAAAGCCTTCTTGAGACTTTGGAAGGCAGTTTCTGCCTCATCAGACCAGTGAAAGCGGATTCCCTTCTTCAATAGGTGAGTGATGGGAGCTACTAAGGCTGAGAAACTTGGGATGAATCGTCGATAAAAATTTGCAAACCCCAAAAATCTCTGAATGTCTTTGGTAGATCCTGGAGTGCCCCAACGTAAAATGGCCTGCACTTTAGATTGGTCCATAGCAATGCCATGTGGGGAAAGAACATAACCCAAGAAATCTACGGTAGTGGCATGAAAAATGCATTTGTCTAATTTGACAAACAGCTGATGTTCTCGCAGGCGTTGGAGGACTTCTCTTACATGCCCAATGTGTTCGTCGGTGGAAGTGGAATAAATCAGGATGTCATCAATGTAACAGATGACACAGATGTCTAGGAATTCTTGGAGGACTTCGTTTATGAAAAACGAACGCTGCAGGAGCGTTACAAAGCCCAAACAGCATCACTGTATACTCAAAGAGGCCAAACTTGGTCCGAAATGCAGTCTTCCACTCATCCCCTTCTTTTACCCTGATAAGGTGATAAGCACCTCTTAGATCGAGTTTTGTGAAGATGGTGGAATTACGCACTTGATCCAATAAAACGGGTATGAGTGGAAGAGGGTATCTATTTTTTACTGTGACTTTGTTGACCGCGCGATAATCGATGTAGGCGCGGAGATCTTTGTTTTTCTTCGGGACAAAGGAGAACTCACAGGGGAGGTGGAGTGACGAATAAACCCCTTCATCAATAAGTCGTCAAGATATTCTCTCAGATAACGGGTCTCTGGATCGGACAAGGCATACACTCTACTACAAGGCAGGGTGGCTCCAGGAAATAGATCCATTCGGCAGTCGTATGACCGATGCGTAGGCAGTTGAGTAGCCTGAACCTCCGAGAACACATCATGAAAGTCTTCATAGATTTCTGGTAACTTAATCTCTTGTGTCAAAGCGTTTGCAGAAACAGAGGCGCAATGTAGAGGTGTAATGGGTTGTTGCCGCTGTTGATAACAAGACTTGGAACAGTAAGTAGAATCCAGAGTGACAGTTCTTTTGACCCAATCGATTTTGGGATTGTGCACCTGCAGCCAAGGTATTCCTAATATGGCTCCAAATACTGGGGTATCAATCAAATCTAATTGTATTTGTTTAGAATGACCGTCAGCGCAAATCATGGTCAAAGGTAGTGTTTGGAATTGAATCAAACCTGAGGTCAATTCGGAACCATCAACAGCTCGAACAGGTTCAGGAATGGTCTTCCTCACTGTAGAAATGTTTAAGGTGTTGGATAACCCTATATCTAAAAAGTTGCCAGTGACTCCCGAATCTAGAAGAATCGGAATCACTTTTCTGGTCTGAGCCGCCAAAAGCAAGGTAACTATAAGAGTTAGGTGTCGAGGTGCAGCGGAAACAGTATTGGCCAAATGTTGAGAAGAGACCCTTGATTCTGATGTGCTCGATAAGGAGGTCTCTTTCCGTACCGGGCTGATACGTTTTCCGACTGATCGAAATCCAAAAGAGATGAATAAACACAACCAATCGCCTTACGTGATGTTCTTGGTGTCACGGAACAGTCCCGGGCGAAATGTCCGGGTTTTCCACTATATAAACACAATTTTAGTCTACGTCTGCGGTCCTTTTCATCTTGGGACAATGGTCCTCTAATACTACCTATTTGCATAGGTTCAGTACCATCTGATGAAGAATGGACGGCTTCCTTTTCTCCCTTGAGTTCTCCCAAACGATGGTCTAAGCGCACCACAAGGACATCCTTGATCTCGTCTCGGAGCACCCGGTAAAACAATGACGTTCTTTTTTCATTAGGCCATTCAGTTTCAGCAATGAGGCGATTAAAGGATGTAATATACGTTAAAAAATCCTTTGAGCCCTGACGTAAATTCAGGAGCTCGTTGTCACTAGCCTGAACAAACTGATGTCTGGCAAACAATTTTCGCATTTCTGTTTTAAATCTCAAAAAATCGTGTAATAAAGGATCGTCTCTTTCAACAAAAGGGATGGACCATGTTGCGGCTACCCCACCCAAATATGACAAAACAAAAGCCACCTTAGCCGCATCAGAGGGAAATGCTGCTAGACGGCACAAAAAATGCAGTTGACACTGATTCATGAATATATTGTATTTACTATGGTCTCCGAAGAAACGTTCTGGTGGGGCCAAAGGAACTGGTGTCGGAGTGCTGACAGAGACGTTTACGGGTTGGACTGTGGGAGTCTCAGCATGCATTGTATTAAATTAAACCGAGGGGGCTGCAGCACTACTTTGGGTTTTACTGAGTCATCCCATGGACTAGTACGCGGTTTATAACGCCATAAATCAGTTTTTAGGGTGTTGTTTTAGTTTTTTAAGGTAACTACCTCTTGTTGTAACTCTACGAGTAGTCTGGTTAACTCTTGCATGGAAAGAGAGTCTTGACCTGAAGCTACGGGATCACTAGTTGAGGTGTCCATCACCCAGGCCGACCTTAAATGTTGTGGCTTAACTTTCTGTTATGATGGTCTAACCACTCACCTGAAATCCAGGTAGTCGACAGGGGCGATGAAAATGATCCGACCCACCCAGAATATATCCCAGCCTCACTGAATTACAGAAACAGTGATCCTGGCAAATACTCTAAGAGTGAAGGGGTTTTGGGAAGAGAAACAAAACAGAGAGAAGAGACACTGCAGACTCTGCCACCAGGACCTGCCGGGATCTTACTTGCAGAATCGTCTACTTCTGTCTGTTCTGAGTGAAAACAACACATGCACTATATCAGTACCTATACCAATGATACAGACAATAGTAGATGTGTTATGCTATCAATGTTAATCACCTGAAATAGCGAGAACCTCCTGTACTTGGTACTATGTCGTTCTCAACACACTTGTTGCAGTAACAGGTTATCATAAATCATCACGCTAGAAAAAGGCTAATACAGGTCCATAAATCGTGGTAGAATAAATGTTTGCGTGCGCGACAACTAGATTCACGAAGTTTTAATAGAGTTTTAGGATTTATTCGGTGCTCCTGGGGTGACGTATCGGTCCCTATACGTCATGTAAAATAATCAAGAGTAGCACATTCAAATTTGAGTGTGTCCCCCTGGGCACTCAGGAAGAAGAAAAACGTTTACAATTGTTCATATGTTTTGGCAATTTTATTCATTGCTTTGCTTAAATCAATAAAGTTTTCAACGTTGTCAATTCATTGTTTTTCTTTAAAGTATATGCATCTTTCCATGACATCCATGTTTGTTTGTAATCCAATGCATTTCGGGTTACTGCGAACCCTTCGTCAGGGACAAACCTGTAAACGCAATCAGAGATGAGGAGGCTTTAAAACAATGTTTTGGAGTCGTGTAACACGATCTATTCACTGTATTTGCATTTAAACATGTCATACTTCAAATTCTGTCTAGGGGAGAAAAAGTATGCCTCGATTAATTCTGGTGCACACACTTGTCAGATCTGCATTTACGGGGATTTGTGTGTTTATTTCCTGCCGTGATGCTGGCTGTAAAAGTTAAGATGGCTGTTTTACATGGTTTTAACTATGAGTGTGTTTGGTAGAGTTTTACGGTAAAAAATGACCGGTTGAGAAAAGTTTTACAGAAAACAGTGCGTGAACGTTTTAATGTGATAATGACATATGGAGAATTAAGTGTAAGGTACTTACATTTGGTGTCCGGGATTTCAATAGTTCAAGCGTCTGGTAGCTGTGTTTTGGTATAGCGTGTTGTTATGTGGTTTTATAAATGACGGACTCATTGAGTGTGTGGAAACTAAAGAGGGATTCTAACGAATCATTCGCGTAAGCGCACTGGCAGCCATGTTGGAGCGGTATGCAAAACATTGGGGGATCATGTGTTTTATGGTGAACATAATTATTCGTGTATTCAAGTGAATTTATTTAGTCATATAAAAGCACATTAATGTTATGAGAAGTTGGCCTGATGTATGATGTCACTAGTTCTAGTGTACACCTTATATCAGTCCAAATACCCTTATGATGATTGGTTGTAAAGTCAACCTTATAGACCAGCTATCCTAGTGGTAGCATGGACAAGAGCAGTCTTAGGCTAAACTCTGAATGGCATGTGAAGCCAGCTGTGATACCATATATAATCCCTTGAATACCAAATGAAAGGACACCACAACAGATATATATATAAAATAAAGTGTATTTATTCTAGTCAAACCCTCAGCACTCTTTATGAGATTAGAGGTAAGTACAACACAGTCTTATTTAAGCATACATTAAGTCACACAGGTAGGTAATACAGTTAGGCCCTAGGGGCCACGCAAACCATATACTAAGTAAGTGGTATAAGGACCACTGTCACGGAAATAGGATAGGCCTAGGCCTAGGGAATTGCTGGGGCTACACTACACTAGCAACAGTTAGGAAGTGGGAGGCCCACGGGATTCAAGTGCAGAGTGGAAACACTCACGCGTAATGCGTAAAAGTCAATAGCAATAGTACAGTTTAGAAATAGATAGATTTAGGACACTTCCGGAGTAGCTAGGAAGTCGAGACTGGAAAACTAGACACTAGGATAGTCACTATCCTGATGAGCACCGGAGTACCCAAGTTACCTAGCCCACAGGCTGCGGGTGCATAGGGGTGAAGTTGCGTCGGGTTTCGTCGTCGACTCCTATGGATGCCTGAAGAAAGATGCTGACAGGCAGTCAGTGAAGAGTGTCCGGTGGATCCCAAGGCTGGGATCAAGGAGAGAGGAGACCTGCAAGCAGAAGGGACAGAGTCAAGGTCACTAGCCAGTGACCACGTGGAACCAGGAAGGAACCAGGCGATGTCGTGAAGATTGCAGGTGAAGGTGAAGCTTGTCGCTGCAGCCACGAGAACCAGGGAACGTCGAGGACGACCAGGACCAGGAGGCGAGCTGTCCCACGAAGGCTCTTGCTGTCGGCGGCGTCGAAGTTGGACTAGGACTCACCAAGCCTTGGCAAGCGGAACCCACGAAGAACGGAGGACTTGCTTCTGGTGCAGACCAGGAAGGTCTGGGGTGCTTCTCTTTTTCAAAGGAGCAGGAGCCAGTCTGGAGGAGCCAAACCAGTGCTGAAGATTACGGGATGCGTCGTCACAAAGGCCACTAGCCAGCGGGCAAGCAACCGGACAGACGCGGCAAGCAGGAAAATGCAGAAGGGCCCCACGCAGGACTCGTGGAGTGTGGGGGGCTGGTCTTCGGTGCAGATGGTGCTTGGGGGTGGGGCTTCTCAATCCCCGGTGCACAACTTCGAGGGTGCCTCAGAAGCTGCGCTTGAAGATACTAGCCACTTTTCCCAGGTAGCCGGTCCCACGTCTCTCGTCACCTCCACGGATCTCAGCTCTGCTGTGGATGTGGATCAGGGTCGGAGAAGTCTGGAAGTCAAGGCTCTGGTCGGGCTCTGCAGTCGGTCCCTCGTAGAACTTTAGCAAAGCAAAGGGTAGTCTCTTGATGGTGCCTGTTTGCACAGGGTAGCCACTCCTTGGCCACAAGGGAGATTCTTCAGTCTTCTTCTTTCGTCGAATGTCGAAGGTCCAGAGTTTCTGTTCAAGTTGCAGGTTCAGGATAATCTAAAGTCTTGAGGCCCAACTCCCACTCTTATACTAATCTGGGGGGCTGGGATACCTGCTAGGTCACGCCTTATGGGTGGGACCTGGGAGGGGGTGGTTACACCCACTTCCCTTTGTCCAGTTTCGCGCCAGAGCTGGGGCTGGAGTGCCCCAGCGCCGGTTTGAACTGGAATATGCAAGGAACACCTTGTGTGCCCCAGGCATGTCTCATTCCTTTCAGCCCACCCTGCCCCAATACACTAAAGGCTGTCTGGGGAGGTGCTAGCACCTCCCCAAGCAGGAAACCTATTGTCCAGGCCTCCCTGGCTGGGATCACTCCCAGCAGCAGGAGGTCAGACTTGTGTCGTGGCAGCAGCATCCATTTTGTGATGCTGAGGCTTTTGGTCAGAGGCTAACAGTAAAGTATGATTTCAACATGTCTTTCCCTCTAGAAGGGGGGAATAATATCCTCATGTCCAGAAATGGTATGGGGGTATTATTCCAAAGTGTTAGACACCTTACACGACATGTTTCGATAAAGCCAAACCATAGTTACCATAACCGTTTAAGATTATAAGGCACTCTAAGAGTATATGGTAGGCTATATCATAGAACAGCTATAAGGACATGGTTCCGAAAGCTGCAGACAGGCTCAGCTCATGCTAGATCACCATCTCACATGTTACCAAGCACTCTGCCTCCAGGATTGTTAAGGCCTGCCATAGGAGTGGCTGATAGGTACACATGTGTCTATATGTAAGTTAGGTATAGGAATACTACACCTAAGCAAGGAGTGATTACACAACCTTGCCCCAGCTGAGTGATCAGCCAGTTGTGTCATAATGGAAGGCCAGGCCAGGGGTGGCACAATACATGCTGCAACCCCTGGTAGGCCTAGGATACACCTATGCCCTGGGTACCTAAGGTACACTGTACAGGGGCCAATAAGGTGATCCTATCCAAATGGATTATGCACCTAAAGTACATAGTATCAATTTAGAGAGAGAACAGCAGGGCTGTGGGCCTGGTTAGCAGGCCCACAGCCACATCTAAGTCGAAAACCAGTAAAGCAAAAGCAAAAAGTGGGGGTGAACATAGAAAGCAGACCCTACTCTCCTACACAACGCCCCCCCCCCCCAAACTTAGGGACATTAAACTAACCTTGACCAGTTGAGTCTTCATGTTCTAAGTGGAAATATCTGGAGAGTCCATCTGCATTGGCATGGTCAGTCCCAGGTCTATGTTCCACTGTGAAGTCCATCCCCTGTAGGGAAATGGACCACCTAAGAAGTTTGGGATTTTCACCCTTCATCTGATTTAGCCACAAGAGGGGCTTATGGTCTGTCTGAATCTTGAAGTGGGTGCCAAACAAGTATGGCCTCAGCTTCTTCAGGGCCCAAACCACAGCAAAGGCCTCCCTCTCAATAGCTGACCAACGTTTCTCTCTAGGGGTCAGCCTTCTACTTATAAAAGCAATGGGCTGGTCTTGACCATCTACATTCAGTTGTGAAAGAACAGCTCCCACACCTAACTCAGAAGCATTTGTCTGGACAATGAACTCTTTGGAGTAGTCTGGACTTTTCAGAATAGGTGCACTACACATGGCTTGCTTCAGGTCATCAAATGCTTTTTGACAGCTTACTGTCCACTGAACTTTCTTTGGCATCTTCTTGGAGGTCAAGTCATTAAGTGGTGTCACAATGGACCCATAGTTCTTAACAAACTTTCTGTAGTACCCAGTCAGGCCCAAGAAAGCTCTGACCTGAGTCTGGGTAGTTGGAGGAGTCCAGTCCTTTATGGTCTGGATCTTGCTCTCCAGTGGTTGAACCTGACCCCCACCAACTAGGTGGCCCAGGTATACAACCTTGCTCTGCCCTATCTGGCACTTAGTGGCCTTGATAGTGAGGCCTGCCTTTTGCAGGGCCTCTAAAACATTCCTCAGGTGGACCAGGTGATCCTCCCAGGTGGAGCTAAAGACAGCAATATCATCAAGATAAGCTGCACAATAATCATCCAACCCAGTAAGGACTTGATTCACCAACCTTTGGAAAGTGGCAGGTGCATTCTTCAAACCAAAGGGCATTACCACAAATTGATAATGTCCTCCTGGGGTCGAGAAAGCAGTTTTGGCCTTTGCATTCTCAGCTAGTCTGATTTGCCAGTAGCCTGCTGTTAGGTCAAATGTGCTCAAAAACTTAGCAGCTGCCAGTCTGTCAATGAGCTCATCTGCCCTAGGTATTGGGTGGGCATCTGTCGTAGTGACAGCATTGAGACCTCTGTAATCCACGCAAAACCTCATCTCTCTCTTACCATCTTGGGTGTGAGGCTTTGGCACAAGGACTTCAGGACTAGCCCAAGGGCTCTCTGAAGGTTCAATGACTCCCAGCTCCAACATCTTTTGTACCTCAACTTTTATGCAGTCCCTGACATGGTCAGGTTGCCTGTAGATTTTACTCTTCACAGGCAGACTGTCACCAGTGTCCACCTCATGGGTGCACCAGTTTGTCTGACTTGGGGTCAGAGAGAACATATGTCTGTAGGACTGCAGAACTTGCCTGCAGTCCTGTTGCTGATGGACAGTGAGGCTGTCAGAAAAGACCACACCATCAACTGAGCCATCATCAGGGTTCTGAGTCAACAGGTCTGGGAGAGGGTTACTCTCTTCCTCCTGCCCCTCATCTGTAGCCATGAGTAGCCCCATGTCTGCCCTGTCAACATATGCCTTCAATCTGTTGACATGAAGCACCCTATGGGGGCTTCTGGGAGTCCCAAGGTCCACCAAGTAGGTGACTTCTCCCTTTTTCTCAACAATAGTGTGGGGTCCAGCCCATTTGTCTTGGAGTGCTGCTGGGGCCACTGGCTCCAACACCCACACTTTCTGTCCTGGCTGGTAAACAGTCAGTACAGCCTTTTAGTCATGCCAAGCTTTTTGGAGTTCTTGGCTTGCCTCAAGGTTTTTAGAAGCCTTCTTCATATACTCTGCCATCCTGGAGCGGAGACCAAGTACATAATCCACTATGTCCAGTTTGGGTTGTCTGAGAGGTCTCTCCCATCCTTCCCTTATCAAACACAGGGGTCCTCTTACAGGATGCCCAAACAAAAGCTCAAAAGGGCTGTAGCCAACCCCCTTTTGTGGGACCTCTCTGTAAGCAAACAGAAGGATGTCCCATCTTCGCCTAAGCTTGTCTGGTAAACCTTTTATCATTCCCTTTAGGGTCTTGTTGAATCTCTCAACAAGCCCATTGCACTGTGGGTGATAGGGTGTGGTGAACTTGTAGTTCACACCACACTCCTTCCACATTGCAGTCAAGTATCCTGACATGAAGTTGGCACCTCTGTCAGAAATGACCTCCTTTGGAAAGCCCACTCTGGAGAATACTCCAAGCAGGGCCCATGCCACAACAGGAGCTGTTGTGGTCCTCAGGGGAATTGCTTCTGGATACCTGGTGGCATGGTCCACTATCACCAGTATGAATCTGTGCCCAGATGCTGTTTGTGGGTCCATTGGTCCTACAATATCTATGCCCACTCTTTCAAAGGGGACCCCCACCACAGGTAGTGGTATGAGGGGGGCCTTTGTGGTGCCACCTGATTTGCCACTGGCTTGGCAGGTGACACAGGAGCGACAAAACTCCTTAGTATCTTCTGTCATATGGGGCCAGTGAAAGTGAGGAACAAGCCTGTCCCAAGTCTTGTTCTGGCCTAAATGTCCTGCAAGGGGAATATCATGGGCCAAGGTAAGAAGGAAGCCTCTGAACTTCAGTGGTATGACCAACCTCCTGGATGCACCAGGCTTGGGGTCTCTAGCCTCTGAATACAGTAGCCCTTCTTCCCAATACACTCTATGGGTAACTTGAGCATTCCCTGCAGCCTCAGCAGCAGCCAGCTGTCTGAGGGGTTCAAGAGAGGGGCAGTCTAATTGAGCCTGCCTCAGATCTGCCCTTGAAGGTCCCCCTGTCCCAAGAAACTCAACCTGATCAGGTTCAAGTTCTTCTAGGACAGTTCCTTCAGGGCTCTCAGAATCATCCTCCTGGGAGGGCTGATCCACCACCTGAGGCAGGGGGGAAGGCACAGCCTTAACCCTACTGCTCTTTCTCTTGGGTTGTGACTGGTCCAAAGTTTCAGGATCCAGCACTTGTTCAGTGGTGCACTTTTTGGCCTGTGACCTGGTCACAGCAAGGACATGTGCATCTATCCCCAGCATTTCTGCATGGGTCCTATACTCCACTTCAGACCAAACTGAATTTTCAAGATCATTGCCCAGTAAACACTCTACAGGAAGGTCTGAACTGACAACAACTTTCTTGAGGCCAGTTACCCCTCCCCAGGAGAAGTTAACAATAGCCTCACTATGGGAGGTAGTGGCATTGCTAGCGTTGGTCACTAGGTAATTCTCACCTAGTATGATCTGTCCAGGGTCCACAAAAGCAGGTGTCACCATTGTGACACTAGCCCCAGTGTCCCTGTAGGCCTGAGCCATTCTTTGGTTGATAAAAGGAGTCTGTCTGTACTTGCCCAGGTTACTGGGGCCTACAGTAGAGGACAAAGCTAAGTCCCCATCACAGATCAGAACAGCCTGAGTAGGTATTCTGACTAGGCCAGAATCCTCCTCAGTTCCCAGGGTTAACCCTACTACACCCTTTTGCTGGGAACCACCACTTACAGCTGAACTAGGGGGTACAGTTGCCTTAGGGGCAATGGTGGCTGGGGGCTTATCCTTTTTGGTGCACTCACTAAACCAATGTGAGTTGGACTTACAATAGTTGCACCATGGTTTCTTTTGGCCTTCTTTCTTTTTATCCTTTTTGGGACCACCCTCCCCCTGAGCCTTTTGGGGGCCTGGTGAAGACTTCTGGTCTTTTTGTTTCTGATCATTACCCTTCTGGTCTGCCTTTTTCTGATCACCGCCCTGGTTCTGGTTTTCTGCTTAACTCTAGTCCTGACCCATCTATCTGCCTTCTTTCCCAATTCTTGGGGAGAAGTCAGATCAGAATCAATCAGGTGTTGATGCAATAGCTGGTTTTGACAGTTGTTAAGGATTTGTTCTCTCATGATCAAATTATACAATCCTGTATAGTCCTTAACCTTACTTCCCATTAGCCAGCCTTCCAGAGCCTTAGTGGCACAATCTACAAAGTCAGTCCAGTCCTGAGTCTGTGTCTTCTGGGTATCCCTGAACAACAACCTGTATTGTTCAGTGGTTAGGCCAAACCCATCAATTAGAGCACTCTTCAGGACAGTGTAATTATCTGCATCCTCATCACTAACTGTGAGGAGCTTGTCTCTACCTTTCTCAGAGAAGGAGAGCCACAAGATAGCTGCCCACTGACTTTGGGGTACCTGCTGTACTTTGCAAGCTCTCTCCAAAGCAGTTATCCATTTGTGGATGTCATCCCCACACTTGTAGGGAGGGACAATCTTGCTCAGGTTTCTATTATCATAGTGCCTGTCTCTATCCTTAGGGATATTGCTGCCATCAGTGGGTTCTGACCCACTTAACTTTTGCTCTCTAGCCAGAGCAAGCTTCTCCTTGGCAAGGGCAAGTTCTTCCCTCTGAATCCTCAGATTAGCTTCCCTCATTCTGGCTTCATGTTCCTTTCTCTCAGGGGAAGTCATTCCCCTGTGAGAGGAAACACTAGAGATGCTAGAGACATGGGAGTGGATGGATTCCCTTGAAGGGGATCTGTCCCTCCTGCTTCTCTGTGTAAGCCCACTTGGGGGTCTGTATGGGGGGACCCCATGCAAACTCCCATGTAAGCTTAGGTTAGCCTGGCTAAGTCTTCCTACTTGGCCCTGGCTGTCTACCTCTTCATCTGAAGTCCCATCTGACTCATCTGTGGTGGGTAGACCCTCCTTTGTACCTAGGGTACCTGCCTGTGAGGCTTTAAGAGCATCATACTCCTCTAGGAGTTGTCTTAGCTGAAGGAGGGTAGGGTTTGCACCCTGTTTTATTCCTCTGGAGGTACACAATTGTGTCATCTCCTGGAAAGTTAGGGTATCATATCTAGAGGGGGTCTTCTGCAGACCTGCCCCTCCTGAGAGAGCATCTACTTGATCTCCTCCCAGAGACATGATCTAGTGAGGGTGTGGTGTGTGCACCTACCTACACTAGTTGTTTCTACTAAACCTCTCTGGTAGTTGTAGTCAGGGTGTGTTACTCCCTTCAACCTACAACCACTAAGTCCAGTATGACTTAAGTATTATAATCTATGTTATATGTACCTAGACAATATCTGTGTGATCTTTCAATTTAGTATCTCAAGATTACAATGGTATTACAACAGCAAGCTCAGATCCCAACCGCTGCTCACCAATGTGAGAAGTTGGCCTGATGTATGATGTCACTAGTTCTAGTGTACACCGTATATCAGTCCAAATACCCTTATGGTGATTGGTTGTAAAGTCAACCTTATAGACCAGCTATCCTAGTGGTAGCATGGACAATAGCAGTCTCAGGCTAAACTCTGAATGGTATGTGAAGCCAGCTGTGATACCATATATAATCCCTTGAATACCAAATGAAAGGACACCACAACAGATATATATATAAAATAACGTGTATTTATTCTAGTCAAACCCTCAGCACTCTTTATGAGATTAGAGGTAAGTACAACACAGTCTTATTTAAGCATACATTAAGTCACACAGGTAAGTAATACAGTTAGGCCCTAGGGGCCACGCAAACCATATACTAAGTAAGTGGTATAAGGACCACTGTCACGGAAATAGGATAGGCCTAGGCCTAGGGAATCGCTGGGGCTACACTACACTAGCAACAGTTAGGAAGTGGGAGGCCCACGGGATTCAGGTGCAGAGTGGAAACACTCACGCGTAATGCGTAAAAGTCAATAGCAATAGTACAGTTTAGAAATAGATAGATTTAGGACACTTCCGGAGTAGCTAGGAAGTCGAGACTGGAAAACTAGACACTAGGATAGTCACTATCCTGATGAGCACCGGAGTACCCAAGTTACCTAGCCCACAGGCTGCGGGTGCATGGGGTGAAGTTGCGCCGGGTTTCGTCGTCGACTCCTATGGATGCCTGAAGAAAGATGCTGACAGGCAGTCAGTGAAGAGTGTCCGGTGGATCCCAAGGCTGGGATCAAGGAGAGAGGAGACCTGCAAGCAGAAGGGACAGAGTCAAGGTCACTAGCCAGTGACCACGTGGAACCAGGAAGGAACCAGGCGATGTCGTGAAGATTGCAGGTGAAGGTGAAGCTTGTCCCTGCAGCCACGAGGACCAGGGAACGTCGAGGACGACCAGGACCAGGAGGCGAGCTGTCCCACGAAGGCTCTTGCTGTCGGCGGCGTCGAAGTTGGACTAGGACTCACCAAGCCTTGGCAAGCGGAACCCACGAAGAACGGAGGACTTGCTTCTGGTGCAGACCAGGAAGGTCTGGGGTGCTTCTCTTTTTCAAAGGAGCAGGAGCCAGTCTGGAGGAGCCAAACCAGCGCTGAAGATTACGGGATGCGTCGTCACAAAGGCCACTAGCCAGCGGGCAAGCAACTGGACAGACGCGGCAAGCAGGAAAATGCAGAAGGGCCCCACGCAGGACTCGGGGAGTGTGGGGGCTGGTCTTCGGTGCAGATAGTGCTTGGGGGTGGGGCTTCTCAATCCCCGGTGCACAACTTCGAGGGTGCCTCAGAAGCTGCGCTTGAAGATACTAGCCACTTTTCCCAGGTAGCCGGTCCCACGTCTCTCGTCGCCTCCACGGATCTCAGCTCTGCTGTGGATGTGGATCAGGGTCGGAGAAGTCTGGAAGTCAAGGCTCTGGTCGGGCTCTGCAGTCGGTCCCTCGTAGAACTTTAGCAAAGCAAAGGGTAGTCTCTTGATGGTGCCTGTTTGCACAGGGTAGCCACTCCTTGGCCACAAGGGAGATTCTTCAGTCTTCTTCTTTCGTCGAATGTCGAAGGTCCAGAGTTTCTGTTCAAGTTGCAGGTTCAGGATAATCTAAAGTCTTGAGGCCCAACTCCCACTCTTATACTAATCTGGGGGGCTGGGATACCTGCTAGGTCACGCCTTATGGGTGGGACCTGGGAGGGGGTGGTTACACCCACTTCCCTTTGTCCAGTTTCGCGCCAGAGCTGGGGCTGGAGTGCCCCAACGCTGGTTTGAACTGGACTATGCAAGGAACACCTTGTGTGTCCCAGGCATGTCTCATTCCTTTCAGCCCACCCTGCCCCAATACACTAAAGGCTGTCTGGGGAGGTGCTAGCACCTCCCCAAGCAGGAAACCTATTGTCCAGGCCTCCCTGGCTGGGATCACTCCCAGCAGCAGGAGGTCAGACTTGTGTCGTGGCAGCAGCATCCATTTTGTGATGCTGAGGCTTTTGGTCAGAGGCTAACAGTAAAGTATGATTTCAACATGTCTTTCCCTCTAGAAGGGGGGAATAATATCCTCATGTCCAGAAATGGTATGGGGGTATTATTCCACAGTGTTAGACACCTTACACGACATGTTTCGATAAAGCCAAACCATAGTTACCATAACCGTTTAAGATTATAAGGCACTCTAAGAGTATATGGTAGGCTATATCATAGAACAGCTATAAGGGCATGGTTCCGAAAGCTGCAGACAGGCTCAGCTCATGCTAGAGCACCATCTCACATGTTACCAAGCACTCTGCCTCCAGGATTGTTAAGGCCTGCCATAGGAGTGGCTGATAGGTACACATGTGTCTATATGTAAGTTAGGTATAGGAATACTACACCTAAGCAAGGGGTGATTACACGACCTTGCCCCAGCTGAGTGATCAGCCAGTTGTGTCAAAATGGAAGGCCAGGCCAGGGGTGGCATAATACATGCTGCAGCCCCTGGTAGGCCTAGGGTACACCTATGCCCTGGGTACCTAGGGTACACTGTACAGGGGCCAATAAGGTGATCCTATCCAAATGGGTTATGCACCTAAAGTACATAGTATCAATTTAGAGAGAGAACAGCAGGGCTGTGGGTCTGATTAGCAGGCCCACAGCCACATCTAAGTCGAAAACCAGTAAAGCAAAAGCAAAAAGTGGGGGTGAACATAGAAAGCAGACCCTACTCTCCTACAAATGTGATGTTATTAACGATGCTGTTTAAGAACACGTGTTATAATTGTTGGTGTTAGTTAGGTGGCCATCTTGAAGTGGTATGAATAACCTGTGGGTCGTATTATAATGAATATGATGTTATTAACAATGCTTTTTAAAGAACACGTGTTTACATGAGCTGAACCTAACATATGATTGTTGGTGTTGGTTAGGTGGCCATCTTGGAATGGTGTGAATGGCCTGTAACTAATTATATATACTAATCAAAGGTCATACTGTAAAAAAATTATACATACAGGGTTATAGAGTAAAAATACACATAATCAAAAGTATTCAGCGATGATGTTGATTTAACAATAGGAACTCAGTAATAAATTTCAGTGATGAAAGATTTCAGTAATAAAAAATTCCATAGTAATCTTTATAGATAACATTGATATTCGATTCGGTCATTAAGTCCGTGTGGCTTGAGGGAGTCCATTTTCTTGATCCAGTAGTTTTCTCGTTGCAATAGAAATTTGGTGTTATCTCTTCCTTCTTTTTTCATTATGATTTCCAAGATTTGGTATTTCAGTTGACTGATGTTGTGTGAATAGTCTGTAAAATGTACTGCTATGCTAGATTTGACATTGTGAGTACGAATGTTGGATTTGTGTTCGTTTAATCGGGTCTTGATTTTCCGTTCAGTCTTGCCTATGTAGACTAAGCCGCACGTGCACTTGAGTAGGTATATCACATTTATTGTGTCACAGGTGGCTGTGACTTGTAGTTTAATGTTGTAACCTTTCCGTGGATGTGTAGTAGAAGGTCCTCGAATGATGCTGTTACAATTGTTACAGTTGTGACATGGTAAGGTGCCTTTGTGTGTTGTTTTTATCCTTTCGTCTTTGGTTTTTAGAATTTCACCCAAGTTTTTATTTCTTGTGAATGCGAATGTTGGAAATTCATCGAATATATGATTGAAGTCTTCTTCTTGTCTTAGGATTGGCCAATGTTGTTTGATTATTTTTTTGAATTTCTTGCTTGCCGTGGAGTACTTGGATACAAGAACGTTCTGTTTATTGGTACTCTGAATGGATTTTTGTAGCAACTGGTTTCGTGTCTTTTGTTGGGAACGGGTAATGGCTTGTTTGATGATGTTATTAGGGTATCCTCTTTGTTCAAAACGTTGTGTCATTTCTTGTATCCTTTGGTTAGCTAGTTGTGGTGATGAGACAATACGTTTAACTCGAAGTATTTGTGAGTATGGCAGGTGGTTTTTGAGAGCTTCTTGATGAAAACTGTTGTAGTGTAACATATTGTTACGGTCGGTTGGTTTCCGATGTAGATCTGTGTGTAGTGTGTTGTTGATTTTGGTAATTGTTACATCCAGGTATGAGATGGTTTTCTCTTGAATTTCATGGGAAAATTGTATTCTCTCATTCATAGCATTGAGGTCGTTAAGAGCTTGTATTAGTGTGTCCTTGGATCCATTCCAAAGGATAAAGATGTCGTCAATGTAACGCACGAACATTTTGTTGTGTGTGTTCCAAGGAGCTTTAGATATGATATGCTCTTCTTCGAATTTCGCCATGAACAAATTGGCATAGGCTGGTGCGGCACAATTGCCCATAGATGTACCGGTGGTTTGTAAGAACCAGTCTTGTTTCCATTTAAAGTAGCTTTGAAATAAGGTAAAGTGCAACAGTTTCATTAGAAAGAGTTGCATATCGTGGTTGATGTCAGAATGTATCAATGCGTGTTCGATGGCTTCTATTCCTAAGTTGTGTGGAATTGACGTATATAATGTTTTTACGTCGATAGTACATAGGAATGTTAATTCATGAGGTTCAATCTGTATTTGGTTGATTAATAAGAGAAATTCCGTGGTATCCTTAATATATGTTCTCATTTTGGCCACGCTAGGTTGTAAGTATTTGTCTAAGAATTGTCCTATGGGTTCATGTAGGCTCCCTTTTGTTGACACAATTGGTCTGAATGGAGGTTTATGCACATCTTTATGGACTTTGGGCACCATGTATAATGTTGGACTTTTTGGATTATTAGGTATAAGGAATTTTTTTGTTTTGTCATTGATGATCCCATCATGGTGTGCTTCGTTAACAATTGTAGTCAGCAGATTCAAGAATGATTCAGTGGGATTGTTGTCAAGTTTAATATAAGTTGTTGAATCTTGCACGTGTTTCATGACTTCTTCTTCATAGTACGATGTATCAAGGATTACTATAGCTCCCCCTTTGTCAGCTTTGGTGCAAGTTATGTAAGGGTTGTTCGCTAGGTTTTTGAGAATTCCAAATTCTTTTTGTGTAAGATTGCTTTTTCTTTTTTTCTCATAGTTAATCTTGGTTAATTCCGATAACACAATGTTTTCGAAAGTATCCAAAGTTTTGTGGCTTACAGGTGCCATGTATGTACTATGAGGTTTTAGTCCTAGAAGTTGATCTGGTCCCTCAATGTTCTGATTTGGTAAGATGTTATCAAAGTAGTGTCGCAATCTAAGTTTTCTCATGAATTTGAAAAGACAAATCTCAAGTTCTAGTTGGTTAGTCGATGATGTAGGTACGAAGGATGTACCCTTTTGAAGGAGTTTTATTTGATCATCGTTGATGTTATGTTGAGATATGTTAATCACAAGGTTTGTTATGTCCCCCTCTTGCCTTTGTCTTTCTTGGTAGTTGCTGTGGTGCTTCTGGTGGTTGGTGTTCCTTTGTCTTTTGCTCCTCCGGGTTCGTCTTTTTCTAAGTGTCCTGAATCTAAAAAAGACTCTGCAGTTTGAGTTTTAGATATAGCCGACGTAGATGTTGAAGGTTCATCTTGACTTGTGGTAGTGCTGCTTTGTGCCGGTGTTTGTCTTGTTTCCTGTGTAGTTGTTTGTCTCTGATATCTAGGTTTGTTAGGCATTTCGCTGCCGGAGGATGATGTATCTGTGTCATGATGATAGGGTTTATTTTGTCTCCTGCGGGCATATATTTCAGCCCAACTATATACCTCTCCAAGTTTGTGGTCGACAGTGTCACGTCGAAATTTCCGAATTTTCCAGTCGTTAATTTCCTGTGAATGTTTTGTAAGCTGTTCATTAATTTCTTCTAGAACTTTGGTCCATTCGTCAGATGACATTGAATTAGTTAATTCATTTGTGACTGTGACAATTTCTTTTGATAATTCATCAAGGATGTTGGATAGTTCTTCTATAATTAACAGGATGAGGTCCAAGGAACATTTATTTAGTATAGCGTACCAGCGGTCTTTAAATTTTTGAGCATTTTTGCAAAGCGAGGGTTTAAGTGGAATTCGCAATCCTCTGGGGATTCTCTGTGCTCGATGGTATTTTATTAAAGTACTTGCATGAAGGCGTTGATTGATTTCACGTCTTGACAAATATAACAGTTGTTTGATATTCTGCTCCTTATTTCTGTTCGTACTGGAATGTGTTGTCTCCTCATGTATGAGAGCGTAGATTCTATTTGCTTCATCTTCTGCAAAGGTGAATGTGTCTGCTCTAATGTCAGTGATATTCGAAATTTCTTCGTATGCCATTTTGTAAGGTGTGCTGCTCGCTTGTAGGCCGTGAGAACTTAAAAGAATAAATGTTTGCGTGCGCGACAACCAGATTCACGAAGTCTTAATAGAGTTTTAGGATTTGTTCGGTGCTCCTGGGGTGACGTATCGGTCCCTAAACGTCATGTAAAATAATCAAGAGTAGCACATCAAATTTGAGTGTGTCCCCCTGGGCACTCAGGAAGAAGAAAAACGTTTACAATTGTTCATATGTTTTGGCAATTTTTTTCATTGCTTTGCTTAAATCAATAACGTTTTCAACGTTGTCAATTCATTGTTTTTCTTTAAAGTATATGCATCTTTTCATGACATCAATGTTTGTTTGTAATCCAATGCATTTCGGGTTACTGCGAACCCTTCGTCAGGGACAAACCTATAAACGCAATCAGAGATGAGGAGGCTTTAAAACAATGTTTTGGAGACGTGTAACACGATCTATTCACTGTATTTGCATTTAAACATGTCATACTTCAAATTCTGTCTAGGGGAGAAAAAGTATGCCTCGATTAATTCTGGTGCACACACTTGTCAGATCTGCATTTACGGGGATTTGTGTGTTTATTTCCTGCCGTGATGCTGGCTGTAAAAGTTAAGATGGCTGTTTTACATGGTTTTAACTATGAGTGTGTTTGGTAGAGTTTTTAAATCGTGGTACCATCAAGTGCAATAACTGCATACATTGCAGCAATGTAATCACCAGCAATACATTGACCCACCCGCTAACAGGCAGGAAGATTCAACTGGATCATACCAGTGACTGTAACACTAACAACGTGATTTACTGTATTAAATGCCCATGTGGAAAAGCATATATTGGCAAGACGGAACGAAAATTAAAAGTCCGGATAACTGAACATAAGAGCAAAATTCGAACAAAAAGTACCACATCCAGTTAAACCCTACATTGGATTGAGTCCAAGCATAATATATCTCAGCTACGATTTCAAATTGTAGAAAGGGTAACACCACGATCAGGAATGGATATAACCAAACAGTTATTACGCAGAGAAGTATTTTGGATTAAGCGCTTAGCCACCATGATACCATCGGGTCTCAATGACCGCCTGGATATGAATTGCTTCTTATAAATTAACGAACTGCAATAAGATACATATATTCAGGTTGACCTCCCAGAACAGGCCAGCATGAATCTGGTCGACTGGCACATAACCCACTAGGGAGGGAGATTTAGGTGCTTGCACATGGTGAAGGGTTCTTTTCTCACACAAGGATTTTTTCTGGTGGCACTCTCCCAGAGTTGTTTAGCATTCGATCGACTAGTCACACTGACACCTTGGACACATTCGTTTTTGTACCACCCATATTCATGTCTTCATTCTTTATTGCAATGGCTATGTGTCTTTGCATCAAAGTCCATTGTATTCTTTTTTTGCATCACTTCATTCCATTGGTAGTGTACCATGCTTAGTAATTTTTATTCATTTATTTACAATTCGTCAGCCACCTAAGAAATAGACTCCTCAGGGGGTCTTGTTTCACAGTTTACACTTCTGTTTTACTAAGCTGTTCAATTCACAGCAGGGTCTTTGCTTCATTTTGACTAAACATAGTGTTAAGATGGTGATTCTTCTGGTAATTCGTTAGTCCTCTTTTCATGTCTTTTATCGTGGGTCTTTTTAAATCGTCTCACCACCTCAGTGTTATTCACTTGGGAATAGAATGCACCCCGACAAGCATCGAGAAAATAAGGATGGTAAGACCATTGATCATCCGTCAATTAGCAACTTGGTGCGTTTTTTGAGGAACCGGCATTTTGCGTTCCGTTAAAAGAGCTGACGGTCATTCTTTCTTTCTAGATCACTAACATTGTGCGGAGACTATATTCGTATCTATTGGAGAGTCCTCACATTAAGTGGGTGAGTTTAATTTCCCGTTGTTTTAGTGCGCATTTTGTTTACGTTTGGTATGTTATATCCTCATACCGCTTCATTCTTATAGGACCGGTCACGCCAGGCAGCACTTTATTATTTACCTTGTGGCATTACGTTTAGGGAAGCAAATTCATCGTTTCACAGTAATTATCACTGAGGGGCACGGTATATATGGTACTAACTTTAGTGATCTTTGCAGATTGCAGCTGTTTAAATTGAGGATGGTCTACACGGATTTCTTTTAGGTGAGCGACGTATATCATACAAACTACAATACCTTGGTCTTCCTTTTTTTGTCAGTAAGCTGTTACTATTAGGTACACGGCTCTTCGAACACATCATTTTCTTTCCGTTATCATATGGATCTCACTATTTTAAATTTGTTTTCTTTCGGCACTTTAATTTGGCTTTATGCACCATTAATGTTGGGTTTTGCATGTTATCCCGGGGTAACTCGGCAGGTCCTCCTTCTTTCTTCTCTTTTTTTGGTGGAATATTAGTGCAGGAGCACATGAGGTCTCACCGGGTAATTATTACTGCGCAGGAAAGTAAACATGCACCCTAACATTGTGGCAGGTTGGGCAATGTCGCCCCTCATGTATATAAAGTATGATTATACATTGATATGAGCATAACAGATTGTTTTATGTTTTAGGTTGGCCCCTGACAAAGGGACTTCTCCGTCCCGAAATGCATCAGGCATTCATGAACCAATGTTTATTTTTATTTAATGGACTGAATCATGTACAACCATCAGATTGAGATCATTATTGTGTATATACTCCCATTTATTTGTTGAACATTGTGCAGATTGCATTTATGATTGTGTTTTCATTATGATTTAATGACTGATATATAAATTGAATATTAAGGAGAATCAATGGTTTAATGTTTTCAATGTTTTGAGTGTTAGTCTCATATGAGACTTGGGTATTAGCACCCAGTGAATTGTGCACGGCACCATCAAGTTCATGTACTTGTAACAGTCTCTAAATCCACACTTATGGACATGCCCTTTGATGGCCTTCGCCTTTTCGGCGACAAGGCAGACAACGTGCTAGGGTGCTTTAAGGACTCTCGGACTATAGCCAGGTCCTTGGGTCTCTCCACCAGCTGCCCTGCGCAGTCTGCCTTTCGGCCCTTTCATGGCTACGGAAGGGGTGCCCCACTACGTCCCGCCCAGAGCCACAGGGCAGTGCAAGTTTTTCAGCCTCAGCGCGACCGGGGAAGTGGGAATCACCGGCGTGGTTCTGGGAGCCAGCGGGCAGGCCAGCTCACCACAGACCCCTCAGCAGCACCCTCCGAACCTTCCTAGTTGGTCCTTTCAGCATCACCAAACGTCAGTGGGCGGCAGGATCCGCCATCACCTCCCCCACTGGCGCACCATCACGTCGGACAAGTGAATTTTTCAAATAGTCCGAAGGGGCTACTCCCTCCCCTTCAAGACTATCCCTCCATCCATGCCACCACAGTACCATTGCATGTTGGAGAATCACCTGGCCCTTCTCAAACAGGAAGTTTCGACACTCTTGGCCAAGGGTGCCATCGAGCGTGTTCCTGCCCCAGAAGTAGGTTGTGGTTGCTATACCCACTACTTTCTAGTTCCCAAGAAGGACAAAGGCCTGCGTCCTATCTTGGATCTCAGGAACGTTACCCGCTTTCTCCGGAAGGAGAACTTCAAGATGTTGACACTCGCTCAGGTCTTGTCTGCCCTAGACCCTGGAGACTGGATGGTAGCGTTGGACTTGCAGGACGCTTACTTTCACATCCCCGTCCTGCCGGCCCACCAGCGTAACCTGCGGTTTATGGTAGGCCACAAGCACTTTCAGTTTACCGTGCTCCCCTTTGGCCTTAGAAGCGCCCCTCGGGTGTTCACGAAAGTGATGGCGGTGGTCGCAGCTCATCTGCGCAGATCAGGGGTTCCGGTCTTCCCCTATCTCGACGATTGGCTGTTGAAGGCGGACTCGCCCCAGGCTATCATCTCCCACCTCCAGCCGACCTCCTGCATTCACTGGGGTTCTCCATCAACGTGCCGAAGTCTTACCTGACCCCCTCTGAAGCTCCTCTTCATCAGAGCGGTTCTGGACATGACGCAGTTTCGGGTTTATCCTCTGGAACAACGAGTCCGGGATATTCGGGTTATGATTCAGATCTTTCAGCCTCTATCCTGGGTTTCGGTCAGGATGAACCTGAGGCTGCTGGGCCTCATGGCCTCCTGCATCCTGCTGGCCGATCATGCCAGGTGGCATATGCGGGCTCTACAGTGGGACTTGAAGTTCCAGTGGGCGCAGCATCAGGGGAATCTGTCAGATTGCGTCCAGATCTTGGAGGGCACTGCACAACAGTTGCAGTGGTATTTCACGAACCAGGATTGGATCAACAGCAGATCCCTTTCCCTTCCCCAACCAGAACACACAGCGGTGACAGACGCATCCCTTCTGGGATGGGACGCCACATGGGAGAGGCGGAGATCAGAGGCCTCTGGTCTCCCACGGAGTCCGGGCTCCACATCAACCTTCTGGACCTTCAGGTGATCTGTCTTGCACTCAAAGCCTTCCTTATCTCTATCCGGGAAAGAGTAGTGCAGGTGTTGACGGACTACACCACCGCCATGTGGTACTGCAACAAACAAGGCAGGGTGAGGTCGTGGACCCTGTGTGAGGAGGCCCTCCGCCTCTGGACATGGCTGGAACATCAGGGCATATCCCTGGTGGTTCAACACCTGGCAGATTCACTGAACGCCAGGGCAGACGAACTCAGCCGCAGATGCATGATGGATCACGAATGGCGTCTTAACTCGGAGGTAGTGCAAGGTCTCTTTCAGCTGTGGGGAGAGCCTGGGTTAATATATTCACCACTGAAGAGAACTCAAAATGTCAGCAATTCTGCATGTTGGAATTTCCAAGGTGGCACTCCCTAGGCGGCGCTTTGCGTCGCGAGTGGAGTTGCGGTCTTCTATATGCCTTTCCGCCTATACTACTTCTGCCCAGAGTGCTGAAAAAGATCAAGTGCGACCGGGCAAAGTCATTCTCGTGGCTCCCGATTGGGCATGAAGAGTCTGTTATCCCGAGCTGCTCAACATGGCCATTGATCCTCCGATCAGACTACCTCTTCGGGAGGATCTTCTATTGCAGCAGCTGGGGACGGTCCTCCACCTGAACCTCTCCAGCCTATACCTCCATCCGTGGAGATTGAGCGGCGGCAGTTGACATCGTTTGACCTGCCTCCCGAAGTCTGTGATGTAATCTTGGCAGCCAGGTGTCCCTCCACTAAGACGGTATACGCCTGAAGATGGAATACGTTTGTGGCATGGCTCACTGCAAAGGCTGTGCCTGTGAATCCCCTTTCTGCCCCTCTTTCTGAGGTTCTCTTGTTCCTCCTTTCTTTGGCCCAGCAGGGCTCTGCTCTGGGCACTCTTAAGGGCTACCTCTCAGCCATTTCAGCCTTTCTCAGGCTCCCTGATCAGCCTTCTCTTTTCAAGTCCCCTGTTGTAAATAGATTTCTTAAGGGCATCATTCATCTTTTTCCTCCTGTTCCCATATCTTATGTGCGCTCCCTTTGAGCCACTACATAACTGTCCTCTACGTCTTCTCACTTTGAAAACTGCTTTTCTGGTGGCCATCACCTCTGCGTGCAGGGTGAGTGAGCTACAAACTTGTCTTCCAAGCCTCCCTTTCTGGCTGTTCATCCGGACAAGGTCGTCCTTAGAACTAGACCTTCCTTTTTCCCAAGGTGGTTACTTCTTTCCACTTTGGCCAAACCACCACTTTACCCACCTCCTTTCTGCCTCCACAGCCTTTGGAAGAGAGGCTCCAAGGTCTGGATCCAAAGTGTGCGCTTTCTTTCTACTTGGATCGCACAAAACAATTCCGGGTGAACGACCAGCTCTTTGTTGGTTACGTGGGCGCTAAGAAAGGTCGGGCCATGCACGAACGCACCATCTCCAGGTGGGTCGCTCTGTGCCTCAAAGCCTGCTATTCTTTGGCTAACAAGGAGCCTCCAGTGGGGCAGCGCGCCCATTCCACCAGGTCGAAAGCAGCTACTACTGCTTTGGGACGAGGAGTCCCCTTAAATGACATCTGTCAGGCAGCTACGAGGGCATCGTTGCACACGTTTACGGAACACTACTGACTGGACAGCCAAGTCCAGAGAGACTGCTTCTTTGGCCGTTCTGTTCTCCAGGAATTTCTGGTGTGAATTTGGTTTGCAGACCCACCTCCGGGGTTGGTATTGCTGGGGTATCTATTCTAAAGTAAGGAATCTATAACTAACTGTTTTGTTCAGATGAACAAGTTACTTACCTTCGGTAACGATATAAACATAGTTTGGTTATAGATTCCTTACTGCCCCACCCATCCTCCCTGTTCTGCAAACTGACTTTTGGGTTTAAGGACATCCTTTCAGAGCCCTAGTTATGTGCACCAGTGGTCAGTGTCTTGCATGGCTCTGCGATTCTGGTGTGGAAAGTCGTGTGCAGAACTGACGTCAGCGCGCAAGGGCGGCGTCTGTGTAGCTACCGCGCTGTCATCCTGGCGACCACGACGCCGACGACGTACACAGAGTCGACCGACGCCACCTTCCGACGCGCAGGGGTACTGCTGACAAAATACTTTCCGGATCCAGTCTGATGCCTGGGAGTAATTCTAAGGTAAGGAATCTATAACTAACCTATATTTCTTACAGATACATCGTTACCGAAGGTAAGTAACGTGTTCGACAAGCTCCTCACTATTAGAGAAGAGGATGCTGACAATTACTCAGTCTTGAAGAGTGCCCTCATAGATGGGTTTGACTTAACCACTGAACAGTACAGGATTAAGTTCAGGGAGACCCGGCAGGCACACACTCAAGACTGGGTTTATTTCATAGACAATGCTATTCAGGCTTTGGAAGGCTGGCATAATGGAATCAAGCTACAGGACTATGAGGGATTGTACAATTTGTTGATGAGGGAGCACATTCCTTCTGGACTAAGCCTGAAGGCTGCTCGACACAGCTACCACTTAAAGAGCTTTCTAAGGTTGTCCAAGACCACTAAAATCCCCATAAGGGTTGTCTAGATTAGTGCAAGGTGCTCCACTTAAATAAGTGTGCACCATATACTAAGCCAGCCTCCTACAATAGGAAATACAAGAGGCTAGACACTTTCGATAAGAGGATTTTCTCTTTTGTCAGCCTTGCACTGCGGTCAGTGAATACCACATGCCTTTTTGGCTGATATCATCACACTGTGTGGGATTCGGTTGTACAAGAGCTGCCTATGGTCTCGGAGGAGGCCTCAGTCATCCTGAACCAGGCTATCACCGATCGCAGCGATGCATCAAATTTTACAATCAGATGTGGGCTGGATGCAACAGATTAGCTGAGCAGGGCCATTACTTAATCGGTGGCACTCCGCTGACAGTTCTGGCTAATAACGACTGGCCGATTCAATGCTTGATCGCTTCAAAGAGAACAGGGCCACCACCCGGTCATTGGGGCTCACCATGGCCCCACGACAGTCAAACCCTTTCTTTCGTTCCTTCCGTGGCTACTCTAGGGACTACCAGCTGCATTCTTTATTGCAAAATCACCATAGATATTAGGCTTCCCAGCATTTTTGTGGTTAGGTACGTGGCTCCCACAAGTCCTGTGGGAACCAAAGCGAGCGATCTGCCAATCCGGATGCCCTCAGCAAGTGAAGCCTCTAAACCTCTATAGTATGTTCTCAACACAGAAATATGGGCAGTGCTTTGGAGGCAGAATCAGGCCATACCTGCCCCAGTGGCAAGTTGTAGATTGTCCAGCTGCATTATTCCCTTGCTCTTCTGGAAACCCTGCTGCCCTTGCCACTGTCCCCAGATCGGCGAGCATCAGAAGTAGGTCATGGTTGCTATTTCTGCTACTTCTGGTGCAGAAGAAGGACACAGGCCTCTGCCCTATCCTAGATCTGCACCCACTCAACCCCTTCCTGAGGAGGTAAAAATTCAAGATGCTAAAACTTGCCCAGGTCCTATCCGCACTAGACCTTGGAGACTGAATGGTAGAATTGGATCTGCAAAACGCCTATTTTCATATCCCCATACTGCACGCTTAATGGCGTTACCTACGGTTCGTGTTGGGACAGAATCATTTTCAGTTTGCTATGATTCCCTTTGGTCTCACCAGTGCCCCTTAGGTGTAGTTAAGTAAAGACAGTGGTTGCAGCACATCTGCAGATGTCTTGGATTCCAGTTTTCCCTTACCCCGATGACTGGCTGTTGAAGGTGAGCTCGTCTCAGACAGTCGTCACCCACCACCAAAGTATGGCGGGCCTCCTGCGCCCGCTGGGCTTCATTATCAACATGCAAAAGTCACACCTTACTCCCTCTTAGAAGCTCCCTTTTGTCAAATCCATCCTAAAAGCAGTGCAGTTCAACGCCTTTCCTCTAGAGCAGAGAGTCCAGCAAGAGCACTATCAACATGCCAAAATCAAGCCTCATTCCCTCTTAGTCCCTCCCTTTCCCCAGAGCTATTCTGAGCACAGTGCAGGTCTGCGCCTATCCTCCAGAATGGGGAGTCCAGTACATTCAGGCTGTGCCCCCGATCTTTCAGCCTCAGTCCTGGATTTTGGTGAGACTGACTGTGACTGCTTGGTCTAATGGCCTGCTTGATCCTGCTGGTGAAGCATGCTCTGCAGTGGGGCCTAAAGTCCCAGTTGGGACAGCATTGGGAATCTTTCTGACCCGGTCCAGATATCAGAGGAAACTGAAAGATCTGCAGTGGTAGCTGACGAACTGCGAATGGGTCTGCGGCATACCCCTCTCTGTTCCTCAGAGCTTACAGTAGTGACAGATGCATCACTCGTGGGTTGTGGTGGCCCTCTGAGAGAGGTGATTAGAGGACTCTGGTCTGCAGTGGAGTCTTAGCTCCACATCAGCTTGTTGGAGGTGAGAGCGAGTTTCTGGACAGTGAAAGTCTTCCTCCCATCTATCAAGGGAAGGCTGGTTCAGATGTTCACTCACAACACTAACGCTATGTGTTACTGCAAAAAACAGGGCTGGGTGGAGTCCTGTACGCCTTTCCACTGATACCATTCCTGCCCTAAGGTCTTCAGAAGATCAGGACAGACAGGTCTAAAGGCACCCTAGTGGCTCTGGATTGGGCTCAGAGGGAATACTTGTTCATGAACATCTGTCCTCGGATCAGGCTGCCTCTTTGGGAGAATCTCCTGTAGCAGCAACAGGGTAGGGTCCTTCATCCGAACCTGCATGTGCTCCAACTTTATGAATGGAGATTGCACGTCCACAGTTTGAGGGTCTCCAACCTCCTTTATGAAGTCTGTGAAGTCATCTTCACAAGCGTCCATCCACAAAAACTGCATACATCTGCATTTCGAGACAAGTGTGTGCCTTTGTTGCTTGAACATGAAATTCCTCTAAAAACAAGAGACAAAAGAGTTTTGTGTTGAAATTTTTTATTAAAGTTTTGTAAAACAAATACATCAAAGCATAAACAACAGAAAATGAAGAGAAAATAGATCCATGTTGAGAGAAATAATGCAAAAAGATACTGATGAATAAATATTAGATAAATATGATATAAATATGCATTTAAATATATAAATACTAATTGAAGTAATAATTATGTCAAGACATAGAATGATATATTATAAAGACATAACCTATAAGGGGAGGAAAAAGGGAAGGAGCTTAGACAACAGAAGTGCAGGAAATATAAATAAATAGATAAAACAAAGGTAAAATGATTAGATAAAGACAGATGAACACTGTAGCGAATAAAACAGAGAGTACAGAAGACAAGAAAAAGAAAAGAAATAAACAAAGGACAAGAGAGGGTAAAAGCAGATTAATGTGCTTGGATAGAAGTAGAAGCAGGGGAGTTAGCAGAATTTGATTTAAGAAATGGAGACCAAATTCGGAGAAAGGTGTCAGCTTGATCCTGAAGGTTATAGATTGTGCGTTCATGTGAGGCAGTCTGTATCATCGCTACCAACCAATCTTCCTGAGAGGGAGGCAAAGATGATTTCCAATGGCGCAGGATACATATTTTAGCAGTAGCCAGTGAGATATGAAAAAGACGGAGTTGTGGTTTCGAGAGCTTTGGGGAGTGGCGGACATCATGCAGGAGGATATTAGTTGGTGTAAGTGGCAATTTTAGGGGCATAGTGGAATTCAAAGTAGTACCAATGTAAGCCCAATAAGATCGGATACTAGGGCAATCACAAATGATATGAGTAATATCGCAACCTGAATTGGAGCATCTCCAGCAATTGGAATGGGAAAGAAGGCCAGCTTTGTGCAATTTGACTGGAGACCAGTGCCAATCGTGTAGTATTTTAAAAAGACAAAATTTAAGCCTTGATTCACGGGCTCCCTTGTTCAAATTCTCCAGAATCAGATCCCATTCAATGTCAGAAAAGGAAATTGAGAGGCGAACTTGCCATTTACGCTGAAGATCATGTGAAAGGGGTTTAGAGAAGAGGTGGGACGATAAAATTTTATATATGCCGGAGGTAACACCTTTAAATTTCCCCCAAACGTGCAAATAGGATAAAATAGGGGAATCTTGTAATATCCATGGCGGTGACCCCATATGGATCTTCAGACATTGCTGAAGCTGGAGGTATTTAGAAGAATGGTGTAGGGGAAGATCAAATTCTACTCTTAGCTGAGAGAATGGCTTAAAATCCCCATCATGCAGAAGCTGATCCGGATAGAGGATACCTGCAGCACGCCATTCAGGCCAGGATAACATACGACCATTGATACGAATGCCCGAATTATTCCATAGGGGGGCTTTGATATGAATTCTTGGATTCGAACCCAACAGCCTATGACTTCTCTGCCAGGATTTATGCATGGCAGATAAAATCGGATTTTTCGGGTCAAGACGGCTAGTGCCACTACCATACAAAGGAGTAAGATTCGATTCTGAGGATAGAAGATGTCGTTCTATTTGGACCCATTGTGGCAAGTCTTTAATACCAGGTAAAAAATATGAGAGTTGGGAGATATGTAACGCCAAGGAGTAGTGTTCAATGGATGGGAGACCAATGCCACCAGATAACTGATGGGCCTTCAGCTTAGTTATGGCAAGACGTGGCTTGGCATTACCCCAAATGAAGGTTTTAATCTGGGCATCTACTGATCGGAGTAAGGATAAGGGAATCTGTAGGGGAAGCATGCCTAGAATGTAAATAAATCTCGGAAGAGTAACCATTTTAACAGCCTGAGCCCTACCCCAGAGAGAAAGACCCAGAGCCTTCCATTTATCAAAGTCCCGACGCATTTGGGAGATAAGAGGAGATAGATTATCTGTAACCATGTCCTGTAACCCTTTATTGACTAGGACACCCAAGTATTTGAGGCGTGAGGCCTGCCAACGAAAAGGAAAACCAAAGATGGCAGCTTTTGTGGTACCATTAGAAATAGGTAGAGCCTCACTTTTGTCCCAATTAATCTTATAACCTGAAAAGGAAGAGAAATCATTAATAATTTGAAGAAGAGAGGGGATCGACCGAGGAAGACGAGTAAGGGTGAGTAAAATATCATCAGCGTACAGGTATATTTTAGAATGTCCAATAGGGAGGGGAATACCAGAAACTTCATCAGATTGACGGATGGTTGCAGCTAGAGGTTCCATAGCTAAAAGAAACAGAAGGGGGGATAGTGGGCAACCTTGGCGTGTCCCTCTCTTGATTGTAAAGGTATCAGATAGAAATCCACCACAGTTCACTTGAGCAGAAGGATGATCGTAAAGTAAACGCACTTTATCAATAAATTTTGTACCTAAGCCAAATTTTTCCATGACCGTGAAAAGGTAGTTCCATTCGATGCGATCAAACGCTTTCTCTGCGTCAAGTGAAAGGGCTAACGCATCATCTGTGAGATGTTGAGCCGACCACAGTGCATGGGACAGGGAACGCAGATGATTCCGGGAAGAGCGTCCCGGTACAAAGCCTACTTGGGAATGATGTATCAAAGAAGGTAAGACTTTACGCAGACGAGACGCAAGGATACTGGCCAGAATTTTAATATCAGAGTTCAACAGAGAAATGGGACGATAACTACTGCAAAGCTGGGGATCTTTGCCTGGCTTTGGTAGCACGACAATGATAGCTTTGTTAGAAAGGGAACCCAGTGAAGATGCAGCATCCGCCTCCTGGAATGCAGCATGTAGAGTGTCAATAATATTGAGACCCGCCCAACGATAGAATTCAGGAGGAAACCCATCCTCACCAGGGGCCTTGTGATAGGGCAGAGCAGCTATCGCACTGGAAACCTCATCCCTAGTTATTTCACCCTCAAGGATGGCCTTACCATCCGCTGAAAGAGAAGGGAGATGCACTTTCGCAAGGAATGCCGTCATCTTATCCGAATCCATTCGATTATCAGAAGTATAGAGAGATTCATAAAAGGAGGCGAACTCATTGACAATGTCATGAGGTTTTGTGCACAAGTGTCCTTGCGCAGATCTGATGGCCGGAATGGCCATAGATGCCTCCCTTTGACGCAACTGTGCGGCTAATAACCTTCCCGCCTTTTCTCCCTGCTCATAATGTCGACCTTTCATTTTCTGTAAGGCGTATTCTGCCTTAGATGTAAAAAGACTGTTTAAGGCCATTCGGGCTTGTTCAAGCAATTTCCGATTTTGTAGGGACGGAGAGGTGGTATATAGGCGAGAATAGGTTTGTATGTCATGTTCGAGTTCCACTTGCTTCCTCGCATTTTGCTTATTAGCGAGTGCTGCATCGCGCATTAGTTGACCCCTTAAAGTAGCCTTAGCAGCAGCCCAAAGAGTCCTGCTGGAAGTCACGGATCCCTGATTATTAGAAAGATAAGTTTGAAGATGTGACTGCAGTTGGGATTTACCAACAGGAGTTCTGTGGCGCTGAATGTTCATTCGCCAGGGCTTACGTCCAGGATTAGAAAGTCCCAGGTCTAGGGAAAGGAGAACCGGAGAGTGGTCAGACAATGCCGCTTCCAAGATGCAGGAATCTGTGACCAACTTAACTGCGTTCTGTGAGATAAGGAAGTAGTCAAGGCGAGAAAACGTACCATGAGTCGACGAAAAGAAAGTATATTCCTTATCCGTTGGGTGACTGATACGCCAATGGTCAACCAACCCGATATCTGACACAATATCGCCTAGCAAAGCTCTATCTGACGCATTACCCCTATCTAATGGACCAGTTTTATCTAGAATAGAATCTTGCGTCACGTTCCAGTCACCACCAATCAAATATTGCGATGCATTAATTTCAAGCAACAATCGGGATAGTTGAAGAAAAAATGTTTTCTTGGTACCTGTAGGGGCATATACAGACCCTACACAAACGTGAGAATCACCAATTTTAAGTTTAGCAAAAACATAGCGGCCATTTACATCTGACCATGTTTTAGAAACAGTGACCGGAAGGGACTTGCGAAGAAGAATTGCAACTCCACATTTGCGGAGGGGGCCTGTGTCCGTGGATTCATCTTGTTGAATGCTGCTATGTATAACTTTACCCACCCAATCCCTACAAAGTTTGTCTGATTCTAGAGCATCCAAATGGGTCTCCTGAAGCAAGGCTACATCTACATGCTTAGTCTGAAGGTAGGAGAGAACTTTTTTCCGTTTTATGTAATGGGTGAGACCATGTACATTCCAAGTAATTGCATTAAGAGAGTGTGTTTTTGCCATATTAGAACAACGTAAATATCAGAAACCGTAGAATGGAGCACAAAACAACGTGTTAAACCAAACAAAGGAAAAAGAAAAGAAATGACAAAAAGAAATGACAAAAAGAAAGGGAAACAAGGATAAAATAAATAGAAACGAAACTACGATTTAAATGGAATACATGAAAAAAGCGATAAGAAGAATGATGAAAAAAGAAGAAAAAGGGAGATAAGATTTAGAGAGGTGATATAATATTAAAGAGAACTAGAAAATATTGAGTAAAAGCAAAGAGAGAACACGAGACCGTAGACTGTTACCCGCGGTCCTGGGCGCACTAGAGCACCGCCACGGGAAAGGACCCCACAGAAAAGAGAAAAGATTAGGAGAGTAATAATGATATAGAAGGGAAGCCCAGAATAACATTGTGGAAAAGAACCTAGGTGTAATAAAAAGGTAGGTAGAGCAAAATAGAGGTTGAGAATCCAGTGATAATTAAATGTAAAGTAACCTAATATCATAAGGCATACAATGCGTGTTTAAATAAACCAACATAGAAACATGCAAGTAGAATAATAAAACTGTAATTAAACCATTAAGCGCCAAGACGCCCCAGTAGATACAAAATTGTTGGGGAAATATTTAAGGCAATAAATTGTAACAGGAAAAGCAATGAATGTAAGAAGAAGAAAGAGTGGAATTATTATTAGGCAGAGGAATAACAGTAAGCAGGCTGAAGGAGAAAAGAAAATAAGATGAAAAGCTAGAAAGAGAGAGGTAAAAAAGGGACAAGCAGATATTATAAGAACAGCAAAACATGTGAAAAATGTGGTAAATAATTAACAGTAAAAAATAAGACTCTCAAGACAAGAGAATCTACAGCTAACTGCCAATAGTATTAAGGACAACAACTTCTAGGAGTGAAAGGATTATTCAGTCCGCATCCGAAGGAGTTTTAAGAGGAGACCGTGACTTGTCTCTCTGTAGATCTTGTGAAAACGTAGCAACCGAGACCGATTGAATTGCAGCTTTCCTATCTTCTTGTGAGCGATGAAGACGTTCAAAATCCCTTCCCCTTGGTCGGGGGCTGCTAGGAGGGCGCCTGTTGCGATCTGACAATGTAGTGGAAGACTTAGAGGGTGAATGGGACTGAGCTTGCTGTGAGGGTGTAGTAAGAACCTCCATTTCTTGAGGATGAAGACGGTCCAGGAACTGTTGAAGGTGCTCGGGGTCGAAAAAGTCCTTAGAGACTCCATCTTTGGTAACGCGAAAGCGTGCTGGATCGAATAGGCCATATTTGATACCTAGCTGACGCAGTTGAGGTCGCATGGAGAGAAAGGCTTTCCGCCGCTCATTAGTTTCCTTGGAGAAATCAGCTGCCATAAAAATGCGATGACCTTCAAAGGAAAAGGAGCCTTGCAGCCGAGCCACAGATAATATTTGTCTTGTTTGTTCATGACGAAGAAGACAGGCAATAATCGGTCGTGGACGTGCGGCAGGATCATCACGTGGAGGACCAATTCTATGAGCACGTTGTATCTCCAGGGGTGGATTGAAAGGAATACCAGTTAGCTTTGGGAGTATACGACACAGAAATACACTGGAATTCTGCCCTTCAATGCGTTCTGGAAAGCCAAAAAAACGAATGTTGTCCCTCCTACTTCTGTCTTCCAAGTCAATGAGTTTACTATGGAAGAGTAAAAGGTCCCGGTCTTGATTTGGAAGAGATTCCAATCGATTCTCCACTGCCAAAACCCTAGAATCAAGGGATTCAAACTTCGTATGAAAGGTGGTGAGTTCTGTCTTAATAGATTTAGTCTCTTCAGCTAGTGATGTAATTGTGAGGTGCATGTCATCTAACCGACGACTGACCTCGGATATTTCGTGCAGGATACGTTGCAAAGCTGCCGCCGACGCCTGCCCACCATTAGAGGTCGACGCCTGAGGTGAGGCGGAAGGAGAGGAGGCATTGTCTTTTGTAGGCATACTGGTGGATTGCTTGAGAGCTTCTGCAAAAAGAAGTGGTTTAGAAGCCTTGTTTCCTTGCTTAGAGGCAGGCATTTGAGGAGAATGTTTAATAAAAACTTTGAAAGAACGTAAAGCCGTCTTGCTGCCAAGGAATGCTTATATATAGTTGCAGAACAACACCAAGACATGCAAAAGAAACACCTGATAACTGTATATGTACAGCATTAATAAGCAAAAAGAAACTTATAACGCGTTTCTAGACAGTAAAATGTAAAAATGTATCATTGCTTAATGACCCCCACTGCCTACACTTGTAAATATGATAACAACTGTCGCTATATTCACAGGTATGTAAATATAGGTAAGATAAAATGAAACATCATACGCGCGTTTATGGTAATAACAATAAGCACAGCTACATGCACAGCAATATGAACAGGGCTGTAGAATGCAAAGTAATCATAGTCAAAGCAGAAAAGGCACAGCCTGACTGAAGGAGTTGACATGAGCGCTATAATGGCGTTAGAAGAAAGCACTCTCTTGTGTAGGACATATATACTGCGCTAAAGGAGGCCGTGAAGCGTCAATTGTAACCAAAAGTCAAAAAGGCGCGAAATTGTAACTGCAGCAAAAAATTTCCCAGCTTTGAAGAACAGTTTAGCGTGATGAAGCGCAAATTGCTTGCTGACCTGATAATATGCTCATTGGCTGATTGAGGCGAATGACATGTGTGCCACAACAGGAGTATAGAAGGAAGTTATCCTACCAGAGGCTGAGCGACGACACGTCCAAAAAATCTAACTCCTGTCAGGTGACATTCCTGAAGAGAAGTATTGCAGGCAGGTTGAGAAAGGCGCGACCTCATGAGGAGGCAAACAGTCGTCAGGAGCAACGAAGGCGCGGCCTCATGAGGAGGCGGGCGCCCGTCGTCAGCAACGAAGGCGCGGCCTCATGAGGAGGCGGGCGCCCGTCGTCAGCAGCGAAGGCGCGGCCTCATGAGGAGACGAGCGCTCTTCAGTAGCAGCAAAGGCGCGGCCTCATGGGGGCAGGCGGTCTTCGTGGCATAGGCGCGGCTTAAGGAGGGAGGAGAAGCAGCCTGTGTAAATACGTCAGGCGAGCCCCGCCGGACGCGCAGCTCCACACCACTCCGTCATCCGAGCAGCAAACACCGGGGAGACTTCGCCGTCACATCGCCGGAAGCACACCCAAGTCGTGCCCACCACTCTCCGGCTGTCGCAGGGCACAAGAAGAGGACTCCAAAGCAGACGTGAGGTAGGAATTTTTCTGTTAAGGGTCCATCCCGCGACGGAGCTCACTTGTCAGGCGGCCATCTTCCTGCGTGGCCAGACCACGCCCCCGACAAAAGAGTTTTGACAAAACTAGAACAGTCCGTTTAAGCAATGAGCCCAGCACCTTGAGACCCTCACGGGTGAGTAGTCGCGCTTTACCAACCCTGATTGATTGAATGCTTAGGCATAGGGTCTGAGGATTGTCTGAATTTACAATCGGTCTAAAATAGAATTTTATACAGTTCGTTGAATGTAATGCAGTTTTTCCAGTAATCCTTTTTTGTAAGGAATGTGTACCTCTGTGTAGGAAAATGCCTCTTTTAGACATGGTTAGCCCCTACTTTCTACCTGGAAATTGATGTAATTTCAACTTGAAATGCACAGGGTCCCTGCCAACCTGGTCCCCTGAACCAGATCTCCTCCCCTAAACTGTACCATTTGTTTCCACAATTGGCACCCCTTTAGCTCACATAGTCCCTAGTAAAAGGAACCCCTGGTGCCAAGAGCCTTGTGGTTAAAGAAGGTCCCTATAGGCTGCAACATGAATTGTGCCTCCCTAAGTGACCCCTCACCAAGCACATGCACAATGCCACTGCAGACTGCATGTCTTGGTGTAAACAGAACTGAAGAGTGTGCCATTACTACAGACACTGCACGAGATATAGGTAAGACCAGTCGCGGCTCCTCCGCTAAGGTGGAGGAGCGTCGCCCCACTGCTTTTCAGCAGTGTAACTAAAGGAAAAATAAAATGATAACTCAATGTTATTGTGAGAAATGAGGGTCTCCATTTGGCAGAGGTAGGTACCTTTGTCCAAATAGGGGCCCTTGCTTCTAGTCGGGGTAAGGGGGATACACTTCTAAGATAACCCCTGCTCACCCCCTTGGTAGCTTGGCACGAGCAGACAGGCTTATCTCAGAGGCAGTGTTTAAAGCTTTGTGAACACATACAGTAATACATTGAAAACACTACAAGCGGACACCACACCAATTTAGAAAAATGAGTAGTCTATATCTAAACCAAAACAAGACCAAACGACAAAATTCCACAATACAGTTATCAAGATGTCCTCAAAAATAGGTTATTCATTCAATTAAAGTTTGTAGCAACAAATAACTCCACCTGGAGTGATTGCGACTTCGTGACGGATGAAAATCCCAAGGAACGATGACGACCGCGAAGTGCGCGGCCTCAGACATGGAGTCAGCCAGACCCCCAAAGAATAGTACATTGGAATTGGTGAAAGCAAAGACGGTGCACGGTGTCGGGGTGGTGAGGCTTCGTTGGCACCCAGCGGCGTCGGTTCCTTATGGCCCCAGGAAAGGTGGAGCCTCGGTTCCTTACTGCTGTACAGGGGAGGAGAGACGTTGGTTCCTTACTGTGTCGGGGAGGTGACGTCAAGGTGGCGTCGAGGCGTTGGTTCCTTATGACAAAAATCCTTTGTTCTCTGAAGGCAGAGAGTGTCTGTACCCAGCCAAAACCTGTTCTGTCCTCACTGGTGCAGCTTCCTGGCAGGAGGTGGAGACAGCATTGTTGAAGGTAGACCAGGCCCATTCAGGTGAAAGGAAATCTCCCCCTACTCTAAATGCAGCCCAGGGCTATTCAGCCCAGCACTGACTCAGCAGGCTCTCTGGAGCCACTGCCCCTCTCCAGCCCCTGTCATCCAAAAGCCAGACATGCAATACACAAACATAGCAGAGGCACATTGGATAGGTAAGCTTGAAAAGACCTCCTTTCTAAAACTGGTATTTTCAAACTCAGAATGTAAAAATCACCGTCACTAAAAGATGCATTTTAACGTTCTGAGTTAAGGCTTACTAAACTTTATTTTCCTACCTTGTTCCCAGGGATAGTAATGTTTATAAGATGTTATAAACAAACTCCCCATTCTGTCCTATGGGAACAGGTAGCCTTGCAATAGTGAAAAATGAAATTGGCAGTAATTCACTATCAGGACATGCCACACAAACCAAGGCATGTCCTTCCTTTCAAATACACTGCACCCTGCCTACAGGGGTACCTTGGGCCTATCTTAGGGGTGACTAAAATGTAAGAAAAGGGAAGGTTAGGGCCTGGCAAGTGGGTGCACTTGCCAAGTCGACATGTCATACTAGACTGCACACAGGCTCTGCAATGGCAGGCCAGAGTTACATTTTACAGGCTGCTTCTGTGGGTGGCACTATCAGCCCTGCAGCCCACTAGCAGCATTTGATTTACAGCCCTGGGGGCACACAGTGCACTGTACTAGGGTCTGACTGGTAAATCAAATATGGCAACCATCGGATCACTAATCCATAAAAACAATTTACAAAGAGAGCACTTGCACTTTAGAAATGAACAGAAGTGGCAAAGTGTCCAAAGCATCTAGAACATCAAAACTGAGTCCAACACACAGCAAAAACACAGGAGGCAAAAGCATAAAATGTAGGGTAGACCCAAGCCAATGGTGCCAGGTCTAACATGTGTCCCCTCCAGCTGCAATTTGGGAAGAACTACCCACCCTCTTGGGAGTTCTCTTCACTAAGGTGGAAAAATCTGGACAGACCATCAGCATTGGCGTGTTCTGTACCAGGGCGGTGTTCCACACATGAAGTCCATCCCCTGTAGGGAAATGGACCGCCTCAATAGCTTTGGATTCTCACCCCTTATTTGCATCAACCATCTGAGGGGCCTGTGGTCTATCTGAACCCGGAAGTGAGTCCCAAACATGTATGTTCTCAGCTTCTTCAGCCCCCAGACCACAGCAAATGCCTCACGCTCAATCGCACTCCACCTCTGTTCCCGTGGAAGTAACCTCCTACTAATGAAGGCTACAGGTTGGTCTAGGCCCTCTTCATTTAGCTGTGAGAGCACTGCTCCCACACCATGCTCTGAAGCATCTGTCTGCACAATGAATTCCCTTGAGAAGTTGAGCGCCTGAAGCACGGACATCGTGCACATGGCAGATTTCAGGGCATCAAAAACCTTCTGGCAGGCGTCAGTCCAATTCACCTTCTTGGGCTGCTTCCTGGACCTGGAAGTCAGCTCTGTCAAGGGGGCAACAATGGTGCCATAGCCCTTGACAAATCTTTTGTGTGACCTAAAAGGGCTTTCACCTCTGTCTGGGTCTTGGGGGGGCTCCCACGCCAGAATGGTATCAATCTTGGGCTGTAGGGGTGCCACCTGGCCGCTCCCCACCTGGTGTCCCAAGTACACCACAGAACCCTGCCTGATCTGGCACTTACTCACCTTGATCGTGAGACCTGCCCTCTGCAGAGCCTTTAGCACTAACTAGAGGTGGTGCATATGTTCCTCCCAAGGTGCACTGAACACTGCAATGTCATCCAGGTAGCCGGCACTGAAATCCTCCAGCCCAGCCAACACCTGATTGACCAACCTCTGAAAGGTGGCAGGGGCATTCTTCAATCCAAAGGGCATCACCCAGAATTGGTAGTGTCCCTCTGGTGTTGAGAATGCTGACCTCTCCTTTGCCACGTCAATTAAGACAATCTGCCAGTAGCCAGACATTTTAGTCAAACGTACTGAGGTACCGGGCAGCTCCCAACCGATCTATGAGCTCATCAGCTCTGGGGTGCACATCAGTCCTGGTGACTGAATTGAGCCCTCAGTAGTCCACAGAGAACCAGAGTTCTGTCGTGGCAACAGGTGTAGCAGCCTTTGGGACTAAGACTACTGGGCTGGCGAAGGGCTGTTTGAGGGCCAGGTCACCCCTAGCGCTAACATCTTGGAGACCTCCTCCTTGAAGCAAGCCTTGATCCTGTCAGTCATTCTGTAAATGTTGTGCTTTGCAGGAGAACTGTCCCCTGTGTCAACATCATGGGCACACCACTGAGTGACACCAGGGGTCAGCGAGAACAGAGCAGCAAACTGTCCCACCAGTTGGCAACAGTCACTCTGCTGTTCAGGAGTCAGGGTGGGAGAAGAGGCTCAGTCTCCCATCCCATCCCATCCCAGCATCTGTTGCTAGGACCATGCTCACTTTGGACCTCTCCAAGTGGGGCTTCAGGCGGTTCACATGCAGGACCCGCAAAGGGTTCCTAGGAGATTTAAAGTCCACCAAGTAGGTGGCTTTACTCTTGCGCTCCCCCACCTCAAATGGTCCAGTCCACTTGTCCTGGAGCACACAAGGATCCACTGGGGCCATGACCCATATTTTCTCTCCAGGCTGAAACTCGATCAGAGTGGCATTGTGATCATACCAACATTTCATCTCCTCCTGGCTGGCATCCAGATTCGCCTGAGCGAGTTGTCTGACGCTCTTAGTCTGGTTTCTGAAGGCCAGCATGTAGCTATATACATCCTGGGGAGGTTTACTGGGAGCTTTCTCTCAGCCTTCTTTCACCAGACTTAGAGGTCCTCTTACAGGGTGGCCATGCAGGAGCTCAAAGGGACTAAACCCAAAGGACTTCTTGCGGTATCTCTATAAGCAAACAAAAGGCATGGTAAGAGGATGACCCACTTATGCTTCATGAGTTCACCAAGATACATAATCATGCCCTTCAGGGTCCAGTTGAATCTCTCAACCAGCCCATTACCTTGGGGGTGGTAAGGAGTGGTGAACTTGTAGGTAACAACGCACTCCTGCCACAGGGACTTCATATACTTAGACATGAAGTTGGTACTACAGTTGGACACCACCTCTCTGGAGAACCGCACACAGGAAAAAATCCCTATCAACGCACGACACACCACGAGGGCCGTCATAGTCCAGAGATGAACCTGTTGCCCATGGCTGTCTTGGGTTCCAGAGGCCCCACAATGTCAATACACACCCTCTCAAAGGGGGTGCTGACTACAGGGAAAGGTTGGAGAGGAACCTTACACTTTCTCCCACTCTTACCACTTGCCTGGCAAGTCTGGCAAGACCTGCAATGAGTATCAGAACTCTTACGCATTTGGGCCCAGTAAAAGTGGGTGACAAGCCTTTCAAAGGTCTTGTCTTGCCCCAAATGTCCTGCCAAAGGCACATCATGAGCCAGACCCAGTAGGAAGGCTCTGAAGCCCTGGGGTACCACCAGCACACAGACTGACCCAGGCTCAGCAACCTTAGGCTCGCTATACAGGAGACCATTCTACCAGTATATCCAATGTGAATCAGACTGATCACCTGCTGCCTGGTTTGCAGCCTGTTGCCGCAAACCAATTAGAGAAGGGCGCTTCTGCTGCTCCTGGCAGAATTTCTCCCTGGTGGGGCCTCCTTCCTGCTGCTGCTGTGGCTATTGCTTGGATTCTAACGCAGCTGTCTCTGCTCGGTCTAGTACCTCTACTAGCATTGATAAGCAGGGGCCTTTAATTTGTGCTGCGATGATTAACTGTCGTTCACTGAGAAAGCATTACCAGGGATGTATTCGATCTCCTCTGTGACAAACCAGTTGATCTCCTGTTCGAGAAATGGTTGGACGAATTTTCTACTCCTATTGTCCCGATGTCTATCCCTGATGGCTACAGGATTTCTGGAGTCGACCGTACAGGCGGGAGAGGGGGTGGAGTGGCATTTATTTAAAGAGAAAAGTGGGTCTTCCATCGGGGTGAGGCTTTACCTTTGGGGATATGTGAAGTTCTGGATTTCAATATCTACTTTTCTGCACACTTTTCCTTGGGAGGCTCCCTGATTTACAGGCCCCCGGGGCCAGCAAGGACTTTTCTCAAAGCATTGGGGATGTTGTTGTCCACCATGCTTTACGGTTCACTCATTACATTGTTCTTGGGGATCTGAATATACACCTTGACCAGGTAGACGCCGGAGATACTCAAGAATTCCTGGACACACTGAACCTTGCTCAGCTTACCCAATGGGTTAGCCTACCGATGCATCTCGGTGGTCAAATTCTGGACCCCATCTGCTCTAACTTTCCCATCATGGTCGATGGCCCTCTCCCTGTACCTTGGTCCAATCACATTTTGACGTATTTTTCATGGATGGCTACTGGCATTCGTTCTCCGGCCCGGTCCAGTCATGACCCTGCCTTTGCCAAAATTGACCCGATTATGTTGAGCCAGGCCTTGCTGGCTTCCAGGCCAGCTCCTTCTGGCGACCTAGAGGGAGGGCTCGCTTGTTTTACTAGATGGATTTCCCATGCAATGGAGCTTCTTTCCCCTGCTACCCTCCTTAGGCGTTCCAGAGATTCTCCTTCAAAACCCTGGTTTTTGCCCAAACTTAAAGAATTTAAGCAGGAGTGTAAGAAATTGGAGCGAGGATGTCGTAAGGAATTTTGCCCTTTGGCAAAGCTTATGCTTAGAAAAAGAAATCGATCTGGCTAGGAATAATTCCAAAGACATTTTTTCTATTGTTCAGAGCGTTTTGGCACCTAAAGCTGAATTGAGTTCAGTTCCATCTTCGTACGCTTGGTGCGAAAAACTTTCTAGTTTTTTTTATTGATAAAATTTGTGCTATACAAACTTCATTTACTGCTTATAGTAAGGACACAGCTGTGTCCCTACCATCGGGGCCTCTGCCTGCTTCTTCCCCTACTCTGGCTGCCTTCACACCCATCGACTTGCCTTGCTCAGTAAAAATCCCATGGCCTTAAAAACAGGCTCCTTCGGATCCCTATGCAGCCAGACTTCTGGCCGCAGTAGCAGAGACAGTCAACCCTGAAGTTAACAGATTCATCAATATGTCCCTTTAGGAGACTCTTGTTCCAGCAGTTTGGAAACAGGCCAAGATTTTGCCTTTACTAAAGAAACATCTGCTGGACCCACTGAGCCCAGTCAACTATCGCCCCATTTCTCTTTTGCCCAGCATGGCAAAAGTGTGCAAAAAAGTGGTGAATAAACAGCTTACCGATTTTATCGAAAGCTCAGGCCTATTGCATCTGGCCCAATCGGGGTTTAGGGCCTCCTACAGTACCGAGTCAGCACTAGTCGAAGTCTCTGATGCCATCCGGGAGTGTCTGGATGCTGGCGGGAGGGCAGCTTTGATTTTACTGGACCTCTCGGCCGCATTCGATACTGTTCCTCACTCCTTGCTGCTCTCCCGACTAGAGGAGATAGGTATCAGGCACAGCCTGGGGCTGGCTTAAATCGTTTCTGGAAGGCCGGATGCAACAGGTTTGGCTCCGCCCATTTGCTTCCTCATCGCAGATGGTGTCCACGGGGGGTTCACAGGGGTCCTCTCTGAGTCCCCTCCTTTTTAACATTTATGTTACTCCCTTAATTCAATTGGCGGAGGATCAGGGGCCAAAATTATTGAGTTTGCTGACTATACCCAGCTCCTGTTTACCTGGGGAAGAACTGAGTGTTCCACCTCATCCGCAAAAAAACTGCTTTGACAGCTGTCTTCAATTGGCTGGCTTCTGTACAACTTAAATGCAATGAAGAGAAATCTAAAATACTACTTTATAGAAGCTCCCCCTGTCAGTTTTGAGAAGCGCTTTGGCCAGCCGGTTTCTCTATGCCGGCCTCTACAGGGCAACCTGTCAAGAATCTGGGGATCTGGTTTGAGGAGAATCTCTTGTTCTCTACCCAGATTAAGAAGCTCACCGGGAGCTGTTTTGGGCTACTTAAATCCCTCAGGAAATTCATACCTCTCCTTCCCAGGCCTGCTAAAGAAACAGTGACCCGAGCCCTAATTATGTCACGTATAGACTACACCAATGCCCTGTACATGGGCCTCACAGCCTACCTGCTTAACAAATTACAAGTAGTCCAAAATGCGGCAGCTAGGATTCTCCTCAACATCCCTTTCAGAAGCAGTGTGAGACAACATATGTGCAATCTGCACTGGCTGCCTGTGGCTGGACGAGTTAAGTTCAAAGCCCTGGTCATAGCGCATCGTGCCCTGCATGCGTCAGTTCCAATCTACTTGCAGAAGTGGTTTACTTTTGACACCCCTTCTAGACAACTGCACTCTACTTCTCAACTCCTAGCCCATGTCCCCCGCTTTCGACTGCTAAGAATGGGTGGCAGCTCCCTTGCCTTGAAGGTTGCTCTGGCTTGAAATTCACTACCTTTCGCTCTCCGCAGCATTCAGGATCTGACTTCTTTAAAAAAAAATCTGAAAAACCCTTCTCTTTATTTAATCAGCCCTATCTCATTCCTCTAGGTTCGTGCCGGGACACCCTTCTGGGTATCCATGCGCGCTACAAATATAAATAACATCAGATGGGTCAGCTCAGGCAGGTCCCCCAATTCAGCCACTTGTTCCCCTGTAGGCTCCAGGGCATCTCACTGAGGGTCTGCCTCCTCCTGGACCGTGGAAACTTCAGGGGCTGTTTTCCTGCGCCATGTGATACTGTCCCCGGAGTTCTTCAAATCTAAGAATCAACCCTTTCTTAATCAGGTCTCCGACTACGGAAATCCCAATGGTATCCCATTTGTCGAAGCCAGGCTGATAGCAGAGAGAACCCAGTCTCTGGGCATGCCACAACGGTGTCGCCTGTCGGACATTCGACCAACCCAGACACGAGATTGCCTGATGCCAGATCTCTATGGTATGAGAGGTAGGCCCAAAATATCGCCCCTTCCTGACTTTTGAGTATAACGCTCTGAGCTAACCAGCTCACCCAGTCTGATATCTGTCTAATAAATAAGCAGGATCATCAGGGGAGTGGTAAATCCAGTGGTTCACCACCACCAATTGCGAAGCCCAGTAGTAGAGTCTAAGATCTGGGAGGGCTATTCCCCCATCATACCACCCTTTCATTTACTTTTTAATTGCAATGTGAGGGGCTTTACCATCCCACAGCAATGTACGGACTTCGCTTTCCACTGCTGAGAAATACGTATCTGAGACTCGGTGTGGGCAGTTCTGGAAAATGTATAAAAAGCGAGGGAGAGCCAACATCTTGAATAGGGCAGTGCGACCCACTAGGGATAAGGCTAGGGACCTCCAGTGTTTCACGTCTGCTCTCAAGCGGGCCAGTGGGGGGGGGGGACTAGGTTACGGTTATGGAAAAGGGTTGGCCCTCCGTTGCAACCTCAACTCTGCAGTTCACTGGGATACTAGAAACCTGGCCCCTAAGCACAAACAACACCGACTTACTCCACTTGATCTTGTAACCAGAGTATTTCCCAAAATTCGTAAAGATATTCAGCACGCCATGTATGGATCTATACGGGGAGGCGCGGTATAATAAAATATCAGCGTATAAGGATATTCGATCTTCTTGTCCCTCCCCCAATTTCAAGCCTCTTACCATGACATCCCGACATATCCAAGCGGCCAACGGCTCCAGCATGCAGGAAAATAGCAATGGGGATAAAGGACATCCCTGTCGGGTACCCCTCCATAATGTGAATGCCCGGGATGTGTAGTTATTGACTCTCACTTGACCCTGTATATCAGTATAAAGTAGTTTCACCCATCCCCAAAATTTCGGACCAAATTCCAACCTTGCCAGAACTTCAAATAGATACGGCCACTCTATAGAGTTGAAAGCCATGGAGGCGTTTAAAGACAGCACTACTGCGTCTTCTTCAATGTACTCCCTACTTGCCAGCACGTTGTGGAGACGGCGAATGTTCAGTGCCGTAGTCCTCCCTGGCATAAAGCCAGATTGGTCAGGGTGGACCAAGGAGGAGATCACTGCGACCAGCCTGGTGGCAAGGACTTTCGCTAGTAACTTATCTTCTGCGTTGATTAATGAGATCGATTTATATGAGCCGCAGTTATCGACGGGCTTCCCTGGTTTACGGTTAACAATTATGGTTGCTAGACGTTGGTCGCCGGACAGTATCCCTCTCTCAAAGCTTTCATTGTACATAGTCCGCAGGTGTGGGGCTACTTGAGAGCAGCGGCACCCCCGTTAATACCTGCACGGCTACCACTGACGGTACTCCCTGACGTGTGGCCCACAGACTCCCCATCAGCTTGTGTCTTCTGGCTTGGCTTGCCACATAGGTTGCATACGCTACTGAGACACCTTCCTGTCTGCCTGCTGGCCTGACTGCCCAGGAGGAGCCTGCTAACATTTTTCACAGGTTGGGACCGCTCGAACCTTCTTCGCTTCCTCTTCCTGGTATCTTCCCAGGTGGCGCCTTCAGCACCATCTCCTTGTTCTGCCTGATGCCCTTGCAGCTGTGAAGACTGTCGCTCCGTGGCCCAGCGGTGCTCCCTGTCCACTCCCCTCTTGGCTGGTGACATGGGTAGGGCCGACCCTAAGCAGCCCAGGCTCACCTTCGACGAACGCCGCCAGACGCGCCGGGATGGCGCAGTCACCAACGGGGGCGATTCCAATCCCCCCGCGGAGATGGCCACCTCCCGGGAGGACGATTTCAAGGCCATTATGCTGGAGGTCAAATCCTCCGTCTCTGGCATTGCTGCCCAGCTGTACCTGCTCTCTTCACGTCTCGATGTGGTCAAGTCACGAGTGGACTCGCACGACAACCGCCTTCTGCATGCCGAGAAGAGGATCTCTAACGCTGAGGATGCCGCCACCCGGGATCGTCAAAAACTCCTTCAAATGGACAAAATCCTGGAGCTAATACGCACTAAAAACAAGGACTTGGAGGCCCGCTACCGAAGAAGTAACCTCCGCATCACGGGGGTACCAGAGTCCACAAACATCTTGCGAATGGAGGATTTCGTGGAACAACTGGTGCGTGAATTGTTTGGAGACGTGCTCTCCCCAGTCTTCATTGTAGAGCATGCCCACCGCTCCCTTGGCCCCCGTCCTACCCCTGGATTGCCAGCTCGTCCCATCATCGCCAAAATCCTCAACTTCCGGGATCGCAAAGCCATCCTATGGGCAGCCAGGGACAATGGTGAGGTCCGTCATCAAGGTAACTCCCTGTCCTTCTACCCGGATTATACCCCGGTGGCGCAGGCTGCCCGACGTGAGTTCCTGCCTGCGAAGCGGATCCTCCAAAAGCATGAGATCCCATACTCCCTCGCGTATCCAGCCAAGCTACGTATCAGACAGAGCTCCAAAACTCTCATCTTCCCGACCCTAAAGATGCCCTCACCAAGAAGCTCGACTGCACCAACCGTTCCACTCCAGTCCCCTTTCAGGACTGAGCTCCCGGCGTCTTAAGTGACAATGATTGACTCCATCCTCTTCTGCGTTGCTAGCCTCACTCTGCTCTCCACTTTGGCTTCCAGCCTGGAGACCCAACCAGGCTTAACTTGCACTACACAGCTCTTGGTGGTTTGTTGAGAGGCCAGGACTAAATGGACCTTTGCAAGACTCTGCATATGTGGGAGGTCTCTCAACCTGTTTGAGGGGTTGGTGTGGGCGGTGGGTGGGGAGGATTTCTCAGGGTGTTGAGGCCTCCCTCTGAGGATAATTTGTTTTTGTCGAAATATTGCACGCTTGATGATGTTGCTCCAGCATTGTATCAATACGCCTTTCTGCACCACCTTATTTGTTTCTCTGACGCCATGCCTCTGCGCATGGCGCCTGTTGCCACCTTCTCCCCTGTGTTGGGTCTAATGGCTCCTCCTCGAAGCCCAGTCCCCTGCCGTGGCAGCTCACTGGTTGTGATCCAGCACCTCTCATATTGTTGCATTTCCCACACTCTCCCAGTCACCTAGCACTTTCCTATTCACCTGTACAAGCGCCCCGGCCGCTTTTATCCCATTCCTTGGCATTCACACTCTACTCCTTGCCTTAATGACTGATACAATCTTCTGGACATGGAAAACACGTGGCCTCAACGACTACCGCAAGGCCCGATGATGTTTGTCTGCTCCAGGAGACTCATCTGCTCCCGGTATCTGCCTCCAGACTCCTTTCCCGGCGCTGGGGAAAAACACACTCCTCTTTCTATTCTAACTACTCTCGTGGGGTGTCTATCCTCATATGCAGAGGACTCCCCTGACAGACCTCCCAGGTTATCACTGACCCCTCTGGCCACTTTGTCATCCATCACGGTTTCCTCCAGGCACAACCCATGACGATTGCTGCGCTATACGGACCCAATAACGACGACCCAGACTTTTTTACACAGGTGTGGCACCATATCATCCCTTGGTCCTGCTGCGCATCTTTGGGGGGGGGGGACTTTAATGTAACACTCTCCACTGACCTGGACCGATCAGGCCCTCACGCTTCTCACCCACGCGCCGCAGCTCTCCTCAGTTCCATTCTCACTGAAAATTCCCTTTATGACGCTTGGCGTCTTCTGCGCCTCGAGGCTTGCGAGGGCACTTGCGTCACTGGCACACGCGGCTGTTGGTCCCGGCTAGATCTCTGGATCACATCCCCTGATGTCTTGTCCATGCTCACCTCTGCCGATCACATGGCACGCACCCTTTCTGATCATGCACCGGTCCAGCTCTGCCTTTGTCTCCCCCAATCTTATCGGCGTGCGTTCTCTTGGCGACTCCTCCCTAACATGCTGTGAGACCCCGTCTTCTGCGATGCGATCCAAACAGCAATCACCAATTACTTTGAACTCAACTAGGGTTCTGTGGACTCTCCCTCCAGGCTGTGAGAAGGCTTCAAAGTTGTTATTCGCGGAGAATGCATCTCTAAACAGTCTGGAGTCTTACGGTCCATCCGCAGCACGCTCGATAAACTAGAATCGGAAATCAAATCGTTGGACTCCTCACATGTCACTGACCCCAGTCCAGAATTGCTTGCCCAACTTCGCGGTAAACATACAGAATTCACTGAAGAGGCTGATAGGGAGCTCTCTTTCCTGGGCAGGGAGGCCCGGGCGCGCCACTTTGGCGAGGGTAATTGCCCCAGCAAAACCCTGGCCAGTCTTCTTCGCCCGCCTCACGCCGCATCCTACATTACAGCACTTCAAGACGGTGGCCCAGCTCGAACCATTTCCCCCACCGAAATCCAGACACGTTTCATGGATTTTTACACACAATTGTACACGGCCGGTTCCACCCCCTCGCGAGAGGTTTTCGAACAGTATTTTGATACCATTCAGCTTTTATGGCTCGAAAATCACCATAGGGAATTCCTTGATGAGCCCTTCTCTAAAGAAGAGATACTCGCCGCTATTAATGGTATGCCCGGTGATAAGGCCCCTGGTCTGTACGGCCTCCCTGTAGCTTTTAACAAGACTTTTGCCCCGCTTTTAATACCGCGCCTGGCCGCCATGTATAATTAATCATTTGAGAGCGGTAAATTCCCTCCCTCGCTTCGCGAAGCCAGGCTGACCCTCCTCCTCAAACCGAATAAACCTCCTGAGCTCCGTGATTCCTATCGGCCCCTTTCCCTTATTCATACAGACAATAAGATCTTCGCCAAATTGCTCGCTTCTCGTCTTCTTCCTATTATGCCACATAGCGCCCGTCCGGACCAGTCTGGATTAATTTCCGGCCGTGCGACCTCCCACAACCTCCTGACCATTTTCTCCATCCTACACCAGATCAATCCATCGCTCCCTGCAGCTGCTGCCCTGCTTGATGCTACCAAGGCCTTTGATACCCTTGAATACCTTTTCTATTTTCCCTACTCTTGCGCCACTGATTCAGCCCGGTTTTCATACGCAAAATCTTGCTCTTGTATACCCTTCCCACTGCCCGTCTCCGGGTCAATGGCCAAATATCCGATCCCATCCCCATTGAGCGTCGGGGATGCCCGCTCTCACCCATGCTCTTCGCTATTGCGATGGAATCACTGGCAGCTAGACTCCGACAACACCACACCCAAAGGGGCATCGGATTGGTCTCTATGAACGCGGATGACGTCACCTTATACGTCCGGAACCCCCAAGACAACCTCAGTCCTCTGGTGCGCGAGATTATTAGGTTTGTTGGTTATTCAGGCATACAGGTGAACTGGAACAAGTCAGTCCTTTTCCCTCTCACTGACGCCACCGTTCCCTTTACCCCAGACTACCCCTTTGTGTGGGCGTCAGGCCCTACTCGCTATTTAGGAGTCTGGCTAAGAAGGGACGTGGACGAGTTATGGAGGGCTAATTTTGGGAGCGCGGTTGACTGGCTCGAGTCCAAGATTCCCCATTTGGAGCCGGCTGCCGCTGTTGTTAGCAGGTCGGATAGCAATCACCAAGATGGTAGTTCTCCCGAAGTTTGTATATTTATTCCTTAACGTACCCGTTCCCCTCACTGCTCATTTCTTTTATAGGGTCTGCTCGCTTCTCACTGCTCTTATCTGGGCCGGTAGGCAGCCCAGGATTGCTTATGACACCCTCACCCTTCCGATGTCACGCGATGGTCTCGGTGCTCCTAACTTTAAACTCTACACATTATGCGCTCAGGCCAGCTTCTTGCAATTTTGGCTTCACCCCACTCCTTTTTAGCCTCACGTGGCTGTGGAGGCTGATCTTGCTGCCCCGTGGCTGCTATCTACTGCCCTGTTCGCTTTGGCCACACTCCCACACACTGAAATATAGACACAGTCGGGACCCTGCGCTGGGCCTCGGAGTGACTCCGACGCTTTTCTGGCATTCCCCTGCTCTCAGCAAACACGATGCCTATCGGTCGACATCCGGCGTTTCCTCCTCTTCAGCCCTCTGGTATGGCTAAACACGCCTCCCGCTTAGGGTTGAACACACTAGCGGATCTCTACCCAGGGAACACTTTTTTCTCGCTCGCAGATGATTCCGGTCCTAGGGACACTTTTACTTTTTATCAGCTTCGGGCGATCTGCAGGGAGTTGCACCCCTCGTTCCCCTAGCCTCCTCCCTCAATGGCTGCTCTTGATTCTCTGTATTCGTCGTCCTCTCCTCGGAAGTTGGTGACCAGGCTTTATGGCCTCTCGCTGGCAGCTACCTCCGTCTCCACTGATCGTGCGCGTTTGGCATGGGGGGCGGACCTTGGTATTGACATCTCCCAAGCTGACTGGCTTTATTGCTGTAACCAGACTAAGCGTTTATCCCCCAACTATCGCCTGCGCCTTATCCATTTTAAATATTTGCATAGGCTTTACCGCACTCCTGTTCAATTTCACAAGTTGGGGGGGCTCATCCCCAGTCACAGATGCCTGCGCTGCTCCACTCCAGCGGCGGATTTCTTCCACCTAGCCTGGCTGTGCCCCGAGGTCTCTGACTATTGGCGTGAGGTCTGCACTGCTATTTCCGAGATCACATCCTCGCTGGTTCAGCCTGATCCCTCGCTCTGCCTTTTAGGTTTTGTTAAATTCTGCCCAGTCGCCTCCCGTCGCTTGATTGCCATGCTGCTGGTCCTTGCGGCATGCAGGGTTTCCATGTGCTGGGGTCGTAAACCTGCACCCAAGTTCGCTCGAGAATGCCTCTCGCTGCCAAACCTTATTGTCTGAATTCTGGGTCCTTATGCCTGTCAGATATCGTCCACTCGACATATGGGGACCCTTGGTGTCATATCTCCTATCAGCTCTCCCCCTTTCCCCACTCCCTGTGCTTGGGCCTGCTCTTCTCCCCTCTGCTCTGGTGCCTCCCATCCCTTAATGTCTTTTATCCTGTTGTGCCTGACGACATATGTGACATGCTGTAGACATTTGATGTTTTATATATTGGGTCCACCTTATCATCTTTCATTGTATACAAGTATATGGTGCTACAATTCAGTGCATGTCTGTAACCTGCCTTTGAAATTTTCAATAAAGGTTTTAAAAAAAAAAATATATATATAAATATATATATATATATATATTTATATATATATATTCTAATTGGACGAGCTGGTGACACTTATTCTGGATATATCCCGTCTTTAGAGACCGGGCTTGTCCCTTCAAGACTACTTTGAAGGCTTCCCATATAGTTAGTGCCGATTCAACCCAGCCGACGTTTTCTTTAAAGTAATTGACGGTTTGTGTGTACAATGCCTTCTTGATATCTGGAATGTTCAACAACCACGGCTTTAGGACAATAGTTGTCCGCGGCTGTCGTTCCCAGTGTGTATGTTCGACCCTAACCGGGGAGTGATCGGAGATGCCTCTCAGCAGGGCATTGGGGTTTTGAAAATTACCAATTGAGGCTGTGTGTTAGAAAATAATCGATACAAGATGAGCTTTTGTGTGCATTAGAGAAATAGGTGTATTGAGTCTCATTCGGTTTTAGCGTACGCCATACATCTGTCAGACCCATAGCCGTGGTCAATTCTTCCATTAGTACATTTGGATGCGCCCCCGACCTCTGTGGGTGTCTGTCTATTCAGTCATCCATGGTCATATTATAGTCCCTTCCCAGGATCAGGGTGCCCATTGGAAGGTCAATTAATAGTTTGCCTAAGTCTGTCAGTGCTTCCTTGCCCAGTGCTGGCGGTAGGTATAAGGAGATCACATTGAGCGCCCTCCCCTCCCATAGGACTTCAAAGAAAACTGAATATATTCAGCGAATACTGTACGTCAAAACTACTTACTGTAAACATGGACAAAACAAAAATTTTGTGCTTTGGGAAGAGGAATACGAAGTTTAAATGGTATTTGGGCCAAACTAAACTAGAGATTGTAAATGAATACAAATACCTTGGAATATGGTTTACGAATTCCTTGAAGTGGGGCATACATCTGGAGGCACAGAAAATAAAAGCTCATCAAGCAGTATGTGGGCTGAAAAGATTCAATCATAGTTATGGCGATATGTCCCATAAGCCACTTTTGACGGCCTATAAAGCCATGATTCCTCCGCAATTCCAATATGGCTCAGAAGTAATTTGTATTGATGGTAAAAGCTCCTGGGATAAAGAAGAAGGGAAATGTCTGAAATCATTATTGTCACTTCCCAGCTCGGCAATGATTCAGGCAATCAGAATGGATTTAGGCCTAACTGCATGGAACATTCAGGTGCAATTAAGTTTTCTTAGATTTTGGAATCGTTTGAGTCTTGGGGAGGTCACAAAGGTGTCCCAATGGTGTATGAAAGAAATCCAGTCCAGTGAGCTAAAGTGGGCTAAGGCCACAAGAAGGAAACTCTTGACCATGTGTGATCACTTGAATGTGAAAATTGACCCCCTGACCCTACAAATAAATGTAATAAAGAGTGTACTTAAAATGCAGGGTAAAGAATTTTCTAGAGTAACAGATCGCGAGTATTTGATTAGGAAAGATTCTGTAAAATTCATGCATTCTAGCTGGGAGAAAGATATCAGCTTTCCCTATCTCGATTTACTACCGAACCGTTGGTTAAGAATGGAAGTACTTAGGATAAGAATTGGCATTAACCCAGCCATAATAAATTGCGCAATAAAATCAGTTTTAATGCAACCTGATGGCAAGTGTACGTGCAAGATAGGATTGAAATGCAACATTTTACACATTTTATTAGATTGTCGAAGATTTTTAAATTTACGTAAATTACTCCTCCGTCCGATATTCTTAAAATATGGTGTAAGGACGCGCTTACAAGCATGGGAGCTTCTTGCTGATATGGAAAATTTAGATATAGCAATAGCCATTGGGAAATATATGCAAGGTATATATAAGCTCCCCGCCCCATTAGAGGCGTAAGAGTAGCTAGTGCCTTCCAATTGTAAATGAAATTATCTGTTATAAAACTGTTTTAAAATTGTTAAGAATGATTTTTTAAGGATTTTATGACTCTTAATGTTTAGGAACATAATTTAGCAATGTGGACATTTTTAAATGGTATTGTAAATGCTGTGGTTTAAAGACCAATTGGTCTAAATAAACATTATTTTTGAACTGAACTGAACCATTGGGCCTCTAAAATAGCAAATCTGCCCTCAGGATCTACCAAAGTACGCTTCACGATAAGAGCTAGGTTCTTTTTAACCAGAATCCCTGTACCCTGAGTTCCCATGGTGTGGTCAGCATGCACTAGGAGTTTATAACCCCACCTTGAAAGGGCTTTACTTTTATTGCCAACCCTGTGCGTTTCCTACAGTAATACTACATCAGGAGTCTGTCTTTTTAGGTATTGCTGAACAATTCCTTGTTTGATTTTGTCCCCCAGCCCGTTTACATTCCACGTGAGTATAGATAGTGGCGATTCCATTTTATCCCCCATCATTTGATATTAGGACAGTAAGAGTACGGTGTGTCAATATTAACATGTGCTTAGCACTCCCATCTAGCAGAACTGGCGAAGTCTGGTTGACCTGCCTTTTAATGGGGTCCTTTTGTTTAATTCCCACGACGAGTCCGCGGTTTAGCGCCTCCTTGCGAGCTTTCGCCCCGCACCATAGGCCTGTACATGGCAGGTCTCAGGTCGTCCTATCCTGGGGTGGTTACCTCTCCTTCTTTTTCAACTTTCATTCAGCGTCCACAAGTTGGACCGTGCGTTTTTGGGCTGACAGTAAGCTGACTGTGACGGTGTTCCACAGGTTGTTCGTGTCTTGTCCTCTGACTGTGGTTTACCCTAAGAGGTGTTCCCCTGTTTTGTCTTAGGGGCGTGATATTCCCCAGGTGGGGTACCTGTATGCTATTATGTAGCTCTGCTCCGCGCCAGGCGGGCGTGGAGGTCCCTTTGGGCTCCCCCCGTCTCCTGGCGTCCTTATCTTACCGTTTGGGTGATTTTACGTGTTGTGCCTTCTGGCACTGCCTCCCACATGTCACAGGTCTCGCCCTGCTTGCGCCTGGTGTGTGTGTCTCATACTCCTCTTCTAGAGGTTTTTTCCTTGTAACTAACTCTTTTCAGAGTGTTTCAACACGCTTCTTCCGAGGCTGCCACCCTGCCACCGGTGCATTAGGCGGGTTCCTGATAAAGTGCTCGCAGCTGCGTTGGTCTTGTGGCTCGTCCTTTCTATATATATACCCGCATGTTACTGCCAACTGGGTACCCTTTTTATGCGCCTCCGACTATCTGGCGAGGTCTGATCCTATATCCCTGTTTTTCGGGATGCGGTTGGGTGCCTTGTACTCAGGTTTGCTGTCATTCTGCACTGCGGGTGCCTTGTGCTCAAGTTTGCCGTAGTTCTGCATGGCGGCGCTTTCCTTTGCACGTTTTATGGTACACTTTGGTGCCTTTTCATGCTGCTTCGGCAGCTACGGTTCACATGGTTCCGCTCTCTGGGGTTAGCCTCCTCTTCTGGATGCTCTCTTTCTAGTGGGTTTTGTCTGTCCCGTTCATTACCTATACAGTCCCTATCTTCTGTGGGGGTTCATTTTTCCTCTCGGTTGGAGGTGGCAGTTCCGGGGATCTGATGTTGTTCTCCACAGCTCTGTGTGCACTTAATCACAGTTCCTATAGGCACATTCGGTGTCTCGGATGACACAACCTTCAGATGTGTCTTTCTTCCTTCGGGTGTCACCCTTCTCAGTGTCTGGTGGCCTGCAGGACAGTTCCTCTTCTGAGGTCGTCCCGGGTGCTGCGCCCTGCATCTCTGTTTCCGTTTGGTGGAGTTCTTCCCCTTGGTCTTCCAGTGGCCTTGTTGGGCAGTTCCGTGCTCATCTTAACTACATTTTCTTGTACCTGATTTTGCACTTGGCGTGTCTTCTGTTTCACGCCTGTGATTCTGGGACGTTGCTCAGTTCTTGCCTCTTGCCCTTCACCTCCTGGCTGCTACCTGTCCGGCCTCCCTTGCGTAGGCCCGCCGGGTAGGCTCTGATTATGTCACTCCAGATTGTCCTTTACATTTTGGTTGATGCCAGATTAGCACCCCATTGGGCTCTGGGAGTGGTTCTTCTTCCTTCCTTCCTTCATTATGAACTCTCTCTTCCACTCTGGGATATGGTCTGGTGCCGTTATTCCAAACCGTATTCACACTGGTGTGGTCTCGCACCCTTCAGGTCCTCTTGTGGTGCCTTTGGCTCCCATTGTCTTTTGCTCTTGAGCTGCTAGGTCTGCTGATTGGCTGCTCCACCAAGCTTTCCTTATAGTCCGTCACCCCGTGGTCGGCTTAGTTCTGTCGCAGACCCACCTCCTTGGGGTATGGCTGTGGTATCTATTCTAAGTTAAGGAATCTGCGGCTAGATGTCTTTATCAGATGTACGAGTTACTTACATTCAGTATCGATGTATCTGGTAGAGACGTTGTCTAGCCGCAGTTTCCTTAACGCCCACCCATCCTCCCTGTTCTGCAAGGACATTTCCAGGTGGGGTTCTCCACCTTGCCTCATTTCAGTTGGCGCTGGTCTCCATCCTGGGTGCTCAAGTTGGGGCGAGCCTCTCAGACTTTGCCTTCTGCAGCCGCCTCCCTCTGGGTGGCTTCTCTTCCGGTGGAGCGGGCTTTTCGCTTTGCCTTCACAGGAGTTTTTTTTTTTCCCCTTCTCTGTATTCCTCCATTCTGGTCCTTTCAGTGTGGGGTCTCCTCCTATTCTTTCCCTCCCTCCCACCTCATCTTCGGTTTGGGGTTTCTTGTCTCCTCTGCAGTCGCCTTCCTTGGGATCTGTTGGGCTGTGCTTTGGCCCTTCAATCTCTACAGGGGACAGCGTCATTCCTTGTACTGTCACCTTGCAGTGGATTGTTGTTCTTCCTGTGCTCCACCCTTGTTGGCCGGCACAGTTCTGCATTATGACAGTCTTTCTGTTGTCTGTCGGGATATTCTTCCCTTGTTACTTAGCCTCTGGGGAGGGTCTCTGCCTTTACTTCTTGGTCTATTGATATACAGTGTCTGACACTGTCCTTTATGGTGATGTTATGCATCATCTGATCTCTTTGTTTTACTTTTTTTACTTCTTCGCACACTGTTCTCAGGGCGAGGTCATGTGGCGCTGTCCCCCGGCGTGCAGAGGTGCTGCTGCTGCAAAAAAATCCGGATCCAGTCTGACGCCTGGGGACAATTCTAAGTTGAGGAATCTGCGGCTAGGCAACATCTCTACCAGATACACCGTTACCGAAGGTAAGTAACTCGTACTACTGTGTCGGGCAGGTGACGTCATGGTGGTGGCGGTTCCTTACAACGGTGCGGTTTCGATGGATTGAGGAGTCACCCACGTCGCGTATTGGCTCCACATTGATGAAGCACCGGCGTAGGTGAAGTCAGGGCTGCGGTGCAAGTTGGGACGTTCCGTTGTGGATGTCACGAGCAGTATCCTCAGCTCCAGTGCAGGCAGCAGCCTCGGTGACAGCTTTGGAGTCGATGCGGCACGGCATCAGCAGGCGTCGGGCGGTTCATCGTGCTCTTTACAAGCGGTACCCACGGCTTCGATGCAGATTACGGCATCGCTCCACGGCGTCAGTGTTGCAATTTCATTTTGTGGAAGCTGAAACAGCAGTTCCAGATTCAGAGAGACAGAAGAAGTGAAGTCTTTGTGTCCCTGAGACTTCAGAACAGGAGGCAAGCTCAATGTCAAGCCCTTGGAGATCTTTTCCTCAAGCAGGTGACAAAGGAAACAGCAAAGTCCTTTTCTCCTTTCCTTGGCAGCAAGTAGCCACTGCAGGCCAATCTCAGACAGCAAACAGCACAGGGGCAGTATTCCTCCTTGACAAAGGTTCCTCTTGATTCCCAGAAGTGATATAAAAGTCTGGGGTCTCTTTTTATACACAAAATCCTTTGTTCTCTGAAGGCAGTGAGTGTCTGTACCCAACCATAATGAGTTCTGTCCTCACAGGTGCAGCTTCCTGGCAGGAGGTAGTGATAGCATTGTTGAATGTAGACCAGGCCCATTCAGGTGAAAGTAAATCTCCTCCCCTCCCCTCCCCCCCACTCAAAATGCAGCCCAGGTCTATTCAGCCCAGCCCTGACTCATCAGGTTCTCTGGAGCCACTGCCCCTCTCCAGCCCCGGTCATCCAAAAGCCATACATGCAATACACAAACCTAGCAGAGGCACACTGGATGTTTAAGCAAGAAAATACCTACTTTCTAAAAGTGCTATTTTCAAACACCGAATGTAAAAATCACCCTCACTAAAAGATGCATTTTAACATTCTGAGTTCAGGCATACCAAACGTTATTTCCCTACCTTGATCCCAGGGGTAGTTATGTTTATAAGATGTTATAAACAAACTCCCCATTCTGCCCTATGGGAACAGATAGCCTTGCGATAGTGAAAAATGAAATTGACAGTAATCCACTATCAGGACATGCCACACACACCAGGGCATGTCCTACCTTCCACATACCCTGCACCTTACCCACAGGGGTACCGTGGGCCAACTTAGGGGTGACTGACATGTAAGAAAAGGGAAGGTTAGGGCCTGGCAAGTGGGTCCACATGCCAAGTCGACATGGCAGTACTAGACTGCACACAGGCTCTGCAATGGCAGCCCAGAGTTACATTTTACAGGCTGCTTCTGTGGGTGGAACAATCAGTGCTGCAGCCCACTAGCAGCATTTGATTTACAGGCCCTAGCCACACACAGTGCACTGTACTAGGGTATGACTGGTAAATCAGATATGCCAACCATGGGATCACTAATCCATAACAACAATTTACTAAGGGAGCACTTGGACTTTGGCACTGAAAGCAGTGGCAAAGTGCCCAATGCATCTAGACCAGCAAAACGGAGTCCAACACACAGCAAAAACACAGGAGTCAAAAGCTAAAAATGCAGGGAAGACCCACGCCAATGGTGCCAGTTCTAACAGTTATTATTTTATTTTTTCCTGCATCAGCAGCTTGGTGGACAGGGCTGCTCTGTTCACAGAGTAGGGGTAGGAGAGGTGGGCACTCTGTAAGTGTGCATGAATGTTGGTCCGGCCAAACAGTCATGCTCACTTTGGATGTTCTTCGCCCAGGCTGCAAGTGGGTCCCATGCTCTCCATGCCTCTGGAGTCAAGCCAGCCTAGCTGAAGCAGGGTGAAACCCCCAAACCAGTCCTAGGATGCTTGTTTCCGGTCCAGGGAGAACCTGGCCTGGCAGTTTGGGCTAAACTGTTCCCATGAAGAGCAGGGTGAGGACAGATTTGCATATGGCTGGGTTTAAGCTGGAATAGCATGGGGAGCAAAACAACAATGGATTTAGGCCCAGATTGGTGTACTGGGGTGAATGTTTGACATTATCTGAAAGAAACTATTAGTCATAGATCCCTTACCTTAGAATTACCCCCAGGCGTCAGACTGGATCCGGAGAATTTTCCTTTCAGCAGTACCCCTGCGCGTCGGTAGTTGGCGTTGGTCAACTCCGCATTTGTCGTTGACGTCGTGATCTCTGGAATGACATCGCAGTATCTACTTAGACGCCGCCCCTGCGCGCTGAAGTCATTTCTTTATTTTTCCGCGCCAGCCAACGCAGATCCGGAGAGAGCGGTACCTGTAGTCACTTTTTTACTTCTTTTTCAAATCGTTCAACTCCTGGTGCACGTAGGGGTGTCCCATCGTCAGATCGGCTTCAAACCCTGTGACTCCTCTCACTAGTTGATGTCAGTCACGGACCTACACTTCGTGTGCCTTTGGTGCCTGGAGCTTGACCACGACCTGAAGTCGTGCTCCGAATGTCGGGCCATGAACCCAAAGTCCTGTCGGGAGCGGTCCCGAAAGCTTCTGGAGGCTCAGCAGTCAACTCCGTGCCATTCGAGGTCCCGGTTGAGAGGCAGGTTGCGAGACCGATTACGGAGTCACCACCATCAGTCCTCATCGAAGTCTTTGGGTAAGTTGAAGCACAAGAAGAAGGCGAAGTAGCACCGCCCCTCTTCGCATTCTCCCTGTCCATCGGCCAACGGGACGTGGAAGGTAGTCGTCCTTCTGCCCTGCCCGCGGACCCTGCTAGGATGGCTCTGAATTTACCTCCCTTCCCGGGAGCCAGAGCATCCCCTGCCCAGCTTCGTGCAATTAACTTCATCTTTGCGCAGTTCGCCTCCTCTGGCGCGCCTTCAGGCCCCGCAGATTCTACTGGGGGCTATAGCTCTTGGATGCCGGTGGCTCCAGCCTCGGTGCGTTAGGGCCCCCAGGGATCCAGGCCTGGATCCGGATCGATGCCTGTTGACCTCACAACGCTTCCTCCGGCACGATACCTCTGATGACGGCTGCGCCACCTCCGATGCCAGTTGTGTCCCCGACCGGCGTCGACAACACCACCACCAGTTGGTACTGCAACAAACAGGCTGGGTGGGTCGTTGACCCTATGTCAGGAGGCTCTGCGCCTCTGGACATGGCTGGAACATTAGGGCATTTCCCTGGTGGTTCAACACCTGGCAGGTTCACTGAATGCCAGGGCAGACGAACTCAGCCGTGGGTGCATGATGGATCACGAATGGTGTCTTCACTCGGACGTGGTGCAAGGTCTCTTTTAACAGTGGGAAGAGCCTTGGTTAGATATATTCGCCACCGAAGAGAATGTGTAATGTCAGCAGTTCTGCGCATTGGAATTTCCAAGGCGGCAATCGCTCGGCGATGCTTTTCGTCGTGAGTGGAGTTGCGGTCTGTTGTATGCCTTTCTGCCTATACCACATCTGCCCAGAGTGCTGAAGATCATCAGGCGTGACTGGGCCCAAGTCATTCTTGTGGCTCCGGACTGGGCACGAAGAGTTTGGATTCCCGAGCTACTCAGTATGACCATTGATCCCCCGATCCGACTATCTCTTTGGGAGCATCTTCTGTCGCAGCAGCAGGGGACTGTCCTCCACCCAAACCTGTCCAGTCTCCACCTCCTTGCGTGGCAATTGAGCGGCGACAGTTGATTCCTTTCGACTTGCCTCCTGAAGTCTGTGATGTCATTCTGGCAGCCAAGCGTCCCTCCACTTAGTTGGTATACGCCTGCAGGTGGAACAAGTTTGTGGCATGGTGCAAAGCAAAGGATGTGGATCCCCTTTCTGCCCCTCTTTCAGAAGTCCTTTTGTTCCTCTTTCTTTGCCCCAGCAGGGCTCTGCTCTGGGCACTATAAAGGGCTAACTTTCTGCTATTTCCGCCTTCCTCAGGCTCCCTGATCAACCCTCTCTTTTCAAGTCCCCTGTTGTAAATAGATTCCTCAAAGGCATTACATTTTCCCTCCTATTCCTTTTGTGATGCCACAGTGGGACTTGAATTTAGTTCTTACATATTTGATGTGCGCTCCCTTTGAGCCTCTTCACAACTGTCCTCTACGTCTATTAACCTTGAAGACTGCTTTCCTGGTTGCCATCACCTCAGCTAGGAGAGTGAGTGAGCGCCAGGCTCTTTCTTGTAAACCTCCTTTTCTATTTGTCCATCCGGACAAGGTTGTGCTCAGAACCCGTCCATCCTTTTTACCAAAAGTTGTCACTGCCTTTCACATTGGGCAAACCATCACTTTGCCCACCTTCTTTCCTCCTCTGCATCCTTCTGGAGGGGAAGAGAGGCTCCACCTTCTGGACCCAAAACGTGCGTTCTCGTTTTACTTGAACAGCACACAACAGTTCCGGGTGGATGACCAGCTCTTTGTTAGCTACGTTGGCGCCAAGAAAGGTCGGGCAGTATTCAAGCAGACTATCTCCCGATGGGTCGTCTTGCGTATTAAAGCCTGTTATTCTCTGGCTAAAAAGGAGCCTCCGTTGCGGCTGCGCGCCCATTCCACCGGGGTGACGGCAGCCACTACGGCATTGGGACGTGGTGTCCCCTTACAAGACATCTGTCAGGCAGCTACGTGGGCCTCGCTGCACACTTTTACTAAGCACTATTGCCTGGACAGCCAAGTCCAGAGAGATGGCTTCTTTGGCCGTTCTGTTCTCCGGGACTTCCTGGTGTGATCTTAGTTCGCAGACCCACCACCGGGGTTGGTATTGCTGGGATATCTATTCTAAGGTAAGGAATCTATCACTACGTCTTTCAGATGAACAAGTTACTTACCTTTGGTAACGATGTATCTGTAAGAAACATTAGTAGTGATAGATTCCTTACTGCCCCACCCATCCTCCTCGTTCTGCGAACTGATTTCTAGGGTTAAGGTCATCCCTTTCAGGGCCCTAGTTTCAAGGCATCAGTGGTCAGTATCTTGCAGGGCTCTGCATTTCTGGGGCGGAAAGCCGTGTACAGAACTGACGTCAGCGCGTGAGAGCAGCGTCTAAGTAGCTGCCGCGACGTCATTTCGACAACCCCAACCCCAACGACGGACGCGGAGCCGCACAACGACGCCTACCAACGCGCAGGGGTACTGCTGACGAAAACTTTCCGGATCCAGTCTGACGCCTTGGGGTAATTCTAAGGTAAGGAATCTATCACTAACTAATGCCTCTTACAGATATATTGTTACCAAAGGTAAGTAACTTGTTCTTTAGGGGCGACAGTTGACAGCTTTCAACATTCCTCCTGAAGTCTGTAATGTCATCTTGGCAGCCAAGCATCCCTCCACTAAAACGGTATATGCCTGTAGATGGAACAAAATTGTGGCATGGTGCGCAGCAAAGGCTGTAGATCCCCTTTCTGCCCCTCTTTCAGAGGTTATGCTCTTCATTCTTTCTTTGGCCCAGCAGGGCTCTGCTCTGGACATCCTTAAAGACTATCTTTCGGCCTTTCTTCGCCTTCCTGATCAGCCTTCTCTTTTCAAGTCCCCTATTGTCAATAGATTTCTTAAGGGCATTACTCACCTCTTTCCTCCTATTCCCTTCCTAATGCCCCAGTGAGACTTGAATCTGTTCTTAACTTATCTTAAGTGTGCTCCTTTTGAACCACTCATAATTGTCCTCTCAGACTCTTGACCTTAAAAACTGCTTTTCTGGTGGCCATCACCTCTGCTCGCAGGGTGAGTGAGCTTCAGACTCTTTCTTCTAAACCTCCTTTCTTTTCTGTTCATCCGGACAAGGTTGTCCTTCGAACTAGACCTTCTTTTCTTTCCAAAGTGGTTACCTCTTTCCACATAGGACAGACCATCACTTTGCCCACCTTCTTCCTGCCCCGCATCCTTCTAAGGAGGAGGAGAGACTCCATAGTCTGGATCCAAAACGTGCACTATCATTTTATCTGGATCGCACAAAATTATTCCGGGTGGATGATCAACTCTTTGGTGGCTATGTGGGCATCAAGAAAGGTCAGGTCGTGCAAAAATGAACCATCTCTCGATGGGTCGTTCCTTGAATTAAAATCTGTTATTCCTTGGCAAAAAAGGAGCCTCCGGTAGGGCTGCGCACCCATTCCACCAGAGCGACGGCAGCCACTACTTCTTTGGGACTTGAAGTCCTCCTCAGCGACATCTGCCAGGCAGCCACATGGGCATCTCTGTACCCATTAACTAAGCATTATTGCCTGGATTGTCAGGTTCGTAGAGACGGCTTCTTTGTTCTCCAGGACTTTCTGGTGTGAACTTGGTTTGCAGACCCACCTCCGGGGTTGGTATTGCTGGGGTATCTATTCTAAGGTAAGGAATCTATAACTAAAAGTCTCTTTCAGATGAACAAGTTACTTACCTTCGGTAACAATAGATCTGTAAGAGACATGTATTAGTTATTGATTCCTTACCGCCCCACCCATCCTCCCCGTTCTGCGAACTGACTTCTAGAGTAAGGGACTTCCTTCCAGGGCCCTAGTTTTGTGCACCAGTGGTCAGTGTCTTGCATGGCTCAGTCCTTCTGGTGTGGAATGTTGTTTAAAGAACTGACGTCCGCGCGCAGGGGCAGCGTCTAAGTAGATACAGCGACATCGTTCTGGCGATCACAACGCCAATGACGAACGCTGAGTCGACTGACGCCACCTACCGAGGCACAGGCGTACTGCTGAAGAAAAATTCTCCGGATCCAGTCTGATGCCTGGGGGTAATTCTAAGGTAAGGAATCTATAACTAATATATGTCTCTTACAGATATATCATTACCGAAATTAAGTAACTTGGTCGATCAGCATTCTGTTCATCAATTGTTCTTTTTGCATTGGGTATACAGGTTGGCATCAAAGACAGAGTATTGTAAACACTGGCCAAACTTTTTTTTCCATGGGCGTGTAGCCCCTAGGTAGCCACACCTCTAGGCGGGCTACCGAGCTCCATGCAACAAGAGAGAGATTCAGCAATCTTGGGAGTGGGCAGAATGGTAAACTCTGGGATAGCTAGATGCCACACAATGCAGGTAGTTATGATTAGACAGGAGAGAACCAAGTAGCCCACTGGCCTATGAGTGTGTGATTCCCCCCCTACGGGCACTTCCTGGCAATAAAAGAGGCACCCCTGGCTCTCAGAACTCGAATCTCACTCAGACTGGAGAATAGGACCTAAGAAGGACTGACATGCTTACCTTTGACCTGGCAAAGAGAGGCTGCACCAAAGTTTGACTGCACCTACTGTTCCTTCGGATAGCAATGGAAAGGACTGCGCCTACTGTTCCTGTGTCTTCCCCTACCTCAGTGACTGGCTATTGAAAGCATGCCCGCTGTAGGAATGGGTGAACCTCCGGTAATCTTTGGGGTTCATTATAAGTCACACCTACCTCCTCCTCAGACTGCCCCCCCCCCTCATCGAAGCCATTCTGGACATGGTTCGATTTCATGTCTTTGCCCTGGAAAGAAGAGTTCAAGATGTTCAGGCTATGATACCGATCTTTCAGCCTCTGTCCTGGATTTCAGTGAGGTCACTCAGAGGCTACTGGGACTGATGGCCTTCTGCATCCTGCTGGTCAAGCACGCCAGGAGGCAGAGATGGAGATCAAATTCCTCTGGTATGCAGTGGAGGCCCCACTCCATATCAACCTCCTGGAGCTCTTGGACATCTACTTGGTGTAGAAGGCCTTCCTTCCACTCATCAGAGGAAGGCTGATAAAGGTGCTTATCTACAACACCGCCGCCTTCCGGTATTGCAACAATCAGGGCTGCATGTGGTCCTGGACCCTGTGCCAGGTGGCGCTACACCTCTGTAAATGGCTGGACCGTCCAGGGATCTTCTTTGTTGTGAACCACCTGGCAAGATCTTTGAATACCAGGGCAGAGGAGCTCAGCCATCAATGGCTAGAGGATCACGAGTAGCAGTCACACCCAGAGATAGTGCAAGGTCTCTATCGTGGAAGGGGAGAACCTTAGCTCAATCTATTTGCCACCACTGAGAACGTGCAATGCCAGCAGTTCAGCATGTTAAAGTTTCCAAGGTGCCTCTCACTAGGGACTGAATTCTACCTACTGTGGAATTCGGGACTTCTTTATGCCTTTTTTCCGACACCACTCCTGCTCTGAGTTCTGAAGAAGATCAGGAATGACCAGCCCTACTTCATCCTAGTGGCCCTGGATTGGGCATGGAAAGTGTGACATCCAAACCTCCTGGGCTTGAGCATTTGTCCTCTGATCAGGCTGTCCCTCCAGGAGGACATGATGTTGCAACAACAGATCCGGGTTCTACACCCAGGACTTCACAATCTCCACATTCATGGATGGAGATTCAGCATCGACATTGATGTGATGTTGGCAGCCAGGCGTCCCTCAACAAAAACTGTATGCATTTGTCGTTGGAACAAATTTGTGGTTTGAAGCTGCACATGCTAGACTGACCACCTCGAGGCCAAGTTATCTGATGTTCTGTTGTTTGTTTTGTCTCTTGCCTGGTAGGCTTTTCCCTGGGCATAGTTAAGGGGTACCTTTCAGCTCTTTAGCTATTTTTACAGTTGGCGGACCAGCTCTCCTTTTTTTCCTCCCTCTTCCTTTGTTATGCCTTAATGAGACCTTAACTTGTCTGTCATATATTCGTTCTGTGCTCCCTTTGAGCCTCTTCACACCTACCCCTTGCAGCTCCTCACTCTCAAGATGGTGTTCCTCATCACCATCACCTTGGCTCAGCGAGTAAGTGAACTTCAGGCTCTCTGTATTAACCCGCGGTACACCATCTTTTTCCCAAACAACCTGGTTCTGTGTTCACGGGCATCCATCTTGTCAAAAGCTGAGATGACGTTCCATGTCAGTCAACCCCACCTCTAAGGAGGAGGAGAGACTTCACAATTTTCACTCAAAAAGCGTTTACATAGATCGTGCCAAAAAACACTGGGTTGAGAATCAACTCTTTGTAGGGATCACTGAGGCAAACAAATGCAGAGTTTCTGTCCTGGACATCTGCCAGGCGGCTACGTAGGCATTGCTCTATACGTTCACGAGTCACTACTGTCTGGACAGCCTACTTTGCAGAGATGGGCCGTTCGCCCGCTCGGTTCTACAGGACTTGCAGATTTGAGTAAATTCACAGACCCACCTTCTAATAGGTACTGCTCTGGTATCTATACAGAAGGTGAGAAATCTGATGTTAGAAGTCTCTATCAGAAAAACAAGTTCTGCTTAATCTAACCACCAACCACCCCCGCACCCACCAACCTCCCCGTTCTTTAAAATGAGCTCTAAAATCACAAGTCTAGGAATCTGCACACTGGTCCGTCAACTTGCTGTTGGGGCTCTGTGCACGGGGGCATGAAAAGCCTAGAAAGCAACTGACGTCAGCATATAGAAACGGCGCCTTTATAGGCCCCGCATGTCATTTTCAGAGAGGAATGGCATCCGTATGGAGCTGTACAGTGCCAACTACTGGCACAGAGAGGTACTGCTCAAAACGTTTTGGATCCAGTCTGACACCTGAGGAGTTTTAAGGAATCTGCTGTTAGATACGCTGTCTGCTGGAAACAGATTTTCAAAAGATAAGTAACTTGTTCTTCATAGCATGCAAATCTTGACATGCTTTGTGAGAAGAAGAATGCAGCTGTAGTAACTGAACTCCAGGAAACAACACTCTCTTTTCTGGAATATAGTTCCCATTTACCAGGAGCAAAATTATAATCAGCATTATAATCCACATTCAAAGGAAAAAGACTGTGTTAATTCAGATGTATGACTACAGTAGAAGAATGCATTTGTCTTTTCTGGTCAGGGCTTTTATCTGTCACCCAGATCCAGGCCTTCCGCTTCCCAAGGTAAGGGTGATCATTTTCTGAAGGCATGATATCACCACACACTAGTATGTGGTAGGCAAGGGTCTTCGAGAAGCTGCCACTTTCTCAGGAGGAAAACAAAAAGGTGTGAAAAAAAACTTCATGCCTGATGAAGACTTCGAAGTACTGAAGAAAACCAGAAATCAGGAGCCCAACAGTGGAATTCTTCTGGTGCAAACTGTCAAGATCAGCAAGGAAACAATAGAAGGAAAATAGCTTTGTTGAGATGCACCCTCCAACCACACTGGAGCCCTTATAGAGCGAACAAGTAGGAAAAGGAAAGGACATCAAACATCACATGAGAGGAATCATAACGAATTGGCAAAATCAGGAAGAATCAAAGGAAGAGACAGCCATAATGGATAAGAAAAGAGAACGAAAAACTAAACTGGATAAGCTGCAGAGTAGCTTTCTAAGGCAACTGAAAACTCCCAGATAGTTGATTGCCATTTTTAAGCTGTAGGGCCAAGGAGAAGCAACCAGGTATTCAGAGAATGCGAGAAGATAGCCCTAAGTGAATGATACTCACAGTCCGCTGCTGCATGCTTCTTGCTGCTTTTTATAATGTCTGGGAACTATGGAACAACAAAAGGTATGTTGCGAAGCCAACAGCAAGGAAGAAGTTATCCGTAACGTGATTAACTGAAGGGGGATTTATTATTTATTCTCTTTCAAAATCTGCATCAAAATCATTCTCGTGCAGTACACCCTCCTCTCCCACCCTAAGGTCCCAGGCTTTTCAGGAAAGGTCAGATAAAATTGGTGAGTTTTAGACCTGTCAGTCTTAGGGTGATCTTCCCCCAAACCTTTTGCCTTCCTCCTTGTTGATCTACTTTTTGCTGGCCTTAGGACACTGTACAATTTACCACTGCTAACCAGTGCTAAAGTGCATGCCCTCACTCCTTTAAGACATGGTAAACTTGGCTTATTCGCAATTTGCATATTTAATTTACTTATAAATCTCCAGTAGAGTGGTAGCACATGTACCTATGGCCTGTATAGTAAATCGAACAAGAGGGCCTGCAGCACGTATTGTGCCACCCACTTAAGTAGCCCTTTAAACCTGTCTCAGGCCTGCCATTGCTGCCTGTCTATGGTTTTTAAACTGCCAGTCCCACCTGGCAAAATAAACCTTTCACCAGGGCCAAACCTTCCTTCCTCTCTCCCGTCCAGTGCCTACCCTGAGTAGGCCTTCAAGAGCCCAGAAGACAGGGTGCAGTGTATTTTAAAAGTAGGACATATCATTTTAAGTTGTGGATGTCCTTTTAGTGAAAAACCCTTACATTTGTTTTTTACTCCTGTAGGCCTATCTCTCCCATAGGATAACATTAGAGTTGCCTTATTTCTTCTAATTAAACAGTAATTCCCAAATGGGAACAGGTAACTGTTAATGTTCGGTGTCTTTGGAATTGTAACGGAATATCCTAAATTATAGTGCAGTCAGACTTTAAATAAAAAATTTGAAAGTGTCACTTTCAGAAATTTGGCATTTTCTTGTCGTAGCCATTTAGTGCCTGTAGGAGACTGTCTTAGTATATTGTGCACACTTTTTTAAGTGAAGCACTCTGCACTAATCCAGACAACCCTTATAGTGATTTTAGTGGTCTTAGCCAACCATAGAAAGCTCTCTAAGTGGTACCTGTGGGGAGCAGCCTTCAGGCTTAGTCAAGAAGTTAAGCAGTTTGTTTTACCAGAACTACTCATGTAGTGTCAGTTAAACGAAAAAGAACCACACAGTGTAGTTATAAATATAGTTATATTTATTATACACACTCACTAACACATTGGTATATCTCCTACCCGGAGATATCAACACAATACACACAATATTTCAAAAGGACACAGGTAAGTAAGCACAAATACACAGTGATCTTAAGAGGGAGACCAAACCATATACAAAAGAAGTGGAATGCGAACTGCGACCAAAGTCGAGACTTGACCCAGAAGACTGAGAAATGCTGGGGACCCAAGGAACCATCCAAGGTAAGTACCCAGGACCCCCACGGAGACCGTGTGTAGAGTGGAAACACAGCTGCGTACTCAATACAAGTCAATAGGGAAGTCGCGGTGGCAGTTTTGAAGATGGACCCTTCCCATTGGACCCTGAAGAAACCCCCATGGAAGATTGAAGGTTGGGGAGTCAACCCACCCATGGATCCCCAGGAACCAGGAAACCTTCACCAGGGAAGCCGGGTGCGAAGTGATGTTGGAAACCGCCATAGGCCACAATGGACGAATTCAGTGAAGATGCTGCTGGTGAAGAAGGTGAAAGAGTCTGGTGGATTCCAAGGATGGATTCTTGAAGAGGAGCACCTGCAAGCAGTGAGGGCAGAGTCTATGCCACTCTGGAGTGACTAGGAAGTACTGAAGACCAATGACCACCGATGATGGAAGATGCAGGAGAGTTGACGATGACCTTGTCGGTGCAGTTGTGAGGACCAGGGGATGCTGTGGAAGACCCGGAGCCATTCACGAGCTGTCCTACATCTGAAGTTTAGAACCAGGGGGTCAGTGTCTGGCGGGAGCACCCACAAGCCTTGGCAGCAGCAACGGACGTGGAAAACATAGAAAGTGCAGTGTCGGGACTAGCAAGGTCCAAGGAACTCACCAAATGAAGGAGAGTCAGAGAAGTCCCCAAGCAAGCAGGGGAGCCCATTGAAGCCAAAGAAGAACCTCAAGAGAACCCACAGGCCGAAGGCACAGAAGTCGCAAGAGGACCTCGAGCAGCTCACCAAGGATGCAGGCCCATAGTGCAGAGGATGCGGTGAGGACGAAGATCTTGGTAGCAAAAAATGCTGGAGGCTGGAGCTTCTTGTAACCCAAAGAGCTCTAGAGGACAGAGTCAACAAGCCTTGGCAACGGCAAGTTGACACAGTGCACAGGGGTTCTGTTCCAGCGGTTCTGACGAGGGATACTGGCCTCAAACTTGCTGAGAAGACAGTGCGGGCCTCCAGGGAGTTGTAGAACTACCATCTGTGTTGCTGAGCCTTTAGAAGTCTGTGGGACCTCAGGAGAAGCAGACTGATCAGCTTTGTTGCGGTGCCTACCGATCCAGGGGAGTGACGCCTTCATCCAAGGGAGATTACTTTGGGTGTCTTTAATGCCCACAGGCTTGGAAAAGAACCTGGATGAAGCACACACACAGACGATGCAAAAGACTGGCAGGATGACGAGGCCAGGAGCAGCAGACGTCTTCCTTGTTGTAGTCTCAGTTCCAGAAGAAGTCCAACAAAGTCCAAGGTGCCAAGACGGTTGAAATGGAAGTGGTTGTGGATCTAAATCTTGTCCCTCACCGATTTTGAAGACGGGCTCCAAGGAAAGGGTCAGGAAAGGGTCAGGACGGTCCAGGGGTCCCTCCCAGATGAGGGGCTGGACAAAGGGGAGGATAATACCATGTCCTTTGTTCAGTTTCATGCCAGAGCTGGAGCCAATGGCCCCCTGAAATGTTTTGAACTGGAGTATGCAAGGAGGGCACAGAATGTGCCCCCTCAAAGCAGTCTGGTGGCGCTGACATGCGCCCGACCCCAGCCCAATACACTAAATCCTATCTGTTCGGTGGTCACAGCAGCAGGAGGGCAGAATTGTGTCTGTGGTCGACAGCCGCCATAGCTTGTTGTTAGACCCTGAAAGGCTGGTACCGGGAATACAAGGGGGTTCCCTAGGGGAGCCCCCCAGTACATAGGTTCCTACATCCAACACTGAAATTCTTGTTGGGGTAGGATTCCAAAATCTTTGATACCAAACATGACCGGTTTCGGTGCAGCCAGTATATAGTAAGACATCTCGTAATTGGCCTGGTGTCCACTATATGTATAAAATGATTGAACGCACTTCCAAAGCCTGTCGAAACAACTCCTGGGTTTGTAGGTGGGTGTCCTGCTCATGCAGTGCGCTCTCATACTTATAACCTAGAACCCTGCCTTCAGGAATGAAAGGACTACCTTATAGGTTTTAAGTGCAGTGACCTCAGATATAAGGAAACGTATATCAATTATGAGTGGTGCTAGCACCAGCTCACACAGGCTGCAATGGCAGGCCTGTAGTCACAGTTTGTGTGGTCTCCCATGGGTAGCATAATACATGCTAGAGCCCATGGGAGACCCCCGGTGTACCTAGGCCCTGGGTACCTTAGTTCCATGTACCAGGGACTTAGAAGGGTACACTAGTAGCCAATTGGGAAGGTACCAAAGTACTTAACACTGTTAAATTTAGGGAGAAAGCACAGTGACTGAGTTCATGATTCGCAGGATCCCAGTCAGACTAGTCCGAAACACTCTGACACCAGGCAAAAAGTGGGGGTAACAATGCTAGAAGGATCCTACCTTCCTACAGTGCCTATAGCCTGTCTCCTGGTCACATGACAGGGTGTAGCTGACAGCAGGGCTTTGTGTATTCCTCCTAGACTGTCGCACACAATATAGAGCTTAGGTGTGCCTGGATGGGCCATCAATGGCAGGATGGGAGGGCGCAGCTGGTCCCAGGTCTACTTACACTTTAATATAGGCTACGTCCTGCTTCCACACAAAGGGCTGCCTACCCCCTGTAGTTAGTCTGGAGCCGGGACAGGGAAGGCAGGATGCCTGGGGACTTAGAAGGGAATTTCTAAAAGCTTCACCTAGCTTCCAGAGGAAGGGCACCAGGTATATTTACTTGACCTCAGACACCACCTCTTCAGTACACTTATGGACCTGTGGATACTCTGCCAGGAAGAAAGACTGTTGTGCTGAGGGACTACCACTCTGCTGGACTGTTGCCTGCCTCTCTAGACTGCTGTCTTGCTGCGCTCTTACCTGGGTGAGAAGGACTGGACCTGCATCTGTTGAACCCAGAACCACCAGAGTAATTCCAAGTCCTATTTACCTGGCCTCCTCAGCGACAGAAAGCTCAAACAACCTTAAACCCAGCACCTGAACTCTGCCATTTGTGAGTCTACCCTGTCAAGTGATGCCACCCCAGTCCTGGACCCTTGGAAATGGACCTAAGTGCTCTGCCAGCCATCCAGCAGAACCAACGCATCTCATATGCTGCACGGCGCAACCCTGAGCAGAACTGGCTCATTGCCCCTGCTGTGTGGATTGGACCCGTCGTAAATACTTGCATCGCCTTCGCCGCTTCTTTGGAACTGCCGGTGTGTGACGCATCCTCAGCACAGGCCCTCGCATTCCTTGTCGACAGCAGCCTTGACGACGATGGCCTCCGCATCACAGTCTCATATCCCCTCTGAACCAACGCATCGCCACAACTGCATAACTGATTCTCAATGCCGGGCTTCTGATCACAAGTCTTCGTCGATGGGATCCTCAATGACGACGCAGGACCTTGCATCGTTGCCTTGCTGCACCTCGGAATCGACACTATGCTTTGGCTGCATGACACATCTACGACGAAGATCCTTGCAAGGCTCTGCAAACCAGGATTGAAGATACTAAAACCTAACTGAGTCCCTCTAGCTGGCCTGCGTTCCATCACGCCTGGCCTGAACCAGTGTGGTGCGACCAGATAGCCACAGTTTTGTGCTTTTTTGTGCTGGTTTTACAAAAATCTTTAAAAATTACATATATCCGGTTCTACTGATTGGATGTTTTGCATTTTGGTCTTGTTTTATTTATTAAAAATTACTCTATTTTTCCAAAACTTTTGTGGGATCCTTTAGATATGTATTTTCACAAATTCTTTACACATTGCCTCTCAGTTAAGCCTGACTGCTCTGTGCCAAGCTACCAAAGGATTGAACACATGTTGATTTAGGGTTTGCTTTTGACTTCACATTCAGAAGAATTGTGGTTGCTGCTTGAGTAGGGTGTCACCCCCCCACCCCCTCAATCAGTTTCCCAATTTCGTACAGCAAACCATTCTAGGGGCATTCTCTGAAGAGGCCGAAACCCAAGGATGTTCACTAGAATTATAGCCTTTCCAGTGAAGGAAGAGCTGTAATTGACAAGAAAATCCAGGAATCATAGATTTCACTAATATTGTATTTTGGTTCCTCGGCTATCATAACAGGAGGAAGAGCAAAAATCTGATGGAAAGGATCAAGCATATAAGGCGTCAGCTAGGAAATATGAAAAGTGGGGTGAATCTTCCAGGAGTTAGGAAGAGGGAGCCTAATGGTAACAGCTGCTTGGTTATCACAAAGGGACCGAAATATTGAGGGCAAAATAGGACTGGTAAATTTCAAGTAGGCAAGAAACTGCAAGACTACAAAATCTTACCTTTCACGTTAATGTTTGGGGTCGGTCTTCTCACTTTATCAGTTCTAACCTCATAGCTTCTCTAGACAGTAAGCAGCAAGCACATGAGTAGTTAATAAAGAAGCTGGAAAGAAATAAGGATGGAAACCTTGGATACAGTAAAAAGGAGAAACCACTATTTTTTAGTGCATTACAAAAACACTTCAGCTACTGTTCTAGACTCTGGTTGAATCTGTCTGTCCATTGCATTGATGATGATAAATTGTGAACAGACCTTGATGGATGGTAACCCTAGAACAGAGCTTAATGGATTTCCAGGGGTGAACAAATTGAGTGCCAAAATGTTTTCATATTTTGAGAGCCACTGTCTGAAATTAGGGTGTCAGGGACCCCATGAAGGTGGATTGTCATCCAGAAATCCCCTTGTCATTATGCTGGCAGATGATACGTTTTTGAAACAAGGAAAAAGGAACCACCTTGGAAGAGAGAGCTACAGTACCCATGATCATTCTATTTCCTTCAGAAGATAGTAAGTACACAATAAAGTCAGGGGAAATAGTGTGTCATGGATGAAGAGGAACATGCAGAGGCTGGAGAAACCCAAAAGGCTTATTGTAGACTGCCATGGATTGTGTATAGACAGGATAGAATTTTACCTATAATTCTACATCCTGGCAAACTGTAGCCACCAAAAGGAACAGAAGACTAACTCTAAAGTTGATTTAACTCTGAAATGACCTACCACTGCAGTGTAATTACACAGTCCCAGAACCTCAGTCTGAAGATCCTTAGTGGGGATAAACAGGGCCTGTGGAAAAAATGTAGGTTCTGGCGGTAAGCCATTGGTACCGGACTCTGCAGGGCATCAAGATCTTCTGGAGAGATCTCAGTGGGAGTGACTCTCACATGCTGCAAAAAAGATCTTGCTAGACAGATAATTTAGTCAGGTAGCAAAAGAACCGGCGTCTTTGCATTCTCCACCACAATGTCTCATCTAGTTAAGGCTTCGGCAAACGTTCTGTGAGCCTTTATTGTGAGTAATATAATCATCATACTGTGAAAGGCATTAAGCCTTGCAAGTTTGTCTGCTATGTCTACATTGCATGTTCTGCAGAATTTGGAGATTTCAATGGTCTCCGAGAACCTTAAAAGGTTCAACTCCTCCATTAAAAGTCCATTCATACATGCTTGAAGGGTAACAGCTCGTGTTCCAAGAACTTGATACTTTTGCTTGCACAGGTTCAGGACATGGAAGATATAGAAAATGGTGTGCTCCAAGTTGTTTTCCTTCTAGATCTGAAGCAGAACGTCTCCTACAGCAAAATCTGAAGCTTCAGTAACAATGTATTTACTGGATCTGTCTGGGTACCTGAGAATAAGAGCTTTAGTGAAACCCTTTTTAAGATTGACAATGCCGTGCTGGACTTTATATGTCCCCCCCAATTTTTTTAAATTATATTCTTCTTTTTCAAGTTGGTAGCTGTAGGAAAGTAGGATCTGCTTTCACGGTTACCTCCAATTTTTGCCTAGTTATGTGCTGTTCCTGACTAGTTTGACTGAGATCCTGCTAACCAGGAGCCCAGTCTCTGTGCTTTCTCCCCTAAATTGTCTATGGTAAGAACTTAGGTCCACCCCAGATTGGCCGCAGGTGTGGCCTATATGTCCCTAGTATATCCTACCAAGGTACCAGGGCATAGGTACACCAGGGGTCAGCCCATGGGCTGAAGCATGTATTATGCCACCCAAGAGAGACCACGCAAACTGTGACTACAGACCTGCCATTGCAGCCTGTGTAAGATGGTGCTAGCACCTCTTATGACAGATATACGTTTCTTATATCTGAGGTCACTGTACTTAAAACCTATAAGTCACCCCTAAGGCAGGCATTTCAGACCTGAAGGCAGGGTGCGAGGTTCTAAGTGTCCGGTTATCCCTGCATGAGCGGGACACCCCAACAACCTTCGGAGTCCATTCTCCCGGGTTGTAAATTGAGTGGCCATGCATCACGCGACGACCATCTCTAAACTGGCTGTAACGAACCCTGTCATGTTTGGTATCAAACATGTTGGAATCCTACCTCCACACTATAAACAGTGTGGGAGGTATGATTCCACGTACTGTAAATCTCCTTCGGGAGGCCCTCAGTGCTCCCGGTACGGGTCTTCCAGAACTGGACAGCAAGCTAGGGCTGCTACCGACCTGAGACCTGATTCTGCCCTCCCGCTGCCGAGCCAAGCTCGAGCAAGGGAAGGCAGAACAATAGGTATTCTGTCACAGGGAAGTGTGACCACCTCCTCCCAGACAGGGTTTATTGTATTGGGCCAGGCTGGGGGCGCTTGCCAGTGCCATTCAGTCTGCTTGAAGGGCATATTTGGTGCCCTCCTTGCATACTCCAGTACAAATCAGCACAGGGAGCCGTTTGCTCCCACTCTGGAGCGAAACTGGAAAAAGGACACTGTCAAGACCCCACTCCCCTCCTCCTCTTGGGAGGGACCCCTGAATCATCCCAACCCTATCCTTAGGGTACTTGGGGGCTTACCTGTGGGTGGGTCCCTAGATTCCTCGTGGGATTCGATTCAGATCAAACTCTTTGTCCCCTTCAGCCATCTGGACATTCTGACCGAGTCATGCAGACTGCATCGGACTGACCGTATCGGACTTCGCCTTTGGAACCGAGACTGTAACCGGGAAGACTCAGTCTGCTCCTGATCTCTACGTTTTGCAAGCCCGCTGCACTGTCAGTGTCCGTGCTCCATACAGGTCCCTTCCAGGTCCTGTAGACCTCCAAAGACACCCGAAGGATTCTCCCTTGGAGTGAAGGAGTCAACCCCCTGCATCGGCAGGCACTGCAACACAAGCTGACCGATTGCTGATCCTGGTCTCCAACCAGGTCAGTAACACAGGTGACAGTTCTACAGTTTCTTCGAGGCCTGCACTGTCTTCAGACTGAGTCTGTGGCCAGGATCCCTCGTCGACACTGCCGGAACCGAGTCCCTGTGCACCGCGTGAGCTGGCCGTTGCTAAGGCTGTGCGACTCTGGTCTCCAGAGATCTTCGGACCCTGTCGAGGGTCTTCTTTGATTCCAGCGGGCTCCCCTGATTGCGCGGGGCCTACTCTGACTCACTTGAATATGGTGAGTCCCTTGGACCTTGCTGGTCCAGACACTGCACTTTTTTCGCTTGCCATGTTGTTTGCAGTTGCCAAGGCTGGTTGGTGCTCCTGACGGACACTGACCCCTCAACTCTCGACATCCGACGTGGGACAGCTCGTGAAAGGCTCCTGGTCTTCCACAGCGTCGCCTGGACCACATAGCTACAGCTCCAAGGTCACCGTTAACTCTCCTGCAACATGCAACATTGGTGGGCATTCGTCTTCCGTGCTTCTTGGTCACTCCTGAGTGGCATAGACTCTGTCCCCTCTGCTTGCAGATACTTCTCAACTTGAATTCACCTTTGGGTTCCACCGTACACCTCACCGTCTTCAACAGATGCATATTCCTGAAGTTCTCCATTGGGTTTGACAGTGGTTTTCGATGCCACTTCACGCCTATACATCCGGCTTCACTGATGTAGGTATCCCGGTTCCTACGGTATCCACGGGTGGGGTGGCTCTCCAACCTTCTGTCTTCCAAAAAGTTTCTTCAGGGTCCACTGTGAAGGGTCCTTCTTTAAAATTGCACTCATGACTTGCCTATTGACTTAAATTGAACACCTGGTCGTGTTCCCACTCTGCATATGACCTCTGTGGGGTTCCTGGTAACTTACCTTGGGTGGTTCCTTGGGTTCCCTGCACTTCTACGTCCTCTGGGTATAGTCTAGACTAGAGTTGTGGTGCACATACCTCTATTTTAGTATATGGTTCGGTCTCTCCCTAGCGACCACTGTGTATTTGTGCTACTTACCTGTTTTTTATTGCAAAGTATTGTGTGCATTGTGTATATCTCTGGGTAGGAGATATTTGTATGCGTTAGTGAGTGTCTTATAATAAATACATATTTCTATAAAAACACTGTGGTGTTCTTTTTCACAATCTTGACCAATAAGATTACGTTCTGGTAAAAACAAGCTGCTTTACTCTCCTTCTGAACTAAGCCTGAAATCTACTCTCCACAGCTACAACTTAGAGAGCTTTCTAAGGTTGTCTAAGACCACTAAAACTACCATAAGGGTTGTCTGGATTAGAGCAAGGTGCACACTTACATAAGTGGGCACCATATACTAAGCCAGCCTCCTACAGTAGCTATATGAGTACTCATATCGGCAAAGTTCTCACAGAAGTCTATAAAAATTAGCCAGTCCCAAGTAACTCTGGGTCTCCTTGTTGGAATTATGAGCCGGCTAGTCCAAGATGACAGAGATCTTAAGAGTTCCCATTGATAACTCACTCTCACAGAGATGATACCGCAGATATTCCACTTATGTTCTCTCAAACTCACACTTCTCTACCTTACAGGGCAGGTGGTTATCCCTGAGATGTTGAATAACAGAACAAACATTGATTCAATTCTCAGGAAGGCAAGTAGGGAATCAGATGAGAATGTCATCAGGATATACCACAAGAAACTGTTTCAGGACGTCAGAGAAAATACTGTTGATAAATCTCTGAAAGATCAATCAAACATTGGTAAGGCCATTGGGTATGAGCCAGTACTCATAATGTCCAACGGGTGTCTGAAAGGTCGCCTCCCACATTCACCTTTATTTTTTAAAGGAGCAGATAGTGTAAGCGACATGAAGTTATAACTTAGTGGTTTAGCACCCTGAATGACCTTAAGAATGCCTTTGATGAGTGGAAGCAAGTAACAGTCCTTTGTGGTGACCTTATTCAATCTATGATAGTATATACATAGTCTTAGCTCCTTGCTAAGAAGAAGAGAGGAGCTCAAGTGAGGAAAGACTGGAAGATAAGGGAATTTTGAAGATTTTCATCTGAATATTCCTTCAGAATCTGATTCTCATGCTTATGTCGGTGCAAATGGGCGGGGTCTATGTAGGTCCCGCAACGTCATCCCGGCGGCCACATGGCCGACGACGGACATGGAGCCGACCTGCGCCACCTAACAACGCGCAGAGGTACTGCTGAAGAAAATATCTGAGGATCCAGACTGACGCCTGGGGAAAATTCTAAGGCAAGGAATCTACAACTAACATATGTCTCTACCAGATACATCTTTACCGAAGGTAAGTAGCATGTTCTTCAATAGGCAATTATGGCTCCAGGTATGATCGGGATGCCACAGTCCAAATCTCTGAAAGGAGGGAGTGACCATAGACAGACCTTTGAAAAATGTCCAGGATTTCTTGATAAGCTACATGTTGGTGTCAATGGATGTCTGCTGAACATAATCAGCCGCATAATGCTTTTTAATGTAATCCTTTGACACCTTCCTGTTTTCTTTCAGCCAAGCCAAGCAATGGCAACAAGATTACTGAGTGCCTTCTACCCCAAGAACTGAACAGTGTGTCTGTAAAATGGTCCAAAAACTTTTGTCAAGTATCTTTTCTTGTACTAGCTCTCCCATTTTGTGAAGCCGTGCGTCAGCAGCTTTGAGAATCTTATCTTCACCAATGACAAAGCCAGATTTCTTCACGTTAGATAATAATTTTATTCTAGTTTCTCGAACATTCAGTAATAGAATCAATCGTAGCAATGGGTCAGATAATTCTGAGTCTGTCGCAGATAATTCTGAGTCTGTCGCTCTTCCAGGGACATCAGGATCACACACACATGCATTAATGCCCGGAAGAGCATTTCATATGTGGTGTGACTACCTAATACTCCACTATTTAATGCTCTCTGAACCACATACATAGTCATCTTAAACAGTATCCAGTACTGTAGTAGACAAGTTTTGTTTAAGTGTACCGTTGGCGCATTCTATAACCCTGTTCCTTTATAGGTGGAAAGGATGAGTCTATAGCAGTTAAATTTCCAGAGCAGACTCAGCATCCTCAATGCCTTAGTGGCAAACAAAGGACCATTGTTTGAATTAAAGCTCCCGTTGCTACCAGGCACTGCAAGTCTTCTATGATAGTTCATGCAGTGACAGTCTTTTGTGGCCAAACCTAAGAGAATCTACAACATGAATCAACAGCAACCAACATATTTTTATACCAGTGTGCACTCAAGGTTGGCCTGATTTTTTTTTTTTTTTTACAGTTTTATGTAGCACGAACTCGACCTGAAGGAATTGAAGCCCTTTACATGAGCACCAGCTACATTACACAAGAACACCATTATTTATTTTATTTCTGTAGACACGAGGAGATTACACTACTTACCCAGAATCACAGGATGTTAAGCTGATGTCGAGACTCAAACTTGTAGCCCCAGGTCCAAAGTCGACAGCTCTGGTTGTTATGCAACATCCTCTCCCATCCTCTGGTTGAAGAAGATTAACCTGAAGTGTTTTAAAAAAATTTAAAGATAGCATGGTCTCGTCTGGTCTTGTGATTAGGGGGGCATATGTATCAAGCCCTTTTCCCGTTTACAAACGGGCCGATTCTCAGAATCAGTCTGTTTGCGAACGGGAAAAGGCCTTTTGGGATGAATCATCCCAAAAGGGAATCGCGAATTAGAGAATCACAAAATTTGCGAATCTCTAATTTGTGATTGCATTTAAGGAATCGCAAATTGTGATTCCTTAAATACGATGTAAAAAGCACCCAAGTTGTGCAATTTCTCCTTAAGAAATCGCAAATTACTTCAAGTTGGTGGTAATTTGCGATTTCTTTGAAAAATGCACTTTTTTGCATTTTTCAAAGTGCCATGTGGCGCACATACATGCCCTTGGGGCATGTATGTTTACCAAATGTGCACACATGCACATTTCAGGGGTGAAACAGGGTGTCCTTTTGACACCCTGGCACCCTTGAAATTGCATTCTCAATTTGCGATTCTCTAATTGAGAATCGCAAATTGTGAATGTCTTCCCATTCAGAGGCCCATAGGAATGAATGGGGAGGTATTCCTTAATTGTGAATCGCAATTTGCGATTCGCAATTAAGGAATATGTAGGATTCGCAAAATTATTTGCAAATCCTACATACATAGCGTTTTGCGATTCTCAAATAGCGATTCTCTAAAAATCGCTATTTGAGAATCGCAAATGTATCCTTTGATACATATGCCCCACAGTGTTTTATCTGTTGGCAAATTGTGCATTGCTGCACATTTTTGTAAGTTTTGCTAAATATGGGCACCAATATCGTTGCTGTATCAGTGATACAGTAGCACTTGTACCAGCACGTACAGAGGCTATCCCATTGTGAGCTTCCCTCACTAATCCTAACCTAGTTTGCCCATGAGGAAAATGTTTATCGTTGACTTCAGCATTCAGCCATAACAATTACTACAGGTCAAAATTTTAAAACCCATAAATATATAACATGGGCCAGAGTTCTTATATACCAAAGTAGCTCACAATACGGAGTTGCAAACGTTTTTTGTTAACATCATATTACAGATCATCTGTCCTTTAGATCTCAACAGCATAGACATAGGGATACTTATCTACACTCAGGATTCCTACTCTCTAAAACATGATCAAATTACAGTGTATTAAGCGAGATCTACAGTGTGCAAAACAGCAGGATAACAATGCATGTACTGTTTCACATCATTAAGCATTGACAAGAAAATCAATTTGTTGATAATCCGAGACAACCATTTCTCATCTGCCTATTTCAGCATAGTAGTGTTGTACTTCCAATGATTAAAAGAACAAAGTAGTAAGCTACAATTATTTATTTGAAAATTTTATATACCCCGAACATGACCCTCGCGGGTATCAAAGCTCTTTACAAATGATAGAGAGCAGAGACTTATAAAACCCATAGTGTCATAAGCTCGAACAGTACTGGATAATGCAACACCCCACAGAGGGTGTTGACCCCTTAGTGTTACGACAGATATAGCCAAAAAGACAGTAGCATGAAAATTGAGTAATAATAGTAATTACATAATCTAGAGCAGTACAGGCTAGGCAGCACCCCAGATGTGGGTGGAGACACCTTAATGATAATACAGATAGATCAGAAAAGGCAATACCATAACAAGCAAGCAATAATCATACTTTCATAATCTAGCGCAGTACAGGATCAGGCTACACCCCCAGATAAGACGGCGGCATCACCACAATGCTGAAACAGATAGCTTAACCAGATAGCAGTAGTCCAGAGTGTAGTTGACGAGTCATAAAAGGATTGGAGAGAGAAGATATTAGTGACTAAGGTAGAAATGTGTTCATGAATAGTAGTTTAACTTCTTTCTTAAAAGATGTTGTTGAAGGATTCAGTCTTATTTCATTACAAAAACACATTGAGATAGTGCAGATGCTATCACACAGTGTAAACACATTAGACCTCCGCCCTCACCAGCACTCTACCTCCAACAACGCCAGACGCCAACACCGTGGCAAGCAACCTCCACCGCTGGATCGCCAACTGTGCCAACACACTTGCCTCCCTCTAGAAAGCTACAGGATGACACAACAAGAAAGGAAACCAGTTCACCATGGCACTTCAAGAATTAAAGCGCTCCTGCCAATGACTGAAAAAACGTGAAGAAACAGCAAACCCCCTGAAACATGCACTGCCTACAGAGCAGCCACCAAAGCACACCACCAACTCATCAAATCCACAAAAAAGAACTTCCTCCAAGACAGAATCCTTTCCAACGCCCACAACTCCAAGGAACTCTTCTCCATCATACACCAATTTTTCAAACCTGGCAGCGAAACAACAGATGTTCCACCCTCCCAAGACCTCTGCAACAGACTCAGCTCCTTCTTTCAATTCAATATCAAGACGCTCTATGACAAATTCGACAACCAAGACCTCTGAATCACCTCATTCCCCCACTCCCAGCGATGTCACCCAACAGACGCTACTCACTTGGACCCCACTCATGACAGAAGGCACCTTAAAGACCATGAAAAGGCTCCACTCCGGAGCATCCTTAGACCCCTGTCCGCCCCACATCTTCCACAGGGCCACCACGGCCATTGCACCTGACCTATGCCGGACGATCAACTGCTCCCGCAAGACCACCACATTACCCGACGCCCGGATGGACGCCGAAGTCAACCCCCCTCATGAAGAAACCCTCTGCAGACCCAACAAACCTCAAAAACACCCAGCTAGAAAACGCCATCGAAGCTAACAGTGTCCTAGACATCTCCCAATCCAGATTCCACAGCAACCACAGCACCGAGACCGCCCTTCTCGCCTCCACTGACGACATCCGCGCCCGCCTCGACCAGGGCCAAACGGCAGCCCTCATCCTCCTAGACCTATCAGCAACCCTTGACACCATCTCCCACCGCACACTAGCCACCAGACTCCACGCGCCGGCATCCTAGGTAAGGCCCTAGACTGGACACACTCATTCCTCACAGGCAGAACAAAGCATCAGACTCCCGCCCTACCTCTCAGAACCGACAGAGACCAGGTGCGGAGTAGTCTCAGTCCCACCCTCTTCAACATCTACATGGTCCCCCTCGCAACGATCCTCAGAAACCATGGGCTCAACATCGTCTCCTAGGCCGATAACACCCAGCTCATCCTCTCCTCACCAAGAAACCCAACATCACAAGGCACAACTTCCAAGAAGGGATGACAGCCGTTGCAACCTGGATGAAGAACAGCTGCCTGAAAACTCAACTCAGAGAAACAGAAGTCCTCATCCTTGGTCCTACTCCCTCAGCCTGGGACAACACCTAGTGGCCCAGCCCTCAGAAACCCATCCACCCAACGGAGCATGCACGTAACCTTGCCATCATACTGGACTCATTGCTCATGAACCGCCAGATCAACGCCGTATCCTCTGCCTGCTTCAACACCCTCCGCATACTATGAAAAACATTCAAATTGATCCCCTCCGAATCCAGAAGACAGTCACGCACGCCCTCATCACCAACAGACTAGACTACGGCAACGCCCTCTATGCCAGAATCAACAAAAAACTCTTCTGCAAGCTCCAGACCGCCCAAAACGCTGCAGCCAAGACTGATCCTTGACATCCCCCGGCACAACCACATCAGCCAACACCTCCTCGATCTCCACTGGCTCCCCGTCAAAAGAAGAATAACATTCAAGCTGCTCAAGCATGCATCCAAGGCCCTCCGTATCAGACCAGAATACGTCAGCAACTGTCTCTCATTCCACGTCCCCAAGAGAAACCTCCGATCAGCCAATCTCTCCCTGCCCACCGTCCCACGCTTCTACAGGTCCAGAGTGGGTGGAAGGTCCTTCTCCTACCTCCCAGCAAGACCTGGAATGACCTCCCCCTCCACCTTGGACAAAGTCCTACACTGCTCCAGTTCAGGAAGGACCTCAAGATCTGGCTCTTCAGATGACCCCAACTGAGCTGCACCACCCCCAGTGCCTTGAGACCCTAACGGGTGAGTAGCTGTGCTTTAGAAACCCCTGATTGATTGATTGAAGGAGTTGGTCCCTTGTGGGGGAGGCAAACATGTCTCAATCCGCCACACGGTTTTCATTTTAGGTTGAAAAATGATTTTTCAGTTCATCCCTCTGTTGGCTACTCAACAAAGTGCAAATGCTTTGAGCAATATGGTACCAGGTAAACATTAAATCAATTAGGAGGCAAAGTTATCAAAGAATGTGCAAAAGCTTATTGTTATATTGGGGGGTCTCTAGTTGGCATAGGTAGGCACCTGTGACAAATAGGGACCCTTGCGTCTAGTCAGGGTAAAGGGGTACACTCCTAAAATAACCCCTGCTCACCCCCTTGGTAGCTTGGCACGAGCAGACAGGCTTATCTCAGAGGCAGTGTGTTAGAATCCGGGTTCTCTGGTTGGCACAGGTAGGTACTTGTGACAAACAGGGAACCTTTCCTCTAGTCAGGGTAAGGGGTTACACTCCTAAAATAACCCCTGCTCACCCTCTAGGTAGCTTGGCGCGAGCAGACAAGGCTTATCTCACAATGTATAGGTTAAGCATTTGTGAACACATACAGTAACCAAGTGACAACACTACAGATGGACACCACACAGGTTTTTATATTAAAAATAAGGATTCTTTATATAGAGTTACCACAAGACCATTAAACGATAAAAATACACAATACTGTTACTTTAGATGGTAGAAGTTTGCTTAGTTCTCTTAAGTTCTTAAATGCGACACTTTAAGTCAATGTACCTTTTAGATGCGACACGCAGGGCAACGAAAGTGTTGCAACGATGCTGATGCGATGAAGTTTTTGGTGCAAAGAAATAAAGACGTGAAGATCTTCCAGATGCGTTACGCTTCTCCGATGTTGCGAGAAGACTCGACTCGATGCGTCAGCTACAGCGGCGTCACCCCTTTACGCGATGCGACGACAGCGGCCTTGGCAGCGGCACTCTTCTCCGACGTTTGCGAGACGCTTCCGCTCGATGCGATGCTGCAGCGGCGTCACCCCTTTACGCGATGCGACGACAGCAGCTCCGACGACGGCACGCTTCTCCGTGGAGGCGAGGCACTTTTCTTGATGCGGTGCAATGCGACAACTACGATGGCTGCGATGGCGACAGGCTTCTTCCTCGATGCAAGACTCTTCTCTTGATGCGGTGCAATGCGTCAGCTACGATGGCTGCGATGGCGACACGCTTCTTCGGCGTTGCGAGACACTTCTGGAATGATGCGAGACGCTTCCGCTCGATGCGATGCTGCAGCGGCGACACCCTTTGCGAGATGCGAAGACAACAGCTCCGACGGTGGCACGCTTCGCCTTCTTGAGTCGCGCATCCAGCTCCTTGCGACACGCAGTCCCTCAGAAGTCCCAACAACAGCAGTAGGCACTTCCAAAGAACTCTGGGGAGCTGGGGGGTGAAGTCCACTGGTCCTGGGACTTCGTTCAGGGGGCAAGCTCAGCACAAGCCCTTGGAGATCTTTTAAGCACAAGTTGAAATAAAGTCTTTGTAGTCCTTCTCCTCTCCTTCCAGCAGCAAGGCAACCACTGCAGGCCAATGCCCCAGGTCAGGGACAGTACTCCTCCTTACAGCTTTCCCAGTTCCTTCTCCTCAGGCAGAGGTTCTTCTTGTCAAGCAGGATCTAATTTCTTGGGAGCAGGGTCCCAATACTTATACCCCTAATTCCTTTGTTCCTCTGGGGTAGAGGGGCCTTTGCCCAGTCCAAACCAGTTCTTGAGCACTTTGTTGACATGACTCTGCCTTTCTATTCAGGGTGCAGGGCAGAGACATCAGCCGCTCCACAGGAGGTGGAGCCAGCATTGTGGTGGCAGAGCACCGCCCTTTTCAAAGTCCAGGTGCACTCCTCCCACCCATCTGGAAGTCAATCTCTCTATTCACCACCAGGCTACCTAGCCCTGCCCCTCTGGGTTTCCCCAGCCCTGTCACTCACACAAACCAGACAGGCAGATACACATCATAGCAGAGGTGGGCTGAAATGGTTAGGCAAGCAAATACCAACTTTCTAAAAGTGGTATTTGCAAACACAGAATATTAAAATAAACTTTACTAAAAGATGTATTTTATTATTCTGAGTTCAGGCATACTAAACTCGATCTTCTACCATGCTCCCTGGGCCTGTTAGGATCATAGGATGTAACAATTCTAACAGCCCATTCTGGCCTATGGAGAACAGGTAGCCTTACAATAGTGAAAAACGAAAATGGCTGTAATTCACTATTAGGACATGCCACACACATCAGGGCTTGTCCTACCTTATGCTTACAATGCACCCTGCCCTTGGGCCTACCATAGGGGTGACTAATATGAAGTTAAGGGAAGGTTTAGGGACTGGAAAGTGGGTGCACTTGCCCAGTCAGCATGACAGTACCAGACTGCACGCAGGTTCCGCAATGGCAGACCTTAGACACATTTTACTAGGCCGCTTCTGTGGGTGGCACAACCAGTGCTGCAAGCCCACCAGCAGCATCTGTATTTACAAGCCCTGGGCACTCCTGGTGCACTTTACTGGGGTCTGACAGTAAACCAAATAAGCCAATCATGGAATCCAACTAACATATACATTTTAAATAGGGAGCACTTGCACTGTGGCACTGGTTGGCAGTGGCACAGTGCTCGGAGCAGCTAACACCAGCAAAACACATGAGGCACAGTGACAAAAAGTGGAAGGGAGACTCACGCCAAGGTGCCAGGTCTAACACAGTGTGTAAAGCATTTGTGAACACATACAATAATCAAGTGACAACACTACAGATGGACACCACACAAGTTTTATATAAAAAATAAGTATTCTTTATATAAACTTATCACAAGTCCACGACAACAAAAATCCACAATACTGTTACTTTAAAATGGTAGAATTTAGCTTAGTTCTCTTAAGATGGTAAATGCGACACTCAGAGTTCAATGTACCTTAGATAGATGCGACACGCAGGGCAACGAAAGTGTTGCAAGGATGGTGATGCGTTGAAGATCCAGTGCAAATAAACAAAGATGATGCTTTCTTCTTGATGCGACACGCTTCCCGGTGATGCGGCGGCACCTGATGTGACGTCGATCCTCTTCTCCGGTGATGCGAGATGTTTCCTTACGTTGCGAGCCGCGACAGGCCCTGCGACACGCTTCCCAGTGATGTGGCGGCATCTGCTGCGATGTCGATCCTCTCCCCTGGCGATGCGAGTTGCTTCCACAACGATGCGAGCCGCGACAGGACCTGCGAACACGCTTTCCAGTGATGCGGCGGCATCTGCTGCGACGTCGATCCTCTTCTCCGGTGATGACCCGCGACAGGCCCTGCGACACGCTTCTCGGAGATGCGGCGGCGTCTGATGCGACATCGATCCTCATCTCCTGTGATGAGCCGCAGCAAGCCCTGCGACACGCTACCCAGGGATGTGGCGGTGTCTGCTGCGACGTCGATCCTCTTCTCCTGGCGATGCGAGGTGCTTCGGTGGACCTGCGATGACTCAACGATTCTTCTGCAACACGCTTCCCGGTGATGCGGTGGTGTCTGCTCCGACGTCGATCCTCTTCTCCGGCGATGCGAGGCGCTTCGTGTTGTGAAGCGGCAGCGGCAGTTTGGCGACGCGCTTCCTGTTCTTGAGTCGCGCTTCCAGCTCCTTGCGATGTTCAAGTCCTCAAAAAGTCCAGCACAACTGCAGGCACTTTAAGAGAACTCTTGGGGAGCTGGTGGGTGAAGTCTGTTGTCCCTGAGACTTCAGCAGGAGGCAAGCTCTTTTCCAAGCCCTTGGAGATCCTTCACAAGTTGAATGAAAATGCACACAAAGTCCTTTCTCCTTTCTTTGGCAGTCTGGCAATCACTGCAGGCCAATCCCCCAAGCAGCACTTCAGCTTAGGGATAGTCTCTCCTCAGTTTCTTCTGGTTCAACTCCTCAGCAAGATTTCTTCTTGTTTCCCAAAGTGATCTAAAGTTCTTGGGTTTGGGTCCCAATATTTATACCAAGTTTCTCTTTTTTCTCTGAAGGCAGAGAGGCCTTTGCCTAGTCCAAGCCAGTTCTGGTCAGTCCTGGAGCACTTTGTTTACATGACTCCTTCTTTCCTTTCAGAGTGCAGGGCAGAGACATCAGACGCACCATGGGAGGTGGAGCCAGCATTGTGGAGGGAAGGCACAACCCTATTCAGGTCCCAGGTGCAACTCCTCCCACCCATCTAGAGGCAGATCTCTCTATACAGCCCTGTCTCCTGGAATTCCCCAGCCCCCTGGAATTCCCCAGCCCCTGTCACTCAAACTCCAGACAAGGAATACACAACCTAGCAGAGGCAGGTTTGGATGGTTAGACAAGAAAATACCTACTTTCTAAAAGTGGTATTTTCAAACACAGAATGTTAAAACCAACTTCACTAAAAGATGTATTTTATCATTCTGAGTTCAGGCATACTAAACGCGAATTTCTACCGTGTTCCCTGAGTCAGTTAGGATTATAAGCTGTAATAATCAAACTGCCCATTCTGGCCTATGGGGAACAGGTAGCCTTGCAATAGTGAAAAACGAAAATGGCTGTAATTCACTTTTAGGACATGCCACACACACCAGGGCATGTCCTACCTTATACTTACAATGCACCCTGCCCTTGGGCCTACCATAGAGGTGTCTGATATGAAGAAAAGGGAAGGTTTATGGACTGGCAAGTGGGTGCACTTGCCCAGTCAGCATGGCAGTACCAGACTGTACACAGGCTCTGCAATGGCAGGCCTTAGACACACTTTTACAGGCTACTTCTGTGGGTGGCACAACCAGTGCTGCAAGCCCACCAGCAGCATTTGGATTACCAGCCCTGGGCACTCCTGGTGCACTGCACTAGAGTCTGACAGGTAAACCAAACCAGCCAATCATAGATTCACTAATTCATACATCAATTTACAATAGGGAGAGCATATGCACTTTAGCACTGATCAGCAGTGGTAAAGTGCCCAGAGTCATAAAACCAACAAAAACAGGTCAGAAAAAATACAGGAGGAAGGCAAAAAGTTCAGGGATGACCCTGCAAAAAGGGCCAAGTCCAACACTTATATGTAATGTTATTTTGTATAGCGCACTTATCACCCAAGAGGGCTTCAAGGCCCTTGGGCAAGGTGTGTAAATGTGCGGTCCCAAGGTGCTTAGATGGAGATCCAGGTCTTCAGCTGCTTGTTGAAGCCAAGCAAGAGAACATCATTTCCCATCACCCATCAGTACAGAATCACTGCACCCTGCACTCCTCCTGGCATGCCAAAGGGAAGCTCGTAGGAACCCTTGTCTGATCACCGTCGAGCAATACTCTGCAGCATTCCTTAGGTTGCTAGTCCATGGACACCATTACCCCAACTGCTGCCACGTCACACCTTACACCACGGTAGAAGTTTTCACCTGTACCCACTGCCAGTTCTCCAGCAGCCACCCATCCACATCACCCACAAAAATACTAACAACGTCCACAACATCTCCTTCCAACACACTCACCAAACAAGCACCAACAATGCCTATACTCTCACCCTACACCACACGCCATAGCAAACCCGCAATTCAACTCCCACTCTCATGCATGCCTCTCAACACATGATCACTCAGCAAACACACAACCGAAATATCGGATCTTCTGAGCAGTGACACACCTGACATCCTCTTCATAACAGAGGCCTGACTCAACCACTCACCGGGCTCCCGACATCGCTACAGCAATCTCAGCAGGCTACAAGATCACTCAACAGAACCGCCTTCTCTAGCCAGGAGGCGGACTAGCTATCATCTACAAGGAATTCATCAAATGCACAACATCCACAAACAACGCCACCCCATTCATGGAACACTTTCACTTCAAGCTGCAAATCTCTCAAAAGTTCAGCCTGAATGGAACCCATGCCTACTGATTACCTGACCCCGAGTCACCTTTACCAACCTTATCACCAAGTTTGTCACTCTTCTCACCATCGACTCCAGAGCCTACATTCTCCTCGGTGACCTCAACTTTCACATAGAAGACCAGAATGACCCATTCTCCACAGCACTCCTCGAAAGTTTAAGCAACATCAGACTCACTCATCTCGTCACAGAACCAATACACACTGCAGGACACACACTGGCGCCCATCTTCACCACAAGCAACGCATCAAATAGCATAGCTCACATGGACTGCTCACCCCATCATCCACTTCTAATTCAGCACACTTCAAGTCAACACCCTTTCCAGGTTCAGCACTTCAAACCGCATCTGGTGCAAAATCACAGAAGCAGACTGTCTCAGCATCCTCAGCTTTGATGAGCCTAGCTTCACAGACAACCTCGACAAGGAAATCAACAACTGGATCAAGAACTGTGCAGACTCCCTTTCACCCATCAAACCCAACAAGCATAGTAGATCAAACAAGCAGGCCATAGAAGACCTCACTTCAGAACTGCCTACAAGGCTGCACTCAGACGCTATCACCAACAATTTAGAGACATCAAGAAAAAAGCACTAGTGGACTACATTGAAGGTAGCTCCAACAGCTGCAAGGAGATCTTCTCATTGGTCAAGGATTTAATCTTGCCGTCAGCCAGAAACGACAACGGCAATAATGCAGACCATCAACTCAGGGGCCCCTACACACCTATGCCCCTAGCAAATTTACGACATTAGAACATCACCAATCTAGCACCATCAGGGTGGTGCTAGAGAGCCCGACAGCAAAATGGCCACCACCTTGCGAGGCTTTGCCAGCTGGAGCTCTTTATTTGCCAAATATCCTGTTAAAGCTGGAGCATCGCAGTCTGCCTGGGGGGCCTGCACATAACTGGACCCTCTGCTTTGGACTTGCTTGAAATACCAAATCGATATGGCTGCTATTCTCCAGTGTGACAAACTGAGGTGTGCTGTGGCATGAACGTGGCCTTCCTCGTAGTGAGGCCTGTGGGAGCAGCCCCAGGGCAGTATCAGGAAGACTATGTGGTGTCAGCCGCTGAGCTGTGGGGACACGGGCTGGGCGATATTGGCCGCAGTGAGAATAGTGCCCTGACTTTATCCCTGCCACCGTACTGATAAGCTGGCAACTGCTGAATCTTCTAGGATTGCCTTCATTGAGCTCGGTGAGTGCAGGAGGAGGAGGTGAGTGGACATCCGTTTGGGCGGCTAGTGTGCCACATGCCTGATCATTGTGGGAGGCCTGAGGATGGGTGGGCCCTTGTAACCCTTATCCCACCGAGAAGAGCGCCTCGCTCAGGGAAGGCCTATACTGCCGGCCTGACGAGAGAGAGAATATCACCTTCCCTCTGCATGATCACTGCTGGCGCTAGCAGCGCAGACTGGAGCTTTTTACCGTTGCATTCTCAGGCCTTCTGTGAGCCACGCCACAGTACTGAAGAGGGAGAGGTGCGGCTGGAGCTTGGAATTTAGGAACTGTGGCGGATAGAGGAGTACCCTGCCTGACCATTGGTCCCCACTTGGACTCAGAGAGACTGGTGTGGGGCAAACTGGGCTTGGCTGTGCTTGGTTAATGTGGGCCTTCTTGTGTTCATGCGGCAACTTCCCAGAGTGAATTGAGGCCTGAGACTTGATTTCTTTATATACTGCTAGTGGGAGCTGGAGACTGGCTAGCGCTACTCCCAGGGAGGAACTGTGAAACAGCTGGTCAAGTTAGTTGCTGCCTTATTGATTTGCTGACCCCATGGTGTGCCTGCTTGTGCCCCCCAACTTGGTCATTTGGGGGTGAGGTGGGGTTCCCAAGGTGACGACACCACCAGAGAAACACCCTGCTATTGGTCTCCTTGGTAGATCCCTACATCCTAAGAGATACAATGGGGAAAAAACTGACGTAAGGCAGTCTAAGCTCTCCTTTGACCAGTGCCGGGAGACATGAGCGGCGGATCCAGATACAGATGACTCACAGAGGAGTCAGACTACAGGGGAGAGCTCAGATATTCAAATCATGTTCCTTGACCTACACAGAGCCTCACTGCAATAGATACTAAAATTGACTAGCTAACAGATAAATGTGATTGCTTGAAAGATACAGTTGATAAGCATGATAAAAGACCTGATCACCTTGAGGGAGACACCTCGGAGCTTGAAGACTAGCACCACTCAGCCGGCGAGAAACTTCTGCAAATGGAGAAAGTTCTGGAAGGCATAAGTAACAAAAATGAGGACCAGAACGCTCGCTCTAGGAGGAATAACCTGCATATTCTTGAGGTATCAGAATCTACAGCAATGGGCCGCATATAAGACAATGTGGAGAGCATGCTCAGTGCCCTGATAGTACGTAAGGACAGTGGTCCCAGAAAGTCACAATACAATTAAGAGATCAAAGAAAAAATACAAAAACAAAACATAAACCACAAGGTATTGGTTATACTCAGTGTTTTAATTCACACTGGGCATCACTCTCTTAATGAACAAATTTGTGTTATTACAAATATCAATGTCCCTAGACCGGAACATGGTGAAGGGGAAGAGGGGAAGGTGGGTAATGGTGTTTCGTGAGGATAGGGAAGTGATTAGAAAAGGTAGTGTCAATCAAAAACAGTACATTAATTCGGACATATGAGGCTCTACCATCAAGCCTATGAATCTCAATCTTAACAGAAATAGTAAGCAGCCATGTACACAACAGTAACAAAACATGAAATATCTGTTGGCTATGCTGGCTTTGCGGTAAAGTGTCGACGTTTCGACCCCTAGATACTGTAGGCAGTTTAATCCCTTACGTCAGGGTCTTCATCAGGACAAAGTGCGGGGGTGAAGGAGGAGCGAGATCTAGGGATGGACATGGAAAAACTATATTTAGCTAGAGGCATCAAGGCAAAGATGCATGCATCAAAAGAGGGCTTTAAACTTAGAAGGTCATTATTACCAGCGGGCCTCTGCACACTGGCTAGGGGCTGGAAAGGGTGCGTAGGCTCCAATGGCGGAGAAGTGAGCGAAGTAGTTTGGAGCCAGGTAAACTTGGAAAGTACACGTTAAAACAGGTTATTATGGTGAGAAAGCGCTAGGGTATAGTGTTGTCCGAAGGCTCAGGAATAAATACCATCAATGGTTAAAAATTAAAAGAGAAAGCACGGTTGGGAACCTTACAACCCGAAACCCAAACAGAAAAAGTTGTGGCACCTGTTGTGTGAATCTACATGGGAATTGCCATAACTCAGATGGTGGTATAGGACAAGTGACTCGACATGCAAAGCGAGGGCAGTTTCATCGAGTTCGGGGAGTGAGGGGCATGATAGCAGGAGGGACGTGAAATAATTCACATGCGTTAAAAATGAAATGTCCTGAAGAGGCGGCCACAGTTAACTTGGTTCTAAGACGCGGAGAGGAAAACAAAAAGCAGAATTACCTCAGCTGAATAGTAATGATCGCGGGCGTGATGTCTCCAATTACTTGTAGAATACTGTAAAGGGAGATGGGGGAAAGCTAATTAGGTGAAATTCGCACAATGATCAGCCGATCGTCATGTACAAGCCGATTGCAGTACAGAGACTCAACTCCTTCGATGTGAAGGTCTCCCTGAGTGAATCCATTCGAATTAGGCGAAACGGACATGGCAGCGGCAGCTGCTTAGCCCCTTCTGTGCCCATGACGAGCTGGACTCGTCATGGAGCACAGTCGCGCTGTGCCCATGACGAATCCAGCTTGTCATGAGGCATTCCCTGGGGAATCCTTCTGGTGCGGGTAAAAAAGGTGATTTTTTCAGCTAAATTTGAGGTTTGCAGGGCATTCTGGGTAAGGAAACGTTGGGGGATCCCCTAGGTGGCCGCTGAGCACCGGGCCAAAAACCCAGGTGACCCCCCTTGCAAAACCAGGTCGTTTTGAGGTAGGCAATTTTCATGTCGCCTCAATACGTTTTGGGCCCTTGCCTGTTGCGGGTACTTGGGCCTCCCACACGAGTGAGGCACCGTCTTTATCGGGAGACCCGGGGGAACGATGGGTTCTAGGAAATTTGTGTCAGCCTGGTGATGCCACAACTTTCCCACACAAAAATGTGTGAAAAATTGGATTTTTTTCAGCTAAATTTGAGGTTTGCAGGGCATTCCGGGTAAGGAAACGTTGGGGGATTCACACAAACCATACCTCCCTGGAATCCCTGGGTGTCTAGTTTTCAGAAATGTGTGGGTTTGGTAGGTTACCCTAGGTGGCCGCTGAGCACCGGACCAAAAACCCAGGTGACTCCCCTTGCAAAACCAGGTCGTTTTGAGGTAGGCAATTTTCATGTCGCCTCACTACGTTGTGGGCCCTTGCCTGTCGCGGGTACTTGGGCCTCCCACACGAGTGAGGCACCGTCTTTATCGGGAGACCCGGGGGAACGATGGGTTCTAGGAAATTTGTGTCAGCCTGGTGATGCCACAACTTTCCCACACAAAAATGTGTGAAAAATGTGTTTTTTTCAGCTAAATTTGAGGTTTGCAGGGCATTCTGGGTAAGGAAACGTTGGGGGATCCACGCAAGCCATACCTCCCTGGAATCCCCCGGGTGTCTAGTTTTCAGAAATGTGTGGGTTTGGTAGGTTTCCCTAGGTGCCGGCAGAGCTATGGTTCAAAAACTACAGCTAGGCACTTTGCCAAAAAAGGGTCATTTTTCGCTGTGAAATTGAGGTGTGTCCACGTTACGTTTTGCGCCGTTTCCTGTCGCGGGCACTAGGCCGACCCACACAAGTTAGGTACCATTTTTCTCTGAAGATTTTGGGAAACGCGGGATGGGTGGAAATTTGTGGATCCACGCAGATTCCAGAACTCGGTGCTCGGCGGCCACCTAGGGGATCCTACCAAACCGACACATTTCTGAAAACTAGACACCCGGGGAATTCCAGGGAGGTATGGCTTGCGTGGATCCCCCAACGTTTCCTTACCCAGAATGCCCTGCAAACCTCAAATTTAGCTGAAAAAATCACCTTTTTCACACATTTTTGTGGGGGAAAGTTGTGGCATCACCGGGCTGACACAAATTTCCTACCACCCAGCGTTCCCCTGGGTCTCCCGATAAAAGCGATGCCTCACTCGTGTGGGAGGCCCAAGTACCCGCGACAGGCAAGGGCCCAAAACGTAGTGAGGCGACATGAAAATTGCCTATCTCAGATTGCCTTGCATGGATCCCCCAACGTTTCCTTACCCAGAATGCCCTGCAAACCTCAAATTTAGCTGAAAAAATCACCTTTTTCACACAAACGGTACCTCACTCGTGTGGGAGGCCCAAGTACCGGCGACAGGCAAGGGTCCAAAACGTAGTGCGCCTCAACAGGCAAGGATCCTAAACGTAGTGCGCCTCACTACGTTTTGAGCCCCTGCCCGTGGCGGGTCCTTAGGCCTCCCACACGAGTGAGGCACCGTTTTTATCAGGAGACCCGGGGGAACGCTGGGTGGTAGGAAATTTCTGTCAGCCTGGTGATGCCACAACTTTCCCACACAAAAATGTGTAAAAAAGGTGATTTTTTCTCGTAAATTTGAGGTTTGCAGGGCATTCTGGGTAAGGAAACGTTGGGGGATCCACGCAAGCCATACCTCCCTGGAATCCCCCGGGTGTCTAGTTTTCAGAAAGGTGTGGGTTTGGTAGGTTCCCCTAGGTGGCTGCCGAGCACCGGGCCAAAAACCCAGGTGACCCCCCTTGCAAAACCAGGTCGTTTTGAGGTAGGCAATTTTCATGTCGCATCAATACGTTTTGGGCCCTTGCCTGTCGCGGGTACTTGGGCCTCCCACACGAGTGAGGCACCGTTTTTATCGGGAGACCCTGGGGAACGCTGGGTGGTAGGAAATTTGTATCAGCCCGGTGATGCCACAACTTTCCCACACAAAAATGTGTGAAAAAGGTGATTTTTTCAGCTAAATTTGAGGTTTGCAGGGCATTCTGGGTAAGGAAACATTGGGGGATCCATGCAAGCCATACCTCCCTGGAATCCCCCGGGTGTCTAGGTTTCAGAAATGTGTGGGTTTGGTAGGTTCCCCTAGGTGGCCGCCGATCACCGGGCCAAAAACCCAAGTGACCGCCCTGGCAAAACCAGGTCGTTTTGAGATAGACAATTTTCATGTCGCCTCACTACGTTGTGGGCCCTTGCCTGTCGCGGGTACTTGGGCCTCCCACACGAGTGAGGCACAGATTTTATCGGGAGACCCAGGGGAACGATGGGTTCTAGGAAATTTGTGTCAGCCTGTTGATGCCACAACTTTCCCACACAAAAATGTGTGAAAAATGGGATTTTTTTCAGCTAAATTTGAGGTTTGCAGGGCATTCCGGGTAAGGAAACGTTGAGGGATTCACACAAACCATACCTCCCTGGAATCCCCCGGGTGTCTAGTTTTCAGAAATGTGTGGGTTTGGTAGGTTCCCCTAGGTGGCTGCCGAGCACCGGGCCAAAAACCCAGGTGACCCCCCTTGCAAAACCAGGTCGTTTTGAGGTAGGCAATTTTCATGTCGCCTCAATACGTTTTGGGCCCCTGCCTGTCGCGGGTACTTGGCCCTCCCACACGAGTGAGGCACCGTTTTTATTGGGAGACCCTGGGGAACGCTGGGTGGTAGGAAATTTGTATCAGCCCGGTGATGCCACAACTTTCCCACACAAAAATGTGTGAAAAAGGTGATTTTTTCTGCTAAATTTGAGGTTTGCAGGGCATTCTGGGTAAGGAAACGTTGGGGGATCCATGCAAGCCATACCTCCCTGGAATTCCCCGGGTGTCTAGTTTTCAGAAATGTGTGGGTTTGGTAGGTTCCCCTAGGTGGCCGCCGATCACCGGGCCAAAAACCCAAGTGACCGCCCTGGCAAAACCAGGTCGTTTTGAGATAGACAATTTTCATGTCGCCTCACTACGTTGTGGGCCCTTGCCTGTCGCGGGTACTTGGGCCTCCCACACGAGTGAGGCACAGATTTTATCAGGAGACCCGGGGGAACGATGGGTTCTAGGAAATTTGTGTCAGCCTGGTGATGCCACAACTTTCCCACACAAAAATGTGTGAAAAATGTGTTTTTTTCAGCTAAATTTGAGGTTTGCAGGGCATTCTGGGTAAGGAAACGTTGGGAGATCCACGCAAGCCATACCTCCCTGGAATCCCCCGGGTGTCTAGTTTTCAGAAATGTGTGGGTTTGGTAGGTTTCCCTAGGTGCCGGCAGAGCTATGGTTCAAAAACTACAGCTAGGCACTTTGCCAAAAAAGGGTCATTTTTCGCTGTGAAATTGAGGTGTGTCCACGTTACGTTTTGCGCCGTTTCCTGTCGCGGGCACTAGGCCGACCCACACAAGTTAGGTACCATTTTTCTCTGAAGATTTTGGGAAACGCGGGATGGGTGGAAATTTGTGGATCCACGCAGATTCCAGAACTCGGTGCTCGGCGGCCACCTAGGGGATCCTACCAAACCGACACATTTCTGAAAACTAGACACCCGGGGAATTCCAGGGAGGTATGGCTTGCGTGGATCCCCCAACGTTTCCTTACCCAGAATGCCCTGCAAACCTCAAATTTAGCTGAAAAAATCACCTTTTTCACACATTTTTGTGGGGGAAAGTTGTGGCATCACCGGGCTGACACAAATTTCCTACCACCCAGCGTTCCCCTTGGTCTCCCGATAAAAGCGATGCCTCACTCGTGTGGGAGGCCCAAGTACCCGCGACAGGCAAGGGCCCAAAACGTAGTGAGGCGACATGAAAATTGCCTATCTCAGATTGCCTTGCGTGGATCCCCCAACGTTTCCTTACCCAGAATGCCCTGCAAACCTCAAATTTAGCTGAAAAAATCACCTTTTTCACACAAACGGTACCTCACTCGTGTGGGAGGCCCAAGTACTGGCGACAGGCAAGGGTCCAAAACGTAGTGCGCCTCAACAGGCAAGGATCCTAAACGTAGTGCGCCTCACTACGTTTTGAGCCCCTGCCCGTGGCGGGTCCTTAGGCCTCCCACACGAGTGAGGCACCGTTTTTATCAGGAGACCCGGGGGAACGCTGGGTGGTAGGAAATTTGTGTCAGCCTGGTGATGCCACAACTTTCCCACACAAAAATGTGTAAAAAAGGTGATTTTTTTCAGCTAAATTTGAGGTTTGCAGGGCATTCCGGGTAAGGAAACGTTGGGGGATTCACACAAACCATACCTCCCTGGAATCCCCCGGGTGTCTAGTTTTCAGAAATGTGTGGGTTTGGTAGGTTCCCCTAGGTGGCTGCCGAGCACCGGGCCAAAAACCCAGGTGACCCCCCTTGCAAAACCAGGTCGTTTTGAGGTAGGCAATTTTCATGTCGCCTCAATACGTTTTGGGCCCTTGCCTGTCGCGGGTACTTGGCCCTCCCACACGAGTGAGGCACCGTTTTTATTGGGAGACCCTGGGGAACGCTGGTTGGTAGGAAATTTGTATCAGCCCGGTGATGCCACAACTTTCCCACACAAAAATGTGTGAAAAAGGTGATTTTTTCAGCTAAATTTGAGGTTTGCAGGGCATTCTGGGTAAGGAAACGTTGGGGGATCCATGCAAGCCATACCTCCCTGGAATTCCCCGGGTGTCTAGTTTTCAGAAATGTGTGGGTTTGGTAGGTTCCCCTAGGTGGCCGCCGATCACCGGGCCAAAAACCCAAGTGACCGCCCTGGCAAAACCAGGTCGTTTTGAGATAGACAATTTTCATGTCGCCTCACTACGTTGTGGGCCCTTGCCTGTCGCGGGTACTTGGGCCTCCCACACGAGTGAGGCACAGATTTTATCGGGAGACCCGGGGGAACGATGGGTTCTAGGAAATTTGTGTCAGCCTGGTGATGCCACAACTTTCCCACACAAAAATGTGTGAAAAATGGGATTTTTTTCAGCTAAATTTGAGGTTTGCAGGGCATTCCGGGTAAGGAAACGTTGGGGGATTCATGCAAGCCATACCTCCCTGGAATCCCCCGGGTGTCTAGTTTTCAGAAATGTGTGGGTTTGGTAGGTTTCCCTAGGTGCCGGCAGAGCTATGGTTCAAAAACTACAGCTAGGCACTTTGCCAAAAAAGGGTCATTTTTCGCTGTGAAATTGAGGTGTGTCCACGTTACGTTTTGCGCCGTTTCCTGTCGCGGGCACTAGGCCGACCCACACAAGTGAGGTACCATTTTTCTCAGAAGATTTTGGGGAACGCGGGATGGGTGGAAATTTGTGGATCTACGCAGATTCCAGAACTTTCCACCAGAGAAATGTGCGGAAAATGTGTTTTTTGTGGCAATTTTGTAGGTTTGCAAGGGATTCTGGGTAACAGAACCTGGTGGGAGGCAGTCAAGTCACCCCATCCTGGATTCCCCTGGGTGTCTAGTTTTCAAAAATGTAAAAATGTAAACTGTGTAAAAAATGTTGGGTTTCTGACAAAAGTCTGGTATCCCCTAAAAGCTGGCTGGGAAAATGGTGATTTCAGCCCCACAAACCCTTTTCTGATAACATTTGCAGGGGAAAAACCCAGATGCTTTCATTTGCAGCCATTGCAAGTTGCTGCTCAGTTTTTGGCTCTGGGTTCGTCGGGTTCTTGGTGAACCTACAAGTCCTATATATCCCCACGACCAGTAATGTCCAGCGGATGTAACAGTATATTGCTTTCAAAGAGCTGTCAAAATTAGAAGGAGTTACAGGTGAAAACGTTGACACAAAAGGCGCTTTTTTTCAACAAATTTTCAATTTATCCAATATTTAACTGTTAGTTTCTATAAAGAAACCTTGATGGATCTACACAAATGACCCCTTGCTGAATTCAGAATTTTGTCTACTTCTCTAAAATGTATAGCTTTCCAGGATCCATTATTGCTTTTGTACCCATTTCTACCATTAACTGGAAGGAGGTCGAAAGCACAAAAACATAGCAAAAATAGGCTATGTCCCAGAAAAATGCCAAAACTGTGTAAAAAATGTTGGGTTTCTGACAAAAGTCTGGTATCTCCTAAAAGCTGGAAAAATGGTGGGGGGCGCTAGAGGGCGCACAGCGGAATGGCTGCCTCTTGAGACAGCTCCGCCGGACGGGGAACGAAAATGGCGAAAAAAGCATGACCGGGGCCGTTTTGAAGCCAGGAAATGTCGCTGCACTGATCGGAGGCTGCCCACAATAGAAGGGGAGCACGAGAACAGCCCAGCTGCCCTGCAACCCCTGAAAACACGGGCTAAAGTGATCCGTGACGCGAGAGACTAACGGCTCCCAAGATGGCGGCACCCGCTGAAGCGAAGACGCGGTTGTGCAGGTAGCGGCCCAGCCACTGAAGAACGCTCCTTGTGGGCGATGCGGACACTGAACTGCCCTCGGATATCCTTTGCTGGCGTGTCGCGGTGGCCCTGAAAGTTCAGACAGCGACCGGAGAGCGCTGCGGAGGCCGCGCTCAGACGCGGTGGCGCTGCGGACGGACGCTGCCCTGGACGGAGCGACATGCTGCCCGATGGCCAGAGGTGAGGGCTGGGCCATGGTGAAGCTGCGCGGCTGGAGCAAATGAGTAGCGCTGGGCTGCGGTGGCGATCGTGGGAACGGAGGGACGCTGCGGAGAGCCGGAGTGGACGTGTACTACAAACTGGCTGCATGATAACGTGAAGCCCGGACACTGGCGAGATCCATAGGCGGCTGGAGCGACGCTGCTACCGAGAACATCACACGGTGCGCGCCCTGGGGGTGCCGACTACGCAGGCCTGCCGGTGTGCCGGTGAGAGCTGGGCCACATGGCGGTCGTGGGGGCGCTGACGGACGGCACTGGATCCCAGAGTGGCATAAAGAAGTGAGAGCCTGAACAGCGGCCATAATACTACGACACCCCCTAACCCCACCCGAAGGAGAGAAGGTGCTGATCGGTGACTGTGTCGGCCGGACCCCCGAGGCCCAAGGGCGCCAGTGGGCAAAATGGGGAAACCAGAGAAGACCCAGTCAAAGCTTCCGTTTGAAACTAAGCGCCAGGCTAAAGGCGCTGTAATGCCACCAGATGAAGTACCGGATGCTGAGGACTCGACACCACAGGGCATGGCGGAGGCGCTGAGGGCCATCCAGAGGAGCCTACAGGATGTCCATGGCAAACTAGACACTATCACGCTGCGTGTTGACAACATGGCGACGAAACTGGACGCGCACGGGGAACGCCTGACAGAAGCAGAGACCCGAATTGGGGCGCTGGAGGACGCTTCGCAAACCACGACTCAAAAGTACACGGAGGCTGAGAGACTGATGGAGGTGCTAAAAAACAAGGCAGAAGATTTGGAGGCGCGCTCGCGACGCAATAACGTGAGAATCACGGGGGTTCCGGAGTCTACCAACACTGGACGGATGGAGACGTACGTCGAGGAGCTAATTAAGGAAATTGTGGGCGCGGAGCACCTTTCCCCGATGTTCCTCATCGAGCGGGCCCACAGGTCACTGGCCCCGAGGCCGAAGCCCGGGGCGCCTCCGCGGCCTATAGTCGCCAGAGTCCTCAATTACAGGGACCGCGATGTTGTCCTCCGCATAGCGCGTGAAAAGCAACAGATCACGCACCAAGGGAACACCCTGGCGTTCTATCCGGACTTTACAATTGCAGTTCAACAAGCGCGGAAAGAGTTTAATCCGGTAAAAAAGAAACTTTGTGAGATGGGGGTCGATTATGCCATGCTGTATCCCGCCCGGCTTCGAATAACACACGAAGGGCATGCGGCGCTGTGCCATTCGCCACGAGAGGCGCATGACCTGATCAAAAAAATCGGTGCTAAGCGAAAGGAGAGGAGGAGAGTTGAGCCACATGCGGACGCGGACTGAACGCCTGTGCAAAGAAATACCAGAAGAACGGCTAAGCGACTCCACACCATGAGCTGCGCCTGTGGCCCTGACGGACTGGGCTGCGAAGGGCGAAATGGCCGGTAAGGCGACTTCTGGCAAGGCACAGACGGAGACTGCACCTGCTGCGCACACACATGCTGGGGACTGTGAGGAACGGATGGCCGGTGGCGAGGCCGCTATGTCCGTCATGGTGATACAGACCTACCTATTGCCTGCGGACCACCGGTGGTGGGACGCCATTGCCGGACGGGACCTGCGTGGCGTGGGAAACAGCTGTCCCATGCTGGGAGGGCATGGGGGATTTTACTGGGACTAAGGACGGCCCCACCAGAGGAGCAGCAAGAGCGACAATACCTGCCTCCCAGGACTAGATCATAGATACATAGGTAAGCTGCGGGAGGAGGGACAAACTAATGACTGGCGAGAACTCGTTGGCCAGCAGGACAGTAAAACTGTAAATGGGATGTTATGAACGCTGCTGCTGCCGCGATGGGCCCTGGGGAAAGTCACTCAGATGCTTACACGGAGATGGGACCCACTGGGGTCTGATCAAGTAGTTGTCCCTGTCCACATCCATTGAGTTGGATGGAGTAGTGTGTTCTCGGCGGTCCCCCCAAACAAAGGGAGATCCCCGAATTCAGTTACTCTAATGTTTAAACTTAGTTATGGGGTATGTCTTTGGCATGGTTGGGGTGCTGAAGTGGGTGGGGGGAAGGGGGGTATGGTTGGGAAGTTGAAATGTTGGTCACGGTACATGAGGCGCACTGCTGAAATACAAGTACGTTTGCTGAGAAAAAAAAAGGTCATTACCCGCTACGCCAGCAATAGGGGCGCGCACTTGGGGTGGGGGTGCATGGGACATACATGCTGACACGGGGGAATGGCTGATACAGGATTGAGGGCGGGATATATTCGATTATTAACGTGGAACGTCCGGGGACTTGGTAACCCCAAAAAAATTAGGCACACGTTGGCATATCTAGACAGGCAGCGTGTAGACATTGCACTACTGCAGGAAACCCACTGCGCACCGTCACGCCGAATAACTGTGGGCCGTCGATGGGCTGAATCAGTGCACTATTCCTCTTACTCCTCATATGCGCGGGGGGTGATGGTGCTCGTCAGAAAAGGACTTAAATATACAATTGAGAAGGTCGAGAGGGATGACGTGGGGCGGTATGTCATTCTGACTGGTCTCCTGCGGGGACAGCGGCTGGCTGTGGTAAATGTATATGGGCCTAATGTGGACGATCCGCAATTCTACCAGTCATTGTGGAACAAACTGCGCGACCTGCAGACTTCGCACGTGGTGTGGGGTGGAGACTTTAATCTTGCGCTCTGCGACGACATTGACCGATCAGGGACGACTACAGAACCGCATAGGCGCGCACTCCATGTCCTCCAGGACATAATGGCAGATAGAGCACTCACTGATATTTGGAGGAGTAGACACCCGGCTGAGCTGGCCGCTACTCATGTGACTACGTCGCGAGGTAGCTGGTCCCGTATTGATTACTGGTTGGTCTCAGGGGAAGTTGCACTGTGGACGAGGGAGGTTTGTCACCTGCCTAGAACACTCTCCGATCACAGCCCGGTGCTCCTCACCTTGGAGCTCCCAAACTACACTCCACCCCCATTCAGCTGGAGATTTAATGCTAAGGCACTCATAGACCCCCTATACGCTGATACCATTGGGCAGGCGATACAGGACTACTTTGACAATAATGCGTCCACTGCGACCGACTCGGGAGTGCTATGGGAGGCCTGCAAGGCCACTATACGTGGCGTCTGCATCAGCACTAATGCGGGCATCCTTAAAGATATTCAAAAGCAAATCGGAGCCAAAGAGGACGAGCTCCGAGCACTGGAGCGTGAATACGAAAGCACTCAAAATGCTCGGACATTGGGGGACATTCGGACAGCTCTGTCCGAGTTTCAGAAGCTTGCGGACGATGAAATTAAGTATACCATGAAACGACAGGTGGCGAGGGCCTACGGGGAGGGCGGCAGGCCAGGTAGGCGGTTGGCGACTAACATATGCGAGGGACGTGCACCGCAGAACATACAGGTGATACGCGGACAACTAGGAGAGCGGAAATATGGTGAGCGAGAAATATTAGGGGAATTTATGGCTGTATACGGAGAGCTGTATACCTCCAGGCCTACGGCCTCCGAGGCTGAAGTCGGGGAGTACCTCGACGATGTGGCGATAGCGTGGCTTTCGGACGCACATCGTGAATACCTATCCCAACCCGTCACGGTGGAGGAGGTCACAGAAATAATTAAGTCGCTACCGAATGGTAAGGCTCCAGGCCCTGATGGCTTCACGTGCGAATTTTATAAGGCGTTTGTTGACCAGCTGGCCCCCCGCTTGGTGGAAATGTATGGTAATGCCCATGAGCAACAGCACCTGCCGCCAACCCTACGCGAAGCATTGCTATTAGCACTCCCCAAGCCACAGAAAGATCCGGAGCTCTGCGACTCATATAGACCGCTGTCCCTCATAAACGTAGACAACAAAATATTGGCCAAGCTACTGGCTACTCGACTAAACCCGCTGATGCCCAGACTGGTCTTACCTGACCAATCTGGATTCATACCCGAGCGCTCCACGGCGCACAATACACGAACGCTGTTTGCGCTTTCCCATTATTTGACACCAGAGACGAAAGCTGCGGCGGTCTTTTTAGACGCGGCCAAAGCATTTGACTCGCTAGAGTGGACATATATGACTAAGGTACTGAGAAGGATGGGCTTCCCACTCATGTTTCTCCAGTGGATCCATCTATTGTATGATGCACCTGTGGCGAGGATTAAGGTAAATAATTATATCTCAGACACCATAGATATACGGAGGGGGACGAGGCAGGGATGCCCGCTATCCCCTCTCTTGTTCGCATTAGCACTGGAACCTCTTGCCTGCAGGATAAGACAGGGACATCACTATTCGGCCCTGCAGTTTCCGCAAAGGCCATTGCACATATCGTTATATGCAGACGATATGCTGCTATACGTGAGAGATCCGCAGACCAATCTGAACCCGCTACTGAGGGAATACATAAAATTCGCGCGTCAGTCTGGTGTCACTATAAACTGGGCCAAATCACTGATTATTCCCTTGACCGACACCACGCACCCGCACCACATAGATTACCCATTGGAGTGGAAAACGGACCCGGTAAAATATCTGGGTGTGTGGTTTCACAGGGACCCGGAAATTGTGATCAGGGCTAACTACGGGACGGTGATTGACACGCTGGAGGAGAAGGTGGGGAGATGGATTCAATTGCCTTTATCGCTGGCAGATCGTACTGCTATAGTAAAGATGGTGGTACTGCCGAAGTTACTCTACCTGTTCGCTAACATCCCTATACACCCCCCACGGGAGGTATTCCGCAGGATTGCTTCGATGGTCCTCAGGCTTGTCTGGGCGGGAAAGACAGCTAGGGTGGAGATGCGGACGCTCACATTACCGTACAGTCAGGGAGGGTTCGGGGTCCCAGACCTCTATCTCTACTATCTTTGTGCGCAGGCACAATACGCACATTACTGGTACCACAGGATTCCATTTCTCACCCACACTGCGATTGAGGAGGGAGATGCATTGCCAATCCCACTTGAGGCGATCATTACTCACCGTAGGCCCCCTTTGCACACGCGAGACATAAATACTGTTGACGCCACAAACAAAGCATGGCATACCATGGGCAGATTGGCCAATAAACTACCGCTGTATGCCCCGGCGCTCAGGCTTCAATGGCATCCGTCCATCTCGGTAACGCAAGAAAGGTTGGGATTGGACCTATTGCGCCAAGTAGGCATCGACACTGTAGGAGACTTGTATGAGGAGGGGACATTTAAAACACTTGCACAATTAACATACATTAGTAATATGTCTACACTTTTTCGTTTTAACTATCATAGGCTACAAAAAGCTGTAAAGCAGCTGTACCCAACGTACCCGCTAGAACCGCAGGCATTAACAGCGCTGCAATGGCTGATAACCACACCTGCAAAAAAGCACCTGGTATCAACACTATATATAAAAATGCAGGAGGACATAGCGGGAAACACACACGCTTCCATGGGCAAGTGGAACAGCTGCCTAGGCACGCAGTTAACGGAGGAGGAGTGGACAACGGCCTGCACACTGACGGGAATGCTGACGCCCAACGGCAACCTCCGCATACTACATTTCAAATACCTACACCAGACGTACTACACGCCGGCTAGACTACAACGGTATGGGCTGCGTGGGGACTCTAGATGCGAACGCTGTGGGTCTGAAGGGGCAGATTTCCTGCATCTGGCATGGTCCTGCGCAGCAGTGGGAGAATACTGGGAGCAGGTGACGAGGATACTGGGGGTCATGGTGGGAGGTGGGGTGCGCTGCGAGGCCAAAACCTGTTTGCTGGGGCTGCTGCCCGACCTACGGGCCCTAAAGCGTAGATTCTGTGTGATTGCGTTGCTAATGGCCAAGCGAAGGGTCTCGCTATGCTGGAATGGGAGGCGAAGCCCGAAACCGAAAGACTGGCTTATGGACTTAACATACTGTAGAGATACCCTGAAAACTTACGAAGAGGAACTCCCTGCGGGATCGACGCCCAGAGACTACTGGGTATACCTAACCCAATATCTGCAAACTGTTTCAACAGAGTCCACGAACGATTAGTACGCAAGGGGAAGGACGATGGGTATAACAGACCTCTAATTAGGAAATGAAAAGGTAACATGGATGAAGGGTGCTGTTGTGCTGTGACCGCAATGTTTTGGTTGTTGTTTGATTGTAAATTATAACAAATGCCAATAAAAAAAAAAAAAAAAGCTGGAAAAATGGTGATTTCAGCCCCACAAACCCTTTTTTGATAACATTTGCAGGGAAAAACCCAGATGCTTTCATTTGCAGCCCGTTTTTCCCATATTCCCAAAAAAAACCTACATTTTGCTGTATTTTGGCTCATTTCTGTGACCCCTCCAGGGGAATCCACAAACCCTGAGTACCTTCAGAATCCCCATGATGTTGGAAGAAAAGGACGCAAATTTGGCGTGGATACCTTATGTGGTCAAAAAGTTACCGGGGCCTCAGCGCGCACTACCCCAAATAGCCAAAAAAGGGCATGGCACAGGAGGGGGAAAAGGCCTGGCAGCGAAGGGGTTAAATATATGTAAATTAGGCGTGCTGACAGCGCGCGTGCAGGCACTGAATGCCTCGTAACTCTGAAGTGACAGATGGAGTCATGGAAAAAAGACTCCCGTGTTCTAAGTAAATAGATAAGAAAGCGTAAAATATATGAATGTAAACCTGATTCTATTGTGGTGTTTAGAGAAACATTCTGAAACCTATATAATGTGCAGATGGGTATCGCATGGATGCACTGACGTTTTGATCATTATTAACATAGATGCAATAATTAGATGGTAGGCCTAATATAGTCATAAATACAGCATCCACAGTATTGGAGTTATCAAAGGTGACATCACATGCAAAATGTTGTAATGAGACATAATACACTGTTTCATGTTATGGCAATAGATAGCATTTGTCCGTATGAAATGGTTCAGGGGAGGGATGTTTGACAGGATGAAATATATATAGTGGGCCAATGCATTGTCACGTTATATAAGAAAATTATACATTAATGACAGGTGGTTGGAGCATAAATGTTGAGACAATGCATTGTCACGTATTTCAGGAAGAATAAACATGTTGTGCAGGAAGAATAAACAATGGATGACAGATGGTAACATCAATATGCTGTATCTTATAAAGCTAGAAAGCACAGGATTACATAAAGGGGATTAATCAATTGTCAAGCAAGCAAGCTGGGCATGGCTGATTTCAGATTCATTCAGGCCATTTCTAATAGAGTCAAACTGGGACATCCACTTGCATTCCCTGAGGTTAAGGATGGCACCAATGTTCCCACCCCTAGGCCCTAGAGATGCTTTCTCTATCTGAAAGAAACATGTTAGTTAGATTCCTCACCTTAGAATATCCCCAAACGTCAGGCTGGATCCGGAAAGATTTTTGCAGCAATACCCCTTGCGCGTCGCTAGGCGTCGTCTGCGGCTCTGCGTCCGTTGTTGGCGTCGTGCGCCGGAATGACGTCGCCGGAGTACTTAGACGCCGCCCTCGCGCGCTGACGTCAGTTCTTCTTATTTCCGCGCCAGTAAGCACCGATCCGGGATGAGCTTACCCCTAGTCACTTTTTGACTAACTTTTTGACCTCTTTTGGTTACTCGACTCGACTTCTGGTGCCGGTAGGATGCCTGGATTCAAGCATTGTGACGCCTGTCACCGACTGATGTCGGTAACGGATCACCATCGCCGGTGCCTGTACTGCCAGGGGGCCGACCATGACGTGGAGTCGTGCCCCGACTGTCAGGCCTTGATGTCGAAGGCTAGGCGGGAGCGGTCCCGTAAGCTGCTCGAGCTTCGACACTCGGCTCCGCGTCGCTCTCGGTCCCGGTCCAAGGACCGTTCGCGGAGCTGCAGCCATCGACATCGCTTGTCGGGATCTTCGGGTAAGTCCCGTCACTCCAAACATTCTAAGAAGTCCAAGCGGCGTCCTCGCTCTTCGGACTCCCCTCGCCGGTCGTGGTTCCACCCCGCGGCTCCGTCGGAGCCGCAGGAGCCACGCTTGTCCCCATACCCTCCGGTCCCTGGGACTGACGCGACTCCGGCGGAGGTCAGTGCCTTTCTCACGGCCATGAGGAATCTGGCTCCGCCGTCGACGCCTGCCGGCGCGCCTTCGGGCCCCGCAGGGTTGACTGGGCGACCTCGCGTGCCGGCGGCTCCGGCCCCGGCGACGCCGCAGGTCCCCGAGGGATCCAGGCCTGGATCTCTGCCGGCGCCGGTCGACCTCACGACGCCTCCTACACCGGCGCCGACACCGGTTCCACCCCCGACGCCGTCCTCGCACGGCGTCGAGCCTCAGTTTAGCCCTATTCCGGACCCGGCGCCGGTATGGCGCCATCTGACGCCGTTACTGGCACCGATGGGTGACCGCTTCATCCACCGTCCGGCTCCGATCATTACTCCTGTCTACCAGGAATCGGATGATGAGGGCGACTGGGAGGGGTCTCAGGACCCTCTGGCCGAACAGGCCCAATTGTCTCAGGACTGGGCAGAGGAATTGGGGGACGCCAGCGGTTTGGATACCTCTCCAGACGCTGGATTCATCTCTCCTCCGACTTTGGCCTCGGAGGAAGGTGCAGCCTTTTCTGTGGTGCTGCGCAAGGCAGCCGAAGCCCTAGGGCTCGAGTTGCCTGCTGTGGCTGTGAGGACTAACGTCCTCACCGAGGTCCTTCAACCGACAGCAAGCTCCACTGAGCCTCTGCTGCAGTTTAATGAGGCCCTCATTGACGTTCTCCAGGGCACTTGGTCCAAGCCCTCCACAGTCCCTCCTGTGGACAGGAATGTTGCCCGGCGCCACCGCCCTGCTCCGGGCGACCCCACATTCCTCTCCCACCACCCCACCCCCGAGAGCCTGGTTATCCAGGCCTCAACCTCCCAATCCTCCTTCCCGTCCGCTCCTCCGAATAGGGAATCCAAGAGGTTGGAGCAGTTTGGCAAGAAACTGTTCTCGTCCCTGAGTTTGGGACTGCGGTGTTAGAATGGTGCCAGGTCTAACATGCGGTCTTTAAATACCGCTTGCCTTTTGGACCGTTATTCCCACTCTCTCTGGGATACGGTGGAGGACGTGCTGCCGTTGTGCCCGGAGGAGGCCCGGGAGCGACTCACCCAAGCACTTGCTAACGGGCGAGATGCAGCACGGCACGCCATTAGATGTGGACTAGACACCACGGACTCGCTGGGTCGGGCGATTTCCACCATGGTGGCGCTTCGGCGTCACGCCTGGCTGAGGTCCACGTCGTTTTCAGGGGATGTCCAAAGCTCCCTCATGGACATGCCCTTCGATGGCACTCGCCTTTTTGGCGAGAAGGCGGACAGTGCGCTGGCCCGGTTCAAGGACTCCCGGGCCACGGCCAAGTCCTTGGGTCTTTCGGCCCCGCGGCCGCAAACTTCGCCTTTCGCCCCTTTCGTGGCCAAGGAAGGGGCGCCTCCTCACGTCCGCCCAGCCACCGGCCGCAGAACCAACCTGCATGCGGTCGCGGACGTGGTTTCCGCCGAGGCGGTTCTGGAGGACAACGTGCCGGTCAGTCCACATCCACCCCGGCAGCATCCGCCTCAAAGCCCTCCTAGTCCGAGCTTTCAGGCCCATTCAACGCCAGTGGGGGGCAGAGTTCACCATCACCTGCTCCGCTGGCGCTCCATCACTTCGGACAGGTGGGTGCTGAAAATCGTCCGAAGGGGCTACTCCCTCCCCTTCGAGACGACCCCTCCAGCCATGCCACCGCAGTGCCACCATATGTCGGGGGATCTTTTGCATCTTCTCCGGGAGGAGGTTTCGGCCCTCTTGGCCAAAGAGGCCGTCGAGCGCGTTCCTGGTCCAGAAGTAGGTCATAATTGCTATTCCCACTACTTTCTGGTTCCCAAGAAGGGCAAAGGGGGCCTACGCCCGCTCTTGGATCTCAGAAGCGTGAACGCATTCCTCCGGAAGGAACGGTTCAGGATGCTAACTTTAGCTCAGGTTCTTGCTGCCCTAGACCCTGGAGACTGGATGGTAGCGTTGGACTTGCAGGACGCTTATTTCCACATCCCCGTCCTGCCGGCCCACCGGCGTTACCTGCGGTTCACGGTGGGTCAAGAGCACTTTCAGTTCGGCCTCACCAGTGCCCCTCGGGTGTTCACGAAAGTGATGGCGGTGGTCGCAGCTCATCTGCGCAGATCAGGGGTTCCAGTCTTCCCCTATCTCAACGACTGGCTGTTGAAGGCGGGCTCGCCCCAGCACGTCGTCTCCCACCTCCAGACTACGGCAGACCTCCTGCATTCGCTGGGGTTCTCCATCAATGTGCCGAAGTCGCACCTGTGTCCCTCCCAGCAGCTCCTTTTCATAGGGGCGGTTCTCGATTCGGCGCAGTTCCGGGTCTATCCGCCGGAACAGCGGGCCCTGGACATTCGAGCCCTGATTCCCATCTTCCGGCCTCTGTCCTGGATTTCGGTCAGGTTGGTGCTGCGGCTTCTGGGGCTGATGGCCTCCTGCATCCTGTTAGTACCTCACGCCAGATGGCGGATGCGGGCTCTGCAGTGGGACCTGAAGTTTCAGTGGGCCCAGCATCGAGGCAACCTGTCCGACCATGTCTTGATCTCGGAGGGCACTGCGAAACAGCTGCAGTGGTGGCTCACGAATCGCGATTGGGTCAGCGGCAGATCCCTCTCCCTTCCCCAACCGGAGCACGTGGTAGTGAAGGATGCGTCCCTCCTGGAATGGGGGGGCCATATGAGAGAGGCGGAGATCAGAGGACTCTGGTCTCCGGCGGAGACTCGGCTCCATATCAATCTTTTGGAGCTGAAGGCGATCCGACTGGCACTGAAAGCCTTCCTTCCCTCTGTCCGGGGAAGTGTCGTACAGGTGTTCACAGACAACACCACCGCCATGTGGTATTGCAACAAACAGGGCGGGGTGGGGTCGTGGACCCTTTGTCAGGAGGCCCTGCGCCTCTGGACATGGCTGGAACACCAGGGCATCACCCTAGTGGTTCAACATCTGGCGGGCTCTCTGAACGCCAGAGCAGACGAACTCAGCCGCCGGTGCATGATGGATCACGAATGGCGTCTGAACTCGGCCGTGGCGCAAGGTCTCTTTCTGCAGTGGGGAGAGCCTTGGTTAGATCTATTCGCCACCGAAGAGAACGCGCAATGTCAGAGGTTCTGCGCGTTGGAGTTTCCAAGGCGGCACTCGCTCGGAGACGCTTTTCGTCGCGAGTGAAGTTGCGGTCTGTTGTACGCCTTTCCGCCTATACCACTTCTGCCCAGAGTGCTGAAGAAGATCAGGCGCGACCGGGCCCAAGTCATCTTGGTGGCTCCGGATTGGGCACGAAGGTACTGGTATCCCGAGCTACTCAGTATGTCCATCGATCCCCCGATACGACTGCCTCTTCAGGAGGATCTTCTGTCGCAGCAGCAGGGGACGGTCCTCCACCCGAACCTGTCCAGCCTCCACCTACATGCGTGGAGATTGAGCGGCGGCAGTTGATGCCATTTGACTTGCCTCCTGAAGTCTGTGATGTCATTTTGGCAGCCAGGCGTCCCTCCACAAAAAACGGTATACGCCTGCCGGTGGAACAAATTTGTGGCAAAGGCTGTGGATCCCCTTTCCGCCCCTCTTTCTGAGGTTCTCCTCTTTCTTCTTTCCTTGGCCCAGCAGGGCTCTGCTCTGGGCACCTTGAAAGGTTATCTTGCTGCTATCTCTGCTTTCCTACGGCTTCCTGATCAGCCTTCTCTTTTCAAGTCCCCTGTTGTTTCACGCTTTCTCAAGGGCATTACTCATATGTACCCTCCTGTTCCTTTCGTAATGCCTCAGTGGGACTTGAACCTTGTTCTCACTTTTCTGATGTGCGCTCCCTTTGAGCCCCTTCATAACTGTCCCATCCGTCTTTTGACTTTGAAAACTGCTTTCTTGGTAGCAATCACCTCCGCTAGGCGGGTGAGTAAGCTCCAGGCTTTGTCATCTAAGCCTCCCTTCCTTTCAGTTCATCCGGACAAGGTTGTCCTCCGGACACGTCCTTCTTTCCTGCCTAAAGTCGTGACTCCCTTTCACATGGGGCAATCTGTCACGCTGCCCACCTTCTTTCCGCCTCCGCATCCTTCAAAAGATGAAGAGAGGCTCCACCGTCTGGACCCAAAACGTGCGCTATCCTTTTATTTGGACCGCACAAGACAGTTCCGGGTGGATGACCAACTTTTTGTTGGATACGTAGGGGCTAAGAAGGGTAAAGCTGTACACAAGCGGACCATCTCTCGGTGGGTCGTGTTTGTAGGAAGGTGGATATCTGACTATGGTTCCCCCCAACTTTTTGCCTAGTGTCTAGCTGGTTTTTCGACTTAGTTGGCCTGAGATCCTGCCATTCAGGGTCTCAGGCTGTCTGCTCTCCCTTTAAAATGGACTCCATGTACCCTAGGTACATACCCAATTGGTAAGGATCACCTTATTAGACCCTGTACAGTGTACCCTAGGTACCCAGGGCATAGGTGTACCCTAGGCCTCCCAGGGGCTGCAGCATGTATTATGCCACCCCTGGTCTGGCCTTCCAATCAGACACAACGGCTGATCACTCAGCTGGGGCAAGGTCGTGTAATCACCCCTTGCTTAGGTGTAGTATTCCTATACCTACCTTATATATAGACACATGTGTACCTATCAGCCACTCCTGTGGGAGGCCTTAACAATCCTGGAGGCAGAGTGCTTGGTAACATGTGAGATGGTGCTCTAGCATGAGCTGAGCCTGTCTGCAGCTTTTGGAACCATGTCCTTAGAGCTGTTCTATGATATAGCCCATCATATACTCTTAAAGTACCTTATAATCTTAAACGGTTATGGTAACTATGGTTTGGCTTTATCAAAACATTCCGTGTAAGGTGTCTAACACTTTGGAATAATACCCCCATACCATTTCTGGTGATGAGGATATTATTCCTCCCTCCTAGAGGGAGAGACATGTTAAAATCCTACTTTGCTGTTAACTCTCACCCAAAACCTCAGCATCACAAAATGGATGCTGCTGCCACAGACACGAGTCTGACCTCCTGCTGCTGGGAGTGATCCCGGCAAGGGAGGCTTGGACAATAGGTTTCCTGCTTGGGGAGGTGCTAGCACCTCCCCAGACAGACTTTAGTGTATTGGGGCAGGGAGGGCTGAAAGGAATGAGACACTGCCTGGGGCACACAAGGTGTCCCATGCATAGTCCAGTTCAAACCGGACTGGCGCGAAACTGGACAAAGGAAAGGGGGTGTAGCCACTCCCCTTCCTGGTCCCACCCATAGGAGGGACATTGCAGGTAGCCCAGCCCACTAGCCCAGTATATTAGTAGCTAGTTGGGCCCTGCTAAATTAGATTAACCTGAATCTGCAACTTGAACAGAAACTCTGGACCTTCGACATTCGACCTCAGGAAGAAGACTGAAGAAATCTCCCTTGTGGCCAAAGAGTGACCACCCTGGGCAACCAGGCACCATCCAGCGACCGCTGCTTTGCTTTGCGACAGATCCTACGAGGGACGACTGCAGAGACTGACCAGCGCCGAGACTTCCAGACACCTCTGACCCAGATCCACATCTACAGCGAAGCTGAGATCCGTGGAGGCGACGAGGGACGTGGGACCGGCGACTTGGGAAAAGTGGCTAGTAACTGACTAGCGCAACTTCTGAGGCTTCCTCGAGGCTGTGCTTGGGTAATTGAAAAGCCCCATTCCCGAGCACCATCTGCAAAGAAGGTCAGCTCCCCACACTTCACGTGTTCTGCGTGGGGCCCTTCTGCACCTGTGTTGCTCGACATGTTGTCTGGTTGCTGGCCCGCTGGCTAGTAGCCTCTGCGACGACGAACCTTTGTTTTCATCTTGCTGGTCCGGCTCCTCCAGACTGGCACCCGCTCCTCTGTGAAAGAGAAGCACCCCAGACCTTCCTGGTCTGCACCAGAAGCAAGTCCTCCATCCTGCGTGGGTTCCGCTTGCCAAGGCTGGTTGGGTCCTGACTCGACTTCGACGCCGCCGACAGCAAGAGCCTTCGTGGGACAGCTCACCTCCTGGTCCTGGTCGTCCTCGATGTCTCCTGATACCCGTGGCTGCTGCGACAAGCTTCACCTCTTCACCTGCATCTTCACGACATCACCTGGTTCCTTCCTAGTTCCTTCCCGGCTCCTGGCTGGTGACCTAGACTCTGTCCCTTCTGCTTGCAGGTTCCTTCCTTCTTGATCCCCACCTTGGGATCCACCGGACACTCTTCACTGACTGCCTGTCAGCAACTTTCCTTCAGGCATCCATAGAAGTCCACGACGAAACCCGACGCAAGTTCACACCTATGCACCCGCAGCCCGTGGGCTAGGTAACTTGGGTACTTCAGTGCTCACAAGGGTATTGACTATCCTAAGGTCTAGTTTCCGAGTCTCGACTTTCTAGCTATACCAGAAGTGTCCTAAAACTGCTTATTTCTAACTGCTCGTGATTCTATCGACTTTTACGCATTACGCGTGAGTGTTTCCACTCTGCACCTGAATCCCGTGGGACTCCCACTTCCTAACCTTTGGTAGTATAGTGTAGCCCCAGCGATTCCCTAGGCCTATCCTGTGCTCGTGACAGTGGTCCTTATACCACTTACTAAGTATATGGTTTGCGTGGCCCCTAGGGCCTAACTGTATTACTTACCTGTGTGAATTAATGTAGGCTTAAATAAGACTGTGTTGTACTTACCTCGAATCTCATAAAGAGTGCTGAGGGTTTTGACTAGAATAAATACATTCTATTTTTATATATCTCTGTCGTGGTGTCCTTTCATTTGGTATTCAAGGGATTACATATGATATAACAGCTGGCTTCACATGCCATTCAGAGTTTAGCCTAAGACTGCTCTTGTACATGCTACCACTAGGATAGCTGGTCTATAAGGTTGACTTTACAACCAATCACCATAAGGGTTGTTTTGACTGATAGAAGGTGTACACTAGAATTGGTGACATCATATATCAGGCCAACTTCTCACAGTGTTGTGTATTACGACCTGCTATTCTTTGGCGAAAAAGGTTCCTCCTGTTGGGCTACGGGCCCATTCTACTCGGGCCACAGCGGCCACGACTGCACTGGGGCGGGGAGTCCCCTTGCAAGACATCTGTCAGGCGGCGACGTGGGCTTCGCTGCACACGTTTGCGAGACATTACTGCCTGGACAGCCAAGTCCGAAGGGATGGCCACTTTGGCCGTTCTGTTCTCCAGGATTTTCTGGTGTGATCTTGGTTCGCAGACCCACCACCGGGGTTGGTATTGCTGGGGTATCTATTCTAAGGTGAGGAATCTAACTAACGTGTTTCTTTCAGATGAACAAGTTACTTACCTTCGGTAACAATGTATCTGTAAGAAACATTAGTTAGTTAGATTCCTCACCGACCCACCCAGCCTCCCCGTTCTGCGAACCGACATCTAGGGTTAAGGTTCTCCCTTTCAGGGCCCTAGATTTTTTGGCACCAGTGTCGGTCTCTTGCATGGCTCAGCGTCCCTGGCGCGGAAAGCTGTGTACAAGAACTGACGTCAGCACGCGAGGGCGGCGTCTAAGTACTCCGACGACGTCATTCCGGCGCACGACGCCAACGATGGACGCGGAGCCGCAGACGACGCCTAGCAACGCGCAAGGGGTGTTGCTACAAAAATCTTTCCGGATCCAGCCTGACGCCTGGGGATATTCTAAGGTGAGGAATCTAACTAACTAATGTTTTTTACAGATACATCGTTACCGAAGGTAAGTAACTTGTTCATTACCACCCAGTGCATGTCATCAGGACTGTGGTTCATTGTGTCAAAATGTTCCACAAGTGGTGCACCCGGTGTGCCACATCTTATTCGGCTGCAATGTTGGAGGACCCTAGTCTTAATCTTCTGTTGGGTTTAGCCTATGAAGATCAAATCGCAGGGACAGAGAATTCCCTAGATCACATTGTTCGTGTTCCAATTGGAGAAAGTTTTCAAAGGGATCACATGATTTTTATAGATAAACTCTTTAGTTTGAACGGTAGTGGAGCACGCTCTACATTATCCACACTTGAAATGGCCTTGGATAGGTGGTAGATTCCACATACATCTGATAGTGGGTGTTTCTGGAATTTCTAAAGGAGAACGCACAACATGTTCTCTGATGCTTTTGGCTTTTTTGAATGAGTGCATGGGAGGAACATCTTGTTCTATGTCATCAGATTCTATCCCCCAGTGTTTGTTGATAGTTTTCTTAATGGCGTGACTCTGTGTGGAAAAAGTCGTGACGCAAATCATCCTTTCAAGGTGTCCTTTGTCTTTATCCTTTGGTGTTAGTAAGTTATCTCTGGGGCTGTACCATGAACTCTTCTGAACCCTTTTGGTAAGTCCTTTGGGGTAGCCCCGATCCATCAGTCGTTTGCGCAGATCTTCTGATTGTTCCATGTAGTCATATTTCTTTGAGCAAGTCCTGCGGATGCGCAGGAATTGCCCATAGGGAGGATTGTCTCTGAGTCCCCTAGGGTGATGGCTTTTGTATCTCAACAGGGCGTTCCTTTCGGCCGGCTTGCAGTGCAGAGTGGTGTAGAGTTGATTATCCTCGGCTTTGATTGTTAAATCTAGGAAGTCTATTTCTTTCTGGTTCGAATGGATAGTAAATTGGATATCTGGACTTCTCTCGTTGAGCCAGGTGTGAAACAGGGCCAGTGTCCTGGAGTCCCCTGTCCAAATCAGGAGTATATCGTCGATATAACGCCTCCATAGGGAAATCTTTTCAAAATAGGGATTCGTTTCTCCAAATATAAAGGCTCTCTCAAAATGGTCCATTAAAATAAGGGCCAGGTCCGGGGCAAAGGCAGTCCCCATAGCTACTCCTTTTGTCTGGAAATAGAAGCACCCATTAAAACAGAAAAAGTTCTTCATCATAGCAATGCGTAAATTTTGTAGGTACCAAAACCGGGGCCGTTCGTTGGTCAAGGGCTTCACGGGTGACTTCAAGAACTGTTTGTTGTGGTATACTCGTGTAAAGTGACACATCGTCACAGGTCACTAGGAGTTGGTTTTGACTGTCAAAATGTCGTCCATCCACAAGGTTAATAGTTTGCATGGTGTCCCTGAGGTACGCCTGCGTTGCCTCTGCTATTGGTTTCAGGAAATGGTCAATATATCAGCTGAGTGGCTCAAGCATCAAGCCACATGTTAATGTTAATGTTATAAGGTTCTTATATAGCGCCTATCACCACCGGTCTCTAAGCGCTAAACAGAAAACCACGAACATAATGACGCCTCAGAGCCATCTGCCTGCTCCAATTAGACTGAAGGTGTTACCTTTCCGAACAGATGTGTCTTCAATTTTTTTCTGAAGGAGAGTAGGTGAGAATCTTCCTTCAGACTGGACGGAAGGTCATTCCAGAGTTGGGGAATGAGTACTGAGAAGGCACAGCCTCCTTTGGTTTTTAGATTAAATCTGGGTTGAGCCAGATTGGAGACGGACCCAGAGCGTAAAGGTCTACCGGGAACATACTTCCTCAGGCGCTGTTTGACATACTCTGGGGCATTGCCAAAGAGCGCCTTGTGGGCAATGCAGAGGCATTAAAATTGAACCCTAAGCTTCACAGGCAGCCAATGCAGTTTACGAAGAAGTATAGTTGTGTGCGAGCTTCTAGGGAGAGAGAAGATCAGTCTGGCTGCGTCATTCTGCACGACCTGCAGTTTCCTCATCAGCTTCTGTGATAAGCCCAGGTACAAAGCATTCCCATAATCAAGCCTCGAGATAACAGTCGCTGAGACGATGGTTTGCAGCGTGGAGGCTGAAAGAATGGTGGTAAGCTTACGTAACTGCCGCATCACGGCCGTGCAAGAACCCACCACAGCCGACACTTGAGGGGCCATAGTAAGATCCGCACCGATCTTTAGGCCTAGACTCTTCACTACTGTGCCGGGGATGGGAGTTTTGCCGAGTTCTGGGGGCCAGTACAAATCATCCCAAGGGTTGGCCTTGTTGGTAAGTACCAACACCTCCGTTTTCTCGGCATTTACTTTGAGGAAGTTGTTGGTCATCCAGTTAACCGTGAATCTAAGAAGATTCCTAACTGATTCTTGGGCTTCTGGTGTTTCTCCCAGCCGCACCAGTAACTGCGTGTCATCCGCGTAGTTAAAGATCTCACAGTTCCTACGCGTGAGTTCTTCCATCAGGGGTTGCAGATAGATGTTAAACAATAAGGGAGAAAGTGCGGACCCTTGAGGCACCCCCCATGTCACATCCTTAATCCCGGATAACTGGTCCCCCATCTGAACCCTCTGAGTGCGGCCTGATAAGAAGGACTCTAACCACTTGAGCGCCTGGCCAGCAATCCCCAGCTTTGCGATACGGTCCAGCAAGATGGTATGGCTGACCGTATCGAAGGCTGGCGACAGGTCGAGCAGAATCAGAGCGCATGGTTGTTTATTGTCTGCTCTGATTCTTAACTCATCGGTGACCGTGGCCATGACCAGTTCTGTACTGTGCTGTGGCCGGAAGCCTGCCTGCCTGGCATGCAGTAGATGGTGTTCTTCCAGATAGCTGGCTAAGGCGTTCAGGACATGTTTTCCCAAGATTTTACTAAGAAAAGGCAGTTGAGAAATAGGCCTGTAATTTTTCAATGCCTTAAGGTCAGTACCCGCTTTCTTCAAGAGTGGGGAGACTCTGGCTTCCTTCAGAGATGCTAGGAGGTAACCCGCTTCCAGAGAGGCATTCAATAGATGCAGTAGCTGGGGTTGAATACCTGGCAGAGCCAGTTTGAAGATTTTCGGAGGGCAGGGATCTATAGAGGATCCCGATTTGATGTGACTAACCAGTTCTGTCAGGTGCTTACCATCAATATCAGGGAAGCTATACAAAGCCCCGGCAGACTGCGAGTTGTCTAAACAAGATTGCAATGGCGAACTATCTGAAAGCATGGTAATATCCCTCAGGATATCCTGTACCTTCTGGAGGAAGAATCCTTGAAAGGTGTCACAGTCAGGCTGACCCAGCCCGCAACTTTTACCATTCAACTGCGTGAGCTCCCTTAGAATGACAAAGGTTTCCCTTTGTTTATTCGCGGCCTCCCTGATCCGACACTCATAAAAGGCGGATTTCCTAGCCAAGATAGCCAATTTATAGCTGGCTAAAAGAGATTTATACGTTAAGGACTCTGCAGTCACATAATCCACTCTCCACCTACGCTCCGCCTTCCGGAGAGCTTGCTTCTCTTTTCTGAGGGATGCGTCAAACCAGGGAGCACCTTTCCCTTTTTTCCGAGTGAGCTCTAATCCTTCTGGAACAAGCTTATCTAAAGCAGAGCGAATCCAGGTCATAATGGTCGTGGTGTAAACATCCAGATTTCCCTGCTTCATCTTAGGAGGGGGGGAGGAGAGTAGAGTTGAGACTAAGGAATCAGCCTCAATCTTCTTCCAAGGGCGGACCTTCCTCCTTGTTTGTGGAGGGGCCGCTAATAAGGGATCTCCCGGAGCCCAACACTTGATCAGATAATGATCTGACCAGATGCAAGGGCTAACTTCTAGGATTTTCATCAGCGGCAGGGAGGACCAAACTAGGTCAAGAGTGTGGCCCTTCCCATGGGTGGGGCCCTTTACCAGTTGGTTAAGATGGAGCGTGGCAAGGTTAGTTCCAAACTAGGACGCAATAGGCCCCCTAGGAGTCTTGTCCCAGTGATAGTTAAAATCCCCAACCACTACCAGGGACTTATATCTGGATGCCAGATCTGTCAGCAGTTCAAAAAAGGAATCATTAAATTCCGGTGAGCTCTGCGGTGGACGATATACTAACAGTAGCAGAATACATGAGGATTTCAATGATATTTTTATCCCTAATACTTCTGCATCAGCACAGCTTTCCGCAATGATCTGTGTTACCTTAAGATTCTTCTTGAACATAATGGCTACCCCTCCCCCTCTGCTGTCCTTGGGGCGGTTATACCACAGAGCATCGAAGTTGGGAGGTAAAGCTGCTAAAATGTCCGGTGTAGATGAAGTCCCTAGCCAGGTTTCTGAGAGCGCAAGGATGTCTATCTCGCACTCGTCCAGCAGTGTAAATACCTCTAGATGGTGTTTATGTAAGGATTGTGTGTTGAGTGTGGCAATGATCAGACCTTGTGTCCTAGTGGAAGTTGGTCTTCCGACCGCAGGCTGGCATATGTTGTCCCATCCAGCGTAGTTATCCCTTGTCGAAGAGATCTAAGGGTAGCAGGAGAGTAGACCCATGGCCGACCAGGGGGGGCAAAGACGGGCTTTCCTCTGGCGCGACGCTGCACGCGTACGCTGCGCGCGACCATAATGGCCTCTAAAAAGGGTGTGGTAGGCGGTGCTCGCTCGAACTGGAGCGCAGCCCCGGAAAACTTCTTGGGGGCGTCTCAGCCCTACTCCCAAGATGGCGGTCGTAATGGGATACAAACACCCAAATGGTGAATGGTGCTGTCACAAGTTTTAAGTGCAGGCAATGCGGCCAGTGGGGAACAGGCAGAAACAATTTAAGAACAGCAGAACAGCAAGTATACAGTTTTTAAAATACACTTCAAAATAATTGCAGCAGTAGCGATAATTTAAGAATACAGCGTGGTGTTAGCGTATCGGTCAGTCTGTTGACCGCGCGCCGACCAACTGGCCCCTAAATACCATTTGCCAGGCGGTGCTCGCTCGAACTAGAGCGCAGCCCCGGAAAACGTCTTGGGGGCGTCTCAGCCCTACTCCCAAGATGGCGGTCGTAATGGGATACAAACACCCAAATGGTGAATGGTGCTGTCTTGGGGGCGTCTCAGCAACAATCGGACAGCCGGGTGGTTTAATGGGTCTTTGTGGATCTTAGGTAGTGTATACAATGTGGGTAGTCGTGGTTGGTTTTGATTCAGATACAGAAACTCATGTTTCGTAAGGTAGCCATCATCCATGCCTCGAGTGGTAACTGCCAAAATCTCCTTAGAGAGATCCAAGGAGGGGACTGCAGCGATCCTCATATAGCTCACTCCGTCCTGTAGTTGATTCAGGATTTCTGCTTTATAGTCATTGACATTCTGTACCACTATTGCGCCCCCCTTGTCAGCTGGCTTGATCACTATATCCTTGTTGTTCCTTAGAGATGACAAGGCATCCTTCTCTTGTTTGGTGATGTTGAATTTAGTGTGCTTGTGTTCCTTCAGTATCTTCAAAATATCTCGCAAGACAATGCGTTCGTAGGCTAGGATCCTGTTGGTCATGCGGTTTGATGGTGGAGCAAAAGTAGAAGGAATCCTCTAACCAGTTGGCGAGTTTATACCCAATGATGGTGACTGTTTGAAAAAAATCCTCAGGCGGATTTTCCTGAAGAAACCGTGAAGTTCGGTCTTCAGTGCAAATTTGTTGGGGCGTGCGGTTGGTACAAAGGAGAGGCCTTTGCTCAGAACACTGCTCAGTGCCCTGATAGGATATGTCCTCTCTGCCATGTTTATATATTCGAACGTGCGCTCCTGTCCCTCAGTCTGCAGCCGGCGCCTAGCATGCCTGCACGTCCGATAAAGGGTAGACTCTTAACCTCTTCTGTGCCCATGACGAGATAGTCTCGTCATGGAGCACGGTTGCGCTGTGCCCATGACGAGACAATCTCGTCATGAACCCCACCCACTAATGCAACGCCCGGCACAGGAGGGGGAAAGGGTGTGGCACTGAAGGGGTTAAACTACAGAGACTGAGACACGGCACTCTGCCAGGCTAGATAGCAGGAAACCCTTCACGGACCTGAAGGCGGCTGACAAATTTGTCAAATGCATCTCACAGCTCGAACCGTATGGGTTCCCCGCGCCTGGTGATGTGGGGCCAGGCCGCCTCAGTGACAATAACTAAAGAGTAGAGGGACTTACGCTCTGTTATGGTTACAGCCTGCTTTGGCACCACTATATTACCATGATTACATTGAAGCGCTACATGTTCTTTTCTTGTTTCTGTGCCTGCCCGGGTGGGCCCTGCCCTTTTGGCTGCGTTGCCTCCGGCCTCCCAGCTGTTACCTGGCTGGGGCGGCATTATTGGGATTCTGGTTTTGGCCCCAAGGGATGCTTTGTTGGTGTTACTGTTTAGTCCCTTCTGTTGAGTTTTATGTGGGATGGAGATTGGCAGATTTGGCCAGATTGAGGGGTCAAAGTGGGTGGATAGTTGGACGCAGGCTAATGTTTGTAAGTCTTTCTATGTTTGATGTTTGGTTATTTCTTCCCTTTTTTGCCACTCAGCCTTTTCATGCTTTTTCTGCATGAATGCTACTTATGCCTTGTACAACGAGGAGGCACTCATCAGTGAGAATAGCCTCCCCTATGGAACTGGGGCAACACTCTGGGGGAGGCGATTTCAGTGTTGTCCGTTGGCGTGGGCGTTGACTGCTCCAGTGTGGCCCAACCCCCGTATCCACATGCAGCAGCACAATTGCTACTTTTGCTTACAGACTATCACCTCACGGATGTCTGGCGGAACTTGTATGGCCCCATTGCATACCACTTGGTTACAAATCGATTACTGGCTTGTGACTCTGGATGTTGATGCATGGACCTCAAGGGTTGACCATTTGCCAAGAACACTGTCTGATCACGCGCTTATACTACTCTGCCTGCCCAATAGCGCACCGCGTGCCTTCACTTGGAAACTTCCCTCTGGGGCACTGCGGGATTCGGTGTTCTGCAAAGAGGTTAGGGGGGCGTGGTAGAATACTTTGAAAAAAATTAGCACTCTATAACAACGCAGGCCACTTTGTGGGAGGCTTTTAAAGTTGTTATTAGGAGGATATGTTTGGCAAAGCAGGCGGGAATTATAAGAGCACGGGGACCACTCGTGCCTTGAGGGAGGGATCAGTGCACTGGAGATTCAGTAATTTGAAAATTGCTCCCCGTCCATTCTGGCAGACATCCGAGGTAAACTGGCGGAGTACAAGGAAGCAGCTGAACGGGAAACCCACTATTTAGGAAGGGAGGCTCGCGCTAGGAGATATGGGGAGGGAGCAGAGCTGGGAAGACTTTAGCCTCCCTGCTGCACAAGTCCTGGGCCTGTGATTATATAGTTGAACTGCAGGACGACCTACTTCATGTGCATGGTGGGACGGCAGCTGTGCAGCAGGAGATGATGTCCTATTTCTCCTCTATGAGACCAAGCAGACTGTGCTTCCTCCGGATGTCGTTCCCTATTTTGATTCGGTGCAATTGCCGTGGTTGGGTGACGGACATGTCATAGGTGATTCTTGGACAAGCGGTTCTGTGAGAAGTTGGCCTGATATGTAGTGCTCACTATTCTAGTGATCACTGTGTATCATTCCAAACAACCCTTATTGATGATTGGTTGTAAGTCAACCTTATAGACCTGCTATCCTAGTAGCGTGGATACGAGCAGTCTTAGGCTAAACTCTAGAGGGCGTGTTAAGCCAGCTGTTTACCATCACATATACCCCTTGAACACCAAGTGAAAGGACACCACACAAGTTGTTATGAAAATAAAGGATATTTATTTATAACAAGACTACCCTGGCTCGTGACTAGGTTCTACCTATGGGTGGAGCCAGGAGGGAGGTGGTTACACCCCTATCCTTTGTCCGGCTTCGCCCCAGCTCAGGGGCTGGTGTGCCCCCGAAAATGGTTTGAGCCGGGCTATGCACAGTGAGCACCGGGGTGCCACTGGCAATCACCTTCCTTTCAGCCCTGCCTACCTGGGATACACAAACCCTGTCTGGGATGGTGCTAACACCGCCCTCGACAGGAAACCCTTTGTCCAAGCTCCCCTCGCTGGAAGGTCTCCCAGCAGCAGGAGGTCAGACTTGTGTCTGGTGGCAGCATCCATTTTGTGATGCTGAGGCCTGAGTCAACTTTAACCGGGGTTCAAGGTTACTTCCATGTCGTGCCCCTCTAAAAGGGAGGAATGCTAACCCCGTCGCCAGAACTGGCGAGGGGTTCGTATTCCGATTCGTATGACACCTTACTCGACATGTGTAGGTGATGCGATGCCAAAGTTAGCAAATAACCGCGAGGATTATAATGCATTTAAAAGTAGTTGGCCCGCGTCACCATGGAACGGCTATTAGGACTTGGTTCCGCAAGCCGTCGACGGGCTCAGCTCGCGCCAGAGCACCGTCCCACATGATTCCCTGCACTCTGCCTTCAGGATTGATAAGGCCTGCCATAGGAGTGACTGATAGGAATCCATGTGTCCATTTTAGGGTTAGGTGTAGGAATACTACACCTACAGCAACGGGTGATTACACCACGTTGCCCCAGCTGTCGTGCAGCCAGTTGTGTCAGATTTGGGCGGCCATTCCAGGGGTGGCATAATACATGCTGCAGCCCCTGGTAGGCCCTGGGTACACCGATGCCCTGGATACCTGTGGTATGCTGAGACAGGGACTGACAAGGCGGCCCAGTTCCAATTGGTGGATGCACCTAATGTACATGCGTTTAATTTCGAGAGAGAACAGCTAGGCTGTGGGTCTGATTGGCAGGCCCACAGCCGGGGAAAGTCATAAACCAATGAAGCAAAAGCAAAAAATCTGGGTGATCATAGGATTGCAGACCCTACTCTCCTACATGACCCCCCCAAACTTTGGGACAATAAGCTAACCTTGACCAGGTGAGTCTTCTTGCTCTAAGCCTGTGCTTTGGAACTTACTTCCTTTGCACATTAAAACCGCATCCACCCTTATTAACTTTCGCAAATTATTGAAGACCTGGCTTTTTAATCAATGAGAACGCGGTCTGATCTGTACTGTATTCTGGAGTATCTCGCTGCGCCTAGACACCTTAGGGTATTAGTTGCGCACAAAAAAAAAAAAAAAATCTCACCACCAATACCACTACCACCACTGCCAATACCACCACCATCACCAATACCACCACCAATAAAACCCCTGCCAATATCACCACCACCAATACCACCATCAATACCACCACAACTGCCAATACCACCACCAATACCACTGCTAATACCACCACCACCAATACTACCACCACCAATACCACTACCACCACTGCCAATACTACCATCACCAATACCACCACCACCACCAATAAAACCACTGTCAATATCACCACCACCACCAATACCACCACAACTGCCAATACCACCACCAATACCACTGCTAATACCACAACCACCAATACCACCACCACCAATAACACCACCACCAATAACACCACTAACACCAATACCAACACCGCCAAAACCACTACCAATATCAGCACCACCAATATCACCACCACCAATTTCACCACCACCAATACCACCAACACCACCTCCACCAATATCACCACCAACATCACCACCAATACCACCACCACCAATACCACTATCAATACACCACTACCACCAATACCACTACCACCACCAATATCACCACCACCAATACCAGCAACACCAATACCACCTCCACCAATACCACCACCACTACCAATACCACCACCAATGCCACCACCACCAATTCCACTACCACCACCAATACCACCAAGACCAACAATGCCATGACCATTACCACCACCAATATCACCACCACCAATACTACCTCCACCAATAGCACCACCACCAATACCACCACTACCATCAATAGCACCAACACCAATACCACACCACCAATACTACCACCACCAATACCACTACCACCACTGCCAATACCACCACCACCACCAATACCACCACCACCACCTATAAAGCCACTGCCAATATCGCCACCACTGCCAATACCACCATCAATACCACCACAACTGCCAATAACACCACCTATACTACTGCTAATACCACCACCACCACCAATACAACCACCACCAATACCACTAACACCACCACCAATACCACTACCACCAGCAATAACACCACCACCAATAACACCACTAACACCAATACCAACACTGCCAATACCACCGCCAATATCACCACCACCAATACCAGCACCACCAATGCCAATATCACCACCACTGCCAATACCACCACAACTGCCAATAACACCACCTATACCACCACTAATACCACCACCACCACCAATACAACCACCACCAATACCACTAAAACCACCACCAATACCACTACCACCAGCAATAACACCACCACCAATAACACCACTAACACCAATACCAACACTGCCAATACCACCGCCAATATCACCACCACCAATACCAGCACCACCAATGCCAATATCACCACCACCACCACCAATTCCACCACCTCCACCAATATCACCACCAATACCACCACCAATACCACCACCAGCAATACCACCACCAGCAATACCACTAACACCACCAATACCACCACCACCAATGCTACCATCAATTCCACCACCAATATCACCATTACCAATACCACCTCCGCCAATACCACCACCACCACTATCAATACCACCACCACCATCAATACCATCACCCCCACCACCACCAATACCACGCCACCAATACCAACACCACCAATACCACCACAACCAATACCACTACCACCAATACCACCACAAATACGACCTCCACCAATACCACCACCAATACCACCACCAATACCACCACCAATACCACAAACATCACCAATACTACCACCAATATCACCACCACCACCAATACCACCATCAGTACCAGCACCAACACCAATACCACCACGACCACCAATACCACCACCAATAACACTGTCACTACCACCAATACCACTGCTAATACCACCACCAATAGCACCACCACCAATACCACTAACACCACCACTAATACCACCACCAATACCACCACCAATAACACGACTATCACCAATACCACCACCAATATCACCTAAACAATACCACCACCACCAGTACCACCAGTACCACCACAAATACCACTGCCACCAATACCATCACCACTAACACCACCACCTCCACCACCACCAATACCACACCATCCATACCACTACCACCACTACCAATACCACCAACAATACCAATACCACCACCACCAATACCACCACTAATACCACCTCTAATACCACTACCACAGACATTACCACCAACACCATCTCCACCAATACCACCACCACCACCAATACTACCAGCACCATCACCAATACCACCACCAAAATCGCAACTGCCAATACCACAACCACCAATACCACCACCACCAATACCACTACCAACACCAATACCACCATCAATACCACTATCAATACCACCACCAATGCCACCACCAATACCACCACCACCAATACCTCCACCACCAATCCAATACCACTCTACCAATACCAATACCACCGCAAATACCAATACCACCACAAATACCAATACCACTACTACCAATACCACCACCAATCACACCACCACAAACACTACCACCACCAAAGCCAATATCACCACCACCAATACCACCACCTCCACCTCCACAAATACCAACACCAATACACACACCAACACTGACAATACCACCACCAATACCACCACTAGCAATACAATCACCAACACCACCACCACCAATATCACTACCACCAATACCACCACCACAAATACCACCACCAATACCACTCTACCAATACCACCACCAACACCACCACACCAATACCACCACCACCAATACCACAACCTCCAGCACCAATACCACCACCACCGCCAATGCCAATACCACCACCTCCACCAATACCACCACCACCAATACCACCACTAATACCAGCACCACCGCAAATACCACCACCACCAATACTTCCACCACCACCAATCCAATACTACTACCACCAATACCAATACCACCGCAAATACCAATACCACCACAAATACCAATACCTCTACTACCAATACCACCACCAATCACACCACCACCAAAGCCAATATCACCACCACCAATACCACCACCTCCACAAATAGCAACACCAATACACACACCAACACTGACAATACCACCACCAATACCACCACTAGCAATACAATCACCAACACCACCACCAATATCACTACCACCAATACCACCACCACAAATACCACCACCAATACCACCACCACCACCAATACCACTCTACCAATACCACCACCAACACCACCACACCAATACCACCACCAATACCACAACCTCCAGCACCAATACCACCACCTCCAGCACCAATACCACCACCACCGCCAATGCCAATACCAGTACCACCACTGCCAATACCACCACCTCCACCAATACCACCACCACCAATACCACCACTAATACCAGCACCACGACAAATATCACCACCACCAATACCACCACCACCACCACCACCAATACCACCACCAATACCACCACCACCAATATGACTACCACCATCAATACCACTACCACTACCACCACCAATACCACCACCAATATCACCACCAATACCACCTCCACTAATACCACAACCACCACCAATACCAACACGAATACCACCAATACCAATATCACCAACAGCCAATACCACCACCAACAATACTACCACCAATACCACCACTAATACCACCACCAATACCACCACCAATCACACCACCACAACCACTACCACCACCACCACCAAAGCCAATATCACCACCACCAATACCACCACCTCCACCTCCACAAATACCAACAAATACACACACCAACACTGACAATACCACCACCAATACCACCACTAGCAATACAATCACGAACACCACCACCAATATCACTACCACCAATACCACCACCACAAATACCACCACCAATACCCCCACCACCACCAATACCACTCTACCAATACCACCACCAACACCACCACACCAATACCACCACCAATACCACAACCTTCAGCACCAATACCACCACCTCCAGCACCAATACCACCACCACCGCCAATGCCAATACCAATACCACCACTGCCAATACCACCACCTCCACCGATACTACCACCACCAATACCACCACTAATACCAGCACCACAACATATCTCTACCACCATCAACACCACTACCACCACCAATACCACCACCAATATCCCCACCAATACCACCTCCACTAATACCACAACCACCACCAATCCCACCACGAATACCACCAATACCGATATCACCAACAGCCAATACCACCAACAATACTACCACCAATACCACCACCAATACTAACTCCAATATCGCCACCAGCAATACTTCCACCATCAATATCACTTCTACCAATACCATGACCAATACCAATATCACCACCACCAATAGCAATATCACCACCACCAATACCAACGCCAATCCAATACTACTACCACCAATAACACCACAAATGCCAATACCACCACCAATACCACCACCACCACCACCAATACCACCAATACCATCACCACCAAGAATACCACCAACACCAATGCCACATCCACCAATCACACCACCACCAAAGCCAATATCACCACCACCAATACCACCACCTCCACAAATAGCAACACCAATACACACACCAACACTGACGATACCACCACCAATACCACCACTAGCAATACAATCACCAACACCACCACCAATATCACTACCACCAATACCACCACCACAAATACCACCACCACAAATACCACCACCAATACCACCACCACCACCAATACAACTCTACCAATACCACCACCACCACCACACCAATACCACCACCAATACCACAACCTCCAGCACCAATACCACCACCTCCAGCACCAATACCACCACCACCGCCAATGCCAATACCAGTACCACCACTGCCAATACCACCACCTCCACCAATACCACCACCACCAATACCACCACTAATACCAGCACCACGACATATATCACCACCACCAATACCACCACCACCACCAATACCACCACCAATACCACCACCACCAATATGACTACCACCATCAATACCACTACCACTACCACCACCAATACCACCACCAATATCACCACCAATACCACCTCCACTAATACCACAACCACCATCAATACCACCACGAATACCACCAATACCAATATCACCAACAGCCAATACCACCACCAACAATACTACCACCAATACCACCACTAATACCACCACCAATACCACCACCAATCACACCACCACAACCACTACCACCACCACCACCAAAGCCAATATCACCACCACCAATACCACCACCTCCACAAATAGCAACACCAATACACACACCAACACTGACAATACCACCACCAATACCACCACTAGCAATACAATCACGAACACCACCACCAATATCAATACCACCAATACCACCACCACAAATACCACCACCAATACCACCACCACCACCAATACCACTCTACCAATACCACCACCACACCAATACCACCACCAATACCACAACCTTCAGCACCAATACCACCACCTCCAGCACCAATACCACCACCACCGCCAATGCCAATACCAATACCACCACTGCCAATACCACCACCTCCACCGATACTACCACCACGAATACCACCACTAATACCAACAACACAACATATCTCTACCACCATCAACACCACTACCACCACCAATACCACCACCAATATCCCCACCAATACCACCTCCACTAATACCACAACCACCACCAATCCCACCACGAATACCACCAATACCAATATCACCAACAGCCAATACCACCAACAATACTACCACCAATACCACCACCAATACTAACTCCAATATCGCCACCAGCAATACTTCCACCATCAATATCACTTCTACCAATACCACGACCAATACCAATATCACTACCACCAATAGCAATATCACCACCACCAATACCAACGCCAATCCAATACTACTACCACCAATACCACCACAAATGCCAATACCACCACCAATACCACCACCACCACCAATACCACCAATACCACCACCAAGAATACCACCAACACCAATGCCACATCCACCAATACCACCAGCACCAATGCCACCACTGCCAATACCACCATCGCTAATACCACCATTGCCAATACCACCGCCTCCACCACCACCATCAATACCACTGCCACCATCAATACCACTGCCACCACCAATACCACTGCCACCACCAATACCACCAATAGCACCATCAATACCACTGCCAATATCCCCACCACCAATACCACCACCACCACCACCAATACCACCACCACAAATACACCACGCCACCACCAATCCAATACCACTACCACCACAAATACCAATACCACCACAAATACCAATACCACCAGCAATACCACCACCAAGACCACACCATCAATACCACCAATATCACCACCTCCAATACCAGCATCACCACCAATTCCACCACCGCCAATACCACCACCAATACCACCACCACGAATACCACCACCTACACCACCACCTCAAATACTACTACCACCACCAATACCATCACCACCAATACAACCACCACCAATACCACCACAAATACCACCACCACCATCAGAAACACTACCACTATAAATACCACCACCAATACCACACCACCGATACAACTACCACCACCATCACCACCAATACGTATACCACTGCCAATGCCAATACCACCACCAATACCAACACTGCCAATACCACCACCAATATCACCACCACCAATACCAGCACCACCAATACCAATATCACCACCACCACCAATTCCACCACCTCCACCAATACCACCTCCACCAATACCACCACCAATACCACCACCAGCAATAACATCACCAGCAATACCACTAACACCACCAATACCACCACCACCACCAATGCTACCATCAATTCCACTACCAATTTCACCACCACCAATACCACCACCACCATCAATACCACCACCACCAATTCCATCACCCCCACCAATCCCACACCACCAATACCAACACCACCAATACCACCACAACCAATACCACTACCACCAATACCATCACCAATACCACCACCACCACCAATACGTCCTCCACCAATACCACCACCAATACCACAAACATCACCAATACTACCACCAATATCACCACCACCACCAATACCACCATCAATACCAGCACCACCACCAATACCACCACGACCACCAATACCACCATCAATAACACCATCACTACCACCAATACTACCGCTAATACCACCACCAATAGCACCACCACCAATACCACTAACACCACCACTAATACCACCACCAATACCACCACCAATAACACAACTATCACCAATACCACCACCAATATCACCTAAACAATACCACCAACACCACCACCAGTAGCATCACAAATACCATTGCCACCAATACCATCACCACTAATACCAGCACCTCCACCACCACCAATACCACACCATCCATGCCACCACCACCAATACCACCACCACCAATACCACTACCACCACTACCAAAAATACCAATACCACCACCACCAATACCACCACTAATACCACTACCACTGACATTACCACCAACACCACCTCCATCAATACCACCACCACCAAAACCACCAGCACCATCACCAATACCACCACCAAAATCGCAACTGCCAATACCACAACCACCAATACCACCACCACCAATACCACCACCACCAATAGCACTACCACCACCAATAACACCAATACCACCATCAATACCACCACCAATGCTACCACCAATACCACCACCACCAATACCTCCACCACCAATCCAATACAACTACCACCAATACCAATACCACCGCAAATACCAATACCACCACAAATACCAATACCACTACTACCAATACCACCACCAATCACACCACCACAAACACTACCACCACCAAAGCCAATATCACCACCACCAATACCACCACCTCCACCTCCACAAATACCAACACCAATACACACACCAACACTGACAATACCACCACAAATACCACCACTAGCAATACAATCACCAACACCACCACCACCAATATCACTACCACCAATACCACCACCACAAATACCACCACCAATACCACTCTACCAATACCACCACCAACACCACCACACCAATACCACCACCACCAATACCACAACCTCCAGCACCAATACCACCACCACCGCCAATGCCAATACCACCACCTCCACCAATACCACCACCACCAATACCACCACTAATACCAGCACCATTACAAATACCACCACCACCAATACCTCCACCACCACCAATCCAATACTACTACCACCAATACCACCGCAAATACCAATACCACCACAAATACAAATACCACTACTACAAATACCACAACCAATCACACCACCACAACCACTACCACCACCACCAAAGCCAATATCACCAATACCACCACCTCCACAAATACCAACACCAACACTGACAATACCACCACCAATACCACCACTAGCAATACAATCACCAACACCACCACCAATATCACTACCACCAATACCACCACCACAAAAACCCCCACCAATACCACCACCACAAATACCACCACTAATACCACCACCACCAATACCACTCTACCAATACCACCACCACCACCACCATACCAATACCACCACCAATACCACAACCTCCAGCACCAATACCACCACCACCACCAATACCAATACCACCACTGCCAATACCACCACCTCCACCAATACCACCACCACCAATACCACCACTAATAAAAGCACCACGACAAATATCACCACCACCAATACCACCACCACCACCAATACCACCACCACCAATATGACTACCACCATCAATACCACTACCACTACCACCACCAATATCACCACCAATACCACCTCTACTAATACCACAACCACCACCAATACCACCACGAATACCACCAATACCAATATCACCAACAGCCAATACCACCACCAACAATACTACCACCAATACCACCACTAATACCACCACCAATAGCACCTCCAATATCACCACCAGCAATACTTCCACCATCAATATCACTTCTACCAATACCAAAACCACGACCAATACCAATATCACCACCACCAATAGCAATATCACCACCACCAATACCACCACCAACAATACCACCAACACCAATGCCACATCCACCAATACCACCACCACCAATGCCACCACCACCACCACTGCCAATACCACCATCGCTAATACCACCATTGCCAATACCACCACCACCGCCACCACCATCAATACCACTGCCACCACCAATACCACTACAACCACCAATACCACCAATAGCACCATCAATACCACTGCCAATATCCCCACCACCAATACCAACACCAACACCAATACCACCAGTCCCACCACCAATACCACCACCACCAATACCACCATCACAAATACACCACGCCACCACCAATCCAATACCACTAAAACCACAAATACTAATACCACCGCAAATACCAATATCACCACCAATACCATCACCAAGACCACACCATCAATACCACCAATATCACCACCTCCAATACCAGCACCACCACCAATACCACCACCGCTAATACCACCAACAATACCACCACCACGAATACCACCACCTACACCACCACCACAAATACTACTACCACCACCAATACCATCACCACCAATACAACCATCACCAATACCACCACCACCATCAGAAACACTACCACTATAAATACCACCACCAATACCACACCACCAATACAACTACCACCACCACCAACAACAATACGAATACCACTGCCAATACCACCACCAATACCACCACTGCCAATACCACCAACAATACCACCACCAATACCACCAACATCACCAATACTCCATCACCAACATCACCACCATCACCAATACCACCATTAATACCACCACCAATACCACCACGACCGCCAATACCACCATCACCACCAATACCACTGCGAATACCACCACCAATACCACTGTTAATAATACCACCACCGCCACCATTACCACAACCAATACCACCACTGCCACCAATACCACCACCAATAACACCACTACCCCAATACCACCACCACCAATACCATCACAACCAATACCACCACCAATATCACCACCACCAATACCACCAATACCAAGACCACCACCACAATACCACTGCCACCACCATTGCCATTGCCATGAATACCACCACCATCAAATAACCACCACCAATACCACACCACCAATACCACCACCATCACCACCAGCAATACCACTGCCACCAATGCCACTACCACCACCAATACCAGCACCAATGCCAATACCACCACCACCACTAATACCACCACCAACAATACCACCAATACCACCTCCACCAATTCCACCACCACCAATTCCACCACCACCAATACCACCAATACCACTACCACCACCACCACCACCAATACCACCAACATCAGCAATACCACCACCACCACCACAATCACCACACCAAAACCACCACTTCTAATACCAAAACCTCCACCACCACCAATACCACTACCACCACCAATACCAACCCCACCAATACCACCAATACCACCACCAATACCAATACCAATACCACCACCACAACCAATACCACCACCACCAATACCTCTACCACAAATCCAATACTACTCCCACAAATACCAATACCACTGCAAATACCGTTACCACAATAAACACCAATACCACCACCACCAATACCACCACCACCAATTACACCACCAAGACCACCACCACCACTAATATCACCACCACCAATACCACCGCCACCACCATTACCACCACCACCAATACCACCAACACCAATACCACCTCCACCAAAACCACCACCAATACCACCACCACCACCAATACCACCACCATCACCAATATCACCACCACCAATACTACCACTACCAATACCATCACCAATACCACCACCACCTCCAATGCCACCACCACCTCCAATGCCACAACCTATACCACCACCAATTCCACCACCCCAATACCCCCTCCCCCTATACCACCACCACCATCAATATCACCACCACCATCAATACCACCACCACCACCACCAATACCACCACTACCACCACCACCACCAATACCACTACCACCACCACCACCACAACCAATATCACCACCAATACCAATACCACCACGAATGCCAGTACCACCACCAATAACACCACCGCCAATACCACCACCAATACCACCACCGCCAATACCACCTCCACCAATACCACCATGACGAACACCACCACCAATACCAAAAACATCACCAATACCACCACCACCAATATTACCACCGCCAATATCACCACCACTACTAATACCACCATCAATACCACCACCAATACCACCACGCCCACCAATACCACCACCAATGCCACCATCACCAATACCACCACCACCAATACCACCACCAATACCACCACTAATACCACCATCACCAATACCACTAACACCACTAATACCACCACCACCACCAATACCACCACCACCAATAACACCACCATTACCACCACCACCATTAACACCACTACCACCAATACCAACACTGCCAATACCACCACCAATATCACCACCACTGATACCACCACCACCACCAATGCCAATATCACCACCACCAATACTACTACCACCACCACCAATACACCACACCACCACCAATCCAATACCACTACCACCAATACCACCGCAAATACCAATACCACGACAAATACCAATACCACCACCACCAATACCACCACCACTAGTACCACCACCACCAATATCACCACCAACAATACCACCACCTCCACCACCATCAATACCACCACCAATACCACCACCACAAATATACCACGCCACCACCAATCCAATACCACTACCACCAATACCACCGCAAATACCAATACCACCACAAATACCAATACCAATACCACCACCACCAATACCACCACCAAGACCACAGCATCAATACCACCAACATCACAACCACCAATGCCAGCACCACCAATACCACCACCTCTACCACCATCAATACCACCACCACCAATACCACCACCGCCAATACCACTGTAGAAGAGGACCTCAGCTAGGCCCACCAGTGCAAGGGGTTCACCCTTCTCTGCACAGAGTCCTCAGACCAATAGGAAGAAGTTGGCACAGAAACTGGAATAGAAAATACAAAGTTTAATAAACCTCATGAGGTGGAACTACATTCACACAGCACCCTTCGGTAATGCATGAAAGTAGCACACCGAACAGAAGGAGCATGGTCCTTTTATACCCACACAGGGGCTCAAAAGAGGGCCGTACAAGTACAGAAGAAGGTTTTATGTACATATAAGGTCATATAGAAATGCACAGTCGACAAGTAGGAGGAGTTAACAGATTGCCAATGCTAGTAAACACATCCTGACAGTTACATACTACTAACAGCTGCAAGGACAGCTGAAAACTCACTGGGCATGTGCGAAGGTGGAAGATGCAAAATATAGTTCGTTTCTAGGCAGATTAAAAGAGCAGTCAACACTGAGGGAGGACAGAGCACATGGCGAGCACGTGGCAGCAAATGGCAAACAAAATGGCTGCCAGAAATACTAAATGGATTCCACAAAATGGACAAGATAGCCTCTAAATACTAGATGGCTTCCGCTAATGCTAAGCCAATTACTGCCAATTTACAAAACCACCACCTACACCACCACCACAAATACCACTACCACCAATACCATCACCACCAATACCAATATTACCAACAGCCAATACCACCACCAACAATACTACCACCATTCCACCACTAATACCACCACCAATACCACCTCCAATATCACCACCAGCAATACTTCCACCACCAATATCACTTCTACCATTACCACGACCAATATCACCACCACCAATAGCAATATCACCACCACCAATACCACCACCAGTACCACTACCAATCCAATACTACTACCACCAATACCACCACAAATACCAATACCACCACCAACACCAATGCCAAATCCACCAATACCACCACCACCAATGCCACCACCACTGCCAATACCACCACTGCCAATACCACCACCACCAATACCAGCACCACCAATACCAGCACCACCACCATCAATACCACTGCCACCACCAATACCACTACAACAACCAATACCACCAATAGCACCATCAATACCACCACCAATATCGCCACTACCAATACCAACACCAATACCACCACCACCAGTCCCACCACCAATACCACCACCACCAATACCAACACCACAAATACACCACGCCACCACCAATCCAATACCACTACCACCAATACCACCGCAAATACCAATACCACCACAAATACCAATACCACCACCACCAATTCCACCACCAAGACCACACCATCAATACCACCAATACCACCACCACCAATACCACCACCACCACCAATACCACCACCACCAATACTACCACCAATACCACCACCACCACCAATACCACCACCTACACCACCACCACAAATACCACTACCACCACCAATACCATCACCACCACCAATACCACCACCACCACCACCACCAATACCACCACCACCATCAATAACACTAACACTATAAATACCACCACCAAAACCACACCACCAATACTACTACCACCACCACCAATACCACCACCAATACGAATACCACTCTCAATGCCAATACCACCACCAATACCACCACTGCCAAAACCACTGCCAATACCACCACCAATACCACCACCACCACTGACAATACCACCAACACCAAAGCCACCTCCACCAATACCACCACCAATACCGCCAATAATACCACCATCACCAATACCACCATCACCAATATCACCACTGCCAACACCACCACCATCACCAATACCACCATTAATACCACCACCACCACCAATAACACCACAACAGCCAATACCACCATCAACACCACCAATACCACTGCAAATACCACCACCAATACCACTGCTAATAATACCACCACCAATATCACCACCACCAATACTACCAACACCACCACTATTACCACCACCAATACCACAACCAATACCACCACCACCACCACCAATACCACCACCACCGATACCAAGACCACCACCACAATACCAATGCCACCACCATTACCATCTCCACGAATACCACCACCACCAATCCCACCACCAATACCACACCACCAATACCATCACCACCACCAATAAAACTACCACCACTACCACTACCACCACCACCACCACCAATACCACCACCAATGCCAATACCACCACCACCACCACCACCACTAATACCACCACCGACAATACCACCTCCAATTCCACCACCACCAATACCACCACCACCAATACCACCACCATCACTACCACCACCATCACCAGTACCACCACCACCACATTCACCACACCAAAACCACCACTTCTAATACCAAAACATCCACCACCGCCAAGACCACCACTACCAATACCACTACCACCAGCAATACCACCACCAGCAATACCACCAATACCACCACCAATGCCACCACCAATACCACCACCACAACCAATACCACCACCACCAATACCTCCACAACCAATCCAATACTACTCCCACGAATACAATACCACTGCAAATACTGTTACCACAATAAACACCAATGCCACCACCACCAATCACACCACCAAGACCACCACCACCACCACTAATATCACCACCACCAATACCACCACCACCACCAATACCACCACTACCAATACCACCAACACCACCACCACCAATACCACCACCATCACCAATATCCCCACCACCAATACCACCACCACCAATACCACTACCACCACCAATACCAACACCACCTCCAATGCCACCGCCAATACCACCACCAATTTCACCACCCCAATACCACCTATACCACCACCACCATTAATATCACCACCACCATCAATACCTCCACCACCACCAATACCACCACCACCACCACCACCATTACCACTACCACCACCACCACCACCGATATCACCACCAATACCTATACCACCACGAATACCAGTACCACCAATAACACCACTGCCAATACCACCACCAATACCACCACCGCCAATACCACCTCCACCAACACCACCACCAATACCAGAACCATCACCAATACCACGACCACCAATATTACCATTGCCACTATCACCACCACTGCCAATACCACCATCAATACCACCACGCCCACCAATATCACCACCAATGCCACCATCACCACCAGCAATACCACCACCACCACCAATACCACCACTGATACCACCACCACCAATACCACTAACACCACCACTAATACCACCGCCACCACCAATACCACCACCACCAATACCACCACTATTACCACCACCACCATTAACACCACTACCACCAATACCAACACTGTCAATACCACCACCAATATCACCACCACTGATACCACCACCATGACCACCAATATCACCACCACCAATACCACCACCTCCACCACCATCAATACCACCACCAATACCACCACCAATACCACCACCACCAATACCACCACCACAAATATACCACGCCACCACCAATCCAATACCATTATCACCAATACCACCGCAAATACCAATACCACCACCACCAATACCACCACCAAGACCACCACCAAGACCACAGCATCAATACCACCAATATCACCACCACCAATACCTGCACCACCAATACCACCACCTCTACCACCATCAATACCACCACCACCAATACCACCACCGCCAATACCACCACCTACACCACCACCACATATACCACTACCACCAATACCATCACCACCAATACCGATATTACCAACAGCCAATACCACCACCAACAATACTACCACCAATACCACCACTAATACCACCACCAATACCACCTCCAATATCACCACCAGCAATACTTCCACCACCAATATCACTTCTACCAATACCACGACCAATATCACCACCACCAATAGCAATATCACCACCACCAATACCACCACCAATACCACCACCACCAGTACCACCACCGATCCAATACTACTACCACCAATACCACCACAAATACCAATACCACCACAAATACCACCACCACCACCAATACCACTACCACCACCACCACCACCGATATCACGACCAATACCTATACCACCACGAATGCCAGTACCACCATCAATAACACCACTGCCAATACCACCACCAATACCACCACCGCCAATACCACCTCCACCAACACCACCACCAATACCAGAACCATCACCAATACCACGACCACCAATATTACCATTGCCAATATCACCACCACTGCCAATACCACCATCAATACCACCACGCCCACCAATACCACCACCAATGCCACCATCACCACCAGCAATACCACCACCACCAATACCACCACTGATACCACCACCACCAATACCACTAACACCACCACTAAGACCACCGCCACCACCAATACCACCACCACCAATACCACCACTATTACCACCACCACCATTAACACCACTACCACCAATACCAACACTGTCAATACCACCACCAATATCACCACCACTGATACCACCACCACCACCACCACCAATATCACCACCACCAATACCACCACCTCCACCACCATCAATACCACCACCAATACCACCACCAATACCACCACCACCAATACCACCACCACAAATATACCACGCCACCACCAATCCAATACCATTATCACCAATACCACTGCAAATACCAATACCACCACCACCAATACCACCACCAAGACCACCACCAAGACCACAGCATCAATACCACCAATATCACCACCACCAATACCTGCACCACCAATACTACCACCTCTACCACCATCAATACCACCACCACCAATACCACCACCGCCAATACCACCACCTACACCACCACCACAAATACCACTACCACCAATACCATCACCACCAATACCGATATTACCAACAGCCAATACCACCACCAACAATACTACCACCAATACCACCACTAATACCACCACCAATACCACATCCAATATCACCACCAGCAATACTTCCACCACCAATATCACTTCTACCAATACCACGACCAATATCACCACCACCAATAGCAATATCACCACCACCAATACCACCACCAATACCACCACCACCAGTACCACCACCAATCCAATACTACTACCACCAATACCACCACAAATACCAATACCACCACCACTACCAATACCACCACCACCACCAATATTACCAACAACAATGCCACATCCACCAAAACCACCACCACCAATGCCACCACCACTGCCAATACCACCACCGCCAATACCACCACTGCCAATACCACCACCACCAATACCAGCACCACCACCATCAATACCACTGCCACCACCAATACCACTACAACAACCAATACCACCAATAGCACCATCAATACCACCACCAATATCACCACCACCAATACCAACACCAATACCACCACCACCAGTCCCACCACCAATACCACTACCATCAATCCCAACACCACAAATACACCACACCACCACCAATCCAATACCACTACCACAAATACCACCGCAAATACCAATACCACCACAAATACCAATACCACCACCACCACCACCAATACCACCACCAAGACCACACCATCAATACCACCAATATCACCACCACCAATACCAGCACCACCACCTCTACCACCGCCAATACCACCACCAATATCACCACCACCAATACCACCACCACGAATACCACCACCTACACCACCACGACAAATACCACTACCACCACCAATACCATCACCACCACCTCTAATACCACCACCACCAATACTACTACCACCACCACCAATACCACCACCGATACGAATACCACTGCCAATGCAAATATCACCACCAATACCACCATTGCCAATACCACCAACAATACCACCACCAATACCACCAACACCAAAGCCACCTCCACCAATACCACCACCAATACCGCCAACAATACCACCATCACCAATACCACCATCACCACTATCACCACTGTCAACACCACCACCATCACCAATACCACCATTCATACCACCACCACCACCAATACCACTGCAAATACCACCACCATTACCACTGCTAATAATACCACCACCAATACCACCACCACCAAAACTACTAACACCACCACTATTACCACCACCAATAACACAACCAATACCACCACCACCGATACCAAGACCACCACCACAATACCAATGCCACCGCCATTACCATCTCCACGAATACCACCACCATCAATACCGCCACCAATACCACACCACCAATACCATCACCACCACCAATACCACTACCACCACTACCAATGCCAATACCACCAACACCACCAATACCACCACCATCACCAATACCACCACCACCACCACCACAATCTCAAAAATTTAGAACAGGGTATTCAAAAATTAGGAAGTAGTGGCGCTCTGCAGATAAACGTAGGTACAGTGAGCTTGAATATCTGTATGGTGCAAAACAGGGAGGGGAGACCCCTAAACCCCTCAAAATGTATAGGGCAAATAAATTTGACCTAAAACTAAGCAAAAGAACAGTCCTGTGCACACATACAATTCATTAAATCAAAAATTGACATGAGTAAGTACAATTCAACAAAGAAACCATCCATATATAAATTAGTAATTCCGTTTAATAAGCATATCCAGCCGACACGTGTTTCATCGTGGGACGTGTAAACCACGACTCTTCAGGGCTGAAGCTAGTGCCAAAATGACAGTAGATACCCTCCACCGGTGATAATTCCAACCCGGTAGGGGACGCAAAATTGTGAGCGAAGGGTCAGTCGATCTGTGCAAATAAGTATCGTCTCTTCAAAATTAAGCAACAAGGATCAAAGATGACTTCATGCCGCCAGTCACGTAAAATTCAGTTATACAAATAAAGTATCCTTAAAGAGTAATTCCAGCTCGTATGTGTCAGGTAACGTATTTGTTAGAACAAGTCTGAGCAAACAATTGTATGTGGAACTAAGTGTCAAAGCGTCCTGGCGGCATCTATTCCGTATGCGAGTAAATACGTTACCTGACACATACGAGCTGGAATTACTCTTTAAGGATACTTTATTTGTATAACTGAATTTTACGCTCACAATTTTGCGTCCCCTACCGGGTTGGAATTATCACCGGTGGAGGGTATCTACTGTCATTTTGGCACTAGCTTCAGCCCTGAAGAGTCGTGGTTTACACGTCCCACGATGAAACACGTGTCGGCTGGATATGCTTATTAAACGGAATTACTAATTTATATATGGATGGTTTCTTTGTTGAATTGTACTTACTCATGTCAATTTTTGATTTAATGAATTGTATGTGTGCACAGGACTGTTCTTTCACCACCACAATCACCACACTAAAACCACCACTTCTAATACCAAAACTTCCACCACCACCAATACCACCACTACCAATACCACTACCACCATCAATACCACCAATATCACCACCACCAATACCACCACCTCCACCACCATCAATACCACCACTGCCAATACACCACCAATACCAGCCCCATTACCATCTCCACGAATACCACCACCACCATCAATACCACCACCAATACCACACCACCAATACCATCACCACCACCAATACCACTACCACCACTACCACTACCAATGCCAATACCACCACCACCACCACTAATACCACCACCAACAATACCACCAATACCACCTCCAATTCCACCACCACCACCAATACCACACCACCAATACCACCACCATCACCAATACCACCACCACCACCACAATCACCACACGAAAACCACCACTTCTAATACCAAAACTTCCACCACCACCAATACCACCACTACCAATACCACTACCACCAGCAATACCACCACCACCAATACCACCAATACCACCACCAATGCCACCACCAATACCACCACCACAACCAATACCACCACCACCAATACCTCCACCACCAATCCAATACTACTCCCACAAATACCAATACCACTGCAAATACTGTTACCACAAGAAGCACCAATACTACCACCACCAATCACACCACCAAGACCACCACCCCCACCACTAATATCACCACCACCAATACCCCCACCACCACCATACCACCACCACCTATACCACCAACTCCAATACCACCTCCACCAATACCACCACCACCAATACCACCATCACCAATATCACCACCACCAATACCACCACCACCTCCAATGCCACCACCAATACCACCACCAATTCCACCACCCCAATACCACCTATACCACCACCACCATCAATATCACCACCACCAATACCTCCACCACCACCAATACCCCCACCAACACCACCACCACCAATACCACTACCACCACCACCACGACCGATATCACCACCAATAGCAATACCACCATGAATGCCAGTACCACCACCAATAACACCACTGCCAATACCACCACCAATACCACCACCAATCCCACCTCTGAGGAACTTCAATTTCCGATCGCGATCGAAGCGACCCGCCATCTTGTGCTCCGTCGCCATTTTGTGTTGCCATCACTCAGGCAGCACGGCGAACAAAGTCTATTCTGCTTTTGCTGCAGCCTCGTGTCGAAATGGTCTTTCTGCCTCTATTTGCAAAGCTGGTGTTAGGTCTAGCCGAGTACACTAATCCCTGTCTGGTTTTTCTAATCTCCGTCTCAACTATCTGTTGGTTCACACTATTCTTTTCCGACTATATCTTATTGCTTGGCCTTCACTGTCCTCTGCTAGCATTCTCTCGTTTCACAACTGCCCTCCAACACACACAAACGTATCTCGCCACCTGCAAGTTTGTTACAAATCCGTTAATAAATTAGTTTGAGGGAGGGGTGACAAACACAGTTGGAGGAGAGGTTTCTTCGAGTTATCTGACACTTTTGTTTTCAAATCTCTCCTATTTGTTCTGTCCTGTTTTTCAACTTTCCTTATTGGCTCCTTCTTGTATTTACTGGGTGTAACTTGGTTAATGTATATGTTATCTATATGGTATAAAAGTTTGGGAAATTTCTGTCTACAAATTAATGATGGCTCTTCCGACACCATACAAAGAAATAACTGTTCTCACACGTACGTTTATTCATCTCAGAACTTACCTCCCCTAGTGCCATCTCAGGGCACGTATTTTATCTGCCACAATAGAGCTTACACATGGTTACCCACGGGTTTTTCTGGCACCTGCTATATAGCTTTCCTTCTCCCCCCTACATACACCGCTTCTGCAAACTATCATCGAAACAGATATGGCAGAGGGATTATTGATTTGAAAGACACAGCAGGACAAGAGGGAGGAGATTTCCTCAAAAGATTTCTTCCTTTTTGGGGTCCAATGGCCAACAGCAGAAATATAAGGCAACTAGTCCATGTCGTAGAGACCACAATAGACATCACTGTAGGAGCCTTAAGTAATATCACGGCAGAACTACAGGCGGACCGTCTTATGACTTAACAAAATCGAGTTGCCTTAGATTTTGTTCTTGCAGATCGTGGTGGAGTGTGCAAATTGATCGGGTCAAGTTGCTGTATTTTCATACCTAATGACGCTCCGACAGTATACCAAGCTATCTCCAAGTTGCATATAATCTCTGAGTCGATTCACCAGGACGAAGAAGATTGGTCCTTTTCGGAGTGGTTTTGGGGACTACTTTCCAAATGGGGTTGGAAAGCATTGACATTTCTCGGAATAATTGTGACCATTATTTTCTCCTGTTGCCTTTGTATGCACTGTGGTCCTGCCATCTGTGACCTATGTGCTACTATGTGCATCCCTAAGCCCAAATCGCCAAGAACAGAAAACATAAGAATGATGTTACAGCAACAGCTCGATGACCTCATGGCTATCGACATTGACTCAGATTAACATGAGTCTACCTTGCCTGAGTTCTGGCAAAAGGAGGGTCTGAGGAACTTCGATTTCCGATCGCGATCGAAGCGACCCGCCATCTTGTGCTCCGCCGCCATTTTGTGTTGCCATCACTCAGGCAGCACAGCGAACAAAGTCTATTCTGCTTTTTCTGCAGCCTCGTGTCGAAATGGTCTTTCTGCCTATATTTGCAAAGCTGGTGTTAGGTCTAGCCGAGTACACTAATCCCTGTCTGGTTTTTCTAATCCCCGTCTCAACTATCTGTTGGTTCACACTATTCTTTTCCGACTTTATCTTATTGTTTGGCCTTCACTGTCCTCTGCTAACATTCTCTCATTTCACAACTGTCCTCCAACACACACAAACGTATCTCGCCACCTGCAAGTTTGTTACAAATCCGTTAATAAATTAGTTTGAGGGAGGGGTGACAAACACAGTTGGAGGAGAGGTTTCTTCGAGTCATCTGACACTTTTGTTTTCAAATCTCTCCTATTGGTTCTGTCCTGTTTTTCAACTTTCCTGATTGGCTCTTTCTTGTATTTACTGGGTGTATACTTGGTTAATGTATATGTTATCTATATGGTATAAAAGTTTGTGCGCCACAGAGTGAAGTGGAAGTCTGTTGAGAACCTACCTTGTGTACTTCTGGGACAATTGTACTAGCTGCAGCTAATAAATCTGATCTTCTAACGCCTAACAGAGTGTCCTGTGTCTCTGTGTAGCTGAGCAGGAGAACCCAGGAGATTAAGGCGTACCCTGCGCCGCCAGGCCCAAAAGGTTCTGGTTCTACAACTGGCGCCCAATGTGGGGCGTCTTCAGTGGTACCGGTTCTGCCTGAAGGTCGTGAGGAACCCCGCAAGAAAATTCCGGAGGGTTCGCGAGCCACAACAAGCGACCCCTGTATGTCGAAAGTGGTCCGAAGGTCTTTTGCAGCGCGGTTACTCCTTCCTGACGGCTACTAACAACCGCTGCCCTGACTGCCGCCCTGCCTTGGCCCTTTCTTTGATGATGTATGGTAAGGCGAGACGATAGACGGGCCTCTGTTGGTGTAAGAAGACGTCCTTAGTTAAGTATCTTCGTGGGTCGCGCCCACAATTTTTGACCTTTGTTTTCTTAGCATTTGTAGTCCTTAGACTCGACTATTGCAATAGCCGAAACTGAGGGTAAGTGCATTTGTGCTGCGTAAACTGAGATTTACTCCCTTGAAGTTTGTGAACAGACAGGTGAAATCGCGAGATGCCTGGTCTGACTAAGTTTGGAAAATTTGGTTGTTTTGGTTGTAATAGGGATTCCCGACTTGAGGACTCTTGTCCGATTCATTCAGTTGGAACTCCCACATATGAGCTCTATTCGAAACATGGTGTTGGCCCCATTGCCTTTAACGAGTCATGGACCCGATACACGAAGAAAGATGGTGTTCTAAAATGGCCAGAAAATGGTAGCTTTGATCCGGATGTGCTAGATAATTTGGAAGCAGTCCTATTCAAAAGAAAAGCCCGGCCGGCAATGTTTGACTCTTTCCGCCTTTGGCGTGAGGAAGCCAAACAGAAAGAAATTAAGCAAGCAAAACGAGATAGGAAAGCACAGGGTATGACGATTATACAGGCTGCTCAACAATTCAAAGATGATGAAATTGATAATGCGACTGAAATTTCAGAGAGACAGCATCGAATGGCGATAGATAAATGCTATCCGGTGTTGCCTGTTTCCCCTTCTGAAAACAAGAAAGATATAGAAGAAGATCCCCTAATGTCCCATTTATTGAGGTTGCCTCCGCCCTATGCACAAAGTGCTAATGCACCCCAATTCTTACTGCCTGTCCAGCCGCCAGCGGTATCTCCGCCTGTTCCGGCTCTTCCACATTTGCCTCCTCCAGTATTACCGCCTCCGCCAGTGTTACCATTAACTTCAACTTCTTTGCCCTCATCTCCTGATCTTAGGTCTCCTTTGCCTTCTGCTCCTCCTGCAATTACCGGTTCTTCTCCTGTCAGTTCTCCTAATACTTTGTCTCCAATTCTTATGTCTAATTCTCCGTCTGTGCGTAAACGTCTCACAGACACTGTCACTGGTATTCTATCTCCTTTCTTTGGAGCTTTAAGTGTGTCTCCGGCTTTTGCTCGAAGACAGACTCGTAGTCAGTTCCCAGATTTTTGAAGAGCGAGAAAGGTTAGACTCTCTCGCACATAAATGGATCAAGAAGGGTCCTCAATACAGTGTGTCCGATATTATGCCTACTTTCTCACAATGGAATGCACCTACGCAAAGATATGTTTTTAATACAATGTGCGATACTCTCATTAAGGAATGGGAAGATGTGAATTCAAGTCCGATCCCACAAGATCTGTTAGATGTTCAGACTGATTTTGATAAAGGACTTATTGTAGGTTCCAAGGTTGAGAAAGCTGTAAGTACACTTATTTCTTATAGATCCTTATTGTTCTCTCAGGCTTTTCTTGATTCTGATCCGTCGGTTAGGTTGACACTGAAAAACTATCCCATGAGAGAGGTTCCTCCAGTATGGAAGGAAGAGGTTGCAGCAGTAGGTGCTAATCCACTTATTCCTGCTCATTTTCAGCGTATATGGGTACATGTTCCATGGAAACGATCTGAAGTCTTGGCCCTTAAGCAGACTCTACCAGATCCTCGTAAGAACCCTGCAGGTTATTACAAAGAATTATCGCAGACAGTAGATGCTTGCATCATGAATTTAGCTGATATCGACATCTTGATGGGAAATGTAGTCCCACAGACAATATGGGCTAAGATTCGTAAGGAAAATCACGTACAGGAATTAGGTGCTACTTGGGATGTTATATCTACCACAGATAGAGACCAAGTGGGTGGTGCAAAACCCGAAGCTTTGATTTCGGAACTCCCTGGTAGAATCATTACATTAATGAAAACTATGATGCCTGCCTTGAGAGTTAACTGGGATAAACTAGCAGCATGCAAACAAAAGAAAGATGAAAGTGTCTCTGATTTCTTTACTCATTTTGAGGGGACATTTATCGATCACAGTGGTCAAGATATGGCTACAGAGGGTGGACAGCGATTATTTGTGGACAAATTTGTATTTAATTTGCTTCCCGAGCTGTCACACAAATTGAAAGACTCTGAAAGTTCATGGGCTGTTTCTTCTTCTGCCCAGATATTGGCTACTGCACAATATTATGAAAATAGAGATAAAGAAGAGAAGGAAAAGCAAGAGAAAAAGACGAAAGAATTAAAAACGAAGGTTCTCTTGCAACAAGCTTATCCTCCTCGTTATGTTCAGCCTCAGTTTCAACAGCCTCCGCAGTTTCAGAGATTGTATCAAAAACCTGAGTCATATATTCCGCGACCTTTGTTAGGACCTAATCAATGTGCCTATTGTAGAGAAGAAGGTCATTTTAAGAATAGTTGTCCGGTTTTATTGCAACGCAATGGAGCATTATCTGCTCCACGAGGTCGTGCTGGCCTCCAGTCAGCAAACAGAGGTAGAGGTCGAGGTGTGTTGACTCAAGAACAGCGTGCCCTTCCTTCTCCCAATTCTGTGAACTATTTTGATCAGCAAAATGTTAGGTCTACGCAATATTATAATGAAGATCATTATATTGAAAACGGAAATGAGAATCTCCACACTAACTAGGACAGCCATGGACAAAGTAAGGGAGTTGTGTCGGTTCCAGTAGATCAGAATGGACCTTATGTTAACGTCACTACAATGGGTGTTTCAGAGCCATTTCTTCTAGATACTGGGGCGATGAGAAGTTCTATCATTCATTCTAAACTCCCTGGGGCACCTTTGTCTGGCTTAACGAATGTTTCTGTAGGATTCTCTGGCGCCCCTGTTCGTAACCCAGTTTCTTGTCCTTTGCCTATTACAATTGGCCCTTATGACTTGGAAGCTCCACTTCTCTTGACAAAAGGTTGCGGTGAGAATCTGTTGGGCTTAGATCTATTGAAAAGAATGCATGCTACGATATATTGTTCTCCTTCTGGTGTACATCTTACTTTAGGACAGAAACTGATTTTTCCAATGTATTTTTCCAAAGATCAGTTTCCACCTGAATTGCTTTCTCTTCAGCAACACTTTGGGCCACGGGTCTGAACGATGTGGGTTGTCTTGAGATTCCACCTTATGTTGTCACTCTTAAGCCTAATGTTGAATTGCCTCGCACTCCGCAGTATAGAATTTCCACTGAAGGTGAAAAAGCGCTTTTGGAAATCATTCATGACTTAATTCAGAAGGGTGTGGTTGAAGAAACAAGAGGTAACACATGCAATAGTCATATTCTTCCTGTTCTTTAACACACTGATCCTTCTCAGCCACCTGTATATCGTTTTGTGATTGATCTCCGGGAGGTAAACAAAATTGTTGTGCCGCAGTTTCCCGTAGTATCAGATATCACTGCTTTGTTGACAATGATACCTTCTACAGCGACCTGGTTTTCTGTTATCGATCTAAAGAATGCCTTCTTTAGTATTCCCATTGCAGAAGAGAGTAGGGACATTTTTGGCTTCTCTCTTGGAGGCCGAAGCTTCCGGTTTAAGCACGCACCTCAAGGCTATTGTGAAAGTCCCTCTATTTACAGCCAAGCTTTAAAAAGTCATCTTGATACTTTTCATTTGCCGTCTGGCGCTGCTCTTATCCAATATATGGATGACTTGTTAATAGCTGCTGATTCAGAAGAGATTTGCAAAAATTTCACTGTTGCATTGTTACGCCATTTGTTTGATCTGAATCATAAGGTTTTACCCTCTAAACTACAATATGTTCGTAGAGAGGTTACCTACTTGGGTCATCTCCTATCAAAGGAGGGACGACGATTAACGCCAGAACGAATTCAGGCGATTACGCAAATGTCTGTGCCATCCACACAAAGGGAGGTACGTGCCTTTCTGGGTATCACCTCTTATTGTAGGCAATGGATCCCTAACTTCTCTCTGATAGCCAAACCTCTGTTGGCCCTCACTTTAAAAGATACGCCTCACCCCCTTCCATGGACTGATGAGTGCCAAAAGAGTTTTTCCGATTTACGTACTGCTCTGTGTTCCGCTCCTGTATTGGGTACTCCTGATTACAGTAAGCCTTTTACGCTCTATGTTCACGAGAGAGAAGGTTGTGCGTTGTCAGTTTTAACACAGCGATTTGGAGACAAACAGCGACCATGTGCATATTTTTCGGCTGCGTTAGACCCAGTAGCTAAAGCATTGCCCAGTTGCCTCAAAGCGACAGCAGCAGCAGCAATTTCTATTCGACAGTCTGCTGGAGTAGTGTTGGATAACACTCTCATTGTCATGGTACCACATGCAGTGGATACCTTACTAAATAGAACGAAAACGCAGCATCTTACGAGCGCTCGTCTAACTGGATACGAGCTGACACTGTTGGCTAGTCATGTACACATCAAACGATGTAATACCCTAAATCCAGTCACTCTGTTGCCCCTTCCAGAAGAGAAAAGTGTTGAGGAGCAACATGATTGTTTCTCTCGTACTGAAGAAGAGACAAAAGGAAGAATTGACTTGAAAGACACACTGTTAGAGAATCCGGATGGAACTCTATGGGTAGATGGCTCCTGTTTTAAAATGCCTAATGGAGATACAGTTTCAGCCTATGCTCTGACTACTTTGCATACAGTTGTGGAAACAGCACGTATTAGACATAATTCAGCTCAAGCAGCAGAATTGATAGCTTTAACAAGAGCGTGTGTATTGTCGAAAGGGAAGAGAGTGAACGTGTACACCGACAGCCAATATGCCTTTGGTGTAGCGTTCAGCTTTGGGCGTCTTTGGAAGGAAAGGGGATTTCTCACTTCACATGGCGCTAAAATACAACATGGTCAGTTAGTGACTGATCTCCTTGAATCACTTGCCTTACCCACCCAAATAGCGATTGTGAAGTGTCGTGCACACAAAAAGATTACAGATGACGTTGGTCGAGGAAATGCATTTGCAGATGAAATAGCGAAAAAGACAGCGAGAGATGCAACAAGTCGGATGTATGTGGCGGGTCCTGCGAATTGGGTTAGAGAGATAGGAATGTATGAGGATACAGTGGAAAGTGTACAAGCGATTCAGAAAGAGGCTACGGAGAAAGAGTTGAGTAAGTGGAGAGAAAGTACAGGAATGTTAGATGAGATGGGTTGTTGGGTGGAATTATCTGAACACCAACGTTGGCTGTTACCAGATGCCTATGTGCTCCCAGTGGTTACTATGGCGCATGGTCCAGCCCACTTAAGTGCAAAAGGTATATGCAAACTTCTGGCTCCAGTGTGGCGAAATGAACAAATCCCAAAATGTGCAGACAATATAGTGAAACATTGTATTGTTTGTTTAATGTACAATCCGGGAAAGGGAACCCCAACTCCAGCAGGTCACTTCGCTCCTCCAACATATCCATTTGAGGTGTTGCAGATCGATTATATTCATATGGAGCGATGCAACAACCTCAAATATGTTCTGGTGGTAGTATGCGCCTTTTCAAGATGGATTGAAGCATACCCTCTAAAAGACAACACAGCTTTATCCACAACTAAAGTTCTACTGAAAGAATTTTTCGCTAGGTTTGGTTTGCCGCGCATTGTCTGGAGTGACAATGGGAGCGAATTTGTTGGCCAAGTCATGCAGAAAGTTTGTGCGGGTCTTGGTATCAAGCAAAAGTTCCAGGCGGCAAATCATCCGCAATCAGCGGGTTTAGTAGAATGCTACAACGGTACATTGAAGTTAAAATTAGCAAAGGTTCAGGCTAGTACAGGACTCAATTGGCCCGATGCTTTGCCATTAGCTCTACTATCCACCAGAACTGCAGTACACTCTCGTTTGGGACTTAGCCCTTACGAAGTGGTTTTTGGACGCCCGGCCAACGTATGGGGAGTCCCTCGCCCTAAGAAATACTCAGACTTGCCATATCCTATGTTGATTGATTACTTGCATGATCTTACGACTAAATTGCGTGTTCTCCATCAACAGGTTCAGAGTGCTTTACCAGAGGCTTCCGCAGACCCAGGTCATTCCATCCGACCAGGTGACTGGGTCTGCACCAAGAATTTTCAAAGAACGAGAAATTTGGAGCCCAGATGGAGAGAGCCCTGAATGGTTCTGCTCACCACGAGAACAGCAGTTAAAGTCGAAGGAAAGAAGAATTGGATTCACGGCGTGCATTGCAAGAAAGTGCCTTTGCCCTTACCTTACGATCAATGGGTGCGCAGGGGTATTGGTGATTTTGAAAATGAGAAGGTTCCACGATTCGTACCCTTTAGTGATGCATGCCTGAATGGGACACTGTCTGAGAAAGAGGATGACGACATTCTGCAGGAAGCAATACCATCGCATCGTCGATTAGATACAACCAATCCACGAACATTGTTTCAAAATCAAAACACTCCTGGAAAGGAACGATACAATCTGAGACCTAGACAAAAGAACACTTAAGATTTTTTTCTCTCTTGTGTAGTGTTCTGTCCCGGTTGCAGGGTCACGGTAGGAGTCTTAATTGTCACCTGAGTAGTGGCAATAGGCCTGCAGGACTTGCAGTGTCATAGGACGGCAGATAATCATAATTGAGTGATCGAGGAAGATTGCCGTGAGCATCCATTAGAAAGATGGAAACTACACTAGGCAAATGAGAGAGAAAAGATGAAATGAAGAAAGAATCCTGTAAATCAATGTACAGTCGTTTTAATATAACCTTATGTGTTATTATATTATTGTGTATTGTTTTGGCGTTTATCGGTTGGATTGTTTATGCTCTGCAGCAAAAAGTTGTCTCTCCTCCTTCCTCTTCGTCTTCTTCTACTGTCTCTCCACATTTCTTTCATACCCTTCCTCAACATGAACTCATTAGAAGAACTGAATATTACAGCAATTCTTTTGTCCAGTTGTTACATCAACACCAGTTAGTGGTCAATACGACTGACTGTTGGGTGTGTGGACTTATGCCACATACCACAGAGAAAGGAATACCATATTTAGTTCCCCCGTTCTCTTATGAGGGTTCCGCTTGGGCTTATTTTGTTATCTTCTCTAATGCCTACCAAAGTAAGTTCAAACGCTCCATTAGTTCATATATTGGTGGTCCAGATTTTAGTCATAGCTCATTAATTAAGGGAATGGTAGCTATGGCTAAAATCATGGAAAATAGTAAGATTTCCATTTATGAAAGAAAAGCATATACAAACTGGAACGTCACCCATTATGTCACTAGTCTTAGTGATACAGTCAAACAACGAAAATCTTCGCCAATTTGGACGATTCCTCATCAGGGAAATTTCTGTCTACAAATTAATGATGGCTCTTCCGACACCATAAAAAGAAATAACTGTTCTCACACGTACGTTTATTCCTCTCAGAACTCACCTCCCCTAGTGCCTTCTCAGGGCACGTATTTTATCTGCCACAATAGAGCTTACACATGGTTACCCACGGGTTTTTCTGGCACCTGCTATATAGCTTTCCTTCTCCCCCCTACATACACCGCTTCTGCAAACTATCATCGAAACAGATATGGCAGAGGGATTATTGATTTGAAAGACACAGCAGGACAAGAGGGAGGAGATTTCCTCAAAGGATTTCTTCCTGTTTGGGGTACAATGGCCAACAGCAGAAATATAAGGCAACTAGTCCGTGTCGTAGAGACCACAATAGACATCACTGTAGGAGCCTTAAGTAATATCACGGCAGAACTACAGGCGGACCGTCTTATGACTTAACAAAATCGAGTTGCCTTAGATTTTGTTCTTGCAGATCGTGGTGGAGTGTGCAAATTGATCGGGTCAAGTTGCTGTATTTTCATACCTAATGACGCTCCGACAGTATACCAAGCTATCTCCAAGTTGCATATAATCTCTGAGTCGATTCACCAGGACGAAGGAGATTGGTCCTTTTCAGAGTGGTTTTGGGGACTACTGTCCAAATGGGGTTGGAAAGCATTGACATTTCTCGGAATAATTTTGACCATTATTTTCTCCTGTTGCCTTTGTATGCACTGTGGTCCCGCCATCTGTGACCTATGTAATACTATGTGCATCCCTAAGCCCAAATCGCCAAGAACAGAAAACATAAGAATGATGTTACAGCAACAGCTCGATGACCTCATGGCTATCGACATTGACTCAGATTAACATGAGTCTACCTTGCCTGAGTTCTGGCAAAAGGAGGGTCTGAGGAACTTCGATTTCCGATCGCGATCGAAGCGACCCGCCATCTTGTGCTCCACCGCCATTTTGTGTTGCCATCACTCAGGCAGCACGGCGAACAAAGTCTATTCTGCTTTTTCTGCAGCCTCGTGTCGAAATGGTCTTTCTGCCTCTATTTGCAAAGCTGGTGTTAGGTCTAGCCGAGTACACTAATCCCTGTCTGGTTTTTCTAATCCCCGTCTCAACTATCTGTTGGTTCACACTATTCTTTTCCGACTTTATCTTATTGTTTGGCCTTCACTGTCCTCTGCTAACATTCTCTCGTTTCACAACTGTCCTCCAACACACACAAACGTATCTCGCCACCTGCAAGTTTGTTACAAATCCGTTAATAAATTAGTTTGAGGGAGGGGTGACAAACACAGTTGGAGGAGAGGTTTCTTCGAGTCATCTGACACTTTTGTTTTCAAATCTCTCCTATTGGTTCTGTCCTGTTTTTCAACTTTCCTTATTGGCTCCTTCTTGTATTTACTGGGTGTATACTTGGTTAATGTATATGTTATCTATATGGTATAAAAGTTTGTGCGCCACAGAGTGAAGTGGCAGTCTCCTGAAAACCTACCTTGTGTACTTCTGGGACAACTGTACTAGCTGCAGCTAATAAATTTGATCTTCTAACGCCTAACAGAGTGTCCCGTGTCTCTGTGTAGCTGAGCAGGAGAACCCAGGAGATTAAGGCGTACCCTGCGCCGCCAGGCCGAAAAGGTTCTGGTTCTTCACCACCGCCAATACCACCTCCACCAATACCACCACCAATACCAGAAACATCACCAATACCTCCACCACCAATATTACCACCGCCAATATCACGACCACAGCAATACCACCACCAATACCACCACGCCCACCAATACTACCACCAATGCCACCGTCATCACCACCAATACCACCACCACCACCGCCAATACCACCACTAATACCACCCACACCAATACCACTAACACCACCACTAATACCACCTCCACTACCAATACCACCACCAATACCACCACCATTAACACCACTACCACCAATACCAACACTGCCAATACCACCACCAATATCACCACCACTGATACCACCACCACCAATGTCAATATCACCACCACCAATACCACCACCACCAATACACCACACCACCAATCCAATACCACTACCACCAATATCACCGCAAATACCAATACCACCACAAATACCAATACCACCACCACCAATACCACCAACATGACCACCACCACTAGTACCACCACCACCAATACCACCAATATCACCACCACCAATACCACCACCTCCACCACCATCAAAACCACCACCGCCAATACTACCATGAATTCCACCACCAATACCAATACCGCCAATACCACCATGAATACCACCATCTTCACCACCACCATCAATATCACTACCACCACCAATACCATCACCACCATCACCACCACTAATACCACACCACCAATATTACTACCACCACCAATACCAATACCACCGCAAATGCCAATACCACTGCCAATATCACCACTGCCAATACCACCAGCAATACCACCAGCAATACCATCACCACCAATACCACCACCACAGACAATACCACCAATACCACCTCCACCAATACCACCACCACCCATACCACCACCACCAGTACCACCACCACCAGTACCACCACCACCATTAACACCACTACCACCAATACCAACACTGCCAATACCACCACCAATATCACCATCACCAATACCACCACCAACACCACCACCACCAATGCCAATATCATCACTACCAATACCACCACACCACCAATACACCACACTACCACCAATCCAATACCACTACAACCAATACCACCGCAAATACCAATACCACCACAAATTCCAATACCACCACCACCAATACCACCACCAAGACCACCACCACTAGTACCACCACCACCAATATCACCAATATCACCACCACCTCCACCACCATCAATACCACCACCGCCAATACCACCACCGATACCAGCACCACCCATAATACCAACACCGCCAATATCACTACCACCACCAATACCACCATCATCACCACCACTAATACCACACCACCAATAATACTACCACCAAGACCAATACCACCGCTCATGCCAATACCACTGCCAATACCACCACTGCCAATACCACCAGCAATACTATCACCACCAATACCACCACCACAGACAATACCACCAATACCAATACCACCTCCACCAATACCACCACCACCAGTAGCACCATCACCAATATCACCACCGCCAATACCGCCACCAATAACACCATCAGTACCACCACCACCAATACTACCATGACCGCCAATACCACCACCAATACTGTCACCACCACCAATACCACGACCAATAGCACCACCACGAATACTACTAACACCACCACTATTACCACCACCAATTCCACCACCACCACGAATACCACCACCAATACCACACCAATAACACCACTACCCCCAATACCACCATCACCAATACCAACACCACCAATACCACCACCAATACCACCACCACCACCGATACCAACACCATACCACAATACCACTACCTCCACCAATACCACCACCTCTACCACCACCAATACCACTACCAACATCACCACCACCAATACCACCACCACCAGTACCAGTACCACCATCCGTAATACCACCACTAATGCCAATAACACCACCACCACTAATACCACCATCACCACTGACAATACCACCAATACCACCACCACCAATAATACCATTAATACCATCACCAATACCACCACCATCACCAATACCACCACCACCACAATCACCACACCAAAACCACCATTACCAATACCAAAACTACCACTAATGCCACCACCACCACCACCACCAATACCACTACCACTACCACCAGCAATACCACCACCACCAATACCACCACCAATACCAACGCCAAATACCAACACCAATACCACCACCACCAATTCCACCACCAATACCACCTCCACCAATACCTCCACCACCAATCCAATACCACTGAAGATACGGTTACCACAACAAACACCAATACCACCACCACAATTACACCACCAAGACCACCACCACCAATACCACCACCACCAATGCCAATATCACCACCACCAATACCACAACCAATACCACCACCACCACCAATATCACCACCACCACCAACACCACCTCCACCAATACCACCACCAATACCACCACCACCACCAATACCACCATCACCAATACCACCTCCACCAATACCACCACCAACGTCAATAACACCACCACCACCACCAATACCACACAACCAATACCACCACCACCAATACCATTACCACCACCACCATGACCAATATCACCATCAATACCAATCCCACCACCAATACCAGTACCACCACCAATATCACCACCGCCAACACCACCACCACCGCCAATACCACCCCCACCAATACCACCACCACCGATACCAAAAACATCAACAATACCAGCACCACCACCAATATCACCACCGCCAATATCACCACCACTGCCAATACCACCATCAATACCACCACCAATACCACCATGACCACCAATACCACCACCAATACCACCACCACCAATACCACCACCACTGCCAATACCACCACCAATACCACCACTAATACCACCACCACCAATACCACTAACACCACCACTAATACAACCACCACCAATGCCACCACCATTAACACCACTACCACCAATACCACCAGCACCAATTCCAACACAGCCAATACCACTACCAATATCACCACCACCAACACCACCACCACCAACACCAATGCCAATATCACAACCACCAATTCCATCACCAATACCACCACCACCACCACCAATATCACCACCACCAATACCACCATCTCCACCAATACTACCACCACCAATTCCACCACCACCAATACCACAACCACCACCAATACCACTACCACCACCAATTCCACTACCACCACCAATACCACCACCAATATAACCACCACCAATACCACCATCTCCACCAATACTGCCACCACCAATACCACCACCACCAATACCACTACCACCACCAACACCAATATCACCACCAATACCACCTCCACCAATACCATCTCCACTAATACCACCTCCACCAATACCACCTCCACCATCAATACCACCACCAATACCACCACCACCAATTCCACACCACAAATACCACCACCAATTCCACCACCACCAATACCAATACCACTACCACCACCACCAATACCACTACCAAAACCAATACCACCACCAATACCACCACCACCAATATGACCATCAATACCACAAACATATCCAATACCACCACCAATATCACCACCACCATCACCGCCAATACCACCATCACCACCAATCCACCACCACCGCCAATACCACCACCAATACCACCATCGCCACTGCCAATACCACTGCTAATGCCACCACCACCAATGCCACCACCACCAATACCACTAACACCACCACTAATACCACCACCAATTGCACCACCACAATCAATACCACCACTACCCCCACCAACAATACCACCACCAATGCCAATACCACCACCACCACCACCACCACTAATACCACCACCACCGACAATACCATCAATACCACAACCTCCAATACCACAACCACCAATATCACCACCATCACCAATACCACCACCACCAAAACCACCACCAATTACTCCACCACAATCAATACCACCACTACCCCCACCAACAATAACACCACCAATGCCAATACCACCACCACCACCACCACGAATACCACCACCACCGACAATACCATCAATACCACAACCTCCAATACCACACCCACCAATATCACCACCATCACCAATACCACCACTACCAATACCACCACCAATACCACTGCCACCACCAATACCATCAATACCACCACCAATACCAACTCCAATACCATTACCAATACCACCACCAATACCACCACCACATCCCATCCAATACCACTACTACCAATACCAATACCACCGCAAATACCAATACCACCACAAATACCAATACCACCACCACCAATACCACCACTAATCACACCACCAAGACCACCACCACTAATACCCACCACCAACAATGCCAATATGACTACCACCAATACCACCACCAATACCACCACCACCAATGCCACCACCAATACCAACACCAACACTGCCAATACCACTACCAATACCATCACTAGCAATACCATCACCAACACCAACACCACCACCACCAAATCCACTACCACCAATACCACCACCACAAATACCACCACCAATACTACCACCACCATCAGTACCACCACCACCACCAACACCACTACCGTCACTAATAGCATCATCACCAATGCCACCACCACCAATACCACCACCACCACCAATACCACCACTAATACCACCACCACCAATACCACTAACACCACCACTAATACAACCACCACCAATGCCACCACCATTAACACCACTACCACCAATACCACCAGCACCAATACCAACAAAGCCAATACCACCACCAATATCACCACCACCGATACCACCACCAACACCACCACCAATGCCAATATCACAATCACCAATTCCATCACCAATACTACCACCACCACCACCAATATCACCAATACCACCACCACCAATTCAACTACCACCACCAATGCCACCACGAATATAACCACCACCAAAACCACCATCTCCACCAATACTGCCACCACCAATACCACCACCAATATCACCACCAATACCACCTCCACCAATACCACCTCCACTAATACCACCTCCACCAATGCCACCTCCACCATCAATACCACCACCAATACCACCACAACCAATTCCCCACCACAAATACCACCACCAATTCCACCACCACCAATACCACTACCACTACCACCACCACCAATACCACTACCAAAACCAATACCACCACCAATACCACCACCACCAATATGACCACCAATACCACAAACATATCCAATACCACCACCAATATCACCACCACCGCCAATACCACCATCACCGCCAATACCACCATCACCACCAATCCACCACCACTGCCAATACCACCACCAATACCACCATTGCCACTGCCAATACCACTGCTAATGCCACCACCACCAATGCCACCACCACCAATACCACTAACACCACCACTAATACCATCACCACCACCAATACCACCATCACCAATACCAATACTGCAAATACCACCACCAATTTCACCACCACCAATACCACCACCAACACCACCACCACCAACACCACTACCACCACCAATTACATGGCCACCAATACCACCACCACCAAAACCACCACCACCACCAATTACACCACCACAATCAATACCACCACCACCACCACCACTAATACCACCACCACCGACAATACCATCAATACCACAACCTCCAATACCACAACCACCAATATCACCACCATCACCAATACCACCACCACCAATACCACCACCAATACCACTGCCACCACCAATACCATCAATACCACCACCAATACCAACTCCAATACCATTACCAATACCACCACCAAAACCACCACCACCACCCATCCAATACCACTACTACCAATACCAATACCACCGCAAATACCAATACCACCACAAATACCAATACCACCACCACCAATACCACCACTAATCACACCACCAAGACCACCACCACTAGTACCCACCACCAACAATGCCAATATGACTACCACCAATACCACCACCAATACCACCACCACCAATACCACTACCAATACCACCACTAGCAATACCATCACCAACACCAACACTACCACCACCACCAAATCCACTACCACCAATACCACCACCACAAATACCACCACCAATACCACCACCACCATCAGTACCACCACCGCCACCAGTACCATTACCGTCACTAATAGCATCATCACCAATACCACCACCACCAATACCACCACTAATACCACCACCACCAATACCACTAACACCACCACTAATACAACCACCACCATTAACAGCACTACCACCAATACCACCAGCACCAATACCAACACAGCCAATACCACCACCAATATCACCACCACCGATACCACCACCAACACCACCACCAATGCCAATATCACAACCACCAATTCCATCACCAATACCACCGCCACCACCACCAATATCACCACCACCAATACCACCATCTCCACCAATACTACCACCACCACCAATACCACAACCACCACCAATACCACTACCACCACCAATTCCACTACCACCACCAATACCACCACCAATATAACCATCACCAATACCACCATCTCCACCAATACTGCCACCACCAATACCACCACCACCAATACCACTACCACCACCAACACCACCACCAATATCACCACCAATACCACCTCCACCAATACCACCTCCACTAATGCCACCTCCACCAATACCACCTCCACCATCAATACCAACACCAATACCACCAACACCAATTCCACACCACAAATACCACCACCAATTCCACCACCACCAATACCACTACCAAAACCAATACCACCACCACCAATATGACCACCAATACCAGAAACATATCCAATACCACCACCAATATCACCACCACCGCCAATACCACCATCACCGCCAATACCACCATCACCACCAATCCACCACCACCGCCAATACCACCACCAATACCACCATCGCCACTGCCAATACCACTGCTAATGCCACCATCACCAATACCACTAACACCACCACTAATACCATCACCACCACCAATACCACCATCACCAATACCAATACTGCAAATACCACCACCAATTTCACCACCACCAATACCACCACCAACACCACCACCAACACCACTACCACCACCAATTACATGGCCACCAATACCACCACCACCGAAACCACCACCACCACCAATTACACCACCACAACCAATACCACCACTACCCCCACCAACAATACCAACACCAATGCCAATACCACCACCACCACCACCACTAATACCACCACCACCGACAATACCATCAATACCACAACCTCCAATACCACAACCACCAATATCACCACCATCACCAATACCACCACCACCAATACCACCACCAATATCATCAATACCACCACCAATACCAACTCCAATACCAATACCACCAGCAATACCACCACCACCACCCTTCCAATACCACTACTACCAATACCAATACCACCGCAAATACCAATACCACCACAAATACCAATACCACCACCACCAATACCACCACTAATCACACCACCAAGACCACCACCACTAATACCCACCACCAACAATGCCAATATGACTACCACCAATACCACCACCAATATCACCACCACCAATGCCACCACCAATACCAACACCAACACTGCCAATACCAAATCCACTACCACCAATACCACCACCACAAATACCACCACCACCATCAGTACCACCACCACCACCAGTACCACTACCCTCACTAATAGCATCATCACCAATACCACCACCACCAATACCACCACCACCACCAATACCACCACCACCAATAACACCACCACCATCAATACCACCACCTCCACCACCACCAATAGCACCACCGCCAATACCACCACCAATACCGCCACCACTGACACTACCACCAATACCACCACCACCAATACCACCACCATCACCAATACCACTACTACCGCCACCAAAATCACCACCACCAATACCACAACCACCAATACCACCACCACTACCACCACCAATACCACCACCACCAATACCACCTCCAATACCAACTCCAATACCACCACCAATGCCACCACCAATACCACCACCACCAATACCACCACCAATATCACTACCACCACCAATACCATCGCCACCAAAATCACCACCACCAATAACACCTCACCATCAATACCACCACCACCAATAGCACCTACACCAATACCACTACCACCACCACCAATACCACCACCAATGCCAATACCACCACCACTAATACCACCACCGACAATACCACCAATACCACCTCCACCAATATCACCACCACGAATACCACCATAACCAATATCACAACCACTAATACAACCACCACCAATACCACCTCTACCAATACCACCACCAATACCACCACCACCAATACCAATACCTCCACTACCAATCGAATACCACTACTACCAATACCAATACCACCGCAAAAACCAATACCACCACAAATACTAAAACCACCATCAGCAAGACCACCACCAGTCAGACCACCAAGGCCACCACCACTAATACCACCACTAATACCACCACCACCAATGCCAATATCACCACCACCAATACCACCACCTCCACCACCACCAATACCACCACCGTCAATACCACCACCAGCAATACCATCACCAACACCACCACCATCAATACCACTACCACCAATACCACCACCAATTCCACCACCATCGATACCACTACCTCCACCACCACCAATACCACTCAACCAATACCACCACCAACACCACCAATACGAGCACCACCAATACCACTACCACCAGCACCAATACCAATACCACCACCACCACCAATACCACCACCACAGACAATACCACCAACACCAATCCCACCTCCACCAATACCACCACCAATACCACCGCCACCACCAATACCAACACCAATACCAACACCAATATCACCACCACCAATACCACCTCCACTAATACAACCACCAATACCACCACCACCAATGCCACCTCCAATACCACCACAACTACCACCAACACCCCCAGCGCCAATATATATATCCTCAACAACCAATACCGCCAATACCACCAACACCAACACTACCACCAATACCACCACTTATACCACCACAAACAATACTACAACCACCAATACCAATATCACCACCACCAATACCACCACCACCAATACCACCACCTCCACCACCAGCAAGACAACCACCAATACCAACACCAATACTAACACTGCCAATACCACCACCAATACCACCACCAACACCACCACCACAAAAAGCACTACCACCACCAATACCATCCCCACCAATACCACCACCATCAATACCACCACCTCCTCCACCACAAATACCACACCACTAATACCACCACCAGCACCAATATCACCACCACCAATACCTATAGCACTACCAATACCATGACCAAAGCCAATACCACCACCACAGAGAATACTAATACCACCTCAACTAATACCACCACCACAAATACCACCACCTATACCGCCACCATCAATATCACCACTGCAATATCATCTCCACCACCTCCACTACCACCACAAATACCACTACCACCACCACCAATACCACCACCACTACCACCAATACCACCACCACCACCAATCCAATACCACTACCTCCAATAGCAAAACCACCGCAAATACAAATACCACCACAAATGCCAATATAATCACCACCAATACCAATACCACAAATAACACCACCAAGACCACCACCGATACCACCACCACCAATACCACCACCACCAATACCACCTCCACTAATACCACCACCACTACCACCAATACCCCCAGCACCAATATCAATATCCTCAACAACCAATACCGCCAATACCACCAACACCAATACTACCACCAATACCACCACTTATACCACCACAAACAATACTACAACCACCAATACCAATATCACCACCACCAATACCCCCAGCACCGATACATCACCTCCACCACCAGCAAGACAACCACCAATACCACCAACAATACCAACACTGCCAATACCACCACCAATACCACCACCACCACCACCACAAAGAGCACTACCACCACCAATACCATCCCCACCAATACCACCACCACCACCAATAACACCACCAATACCACCACCATCAATACCACCAACTCCTCTACCACAAATACCACACCACCAATACCACCACCAGCCCCAATACCACCACCACCAATACCTATAGCACTACCAATACCATGACCAAAGCCAATACTGTCACCAATACCATCACCACCAATACCACCACCACCAATACCACCACCACCACCAATAACACCACCAATACCACCACCATCAATACCACCAACTCCTCTACCACAAATACCACACCACCAATACCACCACCAGCCCCAATACCACCACCACCAATACCTATAGCACTACCAATACCACGACCAAAGCCAATACCGTCACCAATACCATCACCACCAATACCACCACCACCAATACCAGCATCACCGACAATACCACCAACACCAATACCACCAACACTAATACCACCTCAACCAATACCACCACCACAAATACCACCACCATCAATATCACCACTGCAATACCATCACCACCACCAATACCACCAATACCACCACCACAACTACCACCACTGAACCCACTACCAATCCCACCAATACCACCACCAATGCTACCACCAATACCACCACCAATGCCACCACCACCACCACCAATCCAATACCACTACCTCCAATACCAATACCACCGGAAATAGAAATACCACCACAAATACCAATGTAACCACCACCAATACCACCACCACCAATAACACAAATAACACCACCAAGACCACCACTAATACAACCACCACCAATACCACCACCACCAATACCACCACCACCAATGCTACCACCACTACCACCACCAATACCACCACCACCACCAATCCAATACCACTACCTCCAATACCACCACAAATACAAATACCACCACAAATACCAATGTAACCTCCACCAATACCACCACCACCAATAACACAAAAAACACCACCAATACCACCACCACCAATACCACCACAAATACCACCACCAATACCACCGCCAATACCACCACCACCAATACCAGCACCAATACCACTAACACCACCAATACCAACACTACTAATACCACCACCACTGCTGCCAGCACCAATACCACCACCACCAATACCATCAACACCAATCCCCCACCTATACCACCATCGCAATACTGCCACCACCATCAATACCACCACCTCCACCACCACCATCACCATCACCAATACCAATACCACCACCAATGCCAATACCACCACCAATACCACCACCACCAATACCAACACCACCACCACCAATACCATCACCACCAATACCACCACTACTTACAATACAACCAACACCAATACCACCTCCACCAATACCACGAACAATACCAATACAACCACCAATACCACCACGATCACCAATGACATCACCACCAATATCACCACCACCACCACCAATACCACTACCACCACCACCAATACCACCACCACTGACAATACCACCAACACCAATACCACCAACACTAATACCACCTCAACCAATACCACCACCACAAATACCACCACCTTCAATATCACCACTGCAATACCATCACCACCACCAATACCACTACCACCACCAAAGCCACTACCACTACCACCACCAATACCACTACCACCACAACTACCAATACCAATACCACCACCACCCATACTTCCACCACCATCAATACCACCGCCTCCACCACTACCATCACCAATACCAATACCACCACCAATGCCAATACCACCACGAATACCACCACCACCAATACCAACACCACCACCACCAATACCATCACCACCAATACCACCACCACTTACAATACAACCAACACCAATACCACCTCCACCAATACCACGAACAATACCAATACAACCACCAACAATACCACTACGATCACTAATGACATCACCACCAATATCACCACCACCACCACCAATACCACTACCACCACCACCAATACCACCACCACTGACAATACCACCAACACCAATACCACCAACACTAATACCACCTCAACCAATACCACCACCACAAATACCACCACCTTCAATATCACCACTGCAATACCATCACCACCACCAATACCACTACCACCACCAAAGCCACTACCACTACCACCACCAATACCACTACCACCACTACTACCAATACCAATACCACCACCACCCATACTTCCACCACCATCAATACCACCGCCTCCACCACTACCAATACCATCACCACCACCAATACCACCACTACCAATACCAATACCACCACCAATGCCAATACCACCACCAATACCACTGCCACCAATACCACCACCACCACCACCACTAATACCACCACCAATACCACCACCACTGACAATACCTCCACCAATACCACCACCACCAATATCACCAACTCCACCACCACCAATACCACCACCACCAATACCACTACCATCACCACCAATACCACCACCAAAGCCAATGCCACCACCCATACCACCCCCACAAATACCACCACCAATACCACCACCATCAATATCACCTCTGCAATACCATCACCACCACTAATACCACCAATACCAACACCACCACCACCAATACCACTACCACCAACACCACCATCACCACCAATACCACCACCAATCCAATACCACAACCACCAATACCACCACAAATACAAATACCACCACAAATACCAATATCACCACCACCAATACCACCACCACCAATAACAATAGCACACATAACGCCACCAAGAGCACCACTAATACCGCCACCACCACCAATACCACCACCACCACCAATACCACCACCACCCATACCAGTATCACCACCATCAATACTGCCACTAATACCACCACCACCAATCCAATTTCACTACCACCAGTACCACGGTAAATACCAATATCAATGGCACGACCATGACCACCAATACCACCACAACCAATACCAATACCACTAAGAACAATACTAATACCACCACCACCACCAATACCAATATCACCAACAACCAATACCACCAATATCACCACCACCAATACCACCACTTATACCACCAACACCAATACCACCTCTAATATCACCACCAGCAATACCACCACCACCAAAATCACAACCACCAATACCACGACCAATGCCAATATCACCAATACCAATATCACCACCACCAATAACACCACCACCAATACCACCACCACCAATACCACCACCACCAATAACACCACCACAAACACCACTACCACAAAACCAATACCACCACCATCAATACCACCACCAATACCACTAACACTACCACCATCAGCACCACCAATACCAACACTACTAATACCACAACCACTAATACCACCACCACCACCGATACCACAACCAATACCACCACCACCACCAGTACAACCACCCCCACCATTACCACAACCACTAACACCACCTCCAATACCACCATCAGGACCAATACCAACACTGCCAACCATCACCAATACCACTGCGAACAAAATCACCACCAACACCACCAATACTGCTACCAGCACCAATACCACCAGCACCAATACCACCATCACCACCAATACTACCACCACCATCAATACCACCACCTCTACCACCACCAATACCACCACTACCACCAATACCGCCACCAATGCCAATACCACCTCCAATACCACCATCACCACTAATACCACTACCACCACTGACAATACCACCTCCACCAATCCCACCACCATCACCAATCCCACCAGCACCACCAATATCACCACCACCAACACCAATAGCACCACCACCACTACCACCACCACCAATACTACCACTAATACAACTACCACCACCAATACCACTACCACCACCAATACCACCATCAATACCACCACCAATACCCCCACCAATACCATCACCACTACCAATACCACCACCACCAATACCACCACCACTAATACCACCACGATCAATACCACCACGACCAATACCAATATCACCACCACCAATACCACCTCCGCCACCACCAATACAACCAATAGCACCACCAATACCACCACCAATACCACCACCACTGCCAATCCCACCACCAATACCAACAGCAACACCACCACCACCACCAATACCACTACCAACACCAATGCCACCAATACCATCACCACCAATACCACCACTTCCACCTCCACCTCCACCAACACCAATACCACCAACAACACCACCATGACCAATACCACTACCACCAATTTCACCAGCAATACCAATACCACCTCCAATGCCAATACCACCACCACCACTAATACCATCACCACCAATACCACCACCACCAATACCACCTCCACCAATACCACCACCACCAATACTACCACCACCAATCCAATACCACTACCACCAATACAAATACCAACGCAAATACCAATACCACCACAAATACCAATTCCACCACCACCAATAACACCAAGACCACCACCACTAATTCCACCACCACCAATACCACCACCACCAATACCACTACCACCTCCGCCACCAATTCCACCACCTCCACCACCACCAAGACCACCACCACCAATACCACCACCAGCAATACCAACACCAACTCTACCAATACCAACAACACCACCACTACCAATACCACTACCACCAGAAATACCACCACCACCACCACAAATACCACACCACCAATACTACCACCAACAACACCACCACCACTACCACTACCAATATCACTGCCAAAGCTAATACCACAACCAATACCACCACCACCAATACCACCACCTCCACTAATACCACCACCACTGACAATACCACCAACACCAATACCACCACCAATACCACCACCACCAATCCAATACCATTACCACCAATACCACCACCACCAATACCACCAATAACACCACCAAGACCACCACCACCACTAATACCACCACCACCAATACCACCACCACCGATACCAATATCACCACTGTTATAATGGGGAACCCCTGGTTGGCACAGGTAGGTACTTGTGACAAGCAGCGGTCCCTTCTTCTATTCAGGGTAAGGGAATTACCCCTTCAGAACAACCCCTGCTCACCCTATAGGTAGTGTGGTGCGAGCAGTCAGGGCTAAACTTCAGGGCGCTAAGTTAGTTAAGCATTTATGACGACACACAGTAAATCACAACGATCCCCCACAAATGGACGCCAGGCATGAGTTGTATCAAAAATACGTATACTTTATATAAAAGTTTCTCTACTATGCAGGCTTAGTACAAGACCATAAATAACGGTTGCGAACTGGGAGCCACAAGATGATAATTAGGCACTTGCACCCTTATGCATCAAGCCAAAATCCAGTCGGTAAAATACCGATTCCTTATTAGCTCCCGGTATTAAGTGAAAAATTCCCAATCCCAATGCATCAACCCAAAAGCAGAAATCGGTATTTAAGGAATCCTTAAATAGCGATTCTTTAAATAGGGATTCCTTAAATACCGATTCCTTTAATAGCGATTGCATTTAAGGAATCCCAAAGTGAGATTCCTTAAATGCAATGCATCAAAGTTAAAAAATTAGCGATTTCGCTAATAAGGGGAGCAAATTACCATGAAGATGAACTGCATGGTAATTTGCAAAAACTTTGAAAAATGCACTTTTGTGCATTTTTCAAAGTGTCATGTTGCGCACACACATGCCCTTAGAGCATGTGTGTGTGCAACATATGTGCACATATCATTTTCAGGGGTGCAACAGGGTGTCCTTTTGACACCCTGGCACCCTTGAAAGTGCTCCAGCTATTAGCGATTCGGTAATACCGAATCGCTAATACAGAATGGCTTTACATTCATTCCTATGGGCCTCCAAGCCCATAGGAATGAATGGGTAGGTATTCCTTATTACCGATTCGGTATTACCGATTCGGTAATAAGGAATGTTAAGGAATCGCTATTTGAATAGCGATTCCTACATGCATAGCCTTTTGCTATTCCTTATTAGCGATTCCTTATTTTTCGCTAATAAGGAATCGCAAATGCTAATGTTGATGCATATGCCCCTTGGTCTTTTCTTTGATCGCTTCATGGTGATCTTTCGAGTTTGTCCGGTCACGGTGATGCGCAGGGCACCCTAGGCACAGTGAGGTGGGGAAATCAGAACGTTGCGGACCCCAAGTCCGAGAGAGGGTTCACTGTACCTGGGAGCGTGCGATGTGTGGGATGAGTCTTTGGTGGTGGGGTGCAGGTTCTGCACCTCGAGGGTCTCCGGATCGAGAACCAGCGGGCGGCTTTTCGTAGACAGGCGCGGCCCCGGGCTTCCGACACAGGCTGTGCGGGAGGTCACTGTAGGGGGGGCGGCGCGGTCAAAATCTTCCTGGGAGGCGAAGCAGGGCGGCCGGGTACGCTACGACGTACGGGCGGCCGTCCGAGGCTTGAACTCGTGTCCTGAGTAGAAATCCGGCGGGAGGGCGAGGGGGCACCAAGCGTGCTCCAGTAGCAGGCAGGTAACATGGAAGCGGGGCGGCCAGACCCGATGGACCAAGGTCGACTCAGGTAGAGCGGGGCTCTCGACGAGGGGAGGCGGCCAAGCTTCTGGGTGTCACGGCCCTTGGAGGAAGCGAAGGTGCGCAGAGCACTCCAGCGGGAGAAAGCACACGGCTCGGTTCCCAGACGAGCGGAGACACGGTGAACCCACTGGTCCTGGGGTTCAGTTCAGGGGGCAAGCTCGATCAAGCCCTTGGAGATTGCTGTGAACACAAGTCTTTGAGTCAATAAATAAAGCAAGTCTTTTGCAGGTTTCTTCTCTCCCTTGGCAGCGAGGCAACCACTGCAGGCAAGTCCTCCAGACTTAGGAACAGCGTTTCCTCCTTCAGCTTCAGGTTCCTCCTCCTCAGGCAGAGCGTTCTTCTTGGTCACAAGCAGGATCTGATTTCTTAGGAGCAGGGATTTGTCTTTACAGGCCAGGGGGGCCTTTGCATAATCCTAGTCCAGTTATTTTCAGTGAGGAGCACTTTGTTATTGAGACTCTGGCTTCTTCTTTCAGCAGGCAGGGCAGAGACATCAGACGCTCCCCAGGGGGTGGAGCAAGCATTGTGGAGGCAGAGCACTGTCCCATTCAGAGTCAAGGTGCACTCCTCCCACCCATCCTGGTGTAATCTTCCTATTCACCACCTGGCAGCCCCAGCCTGTCTCCTGGAACTTCTCAGCCCTGTCACTCAAGCTACACACAAGGAAGATAGCCCTCCCCTCCAGAGGCGGACTGAAATGGTTAAGCAAGCAAATGCTAACTTTCTAAAAGTAGCATTTGCAAACATAGGATATTAAAATAAACTTTACTAAAAGATGTATTTTATTATTCTGAGTTCAGGCATACTAAACACGAATTTCTACCATGCTTACTGAGCCTGCTAGGATTATAGAGTGTTATAATCTAGCAGCCCATTCTGGCCGATGGAGAGCAGGTAGCCTTACTATAGTGAAAAACGAAAATGGCTGTAATTCACTATTAGGACATGCCACACACCTCAGGGCATGTCCTACCTTATCCTTACAATGCACCCTGCCCTAGGGCCTACCATAGGGGTGACTAACATGAAGGTAAGGGAAGGTTTAGGGACTGGCGAGTGGGGACACTTTCCCAGTCAGCATGACAGTACCAGACTGCATGCAGGTTCTGCAATGGCAGACCTTAGACATATTTTACCCCGCTGCTTCTGTGGGTGGCACAACCAGTGCTGCAAGCCCACTAGCAGCATTTGGATATACAAGCCCTTGGCACCCCTGGTGCACTCTACTAGGGACTGATAGTAAACCAAATAAGCCAAACAGGGAAGTCAATTCACATAATACATTTTACCATAGGGAGCTCTTGCCCCGTGGCACTGGATGGCAGTGTCACAGGGCCCTGAGCAGCTAACACCAGCACAAAAATACATTGAGGCACAAACAAAAATGGAGGGGCGACCCACGCCAATGGTGCCAGGTCTAACAACCACCACCAATACCACCACCAATACCACCACTAATACCACCACCAACAATCCAATTCCACTACCACCAGTACCACCACAAATACCAATACCAATAGCACCACCATGACCACCAATACCACCACAACCAATACCAATACAACTAAGAAGAATACTAATACCACCACCGCCAATACCAATATCACCAACAACCAATACCACCAATATCCCCACCACCAATACCACCCCCAATACCACCACATATACCACCACCACCAAAACCCCCTCCAATATCACCACCAGCACTACCACCACCACCAAAATCACCACCACCAATACCACAAGCAATACCAATTTCACCAACGCCAATAGCCCCACCACAAATACCACTACCACCAATACCAATTCCACCACCACCAATACCACCACCAATACCACCACCACCAATACCACTAACACCAGCACCATCACCACCACCAAAACCAACATTACTAATACCACCACCACTAATATCACCACCACCACCAATAACACCACCACCACAAATACCATTAGCCCCACCATTACCACAACCACTAAAACCACCTCCAATACCACCACCAGGACCAATACCAATACTGCCAATACCATCACCAATACCACCACCACCAAAACCATCACCAATACCGCTACCAGCACCTATACCACCACCACCAAAACCACCACCACTACCAGCACCAATACCACCACCATCACCAATACTACCACCACCAACACCACCACCTCCACCACCAACAATACTACACCACCAATACCAATACCACCAGCAATTCCAATACCACTGCCACTAATACCACCACTAATACCACCATAACCAATACCACCACCACTGACAATACCACCAACACCAATACCACCTCCACCAATACCACCACCACCAATACCACCACCACCAATACCAATACAACCACCACCAATACCACCACCATCACCAATACCACCACCACCAATATCACCACCGCCAATAGCACCACCACCACCAATAGCACCACCACCACTATCACCACCACCAATAACACCACCACCACCACCAATACCACTACCACCAACGATACCACTACCACCACCAATACTACCATCAATATAACCACCAATACCACCACCAATACCATCACCACCACCAATCCAATACCACTAACACCAATACCAAAACCACCACAAATACCAATGCCAACACCACCAATACCACCACCACCAATAACACCACCAAGACCATCACCATCACTAATACCACCATGACCAATACCAACACCAACAATACGAATATCACCACCACCAATACCACCACCACCAATGCCACCACCACCACCAATACAACCACCTCCGTCACCACCAATACAACCAATACCACCACCAATACCACTGCCAATACCACCACCAATACCAACAGCAAGACCACCACCAACACCAGCAATACCACTACCACCACCAATACCACCAATACTATCACCACCAATACCACCAGCACCATTAATACCACCACCTCCACCAATACCACCACCACCACCACCACCACCAATACCACCACCACCACCACCAGTACCACTACCACCACCACCAATACCAATACCACCGCCAATGCCAATACCACCACCAATATCACCACCACTGACACCACCACTACCAATACCACCACCACCGATAATACCACCAATATCAACACCACCTCCACCAATACCACCTCCACCAATACCACCTTCACCAATACCACCACCACCACCAGCAATATGACCACCAATCCAATACCACTACCACTCATACCAATACCACTGCAAATACCAAAACCACAAATACCAATACCACCATCACCACCAATACCACCACCAAGACCACCACCACTAATACCAGTACGACCAAGGCCACAGCCACCAATACCAATATCACCACCACCAATACCACCACCTCCACCACCAACAATCCAATTCCACTACCTCCAGTACCACCACAAATACCAATGCCTATGGCACCACCATGACCACCAATACCACCACAACCAATACCAATACAACTAAGAAGAATACTAATATCACCACCACCAATACCAATATCACCAACAACCAATACCACCAATATCACCACCACCAATACCACCCCCAATACCACCACATATACCACCACCACCAATACCACCTCCAATATCACCACCAGCACTACCACCACCACCAAAATCACCACCACCAATACCACGAGCAATACCAATATCACCAACACCAATAGCCCCACCACAAATATCACTACCACCAATACCAATTCCACCACTACCAATACCACCACCAATACCACCACCACCAATACCACTAACACCAGCACCATCAACACCACCAAAACCAACATTACTAATACCACCACCACTAATATCACCACCTCCACCGATAACACCACCACCACCAATACCATTAACCCCACCATTACCACAACCACTAAAACCACCTTCAATACCACCACCAGGACCAATACCAATACTGCCAATACCAACACCAATACCACCACCACCAAAACCATCACCAATACCGCTACCAGCACCAATACCACCAATACCACCACCACCACCAACACCATCACCAATACCGCTACCAGCACCAATACCACCAATACCACCACCATCACCAATACTACCACCACCAACACCACCACCTCCACCACTGCCAATACCACACCACCAATACCACCAGCAATTCCAATACCACTGCCACTAATACCACCACTAATACCACCACCACCAATACCACCACCACTGACAATACCACCAAACCCAATACCACCTCCACCAATACCACCACCGCCAATACCAATACAACCACCACCAATACCACCACCATCACCAATCCCACCACCACCACCAATATCACCACCGCCAATACCACCACCACCACCAATAGCACCACCACCACTATCACCACCACCAATAACACCACCACCACCAATACCACTACCACCAATACCAATACAACCACCACCAATACCACCACCATCACCAATCCCACCACCACCAATATCACCACCGCCAATACCACCACCACCACCAATAGCACCACCACCACTATCACCACCACCAATAACACCACCACCACCAATACCACTACCACCAATGATACCACTACTACCACCACCAATACTACCATCAATATCACCACCAATACCATCACCACCACCAATCCAATACCACTACCACCAATACCAATACCACTGCAAATAGCAAAACCACCCCAAATACCAATGCCAACACCACCAATACCACCACCACCAATAACACCACCAAGACCATCACCACCACTAATACCACCATGACCAATACCAACACCACCAATACGAATATCACCACCACCAATACAACCACCTCCGCCACCACCAATACAACCAATACCACCACCAATACCACTGCCAATACCACCACCAATACCAACAGCAAGACCACCACCAACACCAGCAATACCACTACCACAACCAATATCACCAATACCACCAGTACCACCACCACCATTAATACCACCACCACCACCACCACCAGTACCACTACCACTACCAGTACCACTACCACTACCACCACCAATCCCAATACCACCGCCAATGCCAATACCACCACCAATACCACCACCACTAACACCACCACTAACACCACCACCACCAATACCACCACCACCGATAATACCACCATCAACACCACCTCCACCAATACCACCTCCACCAATACCACCACCACCAGCAATACGACCACCAATCCAATACCACTACCACTCATACCAATACCACCGCAAATACCAAAACCACAAATGCCAATACCACCACCACCACCAATACCACCACCACCCCCAATACCACCACCAAGACCACCACCACTAATACCATTACGACCAAGGCCACAGCCACCAATACCAATATCACCACCACCAATACCACCACCTCCACCACCACCACAAAGACCACCACCACCAATACCAACACCAACTCTGCCAATACCACCAACACCACCACCACCAATATCACTACCACCACCAATACCACCAACAATTTCACCACCACCACAAATACCACACCACCAATACTACCACCAACAACACCATCACCAATACCACCAGAGCTAATACCACAACCAATACCACCACCACCAATACCACCACCACCAGTAATACCACCACCACCAATACTGACAATACCACCAACACCAATACCGCCAGCACCAATACTACCTCCACCAATACCACCATCATCAATATCACCACTGACAATACCATCACCACCACCAATACCACCACCACCAATACCACCACCACCAATACCACTACCACCACCAATACCACTACCACCAATACCACCAACAATATCACCACCATCAATACCACCACCATCAATACCACCACCAATACCTCCAGCACCACCAATCCAATACCACTACCACCAATACCTCCACCACCACCAATCCAAAACTACTACCACCAATACCAATACCACTGCAAATACCAATACCACCACAAATACCAATACCACCACCACCAATAGCACCACCAATAACGCCACCAAGACCACTACCACCACCAATACCACCACCACCAATGCCAATATCACCACCAATACCGCCACTAATGCCACCACCACCAATCCAATTCCACTACCACCAGTACCACTGCAAATACCAATACCAATAGCACCACCACGACCACCACTGCCACCACCACCAATACCAATATGACCAACAACAATACCAATACCACTACCACCAATAGCACCACCACCAATACTAATATCACCAACAACCAATACCACCAATACTACCACCAATACCACCACTTATACCACCACCACCAATACCACCTCCAATATCACCACCAGCAATACCACCCCCACCAAAATCAACACCACCAATACCAATATCACCACCACTACCAATACCACCACCACAATACCACTACCACTAATACCACCACCAATACCACCGCAAATACCACCACCACCAATACCACTGCCAATACCACCACCACTCACTCCACCGGAGGCAAGTCTGCGACCACTTCCCTAGATATGTGTCATGCAGCAATGTGGGCCTCCCTGCAAACGTTTACAAAGCACTTCTGCCTGGACAGTCAGTTCTATATGGATGGGCACTTTGCCCTTTCAGTCCTGCAGTACTTTTTAGTGTGAAAATGTTTTGCAGACCCAACCCAGGGGAAGTATTGCCTGGGTATAAATTCTAAGGTAAGTAATCAAATATATACCTTTTTTTCGCATGTGTTTACAACGCATGCCATAACAACGCGGTTGTCACAACGACGATGTTGTTATTTCGCATACCGTTACAACGCAATTACATTTGATGTTATTTGTTGTAAACCGAAATGTGAACTAACCAATTTAAGTATATTTCCCTATTGAGGATATCATGGTTAACACTAGATTGCTACACTAGGGTGAAGGAAAGTGCCAATTCTTCACTGCTCATGTCTTGGTACCTAGAAGCCATGTTGAATTTCAGGGAAAGTCTTTCTGTGTTGCAGTCGAGATTCAGTGCGCATGGAGGGCCCATATTAGATTTCAGTACAGTGTGGGTCACTATCGTAGGGTTATGTTCTACAAAGTAATGTGGATTCACTGGGTTAACTCTGTTTGCCACACTGGTTCTATTAACTCTGGTACACTTGGCAATAATACCTTTAGTAATAACTGGCATCCATAAACCCAATTGCTGGAGTCCTGCCACTCAGGATGTCTCCTAGGGCTCCTGAGCCAGAGATGGTCTCTGAATGTTCTCCGGGTGAATCCTAGACAAAATGTTGACTCAAATGCCCCTATTTGATGGTAAGATGGCACAGTCAGTAGGACACAGTTCCAATTGCACCATTGCTGGAGATGCTTGCAGGCTCATGATGATTCTATTACCAGTCTTAGTATTTTGTTCTTCTCCCCATAGGAAGGACTACTGGACTAGGACTACTGTCTTAGCTTACTGCAGGTCCTAGTAGCCCACTGGAACAGGTTTAACCTGTGTGGATTGTGCATAATTTATTGCACAGAAGATGTGTATTGGTATTGATAAATGGATTATGAAATTCAGTTGGCAACTGGACTGGCATGGCTGAACGTTAACGTTCGGCCTTAGTAATAGTTATGACAGGTTGAGGCACTGTTGAGTTAGGTTCTTTTTGTTTTTACAATATTTCCTCTGGAAAAATAATCAGTTTTGGTTTATCCGCTTCCAATTTAATGTCTTTCTCCATTTATTTTGCCACCTATCCCATTTCTTGAGTGGTCTTCTAAACCTTTTAGTTTTGCTATACGTAAAAGCCTATCGTTTTTACATGCACACAGGTTATATTTTAATATTGATAACGTATGTGGGCCTTCTATTGGCTTGGTGCTAGGCAAGGTGGCATACGTCAGTGCTGTTTCACCTGGGTTGCAATTTAGAGTGCTCCTCACTTGTGTTGGGCATTTGAGAGCATCTGATATATTTTGCTAATTTCATCTTACAGTTCAGCAACATAGAGTATATCACTTTGGGTACCTCAGACAGTTTTTTAGGATGGGTGAACAAGTGCATGCCTCTTTTTGAACTACTGCTTATTTAAGTTTATTTTTTATAGCTTCTTCCATTACAATCATTCTACTTTCAATTTTGGGTATATACGTTGAGGATTCCTGTAGCACTTGCATTTGGTCATCTAATGTTGTTGTCTGTGCCATTCTCTTCTTTCTTTACGCTAACTTCAGCTTCACGTCCTTCTTTCAATGATGCTGCAGAAGTGGCTCCTTTAAGTATTCTGTGGTAGTGAGTATACAGTAGAAGCACAAGTTAACTTTGATAATGTTCTGTTCTTTTTGAAGGATAGGGTGGTTCCCATAGATTCCTTATGACCCTGCCCTCGTGAGGATATACATTTAAAAAAATATTTTTTCTTTGCCTCTGCTCTGTATGACCCTATGACGCAATAGGTGATTGAAAACGTTTGAGCAGAACTGATGTCACTAGCGCTCAAGCTTAATATATTCTACCTCACTTCTGGTGGAATCCCGAGACGCCAGTCAGGATGTCAGTTGGCGTCATTGAGTCACTGACTCCAGAATATTGGTCCCAAGGACATCCCAAAGTGAAATTCAAATGTTGATGTATAATGATGATGAAGTGGGAAAGGAAACCTTTGTCAGTGCCTTTTCAGCTGTCTCTGAGTAACCCAGCTTATGCTGTAGCCTAAGAGAGGATATAAACAGGGGATACCCACTCTTAAAATCCCCATACGGTTTCCACATTACTACTCTGTTACAATGGGAAATAAACAAAGGACAAAAATTATGGTTTTCCTCCACCTCTATTTATTGTATGAGGGGAATCACAGACTAGTAGGTATAATGAGTCTCAGGGTGGTTCGGCTTCCGTCAGTGGCTCTGTGTTGTAGGGAGATGGGCGAGCCCTCCTCTGGGATCCTCAACTTTTCCCTGGGACAGTGTCAGACAATCAGGAACAAGGAAACAAACAAACAATAAAAAGAAACAGATAAGGAAGGGTCCTAAAAAGGAGACAGTAAACGCTCAGGGAAGGGAGTGTGGGGATGTAGACCAGCTTTCCTCCACCAGTGATGCCTGTGCAGCACATGCGTCTTTACTAGTGTTCAGTCTACTACCTATGGCTGCGCGCTTATTTCTGGAGGGTATCCCTAACGGGAGTCCTCCTTTGCCAAAAGGGTCGTACGTGATTACGCACCTCTTAAAGCCACGTTCTTCCAGGAACGTGGCGGGCTTGATTGTAGTGCCGGATGGGGTCCGGCTCCCCTTCCTCGGCAGCGTGGTCACCCTTGGGAGTTTCTTGGGACACTTCTCTTCGCAGCGAGGTATCGGCTTCCGGCGCTTCAGACGTGGGATGACTGGAAGATTCCACCTCTCCTCCGATCCTGTTGCGGGGCTCTTCGGCATCCTGTGGCTCGGCCGGGTTCTTTTTCACTTTCTCCTCAGCAGTATACGCCCCTCTGATTGGAGCATGTGACCACGTCACATGGGTCGGAGGTAGATCCCAGTCATCATCCATCTTAAAGGGGTATTGCTGCTCTTGTGACGCGTAACCAGAGGCTGACTGGAAACAGAGCAGAGGGGAAATATGAGAGGTAAACTGCTCCGCGTTGTCACTTTTCCAACTGTCACAGGTAGGGTCTTCATGACATACTCCAATGTACTAGATTAGGTTTCTTAGCTTTGTGGGTACACCTGAATGTGACACACAAGGAGTAATCAACCTGCTGTAGACTGAGAGTATGTTTTCAAGGACAAGGGATCCCAAAGGTATACAAGGGACCATGGGTAAGGATTGTTCATCAAGGAAAAATAGGCCCACTGGTTCGGAAATTCATTCAACAATATACATAGAAATAGAATAAATTCTATATCACAAAACTTGCAAAGAAGGATTTCTGATTATTTATTCAAATACATAATAAAAAGGAACTTTAATGAAAGTGGGAGACATGAGACAATATGCAAGGGAAAACAGCATGGTAAAACCATAAAAACTCAGACATTTAAAGAGGGAGTGACAGTTAACAATGCTACAAAGATCATGCCAGAATGTTTGGTACCAATGCTATTGTACTTATGAATCAGTAATATGTAATACTCATGGTACTCTGTGTCGACGATGTTTCGATACCGTTAAGCGATACAGGGATCATCATCAGGACTTAGATAGTACCTGAGATCAACAATTATCAGTGGAAAAGAGGGGAGGGAAGAGAAGAAAAAGAAAGAAATATTCAGGGAAGGTTACTGTAATCATGAAGATCCAAGCAAGTTACAAAGGCGAATGCTCTTTTATACCATGCTAAGACGTGAGTATGTGTCATGCAACTCAATATATACAAGGGGGTGTCAAAAACCATGCAACGTGTAAAAGTGCCTAGCTGAAGTTGCTTAGAGAAGTGAACCTAAAAAAACGTACCTAGTCATAGGTCCAGTGTGATGAGCCGGTGGTGTCTTTGGAATGAAGGGAACTCTACGTGTTGAGTTAACCAGCAGTAGTAGCAAACTGGGGGGAAAACAATGAAAAGGAGGTTGAGGATATTGTGAGATGGGATCACAGTCGTGAGAAGATCTGGCAATTGGGACCCCTGCATGAACCCGGTAATGCCGTTTAATGATATCCCATGTCCCGAAGGAGGCCCAATGGTCGGGGGAAGCCTGGCGAGGGCATCACATCCCATTATGAAACGGAAGCGACGCAATATATGCCTGGATGGCGTTGATCAATTGCAGTCCCTTTAGTAGGAGGATTTGTGGTAGGGGGATCGACAACCCTTATAATGGAATTGTCTACAGGTTAGGTAGCCAAACAGTTGAGTAAGTAAGATAAAAGAACCTTGGGGTGATCGGGAAACTTACCGCAAGGATGAATGGGTTCTCTCAAGGAGCAGGGACAACTTCCAGATGGTGTGGAGAAGGAGGCGCATTGCATGTGCGTGATGAACAGGAGCACGGCTGAGTTGGAGAAGTGCTAGCCATAGAAATTGGGGCTGCGCATGCGTGTGAGGTACCTTGATATTGAGGAAAGTGCGGCGGCCATCTTAGAAAGAGGGTCGGGGTGGTGAGTGATGATACTGTGTGATGCAGAGAGGGAATGTGCAACGGATAGTGAGGAATGGAAACCGGTGCTGTAATGAACATGAGCCAGAGCCAGCAATGAGAAGGAGAAGCCAGGTGTGTGAGCAAATTGACGAAGTCTAGAGTATACGACACAGGTGAAAAAGATTACAGCTGCGATGCCCATAACAGATGTAGAGGCGAATAATGACAGATTAGTGTTCAAATAGAAAGCAAGTATATAAATATAGCTGAGGAAAAGGTAATAGCTCGTTTAAGCAGGTAAGGAGAGAACTGGCAAGCGGAACAGTCAAGGTAAAAGGAATAAATATTTGCAATTTTTACAATTATATTGTCATATGTAGAGGAGACTGTAGCACTCTAAACACTCAACATGCACTGAGAGAAGAGCCATTATTCGCCTCTCCACTCTCCTGTGGGATGGATGGGAGTAATCACCCCATATCTTTCCTCCCGGAGAGGGCTCAAAGCCCACTAAATGGTGGGGAAAACATTTCTTTAACATATATGGGTAGGCATTTAAATAGGTAATCAGTCTTTCTACACCCCAGTGGCAGATGGAGATAATTACCCTTGATCGGCCTCCCCTGGGGAGGGGAGCAGAAAGCCCACTAGAAACCACGGAAATATATATTTTTTTAATATAGGGGTGGGGGCTGCCCACCACAGGCATGTCATACCCCACCTCATTTAAATGGGACATCAATCTTTCTGTCCTCCTGGCAGGTGCATGGGGTAACTATCTCTGATCTGCCCCCCGCCGAGTGCCAGAAAGCTCAGTAAACACCCACGAAAGGATCAAACCAAGGATGGTGGGAGTCTCCTTGCAAGGACTCCCATTGTCCTTGGTTTGATCCGTTCCTGTTGCAGACTCTAGGCCCAGCCACACAAGTGGTATAGTGCTTTTATTGGCCTATGTGAGGTAACGCTGGGTGGTAGGAATTTTGTGGATTCCTGAAGTTTCCATCACAAAAATGTAAGGAAAATTAGTGATTTCAGGCATAATTTGAGGTTTGCAGAGCGAGCTTTGTAGGTAAGAAAAGCTCATTGGATCCATGCAAGGCACACCACCCTGGAATTCCCTCGTTGCCTATTTTTTTTAAATGTCTGTGGTCTGTAAGTTTGCTTGCGTGGTGCCACCGCATGGCAACAAATACTGCATCTGCCCCTATTGCTTATGTTTCAATGTAGAGCTTTAGGGCCTTTTGTGTTGTATCTTGGCCCACCCACACAGGAGAGGTACCTTTCTTATAGGGGGACATGTGGGGAACTCCACAGATTATAGAACTTTCCTTCACAGAAATGTGAGAAAATGTGTGTTTTTTACCAAAGTTTGACTTTTGCAAGGGCTTCTGGGAAAAATTACCTAGTGAAAGCCAGGCAAGTTTGCTGGATTTCCCTAGGTGCCGGCTGTGCCAGAGCCCAGTCGTTAAGTCGTAAAAAAACAAAGTGCCAGGCAATCATCAGGAGGCCACTGCAGCTTACACCACACACTGCCCCTGCCATGCTGCCAATGATACAACACAACTATACACCATCACACTCCTACAAGTTTGGCAATTCTGTCTATTTCAAGCCCCCAAAGCTATAAGAATGGCTAGGGCAGCAGGTAATTAATAATTAACCTTTGCTGTGGTCATCTCTAAATTAGCCAGACTGCCACCTTGTGGCAGACTGCCACGAGCGCCGGTGTTGAAGACAACTAAGTGCCAGTGCCAACAGAAACCACTGTCTCAAAATAAGTACTGTCAGGGCTCAAATCCACTACTATAAACTTTTCCAAAAAAGGGTTCTGTTTTGAGTGGATAAATGTGATGTGTCCATGTTGCATTTTAGACAGTTTTTTGTTGCAGTCTCTAGGGCTACCCACACAAGTGAGGTAACAGTTTTTATCGGGAGACTTAGGGGAATCCTGGTTAGAAGGAAGTTTGTGGCTCCTCACAGATTCCAGAACTTTCCATCAAAGAAATGTTAGGAAAATGTGTTTTTTAGTCAATGTTTGAGGTTTGCAAGGGATTCTGGGTAAAATGACCCGGTGAGAGCCACGCAAATCTCCCCACCTTGGACTCCCCCAGGTGTCTAGTTTTCAAAAATGTACACTTTTGCTCGGTTTATTTAAGTGCCTGCTGAGTTAGGGCCCAAAATCCACAGCTACCCACTTTGCAAAACAAAATCTCAGTTTTGAGTGGAAAAATGTGAAGTATCCATGTTGCATTTTGGCCCGTTTTACCGGGCACTATGCCTACGCACACAAATATGGTACCATTTTTGTTGGGAGACTTGAAGGATTGCTGTGTGGAAGAAAGTTTGTGGCTCCCCACTGATTCCAAAACTTTCCATCACAGAAATGTGAGGAAAATGTGTTTTTAGTCAAAGTTTGAAGCTTGCAGGGGATTCTCGGAAAAAACAGTGAAATCCACGCAAGTCACCCCACCTTGGATTCCCCAATGTGTCAAGTTTTCAAAAATGTTCAGTTTTGCTTGGTTTCCCTAGATGCCTCCTGACCTAGGGCCCAAAATCCACAGCCACCCACATTAAGAAAAAAGGGTCTGTTTTTAGTGAAAAAATGTGATGGCTCCATGTTGTGTTTTGCAAAAACAACAGTTGATGGACAGAATGCAGAACAATGTCCTACATTCACCCCAGTACAGAGATCTGGGCCTAAATCCATCGTTTTTTGCTCACCATGCCATTCCAGTTTGAATCCAGCCATATGCAAATCAGTCTTAGCCCTGTGCCTCATGGGAACAGTCCAGCCCGAACTGCCAAGCCAGGTCCTCCCTGGACTGGAACCAAACAATCAATCAATCAATCAATCAATCATAACACTTGTATAGCTCACTACTCACCCGGAAGGGTCTCAAGGTGCTTGGGGGAGGGGGTCTGCTACTGCTCGAACAGCCAGGTCTTGAGTTGTCTCCTGAAGGCGAGATGGTCCTGGGTCAGCCGAAGGTGGATGGGGAGGGAGTTCCATGTCTTGGCCGCTAGGTAGGAGAAGGATCTGCCTCCGGCGGTTGCTCTTCGGATGCGTGGTACGGCGGCGAGGGCGAGGCTAGTGGACCGTAGCTGGCGGGTGGGCGTGTAGAAGGTCAGGCGGTCGTTGAGGTACTTGGGGCCCAGGTCGTGGAGAGACTTGTGAGCGTGGGTGAGGAGCCTGAACGTGATCCTCTTGTTGACGTTGGAGCCAGTGCAGGTCCCTCAGGTGGCCGGAGATGTGGCTGCGTCGGGGGATGTCCAGGATGAGTCGGGCGGAGGCGTTCTGGATGCGTTGGAGTCTTTTCTGTAGCTTGGCTGTGGTTCCGGCGTAGAGGGTGTTTCCGTAGTCCAATCGGCTGGTGACGAGGGCCTGGGTGACCGTCTTCCTGGTTTCGGTTGGGATCCATCGGAAGATCTTGCGAAGCATTCGTAGGGTGTGAAAGCATGATGAAGAGACGGCGTTGACTTGTCTGGTCATCGAGAGGGAGGAGTCCAGGATGAAGCCCAGGTTGCGTGCATGGTCTGTTGGCTTGGGAGCGGTGCCCAGAGCTGGGGGCCACCAGGAGTCATCCCAGGCGGAGGGCGATGGTCCCAGGATGAGGACTTCCGTCTTGTCTGAGTTCAGTTTCAGGCGGCTGTCCTTCATCCACTCGGCGACGTCTTTCATCCCTTCGTGTAGGCTGGTTCTGGCGGTGTCGGGGTCTCTGGTGAGGGAGAGGATCAGCTGGGTGTCGTCGGTGTAGGAGATGATGTTGAGGTTGTGTTGGCATGCGATGGCGGCAAGAGGTCTCATGTAGATGTTGAAGAGGGTGGGGCTGAGTGATGAGCCTTGCGGAACGCCGCAGATGACTTCAGTGGCCTCAGATCGAAACGGGGGGAGGCGGACTCTCTGTGTTCTTCCGGCGAGGAACGAGACGATCCACTCCAGTGCCTTCTCTTGGATGCCGATGTTGCTGAGGCGCTGGATTAGGGTGCGGTGGCAGACAGTGTCGAAAGCTGCGGAGAGGTCCAGGAGGATGAGTGCCGCTGTTTCCCCGTTGTCGAGCAGGGCTCGGATGTCGTCGGTGGCTGCGATGAGGGCGGTCTCGGTGCTGTGGTTGGCTCTGAAACCAGACTGTGAGGGGTCGAGGGATCCATTCGTCTCGAGGAAGGCGGCAAGCTGTCTGTTGACGATCTTCTCGATGACTTTGGCAGGAGAAGGAAGGAGCGAGAGGGGGCGGAAGTTTTTGAGGTCGGTGGGGTCCGCTGTAGGTTTCTTCAGTAGGGCGCTGAGCTTGGCGTGCTTCCAGTTCTCCGGGAAGGTGGCGGTGTCGAAGGAGGTGTTGATGACGTCTCGGAGTTGGGGTGCGATGGTGGAGTCGGCCTTGTTGAAGACGTGGTGGGGGCAGGGGTCAGTCGGAGATCCGGAGTGGATGGTGTTCATCGAGTGGGTTGTGTCTTCGGTGGTCACCGTGGTCCAGGTGCGGAGGGTGGCGGTGGGGGGCGTTGGTTCGACGGTTGGGTGCGTGGATGGTGCACTGAAACTGTTGTGGATGTCGGCAATCTTGCGGTGGAAGAACGAGGCGAGAGAGTCGCAGAGATCTTGTGAGGGAGTGATGTCGTTGTTGCCGGTGCTGGGGTTGGAGAACTCCTTGACGATGGTGAAGAGTTCCTTGCTGTCGTGGGCGTTGTTGTCCAGTCGTTCCTTCAGTGATTTCTTCTTGGTGGTGCGGATGAGCTGGTGGTGCTTGCGGGTGGCGTGTTTCAGGGCGGTCATGTTGTCGGTGGTTTGGTCGAGGAGCCAAGCATTCTCAAGGGTGCGGCAGGTCTTCTTGGAGTCCTTGAGTTCGTCGGTGAACCAGGAGGCCTTCTTGCTTCTGGGTCTGCTGGGAGGGTTCTTCAGTGGTGCGAGGTCGTCGGCGCAGGCGGTTAGCCACTGGGTGAAGTTGAGGGCTGCTTTGCTGGGGTCCGTTGTGCTGGTGGGTGGGTTCTGGCTGAGGGAGGTGGTGAGCTGGTCGGCGGTGATCTTGCTCCAGCTTCTGTGAGGAACCTGTTGCGGGTGGTGGTGGGTTGTGGTTCTTCTGAAGCTGAAGTGGACGCAGCTGTGGTCGGTCCAGTGTAGTCCGGTGGAGTGGCTGAAGGTGATGTGCTTGCCGGATGAGAAGACGGGATCAAGCGTGTGGCCGGCGTAGTGGGTGGGGGTGTTGACCAGTTGCTTGAGTCCGAGGTTGGCGAGGTTGTCCAGCAGGGCAGCGGTGTTGCGGTCCTTGTTGTTCTCCAGGTGGAAGTTGAGGTCCCCTAGGAGGATGAAGTCGGCGGAGGGGAGGGCGTGTGGGCTGATGAAGTCCGTGATGTCTTCGCTGAATTGTGTGCGTGGTCCCGGGGTGAAGTACTGGGTATTTTAAGCCCAGCGGTGCAGGGGAACACACCCTATGACTTCGGGTTTCTTCCTGTTTCAGACCTACAGAAACACAGAGTCTTCTGGGTGAAGTCAAAGATCAGTTTATTGGCTGCAGACCAATTACAGGTATCCTAGAAGTACAACAGCGTGTATGTTCTCAGGAGACTGCTAAAAATCACAGAAACGGGCTTCTTCTTAAATACAGAATATCCTGCTTCAGGCATACATTCCTTAGTTTACGATATGGCCATTACATGTATACATTACAAACGAAAAGGCAGAGTCATGATGACCATCCCACATTCCAGTCAAACCAGCCCACAATTATTTACCCAGCAAGGCTCAGATCCCACATCAGATATCGATTGTCCCCAATAAACATGAGCATCTCCTGTTTGGAAAACAAGCCATAAAGCAGGAACAGTCAGGTGAGAAAGAGATTAGCTGGAGGCTCGTGTTTAATGTAAAGGCTTTATGGTGTGTCAAGCCCTGATGCTAATCACAGGTGGCCAGAGGACGGGGAACTCGTGAGACCGGACTGACCTGGGGCAGCGGAGCCAAGCTGCCCAGGTCACAGAGAAGTCAAAGGAAAACACATGTGCTCTAAAAGGCTCGTATTTGCTCCATGCTATGTAGCCTATGTGAGGGCAACCATAAGATGGCCACCGCTCTAAAATGGAACCCACGTAGTGATGTATAATAACGTATACACAGTGCATTCATAGCTAAAACGTTACACAAAGCACTTGTACATACCGCATTAACCATTCGCGGTTCACTAATACCAGGATAGACAGGGGTAGGGCCCTGCCTCCTACGCGGTCCCAAATTCTAAAGTACGACAGACCCTCCTTTTGCCCTTACATAGGCAATAACTATACTCATTTCAATCCGAGTCTAGGTCAATATTCACGAAGTCATGGAGATGTTGCTGTAGCATCATCCTATTACTTAGCTCGTCCCTCGATACAGGTTTCCTTACACATAATGTAGCACAGAGGCCACATATCGCAGGAGCACACTATATGCATAGACAGAACAGGAAAAGGATGGCTAAGATCATTCCAATGACCATCAGAACTTTCCAACCCCAGGCAGATATCAGTTCCCAGAACCACCCCACCAGTGACCAATCTCCTTTATCCACGTGTATAGACTCATATATTTTATGTAGTTTGGAGATGGCTTGATAAACTGTTGGAGCGTTGTCTGGTATGAAAATGCAACAACTAGATTGGATAACCTTACATACCCCACCGCGGTCTGCAAGTATAACGTCTAGAACCATGCGGTTCTGCAAAGTCATGAGGCGATCCGCTTGGAGCTCAGCTGTCAAATTACCAAGGGCAACAGCCGTAACATTAACAGTGGATTCAAGCACACGAGTCAGTTGTCTCAGGTTCCTACTATTAACCATAGGTCCCCAAAACGGCAGAAAACCCAAAAAGAAATCTCCCGCTTCCTGACCGGCAGTATCCTCCTTACTAATCACGCCTCTCACAACTCTGGTCTTGTGATAGTCAGAGGCAGCAGTAAATGTTGGCGGTAGCAGATTTGCAATATAACATGTGCCCGAGAAATCAGGGGGCAACCATGTATATGCTCGGTCATTGCAGATAAAATATGTACCCTTGGCAGCCAAAAACGCAGGGGAAAACTGTGACGGGAAAGTGTACGTTTCAGTACAGTCACTTCTTCCCAGTTGAGCTCTAGGATTCTGACCATTACCTTGCAAACAGAACCGACCTATGTGGGGTACGACCCAGATTGGGGATGAGATTTTTCGCTGTCTTTCACCCAGACTAATACTATACCCCGTTGCGTTCCACCCTACATAAGCTCTCAACTCTTCTTTGGGAATAGATGAGTATGCGTCGATATCTCTGCTCATATCGGCAACTCCTTTCATTAAAGCTTTGTTATTAGTGCTAGGTCTGATGGAACGCGGTTGTCGCGGGGAGTACGCATCTAGTGCATAGAGAAACATGGTCTGGAATGCCCATGACGATCCATTGTAACTATACGGCAGCACTAGATAAGGAATACCCTTATTAATGGTATGTGGCATTAAACCACACACCCAGCAATTGGTTGTATTCATGACTAGTTGGTGCTGGTGCAGGAGCTGAATAAACGAGTTATTCACAAACTCGGATCGTCTAGCTTGTTCGTGTTCAGGCAGAGGGTGAAAAGAGTGTGAGGAGACAGTAGGAGGAGGTATAGGCTGTATAGTGGGTGCAATGGGCTCTTGAGAGGAGAAGAATACAAATCCTACAGTAAACACTACCATACTACATAATACAAACAGGCATAAAAATACAAAAAGTTTGCTCTTCATTATTTTACACATTCTTGCTTTAAAGTTCATTTCCTCAGCGGGTCTCTCCATCTTGAAAAACTCCATCCTCTAATCGTGCCGCTCGCGGCGGGTGAGTATCTTCTGCTAAGGAGTACGCCTGTCAGTCCAGGGAACGCCCTAGACCAACCAGAACCGTCGACCTAACGTCTTCGGCCTGTACCCCAAAGTCTTGGCACCGCGACCCTGCGGCTGAACCCGGATGGTGGTTCGAAAAACAAAAATCAAGAAAGTCCTTCAGATGGGAGAGCTCTGGTTATCAAAAAATTCAAAGGGTAAGGAAAAAGAATATTTATTTGTCCATAGGCCTTGGTCTTAGATTATAATGAAAACGGCCAGGTACTGTTTGATCTTGAAACAAGAGTTCAGGCTCTGTGGTGTCCAATCGAATTGACGGTGGCACAGCTTCTTGCAAAATAAAGTCACTTTCCTGTGCTGAAGTTGTGCCTTTTATGCGTGCATCACTGAACGGCACAAAACAAGGTACAGTGTCTGTTTCAGAGTCTGCGATACCCTCCTGGACCCACTGGTCATACGGCAGAGGCAAAGGGATCCTTTTCACGTGGGCGTCGTGGATCCAGTTCTTCTTCCCCTTTACTCGAACAGCTGATCTTGTAGACAGTAGTACGAGGTGAGGGCCAATCCAGCGGGGCTCATCGTTGCTTTTCCGCTGGAAGTTTTTGATGAGCACCCACGTGTCAGGGTCAATGGGGTGTCCTGGAGCCTCAGAGGCCGGGGGGAGAGTATCATGCACCTGTTGGTGTAAAACACGCAGTTTAACCGTCAAATAATACAAGTAATCAAGCAGTACTGGATGCTCGATTTCACTGAATTTCGTAGCTCTTGGCACACCCCATACATTGGCCGGGCGGCCAAAAACAACCTCATAAGGACTAAGTCCCACTCGTGAGTGCACGGTCATTCTTGTGGATAGGAGTGCTAAAGGCAGAGCGTCAGGCCATTTAAGACCGGTCCTCGCCTGGATTTTGGCCAATTTAAGTTTTAGAGCGCCGTTGTAGCGCTCTACTAATCCAGCTGATTGGGGGTGATTTGCAGCGTGGAACTTTTGCTTTATACCTAGTCCCTCACACACATTCTTCATCACTTTACCCACAAACTCACTTCCATTATCACTCCACACCATTCTTGGCATTCCATACCTAGGGAAAAATTCCTTCACAAGGGCTTTGGCTGTGGATAGAGCAGTGTTATCTTTTAGAGGATAGGCCTCTATCCATTTTGAGAAAGCGCAAACAACCACCAATACATATTTCAGGTTGTTGCATCTTTCCATGTGGATAAAATCTAGCTGCAAAACTTCAAATGGATATGATGGAGGCGCAAAATGACCAGCTGGAGTTGGGGTTCCCTTACCAGGGTTGTACTTCAAGCATACCATACAATTCTTGACCACATTCTCTGCACACTTAGGAATTCCAGCATTCTGCCATACTGGAGCCAACAACTTACAGATTCCTTTCGTACTGATATGTGCCATTCCATGTGCCATAGTAACCACTGGAAGCACATATGCATCAGGTAACAACCATCGCCTATGTTCTGACAAATCAATCCAACAACCATTCTCATCTAACTTACCCATACTTTCTCTCCACTTGCTCAACTCTTTCTCTGTGGCTTCAGCTTGAAGGGACTTTACACTCTCTATTGTGTTTTCACACATTCCAACATCACCAACCCATCTGGCAGGGCCTGCAACATACATTCGAGTCTTTACATCTTTTGCTGTTTCTTTCGCGACTTCATCAGCAAACGCATTACCACGACCAACATCATCAGTGATTTTCTTGTGCGCACTGCATTTCATAATCGCAACTTGTGATGGTAGGGTCAGTGACTCAAGGAGATCATTCACCAACTTGCCATTCTGAATCTTAGCTCCATGCGAAGTCAGGAACCCACGTTCTTTCCACAATCGCCCAAAACTATGAGCCACGCCAAAGGCGTACTGGCTATCCGTATATATGTTCACTTTCATTCCTTCAGACAACACACATGCTCTCGTAAGGGCAATCAATTCTGCTGCTTGAGCCGAATTTTGTGGCACACGCGCAGTTTCCACAATCGTGTGCAAAGTCGTGATAGCATATGCAGCAGTCGTATCACCATTTGGAAGCTTGAAACACGAACCATCCACCCATAAAGTACCATCACACTCAGTCAGGGGAGTATCTTTAAGATCTACTCTCCCTTTCGTCTCTTCTTCGGTTCTGAACAGGCAATCATGTTGCTCAATCTCATCTAGGTCTGCTGGAATTGGTAATAGTGTAGCTGGATTCAATGTGTTGCATCTCTTTATGTGTATACGATTTGCTAACAGTGTTAGCTCATATCCAGATAAGCGCGCACTAGTTAAGTGCTGCGTCTTGGTCCTGTTTAACAATGTGTCCACAGCATGTGGAACCATAACAATCAATGTATTATCCATTACTAGTCCAGCAGACTGTCGAATAGACATAGCTGCGGCAGCTGTGGCTCTCAGACAACTTGGCAATGCCCTCGCTACAGGGTCCAAGGTTGATGAAAAATATGCGCATGGACGCGGTCTGTCGCCAAAAGGCTGTGTTAACACTGATAACGCGCAATCATCTTTCTCGTGAACATACAATGTAAAAGGCTTGCTGTAGTCAGGGGTACCCAACACAGGAGCTGAACATAACACATTACGCAATTCCCAAAAACTTTTCTGACACTCTTCAGACCATGGGATAGGATTCGGTGTGTCTTTGCATGTTAATGCTAACAAAGGTTTTGCCAACAAGGAAAAATTAGGAATCCAATGCCTACAGTATGAAGTAATGCCCAAGAAAGCACGCACTTCTCTCTGTGTTCTTGGCACACTCAACTGTGCAATGGCTTGAATTCTTTCTGGGGTCAGTTTCCTTCCCTCCTTCGATAAGAGATGACCTAAGTAGGTCACTTCTTGTCGACAATATTGCAATTTTGAGAGAGACACTTTGTGATGAAAGGCAGACAAATGACGCAACAATGACAATGTAGCTTCTTTGCAAATCTTTTCAGTATCCGCGGCGATCAGTAAATTGTCAACGTACTGAATGAGGATAGCGCCACTAGGTAAAACAAGTGCATCAAGCTGCGCTTTCAAAGCTTGGCTGTATATTGATGGGCTTTCACAGTAGCCCTGAGGAGCGCGTTTAAAGCGGAAGCTGCGACCTCCTAAACTGAAGCCAAAAATGTCTCTGCTCTCCTCTGCAATTGGGATGCTAAAGAAAGCATTCTTTAAATCGATCACTGAGAACCATGCAGCGGAGGCTGGAATCATGGTTAACAAGGCAGTTATATCAGGGACAACTGGAAACTGTGGCACAACAATCTTATTAACCTCTCTAAGATCAATCACAAATCTGTAAACAGGTGGCTGTGAAGGGTCCGTTCGTTTTAAGACAGGTAAAACAGGACTATTGCAAACGTTGCCTCTTGTCTCTTCAATCACACCCTTTTTAATCAAATCACTGACAATTGCTAACAATGCTTTCTGACCTTCATTGGAGATCTTGTACTGGGAATACGTGGCAATCTGACATTGGCTTTTAAAGTTACCACATATGGCGGTATTTCCAAGAGACCCACATCATTGGGCCCAGTAGCCCACAGGACATCCGGAAGGGATGACAATTCAGGCGGCATTGCATTTTTAGACAAATACATTGGGGAAATCACTTTCTTGCCTAATGTAAGTTGTACTCCTGAGGGAGAACAATACAACGTAGCATGTAATCTTTTTAGCTAGTCTAATCCTAACAAATTCTCACCACAACCTGTTGTTAGGATGAGAGGTGCTTTTAGCTCGCAAGGTCCAACAGAAAGAGACATAGGACTAGAAATCGGGTTCCTAACTGGGGCGCCAGAAAAACCTACTGAAACATTCATTTCGCCAGACAAAGGCGCGCCAGGGAGTTTTGAATGCATGATTGAACTCTTTGCAGCACCAGTGTCCAGCAGAAAGGGCTCTGTTACATTTGCTGTAGTTACTTTAACATAAGGTCCGCTCTGATCCACTGGCACTGAAACAACTCCCTCTCTCTGTCTACGGCTGTCCTAGTAATCATTATCTTCTACATTGTCGTCTTCTGCATAATAATCATTATTGTAGTACTGAGCTGTATTACCAGTCGCGTTGGCTTGCTGATCAAAGCTATTTATGGTATTTTGAGGCGGAAGAGGACGCGCGTTCTGGGGAACATTTCCACGTCCTCTGCCTCTAGGAGCTTGCTGACCACCTTTACCTCTTGCGCCATACGCATTACTGTTACGCTGCATTAATTTAGGGCAACTATATTTAAAATGACCTTCCTCTTTGCAATATGAACATTGATTGGGACCTATAGGGATACGTGGTTGATAATACCCATTCATTTGCTGATTATTCTGAAACTGTTGGGGCTGGTGATAGACACCTTGTGTTTGCCTATAATTATTCTGTTCTCCACGTGGCGGGTAAGCCTGCTGCAAAAGGACCTTCGTTTTTAGTTCTTTCGTTTTCTTATCTGTTCTATCCTTCTCATCTTTGTCTCTATTTTCATAATACTGTGCAGTAGCCAGTATTTGCGCTGAAGAGGAAACAGCCCAAGAACTTTCTGAGTCCTTTAATTTTTTACACAACTCGGGAAGTAGATTCTGCACAAATTTATCAACAAATAACCGTTGGCCATCTTCAGTGCTCATGTCTTGACCACTGTGGTCGATAAACGTTTCTTCAAACCTAGTGAAGAGATCGGACACTGTCTCATCTTTCTTCTGCTTGCATGCAGATAGTTTGTCCCAATTTACGCGCATCGCGGGCATTATGGTCTTCATGTATGTAATAATTCGACCAGGGAGTTCTGCCACTAAAGGGTCAGGTTTTGCGCCACCAACTTGTATAGCGTCTGCAGCAATGATATTAGCCCATGTACCCCCTAGTTCTGCAGCATGATCCGTATTACGGATGGATCCCCATAAAGGCTGTGGAACAACATTCCCAAATAACATATCTATGTCAGCCAGATTCATGACACACAATTCTGCAGTTTGGGATAACTCCTTATAATACCCTGTAGGGTTTTTACGGGGGTCAGGCAATGTCTGCTTAAGCGCTAACACCTCAGATCGCTTCCATGGGACATGCACCCAAACACGCTGAAAATGTGCTAAGACAGGTGGATTAGCATTCGGATCAGCAGGTCTCCAAACTGGGGGAACCTCACGCATCGGATATTGGCGCGCTTTTACCTTCTTCCCCACAGGGAAATCCTGCTCAAACAATGACTGCTGGCAATCATCATTCCTCAAAGATAATAAGGTCGCAACTGCTTTATTCACATCGGGGCCCACAATCGTGCCTTTTCCAAAATCGAATCTCACTGGACATAGCTCCTGCGGGTTTGGATCTCTACCATGATCATCCAATTCCTCACAGAGGATTTCACACATTTTCTCGAACACATACCTCTGTTTCGGGGCATCCCATTGGTGAAAAACGTCAACAACTGACTCCACCTCAGAGAGTGAAGAAAAAATAATCCACCTACGCGCCATATGATCTAATACCTTTTTCTCTTCAGGATCAGGCAGCTGACTGCGCAATTGCTTACGTTGTAAACCAGGGGTCGCACTAGATGACCCAAAGAGAGGCGACATTAAAGTAGTCACTACATTAGCTAGTCGTTGTCGTGCTGAAGGAGAAGTTGAAGCGACAACGGGGGGATAGACAGAGGGAAGAAAAACAGATTCAGATACAGGTACCTGGGTAGTGTAAGAAGGAGCGCCAGAGGAGGCAGCTGGCGTGCTAGGCAAAGTCGCAGGAAGCGCGGGGGCAACAGGTAACAAAACTGGCGGCCCTTGAGAGGGCTGCACTGCAGGGATAGGAGCCAGCTGAGAAGGAGCTGGCGGCTGTGGGAAGGCTTGCGGCATATTTACTGGAGGCTGCGCATTTACAAGCTGTGGAGGCGCGGTAGCATTTTGCGCATACGGGGGTGGCGAACTTAGCAAATGGGACATTAGGGAATCTTTCTCTTTCTCTTTTGTCTCATCTTGCACAAGGGGTGACAAAACAGGGTAACATTTATCAATCCCTAGTTTGCGCTGTCTATGTAATTGCTCATTCATTTGTTCCTCCTCATTATCTTTAAATTGCACAGCTGCTTGCATCACTGACATACCTCTTTCTTTCTTATTCTTTTTTGCTAGCTTAATTTCCTTCTGTTTGGCTTCCTTTCGCCATAGGCGGAAAGAATCAAACATCGCCGGCCGGGCTTTCTTTTTAAACAATTTAACTTCCAAATTATCTAAGATATCTGTATCGAAACTACCATTTTGGGGCCATTTTAAAACACCGTCCTTTCTGGTGTATCGGATCCATACTTCATTATATGCAATGGGGCCCACGCCATGTTTTACATAAAGCTCATAAGTAGGAGTTCCAATTGGAGGAACCGGACATGAATCCTCTAACTGGAAATCCCTTCCACAACCCAAACAAAACAATCTACAAAATACACTAGAACCAGGCATCTTCGCTCACTAGTCTAGTTTCAAACGTCAAAGGATTATCGAATACGATAGTTTCGTGAATACACAAGTCCTCTGGCTTTGGGACTTGCAAGCACCAAATCAAAATGATCCCGAAGGATACCAAATTCAAACTAGGAGACGCTCCACTTATACTTAACTGAATATTGATGATCGATGGCGTCACCAGAAGACTCTCTCGATTGTTTCGCTCTACCAAAAAATCGTCAAGGGTCCAAAACAGGGCGATTAATCAGGGCAGCAGTCCTTCGTAGCCGTCGGGACGCGGAGAACCTCGCAGAAAAGACTTTTGGACCACGTCGACATGCAGGGGTCGATGAAGTGGCGGCCTTCCTCCAGAATTTCCACACGAAGCTCCTCACGAACCTCTGGCTTGGACCGGTACCGCTGAAATCGCGCCGAGTTGGGCGCCAACTGAAGTACTGGGTATTTTAAGCTCAGCGGTGCAGGGGAACACACCCTATGACTTCGGGGTTCTTCCTGTTTCAGACCTACAGAAACACAGAGTCTTCTGGGTGAAGTCAAAGATCAGTTTATTGGCTGCAGACCAATTACAGGTATCCTAGAAGTACAACAGCGTGTATGTTCTCAGGAGACTGCTAAAAATCACAGAAACGGGCTTCTTCTTAAATACAGAATATCCTGCTTCAGGCATACATTCCTTAGTTTACGATATGGCCATTACATGTATACATTACAAACGAAAAGGCAGAGTCATGATGACCATCCCACATTCCAGTCAAACCAGCCCACAATTATTTACCCAGCAAGGCTCAGATCCCACATCAGATATCGATAGGCCCCAATAAACATGAGCATCTCCTGTTTGGAAAACAAGCCATAAAGCAGGAACAGTCAGGTGAGAAAGAGATTAGCTGGAGGCTCGTGTTTAATGTAAAGGCTTTATGGTGTGTCAAGCCCTGATGCTAATCACAGGTGGCCAGAGGACGGGGAACTCGTGAGACCGGACTGACCTGGGGCAGCGGAGCCAAGCTGCCCAGGTCACAGAGAAGTCAAAGGAAAACACATGTGCTCTAAAAGGCTCGTATTTGCTCCATGCTATGTAGCCTATGTGAGGGCAACCATAAGATGGCCACCGCTCTAAAATGGAACCCACGTAGTGATGTATAATAATGTATACACAGTGCATTCATAGCTAAAACGTTACACAAAGCACTTGTACATACCGCATTAACCATTCGCGGTTCACTAATACCGGGATAGACAGGGGTAGGGCCCTGCCTCCTACGCGGTCCCAAATTCTAAAGTACGACAGGGGGTCTGTAGATGAGGGTGCCTCTGAGGGTCGTCTTTGGGTCAGTGTGAATCTGGAAGTGGAGGTGCTCTGCGGCGGCGAAGGTGTCGTTGGAGTCGGTCGTGATGCGGATGGTGTTCTTGTGGACGATGGCGATGCCTCCTCCGGTCTGGTTGACGCGGTCCCTCCTGATGATCTTGTACCCGTCCGGGATGGCGATGGCAATGTCGGGGGCTGAGGAGGCGTTCATCCAGGTTTCCGTGACCCCAGGCGACGTCTGGTGATGTTGTGTCGAGCAGGTTCCAGAGTTCCATGGCGTGTCTGTGGACGGAGCGGGTGTTGAGCAGGATGCACTTGAGGTTGCTGCTGGAGCTTGGCTTGGCGGGTGCGGTGCAGGTTCGGAGGCAGGTGAACTTGCAGGTTCTGCAGGTGAAGGGTCCGTAAATGCGTTTCGGGGCGGCCTGGCAGCAGGCGGGGTTCCGGCCGGTATTGAGTGCGTTGAGGGCGGCGGCGTCCTAGGTCTGTCGTGTAGTCTTGCATCGGTGGCGGGGGCCAGGGGTCCTGGCGCTGGGCGCGGTCCAGGCGCGGACGGGCGCAGACGGGTTTGGCTTTGGCGCGCCTTCGGTGCACAATCAGCACGACCACTGCGCGTGACCGCTGCGCGTGGGCGAGGGCGTCATAAGAAGGAGCCGGGAGGGAGGAGCAGCTGGGTGGCGGGAGCGGGGCGGCGAATGAGCAGGAGGGGGGCGGGGCCGCAGGGAGGCAGCGGCGGGAAAGGAGGGCAGGGGGCGGCTCAGCGGCGGCTGGGTCGTCCCGTCCTGTGGAAAAGAAACAAAAAAAGACAAGGCAGCAAGGAAGGGGAAACCGGGGCACAGCAGAGTCACAAACAGCACAATAGATAAACGAGGCAGTAATACGAGGGCACCACAGAATAAACAATACGAGGGCACAATAGATTAAACAAGCGAGTCAGCAGAACGAGGGCACAATACAATGAAAGCGAGGCAGCAAAACGAGGGCACAGCCGGCAACAAGGCCAGTGAGGCAGTAGCAGGGGTGTGTGGGGGCGACTTCGCCTGGTAACAGGCTCAGCGGTCGCTCCCTGCGCCTCTGTGCTGTCTCCTTAAGAAGGAGCCGGGAGGGAGGAGCAGCTGGGTGGCGGGAGCGGGGCGGCGAATGGGCAGGAGGGGGGCGGGGCCGCAGGGAGGCAGCGGCGGGAAAGGAGGGCAGGGGGCAGCTCAGCGGCGGCTGGGTCGTCCCGTCCAGTGGAAAAGAAACGAAAAAAAGACAAGGCAGCAAGGAAGGGGAAACGGGGGCACAGCAGAGTCACAAACAGCACAATAGATGAACGAGGCAGTAATACGAGGGCACCACAGAATAAACAATACGAGGGCACAATAGATTAAACAAGCGAGTCAGCAGAACGAGGGCACAATACAATGAAAGCGAGGCAGCAAAACGAGGGCACAGCCGGCAACAAGGCCAGTGAGGCAGTAGCAGGGGTGTGTGGGGGCGACCTCGCCTGGTAACATCCTAGGACCGGTTTCAGGGTTTCACCCCTCTTCAGCCAGGATAGCTTGATTCCAGTGGCATGGAGAGCACGGGACTCATGTCTGAGCATACCGGTCCCACTCGGGGTGACAAATGCAAAAACAACAGTTGATGAAGAGAATGCAGAACAATGTCATACATTCACCCCAGTACAGAGATCTGGGCCTAAATCCATCGATTTTTGCTCACCATGCCATTCCAGTTTGAATGTTGTGTTTTGGCTCATTTCCTGTCGTGGACATTAGGCCTACCCACACAAGTGAGGTACCATTTTTATTAGAAGACATGTGGGAGGATAAAATAGTAGAACATTTGTTATTAGCAATTGGATTTTGCTGAATTTGTGTATTCCAAATGTAAGCCAGTGTGTAAGAAAGAAGACGTTTTGAAAAATACCCTCTATATCATTGGTACGCACAAACATTTTCCCGGGGGCCGCAAAGTTTGGTCTTTGGTGTGACTGAGGGCCGCACTGATGCCAGTGGGGAAGGTGGCTGTAAAGTGGGTGTAGGGGAAGCGAACCATGTATATCTACTGGCTGAACTCAATTGGGCAATGTGAAACCAGAAAACATGGCATGAATCCCCACGACTCCACTTGGCCAGTTTGTGACCCTGGGCAATTGTATTATTTCAATTTCCCTCCTTTTCCATCATTATCACAAATAAGAGGATCTCGAAATACATGACTGCAGGATGTGTGCTGTACAAAACCATCTAATGTGCTTGACTGTAATCACTAATGACATTCTTGTCAGGGTGGGAAGCATGAACATTTCTAAATTAATGTTTGAAAACCATCACTTAAAAAAAATACTTTTGAATGCACTGCTATAATTTAATTTACTACGGTGAAATGGTTCTGCAGGTCAATGAAATACACATTTTGAATTTTGAAAAGACTATGGTATTTTTACATTTGCTGTCTTTAAAAATGAAGGTGTTCCTAAAGTTAAGGGCCTATTTACTTCCTTTTGTTTAACTGCAATTAACCTTTAAATAAGTGGTTGCTGTATATTTAACTTTTTTCACTGTTAGTGCTGAGTCGAATAAACAGCAGCCCTGTGCTGCTGCTGCTCAGGGCGCGGCATGTAGAGGTCAGGAGGGCCGAATGTGGCCCCCAGGCCGTACTTTGAGTATCACTGCTCTAAATCAATGCTAGCTTCCCACGAATCCAGAGATGTACAAATAATCACTGCTTCTAAACTCAATATCTTGTGCCTACTTTAGAAAATCAGAGGTTTCCTTTATACCCATTTTTCAATCTATATATTTAACCATATGATTTTGTCGATATTTTTTTCACAATGAAAAACACATGGCAAAGTGCAACTCAGTTGTTGACTCTGGGTACCTTGGGTTCTTGGAGAACCTACAAACCCTATATATTCCTACAACCAGAATGGTCTAGCGGACATAATGGTTCACTGGTTTTGTAAATACCATCGTGACAGAAAGTAACAGATGAGAACGTCACAAATGGCCATTTTTTCCTACTCATTTTCAATATTTCTTTATTCCAATAGTTAGTTTCTTTGGGAAAACCTTGAGGGATCTATTCATGGACCCTTAATGAACTCAGAATTGTGTCTACTTTCCAGAAATCTATAGGTTGCCTGGATCACCCATGGGTTTTACACTGCTTTCCACCGCAAGCTGTATGTAGGTTGAGAGCACAAAAAAATGGAAACAATGGGCTACTTCTTTTGAAAATGCCAAAACTGTGGTAAAAAGTAATGTTTTTTCATTCAGCTCTGCATGTTGCTGAAAGCTGGCAAGATGGTGACTTTAGCATAGCAAAACATTCACTGAAACCAATTTTAGGAAAAACAAACAGACACTGTTATCCGGGAATACTTTTTTGCCCACTTTTCCCCCCAAAACTCAAAATGTAGCTATATTTTGTTCATGTTCTCTGTTCCCTCCAGAGGAATCCACTATCTATGGGTACCTTTAGAATCCCCAGACCGCAAATTTGGCATAGATACCTTATGTGGAAAAAAAGTTATGGCACCATAAGCACAAACTACCCCAAATAGCCAAAAAAGCTCTCAGCACCAGGGATGAGAGGGGGGGAAGGCCCAGCAGTTAAGGGGTTAAAGATGACATGCACAGTAGCAAACAATGACGGGAGTGAGGTTTCTATTACCACTCTCCATGACCAGCCCTTGAGCCTTATTTCTGCTACTTCCACCCAGGCGTGGCACTTCCACGATTTATTGGACTGTGGAGAAATGTGTGAAGTGGATGACGTTGGCTCATGTACCTCAGTATTGGTCTTTAAACGTTCAATTTCCGACCTAAATGTAGCAAATCTGCTAGAAGTGCATTCCTGACATTAAGAACCTAAACAATCACTTAAGAATATTGACACAAGCAAAGTGCATACTTTATTGTAAGCACTTTATGCTGCCAAGTTACCTGTAATGGAAGAGTAAATGTGGTGGTGGCAGGTTACATTTGTCTATTTTACATTGGTTTTCTAGACTGATAAACTGTGAACATCTATCTATCTCTACATTAAAATACCTAAACTTAACTGTGATGTGAATCCTGGTTTCTTTGAACCATGTTAACTACTGTAGACATTTGACATTGCCAAGGACCTCGTGCAAACGTTTCTTTTCATATAGGATTTATATTGAGGAGGCTGTAAAAGAAATGAACCTTCCACGAATCAGCAGCCCCTGAAATGTGACAAACTAAGTACAGTGCTCGGTGGTATATCTTCCTGGCTTGCATTGTGATCAAAGGGACAATGGCGGGCGACTTCTGAAAATCTGTTCTGTGTGTAACAATATTAAATTCCTACATAAAAAGAGAATGCTAAAGCCAGCAGGCTCGAGGGAGACTGCAGACAGGAATCCAGCAGGGGAGGAATCCCGTCATGCCGCGCTGTCATCTAAGTAGGTCAGAGCTTAAGCCTTCCGGCTCTTGCTACTTTGCGTTGCACAGTGTACGGCATGTGTGAAATTTTGCATATTGTCTATTAGAGTTAGGTTCACTGGAAACACATCTCGGTTTTTTTTGTCGAAATCACGCCGCACTGTGGATGAATGTGAGTTCATAAATATTCACTTTATCTGATTACTCGGCTGAAAACACAATTTTTCAGTGTGCTCAGACATTGCACTCGATAATAATGTAAAGCTCTCATGTATTTTGGTGTTCTCTGGAATCGATGGTGAGTATTTCTCACTTAATGTTTTGCATATCAAGGGTATCTTAGCCTTAATAAGAATGAATGCATCACGTGACAGTTTGCGTAGCTGAAGCTACTAAGTGAGCGATTTGTTCAATGGTTTGAAGGCTGGATTCCTCAACTCAGCCTATAACATTTGCCGGCTTTCAGAATACTCACAAAGAAAGCATATATGGAATACTTACATGTAATGCATTTCACTGGGCATTCGGTGGGTTCTTTGTAATTTTTGAAAGCCTAACTAGATCTTTCTCCCTCTAGGTCCAGAAACCCATCACATAGTGAGCTCCCCCCGGGTGTTTTCTCCCATTTCATCAAGAAACGTCTTGGCCGAAGCTATGTTCATAACGTAGTTTTAGTCCGGTGGGAGGACATGGGTAAAGTAATGAGACAAAGTCAATGTCCAAATGATCAGTTGTCAGAAACTCTCTCTCCTTTTTTTTCTTTATTATGATTTTTTTTTATCTATGAAAAGAAAGAAACGCTTAAAATGTAATATAGACTGATAGCGTCTCTCCTTCTCTCTATTTTTTTTTCTTATCTTCTTTCTTTCCTTTTCTTTTTTTCCCTTGGGGTCTCTTTGTTAGTTGCCGTCTTCCTTCTTTGGTAGGCTCTCCCTTGTGGGATATTAAAAGGAAGAGAAAACCAGGATCATGCCAAAAAAAAAAAAAAAAACATGGGTCAGGAACCTTGATTTGAGTTTGCACATTTTGTTTGTTAAGTGTGCTACCACCGCAGCCTGTGTTTGGTGCTCACAGGCATCTCTGAGTAGGTGATCAGTGATTTGGTGCAGACGCCCCCTTTCCCGCCCACCACTCTCTCAGTCACTAAAAAGTATATATAGGCACCTTCCTTTGGCCGCGGCCCTCCTGGGTCATGGCAGGGGTTATCTCAGCGTTCTCTCCTTTTCTGGGCCAGCCATCTTGACCACTTGTGTCCCCGGTCAGGTCTCGTACAGGCTCTTCGCCGGCGTGTCCTGTGCTTCCGTCTTCCACTTCCTGCTTTTTCCCCCTTCCCTGCTTGGTGTTGTCGATATGGGTTGTCCCTGAGTCCACTCTCCTTGTTCTGGATGGCTTCCTTTTTCGATGTTCTCTTCTTCGTTTTTCTCTGACTCCGTGTTTCTCCAGATGACCTCTTTGGCGTCTTCCTCTCCGGCGGGTGATGTTCTGGTCACGTGTGGCAGGCGTGGTGGTACACTACTTTCAGCTCTCTGCAGGTAGCCTGTGGCAGCCAGCTTGGAATCACCACAGCCGAGTACGGGATCACATTGCCTGGCAACCTAGCATGGATGTTCGGGCCATACGGAAGCAGGACATCGGGACAGAAAATCGACATTTCCTTGTAGTTTTCCGGGTACATGGAATGCCTGGAAAGAAGAAGGTTGCATAGCTAAGGACCAACGGAGAATCTTTGGGTAAGTATCTTTATGTGTAGAAAGCCAGATTAAGGGGGCATGGTCTGTCAAGAGAATGAAGATATGAAGGTACGTCCTAGTAGATAATATTGTAGAACTTCCATGGCTTAATAGCTATAAACTCATACAATATATCCCTTGAGGAATTATTTAAACATAATATTTCCACATTTTACCACGTTTACATATGTGATTAATCATACATCAGATAATTACAGTCACGGATGTATTCCAAGATTAGGATACTTTAATTTCAATTATATTCAATTTGTTACCTTTTATATAATACATATCATTAGCATAATCCACATTTCATATATAGACAATATGTACATTTCATTGATAACAACACTGGCACTACCACCAAATTCCTCCAAATCTCTAAACTCTATCAATTCAGGGGATTGATGGAAGTGCAATCACTCCTTTTAACCAGAACAATGCAAAAAATATCATTAGTCCCACTGATTTAATCATCCAGATACTCGCCCAATTGGGACATGACAAAAAACAGTTTAAAATGCTTCAAGTTAATAAGGATATTGTGTCACAGTTTCGGTCTTCAATGGCCCAAAGAGTTCATGAGACCATTCTCAGGACTCAGTGTTGGAGACAAATATAATCTTGTGAATACTTGCTTCCTTCTCAGTAAGATTAAAAACAGATGCCAACCATCAGGTGTGGCGCCGCGGCCAGGGCGACTGACTCCGGGATCACGGTTCGATCCCCGGCGGCAGATTAGCCCAGCACCATGTGACTCTGGGCAATAGCTTGCTTAATCTTCCCGACGGCCCCCAGCACCTAGAATCCGTTACGGGTGATTGTTCGCGCTTTCCAAATGTGGATTATTATTATATTATTATTATTATGGCTATTGCGTAGAGACTCCAAAATACATTAGGATCGTCCTCTTTACAGTCCTTGCTTGCATGTTCAAATCACTTAAACGGTCCAAGCATTAATAGCCAAGCACTCCTTTTCCATGGTGGAATACCGCACTTCACGAGAAAAGAGTTTTCTAATGAGGAAGAAAACTGGTCGTAAATCACCTTGTTGGTCAGGTTGAGATAGGATTGTAGCTAGCTCTCTGCCTGAGATTTATCCCTCAATTTTCCATAGCCAGCCCTCTCACAGACCTACTCACAGAGAAAGGCACACTAGCTAAGATTGTGTGGACCAATGCCAAGAAGAAAGTTTTCAACAATTGAAAAATCACTAATATCATGCAGCGGTTTTAAAGTGCCCTGATTTTAAAAAGCTATTTATTCTTCATAACAGTTCCTCATGTCCCCTCTTTTATTGGCTGCTCCAGTTAAGTACATTCAACTTGTAGCTCCTTAATACTTCTGTGAATAACCTTTACTTTCATTCTTATAAGGTAAGTGAATTTGTTTCTCTACTTGGGTAGCGACCCCTCCAATATCTGGTTGGATCTCTACTCCCTTTATGTTTAATTTAAACATTTAAATGCTTATTTATAGTGTGCTTTTCTCACCAAATGCTCAGCGTTTTTCTTACACTCTATTTGATAGTCGATTACCACTGTTCATATAACTCAATATTGAAGTAATTATATGCCACTATAGTTTAAAAAATGGAAACAAAAGGAAGGAAACTGACCTGAGGCTCAAGCGAATGCCTCGACCGGCTTCCCTGTAATAAGAGGATGCTCCTGTGGGCTGAGGTTCCTCCGGTACTCCGTCGGACGCATGTCCGCGCCCGAAATATCTGGACAATAGGAGCCTTTTGAGGAGTTTAGACGGATCTTTTACTCTCCCTGAGTTTCGCTCGGGCACCACGCCCGAAACATAGAGAGCCCATTTCCCCAACATGGGGAGGGGTTGACGGGCACTAGAGGGGCGCTATGGTTCTCTCGCTGGCCCCTCTCCTGCCTGCAGTATCTTTTCGAGGTCTCACTCCCCCTCGGAGAGAGTTGTGTGACCGGCCACGGAGCTGGGTTGTGAAAGCAGGAGATGGACGCAACTCAGCCCCTGACTTTCCCAGATCTGTGTACAAGGAAAGCTTTCTCCTCGAGTTTCCTGACTTTCCCTAGGGCGTAAAGCCATCGAGGAAATGACACATACCCAAATTGGGTAAAAGGAAGTAAGGACTCACTGTAAATTTCCGTTATTAAGGTAACCAAGCAAGCTCGAGCCAGACAAGCGTCTATCCTAACATTGAAAGAGGCTGGCTCAATGATAGGAACGTTTCTTTTGCTGAAAGAAGATAAGAAAGGATACTTTTCTTTAAAAAAAAAAAAAAAAAGGAATAAGGGGATTCTCAACCTCTACCTTTTGGTTAATAATCATCTAATAATTTTTTACAAAATTATTAATATTTTATATCATCAAAGCTTTATTTAGTCAGCTTTATTTATTCAGCTTTCAGAACATTATGTCTGATATTGAGACAGAGGGGACTTCAAGCACAGCCCTCAATGAAAGAGTGCTAATTAATCTCTTGGAGAAGGAATTTAAATCCTCCCTGAAAGAGGCAGTGGAGGTGGCTCTTAGCAAAAGAAAAAGGGACTAATCCGAAGAGGACCTAATATCCCTCCCACAGGAGGAGACTCCCATCAAAAAAGGAGGTAAGGTTCTTAAAAAACACCTTTCTAATGTACCCTTTATTAATGGTAGCCAGTGCGCTACAAAACAGAGAGACCAAGCATCAGGTAGCCTGTGCGCTACAAATGACCTTGGTACCCATAGCAGTACAATAAGCAAGAGCAGCCTTATTGGCGCAATAAGCCCAGGTGTCCACCGCGACACAAAAAGACCAAGTGACCTTTATGGCTCAAAGGACCCCGGCTTGCAAGCTGGAAATGAAACAAATCTACTCCTATGATACATCTCCAGAGGACGAGGAGGATGAATACATCTTTGCCCCCCTAGAAGACTTAGACTATGATCTCCTTGATGAAGACCTTAAGCAAGTCTCTAGCTTTAAAGACATTAAAGACCCAACAGGGATGGAAATGTTTAACCCTAATCAGATAACTAACCCATGGGGATCAGACTGGTGGCCCATGGACCACGTATCAGAATTTATTAAACACTGGATTCGGAATTCCTTTGAAAATGAAACGCGAAATTCGATGAGGGCAGAATGCACTAGACATTTCCTGGATAATAAAGCAGGGATGACTCCAATTTTGGATCCTGAATTGATGACCTTCTTATTTAAAACTGGCAAAGACCCTAGGAAAGGCTTAGAGCGTTGCCTCAAACAATGCCAGGACAAGGTCTTGGATATTTTGGGACCTCTTGCAAGAATTTTAGATCTGTCAGAAGAAGCCATTTGGCTGAGCGTAGAAGGGCCATACTTATGAGGATTAATCCTACTCTCGGACTTGGCCAATAAAGACCCTAAGGGTGACTCCAATGGTTTACTTTTTGGAGAAAACTTTATCAAAACCCTGGGATAGTACGTTTCAACCTTCTCAGCCTTCAGCAGAGCTTAATCTAATATAAGGGTGTATGTTTGGAGGTAGAGTTTTCGGAAGGGCTGGCAGGACGGGACTGGCTGCCAGCCGTGGACAACAGAGTTCCCAATTTCACCAAAAGAACCCAAGAGGCTCTGGAAAACAATTCCGTGGGAATAATACCTTCTTCCCCCAAAGAGGCCGAGGTACACAAACCCGTGGTGGCAGAGGCAGGTTCCAGGGAGGTGGAAACCAAGGTAGGAATCCCAATCCTTTTGGTTCTTCCCCTTTAAAGGGAGGGGGAAGATTGCGCCTCTTCAGCAAAAACTGGCATTTAATAACAAACAACCCATGGATACTCTATACTGTAAGAGGTTTCAAGATAGGTGTTACCCACACACAACATCAAAAGCACCCACCCAGAGAGTTGATCCTAGACCAAGAACAGTCAAACTTAGTAGAACTAGAAGTGATCCAAATGCTACAGAAAGGTGTAATTCGCAAAGTCATAAACTCAAACAATGATTTCACCAGTACACTCTTCTTAGTAAAGAATAAGGCCAGCTAAAAGCATTCTTTGTATACAGACACTTCAAGACGGAGGGTATCCATCTTTTGAAGGACACTTTACAAGAAAAAGACTGGCTTGTGAAATTGGATCTCAAAGATGTTTATTTCACAATCCATATGGACTACAACTCACAAAAATATTTAAGGTTCTCATGGAAAGGAAACATTTATCAATTCTGCTGTGTTCCCTTTGGCATCTCATCAGCTCCTTAGTGCTTCACCAAAGTTCTAAGAAGTGTAGTAGCCTTTCTAAGAAAAAGGGGTGTTCGGATTATGATTTATCTAGACGATATGTTGATAATGTCACAGAGTCAGAAGAAATTGCTAATACATATGAAGTGGACAATGGACCTCTTAGAGGGACTAGGATTCATTGTCAACACAGAAAAGTCTGTAACAACACCTACTCAGAATATAGAGTTTCTAGGTTTTCAGGTGAATACCATCACAAGCCAATTGCAATTACCCTTGAAAAAATTGGCCAAAATAAAGAAGGAAGTAGATTATGTCCTCTCAAAAGATACTCTGAATCTAATATCCTTAGCAAGAGTGCTTGGCCTTCTGTCCTCTTCTATCCAGGCTGTTTCACCATTTCCTTTACACTACAGGGCCCTACAGAACCTACATTTTTTGGCTTTAAGGAAGGGACTATGGTACTCAGACAAGATTTCCTTGTCTCAAGAAGCACGAGAGGATCTCCTGGGGAGGAGGAACAATCTGGACAGTTGGAATGAGAAGGCAATCTTCGGGAATGTCCCAGATTACATAGTGGAATCAGACGCAAGCAACCTAGGTTGGGGTGCGAGACTAGGTGTGACAGAGACTGGAGGGAAATGGTCACAAGAGGAACGTCTACTTCACATAAATTGTCTAGAGAGGATGGCTGGCTTGAACGCACTGATGAGTTTCAAGTCATCCATAGAGAACAGCATAGTACTCTTGAGACTGGACAACTTTACAGCCGTGTCCTATAGCAATCACCTAGGGGGCACAAGGTCCAAAACACTCGCAGACATGGCCAAGGAAATTTAGTATTTTCGCTGGACCCAGAAAATTTTACTGAAAGCAGAATTCATTCCTGGTCACCAGAACATAAGAGCAGATTGAAAGGCAAGGTTTCTAAGTGACTCAAGCAACTGGAAACTGAACCCAAAAGTCTTTAAAAAAATTCAGAACCTTTGGGGCCCCATTCAAGTAGATCTGTTCGCCAGCAGATTAACATATCAAGTAGAACACTACTTCAGCTGGAGAGAAGATCCCAAAGCTATTGGAGTAGATGCTCTACTTCACACCTGGGACATGAGGAACTGTTATGCTTTCCCCCTCCCACACTCTAATGCAGAGGGTATTGTTGACACGGGGAGAGAAATACAAGATAATTTTGGTAACTCACTTTTGGGATATACAGGTATGGTTTCCTGGGGTCCTGGAACTAGCAATAGACTTCCGACATTTAATTCCAGGGAATTTAGACCTTCTCCTAAGACAAGAAGGAGAACAACATTCTCTCCTACTAGAAGGGAATATGAACCTTCTTATTTGGAGGATTTCAGGCGATCAATCAGATATTCAGGCCTTTCAGGAGAGGCTAAAAGCCTACTGACTGAGTCATGGGCACCAGGAACAAGGAAAAGATACACTGGTGTATGAAAAAAATGGTCTAGTTGGAGCATGGAATGAGATTTGGATCTCGTGGATGCTCCTATAATCTATATAGCCAATTTCTCAGCAGAGTTATTTAGAGTAGGTTTATGCTATCGAACCGTTAACTGCTATAAATCAGGGATTTCAGCAGGTCACTCACTGATAAAAGAGTTTCCAGTTGGTAGCGATCCGTTGATCTGCAGAGTAATTAGAGGGATAAGACTTAGACGCCCTCCCAGGGCTAGATATCAGTCCTTATGGAAGGCCAATCTTATTTTTGACTTATTTATGTCCTGGCCTGACAACCCTTTACTTTAAAAAAACAACAAAAACAGTTGTCAATCAAATTAGCTACTCTTCTCTGCCTTATATCTTTCAGAAGAGTATCTGAAGTTAGAGCATTAGAAATCTGCAACAGATATTTTCCCCCAGACGGAGTCCATTTTGACATTTGTAGAAGAACCAAAACAATGTCTGAGAGTATTGTTTACCCTTATTTTAATGATTGTAAAAAACTTTGTGTTGTAAGTTGTCTGAAAGCATACGAAAGTATTACGTCTTTTGTTTGACCAGTTGGTGAAAATCAATTGCTGATATCTTTTGTGAAACCATATAAAGCTATATCTACAGCTGCTATCTCTAGATGGGTAAGAACAATAATGTTAGAAGCTGGAATGGATTTAAAAAAAATTGGAGCACACTCTTCTCGAGGTGCAATTGCCAGCAAAGTATTTTGGGCTGGAGGTACGCTTTCAGATACTTAAAGCGTCAGAATGGGTCAGTGCTGCTACCTTTGCAAGTTTCTACCTGAAACCGGTGGAGCACGTGAGCGGTATGGTGTTAAATAGCTTTAAACTTGCATAATGGTAGCCTCCGGTCTTGTAATGAAATGGTGATTCTCCAATTAACATACAGAGAGAATCTTGATTTCATTAAAGACAACGGAGGGTAACATTATCCCTCTACACCCATGTGGAGTAAAGTTATAAATTAAGAGAAAACAATTCTTGAGCTATATTTATACTTTATATGTATGCTACTGGTGCATTTTGTTGCCTTTGCAATGTACATTTTTCTGGATTATAACATTTTGATATTTCAAGTCGTTCTCACTCCTTTTCTATCTTTTCCAGACAACTCTTTATTATGAAGTTTCTTTTCTCATCAAGCAATACCATCAATACTATAAGATTATTCTGATGTGATTAACTTTTTTGTTGCAGCCTTAAGAGGATGATACCTAGCTACACTCTTACTATGTTATTTTTTTAAAGTTCTATGGAATGTTTTACTTGTGATGTAACACATGTTCTTTAAAGGGCTGCATATTGGGGCAGCAATAAAAGTTATTGCATAATGTTGGCCTCTGTTGTCTTCAATGAAATCAAGATTCTCTCTGTATGTTAATTAAAGAATCGCCATTGTACCTAGCTCTCTGCCTGAGATTTATCCCTCAATTTTCCATAGCCAGCCCTCTCACAGACCTACTCACAGAGAAAGGCACACTAGCTAAGATTGTGTGGACCAATGCCAAGAAGAAAGTTTTCAACAATTGAAAAATCACTAATATCATGCAGCGGTTTTAAAGTGCCCTGATTTTAAAAAGCTATTTATTCTTCATAACAGTTCCTCATGTCCCCTCTTTTATTGGCTGCTCCAGTTAAGTACATTCAACTTGTAGCTCCTTAATACTTCTGTGAATAACCTTTACTTTCATTCTTATAAGGTAAGTGAATTTGTTTCTCTACTTGGGTAGCGACCCCTCCAATATCTGGTTGGATCTCTACTCCCTTTATGTTTAATTTAAACATTTAAATGCTTATTTATAGTGTGCTTTTCTCACCAAATGCTCAGCGTTTTTCTTACACTCTATTTGATAGTCGATTACCACTGTTCATATAACTCAATATTGAAGTAATTATATGCCACTATAGTTTAAAAAATGGAAACAAAAGGAAGGAAACTGACCTGAGGCTCAAGCGAATGCCTCGACCGGCTTCCCTGTAATAAGAGGATGCTCCTGTGGGCTGAGGTTCCTCCGGTACTCCGTCGGACGCATGTCCGCGCCCGAAATATCTGGACAATAGGAGCCTTTTGAGGAGTTTAGACGGATCTTTTACTCTCCCTGAGTTTCGCTCGGGCACCACGCCCGAAACATAGAGAGCCCATTTCCCCAACATGGGGAGGGGTTGACGGGCACTAGAGGGGCGCTATGGTTCTCTCGCTGGCCCCTCTCCTGCCTGCAGTATCTTTTCGAGGTCTCACTCCCCCTCGGAGAGAGTTGTGTGACCGGCCACGGAGCTGGGTTGTGAAAGCAGGAGATGGACGCAACTCAGCCCCTGACTTTCCCAGATCTGTGTACAAGGAAAGCTTTCTCCTCGAGTTTCCTGACTTTCCCTAGGGCGTAAAGCCATCGAGGAAATGACACATACCCAAATTGGGTAAAAGAAAGTAAGGACTCACTGTAAATTTCCGTTATTAAGGTAACCAAGCAAGCTCGAGCCAGACAAGCGTCTATCCTAACATTGAAAGAGGCTGGCTCAATGATAGGAACGTTTCTTTTGCTGAAAGAAGATAAGAAAGGATACTTTTCTTTAAAAAAAAAAAAAAAGGAATAAGGGGATTCTCAACCTCTACCTTTTGGTTAATAATCATCTAATAATTTTTTACAAAATTATTAATATTTTATATCATCAAAGCTTTATTTAGTCAGCTTTATTTATTCAGCTTTCAGAACATTATGTCTGATATTGAGACAGAGGGGACTTCAAGCACAGCCCTCAATGAAAGAGTGCTAATTAATCTCTTGGAGAAGGAATTTAAATCCTCCCTGAAAGAGGCAGTGGAGGTGGCCCTTAGCAAAAGAAAAAGGGACTAATCCGAAGAGGACCTAATATCCCTCCCACAGGAGGAGACTCCCATCAAAAAAGGAGGTAAGGTTCTTAAAAAACACCTTTCTAATGTACCCTTTATTAATGGTAGCCAGTGCGCTACAAAACAGAGAGACCAAGCATCAGGTAGCCTGTGCGCTACAAATGACCTTGGTACCCATAGCAGTACAATAAGCAAGAGCAGCCTTATTGGCGCAATAAGCCCCGGTGTCCACCGCGACACAAAAAGACCAAGTGACCTTTATGGCTCAAAGGACCCCGGCTTGCAAGCTGGAAATGAAACAAACCTACTCCTATGATACATCTCCAGAGGACGAGGAGGATGAATACATCTTTGCCCCCCTAGAAGACTTAGACTATGATCTCCTTGATGAAGACCTTAAGCAAGTCTCTAGCTTTAAAGCCATTAAAGACCCAACAGGGATGGAAATGTTTAACCCTAATCAGATAACTCACCCATGGGGATCAGACTGGTGGCCCATGGACCACGTATCAGAATTTATTAAACACTGGATTCGGAATTCCTTTGAAAATGAAACGCGAAATTTGATGAGGGAAGAATGCACTAGACATTTCCTGGATAATAAAGCAGGGATGACTCCAATTTTGGATCCTGAATTGATGACCTTCTTATTTAAAACTGGCAAAGACCCTAGGAAAGGCTTAGAGCGTTGCCTCAAACAATGCCAGGACAAGGTCTTGGATATTTTGGGACCTCTTGCAAGAATTTTAGATCTGTCAGAAGAAGCCATTTGGCTGAGCGTAGAAGGGCCATACTTATGAGGATTAATCCTACTCTCGGACTTGGCCAATAAAGACCCTAAGGGTGACTCCAATGGTTTACTTTTTGGAGAAAACTTTATCAAAACCCTGGGATAGTATGTTTCAACCTTCTCAGCCTTCAGCAGAGCTTAATCTAATATAAGGGTGTATGTTTGGAGGTAGAGTTTTCGGAAGGGCTGGCAGGACGGGACTGGCTGCCAGCCGTGGACAACAGAGTTCCCAATTTCACCAAAAGAACCCAAGAGGCTCTGGAAAACAATACCGTGGGAATAATACCTTCTTCCCCCAAAGAGGCCGAGGTACACAAACCCGTGGTGGCAGAGGCAGGTTCCAGGGAGGTGGAAACCAAGGTAGGAATCCCAATCCTTTTGGTTCTTCCCCTTTAAAGGGAGGGGGAAGATTGCGCCTCTTCAGCAAAAACTGGCATTTAATAACAAACAACCCATGGATACTCTATACTGTAAGAGGTTTCAAGATAGGTGTTACCCACACACAACATCAAAAGCACCCACCCAGAGAGTTGATCCTAGACCAAGAACAGTCAAACTTAGTAGAACTAGAAGTGATCCAAATGCTACAGAAAGGTGTAATTCGCAAAGTCATAAACTCAAACAATGATTTCACCAGTACACTCTTCTTAGTAAAGAATAAGGCCAGCTAAAAGCATTCTTTGTATACAGACACTTCAAGACGGAGGGTATCCATCTTTTGAAGGACACTTTACAAGAAAAAGACTGGCTTGTGAAATTGGATCTCAAAGATGTTTATTTCACAATCCATATGGACTACAACTCACAAAAATATTTAAGGTTCTCATGGAAAGGAAACATTTATCAATTCTGCTGTGTTCCCTTTGGCATCTCATCAGCTCCTTAGTGCTTCACCAAAGTTCTAAGAAGTGTAGTAGCCTTTCTAAGAAAAAGGGGTGTTCGGATTATGATTTATCTAGACGATATGTTGATAATGTCACAGAGTCAGAAGAAATTGCTAATACATATGAAGTGGACAATGGACCTCTTAGAGGGACTAGGATTCATTGTCAACACAGAAAAGTCTGTAACAACACCTACTCAGAATATAGAGTTTCTAGGTTTTCAGGTGAATACCATCACAAGCCAATTGCAATTACCCTTGAAAAAATTGGCCAAAATAAAGAAGGAAGTAGATTATGTCCTCTCAAAAGATACTCTGAATCTAATATCCTTAGCAAGAGTGCTTGGCCTTCTGTCCTCTTCTATCCAGGCTGTTTCACCATTTCCTTTACACTACAGGGCCCTACAGAACCTACATTTTTTGGCTTTAAGGAAGGGACTATGGTACTCAGACAAGATTTCCTTGTCTCAAGAAGCACGAGAGGATCTCCTGGGGAGGAGGAACAATCTGGACAGTTGGAATGAGAAGGCAATCTTCGGGAATGTCCCAGATTACATAGTGGAATCAGACGCAAGCAACCTAGGTTGGGGTGCGAAACTAGGTGTGACAGAGACTGGAGGGAAATGGTCACAAGAGGAACGTCTACTTCACATAAATTGTCTAGAGAGGATGGCTGGCTTGAACGCACTGATGAGTTTCAAGTCATCCATAGAGAACAGCATAGTACTCTTGAGACTGGACAACTTTACAGCCGTGTCCTATAGCAATCACCTAGGGGGCACAAGGTCCAAAACACTCGCAGACATGGCCAAGGAAATTTAGTATTTTCGCTGGACCCAGAAAATTTTACTGAAAGCAGAATTCATTCCTGGTCACCAGAACATAAGAGCAGATTGAAACGCAAGGTTTCTAAGGGACTCAAGCAACTGGAAACTGAACCCAAAAGTCTTTAAAAAAATTCAGAACCTTTGGGGCCCCATTCAAGTGGATCTGTTCGCCAGCAGATTAACATATCAAGTAGAACACTACTTCAGCTGGAGAGAAGATCCCAAAGCTATTGGAGTAGATGCTCTACTTCACACCTGGGACATGAGCAACTGTTATGCTTTCCCCCTCCCACACTCTAATGCAGAGGGTATTGTTGACACGGGGAGAGAAATACAAGATAATTTTGGTAACTCACTTTTGGGATATACAGGTATGGTTTCCTGGGGTCCTGGAACTAGCAATAGACTTCCGACATTTAATTCCAGGGAATTTAGACCTTCTCCTAAGACAAGAAGGAGAACAACATTCTCTCCTACTAGAAGGGAATATGAACCTTCTTATTTGGAGGATTTCAGGCGATCAATCAGATATTCAGGCCTTTCAGGAGAGGCTAAAAGCCTACTGACTGAGTCATGGGCACCAGGAACAAGGAAAAGATACACTGGTGTATGAAAAAAATGGTCTAGTTGGAGCATGGAATGAGATTTGGATCTCGTGGATGCTCCTATAATCTATATAGCCAATTTCTCAGCAGAGTTATTTAGAGTAGGTTTATGCTATCGAACCGTTAACTGCTATAAATCAGGGATTTCAGCAGGTCACTCACTGATAAAAGAGTTTCCAGTTGGTAGCGATCCGTTGATCTGCAGAGTAATTAGAGGGATAAGACTTAGACGCCCTCCCAGGGCTAGATATCAGTCCTTATGGAAGGCCAATCTTATTTTTGACTTATTTATGTCCTGGCCTGACAACCCTTTACTTTAAAAAAACAACAAAAACAGTTGTCAATCAAATTAGCTACTCTTCTCTGCCTTATATCTTTCAGAAGAGTATCTGAAGTTAGAGCATTAGAAATCTGCAACAGATATTTTCCCCCAGACGGAGTCCATTTTGACATTTGTAGAAGAACCAAAACAATGTCTGAGAGTATTGTTTACCCTTATTTTAATGATTGTAAAAAACTTTGTGTTGTAAGTTGTCTGAAAGCATACGAAAGTATTACGTCTTTTGTTTGACCAGTTGGTGAAAATCAATTGCTGATATCTTTTGTGAAACCATATAAAGCTATATCTACAGCTGCTATCTCTAGATGGGTAAGAACAATAATGTTAGAAGCTGGAATGGATTTAAAAAAAATTGGAGCACACTCTTCTCGAGGTGCAATTGCCAGCAAAGTATTTTGGGCTGGAGGTACGCTTTCAGATACTTAAAGCGGCAGAATGGGTCAGTGCTGCTACCTTTGCAAGTTTCTACCTGAAACCGGTGGAGCACGTGAGCGGTATGGTGTTAAATAGCTTTAAACTTGCATAATGGTAGCCTCCGGTCTTGTAATGAAATGGTGATTCTCCAATTAACATACAGAGAGAATCTTGATTTCATTAAAGACAACGGAGGGTAACATTATCCCAGCCTCTACACCCATGTGGAGTAAAGTTATAAATTAAGAGAAAACAATTCTTGAGCTATATTTATACTTTATATGTATGCTACTGGTGCATTTTGTTGCCTTTGCAATGTACATTTTTCTGGATTATAACATTTTGATATTTCAAGTCGTTCTCACTCCTTTTCTATCTTTTCCAGACAACTCTTTATTATGAAGTTTCTTTTCTCATCAAGCAATACCATCAATACTATAAGATTATTCTGATGTGATTAACTTTTTTGTTGCAGCCTTAAGAGGATGATACCTAGCTACACTCTTACTATGTTATTTTTTTAAAGTTCTATGGAATGTTTTACTTGTGATGTAACACATGTTCTTTAAAGGGCTGCATATTGGGGCAGCAATAAAAGTTATTGCATAATGTTGGCCTCTGTTGTCTTCAATGAAATCAAGATTCTCTCTGTATGTTAATTAAAGAATCGCCATTGTACCTAGCCCTCTGCCTGAAGCGTCAGTTTGAAGTATACATAGCTTTTTAAAATCAGGGCACTTTAAAACTGGTGCATGATATAAGTGATTTTTCAAATGTTGAAAACTTTCTTCTTGGCATTGGTCCGCACAATCTTGACTTGTGTGTCTGTCTGGCGTGAGTAGGTCTGTGAGAGGGCTGGCTATTATGGGAAATTAAGAGATGAATCTCCAGTAGTAACCCACAAGTCCTAGAACTGACCAAATATTTTTGTTGTTGTTGTAGTTTGAGAAATGTTCTGTATAGCATCTAATTTGTTATGTTGGGGTTGAATTGTACCTGAATCTATGTTATATCCCAAATAGTCTACATGGTTAGTGACAAGAGTGGTTTTCTTAGGGTTCAGAGTAAGGCCAGCCTGTTTCAGGGTTTTAAGTACTCGATCCAAGAGCTGCACATGACTCTCCCAGTCGGTACTCTATACAACAATGTCGTCTAAATAGGCAACAGGGTATGAGTGATGTGCCCGTAATAATATGTCCATAAGTCTCTGAAAAGTGTCAGGGGTACTGTGGAGACCAAAGGGCATGACTTTGAAGTGATATAGTCCTGACGGAGTGGAGAATGCGGTCTTCTCTATGGCTTTTTTTGTAAGCGGAATTTGCCAGTAGCCTTTTGTCAGATCTATTGTTGACATATATTTGGTTCACCTAGCTCTTCTACTAACTCATCCACCCTTGGCATGGGATAAGTATCGAAAATTAGAGTGTTTAATTGTCGGAAATCTACTCCAGTCCGGTTTTGGTACAAGCACCACTGACGAGCACCAGGCACTTTGTGATGGTTCCAATATGTCAGCTTTTAACATGGCTTCCACTTCTAGTTTTATAGCCTAGCTTCTGGAATCCGATATGGTTTTAGTTTTATTACCTGTCTCCCTTTGGTTATTATATCATATGTAATTAAAGACAAATTAGACAGAAAGGTAGTAGTGTTCCCAAACTGGGAATGGACCGCACATCAATTAGATATCAAAAAACAAAGTAAAGACGAGTATACATATATAATTAAAGATGTCAAGGGGTGCTTAATAAACCAAAAAACACTTACTACCTAGAAGTGCTATAGGCAAAGTGAAAACACAAATGCCGGAAAATTGTCTAAAAAACTGGCTTGGGCAGCACTCCCATATGTAATAAGCTAGGTCGTTTGCACTACATATACGTTACAGACCAGTAGCAGTATTATAGCTGTTTTGTCAAACACTAAATAATCCAGAGTTCGTGTGTAGCTTGCAGGATATTCACAGAATTTCAGAGATGATGAAATGACGATCCGACTAAGGTTCCAATATAGTTGATGATTTTTAATGTTCTTCAATGCATGTGGTATAAGAAAGAATAGCCAACACGTGTTTCGTCTGTACAAAGTAAGTACAACAACTTTTTCAAGGCTGTAAGATGGAAACATGCAAAAAGAATTGTATAAAAAATATTAAAGAAACAATTAAAACAAATACATCTGTATAAAAAGGCTATACAGTCCAAAATGCACAATTACTGTCAACACAGTAACAAAAATAGGAGGCATAATAGTGCAAAACAGAAAAAACTCAAGAATTATTAGTAGACACAGAGAAGAAAAGAAAAACACCGAAACCCATGAATTCCGAAGCAGAAAGGCATGGGAGCGAGGAAGTCAAGACTGAGCATGCTTGATCACAGATGTTTTGAAATAAGAGATGGTGTAATGAGGGAAAAACAAGTGAATTTTAAGTATAATAGCATGTTATATAGCAAATAATCAGAAGGTCAAGACATAGATAGTAGTCCCTACTAAAAGAGTGCACACCTTATAGGTGAAATCCAAATAGGAAAGGTACACTGAATGAGGAAGAAAAAAAAAACACGAAGAGGTTGACATACCAATATATACGAAGTATAAAGTTCGTAGTCACTAGTTGATGCTATTGAGTATAAATCCATGGAATGATGTTCTTTCTATGAGTCCTCCGTCTGAACAGAACTAAAGTAAAGACAAGGATAGAGACCAGAAGGTTGCAAAGAAAGGGCTTCCATAGTATAGTGTGAATAAATGGTCTGATATTCTGAGATATAAGAAAAATCGGACACTATTGTAAATCATAAGGTGTATATTTTAAAGCCTATCAAAATCTAAAAGTAGCAAAGGACAAAATATTGTTAAAATATTGTCACTTATGACAAGACACCTTAAAATATGTATAAAGAAAGTATGTGTAAAGAAAATATCACCCTTAAAAACCATCACTCCCCAAACAGTGAAACAACAGGGCAGGTCCCGTCACACAATGTGGTGTATAAATATACAGTAAGTTACACTAACCGTGCAAGTTATGGGTCCGTAAGGCTTGTAGTATAGCCAAAACGCGATATTAAAAGCTGAATAGCAAATCTGAAAGAAACACGTTAGTTAGATTCCTCACCTTAGAATATCCCCAGGCGTCAGACTGGATCCGGAAGATTTTTCGTCAGCAATACCCCTTGCGCGTCGCTAGGCGTCGTCTGTGGCTCCGCGTCAGTCGTCGGCGTCGTGCGCCGGAATGACGTCGTCGGAGTAATTAGATGCCGCCCTCGCGCGCTGACGTCAGTTCTTCTTTTTTCCGCGCCAGTAAGCGCAGATCCGGGAGAGCTACCCCTTTAGTCATTTTTTGACTAACTTTTTCGATCCTTTTTGATCATTGTCTCGACTCCGGTGCCGGTAGGAGGCCTGGTTTTAAAGCCTGTGCTGACTGTAGCCGCCTGATGTCGGTTACGGACCATCACCGCCGGTGCCTTCACTGCTTGGGCCTCGACCACGACGCGGAGTCGTGTTCGGACTGCAAGGCCCTGACCTCGAAGGCTAGACGGGAGCGGTCCCGTAAGCTTCTCGAGATTCGCCACTCGGCTCCGCGCCCCTCTCGATCCCGGTCCAGGAGGAGGTCCAAGGATCGGTCGCGGAGCCGCAGCCGACGTCATCATCGGTCGTCGGGATCCAAGTCTTCGGGTAAGTCGAAGCACTCCAAGAAGTCCAAGAGGCGACACCGCTCTTCGGACTCCCCTCGCCGGTCGCGCGACTCGGCCGAGCGTCAGGGTGGTTTCACCCCCGCGGCTCCGGCGGAGCCGCAGGCGCCGCGCAAGTCCCCATACCCACCGGTCCCTGGGACTGACGCGACGCCGGCGGAAGTCAGTGCCTTCCTCTCGGCCATGAGGAGCCTGGCTCCGCCGTCGACGCCCGCTGGTGCGCCTTCGGGCCCCGCGGACCCGACTGGGCAACCTTGCCTGCCGGCGGCTCCAGCCCCGGCGCCGTCGACGGCTCCGGCCTCGACGCCGCAAGTGCCCGAGGGACCCGTTCCCGAGTCCCCGCCGACGCCGGTCGACCTCGTCACGCCTCCTCCGCCGGCGTCGACACCGGTACCACCTCCGACGCCGACTCCGCTCGGCGTCGAGCCCCGGTTCAGCCCCGGTCCGGGCCCGGCGCCGATACGGCGTCGATGGATGCCGCGTTCGGCGCCGCTGGAGACACATTTTGTCTATCGCCCGGCTCCGATCCTTCCTCCTGCATACCAGGAATCGGATGATGGGGACAACTGGGAGGGATCCGAGGATCCTATGGCCGTTCAGGCTCAACTGTCCCAGGACTGGGCAGATGAACTGGGGGAGGCCAGTGGCCTGGATACCTCTCCAGACACTGGATTCATCTCTCCTCCGACTGTGGCTTCGGAGGAGGGTGCTGCTTTCTCTGTGGTGCTGCGCAAGGCGGCCGCAGCCCTTGGGCTCGAGCTACCTGCCGTGGCTGTGAGGACGAACGTCCTCACTGAGGTGCTTCAGTCTGCAGCAAGCTCCACTGAGCCTCTGCTGCCATTCAATGAGGCCCTCACTGACGTTCTGCAGGGCACCTGGTCCAAGCCCTCCACAGTTCCTCCTGTGGACAGGAACGTTGCCAGGCGCCACCGCCCTGCTCCGGGCGACCCCAGTTTTCTGTCCCAACACCCTACCTCTGAGAGTCTGGTTATCCAGGCCTCTACCTCCCAATCCTCCTTCCCGACCGCTCCGCCGGACCGGGATTCCAAGAGGCTGGAACAGTTTGGCAAAAAGCTGTTCTCCTCCCTTAGTTTGGGCCTGCGGTCTTTGAACACCGCCTGCCTCTTGGACCGTTATTCCCACTCTCTGTGGGATGCGGTGGAGGACGTGCTGCCCCTGTGTCCGGAGGAGGTCCAGACACGACTTACCCAGGCTCTGGCCGATGGGAGGGATGCAGCGCGACATGCTATCCGATGTGGGCTTGACACTACGGACTCGCTGGGTAGGGCGATTTCTACCTCAGTGGCGCTTAGACGTCACGCCTGGCTGCGGTCCACGTCCTTTTCGGGCGATGTCCAGAGCACCCTCATGGACATGCCCTTTGATGGCACTCGCCTTTTCGGCGAGAAAGCGGACAGTGCGCTGAATCGCTTTAAGGACTCCCGGGCTACGGCCAAGTCCTTGGGCCTCTCGGCCCCGCGGTCGCAAACTTCCGCTTTTCGCCCCTTTCGTGGCCAAGGAAGGGGTGCCTCCTCACGTACGCCTAGCCACCAGCCGCAGAACCAACCTGCGTGCGGTCGCGGACGTGGTTTCCGCCGAGGCGGTTCTGGAGGACGACGAGGTCAGCCCACATCCACCCCGGCAGCATCCGCCTCAAAGCCTTCCTAGTCCGAGCTTTCAGGCCCATTCCACGCCAGTGGGCGGCAGAGTTCGCCATCACCTGCTCCACTGGCGGTCCATCACATCGGACAGGTGGGTGCTGTAAATCGTCCGAAGGGGCTACTCCCTCCCCTTCGAGACGACCCCTCCAGCCATGCCACCGCAGCACCACCATATCTCGGGGGATCATTTGAATCTTCTCCACGAGGAAGTTTCGGCCCTCTTGGCCAAGGGGGCCGTCGAGCGCGTTCCGAGCCCAGAAGTAGGTCGTGGTTGTTATTCCCACTACTTTCTGGTTCCCAAGAAGGGCAAAGGGGGCCTACGCCCTATCTTGGACCTCCGGAACGTCAATGCCTTCCTCCGGAAGGAAAGGTTCAAGATGTTAACTTTGGCTCAGGTTCTAGCTGCCCTAGACCCTGGAGACTGGATGGTAGCGTTGGACTTGCAGGACGCATATTTCCACATCCCCGTCCTGCCGGCCCACCGGCGTTACCTGCGGTTCACGGTGGGCCAAGAGCACTTTCAGTTTACCGTGCTCCCCTTCGGCCTCACCAGTGCCCCTCGGGTGTTCACGAAAGTGATGGCGGTGGTCGCAGCTCATCTGCGCAGATCAGGGGTTCCAGTCTTCCCCTATCTCGACGACTGGTTGTTGAAGGCGGGCTCGCCCCAGGCAGTCGTCTCCCACCTCCAGACTACGGCGGATCTCCTGCATTTGCTGGGATTTTCCATCAACGTGCCGAAGTCACACTTGAGTCCCTCTCAGAAGCTCCTCTTCATCGGAGCGGTTCTCGATTCGGCGCAGTTCCGGGTCTATCCGCCGGAACAGCGGGTCCGGGATATACAGGCCCTGATTCCCATCTTTCGGCCTCTATCCTGGGTTTCGGTCAGGCTAGTGTTGCGGCTTCTGGGGCTGATGGCCTCCTGCATCCTACTAGTGCATCACGCCAGGCGGCGCATGCGGGCTCTGCAGTGGGACCTGAAGTTTCAGTGGGCCCAGCATCACGGCAACCTGTCCGACCATGTCTTGATCTCGGAGGGCACTGCACAGCAGTTGCAGTGGTGGCTCACGGACCGCGATTGGGTCAAGGGCAAGAGCCTCTCCCTTCCCCAACCGGAGCATTTCGTAGTGACGGATGCGTCCCTCCTGGGATGGGGTGGCCATATGGGAGAGGCGGAGATCAGAGGCCTCTGGTCTCCGGCGGAGTCTCGTCTCCACATCAACCTGTTGGAGTTGAGAGCGATCCGACTTGCACTGAAAGCCTTCCTTCCCTCTGTCAGGGGAAGTGTTGTGCAGGTGTTCACGGACAACACCACCGCCATGTGGTATTGCAACAAACAGGGCGGGGTGGGGTCGTGGACCCTTTGTCAGGAGGCTCTGCGCCTCTGGACGTGGCTGGAACACCAGGGCGTCACCCTAGTGGTTCAACATCTGGCGGGCTCTCTGAACGCCAGGGCAGACGAACTCAGCCGCCGGTGCATGATGGATCACGAATGGCGTCTGAACTCCGAAGTGGCGCAAGGTCTCTTTCAGCAGTGGGGAGAGCCTTGGTTAGATCTATTCGCCACCGAAGAGAACGCGCAATGTCAGCAGTTCTGCGCGCTGGAATTTCCAAGGCGGCACTCGCTCGGCGACGCTTTTCGTCACGAGTGGAGTTGCGGTCTGTTGTACGCCTTTCCGCCTATACCACTTCTGCCCAGAGTGCTGAAGAAGATCAGGCACGACCGGGCCCAAGTCATCTTGGTGGCTCCGGATTGGGCACGAAGGTACTGGTATCCCGAGCTACTCAGTATGTTGACCGATCCTCCGATACGTCTGCCCCTTCGGGAGGATCTTCTGTCGCAGCAGCAGGGGACGGTCCTCCACCCGAACCTGTCCAGCCTCCACCTCCATGCGTGGAGATTGAGCGGCGGCAGTTGATGCCATTTGACTTGCCTCCTGAAGTCTGTGATATCATTCTGGCTGCCAGGCGTCCCTCCACAAAGATGGTATACCCCTGCCGGTGGAACAAATTTGTGGCATGGTGCACAGCAAAGGCTGTGGATCCCCTTCCCGCCCCTCTTTCTGAGGTTCTACTGTTTCTTCTTTCTTTGGCCCGGCAGGGCTCTGCTCTGGGCACCCTGAAAGGTTATCTTGCTGCCATCTCTGCCTTCTTGCGGCTTCCTGATCAGCCTTCTCTTTTCAAGTCCCCTGTAGTTACACGCTTTCTAAAAGGCATTACTCACACGTTCCCTCCTGTCCCTTTTGTAGTGCCTCAGTGGGACTTGAATCTTGTCTTGACATTCCTGATGTGTGCTCCCTTTGAGCCTCTTCACAATTGTCCTCTTCGTCTTCTGACTCTTAAGACTGCTTTTCTGGTAGCCATCACCTCGGCTAGACGGGTGAGTGAGCTCCAGGCTTTATCTTCAAAGCCTCCTTTTCTCTCTGTTCATCCGGACAAGGTTGTCCTTCGGCCTCGTCCCTCCTTTCTTCCGAAAGTGGTGACTCCATTTCATCTTGGGCAGTCTGTCACCTTGCCCACCTTCTTTCCGCCTCCGCATCCTTCCAAAGAGGAAGAGAGGCTCCACCGTCTGGACCCAAAACGTGCGCTCTCCTTTTATTTGGACCGCACAAAGCAGTTCCGGGTGGACGACCAACTTTTCGTTGGATACGTGGGTGCTAAGAAGGGGAAAGCTGTGCACAAACGGACCATCTCTCGGTGGGTCGTTTTGTGCATCAAAATTTGTTACTCCTTGGCAAAAAAGGACCTTCCTGTTGGGCTGCGCGCCCATTCTACTCGGGCCACAGCGGCTACTACTGCTTTGGGACGGGGTGTCCCTTTGCAGGACATCTGTCAGGCGGCGACGTGGGCTTCGCTACACACGTTTGCCAGACACTATTGCCTTGACAGCCAAGTCCGGAGGAATGGCTTCTTTGGCCGTTCTGTCCTCCAGGACTTTCTGGTGGGATCTTGGTTCGCAGACCCACCACCGGGGATGGTATTGCTTGGGTATCTATTCTAAGGTGAGGAATCTAACTAACGTGTTTCTTTCAGATGAACAAGTTACTTACCTTCGGTAACGATGTATCTGTAAGAAACATTAGTTAGTTAGATTCCTCACCGACCCACCCATCCTCCCCGTTCTGCGAACTGACATCTAGGGTTAAGGTTATCCTTTTCAGGCCCCTAGATTTTATTTTTGGCACCAGTGTCGGTCTTTGCATGGCTCTGCGTTCCTGGCGCGGAAAGCTATGTACAAGAACTGACGTCAGCGCGCGAGGGCGGCGTCTAAGTACTCCGACGACGTCATTCCGGCGCACGACGCCGACGACTGACGCGGAGCCGCAGACGACGCCTAGCGACGCGCAAGGGGTATTGCTGACGAAAAATCTTCCGGATCCAGTCTGACGCCTGGGGATATTCTAAGGTGAGGAATCTAACTAATGTTTCTTACAGATACATCGTTACCGAAGGTAAGTAACTTGTTCGATACGTCCGTTTAAATGCACAAAAGTTATTCACGATTGTAAAAAGAAATTAGATAACATAAGCAATACCGTATTAGGCAATGATGTGGTGCGGATGTACGGATTAACCAAGAAAAGAAAAGAAAACAATGACTCACCCCCCTGGAGTAAGGATAAAACTCAATAGATGTTCAACAGTGGTGGGGTAGTCGCAGCACAAGTAACATAATCTAAATAAATGTAAGAGAAAAGTCCCGAATGAAATACAAAGCCACAATGACATAAGCACTGTTGACACTAAAGTAGCAGACGAGAAAGAATCTCGAAGAAGCACACACTCACCAAGTCTCCAAGGATATGTCCCGGGAAAGAATGCCGGCGTCTGATAACGCTGACAGTCAAGCGGTTCAAAAAAGCACCATCGTATTAAAAGACGGAAGTGAAGGAAACCCCACCTACGTCCTAAGGTCACGTGATCGGGACCAAATGAAAATGAAAAAAGGGGCTAGGTGCATACACGGGCGCCATGTTGTAGTGTGCTACTTATGCAAAAAGTCCAACAATGCAGACTATCGAAGAGAGTTAAGTAAGCGAAAAAGCATGCTTGAATGTGTATAAAAATTATGCAAGTATCATACGTAACTATTTAGACTGAAAAGGATAAATGTACCGGGTTCTAAATATATACAAAGTCCAACCAAGGAGGCTATGAGTAGATACAATCACAAAAAATAGAGTGTACTGGGATAATAAGATTCAAATCACTGTGAACGAACATGTCGATGACAGCAAGAAAAGGATCACAAAAGAAAGGGGAAAAAGCATGGATATTCATGCGAAAATCGGAGCCAAACTGTCAGTAGTCATGTACTGAGATTGATAGACGATGGAATTATAGAGAAGGCACATACATTAAACAGCCTAAGCAGTGTAAGGGAAGAGCAAAATATATTACAAAAGAGTAAATCATGCAGTTAGAGGCGTGTCATTGTAGTGCCATTAGAGTCCAACCATTGTGACTGAAGTAATTAATCGACATCAAAGAGACAAGAGATTGTTCAAGCCAATAATTCAAGCAGCATAAACAGTACAATACATCATACTGAGATATAAATAACAGTGTTATTAAGATACAATCGTTGAGCCAACATCATCAATAATCATAAGATGTTTAGATTGCAGAACAGGTATTCAAAGAACAGACATTAAGATAACATATGCAATCTAGAACAAGGCTGTAATCAGTTAGTCTTTTAGAAATACATGCATCTCACGGTCAGTGTTAAGTCCCAGGTCAATGGATCTTAATTTGATAAGCCATTTAGACTCCAATCTTCTTAGAGCCAAAGTATTATTACCACCCCTGGGGTCTCCAACAAGTTTGTCTATGCCGTGGAATTTAATATGTAGTATTTCGGACATGCTGTGTTCAGTATTGTAATGCACAACTAGTGGGTAATTGGTGTTATTGTTCCGTACTGCCCTGATGTGTTCTTGAATACGGTTTTTTAAAGGTCGTATTGTACTACCAACATAGATGCGATTGCACTGGCATACAATGCAATACACCACGTATTTGGTGTTACAATTGATAAAATGTTTGATGTTGTGGACTTGGCAAGTATTGTAACTAAAGCTAGTTATCTTATTGACTGTGAATTGATAAACATTGCACATGCCACATTTGTGAAAACCCTTAGGTTTAGCAGGTAGCCAAGTGCCAGTGGATGCATTGTCAGTATGTAGCCCTTGAGATGTGTTAAAGATGTTACTAAGCGTCCTGACGCGCTCATAGGTGAACATGGGCTTTGCTTTAGGATATGGATCAAGATCATGATCCAACTTGAGTAGATGCCAGTGCTTATTGAAAGAGCGATAGATCGCATTACTGTGTGAATTATATTGAGTGATTACTGAGATGTTCTGTCTGACGGCTCGTTTCTTCTTGCTCTTGTTGTTAGATTTAAGAAGCTCAGTACGGTTCAATCTGTTGATTCTAGTGTGTGCTTTATCTAGAATCTCACTCCTATAGCCCCTACTAGTGAAGCGTTTTTTGAGATCATTGATCTCAGATTGAAACACCTCTTCGGTGCTACAGTTTCTCCTCAGACGGGTCATCTCTCCAAATGGGATAGCTCTAATTTGAGATGTAGGGTGTGCACTAGTGGCGTGTAAAACAGAGTTACACGCCGTGCTCTTGCGAAAGAGTTTGGACTCAACAATGCCATTTTCTGCAAATAGTGTTACATCAAGAAAATGTATCTGTTCCTTACTGAAGCTATGTGTAAAGCTCAGATTGTAGTTGTTGGTATTAAGATGATGTATGAATTGGTCCAAATGTAAAGTATCTCCACCCCATATGAGAAGGATGTCATCAATATAACGACCCCAGTATATCATCTTAATACCAACAACTACAATCTGAGCTTTACACATAGCTTCAGTAAGGAACAGATACAATTTCTTGATGTAACACTATTTGCAGAAAATGGCATTGTTGAGTCCAAACTCTGTTGCAAGAGCACGGCATGTAACTCTGTTTTACACGCCACTAGTGCACACCCTACATCTCAAATTAGAGCTATCCCATTTGGAGAGATGACCTGTCTGAGGAGAAACTGTAGCACCGAAGAGGTGTTTCAATCTGAGATCAATGATCTCAAAAAACGCTTCACTAGTAGGGGCTATAGGAGTGAGATTCTAGATAAAGCACACACTAGAATCAACAAATTGAACCGTACTGAGCTTCTTAAATCTAACAACAAGAGCAAGAAGAAACGAGCCGTCAGACAGCACATCTCAGTAATCACTCAATATAATTCACACAGTAATGAGATCTATCGGTCTTTCAATAAGCACTGGCATCTACTCAAGTTGGATCATGATCTTGAGCCATATCTTAAAGCAAAGCCCATGTTCACCTATAAGCGCGGCAGGACGCTTAGTAACATCTCTAACACATCTCAAGGGCTACATACTGACAATGCATCCACTGGCACTTGGCTACCTGCTAAACCTAAGGGTTTTCACAAATGTGGCATGTGCAATGTTTGTCAATTCACAGTCAATAAGATAACTAGCTTTAGTTACAATACTTGCCAAGTCCACAACATCAAACATTTTATCAATTGTAACACCAAATACGTGGTGTATTGCATTGTATGCCAGTGCAATTGCATTAATGTTGGTAGTACAATACGACCTTTAAAAAACCGTATTCAAGAACACATCAGGGCAATACGGAACAATAACACCAATTACCCACTAGTTGTGCATTACAATACTGAACACAGCATGTCCGAAATACTACATATTAAATTCCACGGCATAGACAAACTTGTTGGAGACCCCAGGGGTGGTAATAATACTTTGGCTCTAAGAAGATTGGAGTCTAAATGGCTTATCAAATTAAGATCCATTGACCTGAGACTTAACACTGACCGTGAGATGCATGTATTTCTAAAAGACTAACTGATTACAGCCTTGTTCTAGATTGCATATGTTATCTTAATGTCTGTTCTTTGAATACATGTTCTGCAATCTAAACATCTTATGATTATTGATGATGTTGGCTCAACGATTGTATCTTAATAACACTGTTATTTATATCTCAGTATGATGTATTGTACTGTTTATGCTGCTTGAATTATTGGCTTGAACAATCTCTTGTCTCTTTGATGCCGATTAATTACTTCAGTCACAATGGTTGGACTCTAATGGCACTACAATGACACGCCTCTAACTGCATGATTTACTCTTTTGTAATATATTTTGCTCTTCCCTTACACTGCTTAGGCTGTTTAATGTATGTGCCTTCTCTATTATTCCATCGTCTATCAATCTCAGTACATGACTACTGACAGTTTGGCTCCGATTTTCGCATGAATATCCATGCTTTTTCCCCTTTCTTTTGTGATCCTTTTCTTGCTGTCATCGACGTGTTCGTTCACAGTGATTTGAATCTTGTTATCCCAGTACACTCTATTTTTTGTGATTGTATCTACTCATAGCCTCCTTGGTTGGACTTTGTATATATTTAGAACCCGGTACATTTATCCTTTTCAGTCTAAATAGTTACGTATGATACTTGCATAATTTTTATACACATTCAAGCATGCTTTTTCGCTTACTTAACTCTCTTCGATAGTCTGCATTGTTGGACTTTTTACATAAGTAGCACACTACAACATGGCGCCCGTGTATGCACCTAGCCCCTTTTATCATTTTCATTTGGTCCCGATTACGTGACCTTAGGACGTAGGTGGGGTTTCCTTCACTTCCGTCTTTTAATACGATGGCGCTTTTTTGAACTGCTTGACTGTCAGCGTTATCAGGCGCCGGCATTCTTTCCCGGGACATATCCTTGGAGACTTGGTGAGTGTGTGCTTCTTCGAGATTCTTTCTCGTCTGCTACTTTAGTGTCAACAGTGCTTATGTCATTGTGGCTTTGTATTTCATTCGGGACTTTTCTCTTACATTTATTTAGATTATGTTACTTGTGCTGCGACTACCCCACCACTGTTGAACATCTATTGAGTTTTATCCTTACTCCAGGGGGGTGAGTCATTGTTTTCTTTTCTTTTCTTGGTTAATCCGTATATCCGCACCACATCATTGCATAATACGGTATTGCTTATGTTATCTAATTTCTTTTTAAAAACGCGAATAACTTTTGTGCATTTAAACGGACGTATCTTGCTATTCAGCTTTTAATATCGCGTTTTGGCTATACTACAAGCCTTACGGACCCATAACTTGCACGGTTAGTGTAACTTACTGTATATTTATACACTACATTGTGTGACGGGACCTGCCCTGTTGTTTCACTGTTTGGGGAGTGATGGTTTTTAAGGGTGATATTTTCTTTACACATACTTTCCTTATACATATTTTAAGGTGTCTTGTCATAAGTGACAATATTTTAACAATATTTTGTCCTTTGCTACTCTTAGATTTTGATAGGCTTTAAAATATACACCTTATGATTTACAATAGTGTCCGATTTTTCTTATATCTCAGAATATCAGACCATTTATTAACACTATACTATGGAACCCCTTTCTTTTCAACCTTCTGGTCTCTATCCTTGTCTTTACTTTAGTTCTGTTCAGACGGAGGACTCATAGAAAGAACATCATTCCATGGATTTATACTCAATAGCATCAACTAGTGACTACCAACTTTATACTTCGTAGATTGGCATGTCAACCTTTTCGTGTTTTTTTTCTCTTCCTCATTCAGTGTACCTTTCCTATTTGGATTTCACCTATAAGGTGTGCACTCTTTTGGTAGGGACTACTATCTATGTCTTGACCTTCTGATTATTTGCTATATAACATGCTATTATACTTAAAATTCACTTATTTTTCCCTCATTACACCATCTCTTATTTCAAAACATCTGTGATCAAGCATGCTCAGTCTTGACTTCCTCGCTCCCATGTCTTTCTGCTTCGGAATTCATGGGTTTCGGTGTTTTTCTTTTCTTCTCTATGTCTACTAATAATTCTTGAGTTTTTTCTGTTTTGCACTATTATGCCTCCTATTTTTGTTACTGTGTTGACAGTAATTGTGCATTTTGGACTGTATAGCCTTTTTATACAGATGTATTTGTTTTAATTGTTTCTTTAATATTTTTTATACAATTCTTTTTGCATGTTTCCATCTTACAGCCTTGAAAAAGTCGTTGTACTTACTTTGTACAGACGAAACACGTGTTGGCTATTCTTTCTTATACCACATGCATTGAAGAACATTAAAAATCATCAACTATATTGGAACCTTAGTCGGATCGTCGTTTCATCTTCTCTGAAATTCTGTGAATATCCTGCAAGCTACACACGAACTCTGGATTACTTAGTGTTTGACAAAACAGCTATAATACTGCTACTGGTCTGTAACGTACATGTATTGCAAACGACCTAGCTTATTACATATGGGAGTGCTGCCCAAGCCAGTTTTTTAGACAATGTAATTAAAGACGTTCGTCCGGGACTGCTAGAACAAAGGCCAGGATATTGGTCCAGCATCTCAGGTATCTATTTTTGTTATTTTGTAGTCAAACTGGCCCCCATCTTTGGTCTCTCTACCGAGGTAACGCCGAATGGTTGTAAGGGTATTTCTAGAGGTTTGGTGAGACTAACTTGTCTCGCTAGCGCCATCTTATCTTTTATCTGCTTTTGAGGTTATTTCCATTTCTTTAACAGGTTAATATGATAGGTTTGTCCAATATGCCCTACCTGGGGAATGGCTACCCTGGAAGTACCTGGATTTAGCTTTTCAGTGATACTATAGGGTGTTACCCCGAAACCGGTCCCATGATGCTTGGTTCTGGTCCAGGGAAGACATGGCTTGGCAGTTCGGGCTGGACTGTTCCCATGAGGCACAGGGTCAAGACTGATTTGCATATAGATGTGTCTGAACTGGGATGGCGAAGTGAGCTAAAGAACGATGATGGATTTAACCAATATCTGTGACTGGGGGTGAGTGTTTGAAAAGTTTCAGCACTCCATCCATCATCTTCTTGTGTTTGCCCTAATTTGGCAGGGTATGCCCAGACGTGGGTCTCTGGCTCATTTTGCCACTGGATTCAAGCTAGCCTGGCTGATGAGGGGTGTTACCCCGAAACTGGTCCCAGGATGCTTGTTTGCGGTCCAGGGAAGACCTGGTTCGGCAGTTTGGGCTAGACTGTTCCCATGAGGCAGAGGGTCAAGACTGATTTGCATATAGCTGTGTCTGAACAGGGGTGGTGAAGTGAGGTAAAGAATGATGATGGATTCAACCCAGATCTGTGACTGGGGGTGAGTGTTTGAAAATGTTCAGCACTCCATTCATCATCTCCTTGTGTTAACTATAGGGTCCCTGCCATGTTGCTAATTGCTTCTTTTCAGACGTGGTTAAAAGGACTAACACTTTGTCACCTACTGACAACTCCCTTAGAAATTTTGTTTCTGTTTTGTTGAGCCCTTTCCATATTATTGTGGACTTCTTCCAATAAAGTGGTCAAGGTTTCCTTTAAGGGTGCACTGTAGGAAAGTAGGATCTGCTTCTTATGGTTACCCCCACTTTTTGCTTGATGTTACACTGTTTTTGACTAGTCTGACTGGGATCCTGCTAATCAGGACCCCAGTCTATCTGCTTTCTCCTTAAAATGTTATGAATGTACTTTGGTACACTCCAGATTGAATTCTGCGGTACCCTTGTCATTCCCTAGTATATGGTGCACATATGCCCAGGTGCAAAGATACCCCAGAGGCCTCCCATGGGCTGAAGCATGCATTATGCCACCCATGAGAGGCCATGCAAAATGGAACTACAGGTCTGCCATTGCAGCCTGTGTAAACTGGTCCATACACCACTTACGATAGATATAGGTGTACTATATCTATAGGTCACTACACTTAAAACCTATAAGTCACTCCTATTGCAGGCCTTAACAATCCTGAAGGCAGGGTGCTGGGTTTTATGTGAGAGGGTGCCCCTGCATAAGCCGAGCCCCTGTGCAGCCTTCGGAGACCATTCTTCCGGGTTTTCGGTGACACAGCCAGACATATAGGTAGAGGTGCATTATAACCTCGTGGTAAATGCTATCTTGAAAACGGCTGAAACAAAACATGTTGTATTTGGTGTAGGAAGGTGGATATCTGACTATGGTTACCCCCAACTTTTTGCCTAGTTTCTAGCTGGTTTTTCGACTTAGTTGGCCTGAGATCCTGCCATTCAGGGTCTCAGGATGTCTGCTCTCTCTTTAAAATGGACTCCATGTACCCTAGGTACATACCCAATTGGCAAGGATCACCTTATTGGACCCTGTACAGTGTACCCTAGGTACCCAGGGCATAGGTGTACCCTAGGCCTACGAGGGGCTGCAGCATGTATTATGCCACCCCTGGCCTGGCCTTACAATCAGACACAACTGGCTGATCACTCAGCTGGGGCAGGGTCGTGTAATCACCCCTTGCTTAGATATAGTATACCTATATCTACACTCACAATAGACACATGTGTACCTATCAGCCACTCCTATGGCAGGCCTTAACAGTCCTGGAGGCAGAGTGCTGGGTAACATGTGAGATGGTGCTCTAGCATGAGCTGAACCTGTCTGCAGCTTTCGGAACCATGTCCTTATAGCTGTTCTATGATATCGCCTACCATATACTCTTAAGTACCTTATAATCTTAAACGGTTATCGTAACTATGGTTTGGCTTTATCAAAACATGTCGTGTAAGGTGTCTGACACTTTGGAATAATACCCCCATACCATTTCTGGTGATGAGAATAGTATTCTTCCCTTCTAGAGGGAGAGACATGTTAAAATCCTACTTTGCTGTTTAACTCTGACCAAAGCCTCAGCATCACAAAATGGATGCTGCTGCCACAGACACGAGTCTGACCTCCTGCAGCTGGGAGCCCTCCCAGCCAGGGAGGCCTGGATAATAGGTTTCCTGCTTGGGGAGGTGCTAGCACCTCCCCAGACAGACTTTAGTGTATTGGGGCAGGGAGGGCTGAAAGGAATGAGACATGCCTGGGGCACACAAGGTGCTCCATGCATAGTCCAGTTCAAACCGGGGCTGGGGCACTCCAGCCCCAGCTCTGGCGCGAAACTGGACAAAGGAAATGGGGTGTAGCCACCCCCCTTCCTGGTCCCACCCATAGGAGGGACCTTGCAGGTAACCCAGCCCACTAGCCTAGTATATTACAAGGTAGCTGAGCCCTGCAACTTTAGATTATCCTGAACCTGCATCTTGAACAGAAACTCTGGACCTTCGACATTCAACTACGGAAGAAGACTGAAGAATCTCCCTTGTGGCCAAGGAGGGACCACCCTGGGCAACCAGGCACCATCCAGCGACCGCTGCTTGCTTTGCGACTGATCCTACGAGGGATGACTGCAGAGACTGACCAGCGCCATGACTTCCAGACACCTCTGAACCAGATCCACATCTGCAGCAAAGCTGAGACCCGTGGTGGCGACGAGGGACATGGGACCGGCGACTTGGGAAAAGTGGCTAGTAACTGACTAGCGCAACTTCTGAGGCTTCCTCGAGGCTGTGCTTGGGGAATTGAGAAGCCCCAATCCCGGGCACCATCTGCAAAGAAGATCAGCTCCCCACACTTCACGTGTTCTGCGTGGGGCCCTTCTGCACCTGAGTTGCTCAACGTGTTGTCCGGTTGCTGGCGCGTTGGCTAGTGACCTCTGTGATGATGAACCTTCAATTTTGCCTTGCTGGTCCGGCTCCTCCAGACTGGCACCCACTCCCCTGTGAAAGGGAAGCACCCCAGACCTTCCTGGTCTGCGACAGAAGCAAGTCCTCCATCCTGCGTGGGTTACGCTTGCCAAGGCTTGTTGGGTCCTAACTCGACATCGACAACGCCGACAGCAAGAGCCTTCGGGGGACAGCTCGCCTCCTGGTTCTGGTCACCCTCGACGCCTCCTGGTACCCGTGGCTGCTGTGACAAGCTTCACCTCTTCACCTGCATCTTCACGACATCGCCTGGTTCCTTCCTGGTTCCTTCCCGGCTCCTGGCTGGTGACCTAGACTCTGTCCCCTCTGCTTGCAGGTATCCTTCTTCTTGATTCCATCCTTGGAATCCACCGGACACTCTTCACTGACTGCCTGTCAGCATCTTTCTTCAGGCATCCATAGGAGTCGACGACGAAACCCGACGCAAGTTCACACCTATGCACCCGCAGCCCGTGGGCTAGGTAACTTGAGTACTCCGGTGCTCACAAGGGTATTGACTATCCTAGTGTCTAGTTTCCAAGTCTCTAACTCCTAGTTCCTTCCCAAGTGTCCTAAAGCTCTTAATTTCTAAATACTACTATTTCTATCGACTTTTATGCATTACGCGTGAGTGTTTCCACTCTGCACCCGAGTCCCGTGGGCCTCCCACTTCCTAACAATTGTTAGTATAGTGTAGCCCCAGCGATTCCCTAGGCCTAGGCCTAACCTGTGTTCGTGACAGTGGTCCTTATACCACTTACTTAGTATATGGTTTGCGTGGCCCCTAGGGCCTAACTGTATTACTTACCTGTGTGACTTATGTATGCTTAAATAAGACTGTGTTGTACTTACCTCGAATCTCATAAAGAGTGCTGAGGGTATTGTGACTAGAATAAATACATTCTATTTTTATATATATCTGTTGTGGTGTCCTTTCATTTGGTATTCAAGGGATTGCAAATGGTGTGACAGCTGGCTTCACATGCCATACAGAGTTTAGCCTAAGACTGCTCTTGTCCATGCTACCACTAGGATAGCTGGTCTATAAGGTTGACTTTACAACCAATCACCATAAGGGTTGTTTGGACTGATACAAGGTGTACACTAGAACTAGTGACATCATATATCAGGCCAACTTCTCACATTGGTGAACAGCGGTTGGGATCTGAGCTTGCTGTTGTAATACCATTGCAATCTTGAGATATTAAATTGAAAGATCACAAATATATTTGTAAGGTACATATAACATAGCTTATAAATACTTAAGTTCTACTGAACTTAGTTGTTGTAGGTTGAAGGGCCTAGCACACCCTGACTACAACTACTAGAGAGGTTTTAGTAGGTACAACTAGTGTAGGTAGGTGCACACACCACACCCTCACTAGATCATGTCTCTGAGAGGAGATCAAGTTGATTCTCTCTCAGGAGAGGGATATCCTAAAAAGATACCCTCTAAATATGATACCCTAACTTTTCAGGAGATGAGACAATTGTGTACCTCCAGAAAGTTAAAACAGGGTTCAAACCCTACCCTCATTTATCTAGTGGAACTCCTAGAAGAGTATGATACTCAGAGAGCCTCCCAAGATGGTACCCTAGGTACCAATGAGGGTCTACCCTCCACAGAAGACTCCCCTCACAATACTGATCTAGATGAGTCAGCAGGGACTTCAGAAGATGAGGTAGACAGCCAGGTCCAAGTTGGGAGACTTAGACAGGCTAACTTAAGGCTACATGGGAGTCTGAATGGGGTCCCCCCATTCAGACCCTCAAGTGGACTTAACCAGAGAAGCAGGAGAGGAAGATCCCCTTCAAGGGAATCTGTCCACTCCCATGTCTCTAATAGCTCCCATGCCTCTTCTCATAGGGGAATGACTTCTCCACAGAGAAAAGAGCATCAGGCCAGAATGAGGGAAGCCAATCTGAGGATTGAAAGGGAAGAACTTGCCCTTGCCAAAGAGAAGCTTGCTCTGGCCAGAGAGCAAAAGTTAAGTGGGCTAGGACCCACTGGTGGCAGCAACATTCCTAAAGATAGGGATAGGTCTTATGACCATAGAAACCTAATCAAGATAGTCCCCCCTTATCAGAATGGGGATGACATCCACAAGTGGATGACTGCTTTGGAGAGGGCCTGCAAAGTACAGCAGGTACCCCAGAGTCAGTGGGCAGCTATCTTGTGGCTCTCCTTTTCTGACAAAGGTAGAGACAAGCTCCTCACAGTTAGTGATGAGGATGCTAACAATTACAAAGTCCTGAAGAGTGCTCTGATAGATGGGTTTGGCTTAACCACTGAGCAATATAGGTTGTTGTTCTGAGACACCCAGAAGACACAGACACAGGACTGGTCGGATTTTGTGGATTGTCCCACTAAGGCTTTGGAAGGTTGGTTGACTGGCAGCAAGGTGCAGGACTATACAGGTTTGTACAAGTTGATTATGAGGTTGCAGATCCTTAATAATTGTCACAACCAGCTTCTCCATCAACACCTTGTAGACTCAGATTTGACCTCTCCCCAAGAATTGGGAAAGAGGGCAGATAAATGGGTCAGGACCAGGATTAGGCCTAAAAATCAGGGTGGTGACCAAAAGAAAGATACCACCAAGCCTCAAGAGAAGGGTGGGGATAAAACAAAAGAGAAATCTTCCTCAGGGCTCCAAAACTCCACACAGGGTGGTGGGTCCCAAGCTCCCTCCTCTACCACAGTTAAAAAGCCTTACTGCCATGAATGTAAAATTCCTGGGCATTGGAAAACTGACAGCAGTTGCCCAAAGGCTAAAAACAGAACTGTTCCTCCAATTACTCCTGTAACACCCCCTATTACTGTCAGCAGTAATCCCCCAGGTGGTGGGAGTGCCCCCAAAAATGTGGTTGGGTTTTCTTGGGGAACACAGGTGGACCCTGGCTTAGCCAAGTCCCCTACAGCAGCTACTCTTGTCTGTGATGGTGGCATGGGGTTTGCCAACTTCACTGCCTGTCCCAACACTTTGGGTAGGTACAGACAGGAACCCTACATCAATGGTAGAAAAGCTGAGGCCTACAGAGACACTGGAGCTAGCATCACTGTGGTGGCCAACAGTCTAGTTCCCTCTGAGCAGCTTTTGCCTGGTTTCTCATACCAGGTAACTAACATTGATGGCAAACAGAACAGTCATCCCATGGCAGAGGTATGTCTCAGCTGGGGAGGTGTCATTGGCCCTAAGAGGGTGGCAGTGTCCCCAACCTTGCCTGTAGACTGCTTACTGGGGAATGACTTGGAGCTCTCAGCTTGGGCTGGAGTTGAACAAGACACCCATTCTAAAATGGTAGGCCTTTCGCAAAAGGGTAGTGGGGTTGTGCCAGCCACAACCCCTGTCCAAGTAGATTTCCTCCCTGAAAAGGTTGGAAGGGCAGTGGTAGCCACAGCCCAGGCAAAGACAGACTTCCCTGTAGAGATTGGCAGAGCTGTGACAGTCACAGCTCAAACCCAAACTGAGTGTCTCCCTGAAAAGGTTGGCAGGGCTGTAATGGTCTCAACCCATACTCAGACTGACATAGGTGTAGTGAAGCCTGAAACTATGGATCACTCCACACAAACAGAGAGTAGTGGGGAGGAAGAAAAGTCTCCCTCTCCCCAGACATTAGGAAAAGGTCAGCCTCCTCAGGGATCTGACCTGACCCCTTGTGAAGGAACTGCCCCAGAGGTAGCCAGGCCTGGCCTGGCAGAGCCTCTGATGTCAGTGGACCTTTCCAAGGTGGGACCCAGTCTGGTGCAGGTAGGCTGCCTCTCTCTACCCTGCCTCAGTCAGCCCAGGGCTGCAGAGGTCAGGGAGGCCAGTGGACCCCAAGAGGGCCCCTGTCCACAAGAACCCGCCCCATCAAAAGAATGAGGATTGCCTGGCTGGTAGCCCTAGCCAGGTGATGGTTAAAAACATTCCTGAGGGATCTCCTTTACACGTAGTTAGGGACCTCCCCCAGAGGGATTCTGTTGGGCACAGGCAAACATGGGACCTTAGGGCCCCAAACCTGACCTGTCCCTCCAGTAAGCCCACACAAGGGACCCAGCCTCCAGCTTTAGGTATCCAGAGGTTGACCCTGAGAGCACAGTGCAACTCAGTTAAAGAAAGAAAGGCATCCATGGTGGAGGATGATTGGAGGAAGCTGAGGCCTCACTTTGAGGACACTCACTTCAGTACTCCATCTCAACACCAGCCTTTTACTTTGCCAAGACATACCAAAGGTAGAGATTCTCTCTGGTGGAGACCCTATGATACCTTTAGGGTGAGGGATTGCTTAGTGGACCATGAGACAGGGGGTAACCATGCCAGTGCTGGTTCTTCCTTATATGGCCACTTAGGCAATAGAGGCTTACCTGGTCAAGGACAGCCTTATCTCCTTTCGTTTGGAGGGGGGGGGGTTGTGTAGGAAGGTGGATATCTGACTATGGTTACCCCCAACTTTTTGCCTAGTGTCTAGCTGGTTTTTCGACTTAGTTGGCCTGAGGTCCTGCCATTCAAGGTCTCAGGCTGTCTGCTCTCTCTTTAAAATGGACTCCATGTACCCTAGGTACATACCCAATTGGTAAGGATCACCTTATTGGACCCTGTACAGTGTACCCTAGGTACCCAGGGCATAGGTGTACCCTAGGCCTACCAGGGGCTGCAGCATGTATTATGCCACCCCTGGCCTGGCCTTACAATCAGACACAACTGGCTGATCACTCAGCTGGGGCAGGGTCGTGTAATCACCCCTTGCTTAGATATAGTATACCTATATCTACACTCCCAATAGACACATGTGTACCTATCAGCCACTCCTATGGCAGGCCTTAACAGTCCTGGAGGCAGAGTGCTTGGTAACATGTGAGATGGTGCTCTAGCATGAGCTGAGCCTTTCTGCAGCTTTCGGAACCATGTCCTTATAGCTGTTCTATGATATCGCCTACCATATACTCTTAAGTACCTTATAATCTTAAACGGTTATGGTAACTATGGTTTGGCTTTATCAAAACATGTCGTGTAAGGTGTCTAACATTTTGGAATAATACCCCCATACCATTTCTGGTGATGAGGATATTATTCCTCCCTCCTAGAGGGAGAGACATGTTAAAATCCTACTTTGCTGTTTAACTCTGACCAAAACCTCAGCATCACAAAATGGATGATGCTGCCACAGACACGAGTCTGACCTCCTGCAGCTGGGAGCCCGCCCAGCCAGGGAGGCCTGGACAATAGGTTTCCTGCTTGGGGAGGTGCTAGCACCTCCCCAGACAGACTTTAGTGTATTGGGGCAAGGAGGACTGAAAGGAATGAGACATGCCTGGGTCACACAAGGTGCTCCATGCATAGTCCAGTTCCAACCAGTGCTGGGGCACTCCAGCTCCAGCTCTGGCGCGAAACTGGACAAAGGAAAGGGGGTGTAGCCACCCCCCTTCCTGGTCCCACCCATAGGAGGGACCTTGCAGGTAGCCCAGCTCACTAGCCTAGTATATTAGAAGGTAGCTGAGCCCTGCAACTTTAGATTATCCTGAGCCTGCATCTAGAACAGAAACTCTGGACCTTCGACATTCAACTACGGAAGAAGACTGAAGAATCTCCCTTGTGGCCAAGGAGTGACGACCCAGGGCAACCAGGCACCATCCAGCGACCGCTGCTTGCTTTGCTACTGATCCTACGAGGGACGACTGCAGAGACTTGCAGAGACTGACCAGCGCCATGACTTCCAGACACCTCTGAACCAGATCCACATCTGCAGCAAAGCTGAGACCCGTGGAGGCAACGAGGGACGTGGGACCGGCGACTTGGGAAAAGTGGCTAGTAACTGACTAGCACGACTTCTGAGGCTTCCTCTAGGCTGTGCTTGGGGAATTGAGAAGCCCCAATCCCGGGCACCATCTGCAAAGAAGATCAGCTCCCCACACTTCATGTGTTCTGAGTGGGGCCCTTCTGCACCTGAGTTGCTCGACGTGTTGTCCGGTTGCTGGCCCGTTGGCTAGTGACCTCTGTGACGATGAACCTTCAATTTTGCCTTGGTGGTCCGCTCCTCCAGACTGGCACCCGCTCCCCTGTGAAAGGGAAGCACCCCAGACCTTCCTGGTCTGCGACAGAAGCAAGTCCTCCATCCTGCGTGGGTTACGCTTGCCAAGGCTTGTTGGGTCCTAACTCGACATCGACGCCGCCGACAGCAAGAGCCTTTGTGGGACAGCTCGCCTCCTGGTTCTAGTCACCCTCGACGCCTCCTGGTACCCGTGGCTGCTGTGACAAGCTTCACCTCTTCACCTGCATCTTCACGACATCGCCTGGTTCCTTCCTGGTTCCTTCCCGGCTCCTGGTTGGTGACCTAGACTCTGTCCCCTCTGCTTGCAGGTATCCTTCTTCTTGATTCCATCCTTGGAATCCACTGGACACTCTTCACTGACTGCCTGTCAGCATCTTTCTTCAGGCATCCATAGGAGTCGACAACGAAACCCGACGCAAGTTCACACCTATGCACCTGCAGCCCGTGGGCTAGGTAACTTGAGTACTCCGGTGCTCACAAGGGTATTGACTATCCTAGTGTCTAGTTTCCAAGTCTCTAACTCCTAGTTCCTTCCGAAGTGTCCTAAAACTCTTAATTTCTAAATACTACTATTTCTATCGACTTTTACGCATTACGCATGAGTGTTTCCACTCTGCACCTGAGTCCCGTGGGCCTCCCACTTCCTAACAATTGGTAGTATAGTGTAGCCCCAGCGATTCCCTAGGCCTAACCTGTGTTCGTGACAGTGGTCCTTATACCACTTACTTAGTATATGGTTTGCGTGGCCCCTAGGGCCTAACTGTATTACTTACCTGTGTGACTTATGTATGCTTAAATAAGACTGTGTTGTACTTACCTCGAATCTCATAAAGAGTGCTGAGGGTATTGTGACTAGAATAAATACATTCTATGTTTATATATATCTGTTGTGGTGTCCTTTCATTTGGTATTCAAGGGATTGCAAATGGTATAACAGCTGGCTTCACATGCCATACAGAGTTTAGCCTAAGACTGCTCTTGTCCATGCTACCACTAGGATAGCTGGTCTATAAGGTTGACTTTACAACCAATCACCATAAGGGTTGTTTGGACTGATACAAGGTGTACACTAGAACTAGTGACATCATATATCAGGCCAACTTCTCACATTTGGTATCAAGCACCTTGGAATCATAACTCCACACCGGTAACCAGTGTGGGAGGTATGATTCCACCCCTCAGAAGCGAGCTTCGTGGGTCCCTGGTCTTCCCGGTACCAGCCTTCTCGACCCTGACAGCACAAAATGGATGCTGCAGACCAGAGACACATTTCTGCCCTCCTGCTGCTGAGCCAAGCTCAAGCAGCGGAAGGCAGCACAATAGGCACCCTGTCACAGGGAGGTGTGACCACCTCCCAGACCGGATTTGGAGCTGGGTGGGTGCACTGCCAAAGTGCCTGAAGGTCTGCACAAGGGGCACATTTGATGTCCCTGTGCATAGTCCAGCTCAAACCAGTTCTGGGAGACGTTGGCTCCTGCTCTGGCGTGAAACTGGACAAAGGATCTGTCCAACCCCGCCCCGTGGGTACAAAAGGGCTTACCTGGCTGTAGGACCCTAGATTTGACGGGGGACAAGATTCTGAATTAGAAACCACTGACCTTCAACCATCTGGACACTCTGGACTTCGACTTGTCTCCCTCTCTGTCAAAAGCATCCTCTGTGCCCGTGCACCATACAGGCTTCGTGCAGGACCTGTGGAGCATCAAGGACAACTGAAGTATCTCCCTTGGGGTGAAGGAGTCACTCCCCTGCAGTCGCAGGCACCGTAACGCAACTGACCGGTCTGCTGATCCTGAGCTCCTGTGGACTCCGAAGGCCCCAGCAACAGAGGAGGTGGGTTCCTATGTTCCTTGAGGTCGCGCTGCTCTCTCACCAAGTTTGAAGGCAGTATGCCTCCTGGGGACCGCATAACCGGAACCCCTGTGCACTGCATATATTTGCAAGTGCATATGCTTGTTGGTGTTCCCCAAATTCGTGCATTGGGCTTTCGATAGATCCAACCTCTGCACACATTTTGTACCAAGGTCTTCAGCCTCCTTGCACTCTGTGGCCTGCAAGCTGGCCTGTTGGTCCATTTGAGGGACAATCCTGATTTTCTTGGGCTTCCCTGGTTGCTCCAGGTCTGCCCTGACTCCCCTTGCTGTGGTGAGTCCTCTGGCTCTTGCTGGGTCTGACCGTAACCTTTCTTGACCTTCTTCATGGGTTGTCGTTGCCAAGGCTTGTTGGTGCCCCCTCCGGACACCAACCCCTTAGCACTCGACATTCTTTGTGGGACAGCTCGTATCCGGCTCCTGGTCATCCTCGACGTCTCCTGGTCCCTGAAGCTGTAGTCAAGGTCTCCTTCTTCGCACCTGAAGCACCCGACATCGGTGAGCATTCGTCTACTGAGCAACTTGTCACTCCTGAGTGACCCAGACTTTGTCCACTTTGATTTCAGGTTCCTTTCATCAAGAATCCACCTGCGGATTACGCTGGACACTTTTCTTCTTTCCAGCAGTGGCATTTCTTTGAAGACTCCCATTGAGAATGACGGCGGTTTCCGACTCCACTTCTGCCCTATGCACCCGGCTCCTCTGGGATAGGTAACTCTGGTACTTCGGTATCCATGGGTGGGGTGGCTCTCCAAACTTCTATGTTCCAATGGGTTTCCTCGTAATCCACTGGGAAGGGTGCTTAAACTTTAAAATTGCAACCATGACTCTCCCATTGAATTGTACGTAGCACATGGTCGTGATCTCACACTGCACCCTTCCTCTGTGGGGTCCCTACTTACTCACCTTGAGTGGTTTCATGGGGCCCCAGTGATTCTACACATTCTAGACATTGTCTTGACTTGAGTCGTGGTTCCTTATATCAATATTTTAGTATATGGATTGGTCTCCCTCGGGAGACCACTGTGTATTAGTGCTTCTTACGATTGTTTCTTTGCTACAGTATTGTGTGCTTTGTGTCTCTTTGTGCGTAGCAGATACTGTGAGGTATTTAAGGTGTTATAATAATAAATATATATTCTTATAACTACTGTGTGGTTCTTCTTTCATTTAACCAATATAATATGGTTGCATTCTGATAAAAACAAGCTGCTTAACATTGCTTAAAGACTAAGCTTGAAGGCTGCTCTCCACTGCTACCACTTGGATAGCTTTCTAAGGTTATCTTTGACCTCTTAAATCACCATAAATGTCACGGTCCCTCGGAGGCCTCTCAGGTTCGGTTTGTTGCTCAATTGTGATCCACCTATTGATAACCTTAATCTCCAAGTTGCTATAAAAGCACGGACATTAAAGGGGGTCAATCGGGGGAAGGGAACAGCGGGGAGGGAGACCTGTGGAGAGAAACGATGATTAAGACACTATGAGCGTGGCACCAATACAGTTTATCTCACGCCTTCCTTGTGGCAACATATGTGTATCTACCTGTAAAGAAAAAGAACTCTTTTGTGGCAGCTACAACAAGAAGGACGATTGTGTCGCCATCAGACCTTCTAAGGGCTACCTGGTTTTTGTCTGTCACTCGTATCACATACAAGTAATACTCAGAGGAGGAACTGTGAACAAATAAACATATACACATAAACAAGCTCTTCACTGTTCCGTTGTTGAAACACTCCTTTACAAGGCATACCTTACCCACCATAAAACGTGTGACTGTGGACCTCACAAGGGAAGAAGGGATTACGCTCTATCCTCAGCACCTCTCATATCTCCCCTGCTAAGACGAAAAAATACACACATAAAACACTTATTGGTGGATTACTGAAGTCATTGGTTATGCATCTCTTCTTAATCACCAATACCTATTCAAAGTACCCGTGGAGTTTAGTGTAGATATACCACCTGGTCGGGAAATACCAGTCCCAGCATTCAATGTCCCAAAACAAGAGAGATCACTTTCGTAGCAAAAGATGTGCAGAAGTTTCTATGGACTCAATGATGCAATAGCTGCCGCTAGCACTGATGTCCTTAATAACAGAATTTGACTCTAGGCGGTCACCGACACCCGTTTTCAAAGTACCTGAGGTTTCTGCTCAGCGGTATTAGCCAATAGTGCTGTATCATATAATAACAAGGAATGACTCTAGGCGGTGTCACCGACACCCGTTTTCAAAGTACCTGTGGTTTCAGAACAGCGGTATTAGCCAATAGCGCTATGTCGTACAATAACAAGGAATAACTCTAGGCGGTGTTACCGACACCCTTACCCCCACCCGGGCGTTCTGGAGCAGTGTTGCGAAGTTTCCTCGGCGTCCCACAGCAAGTCCGAAATAATCTGCCCCGTTCCTTCTGCCGTCTCCGGCTTACGTAGCCGGCCGGAACCGCGCTGCAACACTTCCTGTGCGCGCGCGTAGCGAAGGAGGCCGGGAAGGGTAGTTTGGGATCGTAGGCCCTCCAAAACTCCCGCATCTCGCGGAGACGGACCACGGTCCTCTTCCAAAAGGCTTCTTGGTTTGTTCGCCTTATGGAGTGTGCAGCGGGTGAGACTTGGCACATGACAGCACATCCCTCTCCCAACGACCGCTGACACGAGCCAGGTTTGTTGGGGTAGTGAGCATGAAAAGCTTTTATGCACCGGGGAGCATGCATTCCCGCTGCGGGTTCCCACAAATACTCCTCCATGCCGTATCCTTTCCATGATACCAGATACCATAACTTGGACCCCCTCCTTTTGGAATCCAGGATTGCTTGAACTTCATACTCCTGCTCATGGTTAATCCATATGGGTGATGGTCTTTTCTTTATCCCTTGTGTTATTTTCTGGAGGAAGGTGTCGGTTTGCAGAGCCCCGATGACTTTTTGGGGGTCCAGAACTGAATGCAGTCGTTCTATCTGATTATTATCGGGGGTGTCTTTGCGGGACAAGGCATCCGCCTTCTTGTTTTCCCCCCCTGGTCGATGCGTGACTAGGTAATGGAATTCTGAGAAAAAATGCATCCAGCTTAATTGTCTAGGAGATAACATCCGAGTGGACCTCATAAATTGCAGGTTGCAGTGATCTGTATATACCGTCACCACGTGTTTGGCTCCCAACAGCACATGTCGCCAATCGCTAAACGCTTCTTTTATGGCTAGTAGCTCCTTTTCAGCTATGGTATACCAGGTTTCTGCCAAATTTAGTTTACGAGACATGTAGGCAACAGGATAGAGTTGGCCCGTCGTCTTATGTCTCTGCGAGAGAATAGCTCCCACAGCAACATCGGAGGCATCCGCCTCCACTATGTAAGGGCTCTCAGGATCAGGATGTGTCAACACAGGGGCTGTGACAAAGGCGTTCTTTAATCGCTGAAAGGAAGTCTCGGCTTCTGTTGTCCAACTAAAAGGTTCGTTTTTTCTCAACAGCTTAGTAATGGGAGCCACCACAGTAGAAAATTGGTTGATAAATCTGCGATAAAAATTCGCAAATCCGAGAAAACATTGAATTTCTCTAACAGTGGTAGGTTGTGGCCAGTCTTTCACCGCTCTGATTTTTCTCTTGGACATGACCTGTCCGGAGGGCGTCAGCATAACTCCTAAGAATTCCACTTCTTCCACGTGGAACTCACACTTGCTGAGTTTACAGTATAGTTTATTCCGTCTTAGGGCTTCAAACACCAGACACACATGAGCCTTATGCTCATCTGCTGAGGAGGAATATATTAGGATGTCATCTATGTATGCCACCACGAACCTGTCCAAAAACTCCCGAAGCACCTCGTTAACAAAGTATTGAAATGCCGCGAGGGCGTTGCACAGGCCGAAGGGCATTACCATGTACTCATAGGGGCCGATTCACAGAACTAACTTAAGACAAAATCCTAAACTTACTACTTTTGGTATTCACAGAAGTTAGGAATTTGTCTTAAGTTTGACTTAAGACAAACTTAAGACAGACTTAAGACAGACTTAAGACAAACTTAAGACAAACTTAAGACAAACTTAAGACAGACTTAAGACAGACTTAAGACAGACTTAAGACAGACTTAAGACAAAATCCTAACTTAAGTCTGTCTTATGTCTGTCTTAAGTTTGTCTTAAGTCTGTCTTAAGTCTGTCTTAAGTTTGTCTTAAGTTTGTCTTAAGTTTTTCTTAAGTTTGTCTTAAGACAAACTTAAGATAAAATCCTAACTTCTGTGAATACCAAAAGTAGTAAGTTTAGGATTTTGTCTTAAGTTAGTTCTGTGAATCGGGCCCTCAGTTTTATTTGCGTTAAGTGTGAGCTGGTTGGGGGTGAGCCACTGAACAGTCAGCTTCAAGGCCTCATTCATGGAGAGAATGTCTTCAGGGGAAGAGATTTTAATGTAGATCTGTGTGTCGTCATCGTACATGAGGTAGGAGATATTGGTGGTGCGTAGCACCTCTGTGAGCGGTTCAAGGTAAAGATTGAAGAGGGTTGGGGAAAGGGTTGGTCCTTGGGGGACTCCAACCGAGATCGGAGAGGGAGCGGATAGGTTACCGTTGATGAGGACTCTCTGTGAGCGATTTTGGAGGAAGGATCTAAACCATTCAAGGATGGTGCCATCCAAACCCATCCTGACTTTGAGGTGTTCAAGTAGTGTTTCGTGGTTAACCGTATCGAATGCCGAGGATAGGTCTAGCAGGATTAGGATACAGGTTTTGCCTTAGTCGAGGGCTTGGAGAGCGTCATCCACGATGTGGAGGGGGGTGGTTTCAGTGCTGTCTCCAGGTGTGAACCCAGACTGGAAGTCATCTAGAATGTGGACGTTGGTGATGTGTAGGCTCAGCTGCTGTTGCACACATTTCTCCAGAACTTTGGCTAGGAGTGGGATGTTTGATATGGGCAGAGATTTTGTTGCAGAAGAAGGATGAAAATTCCTCGCATGATATTAGGGGTTTAGGCGTTTCTTTGGAGGTTTTTGCTAGTTTGTTGGATTGGTGTTTGACTAAATCAAATAACTTGAGAGGTCTATTCTTGGCGTTCTCTAGTTCTGTTCTGAAGAATTCTTTTTTAGCTTTGAGGATTTTCCTATTGAAGGCATTTCTGGCCTGGCGGAGAAGTTTTAGATGGCTTGCTGATGGGTGCTGATTCCAGTTTCGTTCAATCTGTCGAAGGGATCTCCTCTCCTTGTTGAGGGATCCGTTGAACCAGGAATTCCTGTGTTTGATCTGTGTTCTTTTTAGTTTTAGCAAAGCAAGGTCATCGAGAATGTCAGCTATAGTTGAGGAATAATGATCCGCGAGGTTGTTAACCGAAGTGCACTGAGGGGGGTGGGGGGGTTGGTCTCACAGCACGCAGCCAATTTCCGGAGATCAAGGTTCTTGGTGTCTCTAACCGATCGTTTGGGAATCACGGGTTGTGGTGTCCATGTCTTGTGGGTGCTAGGCAGGAGGAAGGTGATAGCGTGGTGGTCAGACCAATCACATGGGTCAATAGGGATAAGTTTGACCGCTGACTCCTTAGCGATGATCCAGTCTAGGATGCCGCCTTTCACATGAGTGGGGAGAGAGCAGGCTTGGGTAAGGGCTTGGTCGGCGAGGAAGTCTTTGATGGCGTTGACCTGAGGGTCCTTAGGATCATTCCAATGCAAGTTGATGTCACCCAGGAAGATGTCATTAGAGTTAGGGGATACCTTGGCTGTGATGGTTTCCAAGAGGTGGTCAGTGAAGGTGTCATTCTTGCCTAGGGAGTGGTAAAAGATGTGTAGTATGCACAGTTGGGAGGTGTTGTTGCAAATGGAGAGTGCAAGGTATTCACAGGAGTCTATAGGGTCCGCCAGAAGTTCAGTAACAAGAAGGTTAGAGCAGTAGATGCAGGCAATGCCTCCCCCTTTTTTCTTTGAATGCCTGTCTAGCCTAACGATGTTGTAATTGGGCGGGACAAAGAGGTCTAGGTAGGGCGATGAGGATTCCTTGAGCCAAGATTCAGTCAAGATCGCTAGGTCCGATTTTTGGCTCAGGATGAGATCGGCGGCAACAGAGGCGTGCTTTACTCGTTCATGCAGATTGCACCAGTCGACCAGGAACGTGATCTACCTATTATTATTGCTGAGGTATATACCTCTATGGGATGCAATAATTTTGGGGCCAGACCATGTAAACCACAACTTGGCAAGCCTAGTTCTCACAAGGACAATGCCAAGCAAAACCCAGAGTTAAAAGAGACTGGGACAAACCCAAACCTAAAGAAGAAGCTAGCTCTTGAGGAGGTTCCACGCAACCAGAGCCCTCTGACAGACGCTATAATTTGCATGATCCCACACAATTGAAACAACTTGATAGGTATAAGTATTCTGATACTCATCCTTCTTGTTCCTTTCAGGACTCATCAGATAAACTATACGAGAGAGTAAGGCGTTCTGACCACAGACAGGATGAGTACGTGAAGCTGAAAAAGTACTCACAACACTCATCTGATGTAAAGATTAAAAAAGTAGAAAACATTTCTGCAACCTAAACCCTGATTTCAGAAAAAAGAGAGAGTTGTGGGTATTACCGCAAGATATGCCACAAACACTGAGCACTCCTCCTGAACAAAGGGTGGGCGGTGACCAGGACCAACCTTAACACTGGTGGTGCCCTCGGCGACAGTGTTTGTTGGCGCCCCGCCAAATGACCACCTCTTCCACGGATTCCCTCACTAGCACCCTTTAACAGTACCCCTCAAGCAGGGCCGGTCCTGAGAATTTTGGGGCCCTGGGCGAAATGGAAGATGCGAGGCCCCTCTAATTTACATGTGACATTACAAGAAGTGACATCATAGAAAAACGACATCCAGTGGCGGAGGAGCGTCGCCCCACTGCTTTTAAGCAGTGTCACTGAAGGAAAAATAAAATAATAATAACTAAGTTATTATTTTATTTTTTTCTTGTTGCAGCAGCTTTGCAGGAGGAATGGGTGGGGCTGCTCTGCTGACTGAGCAGGGCAGCGGAGGAGTGGGTTGCACTCCCTGAAGTACACATGAACGTATGGCCAGCACTCTAGGAATGTAAAACATTCATGCTCAATTTGCATGTTGTTCATGCTGGCTGCATTACAGCCTGCATGGAGAACAGGCCCAGCCTCCCAGTCTCTGGTTGAGCCCCGATCCACGGTGCTCAGACCAATCACAACGCTGCTTTACAGCATTGTGATTGGCTATCGGGAGGCTGGAAGCGGGGGGCATTCTGCCCTGGAAGCGAGGAAGAGAACCGAGAGGAGGCGGCGGTGATGGCGGACGGCAGACAGGTAAGTGTGTATTTTTTTAATTTAATTCCCTCTCCCCTGCTCCGTAAAGTGTGTTTGTGCTCAATACATGCAACAAACCAGGCTAAATACGTGCAAGGCCTGGATCCTTGTGTGTGGTTGCTAATAATTGAGGCCTAGGATTTTAATAGTAAATCTTTTGACCAACAAAGCCTGGAGAGGAGGCAAGCAAAAGCCTCTGGGGCCGATTCACATAACTAACTTAAGACAAAATCCTAAACTTACTACTTTTGGTATTCACAGAAGTTAGGATTTTGTCTTAAGTTTGTCTTAAGACAAACTTAAGACAGACTTAAGACAGACTTAAGACAGACTTAAGACAGACTTAAGACAGACTTAAGACAGACTTAAGACAAACTTAAGACAGACTTAAGACAGACTTAAGACAGACTTAAGACAGACTTAAGACAAAATCCTAACTTAAGTCTGTCTTAAGTCTGTCTTAAGTCTGTCTTAAGACTGTCTTAAGTCTGTCTTAAGTTTGTCTTAAGACAAACTTAAGACAAAATCCTAACTTCTGTGAATACCAAAAGTAGTAAGTTTAGGATTTTGTCTAAAGTTAGTTCTGTGAATCGGACCCTGAGTTTCATCTAATCTACCCACCCAGAACAAATCCAGACATCCAGGAATGGATGAAGGCTATCACAGGGCTAAACTGCCCTCCTACCAATGTGGACTCCCCTTGGAATAACCCTTGACGGCAGCTTGAACATGAGAGCCACATCAACTCGATGGCCAAAACTGCCAGATTTCACCTGAGTTACCTAAGAAACCTGAAACCCTTCCTCGACACTTCCAACCTAAAAACAGCAATCCAGGCACTAGTCATTTCCAGACTAGAATATGGATGCTCTACTCTCGCAGGGCTACCCAAGAACTCTCTGGCCACTTTGAAAGCCTGCCTCAACACCGCCGCCAGACTTCTAACTGGCTCAAAGAAATTTGACCACATCTTTCCCCACCTTAAAGCTCTGACCTGGCTTCCCCTTGAGGCCAGAATCCAACTTAAACTGGCCTGCATCACTCACAAGGCTCTTTACTCCAATTCCCCTGCATTTCTCACCCAGAAACTTGTGATATCTGGAGGAGCCAGAAACTCCCGATCTGCTAGAGACCTTTTGCTCCAACCTGAACGCTTTTGGAGAAAAAAAACCTACAATCGGGCCTTTTCGGGGGCTGCTCCAAGAATTTGGAACTCTCTCCCGCCCGCCATCAGAAGACTTCCGTCTTTGGCTCGCTTTAAAAAGGAGACCAAAGCTTTCCTCATGGGCAAATTCCTTGCATAACGATCATGTTACAATTATCTGAACGACCTGTTCCACCTTCCACCTCGGCATTATCCATGGCTTTCATGGATAATACCGACCCTGCACTCCTGGGCATCCCACCCAAGAGTTGAGACTGCGTGTCTTCTTGTAGATTGTAATTATCTGTCGTTTTTATCCCAAAGGTATCCGGGACTTTGTACTGCTTGTTTTCCTTGTATATTGTATGTACCTATTTTTACCCCACTGTTACCCTCCCCTCCTAAATCTTTTGTATACCACCCTTCAATCTTGTGAAGCGCTCTGATACCCTCACGGGTCTGGTTCGCACTCTATAAAACTTTAAAATAAATAAATAAAGATTGGTTTATATCCAAAGCTGCTGCCTCGCCCTTAATGTTGGCTAGAATCATTGAGGATGTGGGGAGAAAATTACCCATTGATTTCATCCCCAAATCCAGGGCAGAAGCTGCCCTGTGTTCAATTTGTATGTGTTTCAACACCACCGGCAAGACTGCTGTAGAAGGAGTAGCATGTATTATGGTATTGACTGCAGCAAAGACTGTTCCCCAAGTGGCGCAGTCACATATCTGGGTAACCATCCCAAAGGGTATGCACATAGTTAATATTCTCTGTTTGTCTTGTGGTCCCATAAGGGGAAACAGAACTTCAATTTGAATAATCCAGTGAGCTATGCAAAAAGGACTTTCAACATGTTTTGAGGGGATTTTACCTATAAGTGGCTTAATGTTAACTGGACTAATTGTAGGTACATCAGGCAACTGCTGTTGTCTCGCTTGAGTTAAGCCTCCATATAGTCTCACCAGACCATTGTATGATTTCCGTAGCTCATAAGCTTTGAGGTTTTGTGTATTAGGGAATGGTGTGTAACCAGCTAGTGCTGGCCATGTGGCCCCTCCATTCCTAAGGTGGCCGGTGCATACAGATCCTAGCACATGTATTAGAGCACCTAGGAACCAATTTCGATGTTCCCAAGCAGATAGTGAAATTTCTAACTGTTGATATGCTCTATATTGTTGTGGTGCTACAATGTTAATGTATGTATCAAAATGTCTGTGTATTAGCATCCACAGCTGGAAAATTGACCCAAGAGGAAAAATCTATGTGCATCGTGTGCTTCAGCTACGGAGGTTACATCACCTCCCACATTGCTAAGTCCATGTAAAGTTAAATGCAATTAGCAGCTATAGGTACTGGTTGTGGCACTGCCACTAATATTGAATGAAAGGAAACAGAGTATAGACACTAATACGGGTATCTTTTGAAAGGTTCAACCTTGAACAACCAACAGAAAAAATGTAGGTACTTCCTAAAAATTTTATGGACGATTAATCCCTAACACCACAGATGTCTCGGCTAAAGGTGTATAGGGTACCAAGGGCACACACAAGCACTACTCGGGAGACTTGTTAAATAAGTATCTGACCCATGTTGGTGGCACCATGTTGCACAGATTCTGCTGCTAGAGCAAAACTGTGCATCAGGCCAACAGGATGTTAGAATGTAGGGACTGAGTCTCTCTACAATGTCAATATCAGTCGGCCCAAATCCTGTCTAGCTTACAGTGCCTCACCTGAACTCCTAACTTATCGAGAGTAGCAGGTAATTTTGGCAACCTTGAAAATGACCCTCTAGTTCCCAAGGGAATTGTGGAAACAAATCCTCCCCTTTCATTTCTCACTCACTCATGCATGCCCATGGTGAATACAAGAATAACATAAAGAATGTTTACAATACATTTATTGAAACTTTCGAACTCTATTATGAAGAAAATGTGCTGCTATCATTAGGCAGATGCAACTAAACTAAGTAATTAGCATTACTAACAGGGAGATTAGGACAAACTTCCCAGACATGGCAAATTATCTATCTGGCTAAATCTACCCTTACTGTGTGAGCACAGGGATATATTGGCCTCATACCTGGTGTATGTCGTTAGGTGGTCCGCTTCGTTTTATGCAGGGCTGCATGTCGGTCATTGCTGTCATTCCAGAACAGTCCTCTCTGCCAGAATTCTCCTGTCTAGCTCCCAAGGGGACATGGCATAGTTTATATGATAAACTACTGTGTTGGAAGATGCAGCTGTGCGACCGTGTTATGTCTAATGTTATGAGCTGTTACTGAACGACCAGCGAAAAACTGCACACTATGTTGTTATGTATTCAGAGCGGTTTTTTACAAGATGTGCAGACTAAATGCCAGAAAAATGTCACAAAAACAAGTGTATTATATGTGACCATGCAGAGCAGAATCAAGAAACGTCAAACTAAGGGAGAACCAAAGTGAGCCTAAAAGGGAACTCACTACAAAGTAAGATGAGACCATTGAAGAGTGCATGTGTCAGCACTGAAGTACTAGCAGAATTGTGTGAATCTGAGACAATCACATACAACCAGGTACTAAGGGATCAGGTGAGGTTGAAAACTAAAAACAAAGTACTTTGAGTGCTATCATTAACAATGCAAAGTTTGTCCAGGAAATAAGAGGGAAGGGTACTACAAGTAAGTTTAGTTAAAAAACAATGTAATCCTTGTTCGTGCAATCAGAGGTCAAGTCAATTACAGAACAAATAGAATGAAAACAGAGGGTTAGAAAGAAAACCTCATACCTTGTGTTCCAGATGTGTAAGTTTCTATCACATGAGGAATGTCCAAGGATGACTAGCTGTAGACCAAATTTGTAATCATTGTAAAAAGAAATGCCATTTGGCAGAGTTGGTAAAGGAAAAATGAATTCTGTAACTAATTGTGTTAATGAGGAAATGGAAAATGTATCTGATTTTAATTCCCAAGTGTAGTACTATCTTTGTTAACGAGCAAACATGACAATTTTCCAAAGTGTAAGGTGCCTAGAGGAGAATTGGTAAAGATGTATTAATGATGGTTGACTCATGCTCGGTTCAGTATTATTGGTATACCCTTAATGTTGGAAACATGCGTTAAAAAAAGACTTGTTATCACCTATATAGAGGTCATAGGATTGATCTGGTTATTTGTGGGCAGGTATGGAGATTTTGGGTAGGATAACTAAAGGAAAGATTTAAGAGGCAGAGAAAGGTAATCCTATTCTGGTCTGGCCACACCAACAGTAGGTGTGTATTAGACTAGAGTCCAATACGAATCCACCTGTATATTTTGTGTGGAGGATATTGGTGTTAAAACTACACTTTTCTAAGGAGTTCGGAGAAGGGTTGAGTATGTTTGATGGATTTAAATAATAAATATTTTGAAAGACAAAGCAGTTCCAGTTAGACTTAATGGCCGTAAAGTACATTTTACACACAGAGCAAATTTTGAGGAATTATTGATTCACTTTTGCCCAAAGAATATAATTACACCTATGGAGCGATCACAATGGGTTTCTCCTGTTGTAATTTCCTTAAAGACCTCAGGTGAATTGAGACTATGCACAGAATTACAAATTAGGATAGATGGACATACTATTCCAAATCTTCATGAAATGGTGTCCAGTTTGGCTGGTACTAGAGTTATAATTGAAATAGGAATCTAGGTATGTAACTCCTTTTATACCCCTGGGGGAATATTCCAATTCCTAGGAATGCCTTTTGGCCCTGCGACTGCTGTGTCAATCTTTCAATGCTTAATGAAGGAAACATTGAAGGTAGTGACTGGCATTGTAGTTTTTCTGGGCGATATATTGGTCTTTCGAAAAAATCATCGGACCATACAGGAATTTAATTGCTGTGTTGACAAAGTTGGAACAGAAATGTTTGACTTTAAACTGTCAAAGTGCAAATGCAGATGTCCTGAGGTGGAACATTTAGGACACAACATTAGCAATGAAGGGATAAAGCTTAAGCTTAAGCAGAATCTTGTTGAGGCAATTTTAGAAGCACCAACACATAAATCCAAAGAGCAATTGACATCTTTCCTTGGTTTAATGGATTTTTTTTCTAAATGTATTAATAATTATGCCAGCAAGATTAATCCTTTGAGATCTTTGTTGAAGAAAACATCAAATAGGATCAACAATGAGCATTTGAGAGATTGAAATCTCATATGGTGAATGAAACATTTTTGAAGTCGTTTGAAATTGGCAAGGAATGGGTGATATCAGTAGATGGAAGTAATTGTGGCTTAGGATGGGTTCTATTGCAAGGGAATGAATGAGATGAATGTGTAGTTTATTATGCCTCAAGAACATTGAGGGAGTCAGAGTGGGAGCTTTCAAATATAGAGGAAAAATTGCTTGCATGTAGGTAGGCCACCATTTTAGACACTTTTAATGGAGCACTCAGTTTATGTTATGGATAATCACAAACCATTGATTAATTTGTTATCACTGTGTGGTGGGAGACCTTTAACAGCATTGACTGCTAAGTTACAATCGGAACAGTCCTCATTAGAGTATGTTCCAAGCAGAATTAATGTGCACGCAGATTTTATATAACATTTTCCTTTGCAAGGCGACGAGTGTTTAAGAATAGACAGTGATTAGTGTGAAATCACATTTACAATTGAGAGTGTTCCTGTTTGGAGGTGTAAGCAGGAATTGTCATGTTTGCTTTCGAAGTGGCAATGTAAGGAAGCATTCAAGAATGATGCAGAAATAGTAATGCTTAGTGAATATCTTGTGAGTGGTTGGCTGGAAGAGTGTAAATTGAAAAGAGATTTAGGTGCTTTCTTTAAAGTTAAATAAGAACTGATAGTAAAGGGTGGTGTTTTAATAAGAGGAGATATAATTCTGCGGATTGGTTTAAAGAAAATAATTTTCTCTTTGGAACATGAAGACATGTGTGTATGAAATCTATGAAAAGAAGGTTAAGAGAGTTTTACTGGAGGCCAAGTATTGACAGATTAGTGGACCAATAGGCATGGCAGTTTTCTGCATGTGCTAGTTATGATACAACCACCAAACTGTATGTTACAGAGTGTCCTCTGGTAGAGTGTCCAGGAAGAATTTGTTTTTGTGTTAGTGGATAATTTTAAGAACTGGCTAGAGGTGAGAATGCTAAAGCAAGTATCATCTGGAGCCATTAATGGTTTTCTTTCACCGAAGGTTTACCAGAGGTATTGTGACAGATATTGGGCCACGATTTTTCAGTGAATTTTTGCTCACAAAAAGATTGCCAACTATCATCTCCAATCCAATGGTCAGGGGGAGAGTGGTTAAAGAATCGGTTTAACTGGCAATAAACAGTGCACTTTCTTGGAGAAAGGTGCTCCAAGCTACCTTATTAATGTACTGAAGCCACCAATTTCAGTGCCTGGATTTTCAGAGATTGGATTGTTGAGTTGTTGGAAACCTGGTTCCAAACTTGTACCTTAGTGGCTTAAATGATGTAAGAGTGACAGTGGAGTTGTGGATTTGAACTAAGTGAGAAAGAGTGTGGAGTACTACCAGAAAAGGTGAAAGAATGTGTGGATACTAAGAAAGGGCCTACACAACATCAATTCAGAGTTGGAGAATGGGTTTGTGTTAAGCTGTCTGTTGATGTGGGTAAGGGTTTACCGAAATGGTCTGAGTTAGTTAAAGTGATGGAAGTGTTTAGCAAGGTAGTGAGGATTGAAGGTGGAATGATCTGGAATCTTGTGCCTTAGGTGGATTGGAGGTTCAAATTAGAGAACTGGACCGCGGTAGTCAGGGTGGAAATGTTTATTTGGATGTACACAAACACAATATTATAGGAACACTCAAGGAGGACGATAAACATTGGCTGCTTGATGTGTGAAAACCTTTCTGACCAGGACTGATCTGAACATTGGAGAAGCAGTTAATAAATTCAGATGAGCATCACAAATAAATGGACTAATTTATTGATATAGAGTCAGTATTCACGTATATCAGCTACCTGAGTGCTTCAGTATTACTGTGCGTTTGCATTATATTTTTGAGACCCTTGGTTGGAAATCAGCTACACATCCTACTTGCAGCGGGGTGTATGATACTATTGTCGTACCTGTTATTCTTCTCTGCTTACATTTTGGCTATACTGTAGTGTTAGAAGGTGGTTCTGACACTATGGGCTGCCCAGATTTTTTACTTTTTGAGCACCTAATTGTTGAGCTTTTACTGTGGGGGAGCCTCATAAATTGGGACTCACCCACAGTGAACTCAGGGTGTAAGATACTGCATGGGGATTTTACTGGTGTCCCCCTGGCTTGACCAGACCACTGCACAGGAGCTGGAGTAAGGGACACTGGGCTGGTTACATGCAGACACATGTGTACATGCGTGTGCACACGTGTACGGGCTGCGCAGGGGAGATTCCTAGCGTGCGCAGTCCAGGAGCAGCTACAAAGGGAATGGTGTGGCAGGACTTATGCAGAATAGGGTGGTGACATGGAATAGGCTTTATCCAGTGGGAAGAGACATGCCAGGGAAAGTCAGTGTGCTTTACAGTGTTTATTCCATTATTCTCTTATGGGGATAGGGAGCACATGGGCTAGTTCCGCTTTCCTAAGGCCTACAGATTCCAGACACGCACTAAAGTCCACTGTAGCTGATGTGAAAAGAAGTGTTCTGCAGTCATATTTGTACTGCTTTTGGGTCATACAGGACTGTCATATTTCTCGGAGCCAGCCATAACCAGACCCTGGCTGAGGGCTGACCTCAGCAGGATGGATTGATAACCTTTCATCCACAAGCTAAGGCCTCTTCTCCAAGAAGAGATGATGGGTGGGCTACAGGCTCATCCATCACTAGGTGCCAGGCACCAGGCTGCACCAAGAAGGGAAGGCAGCGTGGGGGGGAAGGGGCTTCAGAGACATGTGGCCAGAGACCCTGGACGACGCCATTTTGAACAAGCCCAGAGGCTGGACAACAAGGAGGGAGCAGGGGCAGGGAAGTGATGTGTCGCTGTTTGATAGGACGAACAGAGACTTCCTGCCAGCCCACTACTCAACTTTTAAAAAGTGTTTGCACAGGAAGAGAAGCTCTCTCTGGGGTGTGGTCTGCTGAGGCTGAAGGTGCTGGAGCCTGGCGCAGTGGGCAGTTGGAAGGAGAGACCCCCTGACTGTCCCCAGGACCCTATCAGCACCAGAAGAAGAGCCCAGGACCGGTGCGCAGAAGCGGTGGCCTCTGCGCAGGGAGAAGAGAAGCCAATGAAGACAGCTCCCTGCTGAATCCACACTCTTGGAGACCCAAAGGGCAAAGGAGAGTGCTCCCAGTGGCTGAGGGGCGCCACCAGGAGCAAGAAGATGCAAAAATGGAGAAGATCGGACCCCTGGGGGCTGAGATATACCCCCCAGAAGGTATGCGACCTTTGACCTCCAAGAAGACCGACGACAAAGCATGTGGGGCTCCACCGCCGGTCTCAGAGATGCCCCCAGAAGAAGGGAAACTGGGGAGCACCCTCGCGCTCCCCGTGGAAGTGCCCGAGAGGGGGCCAGGAGCCCACCCTGGCCCCCACCGAAGATGGAGGCGGGGGAGCGCCGTAGCGCACCCCCCCGCGTTGATGGAAGGCGGGGAGCGCCGTCGTGCTCCTCATGAAGGCCCCCCCACAGGATGCCAGGGGCCCACCCTGGCCCCTGTGGAAACCTAAGCCGGGGAGCGCCGGGGAGCGCCGGGGAGCGCCGTCGCGCTCCCCGTGAAGGGTGCAGGGGGAGGGGCCCGGGACCCTATCCCCGGGCCCCAAAGAAGTGAGGAGGAGGTAGGGGGAGTGCCGTCGCACTCCCCCCAAAGCACTGCCAGCGATGGAGCAGCCTCCGCGTCTGCCCGCTGAAGCGGGCAGACCAGAATACACCCGCCGGCTCCCGCAGCCGCACACAAGGGTGCGGGCCGGGAGGGAGCCAGCAGAGGCAGCCGGGGGTGGGCTCCCCGGGCTGCCCTCCACTCAGCAGTCCACGCGGGGTGCCCGGGTGGGACCTGGACCCCACCAGCAAAAGGAGGAGCTGGACCGGGACCCCTTCACACAGCGGAGCGGCCGGGGGTGGGCTCCCCGAGCCGCATATGGACTCACCTTGGGGGTCCGGGTGGGACCGGGCCCCCCACCGAGGGCTGGAGATGCGGCGAAGCCGCCATCGTTCCAGCATGGCTCTCCCCGGCACAGCAGGAGAGCTGCTCAACAGGGACTACTAATTTTTTATTTTAGAACATTGAGACTATAAGTGGGTGTTGATTGTGTGTAGCAGTTATTCTGGTTGAATTCTGTTGCAAGAATAAACTGTATCCTTATTTCTTTTTACCTTGTGAAACTTGTCCATTCACTAATTTAATGTTAGTTTGTTTTGGCTGGTGTTATAATCCCAAACAAGTAATTGAAAAATTTAAATGCCTTGTGCTTGCTGTCTGTATTGTTAAATACCATGTTTATTGATTGAGAGAAACATCCCTCACAATTTGCCTAGTGGGGTATTTTCTGGCTGACTGAGAGATGGGGAAAAAGCACACAAAGGGGTCGATTCCGATCCGGTAAAAAGGCCCTACGAATCGTCGTACGGAGCGTTTTCTCCGTACGACTCGTACCCGGTAAACTGTCTGTACAACCCAGGAAGTACGATTTGTACAGAAAGCCGATTTCCGTACGAATCGTACAAAAGACCGTACGGGTTAAAAAACCGTACAAATCCTCTCCGGAACAGCCTGTACGCGCCGGCCGTACGGATGTAAGCAGCAATTTACGGCCCAGCTAGTACGATCTGTCCCTACGGCACTCCGTATGGCTCTTTATTTAGGGGAGCCAAAAACAGCCGTAAAAGCTGATTCCCCAGGGGTACGAGTCGTACAGGCCCCTCCACCCCCCCATATGTACGCACTGTACCCCCACACCCGTATGTACGCACCGTACTCCCACCCCCGTATGCACGCACCATACCCCCACCCCCGTATGTACGCACCGTACCCCCACCCCGGTATGTACGCACCGTACTTCCACCCCCCGTATGTACGCACCGTACTCCCACCCCCACCGTACTCCCACCCCCGTATGTATGCACCGTACTCCCACCCCGTATGTACGCACCGTACCCCCACCCCCGTATGTACGCACCATACCCCCACCCCCCGTATGTACGCACCGTACTCCCTCCCCCATATGTACACACCGTACTCCCACCCCGTATGTACGCACCGTACCCCCACCCCCCGTATGTACGCACCATACCCCCACTACTGTAGCTAGACAAGGTTTCTCGTTGTGAAAGAGTGCGACACACTGTCAGTCAGCAGCCACAAAATCTTGCTACCTGCCTTTTCAAATGTAGAAATAGCAAGCAACTTCCTTTATATGATGAGTGGAAAGACATTGAAAAACCTATCAAGTATAATGTGCAAAGGTATAGATGTATTCTCATGAACTACTCCAGTCAGGGCCACCCTTTATCCGTAGCCCCCAGCCCCAAATCAGTTCCGTATGAAAAACCTCAAGGGTCCTTACACATCCCGATTATTTAGCTCTTCCTGTTGATCTCTGAAGAGATCCAAATGCAGCTGCGCACGTGATTGTTAAACATTTTTTAGTGCTATCTGACCCTTTTTAGGGTCGAGCCTGCGAGAGCATGCGCCACTGCATGCGTCTTGCTTGCGAGACACTGTTGTATACATAAAAGGACTTAGAGCCCACCAGTTGCTTACCATTTGTTGATTTGCGTGGCACTCTTCTCTACAGCCTCGTAATTCGTCAAGGCACAAGTCACATAATTTCTGTTCCTCACTGTGGAGCAAGGACCAAGCACTGATTGAGTCAACTTAATCAGTGCCAGTCCAATGCTCCGGACGTCATTGAGGTACTATTCTGTTCTGTTTAACTTCTAGTGCCCTGCCAGTAGAAGGCATGTGACTGGCATAAACGTGCCCAGCAGGACAAACAATATTGCAAAGATTTATTTTCTATAGTCAAGTTTCTTTTATTTTCCAAGTCTTCTTTTCTTAATTTGCACTCACGCTTTCTTATGTTTTTGCTTGTGGACACTGTTCTCAAAAGATGAGGATTATTTTATTGCAAAGCGACATTGTTACTTTCTTATGTGTATTTTCTGAAATTTTGTTTTAACACATAATTGTGCAGTACACCCCAATCCACCCCACTCCAATCCGCCCCACCTCAACCCACACCAATCCACTCTACTTAATACAATCCACCCCAGACCAAACCAATCCAGCCCACTCCACCACATTCCAATCCTCCCACCCCACTCCAATCTTCCCCACTCCAATTTACCCCACTCTAATCCAAAACAATCTGCCCCACTCAAATTTCCGCACTCCAATCTGCCCCTCAACTATCTGCCACACTCCAATCCACAAGACACACAATTGATGGATGGAATGCAGAACAAATCAAAACATTCACCCCCAGTCAAAAGATTTGCGTGAAATCCATCATTCTTTTGCTCACCATGCCACCCCAGTTTAGACCTGGCAATATGCAAATCAGTCTTGACCCTGTGCCTCATGGGAACAGTCCAGCCTGAACTGCCAAGCCCGGTCCTCCCTGGACCGGAAACAAGCATCCTAGGACCGGTTTCGGGGTTTCACCCGTCTTCAGGCAGGATAGCTTGACTCCAGTGGCACAGTGAGCCCAGGACCCACGTCTGGGCATAACTGGCGCACTTAGGGTGAGAAAGCAAAAGATACACAATTGATGGACGGAATGCAGAACAAATCAAAACATTCCAATCCACAACAATCTGCCCCACTCCAATCCACTCCACTCCACTCCAATCCGCCCCCTCCAATCCGACCCACCTCACTACATTCCACCTCACCCAACTCCGGTTCACCCCACTCCACTGCAATCCATCCCACCCCATTTTAATCCACCTCACTACAATCCACCCCATTCAGTCCACCCCACTGCAGTCCAATCCACCCCAATCTGCTCCAATCCACCTCACTCTACCCCAATACAAACCACCCCACCACAGTTCAATCCACCGCCCTAAATCCAGTCTTAAGACAGACTTAAGACAGACTTAAGACAGACTTAAGCCAGACTTAAGTTAGGATTTTGTCTTAAGTCTGTCTTAAGTCTGTCTTAAGACTGTCTTAAGTCTATCTTAAGACTGTCTTAAGTTTGTCTTAAGACAAACTTAAGACAAAATCCTAACTTCTGTGAATACCAAAAGTAGTAAGTTTAGGATTTTGCCTTAAGTTAGTTCTGTGAATCGGCCCCAGAGGCTTTTGCTTGCCTCCTCTCCAGGCTTTGTTGGTCAAAAGATTTACTATTAAAATTCTAGGCCTCAATTATTAGCAACCACACACAAGGATCCAGGCCTTGCACGTATTTAGCCTTGTTTGTTGCATGTACTGAGCACAAACACACTTTACGGAGCGGGGGAGAGGGAATTAAATAAAAAAAATACACAATTACCTGTCTGCCGTCCGCCATCACCGCCGCCTCCTCTCGGTTCTCTTCCTCGCTTCCAGGGCAGAATGCCCCCCGCTTCCAGCCTCCCGATAGCCAATCACGATGCTGTAAAGCAGCGTTGTGATTGGTCTGAGCACCGTGGATCGGCGCTCAACCAGAGACTGGGAGGCTGGGCCTGTTCTCCATGCAGGCTGTAATGCAGCCAGCATGAACAACATGCAAATTGAGCATGAATGTTTGACAGTCCTAGAGTGCTGGCCAAACGGTCATGTGCACTTTAGGGAGTGCAACCCACTCCTCCGCTGCCCTGCTCAGTCAGCAGAGCAGCCCCGCCCATTCCTCCTGCAAAGCTGCCGAAACAAGAAAAAAATAAAATAATAACTTAGTTATTATTATTTTATTTTTCCGTCAGTGACACTGCTTAAAAGCAGTGGGGCGACGCTCTTCCGCCACTGGATGTCGGTTTTCTATGATGTCACTTCTTGTAATGTCACATGCAAATTAGAGGGGCCTCGCATCTTCCATTTCACCCAGGGCCCCAAAATTCTTAGGACCGGCCCTGCTTGAGGGGTACTGTTAAAGGGGGCTAGTGAGGGAATCCGTGGAAGAGGTGGTCATTTGGCGGGGCGCCAACAAACACTGTCGCCGAGGGCACCACCAGTGTTAAGGTTGGTCCTGGTCACCGCCCACCCTTTGTTCAGGAGGAGTGCTCAGTGTTTGTGGCATATCTTGCGGTAATACCCACAACTCTCTCTTTTTTCTGAAATTGGGGTTTAGGTTGCAGAAATGTTTTCTTCTTTTTTAATCTTTACATCAGACGAGTGTTTTGAGTACTTTTTCACCTTCACGTACTCATCCTGTCTGTGGTCAGAACGCCTTACTCTCTCGTATAGTTTATCTGATGAGTCCTGAAAGGAACAAGAAGGATGAGTATCAGAATACTTATACCTATCAAGTTGTTTCAATTGTGTGGGATCATGCAAATTATAGCGTCTGTCAGAGGGCTCTGGTTGCGTGGAACCTCCTCAAGAGCTAGCTTCTTCTTTAGGTTTGGGTTTAACCCAGTCTCTTTTAACTCTGGGTTTTGCTTGGCATTGTGCTTGTGAGAACTAGGCTTGCCAAGTTGTGGTTTACATGGTCTGGCCCCAAAATTATTGCATCCCATAGAGGTATATACCTCAGCAATAATAATAGGTAGATCACATTCCTGGTCGACTGGTGCAATCTGCATGAACGAGTAAAGCACGCCTCTGTTGCCGCCGATCTCATCCTGAGCCAAAAATGGGACCTAGCGATCTTGACTGAATCTTGGCTCAAGGAATTCTCATCGCCCTACCTAGACCTCTTTGTCCCACCCAATTACAACATCGTTAGGCTAGACAGGCATTCAAAGAAAAAAGGGGGAGGCATTGCCTGCATCTACTGCTCTAACCTTCTTGTTACTGAACTTCTGGCGGACCCTATAGACTCCTGTGAATACCTCGCACTCTCCATTTGCAACAACACCTCCCAACTGTGCATACTACACATCTTTTACCACCCCCTAGGCAAGAATGACACCTTCACTGACCACCTCTGAGAAACCATCACCGCCAAGGTATCCCCTAACTCTAATGACATCTTCCTGGGTGACATCAACTTGCCTTGGAATGATCCTAAGGACCCTCAGGTCAACGCCATCAAAGACTTCCTCGCCGACCAAGCCCTTACCCAAGCCTGCTCTCTCCCCACTCATGTGAAAGGCGGCATCCTAGACTGGATCATCGCTAAGGAGTCAGCGGTCAAACGTATCTCTATTGACCCATGTGATTGGTCTGACCACCACGCTATCACCTTTCTCCTGCCTAGCACCCACAAGACATGGACACCACAACCCGTGATTCCCAAACGATCGGTTAGAGACACCAAGAACCTTGATCTCCGGAAATTGGCTGCGTGATGTGAGACCAACCCCCCCACCCCCCTCAGTGCACTTCGGTTAACAACCTTGCGGATCATTATTCCTCAACTATAGCCGACATTCTCGATGACCTTGCTCTGCTAAAACTAAAAAGAACACAGATCAAACACAGGAATTCCTGGTTCAACGGATCCCTCAACAAGGAGAGGAGATCCCTTCGACAGATTGAACGAAACTGGAATCCGCACCCGTCAGCAAGCCATCTAAAACTTCTCCGCCAGGCCAGAAATGCCTACAATAGGAAAATCCTCAAAGCTAAAAAAGAATTCTTCAGAACAGAACTAGAGAACGCCAAGAATAGACCTCTCAAGTTATTTGATTTAGTCAAACACCAATCCAACAAACTAGCAAAAACCTCCAAAGAAACGCCTAAACCCCTAATATCATGCGAGGAATTTTCATCCTTCTTCTGCAACACAATCTCTGCCCATATCAAACATCCCACTCCTAGCCAAAGTTCTGGAGAAATGTGTGCAACAGCAGCTGAGCCTACACATCACCAACTTCCACATTCTAGATGACTTCCAGTCCGGGTTCACACCTGGAGACAGCACTGAAACCACCCTCCTCCACATCGTGGATGACGCTCTCCAAGCCCTCGACTAAGGCAAAACCTGTATCCTAATCCTGCTAGACCTATCCTCTGCATTCAATACGGTTAACCACGAAACACTACTTGAACACTTCAAAGTCAGGATGGGTTTGGATGGCACCATCCTTGAATGGTTTAGATCCTTCCTCCAAAATCGCTCACAGAGAGTCCTCATCAATGGTAACCTATCCGCTCCCTCTCCGATCTCGGTTGGAGTCCCCCAAGGATCAACCCTTTCCCCCACCCTCTTCAATCTTTACCTTGAACCGCTCACAGAGGTGCTACGCACCGCCAATATCTCCTACCTCATGTACGCTGACGACACACAGATCTACATCAAAATCTCTTCCCCTGAAGACATTCTCTCCCTGAATGAGGCCTTGAAGCTGACTGTTCACTGGCTCACCACCAACCAGCTCAAACTTAACGCAAATAAAACTGAGTTTCTTCTAATCTACCCACCCAAAACAAATCCAGACATCCAGGAATGGATCAAGGCTATCACAGGGCTAAACTGCCCTCCTACCATTGTGGACTCCACTTGGAATAACCCTTGACGGCAGCTTGAACATGCGAGCCACATCAACTCGATGGCCAAAACTGCCAGATTTCACCTGAGTTACCTAAGAAACCTGAAACCTTCCTCGACACTTCCAACCTAAAAACGGCAATCCAGGCACTAGTCATTTCCAGACTAGAATATGGATGCTCTACTCTCGCAGGGCTACCCAAGAACTCTCTGGCCCCTTTGAAAGCATGCCTCAACACCGCCGCCAGACTTCTAACTGGCTCAAAGAAATTTGACCACATCTTTCCCCACCATAAAGCTCTGACCTGGCTTCCCCTTGAGGCCAGAATCCAACTTAAACTGGCCTGCATCACTCACAAGGCTCTTTACTCCATTTCCCCTGCATTTCTCACCCAGAAACTTGTGATATCTGGAGGAGCCAGAAACTCCCGATCTGCTAGATGCCTTTTGCTCCAACCAGCACGCTTTCGGAGAAAAAAAACCTACAATTGTGCCTTTTCGGGGGCTGCTCCAAGAATTTGGAACTCTCTCCCGCCCGCCATCAGAAGACTTCCGTCTTTGGCTCGCTTTAAAAAGGAGACCAAAGCTTTCCTAATGGGCAAATTCCTTGCATAACGATCATGTTACAATTACCTGAACGACCTGTTCCACCTTCCACCTCGGCATTATCCATGGCTTTCATGGATAATACCGACCCTGCACTCCTGGGCATCCCACCCAAGAGTTGAGACTGCGTGTCTTCTTGTAGATTGTAATTATCTGTCGTTTTTATCCCAAAGGTATCCGGGACTTTGTACTGCTTGTTTTCCTTGTATATTGTATGTACCTATTTTTACCCCACTGTTACACTCCCCTCCTAAATCTTTTGTATACCACCCTTCAATCTTGTGAAGCGCTCTGATACCCTCACGGGTCTGGTTCGCACTCTATAAAACTTTAAAATAAATAAATAAAGATTGGTTTATATCCAAAGCTGCTGCCTCGCCCTTAATGTTGGCTAGAATCATTGAGGATGCGGGGAGAAAATTACCCATTGATTTCATCCCCAAATCCAGGGCAGAAGCTGCCCTGTGTTCAATTTGTATGTGTTTCAACACCACCGGCAAGACTGCTGTAGAAGGAGTAGCATGTATTATGGTATTGACTGCAGCAAAGACTGTTCCCCAAGTGGCGCAGTCACATATCTGGGTAACCATCCCAAAGGGTATGCACATAGTTAATATTCTCTGTTTGTCTTGTGGTCCCATAAGGGGAAACAGAACATCAATTTGAATAATCCATAACTATGCAAAAAGGACTTTCAACATGTTTTGAGGGGATTTTACCTATAAGTGGCTTAATGTTAACTGGACTAATTGTAGGTACATCAGGCAACTGCGGTTGTCTCGCTTGAGTTAAGCCTCCATATAGTCTCACCAGACCATTGTATGATTTCCGTAGCTCATAAGCTTTGAGGTTTTGTGTATTAGGGAATGGTGTGTAACCAGCTAGTGCTGGCCATGTGGCCCCTCCATTCCTAAGGTGGCCGGTGCATACAGATCCTAGTACATGTATTAGAGCACCTTGGAACCAATTTCGATGTTCCCAAGCAGATAGTGAAATTTCTAACTGCTGATATGCTCTATATTGTTGTGGTGCTACAATGTTAATGTATGTATCAAAATGTCTGTGTATTAGCATCCACAGCTGGAAAATTGACCCAAGAGGAAAAATCTATGTGCATCGTGTGCTTCAGCTACGGAGGTTACATCACCTCCCACATTGCTAAGTCCATGTAAAGTTAAATGCAATTAGCAGCTATAGGTATTGGTTGTGGCACTGCCACTAATATTAAATGAAAGGAAACAGAGTATAGACACTAATACGGGTATCTTTTGAAAGGTTCAACCTTGAACAACCAACAGAAAAAATGTAGGTACTTCCTAAAAATTCTATGGACGATTAATCCCTAACACCACAGATGTCTCGGGTAAAGGTGTATAGGGTACCAAGGGCACACACAAGCACTACTCGGGAGACTTGTTAAATAAGTATCTGACCCATGTTGGTGGCACCATGTTGCACAGATTCTGCTGCTTGAGCAAAACTGTGCATCAGGCCAACAGGATGTTAGAATGTAGGGACTGAGTCTCTCTACAATGTCAATATCAGTCGGCCCAAATCCTGTCTAGCTTACAGTGCCTCACCTGAACTCCTAACTTATCGAGAGTAGCAGGTAATTTTGGCAACCTTGAAAATGACCCTCTAGTTCCCAAGGGAATTGTGGAAACAAATCCTCCCCTTTCATTTCTCACTCACTCATGCATGCCCGTGGTAAATACAAGAATAACATGAAGAATGTTTACAATACATTTATTGAAACTTTCGAACACTATTATGAAGAAAATGTGCTGCTATCATTAGGCAGATGCAACTAAACTAAGTAATTAGCATTACTAACAGGGAGATTAGGACAAACTTCCCAGACATGGCAAATTATCTATCTGTCTAAATCGACCCTTACTGTGTGAGCACAGGGATATATTGGCCTCATACCTGGTGTATGGTTAGGTGGTCCGCTTCGTTTTACGCAGGGCTGCATGTCGGTCATTGCTGTCTTTCCAGAACAGTCCTCTCTGCCAGAATCCTCCTGTCTAGCTCCCAAGGGGACATGGCATAGTTTATATGATAAACTACTGTGTTGAAAGATGCAGCTGTGCGACCGTGTTATGTGTAACGTTATGAGCTGTTACTGAACGACCAGCGAAAAACTGCACACTATGTTGTTATGTATTCAGAACGGTTTTGTACAAGATGTGCAGACTAAATCCCAGAAAAATGTCACAAAAACAAGTGTATTAATTGTGACCATGCAGAGCAGAATCAAGAAACGTCAAACTAAGGGAGAACCAAAGTGAGCCTATAAGGGAACTCACTACAAAGTAAGATGAAACCATTGAAGAGTGCATGTGTCAGCACTGAAGTACTAGCAGAATTGTGTGAATCCGAGACAATCACATACAACCAGGTACTAAGGGATCAGGTGAGGTTGAAAACTAAAACAAAGTACTTTGAGTGCTATCATTAACAATGCAAAGTTTGTCCAGGAAATAAGAGGGAAGGGTACTACAAGTAAGTTTAGTTTACAAAAATGTAATCCTTATCAGATGTTCGTGCAATCAGAGGTCAAGTCAATTACAGAACAAAGAGAATGAAAACAGAGGGTTAGAAAGAAAACCTCATACCTTGTGTTCCAGATGTGTAAGTTTCTATCACATGAGGAATGTCCAAGGATGACTAGCTGTAGACCAAATTTGCAATCATTGTAAAAAGAAATGCCATTTGGCAGAGTTGGTAAAGGAAAAATGAATTCTGTAACTAATTGTGTTAATGAGGAAATGGAAAATGTATCTGATTTTAATTCCCAAGTGTAGTACTATCTTTGTTAACGAGCAAACATGACAATTTTCCAAAGTGTAAGGTGCCTAGAGGAGAATTGGTAAAGATGTATTAATGATGGTTGACTCATGCTCGGTTCAGTATTATTGGTATACCCTTAATGTTGGAAACATGCGTTAAAAAAAGACTTGTTATCACCTATATAGAGGTCATAGGATTGAACTGGTTATTTGTGGGCAGGTATGGAGATTTTGGGTAGGATAACTAAAGGAAAGATTTAAGAGGCAGAGAAAGGTAATCCTATTCTGGTCTGGCCACACCAACAGTAGGTGTGTATTAGACTAGAGTCCAATACGAATCCACCTGTATATTTTGTGGGGAGGATATTGGTGTTAAAACTACACTTTTCTAAGGAGTTCGGAGAAAGGTTGAGTATGTTTGATGGATTTAAATATTAAATATTTTGAAAGACAAAGCAGTTCCAGTTAGAATTAATGTCCGTAAAGTACATTTTACACACAGAGCAAATTTTGAGGAATTATTGATTCACTTTTGCCCAAAGAATATAATTACACCTATGGAGCGATCACAATGGGTTTCTCCTGTTGTAATTTCCTTAAAGACCTCAGGTGAATTGAGACTATGCACAGAATTACAAATTAGGATAGATGGACATACTATTCCAAATCTTCATGAAATGGTGTCTAGTTTGGCTGGTACTAGAGTTATAATTGAAATAGGAATCTAGGCATGTAACTCCTTTTATGACCCCTGGGGGAATATTCCAATTCCTAGGAATGCCTTTTGGCCCTGCGACTGCTGTGTCAATCTTTCAATGCTTAATGAAGGAAACATTGAAGGTAGTGACTGGCATTGTAGTTTTTCTGGGCGATATATTGGTCTTTCGAAAAAATCATCGGACCATACAGGAATTTAATTGCTGTGTTGACAAAGTTGGAACAGAAATGTTTGACTTTAAACTGTCAAAGTGCAAATGCAGATGTCCTGAGGTGGAACATTTAGCACACAAAATTAGCAATGAAGGGATAAAGCTTAAGCTTAAGCAGAATCTTGTTGAGGCAATTTTAGAAGCACCAACACAGAAATCCAAAGAGCAATTGACATCTTTCCTAGGTTTAATGGAATTTGTTTCTAAATGTATTAATAATTATGCCAGCAAGATTAATCCTTTGAGATCTTTGTTGCAGAAAACATCAAATAGGATCAACAATGAGCATTTGAGAGATTGAAATCTCATATGGTGAATGAAACATTTTTGAAGTCGTTTGAGATTGGCAAGGAATGGGTGATATCAGTAGATGGAAGTAATTTTGGCTTAAGATGGGTTATATTGCAAGGGAATGAATGAGATGAATGTGTAGTTTATTATGCCTCAAGAATATTGAGGGAGTCAGAGTGGGAGCTTGCAAATATAGAGGAAAAATTGCTTGCATGTAGGTAGGCCACCATTTTAGACACTTTTAATGGAGCACTCAGTTTGTGTTATGGATAATCACAAACCATTGATTAATTTGTTATCACTGTGTGGTGGGAGATCTTTAACAGCATTGACTGCTAAGTTACAATCGGAACAGTCCTCATTAGAGTATGTTCCAAGCAGAATTAATGTGCACGCAGATTTTATATAACATTTTCCTTTGCAAGGCGACGAGTGTTTAAGAATAGACAGTGATTAGTGTGAAATCACATTTACAATTGAGAGTGTTCCTGTTTGGAGGGGTAAGCAGGAATTGTCATCTTTGCTTTCGAAGTGGGAATATAAGGAAGCATTCAAGAATGATGCAGAAATAGTAATGCTTAATGAATATCTTGTGAGTGGTTGGCTGGAAGAGTGTAAATTGAAAAGAGATTTAGGTGCTTTCTTTAAAGTTAAATAAGAACTGATAGTAAAGGGTGGTGTTTTAATAAGAGGAGATATAATTCTGCGGATTGGTTTAAAGAAAATAATTTTCTCTTTGGAACATGAAGACATTTGTGTATGAAATCTATGAAAAGAAGGTTAAGAGAGTTTTACTGGAGGCCAAGTATTGACAGATTAGTGGACCAATAGGCATGGCAGTTTTCTGCATGTGCTAGTTATGATACAACCACCAAACTGTATGTTACAGAGTGTCCTCTGGTAGAGTGTCCAGGAAGAATTTGTTTTTGTGTTAGTGGATAATTTTACAAACTGGCTAGAGGTGAGAATGCTTAAAGCAAGTATCATCTGGAGCCATTAATGGTTTTCTTTCACTGAAGGTTTACCAGAGGTATTGTGACAGATATTGGGCCATGATTTGTCAGTGAATTATCGGTTAATGTAGATAGGTATAGGATTGCTCACAAAAAGATTGCCAGCTATCATCTCCAATCCAATGGTCAGGTGGAGAGCTTTTACAGAGTGGTTAAAGAATCGGTTTAACTGGCAATAAACAGTGCACTTTCTTGGAGAAAGGTGCTCCAAGCTACCTTATTAATGTACTGAAGCCACCAATTTCAGTGCCTGGATTTTCAGAGATTGGATTGTTGAGTTGTTGGAAACCTGGTTCCAAACTTGTACCTTAGTGGCTTAAATGATGTAAGAGTGACAGTGGAGTTGTGGATTTGAACTAAGTGAGAAAGAGTGTGGAGTAGTACCAGAAAAGGTGAAAGAATGTGTGGATACTAAGAAAGGGCCTACACAACATCAATTCAGAGTTGGAGAATGGGTTTGTGTTAAGCTGTCTGTTGATGTGGGTAAGGGTTTACCGAAATGGTCTTAGTTAATTAAAGTGCTGGAAGTGTTTAGCAAGGTAGTGAGGATTGAAGGTGGAATGATCTGGAATCTTGTGCCTTAGGTGGATTGGAGCTTCAAATTAGAGAACTGAACCGCGGTAGTCAGGGTGGAAATGTTTATATGGATGTACACAAACGCAATATTATAGGAACACTCAAGGAGGACGATAAACATTGGCTGCTTGATGTGTGAAAACCTTTCTGACCAGGACTGATCTGAACATTGGAGAAGCAGTTAATAAATTCAGATGAGCATCACAAATAAATGGACTAATTTATTGATATAGAGTCAGTATTCACGTATATCAGCTACCTGAGTGCTTCAGTATTACTGTGCGTTTGCATTATATTTTTGAGACCCTTGGTTGGAAATCAGCTACACATCCTACTTGCAGCGGGGTGTATGATACTATTGTCGTACCTGTTATTCTTCTCTGCTTACATTTTGGCTATACTATAGTGTTAGAAGGTGGTTCTGACACTATGGGCTGCCCAGATTTTTTACTTTTTGAGCACCTAATTGTTGAGCTTTTACTGTGGGGGAGCCTCATAAGTTGGGACTCACCCACAGTGAACTCAGGGTGTAAGATACTGCATGGGGATTTTACTGGTGTCCCCCTGGCTTGACCAGGCCACTGCGCAGCAGCTGGAGTAAGGGACACCGGGCTGGTTACATGCAGACACATGTGTACATGCGTGTGCACACGTGTACGGGCTGCACAGGGGTGATTCCTAGCGTGCGCAGTCCAGGAGCAGCTACAAAGTGAATGGTGTGGCAGGACTTATGCAGAATAGGGTGGTGACATGGAATAGGCTTTATCCAGTGGGAAGAGACAAGCCAGGGAAAGTCAGTGTGCTTTACAGTGTTTATTCCATTATTCTCTTATGGGGATAGGGAGCACATGGGCTAGTTCCGCTTTCCTAAGGCATACAGATTCCAGACACGCACTGAAGTCCACTGTAGCTGATGTGAAAAGAAGTGTTCTGCAGAGTCCAAAGTCATATTTGTACTGCTTTTGGGTCATATAGGACTGTCATATTTCTCGGAGCCAGCCATAACCAGACCCTGGCTGAGGGCTGACCTCAGCAGGATGGATTGATAACCTTTCATCCACAAGCTAAGGCCTCTTCTCCAGGAAGAGATGATGGGTGGGCTACAGGCTCATCCATCACTAGGTGCCAGGCACCAGGCTGCACCAAGAAGGGAAGGCAGCGTGGGAGGGAAGGGGCTTCAGAGACATGTGGCCAGAGACCCTGGACGACGCCATTTTGAACAAGCCCAGAGGCTGGACAACAAGGAGGGAGCAGGGGCAGGGAAGTGATGTGTCGCTGTTTGATAGGACGAACAGAGACTTCCTGCCAGCCCACTACTCAACTTTTAAAAAGTGCTTGCACAGGAAGAGAAGCTCTCTCTGGGGTGTGGTCTGCTGAGGCTGAAGGTGCTGGGGCCTGGCGCAGTGGGCAGTTGGAAGGAGAGACCCCCTGACTGCCCCCAGGACCCTATCAGCACCAAAAAAGAGCCCAGGACTGGTGCGCATAAGCGGTGGCCTCTGCGCAGGGAGAAGAGAGGCCAAGGAGGAGAGCCAGGCAAAAGGCTGGCGCAGGGAGCCAGTGAAGACAGCTCCCTGCTGAATCCACACTCTTGGAGACCCAGAGGACGAAGGAGAGTGCTCCCAGTGGCTGAGGGGTGCCACCAGGAGCAAGAAGATGCAAAAATGGAGAAGATCGGACCGCTGGGGGCTGAGATATGCCCCCCAGAAGGTACGCGACCTTTGACCTCCAAGAAGACCGACGACAAAGCACGTGGGGCTCCGCCGCCGGTCTCAGAGATGCCCCCAGAAGAAGGGAAACTCGCCGCGCTCCCCGTGGAAGTGCCCAAGAGGGGGCCAGGAGCCCACCCTGGCCCCCACCGAAGATGAAGTTGGGGGAGCCCCGTCGCGCACCCCCCGCGAAGATGGAAGGCGGGGAGCGCCGTCGTGCTCCTCATGAAGGCCCCCCCACGGGATGCTAGGAGCCCACTCTGGCCCCCGTGGAGACCGAAGCCGGGGAGCGCCGTCGCTCTCCCCGCGAAGGGTGCAGGGGGAGGGGCCCGGGACCCTATCCCTGGGCCCCAAAGAAGTGAGGAGGAGGTAGGGGGAGTGCCGTCGCACTCCCCCCGAAGCACTGCCAGCGAGGGAGCAGCCTCCGCGTCTGCCTGCCGGAGCAGGTAGACCAGAATACACCCGCCGGCTCCCGCGGCCGCACACAAGGGTGCGGGCCGGGAGGGAGCCGGCAGAGGCAGCCGGGGGTGGGTTCCCCGGGCTGCTCTCCACTCAGCAGTCCGCGCTGGGTGCCCGGGTGGGACCTGGACCCCGCCAGCAAAAGGAGGAGCTACAGGGGCCCGGGTTGGACCGGGCCCCCTTCACACAGCGGAGCGGCCGGGGGTGGGCTCCCCGAGCCGCATATGGACTCACCTTGGGGGTCCGGGTGGGACCGGGCCCCCCACCGAGGGCTGGAGATACGGCGAAGCTGCCATCGTTCCAGCACGGCTCTCCCTGGCACAGCCGGAGAGCTGCTCAACAGTTATACAGGAAAAGGAGCCTGAAGCGCCCCATAATGCCTTGCAAGGCATGGGGAAATACAGCGTTTTTGGTGCCTGGTAGCCCCCAGAGGAGGGGGGTCACCCTCAGTGGTGAAAAGGTGCTGGTGGGCGCTGCTGGAAAAGCGCAGTCTCCCCCCCAGCATGAAGAGACAAGTCACCCTAGGTGTCCTGGGGATTCGAAAGGAATAACCCCTTCAGGGCTCAGCCAGCATTTAATACCTTGTGGGCTGGGACTGTATGTTCTTCGGCTGAGGGTGTTTTGATAATTGCATCAAGAAGTGAAGGGCTGAGGTGCGGATGTTTGGAGAAGGGCATCTCTTGGAGATGAAGAGGTGTAATTGCACTGAAATGCATTTACTAATGGATATTTCTTTTAGAGGGACTGAAGTTCACCTGTTCAATGTGATGTATTGCTGTAAGGTGATGTCATTAGCAAAGTGGGGTTATGTGGCCAGACGTTCCTGCTAGGGTGTCTGGCTGTACATGTAATCCTGTGATTTCATCTGTGATGCCTTTAGGGCTGTAATTGCAATACATTCTAATGATCCACAAATGTGCTGAGTACTGTCATTCTAAAGTGTGCTTAAACATGTATTCTTGCTGCTGCACTTAGGTGAAGACCCCAGACTGCTAGCCCTTAAGATATAGAGGTGCATACTTTATGGTCAGTAGGAGATGCTCAGTCAGGGTCCTATGTCACCAAGGCAGGTGTACCCATTTTTAATGCTTGTTGAGGTAATGGGGTGGGTCGCCACTGGGATGGTGCCAGTGTGCAGGGCCCACGCCCCAGGTTATGTTCACCAAATGGCATTGGGGGCAAGCTGATGTGCATACATGGGAGTGGTGGTACTAGACTAGTGGTACTAGACCCCAGCCCCCACGGGAGGGGTGGAGATGTTATGCAATGTCACAAAGTCATTCCAACAGCTTATGTATATTTGTAAATTGGTGCATAGTATTGAGTAGTGTGTGTGTTTAATACATGTACTCTTACTTTTATAAAGCAAAGCACAGACTGGACAATCAATTATTGAGTGTTATTTTTGCGCACCTGCAAATGGCGATTTCTAGCCTACACCACCTCCCTTGAGTAAGCCTCAGACTGCTCGGCAACGCGACCATCTGAGAGTCAGGCGCTACAATTGGGTGCTAGGTTTCCAGTGAAGGACAAAATGTAGTCATGTTATTTGTGCAGGCCTCACAGATGCTGCCTCGTTTTCCAACATATAGTAATTTACTATACAGCCTATGATGTGCGACAAATTTTAAACCACTGCTGCTGGTCTTGAGCTTTATTTGGATGTGTAGGAATCTCAGGAGGTAGAAGCAGGTAGTGACCAAAGAGATGCAGAAGCAGTTGGGGCCCATATATATATTTTTGTTTTGCAGTTTTATATAGCGCGAACTTGACCCAAAGGTATTAGAGCGCTTTACATGAGCACCAGTAGCACTACAGACAGACACATTAATTTTTGTTTAGTCATGGGGAGATTAAGTGATTTGCCCAGAACTACAGGATGTTTGAGCCTCCCATGAGACTCAAACCTGGTAACCCAGATTAAAAGTCGCCAGCTCTAGCCATTAAGCCACATATGGATAGGTATTTGTTTCTAAAGTGTGTGACTATGAAGGAGAATTCATGTGATATGATGATAGTCAGATGTAGTGCCCGGGTTAGGCGGACACAAGTTCACAAGTTTTGTGGATTAGATATTGATGAACTTGGGATAAGCTGTGGGTTTGTCAGATTTGATGATCTGACAAAAGTGGGTTTGTAGTATGTGATAGATGGTATGTAGGTTAGAATGTTAAGATGCTATAGGATGGTTGGCTTGGTTACTTGTCATTTGTTGTTGATGTTGTTGCATCGTCATGTGTAGTGGTGTAACATAAGCCCCCGCAGCCTCTGCGGTATGGGGGTTCCCGAGCTCCGGGGGGCTCCCTCCGACACTGGCAGGTCTCTGGCCTGAGACCTCCGGTCTGGGTCCGGAGCGTGGGGTGCCCCCTGCATGTACTTTTCAGGGGGGCTCCATCTAGTTTCGTTACGCCACTGGTCATGTGGGATAGTAGGTTTCCTTTTTTAGCTTTTTGTTGTTAAGGGGAAGATGTTTTATATTCTGTGCATTTATGTATCTGCCTCTGTGCAGGCAGGGACTACTAATTTTTTATTTTAGAACATTGGGACTATAAGTGGGTGTTGATTGTGTGTAGCAGTTATGCTGGTTTAATTCTGTTGCAAGAATACACTGTATCCTTATTTCTTTTTACCTTGTGAAAGTTGTCCATTCACTAATTTAATGTTAGTTTGTTTTGGCTGGTGTTATAATCCCAAACAAGTAATTGAAAAATGTAAATGCCTTGTGCTTGCTGTCTGTATTGTTAAATACCATGTTTATTGATTGAATTCAATTTAGCACCTCTGGTTGTTTTCTCTTGAATATAAATAAATTGATAGCAAATCACCTGAGAGAAACATCCCTCACAATTTGCGTGGGGTATTTTCTGGCTGACTGAGAGAGAAAGGGAAAAAGCACACAAAGGGGTCGATTCCGATCCGGTAAAAAGGCCCTACGAATCGTCGTACGGAGCGTTTTCTCCGTACGACTCGTACCCGGTAAACTGTTCGTACAACCCAGGAAGTATGATTTGTACAGAAAGCCGATTTCCGTACGAATCGTACAAAAGACCGTACGGGTTAAAAAACCGTACAAATCATCTCCGGAACAGCCTGTATGCGCCGTCCGTACGGATGTAAGCAGCGTTTTACGGCCCAGCTGGTACGATCTGTCCCTACGGCACTCCGTACGGCTCTTTATTTACGGGAGCCAAAAACAGCCGTAAAAGCTGATTCCCCAGGGGTATAAGTCGTACAGGCCCCTCCACCCCCCCGTATGTACACACCGTACCCCCACCCCCGTATGTACGCACCGTACTCCCACCCCCGTATGCACGCACCATACCCCCACCCCCGTATGTGCGCACCGTAACCCTACCCCCGTATGTACGCACCGTACTCCCACCCCCGTATGTACACACCGTACTCCCACCCCCGTATGTACGCACCATACTCCCACCCCGTATGTACGCACCGTACCCCCACTCCCGTATGTATGCACCGTACCCCCACCCCCCGTATGTACGCACCGTACTCCTGCCCCCGTATGTACGCAACGTACTCCCACCCCTGTATGTACGCACCGTACCCCCACCCCCCCGTATGTATGCACTGTACCCCCACCCCCGTATGTATGTGCCGTACTCCCACCCCCCGTATGTACGCACCGTACCCCCACCCCCGTATGTACGCACCGTACCCCCACCCCATGTATGTACGCAACGTACCCCCACTCCCCATATGTATGCACCGTACCCCCACCCCCGTATGCATGCACGGTACCCCCACCCCTCCCGTATGTACGCACCATACCCCCACCCCCCGTATGTATGTGCCGTACTCCCACCCCCCGTATGTACGCACCGTACCCCCAGCGCATAGCGCTGGGGGTATGGTGCGTACATACGGGGGTGGGAGTACGGTGCGTACATACGGGGGTGGGGGTATGGTGCGTACATACGGGGGGTGGGGGTACGGTGCGTACATACGGGGGTGGGAGTATGGTGCGTACATATGGGGGTGGGGGGGCCTGTACGACTCATACCCCGGGAACAACTGTTCCCGGGCTACGAGTCGTACAAACTTCGCTTCGTAGCGGGGAGAGTCCTTCCCTGTGTACGGGCCGTTTTCCGTACGATTCGTAAATCGGATAGCCGGTCCAGATCATACTTGCACGCTCGGACTGTCATTGTACGAATCGTACGGAAAAGTGTCCGGGCCGATCCGTACGTACTTTTTCCCGTATAAATCGTACTTCACGGGTCGGATGTGACTTGTACGATTCGTACGGAAAAAAATACGGATTCGAGTCATACGGAAATCATTTTTAACGGATCTGAATCGACCCCAAAATGTTTCGATTGTCTGGGGAAGCTCGCCATTGATGAGAACTATCTCCTCCCTGACTTTACCCATCTAATTCATGATTTTCTTTTTAAATCCTATTCCTTACCTGAACATCTTCTTTACAGATATTGCCTCTAAACCAAAATTCCTTACATTTTATGCACCCTTCCATCACCATTCTTCTGTTATCTCCTGTTTACACACAAAAGCTCTTCAAATTTTTTACATTTTGTAGGCTTGCCCAGGCTCCAGTGATCTCCCCTAATTTTATATTCTAAGCGAAAGCAAATCTAGACCTCCTTTTCCCTTCCAGAAGCTCTTGCATATTATTCGCCCTAAGAGTAATGGGATGAAGGACACTGCACAGCAAAGTTATCACCTGACGTTCATTCAGAATTCTGCTGAGTACCCCTTTGATTTTATTAACTCGAGAAAAGCGATTAATGCGAATATGGAGAGAGCACACAACACTTTAAGAGATAGATGACTTTGAATCTAACACATTTTCTGTTCTCCTTTGGCTTTTATCATAAACTATTACCTAGCCAAACTATCAATTACTTCCGCTCTCCTTTTTAGGTCAAGCAAAGGCAGCGTGCATGCGCTGTCTGCAAGACTTGAAGTATTCCATAAAGGACTATGCTCCCGCCTACTGCCTCTTTGTTCCTGTCTGCTGCCTCACCATTGGTTTGGTGTAGTGTCACTCTACGTTGCTGCTTTGTAAATGGTTGATGCAGTCATGTGTCCCTTCTGTTTTTTCCGGAAGCAGCACTGCTCAACTACAGTTTTTCTACGGCGTCCATGATTCGTGGATTGTTGAGGAGAACTCTTTTTTATAATTGTTGCAGCCCAGGATGATGAGCTGTAGCTTGTAATATGGCGGGCACACATGTATTTTGTTCTGCATGGCTAATTATGATGCTTTGATGTGTATAGCCCGAGCACGGCGCCTGCTTTCATTTAAGTTTAATGGCGCTCGCTTCCATTTAGTAGCACACGCACGCTTTCATTTCAGTTTAGTGCTTGTTTAACAATCTTCCCGTTGTGTGCTTTCTTGTAATGGCTGACGCGCCACTTTGTTTTTTATTTAACAAGCGTCCTGTGGTGCCCTTTCCTGTAATGGCGGCCACACAACTTTGATTGGACGCGGGTCCTTTATCTTACTTTTTTTTAACAAGCGCCCCGTTGTGCGCTTTCATTTAATGGCGGCTGCATAACTTTGTTTACGTGTGGATCGTCAAAACAAAAGTGCGTGGCCGCAATTAAAATGCTGGACCCATGCACAATTCCACCTGCAGGTTTCTGGGTTCGAGGATCACGAAGGATCACCTTTCCAGTATCTCAGAGACAGTTAGGGGGTCTTGCAGGGAGAACCGGGGTGAGGAGTCAGCCTTCAGTGGCGAGAATGCAGGCATCAGTACCTGTGCTGCTCGTGAGGAAAAAGCATGGAGAACTCTGCTTCAGATTTCTCTGAGGATGTTTTCCAGTTAAACTTAGATCATTGCAATAAAAAACAGCTGCACACTGGCTTCCACGGGAGTTTATGTGTGCAGCAGCTTGCCGGAGTCTACCCAGCTGTCTGATCTGTGAGCGGCTTAACTTACAACATGTGGACTCCTAAACTTCTGTTGCTGCTCTTACTCATGGCCATTTTCACAGGTTAGTGAGTTTTCTGCATGGTGTTGACATATTTCCATCCTACATATTTAACAAGTATTGGCATAGCCAATAGGTCTCGCCTTTGGGACCTTATAAGTGTTTAGCCATGCAACAGTTGCATAACTAAATACTTATAAGGTCTCAAAAGCGAGACCTATTGGCTATGCAAAGCGGCCGCGAAAGTGAAAGTAATCGCGGTAAAGCGTGGCGCGCGCACTCACGCACATGCACTGTAGCTCTAGGCTGGCCTGGTAGCACTTTTTGGAGCCCTCTCAATAAGTTTTGCCAGACCAGCGCATGCGCTGGGTCAGGCGAGACCTAAAAATGGAGTGGGTAAACTTCTGTTGCTGCTCTTACTCGTGGCCATCTTCACAGGTTAGTGAGTTTTCTGCATGATGTTGACATAATTCCACCCTAAATAAATGGAGTGGGTAACTGAAAGGTTCTTGGAATTAAACACACCATCTAAAAATGCACTTGTTTTTCTAATAAAATACATATTTGAATACTGGGAAATTGGGCCCACCCTCACTTACTTAGTCTGAGTTATCACCCTATCGTCTGCGTTACCCTGCTACCAGCCTCCCTCCAGCTACTTGGCATTTGTTTTCATTATTTAAATATAATCAGTGTCCTATTTTTTTTTTGTAAGTGTCTGGTAAATCTAAATTTCTTTTAACAGTGTGTGACTATAGGTACCCCTTCCCTCCCGTTTTGAAGGCTCATGGGGCATTATCTTGGCGATATAAGAGTACGTGAGCAGCCTAAACTTTGGAGGCTTCTTTATCAGTCACTAAACTGTTTTTTGAAGGAGAGATATATTTAGCAGATACTCTCAGTTATACTTCTCATATGGATACTCACACCACGCGGTCCTTAGATATAGAGTGTGTGTTTTATGTTTTGTGTGTGTATGTTTTTGTATTGTCCCATCTCGTCTGCATAACTCAGTACTGATTACCAATTATAACGGATAAAGATAAGAAAAATATATCACAGAAATATATCACTTTTCTTTACAGGACAACACCACATATGGTGCAGTTTGGATGTGTTATGTTATTTTAAGTCTGTTTATTCTTCCAGAACCCATTCAGCAATATACCTACTGGGGTATAGTATACTGTGCACGTTAAATTTATGTGCACCACTTAGTTAGGATTATATGTAAATACACAGTTGTTTTGGTTTGAGTGTAGAAGGGATCTCTTCTATGTCCTGATGAGAAGCCAGGAGAGAGCTTCGAAACATATCCACACATGGGACACTGCTCTTTAAAGCATAGTATCTCCATCTCGTTCCCCACGTTTAACGATTCCAGCTCAAAGGAACATTAAAATGTTTTTTTTCCACTGAGCCAGGTATTTTTTTATTTTTTACCATTCACTCACTTCTGACCCTTCCACTCACACTCCTACACCACACATAGTATAGTTTTTCATAACCAGTGCTTCCAAGTAGTCATAGGTCGCAGCACGCCCCGTCCCACAGCGGGGCAGGAAGACCCTGATGATGAAGCATGCCACCAAGGGTCCTTTTGGTGGGTGATGTGTATTTAAACAAAGCTGTGTACTTTCCACCATTGTAGGAGACACACGTAGTCTGGAGAAACACTTCTATAGTTTCCCATAAGGTTGGATCCCTTCATTTTTTGATAAAAGGAAACAAGTATTTGCATTGCAATAGGTCTCGCATTTTCGCGGGTTTAAGCTATTGGCATTGTAAACGACAATGCCTTTTACTTATGTCTTAAAAACCAAAACATAAATAAAAGGCATTGTTATTTACAATGCCAATAGCCCAAACTTGCGTAAATGCGAGACCTATTGCATTGCAGATGCTTGTTTGGTTTCGACTGCACAGCTCTTGAGAAATGTTTTGTTTTTAATTTAAACTTAAAAGGGACTTACACCCCGCCGCCTCTCTTTCATGACTTCTCATTGGTTCTTGTGTGTGCTACTTACTTTTCCTCCATCTCTATTGGCTGCAGCATATTTTCCTGCATTACCGGTCTTTTTTTTTTGTTTTTGCAGATTTATATAGCGCAAACTCGACCCAAAGATATTGGAGTGCTTTACATGAGCATCGGTTACGTTGCACAAGGAAATTATTATTTTTTTTTTTCGTTAGGCACGGAGAGCTTAAGTGATTTGCCCAGAATCACAGGATGTGGACGCGACCCCGAGGCTCGTACCTTGGTTTCCAGCACCAAAGTCGGCAGCTCTAGCCGTCAGATCACATAGTCTCCACATCCGTTTACCTTGCGGAAATACTGCTGACATTTGTGTTGGAGTTACTATTTTTTTCCATAATGTTTTGCCTCCTAATGGTTTTTTGTCTTGCAGCAGCTTCATATATCACCAGCAGAAATTACGTTTTTTGCTCAGAATCACAAGATGTTGCGCAGCCGGGACTCAAGCCTTAATCCTAAATGCAAGAGTCATATGGTCTGGTACTCACCTATGTCCCCTACACCAATTACAGACCCTGGGGTTTAGGGATGGCACCTCCCTCCCTCCCCCCCAGCGTAACACTCGTGGACACCACACCAAAAGGATATAATTTTTTGGATTATGGGGGTGTAACCACCCCGTCCGTATTTATTAAAATTACCAAACAATTTTTTTTAAAACATTATATACAGAACTTTACGCAGAAAGTACAGATACATTTGATAGACATATATTCTTGGCTAACCTTAACACAGTCTAATACATAAGACACTCCTACCGTAAATCTATCAATGCATGTATTTACTTTCTGCGTCCCTTCTAGAGCCTACGGCAAAGTCAATGACTGGCAGCGCCCCCGGTCCCAGTGTTCTAGCAAAATCTACCCCTGTAATAAGGATGCGCAGGGGGTACAGCTTATCGGATGGATATTTTCCCCCGGGCCCCCCCACGCCCTGTGCCTTAAACTCCATTACGGGGGCTGCAGACTTCTGCATAATGGCGCCTTGATGCACATGCACGTGCGGGGGTGGTCCCATGCCCACTGGGAAGGATGACTTCCCCGGCACCCGCACCCCGACAGCCTACTTACCAGCTGTCACTACCCCTGGAGTTACATGGTGCTGACCGCTAAGGACCGAAGACTATTCTTACCAATCATGACCTTACCGCCTTACCAGAGACACCATTCTGTCCCTCACCTTCTCCAGCAGCTCTGGCCGCTGTGAAGTCATCTCTACTCACTTGATACTTGTAAGGGAGCTTTTTCATTTGTCTTGGACAGTGATTGATATGAACAGTTTATTATCTTTTTCCATGCAATCCTCTGTGCTGCTCTTTGAAAGTGAGGAAGAAAGCAATCGTGGTCAAGTTTGCACAGACCACACAAGAAGCCACAAGAAGCCACAGGCAGTGCCTACAGCCCGCGGTTCCCACTCAGGACGGAAGAAACAACCTGACAAAAACACAGCAAAAATAGACAAGCTGTAGGAAATTATTGAACTTATCTTATGTGACCTCCTTGAGGTAATGTGTGAATTATTTATTCGAAGACAGGAAATCCAATTAAAGCATATAAAAGTTATCACAACAATGTAAGTCAACTGTATGTTTTTATCGGCAGCTGCTTTTATGTGTAAGGGAAAGACAACCCTGTGGGGATTTTAAGACAGTCAAAGTGTGAGGTAGGTCTGGGGCAGGCACCTCAATTAGACACAACACAGATACCGCGCCAGAGGAACCACACTTCTGTTTTAAATGCAGAGGCAGCAGTGTTGTCTGAGCCGCTGCGTCCAGTGACTCATTCCACCGTGGCAGCTTGCAGTCTGGGGGTGAGCTCTGCACGTCCAAGGCTCAAGCAGTTCTGATCAATCAGGCAATGTGAGAAGAGGCGGGGATTTTAAGCGCTACTATCAACAAGCAAGAGTCACCGTAAGTCGCCGCTACCAACAGACTACTACAAGCCTGTTTTCAACTTATTTCTATAAAGGTTAACAACAGCTAAAATAGTTCCACAGAGAGCAGTGTCCATGAAACGTTAGATAGCGAGGAAGGAATCAATGATGATGCTGCCAGTTAAACAAGCATTGTCAATGCTAACGAACTTAGTATTCAGCACTGACACACACTCACAAGGCATACCCCTCCCCCTGCATTCAGACAGACACCCCCATCTCTGAGCTCTCACAGGCACGCCACACTACCTCCACTTGCACAGTGTCAAGAACGGGTTCACGGCAGGTAAGTTGTAAGCGGTTCCTTCATTTTACAAGATAATTACAACAGGTAAAGAGTGGTGCCTGCTTGGTCCTAGTTCTTCAACTGCTCCCAGCCAACTGTCGCACTGAAAATCCCCCCAACCTTCGTGTTCTCTCTCCACATTCTTCACACACGAGACATTCTATCCCACCCTACCACACACAGGCACGCCACTTTGTGCTCACATGGGCATGTTGCTCACTCTGCATTCAAATCCTAACCACAGATGTGGCTTTGGGCAAGGAAGTTTCCAGAATTATATAATACCCCCCACTTTGACCCTCACATAGCAATACATGAGTGAGTAAAGTGAGCGATCTCAGACCTTCCTATGAAGTGTCATGAGAATTGTACCCATGGAAAAAAGTTACAGAAAATGGTGCAAAATGATGACTATTATAGCATGTTATGGCTCAAAATGACACATTTACCAGTTAAATAGATGTATTTCTCTCATTCATCCCTTCCATCTTCTTTCTTTTGTTCCATGCTTCTTTTGTTCCTTCCTACTGTCCTTCATCTTTCTTTTGTTTTAGTGTATTTTATTCTTTTTTTCCTTCTGTCTATTCTTCCCTAATTTCATCAGTCATTTTTTCTAGCTTTCTATCCATCTTTCTATCAGTTTATTTTTATGTTTCTCCTGGAATTCAATCACACCTTCTTTGCATCTTTTCATTTTATATTCCTTACATTCATTAATTTATTCTTTCTCTTATTTCCTTCAATCATCCATCCTTTTATTTCAAATTTCTTCTTTATTTCATTATATTAGTCTTCTTTCTCTCCTTTCATTTTTTTTTGTCTTGATATTTCCTTTTCTTCTTTCCACCCTTCATTCTTTCCTTCTTTACTTTTCTTACACTTTTTCTCCTGTGTTCATTTGTGCCCTTTTTCCTGCATGCTTCCTTTTTCCTCCCCTCATTATTTGCATTTCACTTGCTTTCCTGTGCGATGTTTCACTCCATTGGCCTCTTTTTTTCTTGATCATTTTAATAGTATGTCTTTCTCTTTGTCACCGTTTTAGACTGCTTTTCCGTTTTCTTTTGGCCCCCACCCCACAGCTGTATTATTATAGTTTATTCTTGCAGACCTGCGAGCCAAAGTTAAATATAAAGAAGGGCCATAAAACAATTTAACCTGCCTCAGTAGTACCCCTGCTTAAGCTGGTTTAGCGGGTGGTTCACTAAGCCCTTGACTCAGGGCCCTGTCCTCGCATCCCTGGCAGCAGGAGCAGCTCATGGGAGCACTCACTCCTCCAGCCCCGCTCCCCTCATCTCCAGGTGACTACCCACCCATGCAAATCCAGTTCCCCTGCCTGGATGCTCTACATGTCCTACAGCACCACTTTATCTCTCACTTTGCCGACTTCTGCTTGTGCCCCCATGCTGTACCCATCACATGCAGATCGCTGCCATCGACTTCATACACTGGGCACTGCATATCTGGATGTGCCGGGGAGTAGAGAGAAGCCAGCCGTAGCGGTAATCTTTCGACCCCCTCCTCTTCCCACAAGAGGTTCAAGGACTCATGCTGTGCTGCACAGACGGCAGCAGGGCTCCTCTAATTTTTTTTGCAAAATCTTTTGTATTCAAACTAAAAATCTCACATGGGGCTTAAAATCCACCCAATACTTACCTGAACTTACCATTCGTTCATTCCAACATTGCTCAAATTTACAAGCTACTGATTGGCCAGCACGCCGTCTGCACAGCCTCTGCTTTTCTCACTAGTTACCGTGCAACGTTTTTAAAAAAAATTATTTTATTTTAGTTTAAATGAGAAACAAACCATGTCAATGTAGCATTGTAAGACACACATTTAGCCTTAACTCATCTCAATCACAGAGACTGATAGTGGAAAATAAAAAGAGGCAGAACAAAGTAAAATTAATACAACAGATAAGCAGCATCATAGCAAGTTGAGGCAGCCCGTTATATCCCTCTACTGCACAGGGCAGAATGATTCACTGCACAGTCTATACACAAGTGCCCTGGTAACTATCTGTATAACCCAGGGTCTTTCATGTACTTGCGGTGTAGTAGGTCGTAGCATTTTCGCCATACATGCTTCAGACACGCAATCAGACAGGTTCATCCACATTCACAGCTCTCCTCTCCGAAATGGCTGTCTCCTCTCCCTCACCTCCAGAGTTCCTATAAGAGCTGTACAGGGCCCAGAAATTCTTGGGGCGGTTTCGAGGGGGGAGGAGTTCGCTATAATGCTCCGTTTGAGGACAGCAGTATACCATGTCCCTCGCCCAGAGTGTGATTGTAGGGAGCGGTCCCCGCATCCAGCTGATGGCAACTCTGCGTCTAGCCATCAACAATCCCATGTCCACTAATCTACGAATTCCCTTCGGTAATAATTTAGAATAGCCCAGCAACGCCAGGGCTGGTTCCGGTTCTATATCCTGCCCAATTATCGCCGTCAGTTCTGAAAAGACATTGTCCAAGAATTTAGCAATGCCAGGGCATCTCCATGATAGGTGCATAAAATCTGCTATGTTTTCTATACATCGCTCACATTTGGAGTCGTCTCTAAGACCATAACAGTGTAGTCTTTCCGGGCTATAATACACCCTATGCAGAAACTTAAAGTGGGTCAGTCGAAGTTGTCCATTAAGGGAGACCCGCTTAGTGCTACTACAGCAACATTTCCATGTCTCGTTGTCAATGTCTCTTTGTAGGTCCCTTTGCCATGCTAAGCGGGCTTAGTAAAAAAGTATTTCCTATACGACTGCGTCAGGTTATATATTCTAGATACTAGCCTCATAGGTTCTTTAGCTTTAATAATTAATGTAAGGGTGTCTAGTTCCGGAGGTTCCTCCATGTCATTTTCCAAAAGTTGCCCTAGCATATGCCGTGTCCTATGGAATTGGAAACGGGTGACGGGGGTGGGCACAGCGTCGTCACTATCCAGATTATCCCCACTCCTCACCACGCCGTCTACAAATAGGTCACCCACAGTCTGGACTCCCATGGATCGAAGCGCACACACCACACCCGTCTCCCTGCACAGAGGCAGCCACTGGTACCAGTCCAGTGGGGCCAAGGGCGAATAAATGAGAGCCCCAGATCGAAGCTTAAGGAGATGATGCCATGCAAGAGCTGTCGCATTAATGGAATCCAAAATACAAGTCCGTCGGTCTGAGGAAGAAAAAAGCATCATGGGCAGAGAGCGGGGGGAGGTTACCACTCTCTCAATGCGCAAATGTGGTGTATCGGATGGGCCATGCACCCAGTGATCAGCGTGTGCGCACTGTGCCGCCAGGTAGTACAGATCAAAGTCAGGTGCGCCCAGTCCTCCCATATGGTAAGGCAGTGTAAGTATTTGCCATGCATCTCTGGGTTGCTTACTTGCCCATGCCAGTTTAATCCTAAGTGAAGTAAGTCACGCAAAAAACACATCCAGGAGTACCATCGGGATATTGGTAAAATGGAAGAGAAAGCAAAGGAGCACCACCATTTTCATTATAGAAATCCTGCCCAGGAGAGACTATGAAAGTTTTATCCAGCTCTCAACTTCGTCCTCCAATTTGCTAAACAGAACCCCATAGTTCTCTCTGAAAATCACGTCTGCGTCAGAATGGATTTGGATTCCCATGTATCTCACCGGGTCCGTCGTCCATTGTAGCGGGTAGTCAGGGATGAACTGTGTCGCGGCAGGGGTGAGGGGGAAAATGGTCGATTTATGCCAGTTGACGCACAGTCCGGAGAGCCGGGCAAACCGCACTATCTCGCGAAGGACAGGGGCACGGACATATAAGAGGGTATCATCAGCGTAAGTGGAGACTATGATTTAGTAGCCAGGGATGCAGATGCCCTTGTATCGATGATCCTCGAGGAGCACACAGGCCAAGGGTTCCGCCATCAAGGCAGAGAGGATCGGGGATAGTGGACACCCTTGTCTCGTTCCTCTAGTAATAGGAATCGGGCTGGTCACCAAATCACCAATTTTTATTCTGGCTGTGGACTTATAGTACAGTACGCCTAACAACTGTAAGTAAACCTCACCAAGCCCCATTCTCGACAACACCTGCCTTATAAAGGGCCACTCGACAGAGTCGAAAGCCTTTTCCATATCTAGAAAGACTGAAACTGCGGGGACTTCGGGCCTGGTATGTTGGAGCATCCCAAACACTGTGCGTATGTTATAGGTAAGATTGCGGCGCGGGACGAACCCTGCCTGTTCAGGGGCTATGAGCGTTGGTACCAAAGGCAGCAATCTATTCGCCAATATCTTTGCATGGATCTTGGTGTCTACGTTAAGTAGAGAGAGTGGGCGGTACGACGTGCACTCTTCAGGAGGTTTGTTCGGTTTTAATATAGCAACAATTATTGCCTCTCTCATTGAGGAAGGCAACGTGCCCGAAGTGCACATATCGTCAAAGAGAGCAGACACATGTGGCAGGAGGAGATCTATGTAAGTCTTGTAAAAGGCGACCGTCAGGCCATCTGCACCCGGGGCACTACTAGGTTTCATGTTTGCTAACGCCAGAGTGATTTCCTCTTTCTCTATGGGGCGCATCAAAAACTGACGATGAGTGTTGGTAAGCCAGGGTAGCTTGATGTGTGACAAGTAATCTGTTATGTCTTCCTCCATATCTGAGCTACGAGAGGAATATAGGGTCGAGTAGACCTGTCTAAATCTCTCAGCTATATCAGCATGATCAGTAAGTGTCTTTCCCTCTGCAGATTTAATGTCGGCTATAACAGCGTAGTTCCGCCGCTTTTTAAGCAGGCGGGCCAGCACACCAACTGGGCGCTCGCCCTCTCTGTAGGAGCGAGCCATTGCGTATTTACCAAGGTGCTTATTCTCAGTGTCCGCACATCGTGATATTCCTCTAATCGGGCTTTAAACTCCCGCATAAGGTCCTCATCCTGTCCCTCTAGCAAGCGTTGCTCCAAGCCAGCCAGAGCTTTTTCCAGATCGGCAAGCTTCTTGCGTAATGCTTTCAGGACTCCGGAGTGTTTAGACATAGCAACACCCCGAATATAAACCTTAAAAGCCTCCCACACTATCTGAAAACTCTCAACCGAACCAAACATTTTTTCGAAGTATAGTTCTATCGCTTCAGCTAGTTTTGCTTTGAATAGTGGGTCCAGTAAGGAATACGGAGGGAACCTCCATGTAAACGGTGGGGATCATTTTCCTGGGGGCATCGATGAGAAACAAGATCAGGGAGTGGTCAGAGAGAGTGCGGGGTAGGACCTCACACTTCTGCACTTGATAATACAGTGGGCTCGAGGTCAACCAGTAGTCAATGCGCATATGCAAGTCGTGAAATGCCGAGTAGTGCGTAAACCCTCCCTTGTCAGGCATTTTCCGTCTCCATACGTCTTGTAAGCCCTCCTGTGTCATAATCTCCATAAGTGTTTTAGCAGAGGCAGTAAGTCGTCTGTCCGGCCCACCCGAGCGATCGCGGGCGGGGTCCAAAACTAGGTTGAAGTCACCACCCCAGAGTTGTTGTTCTATGCCACAGCTGGCAACCCTATTGTTCAGTGCTGTATAAAAGTCGGTTTTGTCGTAGTTGGGACCGTACACGTTAGTAATCAATATATCTAGGCCATGCCCTTGGCAGCAAGATCACAATGTAGCGGCCTTCAGTATCAGTGATTAATGATTCAAGGGAGAGGGATGATCTAGGCCTGATCCAGGTGATAACACCCCGGGCATGCGTTGTGAATCCTGCGGCATGAATGGAGCCGAGCAGGCCCCTAGCGCGGAGCATGGGACTGTCTAGGGGGAGGTGCGTTTCCTGAAGCAGTGCAATGTCTATTTTGTGTCGTGATAGATACGCTAAAACGTTCCGCAATTTTCTATGGTTGTTAAGACCCGTTAAGTTCCACGTGAGGGCATGTATAGTCAGCTGCGCAGATGTGGTAGGAAACAAGCCATTTGTTGAGTCAGGTAAAGTTGCTGCCAAGCTATTTGAGTCTGCCATTAGGTCTGTCAAAGTATACATAAAACACAAGTGCAGCACAGTGTCTATAGCAAGTAACGAACCAAACATTACCCCTGTCCATCCATCCCCCCCCACGCCAGGCAAACCCCAACAAAGCCCAGCCGATTAGCTGCCCGCCCACCCCCAGCCAACAGCAGAAAAAATAGTACACATAAGCATTGTAAAACCAATAGGAATCGACCTCCCTCCCCCACCCCGTTAACAAAAACTCCCCAAGTGTGTGTGACACGCGTGGGCAGAGGTAGCACATTTCTCCGCAGTGCAGGAAAGCGTGTTAGTAAAGTTCTATCAATCCTCTTCTCCGCAAACCACCAGAATGCCTAGAAGCGAACATGTCACAAATAGAAATACGCCAGATCCTCCTAGCCATCACAGATCGATGCTGATAAAGTGCCAGAGGTCGATCAATTATCAGCAGTTAGCCCTGCCCTCCGACAAGCTCCAAACATCAAACGCAACATATACATCTAGTGCATTATCAGGCAAGGAGAAACATATCAATTTATCTGGCCACTTCAGTAGTTCCAAGGGGCACCACCACAATAACTATATATGAATTATGCTTATCTGAGCGAATGGAAGGTCATAACGTTCAGTCTTGGTCACTAAGGGACCCAGCTTCCGCCCCGTCAGTGGAACATCGTTCTGAGCTGCGTTGCTTATCTTTGGACCAGTTCTTCAGCGCCTTCTGAAGGGACTTGGGGCCTGTGAATATTCTTGACTGGCCCTGACGGTTCACTCGGAGTCTAGCTGGGTACAGCATAGCATAGTCGAGGCACTGGTCCCTAAGCTGCTTCTTCAAGGGAGCAAACTGTTTACAAGCCTCCTGGACTCGCAGCGTGAAATCCGGGAACAGAGAGATCGTGGCGCCCTCGTATTGCAGGGGATGATTGTTCCTGGCTACTTTCAGGGTCGCCTCTCGGTCTCGGTAGTTAAGCAGTTTGGCAATGACGGGTCTCGGGGGGGGCGCCCGGGGGAGGGCGCGGGCCCAGGGACCGGTGGGCTCTCTCCACGACGAACATCTGGGAAGACCGTGCTTCCAGGTCTTCCGTCTTGTCTTGGAGAATTTGCATCACCCTTCCCAGTTGTTTACGTTCCGCGTCAAGCGTTGTCTGGGCTTCCTCCACTTCAGTGACTCGGCGCTCCGACATATCTAACCGCTCTGCATGCTTGTCCAGCCACTCCGACATCCTATCCATGCGATAGGAAAGGGAGTCTATTTTGGAGCCGAGAACTGCAAGACTGCCATGCAAACCCATTTCCATGCCGGCTAGCAAGGAGCGAATGTCGCAGTCAGCTTGCTCTTGGGTGGGGTCCTGTGCAGGGTCTGCATCGTCTGCGGTGGTGTCAAGTCCCCTGGGCTTCCGCTGATCGAATGATTTTTGTGGCTGTGTACGATCTACTTTGCTCATTGCTGCAGTGAAGATAACAGTGTGCCAATCACAGTCACCAGGTCCTGTGGGGGATACAGGACCGCTATGTCTTGGTTTCCCAGCCCAGTAGTGCCAAAAGTGACTGGGGGGGCCAACTAGGTTGTCGTGCCGCACAGGGGCTATCACAGAGCACAGGACACCAACTCACAGTCCCAGTGCACTCAGTGTAGGGGCCCACGCAGACAGAGAAGGGTGTGAGGGCCTGTTAACAACGTCCTGAGACCACAGTGCACTCAACAATGTCTAGAATAGTGCCCCAATCGCTCCACACAGGCAGATACAGAGAGGAAGGAAGGGGGTGGGGCATCAACAGCTCACCGCTTTAGGCTTCTCCTCATGCACAGATCAGACGGCCAGAGGAGCCACAGACTTTACTCCAGGGTATTAGCAGTTCCTGCTGTCACAGCCATTCTGCTCCCAATCTAGTCACAGGAGCCTCCTCTGTGTCAGTCACGTTGCTGTGTCCTGCGCTCAGGAGGCAGGAATCACACCTCACTGTGAGGGGCGCGTGGACCCGCCAAATACACACCGTTGACAAAGCAGACAGGGCTCAGACCAGCAGCGGATCACTCGAGATAGGCCTCCAAACGGGCGGCATGCACCTTCCTCCAGCACCGACCTCTGGTCTTCCGGGTCCCAAGTAACGATATCTCCGGTGGGAACAAGTGGCTCACCGCCCCTGCCGGACCAAAACTCCACCGGTGTTGCGCAGTGTCGATAGGCCACGCACGGCGTCTGAGCCTCCGCACACAGCAGGCGCCACCACTCCAGCCGCCAGCTCTGTATCAGGCGCAGCCTGCCTCAGCAGACCCCCGTTCGGCACGCAGGTACGTGCACCCAGCTGGGCGAGCAATCTGAAGCGATGACTGCAGCGCCCAGCACTCCCGCCGCTAGAGGATAGCGGCCCCCTCAGTCAAAGCGTAGCGATGCGGGCATCCAAACCGACACTGTATACCGGGCCGCGTCCGCATCTACGCTCCACGCAAGCCCGGGGTTCACGGTGTCTGGGAGGCCAGGGCCGACAACTACACCGTCCGGGCAGCCTAAGAGGTCAGGATCAGATCACACAGGTCCGTGGCTCTGGCGTAATCTGCAGCTGTTGCTACGAAGCTCAGTTCTTGCTTCAAATGGCGGATAAATGACAAATTAGTCGGTGGTTAAGCGGAGCTTCTCGTTTAGGTGGCCATCTTAGCTGCGCTCTAGCTCCGCCCCCCCACCTCTACCGTGCGACTTTTAAAACATTGATTACAGAGACATTTGAACTGACCAGCTAGTGAAAAGAGTTGCTTCAATTATGATGAGGAAGACGGAAGGATAAAGAAGCAAATGGGCAATAGGAGAGGAAACAAAAGGAAAAACAAGCATTTGTAATGCAATCGGCCTCGTCTTTGGGACCTTATATGTATTTAGCTATGCAGCACATTAGCCTGGGTGCTGAAACATCTACTGTTGTTTAACATGGAGGGAAAGTAAGTACCAAACTGCGTGACACACCAGGTATTATTTTTGTTTTTTAAAACACAAATAAAAGGCATTGTCAATTACAATGCCAATAGCTTAAACTCACGTAAATGCGAGACCTATTGCATTGCAAATGCATGTTAAAACCGCATCACCGGCAAGACCCGGCCCGCTTAAAGCGCTGTATACATGCCAACATGTATTGTGTAATGTAACTGTTAGCATGCACGGTGATAAAGCGACATGATTAGTCAAGCCCCCTTTCGTACCACTTGTAAAAATCAGCATTTGTGAAAGCATGTGTTGGCGCCACCAAGCCAGGCTATTGGCTTTGTCAAGTGCTCCCTTTAATTAGCAAGTGTCCCAGTTATACACATTATCTCCATTATCTGAGTATTTATCCAAATTCAATAGGTTTCAGGTTGCTGATACTTTCATCATTGGTTAATTAATTTTACTTATTTGTTGGTATACCTGGTATCTTTTGGATTCTAATGGGGTAAATACTTCACTAATAATGGATTTTTACGGTTATCAAATAGTTTAGAACGTGGCTGTGTCCTTTTCAAGCTGTTGTCAAAGGAAGAGAAGTTTTGAATCCGGGAACCAATTTTCAGAGGCCACTAAAGTGAAGCAGAGTCGTCTGGGGCGCTAATGTTGCTGAGGCAAGACAGAGAGCAAGGGTAAAAGTGGACATATAGCACAGTATATGAGGGATGTGCAAGGGGGAGGAGGGGTCACTGTTAGGCTAATGGAGCAAGACTTCGAAGAGTAGCAATTGGGTCAGTGCGAGATGGCACAGGATGCATAGCATCAGGTCTACAAAAAAAAACTGCTTGGTGCTAAAAGACAAGACTCTGAAGTACGAACGGGGCAGATGAGACTACACACTGGGGTCCCAACCAAAGAGAAGCTCCAGAAGAGGAGAGAGTGCATGTATCAGCTGACATAATCAAGATTAACCAGACCCCACCCAATGAATAGGCACTTCTGTGGCAAACTCTTCGAAATCTTAAGTTATGCAATTTTGTCCAGGGCGAGGTTTTAACACTTCTTATATTTTAAAGGTAAATATGCACGAAGAAAAAAGGTTTCAATAATTGTAGAAGTACCCAACAAGTAGCATAAATAATCTAAAATGTAGTACGGTTAAACTACAGAGCAAAAAGCGTAGCAAATATACTGGGGAAGTAGTAGAATCGCTTGATTGGTCCATGCGCAGGGTACATCATTAGTGACAATCTCTCACTTTACATCCCGTTCTGTTTCACTCGGTTAGCCGCCATGCCGTGTCTCTGTGGAGTTCCAATTCCCCCAAAGCAGAGCATGATGGGGGCATGTCCACTGATGCGTAATCAATATTAACCGGACCCGCACCGGGAAAAGGCACTCCTGTGGCAAACTCTGTGAAATGTGCAGTAATGCAATTTCTTCCGAGGGTGAGCTTTTAGAGCCTCATATATTTAAAAGACAGCTATGCCCGTTAGAAAAAAGTATTCAATAATTTGACAAGTACCCACAAACAGGAAACTCCATTTAAAACATGCATTGGCAATACAATAGATCTTGAAGACTTAAAGATAAACATAATAAAAACGGGACCGCACTGAACATAAAGCATTGCGCCCGTGTATTTCAAGAGCTACGTGTATGAAGGCCAGTTCAGAGGACGCCATGAGGAAAAAATGTAAGTGGGCACCGTACTATACCAATAATCGTGGCTTCCATGTAGAAACAAGTTCAATTCAATTCAATTCCTTTATTCGATATTTTAAAAAAATATCATAAAAGTACAAATATACAATTAAAAAACAACATTCAGTTCATTACAAAACTAGTAACTACACAGACCATTATCATCAATTCATTCCAAATTCACAGTTCGTTCAAGGAAGTCCCCTGGTGTTCCTAAGTCTTATTGCAACTTTGATAAAGTTTAAAGTGCAAGCCAGTGCTAGTGGGTTCTCCGATTTTTGTAAATATAAAAGAGCGACCTTAGCATGTCTAAACTTCATTTGTTTAAGAATCCTTACTAAATATTTGCGTCTAGGTATCGAATAAAAAGGGCATAGTAAAACGAAATGTAGGGTATCCTGCGGAGACCTATTGTCGCAGCCGCAGGTACCCTTCTGTTCGACTGTAACAGTAAAACCAAGCGGGTCAGCCAGTAGGTGATGGAGAAGGTTAAACCTATATCGTGTAATTAGGAACCTGTCCTGTGCATTATGTATGAGGGCAAGGTACGGTTCCATACCTTCTACTGTCTTTACCATTAAATGGGCGCGGACTGTAGGCTTGCTTTCCTCAAGGACCGCTCTTCGTGTAGTCTCTTTTTCGAAGAACATTCTTTTAATTCTAATTTTGTCCTTGGGAATTATTGTTAGTGGGTTATAAAAAAGACCCTTACACCCTAAACTCTCCAGGGTGACCCTAACGTAATTCAGCCATGGTATGCACATTCCCTTATCCCTATTCATGCAGTCAGTGACTATTCGCCTACTCAGTCCCGCCTCTGGATTGGTCCAAATTTTTAGCCAGGCCATAATAGGTCTGATTTTGATCAGATCTTCCATGTATGCTCTACCCAATTCGTGATGACAAATATGGGCCGATGTACTTTGTGAGGTTTGGAGAATCTTTCTCAGAAATGTATTCTCCTCAATCTGTATTTGCTGGATGCCTGTGAAACCCCACACTTCTGCCCCGTATAATACTTTGGGGCAACAGATTGAACCATATAAGTGCATAACCTGCTCAGGGGACCACCTGCCCAGCCTGCGCCCATAACTCATTATGGCCCATGTAGCTACCGCTAACTTTGACCCCCGCTCTTCAGTTAAAAGTTTAAAATTTAAAAGCCCATCAAAAAGTATACCCAGATAAGAGAAGGTTTCAACCTTTTCCATTTTATGTGTGCCTATTTTATATGAAAATCTTTTACAGGGTTTGGACCCAGCCAGCATCACATAAGACTTGGTTAGGTTGGCCGATAGATCTAAGCTGGCCATGAAGCTAACGAACCCATCTAACAGGCTTTGAAGACCTTTAGGTGTGCGGGCTAAAAGTACCGCGTCATCAGCGTACAATAGCACGGGAACTTGTCGGGAACCTAGTCTAGGGGTGTCCACATTCAATTCACACAGTGCTCGATCTAACTCATTTATGTACAGCGAGAACAGGAACGGGGCCAAAATGCATCCCTGTCTCACCCCACTTGTACAAGGGAAGGATGCTGTCGTGTCACCCTCCAAGTTAAAACGCACTTTACCAGAAGTGTTCCAGTGAAGTGCTCTTAGGATATCCACTAGGCCCTGCTCAACCCCTAATCTTATCATCAGAACCCAGAGCTTTTCCCTATTGACATGGTCGAAAGCGGCTGAAAGGTCCATGAACCCCAGATACACCGCCTGATCACTTGCAATAGTGTATTTGGCCACTATTAAATAGAGGTTAAGGCATTGGTCTGTTGTTGATTTTCCGCTCCTGAACCCATATTGCAAATCCGTGATTATCTGATGTTCAGTGGCCCAGTCTAATAGGCGATTCAGAACTACACGCCCCAAGACTTTAGCTGTCACATCAATTAGAGATATAGGCCGGTAACACTGCGGGTCGTCCTTTTTCCCTTTTTTAAAAATTGGAACTATTGTTGCCTCGGACCAGGATCGTGGCAAACCGGTTGCTATTCCTGCATTTATTACTCTTGTAAGGATTGGGGCCCAGAGCTCAACCCTACTTAGATAGAGGTCAGGAGGGATTCCATCCGGGCCAGGGGCTTTATTTTTTGTAAGACCTTTAATGCCCTCTACTATTTCCTCCAATGTAAATTCGATATTAGATGCCCATGGGCAAAGATTTCCATCGCCCCTCGAGTTCGCATTCGAGTGATTGTACAGTTGTTCAAAGTGTTTGGACCATTGCTCTGGGGGAATAGATGTGCCAATTACTGGGGCAGCGGTGTCCTGGAAACAAGGTTTATTAATTATTTTCCAGAATGCACTAGAATCTCTTCTATCAGCTGCATCCCGCAAGTCTTCCCATACCTGTGTTTGCAATGCCAGTTTCCTTTGTTTGATTGCCTTTTTATATGCAATCCTACACTGTGCAACATCCCTCTTATTTTTTGGAACTGTTTTTAAACATTCTTTTAGCTCTTTATGGGCCCGAGAACAGTTTTTGTCAAACCACATAGGGAAAGTCTTGACTACCGGGTTCGAAGATGACTTAAGTAAACCATCTATAAGGTGTGCCATAGACTCGAACGCTTTGACCACAACAGGACCTTTAAGTGATGGCTCTAAGCACACCTCAAACATCTCTTTGCCTTTCTCTATTAGGGATTTATAAAAGGCCTCCCCATCCACTTTTGCCCATCTGAGGCGTCTCCCTTGGTCAGTTGCCCTCACTGTGCTAATGACCTCGGTCCTTTTCTTCACATTTCGGGCGAACCAGTTCTTAATATTCAGTACTAGTGGATTGTGATCACTGAATATGCTCCATTCAATTCCTACTTCATTTATCCAATCCCTAAATTGGTGAGAGACAACTATGTAGTCTATGATGGAGCATTGCCCTCTTCCCTTGAATGTAGGTATGACCTCACAGCTATTTTTAAAACCCACCAGGTCTAATGTGTGCCTCAACATGTGGTTTTCCAGGACCCTCTGTAACTCCCGCCCTCCCGGTGTATGCTCGAAGTGCGCCCCTTTTGACAGTGTGCAACCGGTCCAGGCACCCTTCAATAGACTTAGATTTGGACACAGATGACAGTTTAGGTCTCCTGCTAAGACCACACATGGCTCCCTACCTATCTTCCTTTGGCTCATTTCACGGGTCAGATAGGTATCCAGGTCGTGTGTTATTTGCCCCTTCCCACTCCCTGCCATAGCATTGTAAACATTAATCAAGACAACATTTAGCCTGCTTGCTTTCAACCCGATAGCTTGTATATTAGGTGAGTTCCAGTTTAAATCAGTCCATGATCCTTCTAACTGTAGGTCCACATAGGTGATTAACCCTCCCATTGCTCTTCCCGGGGCCAGTTTTTTTGCAGGAACAGCGAAGCATTTATATCCTGCTAGATGATAGGGATTATGGTCCACCACCCAAGTTTCTTGCAGACAAATTATATGGAATCTGGAGATGTATTGCCTCCACTCCTGATTATGAAATTTGGAGGACAGTCCAGCTACATTCCATGAGACCATTTCAGTCCCCTCCTGCACTTTTCTCCCTATTAGGATAGATTTATCGGGGTATTATGGTCAGACTCTCCTGGGTTTCCATCTGTGTTAAGCACTAGTGAGGTCTGGATAGCTTGCGGGTGCTGTGTGTGTGAGGCCACATGAGCTGGTTCCTCATTAGTCTCATCCTCCTCTTGTCTTTGACCTAGGCAATCCAACCTGTTAACTGTTATATGTTTGTTTACAGTAGTGTTCTCTGGAGGCCTCCCTCTAGTTGGATGATGAGTGCAAATTTTGCTCCTCATAGGGTGGCAGGAGGTCGTAATGATGGGAATAAATTGTGCAGTATTTAGTTGTGCCGGTTTTTGCTCAGCATAATCTTTAACCCCATTCAGTCAATCCACCTCCTCCAGAGACATAAGGGGGTCGAATCTGTTCCTTAAGGCGATTCTGCCTTGGCTCCCTGGGGGGGCATATGACTTCGTTTCATGATGATCCCTGCCATCCCACCAGCACTCATCTTTATCGTGATTGGCCCCAGTCCGGCGGTATGTACTTCTGACAGTTGCGTAAAAGAACCCCAATGGTAGGGAACTTATGTTACTGCTTTGCGCCGCCGGACCCCAGCTTAATATGTGGTCAACTATCCTATAATCCCTAAAATTCACCACCACACAGTCACCAACTACATTATTTTGCCTATTCCCCAGCCATCTCACCCTTCTTACATGTAGGATTTCCCCCTGTGCGTCCCTCGGCAATGGCCTGTTCTTATTTAGCCAATGTGTGACTTTGTTCTTGAGTTCATCATGTGATTCTGTATACTCAGATTTTAACTCTGGGACTCCTGTAAGTATGATAACATACGGGGCTGCATCCGGGGGCAGATGTATACAAGGCCCAATGGGAGTAGGTTTGAATGGGGGTAATTCTGTGCGGTGTGGCAATTCCGGCAGATTTTGCGGCAGTGCCGAGTTCGTGTGGGCTGTATTCGCAGAGAGGCCTGTGTGTGTCCTATCAGTTTGTAAATGAGTCATGTTTAACAATAGTGAGGATCTTGTAGTGACATTAGAGGGCCCTGCTGCGGTATTATCAGGTGGTATGATAGGCATATTTTTATTACGTTGATCTTCAACTCCAGGTTTAGTTATTTGAGCGGTCGATGACTCAGTGGCCGGGTTATTGCTCAGTGGTGGTAATAAGGTGTTACCTGTCCCTCCACCCCTTATCTTCACTAGAGAGACGATTTTATCCAGCCTGCTCAAAATTTGTTTCATCTGAGTGTTAATCAGTAGCTCAAAGTGTGACTGTAGATCGTTAATAATCTGGGACACCCACCCAGGGGGAGCCTGTATGTCCAAGGCTTGGTCACGAATGGCTTCTCCGATTTGGGCGTCTGGATAGTTGAAGGCCATGCGGGTTCTCGACTTTTTAGGACCAGGTAGCCTCTTACTGCACCCCTTTTTCTTGGTCGCTCGCATTTTTCCCCCTTTGCCATTAACAGATGTATCACCAATAGGGGTTATTTTTGACGGGGGAGTGTTAGTCAGCAGGGCCTCCGGGGGTGAGTCAAGGGTGATCAGGGGCGTATTGGTAGCAGGAGAAGCAAGTTGACTCAAATGGGGAGTTAGTGAGAGCCGTCTTTCTGTGCGCTCAATCTCATTAGATACTTCACCAATGGCCTTGAGCAACATTCTGTCAATGGCAGTCTGGTGTGCTGGTACTTGGGCAGGAGTGCCTTTTGAACTGTTCTTTTGTATCGGGGTGACATGGTCCTTCGTGCTCAATTTTGAAGATCTGGTTTGAATGTTAGGTGCCATTCTGCTTATGCGGTTCTCAGGTTAATATTACTGCGTGGCTCAATGCGGGGAAAATCCCTGCCAGAAGCCTCTTTGGTACCTAGTTAACCAGTACACACAGCTGAAGGGGGCAGGGGCCCACAATAACGTAACAATTTTACGACAATAAACAATACCTTAGTGTTCTTACTGCGACCTCGATTAGATGTTAGGGACCAGGCCCAGCCCAGCCACGTCCTGCCCCGGACGGCCACAAACGGCCCGCCCTCTGCCCGGGCTCAGCCCGGCGCCGTCCGCGCGCGTCCCGCGACGCGGAAGAGCTGTCGGTTTTCTAGCGCCTCCGGGCGCGCTGTCGCCGGGAGAGGCGTCACGAGGAGCAGATGCTCATGGGGGTTGTAGTCCCCCCACGCTGCTTGGTTGTCCCGGCGGTGAGTGAGCTCCGTCACAAACTGCCCCCGGTCCGCCGTCCCGCAGGGAGAGAGTTTCCTCTTTGCTGCTGGCCTGGTGAGAGCTCAGGCGTGTCCCCCACTCCACCGAGGGAGCTGTCGGTTTTCTAGCGCCTCCGGGCGCGCTGTCGCCGGGAGAGGCGTCACGAGGAGCAGATGCTCATGGGGGTTGTAGTCCCCCCACGCTGCTTGGTTGTCCCGGCGGTGAGTGAGCTCCGTCACAAACTGCCCCCGGTCCGCCGTCCCGCAGGGAGAGAGTTTCCTCTTTGCTGCTGGCCTGGTGAGAGCTCAGGCGTGTCCCTAAACAAGTTATGCGTACAGTGTGCTGCAATACTGCCAGGAAATAAAGTATTCAATAATTTTACAAGTATCCCAAAAAAGTAACATAAATAATTTAAAATGTAGTACAGATAAACTACAGAGCAAAAAGCATAGAAAATATACTCGGGTAGTAGTAGAATCTCTTAATTGGTCCATGCGCAGGATACCTCATTAGTGATAAGCTCTCACTCTACATCCCGTTCTGTTTCACTCTCCATGCCGTGTCTCTGTGGAGTTCCAATTCCCCCAACGCAGAGCATGATGGGGGCATGTCCACTGATACGTAATCAAGATTAAGCAGACCACGCACCGTGAAACTCTGAAATGTACAGTTACGAAATTGCTTCCGAGGGTGAGCTTTTAGAGCACCATGTATTTAAAAGGCAACTATGTCATAGGAAAAATGTATTCATTAACGTGACAAGTACTTTGACCTTCATCCTCGGCAGCCCCTCGCGCTCGCCTATGCCCGCCCTCATGCGCCCCCGCACCATGCCCGTGCCGTTACTGTTCCCAATTTATGCTCAGCTTACAGCCGAGGAGCTCTGTTGCTTTTTTACGGCTGGACACACTTTTGGATCACCAGCTTAATAGCTCGGTGATGCGTTACCCCTGCTTTCGTTAATCACTAACACAGCCAAGTCAAACGGCAAACTATCCTCATCAAAGGCACCGGAGTGGCACTAATGCAGGGCATTTGCCACTTAGAATACCAGCCCCGGATAAACAGACAGCGCATGGCGGGAAGGGGGGGCCTCGGGCCTATGCGCACGCAAATAAACTGCAGGAATTGGAGTGCGGGTGGGAGGGTGGCACTAATGCGGGGCATTTGACGCTTAGAATGCCAGCCCCGGATAAACAGACAGCGCATGGGGGGGGGGCTGGGGGCTATGCGCACGCAAATAAAGTACAGGAATTGGAGTGCGGGTGGGAGGGGCATGGGGTGGCACTAATGCGGGGCATTTGACGCTTAGAATGCCAGCCCCGGATAAACAGACAGCGCATGGGGGGGGGGATGCTGGGGGCTATGCGCACGCAAATAAAGTGTAGGAATTGGAGTGCGGTTGGAAGGAGAAGAACGGACTGAGGGGGTGAGGTTGTCGCTGAGAATGCCAGCCCCGGATTACCAGACAGAGTTTGGTAGGGGGAGGGAGGGGCTATGTGCACGTGATGAAAGAGCAGGAACGGGAGTGCGAGTGGGAGGGGCCGACAAGGACAGACTGGGGGGGTGAGGTAGGGAAACAAAATAGTGCCTGAAGTAAAGGGGTCAGTAGCCGTGGCAGGATACAAATGACGACATGGTCGTCATAAGGCGGGACTAACAGGCATAAAACCTATGGGAAGGCTGCATTGAGGAAATAACCCAATAAGAAATATGGGCGGAGAGTGGGCGGAGCTTCCACAAAGCTTCCCCACTAAAGTGTATACTGCATGCCTCGCAAAGCGAGCAGCGCATGCGCTGCTACACTAGCCGAGGCCTAAAAATAGGAACAAGGACATAACACCGGCGTTGCATTGGCCTAAAGGGCAATTTGGCATTGGGCTGAAAGGTCAGGACGTGGGCTTTTTTCTGATTTCAGTAGTGCAGGAAGTGCAGCGGCACTGGGACCAAAAGCTATAGGCATGCCACGAAATACCGATTATTGCTATATTTTACAACAAAACAGGCAGTCACAAGTGCAGTGATCTTGCAGGCAACAGGGTCAATATTTGAATGGCACTGTGGATACAGTGGCACCAGGCCCATCAGAACTCCTCTAAACACCTAATGTTGCTATATTTTACAGCTCAACAGGCAGTCATGAGTGCAGTTCTCTAGCAAGCACTAGGGTCATGATGTCAATAATGCAGTAGGTGCAGTGGCAGCAGGACCAACATCTCCAGTCACCCCACTAAACACCGAATATTGCTATATTTTACAACTAAACAGGCAGCCACAAGTGCAGGTATCTTTCAGGCACTAGGATCATGATTTGAATGGTGTAGCAAGTGCAGTGACACCGGGCCAAAAAGTTGTCAGAACTCCTCCAATGACCTAATATTGCTATCTTTTACTACTAAGCAGGCAGCCACAAGTGGAGTTTACTTGCAGTTAAAAGGGGCATAATTTGAATGGTGTAGGAAGTGCAGTGGCACTGGTTCAAAAGTTCTAGGGACTCCACTAAATACAGATTACAAAATTTCACTACTAAACAAGACAGTCACAAGTGCAGTTATCTAGCAGGCAATAGGGTCATAATTTCAATGGTGCAGCAGGTGCAGTGACACCAGGATCAAAAGCTCTAGGCACCCTACTAAACACCTAATACTGCTATATTTTACTATTAAATGGGCAGTCACAAGTTCAGTTACCTTGCAGACAACAGGATCATGATTTGAATGGTTCAACAGGTGCAGTAGCACTGGGTCCAAAAATTGTCAGAACTTCTCTAAACATAATATTGGCAAAACGCAAGGTAGGTCGGCCGCCAGACGCGATCACCGACTAATGGAACGCAGGTGAGCATCCGTTCAGGCTCGTGCGACTGGGGCCTCATAAAACCTAACATTTGGGTTTTACCTAAAAGGTATACTATATATCTGGGTATACCATATATCTGTGTGACCTTTATAGGGTATGATAATAGACACTTTCACTGACCACCCTTTTGTGAGGAGATAAAAATAATTGGTCCCAAAGAAATGCCATGATTGTTCAGACAATAAAGGGCATGAAAAATGTCGACCCACATCCTTGCCTATAATGTGCCAGAGTGGACCATTACATCTACCTCTCGCCTGAATTTATGTTTTAAATCATAACATAGGAACCAAGCGGTTAAATTGGTTAATTTGGGCTCCTATAGTTATTTTTATAGCACACTTCCTCCACTCTACACACTTCATATACACACCCTTCTCATCACACCCCACTCTCCACATCGGCAAAAAGAAAAGAACTCTGACAAAGAGCCCCCCACCGGCCCACGAGGAGCTGCTCGATGATGAAGCATGACACTCCTCGGGTGTAAGGGCCCTTGCTCCTATAAGGAGCACTCCCCCCTCATTTTCTCTGGGTAAAACCTGCATCTTCTCGTAGGAACTGCATTCCTCTTTTTGTCAAAGTATCTACCAGGGGCACATATGCTGGACCATTTTTATGCTGGACCATTTTTATCCCCCGGTCCCCCCTTGTAGTGTTTATGCAGCCGGTGCAGTGACACCAAGATCAAAAGCTATAGGCACCACACTAAACACCTAATATTGCTAGATTGTACTACTAAACAGGCAGTCACAAATGCAGTTATCTTGCAGGAACTAGGGGTATAATTTGAATGGTGCAGCAGGGGCAGTGACACCGGGCTCAAAAGTTGTCAGAACTCCTCTTAACATATACTATTGCTATTACATCAATTAATTCTATTGTTTCCCTCTTTAATTTCATTTTTCAAAATTGTGCCATTACTGACTCACAATACCACTAGTAACAGCACAGTATGTTGCCTTTTTGTACATAAACAAGTCATAACACATTAACAGACTTTCTGTAACTTATATTGTACAACTACTCAGCAAGCTACAACTTACAACAAAAACAGCTTAATATATTAATCACATAGGCAAAATCTAATGCATTTACCAATGCTTGTTTCTTTTTTATCTCAGAAGGGAGACTAGCTCCTGCAGCAAAGCATAAATGTTCACACCACCGTTAAGTTTTTCACATGTAACTCCTTCTATTCTCTATGTTTTTTAAACTAAACAAATGAATTTATATGTAGTGTTCATGTAGTCCAATCTCTCCTTCTCTGTAGCCTTTTGGATCTGGTACTGTTACTTTCACTGAATGTCTGGCCCAGGTAGGATAATCTTTACAAAGTTTGGCCTGATTTACTAGTTTCGCTCACAGTGCAGCAGCCACAAATGCTGCACTGCGAGAGAAGGAGAGCAGGACAGCGCTATATTTACAGAAATTTGGTGCTGCGTGCCATGGACACACCTCTGCCCCATAGTGTAAGGGTGTCTCTGAGAGTCTAGCATAGGTTTTTTACTGGAAGGGAATACTTCCAGTACAAAATACCACGCTGAGACTAACTTTAAACCTTTTCCCGGTTTGTATGTGTGCTGTACAGTGCAGCACACATACAAAGTCGGAAAAGAAAGGAGAAATAAAAGCATTTCTCCTTTATAGCGCCTATTTGAAATAGAGGCTATTTTCCGAAGCTAAGTAAATACAAAGCAGCGCTATGCACTGCTTTGCGCTACTTTCGAGTAATTTTCCTGCGCTCAACAAGTTTCGCTCTGGAAAGTAAATTAGAGAAAAAAGATTTAACGTCGTTTTGCTTCATTTTTGTTACACAAACATGGCCCTAAAACGTAGGCCCTTATTACGAGTTTGCACGTGGTGGATGTCTGCAGACCACCAGACTGGTGGTCTGCCTGCTGCATTGGAACTGTGGCGGTTGGACCGCCACAGGTCCACTGCTTCTACCAGGGATCCATGGTGCCTGGCGGTGGCACAGCGGTGTAAGGCACCTAATATACTGGTGGTGCCACTGCGGCACCGCCAAGCATATTAGGAGTTTCCTCATCGACACCCTTTTCATGGCGGTGCGACCGCCATGATAAGTGTGGCAGTGAGGAAACAAAGGGGGTGCTACAGGGCCCCATTGTGCCTCTGTGCCATGGGGTGCATACAGGGTGGCACATATTTCTGTTTGTTCTTTTTTTCTTTTGCAGACACACACGTTCTTTCTCCATGGAAGGATTGAGGTCAAGACATGCCATCTTTAGACCCCCCTTCTTGAGTACATAGGATGCTCCAGGTGCGTTGCACTTCTGAAAACTATCCTTGCAACCAGAGGACACAGCTCAGATGACCCAACCTCATGCATGCTCTACAAGACACGTTGTGGAGAACCAGGTGCGTATTGCAGTTCAATCAGTCAGGCAATCAATCAATCAATCAATATAATTTATTCGGCACAAAAATGCCATAAAAGGATCGTAAGTACATCATACAGTAAAAAGAGATCCCATCCAAAATAGCAGCATAAACAGTGAAAAATACAATGAGCGATAAAGTGCTGGCAATAAAACAACATGCATAAGTGTACCAATCATTTTACAACGCTTTAAGCACCATAACCATTACGATGCCTTGTACACTCCAAAAACCTAACCCTCCATGTATTTTCTGCTCCACGCTGCCGCTTGAAGAAATGAGGGGCACCATGGCAGACATCAATGCTACCTAACATCTGAAGGTAGAGAAGAGCTACCTTACACTTAAGAATCCCAAGGGACTTTAAAACTGGATTTAAAAAAGACATAAAATAGAGTCTATGAAATTTGCAAAAATACATGAAATGTAGTAACATTTGATGTGTCAACCCGTCACAGGGACAAGCCTCTGCTGAGTACCATAAGGCTTCGTGAAACACAAGAGACGCGACACTGTACCTGCCCTAAAAAGAAACAAAAGAGATCTCTCCCAACGGGTACTGGCTGCAGATAAATATGTAGGGAAATTGTCAGGGGCCATATGGGTATAATAATCTCTAACACAGCTTTCAGTTATTTCGAGACTCAGCCTTTGTAATTGACATGCCCATGGCCTTAACTTTCAATTTATTATATTTATTGAGATTGGTGGGTTCCTTAAACATATCGGGCAAACTCAGTTCATTCAGGGTTTTAAAGACATAGCCCAACCAAGGGCTGGTTAAACCCTTTTCTAATTTGAGGCAATCTGAGATGATGTCCCTATGCAAGCTGGCTTCTGGGTTCATCCAGATACAAACCCAGAGCACCAGTGGAGGTAAGCTGGCCATGTCCGAGATATACTTGAGATTTCGTTTGGAGTGGATGATGTAATGGGAACTAGTGACAGAAAGGTGCAGGAGCCGCCTGCAAATACGGTTTTCCTCTGCCTTTAAGGCAGCAGCATTATGATAACCTCACACCCCAGCACCATACAGAGTTGCAGGGACACACTGGGACCTATATATATTCAAGTGAGGAACAATGGTCACCATCCCATAGGTTTTGGAAGATGGAGTAATACTCCTGCAACCCTACTAAGCTTTATATGAGAGCTGCTGATCTGAGGCTTCCAGGAGCCCATAGAATTAAAAACAATCCCCAAATAACCAAAGTCAGACATACTATCCAGGGATTGGCCCCCAACCAAAATGTTTTTCCTGCCAGGGCCACACATCATCATAAAACCCTGAATACTTCTCAAAAGTCGTGTTTGGTTATTTTTAATAACCAAACCAAACACTATTTTTGAGAAGTATTCTGGTTTTAATAAGTTGCTGATCTCGTTATTATCTACAGAGCCATTACCTTTCTTATAGCTATCAATAGCAGTAAAAAAAGAGCATAGTATCTACTTAATGTGGGTGATTTTACAGATTTGCTTCATATTCTGCTTATTGCGAAAGGATAAGTTCATTAGTACTACTGTTGTTATGGAAAATTAGGTCTACGTGTATGTTGCTGAACACCTTTCAGTATGAAAACCTTATAGCAAACTGTCAAATCTGTTGGATGATATCATTAGTGATGTGATCGGCAATTTTGCGAGTTATGTCATCCGTGGTATCATCAGTGATGTCATTTAAGGTAATGAGTGATGTTATAATTAGTTCAGTAAATTATAGCTGGTGAATTTAATTGTTTTGTTTTTAAATATTAGTTTTGATATTATTACAACACATAACTATAATCTCACTTTAACCTTTATTTTTTCTCGATTATTTTCTAGTTTTTTTTAAACATAAAATAAGATCTTATAGCTTACCTAACTATAACGTCACATTAACCTTTGCTTTTTTTCTGTGGGATTTTTTTATCCGATAAACCCAACTGCCTCCCTGAGCATAGTTTAGGCTTTGCGCGGCATGGGTTTCAGTTGTGTTTCTGATAAAATACCATGCCATGTCTCCATCACCACACCCTTTACACCATCTACTGTTAACTCTTTGTTTTACCCAGGCTTGTTTCTATTTCTATTGTGCCATGAGTACAGTATTGTGTGTGCAGTCTCAGGCTAACAAAAATGGATGTGCTACTTACATGGACAATTTTTTACTTTGCAGACAATATCAACAATGCCTGTTGTGATCAGCTCTACAAATGTCCTTTTGACCATTGGTTGACTTGCAATACAGAAATTAATAAACTTGCCCGTTAATGGCTCATATTCTATCTCTCTTCCAGACTAAACTATCAGTGCTGGAATCCTATATTCATATTTAAATGATTCTAGTCTCTCTTTTTTAGTATTATCTAGTGGCTAGGTGGAGGAAGCTCTCAGACAAACAATTCCTAATAAATGTTGGGTCATAGATTTGGGCAAGCTTTTTGTTTCTGTGAAACCCAGCTTTACTGTATTTGAACTCTTCCTGCAATATGTTTTTGCTTCATGAACAATTCTAAAAGATTTTCATTGAATCTCAACTTATAAAAATCTTTTTTGTCAATGTTCTACTTATGTGTTTTGTTTAAAGTCATTCTGATGGGTGATCTAGCTGCGGCAGTGTTTCCTTATGTTTGCATTGATCACCACTCGATCACAAGGCTTTCAATCTTTTGATGTGTTTCCATTGTTGCAGATTTGGATATTGGGACAGATAAGCAAACCCGTGAGGAATCATTTATGTCTATCATTTGTTTTAATTTAAACCAATCATGTATGAGCCTTCTTTGCACACAGAACCAGAACCAGAAAACCAAGAGCTAAGAGGCAAACACAGAATCTGACTATGTGGCACCAGTGGGTGTTGGTGAGCAAAAGTGTTGTTCCTTTAGCAAAGAAGTTGAATGAAATGTAATTATACTTCCATACAATTAAATCATTAGATGGCAGCTCCCTCATTTTAAGTGCGTCATAAAATAATTTGGAGATATCCTTTGGAATTACATTATGTAGAACAACATTGAGATACAAATTATTTTTAGTTTCATGAGTTAGAACATGTATCTGCTGACATACATGCTGGTGATAGGGAATTTACACTGAGGAGGAGTGAGGCCAGGTGGATTTGTCCCCGTGACAAAGTGCCTCCCGGGTGGCCACCCATGTTTTATGTGGACTGGTACTGCTTTTTTTGTCTCTGTGCACTGGGACACTGATGCCCAGGCCTCAGTGCATATGCTTTCACCTCTAAAACATGACATTAGCTAACTCCTAATTGGCATATTAAAGTTTCCTATAAGACTATAGTAAATGGTGCCCAAAATACACCCATGCCATGGAAAGTTAAATGTCACATATGGACCACATCACTACTGTGCCATCCACTAGTGTAACCAGTCAAACAGGATCCAAGACTGCCACTGTAGTGTGGCAGCTGCAGTTTAAAATCTGCAGTCCGATCTGTCAAAAGAAACAATTTTTGACAGGTGAAAGCCTTCCTTTCGAATATGAATAAGCCGTCCCAGACCTTGTAACCCACAAGGCAGGGTGTATGCTATTTAAAAGTACAACATGTAGAAATTTAAAGTTACCATGTCCTGACAGTGACTAGCACCAAAAAGCTATTTTAACTTTAGCATTATTGGTAATTGGTGATTTGGGACTGGCTGGAAATATGATTACACTACTGTTTTCATTATCTATTAAATGCCCAACTTAATGTTGAAGTCAAATTTGTAATAAATATTAAGGAAAAATAAATTAGAAAGTTACCTCTTCCTGCCTGAAGATCCTGGAGGCTAATTTGTGTTTGCTCTCAAACAGTAGCCCAGTGAGTTCTTAGCACTGATGATGTGAGAAAGCTGCTCCCAAAGCTGAGCCAATGGCTTGGGTGTGGGTAAGTGTTCTCTGTTAGGATGTACCCAAGAACTTAATTTTCTGCGAAAGAGACTTCACTGTCACTAGACAAACAGGAACTGCTGCAAAAATGGATATGGTTACCCCTGAGAACTTTTTCCCCATTGGTTAGGGAATGGCCAGGAGTCACCTCCAACTTAATAACTAGTGCCAGGCATAAATGTGGCATCCCCGGACACCCTCTTCAGAACACTACCATTTATTATACAGTGCTCAAGTGCTGCCGCTGATGCGTTCCAGCTGCCCAGCAGCCTTGCCCACAAACAGAGGCGCCATTTTGTTACAACATTTTAAAGTGCACACAAACTATGTCATCAGCGACATGGAAGACAGACTGCATTATGCAATATCGTAACTGTTGATAGGAACAACAGAGGAGGGAACAGGGAGAAAAGTTTGAGCCAGCTAGAATCTAGATATATTATAGAACTTAATACTAAGACACCTTAGGGATTGCACTGTGAGGAAGACCTCCATACCAGCCTGTAAACCTACTCTGTGTCCTCAATTTGTATTACTGTGAAGAGGTATTTAAAAGGTTTTAACAAGTTTTAGGCTTTGCACAATAGCACTGGTTTGCACTATGCACTTTAATCCGGACTTTACAAAAGGAAGAACTAGATAGACCGTAAGAGAAGACGCAAGAAATAATAATTTATATATTTTGAAGACACTTGGGAATAATCACAGATTTGTAAAAGTAAAATCATGCACAATGATAGTAATGCTCATTATGGCGTTATGTAAAATTGAGCCATGAGGTTTAATTATGTTAAATTTTATTTAACATAACATGGTGACTCCGCCAACGAGCCAACATGCTCTCCGTTCTGGTTCACTGCAGCCGTAGAAGTTTTGGAATTGTAAATATATATAACATTGAGCTATTTTTCTAAGTTCAATACATTCCGCAAGAAAGCCTATCGGATAACAAGAGTCAGAAGAGGATAAAGGATTTCATCCTAGCCCTTTTTTATAAATCACTGGTTTTTTTTTCTAGGTGCAACCAAATTGCAAATACTTTTTTACACTTAAGAGAGGTAGGCACCAGCACTTTAATTACTATTTGCACTTATTTCACTATGCCAGTCAATTTTGTTTACATAGAGACCAGTTACCATTGATTTCTAACCATGATATGCACTGCAAAGTATTTAAGACCACACGAGTACTGATTTTGGAGCACATTTTGCACAGGAGATAAAAACATATATATATTTTTTAACATACTATTTGATAAGATACATTTTGAGAATAGAGTTTTATCGTAAAAGCTTTATTTATTTATCAATTGTATGTTTCTATTTATTAGCTTGATAGATATAGGTCAAGATGTTAGTGGAAAGGGTATTTAAACCTGCATTTTATGACTTTCAACTACCTCTAATGACTTTTTCTAATCCAATACTGTATCTGAATTGCGGACTTTGCACATCTTTCACGTTGATTGATCCTTGAACTAACAACAGATCACCCGTATGGTTTTTCTTAAAATTGAACAAATTACGGGGTGGTACATTATGTTCTGGCATTTATTCCACAAAAAAAGTACAGCTTGGGTTATACACTATGTTTACAATGATATATGAATTGTAATGTATATCAAACAGATTCAAATCTCTTGATCATGTGATGTACAAAATCATTACGGAGACTGGTTTTAACATCTATTGCACTGTCACTTAAAATTCAGGGAGAAAAAGAAAGAAAAAAATGGTATAAATATGATCAGCTGCCTTCAAAGCGCGTCATGTGATCAAGGCTCTCCGGAGCCGAAACGCGTAATGGCCGTCATACTTAGGGGTGAATAAACAGATCCTTTTGCACCTTATCTGTGGTCCGTGCTCCATTCTTCCTGACTGAATGGCCAGTGGCAGTGGCAAGTGGAGTGCCCAATATATATATATATATATGTATATATATAAATTAACTGAAAAAACCATAGGTTTCGGGGACGTTATAGTTAGTTGGACATTTCACTCGTACAAAACTAGTAAGTAGTTAAAGTTAGGACCTCATTTCTATTCAAATAGTGGTTTTTCTTTTGCCAATATCTTTGGCGCCGTTTGACAAATCTATGCAAAATTTTCAAAACTAGTGGGCGCTCTGATCAGTTCATGTCTTGAAAGTTTTGTGGTGATTTGTCAAGCGGGTGCTGAGAAAAAAGGGGGGTCCCCATGTTAATTTCCATAGGAAACATGTGCCCGAATTGCTGACCAGCTTACACCAAATTTGGCAAAAGGGTAGCCCTTGGTTAAGAAAGAGACCTTTTTTTTAAATGGTCTAACTCCGTTCAGTAGTTCTTGAGATATTAGCAAAAGAAAAATATCTATATCTGAGCACCGAGGAGGGTTCGTGAACCCTCCCGGACACGAGCTTCACTCTGATTGGCTGCCGACACTCCAAACCAGGAAGTGTTGACAGCCATCTTGTGACACAAGAAAACAGTGAAAAAGAGTTTAAAAAAGAAGAAAAGGGGGCAGGGTAGAAACACCCTGACCCCCTAGGCCTGCTCAGGGGGTCCCACAAGGACCCCCAGGGCCCAAAAAAGCATTTTCTTTTCTAAAAAATGGCAGAATTCGCTTTGGGGTCGCGAATCCTGCCGAAATTGTTTTTAAAAATGAAGCGCAGGCTCCCGCGCTTCATTTTAATGAAGCCCCCGGGTGGACCAGGTCCCGGGGGCAATGCCAAAAAGAAATAGCGGGGTCCCACGGGGGCCCCCACAGCCCCAGGGACCGCCACTTCCCCGGGGCTATGCTAATTATGTATGGGGCAAACTCTACAAACGTGGCTTCTGGTGCACTGCTGGTGGGGCGATGAGGTCCTCTTGTGTCCTGAGGACCTAATGACAGAAGTGGACTTCATCCTCCGAGCAGCAGTGCGCCAGAAGCCACGTTTGCAGCGTGGTGTAAAAAGGGACGTGGCCTTGGAACACTTCTTTGCAACGCAGCTCTGTGGCGCTTACTGGAGGTACCTGGTGGGCTACTTGGCCCCCAGGGATCCTCAAGATTCAAGGGGACTGAATCCCCCAACTTACAATGCGCCAGGGGGCTCCTTTGCACAGTGGTACATGGAGGGGGCGAGGCCTGATATAACAAGTTAGCAATCCTGCTGTGTGGGACTTACTGGAGGTAATAAAAGGGGTAGTTGGCACCCAAGGTTGACGTTGGGGGCTATTTATCCCTCCTGTTACCTCCGTTAAATCCCACAGGGTGGGATTGCTAAAAGGTGTTTGAAGGCCACGCTCACCTTTCTCCACCACTCTGCAAATGCGACTGCTATGTTATAGTTAGAAATTATCATTTAAAAAACCTTTGATTGACAAAAAAAACCATAGGTTTCAGGGACGTCATAGTTAGAAATTATCATTTAAAAAACCTTTGAAATTCACTGAAAAAACCATAGGTTTCAGACGCGTTATAGTTAGAAATTAGCATTTAAAAAACCTTAGAAATTCACTGAAAAAACCATAGGTTTCAGGGACGTTATAGTTAGTTGGACATTTCACTCGTAAAAAACCAGAGAAATTTGGCCGTTATAGTTAGTAGAGCTAACTATAACTTGCGCACCCGCAATGCACTGCTGATGACGTCACATATTACATCACTTATGACATGGTCAGTGATATCACTGATGACATCTCAAAGGACATCACTGATGGTATTGTGAGAAGTTGGCCTGGCGTATGTTTTCCACTAGTTATGGTGGGCACCTTGCACCAGTCCAAACAACCCTTATTGATTATATGTTTAAAGACAACCTTTATTGAAAGCTATCCTAGTGGTAGCTATGAAGAGCAGCCTTCAAGCTAAGTCTTGAAGGAGTGTAAAGCAGCGTGGTTTACCAGATTATAACCTCTTGAATCACTAAATGAAAGGAGAACCAAACAAGGTATATATATAAAATATATGTATTTACTTCTAAACACGCTCTACTAGCCTCTTTATGAAGTTAGAGAGCAAGGCACACAATAATACAGTTCTAAAACGACAGTAAATAGCACAATATACAATGGGCCCTAGGGGCGGACCAAACCATATATTAAGAAAGTGGTATAACAACCATGACTTGACTAGACACAGTGCCTAGAGCACGTAGAATCGCTGGGACCCCAAGGAACCACTCAAGGCAGTGACACAGGAGACCCACGGGGGACATGTGCAGTGTGAGAACACAGGCGCGAGCCCAGTACTATTCTATGGGAAAGACGCGGTTGGAATTTTAGAAGTTAAGGACACTTAGGAGAGGACTTTGAGCAAACCCCTTTAGACTTAGGGGGTTCTAGGGCCAGCACCCACGGGAGCACCGGAGTACTCGAGTTATCTCACCCAGGGAAGACGGGTGCATAGGTGTCAAATAGTGTCGGGAATCGTCGTTGATTTCAATGTCGATATGCTGCAAAGTGCTGCTGCTGGGAAGGAGAGAAGTTTCCGGTGTGATCCAAGCCTGCATTGAAGATCAGAAGAACCTGAAAGCACAGGGAACAGAGTCTGGGTCACTTGCCAGTGACCAGGGGCATGATAGACGAATGTCCACCGATGTCGGGTGTTTCAGGTGCGAAGAAGTGAAGCTTGACTCTGCAGCCACGAGGACCAGGAGGCGTCGACGATGACCAGGAGCTGGATTCGAGCTGTCCCATGAAGGATATCGAGTACTGCAGTGTCAGTGCCCGGATTGGACCCAACAAGCCTTGGCAACAGCAAACCACGCAGAAAGAGAAAAGATGCTTCGGTGTGGACCAGCAAGGTCTTGGGGACTCCCCAAGCAATGGAGAGTCAGGGCACCTCTGGAGCAACCAGGTAAGCCCAATTAGAGGTAAAGTTGCCTTCACAGAGACCCACCAGTTGATGGACTAGGGATCGCAAAGGGACCTCTGAGAAAACACAAAGGGACAGCTCACGGAACACTCGTGGAGTGTAAGCGGGCAATCTTCAGTGCAAATGCTGCTCGGGGTCAGGGCTACAAGTAACCCAAAGCTCAGCTGCAGGAGTTGCTGGAAAGCTGATGCTTCTGCAAATGGTCGTGGTGTCCAGGGGTTCGGGTTGCACAGTCTTTCACGAGGGATACAGGCCTCAGAATTGCTGAGTGCACAGATCGACCTCAAAGACCACGGAAACCCACCTCCTATGTTGCAAAATTCTTCGTAGTCCGGCGGGAGCTCCAGAGATGCAAACCGTACAGATGCATCTTTGGTGCCTGCCTTGCAGGGGAGTAACTCCTTTACTCCAAGGGAGATTCTTCAGTCATCTAGTTCAATGTAGATCGTCGAAGTTCCAGGATTCAGTATCGTCCAGGTGTAATCTAAAGTCCTGTAGTCAGGGGTTCCTTCTTTATACCCAAGGAAGGGGTTGGGCATACTCTGGGGACCCACCTATGGGAGGGTCAGGAAAGAGGGGTGGCTACACCCATTTCCTTTGACCAGTTTCACGCCAGAGCAGTGGCTGGTAGCCCTGCAACCGGTTTGAACTGGACTATGCACAGGGACACCAAATGTGCCCCCAGTGCTGAACTTCAAAGCACTCTTGGAGTGCATCCCCCCAACCCCAATACACTAAAGCCTGTCTGGGAGGTGGTGACACCTTCCTGTGACAGGAAACCTATTTTCCAGGCCTCCCCTGCCAGAGTTTCGTCCAGCAGCAGGAGGGCAGACTCGTGTCTGTGGCTGGCAGCATCCATTTTGTGATACCTGGGCTCTGTTAGCTGGTACCCCGGTGCTGTCATGTCTCTCCCTCTAGAAGGGTGAGATCATGCTCCCATACCAGTTACTGGTGTGGGGGTATGATTCCAAGGTGTTTGACGTGTTTCCATGCAGCCATCCCAAAGTTAGTATTTACCGTTTGGTTATAATGCACTTAAGAGTATATGGTTTGACTGCATCACAAACAACCCCGGAAAAGGTTCTGAAGGCTGCAGAGGGGCTCTGCTCATGCATGGGCACCCTCTCACATAAGACCCAGCACCCTGCCTTCAGGATTAGTAAGGCCTGCCATAGGGGTGACTGATAGGTTTATATGTGCAGTGATATTGAGAGATATAGTGAACCTATATCTCAGTAAGGGGTGTGTGCACCACCTTACCCAGGCTGCAGTAGCAGTCCTGTGGTGTCATTTTGGAAGGCTTCCCAGGGGTGGCATAATACATGCTGCAGCCCCTGGTAGACCTCTGGGGTACCTATGCCCTGGGTACATAGTATACCATATACTAGGGACTTATAAGGGTAACCCAGAATCCGATCTGGAGTGTACCTAACGTACTGGAAATCATTTTAGAGAGGAAGCAGCTAGACTGGGGTCCTGATTAGCAGGGCCCCAGCCAGACTAAAGTCAAAAAACAGTGAAACATCAGCAAAAAGTGGGGGTAACTATAAGAAGCAGATCCTACTCTCCTACACAAACCCCCCCAAACGTAAGGACATTAAACTAACCTTGACCAGTTGAGTCTTCATGTTCTAAGTGGAAATATCTGGAGAGTCCATCTGCATTGGCATGGTTACTCCCAGGTCTATGTTCCACTGTTAAGTCCATCCCCTGTGGGGAAATGGCCCACCTCAAAAGTTTGGGGTTTTCACCCTTCATCTGTTTCAGCCATAGGAGGGGTTTATGGTCTGTCTGAACAATGAAGTGAGTGCCAAACAAGTATGGCCTCAACTTCTTCAGAGCCCAAACCACAGCAAAGGCCTCCCTCTCAGTAGCTGACCAACGTTTCTCTCTGGGGGTCAGCCTTCTGCTAATAAAAGCTACTGGCTGATCCTGACCTTCATAATCCAATTGTGATAGCACAGCCCCAACCCCCAACTCAGATGCATCTGTTTGAACAATGAATTCTTTGGAGTAGTTAGGAGTTTGCAGAATGGGAGCAGTGCACATGGCCTGCTTTAGGTCATCAAATGCCTTTTGACAGCTGACTGTCCACTGAACTTTCTTGGGCATTTTCTTAGAGGTTAGGTCATTCAAGGGAGTCCCTATGGATCCATAACATTTTAAAAATCTTCTATAGTACCCAGTCAGGCCCAAGAAAGCTCTGACATGAGTCTGGGTGTTTGGAGCAACCCAGTCCATTATGGTCTGGATTTTGCTCTGTAATGGTTGAACCTGGCCTCCACCCACAAGGTGGCCCAGGTACACAACCTGACTCTGCCCTATCTGGCACTTAGTGGCCTTGATAGTTAGGCCTGCTTTTTGCAGGGCCTCCAAAACATTCCTCAGGTGGACCAGGTGATCCTCCCAGGTGGAGCTAAAGACAGCAATATCATCTAGAGATGCTGCACTATAGGCTTCTAGGCCTGTAAGGACTTTATTTACCAACCTTTGGAAAGTAGCAGGTGCATTCTTCAAACCAAAGGGCATCACCACAAATTGGTAATGCCCACTAGGGGTTGAAAATGCTGTCTTTGCATCATCAGCTAGTCTGATCTGCCAGCTGTCAAGTCAAATGTGCTCAGAAACTTGGCTGAGGCCAAAGTATCTTCAAGCTCATCTGCCCTTGGGATTGGATGGGCATCAGTCCTAGTGACTGCATTGAGACCCCTGTAGTCTACACAAAACCTCATCTCTCTCTTGCCATCTTTGGTGTGAGGTTTGGGTACTAAGACCACTGGACTAGCCCAATGGCAATCTGAGGGTTCAATGACTCCCAATTCCAACATCTTCTGGACTTCAGCCCTGATACAGTCCCTGACATTATAAGGTTGCCTGTAAATCTTATTTTTAACAGGCAGGCTGTCCCCAGTGTCCACTTCATGAGTGCACCAGGTAGTCTGACTTGGAGTCAGTGAGAACATATGTCTAAACTGGCTGAGAACTTTTCTGCAGTCAGTTTGTTGCTGGACAGTGAGGCTGTCTGCCAAGGCTACACCCTCTACTGATCCATCATCAGGGTTCTGAGAGAGCAGGTCAGGGAGTGGGTCACTCTCTTCCTCCTGTCCCTCATCAGTTGCCATGAGCAAGCCCATGTCAGCCCTGTCGACATATGGCTTGAGCCTGTTGACATGGAGCACCCTATGGGGGCTCCTGGGAGTTCCTAGATCCACCAGGTAGGTAGACTCTCCCTTCTGCTCAAGTATTGTATGGGGGCTACTCCACTTGTCTTGGAGGGCTGCTGTCAGCACAGCCTTTTGGTCATGCCAGGCCTTTTGTAATTCCTGGCTAGCCTCAAGGTTTTTAGTTGCCTTTTTCATGTACTCAGCCATCCTGGAGCGGAGACCGAGTACATAGTTCACAATATCCTGTTTAGGGGGTTTGAGAGGTAACTCCCATCCCTCTTTCACCAGATACAAATGACCCCTAACTGGATGTCCAAACAGAAGCTCAAATGGGCTGTAACCAACCCCCTTCTGTGGAACTTCCCTGTAGGCAAATAGAAGGCAGGGCAAAAGTATGTCCCATCTACGCCTAAGCTTTTCTGGGAGACCTTTAATCATGCCCTTTAGGGTTTTGTTGAACCTTTCAACTAACCCATTGCATTGTGGGTGATAAGGGGTGGTACATTTGCAATTTACTCCACACTCCTTCCACATTGCTGTTAAGTAACTAGACATGAAGTTTGCATCCCTGTCTGATACTACCTCCTTAGGGAAACCCACTCTGGAAAATATTCCAAGTAGGGCCCTTGCCACCACAGGAGCTGTAGTGGTCCTAAGGGGAATGGCTTCTGGGTACCTAGCGGCATGAGCCACCATCACCAGTATAAATCTGTGCCCAGGTGCTGTCTGAGGATCCATGGGACCAACTATGTCAATCCCACCCCTCTCAAAGGGAACCCCCACCACAGGTAGTGGTATCAGGGGGGCCTTTGTTGTACCACCTGCCTTACCACTGGCTTGACAGGTGACACAGGAGCGACAAAACTCCTTGGTGTCTTCAGACATGTGGGGCCAATGAAAGTGAGGGACAATTCTGTCCCAAGTCTTGTTTTGGCCCAGGTATCCTGCTAAGGGAATATCATGGGCTAGTATCAATAGGAAGCCCCTGAACTTCAGAGGTATAACCAACCTCCTGGAGGCACCAGGCTTAGGGTCTCTACTCTCTGAGTACAGGAGTCCATCATCCCAATATATCTTACGGGTTCCACTAGCATTCAAGCAGCCTCATCAGCAGCTTGCTTTCTGAGGGGTTCAAGAGAAGGGCAGCTCAGCTGCTCCTGGCTCAGATCTGCCCTGGAAGGGCCCCCTGTCCCCAAGAACTCAACCTGGTCATGTTCAAGCTCCCCTGGGACAGTTCCTTCTTCAGGCTTGAGATCATCTCCCTCAAGAGACTGATCTGCTTCCTGAGCCAGGGGGAAGACACTGCCTTACCCCTGCTGCTCCTTTTCTTGGGAGGCACCTGGTCCATTCTTTCAGGATCCAGGGCCTGTTCAGCTTTTGACATTTTTGACTGTGACCTGGTCACAGCAAACACATATGCAGGGATTCCCAACATTTCTGCATGAGTCCTGAGCTCCACTTCAGCCCAAGCTGAAGTTTCTAAATTATTGCCAAGCAAGCATTCAACAGGGAGGTCTGCACTTACCACAAACTTCTTAAGGCCAGTTACCCCTCCCCAGGAGAAATTAACAACTGCCAAGGAATGGTCTGTCCTGACATTGCTAGCATTGGTTACTTGGTACATTTTACCAAGTATGATCTGCTCAGGAGCCACACGATCTTATGTAACCATTGTGACACTTGCTCCTGTGTCTCTGAATGCCAAAGCCTCTTTTCCATTGATTAAAGGCTGCTGTCTGTATTTGCCCAGATTACTGGGACTCACAAAGGAGGCCATATCCATGCCTCCATCACAAATTAGTACAGCCTGAGTTGGAACTCTGACTAGACCAGAGTCCACCTCGGGAACCCAGGGTTAACCCTACTACACCCTTATTCTGAGTACCACCACTTGGAGCTGAACTAGGGGGAATAGTTCCCTTAGTGGCAATGGTGGCTGGAGTTGAGTCTTTGGACTTGGTTGAATCACTTGTCCAATGGGTTATCTGTTTACAGATTTTACACCATGGTTTCTTTGGGCCTTTTCCTTTATTAGATTGGGACTCGCCACCAGATGCAGATTTTTGGGGCCCTTGAGAAGACTTCTGGTCTTTACCCTTGTCCCCACCCTTGTCAGAGCTTTTGGCATTCTGCTTTTAGGAGTCACCACCTTGGTTCTGAACCTTCTGCCTCACCCTGGTTCTGACCCATTTGTCTGCCTTCTGACCCAATTCTTGGAGAGAGGTCAGATCAGAGTCCACCAGGTACTGATGCAGCAACTGATTTTGACAATTATTAAGGATCTGCTCACTCATAATCAAATTATATAATCCTTCAAAATCACACATTTTACTGCCAAGTAACCAGCCCTCCAGAGCCTTAGTAGCACAATCTACAAAGTCAACTCAGTCTTGAGTCTGTGCCTTTTTGGTATCCCTGAACTTCAATCTGTACTGTTCAGTGGTTAGGCCAAACCCATCTATCAGTGTACTCTTCAAGACTTTGTAATTGTCAGCATCCTCTTCTCTAACAGTAAGGAGCTTGTCTCTACCTTTGTCTGCAAAGGAGAGCCACAGGATTGCTGCTCACTGCTCCTGAGGGACCCTCTGTACTTTACAGGCCCTTTCCAGTGCAGTAATCCATTTGTGGAGGTCATCCCCACTCTGGTAGGGAGGGACAATCTTGTTCAGGTTCCTGATATATATATATATAGAGCACCATCCCTTGGTACTAGATGGGAGGCTGTGATCAGGAACTGGATCCTGGTTAGTTACAGCACAGGGAGCCAAATGATTACATTTGCAACAAATGATGGGACCTTACTATAAGGAATAAATATGTTATAATGAATATGTTATAATGTGAAAAATAAGTACATCCACTCAGGAAAAATTGTTTTAACTTGTTTCAGGACTACAGATCACAAGATGCCAAGCGGTGAGAAGAACGCGGAACAGGCCCACTAGGGGGCCATGCATCCAATAAAAAGTGAAACCAACAGCCAAACGAGTTTGTACTGTAATTTCAAACAGCCCCGGAAGAAGAGTACTTGTGACTCGAAACGCGTCGGCAAGATTATGGAAATCCCGGAATGTTGGGGCAAATGCTGAAAGCAATCTGGATAGATGGCGAACTGAGTGTGCCCTTCCAAAGCTTTCGGACATATTACTGCACGGCTGCCTCGAGCCGTGGGGAGGAGCACCATCCCTTGATACTAGGCGGGAGGCTGTGATCGGGAACTGGATCCTGGTTAGTTACAGGACAGGGAGCCAAATGATTACATTCGCAACAAATGATGGGACCTTACTATAAGGAATAAATATGTTATTATGTGAAAAATAAAGTACATCCACTCAGAAAAAATTGTTTTAACTCGTTTCAGGACTACAGATCCCAAGATGCCAAGCGGTGAGAAGAACGCGGAACAGGCCCACTAGGGGGCCATGCATCCAATAAAAAGTGAAACCAACAGCCAAACATGTTCGTACTTTAATTTCAAACAGCCCAGTAAGAAGAGTCCTTGCGACTCGAAACGCTTCGGCAAGATAATGGAAATCCCGGAATGTAGGGGCGAATGCTGAAAGCAATCTGGATAGATGTCTTCACCACTGTGCAAACGCGCCCCCTGGCAAGTTCTAAGTTGGGGAATTAATTCCCCTTCAATACTGAGGGTCCCTGGGGGCCATGGAGATTGGCAAGCACTGAAGAATATACAGAATAATCAATCCATCACTATCAAGCCAGCCGATAAGGGCGGGGCTGTAGTAGTGATGGACACCCAAGATTACGACACTGAAGTGGGCAGGCTTTTGGGCAATCGTAGTAATTACAGGCCCTTGGCACGGGACCCCACTAAGGAATTACAGGCAACGATTATTCAACTAGTGACGGAAGCTAAGGAAAAGAAATGGGTTACATATAGAGAAGCCGAATTCTTGATCAACTTGAAACCGAGAATTCCGGCATTCTACATAGTGCCCAAAATTCACAAGACACAACGGCCCCCTCCGGGCCGCCCCATAGTATCGGGTATTCAATCCTTACTGGAACCGTTGTCACAGTTTGCCGATTTTTTTCTAAGGGAATGTGTCATCACCCAACCTTCATATGTCCAGGACACCACAGATGTCTTGAGAATCCTGGAGAATGTATCATACAACCCTGACAATCACTACCTTGTCACTATAGACATAGAATCATTATACACAAGTATCCCTCAGGAAGCTACGCTGGTGGCAGCAGCTCGAGCCCTGAGGGACTCTGAATGGTTCTACGATACTCCCCAAACTTTTGTTCTACAGTGTGTTGAGATCGCACTAACACACATTTTTTTTGCATGTAAGGAACAGCTATACCTCCAGGTGTCCGGTACCTCGATGGGGGCTACTTTTGCCCCTAGCCTGGCATGTATTTATATAGGCCAATTCGAGGCCTATCATATTCATCCTGATACCAATCTCTTCCAGAGGAACATTGTCCTCTGGAAGAGATACATAGATGATGTCCTATGTATATGGGAGGGATCGGAAGAGAGACTCAACGAGTTCCTGACTTGGCTCAATGGCCTAGATGGCTGTTTGAATTTCACATGGTCGGTGAGTAGGACATCTGCAGTATATTTGGACCTCGATATTCAGGCCGAGCATGAGAGGCTGGTCACTACGGTCCATCAAAAACCCACGGATAAAAATTCCTTACTGCACTATAGATCATTTCATCCTAGAGCGCTCCGGGATAATTTGCCCGTAGGGCAGTTCTTGAGATACCGAAGTAACTGTTCCTCCTTACAACAATATTCTGAACAGTCCCAAGTGCTAGCCACCAAGTTAAACGACCGAGCATATCCAATCAAGGTCATCAAACAGGCAAGAAAGCGAGCGTATAATACGCGTCGCGCTGCTTTGTTGGAAAAAACTCCTAAGAAGAATAGTGATTGTATCCCAGTAGTGACAACCTTTGGCCCACTTTCCACCAAAATCAGACAGATCATTCGTAGGCATTGGCATTTGTTAAGCACTATGAACATGCGAATGCCGCCACCTCGTTTTGCATTTAAATGATCAGCCAACATCCGAGACCGTTTGGTCCACACTAGACCAAAACAAGATCTTCGATAGACCAATATCCCGCAGGGACACTACCCATGTGGGAACTGTTCTGTATGTGCGTTTACATCTGTCACTAAAAGTGTCACCCTTGCAAACAACAAAATCTGGTTTTTAAACAAATTCAGTAACTGTAACACATCTAATGTTATTTATAGACTGACATGCCCCTGTGACCTTCACTACATTGGTCTTACCAGTAGGAAGGTTAAAATCAGGATACAAGAACATCTTAGTACACTACGTGCAGGGAAACTGAGCACAAGATTGGTGCAACATTTTCAGTCCCAAAAACACACGCCTAAAGATGTGCGTTGGGTGGTCCTAGAGAGAGTAATGGGGGACCACTTCAACATGGAGACCAGACTAAGTACTAGGGAAGCACGTTGGATCTACCAGGAAGGTGTGGATCAGACTGGATTAAATGATCTTATTGAGTGGAACAGGGTAAATACTTAGCTCACTATTCATTCATACCTTTTATAATAAGTACTTAATGCGTTGCACGCTAGAATTAGACACTGGGGGGCCATCAATGCCCTGAAGTGCCATTAGCAATGAACACATTTTCAATAACTGCTTATTACATCCACACCGAGAAATTCATTTATGATACAGGCACCTGTCAATACATCAGGGCATTATGTTGAACCGACAGTCATAGAAATAATGAAAACACAATGATTGTCGTGCATTGCTGTTGATGTAAGCTATCCATGATGGGGATGTTCGGTGACAACAAAGTTATGGGGTTTTGAATTTTCGACCGTGGTCTGATTAGTGGATGTCTGTGTCACATAGGGGCAGACATGTAGTGAGCAGATAGTTGAGGTACCACACATTATCGCACCAGGGAGGCACCACTATATCACACAATTGGTGCTGTTAGCGTCCATATACCTAACAACTTGCATGCGTATATGGGACAATATTTAAATGTAAATAAGGCGAGTGCAGTATGTTTACACCGGTGACATAAACAAGAAAAGCTATGCACTGTGACCTATACTGTAACCGTTAAAATCCACTTGCCCTGCATTGTAAGTGGGGTATATCGAAAACAACAGGCAGTCAACCCGTGGATACTACAACTCCAATATGGCGGTGACGTAAACATCAGCTAGAGCACCATACGAGACACTCCCTGATGAAGGCGGGACCTTTCAGGGCCGATCACGGGGTGAGCGTGAGCGCATTTATTTCCATGAAACGCTGTATCCGGTTGATGCGGTGCTGAGTTATTGCCGGGCGCGCAAACAGTTACGGTGGGTCCTGCCATGTGAGAGGGTGGTTAGAAAGGGTCTCTCCTTAAAAAGCAAGATGGGTTTTTTTCGGGTGATTCAAAGCAATTGTAGTAAGACCGTAGGTTATGGAGCGAGATACGGGATGGCTGTGAGGGTACTACGGTGCATTTTAAAACAACGGGGGTCAAGAAAAGAACTCTCTGGTATTTTTAAACGTATCATTGTAGCCATAGTTAGACTCTAGGTTACATAATAGCAAACGGGATAGTTGGGAGGTTGAGGAAGATCACAGAGATCTCCACACCATCAGTGTGAGATATACTCAGCAGGCACATAGAAGAAGGATAGATACACATTGGATAAACTAGTTTCAGTGTCAGTTTTATGATTCTTGGTTATGTGTTACAGACTCACAGTAGGAGCCAATTGGAAGAGCCTTGAAGGAGTGCAGTTACACACAAGAGCTCGAGGGTAAAGGTATACCCACGTTGGGCAATATCCCGGTAAATGACATGGTGGATACGCATTAAGGGACGCAGTACATTCCCTTTGCCAGATGCCAATTAATTCTGTTATGTGTTGTTGTGTGTCTCTTTATCTTTTGTCTCTTACAGAAGTGTTTTTAAAAACAGATAAGCGGAGGTGCAGGGTTAAGCGACAAATCCCCACGCCCTGAAGAAATTGCCGTGAGTGTACCCAAAGGCAATGAAACATGTCGGCATTTTAATAGGAGCAGACACACAGCATAGAATAAAAATCGTAAGCTAGTGTGGTCTAGCTCAGAACTGTATATAGTTGTGGGGTTTTCCTTGGTGCACATATTTTGGCACTAGTTTTCCTTTTTTCACATACCCTAGCACTTTATCTTCTGGGTGGTTACCCATTCTTCTTCCCTTACACAACCTTATTTCTGGAGCGAGGTTAGCTGATGATGAGATCTTGAGGTAGCAGGCGAGTACCTTCCTGCTTAAACCTCCCTGGTGTTGCTACCGTGAGGCTTCCTCGCTCCTTTCCTACACTTTTTTCACTACAATTGGGTGTTTAGAGACATATAACTGGGGATTATAGAGACAGTCCCTCTATTTTACCTCGTATGAATTTCTTTTTTCTTTTAAATTGGTGAGCCATACCCATAAGTAGCGCAGATGGTGCAACCACATGCTGTATAGATTGTCTAAAAAATATGACAACGGGTATAGATGCATGAATTGTATATTCACCTTGGGAACAGGTCAATTGTTGTGTAGAAACTTAAGATTGGGGGACGACCTGTTCTCTGCCCCTAGAGCTCCATTTTGTGTTGTGGTCTTGAGAACGGCAGCTTAGCCGTGAGAGCTTTTTAACGATTTCTATTCATTACGAGGGACAACACATAGCATTATTAATACTTGGCCTTCTTCCAGTTGGAGGAATCTGACTGGCACGAATAAACTTTTAGAACACCCCCCTCCTCCCCGTCACTTTTCACACCTTTGTTACACACTTTACAAAGAGCCCCTGGGGAACTTGCACTGTGGGCGGTTTAGCATTAGAGTGACAGGAGTATGGACAAATTTTGCCTTGCCTTCACGGACGAACATATAGCGTCAATACTCTCTGGTCCTTCTTTATTACCTAATGCCCCCCTAAATGGGGGACCTTCAGCCCGTGACGAGTGGGAAAAACTATCCAATACCAGGAAAAGACAAGTGAGGATAGCACTTCACGGAGCTCTGATGACGGAATATCTTAGGGCAGGCGCAGCCCCGGCTAGTCTTCTAGTGCGTATAGAGCCAAAAATCTTTTTGGAGGACAAGAAATTCCGGGTGGACTGGAGCTACATAGCGAATAAGTGCACCCGGGATTGGCTTGTCCTGATAATTAACACGGCTAAGAGGCTCAGTGATGAACTCCTCAAAGAGATTCTAGAATTGGAGGAGACTTTAAAGGCAGACACAACTATCACTGACACAAAAGAACAGTTAGCTAGAATTCAAGACGATCTAAGTGAATACCAAGCATATATGGTCAACCAAAAGATTAAAGGACTTAGACGCAATCTAGATAGATTTAGCCATGAATGGGCGTTTCCGTATGTTGAAGACCAATACTATCAACAGACCCAGCCTCAACCTACATTTCCACCTGGTGGGAGAGGGGGGCGCCGTCAGGGCAGAAGAACACCTAATAACTGGACATTTGAGAACACCAGCAGTGAGGAAGAGGAGCCCACTGCCCAAACATCTACTTCTAATCAGAGGGTTAGATTTAATCCCCAGGACAGAACCAATGAGGACTTGGGAGCCATGTTCAGGGTTTTTTTAGGACAACAAATGCACAACCCCACAGATCAAAGAGGGAGCAGCTACAGAGGTCGGGGAAGGGGCCGGGCACGTCAGAATCAGAACTCAACTTGGCAGCCTTTCTCCCCCAGGATCACACGCAGCAGAGGCAGGACACCCCTATAACTGCAAATAACAACATAGTGGTTAACCTTTCAAAATACCAACTTACTGATACTGAACTCGCAGTACTTAACAAAGGGTTGGGGTTTGTACCCACTCCCCGTCATGATGGGTTCCAACTACGGGCCGAACTTTACGGCCTTATGAGAAAAATCAAACTTAAAAATTTTTTTGAGGGTAAGGAACAGGAAAATATGTCGGTTTTTTCAACTAACCTACGCCGACCCTCTCAGTTCTGTCCTCCCAACAGTGCAGTGGGCCCTGAGACAGTGGTGTTTGAACAGAAGGTCCTACAAGATATTCTTCAGTTGGAACAGAATATGCAAACCATGGTTCACAGTAATATGAGCCATGGAGATTGGCAAGCACTGAAGAGTATACAGAATAATCAATCCATCACTATCAAGCCAGCCGATAAGGGCGGGGCTGTGGTAGTGATGGACACCCAAGATTACGACACTGAAGTGGGCAGGCTTTTGGGCAATCGTAGTAATTACAGGCCCTTGGCACGGGACCCCACTAAGGAATTACAGGCAACGATTATTCAACTAGTGACGGAAGCTAAGGAAAAGAAATGGGTTACATATAGAGAAGCCGAATTCTTGATCAACTTGAAACCGAGAATTCCGGCATTCTACATGGTGCCCAAAATTCACAAGACACAACGGCCCCCTCCGGGCCGCCCCATAGTATCGGGTATTCAATCCTTACTGGAACCGTTGTCACAGTTTGCCGATTTTTTTCTAAGGGAATGTGTCATCACCCAACCTTCATATGTCCAGGACACCACAGATGTCTTGAGAATCCTGGAGAATGTATCATACAACCCTGACAATCACTACCTTGTCACTATAGACATAGAATCATTATACACAAGTATCCCTCAGGAAGCTACGCTGGTGGCAGCAGCTCGAGCCCTGAGGGACTCTGAATGGTTCTACGATACTCCCCAAACTTTGTTCTACAGTGTGTTGAGATCGCACTAACACAAATTTTTTTTGCATGTAAGGAACAGCTATACCTCCAGGTGTCCGGTACCTCGATGGGGGCTACTTTTGCCCCTAGCCTGGCATGTATTTATGTAGGCCAATTCGAGGCCTATCATATTCATCCTGATACCAATCTCTTCCAGAGGAACATTGTCCTCTGGAAGAGATACATAGATGATGTCCTATGTATATGGGAGGGATCGGAAGAGAGACTCAACGAGTTCCTAACTTGGCTCAATGGCCTAGATGGCTGTTTGAATTTCACATGGTCGGTGAGTAGGACATCTGCAGTATATTTGGACCTCGATATTCAGGCCGAGCATGAGAGGCTGGTCACTACGGTCCATCAAAAACCCACGGATAAAAATTCCTTACTGCACTATAGATCATTTCATCCTAGAGCGCTCCGGGATAATTTGCCCGTAGGGCAGTTCTTGAGATACCGCCGTAACTGTTCCTCCTTACAACAATATTCTGAACAGTCCCAAGTGCTAGCCACCAAGTTAAAGGACCGAGCATATCCAATCAAGGTCATCAAACAGGCAAGAAAGCGAGCGTATAATACGCCTCGCGCTGCTTTGTTGGAAAAAACTCCTAAGAAGAATAGTGATTGTATCCCAGTAGTGACAACCTTTGGCCCACTTTCCACCAAAATCAGACAGATCATTCGTAGGCATTGGCATTTGTTAAGCACTATGAACATGCGAATGCCGCCACCTCTTTTGCATTTAAACGATCAGCCAACATCCGAGACCGTTTGGTCCACACTAGACCAAAACAAGATCTTCGAGAGACCAATATCCCGCAGGGTCACTACCCATGTGGGAACTGTTCTGTATGTGCGTTTACATCTGTCACTAAAAGTGTCACCCTTGCAAACAACAAAATCTGGTTTTTAAACAAATTCAGTAACCGTAACACATCTAATGTTATTTATAGACTGACATGCCCCTGTGACCTTCACTACATTGGTCATACCAGTAGGAAGGTTAAAATCAGGATACAAGAACATCTTAGTACACTACGTGCAGGGAAACTGAGCACAAGATTGGTGCAACATTTTCAGTCCCAAAAACACACGCCTAAAGATGTGCGTTGGGTGGTCCTAGAGAGAGTAATGGGGGACCACTTCAACATGGAGACCAGACTAAGTACTAGGGAAGCACGTTGGATCTACCAGGAAGGTGTGGATCAGACTGGATTAAATGATCTTATTGAGTGGAACAGGGTAAATACTTAGCTCACTATTCATTCATACCTTTTATAATAAGTACTTGATGCGTTGCACGCTAGAATTAGACACTGGGGGGCCATCAATGCCCTGAAGTGCCATTAGCAATGAACACATTTTCAATAACTGCTTATTACATCCACACCGAGAAATTCATTTATGATACAGGCACCTGTCAATACATCAGGGCATTATGTTGAACCGACAGTCATAGAAATAATGAAAACACAATGATTGTCGTGCATTGCTGTTGATGTAAGCTATCCATGATGGGGATGTTCGGTGACAACAAAGTTATGGGGTTTTGAATTTTCGACCGTGGTCTGATTAGTGGATGTCTGTGTCACATAGGGGCAGACATGTAGTGAGCAGATAGTTGAGGTACCACACATTATCGCACCAGGGAGGCACCACTATATTACACAATTGGTGCTGTTAGCGTCCATATACCTAACAACTTGCATGCGTATATTGGACAATATTTAAATGTAAATAAGGCGAGTGCAGTATGTTTACACCGGTGACATAAACAAGAAAAGCTATGCACTGTGACCTATACTGTAACCGTTAAAATCCACTTGCCCTGCATTGTAAGTGGGGTATATCGAAAACAACAGGCAGTCAACCCGTGGATACTACCACTCCAATATGGCGGTGACGTAAACATCAGCTAGAGCACCATACGAGACACTCCCTGATGAAGGCGGGACCTTTCAGGGCCGATCACGGGGTGAGCGTGAGCGCATTTATTTCCATGAAACGCTGTATCCGGTTGATGCGGTGCTGAGTTATTGCCGGACGCGCAAACAGTTACGGTGGGTCCTGCCATGTGAGAGGGTGGTTAGAAAGGGTCTCTCCTTAAAAAGCAAGATGGTTTTTTTTCGGGTGATTCAAAGCAATTGTAGTAAGACCGTAGGTTATGGAGCGAGATACGGGATGGCTGTGAGGGTACTACGGTGCATTTTAAAACAACGGGGGTCAAGAAAAGAACTCTCTGGTATTTTTAAACGTATCATTGTAGCCATAGTTAGACTCTAGGTTACATAATAGCAAACGGGATAGTTGGGAGGTTGAGGAAGATCACAGAGATCTCCACACCATCAGTGTGAGATATACTCAGCAGGCACATAGAAGAAGGATAGATACACATTGGATAAACTAGTTTCAGTGTCTACCAAGCAGTTTTATGATTCTTGGTTATGTGTTACAGACTCACAGTAGGAGCCAATTGGAAGAGCCTTGAAGGAGTGCAGTTACACACAAGAGCTCGAGGGTAAAGGTATACCCACGTTGGGCAATATCCCGGTAAATGACATGGTGGATACGCATTAAGGGACGCTGTACATTCCCTTTGCCAGATGCCAATTAATTCTGTTATGTGTTGTTGTGTGTCTCTTTATCTTTTGTCTCTTACAGAAGTGTTTTTAAAAACAGATAAGCGGAGGTGCAGGGTTAAGCGACAAATCCCCACGCCCTGAAGAAATTGCCGTGAGTGTACCCAAAGGCAATGAAACATGTCGGCATTTTAATAGGAGCAGACACACAGCATAGAATAAAAATCGTAAGCTAGTGTGGTCTAGCTCAGAACTGTATATAGCTGTGGGGTTTTCCTTGGTGCACATATTTTGGCACTAGTTTTCCTTTTTTCACATACCCTAGCACTTTATCTTCTGGGTGGTTACCCATTCTTCTTCCCTTACACAACCTTATTTCTGGAGCGAGGTTAGCTGATGATGAGATCTTGAGGTAGCAGGCGAGTACCTTCCTGCTTAAACCTCCCTGGTGTTGCTACCGTGAGGCTTCCTCACTCCTTTCCTACACTTTTTTCACTACAATTGGGTGTTTAGAGACATATAACTGGGGATTATAGAGACAGTCCCTCTATTTTACCTCGTATGAATTTCTTTTTTCTTTTAAATTGGTGAGCCATACCCATAAGTAGCACAGATAGTGCAACCACATGCTGTATAGATTGTCTAAAAAATATGACAACGGGTATAGATGCATGAATTGTATATTCACCTTGGGAACAGGTCAATTGTTGTGTAGAAACTTAAGAGTGGGGGACGACCTGTTCTCTGCCCCTAGAGCTCCATTTTGTGTTGTGATCCCTGAACTTCAATCTGTACTGTTCAGTGGTTAGGCCAAACCCATCCATCAGTGTACTCGTCAAGACTTTGTAATTGTCAGCATCCTCTTCTCTAACAGTGAGGACCTTGTCTCTACCTTTGTCTGCAAAGGAGAGCCACAGGATTGCTGCTCACTGCTCCTGAGGGACCCTCTGTACTTTACAGGCCCTTTCCAGTGCAGTAATCCATTTGTGGAGGTCATCCCCACTCTGGTAGGGAGGGACAACCTTGTTCAGGTTCCTGATATATATATATATAGAGCACCATCCCTTGGTACTAGACGGGAGGCTGTGATCAGTAACTGGATCCTGGTTAGTTACAGCACAGGGAGCCAAATGATTACATTCGCAACAAATGATGGGACCTTACTATAAGGAATAAATATGTTATAATGAATATGTTATAATGTGAAAAATAAAGTACATCCACTCAGGAAAAATTGTTTTAACTTGTTTCAGGACTACAGATCACAAGATGCCAAGCGGTGAGAAGAACGCGGACCAGGCCCACTAGGGGGCCATGCATCCAATAAAAAGTGAAACCAACAGCCAAACGAGTTTGTACTGTAATTTCAAACAGCCCCGGAAGAAGAGTACTTGTGACTCGAAACGCGTCGGCAAGATTATGGAAATCCCGGAATGTTGGGGCAAATGCTGAAAGCAATCTGGATAGATGGCGAACTGAGTGTGCCCTTCCAAAGCTTTCGGACATATTACTGCACGGCTGCCTCGAGCCGTGGGGAGGAGCACCATCCCTTGATACTAGGTGGGAGGCTGTGATCGGGAACTGGATCCTGGTTAGTTACAGGACAGGGAGCCAAATGATTACATTCGCAACAAATGATGGGACCTTACTATAAGGAATAAATATGTTATAATGTGAAAAATAAAGTACATCCACTCAGGAAAAATTGTTTTAACTCGTTTCAGGACTACAGATCCCAAGATGCCAAGCGGTGAGAAGAACGCGGAACAGGCCCACTAGGGGGCCATGCATCCAATAAAAAGTGAAACCAACAGCCAAACATGTTCGTACTTTAATTTCAAACAGCCCAGTAAGAAGAGTCCTTGCGACTCGAAACGCTTCGGCAAGATAATGGAAATCCCGGAATGTAGGGGCGAATGCTGGAAGCAATCTGGATAGATGTCTTCACCACTGTAAAAACGCGCCCCCTGGCAAGTTCTAAGTTGGGGAATGAATTCCCCTTCAATACTGAGGGTCCCTGGGGGCCAACTAGCCCACCAGGTACCTCCAGTATGCACCAGGGAGCGGAATTGCAGAGAGGTGTTCAGAGGCCACGCCCCTTTTTACACCTCTCTGCAACGCAGCTCTGTGGCGCCAACTGGAGGTACCTAGTTGGCTAGTTGGACCCTAGAGACCCTCAGGATTCAAGGGGTCTTAATCTCCCAACTTAAAATGGCCACAGGGTGTGTTTACACAGTGGTGAAGGGAGGGGACGGGGCCTGAGGTGACGTGTGCAAACACGCCCTGTGGTGCGTTTTAAGTTGGGGAAATTATTCCCCTTTAATCCTGAGGGCTCCTGGGGGCCAACTAGCCCACCAGGTGCTTCCAGTAAGCGCCGCTGCGCTGCTTTGCAGAGAGGTGGTCTAGGCCGTGCCCCTTTTTACACCTCTCTGCAACACAGCTCTGTGGCGCTTACTGGAGGTACCTAGTGGGCTAGTTGGACCCTAGGGACCCTCAGGATTCAAGTGGACTTAATCTCCCAACTTAAAATGGCCACAGGGCGTGTTTACACAGTGGTGAAGGGAAGGGACGGGTCCTGAGGTGACGTGTGCAAACACGCCCTGTGGCGCGTTTTAAGTTGGGGAAATAATTCCCCTTCAATCCTGAGGGCTCCTGGGGGCCAACTAGCCCACCAGGTGCTTCCAGTAAGCGCCACTGCGCTGCGTTGCAGAGAGGTGGTCAAGGCCGTGCCCTTTTTTATACCTCTCTGCAACACAGCTCTGTGGCGCTTACTGGAGGTACATAGTGAGCTAGTTGGACCCTAGGGACCCTCAGGATTCAAGGGGACTTAATCTCCCAACTTAAAACGGCCACAGGGTGTGTTTACACAGTGGTGATCGGAGGCGACGGGTCCTGAGGTGACGTGTGCAAACACGCCCTGTGGCACGTTTTAAGTTGGGGAAATAATTCCCCTTCAATTCTGAGGGCTCCTGGGGGCCAACTAGCCCACCAGGTGCTTCCAGTAAGCACCACTGCGCTGCGTTGCAGAGAGGTGGTCTACGCCGTGCCCCTTTTTACACCTCTCTGCAACGCAGCTCTGTGGCGCTTACTGGAGGTACCTAGTGGGCTAGTTGGATCACTGGAACCCTCAGGATTCAAATGGACTTTATCCCCCAACTTAAAACGCCCACAGGGTGTGTTTGAACACAGGTCACCTCAGGCTCCCCACCTCCCTTCTCCAGTGTGCAAACGAACCCCGTGGCGCGTTTTAAGAGGTAGTTTTAATCCCCCTGCCCTATTATGTACTAGGGGCTTACAGAGGAGGTCATGCTAATCACAGGGGTACCCCAACGCATAGTGTTCCCTAGTGTATGTAGGTGTTTTCACTGTATTCTAAGTGTCTTTTAGCATACCACTGGCTCTAGGCCTGGTTAGTCAGAGTCAGTTAACACCAGTACCCGTCTGAAAAAGTTGTCGGCACAGGATGATTTTGTAACAAGGCCTTTTTCTGCTCCTCTGTTGGTTCTTTCTGCACTTTTCTTCGTCTTTGAGGACTTCTGTTGCTTCTTTCTGCAATTCTTTTGCTTCTTTCTGTGCGTTTTTTCTTCTTTCTTCACATGTCCTACCTCTGTAGGCATAGTTAGAAACTAGCATTTAAAAAACCTTAGAAATTCACTTAAAAAACCATAGGTTTTAGGCACATTATAGTTAGAAATTAGCATTTAAAAAACCTTTTAAATTCACTGAAAAAACCATAGCTTTCAGGCACGTTATAGTTAGAAATTAGCATTTAAAAAACCTTAGCAATTCACTGAAAAAACTATAGGTTTCAGGGGCGTTATAGTTAGTTGGACATTTCACTCAAAGGAAACCATAGAAATTCCCCCGTTAAAGTTAGTTCAGCTAACTATAACTCGCGAGCCCGCAATGCACTGCTGATGACTTCACATATTACATCACTCATGACATGGTCAGTGACATCACTCATGACATCACTGATGACATCTCAAATGACATCACTCATGACATCACTGATAACATCATCCTTGTGATAGAGTGGCAGACCTCCTCTCACCCTAATATACCCTTTGATATACACACTCAAAAATAGAAACTAAAATTTTCAAAGCAATGGACACACCAATACCAGTTACAAAACACCTATTCAGTAATTGCAAGATCTACACACACATCCACTCATTCAGCAATAGTCCTATACAGTCACTCATACATGTAGTCACTCATCATAATAAACAGAATTCAATTAAGCGCACAGCTACCCCCAATGGGGTGTCCCGGCACTGATGCACACTGATCAGGGTCAAGAGAGTGCCAGATTAGTCCGAGCGGCGAAATAGCCATGTTTTCAGGGACTTGCGGGACTCAAGATCCGACTGAATCAGGCGAAGGTGAAGGGGAAGATTGTTCCATTATTGAGTGGTGCCCACTTCAAAAGATTTGCCTCCCATTCTAGATTTTAAGAACCGGGGGATGACAAAACGGTGTTTGTTATTGGACCGTAAGAGTCTAACTTGATGATAGGGACGTAGTCTCCTCCTTAGATAAAGAGGTCCTTTTCCATGATAAGCCCGGAAGGCTAAGGTCAAAACCTTAAATTCTATTCTCTTGGCAATGGGCAACCAGTGAAGCTGTTTTAAGAAGGGAGAGATGTGATGATGCAACGGGACCCCGCAGATCAGGTGTGCCGCACCATTCTGAACAGTCTGAAGTCTATGGAGCAAGCCCACTGAAATGCCCAAATATAGCCCATTAGCATAATCCAGATGGGAGGTTATCAGCACATGTACTACAGTTTTACGGGATGCATTGGGCAGATAGTTAAGGAATTTTTTTATGGTTTTAATTTTACCGAAACAGGTGGCTGAAACCGTTTGGACCTGCGTAGACAGGGACAAATGCTTGTCCCATCTAACGCCTAAGTTCTTAATTGAGTACTTAGGTAGGGGAGCAGGCCTAATTCCGCCGGCCACTATAAAATTGAAGAGAGGGGGGACGGTTGGTTAAAAAATATGATCTCAGTCTTATCCGCGTTGAGTTTTAAAAAATTACGGTCCATCCACGTTGCGATATTTCTAAGGCACTCTTTTAGAGGCTCAAAGAAAGAGGCGGACACATACCGAAAGGTAAACAACAGCTGGGTGTCATCTGCATAAGATATTATTTTGATCCCACTTTTAGAAATCAATTCTGCCAGAGGGGTCAGGTAAACATTGAAAAGAAGCGGGCTCAGGGCTGAGCCCTGCGGCACACCCCACTTTAGAGTCTGATAGGTGAAGTGAAAGGGTGGGGCCGGACCTGTTGCTTGCGATCAGATAAAAAATATGATAACCAGTTAAACTCTGTTCCCTGGATACCAATATCCCTGAGTCGATTCAGGAGGATAGCATGAGAGACGGTGTTGAATGCTGCAGACAAATCCAGCAGCACCAACACCACCTTAGATCCTCCATCTACCGCCCACCGAATGGAATCAGCCATTTCAATCAATGCTGTTTCCGTGCTGTAACAGGATTGAGAGTCATGAAGAAGATCATTAGTCATAAAACCGGCCAGTTGCTGATATACTATTTTTTCTAAGACCTTTGCAGGGGCAGGTAAGAGCGAAATAGGTCTGTAGTTGCTAGTAATTACAGGGTCAGCGTTCACCTTTTTTAGGATGGGCAAAAGAAAACCATGTTTCCAAGTTGCGGGATAAATACCCTGTGTAAGTGAAGCGTTCCAAATAAAATTCAGATAGGGGTTGAGGATATCTGCAAGAGCGCTGTATTGTTTGGCTGGCCAAGGGTCGCCTGGAGATTCTGATTTCCATTTCTGTAACTCAAGGAGAGAGGCTTCAGCAGAAACCTCAGCAAAATCTGAGAACTCAGTACTGGTGATCGGCATTAGATGAACATCCGTGCTTGTCAGGGATTCATCCTGTGGCTCAGGGAAGGACGCATAGATCAACTCGATTTTTTCCTCAAAGAATTCAGAGAGTTTGTTTCATAAACTCTGTGAGGGGTGATGCATCTGGGTAAGAGCAGAAGGGTCGGTGAATGATTTTACAATTTTTTAAATATCCCTAGAGGAGTTTTTAGCATTGTTGATTCGATCAGCAAGAAAATATCTTTTGTTCCTAATGAGAAGTTTACGGTATTCTTTAAGCGCAGCCCGATAATCTGCTTTACTAATTGCAGAGTAAGGGAGTTTCCAGTTGCGCTCTAGTTTTTTACACTCTGCTTTCTTTAATCTAAGCTCCTCCGAATACAAGGGAGCAGAAGGAAGAGATCTATAGGACTTTATAGCTTTTAAAGGGGCAAGAGAGTCTAATGCATCAACTACCCACTTATTCAGATTTGAAATACTATCCTCAAGGTCATTAGAGAGGGCGGGCTTGTAGTCCCCAAGATGTTGTGTTAGGTGCACTGGAGTGACTGTCCAAATCCTGCTGTACTCTTTAGGGATAGAAGTGACTCTGCCGGAGCTGGTCAGCTGAAAATAAAAAGGGATCAAAAAATGATCTGACCAGGCTACCGGCAGGGGCAAATGAACAATGATCTCAGGTAGATTAATACAGATCAAGTCAAGAATATGGCCTGCCTTGTGTGTAGGGTGGGATACACATTGTAAGAAGTTACAACCCGCCAGTGTGGAAATAAAGTTGGAACTGTGTGGACAGGTGGGATTATCCACATGCAGATTCAAATCCCCTAGCACAATAAAGTTGGAATAGCGTATGCTAGCCTGGGCGATGTAATCAGCTAGGATGGGAATTTGATTAAGGCACGAATTGGGGGGTCTATAGAGTAGCAGACACAAGCAGGAAGAAGACGCCGAAAGTCTAATACAAAAGGATAGGCCCTCGATGGGATCTAACCGATCAAAGTTAGAGGCTACCAGCTCCCAGCATGTTTTATTTTTATTTCATATGTACTCATACACCTATACATCCTGTTACACACCGACACTCATCCATAGAGTTACTCACACACATAGTCACACATGCTAACAAAGTATCAAATATCCATTTACTTGCATATACAGTTATACACACACCCCCACATATTATCAAGGCCAGGCGATAAACTGGGTTTGCTGACTTAGCCCCCGTTTCCAGCACGTCTAACTTTGCATCGCTAATGAGATGCAAAGTAGGCGTGGCTGTGAAACCAACCAGGAAAAATATCGCGAAGGCAGCTTCGCGATATTATCAAGGAAGGGTAGCGATTTTTTAAATCGCGTTAAGTATGCCTTAACGCAGGAATTTAACGTCTGTTAAATTCCTGACTAAGGGATACTTAACATGGGGGGTGGATTGTGTGGCTAAGACCACAGGCCCCTATCAACAAGGATATCGGCATTTTCCATGGAACATCGCTGGAAAACCAGCGATGTTCCATGGAAAACATCGCTATTGCTAGGATAATTATCGCCATTGCGCTGAGCGTTGTTAATACAGTGCTAACATGGCGATAATTATCTGCGATAGCCGACGTTAAACATTTTAACGCTAAGAGCGGCCAGCGATAATTATCGCTGGCCGTTGATAATATGCCTCTCACTCTCTTAAGCAATCACTTATAGAAACACATACTAATTTATACAGGAACTCTTCCAATCTCTCACTCTCACATATACTCACTTATATACAACAATACTCACATATACTAGTTAAAAACATATGTAGTTACTCATAAAGACACTATTGAGACAGTCATTCACTCACTAACACACCCATACCCACACTCATCCACCCATACAGTCCTGAACACATGCTGTCTTCAACACATACAAACAGTGAGTCACTCATTTATGCATCTATGTGTTACGTAATACCCCCCACCGAACCATACAGACACTCAGACACTCATACTGATACTCAAAATACCAACTAATAACCTATATAGACACTCATGTAGCTACTCACCAACCCATGCAGCCACTTATACACAAAGTGAGAGACTGATACAGATATTTACATATTTAAACATTACTCACTAACCCATGTATTCACTTAGATACACTTAATCAGTCAGTTATACAATCAATTTAACAAAAAAAAATCATCCATTTAAACACTTATATACCCATTTATTCTTCCATCGACCTTGAGATATACATATATAAAACATATTTAATTTTCAGAAAAACACACATTCACTGGATGATGTTATCAGTGATGTCATATGAGATGTCATGAGTGATGTCATGAGTGATGTCACTAACCATATCATGAGTGATGTAATATGTGACGTCATCAGCAGTGCATTGCGGGCGTGTGAGTTATAGTTAGCTGAACTAACTATAAAGGGGGAATTTCTATGGTTTTGTACGAGTGAAATGTCCAACTAACTATAACGCCCCTGAAACCTATGGTTTTTTCAGTGAATATATATATGTATGTGTGTGTATATATATATACACACACAAATAAATGTGTATGTGTGTATATATGTGTGTATATATATTACCCAGTGGTGGTCACCACTTGGTAGTTATACTTCGGATTGTTTTTCAATAGAAAATGCATTTTTGTGTTGCTAATAACGTTGGCCCCGTTTGACAAATCTCCACAAAACGTTCCCAAAAAGTGCTACTTCTTATCTAGTTTGCGCTAAGCCTGGGCGGAGTTCCACTATGCGGAACCCCGCAAAGTGACAAAAAATCTCCACCAAGCTACACGGAGTTCCGCAAGTGGCGGAGTAGGTTACCTCGCGCCGTTCGCACTGACTTTTAGCGTCGGGTGTTCATACCACGTTGTTAAATCAGGGCGATCAGCATCCTGCACAGTGCAACAGGGCACTTCTTCATTCTGCTGCTCGAGTAGAAGTTCCACTTGAGTGGCAGCTTCCTCAACACGAACGGAAGGTTTCTCAACGCTAGTGGCAGATGCTCCTTCACTATTTCCATTGGATATTGAAGACTTTTGTAAAGTTTGCCACTGTTGGGCAAATCTGTGAATTTGGAACTATGACATGTCTCAGGATATATAGAAATGAAACAAATAATAATGGTTTTAATCCTTTTATGTATACACCTAACAATGTTTATGATCTGAATATGACCATAAAATAATGTTTATCACTCCTGTTTTAGACACATTTTCATAGTTCACTTTATTTATTTGTTTCAGCAATCGCTCGTGGTACGTGTGCAGAATTTTGGAAAATTTGAGAAGAGTATATCGACAGGGACATAATTTTGTAGCACATGTTTTGCAAGTACATGTACGTCTAAGTTCTGTGGGTAGAGGCTTTAGAAATTTTGTAGATTTTAGTACCCCATCAATATCTTCCCAACCAAATTCACATGGATTTTTCTCTAATTATGCATGAACAAAAACATTTACACATCTTCTGATCAAGTAGAACCATCTTTTCATGTGTCCACGCACAGAATATGACGCCGCTGGAAGGTCACTTAGCGGGACTGATCTCTTGAACTCACTGTACCGAAGATCGTGAAATGTGTGACAGCCAAAGCTCGTTTTCCACACATGCACAAGGTATTTTTCTATGTCTTTAAAGTCACAATCTTCTTCTCTCTCAGCAAATCCTTTTAGAAACTTCACAGATTCAGCAGTTAAAGCTCCAAGCTTTGTTCCAATTTTTCTCAAAGTGTCATCACCTGTACAAATATGTGCCTTGATAAGAACACTGGGCATCTCTGGGTCACGTTTCTTGTACAGAATATGAAGCAGGATATCCAGAAGTCTGACGATCCTTGACTCATGAACATTGCAACGAATCTAAGTAACACACTAATAACATCTGTGTTTTTTCACTTGATTGGAACCATTTCAAATAGCCCACTCAACACGTGGATCTACGCGAAAGTCAGCTTCATCCAGTTTGCTGTTAAGTTCTTGAACAATATGGCCCATACCTTTTGAATATATCTCTGCAGGCACCAATTCCTCATTGACAATCATTTCACTTGAAATAACTGGAAATTCAGTGTTCACTGAAGCATCACCAATGTTTTGGCGAGTTAACATCTCCAAGTTCATCTTGTTCAATATTGATGACCAGAATTTATCAAGCTGCTCAGTTATAGATGTTGAATTTTCAATGCAGGCAAGGTCAATAGTTCCACTTGTAGACATTCTTTGACAGATTGTTCAAGATAACTGTTAAAGACAATGTGCAGTTCTTGCAAGGTGCACTCTGACTTATCTGTAGAACAGTCTGAACAATCTCTCCAAAGTTTTGCATGGATAGAATCTTGACCATTCACAATTCTGACAGATAGGGGGCTGTTAGGATGGCGGTCAGAAAACCATTCCGACCGCCATGGTAGCGGAAGTTAACCATCTGCAGGTACCATGGGAAAACTGGCGGTCAGATTAGGATCGCGGTGGAATGATGCCACAAAAGACTACCGGTAGCAGGCGGAGCAGGTGAAAATCCATCTGCGGCGGTCGTATTCGCGGCGGAAAAACATAAACCCGCCGCAAGGCCAGTGGAGTGACAGCACGCACAATTAGGATACCATTGAGGTGACACGGAACGATCCGCTGTTTCTGCACGCCGCGATCGCTAACAGTGATGAATCGGAGAGCAGGCGGTAGGGCTGTTGCATACCCACCGCCGCGGCCGCTCTGGAACTATTATGGCGGTCGACAAAAAAAACACACAAGGCCACCAAGTGTACATATCAAACTAGCTCAGCCCCCCAAACACCTAACACACCCCAAGGACACACCCACATGGCAACTCAAAAATACAAATCCCAGGACAACCCACACAGCACACCTGACAGAAATACTCCATTTTGACACACCCACATAGCTGAGTATAAAACCAGCCCCTTCCCTGACCAGAATCCCTTGCAATACTCCAGCCCTGAAGGAACTAAACCCTACAGCACAAAGGAGAGGCAAACCACCACACATCTCACCAGCACAACAATACACACACACACCACTTACATCACCCTCACACCTGCACCTCAAACCATTTGCACATCACACACCATGGCACAAAAGAAAATGCCCAAATTTACTGACAATGAGTTGTCAGTCATGGCAGATGAGATAGCCAGAGTAGAACCACAATTGTTTGGTAACCTGGTCCAACAGACACCATTAGCCACCAGAGCACAAATGTGGAGAAGGATAGTCAACAAGGTCAATGCAGTAGGGACGACCCCGCGCACCAAGAAGGAGATCATGAAGCGGTGGCATGACCTGAAGAGGCAGGTGAAACAGAAGAACTACAAGAACCGTCAGCTGGCTCAGATGACTGACGGTGGCCCTCCCATTCCACCAAGAACATTCACTGCATGGGAGGAGAAGGTGCTTGCCATACTGCATCCAGAGAGTCTCACAGGAATAGCCGGGGGAGTGGAGGCTGGTAAGCACAAACAAATGTCTACCATCACACTGCTATGTACTGTCTTGCACAAATACAAAGCTAAACCTCCTGGGCCCAATTCCATTCATGTGCACCACACACTCCCCAACACATGTCTCACAGATCCAACATTCACTCCCTCTCATTCACCCCAAAGGTAGCTAGCAACATTCCCTGGGTTGCATGTGTACAGGCAGCCATCACTCCAACTCCCACCAGGCACCCTGTCCCACAGCTCAGCAGGATGGAACACTCCCCCCACCCAAGAGCCATGTGTAACCATTCCCTCCCTCTGCTCCACAGGGAGTCAGCCATCTTAACAGGGAGGGGTGTCTGTGGGTAGGCAGCTAGCACCACAACTCCCACCAGGCACCCTTGTCCCACAGCTGAGCAGGATGGAGCAAACCCACCACCCAGAACCATGTGGCAGCCATTCCATTAATCACATCAAACTCACAGGTAGGGAGCCCTCTTAACAGGGAGGGGTGTTTGCTCACATCAAACTTACAGGTAGGTAGCCATCTTAACAGGGAGGGGTGTTATCTCACATCTAACTTACAGGTAGGTAGCCATCTTCACTGGGAGGGGTGTGTGTGGGTGGGAGGCCAGCACTACAACTTCCACCAGGCCCCCTTGTCCCACCCCTGAGCAGGATGGAGCACCCCCCACCCAGAAGCATGTGGCAGCCATTACATTGCCCTCATCAAACTAAAAGGTAGCTAGCCATCTTCACAGGGAGGGTGTGTGTGTGTGGGAGGCCAGCACTACAACTCCCACCAGGCCCCCTTGTCCCACAGCTCAGCAGGATGGGGCACTCCACACACCCACAACCATGTGGCAGCCATTGAATCTCACTCATCAAACTTACAGGTAGGTAGCCATCTTCACAGGGAGGGTGAATGGTGAGTGGGAGGCCAGCACTACAACTCCCACCAGGCCCCCTTGTCCCACCTCTGAGCAGGAGGGAGCACTCCCCTGACCCAGAAGCATGTGGCAGTCATTATATTTCCCTCATCAAAGTAACAGGTAGGTAGCCATCTTCACAGGGAGGGTGTGTATGGGTGGGAGGCCAGCACTACAACTCCCACCAGGCCCCCTTGTCTCCTTGGCTGAGCAAGATGTAGTACTCCCCCCACCCACAACCATGTGGCAGACATTGAATCGCACTCATCAAAGTTACAGGTAGGTAGCCATCTTCACAGGGAAGGGTGTATTCCCACATCAAACTTACAGGTAGGTAGCCATCTTGACAGGGAGAGGTGTTTGTGGCTGGGAGGCCAGTACTTCAACTCCCAACAGGCTCCCTTGCCCCACCCCTGAGCAAGATGGAGCACACCTCCAGCATGTGGCAGCCATTGTACCTCACCAATCAAACTTACAGGTAGGTAGCCATCTTCACATGGAGGGGGTTTGTGGTTAGGAAGCTTGAACCACAACTCCCACCAGACACCCTTGTCACAAAGCACACCATGATGGAGCACCCACCCCACCCCACCCAGAAGCATGTGTCAGCCATTGCATTGCTCACTTCTAAGTAACAGGTAGGTAGCCATCTTAACAGGGAGGGGTGTTTGTGTTGAGGAAGCCTGCACTGCAACTCCCGCTAGGCCCCCTTGTCCCAAAGCTGAGCAAGATGTAGTACTCCCCCCACCCACAACCATGTGGCAGCCATTACATTAGCCTCATCAAACTAACGGGTAGGTAACCATCTTCACAGGGAGGGGTGTGTGTGGGTGGGAGGCCAGCACTTAAACTCCCAAAAGGCCCCCTTGTCCCACCCCTGAGCAGTATGGAGCATTGCCCCCCAGCCAGAAGCACATGGCAGCCGTTGTACGTCACCAACCAAACTTACAGGTAGGTAGCCATCTTCACAGGGAGGGGGGTTTGTGGTTAGGAAGCCTGCACTACAACTCCCAACAGGGACCCTTGTCACAAAGCACACCAGGATGGAGCACCCACCCCACCCCACCCCACCCCACCCAGAACCTTCTGTCAGCCATTGCATTGCTCACCATCACCTAACAGGTAGGTAGTCATCTTAACAGGGAGGGGTGTGTGTGGCTGGGAGGCCAGCACTCCAAATTCCACCAGGCCCCCATGTCCCACAGCACAGCAAGATGGAGCACTCTACCCCACACCCATAAAGATGTGTCGGAAATTCCCCAAAATGTGCCACAGAACAGGTAAGTAGACAGTGCATGCACCCCGCCATTTCTCTCAAAAAGCATGGATCCATATGACCACACCAGCCCTCACATCCCACCAAAATTGGCACAGATCCAATTGCCACTCACAGTGTGCAGACAGCTAAGCGTATGTAATCTGTAAGTGCCATGGCGGGAGAGCATCAAGGCCCATATGAAAACAAAACTAGCATGGTCTGTAGTGAAAAGAAAGCAAAGCACATGACATGACAATGGTATGCATTTGATTACAATGGATAGTTAATGCTCAGATGTAACGTCTTCTATGCAGAGTAATCAACAGAGATGATTCACATAAAGTTGTTGTGCTGCTAGTCGTTAGATGACAACATGTCCTTGTAACCACAAAATCTGCATGTGGCGCATGGTATCTATTGACATGTCACACCATGGACAAGTAATGTATGTACCTCCACATCATGTCATGATGCATAGTTCTGTGCAGACATATAATGTGATATCAATGTAAACTGTGTGGTGTATAACTTGTAAATAAAAAACATCTAACACCAAGCTTGAGGGGTGCACTTCAATGACCATTTCCCCTCTGTTCCACAGGTGACCAAGAACTGACAGCTTAAGATGACCACACCAACCAGCAGAGCCAGTCTCCACCCCTGTAACATGGACTCTTGGATGCAGACTCCCTAGATTTCTTGGATGCGGAGCCAGAAGCCGGCCCATCAGGCATGCCAGGGCGCAACAGGTCCCAGGACCCCACTGTCCCCACCGCCACCACCTCAGCAACAACAACTACGCTGAACCCTCCTGAAACGACCTGTGCGGCCTCCCCCACCACCAGTGCTGCCTGCAACATTCTCCCTGCCTCAGAGGATGACCACCCCACCCCACAATCTGAGGAGGGCAGGGAAAGTATGTGGGTGCATAAAGTGATGACGCCACAGGTCTGGGACAGCAGGACAGGTGGGAGGGCAACTGGGTGTCAAACCCAACTGGACACTGGGACTGAAGCCCTGGCCAACATCGTCAGAGTCCTTGGGGCGTATGAACGAGCCCAGGGACACACGGGCCAGGCTCTTGAAGATTTCCGTGAGCTCCGGCTGCTGCTGAGGTCCATAGACACCCACATGGGCCAAATCGTGGACCTCTTGGGTCAGCTTGTGGAGGTTCTGAGAGACAGGCCTGCAGCCCAAAAAACAGCTCCACCTCCCTCCAATGACCCGCAGGATGACAGTTCCCCCACCTCCCCAGTGGCCACAGAGAGGGGTGAGTCCTCAGACCCCGCTGAGCCCACAGAGGAGGCCCCCCCTGCCAAACGCTCAAGGGGCTTTCCAAAGAAATCCCAGGGAGGATCCCGTGGCAAAGCACCAGCAAAAAGCCAGTCAAGGAGCCAACCATGATGGCACCCCTCTTCACCTTCACCTTGCCATTGACTTTGTTGACTGTCCTTACCCACACTGCCAGGTTAATGGCATGCGTCTGTTGGATTGGGTCACCACAGCAATGTGGTGACTACTCGATTGTCTCATCTACCATCACTGACAACTCATTGATTCCCTTTTCACCATTTTGTAAATATACACTTCCCTGTCACATATACCCATTGTAAATAAACACACCTTACACACCTATGTTTTCGTGTCAGCTCCATGTTTATCACAGGATGTACAATGTTGACTCTATTTACAATGTACCAGGAGCACTGATTGTCTGGACTCACTGAGAGGCTGAAGGGACCTAGGAAAACACAAGAGAACACTATTCACTTGTCAGGTGATGACATCACAGCAATTACACAACACTTGTCATGAAGGTACTCAAATCTGCACACATTACAATAAGCAACAGTACTAACATAGACATCCTGTAGCTGTGCATGACTACCCTGTCCCAGAAACATTAGCAGCCAGCACAGAGCCAACAACAGGCAGCAGTCACAAAGCTCACCTAGGCCTTTTCACCAACAACAAAATCAGCAGACAATGGCACCGTTTTACGTTTTCACTCACCTTCAAGGGAAGTAGCGGTTGATGAGCTGTTGACGCAGGTCGACACCTTCCTCCTCTCCACTATCCTCGTCACTGGACATGTGTGGGTTTGCAGTCGGTGGCCTCGGCTGCTCATCATTGTCCAGGAGCAGGGGGATCTCCTTGCGCAAGGCCAGGTTGTGGAGCATGCAGCATGCAACTACGATCTGACACACCTTTTGGGGAGAGTACATCAGTGCACCTCCGGCCTTGTCCAGGCAGCGAAATCGTGACTCAAGTTGACCAATAGTACGCTCCACCACACGAAGTGTCCTGCCATGGACATCACCCGGAGTTCTGGGATTCCTCAGTGGGCTCAGCAACCAAGGCTGGTTGGAATATGCAGAATCACCTAGGTGGAAGATACACAGACCAATTTTGTAGGATAAACATAGCTGAGAACAGCATGTCACACATACAGCACACTACTTAAATCTGCGTACTCACCCACAATCCACGCACACTCTGGATGCAGATTTGCCATCAGCTGTGGTACTATGCTGTTAAGCAGGATGTAGGAGTCATGGGCTGATCCTGGAAATTTGGCACAGACATGTGAGATTATCATATCCGCCTGGCATACCACTTGCACATTAATGGAATGGAAATGCTTCCTGTTCCTGTAGATGTGCCCACGTGCCTGTGGTGGAACCAGGCCAACATGTATGCAGTCAATGGCACCAAAAACATTAGGGATGTGGCCAAGGACATAAAAATCACCCTTCACAGCCGCCAATTCATGCCTCCTGGGGAAATGGATGTATCTGTCCGTGTAGGTCATCATAGCAGACAGGACATCACGTAGCACCATGCTAAACATAGGTTGCGACATCCCACCTGTGGTGGACACCGTGTACTGGAATGAACCAGTAGCAAAGAAATGCAGGGCCGCCATCACCTTACACTTTGGTGTCAAAGCAGTCGGATAGGTCCTGCCAGGCCTCAGATGGGGCTCCAACAGAGCACATAGGTCTTGAAGGGTAGGTCAATCCAGACGGAATTTCCGTATGATGTCCTCATCCTCCATGTCCACCAGCACTGTGAATGGACGATGCACATTTGGTCGCCTCCTAAGTGAGATGAAAGGGCACACATGTCAATTAAATCCCCCTATGTGATGTGTCCAACATCTTACATGTTGACTGAGACAGCGCCAACAAAAACACTTCAGCTTACAGCACAACTCACATGTAGGGACACCTTGACCTAAACTAGTTGCACACTTGTCCAGTATTCACACAGACATTTCCCCCAAAACAGATTCAGACTATGTGAATTCAAAAAGGTATATTTCAACATCTTGTGCCACCTGCCCTGAGAGTAGTTGACACAGCACATGTGTGAGACAGCAACACTGCTAGCTTCTACGTAGCTGCTGTACCTGTCACATCTTCTTGCGTAATTCAGACAGGGCACACATTAACAACACAATGTGCACAGTGTGTGCACAAAGATCAAGTATTAACATGAGTTCAGCAATCTACACAGTGAAATAGGCACAATATGTGGTCAGACCTTCATTACTGTGTGTTGTTTAAACATCTCACACATTGAAATGTGTACACATGTGAGAGTCCACCACACCACAGATCTGTATACATGCACAACAATTTCATAAGTGACATGTGAGTGAGTACATGCTCGTGCATGTAATCCTGTGCACTGACATGAGAAGTCATCAGTGGGCTAAATATCACACTAGCATTGGTTAGCACTATCTGTGGCATGATTCATGTGTCTACTGTACAATGTTGAGAACTGGCCATTGACACTGCCACAACATGATGTGTCCATAGGTGGCATAAGCATGCCAGCCACCAAAATCACGGACATAGACACCAATATCAAGCGGACAAATCACGGTAGCGAACGCCTGGCCCCTGTGGCGTGTCACTGCCAATGCTTCTTCCTGAGCGGTGCCAGGTAGAGGCGAGGTCCTGTACCAAGCCTTGGCGGGTAAGGTGTTGACTTCTTCTGAATAACTGGTTTTGTAGATCCTTTTCTGTGCATACTCACATTGCTGATACAGATTTGTATATACCTGTTGTGTGTTATTTCCTTTCCATTACAGGTATCAGCACTTGTTGATAGCGGCCAATGATATTGCTTTGGCCACATATCCTTTTCAGTTTTTTCTTCACTTTATTACAAGCAGCAGTTTTTCCAAAAGGTCCTGACGAAAGCCTGATCCAGTTTGGGTCTTCTATGGCTGAAACATGTTGACCATTTAATATCACACCATAGCGGTTCAAATCCATACCGCTGGTGCACTGCTTTTTTAATCCTGACAGTAGGCATCTCTTTATTAAAGTATGTTTTTGATGCCTCCTAGCCAGTTTTAACCATCACACTTTCTCACACGTTCACCATTTTCTTATAATTTGCGCTGCATCCTCACTCATACATCCTGGCTCATCATATGTGGATTTAGTCGATCCTTAAAACCCAAATATAAAACATCCCTGAGCTCCTCCCTCTCAGTGAGGGGGTTGTAGCCCCCAAAGGAACTAGGGTTTTCCTTTGGGAGGAGAGTCCCTATGATGAAGCATGTCACCATTGGTGAGTGAGGGATTACGTCCTGAAAGGGATCTGCCCTTAGATGTACTTTGATTATTAACTATCACCAAATCGGTTGACCACTACCGCACCGGTTCAGGCTATAACTTGGAGGTAGTGTTGTTTGTTCACTGGCACTTCTGGCACTTGTGTAGACCCTAGGATTTCTATGTTTGGTAAAATGCTCATGCCCTCACAGCCAATGTGAACCGCAATCGCGGTAGTGATATTCACATTGTAAAATGGCAGTTGGTGTGCTCTGACACCACAATCATGGCCATGGGCACCAATATCAGGCGAGCAAATCACGGTAGCGACCACCTGGCCCCTGCGGTGTGTCACCGCCAATGCCCCTGCCCTCACAGCCAATGTGAACCGCAATCGCGGTAGTGATATTCACATTGTAAAATGGCGGTTGGTGTGCTCCACCACCACAATCATGGCCATGGGCACCAATATCAGGCGGCCAAATCACGGTAGCGACCACCTGGCCCCTGCGGTGTGTCACCGCCAATGCCCACCGCAATCGCGGTAGTGATATACACATTGTAAAATGGCAGTTGGCATGCTCCGCCACCACAATCACGGCATGGGCACCAATATCTGATCTGACCTGACTCTGGTCGGTGACGGTCGCTCCACCCGCCGCGCAGCTCTCCTTGAGGGTGCCCGGTGTCCCTGCCTGCCGTTTCTGTCCGCTACCTGTGCTTGCTGCTCCTCTGGTTCCTGCTCCTGTTCACCTTCGCCGTCTTCTCGCCCTTCTCTGCCCGCTACCTGTGCCTGCCGCTTCCCTAGTTCCTGCTCTTGTTCACCTTCGCCGTCTTCTCGCCCTTCTCTGCCCGCTACCTGTGCCTGCCGCTTCCCTAGTTCCTGCTCTTGTTCACCTTCGCCATCTTCTCGCCCTTCTCTGCCCGTTACCTGTGCATGCCGCTTCCCTAGTTCCTGCTCTTGTTCACCTTCGCCGTCTTCTCACCCTTCTCTGCCCGCTACCTGTGCTTGCCGCTTCGCCACCTTTCGCCGTCTTCCCGCCCTCCCCACTCCCTGCCGCTGCTCCCCTGTGGCCCCGCCCCCCCTCTTGCCTTCTCTACCTGATCCCCTCCCCTCCCTGCGCCACCCCGCTCCCGCCTCCTAGCTGCTCCTCCCTCCCACTCAGCCCCCCCCTACGCCATTTATGGCGGAGTCCACGTGTACGCGCAGCGTTCACGCGCAGCGGGCGCGCCGATTGTGCGCCGAAGGGGCGCCAAAGGCAAGCCCGTCTGCGCCCGTCCGCGCCTGGACCGCGCCCAGCGCCAGGACCCCTGGTCCCCGCAGATGCCATCCCACCCGCCGGACTTACGACGTAGCCATCCTCAACGCACTCAACACCGGCCGGACCCCCGGCTGCCACCGAGCCACCCCAGGACGCACCCACGGACCCTTCACCTGCCAATCCTGCAAGTTCTCCTGCATCCGGACCTGCACCGCATCCGCCAAGACGAGCACCAGCAGCAACCACCTGAAGTGCATCCTGCTCAACACCCGCTCCATCCACCGACACGCCGTGGAACTCTGGAACCTCCTCGACACCACATCTCCAGACGTCGCCTTCCTCACGGAAACATGGATGAACGCCTCCTCAGCGCCCGACATCGCCATCGCTATCCCGGACGGATACAAGATCACCCGGAAGGACCGCGTCAACCAGACAGGAGGAGGCATCGCCATCATCCACAAGAACACCATCCGCATCACGACCAACTCCGACGACACCCTCACAGCGGCAGAACACCTGCACTTCCAGATACACACCGGCCACAAGACCACCCTCAGAGGCACCCTCATCTACAGACCCCCGGGACCACGCACACAATTCAGCGAAGACATCGCCGATTTCATCAGCCCGCACGCCCTCCCCTCCGCTGACTACTTCCTCCTCGGGGACCTCAACTTCCACCTGGAGAACAACAATGACCGCAACACCACCACCCTGATGGACAACCTCGCCAACCTCGGACTCAAGCAACTGGTGACCACCCCCACCCACTACGCCGGCCACACGCTTGACCCCGTCTTCTCCTCCAGCAAGGACGTCTCCTTCAGCCACGCTACCGGACTCCACTGGACGGATCACAGCTGCGTCCACTTCAGCTTCAGAAGGACCACGATCCACCACCGCCCACAACAGGTCCCCCGCAGAAGCTGGAACAAGATCACAGCCGACCAGCTCGCCACATCCCTGAACCAGAACCCTCCAGCCAGCTCAACGAACCCCGACCAAGCCGCCAACAACCTCACGAGGTGGATCAGCAACTGCGCAGACGACCTCGCCCCACTGAAGACCCCCCCTGCCGGACCCGGCACCAAGAAAGCGTCCTGGTTTACCGACGAACTCAAGAGCTCCAAGAAGAACTGCCGAGCCCTCGAGAGAGCCTGGCGCAGAGACCCTACTACAGACAACATGACTACCCTCAAGCTCGCCACTCGAAAACACCACCAGCTGATCCGCACCACCAAGAAAACCGCATTCAAGGAACGACTAGACAACAACGCCCACAACTGCAAGGAACTCTTCAACATCGTCAAAGAGCTCTCGAACCCCAGCGCCGAAGACAACGACATCACCCCCTCGCAAGACCTCTGCAACTCACTCGCCTCGTTCTTCCACAGCAAGATCGCAGACATACACAACAGTTTCAGCACACAGCCAACACCCCCTACGACCGCACCGACACCCCCTACCACCACCATCCGAGCCTGGACCCCGGTCAACACCGAAGACACCATCCGCACGATGAACTCCATCCACTCCGGATCACCAACCGACCCCTGCCCTCACCACGTCTTCAACAAGGCCAACGCCATCATCGCACCCCACCTGCGGGACATCATCAACGCCTCCTTCAACACCGCCACCTTCCCCGAGAGCTGGAAGCACGCCGAACTCAGCGCCCTACTGAAGAAACCATCAGCGGACCCCACCGAACTCAAAAACTACCGGCCCATCTCGCTCCTTCCTTTTCCTGCTAAAGTCATCGAGAAGACCGTCAACAGACAGCTGGCCGCCTTCCTCGAGACGAATGGATCCCTCGACCACTCACAGTCTGGCTTCCGGGCCAACCACAGCACCGAGACCGCCCTCATCGCAGCCACCGACGACATCAGATCCCTGCTCGACAACGGAGAAACAGCGGCCCTCGTCCTCCTGGACCTCTCCGCGGCGTTCGACACGGTCTGCCACCGCACCCTAGTACAACGCCTCAGCAACATCGGCATCCAAGAGAAGGCACTGGAGTGGATCATCTCCTTCCTCGCCGGAAGAACCCAGAGAGTCCGCCTCCCTCCGTTCAGATCCGAGGCCACCGAAGTCATCTGCGGCGTACCCCAAGGGTCATCCCTCAGCCCCACGCTGTTCAACATCTACATGAGCCCCCTTGCAGCCATCGCACGCCAACACAACCTCAACATCATCTCCTACGCCGACGACACCCAGCTGATCCTCTCCCTCACCAACGACCCCGCCACCGCCAGAACTAACCTACACGAAGGGATGAAAGACGTAGCCGAGTGGATGATGAACAGCCGCCTGAAACTGAACTCAGATAAGACGGAAGTCCTCATCCTGGGATCCTCACCCTCCGCCTGGAACGACTCCTGGTGGCCCCCTGCCCTGGGCAGCGCACCCAAGCCCACAGACCACGCACGCAACCTGGGCTTCATCCTGGACTCCTCCCTCTCCATGACCAGACAAGTCAATGCCGTCTCCTCGTCATGCTTCAACATCCTCCGCATGCTACGTAAGATCTTTCGGTGGATCCCCACCGAAACCAGGAAGACGGTCACCCAGGCCCTCGTCACCAGCCGACTGGACTACGGCAACACCCTCTACGCCGGAACGACAGCCAAACTCCAGAAGAGACTCCAGCGCATCCAGAACGCCTCAGCACGCCTCATCCTGGACATCCCCGACACAGCCACATCTCCGAACACCTGAGAAACCTGCACTGGCTCCCCGTCAGCAAGAGAATCACGTTCCGACTCCTCACCCACGCACACAAAGCGCTCCACAACCAAGGCCCAAGATACCTCAACGACCGTCTGACCTTCTACACACCCACCCGCCAGCTACGATCGACCAGCCACGCCCTCGCCGCCGTTCCCCGCATCCGAAGGGTCACAACGGGAGGAAGATCCTTCTCCTACCTGGCTGCCAAGACGTGGAACTCCCTCCCCATCCACCTCCGCCTGACCCAAGACCACCTCTCCTTCAGGAAGCAACTCAAGACCTGGCTGTTCGAGCAGTAGCGGACCCCCTCCCCCAGCGCCTTGAGACCCTACGGGTGAGTAGCGCGCTATACAAATGCTTTGATTGATTGATTGATTGATTATCAAGCTGCCAAATCACGGTAACAACCACCTGGCCCCTGGGATGTGTCACCGCCAATGCCCACTGCAATCGCGGTAGTGATATACACATTGTAAAATGGCAGTTGGCATGCTCCACCACCACATTCACGGCCATGGGCACCAATATCAAGCGGCCAAATCACAGTAGCGACCGCCTGGCTCCTGCAGTGTGTCACCGCCAATGCCCACCGCAATTGCGGTTGTGATATACACATTGTAAAATGGCAGTTGGCGTGCTCCGCCACCACAATCACGGCCATGGGCACCAATATGAAGCGGCCAAATCACTGTAGCGACTGCCGGCCCCTGCGGTGTGTCACCGTCAATGCCCACCGCAATCGCGGTAGTGATATACACATTGCAAAATGGCGGTTGGCATGCTCCACCACCACAATCACGCCCATGGGCCCCAATATCAAGCGGCCAAATCACGGTAGCGACCGCCAGGCCCCTGCGGTGTGCCACTGCCAATGTCCATGCCCTTACAGCCAATGGAAAGCGCAATCTCAGTAGCCAAATGCAATTTTGAAAATAGCGGTAGGCATGCTCCGTTACCGCGGAGCCGGTCATTGGATGCAATTGTAAGATGCGTGATCGCGGTAGCAACTGCCTGGCCCCTACGAAGTGTCACCGCCAATGCCCATGCCCTTACAGCCAATGGGAACCGCAATCGCGGTAGCCAAATGCAATTTTGAAAATCGCGGTAGGCGTGCTCTGCTACTGCGGGCTGGTCATTGGATGCATTTGAAAAAAGCTGACCTGGAACACCAATTGCAGCAGCTTAGAACAACTGAAACAACCCCAGGGGGCTATATATGTGTGGGAGAGAGCCGTACATTTCCACTGCTTCCAGACACTGCTTACTGACACTTCACCACCAACTGCTGCTGTTCCTGTCTACTGGACCCAGTGATGGCAAGGACTGGGAACATCAGGGCCCATCCCTTCACCACAGAGGAGCTGGTGGTCCTGGTGGACGAGGTGCTCACAGGGTATGGGAGGCTATTTGGTGCTCCTTATGTCATGGTAAGTGTTTCAGAGTGAAAGTAGGGGAGTGCAGGGAGTGCACGAATGAAGTTGATCTGCTGCAGTATGTGCCTGAGAGTGAGGGTTTGTGTGATGCACTGCCCAGCATGCTGTCTTCAGGGGAAAGGGGTTTATAGCCTATTTTACACATTTTCCTGGCTGCATATCAAGATGGGAGGGACATGCAGTGTTTTCTAAGCCATACAGTGACGCTGAAAGTTTGGTAAGTGGGAGTCAGGACAGAAATTGCCTGTGCTAAAGGATGTTTGGGTCCATCAATCAACCAATCAATCAAGAATATTTGTAGAGCACGCTACTCACCCGAGCGGGTCTCAAGGTGCTGGGGGGGGGCTGCTACTGCTCGAAAAGCCAGGTCTTGTGGTGCTTCCTGAAGGAGAGGTGGTCCTGGGTCAGTTGTAGGTGGGTGGGGAGGGAGTTCCACGTCTTGGCAGCCAGGTAGGAGAAGGATCTTCCTCCGGTGGTGGTTCTGCGAATCCGTGGGACGGTGGCGAGGGCGAGGCTGGTGGAGTGGAGCTGGCGGGCTGGCGAGTAGAGGCGGTTGTTGAGGTATTCGGGGCCCATGTCGTGGAGAGCTGTGTGTGCGTGGGTGAGGAGCCTGAACGTGATCCTCTTGCTGACGGGGAGCCAGTGCAGGTCTCTCAGGTGGGCGGAGATGTGGGTGTGATGAGGGATGTCCAGGATGAGTCATGCAGATGCGTTCTGTATGTGCTGGAGTCTTTTCTGTAGTTTGGCTGTGGTTCCAGCGTAGAGAGCGTTCCCGTAGTCCAGCCGGCTGGTGACGAGGGCCTGGGTGACTGCCTTTCTGGTTTCGGTGGGGATCCACCGGAAGATCTTTCGGAGCATGCGAAGGGTGTTGAAGCATGACGATGAGACGGCGTTGACTTGCTTGGTCATCGTGAGGGAGGAGTCAAGGATGAAGCCCAGGTTGCGTGCGTGGTCCGTGGGCTTGGGGGCGGTGCCCAGAGCAGGGGGCCACCAGGATTAGTCCCAGGCGGAGGGTGCTGATCCGAGGATCAGGACCTCCGTCTTGTCTGAGTTCAGTTTCAGACGACTGAGCTTCATCCATTCCGCGACGTCTTTCATTCCTTCCTGGAGGCTGGTTTTGGCAGTGGCGGGGTCTTTGGTGAGGGAGAGGATCAGCTGGGTGTCGTCAGCGTAGGAGATGATGTTGAGGTTGTGGTTCCGAGCGATGGCTGCGAGGGGGCTCATGTAGACATTGAAGAGGGTAGGGCTGAGCGAGGAGCCTTGGGGTACGCCGCAGATGATCTTGGTGGCCGTGGCGCGGAAGGGCGGGAGACGGACTCTCTGGGTTCTGTCGGAGAGGAAGGAGGTGATCCATTCCAGGGCATTTCCTTGGATCCCGGCGTGGTGGAGGCGGGTTGTTAGGGTGCAGTGGCAGACTGTATCGAATGCGGCCGATAGGTCGAGGAGGATGAGGGCGGCAGTTTCCCCGTTGTCAAGCAGGGTCCTGATGTTGTCGGTGGCTGCTTTGAGGGCGGTCTCGGTGCTGTGGTTCGCTTGGAAACCGGACTGCAATGGGTCGAGGGAGTCTTTCGTCTCGAGGAAGGCGGTCAGTTGCTTGTTGACGGTCTTCTCGATGACTTTTGCGGGGAAGGGGAGGAGCGAGATGGGCCGGAAGTTCTTGAGGTCTGTGGGGTCCGCGGTGGGTTTCTTCAGGAGGGCGCTGATCTCCGCGTGCTTCCAGCTCTCCGGAAAGGTAGCGGATGCGAAGGAGTTGTTGATGATGTTCCGGAGTTGGGGTGCGATGATGGAGTCGGCTTTGTTGAAGATGTGGTGGGGGCAGGGGTCGGCTGGGGAGCCAGAGTGGATGGTGTTCATCACGTGGGTGGTGTCGTCAATGCTGACGGGGGTCCAGGCGCAGAGGGTGGTGGTGGGGGGCGTTGGTGCGGTGGTGGGGTACATGGACTGGGCGCCGAAGCTTTCGTGTATAGCGACGATCTTGCGGTGGAAGAACGTGGCGAGTGAGTTGCAGAGGTCTTGCGAAGGTGTGATGTTGTTGCTGCTGGCGCTGGGGTTGGAGAGCTCTTTAACGATGCTGAAGAGTTCCTTGTTGTTGTGGGTGTTGTTGTCCAGTCCTTCTCTGAATGATGTCCTTTTGGTTGTGCGGATCAGCTGATGATGTTTTCGGGTGGCGTTCTTGAGGGCAGTCAGGTTATCTGCCGTCTGTTCGTGGCGCCAGGCTTTCTCGAGGGTACGGCAGGATTTCTTTGAGTCTTTGAGGTCGTCGGTGAACCATGGGGCTTTCCTGCTGCCAGGTTTGCTTTGAGGGTTCTTCAGTGGTGCCAGGTCATCAGCGCAGTTGGTGATCCACTGTGTGAGGTTGCGGGCTGCGTCGTTGGTGTCCGTAGTGTAGGAGGGGCGTTTTGGCTTAGGGAAGTGGTAAGCTGGTCGGTGGTGATCTTGCTCCAGCATGTTCGGGGAGCCTGTTGCACGTGGTGGTGAGTCGTGGTCCTCCTGAAGTTGAAATGGACGCACCTGTGATCGGTCCAGTGTAGTCCGGTGGAGTGGCTGTAGGTGACGAGGTTGCTAGAGGAGAAGACGGGGTCAAGCGTGTGGCCGGCGTAGTGGGTGAGGGTGTCTACCAGCTGCTTGAGTCTGAGGTTGGCGAGGTTGTCTAGCAGGGTGGTGGAGTTGTTGTCGTTGTTCTCCAGGTGGAAGTTCAGGTCCCCTAGGAGGATGTAGTCTGAGGAGGCGAGGGCATGCGGGCTGATGAAGTCTGCGATGGCTTCGCTGAATTGTGTGCGTGGCCCCGGGGGTCTGTAGATAAGGGTACCTCGGAGGGTGGTCTTGGGGTCGGTGTGTATCTGGAAGTGAAGGTGTTCGGCAGCGGTGAGGGTGTCATCGGAGTTGATCGTGATGCGGATGGTGTTCCTGTAGACGATGGCGATGCCTCCTCCGTTTTGGTTAACGCGGTCCCTCCGGGTGATCTTGTAGCCGTCCGGGATGGCTATGGCGATGTCGGGGGCTGAGGAAGCGTTCATCCAGGTTTCCGTGAGGAAGGCGACGTCTGGCGCTGTTGTGTCGAGGAGGTCCCAGAGTTCGACGGCGTGCTTGTGGACGGAGCGGGTGTTGAGCAGGATACACCTGAGGTGGTTGTTGTTGGTGCCTGGTCTGGGGGGCGCGGTGCAGGTGAATTTGCAGGCTTGACAGGTGAAGGGTCCGTGGGTGCGTTTCGGGGTGGCTCGATGACAGGCGGGAATTTGGCCGGTGTTGAGTGCGTGGAGGGCGGCAGTGTCATATCTCAGGCGGGGCTTCTGGTTCCTGTGGGGGCCAGGGGTTCTGGTGCTGGGCGCGGTCCAGGCGCGGACGGGCACAGACGGGCTTGCCTTTGGCGCACCAGCAGCACGCCCGCTGCGTGCCAGCGGCACACCCGCTGCACGCGGCCGCTTCGCAGGCGCTTTGCGGCCTCCATAAGAAGGGCAGTGGGAGGGAGGAGCAGCTGGGAGGCGGGAGCGGGGTGGCGATTGGGCTCGCAGGGGGGCGGGACCGCAGGGACGCAGCGGCGGGAGAGTGTGAGGGAGGGGAGCGGGAGGGGGGACACACAAGGCAAAAAACGGGGGGCAGGGGTACAATGAAGGGCAAAACAACAAGTGGAGGAACTAAAGCAGAATTACAGCAGAAATAGGCACAATATTACGATATTACAGCAAAAGAGATGCACAATAGAGTACAAGTATACCGGTGGCACGAGGGCAGGAAGCAGCCGAAGCAGGCAGCGGGGCAGGCACAGGCAGCGTCACAGGAGGACCGTGAGGTGGCAGAGGGGGGGCGACCTACCTGAAATCAGGGTCAAGGCTCGCTCCCCCATGAGGTTCTTCACAGGCTCATCTGTAACATTGCAAAGACTTTCCGTCCAGAGGGTACTGATGGAAGTGTGTTTGACTTTATATTGCCACCATGGATATGTCAGCATTATGCACAAGAGTGAAATGCCAGAGGGTGACACTCTTGATGGAAATTCACCTATGACACAGCAGATTGTTGTACTTTTGAAACATCCCCCTTCCATTTTCTTGATAATGTGCACTGACTCGCATGTGTAGGCACATCTTTCCCTCTCATATTGTACATGCCTGTGACAGTTCTGATGGCCCACGTTAGACCGCAGTGTGAGCCCCCCTAGCCTGCACAGTTACTGCCCAATTTGTCAGGGACTCATCACTGAATGGACAGAGTGAGACATATGGGTTGTCTGCTACCCTATTCCTCAATGAGCTATCTTACTCCTGTGGATTGCACAAGACAGACCTTGTGATAAGGGTGTGAGATTGTAAGATCATGTCCCTATATGTGACCTCCATGACACAGGTAGCCATTCACAGGCCAAGGACATTGAGGGGTGTGCAGTGTTGGACACAGTGAGTCTGCCCCAAAACATAATTTGCAATGTAATGTATGTCTTGCTCCCTCACATACTGCATTGCAGATGTGGGCCATCTTCACCTTGCTTCCCATGCTGGCATTCTGCATGTGTAAGAGACGGCCAAGTACTGTGTCCATTCTCATACCTGCATGCATCTAGGTATGATTATCTCATGCTGTATTGTCTCTGCTAAACATATCTGAATAGATGTGCTGAGTGTGTGCATGCTCCTGTACTGAGACACAGTGGTACATAACCCAGTGTGACTGAAATTTGCTCTCCTTGTCTCCCATGCCTGCAGCTCAAAGTCCACCAGCGTAAGGCAGTATGGAGGGCCATTGCACGCAAGGTGCGGGCTCTGAGTGTCTCCAACCGACGGCACACACTGTCACAAGAAGTGGGATGACATCTGCTGGCTGAGCAAAAACATGGCAAAGATGTCGCTGGGGCTGCTCCCTCGAACTGGCAGGTTGGCGTGCAGGAGCATGACACAGCCAGAGCTGGATGAACGTTTGAGGGCCCATCAGCATCAAGCTGGGGGTGAGTATTCTGGGAAGGGTGCCTTTGGTTGTGAGTGACTGCATGTATTCCAACCCTGAGCCAGTGCTGAGCTCTGTGATGTTGCTAGTGTGATGCAATGGCTTGTAAGTGGCCTCTCTGTTGGGTGCAGCTGTCATGCATTTTCGCTACATGTACTTTCTCATGTCATTGATGTAATGGCCCTTGACGTTGCATTCTGAGTTGTGGCTGTATGGCATCGGCTGCATTAGGGGAGTCAGGGACATCCCATGGCAGTGAACGGCAGTGTGGCTCATCTGAGTGTGCTTTTGTCAATGTGTGCAGTGCCTGAGGTCAAAATTGTGACTACACATCTGACACCAATGTGCAACTATAGTTGTGCACCAACACATGACATGGTGGATGGCAGGAGCTCATGGCCATTGCTAAATGATATTTTGGAGTCTGTATCTGTGTTGTGCCCTTATGTTGACTCCATATGTGACTGTGACAACATGTTGGGATGTACATCTTTTTCACTCACGGGGACCTAGGTATGCTCACAGGGATCTGTATGTCAGTTTACACCGAGGCATAGGCAAGCTATTTGGCTGTGTGGACATCACATGGGTCAATAATGCCAAGTGTGCATGTTACCATGCATCTTTTGAGTTTTGAATTAAGGTTGAACAATGTGACTGCACAGGGTGGTATGCAACTTGGGGGTATAATCATCTTGTTTTGTGCTTTGCTTGCATATGATGTTTGTGTGTATGGCACTAAACTAAACTACGTCTCTGTCTCTTGCAGCATCTGCCAAGGGCACAGAGGGACAGGGGACGGACACCAGTGGTGAGGCATCTTGCACGACTGCTACACATGAGCTCACTGACACTGATGTGACCAGCGTCTCGGAGGGGGACAGGAGTGTCCTTGAGGAATCATGACCAGAAACACCAACCCATACGTCATCTGACGCCAGCGGTGACTCCTTGATGTTGGCGGGCACAGGAAGTGGGAAATCTGCCTCCTCTTCCACCACACATCGTCCAGTGCCCACTCTCCCAGCTGCTTCCACTAGTGCTGCATGTGCTCGCACCAGTAAGAATGGAAGAGTGTCCTTCCCCCCAGGTACCGCTGCCCCTGCCCCTGTCTCCCCTGCTGCCCTCAGTGTTGAGGCGGTGGACCCTTTGCGCCAGCTGTGTGTGGGCCAGACAACTCTCCTGAATGCCTTCCAAGAACATTACAAGAAGTTGGCACAGGTAGTTGCCTTCATGGAGGGCATTCATTTAGACGTGGGTGGGCTACACTGGACTGTCCAGTCTTTTCCCTCCACAGTGACGCAGCCATTCAGCTTTCGCAGGCTCAGAGTCTAGCTCCAGTCCCTTTGGTAACCCCCCTGCCAGTGGCTACATCTGATGAGAGTGACCACACACGTCACAGCCCACAGGCTCCAGGTACACCACACGGAGCACACAACAGCAGCACCTCAAGCGGGCCAGAGCGCAGACACCATCCCCCAAACAAACTAAAGTGACGCAGTACCTCAAAGGCAAAAGCCCTTCAGGTGACACTCAGGGGCATCAAGCCAAGAAGCAGGCCTCAGGCTCACATGCCTCAAAATCAGTCCCATCCAAGGAGACTCCTGTCCCAAAAGCGTCTCCCAAAGATAGGCAGACAGTTGCCGTGCCTGCTGTGAAGCTGGTGCCTGCTAAGAGTCCAAAAAAAAAGCCCTCTAAGGCAGATTAACCCACAACCTCAACTCCCACCCACACCCCTGTGAAGCTGGGACTGGAGGACACTGTAGGGGGTTCACCTGGTCAACAGGGGAGAGAGGGGAAAAGGCAAGGCCAGGCCAAGCGTACCACCCGATCCAGCAGATCCCCAGAGGGAGGGCCACCACCTGCACCTGATGCACCTGTGGTGGAGAGTGAGTCTGTTGTGCCCACCCCACTTCCCACTCCTACAAAGACAATTATTCCCTATCGAATCCCCAAGAAGTGGAAAGGCAGCCCTCTACATTCTCCCTCACACACTGTGTCTCACGGCAGCATGTCTCCGCCTCCACGTGCCACCACACCACCAGGTCCAAGCAGCCCTCCGGCTCCCAAAGCCACTGATGCCTCTACCTCAAATGGTCCTCTCTCTCCCAGGCCCAGTCCTCCAACTGGCCCCGACAATCAGCCACCTCCCAGTCCGACTGACAGCCAAGTCTGAGGCTAAGTCCCCCTCCCACACCTATCTCTCCCATAGCGGTGCCTGGACTGCCCATTGTTATCCCCCGAGCTGTGTTGCTTCCCATGGCAGTGTAAGGTGTCACCCATTCCCGGTGCAGGTTCTCATGCACACATGTGCCTACTTTGAACTATGGACTGGCCACTGGCCTTGCTGCTTCTCACTTTGTTTGCCCATTCCATGTGCAGGTTCTCATGCACACATGTGCCTACTTTGAACTATGGACTGGCCACTGGTCTTGCTGTTTGTAACTATGGATGCCCATTCCCTGTGCAGGTTCTCATGCACACATGTGTCTACTTTGAACTATGGACTGGCCACTGGCCTTGCTGTTTGTCACTTTGTTTGCCCATTCCCTGTGCAGGTTCTCATGCACACATGTGTCTACTTTGAACTATGGACTGGCCACTGTCCTTGCTGTTTGTCACTTTGTTTGCCCATTCCCTGTGCAGGTTCTCATGCACACATGTGTCTACTTTGAACTATGGACTGGCCACTGGCCTTGCTGTTTGTAACTGTGGATGCCCATTCCCTGTGCAGGTTCTCATGCACACATGTGCCTACTTTGAACTATGGACTGGCCACTGTCCTTGCTGTTTGTAACTATGGATGCCCATTCCCTGTGCAGGTTCTCATGCACACATGTGCCATCTACTTTTGATGCCTAGCTGGGTAATATGTAATAAAAATAGTTACTCCTGTTGTCTGTTTTGTCAGTGTCCTTGCTTAATAAAAAAGTTTCTGTATGGGTATGGTCTCATGTGACACATGCTCTGTATGTCACTTTAACATTGGCAATTGCTTGTTTCCCTTTTTCAGAGTTTACCACAGGTGACAGGCACTTCAGTTTTTCTTGACTCTGAGGTTTGAGGGTGCAATGATGGTTGTTTGTAATGATCTACTGTTAAACTAATCATTCAATGGTCAGGTTTGCTAAATTGTACACATCATGTTAGGATGCACTACCAGCACAGAGGGGAATTCTATCCACAGGATTGCAGGCAGGCTGGCCAGGGCGCATCATGTCTGTGTGATCTTTCTTGATGTGTGAACAGCAGTGTTGATGTATGGTCATCTTGTGAGGGCCTGTCTTCCTAGTCACATGGGTACATTTGGATGTGTGCACTTGAGTACTCATGAAGTGTGAAGGGGGTAACGTTGTCAGTAGTGTTAATGTGTGTGTGACCCTGCAATGCCAACAGCACACATGTGTGACCAAGAAGCTGAGTGCCTGTTTCTTTGTATTGTCAGCCCTGTGCTTGTGATTGTGTACACGTGTAGGAGTTGTAGGTTGGGCACTGTGCAGTGTGTTGGTGTGTCCTTGCACTCCTTGGGGACACCTACTTGTTGTTGCTGCCAGTTGTGAGTATGCAGAGTGTGACTGCCAAGTCTGTGTTGTGTTTTGTTGATCAGCCATGTGTCTTGTTACTGTTTGTGCTCACTGTGCAGACCTGCTCAGCTACACTGACATTGTTGGTGAGTTTTCTCATGCATTGCTGTCACTTGAGCCATTTTTGGCTCCAGTATGGGATGTGGGATGTGGAGTCATACCATCCCCTATCTGTGTTTCTGATACCTAACCATTGTGAGTGACTCCTCCATGTATTTGTGTACGATACACTCCTGACCTGTACAATACTGATGTACACACCACTTCAATCTCATGTCACCTACCCCTTGGGTTGCCAGTGTGTGAGCCTCCCCACCACTTTATTTGTTACACTATGCTTTGTGGTGCTGATCTGTGCACAGGCCCAATGTGCCACTCAAGACAGTTTCCCAATTAGTTATGTGTGATTTTCTTGTACTGGTTTGCAGTCATGGTTGTTCATGTGCAGTGCAACTGTTTGTGCTGCACAGTCCTCTGGTCATGTTGTTTGCACCTGGGTGTCCCTGTGTTGTGCATCTGTGGGTGTTGGGCTAGCTGTATGTGTGTTTGCTGAGGTACTGCTACCCTTCCTGAGTGTGATGTCTGTGTGCTATGCTGATTTGTGTTGTGGGAGTACATAGTGTGGCACTGAGATGTGTGTGCTACTGATTTGGTTGGTGTGCACACACTGCTTGGCCTGCATGCAGTGCTGTCAGTGTATGTTGCCTTGTACTTGCCTGGTGTGCATACCCCTGATGTCCAGCTGAGTTTGCAATGTGATGGATTGGCATGTGCATCTGTTGTGTTTTTGTTGTGGATGTATGCATTGTTTGGCCTGTGTTGGCTCTTTCTGCTGACAGATGCTCTGTGTGTGATGTTCTATTTGCATGACATTGTGTGTGAGTAGTTTGGGCATTGTGATACATTCTGATGTGTGTTGCAAGTGTAGTGTGCATTACTTGTGTGTCTGTCACATGCAGCAAGGTGTATTCTTGTTGCTGGGCTTTTTTGAGTGCAGAATAATGCTATGGCCACCTATCTTTGACCTGTCACTTGTAAGGATGGGGCATGTGCATGCTTGTGGTACACTATAACACCATGTTGACTTGATGGGCGGTGTGGTGTCTCTGTCTGTGTTAGCTTATTGTCCTATTGATCCCAGTTTGTGTTCATGATTGTTTTGAGATGGTGCAATTCTTGTTTGTGTTGGGGTATGGTGTCTGTGCATTGGTCCTGAATGACAATGTTGTGTACTCCTGTTCTGTCTGGGGTCGCATTGCCTGGCCATATGTGGGCTTGTTGGACTTCTGTGTATGTTGTTTGTGAGGTTTGTGTTTGGCTATTGTTTTTGTGTCAGCATTGGTACAGGTGTGTGTGTGATGTTTGTGGATGCACCCCAGGGAGTGTGATTGTCATTGTACTCAGAGGATATCATTTGCACCATTCTGTGTGTTTAACACTGGTGTTGAGTGCTGCATGTGTGAGGTGGGTAGAGGAGGGGTATGTGTGAAGGATCCAATTTGGGTTTGACAGTCAGGGTGTGCGTCAATGAGCCATGTGTGTTGTGCTGATGACATACACATGTCAAGTAAGTTGACACAAATGTGTGGCTGATCACTGTTTGCCTTCAGACACTTCCTATCATTCCTGTGCCTATGCATGGCTTGCCTTGATGTCTCCCTGAGTTGTTGCACAGAGGTCACTTTGGTATAATTCCACTCACTGTGCCACCCATGTCTGATTTGATGGCCTAAGGGTGGTGTGATATGTGCCTTCTCTTCCTTGTGATGTACACATGCTTTGGGGCTTGCTCCATGGCTTTCCAGCACTGTCTACTTCACTTTTGGCTAGCCCATTTATTGTCCTACATTGCTGCTGACATCTGGCATGTGTATGTGGCTGTGTGTCAGTGTGGGGTGTGTCTGATTGACTTGACAGGAAGTGTGGACAGTTCAGTGGTTGTTCATATGCAGTGTGAGTCTTCATTTTGTGTTTGGACTCAGTTTGCTTGACATGAGTGGAGGGTAGGTGGAAGGAGGAGGAATGCCCTGCCTCTGAGCTTCTGTGCAGGGTGTTCCTCTTCACCCCCACCTTCTAAGACAGGCTCCCAGGTTGTTTGGTGTGTGTGGTGCAGGGTCAGGGTACACCTGGTTAATTGTGCAGGGGGCACAGAAGGAGCACACAGTATGTCCCCAAATGGGTGTGGGGGGCGTAGTGTGTGAAGGGTGGAGGTGGGGCCCTGTAAATCTTTGTGGACTACCCATGCCTGGCGCTGTCCCTGCCTACCACATTGTGCGAAGGTTTTCCCGTGTCTGCACCGCTGCGGTAACGTGACCGGGACATTGCTGTGATTTCACGGTTGATGGGTGACCCGGATGAGGAGTGGTTATTTTGTGACAGGTAGGACATGTGTGGGTACACTTGGGGATGTGTTCCTGTCCCCACCAGAGTGTCTGATGTGGACAGGAACCGTATATCAGCCCAAGAGTTGTGTGTTGTGGTTGTCTGCGGAGTTGTGTGTTTGCTTACCTGCGGCGGTGTCTGCGACGGTCCATTATTTGCTGGTAGTGGATCAGGTACAGCACCAGAAAGGCTTGTAGAGCTGTATCCTTTGCGGTCCGGACCGGGTGAAGGGGACCGAGAGTCTGGTTTCACGCTCCGCTGTTATGCTTCTGCTGTCTCCGGTTGGGTGGTTTCTCCGCTGCGGTGTGACGGGCTGTTTGGGGCATCCTGATTTGTCTGGCAAACGTGACGTCATTCCGCATGGTGGTGTGTCTCTATTGGCTCCCACCGCCGCGGTGGCGGGCGCAAGTTTGTGGCGGTTCACGTCACACCGTGGCGGACGGGAAATTGGCTATGTTTGCCCATTGTAATATGGCGAGCACGAGGACCACTGCTGGCGTGCGGAAAATGACATTTTCCGCCACTGCCAGCACAGCGGAGGTGCCTCCGCCCGCCATCCTAATGAGCCCCATAGTTACCAACATCAGCAGTTTTCAATGAAGACACCTTTCCGAATTGAAATTCTTCAGGTGAAAGTTTTTTTTCGAGCTCTTGTATAAGTTTGCGCATCACTTATTTTGTAGTGTAGTCCCAATAGTACCCTGTCATGCAGGACCTATGCTGTTTACGGATAACATATACTGTGGGTCTGGTGGCAGACTGACTCCGTGTACCCCCGCCGGATATTGTTAGCCTATGGTTTACATTAACTAGCTCGTAGTGCCACTAGAATCTCCTGTTATCAGAGAAATTAGTTTTTGGCAACCTCAGAACACAATAATCTCAGACTCGTGGAAACAAAATTCTACTTTTCAACCATTCACTCGTGCTTGCTTGTTTTGCTCTAATAAGTGCACTGTTACAACTATAACACAGTAGCAGAGATATAGAACCAGCAGTACAGTGAATAAAAAGAAATAGAATTGTTCTACCATTTTGCAGTAGTCACTAACATACACATGAATATGAAATGCATTTATAAAATAAAGTGCATACTCCTAAGATGCCTGACTAGATGTACCTAAGTGTACCTAGCATGTGAGTAGGTGCTACAGAGCCTAGGAGACTAAGAGCCAAGAATCCCGCTAGGATTGAGTTGAACCCCCATACCGGAATAGTGAGAGTGTGGGATTTTGTCCTGGACTTGAACTGGACACCCCGCACGGGGTCGTCAGACAACTGTCAGCTGGAGCGATGGCATGCCGGAGCTGCAGCGTCTCTGGTCAGTGTGTCGGTCTTGAAGTCTCGGTTCCCTCTTGCTCTGTGGTAGAAAGAGGTGTGTTGTGATCACAGCATGACACGTAAACAGTGGCTTGATTCCTTAGGTTTATTACTCATCGCACATAGCATCAGCGCGCCTCATTCTTCAGCCAGCAGCCACTCAACTGACAGGACGCGAGCGCATGGTCAACTCACAGAGCGTTGGAACTATGAACATTCCACCGAGGCACGCAATGCGCGACCACAGTGACAGAAAGATCCCCCTTTCCTCTACACCAGGTAGAGCAATTGAATAGAGGAATAATGGAACAAGAAAACAAAGAGAGAACAGAGCGAGAGAAAAGGCAAGGAAGGACGAAGCAATAGAGAGGTGGGAAGAGTGAAGGGCAAAGAGATAACAGAAAGAGCAAAACCACCCCACCATGAATAAATAACAATGAAGGTAAAATCACCCCACCATGTAATCCTGCAAGTGTTGAGGAAGTCTCCTGACCTGTACGGGTCTTTGACACAGTTGGGTATCTAGGGGACCATGAGACCCTGGATTCTCAACATTGAGGCTTTGGCTGTTACCCAAGTTATCACCACTGGGACCTGGCACTCTCATCTCTGCACAAGTACGGGAACTGTTGAGCAATTGATGACCTTGAGCCAACATGTAACCCGAACAGGAATTCCTGTTGACAAAGGCTTTGGGAGAGTTGTCTTGTGAGCGATACTTGGCTACTCTGCGTAAATTCCATTTCTCACCATTGGCCAACCCAACATACAAAGGCTGATGCTGCCCAGAAATCTTTACTTATGAAGATTCCTTTTACTGCTGTCAAGCTTTTTGGTCCTCCTTTGGAGGATATGGTCAAGAAGACTGCGGAGGATAGGAAACTGCTGGCTCCGGATCGGGCTGGTCGTTTCCGTTCTTTGGTGCTACCTGTGCCTTTGGGCCTTCTCGTCGGGGCCGTGTTCACCAGCCCTGTTCCTTGTGTCCAAGCGCATGGGGGATCTGCGGCCTGTCCTGGACCTCAAATGGCTGAATGGGTTCGTTCCTCCTCAGACTTTCAAAAGTTGATCCTCCCTCTGATTTCTCGGGGGGACTTTCTCGCGTCTATCGATCTCCAGGACGCCTATCTCCATGTACCGGTGCACCCCGCCAGTCAGCGTTTCCTGCGGTTCTGTGTCCTGGGTCGACACTTCCAATTTCAGGTATTGCCTTTTGGTATCTGCTCTGCTCCCAGGGTGTTTACAAAGGTTTTGGCCCGTGTCGTTGGTCATTTGCACGGGGAAGGAATTCAGGTGTTTACCTACCTGGACGATTTATTGATTTCTGCTTCTTCTCTTTCTAAGGCGGTGGTCCATGTCCAGAGGGTTTGCCAGGTCCTGGAACAGCACGGCTTCCTGGTGAATGTGGGGAAGTCATCCCTGGTTCCTGCGCTGGATCTGACTTTCATAGGGGCTCGTTTCATGACTCTGTTGGGCTCTGTGTTCCTGCCTCCTGCTCGCATGGAATCCCTTCTGTGTGCTGTTCGATCTCTGATGTCACGTCCTTCCCAGCCTGCGAGACTTTGGTTGAGGGTTCAGGGTCTCATGTCAGCTTCCCTATCTGTGGTTCTTTGGGCTCGCCTTCACATGTACCCAGTGGTTTCCCACATTTTGCGGCATTGGGACCCCTGTTCTCAGGATCTCGATCTCCTGATTCCTGTGTGGGTGGGGGTTTGGGTGGCCTTGGAGTGGTGGTTGGACGTGGTGCATCTCTCCCGGGGTTGTCCTTTCCTTGTGATTCCTTCTCGGGTCCTCACTACAGATGCCAGCCTTTTGGGTTGGGGTGCTACTCTGGGGGACTCTTCGGCTCAGGGTCTTTGGGATCCGATTGTGAGGTCTTGTTCGTCCAATTACAGAGAGCTGAAGGCTGTCCAGTTGGGTCTGTTGGCCTTTTCGGACCTTCTCTTGGGTCATCCTGTTCAGGTCCGGACGGACAATAAGGTGGTCATGGCATATCTCAACCATCAAAGGGGTTGCCGGGTTCCTTCCCTCAGTTCCCTCAGTTTCCTGATTTGTTCTTGGGGGGAGTTGCACCTGGCCTCACTGTCGGCTGTTTATTTTCCGGGTCAGGAAAACGTGGTTGCGGACTGCCTGAGCAGGGTCTTTCCATCCATGGGTTCCTTGTCCCTGACGCCCCAGATGTTCAGGGTTTTGCGGAGGAGGTTTGGGTCTCCGATTGTGGACCTGTTTGCTTCCAAATTCAATGCGAAGATCCGTTGCTTTTGCACAATTATGCCGTGTCCGGAAGCATGGAGGGTGGATGCTCTATCCTTCCTGTGGCCGAGGGGCCTATTGTATGCGTTCCCTCCTGTTCCCCTGATCCCAGTTGTGTTGCAGAAGATCAAGAGGGAGGGGTCCCTTGTTCTTCTGATTGTGCCAGGTTGGCGTCGCCGCCCATGGTTTCCTCTCTTGTTGGAGTTGGCGGTGGGCTCGGGGTGGCTGTTGCCATTCGATCCCTTTCCTCTGATGGGGCCTCCTCTTCCTCTTCCGGTGTTCCGGTCCTTAGGTCTGCGGGCCTGTCTCTTGAGAGGGAATCCCTGATTCAGGGTGGGTGTTCGGCGGTGGTTGCTGATGTTATTCAGCGATCCAGGCGTCCGTCTACTTTGCGTTCCTACGCAAAGCACTGGGACCACTTTGCTGCCTGGTGTGTGCGGCACGATCTGCCTCTTTCTGATTTGGATCCTGCCCGCGTTCTTGACTTTCTGCATGAAGGTTTCGATTTGGGGTTGGCCATTTCTACTCTTCGTGCGCAGTGGGCTGCTATTCGGGCATTTCATTCTCTTCCGTTGCTTTCTGTGGCGCCGTTGGTGTCCAGGCTGTTGAAGTCTCTGGCCTTTCAGCGTCCCCGTCCTGTTCTGTCTTCTCCTCCTTGGGATCTTCCCCTGGTTCTGCGTGCGCTGCAGTTGGGTCCTTTTGAGCCTTTGGAGTCGGTTGACCTCAAGTTCTTGACTCTTAAGGTCGTCTTTCTTGTGGCTATTGCTTCTGCCAGGAGGATTGGGGAGTTGGGGGCTTTCCTACGGTCTGCTCCTTTTTTATGTGTTCTGGAGGATCGTGTTGTGTTGCGTCCTCACCCCACTTTTGTTCCTAAGGTGAATTTGTTCTTTCATCGTTCCGCGGAGGTTATCCTTCCGGTTCTTTGTCCTGATCCTTCGTCTGTGAATGAGTCTTTGCTTCATCTTCTGGATGTGCGGCGCGCCTTGCTGATTTATCTGGATAGGACTTCTTCTTTTTGCAAGGTGGACAATTTATTCGTGAATTTTGGATTGTCCCGTAGGGGTTTGCGTCCTTCCCTGTCCACTCTCAGTCGTTGGATTAAGGACGTTATTTTGTTGGCTTACGATTCTTCTTCCTTGGCTCCTTCTCTTCCTGTTCAGGGACGTTCCACTCGTTCGGTTGCTGTCTCCTGGGCCGCTTTCAAGGGGGTGTCCATGTAGGATATTTGCCGTGCTGCCACTTGGTCTTCCCCTCATACCTTCATGTCGCACTACCGTCTTCATATTGGGGGGGATGCGTCGGTTGCCTTTGCCTCTTCTGTGCTGGGTTCCGGGGTACCATAAGTTGGAAGTTCCTTGTGTGTCTTTCCTGTTTTTTGTAATAAAGTTTTGCATTGCTGCTAACTTTGATGGTGGACTCTGTTCTTACATGAAGCTGATATGCTTTGGTATCGGCTCATTGGTGATTACTGTGGCGAGGAAGACGGACGAGGAGGTAATGCCCCGGTTACTTACCGGTAATCTTTATTACTCCGAGTCCTTGTCTTCCTCGCCACAGTAAAGTTTCCCTTTCCCTCCCGGCCCTCTTGTTGGCTTCATGTCTGCGGCTTGGTTCTCAGGTCGTTCTGGTGCATTATGTGTCCCTTTATGGGATTGGCTGTGTGGTCGGGGCCATATTGGAGGGAGAGGGAGACTAGACTGTAAAAATTATTAGTTCAGGAGGTGCATCCTTTGTATGTTGGGTTTGCCAATGGTGAGAAATGCCCCGGTTACTCACCGGTAATCTTCATTACCTCCTCGTCCGTCTTCCTCGCCACAGTAATCACCAATGAGCCTTCGGCTCCCACAGAAACTCCAAGCATAATTTTACATTCCAGTCTCCCTCTCCCTCCAATATGGCCCCCAGCCACCACAGCCAATCCCATAAAGGGATACAGAAAGCACCCTGACGACCTGTTTTTTTGTTTCTGCACTACTCCAAGTGCTGTGTTCCTGCTAGTCAGGTATGGTAGGGGCGGCGGTCCTGCTTTAGCGGACTCTAGGGCCCCGTAAGCGTTTGGGGGGGGACGCGTGTTTGATATTGTATTGTGTTCCCCTTTTCAACGCGCCTCTCCGGTTTCGGCTTTACGCGAAGCCGGCATAGCGGAGGTCGGGTCGTTTGGTGTCCCGCCTCCTTTCTTTTCCTGCACCTCTCTGTCCTGCTTTAGCGGACTTCCAAGGCGTGTTTTGGTTATCTGCCGACCGCGCGTCCTGCTTCTGCAGACTTCGGCGGTCGGCTCTCTGTTCTACGCGCTTCTATCACAGTGCGCTGTTTTCTTAATGGTTTTTGACGCTGTGTTGTGGCAATACCTCGGCGGTTGTCTGGGGGGCTCTGTCAGCGTCCTGGAGGCGGTTTTGGTGCGTTGGAGGGCGCGAGCTTCCTGCTCTCTTTTATTTTCATGCTGGGGGCATGTCCTGTTTTTTTTGCTTACCTTGCACCTGATGGCCATTTAAAGGACTGTTTTCCTTGTTGTCCTTGCTGATGGTTGTTTCTTCCTTTGCCGCATTTGAGTTTGGTGTGTGATGGAGGTTGCTGATGAATCTGCTGCTCCTGACCTTGGGGCTGTCGCTTCTGGGTCTCAGGAGGATTTGCCTTCATTGTCTGTACTCCAGCAGATGATTGATTCTGCTGTGGCTAATGCATTGCGTGGCAAGTTGACTGCGCCTCCTTCAAAAAAGCCCAGGTCGGATCCTGAATCCCATGTTGGCTCTGATGCTGAGGAGGATGTGGAGGTTCGTGGTCGCTTTGTGCAGGGTGCTGATCTTAAAGACGTCCTGGGGCACATTCGCGCCAACTTGATGTTTCCTGAGTCGGTGGCCCCGAGGGAGGATGATTTTTTTGCGCAGTATCAGCGTCCGGATCCTGATACTCTTCCGATGCATTCTTCTGTGGTGAAGGTGTTGGAAAATGAGTGGAAGGATGTTGATAAAGGGGCTTTCCCGCGCTACTTGGCGAAACGTTACCCTTTGCTGGACTTTTCTTCCAAGTATCCTTCTTCTGTGAAGGTTGATTCATTGATGGCGGCGATGTCCTCTCAGGGGTCTGTGGTATCCGAGGATTCCTCCCCGGCGGATCCTGTGGATCGGAAGGTGGATGGGGCGGTGATGCGCTCTTTTTCTGCTGCCAATTTTTCCATCAGGGCTGCCACTTATTCCACTTATACCATTCAGTCCTTACTGAAGGATTTTCAGTCCTTGGCTGAACTGTTGGACCAGGGCGAGGATGTCTCCTCTACGTTGGCCATGATGGAGCAACAGGTTCGTCTCCTTTCGGACGTCTCCTATGATGCCTTGGGTGCGGCTGCTTCTGCGGCTGGTTCTAGGCGCCAGTTGTGATTACGCTCGTGGAAGGCTGATGCTGCCCAGAAATCTTTACTTATGAGGATTTCCTTTACTGGTGTCAAGCTTTTTGGTCCTCCTTTGGAGGATATGGTCAAGAAGACTGCGGAGGATAGGAAACTGCTGGCTTCGGATCGGGCTGGTCGTTTCCGTTCTTTTGGTGCTACCCGTGCCTTTGGGCCTTCTCGTAGGGGCCGTGTTCACCAGCCCTTTCGTGGTAGGGGGCGTGGCCGGGGTGCCCCTTCCACTGATAAGTCCCGGTTCTCCAATGTTCAATCCTCCTCTTCTGCTCCCTCAAAGTCATGACTCTGTGTCCCTGGGGAAGGGTCCGGTTGGGGGACGGCTGCAGTTCTTCCTGGAATCCTGGAGAATGACTGTGTCAGATCGGTGGGTCCTTCAGGTGGTTTCCGAGGGTTTTCGCCTTGGGTTCAGCCAGGTTCCTCCAGACTATTTCAGGTCCACTCCCTGCCCCAGGTTGGCTCACAAGAAGGCGGCGCTTTTGGACGGTATCGAGGCTCTTCTGGCAAAAGGTGCTGTGATTCCGGTTCCGGTGGCTCAGCTGGGGTTAGGGGTGTACTCCATCCTGTTCCTTGAGTCCAAGCGCACGGGGGATCTGCGGCCTGTCCTGGACTTCAAATGGCTGAATGGGTTTGTTCCTCCTCAGACTTTCAAAATGGTGTCTCTGAAGTTGATCCTCCCTCTGATTTCTCGGGGGGACTTTCTCATGTCTATCGATCTCCAGGACACCTATCTCCATGTACCGGTGCACCCCGCCAGTCAGCGTTTCCTGCGGTTCTGTGTCCTGGATCGTCACTTCCAATTTCAGGTATTGCCTTTTGGTCTCTGCTCTGCTCCCAGGGTGTTTACGAAGGTTTTGGCCCCTGTCGTTGGTCGTTTGCATGGGGAAGGGATTCAGGTGTTTCCCTACCCGGACGATTTATTGATTTCTGCTTCTTCTCTTTCTAAGGCGGTGGTCCATGTCCAGAGGGTTTGCCAGGTCCTGGAACAGCACGGCTTCCTGGTGAATGTGGGGAAGTCATCCCTGGTTCCTGCACAGGATCTGACTTTCATAGGGGCTCGTTTCATGACTCTGTTGGGCTCTGTGTTCCTGCCTCCTGCTCGGATGGAATCCCTTCTGTGTGCTGTTCAATCTCTGCTGTCACGTCCTTCCCAGCCTGCGAGACTTTGGTTGAGGGTTCAGGTTCTCATGTTAGCTTCCCTATCTGTGGTTCTTTGGGCTCGCCTTCACATGTACCCAGTGGTTTCCACATTTTGCGGCATTGGGACCCCTGTTCTCAGGATCTCGATCTCCTGATTCCTGTGTGGGTGGGGGTTCGGGTGGCCCTGGAGTGGTGGTTGGACGTGGTGCATCTCTCCCGGGGTTGTCCTTTCCTTGTGATTCCTTCTCGGGTCCTCACTACAGATGCCAGCCTTTTGGGTTGGGGTGCTACTCTGGGGGACTCTTCGGCTCAGGGTCTTTGGGATCCGATTGTGAGGCCCTGTTTGTCCAATTACAGGGAGCTGAAGGCTGTCCAGTTGGGTCTGTTGGCCTTTTCGGACCTTCTCTTGGGTCATCATGTTCAGGTCCGGACGGACAATCAGGTGGTCATGGCACATCTGAACCATCAAAGGGGTTGCCGGGTTCCTTCCCTCAGTTCCCTCAGTTTCCTGATATGTTCTAGGGGGGAGTTGCACCTGACCTCACTGTCGGCTGTTTATCTTCCGGGTCAGGAAAACGTGGTTGCGGACTGCCTGAGCAGGGTCTTTCGGTCCATGGGTTCCTTGTCTCTGACGCCCCAGATGTTCAGGGTTTTGCGGAGGAGGTTTGGGTCTCCGATTATGGACCTGTTTGCTTCTAAATTCAATGCGAAGATCCATTGCTTTTGCACAATTATGCTGTGTCCGGAAGCATGGAGGGTGGATGCTCTATCCTTCCTGCGGCCGAAGGGCCTATTGTATGCGTTCCCTCCTGTTCCACTGATCCCGGTTGTGTTGCAGAAGATCAAGAGGGAGGGGTCCCTGTTCTTCTGATTGTGCCAGGTTGGCGTCGCCGCCCATGGTTTCCTCTCTTGTTGGAGTTGGCAGTGGGCTCGGGGTGGCTGTTGCCCTTCGATCCCTTTCCTCGGATGGTGCCTCCTCTTCCTCTTCCGGTGTTCCGGTCCTTGAGTCTGCGGGCCTGGCTCTTGAGAGGGAATCCCTGATTCGAGGTGGGTTTTCGGCGGTGGTTGCTGATGTTATTCAGCGATCCAGGCGTCCGTCTACTTTGCGTTCCTACGCCAAGCACTGGGACCACTTTGCTGCCTGGTGTGTGTGACACGATCTACCTCTCTCTGATTTGGATCCTGCCCGCGTTCTTGACTTTCTGCATGAGGGTTTCGATTTGGGGTTGGCCATATCTACTCTTCGTGCGCAGTGGGCTGCTATTCGGGCTTTTCATGCTCTTCCGTTGCTTTCTGTGGCCCCGTTGGTGTCCAGGCTGTTGAAGTCTCTGGCCTTTCAGCGTCCCCGTCCTGTTCTGTCTTCTCCTCCTTGGGATCTTCCCCTGGTTCTGCGTGTGCTGCAGTTGGGTCCTTTTGAGCCTTTGGAGTCGGTTGACCTCAAGTTCTTGACTCTTTAGGTAGTCTTTCTTGTAGCTATTGCTTCTGCCAGGAGGATTGGGGAGTTGGGGGCTTTCCTACGGTCTGCTCCTTTTTTATGTGTTCTGGAGGATCGTGTTGTGTTGCGTCCTCACCCCACTTTTGTTCCTAAGGTGAATTCGTTCTTTCATCGTTCCGCGGAGGTTATCCTTCCGGTTCTTTGTCCTGATCCTTCGTCTGTGGATGAGTCTTTGCTTCATCTTCTGGATGTTCGGCGCGCCTTGCTGATTTATCTGGATAGGACTTCTTCTTTTTGCAAGGTGGACAATTTATTCGTGAATTTTGGATTGTCCCGTAGGGGTTTGCGTCCTTCCCTGTCCACTCTCAGTCGTTGGATTAAGGACGTTATTTTGTTGGCTTATGGTTCTTCTTCCTTGGCTCCTTCTCTTCCTGTTCAGGGGCGTTCCACTCGTTCGGTTGCTGTCTCCTGGGCCGCTTTCCAAGGGGTGTCCATGGAGGATATTTGCCGTGCTGCCACTTGGTCTTCCCCTCATACCTTCATGTCCCACTACCGTCTTCAGATTGGGGGGGGGGGTGCGTCAGTTGCCCTTGCCTCTTCTGTGCTGGGTTCCGGGGTCCCATAGGTTGGAAGTTCCATGTGTGTCTTTCCTGTTTTTGTAATAAAGTTTTGCATTGCTGCTGACTTTTACTGGTGGACTCTGTTCTTACATGAAGCTGATATGCTTTGGTATCAGCTCATTGGTGATTACTGTGGCGAGGAAGACGGACGAGGAGGTAATGCCCTGGTTACTTACCGGTAATCTTCATTACTCCGAGTCCTTGTCTTCCTCGCCACAGTATAGTTTCCCTTTCCCTCCCAGCCCTCTTCTTGGCTTCATGTCTGCGGCTTGGTTTGTCAGGTCATCAGGGTGCTTTCTGTATCCCTTTATGGGATTGGCTGTGGTGGCTGGGGGCCATATTGGAGGGAGAGGGAGACTAGAATGTAAAATTATGCTTGGAGTTTCTGTGGGAGCCGAAGGCTCATTGGTGATTACTGTGGCGAGGAAGACAAGGACTCGGAGTAATGAAGATTATCGGTAAGTAACCGGGGCATTTCTCACCATTGGCCAACCCAACATACAAAGGATGCACCTCCTGAACTTTGAAAGGGGCACAAAACTTGCATAGTTTATTTCCCTATTACAGAGTAATGACGTTCGATAGAAGTCAGGGTCCGGGAGGTGAACGCTACAGTTTTCTCTGAGGTACCATCATTCTGAGATAATACGGCCCCAATGCCAGTGTCACTGGCATCAACAGTGAAAATAGTTTTAGCGTTGACATCGAAAGTAACCAGAATACCTGCATTACAGATTTCAAGCTTGATGTTATTAAAACAATTTTGTTGCTCAGTTCCCCAAATAAAATTGATACCTTTCCTCATAAGTACCTTTAAAGGTTCAGTTTTACTTGCGAAATTCTTCACAAACTTTGAGTAGTACTCAATTAACATGAAGGAACGCAGCTGGTCTCTGTTACTGGGAATGGGAGCCAATTTTATAGATGCAATTAAATCTCTCTTGGGTTTGACGCCTTCAGAAGAGATGGAGTGTCCTAAGTACTCCACCTCTGTGGCAAGAAAGGAACACTTTTCTTTGCGTAGCGTTAAACCAGATTCCAAAAGTCTGGCTAGGGCATCTTTTAATGCTAAGTTGTGGTTGCTCATGCTATCACCAAAGACCAGGATATCATCTTGGAAGTAGATGATATTTTTTAGAACTTTAAACACCTCTGAGACCATCCTCTGAAAAACACTGGCAGCCGAGGACAAGCCGAAAGGCATCCTGGTAAATTGAAAGATGCCTTCCGTGGTGATAAAGACTGTCAAGTGTTTAGAGGAGTCGTGCAAACGCATTTGGTGATAAGCATGACGAAGGTCTAGTTTAGAATTTTTTTTTGCTCCTTGTAACAATACCATTAACTCGTTGATATTGGGTAGGGGAAAGGTATCAGGGATGATATTCTGGCTTAAACTCCTAAAATCAACGCAGAAACGCACATTTCCATCTGCCTTCTCTGAAATAACAACAGGAGAAACCCAAGCAGAGCACTCTACGGGCTCAATGACACCACTGGATAACATTTCGTCCAACATCTTCTTGACCTCCCCTCTCACCACGATGGGAACCTTTCTAAGCTTATGCTGGACAGGGATGGGGGCGTGGCTAGTAGCCAGGCATGGCGGCTGTTTCATAGAGGAGCTCCGGACCTGGGCCACAATGATCCTTCTGTGCGTGGGCTGAAACGATCTGGGAAGCCTCACAACGCGGGGGAAAGCAGTGGGGGCCGACAGAGAAGACTCGGTGAGGATGAGAAGACGAAGGGGCACCCGGAATGAAAGTTATGCCCCCGGCGGCCTCATAACGCGGTGGCCTGCTTAATGCGCGGGCCCACGGCATTGCTTGCTGCAGGGCTCCGTTGCGCCCGCGTGGCTGTGTGACCGCACCCGGGCTGGGGCAGTGCAGCAGCGGCTCTGGGAGTCGGCTGCTTTGCCGCAGTGTGGAGCAGTGAAGAGCGGCAGAAACGACCCCTGCAAGAGGTGACGCGGCGGATGAGGTGCAACGGACACGGCAGTTATGCGAGACCGGGGATGCAGTGCAGCCTGCTCCCGGTCGGCGCGAAAAGAAGTATGGCGGGGGCGCGGTGGGAGGCGCCTTTTCAGTGAAACTCCCTGTGGAGAACGAGGCACACTGACGTTATGGGCGGCAAGAGTGGAAATACCTGATTTGGGACCCATAAGCAGAGCCCAGTGAAGAGCGTGGGAGCAGGGTGAGCCGGTGTGCAGCTGAGTCGGTCCGGATAAAGGAGCGTGGAGAGCAAGCTCCCCTGGTGACACTAGTTACAGACGAGTATGCACATAGATGTTAAGCCTCACTGTGGGATTGATACTACAACCGTGAGTCTGGCATGCCACTGAGGCTGGGCGACCAGTGAGCGGCTGGAGAGGGACCCCGGTAAGGCCGTTTGACATAACACCCTGGACTATCGCGGCCCTCACACCCTTGATGCCTGCCAAGAAAGTTGCAGTCGGCGTGCGATGTAGCAGCCTGTGATACTGTGCAGCCAACACGAAGAAAGCAGTGGCTGTGACGGCGTGGGGCGGTGAGGTTCTGTCGCCAGGCATAACACGCAGTGAGTGATAGTAGATAAGGCAGCGGGGTGCAGGGCACTGTGCGGCACGAGGCAAGTGGGAGAAGCAATCAGTGACGCAGCTTGGTGAGAATCGGAAGGAATGCGGAGGGGGCGCACTGGTGACCTTAAGGAGTACCAAGCTGTAACCTGGTAACCGCTGCATCGGTGCTGCTTGCGGCTGGAGTGCATGGCAAAATGGGACGCAAGGGGGTGAAGCACCATGAACAAGGAGAACACGACTCAGTCCCGGAGACGACGGCACCAGCGAGTCACAACCCTGGTGTTGGAGACGCCACAATGATAGCTGCACCAGCACTCGCGGACAAGCTGGATCTCATCCTGCAGGAAGTACGCGAATCTCGGAAGGCGATAGAGTTTCAAATTGGAACCCTCACCACTGGCCTTAACTTACTAAGAGCGGAAAATCGCAAGCTGACTCTAAGATTGCACAGCTGCAGGAACAAGTGGCCACATTGCTGGACAGGGTGGAAGATGCAGAAGGGCGGGCCAGACGGAACAACATCCACGTCATCAGTTGCCGGAGAAAATTGAAGGGAGCAATGTGACCAGCAGTGGTTCCGGGACCACGTCACTAGTGAAGGACTCTCCACGCAATACTGTATTGAGAGAGCGCACAGGATACCTACCGGCCGTCCAAAGCCAGGTGCCCCGCCTAGACCCTTAATTGTGAAACTACTAAACTTTCGTGACAGAGACACCCTCCTACAAAAAGCTCGGGAGTCATCTCCTAAATCACAAAAATCTCCCTATACCCAGACTATACAATGACGGTCCAAAAACAGCGCTCTTCCTTCCTAGCAGTCAAAAAGAAACTTCGAGACTTAAATTTGAAATATGCACTGCTTTTCCCGGCACGCTTAAAAATCATACATGACCAAAAATCCTATTTCTTCGAAAGCCCCGGTGACGTAGAAGATTGGATAGAGGTGATGGACCTGGCACGCGCTACACCGCCGGCCTCTCGACCCACAGTGAAGAATAAGGCGGGACCGGGGAGGTCCCCAAGGCGAAACAAGACAAAGACACGCCGGACTCCTACACGGCAATACCTCACAACACAGCAGATGCAGCAGAACAAATCGCAGGCGCTTGTGGCCGCGGCCACGTTCACGCAAAATTCGAGAAAGGCGGCTAAGACCTCTTCGGAAGAAGAAGCAACGCACGAGTCGTACTCAGAGGGCAGTGTAGCTCTGTTTCCATCCGCGACCTCGCGAGTCATTAAAGACTTATATGGATGACTGTACCCACAAGTATAAGAATGCATATATGTAATGTAACTAAACAAAGGGCTTTGGTAAACACTAAGCAGTTCTAATGGTTCACGTACAATGCGGATTAATGATTTGGCCTAGGTTCCGTAGAAGCTCCACTGTCTTGTTGATTAGCAGGATGCACCACGTGATGGGCGCTAGCGATGTCCCCCACATGGCGAAGCAGGGCCGGCTTTTGGGCGGTGCGAGCGGTGCAACCGCACCGGGTGCCAAGGTCAGGGGGGCGCCAGGCGCCTCCATACCTGTATCTTAAATCGGCAGTCACTCCAAAAGCCTGCACTGGTCAACGGTTTTCCCTCTTTCTTTTCTACGATGTTAATCTGCGTAGAAATGGAAGAGAGGAAAACCGTGTTAACAAATCAGGAGGCACGCTTTTGCCCGCCCATGCGTTGCTCTCTGTAAGTGTTTTAATTAGCTGCCGCCTGCCTGTAACTTAAACTACATCGCTGGACGCAAGCGGGTGGGGGCGGGCCTTGGAAAAGTCAACAGAATCTTCCGGCGGCTAACATTACTGGCGCGTGCTCTCCAGTCCACGGGATTTTTGGCACAGAGAGCCTCTCTGCAGCATAAAGGTGAGTTAGGTCAACTTTTTTTTATTAATCAAAAATTGTCCAAATTAGTGTTAAATGAAAAATATAGGGTGGTGACCTCCCCTCCTTCTGCCCCCTCCCACACGGCGGTATACTTGGACTTCCACATTGTTTACACCCCAAAGACCCCAGTACTTGCTTTTCGAACTAACACTAGCACTTGGAAGAGGGGGTCGCTTCCTTATGTGCATGAACCCTGAAAATTACCTTCTCATAACTGCGTTCTCATTCAGTAATTACAGTTCATTTTCTATTAATTATGTACACAATTTCTCTCACTTCTTATACTCCTGTCTTCATACGTTTTGGCCTGCTTTTCTGCTGTTTAGTAATTCATGAATAGACATGGTTTGTCTATGCAATGCTTTCTGTGTTGTTGATGTTATGGGCTCGTGCGAAGGCAGTAGTTAAAGGTTGCTGATTTCTCCATCATATCTGCCGTTATGCTCCAAACGGCAGATGACCTCGCGCCCTGTCTGTCACAGAAGATAACGAAGCTCCGCGAAGCGATCGTAACTTTAGCGCTGTTAGATTATGAAACCGTGCTCGCGTTCAATATTTCATTTTTTTTCAATTAGTTATCTTTTGGGCCTATAGTGTGCCTGGCCTCCATCTTCCGCATCACTGCCTTGGGCTGAGCTTCCATCTCAACTTAGCAGTTCCTTTTCCCGCCCTTTTATTACTCTGTGAGGAAAGTGCAGTATCATTTTTTTTTTTTGTGGTTAGCAACACTTTCTTAAGCTCTTAGCTTTCTGTTGAGGTTTTAGCTATCCTTTCCTTTTAGTCTCTCTCCCATTCTAAAGAACAATGAAAAGTCAGCCTTTCTTTTATTGTAAAATGTTAACTGCTTTTATTGTCAAAAGAACCATGCCCGGGGGTACAGACGCATACATTTTTGGCGGGAAAGGCTATGCCAAAGACTCGTCCTCGAATGCCTGCAAAAACGAATGTGCAGCAAGTGCTGTGCACAGGGCCGACTTTAGGGCAGTGCGACCTCAAAGGGGGGGGAGGGAAGGGGGGGAAGGGCTGCATTTAGCAATCACTTATGACTGAAGAGATCGGAGAGATGAGGGACACTTTTGCCCAGTGGTAGTGAGAGAATCTGAGGAGGTGGTCATAAAGTGTGGGGTCACCAAAAATGATTGTCGCACCGGGCGCCACCAGCGCTAAAGCCGGCCCTGTGGCGAAGGCGCTATACACGACCATTGAGTCGTTATTGTTTCAGTTAAGTTGTATAGTCTGGTATAGTTGGAAGACCAGACCGAGCATTGGGATGTTTGGAGGGGGGGGAAAGTCTCACAGTCTTGTGCTGGGGAACTAGGCTACCTTCTTTATTCAAAACATGCGTCTCCCACAGATCACAAGATAGAAGAAATGACAACACAGGGTAAATACACTATCATAACATGGAATATAAGTGGTATGGGTACCGTACAGAAACGGCATAGGGTACATGCACAGCTACAACGTCGTAAGGCGCAAATAGTATATGCAAGAGTCACATATGATCGACAGTGAGGTGGCGAAATTGCGTAAGAGATGGAGGGGGCAAATCTTCTCCACCTCTTACTCTAGTTATGCAAGGGGAACCACTATCTGGGTAAGACATGGAGTCCCATTTACAGCATTGGAACAGAGGGTTCCTGCACCGGTGCCCACATGGCGGTTATGGCCACAGCTACTGGAGGACTCTGTATTCCGTAGCGACATAGTGATCATTGATCAGTATTTTGCAGAGAATAGCGACACGGCGATGAGCAGACTCGTAGAGTGGGACGCTTTCAAAGCCGTGATCCGGGGGAAAGCGATAGGCACAATAGTGGGCACTAGACAGGAAATCCACAGAGCGCTGATAGAGGTCGAAGGCAGAATGGGGAAATTAGAGCAGGAGGTCATAACAAACGATGACTGCAAGGGCCCGCTGCAAGAAGTGAGAATAAGGCATGCTGAACTCTTAGAGTCACTGCGGGTCATGGACTATCAAGCATACAGGAAAAGAGCACACACTGAAGCAGCTAGGTCCGGGGCGCTACTTGCCAGGCTACTCTGGGATGCCCCCCCCCCCAGTGGTGGTTATACCTGAAATTACACTGGCGGATGGGACCAAAGTCACTATGCAGGCAGATATCAACACAGCCTTTAGGCACTATTACACTACATTATACAGCATAATTGGCCAAACCTCGGCACCCAACGCAGAAGTCTTCCTTTCTAACCTAACATACCCAAGACTCACAGCGGCAGCCCAGAAAGACCTCACAGGACCCATTACCCAATCCGAGATTCGGGTAGCCCTAAAGGGTCTCCCGCGTAATAAAACCCCTGGAATAGATGGGCTCCCGCAGAATTTTATAGCACATATGCAGAATCCTGGTACCGCAATTGGAAGTGTTATATAAAACAGCATTGGAAAAGGGATCTTTACCAAATACAATGGCGCAAGCGTTAGTAATATCCCTTCGGAAACCCGGAAGAGACCCCACGGATATGGCCAGTTACCGGCCGTTGTCCCTACTCAGCACGTAATATAAAAAGTTAAGCAAGGTGCTGGCTAATAGGTTCCTGCCCTCTTTGTCCGGATTAATTCACATTGACCAAACAGGGTTCCTTCCGTCCCGCAGTACGTCATTAAATATCAGGAAGTTGCACCATTTAATGACAGAAGCCCCGATCCTCTACCCACATGCGGGCTGTCTCTCTTTCGATCTAAGACAAGCCTTTGATTCTATCAACTGGGAGTATATGTTCCAGGCCCTGGCGAAGTTTGGAATCCCAGAGGGGTATATCGCCTGGTTACGTCTACTCTATAAGGCCCCTACGGCGTGAGCACGAACTGGTAATTATATTTCGGAGGAATACTCCATACATAAAGGGACCAGACAGGGCTGTCCTCTATCCCCTCTAATCTTCATACTAGCATTAGAACCATAAGCCATAGCACGGCGAAAAGACTTTTCAGATCGGGGCATAGTGTTGGGGAATATGACACATCTTTTTTCGGCATATGCAGACGACATCCTTTTGTATTTACAGGACCTCACTGTGCCATTGGCCTCAATACACAACACGTTCCAACACTTTGAACTGATATCTGGGCTGGCTATCAATGTGGGCAAATCGTGTGCTTTCTTCTTCACAGACCATGCGGGAATCGACAGTATGGCCTTTGGAGATGCTCAGTTGGAGGTGGCCCAGACTACTTTTAAGTACCTTGGCATACAAATTTACAGGGCACATGAAGATATGTTAGATGGAAACTTGCACAAAGCAGTCCGGGCCCTGCGGTCCAGCATAGTGTTCTGGACGGCATTGCCACTCTCTGTAGTGGGGAGGGTAGCCATAGCAAAAATGGTGGTGCTGCCGAGGCTCTTGTACTACTTTACGAACTTACCACTAAAAGTGCCGCAGGCCACATTCAAATTACTGAAAACGATGCTCACTGAACTTATTTGGGGGAATGGCTGGCGACGTATAAGCCTAAAGAAGCTACAAGTAGGCACACGAATGGGAGGCCTGGGTGTCCCAGATTTGAGAGCATACTATTATGCAAGCCAATTACAATGGCTATCATACTGGACGGCGGGACGCAACCTGCAGGAAATAGGACTCACGATGACAGACATAGACAAAGGCGAATTACATTAGCTATTATTACTTGGTAGTAGACCGCCGAACAACCTTCCCCCATTGTTGGCCACGGCGCTCCGCTGCTGGAAGGCAGCGCTGCACTACACACAGGCATCCCTGGCATATGCAGGCAACATTCCCTTACTGTGGACTCCCCTACCAGGAGGCACACTTACGAAACACAAGCTGAAGCCCTGGTTGGAAGCAGGGGTTAGGATGGCAGATCTCTTTGGCGATGGAACATTATTAGACCATGACACCTTTGTAGACGAAACAGGGGTCCCGGCACATTTATACATAATACACGCTGCACTGCTGAGATACATCAGAACGCACTGGGCCCCGCAAAGGCAAGAACCCAATACCAATGAGCTGGTTAAGATGATATATTACATGGGGAGAGGTAGGCATCTTATTAGATGGATTTATACAGGCATCAGCTCGCATACGAGAGCCGACCTTGCTACACTGAGAACTGCATGGGCGGGAGACATGGGCAGGGACATAACGGATAGAGAATGGGCAAAGACACTGGAACACCCAAGGAAGACTTCAAGGAACGCGAAGTTCAAATTCATACAGACAATGGTATTGCACCGTGCTTATCTTACCCCACATAAACTAAATCGAATGTTCCCCCATACCCCACACTACTGCCAGCGATGCCTGCTTGAGGGAGCGCGCATAATGCATATGCGATGGTCCTGTCCTAAAGTGCGGGGATACTGGGACACTGTCAGGCATAGGATAGGGGAAGCGACGAACCGGGAAATACAGAATACACTGGAGGAATGCATCTTAGGACTCCACAAACAAGCCTCAAGACATAAAGTGCAATACCGCTTTATAGATTTGGCGCTCATTTTAGCTATACGTAATATAACTATGCGATGGAAATCGCGGAGACCCCCAGACATACAGACATGGCACACAGAAATGATGAGATGGGGCGCTGCAGAGAGCGCGGTACTGCGAAAAGAAGAACTCAAGGGGCTGCGAAAAATACCAATAGCGCTGGAATGTAATGTAATGCTGGAAGCTATAAAATCGGTAGACGGAGTCTAAGACCCTACACAGAGTGAATTATTGTACATACAGAAGGGTACCTAAGTTTTGTTGACAGTGCATGGGGAGGGAGATGTACAATAAGTATACACAGATTTGGTGAGAATGTACAGTAGAAGATGCAAAATGCGCAGGACACAGACATACAAGTGATACGGGGAGAAGTGGATGGGGGGAGTTGGGGACCGTTTAATGTATAAATATGATAAAGATATTATCAACAATGGGGATTGGTACCCCGACAGGACTCTGTTTTTGGTACACTTATTCCAGAGAACAAAACAGTGTAACAATGTAGCAACGGGATTGTATTATGTATATGCCACTGTGAGATATATACGGACTATGGTTGCTGCAAATGTGTAACATGATGATATCTGTATTATGAGACCTCGAAAACCAATAAAATGTGTTAAAAAAAAAATGTTGAAAAGGGATGGCACCATATTTAAGTTTTATTTTGTGAACGTAACCTTCTGAATTACCAAGTTGGTCTCTGAAAACTCTTTTACCTCCCTCCAAAATATCTTCAACTGAGAGGTCATCCACCACCATTACTTGTTCAACAGTGTGAGGGTCAATTCTAATATGGAGGTCATACTGGTGATACCAACCCAATATGGTGGGCCCAGATTCAGCCACATAAACTTTTCCTTTGTCAGACCTGTTTTTGAAGAAAATGTCATTCAAAATGTAACCTAGTATGTCTATATGCTCACCTTGATACCCAGCGGGATTTATGTCTTTGGGTAATAAGTTCATGTGGGGCCAATCCTGTTGGTATATTCTCCTTGGTATGATGGTATATAAGGACCCTGAATCGACCATTAGATCAACTTTCTTGTTAGTAGTGACAAACTCCACTTTGGGTCTTCGTCTCCTATTATCATCTAAGCTGAAAGGATTGGTGAGAAGAACATCTTCATTATCTGCAACATCATCTAGGGAAGGTTCAACACAAAGAATTCTGTCTGGTCTGAACAAACATTCACTAACATTTGTCTCCTCAGACAACATTGCTACCTTCCCCTTGTTAGCATCTCAACACATTCTGGCGAAATGACCTTTACGGCCACACTTTCTACATTCTTTTCCAATGGCCCAGCAATTTTTAGAGTCCGGCGTGTGATAAGTGCTCCCGCACTTGCCACAAGTCCTATTACCAAACTTACTAGGATACAACCTGCTACCATAAGTACTCCTCCCACCTTTAAATCTGGTAGAGGCAGCCACATCCCCTTCACCACCCTCTACAACGGATGCTTCACTCTCATTAGTAATGTTAAGTTTTGAATCTCTGCGATCTATTTCCTTCATACAGTACTCAGATTCTCCAACAATTTTTGCAAGGTCAATTGCATCTTTAAGAGAGGGGTCTTTGGCGGCCCATAAGCGTTCCTGTGTCTTTCTGCTTCTACATTGCCCAATGAGTTGATCTCATATCATTTCCTCAGCCATGGGACCAAATTGACATTTTAGTGAAAGCTCACGGGGTCTCGTAATGAAGTCATCAATGGATTCTCCAACCTACTGAGGTTGAGTATAACATTTGTATCTCCTCATGATGACGTTAGTCTCCTTTGCAAACCTAATTTCCAACCTTTTACATACTTCTTGAAAAGCATCTTCAGTGGGTTGACCACGTTCTTTGGTGACAACAGGCAAGTACTTGAAAATATGTTGACCCTCTTTACCTACAATGGTGAGCAAAATCGTTTTTTTCCTATTTGAATTGAAATCTTGAGCATCCAATGCTTCCAAGTAATTGTCAAACATTTCAATCTACTCATCCCATTCTATGCTGGGACTGCCTGGTTGACTGGGAAAATGTGGAGGAGAAGAAACAGCTGAAACGTCTAACGATGTGACATCCATATTGAAGGAGTAGAAAGACAAAAGGAAGAATACACAGCGTACTTTACTTCCTCCTCACAAATTGTTCATGTGCAGTGGTGTACAGCTGATTACTGATGTCAGCTAAGGGAAGAAGTGGTGCGCTTCTGACCTTTCTCCAGCAGATGGGAGCGTCCTCCTCTAAGCTTCCTTCTCTGCCTATCCGACTGCTACCGGCACTAGGAGAGCCACCAGGGTTAATCCAGAAAATGTTCTCTACGCGTATCAGTTCCCTGCCAGGTGACCGCCGCGTTTCCTCATACTCAGCAGCTGACATGGTGTCGTTCCTCCCGTGGAGCCCAGAAGAGAAGGGAAATACCGCTATGCCGAGGTTACTCCAGCCAATGCCTTATTGGTAGGTATCTACTAGCGTCGTTCCCTATGATGCTTAGAGTATAGAGACTGGCTCAAAGCGCCACTGTGCCAATCCTGGTTGTGGTTCCGGGCTTACTGTACCCTCCACACACAATACGCGGCATACAAATACCAGGGCGACGCGTTTCCTCACACAATACGCGGCATATAAACACCAGTGCGACGCATTGGGGGTTCACTACAGGCGTCTCTTCCCCCCGCACCACATATCGCTCTTCAACACCTCTAGGCACTTCATTTACTCACGGTCAGAGTACGCTGTTACTTGAAGGAGGTGTTCTCTTCAGGGCGACAAACTCGATAGTGACGCGTTGAGTTGTAACAATAGGCGTCTTTCTACCCCGAAGAGAAGTCGTCTTACACCGAATACCTCACACCTTTCCAAGTACTACATCTGAACAGCACACAGCACGCATAGATTCATCGCTGTATGCTACGTGCTCCGCTGACTGAAGCTCGTCGCCAAAAACATGTTGTGATCACAACATGACACGAAAACAGTGGCTTGATTCCTTAGGTTTATTACTCAACGCACATAGCATCATCGCGCCTCATCCTTCAGCCAGCAGCCGCTCAACTGACAGGACGCGAGCGCACGGTCAACTCACAGAACGTTGGCACTATGAACATTCCACCGAGGCGCGCGACGCGTGACCACAGTGACAGGAAGATCACAACAAGGTGCTGTATTTATACAGTCTATGTACATGTGTTACCCATTGTTCAGTATGAGGATGACATTGGGGATTAAACCTTGTGCGTCGATGGGAGAGGTGAAGTATACCTCCTGGGAAGTGTACTCATCAATTATTCATATGTCCCAAGGATGACGTCTTAGCAATATCGATTGGGAAAAACCCACCCTCGGCATGGAACTAGGTGAAAGGTTTAGTCCATAAAAGGCTGAAGTCCTTATAAGGCGTGATGTCTCTATAAGGCATTCTGTCCTTATTTGGAGTTATGTCCTTATGAGGTTCGTTCATATGACATAACGGGGAGATGATGTAGGGAAAGTGTACGATATTCCCTGGATCTATATTAGGGTACCGATATGAAATATAAGAGTTTGGTTGCAGCATCTCAATCGAATAATGTGTTTGTTGGAAGAAGATCATGTGACAGAATGTCCTTGTTAAATTCACCCCTTTCTTTTTTCTACATCCATCTCTATGTGCTTGAAAAAGTTGCAACCTGTCATGTAGTGGCTGGTTGGACGAAACTCTTATTATGGCAATTAAAGTGTGGAAGTATAACTTTAGTGATTATGCCAAACTGCTTTTTCTCTTTCAATACAAATGTCTCCTGCTTCAGTTCTGCATATAGTTTCGATCCATGTTCCAGGTAATCTAGTAGACGTGTCTTTATATCTTTATCCACATAATGTTTGGTCACAAAGTTGTGTGGTTGCAAAGGCTCAGTCATTTCAAAGGGGTTTCCTGAAGGCTGTCAACATGTTAATTAAAACATTCCCCTCTCTTTCCCACAAGTTCGTGTTGAGGAACAGTTTCACAGTTGTCCATTCATTTTGAATTTGTCATCTTTCTGAAAACATTGCAAATAGAAAGGACTTCATAGTAAACTAGCTGCCATTGAGCAACATATTCACTTTTGCCTGTCTGACCAACAATTCCCTTGGAGCTTTTCTGTGCTCTCTGGAATGTCTGTTCCAATTTCATGCATATCTGCATTGAACCTGAATATATATATATATATATATATATATATATATATATATATATATATATATTATCTACTGGCGGTCGCCAGTAGATAGTTATAGTTAGGACCGTGTTTCCATAGGAAATCCGCAACATTCTTTTTGGAATAACTTTGGCGCCGATTGACGAATCCTCGCGAAATTCTCAAAATAGGTGGGGCGCTCCGCTCCGCTCCTACCCTGAAAGTCTCGGGGGGATTCGTCAAGCGGGGGCTGAGAAAAAGGGGGGGTCCCAAAACGCGTTTTCCCCATGCATTTTTCCATAGGACCTTTAGTCCGAGCTACAGCCCGAACGGCTGAACAGAATTAGTTGAAATTTGGCAGAGAGGTAGCCCTCAGGTCAGGGATGTGCCTTTTGAAGGTCTCGTGTAAATCTGTTCAGTATTTCCTGAGAAAATAGCATTTAAATCAATATATATATCTATGGGCGCGCTCCGAGCGCGTACCGTAAGCTTACCGTACGCGCACGCTGCCGTGCGCGAGCGCGATTCTGATTGGTTGTTAGATCTCAGAAAACATTCGAATCGGTCGAAACCAGGAAGTGTCGGCCGCCATTTTGTCTCTCGCAGTCTGAGGGGGTGAAAAACAAAGGTGGATAACGTGACAAGGGGGCAGGCTGGACAGTTCCTGACCCCCTAGCCTTTGTCAAGGGGTCCCAGAAGGACCCCCAAGGGCAAAAATGAATTTGAATTTTTTTCCGAAAAATCGCCGAATGCGCGTAGTGTACGCGCACGGTGTAAACGGAGAAATTCCGCGAACTTCGCGTAATTACGCGTACCATGCGCGCACGGCAAAAAATTTTTTTCAAAAAGGAAAGCTTAAAAAAAAATAAAAAAAATTGTGAGGTAAGGTTGGCTCTTAAAAGAGCCGTTGGGTTCATACAGGGATGGAGGAAAGAAAGAATGGGAATATTATGAGCGTCTACAAACGTGCTGGTCTATCTTATTGTTAATAAGGGAAACACTGGTCTCCCCAAAAACAATAAGACCACAACACGTTGTACACCTCATTGCAACCCTCCCAAATCGAGGGTTAACGTCCAGAGGAGCAGAAGAAGGTGATGCTCCCACCTCAGAGGAAGGGCTCAGCTGAGCTGCCGATGATGTACTCGGCTGAGCTTCTGAGGTTGGGCTCTGGTGACTTACTGAAGAGTTTTCTCCAGTATGTCGAGCAAAGGTCCTGGGATGTCTATCCCTAAGGTCTCTCATCATAGAGTGATTTCCAAAGGAATACTTCTTCCTTGGATTTCCTCTAGATAAAACACGGTCACAAAGTGTGCAAGTGACCAATGGAGCATTGACCTTTTTCTCCCCCTCTGGAAAAGTAAAATACTCCCCTACAAAAGAATTCTTTTGTTTCCTCCTTCTCTGGATGATGGTGGTGCTGCTAGCCTCACTCTCAGAAGAGGTCTGCTGTTCTGCCATTGTATCTCAATGTCAATTCAGCTCCTTCTCCTAGGGGATCTCAAGCAGTAATGAGGGGAATGGGTGTGGTGTGGGAAGTTTCTGGAACTGAAAGTAGTTTCAACCAATGAAAAGTGTTCTTTGTGGATCACATGACCTACCGTGCGCGCTCCGTAAGCTTACGGTACGCGCTCGGAAACAAGTATGCATGCGCGAACGTGACGCTTACGGAGCGCGTACGTAAGACGCACTCGCGCATGCGCATTACACGCCCCTGCGTAACCGCGACGTTGCTTCCGCGTGTACGCGTACGTCACGTACGTATCACGTAAGCGTGCTGTACTTATGACGTACGGAGCGCGTAGCGTCAGCTTACCGTACGCGCATCGTATCACGTAAGCGCACCGTACTTATGACGTACGGAGCGCTTACCGTACGCGCACGGAAAAAAATGCATTAAAAAAAAAAATTAACCATTCCATAATGCAGGATATAGTACATATATTATTTTATACATAGGTTTACCAAAAATCTCAAAAAAAAATTTGCATTTAAAAAACCGTACAAATTCACTGAAAAAACCATAGGTTTCACACACGTTATAGTTAGGAATTAGCATTTAAAAAACCTTGCAAATTCACTGAAAAAACCATAGGTTTCACACATGTTATAGTTAGCTGGACATTTCACTCGTAAAAAACCAATGAAATTCCCCCGTTATAGTTAGTGCAGGCAACTATAACTCACGCGACCGCAATCCTCTGCTGATGATGTCAGATATTACATCACTGATGACATATGTGTCTTTATGAAAAATAAATATTTGTAATATATGTATAGCTAAAGATTAATGGAAGAAGACATGGGTAAATAGGTGTCTAAATACAGTGATGTAATATCTGACGTCATCAGCAGAGGATTGCGGTCGCGTGAGTTATAGTTGCCTGCACTAACTATAACGGGGGAATTTCATTGGTTTTTTACGAGTGAAATGTCCAGCTAACTATAACATGTGTGAAACCTATGGTTTTTTCAGTGAATATATATATATATATATATATATATATATATATATATATATATATATATATATATAGATAGATATTATCTACTGGCGGTCGCCAGTAGATAGTTATAGTTAGGACCGTGTTTCCATAGGAGATCTGAAAATTCTATTTTGAATAACTTTGGCGCCGGTTGATGAATCCTCGCGAATTTTTCAAAATAGGTGGGGCGCTCCGCTCCGCTCCTACCCTGAAAGTTTCGTGGTGATTCGTCAAGCGGGGGCCGAGAAAAAGGGGGGTCCCAAAACGCTTTTTCCCCATGCAATTTCCCATAGGATCTGTTGTCGCAGCTACAGCTGAACCGCTGAACGGAATGACACCAAATTTGGCAAAGAGGTAGTCCTCAGTTCAGACTCATGCCTTTTGCATAAATGGTGTGAATCCGTTCAGTAGTTCCTGAGAAAATTAGAGTTAAAAGTACATAAATATCTATGGCCGGGGAGGATCCGCGGACCCTACACGCACCGTAGGCGCACCCTCCCCGAACCGAGCGCGCACCCACCCGATTGCACGCTGAATGCTAATTGGCTGTCGAGTGTCTCTCTACATTCGAAACCAGGAACTGTTGGCGGCCATTTTCTGCCTCGGTAGAAGCGAGGCTAAAGAAGCAAGGGGAAGAAGTGTGTAAAACATATAAAGGGGGCAGAGTGGAAATACTCTGACTCTCTAGAGGTGCTTAGGGGGTCCCAGGAGGACCCCATGGGGCCCCCTTTTTAAAAAAAAATAAAAAACGGCAAAATGCGCGCACGGTGCGTGCATACTATCGCGTTGGGTGCGCGGATCCACAGATTTTTTTTTTTAAAAGACAAGAAATCATTGGTTGTATGACTACTTTGTACACTTAAAGGTAGGGTGTATATTTCTGTTTTTTAAAGGTATGATTCTTATTGGTTAACAAAAACAGATTGTGAGGAACATTATATATGATTAGCTGATATGTTGAAAAGTGAAGCACATTTCCTCTCTTGTGTAGGAACATTGTGTGCTGAACTTTTGACCTGTGTGCTCAGTGCAGTGTTCCATGACCTGTTTCTATGGTAACAGGCAGAAGGCAGATTGGGGGAAGGGTTGAAATGTATTTCAGTTGGAAAGGGTTGAAATGTTTAACCAATAGAAATGTGTGTTTGCTTTTGAGTTTATGTGTGAAGGATTGTGATTTGATGTTTACATGTATATGTGTGGAAAATTAAAGGGAAACTTATCCAGTCTTTGTTTTTGCTGAGAGGTGCACAGTGCAGAGATTCTGTAAAAGAAAATATGGTGAGTGACTGATATACTTCTTAATCTACAAAAGAACTTGAAAGATGAGTTATTTAATTGTGAGGGGATGTATGTAGACTATTTTGATTTTAATCAGACTAATGTATTTCTCCTGCTAAAGTGTAGGGAGTACTTTTTTTCTCTACAATCTTATTGACAGTATGTGTGCATGTAGAAACCATTCTGTGATAAGCATTTGTGTTTTTTATGTGTTTGCAGACAGATAACTGCGCTGTTTTTATATTTTGGTAGAATTAGAAACCAGTCATTGTTTATGAATTTGTGAAATGAGTTATGTTATGTTTCTATACTAAAATGTAGTACTTCTTCTAGATGAAGAAATGTGTTTTGGTATAGTGCAAGGGATAGTGTTGTTTGTCTAGAATCACACAGTGAGTATGCGTGCATTTGAGAACCATTGTGAGAGAAGCATTTTGTAACATCGTGTATTTGCTGATAGATAACTGTTTTAACCTGTCATGTTGTGAAGTTTTAGTAGCATTAGAAGACAGTTATGGCTTATGCTTTGATTAAATGAGTCAGGCTTTGACAGAAAAGTGCAGTCCTGAAATATGTAGATTGTGTGCAGTTCCCTTACCACTTGCACTGTAGTGAATGAGTTTTGGTAAACTCCTAGGGATAGTGGTGCTTGTCTAGAATTACACTGTGAGTTAGTGTGTATTTGGGATCACTGTGAGAGAAGCATTTGGTGACATCATGTGTTTGCTGACAGATAACTTTTTTTAAACCTGTCATGTTGTGAAGTTTGAGTAGTATTAGAATCCAGTCTTTGCTTATGCGTTGATTGAATGAGTCATGCTTTGACACTGATGTGCTGTACTTAAATATGTAGATTGTGTGCAGTACCATTCCCTCTTCTAGACTAGTGAATGAGTTTTGGTAAACTCCTAGGATAGTGTTGCTTGTCTAAAATCACACTGTGAGTCTGTGTGCATTTGGGTAAGGATTGTGAGAGAAGCATTTGGTAACATCGTGTATTTGCTGACAGATAACTGTTTTAAAACCGGTCATGTTGTCAAGTTTTAGTAGCATTAGAAGCCAGTCTTTGCTTATGCTTTGATTAAATGAGTCAGGTTTTGACACAAAAGTGCAGTCCTGAAATATGAAGATTGTGTGCAGTTCCCTTACCACTTCCACAGTAGTGAATGATTTTTGGTAAACTCCTAGGTATAGTGGTTGTTGTCTAGAATCACACTGTGAGTCTGTGTGCATTTGGGAACCACTGTGAGAGAAGCATTTGGTAACATCGCGCATTTTTTAGCAGATAACTCTTTTAAAACCTGTCATGTTGTCAAGTTTTAGTAGCATTAGAAGCTAGTCTTTGCTTATGCATTGATAAAATGAGTCAGGGTTTGACACTAAGGTGCAGTACCATGTACTATTCTCTTCACTGTGGCAGAACTGAAAATTTAAAAGTTTTTCCCAAGCTCTGTCCTAGAAGTAGTCTGATTATTTAGTCAGTTTCTAAGTACCAAATAGACTGCTTCAAATGTCTATGCAGTATGCATGTAGTGTTCTAACATACTATACACTTGTCATTTACACCTTCAATTCTCTAGTCAGTATCCATACACTTCCAGGAAACACCCTGTCACTCCCTTTGCAGTCCTCTAGTGACCCATTCAACACCATGTACTAATCCATTCACTGTGCCAAAACCCAAACACTTATAAATTCACCAAGACACTCTCTTTCCAGTACTCTAATGATTCAGTCACTGCCTAAGTATTCATGCACTGAGCCAGGCCTTAGCACATGGACTTCTTCAAACCCCTATCCACTATGCATGCAGTCCTCTAACCACCTACACACTTGTCTTTCACACCTTCAATTCCCCAGTCAGTATCCATACACTTCCAGCAAACACCCTGTCACTCCCCTTGCACTCCTCTAGTGACCTTATTAAGCATCATGTACTAATCCATTCACTGCACCAAAACCCAAACCCTAATAAATTCACCCAGGCACTCTCCTTGCAGTACTCTAATCATTCAGTCAGTACCCAAGTACTCATCCAGTGACCCAGGCCTTAGCATATGGACTGCTTCAAACCCCTATCCACTATGCATGCAGTCCTCTAACCACCTACACAATTGTCTTTCACACCTTCAATTCCCTAGTCAGTATCCATACACTTCCAGGAAACACCCTGTCACTCCCTTTGCAGTCCTCTAGTGACCCATTCAGCATCATGCACTAATCCATTCACTGTGCGAAAACTCAAACACTTATAAATTCACCAAGATACTATCTTTGCAGTACTCTAATCATTCAGTCAGTGCCTAAGTATTCATGCACTGAGCCAGGCCTTAGCACATGGACTGCTTCAAACCCCTATCCACTATGCATGCAGTCTTCTAACCACCTAGACACTTGTCTTTCACACTTTCAATTTCCTAGTCAGTATCCATACAGTCCAGCAAACATCTTGTCACTGCCTTTGCACTCCTCTAGTGAACCATTCAGTACCAAGTATTAATCCATTCCCTGTGCAAAAAGCCTAGCACTTATAAATTCACCTAGGCACTCTCCTTGCTGTACTCTAATCATTCAGTCAGTACCCAAGTAGTCATGCAGTGAGCCAGGCCTTAGCACATGGACTGCTTTAAATGGCTATGCAGTATGGATGCAGTCCTCTAATCACCTACACAGTTGTGTTTCACACCTTCAATTCCCTAGTTAGTATTCATACTCTTCTAGCAAACACCTTGTCACTCACCCAGTGTGTCTCCTTATAGTACTGTAATCATTTAGTCAGTTAGCATGTAGAGTTTTAGTGAGGTAGGCTTTAGGGCATGAACTGCTTCAAAGTAGTATGCACTATGCATGTCGTGTTTTAACCATCGTCACACTTGTGGTTCAGGGCTATAGTTTCTTAGTCAGTATTTATATAAAATGTGTTTGTACAGTAATGGAATAGTATAATTTTGAAAGCTATTAATATACATTTATTTGTGATTCTTTTTTACAGATACAGAACAGGAGTGTTTCTCATCTGTTTGCACTCTTCTCGTGCAAGATTGTTTGGATGAAGGGTCCTTAGGTGTTTCATCATACTTGCTGTGCCGCATGAGTATTTTTTGTTAGGATCCCCTCGTAACAGAACTCTTTTGAAAATCTTGTGCATGTGAAAGGTGGTATTGGTCTTTGTTTGCCCCTCGAGAAAAGTAGAACATTTCCACATCACTGAAGGAAAACGTTGTGTGCGTAGTGCATCCTCTAAAAATTCATCTTTAGATTTGGTGAATATTTTATAGCGACATCATTTACAGTTTTTGTAAGTTAAAGTTAAAAAATGTTGTTAGCTGTGTGCATTTTATATATCTGTGATTTGTATTTTGAGAATGGCATGTTGGGTTCTTTTTAACAATCTTTGAGATTGTGTTTTTTATGCCCGCTGTTAAGTGATGAGTACGATTGAAATCACTATTTTTAGTGAAATTTGATATAGTCTGAGAACAGCAAAAAAGGCAAAAAAATTACTTTGTGGAAATTATGCTGTGATGTAAAAAATGTATTATTACATGTTATAATTTTTTTTTCCTTTTCTTTCACAGATCCAAATTTTAAAATAAGCAATTTATATGAATTCATTTTCATTTGAATGAAAAACAGGAAAAAATGTATACCATTTTTTATTCCTATTACTGTGAAGGTAAGTTTAACTAAGTCTCAATATGCAGAATGAAGAGGCCTGCAAGAAGCTACAAAGTTGAAACACGTTTCTAAAAACACTCTGTTTATGTAGTTTTGAAATCTGACCATAATCAGATATCATGTGACCTGCAAAAAAAAGAGATTTGAGGGGTTCATAATATCTCCCATTTTAGCTGTTGAAGGACCGCAATCATTTCAATCATTCTTCTTTGAACATCTTTGCAGACAAAACTCTTCTATCATTCGCAAGGAAATTTAAAAACGGAAATATGTCACTTTTTGTAACATAGTTATTGTGCAAGATACTCTTTCATATTTACAAAGAGAGGAAAAGGCACTCTGTGCACTTTTTATACTCCATGTAAATATAACCTCATCATGCACACCACTTTGTGTTGAAAGGGTGTTCTATAAGTGTTGTTGTGCATGATTGCACTTAATACTCATAGAACAAGACACATGTCTAGATTTATCAGAAATCATAAATCTCGATATGTGTGTGAATGCTGCACCATTCTAAAATTGGTGTAGGAAAGCACAACAAGGAGAATTGTTTTAAGTTCTCCACATTTTTATATCTTCAATGCATGCTGAAATGTTCAGTATACATTGAAGAAGAAAAATGCATTTTCTCATTGTTTTTGTGCAGGAAGGTGTGTCTTCCTGTAGAAAAACAAACAGTACATGACACAGATATCCTTGCACTATGGTGCAAGGGTGCCTGTGTCACCACATGGCTGCAGTTTAAGCAGCCATGCAGAGAGAAGCATAGATTTGCAACATATTTATGTACATATGTTGCATCCCTGTGCTTCGGAAGTACTACAGCACACTGCAGTTAAAGAGGTTACTGTGTGATGCTGCAGCACTTCCTCATAGTTCTGCACTTATACATTCACCATACGCTACTAATGCATTCATTCAGTCAATTACATACTACACATACATTCATCTAAACCAGGGGTCTTCAAACTGTGGGGCGCGACCCCCAGGGGGGCCGTGGAGTGATGCAAAGGGGGTCGCGCCTTCCCAGTCACACTTCTGCTCAGGCCCAAGGGCTTCAGCCCCCCCCCCCACACTTCCCCCGTACTGTGTCTCAGCCCGGCCTGCTGCAGTGAAACTTGAGCTGCTGGGGGCTCAGGTGGGCAGTGTCTGGATTCCTATCTCCGGCACCCCCGTGTTTTTTCACAGGTCTTTAAAGACCATTTAACATGCCTTTGTAAACTGCTTACAGAGGCTTAGGTTTTTTTGCTGGTTCCAGTACCCCCTGGGTCCCCACTGTGCCTATTCCTTACATTTGGATTTTACATTCACTGCGGTAGTGTGAGAATGCATTTCATGGAAAGGAATACAAAGTTGGCTTCCTGGGGGCGCCGTGTGTGAAAGTTTATTGTGCTTTTGAAGCACCTGCTGCAGCGTTTCTTTCACCCCGCAATTACCAGGCCTCACATAAATGTCAAGATAACTCGTGTGATTAATTATCTCCCTGGAGAGAGGTCAGCATTTTGTATAGTTGAGGTTTGGACTTAGGTGAAGTTAGTGCAGAGGGTTAATATGCCTGCTGCAAAGAACGTGTACCAAGTAGATTACAGAGTGCGTATGATGTGAAGAGATCAGCAGGTTACTGCTTTTAAAAGAGACATCCTTTTGTTACTTGCAATTTATAACTTAAAGTCCTAATAGAGAATAGTGAGCTATTAACTTTCATCCTAGAACAGCATGCACACTACAAAGAATACATTATTAGACCATTGATTAATGTTGCAAAAAGGGTTAATTTGGCTAGAAATCAATTCTTATTATTAAAGGAAACTCCCAACTATGCTGTTTCTTTTTCGACTCTGCGTTTGTGCTTCTCCACACCAAGCACTCTTGAACTATACTGCCTACCAGTATGGATGACATGTGACTCCTATACTTTTAGTCCTTTGGCTTATGTAACATTTCCTATACACTGATTTACACACTTATGATTGATTGTCTCTGTGTAATGTGTGTGTGATGCAAAGTGCTCGGACACCCTACACTGGTATGAGTGGCACTATATAACTAATTCAATGCATCTGAGAGTGTGGGGTTATGGAGACTTGGTCACTGTTAAAGGGTGCTAGTGAGAGAATCCGTGGTGGGGGTGGTCATTGTGGGGGGCACCAACAAACATTGTCGCACAGGGCACCACCAGCACTAAAGCCGGCCCTGGGAAGTATGCACAGATAAGCGCTGAAAATACCGCTTTAGGTGACTGCTTTTTTTTGTACCGACTGGGCCACCAAAATATTCTGCTGGCAACCCTAACCATAGGACTGGAAGTTTTTTGCAGGATCAGCACATTATTTATTTCCTTCACCCTCGATCCCCGATTAATGCCGCAATAGTTTAACTTAGATATTAAAGTCTACGCCCCCGTCAATAACATGCTGAGTTACTTCATGGGTCTGGGAATGCACCCTGCATTCAGACAATTCATTCCTCATTCTCGCCCTTCATTGTCATGCTCACCTTGCACTCACAGCGATCACAATGCACTCACACTGATCACCATGCACTTGCACCATTCACCCGCTCACCTTGCACTCACAGTGATCACAATGCACTCATACTGATCACCATGCACTTGCACCATTCACCCGCTCACCTTGCACTCAGTGATCACAATGCACTCACACTGATCACCATCCACTTGCACCATTCACCCGCTCACCCTGCACTCACAGCGATCACAATGCACTCACACAATGCACTCACACTGATCACCATGCACTTGCACCATTCACCCGCTCACCTTGCACTCACAGTGATCACTCTGCTCTCAAAATGCACTTGTCCTGCTCACACTATACCTCAACCTGCAGTCACACGAGTACACTACTCATCCTGCACTTATGTGACACTTCACTCACCTGTCCCCCTCACTACTCAATATGCAACTCACTCAAACAAGCCCATCAGTAATCATACATTCATTCATCCCATTCTGAACTTGCATCCGCACCCAAAATGAGAGAGGACAGCAAGGGAGTGAGAGAATTTGATTGAAGAGGTCAGGGATGAGGAGAAATGTGAATTGCCGCAGAGAAGTGTGGACACGCAAGAAGTGATTGTGATCCAAAGGTGAGGGCTTCTGTTAGAACAAATGGGAGATGTGGAAGAGGAATGGGGGGACTGGAGAGGTGTAAGATACAAATAGACAAAAATTTGAATGAAGAGACGAGGTGAATGAGAAGTGCTGAGGGGCACGGGAGGTGACGGGGCCAGAGAGGCCATGAGATACATGTGAGAGACTGTTAGAGATGAGGGCAGTGAAAGGACAGAATGGCAAGAGGTGATTAAAGGTGAAGTGAGAGGTTGAATGGGGAGAGTTCAGAAGTTGTAAAAAGGGGTGAAAGAAAATGACCTGCAAAGTGAGAGAGGGATCCGGGGTTAGGAGAGGAGAGAGGGATGGAAGGGAGGGGGTGAGAGGAAAGCTGCATGGGTAAAAGGCTTAACTCTACACAAAACCGCCAGGGTTTTAAGGGACCCCTGCTTCTTCCGGTCAGGGCCAGGTGAGCTTCTAATGTGGCAGCACGTATTGCTGCAGAGTGGAAGGCCCTTCACAAAGGTTGACTTGAAATCTTTCTGATGATAATTGCTGTATTTTGGTTATAAATGGGTACTGATTGGGTGAAATCTTTCCTCAGCGTTACTGTGTGTAACAAATATCAAAATAATGAAGCAATGCTATCCCAAAATACGTGGCATCACATAACCTTATTTACATTTTCATCCCACGCAATTTAGTCAACAGGTTTAGACATTTTTGTCAAGAGGGGGTCCTTACGCCTCAAAATGTTGACAGGGGGGTCTCGGCATCCAAAAGTTTGAAGACCTCTGATCAAAACTAACAATAACAAAGAAATGTAGCTCTTTTTTTAAACCAGGAAAGTTAGTTCTTACAAGAACTTTTTTTATTCTTCTTCCTTCTTTTATAATTTTTTTGGGGTTTTCTGAACAATTTTTAATTTTTTGGGGGTTTTCTGCAAAAAAATAAAAATAAAAACAAAACAGGAGAAACCAAACAATGAACTTCAGGGAACAATAAAAAAAACAAAAAAAACTAGCAAATGTGACTTTCTTGCCAGCGGCAGATCAGATCGATCGACTGCTCACCATAGCACAAAGTCTTATTGCACTTAGTGCAGAGCACTTTTAAAAATTGAAATTGAGGACGGATGTCCAAGGTTTGGGCTGATGGATGCACTCTTGATGTGCTCGGCTGCGATGAGGTGGATGGCGCAGGAGCAGGAGTGTTTCTCATCCGTCGGCACTCTTCTTGTGCAAGATTGTTCGGATGAAGGGTCCTCATGTGCTTCATCATACTTGCCGTGCCGCAAGAGTATTTCTTGTTAGGTTACCCTCTCGACAGGACTCTTTTGCAAATCTTGCATGTGACCAAGGTGGCATTGGTCTTATTCTGCCCCTCGGGAAAAGTAAAAAATTTCCACACCACTGAAGAAAAACGTTTTTTGGGTGGTGCCTCCGGCAAAAATTCATCCTCAGAAGTATGAGGTGATACAGGTGATGCCTGCTGCCATGAAGCCATTTTTGGTTGAAAAAAGTTAGAGCTAAGTGTAATCTTAGTCTAAAAAATCTTCTTCTCTTCAAAGAGATGGTGCTCTAAAGAAGGTCAAAGAAGAATGATTGAAATGGGTGGGGTATTTCAATAGTTAGAAGAGGAAGTGTAATGAACCAATCAAATCTCTTTTTTTGCAGGTCACATGGGATCCGCGCACCCTGCGCGTATGCAGCACGCACCCAGCGCGCATCCGCGAAATTGAATAATTTTTTTTTATAGGATTAGATGTAAAAAGAAATTAGTTTTAAGACTAGTTTAGAGTTAGTCTTCAATTAATATTCACATGAAATACATACATATGTTTTTTTAAACGTTAAATACTTCGCGGGATCCGCTCACCTACCGCGTCATAGACGCAGATGACGCATCGCGGAACCGCGTAAACGTCACGTTACGTACATCGAACGTGTCGCGTATAGGCTGGGAGTCGCGTACCGGTCGCATTGCGATCGCGCACTAAACCCATACCCAACGCTTACCATGCACGGATGCTATCGCGTAGGGATCGAGAACGGTGCGCATAGGGTGCGCGGATCCAAAAACATTGAAAAAATATATATAAAATAAAGTTTTGAACATATAGTTAAAAAAATATTTGGAAAAATATAAAAAAAATGTTTGAAAAACCCATTAAGTTCAAATAATATTTTTTAATTTTTAAAAGAATTAATTGAAAAAATAAGTTTAAAAAATTGTGATAAAAAAGTATTTTAAAAAAAAGATAATTAATGAAATTGACACACTCAATTTGAAAAATATAGAAATCCTATCAAAATCATTAAACATGATATCTTCAGAGATAAGTTATAGATAGGAATTAGCATTTAAAAAACCTTTGAAATTCACTGAAAAAACCATAGGTTTCATGCACGTTAAAGTTAGGAATTGGCATTTAAAAAACCTTTGAAATTCACTGAAAAAAACAAAGGTTTCAGGGGCATTATAGTTAGGAATTGGCATTTAAAAAACCTTAGAAATTCACTAAAAAAAACATAGGTTTCAGGGCGTTATAGTTAGCTGGACATTTCCCTCGTACAAAACCCTAGAAATTCCCCCGTTATAGTTAGTTCAGCTAACTATAACTCGCGCCCCCACAATGCACTGCTGATGACGTCACATATTACATCACTCATGACATGATCAGTGACATCACTGATGACATCACTCATGACGTCTCAAATGACATCTTATCACATAAAGAGGGGGGGACCGGGAGCGTAATTAGAGAATAGGTCCAGTACCCGAGGTCCCTCAGAATCACTTAAATATTATGAGAGGGTAACTGTTCCTAAAAAAAAAAAAAAAAAAAAAAAATTGATTGTGTGTGCTCTCACGATGCGGTGTGGGGAATTCCTCCTTTTGTATATAGTGCCCTCACACACCCTTTCGAGTGTCTTGCTTCATCATGGGGCGTTGCTCCTCGTGGGGGTGGCGCTGCAGTCCCCCACGGGCCCCGCAAGAGGGCTCTTTGACGGAGATCTTTTGGTTGGAGACGCCGCAGTTGTGCATGGGGGTGTGTGGGCCTATCGGAAGGAAGGTGGGTGGTGCGTTTAAAAATTACTGGATAGAGTCCAAGACCTTTATTCACGGCTCTACCTAGCAAAAGGTTAAAATTAATAATCCTGGAGCTACTCTTGGAAAAAGAAATAAAAGAGGGCAGATTCTGGAAAGTAACTGCTGCTCTCAGGATAGTGAGTGGGGATCCTACTGGTGGGGGGTCAACATGTTTCGCGCTCACGGGTGGGTCCTTAAGGGATCCCAAATGCGCTTCGTCAGGACCTAAAAAAATTAAAAAGTGAGTGAAAGTGTTTGTGGATATTCAAAAGAACAGGTTTCTGTAAAGTGTAGTTCTGTAAACCTGTTGTACCTCAGTAGTAAGGTTGAACAGCGTCCTCGCGCTGATAGGTTTTCCCTTCTTATTTGGAAACCTTTACCCAACCTGGTATGGTAGAGGAAAAATGGAGAGACACACACATGGACAGGGGAGAGGGAGAAAAATAAATACGCAAAGAAAAATAGCATCAAAGTAATCATTATACATTGTATGTCATAATTACCATATAAGCAGCACAAGATGGTATCTATGCAAGCCATGCTTCTAAAAATTACATGCGAGTGTGATGAACTCGTTTGTGAGGAGTACCACAACATTGTGCATCGAATCCGTTATAGTGCAGTGAGAATGTCGTCGTATTCGAGTGCCTCACTTATCCAGCAGTTCATGTGAGGTAAACAACACCGGTTGCACCGTGGGAGCTGCTGCTGTCATTATCGTGGCTATAACAAGAGACGAGCAGTATCTCTACAGCGGTATACTCGTTTATGTGAAGAAATGACAAATACTCGTATTGGTGAAAAAATAACAGGAAAAACTAAGCTTCTGGCTAAAGCCTACCCTCAAGTTGTAGGGATTAGGGCTCCATCAGCAGTGTGGAGTCGGCATAAGGAGAGACTGGTAGAGGGGGAAACAGAGCGGAATGTCATGGTCATCGGTATCTATACCGAACATGAAAACAGAGCGTCTAGGCTCACCTCTTAGGTCTAGAAATACTCACACGTGCTCCTTTGCCCGGGACGTAGTAACCTACCCCTCCTCCGTCTATCGCTGGAATGGATAGGGATAGTGCAAAGATGTGCTGCTTAAATGCGATCTCCCGTACTGCAGAGTGCTGTTAGGGGGCGGTCCCTGGGTGCAGAAAAGTGATGTCACGACGTAGCGTGATTAGGTGTCATGGTAACTATGGCAACAATTGGGACGCTATTCGATGACGTAGTAGCGTCTAGGGAGTGACTGTCAATGTATTCGTTGTGTGGTTGGTTGTCATGGTAGCTCTGGCGAAACTGAGACGCTTCTTGGTAAAAGAGGAGCATCGAGTAAGTAATTGTCTATGTCATCGTAGAGTATGTAACATGTGACGTCATCAGCAGTGCATTGCGGGCGCACGAGTTATAGTTAGCTGAACTAACTATAACGGGAGAATTTCATTGGTTTAGTACGAGTGAAAAGTCCAGCTAACTATAACGCCCCTGAAACCTATGGTTTTTTCAGTGCATTTCTAAGGTTTTTTAAATGCTAATTCCTAACTATAACGTGCCTGAAACCTATGGTTTTTTTCAGTGAATTTCAAAGGTTTTTTCAATGCTAATTTCTAACTATGCCTACAGAGATAGGACATGTGAAGAAAGACGAAAAAACGCACAGAAAGAAAAAAAAGAAAGAAGCAACAGAAGTCCTCAAAGACGAAGAAAAGTGCAGGAACAAGGATAACGTGCAGAAAGAACAAACAAAAGAGCAGAAAGAAGCCTTGTTGCAAAATCATCCTGTACCCTCAACTTTTTCAGACGGATACTGGTGGTAACTGAGTCTGACTAACCAGTCCTAGAGCCAGTGCTATGTTAAAAGACACTCAGAATACAGTGAAAACACCTACATACACTAGGGAACACTATGCGTTGGGGTCCCCCTGTGATCAGAATGACCTCCTCTGTAAGCCCCTAAGCGACCGCTGAGCCTGCTCCAGGCGAGGTCGTCCCCACACACCGCTGCTCCTGCCCGCTGACTGCCTGTGCTCTGCTCTGCTGCCTTCGTTTTTGCCTTTTCTGTGTACTCCTTTTCCCCCCATCTGCTGCCTTCATTTTGCCTTCTCTGTGTACTCCTTTTTCCCCCATCTGCTGCCTTCGTTTTTGCCATTTTCTGGGTACTGTTGCCTCCTTCTTACCCACCTGCTGCCCTCCCCCTACCTTGTGTGCTGTTCCTTCTTTCAGCCGGACGACCCTGCTGCCACTGAGCCGCCCTCGGACCTCCTTCCCACCACAGACCTCCGGTGACTCCGCCCCCCTCCTGCCCATTGGCCGCCCCGCTCCCACCACCCAGCTGACCCGCCCTCCCGGCTCCTTACTTAAGGGGACCGTGTGCAGGGGTAGGGAGCGACCGCTGAGCCTGCTCCAGGTGAGGTCGTCCCCACATACCGCTGCTCCTGCCCACTGACTGCCTGTGCTCTGCTCTGCTGCCTTCGTTTCTGCCTTTTGTGTGTACTCCTTTTTCCCCCATCTGCTGCCTTCATTTTGCCTTCTCTGTGTACTCCTTTTTCCCCCATCTGCTGCCTTAGTTTTTGCCATTTTCTGGGTACTGTTGCCTCTTTCTTCCCCCACCTGCTGCCCTCCCCCTACCTTGTGTGCTGTTCCTTCTTTCAGCCGGACGACCCAGCCGCCGCTGAGCCGCCCTCGGATCTCCTTCCCACCACAGACCTCCGGCGACTCCACCCCCCTCCTGCCCATTGGCCGCCCCGCTCCTGCCACCCAGCTGACCCGCCCTCCCGGCTCCTTACTTATGACGCCCCCTGAGCGACCGCGCAGCGGACGCGCGCAGTGGGAGCACCGATTCAGCGCCGAAGGTGCGCCAAAGGTAAGCCCGTCTGCGCCTGTCCGTGCCGGGACCGCGCCCAGCGCCAGACCCCCTGGCCCCCGCAGACGCCAGCCCACCCGCCTGACCTACGACGCTACCGACCTCAACGCACTCAACGCCGGCCGGATCCCCGGATGCTACCGAGCCACCCCGAGACGCACTCACGGACCCTTCAGCTGCCACTCCTGCAAGTTCACCTGCATCCGGACCTGCACTGCACCAGCACCCGCCAAACCGAGCACCAGCAGCAACCACCTGAAGTGCATCCTGCTCAACACTCGCTCCATCCACAGACACGCCGTCCATCTCTGGAACCTGATCGACACTACATCCCCAGACGTCGCCTTCCTCACGGAAACCTGGATGAACGCCACCTCAGCACCCGACATCGCCATCGCCATCCCGGACGGATACAAGATCACCCGGAGGGACCGCGTCAACCAGACTGGAGGAGGCATCGCCATCATCCACAAGAACACCATCCGCATCACGACCAACACCGACAACATCCTCACAGCCGTCGAACACCTGCACTTCCAGATCCACACCGGCCCCAAGACCACCCTCAGAGGCACCCTCATCTACAGACCCCTGGGACCGCGCACACAATTCAGCGAAGACATCGCCGACTTCATCAGCCCGCACGCCCTCCCCTCCGCTGACTACATCCTCCTCGGGGACCTCAGCTTCCACCTGGAGAACAACAACGACCGCAACACCACCACCCTGCTGGACAACCTCGACAACCTCGGTCTCAAGCAGCTGGTGACCTCCCCCACCCACTACGCCGGACACACACTCGACCCCATCTTCTCATCCAGCAAGCACATCGCCTTCAGCCATGCCACCGGACTCCACTGGACGGACCACAGCTGCGTCCACTTCAGCTTCAAAAAGAACACGATCCACCACCACCAGCAACAGGTAGCACGCAGAAACTGGAACAAGATCACAGCCGACCAGCTTGCCGCAGCCCTGAGCCAATACCCCCCGCCAGCTCTGCGAACCCCAGCCAGGCCGCCAACAACCTCACGAAGTGGATCAGCAACTGCGCAGATGACCTCGCCCCACTGAGGACCCCGCCCAGCAGACCCGGCAGTAAGAAAGCACCTTGGTTCACCGACGAACTCAAGAGTTCCAAGAAGAACTGCCGTGCCCTCGAGTGAGCCTGGCGCAGAGACCCTACACCAGACAACATGACCACCCTCAAGCTCGCAACCCGAAAACACCACCAACTAATCCATACCACCAAGAAAACTGCATTCAAGGAACGACTGGACAACAACGCACACAACAGCAAGGAACTCTTCAACATCGTCAAAGAGCTCTCCAATCCCAACGCCGGAAACAACGACATCACCCCATCACAAGAGCACTGCAACTCCCTCGCCTCCTACTTCCACAACAAGATCGCAGACATACACAACAGCTTCAGCACACAACCAACGCACCCTATGACCGCACCAACGACCCCTACCACCACCCTCCGTGCCTGGACCCCGATCACCATCGAAGACACCATCCGCACGATGAACTCCATCCACTCCGGATCCCCAACCGACCCCTGCCCTCACCACGCCTTCAACAAGGCCGACGCTGTCATCGCACCCCACCTGCGGAACATCATCAACACCTCCTTCGACACCGCCACCTTCCCAGAGAGCTGGAAACACGCCGAACTCAGCGCTCTACTGAAGAAACCATCAGCGGACCCCACCGAACTCAAAAACTACCGCCCCATCTCGCTCCTCCCGTTTCCGGCCAAAGTCATCGAGAAGACCGTCAACAAGCAGCTGTCCGCCTTCCTCGAGACGAACGGTTCCCTCGACCTCTCGCAGTCTGGCTTCCGGGCCAACCACAGCACCGAGACCGCCCTCATCGCAGCCACCGATGACATCCGAGCCCTGCTCGACAACGGGGAAACTGCGGCCCTCATCCTACTGGACCTCTCCGCGGCATTCGACACTGTCTGCCACCGCTCCCTAGTGCAGCGCCTCAGCAACGTCGGAATCCAAGAAAAGGCACTAGAATGGATCATCTCCTTCCTCGCCGGAAGGACACAGAGAGTCCGCCTCCCCCCGTTCAGATCAGAAGCCACCGAAGTCATCTGCGGCGTTCCTCAAGGCTCCTCGCTCAGCCCTACCCTCTTCAACGTCTACATGAGCCCCCTCGCGGCCATCGCATGCCAACACAACCTCAACATCATCTCTTACGCCGATGACACCCAGCTGATCCTCTCCCTCACCAACGACCCCGCCACCGCCAGAGCCAACCTACACGAAGGGATGACAGACGTAGCCGAGTGGATGATGAACAGCCGCCTGAAACTGAACTCAGACAAGACCGAAGTCCTCATCCTGGGCTCTTCACCCTCCGCCTGGGATGACTCCTGGTGGCCCACCGCCCTGGGCAGCGCACCCAAACCCACAGACCACGCACGCAACCTGGGCTTCATCCTGGACTCCTCCCTCTCCATGACCAGACAAGTCAACGCCGTCTCCTCGTCGTGCTTCAACATCCTGCGCATGCTACGTAAGATCTTCCGGTGGGTCCGCACCGAGACCAGGAAGACGGTCACCCAGGCCCTCGTCACCAGCCGACTGGACTACGGCAACTCCCTCTACGCCGGAACCACCGCCAAACTCCAGAGGAGACTCCAGCGGATCCAGAACGCCTCAGCAAGACTCATCCTCGACATCCCCCGACACGGCCACATCTCCGGACACCTGAGAGACCTGCACTGGCTCCCGGTCAACAAAAGAATCACCTTCCGTCTCCTCACCCACGCACACAAAGCCCTACACAACCAAGGCCAAAGATACCTCAACAGCCGCCTCAACTTCTACACTCCCACACGCCAGCTTCGATCGACCAATCACGCCCTCGCCGCCGTCCCCCGCATCCGAAGAGCCACCACAGGAGGAAGGTCCTTCTCCTACCTGGCCGCCAAGACCTGGAACTCCCTCCCGACCCACCTCCGCCTGACCCAAGACCACATCGCCTTCAGGAAGCAGCTCAAGACCTGGCTATTCGAGCAGTAGCGGACCCCCCCTCCCCAAGCGCCTTGAGACCCTCCGGGTGAGTTGTGCGCTATACAAATGCTTTGATTGATTGATTGATAATAGGGCAGGGGATTAAAACTACCTCTTAAAACGCGCCACAGGGCGTGTTTGCACACGGCACCTCAGGCCCCGTCCCCTCACTTCCCCACTGTGTAAACACGCCCTGTGGCCGTTTTAAGTTGAGAGATTAAGTCTCCTTGAATCCTGAGGGTCCCTAGGGTCCAACTAGACCACTAGGTACCTCCAGTAAGCGCCACAGAGCTGCGTTGCAGAGAGATGTAAAAAGGGGCACGGTCTAGACCACCTGTCTGCAACGCAGCGGAGTGGTGCTTACTGGAAGCTCCTGGTGGGCTAGTTGGCCCCCAGGGTCCCTCAGGATTGAAGGGGAATTATTTCCCCAACTTACAACGCGCCACAGGGCTTGTTTGCACACGTTAACTCAGGCCCCGTCTCCTCCCTTCACCACTGTGTAAACACGCCCTGTGGCCGTTTTTAGTTGGGAGATTAAATTCATTTGAATCCTGAGGGTCCCTCGGGTACAACAAGCCCACTAGGTACCTCCAGTATGCGCCACAGAGCTGCGTTGCAGAGAGGTGTAAAAAGTGGCACGGCCTGGACCACCTCTCTGCAACGCAGCTCAGTGGCGCTTACTGGAAGCACCTGGTGGGCTAGTTAGCCCCCAGGGGCCCTCAGGATTGAAGGGGAATTATTTCCCCAACTTAAAACGCGCCACAGGGCTTGTTTGCACACGTTAACTCAGGCCTCGTCCCCTCCCTTCACCACTGTGTAAAGACGCCCTGTGGACGTTTTTAGTTGGGAGAATAAGTTAATTTGAATCCTGAGGGTCCCTAGGGTCCAACTAGCCCACTAGGTACCTCCAGTATGCGCCACAGAGCTGCGTTGCAGAGAGGTGTAAAAAGTGGCACGGCCTGGACCACCTCCCTGCAACGCAGCTCAGTGGCGCTTACTGGAAGCACCTGGTGGGCTAGTTAGCCCCCAGGGGCACACAGGATTGAAGGGGAATTATTTCCCCAACTTAAAATGCGCCATAGGGCGTGTTTGCACACGTCACCTCAGGCCCCGTCCCCTTCCTTCCCCACTGTGTAAACATGCCCTGTGGCCATTTTTTAAGTTGGGAGATTAAGTCCCCTTGAATCCTGAGGATCCCTTGGGGCAAAATAGCCCACTAGGTACGTCCAGTAAGCGCCATTGCAGAGAGGTGTAAAAAGGGGCAGGGCCTGCACCACCTCTCTGCAACGCAGAGCAGTGGCACTTACTGGAAGCACCTGTTGGGCTAGTTGGCCCCCAGGGTCCCTCAGGATTGAAACGGAATTATTTCCCCAACTTAAATCGCGGCACAGGGCGTGTTTGCACACGTCACCTCAGGCCCCGTCCCCTCCCTTCACCACTGTGTAAATGCGCCCTGTGGCCGTTCTAAGTTGAGAGATTAAGTCCCCTTGAATCCTAAGGGTCCCTAGAGTCAAACTAGCCCACTAGGTACCTCCAGTAAGCGCCACAGAGCTGCGTTGCATAGAGGTGTAAAAAGGGGCGTGGCCTCAGAACACCTGTCTGCAACGCAGCTCCCTGGCGCACACTGGAGATACCTGTTGGGCTAGTTGGCCCTCAGGGACCCTCAGTATTGAAGGGGAATTAATTCCCCAACTTACAACTGGCCAGGGGGCGCGTTTGCAGAGTGCTGCAAGGAGGGGGCGTGGCCTCCAGCGCGATGCCGGTCTTTTATTTATTTTATTTTTTTAAGAAGGAGGGCTGTGTGGCCCCCCTTCTTTTTCTAATTTACTGGCCCTGGGGACCCCATCCCCCAGGGCCTGCACCCTAATTTTTTTTGTTGAAAAAAATTTATTTGGCCCTCCCAAGGCCTTAATCGGCCCCGGGGACTCCAACCCCCGGGTCATGGCCTTTTTTTTATTTAAATTCTTTAGGAGGGGGCTGCGTTGCCCCCCTCCTCAGGCCACTTATGGCTCTGGGGACCCCATCCCCCGGGGCCGGCCTTTGTTTTTTATTATTTTAAAAATATATATATTTACAGAAACACCTAGGACATGCTGGACAAACCGTAAGTACCTATCACCATGACGATTTGCGTGATATTCATTAAAAGGCGACTATGCATAGAATGAATCCACATGGAATGTATTTACACCGCTAGTGAAGCTCTGACGTGTCTGACGCCCTACCGTGCCTAATCCCGGCGCCCCCGCCGGTGGGTACTCTCCAAGTAGACACCCTTGTCGTTTATTTATACAAACATGGGTAGCTATTGACGGGCACATTTAATATACACGCACACCAAGCCATTCAAAGGGTATTTGACAAAAATTCGACCAAACTATGCAAGAAACCCCCCTCACGGTTAATAAAAAACACATCCACCGCCGGATGCGTAATACTTTTTATTTTACTCTCTGGAATGGAGACGAACCTCACTTGAGAGTCACAGCGTGCTCCTGGCTGAGCCCAATGCTGTGTTACACCCACCAGTGCCCGCCGATTGCCTCACACCTCTGTGTTGTATTCCACCAGCTAGTGAGTATGCTATGACACTCTCTAGCCCATGTGCAATGTAACACCACCCCATGAATATGTCATGCCACACTTGCCTTTGCACGGGTTATATTGCCCCATCTAACGTGCTTTCCGCCGATGTGTATGTTATAACGCACAGCGCTATGCCATACATATTACAATCTGGGATCCATATCTTTGTCACAGTGCATATGCAACGTTACACTCCCCAGCACATATTTTATATTACAACTTTAGAGACTAGTTATGTTACACAACACTGCCCTGTGCATATTACACTCCAAGGCGCATATCGCATATCACGCGCTAGTGCCTGTGCTATCTCGCGCTCTCCAATGAATCTGTCATTGCGCACAATGTATTGCATGTTATATTTCACGCCTCGGTTCATCTTATATCACACTTTTTGGTGCATGGTTTATACCATATACTACATCTAGTTTTCATTTTCAATCGTGCTCTCAGGACTATGTTCTATATAACACTGCGTCCACCTACCCTTTTCACGGGCATTACATTTTGCGATGGGGGTGGAGGGTCAGGGGGTGTTTCTGCCAAGTGAGCCCGGAGTCACAGTCACAAACGTCCTCTTCTTCCTGAATAAAAGTGAGATTATGCTGCATACTTGTTCATATTTTAAGTAGTTCGCACAGATACACATTTTAAAAACAATAAAGTTCCTAATACCCACCTTCTCTGAACAGTTAGCTTGCTGCCCCATCCACCTCCTCCCTATCCTCTGTTGTCTGAATCCATGGACTAGCCTCCTCCCTCCTGCCATGCATGGTCTGATGTGCTGCCACTGCCCTCAATTTAGCATGATGTACCAGTCCACTCCATTGCCCAATTCTATGGCCCATCATTGACCTCCTGCTTAGCCTCTGTGCTTAGCTTGCTGCCCCTATTCTCCTCCCCCCTGCCCTCCGATGTCTTTGTGCATGCCCCTGCTCCATCCTTTTTGCCCACTATGTTCCATGGACCTGCCACTCCTATCTACTCTGAGTGTTCTGTTGAGCTGCCACTCCCCTCCCACCTGCCTAGCATTGTCAGATGACTGTAACCTGTCCCTGCCACCTCCACCCTGCCTGTCCACATGCCATGCCCCTATCCCCTTCCTCCTGTCCACCATGGTCCATTTTACTGCCACACCCTTCTGCCCTCCCTGATCTGTTGTGCTGCAACTGCTCCTCCTGCCTGCCCCGCGCGGTCTGTTGTGAGGCCCCTTCCCCTGAACTCTCTTGTCTGTGCCCAGGTCCTGACCCTCCCTTCTATCCTCCATGGTCCTTTGTGCATGCCCCTGCACCCTCCTTCTTGCCCATCATAGCCATTGTGCTGCCACTAACCCTCCCGCTTGCCATGCATGGTCTTCTGTGCTGCCATGGCCCCACCCACCTTCCCTCCATGGTCTGTGTGTATGCCACCATAGTCTCATTGTTGCTCTCCATGGTGTGTCTTGTTTCTAGTGCCCATCCTGCCTGACCTCCATGGTCATCTTGCTGCTCCTGCCCTGCCACCTTGCCCCCAGCCCTCTGTTTCCATGTGCAGACCCCCTATTCCCTCCCTCCTGGCTTGTCTGTTCCATTGTAATGCCCCTGATCCGTCCCTCCTGCCCTTTATGGTCTGTTATGCTGCAGCTTTCTCTCCTGTCTGTCCATTATGGTCAGCTAGCTACCATTGCCTCTTTCCCATCTGTTCTCTGTTGTCCATGTGCATGGTCCTGTCCCCTCCCTATTGCTTTCTATGGATTGTTGTGCTGCACTCCCGTCCCGCATGCGCTGTGTGGTGTATTGTGCTGCTGCAAACCCTGATGCCTGCCCTGTAGGGTCAGTTTGGAGCACCTCTCCGTGTCCCTCCTGTCCTCTGTTGTCCGAGTCTATGTCCCTACCCCAATTCCTCCTGCCTACCATGATTCAATGTACCATACTTGCGAACATTTTGAACTTGGTAAGAGGGAGATTTTGAAAAAAAACGGGGGTTTTGATTTTCCCCTTTGAGTTACATTGAAAAAGAGGAGATTGTAGACAGGAGACAGATCAAATAAAGCCCATTTGAGCTTAAAAACATTGGACGTTTCCTGGCTGAAACGGGTCTGTTGGCATGTATGGTTGTACTACCACTGCCTCTTCCTTCTGCCCACAATGGTCTATTATATTGCCACAGCCTCTCTTGCCAGTCCTGTATTGTTGGTTTGTTGCCCCTGCCCCCCTTTCCACTGCCCTCCATAGTCTGTTGTGCTGCACTGCCCTTCCTGCCTGCCCAGTGTGGTCAAATTGTTGCCTCTGCACTCTCCTACCTGCCTTCAATTTTCAGAGTCCGTGCCCCTGGCCTCTGCCTCTCAACAGTATCCCAATGAACAACTAGATTGCTAACATTCTATATTTATTACAAAAGTGTGGAACGCCTGACATCATCTTGATGTAATCAAAACTGTAATACCTAGAGTATTTCCTTTAGAAATTACATATATGAGAGGGTCTTATTTGCATCAAAATTATGGTTAGTGCTCTAAAAAACTAAAATGAGGACATATTTTCTGAGTTTTCAAATAGCGACAAAGAACTTTTAAATTATTTGTAATCTTTATGTTTTTTATACAGTTGACCACTTGATTAAATGTTGCACCTTGGCGAGAGGATGTGGTGTTACTTCCAGAGCTGCAGACTTTGCAACTGGGGAACCAGGTTGGAGTTTCTGCTTCAGCTCAACATTCTGTGATTGTGGTCAAATCACTTAATCTCCCCATGTCTACAACCAAAATGAATTTGATCTTGTGTGATGTAACCAATGCTCATGTACAGCATTCCAATACCTGACAAGTCTGCACTATATAAAACTGCAAATACACAAAAAATAAGTGTTTTGCACACTTCTGTCATTGGGCTACATGTGGGCTACATCTGGGTGATATTTGTGCTGCATTTAGGCTCTTTTGTGTCTGGTGGCCATCTTGGGAGATTTATTTGTTATGAAGTTTCCTAATTTCCTCATTTACTGCAGTCTCCTCAGTAGGAAATGCTTTCAGTTTTTTACTTTGATTCCATCAAGAAGGTATTCAGATATGTCACACATTTGCCATAAATTCTGAATGTTAGCACTCTAGTTGCTCATTAGATCACTGTAGTAAAGCTACTGCTCACCAGGGAAGTCTGCTGCTGGTATTCAAAGTGTATGTTTTAGTCTGCATATCAGAATTTGTTTATGAAATAGAAGAGGATTTGAAAAGTCACTCAAAATGTGCCCTAATTTTTCTTTCTTCAGCACTAATCATAATTTCTATGGCAAAATGAACCCCCTCATTGTGTTCCTCTTTAAATTAAATGTTTTAAGTGTTACCAGTTTATTCCAATCAAGATGGCTTCAGGTGTGCCATACTTTTGTCATAAGTAAGACTGTTAGCGCTCTAGTTGTTCGTTAGAACACTCTGGGACATTCTGTCATTGGGCTATACTTGGGCTACATCTGGGTGATATTTGGGCTACATTTGGGCTCTTTTGTCTCTGGTGGCCATCTTGGGAGATTTATTTGTTATGAAGTTTCCTAATTTCCTCATTTACTGCAGTCTCCTCAGTAGGAAATACTTTCAGTTTTTTACTTGGTTCCATCAAGAAGGCATTCAGATGTGTCACAAATTTGCCATAAATTCAGAATGTTAGCACTCTAGTTGCTCATTAGATCACTGTTGTAAAGCTACTGCTCACCAGGGAAGTCTGCTGCTGGTATTCAAAGTGTATGTTTCAGTCTGCATGTCAAAAAAAATTTATGACAGAAGAGGATTTGAGAAGTCAAAATGTGCCCTAATTTTTCTTTCTGCAGCACTAATCATAATTTCTATGGCAAAATGAATCCCCTCATTGTGTTCCTTTGTAAATTAAATGTTTTAAGTGTTACCACTTTATTCCATTCAAGATGGCTTCAGGTGTGCCATACTTTTGTCATAAGTAAGGCTGTTAGCACTCTAGTTGTTCGTTAGAACACTCTGGGACATTGTCATTGGGCTATACTTGGGCTACATCTGGGTGATATTTGGGCTACATTTGGGCTCTTTTGTCTCTGGTGGCCATTTTGGGAGACTTATTTGTTATGATGTTTCCTAATTTCCTCATTTACTACAGTCTCCTCAGTAGGAAATACTTTCAGTTTTTTACTTTGATTCCATCAAGAAGGCATTCAGATGTGTCACAAATTTGCCATAAATTCAGAATGTTAGCACTCTAGTTGCTCATTAGATCGCTGTAGTAAAGCTACTGCTCACCAGGGAAGTCTGCTGCTGGTATTGAAAGTGCATGTTTCAGTCTGCATGTCAGAATTTTTTAATGAAATAGAAGAGGATTTGAGAAGTCACTCAAAATGTGCCCTAATTTTTCTTTCTGCAGCACTGATCATACTTTCTATGGCAAAATGAACCCCCTCATTTTGTTCCTTTTTTAATTAAATGTTTTAAGAATTACCACTTTATTCCAACCAAGATGGCTTCAGGTGTGCCATACGTTTGTCATAAGTAGGACTGTTAGCGCTCTAGTTGTTCTTTAGAACACTCTGGGAAGCTGCAGTAGAAGACAAAGGAATCAACTGACAGTCTCTGCCCTTGTTGGATGTACATGTTTTACTGAGAATGTCAGACTTCATTCTCACATGACTGAGAAAGATAATGTGAATTTACAGAAAATATGCTCTCAGTTAGCTTATAGATCACCTTCCAAACCTCTGTGGGAAAAGCATGAGAAAATAGTTTTCTCTCAAACATGATTCATGATATCACAGCACATGGTAAAATCACCTTAGAACACACCACAATTCCTAAAATGAGTATGGTACCATCAACAAATGATTTATAATGTAACTAAAGTCTTAAAACCTTCTATTAACTGCAATGCTTTTAAATGAGGTGCTATCATGTATATTGGTCCCAAGATGGCTGCCAACACTTCTTGGATGAAGTGCTGACAGCCAATCAGATCTCACGATGAGATGTGTGGTTAGGCTCCGCCCAGATATATATGTGATTTTCTCAGGAACTACTGAACGGATTTACACCATTTAAGCAAAAGGCACATGCCTGACCTGAGGACTACCTCTTTGCCAAATGTCAAGTAATTCTGTTCAGCCGTTCGGGCTGTACCTTCGACTAAAGGTCCTATGGGAAAATGCATGGGGAAAACGCGTTTTGGGACCCCCCTTTTTTCTCAGCCCCCGTTTGACGAATCACCCCGAGACTTTCAGGGTAGGAGCTGAGCGGAGCACCCCATTAGTTTTGAAAATTTCACGAAGATAAGCCAACCGGCGCCAAAGTTATTCAAAATAGAATTTTCAGATTTCCTATGGGAACTCGGTCCTAACTATAACTATCTACTGGCGACCGCCAGTAGATAATATATATATATATATATATATATATTCCACAATGAATTCCCAAAGGTACGACCATCCACAGGAACGGCGCAACACCAGGACACAGACTCCGTAGGCAAAGTTCAATAGGGAGTGTTGTTTATTCACACATCAGATGTCTATATGACGCGTTTCGCCCGCCAGACATGCGGCCTTGTTCACATAGCGCGCTGATAGTAAATGGTGCATTTATATACAGTGGCTGTGGTAGTGTTTTTTCTATGTTACTCACAGTGACTATGGGCCCGATTCACAGATCTAACTTAAGACAAAATCCTAAACTTACTACCATTTTGGTATTCACAGAAGGCACTTACTCATTTCGGTATTCACAGAAGTTAGGAGTCCTAACTTTAGGACTCCTAAATGGCTTCTGTGAATACCGAAAGTGCTAAAATTAGGATTTTTCTCAGTTTAGGAGTAGTAAAGTTAGGACTCCTAACTTTACTACTCCTAATCTGAGAAAACTCCTAAATTTACGACTTTAGGTGTTCACAGAAGGCATTTAGGAGTCCTAAAGTTAGGACTCCTAACTTTACTACTCCTAAACTGAGAAAAATCCTAATTTTAAGACTTTTGGTATTCTCAGAAGGCATTTAGGAGTCCTAAAGTTAGGAGTCCTAACTGCACTACTCCTAAACTGAGAAAAATCCTAATTTTAACACTTTTGATATTCACAGAAGGCATTTAGGAGTCCTAAAGTTAGGACTCCTAACTTCTGTGAATACCAAAATGAGTCAGTGCCTTCTGTGAATAGCAAAATGAGGAAGTGCCTTCTGTGAATACCAAAATGGTAGTACGTTTAGGATTTTGTCTTAAGTTAGTTCTGTGAATCGGGCCCCGAATTTTGCAACGTGTGGTGACTAATGGTAAAACGCTGATTTACTGCTAAACTACATGATGAGTTCACATTTTACTACAGTATGCATTGACAGGGTAAACGGACTATGTATGTATCAAGTGTCATGCAGAGCCAGTTGTTACTTATGACGTGCTCCATATGCAGTGAGGCAGTAAGTGTGAATACCGGAGGTAAAAAATATTTTAAATGTTGTAAGCAGATCGCGCGTGCCAAAAAGCACCACAAAATAAATAAACCCGCATAGATAAGCAAGAGTGAAGTCCTCCTCTTAGAAACTAGATCTGTGACTGCACCCATAACGCTAACGCCATAACTGACCGTTCGCAACATAAAATAATACGGGTGGCGTGGGTAGGGATCCAGCATGTGTAGTCCTGCGGACATAACCACAATAGGTCAAATGAGAAGGAGGTGTCAGTTTAGGACGAGAAAATGCCGATCTGCGTGCGTCGAACCACAAATAGAGCTTAGTTGCAAATGTGCAATTACAAATGCATGAATGCAAAGTTAACTACCACTGGAATGATAGACATTATAGATGAGAGTGAGGGTGAGGCTTAAAAAGTTATGTGGATGTACAACTTGAGGCAGGTGTGCGTGAAAAATGCATAAATATACAGTGAAATTACGTGTGGTGAATGTACCTCCTCAAGGACATGGCAAGAGTGACATAAAATGCAAATAATGTAAATATGCAGAGCGTTTCAAGGAGTCTACCAAATTGGTACAGAGTATCTTTCAAGTTAAATCAAAATGAATAAATCACTTCATGCATTATTTATAGGCTTATTGACCACAAACTTACAGTACAAATACTTTGTATTACGTTCGTTAAAAGCACTAAATGAGTGAATGCCTCAACGTTGTTCGACGTGGTTAATAAAAATGCTAAACATATAAGTATTGTAAATACGAGGCCGCGGTATGATGGTAATATGTGCAATGGTGATGAAGGACAAAATAATATAGTGAAACTGAATGGCATGATGTATATTTGTATAAATACTGGTACTTCTCACAGAAAGTGGTGCAAATCCTCACTAGCATTGAGGCCGGAAGGTGTTTTGGTATTGAATTGTAAGATATATTTACTTTCAAGTTGCCTCAGTAGCCTCTCCCTGTTACCACCGCGCCTGAGCGGTGGGACGCAGTCAATGACTGAGTACTGGAGGTGCTCTAAGTTATTGTTATGCACCTCCTTGAAATGCCTGGCTACGGGGTATGTTGGGTCACTGTTGACGATGGCTCTGAGGTGCTGCAGGATTCGCATGTGGACTTGTAGCTTAGTGCTACCGATGTAGCGCAACCCGCATGGACATTCAATCATGTACACAGCAAACTCCGTTCTACATGTCAGTCTGTATCTGATGACGAGTGGTGCATGTCTGAAGGCGGAGTCTAACTGCGTGATGTTTTTGCCGAACTTGCACGCCCTGCAACTGTGACATTTAACAAAACCCTTCCTATCAGCCAACCAGTTCTGGGTGGTTGTGGTCTCGGGACTGTTCCTGTCTAGCGCATCCCGCATAGAGAAGGCTCTCCTGTATGTGATGTCGAGTTGGTTAGCTACTATCGGTCCCAACGTTGGGTCTGATTTTATGATGCTCCAGTGTTTGTCTATGACTGATCTGATTGCTCTTTCTTCCGTGTTGTGGGTTATGATCAGTCGAGTGTTGACTGTGCTGATTGGCTCTGTCAGTATGTTGACTATGCTGATACTTCCGGGAGCGGGTTGCACCTCCAAAAGCTCCTCTCCGGGGATTGCATTAGCCCTTTCTGTGGCTTTGCGTATGGCGACGGCCAAATATCCACGTGCCCTGAATCTTTTAGATGCCTCACCCTGGCACTCAAGGAGATCATCTTGGGTACTGCATATTCTGGATAGCCGTAACATTTTCCCATAGGGAATGCTGGCTATAAGGTGTCTGGGGTGAAAACTTGAGGCGTGCAGCGTGGAATTGCCTACAGTGAGCTTGCGATAAAGTTTGGAATGCAAGGTACCATTGGCGCTATACAGATTGACGTCCAGGAATTCTATAGAGGTGGCACTGATGTTGCTGTTGAATTCCAGGTTGAGATAATTTGTATTTATCTCATCGATGAAAGCCTTTGCACTATTCACATCACCTCGCCAGATTAAAAAGACGTCATCTATGTACCGCAACCAAGACACTATGTTATTGTTGAATGCTTTTGAGTGCTTGACCATGAAAACCTGCTCCTCCCACCAGCCAACATGTAAACATGCGTAGCTAGGCGAGAATCAGGCTCCCATGGCTACACCTCTCAATTGCTGGTATATCTTCTTGTCAATAATAAAAAAATTGTGTCTGAGGCACCAATCAATTAAAAACAGTATGAGGTCATTGTGTTTGTGACAGTTGATGGGTCTTTTACCAAGAAAATATTTACATGCAGCCAAACCATCAAGGTGACAAATGCTGGTGTACAATGATGTGATGTCAAGGGATATTAACAGGTAGTCCTTGTGCCATGGTATGTCTTTCACCTTTAGTAAAAAATCGCTGGTGTCTCTGAGGTAAATTGTCTGACTGGAGACCAAATCTTGGAGAAAGAAGTCGACGTATTTGGAAATGTTCTCGCACATACTTTTCCTGGCCGAGATGATGGGTCGACCAGGGATGGGGGTCACATTTTTGTGCACTTTGGGCAGAAAGTATAGGATGGGGAGAACAGGTGACTCATTGTTGAGAAATGCACATTCCTCTTTGCTCCACTGGCCCTGAGATCAGAAGGTGTTAAGGTGATTCCTGAGTTCCTTGTTACTGTTGGCCACTTCATTGTGGCTTGAGAGTCTGTAGCATTTAGTGTCATTTAAATGCCTGTTGGCTTCATCTAGATACAAATTCTGTGGCCACAGCACAAGATTGCCACCTTTGTCCGCTTTATTAATGATGACTTTGTTGTTGTTTTTTAATTTCTTCATGAGATCATTGTATTTTAGATTCCGTTGTCACTTTCTGGTTGATTGTCGTGCTGTTTTGAGATAAAGGGCTTTTAGCTCATCTGTGATCACATCACTGTAGATATCTATTGCATCCTTTGGCATGACAGGCTTGAAGGTGGAGTGTGGCTTGAAAGGGCTCGGTATTCTGCGAGAACTCTCCATACCCTCATCTTGCAGTAGTTGTTGCGTTGGCTTTGACGTGCCTGGAACAGCTAATTCACCTAAAATGCGCAATGTCGGGATGTCTGCCACAGTCAGGACTGGCTCATCAGGTCTCATGGAAGTCGAGGTACTAGGGAGAGTGGCGCTGCTTTGCTTCAATTTGAAAAACTTAATTAGTTTTAACTTCCTAATGAATTTGTAAACATCGATCCGAGTGCTGCTGTAATCAAAAGTGCTTTCAGGGCAAAATGTGAGTCCCAGCGTTAGGAGCTGTTTTTCTGCCTCATTTAAGTTAAATTTGCTCAGATTGATGATTGTCTTAGTGTCAGCTTTCATTTCTTCCTCCAGTTTCCTCTTCTTCTGTTTGTTTGTTTTGTTTTTTTGACGTTTCGTTCTTTCCCGCCTCTTTCGGTTGCGCCAGTGTTTTCTTTCCTCGGCGGCCGCAGCCTGAGGGTTTGGCGCCTGTCGTAGACTAAAAACTCCATCTCTTCACCAGGGCTGGGGTTCAGTCTGCCGGGCACGTTGCACATTCGCCATCTGCCCCCGTCGTCTGAGTCAGTTCCACTTCCAGCTATAGAGCTCAGATCAGATAGGGATGTAGATTCAGCGCCGTCAGCATTGCCTGTCGGTGGCTTAGCCTGCCCTTGTTGACTTTGTTTATTCATGCGTTGTGTTCTGATTGTGTCATATTTTCTGGCAAACGTGAAAATGTGCCCGCATTCAGTCAGTCAGTTTTGTCTCGGGCAAACTTGAAAACTTTACGTGTTTTGATGCTATCCTCATGTTTCTTTAAACGTGTCCGTATTTCCTCTCTGCCCTTAGTGATAGCATCTTTTTGGTCCATAGCGTCCAACTCCTCATTGAGACGGTCTATGTCACATTGAATTTTTGCCCTGTCAATCTCTGCATACTTGATAAGGATGACAACCAGACGCATTGAGGCCTCCAAATTGCTTGTGGCCCATTCTTTCAACATGTCGGGGTTAGGCTGTTCAAAGCTAGGTGCCAGCAATATTCTTAAACCTCGTGGGGCACGATCTGCCTCCCGGTATTTTTGTAGAGATTTGGCCTCCCACCATTTAGTGATTTCTGTACGCATGAGTTTTTCTAATGTTTTGAGTTTAGTTTTGTAACTGTCAACACCAGTGCCTGTATTAATCTCCGCACTTCTGGCATGACTCGGTACACTTGGTAGATTCTCGAATAGCGCTTCCGCTGCTGGTTCCCTCTCTCGCAGCGCTTCGTTGGACATGATGTGGTAAAGTCTATGTATTTGAATCCCCCAGGACAAACGACAATTTAGAATATCCGGAGGACAACGATAGCTCGTCTTCTAACCTGACATACGCTGTGATGCTGCTCGTACTCACCACCGGGTGCTTGGAGACGTTCTGCTGTTCAACCCGAATAAAGATCTTGCTTGACATGTCTGGGTCTGCCTGTCCTTGTGTGCACTTCAAACTGTGGACGCTTCTGTTTTTTCGATATTTAGCGGCCTGTCCAGGTCGGGAGGATGCACCACCACCACAATGCAGCGTGGACTGTCGGCTGCTGATACACGGCAAACATTTGACAGAGGGACAGGAATTGTGGCATTTGAACTAACAGCATCATGGGGGGCCCATTAGAGGGTGATATTAACTAAAGATGGTGTTTGGTTGGCGGAACCCGATGCGGGTATCATCTACGAGCACTACAAGTCCCAGGAGGCTTGTTGGGACTTGATCATGTGACGGAGGTATAAAATCATTGTGACCAGCAGTGCTCGCGTCTGCCACCTTTTACACAGCCCGTGAACAAGAGGCATGGAGGCTTCGAAACGCGTAGGGCTACGATAATGTTCCCGAGAATTCTGCTCTTCAACCCGAATAAAGATCTTGCTTGACATGGCTGGGTCTGCCTGTCCTTGTGTGCACTTCAAGCTGTGGACGCTTCTGTTTTTTCGAGTGAACAAGGCTCGTGTGAGCTGAAACGCGTCTTGATATCAGGAAATAAAAATAATTGATCACGAATCTGGGTCCGTGTCCGCCATTCTTGAATCCGGGTAGTTGGATTCAGGCTGGAACTACGTAATATATATATATATATATCAAGCACCTCGTCACAACTCCAACTCCTCGGAAAAATTAGCACGGACCCAGATAAGTGCTTCAATTATTTTATTTTATTATGCCAAAGTCTGCCATTACGCTTTTCGGCCGAACTAGCGGCCTTGATCACATGACAATGCTTAGGATTTTTCACCGCCTTTTAAAGTGCAAGTTCTTAACATCAACCAAGAACATAGACAAAATACTTTGCCATTAAAGTTTAATTTCTTGCTTCGATGCTTTAAACAACATAGCATTAATTAGCATTAGAGACACACTATGTGATAACCGTAAAATACAGGAGTACTAGACAGAAAATATACATGACATTAATGTCTTTTAGAGAATGTCCACCATGCATGTGTTGTAATAATTGCGTAAATGCATTTTTTCTTTTTTGGTCTGGTCCAAAGTTTAAGAATAAAAAGTGAATATACAAAGTTCCCCCTCATGAAGGTGAATCATGGAAAAAATCTAAAATTATAAAAGAAAATGTGCAGTATAAAATTAAGCAAAAGCTGAAACCCTGTACATTTCCAAAAAGTCACTAAGTGCTTCGGAATGACAAATCGTTGAAATTCCTAATATTGTGGGGTTCAATATGTAGGGAATAATCCTATTACTAGACATATTATTATATTTTATTGGTCTGCGAATAATCCGACTCAACAATGCATAAGTCCCACATATTTCACTCTCACTGATAAAGTGACTATGTGCTACAGTACCTGATTATAAAGTTCCAAAATGCCATAAAGTGCATAAATGCTTGGGGTTCTGGAAGATTAAAGACTAAAATTTTATAGAGACCTCATTCCTTCATCTGTAGTGTGTCTCATGAAACAGATTACAACAAAGGGACCGATTCCGATTCCGGCCGCAAAACATACCGACCGACACAGACCCGGATCGGAGACCGAACGACACGGGCCGGCGCCATACGACCCTGCAGTACGATGCAACACATGTGAATTACAACCGACACGTACGGAATACAAGGCGTACGACCGAGCTGTAGGGAAAATAGTGATCCGGCTGGAAAACCAAACGCGATTTTCACCGACCGACACGATCCCGGAATGAACCCGACCGACCCATACCCACGATGTCCGACCCGCGCAGTACGATGCAATGCGTGTAAAACCAGACCGACTCGCACGGAGAACAAGCCGCACGACCGACACGCTCAGAAAACCGGGCCCACAAATAATAGAGACCTCGGCGGCCAACGCATATGAAACACAGAATGTAGGCAGCATGAACGAGGCGGAGAAGTCCGCATGAGACAACATCAGCGTCCGTTTCCATCAGATGAACGTCTCCTTCATGCCTACAAAACCCAAAGGAAAAAAAGACAAAAAAAGGACCAAACAAGCAATGACAAAGCCAATAAATATCAAATAAAAAAAACCTGGGACATAGACACACCCACAACTCCAAATATATAAAGGACTACAATCACTACCATGATCCCGTGCAAAAAGGAGACACAGCCAGCAGCAAACACCATTCCACAGCAACGCAGACACACTCACAACTCACCCATCACACAACCCACACACCATCAGCACCTCATCCAAAAGCACACACACATACAGCCAGCCAAACCAACACCAACCCACCCTCACTTGCACCCTCACACACACATCCCTCACCATCACCACCCATCACCATGCCCCCAAAGAAGAATCCAAAGTTCACAGATAGTGAGTTAGAAGTGCTGGTAGACGAGATCATCAGAGTAGAGCCACATTTGTTTGGTACATTGGTCCAAAGGACCCCCATGTCACAGAAAACAAAGATGTGGGCGAGGATTGTGGACAAGGTGAACGCTCAAGCACCAGCAAGGCGCACAAAGGACGATATCCAGAACTGGTGGTATGACGTGCGCAGGAGGGTCAAGAACTCATTGAAAAAGATCACGCCCTGAGTCAGTGCACCGGTGGTGGCCCTCCTGCCAAACCAGTCTACTTCAGGACCAGGGAGGAGAAGGTGCGGGACATCCTACCACCAGAGAGCGTCCATGGGCTAACAGATATACCAGAGCCTGGTGAGTACACAAACAACATACCCAAGATTGTGTGGCAAGGGGACAGTGAAACCATGCACCGCAAGCAAAGCCACAGTAACCAATAGATAATCATCCCAAGACAAACACAATACCTGCCATCTCATAGTGACTTGGAACTGTGTCATGACATGCACCAACCTACAAACAAATAGAGCAAAGCAGTGGCACAAAGCTAAATCGACACTGCCATACAGTTTGCCACCACAAACACACTACCTCACAGTGCAGCTGACTGACAGGAAGGAATAGTGGGGACGCAGGTGAAGTGAGTGTATCCAAAAACATGATGGGTTCTGTAGTCACAGATAATGCTCCCCCTCCTGATTGGCCCATCAACACCTCTCTGAAACATGCCCACATCACAGGGAGTGGAAAATGACTGACAAGATGGCTGATACTGGGTCCTGCTGTGGGGAGCACAAGGCCCTGGTAGGGCATGTGCGCAAATCAGAGGCAGGACACCACTGACTAACATCCTGAAAGACAACTTGCACGCCCTCCAATGGAAGCACGTTTCATGATGGGAAGTCCGGCCGGGTGGGAAGGAGGACTGACAGCTCTGACCATACTTACCAGCATGTGGAGACACACCCCCCCACACAAACTCCACACAACTCACAGGGTAGAATGCATTGACCCACACCTCAGTGAAATATCAGCAAAAGATACCCCGTACTGGGTGCTGCTGTGTGAAGCACAGGGGCTCTCTTTGGACTTGTAGCCAAACAAACAACAGGATTTCACAGTCAGCCATCTTGCCATTGCTGTCACACCCCCTCACAGGAAAGCAGAGTCAAGAGGGAGAAAGTCTGGGCATGCTGGGAAGGGGGGAGTTGGCAAGAGCATGATGGGAGTCGCAGTCACAGACAATCTACACCCACCCAGATGGCCCAGCAAGCATACACTGAACCATGCTCACCTCACAGGGAGTGGGAAGGGACTGACAAGATGTCTGACACTGGGCTCTGTTGTGGGGAGCACAAGGCCATGCTGGGAAATGGGCAACAACAAGCTCAAACTCTGTCCGTGACAAGCTGGAAAAAAGCAGTGTACAGGCAGGCATCTGTTCGTACAGTAGAAAATGTCATGTTTGTGAACCATTGATGCCTGTAGAAACATAACACACATTGTGTGTCTCTTCCAAACACAGGTGGTGCTGGGGACCCAGCACCAAATGAAGAGGATTCCCAGGCCCAGCCTCTGGTGGACACTGAGCTCTCTGGTTTGACTCTGTCTCTGTCCTCTTCGGATGACGACGACCAACCTGGCCCCTCCGGTGTGAGTCATCATGCAGCACCAGCAGCATCAACATCTGCACCCCTGTACCCATGCCTCCAGCATCTGGACACTGACAGGGCACCCCCACCAACATGGACAGACCAAGGCCACTGAACACCCAGAGCACAGGGACACAGGACCCCCCCGGAAGCTACAGTAAACACCACCAGCAACACCACCCAAGGGGTCCCAGTGTCACCTGTGCGTCCCGCCACTGGTCCTGCCCGTGTGGACAGGGGTGCTGGGAGGGGTGGGAGGCAGAGGACGCGCCTTGCAGAGGGGTCTGGACTGCATGATGACCCCCAACTGGCATGTATCATAGATGCGTACCAGGATAGCACCGGAGGATTTGGGCAGGTAGTGGGGATCCTCAAGGACATGCAACAGGAGCAAGCTGCCCACTATGCCCGCATGGAGGCCAAGTGGGATGCCCTTACTGCGGTGCATCGTGACATACTCCAATGCCCCTGCCAGATCAACACAAACCTGTCCACACCTCCCTGTGTGGCCACAACATCTGTTGCAATACCATCTGCCAGCGCCACAGGGAGGGAGGAGGACTCTGGCGGAGAGTCCCCTGCACCGCAGAGGCCTGCACTGAGGATCCCCCCCAGGAAGAAGAGGGGTCGTCCGAAGAAGGACATGTGAGAGGCAGATGTCCCAGCACATCCCCCAGGGCCTCTAAACCTGTTCTGGACAATGTTCTTTGTGCGCAACCCGTTCACCTTGTCCAATCGTACACAACTCGCCCACATGACATGGAGGGTTCATGTTGGGCCAACTTAGCAGACGACTGTGGACTTCACTCTGGACATTTCATCTACTGCACTTCCAACTCTAATGTGAACTTTGCATTCCAAAACCAATGTACAGCACCCACCATCCTGTGCACTTTCCTCACACATGTTCGAAAATAAACTCACCAGTACACCATACTTGCCTCTGTTGTGATTCCAAATTGTCATGTGTCATGGAGATGTCAATCTGCTACACAACACAGTGCATGCCAAATACTGCAACAATGTGACCAACGTCAGGTGAGTCATGGTGACGTGACACATGTGAGGGAGAAACACCACAATGGCAACACAACACATACACACCATGGCCATGTTACTCATCACACACAATGATGGTGACCTGAAACACATAGGTATGCACAACCACAACACCTATTCACAGTCAGTGGTAACAAGTCCACAGTTGAGGTAAGCAAATGTCACTCAGATGTGGGAAGACAGACAACGTACCTAACAAAGCATAGCATAGGTTCATTACACATCAGCAACATGTTTATTCCACAATAGTTGCAAGGCAATTGTATGTTACGGTGGGCACACGGTCACAGAGTGTCTGAGAATTGTAGTCCAGGGGTGTGTGGCACATCACTTGATGTCAATTGACTACTCCCACACTGGTGTCGGATTCTGGGTGTTGTGGGTCAGTGTTGAACAAACAACAGGCAAATTACCCTGTGAAGGACAAACACAAGACACAGTCAAAAGCACAGCAAAACAGGAGAGAAATGCAATACACATGCACCAAACATGTCACAATAAACCTACACAATAACAAGTTAGCAGTGCTACCCTATTGTGGAGTACACACCACCTGAATGTACACATCACTGCACGCATCCAGTCCAGTGGCACACAGACACACTCAGACAGCAAAAGAGCAGCCACAACACATTCCAGGCTAACTCCATACATTGACATAACAACCCTGGATACTCACATTCAGGTGAAGAAGTTGTTGATGAGCTGTGAGCGGACATCACCCTCATCCTCATCATCACTGGCATCTTGGCCCAGGCCGGGATCCTCCACAGTTGCCGGAGGTTGGTCATCGTCATCATCATCCTGGATGAGCGGCACCTTCTTCCGCACTGCCATGTTGTGTAGCATGCAGCATACAAGGATTATTTTGCACACCTTTGCAGGTTCATATGGGAGGACCCCTCCGGTCTTGTCTAGGCAGCGAAAGTGGCTTTTCAGGAGGCCGAATGTCCGCTCAATCACCCTCCTGCTCCGACCATGTGCCTCATTGTAGCGCATCTCGGCTGGTGTCACAGGGTTCCTGAGGGGTGTCAGCAACCACGGCATGTTGGGGTATCTGGAGTCACCTACACACACAAAAATGAACAAGTAGCTGAGTTTTGTAGGAGTGCGGAATACAACATTGACAAACACACACAATGATAAACAGTCAGTACACACCGACAAGCCAGGCATGCTGAGCTGGCATCTGTGATAACTGAAAAGAGGCTGTGGAAAACCATAACCTGCGTGAAGCACAGCTTGGACTCAAAGGTCTCATCTAGTGATTGATTATAATGTATAACATATGAACTTTAAACAATATTTCTTCTGTTGAAACATAAATACATAGATGTACTGTTATCAACACAATCCATCCAGTTTATATACTGTAATAAACATATATGTGTCTAGTAGACGATCCCAATGCATTTCGGGTTAATCCATAACCCTTCTTCAGGGGATATGTAAATTACAATGAACAGATAAATTCTTCTAGGTTGTGTCTTGAAGACCTCCAGCCGGAACTACAATAAAAACCATATGAATAAAAATTGAGGAATCAGAACAAACAAAATGCTGTCATTTCTCAAACGGATTTGCACTCAAGGAAAAACACCCTGAGTAGGAAAAATTAAACCAAGAAAGTATCCAGAACCCATCACCAGAGCGTGAATGTGCGCCACAAATAATGTGTTAACGACTAATGCTCAAAGAATGAAAATGCCTCGATATTTTAAGACCTTAAGAAATGCCCGTAAATCAAAACTGTATTTCGGCTTACCAAAACGTGATGTTGTTCAAGTCAATAGATGCTCAAACTTCTAAAACCAAACATAAAGTCACTAACACTTGTAACCCCTGGTATTGAAAAAATCACAACTAGCAAGGGACGTCAGTTATAAATAAAGCGTACTCACTTCAAACACTCATGATGTCTACCGTGCCTCGCCAAAACTTTCAAAAGAGCGTATTCCAAAATGTACAATGTAAAGAAACCCTCCGTTAACTAAAATATGCAAAGCCTCAAAAATATGTAGCAGAAAGTGCCAAAGCGTACGTTTATAAAGACGTCTCCGCGTCTCACCTGCATCAAAGAGCAGGAGCTTTCGCCGAGTGGTTTCCGGCATTAACCAACGTGCGTGAAGACGCGTACGTCACATGAGAAGACCGGTGACTCTATTGTACTCGTCACGGGTATCAAAAATAAAAGAAGGACTCCCGTTGCTGAGCATAGTAAAAGTGAAGTAAAAATGAAAGAAGGACTACCTACCCTAAGCATTAGAGGTCCGCGTTTAAGAATTTATAAGGAAATGGATGTAACCAGTAAAGAAGCCGTTGCAATGCGACTACTCCTCATTATGTAGGCATCGTGCGCAGAACCAGGGAACCGTGCACACACATGTGTGATACACATGTCTGCAAGACATACCACCAGAGCATTGATGGAGTGGAAATGTTTCCTGTTCCGGTATGCCTGCTCATGTGCCTGTGGTGGTATCAGGGCCACATGTGTCCCATCAATAGACCTGATGACGTTCGGCATCCTCCCCAGTGTATAAAAGGCATCCTTCATTTCAGGGAGTTCAGCTGAGCTCGGGAACTTGATGTACAGGTCTAGGAAATGCAACATCCCCTCCAAGACATCACGTAGCACCCGACTAAACATAGTTTGTGACATACCACCAGCAGTAGCCACAGTGTACTGGAAGGTACCAGTAGCAAAGAAGTGCAGGGCTGCCATCACCTTCACCTCTAGGGTCAGTGCTGTAGGGTATGTCCGGCCATGTAGCAGATGTGGCGCTGACTGCTCTGCCAACTCCTCAATCAGTGGCCTGGTGAAGCGGTACCGTCAGATGCAGTCGCGTTCCTACATGGTTGCAAGGTCTGGGAACGGTCGATGGACAGCTGGTGCCCTGCAGAACAGAGATGAACAAAGGAAGATTGTCGGTTCATCCACCCATGTGGCCATGACCAGGCTCAATATCACATGATACATCATGACATTACACAATGTACTGAGGTGTGTGCTGTTGGGTATGGACACATATGTCACCTACATGACCATCACCTCACATCTCAATTCCACATATCCACATGAGTCCCATGTAGTGCAATGGCCAATCATCTGGCTGTCTCACCGACCTATGTACTGCTGTGACGTTACAAACACACACCACAGTGACAAGTGAGGCCTGATGTCTCCCAGGCGTCACAGATCTTTGCCATGCAGATACCCAGGGTCCCTGTATTGCCACATCGACAATGCCATGGACATGGCGTATCACGTACACACCACAAGGCAAGCGTGAGTCCCACAGGTAGTGGCCACTGTTGTCCCTGCAGGCCCTACATGTATGTCTCTTAGACACACACACACACCATCAAGGTAGATGCATATACCACATGGATGTGGAGACTGTCTCCCATTGGGCACATTTGATCAGCCACATCTGAGACACAACATGCACACAGACTATGGGTGCACATCAGAATTGTGGCTACAGGTCTCACTGTGACGTACATGCCATCACCCCCAGGACTCAGGGTGTATGTGACATGCCCTAAACAGATCCAACATGAAACTGTGTCCGTGACTCATGCCCATTACTGTACATCACAGTGGTAATGTGCACGACACACAAAGGATTCTGTCCCCATGTACACGTGCACAGCCTGGGAGTGGCTGATCAAAAGTGCCACCCAACAAACCAAATGTGCCCCCCCCAACATACAGGGAATGCAGCCTTACATGCCATGGGACACTGTGTGGGCAATGCTGTAGTGTGGTAGGTGTGCACAGGTGTCCCTGGCAAGTAATTGTGTGTTGAATCCGTCGAATAGTCACAGCAATGAGCTCCGACGCGGTTGACAATGCGTACGAATTGCACGTTCATGTCCGAGCCGTGCGTACGCTTTGCCATTGACTGCAATGAGCTCCGACGCGGGTGACAATGCGTATGCATTGCACGGTTCATGAACGAGCCGAGCGTATGCTTTGCCATTGACTGCAATGAGCTCCGACGCGGGTGACAATGCGTACGCATTGCACGGTTCATTACCGAGCCGTGCGTACGCTTTGCCATTGACTGCAATGAGCTCCGACGCGGGTGACAATGCATACACATTGCACGGTTCATGACCGAGCCGTGCGTGCGCTTTGCCATTGACTGCAATGCGCTCTGACGCGGGTGACTATCATGCATATGCGTCGGGCAGGCATGGTCCGGGACAGGCGTACACCTTGGCCATTGAATCGTATGGAGATGGGTGCATGTGTATTTTCAAAATACGCATTGTACAGTCAGTTGACCGAGCCGGGTGCATCCATTGGCTCTGGACTGTCATGGAGACGGATGCGGATTCAAAACTTGTACGAGTTGTGTGCTGGAAATTCAGTTGGATACCTACAACAATGTTGCAATTACTAGTGTGTCATGAAGGTGAAGATTTGAACGATGCGGAATGCGTGTACGAGTCGTACATTTCCATGGATTGGCTAGATTCATAGAATGCAACCGTGTTGGACCTATCACTTGGGACACATTTCACAGATTCTGCCTCTGCAGCACAGATATAAGGCTGGCTGGCCCCCAGGGAGCTCACTTGTCTGCACTACATGCTCCTGGACCACATCCCTGCTACCACTGCTGCTGTCTCTGCATCCTCTGGCTCCTGCTACGGCACGTACTCTGGAGAGGGCCCCAGCCTTCACTGAGGAGGAGAACCAGGCCCTGCTGGATGGGCTGCTTCCACAGTACAGCAAGCTGTATGGGAAACCAGGGGAGTAGGTGAGTGGGCAGTCCACTGCCTTCCTAATTGTGCATGTTGTCTGACTAGTAGTACTAGCAGTGTGTACACCAGTGGCAAGCATTCTCACTGACTACTTTCATCCCCCAAAGTGTTTAGGGACATGTAATGAACAGGTGATTTGTCCTTCCCCATGGTCGCACTACCTGTGTAACTCATTTCCCTTTGTGATGAAGACATGTATATCCAAATGTGTGCATCACAAATATGGGGCATGTGTGTTAATGTACTTTTAACTTTGTCATCCTCACAGGTTGATGCCCACCAGAAGCAAGAGATATGGCTGACCATCGCCCGGGCAGTTCGTTCGGTGGGGGTCTACAAGCGCCGGATCCGCAACTGCCAGAAGAGGTGGCTGCACCTTTGGGCTGGACCCGGAGGATAGCTAGAGTCCAGCTGAAGCTGTCACCTCCACACAGGCAGGGCAGACACCGGACCCTGACCCCCCACATGCTCCGGATCCTGGCGGTGGTCTTCCCGGACCTGGATAGGCAGCTGAAGGCCAGACAGCAGCAAGAAGGGGGTAAGTCCATGCCTAATCTGTGTACTATGTCTGACATGAGAATTGCAGTCTTTTGGGCTGGGCACACTTCCACATAACGTAGGTCTTGTAGTCCAATACTCAGGTCCCTAAATTGCGTGATGCACCCTCCTCATCTGTTCCACAGGTGTGGCCCCTACAGTCTGTTGCTTGTGTCACTAGGGCACTGTGTCCCTGCAGTCAGCTATGCTTCAGCTAACGGACAGCATCTGTCCCCGTGACTCTGTTGTGTGTTTCATGGGTGGTTCAATTGTTTGCCCAATGCCTGTTATCTGACATGTGATCTGTGTGTGCCCTTGATATGTGTTCCAATTGCTGGTCTGACTTGCCACATGTGGCTGGGGTATTTCAAACAAAACCATGCAGCAGGGGACTCCTATTGGTGGGCCTCAGGAGTATGTATATCAAGTATGTCACACTTGCTTAGCCACCTGACTACTTTCCAGGGCCAAACACTGTTTCGCGTAGACCTGGGTAGTCATGCCTCCTCAAGGGCATTTAGAAACACTCTGTAATCCCACTCCTGTGTATCAACTTACAGGTTGTGCTTAGTGACATGTGCCTTCAGGTGTCTGCCTCTGTGTCATTATGGTGTGGCTTCCTGTTACGTACAACTGGGGTGTCCATGATTTTGAGGTTCAGCAGGACATCTGAGATGTGACTGTTTGAGACAAGATCTGTGTGACATATAGGTGTGTGATCATCTGACAGCGCACAATGGTGTATGCAACTGTGTACTTCAGGCAACTGGGTTACTTGCACGGAAGACAGTGATGTGCTAATGTACATGGAGTTGTGTTTGCAGAGACTCATACGTCTGATTTGCATGATGTGGAGTCTTCTGGGTCCTGGATATGTTGTTTGCAGGGGATGGGCAAGTGCACTTGTCAGCTGCAGAGTTTGCTTTACCCCTGAGCTATGATTGTGACACAGTGCATACTGTTGTCTGGATGCCCTGCCCCTGTGACAGGAGACAGTGTTGACTGACTTTCCAGGCATGCCAGTGCCATGGCATTTAATTTGCTATGAGTGATCCTGCATTGTGTTCGAGTGTGCACCATGCACCCCATTGTGGCATTGACTATCAGGACATGAGAACATCATAGTGTGTGTTGCTGGCATGCATCACAAGCAAGTGAAATGAGTCTCTGCCCATCCCTTCATCCGGACACCTGTACTGAGTCAGTGGCAAGAGATGTGCTGTGTGTATAGTGACATACTCCTACATGTTCACTTGCATGTCCAACTGATGTGTGGGTGGTGCATGTTGGGACATTGGGGTATTAGCATCCAACATGCAACAGACATATGGGTGCAAGTCAAGGAGGGATATGTGTGCCATGGTTGATGTTGAGAATGAGAATTGGCTTATTCTAAACAGTGTTGGCACTTTGAGCAGTGTTCAGCTGATGATGCCAGGGCTTGCCCTGTGATGTGATGTACTCACTGTGGTGTGTGCAGTCAGTGCAGGTGACTGATGTTGTTCTTTTTCTTCCAATTCCTATCCAGATACATCCATTGCCACAGGAGGGGACAGCTCCATGGACCAGGAGGAGCCACAGAGCCTGACAGGGACAGAAGGAGAGGAGTCGGGGGACCTAGTGGCACGGGGGGCGAGTGGAGCCACACCGAGGAGTCGTCAGCACCATCCCCCCCAGCTGAGGGCCACAGCAGCTCTGAGGATGACTCCTTTGTGGAGGCGGGTGTCAGCAGCCACCAAACCCCAGCTAGTGAGGCTGTCCCCACCACCGCCCCCACCACCACTATCATCACCCTCCCATCGGCTCCCATCCCAGAGGTCCGTGGAGGCTCCTGTGTTCGGGAGCATGTCTCCTTTGTGCCAGGCACCGCACCCCCTGCCCCTGTGTCCCCTGCTGCCCTGAGTGAGGAGTCTGTGGACTTACTTCGAAAGATCCATGTAGGGCAGACATCGATGCTGAGTGTCCTCCATGCACACCCCACTCTTTTGACGCAACTGGTGTCGTTCATGGAGGGCATTTCATCGGGCATGTCTGCCCTACAGAGGACCAATCAGTCCGTGGTCTCCTCCCTGACGGCAGCAGTGTCCCTCCTCCAGCAGTCCCGCACCCCTCCTACCCCTGCACCACCCACGATTCCTAGCAGCCTACCTATCCCAAGCACACACACACCTGCACATTCTCACAAAGCCACAAACACGGGCAGCACACAAACACCCAAACCAAGGGCTAGACGTGCACACAAGCAAGCGCAGGGGACTGATACCACACTCACAGGGGCTGGTTTGCAGACACACACACAGTCATCCACAACCACTCTGCAGTCCTCCGAAACCTCTCCCTCCCAACCCCCTTCCCTTGCCTCACCTGCAACCCCATCTCCCCAGAAGCTCTTCCTCTGTGACCTTGGCCTCTTCCCCACCGACCCAGCAGATCCTGATTGCAAGGGGAAGAGGAAGTCCCCACACATAGAGGGGAGTGCCCCTCACACCCGGACACCCTCCCCTAGGCGCAGTCAGACTGAGACCCCCACCCACAAGTCCCCCCGGAGCTGGAAGAGCAAGACCCCACCGCCGCCACGCAGCTCCAAGACAAAGTCTCTGTCCTCCATCCCCCAGGCCACCACTCCAGAGTTTCCCCCGCCACACCCTGCCCCGGGTTCCCCCACCCACAGATACACCATCCCCAAAATGCTGAGGCCCTCCCCCCTACCACTTGCATCTCCACACCCGGTCAGACGGTTAGTGCCACTGATGTGGGGACCATGTCCCCCCCTTTGTCCTGCCGACCTCACCTGCACCCCATTCCGCTCCCATGGATTTACGCACTGCAGTGGAGTCCACGACCACCCCGTCTGACTTGGGCACAGCAGTGAGGACCCAATCCACTCCATCTGACCTGCCCACTGCAGTTGTGCCGGCACCCACCCCATCTGACTTGTGCCCCACAGTTGTGACTGCACCCACCACTTCAGTCAGCTCCACTGCAGTTGCAAGTGACTCTCCTGCATCCACCACCCCTTCACTGTCTCCTTCTGCTGCGCCCTGATCCTGTCCCTGCGGTGCCTGGCCTGCCCCCATGTATGCACCTCCGAGGGGATGTCCCCTGTCCTAAGCAGTGCAGGCAAGCAACGTGTGACAGTTGTCACTCAAGTTCATTCCTTGTAATTTGATGATGGACTGGCCATTGGCCTTTTGTTTGAACGGACGCTTAAATTTTCATCTGCTGACTAAAGCTTTTTTCTTTATCCTTGTGAACTTGATTTAGCTGTACATTAGGTTGATGATGTTTAGCATGTCCTTGCACCTGTAATGCTTGGTTTCCAATGTTGAATACTGAGGTGTTGATGTGAGGTACTCCATGTGGTCCATGAGATATGTATCCTATTCTGGTGGGTATCCATGTCATCCTTTGCAGCTAACTGGGTGTGTCATGATTAACAATTTGATAACATCTCTGTGAACATTTCATTTGCATGGTCACATCTGTGGCTTGCTCCCATGCACATATGATGTGCTTCCCATTGTCCAATTTGTCTATTTCCCTGACTTTGGGCACATCTCCTCTGGACCTACAGGTGTGGGCATCATTGGTATAAGAGCAACTGGGTCCTCTGTGCAACTTGCTGTATATATGTGTTGAGTATGTGCAGATGACTTAGGGGAGACTCATGTACCCAGGCTGTTGTGACCAGTTGCTGTTCATTCCAGCTTGTGTCACATGTGTCTGTTGTGCTCCCGCTCATCTCACAATGCCTGATTGTACACTAAGGGGGTCCCAATGATGGTTTACTTTTGTATGGCACTGTTTCCACGTCTGTGTCACTGTAGTTCTGCCCCCCTCATGTGTTGTGTATTTGCCTGGGGATACTGAGACACACTCACACACACACACACACACACACACACCTGTTGTGTCAGATGTGCAGTGTGAGGTTGCTAGTTTGTGTTTGTGCATCTGCATCAGTGCATTGTTATTGCTGTTGTGGGCAATTGTCTGGATGCTGGTTCTGTGATTTTCCCTGCAGTCCCTGTGAGTCATATCACATCATTGTGCACATTCATCCTGTTTGTTAGGTGCCATTGCTGACATGGAATGGGAGTTTGTGAGCTGACACCTACAGTCTACACAGGTTGTTTTGATTGGTGTGTCTATTTTCGAGATGTGTGTATGCTTTGTGATGTCACTTCTGCTCTTGTGTCATTGTACACTGTCTGCATTGTCAGCCCCCATGTGTGGTGCTTGTCTGCACATGGCCGCAAGTATGTTTTGTTTTCACAGCACTGTTAGCCTCACCATATCTCTGTGGGTATGGGACACAACCACTAGTTTGCCACAGAAGTGTTTCATGTGTTGGGAGCAGGGATCATACATGCTGTTTGTTATTTGCAGCTTTGACCATGATGACACTTACCTTTTGGTCACTGTGATGAGGGGGGTTTAGACCCCATCACCACAATGCTCAACATCTGCTGCAGTTTGGACCCCACACTTAACTTTTGTTCTACACAGTGAGGGGGTATTAGTTTTACATTGACACAGTGCTACTGTGATGCTTGCCTTGTGTAGGCCACACTCATTTGTTGGTCACACATGTGCTGTTAGTTACATTGTATGTTCGAAGTCATAATTACTGTTGTGGGCATTTGTCACAGACTACACACTGTTGTCATGATGTTAGGGGGGATGTATTTTGCTGACATACATAATGTTGGAGTGTGATGGATGTGTGGCTCATCACCCATCCTATGGGTGGGGTGGCAGGGGTGATGGGCAACAGGTCCCCTATGAGTGGGGGTGGCAGGGGTGCTGGGAAACATAAGCCCTATGAGTGGGGGTGGCAGGGGTGATGGGCAACAGGTCCCCTAGGAGTGGGGGGGGGGCAGGGGTGATGTGCAACATAAGCCCTATGAGTGGGGGTGGCAGGGGTGATGGGCAACATAAGCCCTATGAGTGGGGGCGGCAGGGGTGATGGGCAACAAAAGCCCTAGGGTTGGGGGTGGCAGTAGTGATGGGCAACAGGTCCCCTAGGGGTGGGGGTGGCAGTAGTGATGGGCAACAGGTCCCCAAGGGGTGGGGGTGGCAGTAATGCTGGGCAACAGGTCCCCTATGAGTGGGGATGGCAGGGGTGATGTGCAACATAGGCCCTATGAATGGGGGTGGCAGGGGTGATGGGCAACATAAGCCCTATGAGTGGGGTGGCAGGGGTGATGGGCAACATAAGCCCTAGGGGTGGGGGTGGCAGTAGTGATGGGCAACAGGTCCCCTAGGGGTGGGGTGGAAGGGGTGATGGGCAACATAAGCCCTATGAGTGGGGGTGGCAGGGTTGATGGGCAACATAAGCCCTATAAGTGGGGATGGCAGAGGTGATGAGCATCAGGTCTCCAAGGGGTGGGGGTGGCAGTAGTGCTGGGCAACAGGTCCCCTATGAGTGGGGGTGGAACGGGTGATGGGCAACATAAGCCCTATGAGTGGGGGTGGTAGGGGTGATGGGCAACATAAGCCCTATGAGTGGGGGTGGCAGGGGTGATGGGCAACATAAGCCCTATGAATGGGGATGGCAGGGGTGATGGGCAACAGGTCCCCTAGGGATGGGGGTGGCAGTAGTGCTGGGCAACAGGTCCCCTATGAGTGGGGGTAGCAGGGGTGATGGGCAAAATAAGCCCTATGAGTGGGAGTGGCAGGGGTGATGCGCAACATAAGCTCTATGAGTGGGGGTGGCAGGGATGATGGTCAACATGAGCCCTATGGGTGGAGGTGGTAGTGGTGCTGGCCATGCAACCCCTATGGTGGCCTGTTGTTAGTGGCCAGGATATGGATCCCCTGTGTGTGTGTGTGTGACAGTTTGCGGGTACGTGTCGTATGTTTGTGTGGTAGGTGTCTGATTTACCGTCTGCGCCGTCGGCGTCGGTTCCTGATCCGGTCATAGATGTAGAGTACTGGTATGACCTGCGCGATGGGATTCATGATGTGTTCGTGTCATACATGCTGCTTGTTGCTCCGTCTCGTACCCGTTGCAAGCTGGTCCGTCTCGTAGCGGTGGATTGAGCTGTGGCACGAATCGTAGCTGATATGCTTGTTTTCCGGATGCTGTGACGTGCCATACGTGGCGACCCGTCCGGGTCGTAGGAAGTACGCATCGTACTTGTCAGGGCGGAAACTGCTATGGATACTGCTTCCGGGCGACTCGGTTCGGCGTTCGGGGTTACGGCTCGGACGGAGAATGAAGCTTGAATCACAGCCTACGTGTCAGTCGTGTTTTTGTCAGTTATGCGCATCGTGCTTCATCTACAGGGCGGACCGGCTACGGGTACGTGTCGGTCGCACGGTAAGGCTACGGACAGTTCTCGGAGAGCTGTCCGACCCGGATCGGAATCGACCCCAAAATGTTTCAATCATTTGGTTTCACAGGGTATAGCCCATAGCTCCTAATTTCAGCTATAAATATATTCATAATTTGATTTACGTAAAAGAGCTGTTTCTCTATGATTGGAAAAACGACACATTAAATAAAATAATATGCCTAAGACCTACTATAAATATCTTAAATATATAAATATGAATATAAATAATGATAAACCCCCATAAAACACACATAACTTGAATACAGATAAATCACATAGACCAATTCATTAATTAGGGCAGAATAAAATAGACCTTAGAACTGCTAATAATTCCTCATTTAGAAAAATTCTAAAAAGACTCTCAAAGAACAGAATTTATAAGAATTATAAAAATGTATGTAGGTCATCTGTAGTGTTGAGACCACCTGGATGCTTTGAATCGAATTCCAGTATGAAACTGGTTTCTAAGCGCCTCAACTTAGCTTCTCTGTCCCCACCTCTTTTAGAAATTGGAATAGCGTCAATAACATAATATTTAAGATGTTTTGGATTACTGTCATGTATAGCTTGGAAATACCTGGCCACCGGGTAATTTTGATCATTATTCGTTATGGCCCGGATGTGCTGCAGGATTCTCTTACGTTCAGCCAGTTTGGTACTTCCTATATATTCGAGTTTACAACTGCACTCGAGAACATAAACAGAAAATTCTGTTTTACATTTAAGATGTTGCTTAATCTCTTGAGCTTTAGTAGAAAATGCAGTTGTATAGGATTTCACATTGGTGCCAAACTGGCAAGCTCTACATGAAAGACATTTGAAGAAACCCTTTCTAGCTGTTACCCACATGTCCCTATTGCGTTCCTCCTGACTATTATTTACAAGCATGTTCCCCATGCTTATAGTTTTCCTGTATGTTATAGAAAGATTGGACGGCATACACCCCCCAATCACAGGATCATCTTTGATAAAATGCCAGTTGCGCCTTACAATGGTTCCTATTTGTCGTTCTTGTCTGGAATAAGATAAAATAAGTCTAGTGGGCTGTGGAACATGAGTATCATTATTAACCACTGTAATTTTAGCCTTATATGTCAAAAGGTCATCCCTGGCCTGTGTTTTAGACCTCCTTAAGGCGGCATCCATAATTTCTGTCCTATATACTCTGGCCAGGAATCTAGACCTAATTTCTGCCTGCTTGATATCTGCATCTTCATTACTGCTTCAGATGCGTCGAATGCGCAACATCTCCCCATAAGGAATACTTTTGATTAAATGGGGAGGATGAGCACTCGACGCATGCAGCATCGTATTGCCAGCTGTAGGCTTTTTAAAAAGAGAGGTTGTTAAAAAGTTATTCTCACCTGAGACCTGTACATCTAAAAAGGTCAAGGGCCTACTAATAGTAGACGTGAACTTTAAATTGATATCATTGTGATTTATCTGTTCAATGAATTCCTTAGCGCTTTCCTCATTTCCTCTCCACACTATGAACAGATCATCAATAAAACATAGCCAGGAAACAACTTTTGTATCATAGATTTCCTCATATTGCCGCATGAGGACCAGCTCCTCCTACCAGCCCATAACCAAACGGGCATAGCTGGGGGAGAAGCTGGCTCCCATTGCTACTCCTTGTATTTGCTGAAACATTTGTCCATTGAAAAGGAATAAGTTATTTTCCAAACAAAAAAGTAGCATATCCAATAACATTTTAGTATGCTGCGTATATATCATTGGTCTAGTGTTTAAAAAGTACTCCACAGCTCTTAACCCATCCCTGTTGCGGATACATGTATACAACGAGGAAACGTCCAGGGCTATAAGCAAATACTCTGAACTCCAATTGATATCTTTTATCTTTCTTAAAAAAATCACATGTATCCTGTACATATGATTTAAAACTTTTGACAAACACCTGTAAAAAATAATCAATGTATCTGGATAAGTTCTCTAATGGTCCATCACAGGCGGCGATGATCAGCCTGCCTGGTGGTCTACTGATGTTTTTATGAATTTTTGGTATGAAATAGATCACCGGGACCATGGGATACTCCTTTTTAATACATTTGTACTCCTCCCAGCTAAGGAGCCCCAGACTTTTCCAAGCTAACGTTTTTGAACAAAGAGTATATATAGCCACCATTTTGGAAAATACTGGAAGGGTTGCTCTGAGGAGTTATTTTCTGTCTCTATAAGACTACTTGACCCCCAAAACCTATGTTTTGACACCAAAATGAAGTATATAGGTCTCATGGTTTCTGAAATATTACATCATCACTTCAACACATCCGCCATTTTTAAAAATGTTGCCCAGAAACATTTTCCCAGGATAAGCAACGTCTACTTAAGCTAAATTACTTCTCTAATGATAAAAAAACACAAATCATAAATGAGAATCTCTGGACAACAATATTTTTACTGAGATATATCAAGGGGCCAGGACTAACATGTATATTGCTACTGAAAAACAGTTTGCTAAGACTAAGGTTGAACAAACTTGAATTTAACAAATTTACTAGTGGATTATATTAGAATGTCAAGTGTTTCATGACATGTATTGAAAGTTGCCAGCCTGTTTGAGTTTTCCAAATAACATCATAATGATCATTAGTTCACAAGATGGACTAGTAGTCAACTATCCTTATCCATTAGGCTGCACAAGTGGTAAGTAAATTATAGGCTTCGAATCACATCACACATAATAATTGGTGAATAGATCAGTCCAGTCAGCAACTTAGTACATTTACTTCAAGGCGATTTTTACATTGCACTTCCATAAATATCCACTTAAACATAGATATTTCATTTCATTTCACTCGTAAAAAAACAATGAAATTCCCCCGTTATAGTTAGTTCAGATAACTATAACTTGCGCGCCCGCAATCCACTGCTCATGACGTCACATATTACATCACTCATGACATGGTCAGTGGCATCACTGATGACATCACTGATGACATCATCCGTGTGATAGAGTGGTGGTCGCGCGAGTTATAGTTATCTGACCTAACTATAACGGGGGAATTTCATTGTTTTTTTACGAGTGAAATGTCCACCTAACTATAACATGTGTGAAACCTATGGTTTTTTAAGTGAATTTGCAAGGTTTTTTAAATGCTAATTCCTAACTATAACGTGTGTGAAACCAATGTTTTTTTCAGTGAATTTGTACGGTTTTTTTAAATGCTAAGTTATGTATGTATTATTATATTTTTTATATATTTATTTTACAATAAACTACGTATTAAAATTATTATTATTTTTTTTATGGTTTTTCACCGTGAGCGCACCGTGCGCGCATCCCGCGATTTTTTAAAAAAAAAACTTAAAATGTTTTCTTCTGCCTTCGGGGTCCTTCGGGGACCCCCTGACAAAGGCTAGGGGGTCAGGAACTCTCTAACCTGCCCCCTTTTCACGTTCGCCACCTTCCTTTTTCACTCTCAAAACAAACAAAATGGCGGCCGACACTTCCTGATTTCGACCGATTCGAACGTTGACTGACATGTAACCACCAATCAGAACTACGCTCGCGCACGTTAGGGTGCGCGCACAGTGCGTGCACGGTGCGCGGCTATAGATATTTATGTACATTTAACTGCAATTTTCTCAGGAACTACTGAACAGCTTGACTCCATATATTCAAAAGGCACATCCCTGACCTGAGGACTACCTCTTTGCCAAATTTCAAGTAATTCTGTTCAGCCGTTCGGGCTGTACCTTCGACTAAAGGTCCTATGGGAAAATGCATGGGGAAAACGCGTTATGGGAACCCCCTTTTTTCTCGGCCCCCGCTTGACGAATCCCCCTGAGACTTTCAGGGTAGGAGCTGAGCGGAGCGCCCCATTAGTTTTGAAAATTTCGTGAGGATTCGTCAACCGGCGCCAAAGTTATTCAAAATAGAATTTTGAGATTTCCTATGGAAACACGGTCCTAACTATAACTATCTACTGGCGACCGCCAGTAGATAATATATATATATATATATATATATATATATATATATATATATATATATATATATATGATTCCAGGTAAGTAGCTTTACTTTCATCAGCATGACGCATTTCGACTAGAATGTCTTTTTCAAATGCCTGCTCACAGCAATGCTTCCCACCTGCTCGCTTGTTGAATATCACCATCCGTTCTGCCATTGGATGCGTTTTCCAGGTGGGCTGAGTCAGAGTCCCAACAGACACCGAAGCTGCATCGGCAAACTACAGGTCCCAGCATGCACCTCTCATGGCATGCTGGGTGAGTGCTCTCGCGGCTTCCATGTATCCTTTCCTGGGTCCTGGAATATTTAAGAACATGGCTCAAGTAAGCTGAAAACATCGTTGTAGAAAAGAGGCTTCTTCCCTGGGTCCCCAGAACGCGTCAGCCACATATTCCCAAATTCCTGCCAGCCTGAAATCGCAGATGCAGTGACCCAGGATTCCTCCGTGCAGTCACGGACTGCTTTTTTGCAGTGGCGTCTATACTGGATCTGGATGCGGTGGGTCAGAGCTCATCCAGTCCCCTGGAAAAAACTAAAGTTTGCCGAAGCTGCCCTTGTAGCTCTGTCCACTTGATGAGGCGGGTCTCCTCCAGCGCGCCTGGGGCCAGCCCGCAAAAATTGCCACACAAGATTCTCATAGAAGAAAGAACCGGAGGGACACAAAGGGGAATCCAGGTAAGTAGCTTTATTTTCATCAGAGCTTAGGCATGACACGTTTTGACTAGAATGTCTTTTTCAAATACCTGCTCACAGCAATGCTTCCCACCTGCTCGCTTATTGAATATCACCATCCGTTCTGCCATTGGATGCGTTTTCCAGGTGGGCTGAGTCAGAGTCCCAACAGACACCGCAGCTGCATCGGCAAACTACAGGTCCCAGCATGCATCTCTCATGGCATGCTGGGTGAGTCTTCTCTCCGCTTCCATGTATCCCTTCCTGGGTCCTAGAATATTTAAGAACGTGGCTCATATTATAGTTAGGACCTAGTTTCCATAGGAAAAGCGTTTTTTGTTTTCTCAATATCCTTGGAACCAGTTGACGAATCTTGGAGAAATTTTCAAAACTAGTGGCCCGCTCCAGTCAGCTCCTGTCTTGAAAGTTTTGGGGTGATTCCACAAGCGGGGGCCAAGAAAAAAGGGTGGTCCCAAAACGTGTTTTCCCAATGTAATTTTCCATAGGAAACTTTAGACACAGCTACAGCCCGAACTGCTGAACGGACATACACCAAATTTGGCAAAAAGGTAGGTCTTGTTTCAGAAAGAGCCCTTTTTGTTAAATGGTGTAAATCCATTCAGTAGTTCCTGAGAAATTTGAAAAAGAAAAGGTTTCAACATATAGGGACAAAGTGGATTCGCGCACCCGCCCGGGCACGAGCTTCACTGTGATTGGCTGCCAACACTCCAAACCAGGAAGTGTTGGCAGCCATCTTGTGACTCTGTAGAACAGAGTCACAAGAAAACAGTGAAACAAAGATAAAAAACAAGAAAAGGGGGCAGGGTAGAAACACCCTGACTCCCTAGGCCTACTCAGGGGCTCCCACAAGGACCCCTCGTCCCAAAACAGTATTAAAGAAATAACAAATTTGGCGAAATTCGCGCTGGGGTGACTCATCTCACAATGCCTGATTGTCCACTAAGGGGGTCCCAATGATGGTTTACTTTTGTATGGCACTGTGTCCACGTCTGTGTCACTGTAGTTCTGCCCCTCTCATCTGTTGTGTATTTGCCTGGGGATACTGAGACACACTCACACACACACATGTTGTATCAGATGTGCAGTGTGAGGTTGCTAGTTTGTGTTTGTGCATCTGCATCAGTGCATTGTTATTGCTGTTGTGGGCCATTGTCTGGATGCTGGTTCTGTGATTTTCCCTGCAGTCCCTGTGACTCATATGACATCATTGTGCACATTCATCCTGTTTGTTAGGTGCCATTGCTGACATGGAATGGGAGTTTGTGAGCTGACACCTACAGTCTACACAGGTTGTTTTGATTGGTGTGTCTATTTTCGAGATGTGTGTATGCTTTGTGATGTCACTTCTGCTCTTGTGTCATTGTACACTGTATGCATTGTCAGCCCCCATGTGTGGTGCTTGTCTGCACATGGCCGCAAGTATGTTTTGTTTTCACAGCACTGTTAGCCTCACCATATCTCTGTGGGTATGGGACACAACCACTAGTTTGCCCCAGAAGTGTTTCATGTGTTGGGAGCAGGGATCATACATGCTGTTTGTTATTTGCAGCTTTGACCATGATGACACTTACCTTTTGGTCACTGTGATGAGGGGGGTTTAGACCCCATCACCACAATGCTCAACATCTGCTGCAGTTTGGACCCCACACTTAACTTTTGTTCTACACAGTGAGGGGGTATTAGTTTTACATTGACACAGTGCTATTGTGATGCTTGCCTTGTGTAGGCCACACTCATTTGTTGGTCACACATGTGCTGTTAGTTACATTGTATGTTCGAAGTCATAATTACTGTTGTGGGCATTTGTCACAGACTACACACTGTTGTCATGATGTTAGGGGGGATGTATTTTGCTGACATACATAATGTTGGAGTATGATGGATGTGTGGCTCATCACCCATCCTATGGGTGGGGTGGCAGGGGTGATGGGCAACAGGTCCCCTATGAGTGGGGGTGGCAGGGGTGCTGGGCAACATAAGCCCTATGAGTGGGGGTGGCAGGGGTGATGGGTAACAGGTCCCCTAGGAGTGGGGGTGGCAGGGGTGATGTGCAACAGGTCCCCAAGGGGTGGGGGTGGCAGTAATGCTGGGCAACAGGTTCCCTATGAGTGGGGGTGGCAGGGGTGATGGGAACATAAGCCCTATGAGTGGGGATGGCAGGGGTGATGTGCAACATAAGCCCTATGAACGGGGGTGGCAGGGGTGATGGGCAACATAAGCCCTATGAGTGGGGTGGCAGGGGTGATGGGCAACATAAGCCCTAGGGGTGGGGGTGGGGGTGGCAGTAGTGATAGGCAACAGGTCCCCTAGGGGTGGGGGTGGCAGTAGTGCTGGGCAACAGGTCCCCTATGAGTGGGGTGGAAGGGGTGATGGGCAACATAAGCCCTATGAGTGGGGGTGGCAGGGGTGATGCGCAACATAAGCCCTATGAATGGGGATGGCAGGGGTGATGGGCAACAGGTCCCCTAGGGATGGGGGTGGCAGTAGTGCTGGGCAACAGATCCCCTATGAGTGGGGGTAGCAGGGGTGATGCGCAACATAAGCTCTATGAGTGGGGGTGGCAGGGATGATGGTCAACATGAGCCCTATGGGTGGAGGTGGTAGTGGTGCTGGCCATGCAACCCCTATGGTGGCCTGTTGTTAGTGGCCAGGATATGGATCCCCTGTGTGTGTGTGTGACAGTTTGCGGGTACGTGTCGTATGTTTGTGTGGTAGGTGTTCTGATTTACCGTCTGCGCAGTCGGCGTCGGTTCCTGATCCGGTCATAGATGTAGAGTACTGGTATGACCTGCGCGATGGGATTCATGATGTGTTCGTGTCGTACATGCTGCTTGTTGCTCCATCTCGTACCCGTTGCAAGCTGGTCCGTCTCGTAGCGGTGGATGGAGTTGTGGCACGAATCGTAGCTGATATGCTTGTTTTCCGGATGCTGTGACGTGCCATACGTGGCGACCCGTGCGGGTCGTAGGAAGTACGCATCGTACTTGTCAGGGCGGAAACTGCTATGGATACTGCTTACGGGTGACTCGGTTCGGCGTTCGGGGTTACGGCTCGGACGGAGAATGAAGCTTGAATCACAGCCTACGTGTCAGTTGTGTTTTTGTCAGTTATGCGCATCGTGCTTCATCTACAGGGCGGACCGGCTACGGGTACGTGTCGGTCGCACGGTAAGGCTACGGACAGTTCTCGGAGAGCTGTCCGATCCGGATCGGAATCGACCCCAAAATGTTTCAATCAGTTGGTTTCACAGGGTATGGCCCATAGCTCCTAATTTCATTTATAAATATATTCAAAATTTGATTTACATAAAAGAGCTGTTTCTCTATGATTGGACAAACGACACAATAAATAAAACAATATGCCTAAGACCTACTATAAATATCTTAAATATATAAATATGAATATAAATAATGATAAAACCCCATAAAACACACATAACTTGAATACAGATAAATCACATAGACCAATTCATTAATTAGGGCAGAATAAAATAGACCTTAGAACTGCTAATAATTCCTCATTTAGAAAAATTCTAAAAAGACTCTCAAAGAACAGAATTTATAAGAATTATAAAAATGTATGTAGGTCATCTGTAGTGTTGAGACCACCTGGATGCTTTGAATCGAATTCCAGTATGAAACTGGTTTCTAAGCGCCTCAACTTAGCTTCTCTGTCCCCACCTCTTTTAGAAATTGGAATAGCGTCAATAACATAATATTTAAGATGTTTTGGATTACTGTCATGTATAGCTTGGAAATACCTGGCCACCGGGTAATTTTGATCATTATTCGTTATGGCCCGGATGTGCTGCAGGATTCTCTTACGTTCAGCCAGTTTGGTACTTCCTATATATTTGAGTTTCCTCCTGACTATTATTTACAAGCATGTTCCCCATGCTTATAGTTTTCCTGTATGTTATAGAAAGATTGGACGGCATACACCCCCCAATCACAGGATCATCTTGGATAAAATGCCAGTTGCGCCTTACAATGGTTCCTATTTGTCTTTCTTGTCTGGAATAAGATAAAATAAGTCTAGTGGGCTGTGGAACATGAGTATCATTATTAACCACTGTAATGTTAGCCTTATATGTCAAAAGGTCATCCCTGGCCTGTGTTTTGGACCTCCTTAAGGCGGCATCCATAATTTCTGTCCTATATACCCTGGCCAGGAATCTAGACCTAATTTCTGCCTGCTTGATATCCGCATCTTCATTACTGCTTCAGATGCGTCAAATGCGCAACATCTCCCCATAAGGAATACTTTTGATTAAATGGGGAGGATGAGCACTCGACGCATGCAGCACCGTATTGCCAGCTGTAGGCTTTTTAAAAAGAGAGGTTGTTAAAAAGTTATTCTCACCTGAGACCTGTACATCTAAAAAGGTCAAGGGCCTACTAATAGTAGACGTGAACTTTAAATTGATATCATTGTGATTTATCTGTTCAATGAATTCCTTAGCGCTTTCCTCATTTCCTCTCCACACTATGAACAGATCATCAATAAAACATAGCCAGGAAACAACTTTTGTATCATAGATTTCCTCATATTGCCGCATGAGGACCAGCTCCTCCTACCAGCCCATAACCAAACGGGCATAGCTGGGGGAGAAGCTGGCTCCCATTGCTACTCCTTGTATTTGCTGAAACATTTGTCCATTGAAAAGGAATAAGTTATTTTCCAAACAAAAAAGTAGCATATCCAATAACATTTTAGTATGCTGCGTATATATCATTGGTCTAGTGTTTAAAAAGTACTCCACAGCTCTTAACCCATTCCTGTTGCGGATACATGTATACAACGAGGAAACGTCCAGGGCTATAAGCAAATACTCTGAACTCCAATTGATATCTTTTATCTTTCTTAAAAAAATCACATGTATCCTGTACATATGATTTAAACCTTTTGACAAACACCTGTAAAAAATAATCAATGTATCTGGATAAGTTCTCTAATGGTCCATCACAGGCGGCGATGATCGGCCTGCCTGGTGGTCTACTGATGTTTTTATGAATTTTTGGCATGAAATAGATCACCGGGACCAGGGGATACTCCTTTTTAATACATTTGTAATCCTCCCAGCTAAGGAGACCCAGACTTTTCCAAGCTAATGTGTTTGAACAAAGAGTATATATAGCCACCATTTTGGAAAATAGTGGAAGGGTTGCTCTGAGGAGTTATTTTCTGTCTCTATAAGACTACTTGACCCCCAAAACCTATGTTTTGACACCAAAATGAAGTATATAGGTCTCATGGTTTCTGAAATATTACATCATCACTTCAACACATCCGCCATTTTTAAAAATGTTGCCCAGAAACATTTTCCCAGGATAAGCAACGTCTACTTAAGCTAAATTACTTCTCTAATGATAAAAAAACACAAATCATAAATGAGAATCTCTGGACAACAATATTTTTACTGAGATATATCAAGGGGCCAGGACTAACATGTATATTGCTACTGAAAAAACAGTTTGCTAAGACTAAGGTTGAACAAACTTGAATTTAACAAATTTACTAGTGGATTATATTAGAATGTCAAGTGTTTCATGACATGTATTGAAAGTTGCCAGCCTGTTTTGGTTTTCCAAATAACATCATAATGATCATTAGTTCACAAGATGGACTAGTAGTCAACTATCCTAATCCATTAGGCTGCACAAGTGGTAAGTAAATTATAGGCTTCGAATCACATCACACATAATAATTGGTGAATAGATCAGTCCAGTCAGCAACTTAGTACATTTACTTCAAGGCGACTTTTACATTGCACTCCAATAAATATCCACTTAAACATAGATATTTCATTTCATTTCACTCGTAAAAAAACAATGAAATTCCCCCGTTATAGTTAGTTCAGATAAGTATAACTCGCGCGCCCGCAATCCACTGCTCATGACGTCACATATTACATCACTCATGACATGGTCAGTGGCATCACTCATGACATCACTGATGACATCATCCTTGTGATAGAGTGGCGGTCGCGCGAGTTATAGTTATCTGAACTAACTATAACGGGGGAATTTCATTGTTTTTTTACGAGTGAAATGTCCACCTAACTATAACATGTGTGAAACCTATGGTTTTTTAAGTGAATTTGCAAGGTTTTTTAAATGCTAATTCCTAACTATAACGTGTGTGAAACCAATGGTTTTTTCAGTGAATTTGTACGTTTTTTTTAAATGCTAAGTTATGTATGTAATATTATATTTTTTATATATTTATTTTACAATAAACTACGTATTAAAATGATAATTATTTTTTTTATGGTTTTTCACCGTGAGCGCACCGTGCGCGCATCCCGCGATTTTTTAAAAAAAAATTAAAATGTTTTTTTTTCTGCCTTCGGGGTCCTTCAGGGACCCCCTGACAAAGGCTAGGGGGTCAGGAACTCTCTAACCTGGCCCCTTTTCACGTTCGCCACCTTCCTTTTTCACTCTCGCACTCAAAACAAACAAAATGGCGGCCGACACTTCCTGATTTCGACCGATTCGAACGTTGACTGACATGTAACCACCAATCAGAATTACGCTCGCGCACGTTAGGGTGCGCACACGGTGCGCGGCTATAGATATTTATGTACTTTTAACTGCAATTTTCTCAGGAACTACTGAACAGCTTGACTCCATATATGCAAAAGGCACATCCCTGACCTGAGGACTACCTCTTTGCCAAATTTCAAGTAATTCTGTTCAGCCGTTCGGGCTGTACCTTCGACTAAAGGTCCTACGGGAAAATGCATGGGGAAAACGCGTTTTGAGACCCCCCTTTTTTTGACGAATCCCCCCGAGACTTTCAGGGTATGAGCTGAGCGGAGCGCCCCATTAGTTTTGAAAATTTCGCGAGGATTCGTCAACCGGCGCCAAAGTTATTCAAAATAGAATTTTGAGATTTCCTATGGAAACACGGTCCTAACTATAACTATCTACTGGCGACCGCCAGTAGATAATATATATATATATATGATTCTAGGTAAGTAGCTTTATTTTCATCAGTATGACGCATTTCGACTAGAATGTCTTTTTCAAATGCCTGCTCACAGCAATGCTTCCCACCTGCTCGCTTGTTGAATATCACCATCCATTCTGCCATTGGATGCGTTTTCCAGGTGGGCTGAGTCAGAGTCCCAAAAGACACCGAAGCTGCATCGGCAAACTACAGGTCCCAGCATGCACCTCTCATGGCATGCTGGGTGAGTGCTCTCTCGGCTTCCATGTATCCCTTCCTGGGTCCTGGAATATTTAAGAACATGGCTCAAGTAAGCTGAAAACATCGCTGTAGAAAAGAGGCTTCTTCCCTGGGTCCCCAGAACGCGTCAGCCACATATTCCCAAATTCCTGCCAGCCTGAAATCGCAGATGCAGTGACCCAGGATTCCTCCGTGCAGTCACGGACTGCTTTTTTGCAGTGGCGTCTATACTGGATCTGGATGCGGTGGGTCAGAGCTCATCCAGTCCCCTGGAAAAAAACTAAAGTTTGCCGAAGCTGCCCTTGTAGCTCTGTCCACTTGATGAGGCGGGTCTCCTCCAGCGCGCCTGGGGCCAGCCCGCAAAAATTGCCACACAAGATTCTCATAGAAGAAAGAACCAGAGGGACACAAAGGGGAATCCAGGTAAGTAGCTTTATTTTCATCAGAGCTTAGGCATGACACGTTTCGACTAGAATGTCTTTTTCCCTTCCTGGGTCCTGGAATATTTTAGAACGTGGCTCATATTATAGTTAGGACCTAGTTTCCATAGGAAAAGCGTTTTTTGTTTTCTCAATATCCTTGGAACCAGTTGACGAATCTTGGAGAAATTTTCAAAACTAGTGGCCCGCTCCAGTCAGCTCCTGTCTTGAAAGTTTTGGGGTGATTCCACAAGCGGGGGCCAAGAAAAAAGGGTGGTCCCAAAACATGTTTTCCCAATGTAATTTTCCATAGGAAACTTTAGACACAGCTACAGCCCGAACTGCTGAACGGACATACACCAAATTTGGCAAAAAGGTAGGTCTTGTTTCAGAAAGAGCCCTTTTTGTTAAATGGTGTAAATCCATTCAGTAGTTCCTGAGAAATTTGAAAAAGAAAAGGTTTCAACATATAGGGACAAAGTGGATTCGCACACCCGCCCGGGCACGAGCTTCACTGTGATTGGCTGCCAACACTCCAAACCAGGAAGTGTTGGCAGCCATCTTGTGACTCTGTAGAACAGAGTCACAAGAAAACAGTGAAACAAAGATAAAAAACAAGAAAAGGGGGCAGGGTAGAAACACCCTGACTCCCTAGGCCTACTCAGGGGCTCCCACAAGGACCCCTCGTCCCAAAAAAGTATTAAAGAAATAACAAATTTGGCGAAATTCGCGCTGGGGTCACGAATCCCGGTGAATCATCTCACAATGCCTGATTGTCCACTAAGGGGGTCCCAATGATGGTTTACTTTTGTATGGCACTGTGTCCACGTCTGTGTCACTGTAGTTCCGCCCCCTCATGTGTTGTGTATTTGCCTGGGGATACTGAGACACACTCACAAATAACAAATTTGGTGAAATTCGCGCTGGGGTCGCGAATCCCGGTGACATTTTTTTTAAAAATGAAGCTGGGGTTCCCGCGCTTCATTTAATTGATCCCGGCCAGGTCCCGGGGGCATTGCCAAAAAATATTAGCGGGGATATGTTGATAATATGTGTGAGGGCACATGGCCCCCCCACAGCCCAGGGGACAACCACCCCCTGGGGCTTCTTTTTTTAATTAAATGAAACTGAGTGGGGGGCTTGAGCCCCCCTACATGCCCCAGGGACTGCCACCTCCCCGGGGCACTAATCATGTAAATTTGGGGGTCTGTTACAGACCCCCAAGCTCCGGGGATCACCACTAGTGCACTAGTTGGGAGAGGGGTCGTGCAGCCCCCCTCCTGGAGCCCTTGGTGGCCCTGGGGACCGCCAGCCCCCAGGGCTTGCTCCTGCAGTGTCCCGGAGTGCCCACCCCCGGGACACTGCTGTTTGCTATGGCAGGGTGGGAGCACGCCTCCCGCCCTGTCATAGCACACTTGCTTTGGATTTTGGAAGCGAGAGCAGGGAAACCTGCTCTCGCTTCCAAAATCCAAAGCAGATTGCTTTTCCACACGGGAGCTGCATGTCAGCATCTCCCTGTGTGAAAAAAAGCAATGCCGGCTCCCGCATGAGGCGGGGAGCCGGCGGGACCGAGGGGGAATTGGGGCTCCCCCCATGGTCCCCAATGAAAAGGCCTGGCCCCAGGGGCTGAGGTCTCCGGGGCCAGGAGTGGCCTGGGAGGGAGGCCACGTGCCCCCGTCCCGTTTAGATTTTTTTTTTTTAAATAAGGGGTCAGGCCCTGGGGGATGGGGTCTCCAGGGCCCAAAAAAGGAAAAAGAAGGGGGGCCACACAGCCCCCTTCTAAAAAAAAAAAAAAGACCGGCATCGTGCCGGAGGCCCCCTCCCAGCAACTCTCTGCAAATGCGCCCTGTAGCGCGTTTTAAGTTGGGGAATTAATTCCCCTTAAATACTGGGGGTCCCTGGGGGCCAACTAGCCCACCAGGTACCTCCAGTATGTGCCTCAGGGCTGCCTTGCAGAGAGGTTGTCTGAGGCCACGCCCCTTTTTACACCTCTCTGCAACACAGCTCTTTGGCGCTTACTGGAGGTAGCTGGTGGGCTAGTTGGCGCTTAGGGCCCTGCAGAATTCAAGGAGACTTAATCACCCAACTTAAAATGCGCCAGAGGGCGCGTTTTCACACTTGTCACATCAGGCCCCAACCCCCTCCCTGCACCACAGGGCAAACGCGCCCTGTGGCGCGTTTTAAGATGGGGGATTAATTCCCCTTCAATCCTGAGGGTCCCTGGGGGCCAACTAGTCCATCAGGTTCCTCTTGTAAACGCCACAGAGCTGCGTTGCAGAGAGGTGCTCCGAGGCCATGCCCCTTTTTACACCACTCTGCAAACACAGCTTCTAGTGCAGTGCTGGTGGGGCGATGAGGTCCTCTTGTGTCCTGAGAGCCTCAAGACACAAGTGGACTTCAGCCTCTGAGCAGCAGTGCGCCAGAAGCTGCGTTTGCAGCGTGGTGTAAAAAGGGGCATGGCCTCAGAACACCTCTCTGAAAGGCAGGTCTGTGGCACTTACTGGATGTACCTGGTGGGCTACTTGGCCACCAGGGACCTTCAGGGTTCAAGGGGACTTAATAGGAATGTCATAGTTAGAAATTAGAATTGAAAAAACCATTGAAATTCATAGGTTTCAGGGACGTTATAGTTAGCTGGACACTTCACTCTTACAAAACCATAGAAATTCCACCGTTATAGTTAGTTCAGCTAACTATAACTCGCGCACCCGCAATGCACTGCTCATGATGTCACATATTACATCATTCATGACATGGTCAGTGATATCACTGATGACATCTCAAATGACATCACTGATGACATCATCCACGTGAAAATCTGATGCACCTCCTAACACTCTAATATAACCTTTGATACACCCACTGTAAAATACAGACTACCATTTTGGAAATCATTGACACACCAATACCAGTTACTACATACGCACTCACTGATTCCTAGGTCTACACACATCCACTCATTCACTCATACAATCACTCATACATGCAGTCACTCATTAATACAACACTATAATAAGCACTCATACACCTATACAGACACACACACCGCCACTCATCCATGCAGTTACTCACACACCTAGTCAGTAATACTAAGAATCAATCACTCTCCCATTTACTCACCTATACAATTATACACACACCACCTCACATATTCATACAGATACTAACGCATACTTACTCTCTTATATAATCAGTGATACAAGTACACACTCATCCATACAGCCAGTCTCACAATCACTGACTATCATGTAGAGTCATTTATATACTTCAACTCTCACAGACACTGCCTTTTACATATGTAGTTACTTGGACATGTACCAATGAGACATCCATTCCCTCATCAACACACACATACACACACTCATGCACCCATACAGCTGTTTCCACATGCACTGTTGAGCCCATACACATGGTGAATCAACCACTCACACATCTATGCACAGAGTCACACACCTCCCACCCACCCACACACTCAATCTCCCACAAAAATACTCAGACAACCAATCAATAACCTATATAGACACTCATGTAGCTACTGACCAACCCATGCAGCAGCTTGCACAACAACAGACAGACCGATACAGACATTCACACAGTTTAGTCACTAACCCATGCATTCAGTAAGACACAGAGGGCCCGATTCACAGAACTAACTTAAGACAAAATCCTAAACGTACTACTTTTGGTATTCACAGAAGTTAGGATTTTGTCTTAAGTTTGTCTTAAGACAAACTTAAGACAGGCTTAAGACAGTCTTAAGACAGACTTAAGACAGTCTTAAGACAGACTTAAGTCAGTCTTAAGACAGACTTAAGACAGACTTAAGAAAGACTTAAGACAGACTTAAGTTAGGATTTTGTCTTAAGTTTGTCTCAAGTCTGTCTTAAGTCTGTCTTAAGTCTGTCTTAAGTTTGTCTTAAGTCTGTCTTAAGTCTGTCTTAAGTCTGTCTTAAGACTGTCTTAGTCTGTCTTAAGACTGTCTTAGTCTGTCTTAAGACTGTCTTAAGTCTGTCTTAAGTTTGTCTTAAGGCAAACTTAAGACAAAATCCTAACTTCTGTGAATACCAAAAGTAGTTATTTTAGGATTTTGTCTTAAGTTAGTTCTGTGAACCGGCCCCAGTTAATCACTCACTTATACAGTCAGTTACGCACCTACTAAATCCTCCATCCAGACACTTATACACCCACTCATTCTTCAATAAACCTTGGAATATATATAAAACATATTGAAACTTTACAGAAACACACAGTCACTGGATGATGTAATCAGTGATGTAATTTGAGATGTCATCAGTGATGTCACTGACCATGACATGAATGATGTATTATGTGACATCATGAGCAGTGCATTGCGGGTGCGCGGGTTATAGTTAGCTGAACTAACTATAACGGTGGAATTTCTATGGTTTTGTAAGAGTGAAATGTCCAGCTAACTATATCGTCCCTGAAACCTATTGGTTTCTAAGTGAATTTCTAAGGTTTTTAAATGCTAATTACTAACTATAACGTACCTGAAACCTATGGTTTTTTCAGTGAAAAAAAAAAAAAAAGATATATATATATATATATATATATATATATATTCACTGAAAAAACCATAGGTTTCACACATGTTATAGTTAGCGGAAATTTTACTGATAAAAAACCAATGAAATTGCCCCGTTATAGTTAGTGCTGGCAACTATAACTCACGCGACCGCAATCCTCTGCTGATGCTAATACTGTATTTAGACACTTATTTGCCCATGTCTTCTTCCATACATTTTTAGCTATACATATATTACAAATATTTTTTTTTATAAAGACACATATGTCATCAGCAGAAGATTGCGGTCGCGTGAGTTATAGTTGCCAGCACTAACTATAACGGGGCAATTTCATTGGTTTTTTATCAGTAAAATTTCCGCTAACTATAACATGTGTGAAACCTATGGTTTTTTCAGTGAATTTGCAAGGTTTTTTAAATGCTAATTCCTAACTATAACGTGTGTGAAACCTATGGTTTTTTCAGTGAATTTGTACGGTTTTTTAAATGCTAAGTTACTTTACGCCATTCGAGGTGTGCGCGCCCACTTAACGCAGTGCGTTCCATGCACGGTTTTTATCAACTTTAATAAGCCCTGTACATTTGGTGGCCTTCGGCCACCAAAAGCACAGGGGGTGGGGTCAATGTGGATAGTGTTTTTTTTATTTCGATTTTATAATTTCATGTTGCCAAAATATAGTTTTTTTACTGATGTAATAAGCCCTGTACATTTGGTGGCCTAAGGCCACCAAAAGCACAGGGGGTGGGGTAAGTGTGGATAGTGTTTAATTTATTTCTATTTTTTACCGTACGCTTACGGTAAGCGTACGGTAAGCGTACTCGGCGAAATTGCCGAAAAAAAAATAAAACCGTTTTTGCTCTTGGGGGATGTTTGGGGACTCCCTCAACATGACTATGTGGGAGGGAGTTGTCAAAACAGCCCCGTAACATGTTTTTGGGCATCATGTTTGATAAATAACACTCAGTGCGAGAGACAAAATGGCGGACGCCGCTTCCTGGTTTCGGCCGATTCGAATGTTTACTAAGATCTAAGAGCCAATCAGAATCGCGCTCGCGCACGCCACCGTACGCGTATGGTAAGCGTACGGTAAGCGTACCGTAAGCGGGCTCAGATATATATATTGATTTAAAGGCTATTTTCTCAGAATCTACTGAACAGATTTACACCAAACCTACAAAAGGCACTTCCTTGACATAGGGACTACCTCTCTGCCAAATTTCTAGTAATTCTGTTCAGCCGTTCGGGCTGTAGCTCTGTCTAAAGGTCCTATGGAAAAATGCATGGGAAAAACGCGTTTTGGGACCCCCCTTTTATCTCAGCCCCCGCTTGACGAATCCCCCCGAGACTTTCAGGGTAGGAGCGGAGCGTAGCGCCCCACCTATTTTGAGAAATTCGCGAGGATTCATCGACCGGCGCCAAAGTTATTCAAAATAGAATGTTGCGGATTTCCTATGGAAAAGGGGTCCTAACTATAACTACCTACTGGCGACCGCCAGTAGGTAATATATATATATATATATATATATATATATATATATATATCTCCCAAAAATGCCCCTGCATTCAAGACGCACTCCTCCAGTTGGTAGGTATCACCTTTATTTTTCCACAGCAACAGGGTTACAGCTCCGTTTATTTTGTCCATTTGTTGTGCCTTACGCGTTTCAGTGCATTCTCGCACTTTCATCAGAGGCAAAAGTTCAGAGTGCACCAGCTTCAGGCTTCCACAGCTTCCTTTCGTGCTTTTCTCATTGTTATGGGCCTCAGGTGTGCCGTTTTTTTTATATCTTTTTCAAGGCACGCTGGGAACTGTAGTCATATTTCTGCCAAATTAAAACCTCCAGTGGTTGTGTGTCTCTGAAACAATTTCCATGGACCATTTAACAGCCCTCCAGTGGGCCACAGGGCTGTAAACCTGTTCCTACAGTGCATGGAACCAGCTGCGCCGTCCTTTGTCAACCTGATTGTTCAGGTCCGACGATCCCTTGCATTGCTTTCAGGGCGGTGCGAACTTGTACGGCTGGGCTCGCCGTATGTAATCTCTCCCAAAAATGCCCCTGCATTCAAGGCACACTCCTCCAGTTGGTAGGTATCACCTTTATTTTTCCAAAGCAACAGGGTTACAGCTCCGTTTATTTTGTCCATTTGTTGTGCCTTACGCGTTTCAGTGCATTCTCGCACTTTCATCAGAGGCAAAAGTTCAGAGTGCACCAGCTTCAGGCTCCCACAGCTTCCCTTCGTGATTCTCTCATTGTTATGGGCCTCAGGTGTGCCGTTTTTTTTATATCTTTTTCAAGGCACGCTGGGAACTGTAGTCATATAAACCCACTGGAGGGTGTAAATCGGGGCACATTGACTACAAATCCCAAGGTGCAATGTGATTAATCCCACCAAGGAGAGCACACCGGGGGCTCATAAATGTGAACGCACGCATGGGATTGTGGGAGCCCGAACTGTTGGTGCAAACAACCGGCCTTTGAGAAAGGAGCACAAATGCTCGGAAACGCATCAGGCATGGACTGATAATGATCGGGATGGAATGCTGGTTCTTTTAATAAAGGATTGTGTCAATCACCCGCTACTGGAGTGCGTCCTCAATGCTGGGCATCTTTTGTATATATATATATATATATATATTCACTTAAAAAAAACATAGGTTTCACACACGTTATAGTTAGGAATTAGCATTTAAAAAACCTTGCAAATTCACTTAAAAAGCCATATGTTTCACACAGGTTATAGTTAGGTGGACATTTCACTCGTAAAAAACCAATGAAATTCCCCCGTTATAGTTAGTTCAGATAACTATAACTCGCGCCGCCCGCAATCCACTGCTCATGACGTCACATATTACATCTCATGACATGGTCAGTGGCATCACTCATGACATCACTGATGACATCATCCTTGTGATAGAGTGGTGGTCGCGCGAGTTATAGTTATCTGAACTAACTATAACGGGGGAATTTCATTGGTTTTTTACGAGTGAAATGTCCACCTAACTATAACCTGTGTGAAACCTATGGTTTTTTAAGTGAATTTGCAAGGTTTTTTAAATGCTAATTCCTAACTATAACGTGTGTGAAACCTATGGTTTTTTAAGTGAATTTGTACGTTTTTTTAAATGCTAAGTTATGTATTTATTAATATATATATATTTTTTTAAGGTTTTTCACTGTGCGCGCACCGTGTGTGCGCTTTGGGCTCACGGTGCGCTTCATGCACCGTGCGCGCGCGTTGGGTGCACGGTGCGCTATGCGCGCCGTGCACCGTGCGTGCACCATGCGCGCACCCCGCGATGTTTGAAAAAAAAAATTAAATGTTTATTTCACCCATGGGGGTCCTTCTGTGACCCCCTGACAAAGGCTAGGGGGTCAGGAACTCTCTTCCCTGCCACCTTTTCACGTTTTCCACCTTTTTTCTCCCTTTTCTTTTCAGTGCGAGAGACAAAATGGCGGTTGACACTTCCTGATTTCGACCGATTCGAATGTTGACTGACATCTAACAACCAATCAGAATTTAGCTCGCGCACGGTGCGCGCGTATAGATATTTATATGCTGTTAAATGCTATTTTCTCAGGAAATACTGAACAGATTGACACCAGACCTGCAAAAAGCACTTCCCTGACCTGAGGACTACCTCTCTGCCAAATTTCTAGTAAGTCTGTTCAACCATTCGGGCTGTACCTTCGACTAAAGGTCCTATGGAAAAATGCATGGGGAAAACGCGTTTTGGGACCCCCCTTTTTTCTCGGCCCCGCTTGACGAATCACCCCAAGACTTTCAGGATAGGAGCTGAGCGGAGCGCCCCATTAGTTTTGAAAATTTCGCGAAGATTCGTCAACCGGCGCCAAAGTTATTCAAAATAGAATTTTGAGATTTCCTATGGAAACACGGTCCTAACTATAACTATCTACTGGTGACCGCCAGTAGATAATATATATATATATATATATATATATATATCATAGACTGCTCGCTCTATAACTCCATACCACTCCGCTGGAACAAAGCGAGATAGGACCCAAGTAGGTGCTTGATAGATTTTATTCACAAGCCACTCTCCACCATGACTCGTTTCGGCAGCTTCTCTGCCTTGATCACATGACAGCGCTAGCACGGGAGACATTCATTTTTAAAGTGCTAGTGCAAGGTCACATGATACACTCAATACAATCAACATAGAAAACATACTATAAAATTACAAGTGTGTAATTTAAAAGAAAGACATCAGGAATTGCTTATTAAATCGCTAAATGCCACTCATTATAACAGGACCTGATTGTCATGACTGTTGTTGATGTAATGTTTCAATATCTATATACCCAACATGTCACTTCAAAGGTTAAAATAATGGCCTAAATGCCAAAAGCCTTTGTGTTTTCCGTTTGTTGACTGATTGTTATGTATAGGACCTTTGTGATAAAAAATGATTAAACCCGTGTATCCAATAAATATTAAAAAAGAGAATTTTAAGAAATTAGCAAGAGAACCGGTGTTGAAATTTTCGTAAAGTGCAAGTGCTTAAAAGGTAATAAAATAGTGTGCGCGGTGGATTGGTTATTAATATATAACCTCCCAGTATGTGCAAATGTAATAACTACAAGGATGCTATCTAGTGTCACAGACAAAATGTCTGAGCTATAAGTTCTAAAGAAATATATATCGCCGACTGAAATCACCTATATGCCATATGTTCAATTAGAATATTAACTTTTACCTCATGGACTGACAAATATATGTTGTGGGGGCTTAGATAATTACTGGACATTCCTAGCTCTATTAGATCTTTATAAATAATTGTATAAAATGTTTTAAATACATAAATATATAAATATAAATATAAATAAATTCTTAAAACATCCACATATAATATCCACAAAAACCTCCCCTAAAAAAGTAGGTAAAATACCAACATTGTAACATATCATTATTGTCTGTGCAAAGATAAATTAATTAAAAGATCTCAAATCATAAGACAATTGAACAATTTATGATGAAAGAAGAGTTACGATTCATAAAGTGCTGGTGAGGTGTGACAAGCATACAATATAAAATATAAAATATGTTAAAAGAAGAATTTTTTTTTTTTTGTACTTAGATGTTGGTATATACAATCTTAAAATATTCTTCCACATAAATATCCAATCCTAGCATGTCACACCATCATCCCACTGAATTCTGTTCATCCCTGGCAGTAATTAGGAAATAAAGGAAAGGAACCTGATGCCATTTATACAGCTGATAAAAGTATGTCTAGTCAAGGTATGTATACAGATCCTCGCTAGTATTAAGACCTCCTGGATTCTTGGTGTCTAGCTCTAAAATGTAGCGTGTTTCAAGGCGCCTAAGTTTTTGTTCCCGATCTCCCCCTCTGTCTAGTGGAGGTATCGTATCAATGACATAATACTGAAGATGTTTTAAATTATTGTCATGTTGTGTCTTGAAATGCCTTGCTACAGGGTAGGTTGGGTCGCTGTTGGTAATGGCTCTAATGTGCTGTAATATACGCTTGTGTACTTGTAACTTGGTGCTACCTATATACAATAAGTTGCACGAGCACTGTAACACATATATAGCAAAGTCAGTGCGACAGGTCAAGTGATGTTTGATTTCTCGGGTCGTACCATTGAACGCTGTCTGGTAAGTGGTTCTATTTGAAGCATAGTTACAAGCTTTACAGACAGAGCATTTGAAAAAACCTTTCCTAGCCACCAGCCAACCCACTTTCTTACTTTCCTCAGGATTTTTCCTTACTAGAGCTTTTGCCATTGTGGCCGCTCTTCTGTACGTAATGGCAGGTTGTTTAGGCAAAAATGTACCAATTATAGGGTCATCATGAACTATTGGCCAATTCCTTCTTATTATAGTTCTTATCTGTTGTTCCTGCTTGGAATATGTAAGGATAAGTCTAGTGGGCTCTACTAGAGTTTCTCCCTTGTCCTTTCTCTTTGTCACATTATTTATAAGCTCATGTCTAGCAAGCCTTTTTGATTTGTCAATCGCACTCTGGATGGATGCATTTGTATAACCCCTGTCAAGGAATCGCTGTCTGCATTCTTGCTGTTTATTGTTACAGTCCCCATCCTCACTACATATTCTGCGAATACGAAGCATTTCCCCATACGGAATGCTGTATATCAAGTGTGGAGGATGTGCACTCGAAGCATGTAACAGAGTGTTTCCTGCCGTTTCCTTACGATGCAGTGAAGTGTTCATGCAATTGTTCACTACGTTGACCTGAACATCTAGGAAGGTTATACTAGTGTTGCTTATGTTGGAAGTGAACTGTAAATTTACATCATTGATATTTAACGATTTGACAAATTCAATGGCTTTATCCTGGGTTCCCTGCCATATAATGAATAGGTCATCTATATAGCGTAACCAGCATACGATATTGTCTTTGTATGTCTCTTCATACGTTTTCATGAGGACCAGCTCCTCCCACCAGCCCATGAAAAGACAAGCGTAGCTGGGGGAAAAACTGGCCCCCATAGCAACGCCTTGAATTTGCTGGAACATTTGATGTTTGAACATAAAGTAATTGTTCTCTAAACAGAAACCCAACATGTCCATTATCAACTTGTTATGCTGTGCATAGTATAATGGTCTATTTGCCAAAAAATAGTCAACTGCCCTTAGACCATCCTGGTTCTTGGTGCACGTGTATAGTGAGGATACATCCAAGGCCAGGAGAAAATATCCTTCTTGCCATTTGATCTTGTCAATTTTCCTGATGAAATCCCCAGTGTCCTGCACAAAAGATTTCAATTCTTTCACATGTTCTTGGAGGAAAAAATCAATATAGCGTGACATGTGCTCTAATGGTCCATTGATGGCAGCGATTATTGGTCTCCCGGGGGGCTTGTGAATGTTTTTATGAACTTTAGGAATAAAGTACATAGATGGAGTTTTTGGGTGTTCTGTTTTTAAATATTTAAACTCTTCCATACTCAAAAGCCCCACACTCTTCCAGGCCAATAACTTAGAATGGAATTGATTTATCATGGCTTTATACCTTAGTACAGTACTTCTACGGTAACATTGCACATCATTCAGTTGCAAGTAGGCTTCTTCCATATAATCATTCATTGGCCATAGTACAATGTTCCCCCCTTTGTCGGAGTTTCTGATGACTATTTTGTTTTCTTTGTTTAATTTTGTCATCAATTGGTTATATTGTCTTTCATGATTGGTTACTTTCCTTTTTTGTTTGTTGATTTTGATGTTAAGTTTCTTAATTTGTGCCACGACCTGTTCATTGAAGACATCGATGGAATCACGCGGCATGATGGGCATAAATTTAGACTTCACCTTGAAAGGAGTAATCGGTTTCGTGTTCACATTGATTTCCAACAATTGATCTTTGGTACCTGGTTCGAAAAGCAGGCTTTGACTTGATCTGTTTGTAGATGAGTCAGATTCATTCGCCAATTCTTGTAGGTTTCTCAGGGCCTCTAAGTCTGCCACTAGTAGTTCACAGGTGTCACTTGTGTTTGTCATCATATCCGTACTTTCAACTCTAGACCGTGATTTTAATTCATGGAACTTTTTAAGTTTTAGCTTACGGATAAATTTGTAGACATCTACACGAGTTGTTGGATAATCAAAGTCAGACTGAGGACAGTATGATAATCCCAATGACAGTAACTGTTTTTCGGCTTGGGTCAAATCGATATTAGCCAAGTTGATTATTGTTTTGGCCATCGATGTCGTTGAAGGAGGATTATTTACTGTCTGTTTCTCCATCCTCCTCGTCGTCCTCTCCCCCTGTTCGAATGCTTGTTGTAAGTTGCGTTTCCTTGCTTTTCTCCTTTGTCTTCTAGACGTTGTTCGTCGTTTTTTGCCGGTTGATTACGCGGCCTCAATGTTTCCCGTCTACTTCTTCTCATGTAGTCTAGTTCTTCCCCCAAGGTAGGTTTGATGGCATTTGAATGTGTTCGGTTTGGTCTTCCTTCAGCTTCTGATTCGCTCTCCACAGCTGAGCTTAGATCCGAAGTTGTATCATCTTGGATATTGGGTGCTGGGGCGGTTTTGTGCAGTTGTCCATGTTCGCCTGCCGCCTTTGATCTATATACATCAAATTTACGTGAGAAAGTGAAGATCTGTCCACTCGCATAGTCATCCTTGTCCCTTTGAAACTTGAACGCTTTGCGTTGTTTAATTTTATCTTCCTCTTTGGCCAACCTATTGATCATTTCCTCGTGTAATTTTGTTTGTTGAGGATCCCCTAATCCTTTTATTTCTGATTCCAGGGCGTCTATTTTGAGTTGTAATGCCTCACGGTCTATGATAGCATATTTTACCAGTACTTGGACCAATTTCCTTGATGATTCCAGATTTATTTCCGCCCACTCGGCCATCATTAAGGGGTTTGGTGTATCGTAGCTGGGGGCTATCATGATACGCAGCCCCCTCGGTATTCTGCCCACATCCAGATATCCCTGCAGGGATTTTGATTCCCACCATTTTGATTGTTCTTGTCGCATAAGCTTCTCCAGTATGCGATATTTTTCTTTTAATCCTTGTTCATGGATTGTTTCCTTATTTGTCCCTCTGATTATTTGGGACTGTGATGTAGAGGGTGTGTCTGAAAACATCCCTTCTGCAGCCGATTCTCTGCTGCGTAGCGCTGCGGTGGACATAGTGCGCTTGTAAAGAGTAATCCTATGATGTGACCCGTAGTGGAACCTGCCCTCTTAGGATTTTGGTCAGGAGCCTGTTCCCCGGGTGCACGCCTCCCCACCTGTGCTCAATCACAACGCGGCTCCGTACCTGCTTTGTTGGCAGCTCAAAACGCCGTCACCGCCTCGCTGGATTGTGATCCACTCGAGACCTCCGGTTCGGCGTTGTTCCACTCGTATCAAGTAGAATTCAAACCGCTTGTTGTTCCACAGGGGGCTCCGTGTTTCCGCTACCGGACTCACTGCAGTTGCTTCCGGGTTACCGTCCTCCTCGAGGCCTCGGGGATGGTCAGCTGACCCAGAAGCTTCTAACTTTGCCGTCCACGGAGCCAACTCAAAGGGAGGGGGTCCCGAACACCGGGGAAAGTCAAAGCCGGCGAAAATATCATAGACTGCTCGCTCTATAACTCCATACCACTCCGCTGGAACAAAGCGAGATAGGACCCAAGTAGGTGCTTGATAGATTTTATTCACAAGCCACTCTCCACCATGACGCGTTTCGGCAGCTTCTCTGCCTTGATCACATGACAGCGCTAGCACGGGAGACATTCATTTTTAAAGTGCTAGTGCAAGGTCACATGATACACTCAATACAATCAACATAGAAAACATACTATAAAATTACAAGTGTGTAATTTAAAAGAAAGACATCAGGAATTGCTTATTAAATCGCTAAATGCCACTCATTATAACAGGACCTGATTGTCATGACTGTTGTTGATGTAATGTTTCAATATCTATATACCCAACATGTCACTTCAAAGGTTAAAATACAGTGCATGGAACCAGCTGCGCCGTCCTTTGGCAACCTGATTGTTCAGGTCCGACGATCCCTTGCATTGCTTTCAGGGCGGTGCGAACTTGTACGGCTGGGCTCGCCGTATGTAATCTCTCCCAAAAATGCCCCTGCATTCAAGGCGCACTCCTCCAGTTGGTAGGTATCACCTTTATTTTTCCAAAGCAACAGGGTTACAGCTCCGTTTATTTTGTCCATTTGTTGTGCCTTACGCGTTTCAGTGCATTCTCGCACTTTCATCAGAGGCAAAAGTTCAGAGTGCACCAGCTTCAGGCTCCCACAGCTTCCCTTCGTGATTCTCTCATTGTTATGGGCCTCAGGTGTGCCGTTTTTTTTATATCTTTTTCAAGGCACGCTGGGAACTGTAGTCATATAAACCCACTGGAGGGTGTAAATCGGGGCACATTGACTACAAATCCCAAGGTGCAATGTGATTAATCCCACCAAGGAGAGCACACCGGGGTCTCATAAATGTGAACGCACGCATGGGATTGTGGGAGCCAGAACTGTTGGTGCAAACAACCGGCCTTTGAGAAAGGAGCACAAATGCTCGGAAACGCATCAGGCATGGACTGATAATGATCGGGATGGAATGCTGGTTCTTTTAATAAAGGATTGTGTCAATCACCCGCTACTGGAGTGCGTCCTCAATGCTGGGCATCTTTTGTATATATATATATATATATTCACTTAAAAAAAACATAGGTTTCACACACGTTATAGTTAGGAATTAGCATTTAAAAAACCTTGCAAATTCACTTAAAAAACCATATGTTTCACACAGGTTATAGTTAGGTGGACATTTCACTCGTAAAAAACCAATGAAATTCCCCCGTTATAGTTAGTTCAGATAACTATAACTCGCGCGCCCGCAATCCACTGCTCATGACGTCACATATTACATCACTCATGACATGGTCAGTGGCATCACTCATGACATCACTGATGACATCATCCTTGTGATAGAGTGGTGGTCGCGCGAGTTATAGTTATCTGAACTAACTATAACGGGGGAATTTCATTGTTTTTTTACGAGTGAAATGTCCACGTAACTATAACCTGTGTGAAACCTATGGTTTTTTAAGTGAATTTGCAAGGTTTTTTAAATGCTAATTCCTAACTATAACGTGTGTGAAACCTATGGTTTTTTAAGTGAATTTGTACGTTTTTTTAAATGCTAAGTTATGTATTTATTAATATATATATATTTGTTTAAGGTTTTTCACTGTGCGCGCACCGTGTGTGCGCTTTGGGCTCACGGTGCGCTTCATGCACCGTGCGCGCGCGTTGGGTGCACGGTGCGCTATGCGCGCCGTGCACCGTGCGTGCACCATGCGCGCACCCCGCGATGTTTGAAAAAAAAAATTAAATGTTTATTTCACCCATGGGGGTCCTTCTGTGACCCCCTGACAAAGGCTAGGGGGTCAGGAACTCTCTTCCCTGCCACCTTTTCACGTTTTCCACCTTTTTTCTCCCTTTTCTTTTCAGTGCGAGAGACAAAATTGCGGTTGACACTTCCTGATTTCGACCGATTCGAATGTTGACTGACATCTAACAACCAATCAGAATTTCGCTCGCGCACGGTGCGCGCGTATAGATATTTATATGCTGTTAAATGCTATTTTCTCAGGAAATACTGAACAGATTGACACCAGACCTGCAAAAAGCACTTCCCTGACCTGAGGACTACCTCTCTGCCAAATTTCTAGTAAGTCTGTTCAACCATTCGGGCTGTACCTTCGACTAAAGGTCCTATGGAAAAATGCATGGGGAAAACGCGTTTTGGGACCCCCCTTTTTTCTCGGCCCCGCTTGACGAATCACCCCAAGACTTTCAGGATAGGAGCTGAGCGGAGCGCCCCATTAGTTTTGAAAATTTCGCGAAGATTCGTCAACCGGCGCCAAAGTTATTCAAAATAGAATTTTGAGATTTCCTATGGAAACACGGTCCTAACTATAACTATCTACTGGTGACCGTCAGTAGATAATATATATATATATATATATATATATATATATATATATATATATATATATATATATATATATATATATATATATATATATATATATATATATATATATATATACATATCTCCATTAACCTTCCAAACAAAGGATGACGATGCTGTGTTGGGATACGCAAATATGTTTATTTGCCGGCCACCATTGGACGCCTTGTTCACCAATATATTAGTTATAGTTAGGTCAACGCTGCCTTCTTTGTTTTTGCTAATACCTTTAGCACGTTTGACGAATCTTCATGAAACTTTCCAAAACGTCTCTATTTTTTGCCCAATTGATGCATGGAAAGTATCAGGGTGATCCATCAAGAGGGGGCTGAGAAAAGGAGGAGGGGGCAAAATGCAAAATCCCCATGCATTCTCTATAGACTTTTTTAGGTAGTGCTACCACAAAAACTGCTGAATGGAATCACACCAGATTTGGCATGAAGCTAGATCTTGGCCTAAAAAGTGTGTTTTTTAGAATTTAGTGTACATCTGTTCAGTAGTTTTTAAGATATTGAGGATCAAAAATATTTGTGTATCTTTAGGGTTCGGTTTGAGGGGCTCACACGAGAGTCCCTCACCCCCAATTCAAAAACTAGAGGATTCTGACTGGCCCAGTGGGCTGTTTTTCCTTGGGCCAGGCTTCCGTGGAGCTGGTGCTCTGATAGGATGCCTGCAATGCCCAGGGAGGGAGGCAGCGCACCCACCTCCCCTTGTAAGAAATAACATATGGGTGTTCCTGGTGGTCCCTGAGGTGCACAGACATAATGTCGAGTTTTTTTATTTCGTATCACAGAAGTATTGTGTTGGAAATATCGAAGGGACAGAATATCGACATCAAGAATATCGGTGACCAGAATATCAACCTGAAGGTATGAAATATCGTTTTTGTTAATATCGAAGTCAGTAATATCATTTTCAAACATCTTGTTGTTAATATTATCGATGTTTATTTTAGTGTTATGTATTTTAGTATTCATTTTCTATGTATGTGTTCTATATTTTTTGTTAAGTATTGTATTTTTTATGAATATATGTATTACATTTTTAGAAGTTAGTAATGTTTTTTTTAAGTAAATTTTGTGTTTTAGTACCGTAGAGGGTTGTGGGTTAATAAGGGATTGGGTGTGAAGTATTTTAATTATAATAAAGCAACTATTAATTTTTATTTTTTGGTATTTATAAGTAAATTATTGGTAATTAATTATTAATTGGTAATTCATTTGAATTAATTGATTAATTGATAATTATATTAATTGTGTTAATTTATTTTAGGAGCGGTTTGTGGGTTTATAAGGGAATAGGGTGGGAAGTAATTTATTATAATACAGAAACTATTAATTTGTATTTATTGGTATGGATACTTAATTTATTGTTAATTCATTATTAATTGGTAATTAATTTTTATTAATTGATTAATTGATAATTATATTAATTGTATTAATTTTTGTTAGTAGCGGCTTGTGGATTTATAGGGGAATAGGGTGAGAAGTAAATTCAATATAATAAAGTCATTATACATATTTATTTATTGGTATTGATAATTCATTTATTGTTAATTATTTATTAATTGGGAATACATTTTTATTCATTGATTAATTATTATAATAATGTTGTTAATTAATTTTAAGAGTGGGTTGTGGGTTAATAGGGTGGGAAGTAATTCAATTTTAATAAAGTAATTATTATTTTTTCTTCATTGGTATTGATAATTAATTTAATGTGAATTAATTATAAATTGGTAATTCATTTTTATTAATTTATTACTTTATAATTATATTAATTGTGTTAATTTATTTTAGGAGTGGGTTGTGGGTTTATAGGGGAATAGGGTGGGAAATAATGTAATTTTGTTCAAGTAATTATTAATTTTAATTTATTGGTATTCATAATTAATTTATTGTTAATTATTATTAACTGGTTATTTAATTTGAAAAATTATTTAATTGATAAGCATGTTAATTTTAACCCTCTGCTATCCAACACTTTCCCTACAGTTACACTCTCTGGAGTGGGAATAGTAATTTTTACCCCACGCTATCCTACACTTTCCCTACTGTTGCACTCTCTGGAGTGGGAATAGTAATTTTTACCCCAACGCTATCCAACACTTTCTCTACTGTTCCACTCTCTGGAGTTCGAATAGTAATTTTTACCCTTACGCTATCCAACACTTTCCCTACTGTTGCACTCTCTGGAGTGGGAATAGTAATTTTAACCCCTTCGCTATCCAACACTTTCCCAACTGTTGCACTGACGGGAGTGGGAATAGTAATTTTTACCCCTACGCTATCCAACACTGTCCCTACTGTTGCAGTCTCTGGAGTGGGAATAGTAATTTTTACCCCTACCCCCTACGCTATCCAACATTTTCCCTACTGTTGCACTCTCTGGAGTTGGAATAGTAATTTTTACCCTTACGTTATCCAACACTTTCCCTACTGTTGCACTCTCTGGAGTGGGAATAGTAATTTTAACCCCTTCGCTATCCAACACTTTCCCTACTGTTTCACTGACGGGAGTGGGAATAGTAATTTTTACCCCTACGCTATCCAACACTTTCCCTACTGTTGCACTTATTGGAGTGGGAATAGTAATTTTTACCCCTACGCTATCCAACACTGTCCCTACTGTTGCAGTCTCTAGAGTGGGAATAGTAATTTTTACCCCTACCCCCTACGCTATCCAACATTTTCCTTACTGTTGCACTCTCTGGAGTTGTAATAGTAATTTTTACCCTTACGTTATCCAACACTTTCCCTACTGTTGCACTGTCTGGAGTGGGAATAGTAATTTTAACCCCTTCACTATCCAACTCGTTCCCTACTGTTGCACTCTCTGGAGTGGGAATAGTAATTTTTACTCCTACGCTATCCAACACTTTCCCTACTGTTGCACTCATTGGAGTGGAATAGTAATTTTTACCCCTACGCTATCCAACACTTTCCCTACTGTTGCACTCATTGGAGTGGAATAGTAATTTTTACCCCTACACTATCCAACACTTTTTCTACTGTTGCACTCTCTGAAGTCGGAATAGTAACTGTAACCCCTACGCTATCCAATACTTTCCCTACTGTTGCACTCACTGGAGTGGGAACAGTAATTTTAACCCCTTCGCTATCCAACACTTTCCCTACTGTTGCACTCTCTGTAGTGGGAATAGTAATTTTTACTCCTACGCTAGCCAACACTTTCCCTACTGTTGCACTCACTGGAGTGGGAATAGTAATTTTTACCCCTACGCTGTCCAACACTTTCTCTACTGTTTTAGTTAATGTAGTGTATAATTTATTTTAAAAAGCTTAAAAATATTGTAATTTTTTAATTTGGTATACATAGTTTTATTTATATTATTGGGTTTTTTGTATATATGTATTTCTAATTTTTAAAATGTTTATTACCAATGTATAAGTTATTAAAATAATTTTTTATAAATATTATTAAGTATATATATTATATTTTATACGTATATATGTTAAATTTATTTTTACCTTATATGTATTAGTTATAATTTTAAACATATTAAAATAATTTTAACTGTTTCTTTTAATTATATGTAGTAATAATTTATTTTACATTATTTTTTAAACATTCAAAAAAACGAAATTTTTAACGATATTTTTGACAACGATATTTTTTTCTCTCGATATTTTTGTACTTACCATAATGTAGATAGGACTTCGATATTGTGGACATTGATATTTCGGGTCCGATATTTTTGTCGTCGATATTCCTGTAGGCGATATTCTCTCAGTGATTCGGTCCCTGGGACACCCAAAATATATATTTTTAAAATTAATAATAAATGAATGGCAGGAGCAGCTGATTTATTATTCCCTGTTCTTTGTGGGAGTGCCCTATAATGCCTCAGGGAATTTTTTTAATACACAACGGGGCCTATTAGGATGGCGGGCGGAAAGCTGGCACCGTGGAAGAACCGGCGTCCAAATTAAGAACAACCACCAAAAAACACCGACCGCGGCGGAACGAGGCCAAGAAAAAACACCCATAGTGGACGTAGATGGCCAAAAACCCGTTAAATTAGGATAACCCCGATGCCCCCGCGGTACGTTCCGCAGTTTCCGACCGCCGCGGTCGCAAAGAGTGATGAATGCGAGAGCCGGCGGAAGAGCTGCAGCATAGCCACCACTGCGGACGCTCTGCGACAAATATGGCGGACGAAAGAAAAAACCCACAACAAGGCCACAAAGTGCACTCAGCAAACTAGCCATGCACCCAAAAACACAGAACACACCCCAATGACACAACCACATGGCAAATAAAAAAGTACAAATCCCAGGACAACCCGCACAACACACCTGACAACAAAACCCCATTTGGACACACCCACATAGCAGAGTATAAAACCAGCCCCTTCCCTGACCACAATCCTTTGCAACATTCCAAGACTGAAGTCCACAAACCCTGACAACAAAGGATAGGCAAAGCAACACACCATCACTACTCACATCACACACAGCACCACCACCACTTCCACACCTGCACCTCTGACCCCGCTGCACATCACACACCATACACATCACCCTCAACCCCACCACTCACACCCCTGCACCCATAACCCGTTTTGCACATCACACACCATGGCAACACATAAAATGCCAAAATTCAGAGAGTGAGTTTAAGGTTATGGTAGATGAGATAGTCAGAGTAGAACTACAACGTTTGGTAGCCTGGTCCAACAGACACCATTTGCCACAAGAGCACAAATGTGGGCAAGGATAGTCGTTAAGGTCAATGCAGTAGGGACCACTCCGCGCTCAAAAAATGAAATCATGAAGCGGTGGCATGACCTGATGAGGGTTGTCAAACAGAAGAGGAACAAGTACCATGAGCTGGCTCAGAGGACTGCCGGTGGCCCTCCCATCCCACCAAAACCATTCAATGCATGGGCGGAGAAGGTGCTTGCCATACTGCATCCAGAGAGTCTCACAGGAGTAGCCGGGGGAGTGGAGGCTGGTAAGTACAAACAAATCACTACCACCACACTGCTATGTACTATCTTGCACAACTACAAAGCTACAACTCCTAGGCCCAAGTACATTCATCTGCACCACACACTCCCAACACGTATCACAGATCCAACATTCACTCCCTCACATCCACCCCAAACGTAGCTAGCAACATTACCATGGGGGCATGTGCACAGGCAGCCAGCACAACAACTCCCACCAGGCCCCCTTGTCCCACTGCTCAGCAAGATGGAACACTCCACACCCAGAAGCAGTTGGAAGCCATTGCCTCACCACAAACAAACTAACAGGTAGGTAGCCATCTTGCCATGGAGGCTGTTTGCGGGTGGGAGGTCTGCACTACAACTCCCACCATGCCCCCTGTCCCACCCCTGAGCAGGATGTAGCACTCCACACCACCCAGAAGCATTTGGAAGCCATTGTCCTACTACAAACAAACTAACAGGTAGGTAGACCACATCCCTGGGATGGCTGTTTGGGGGTGGGAGGCCTGCACAACAACTCACACCAGGTCCCCTGACCCACCCCTGAGAAAGATGGAACACTCACCCTCACCCAGAGGCATTTGCCAGCCATTGAATGGTTCACACTCACCTAACAGGTAGGTAGACCTCTGTCCTGTGACGGCTGTTTGGGGGTGGGAGGCCTGCACAACAACTCCCACCAGGCCCCCTGACCCACCCCTGAGAAGGTTGGAGCACTGCCCCCCACCCTGAAGCTTTTATAAGCCATTGTCCCACTACAAACAAACTAACAGGTAGGTGGACCACATCCCTAGGAGGGCTGTTTGGGGGTGGGAGGCCTGCACAACAACTCCCACCAGGCCCCCTGACCCACCCCTGAGAAGGTTGGAGCACTGCCCCCCACCCTGAAGCTTTTTTAAGCCATTGTCCCACTACAAACAAACTAACAGGTAGGTGGACCACATCCCTAGGAGGGCTGTTTGGGGGTGGGAGGCCTGCACAACAACTCACACCAGGCCCCCTGACCCACCCCTGAGAAGGTTGGAGCACTGCCCCCACCCAGAAGCGTTTTGAAGCCATTGTCTCACTATAAACAAACTAACAGGCAGGTAGCCATCTTCACAGGGAGGGGTGTATGTGGGTGGGAAGACTGCAGTAATACTCCCACCAGGCCCCCAGGCACACACCTGAGCAGGATGGAGCACTCCACACCCAGAAGCAGTTGGAAGCCATTGTCTCACTACAAACAAACTAACAGGTAGGTAGCCATCTTGCCATGGAGGCTGTTTGAGGGTGGGAGGCCTGCACTACAACTCCCACCATGCGCCCTTATCACCCAGCTCATCAAGGTGGAGCACTCCCTCCCACCCAGATGCATGTGGCAGCCATGCTATCACTACAAACAAACTAACAGGTAGTTAGCCAGTTACCAAGGTAGTACCATTTGGGGGTGGGAGTCCTGCACTACTACTCCCACCATGCACCCTGTCCCACACCTGAGCATGATGGAACACCAGCCTCACCCAAAAGCATGTGGCATCCATTGCATTGTTGACCGTCATCTAACAGGTAGGTAGCCATCTTCACAGGAAGGTCTTTGGGGGGGGCTGCACTACAACTCCCACCAGGCAGCCCTGTCCCAACACAAGCAGGATGGAGCACTCCACATCCAGAAGCAGTTCCAAGCCATTGGCTCACTACAAACAAATTAACAGGTAGGCAGACATCTTCCCTGGGAGGTCTGTTTGGGGGTGGGATGCCTGCACAACAACTCACCAGAGGACCACCTTGTCCCCCAGACTATCAAGATGGAGCCTCTACTTCCACCCAGATGCATGTGTCAGCCATTGTATCACTACAAAAAAACTAACAGGTAGGTAGACATATCATGCTTGCTTGTCACACCCCTGAGAAGGATGCAAGCCTTCACCACACACAGATGTGTCAAGTCAAAGCCAAATGGGAAAACATAACAGGTAAGTAGCCAGTATGTGCACACAGCCATTCTCCTCAAAAAGCATGGTGCCACATGACAACACCAGACCTCTCATTGCACACACATACACACAGGTCCTATTGCCACTCACAGTGTGCACACAGCTAAGTAAATGAAACCGTCACAGCAACCAAAGTGTGACACACCAATGCACATGTAGAAGAAAGTCTGGGCACAATCATGCACAGCACTGAATTCCATGTTTAAGTGCCATGGGGCCAGAGCAGCAAATGAGAAACAAGAAAGCATAGTTGGTGGTACAAATCCAGATATGCACATGACAAGACAAAGGTATGCAGGAGATGACAATGGCCAGTTTATGCCCAGATGTAACGTCTGACAGGGCAGAGTAAGCAAAAAATAGTCCTCACCATAATTTTTAGTTGTACTGGTCCCTAGATGGCAACACAAATTATGCACGTTGCGCATGGTAGGTATTAACAACTCACACCATGGACAAGTAATGCATGTACCACAGCATCATGTCAGGAAGCACAGTAGTGCACATAGAAAAAAATGTGATGATTAGTCAACTGTGTGGTGTACAAACAGTGAATGATATACAGCTAACACAAAGCTTTCGGGGTGCACTACAATGAGCATCTCCTATCTGACCCACAGGTGACCAAGAACTCACTGCACAGCACAATACCAGCAACCTGCAGAGCCAGTCGCCCCCCCCCCCCCTGGTACATAGACTCTCGGAGGTTGACTCCTGGTATTCTCTGGACGATAAGCTCGAAGCTGGCCCATCTGGTGTGCCAGGGCGCAACAGGTCCCAGGACCCCATTGTCCCCCCACCACATCTGCTGCAATACCAATGTATCTGCAGACCCCTGCTGTTATGGCCTGTGCGTCCTCCACCACCACCATCACCACCACCACCAACATCACCACCACCAGTGCTGCCTGCAACACTCGCCCTGTCCCAGAGGATGACCACCCCACACCACCGACTGAGAAGGGCAGGGAGAGGATGTGAATGCCTACAGTGGTGAGGCAACAGGTCCGTGGCAGCAGGGAAGGTGGGAGGGGCAGGGTCACTCACAGACACGAAGAGGCTGGGACCCAATCCCTGTACCACATTAACAGAGTCCTTGGGGCATATGAACGCACCCAGGGACGAACGGGCCGGTCGGAAGAAGTGTTCCGCGAGCTCATCCTGCTTATGAGGTCCATCGACACCCGCATGGGACAAATTGTGGACCTCTTGGGCCAGCAAGTGGCAGTACTGAGGGACAGGCCTGCGCCACAACCAACACCGCCACCTCACTCTGCTGGGCTGCAGGATGACAGTTCACCATCCTCCCCTGTGGCCACAGAGAGGGGTGAGTCTTCAGACCCCACTAGCCCTACAGCAGGCCCCCCTCTGCCAAGCGACGAAGGGGCCGCCCTAAGAAAACCCTGGGAGTAACTGGAGGCAAAGCACCTGCCAAACACCAGTCACGGAGCCAGCCATGATGGCAACCCTCTTCACCACTGCATTGACTTTTTGAACTGTCCTTCCCCACACTGCCTTGTGAATGGCATCTGTCTGTTGGACTGGGTCACCACATCAATGTTGTGACTACTCAATTATCTCATTTACCACAACTGTCAACTCACTGTTCCACTAATCACCTCAATGTAAATGTTCACCCCCTCACATGTCACCATTGTAAATAAAAAATCTTTACACACATGTTGTTGTGTCTGCTCCGTCTTTATTACAGGATGTACAGTCTTCAACATGATTACAATGTACCAGAAGTATGGAATGTATATAGGCAAGGAGAGGTTGAAGGCACCTAGGAAAACAAAACAGAACAACATTCACTAGTCTGGGTGTGGCATCACAGACATCACACAACACCTACCATCAAGATAATCCAACATGCACACATCACAATGGGCAACAAGTGCCAACATACACATCCTGTCGATGTACAAAACTACCCTGTCCCAGAAACATTGTCAGCCACCAACCGGCTGCAGTCACAAAACCCACACACACCTTCACAACAACAGCAACATCATCAGACAATGGATCCGTTGTACATTGTCACTCACCTTCAAGTGAAGTAGCGGGTGATGAGCTGTTGACGCAGGTCAACTCCTGCCTCCTCTCCACTGTCCTCATCACAGGACACGGGTTGGTTGGCAGGCGGGGGCCTTTGCTGCTCATCATCATCCTGGATCAGGGGGATCTCCTAGGTTGTGGAGCATGCAGCATGCCACTACAATCCGACACACCATCCCGGGCGAGTACATCAGTTTACCTCCTGTCTTGTCCAGGCAGCGGAAACGTGACTTCAGCAGACCAAAGGTACGCTCCACCACATGACGTGTCCTCCCATGGGCACCATTGTGGCGGACATCAGCTGGTGTCCTGGGATTCCGCAGTGGGCTCAGCAACCAAGGACGGTTGGGATATGCAGAGTCACCTATGTGTGACAAACACAGATACACATTGCAATGTTGCTGGGTCAGAGGATAGCATGTCACACACACAGCACACTATTTGACTAGGAATACTCACCCACAATCCATGCACGCTCAGGAAGCAGATTAGCCATCAGCTGTGGTACAATGCTGTTCCGTAGGATGTATGAGTCATGGGCCGTGCCTGGAAATTTGTCACACACATGCGAGATGATCATATCTGCCTGTCACACAACCTGCACATTTATGGAGAGGAAATGTTTCTGATTCCTGTAGATGTGCTCACGTGCCTGTGGTGGTACAAGCCCAACATGGGTGCAATTAATGGCACCAACAACATGGGGGATGTGTCCAAGAGGATAACAATCTCCCTTCACAGCAGCCAATTCATGCCCCCTGGGGAAATGGATATATGTGTCCTTGTAGATCATCATAGCGGACAGAACATCAAGCAGCACCATGCTGAACATAGGTTGTGACATCCCACCTGCGCTGGACACCGTGTGCTGGAATGATCCAGTGGCAAAAAAATGCAGGGCCGCCATCACCTTAGACGTGGGGTTGAAAGCTGTTGGATATGTTCAGCGAGGCTGCAGGTGGGGCTCCAACTGAGCACATAGGGTCTGTAGGATGGCTCTATCCAGACGGAATTTCCGGATGATCTCCATGTCTGCCAGCACTGTGAAGGGACGATGCAGATTTGGTCTCCTCCTAGTTGAGATGAAAGTGGACACATGGCAATGCAATACATCATGAGATGGGCACAGCATCTCACGTTTTGGCGGACACAACGCCAACAATGACTGTCATCAAAATTGTGTTACAGACCAGCTGACATGTAGGGACTCCTTCAGCTACACTAATCGTACACCTGTCAACTGACACACAGCAAGTACCTCCAAATCATACTCGCCATATGAGAATGCACATAGAGATATGGCCACATTCACCATGGGCACACCTGGGAGTATATCATCCAGCATTTGTGTAAAAATGCAACACCACTGTCTCACACCTAGCTGCTGCACCTGACACAACTTCAGGTGTTCGTCGAACCTGGCACACATCAACAACACAATGATCACAGGCTGAGCGTACATGACGAGTGTGTGCATGGTCAAACATAAGCAAACAGGCAAGTATGGACAATCTACATTTTGAAAAACATCGCTGTGATTTTCCCTGCACTTTTACACATTGACATGTGCATACATTGGGGAGTCCATAACAACACTGTCCTGTGTACAGGCCCATCAATATCACAAATGACATGTGAGGGAGTACATGCCAATCTAAGAAATCACATACACAAACATGGCATGTGTAGTCAGCAGTGGGGTACATGGCACATTGGCATTGTGTGCACAATGACGTGCCATCAACCATGTGGCCACTGTGCACTGTTGATGACTGCCAGATGGTCATTGACACAACATGATGTGTCCATTGGTGCTGTCACAGTCATCCACCACCCAAATCCCAGTCACCCATGCCACTGTATGGCACACAAATCGCGGTAGCCACCGCCTGGCACCAGCGGTGTGTCACCACCAATGCCCAGGACACAATTGCGGTAGTGATAGGCATATACACATGGTGAAATGGCGATTGGCATGCTCCGCCACCCAAATTTCGGTCACCCATGTCACTGTATGGCACACAAATTGCGGTAGCTACCGACTGGCACCAGCAGTGTGTCACCGCCAATGCCCAGGACACAATCGCGGTAGTGATAGAAATATATGTGTTGGCAAATGGCGATTGGCATGCTCCGCCACCCAAATCCCGGTCACCCATGTCACTGTATGGCACCCAAATCGCGGTAGCTACCGCCTGGCCCCTGCAGTGTGTCACCGCCATGGACCATGGCCTTATAGCCAATGGGAACCACAATCGTGGTGGCCTGATGCAATTTTGAAAATCGCGGTAGGCATGCTCCCCCACCGCGGAGTCGGTCATTGGATACAATTGAAAGATGCACCACCGCGGTAGCGCCTGCCTGGCCCCTGCGGCGTGTCACCGCCATGGACCATGCCCTTACAGCCAATGGGATCCGCAATCAAGGTAGGATGATGCAATTTTGAAAATCTCAGTAGGCGTGATCCACCACCGCGGAGCTGGTCATTGGATACAATTGAAAGATGCACCACTGCGGTAACGCCCGCCTGGCCCCTGCGGTGTGTCACCGCCATGGACCATGCCCTTACAGCCAATGGGATCCGCAATCAAGGTAGGATGATGCAATTTTGAAAATCTCAGTAGGCGTGATCCGCCACCGCGGAGCCGGTCATTGGATGCAATTGAAAGATGCACCACTGCGGTAGCGCCCGCCTGGCCCCTGCGGTGTGTCACCGCCATGGACCATGCCCTTACAGCCAATGGGATCCGTAATCGCTGTAGCATGATGCAATTTTGAAAATCATAGTAGGCGTGATCCGACACCGCGATGCATTTGAAAAAGGCTGACCTGGAACACTAATTGCAGCAGCTTAGATCCACTGAAACGACACCAGGGGGCCATATATGTGTGGGAGAGAGCCCCACATTTCCAGTCACCCCTCACCTGCTGCTGCCTCCAGGGACTGCTGCCTGAGATTCCCTCACCTGCTGCTGCCTCCAGGGACTGCTGCCTGAGACCCCTCACCTGCTGCTGCCTCCAGGAACTGCTGCCTGAGACCCCTCACTAGCTGCTGCCTCCAGGGACTGCTGCCTGAGACCCCTCACCACCCACTGCCGGCGCTGCTGTCTCATGTCCACAGTGATGGCAAGGACTGAGAAGATCTGTGTCAGTCCCTTCACAAGCGAGGAGCTGGAGGTCCTGGTGGACGAGGTGCTCACACAGTACCCAAGGCTATATGGTGCCACGAATGTTGTGGTAAGTCTTCAACAGTGGGGGTGAGAGTGCAGGGGGGGCACACATGTAGTCGGTCTGATGCAGTATGTGCCTGAGAGTGTGGGGTTGTGTCATGCACTGCCTAACATGCTGTTTCCTAGGGTGAAGGGGGGGTGCACCCTACTCCACACGTTTTCCTGCCTGCACATCAGGATTTGAGGGACATGTGTTGTCTTGTCAGCCATACAGTGTCGCAGCAAGTTGGTAATGCTGGAGTCAGGACAGTGATTGCTTGTGTGAATGGCTGTGTGGGTCGCTGTTGTCCATCTCAGTGTGAGCCCACCTGGCCTGCACAGTCACCGCCCAACCTGACAAGGACATATCACTGAATGTACAGAGTGTTACCTGTGTGTTTTTTGCAGGACTCTCCATCAATGAGCCATCTCAGCTCTGTAGATTGCACATGACAGGCCCTGTGAGAAGGGTGTGGGTTTGTGAGATCATATCCCTCAATGTGACATCCATGACACAGTGAGCTATTCACAGGGCAAGGTCATTGAGACCTGCACAGTGTTGGACACAGTGAGTCTCCCCCAAACACATGTTGATATGTGATGTGTGTCTTGCTCTACCTAGAAATGGACAGTAGATGTGGGCAGACTACACATGGCTTTCTGTGCTGGCATCCTGCTTGCATATGAGATCTGCGGGTACTGTGTCCCCCCTCACATCTGCATGCATTTACGTGTGCTTCTCACATGCAGATGTAGCATGTGAGATGCATTCCTGTCTCTGCAAGACATATCTGTGGATTTGGGATGAATCAGTTTCAAGCTACTGTCCTGAGTGATTTTGTTACATGACACTGTGTCACTGATGTTTCCCCCTCTTGTCTCCCATGACTGCAACTCAAAGTACACCAGCGTGAGGCCGTTTGGAGGGCCATTGCGAACAAGGTGCGGGCTCTGGGTGTCAAAAACCGACGGCGCAACCACTGCCACAAGAGGTGGGACGACATCTCACTGCTGGTAAAGAACGTTGCGGAGATGGCACTGGGGCTGCTCCCTCGCACTGGCAGGTTGGCACGGCGCAGCATGACACCACTAATGTGCCGCATCTTGGCCGTGACACAGCCTGAGCTGGATGCACGATTGAAGGAGCATCAGCAGCAAAGTAGGGGTGAGTATTCTGCGAAGGGTGACTTTGGTTGTGTGTGGCTGTATGTGTACATAGCCTGTGCCAGCGCTGGGCTATGTGATGTTGTTAGTGTAATGCAGTGGCTTGTAAGTAGCCTCTGTGCTGCGTGCAGGTGTCATGCATTTGTCCTACCCGTACTTCCTAAGGGAACTCGAGTACTAGGCATTTCAATAGCATTCTGGGTCGTGGGCTTCAGGTCTGAGCTATTTGTGTTACTGTTTGAACGGAGCCACATGCAGGATGTTGTGCGGTGTGGTCATCATATGGCTCACTTATGCCAGATTTTCTTGTTTTCACGCACTGTTTGAGTAACAAAAGTATGTTTGCACAATGTTATTGCGCAGGGTGGCGTGCAACATGTAGATTTAGTTATCTTCAGTGTTGCTTTGCTTGCATATGTTTGTTCTGTTGCTGCCACTGAACTGACCCTACATCTCTCTCTCTCATGCAGCATCTCCCATGGTCACGGAGGGACAGGGGACGGACACCAGTGGTGGGGAAACAAGCACAACAGCTGCACAGGAGCCCCGTGACACAGATGTGACCAGCGCCTCTGAGGGGGACAGGAGTCTGCTGGAGGAATCACAGCCCGAGACGCAAAGTTCAATGTCATCTGATGCCAGTGGTGACACATCTATGTTGGCGGGCACAGGGAACGGGGACTCTGCATCATCTTCCACCACACAGCGAACAGTGCCCACCCTCCAAGCCACTTCCTCTGGTGCTGCCCGTGTTCGCACCAGTTAGAGAGGAAGAGTGTCCTTCACCCCAGGCACCGCTGTCCCTGCCCCTGTTCCCCCTGTTGCCATCAGTGCTGAGTCTGTGGACCTTTTGCACCACCTGTGTGTCGTTCATTGCTGTGTGCCCCCTGCCTGTGTAGCTATAGTGGACTCACTCTGCACTTTGTCCTGCTCACTGGCCTAGTCGTTCTGCTGTGTGCCCCCTGCCTGTGCAGCTTCTCATGGACTCACCCTGCACTTCATTTTGACCACTGGCCTTGTTGCGCCTTGCTGTGTTGAACTATTCCCTGTGCAGCTTCTCATGTACCTCATCCGCACCTTGGACTGGCCACTGGCCTTGCTATTTGCCCCCTGCCTGTGCAGCTTCTCATGAACTCACTCTGCACTTCGTTTTGACCACTGGCCTTGTTGCTCCTTGCTGTGTTGAACTATTCCTTTTGCAGCTTCTCTTGTACCTCATCTGCACCTTGGACTGGCCACTGGCCTTGCTGTTTGCCCCTTGCCTGTGCAGCTTCTCATGTACCTCATCTGCACCTTGGACTGGCCACTGGCCTTGCTGTTTGCCTCTTGCCTGTGCAGCTTCTCATGTACCTCATTTGCACCTTGGACTTGCTGTTTGCCCCCTGCCTGTGCAGCTTCACACGGACTCAGTCTGCACTTTGTCCTGCCCACTGGCCTTGTCGTTCACTGCTGTGTGCCCCCTACCTGTGCGGTTTCTCATGGACTCACTCTGCACTTTGTCCTGCCCACTGGCCTTGTCATTCACTGCTGTGTACCCCCTGCCTGTGCAGCTTCTCATGGACTCACTCTGCACTTTGTCCTGCCCACTGGCCTTGTCTTTCACTGCTGTGTGTCCCCTGCCTGTGCAGCTTCTCATGGACAAGCTCTGCATTTTGTGCCTTGCTCTTCTCTAATGTTGGTGCCTATCTGTGCAATTTGTGAATAAAGACAGTTGCTCCTGTTGTCTGTTTTGTCAGTGTCCTTACTGAATAAAGTTTTTCCTGTTTGTATATGGTTTACTGTTCCACATGCCCTGTGTGCCACTTCCACATTGCCAATGGCTTGTCTGACTTGGTAAATGTTGTACTGTGGTGACAGGGACTTCAGTTCTTCATGACTCTGATACTTGTGCGTGCAATGATGTTGTTTTTATCATTTTCATTCTTTGTTCATGTTGGCTATATTGTACACATGTCAGGTTTGAGGGCACTGCCAGCACAGTGTGGGATTCTTTCCACAGGATTGCAGGCAGGCTGGCCAGGGCCATCATGTATGTGTGTTCTTACTTTCTGTGTGCCCAGCAGTGTAGGTGTATGATCATGTTGTGAAGGGCAGTCATTCAAGTCACATGGGTTACTTTCAATGTGTGCACTTGGGTGGTCAAGAAGTGAGCAGTGTGAAGGGGGTGAGTTTGTCCTGAGTGTTGATGTGTGTGTGCCCATGCAATGTCAACTACACACATGTGTCACCCAGGAGTAGAGTGCCTGTTTGTGTGATTGTTCAGGCCTGTGATTGTGATTGTGTGCACATGTGTGAGTTGTATGTTGTGTACTGTGCAGTGTGTTGGTGTGTCCTTGCAGTTCTGGTTGACTCCTACTTGTTTCTTTTGCCAATTGTGAGTATGCAGAGTGTGTGACTTGCAAGTCAGGGTTGTGTATAGTTGATCAGCTTTGTGTCTTGATACTGTTTGTACTCACTGTGCATACCTGCTCAACCACACTGACATTGTGGGTATGATGTTCTCATGCATTGCTGTCACATGGTGCTTTATTGCCTCCAGTGTGGCATGTGGTGTGCGGTGTCATTTCATCCCCTGTCTGTGCTTCAGATGCCTTGACATTGTGAGTCTACACTCCCTCTATTTGTGTATGGTACACTCCTGCCATGTCCACTACTGAAGTGCACACCACTTCACTTTGATGTCAGCTGTCCCCTTGGGTTGCCTGTGTGTGTGCCTTTCCATCACTTCATTTGTGACACTGTGCTTTGGGGTGCAGATCTTTGCCCAGGAGCAATGTGACACTCAGGACATTTCCCCAATTAGTTATCCGTGTTGTTCTTGTACTGTTCAGCAGTCATAGTTGCTCATGTGCAGTTCAGCTGTTTGTGCTGCCCAGTCTTCTGGTCAAGTTGTTTCCACTTTTGTGTCCCAGACTTGTGCATCAGTGGGTGTTGTGTAAGGTGTATGTGTGTATGCTGGGGTATGCTTGACTTCCTGAGTGTGATGTTGTCAGTGTGCTGTTTTGATTGTTGTTCATGGTGTGTCACTCATGGCTGTGTGGGACTGTTATGTTTTGTGTGCACACACTGCGTGTTGTGCATGCAGTGCTGTAGATGTATGTTGCCTTGTCCTGGCCTGGTGTGCATCCCTTGATGTCCTGCTGTGTTTGCTGTGTGATCTATTGGCATGTGCATGTGTTGTGTGTTTGATGTGGCTGTGTTGTTCTGTGATGGTGCACTTCTTGTCTGTGTTGTGGTATGTTGTCTGGGCATTGTTCCTGGCTGATGAGGTTGTGCACTCCTGTTCTGTCTGTGCTCCTATTGCCTTTCCACAGTTTTGCTGCACAGGTCATGTGTGGTCTTTTTGTGGTTCTGTGTGTGTTTCTGTTGAGTTATGTGTTTGGCTGTTGTTTTTGTGCAGACATTGGTTCTGGCATCCCTGTGTGTGTGTGATGTTTGTGGATACCCCCAGGGAGTGTGATTGTTTGTCTGTGTATTGACTGGACATTATTGACACCCTTCTGTGTGTCTGACACTGGGGCTGTGTGCTGCAGGTGTGAAGGGGTATGTGTGAAGATTCCTACTTGTTTTTGGCAGTCATGGAGTGTGTCAATGTGCCCTGTGTGTTGTGCTGCTGGCATACTCCTGTGAAGTAGTTGTGTACATATGTGTGGCTGTTCACAGTTTGACTTCAGGGCCTTCCTTTTTCCCTGTGCCTATACATGGGTTGCCTTGCTGTCTCCCTGAGTTGTTGCACTGAGGTGACTGTGGTTTGACCTCACTCACTGTGCCAGCCATGTGTGCTTTGATGGGGTGAGGGTGCGGTTCTCTGTTCCTTGTCTTGCATGTGACGTACACATGCTTGGTGTTTATCTCCTTCCATTTGTGTGCACCTCACTTTGGCTTTCCTATATGTTGTGCTCCATTGCTGGTGGCATGTGGTCTGTGTATGTGGCTGTGTGTCAGTGTGGGGTATGTCTGTGTGACTTGGCAGGCTGTGTGTCCAGTAGGATGTTTGTCCATTGTATGTGTGTGTGTTCATTTTGTGCTTGTACTCAGCTTTCTTGCCATGAATGTGGTGTTGTTGTGGTGTGTGGGTTGCCTTGGGCCTGTGCTTCTGTGCTGTGTGTTCCTCTGCAGCCACTCCTGCTGTGGCTGTCTCCCTAGTTGTTTGTTGTGTGGTGCAGGGTGTGGATTCACCTAGCTTGTTGTTGGGTATGGGGGTGCACAGGGGGGCACATGGCATGTCCCGTCATGTTGGGGGGGGGCTAGTGTTTGGAGGGTGGAGGTGTGGCCCTGTGTACTTTATGCCCTGCCCATGCCTGGCGCTGGCCCTGCCTTCTGCATTGTGCACATGTTTTCCCTTGTCTTCACCGCTGCGGTGACGTGACCGGGATATCACTTTGAGAACGCAGAAATGTGTGACCTGGGTGCGGAGGGGTGACTTGGTGGCAGGTAGGACATGTGTGGGTACACTTGTGGATGTGTTCCTGTCCCCACCAGGGTGTCTGGTGTGGCCAGGTATCCTGTATCAGACCATGAGTTGTGCGTTGTGGTTGTGTTCAGAATTCTGTTATTGCATACCTGCGGCGGCGTCCGCCACTGTCCATGGGTTGCTGGTGATGTATCAGGTACAACACCGGAAAGACGTGAAGAGCTCAAACCATTCCTAGATGGACCTCTGTTCTGTTCAGCTAGAGTGCAAGGCCCTCTTGTGGTTATTTTTATGATTGCATTGTGTGTGCTGAAAAATTAGAATACAAAGACTCAAAGACATGTTGGCTTTATTTTTTTAAAAACGTCTGTGAATCTCTCTTTTTAACAGTCTTTATCCCACAAATATAATCATAAAAACTATGTTAAATGAAATCTTCACAGACACGTTGATTTTTTTAATTAAAACTTTATGAAAACATTTTTATAATAATCACAATAAATAAACATTACATTGTGTGAATTACTGAAATATAGATTTGATTGCAGGCTATGCGGCCAACCCAACGCGGCAGGGTAGGCTGCTTGCGGTTTTTTGGATACAAAGCATGACTGCAGGCCATATCCTGCTTTCAATTCCAAGCTGCACACTACCAAAGCCTTGCACGGCGCGGGGTTGCTTGCAGTGACGATGTAACGTTTTCAACTAAAAAAAAAAAACTGAAATTCACCAATTATGGTTATCTCTAGTAACTATAACTAGTGCCCTAAGGTATCTATAACTTGCGCCCTTGCCATGCACAGCTAATTACCCAAGATATTACATGGCTCATGACATGTTCTATAACATAACTACAACATTTGAAATATCTTCATTGATGACAAGACTGTCAATGGCAGGGGGATGAGTTATAGTTACTAGAGATAACTATAACCAGGAAATGTAAGTGTTTTTTTTTTGTTTAAAGTATTATGCTGTCACTAAAACTTTCACCTAACTATAACCACACTTTAACCTTTGTTTTGTTCAGTAAAAAACATATACACACACACTCCTTTTGAATAAAAGAACATTTCATTAAATATCTTTAGTGCTTGCTTAACTAACATTTTGTTTCTTCCTGCCATATCACAAGACCGTAGACTTTAATAAAAGGAGCAGTTGTACAGAGCCACTCAGTAGTTTGATAAGGGTAAAGGCACTTGGGTTAATCAGTGACTTCTAGTTCATATACTAGGTTATCTTCACAAGTGTTCTGTAATAATCAAGACATTTATTGAAAGTTGTAATGTTGATTCATCATATATCAGCACTGGTATATTTAGTTATCCTGTACACAAGAATCACAATTCATTAGAGAAGCAATAATGTATATGTACATTTTTATGCTGAGGCCACACCTTAAAAGGAAATTTAAAGCAGGTGCTTCTGACTCAAGAGGGACATATTGTGAAAACTTGAATTATTGCATTTTTTGTGATAGACTTGTTAAGCGGTTGCTTCTGACTTGAGCGGGATATCTAGTAACATTTTAAAGGTCTGCAACCTTGTAAAAGGCTTAAAGTTTTTGCTTCTGACTCGGGAAAACATTTAGGGCCCGATTCACAGAACTAACTTAAGACAAAATCCTAAACTTACTACCATTTTGGTATTCACAGAAGTCACTTACACATTTTGGTATTCACAGAAAGCACTTACTCATTTTGGTATTCACAGAAGGCACTTACTCATTTTGGTATTCACAGAAGGTAGGACTCCTAACTTTAAGACTCCTAAATGCCTTCTGTGAATACCGACAGTCTTAAAGTTAGGATTTTTCTCAGTTTTTGAGTCCTAAAGTTAGGAGTCCTAACTTTACTACTCCTAAACTTAGAAAAATCCTAACTTTAAGACTTTCGATATTTACAGAAGTCATTTAGGAGTCCTAAAGTTAGGACTCCTAACTTCTGTGAATACCGAAATTAGTAAGTGCCTTCTGTGAATACCAAAATGAGTAAGTGCCTTCTGTGAATACCAAAATGGTAGTCAGTTTAGGATTTTGTTTTAAGTTAATTATGTGAATCGGGCCCACAGTGATGACTTGAGGTACTGTAGCTATGCGGAAGGCTGGACCTATTGGCTTAAAAAATACTTTTTCTCAATCAGAGTGGGATTTTGTATTGTGTTGTACTTTGGACGTTTTAACCGATATGGTACTTCTAAATACTTTACACATTTTCTCTAAGTCATACCTGTCTGCTCTGTGCCATAGCTACCACTGGCTGAGCTCAGGTCTAAAATATTGAAACCTTTAACTGAGCCTAACAGAATAGTGCCTTTTTACTTGTCCTGGACCTCTGTCCACCCCGACTAATGAACTACTTTCTCACAGTCATGTTAGGTCAATTGAATGTGGTCATTAAACCAACAATGAATTTAAATAGTTTTTGTAGCTACTTAAAGTCAGTGTTTGATTGTTCCTATTTTATATTCAAGTGAAATGTCACAATGAGCTAACTGTTTGACATCTTGCTTACTGGATATGGTTTGTATTTGCACCTTTACAATGTAGGTCTTCAATCCACATTATTTCTTTCTTTCCTTTAAAAAATGCCTGTCTTCATTCTAAAATTGATACGTTTATGAGTGTTTGATTGAATTTATGATACACTAGGTACATTCAACACACTGCAGATTATGCACCATACTAATGATTGGTTCCATTTTAACCTTATGCCAATGAATGATGTTATTGCTGTTTATCATAGCTGCTGTTGTGAATAATATAGATATTGTCACCAACTGTGATTTGTTAAGAATCATGCACCTTCCCTACATATTGTGCGTTTCCATACCCCATGACATGCCCTTCTTGCTACTCTCTAGCACAAAATGCCACACACATCCTGATTACTTATCATAGCTTCCTGTCTTTGATATTATTGTGCCACGGATTGTGCAGTTTTCATTCCAGTTTTCATTCTGCATGGCATGCCTTGTTTACTACTCAATAGCAAAAAATGGTGCGGACTTTTCGATTACTTATAATTATTTCCTGTCTATGATAATATCGTACCACATATTGACAGTTTTTGTTTATATATAATGTTTCTATACCATTTACTGTCTTATATTAAATAACCAATTCTCGAATGTGAATACGTGGTCTAATATTTGGTTTTGAACAAGTGAAGGTGGCAGCACATTTTCGGAGAAATCATGCCATTTTATCTGGGGACCTACACCCTTTTTAGGTTTTTTCAGCAATGCCACTTGTCTCTTTTCTTTTCAACTACAGATATCTTTATTTAATTTAAAATGGCAACAGATTTTTCGATTTTCATCTACAATATACTTTAAATTTATATTCTCATTGTGCGATAGAGACGCAATGCCTTACATACTATACTACTCGACACAATGTACGATGGAGGTATGTTTTACACTTACGTAACAAATTTCTGAGACATCATATGACTTTTTGTTTCTTATGCTTTATGTGGCTCAAGAAATGGTATCCAACACATGCGCAAGAACTACATGCAAGGGTGAGTGGGACATGCTTTTCTGTCATTTGGTGACAACTGATGTCCAGTAGCAAGCTAAACATGTGAGGACAGAATATACAAGTATGAGAATCAGGTGCATCATTAAAACTTTATTGCTGTTTTGCATTGACTTATGTACATTCACAGAATAAATGTGTGGCACATAGCTTTCCATAACTCTGATTTTTTTTCTAAATTGTATTGGGTTACATCTTTGTTGTCAAAACAGTTGTGGATTATTGATACTGACCAGCCTGCTTTATAACTGATGTTGCTTACAGACACACAATATTACACAATTTCCCTTACTTTATGGCTGTGTCGGAGTGCCTCGTCTCCTCTCCTTTTCGTGTTTTAACAGAGCTGCTATTACGGTTAAATTGTGGCCCAAATGTGTGTATAAGGGGCCCAGCAGTTGTTGAATCCTTAAAATGTTGTCAAAGTACATACTCTTACATCTGTCCTCGGGGATATCCAGATACGCTCATATGGGGTATATCGAATACCTATTGCCAGATATTCACAGAAAGCCTTTATCACTCTCATGTGAATGGGGATCCTTCTTCTGAATAAAAGAGATTTTTTGTGTGCCTTCCCAGTAATTCATGTGTTACTCTTTAAAGACGCCATTTGTTATGTGACCTAATTTTGCCAGCTTGGGCTTTGTCATAATGTCATCCACATGATTTTGCTTATGGTCTTCAATTGGGGTACTTATTAAGGAGGGTTGTGGATTTGATGACACTAATGTCAGTGTAGTACTGCTAATACTATTGCATGTATGACTCAATTGCTACAAACTAATTATTTGGGAATTTGAAATGACAATTAGAGCATCATTAGACTTGTTATTGGACCACAGTTCATCACTTCGGACAGTCCTTTGCCTATGATAACTATTCCATCATATAAAATTAGGTATGTGTAATGGCTTTGTAGCTAAGTTTTGACCATCTTGGGACAAACTGTTGACACAAGATATGAATAATGAATGAATATTGTCATCATGCTTAGTTTTGTACCATTCTGGACATTCTATACTGGTTGAATAAATGCTGTTTCTTTTTGACAGTATGTATACCAGCTTATGGTTGCCACTTTTTGTATGTAGAAAATGATTTTTTTTTTATTTGTATAAATTAATAATGATGGGTTGTGTACTCAGTACCTAATGATGTAGGTTTTGAATGTTCATGTTGTTCACAGCCCTGAAGAAGTTCCTCGGTGGAAAAGGAATAAACACGTTGGCTGTTTTTATCTCAAAATGATGTAATGAAGAATAATAGAAACCTTGGAAACTGAATTGGGATTCTTGGCTTGACTTTTGTATGGCATGCATAGAATAAGTGTGGTCTAATTGTGCTTCTGCATTAGTGGCATCAGTACATATGGCACCTAGGGCATTATTTTCTCTGCATCCCTGTACTTGACAGCTCTAGGGCAGCTCGATTAGCCAACCCCTCTTTTACACAGCTTGTGACACTTAAAGCAGTGTTCATTTTTACCTCCAACTTTTTAAAACGCCACCACCAAATGAGGAAGAACCTTCCTTGATGTGCTGGTACGTCCATATAAAAGCATTTCAAACTCTTGAAGTTTCCACAGGTTCATCAATACTGTCTCAAGGCCTCCAAACCTAGATCACATATTTTTTGGTTTGAGGTGTGTTAAATAGTCACCCAGCACTAATTTGTCTCTTTTTCAAGCGTACAAATTTGTCCCTTATAGGATGTACTACATAGCTATTGTTTGGGGGCGTATATTCACTCTTTTTGGGGGACAACAATGCAGTGAACTCAGCAGTGACTCCATTGACCCACCATTCTGTGCGAGCATCTACGAGCTGCTTACTCCCTGTCTTTAGTCACATTTATTAACATTTGTCCTCGTGCATACTTGCATAAGCCTAGAACATTTATTTTGCTCTTCTACATCTTGAAGGTACATTGGAAGTGTGTAGGGTATGCAGGGGAACTTCCAACTTGCCCCCAAAAATCCTACAAGAGATAGTATTCTGTCTCCAAGAGGTAAAAAGCATCTATAAATCTGGCTTGGAGAAAATATTGTTCAAGTTAGCTGTGGATGTTGAAAATATTAATTGCGGTCTTAATGTACTAATACTGGGTAATCATGAGGTTATTAGTGCTAAATAAGGTTGATGCCCATTTTAAACATTGAGTTGGAACAGATCACGAAAGGGAATTGTAGTGCAGTATCAAAGATTAGGATAAAATGTTGACTGTTTGTGAGAGAGAAGGGTCTATCACAGAAAAGGAAGAGGTGTGCTACTGACAGACATTCCCTTGAAGGTGGACTGGGAAGGGCGGCATGGCTCTGCGGTAACAGGAAGTAAGCAAACATGTTTGGTGTGGATCCCAGCTACTGTAGTGACAGTTCTCTCGGGGACGATCGAATTCTCTGCCTTTATTTACTGTATCGTAGATAGAGACAGCAGCCGCAGCAACTGATACCATTTCTGAGTAGGTGAGCTTCCGTTTCCGGTTTGAGGATGCTACGCTGTGAGGAGTCGGGAGCTGCAAGGTGTGGCGAGGAGAGGGAGCCGCCAACAGCTCAGGCTCCCCTGCAGAGACGCCCCTCCTGGTGAGACCCTCATCGAATTCCTGGGCCCTGCTGGCTTTCAGTATCAGCATTGGCAGTGGGCGGCGGTAGGCTGTGGCCTAGGCTTGCGAATCTGGCCGTGGTAGGAGAGCCAGTTGCAGGCTGGTCAAGGCTGGTTACAGGCGGTAGCAGTAGGCCGAATCAGCTGTGGCCTTGGGCTCTCCCCCGCTTGCTGCCATAGTTACAACCTGCCTTGAGCTCACCGCCAGTTACCTCGGTGAACCTGCCCTGCACCTCCTGCGCATCCCTTGAGCCTGGCGGTGAGTGCTAGGACCTTCTCTTGCTGCAGAGACAGCGTGCTCGTGCCCCTTCCCAGCAGAGAACAGTAGTGACCCAGTGGTGATCCCGCGATCGAATGGCAGGGAAGGTGAGGTGGCGCTACTTTGTGCTTTGGAAGGCCAAAACTTAGAACACAGAAAATTGAAATTGAAGTTTGGAGTTTTGACCCGCAGGGCGTGATTTAGCATTAGGGGCTGTTGTCGATGGTAGAGCCGGGGTTGGTATGGACCGGCCTGGCTAGGCTCGGGTGCTGCTTACACTCTCTGAAAAAGCTCCCCTGTCGCGAGTCCTAGAGCTTCTGAGCTCACCAGTGCATTCACCAGCGTATTTCACCAAGCAACACATTGGGTTGCCAGTCTGCAATTGCTCCATCAGGTCGGGAAAAGTACGAGGTGCCTCCAAACTGGCAAAAAAGCAAGGGGGAGCCGAGAAGGAAAAGCCCATGAAGCCAACCAATAACAATAAAGGAAGGTTGGACCTAGCCTCTGAGACAGGCACAGAGGAAATTGTGTCATGTCCTAAAGTCACTGTTTAAAAAAAGATCAAAATAACGGATTTCTTAACAGCGTACCGTAGGGGGTCTATCTCTTCCTCTCAAGAGGCCCAAGGGAAATGTAGTTACAATGATCTACCTTCCGAAAAGAGGCCTCCCTTTAATATAACCAAGCATAAACTGTTGCAACAACTTTCATACCCAGTGATCGATTCGACGAGGAGTCCAAGTGGACCAGACAAGAACTCAGAGTTCCAGACACTGTTAGGCATTGACTCCCCCGCAGAAATACAGGTGGAAACAGGTTTGGCCACAGTTTCTGGTAGAAGCTCTGGAACACTTCCAATGGAATTCAGAGCAGCACAATTCACGGCACTTGCCTTTGACAAATTAAACTCATCAAACACCTACTCAGTCACCAAATCGACCAGACAATGCTGTATTAGAGGAAGACCTAGATGATTCAGTGATTTGGCGGGATATACTCCTAAGTCCGTTCGAACAGCCGCAGGTATTATCTCCTGATCAGCTGTGTGCCTCTTCCTCTTTAGCTTGCAAATATGATAACAACACTTTGCTATCACCCATTAAACAACAGCAGGGGGGTCCTATTGTTTATAAAGAAGGGATCCACTTCAAGACTGACATCAAGGAGTTATACGCAATAGAAGCAAAGGAAGCAAATTGGGCACCAGGGACACAGGAGTCCCCAACCAAAAGGCAAGAGGCCCAGTTGGAAAGGCCCTCTGTAGGGCACACCAATCAGCTGTAAGATTAATCGATCTGGCCCCAATGGTTAAGTACCATGAGGGTAAATGAAATGGCATTAACATACCCTGCAGACAAAATGGATTTACAAGTAGACTTATTAAATGCACTTGCAGTTCATGTACAGGGGTTCAAACAGAAACTGCAGGCACTGAACACCATGATAATAAAAGTTCAACCAGACCCAGTGACAGTCTATCACTTGTTTCATTGCTTCTCGATCATAGATAAACTCGCCATGGTACCCATTATATTGACAGAATTATAGAAGTGAAAAAGTCTCAAAAAAGACCCCTACTGGCAAATCAATGGCCAGAAAACTTGCAAAGTTGTTGCAAAAGCCAGCAGGAGCTCTTAACCCATCTTCCACACAGATGTACCTCGAAATCCATCCAGGCACCCAGATAAAGGTGACACAAACAAATGGTCCAGCAAGTATCTCCCCAATCCAGACAGCTCCAACAGAAAAAACATCAGAAGTCTCACCAAGCACCAGTCCACAAATTTTCCTCAGGAAGAGGGAATGCAAACACGTGAGGAAAGCCAGAAAAAACAAGGAAAACAACAGAGTACCTATATAATACTAACACAAATGCAAGCCGCTAGTAATGATAGGGATAATAAATCTACAATAGAACTGGCAGACCAAATTACATCTGCACACACGCAATCCTTCAGTTTTAATTGTGACAAGAAGTGAACCACATAACCAGTCAAACTTATAACTTCGGCCATTAATCCGTATCCAATGTTTCGGCAACCTGAATCAACTGAGGTCGTCATGACAAGAGGCCAAGTGGATCACTCTGTCCATAGCCCGCAATCCCTAAACCCCTCCCGCAAGAGACCTCCATCAACACAGTCAAGAAACTAACAAAGCATCAGAGCAGTGGAGCTGCTCTGGCTAACTCTCAGCAAATCAAAGAACCAAAAATGTAGGAACTTCACAATGGCACAAGACTTTCCCAAATAGAGATGTCTAAATTGCTGAATAGTCACGCCCAATGGTTTGAGGTAAGAAGATCACCAAGAAGGGTCATCGGGGGGAAGGCCCTCACACAGAGTCCTAAAGAACTAAGAACTTTCCATCCTCCAGTTCAATCAATCAAATAAGCTACAAAAACATATACAAGGACAAAAGAGACATCATACAGGGAGACAGAAGACAGGTGTGTGGCTACTCAACCCAGGAAGGCACAAAGATTGTGTTGATTCCACATTACAAATCGAGGGGTGCCCATGTTATTTTAAATCGAAGTGCAGTATTACGATTGCTTGAAGGATTTCATGGCCTAAAACCCTATTAGGTCCAAAAATGTAGAAACAATTGAGTTCACATCAAATCCCGAACAACCAGGGAACAATATTACAACCATCACCTGGTCTGATAAAACTATTGCAGCCCAAGTTTGTCAACATAGGGAAACCTTCTAAAACATGGGGCATTGAAATGAAGATGGTAGAGGCGATACCCTACCCAAGTCCGCTGCAACAGACAAAATCAACACCAAGCATGCTGAAGGGGGCGATTGGCCCGACCACTAGATTGTAGTCAAGGTAGGCCTGCAAATACCCATATACCAAAAGAGCAACACAGCTGTTAGCCATCTCCGACGAACATCAGTAAGATGGGCCTCCTAGTGGCAGACTCAAAGAAGATGCATGAGAGAAGCCTTCGGACTCCCCTTTACAGGCCCATCCCTGTAAAATATGTTCTTGGAATGTGAATGGTCTAAGCAGCAAAGCGGGTGGGGATGATTTTCTAAACATTTTTCAAGAACATGAGGTCCTGCTACTACAAGAAACCTGGCAGTTGTCACGCACCCCGATGGTGAGATTCAAGTAATATCATGACTCAGCAATCAAAGAAACAAGGACCGTCAGAGCAAAAGGTGGCCTGTCGATCTACATCTCAATGGATATATTATGGGCCCACGAGGATGTAAAATTTGACACAACATGGATTCAGTGTGTTAAGCTTTCAGCAGCACCCTATCGCACACTGATAATACTCAGTCCTTGATAGGAACACTCAAAGCCTTAAAGTTTACATAGCCACAAGCTAATATAATATTGTCGGGTGATTTCAATATGAACCTACTACAGGGCTCTGAAGTCAAACTTCCAGGCCAAACACAGGAAACACTTGGTAATCAATCAAGATGTGATTCCCATTGCAAAAACTGCACCTGTGCGCTTGAGACATTGGGCCTGTATACACTAAATGGACTCTGTCCAATGGACAATCCCGCTGCTTTCACAAGAGTGACTGACAGGGCATGTTCAACCATAGACTTTACCTTTGTAGACTCGTGCCTGTTCAGGGGTATCACATAATTCAACATAAAAGGAAGATCGGACAGTGATCATTCCCCCCAAATCTTTACTCTGGAACTCATTCCACCCAGGGCTCCAGAAGCACGAGGTTTACTCTCAGTTTCACAGCCATTCAATCTAAAGTGCCTTAGATGGAAGGGAGAGATGATAGAGACAATCATGGACTTTATTACCCCTCAACTCAATCAGGATTCTTTGAGCCATGAAGACAGGATGACCCGGGCACAGGCCTGGGAGGCAATTATAGAGATTCTCATCTCGACAGTCCCGATTAAGCACCCAACCCAACTAGCAATAGGCCAGAACAAGGCAGAATACACTTCACAACTTGGCATACTATAGCGGAATATTCTGTTTTTAAATGGGAAATTAATAAAGCAGTCCTGTTTCAATGTTTATCACCGATAAGGGCACTTGGGTGATCAAACGACGTGCGTGGGTGGTCTTGCACAGCATGGGGCCCTCAGCCATATCTGTCCACATAATTTTCTGAGAGAAAGAAGAAGGACTTGATGATAATTAGGCTGGGTGTTTTTCCATCAAAGGACCTAACCCTGGTATGGAAACAGTCCTGGCCTACCACAGAATGTCGTCTCTGTGGGCTTAGCAGCAAAACATTGCTTCACTTGTGCATCTGTCCGGCCTTGCTATCACTCAGGAAGAAACTCCTATGGCCATCTTTAAGACTGTTGCAAATAAGGTCATGCCGACCAGCTGTAATTAAGCTACGGGGAAGGAATCCGGTCCAACTAGCATGCAAGGCAGTGCATTTTCTGTCACTGGCAGCAAAGGAGCTGGAAAAATCGAGCACGCTCCCTTGCACTCCTCCCTGTTGAAACATAAGGTTTGCATTACGTTTATGACTCGCTGTACTGCTTACTGTTGTAATTCCCACAGAGTCCTTGTTTACTGCGTTGGGTCCTGAGTTGCCTCACTCTGGTTGTGATTTCCACCAGCCCCTCGTGCAAATCCTTTTATATTTCAGGCTAACTTTGTTCACTGCTGCACTTTACGCCCTTCCTGTCATAGCACCTTGCCCTAACTGACTAATCAAACACATCATTGCCTGTTGGTGAAGCACTTCAAGAAAGGTATCAAATTGTGGTATGTTTAACAAGTTTGTTTAGACGTTTTCAATCATCTTGTATGTTATTGCCTGTTCTTTTGATACAATGTAAGTTTCTCAAGTTTTTAACTTTAATGGTCTATTTGCTAGATCGAATAAATACGTATTACTCTCTGAAGTTCACAAGATCGCAAAGCTTTAGAGTAAACATGTCCCAAGGAAAAAATTCTCGTTTTCAAACTATTTTATAACATTTCAAATCCACGCGTGGCATTTAGCAAAAAAGAGAACGTGCGCATTGCTTACTGCCTACTGCCAACAAGCTCAGTTTTGAGTTTTTGTTTCGACAAACCAGTTTCCCACTACATCCCGCCAACCGGCATGAGGGAAGCGAAGCAGCAGTCAAACCCACGATGAACTGACAGGTAAACCTGTCCCTCGAGGGCACCGCAGCCCTGCAATGTCTTCATCTCCCATTGCTCCTTCCGAGTGGCACATTGACCCGCACAGCTCGTGGCCAGGCAGCTCATCTTAGATCTCCTGGTGGCTTTACCAGTAACCTTCATTTAAAGCAGGGTTCCTCAAACATTGTATCCTTTGATTTCTACCTCCTCTCAACAGAAATGATCACCTATGACCCACCTGAAGAAGCATTTGTATAAAACATATTTACAAACATATTATTGAGTGAAATAAAACACTTGGTGGTTATAGCCAAAATACTGAATACTAATGACAGCTCATTCAACTGCACGGCTTTTTGTGACCCTGCTCAGCCGTGTCTTTAACCCCCAATGGGGTCTACTGTCATAATTTGAGGAACATGGGTTTAAAAAATGTGTTGTGTCCTTCCTAAGTTTGAAAAAACCCTTAGAAAAGGCAAGTCTCTCTCCAGCCTAATTCTTGCATAAGATACTGTTGGACAAATGCCATTGACGTTATTCTACGCATTGTTCTTAGCTCAAGACACAATTCACCAGTTCAGTGTACAAGTGAACAAAATGACAAAAGTAACTAAAAAACAATGTGAAAAGACACCAGTGCTAGTCGTCAATACCGGTGCTAATTCTGCAATTATAGAATGTGTTGAACTTTCAGTAGTTCAACCCCGCTTCTTAAGGACATGTGAGTCCACCTACATGTAAATGCTGTTTTTTCCCCAGCAGTCCTGGCATGGAGTTTGAGCATACGGTGGTTTCTACATCTCTGGTTCTGCGTCCATGCAGGATTCCCAGGGATTTTGGGGCATGCGTGGCAAGGAGATGAGGAGGAGAGTGACCCCACAAATGAAAAGAATGACGAAAGCCGAGCAGGCACAGGCAAAGGACCAAGAGTAGTAGTATTCGATCCAGACGGTGTCTTCGCTGTCAATCATCCGCTTCACGGATTGCCGTATGACTTCCACCGACACCATGATGCAAAGGCCTGGGAACAGGAGAAATCTGTTAATATTGGAAAACCTTCTCACCCATCATCATTCCCTGACATTGTTTCTTTGGCTTGACCTACTGCTGTTGGCATGTGAAGCAATTTCCGCTTGGGGGTGGTTGGTGTTCCATGGGTGTTGGTCACCTTCTATGTGGATCCAATAACCCGCAAATAACAAATACTATAGATCTGAACAATGAGGTCTGAGTCGTCTACCAGTTGTGACCTGAAATGATTCTTTTCCAAATGCCACTCCTTCCTGCATCAAATTATAGCATGTTTCCTATAGAAAGTTAAGTAAATTTCCTATGAAGTGTGTTCTCACTGAGTACCCAAGATCATCATTCCACTGCAGCAGAAACTCTGCATGCCCACACGACATGAGCCAGAGAATTCCTTTACATGCCTGCACCCCAGACCTCCCTTGCCAAGGGAGTGGGAGGGAGGTGTAACTTGTTTTATTTGTCCGAAAGCCAGATATATTGAGTGTTTACTACTATAATAACTGATAATTGACTAATATATTAACAGATTTCTGTATCATTTGTGTAAAACCCACAGGAAAAAAGTAACATTCTAATTTTAACCAAATTTACAAACATTTTGTGTGTGCACGCTCATGGATAGGCCCTGTAGGAATCCTTGACAGTATCTAGCTGGCTTCTCTCTATATCCTATAGTTTACAGAGGTGCAATGGACATTCAGTGAGTGAACGGATACATGTCCAGTTTCTGAATATGCATTAGAGTTCTGATGCTCTGACCTTGTTCCACCCCCCCGAAATGTACAACTCTCACTGGCTAATGAAGGAATTTGCATATTTTGTCATAATTTAGCCAGAACGTGGAAATACAGAGATGCTCTTGCAAATTATGTGCACAACATATAAAACATGGCTGCATTTAGATCTTCAAGAGGTGGTCTTTGAACTCAAAGGAGATACTCATATTCTGGAAAACTAGTGGTATCAAACACAAAAAGTGATTTATATCAATGCATCCCTGATCAAAAAACCCTTGACGTTGAATTGAATTGGGGGAAGAGGTTTGATAGGAGGCATTTTTCATGTTCCGGGCCTTCAGTTTTTGATGCAAGCAAGTGTAACCAACAAGATCATGATCCTCTATTGACCGTAGGCGTGAGCTCCCAGGCATCCACTGGGTTTTATGTTATTGGGGGTATTTACTTAGCACAGACCTGGCACCAAGGGGCAACGGAGCACTGTAGGTAGCAACAGGACCATATATGCTCTAGATACAAAGTTACAGAAGCATACACGTTTGTATTGCTTATACAGCAAAGAGAGATCATATGATACCGATGCAAAAGGGTGACATGAAGAGAGGGAAGCAGAGGAAGAAAGGAGGCACACTTTGAATTGTAGTAAGATGGAGAAGAGGTGACTCCTGACTCCAAAAGCACTGTCGGGAGCGGCTAAACTTTGGGATAACAGGAAAGTCAATTCACACTCTAGGCACAGACGTGCCAATAGAAGGTTTGTTCTTTGCAGATTTGCAGGATTTGAAGTCTAGCAAGCCAGAAACTAGTTTCTGTGTGACTACCAAGACTTTCTTCTGGTAAACTGAGGAGGGTAATATGTTTGTGTGGATGGCCATGAAGATCCTTCAGCCAGCATTGGCGTTGCATGCATGCTGAGGTAATGCAGTTGCTTCGGGGTCGCGTGTAAACGCTTTGATTGGTGATCAGATGCGATGCTGCATGCAGTATTGCTGTTAAAGGAAACAGAATGGTGGGTAGGAGGCCTGCGCTTTGTACCAGTGGTTGCACTCCACCCCGCAGTATAGGCAATGAGTGATGAGATGTATCTTACTAAATTGTGGAGGAAAACATCTGTACAAAGAAGTCAACCTGGAGCTCAGCCTCTTGTTTTTTAAATGCTTGGCTAGCATTGCACCGGATAATGGGTATTTTCCAATCAAGAAGGGGCGTGGATTTCATTAGGGCAATCAGACGTGTAGGGACTGTTTCGCATCGTGGGCGAAGGAGAGAATGTCATTCTTCACTTCTGTGATATCACAGTTGCTGCGAACAGCAAATTTGGCCTCAGCCTGATGGGGCAGATAAAAGGTTGCACAGGTTTATTTGCCCGGGATTATCAGTATCTTAACTCGAGTTAGCTTCAGTACAAAATCAAATCAAATCAAATCAAGCTTTATTCGGTTGTTGAGAAAACATCCATAAAAGCACAATATAATACAATTAAAAAGAATTATGACCAAGGTAGTACAAAAGGTTTCACAAGGATAGCAAAAAGAAGTTATTAAAAATAAACAACCGATTAAAAGGTTTCCTCAATAAACCGTGCCTCCAATAGGGAAGCAATCTAAACTCCAAATTTGCAAGTTACGACAAGAGGAGTATAGTTTACTATATAAAAAAAGCATCTATTAAAAAAGAATGTCATAATTATTATACATCAACAATCGAGAGACCATTGTTCATATCGAGGAAGTTGGATTCCATTCTTACTCTAGGTTCTGCCTGTGGTTAACAACCAATTTCAAGAAAATTGCGATCGATTTAGCATAAGGTTCAGCGTCTAAACAGAGAAGAGCAAGAAATGCTGGACGGCACCTACGTAAACCCAAGACTTTCAAGATTGGAACGAGCCACTGTTTCCTCAAATCTTGGTAAAATTGACAAAACAGGGTTGTGTGAATCGTTGTTTGGGGGGAACTATCGTCACAAGGACAAGGCTGGGGAAATTTTTCCCAAGTATTCGTCTTAAGGAAAATACCCAGGTAGTGAAAAATATTTAATCTAAGCCTGGTTAGCAAAAAAGTTTCATAGCCCGAAAGGTTGAAGGTTAAGTAGGGCTGAACCATCATCGATGTTTGAATTTGTAGTGAGTGCTGGACAGAGGGTTTGGAGGCTTCACTAGTTAGTCGTAAAGATTCTGAGTGAGCCAGGCATGCCTTTTTAAAACGCTTCCTCGGTATTGTAGCTTCAGTACAAATACGGGGCTGCAGTTTTACATAATAAGAGATAACACAAAACACATACTGAAGCTCTATAGATTGTTAAGAAAAAGGCTACGTTTTGATTATTTCTTTTAAAACAACATCCATCATCTCTCTGGATGTGTCCTTTATGCTTCCCGTAGTGGTAGTGAGATCCTACAGTCTGTGGGCAGGAGACCTACATTGTACCTAACGGTGCTTAGTAAATCACGTCGTTTTATTACCATTTTGACCCTTGGTAGAAAAAATGATAGGAAGTCATTACCCAAATTCAAAACCAGCGGTAATGTTTTCTATTCTCACTATTTAATATTTTACAAAACGGGGCAAATTAGTTCCTTGAGTCATGATTGTTCACAATACAGCCTCCATACTAGGGTAAGTTAAACATTTATTTTTAATTGTACAATAGAAAGATGCACTCCTGTAGTAACTAAATAAGACGACTGAAATCAGAAGAGATTTATATGCAAGTATTCAATAAGGAATTGTCATTTATTTCAAACTCTCAGTATAAAATGATCAATGAGATTTAAAACAGACATTGTCATTGAGGTTTGCGTTGAAGATGAGACGTACCTGCAAATGCATAGAACAGGGCCGCCGGCTTCAGGAAGTAGTCCAGCTTTTCCTTAAAGGACAAAAGGGTGCAGATGGTCGCGATCACCATGAATCCAACTCCGATGATGGCAATCGCTGCTGCCGAGATGCTGTACTCTAGAAAGACATAATAAGGAAAAGTAAGGACGAAGCGATGCTAAACCTCAGACTTTCCCTCACATAGGTATCTCTTTGCCTTACTATGGATGACAGGCAGTGCAGGGGTTGCAGCCTCCTGAGCACACTGGCCTATGAGTTAATGAGAAACTTGCTAGGTACTCCAGAAGACAGGCTATGTAGGGAAACGTTTGTAAATGTCCTGGAGCCATATTATACAATGTGCCCTGGGGCGCAACGGATGTGTGCATCTGTTTGTTTGTGCACCCGGGCATTTTGGTATTACAGACCGGGCCACACATGCTTGCGGCTTCTTCTTCTCTAATGTGGATTGTGCTAGTACACGATGCAAGATGTGCGCCAGTGCAATCATACAAGGGTGTTGCCTCATGGGAGTAGCCAATGCAGGTGAGTAAACCCTTTGTATTTGAATCTGCACGGTATACAGACATGGGTACAATGGCTACTTATTTGTCGGGAGGAGATCTGATTGAGTGCCACATTGAAGGTGGCGTACAATCAGGGCACCCCCCTAGGGGCACTCCTTGGAAAGGGGTTGCAGGGTTCCACGTACCCTCCCATGGATCCCCTGTAGACTGCGCAGTAACACTCTGCACCCGCTAGTGGGAGATCCCTGCCCCCTCTTAACAACTGAGGCCGGTCTGCCTCCAGTGAAAGACGAGGCCACAATTTGAAATCGCGACTCTGGACTTCATGTTGTCCTCAGGGCAGACATGACTGTCAGACTTTGCACCTCCGCTCAGGGCAGCACATTTTTAGTTTAATTGCGCACACTGTTCTGGTCCATGCCAGGTGCAGAGAGTTAGAGTCGCAAGGCAAGCTGGGACAGTATGACTGATGTATAATTCGGGCCCTGTGTACTCAAGAGCAGAGTTAAGGGCTTAGCTATTATTATTATTATTTTTTATTTATTTTTTTGAAACCGTTTATTACAAATCTCAAGAATATACAGGTATGGGCCTACAACCTTCCGGCCGGCCGCTAGGATGACAGGAGCATATGACATACGTTCATAAAACACTTGGTGTTGCAAAGGAGCATAATCAGGAGATATCAATGCCGTGGGCCATATCAGTCAGACCCCACAATACGGTTTCATTTTATACAAACAACAAGAAAAAACCACACCCACAAGGCAACCCGCAATCGACAGTAGCAGCACGTGCTCCCCGAATGGGGAACCCCTAGTATCCACAGGAGTCTAAAGAGGGGAAGGGGAACAGAGCAAGGACTGGGGGAAACCCTGTGCCCGGGGCTGGGGGAAGGAGTCAGCTAAGGGGACGGGGATGGTGAGGCAGCAGGCAGCAGTGGCGGCGCGCAGATACCCCCGCGATAGACGTTCCAGGGGCCCCATACTTTCACCCATGTCCCAGGCTTACCCCTCGCCACATACACCACCTTTTCTCGAAACATGCACCAGTCCATGTGTTCTTTCCAGGCCGACACCGCCGGGGGCTTCTGGGATCCCCACAGTTGAGCAATATCACGCTTAGCTACCATATATCCCAGAGTCACCCACCACATCTGCGGAGCCGAGTAGTCAGTTGGTTCCCACACATTCAACAGGCACCTCCTCGCTTCAGGCAGCAGTGCGACACGCGTAACCACTCGCAGGACCTCGTGCACACCACGCCAAAATCGCTCCACCTTCGGACATTCCCACAAAATATGCAGAAAGGTCGCCAAAGCACCACACCCACGCTTACACAACCCATCCTCAGCATAGCCCATACGCAGAAGCCTTGGCCCCGTCATGTAGACCCGGTGGAGTATCTTAAGCTGGACGAAGCGAAGGCGAGCCGGTATGGCCACCTCCTTCGGAGAGGCCACCGCGGAGATCCAGTCCTCGTCGTCCAACTCCAGCCCATCGGCAACCCAAGCCTCTCGGAGGCCAGTTAGTAAGCCCGAGCGGTCATTAATCAGTTTTTTGTAAATAAGTGAGATCGTGCTGTCTGGGACATGGCCATCTAGCACTCTGTCCTCCAGGAGGGAAGACTCTGGGATGGAGGCAACGTCTGGGAAGACGGAGCCCAGTGCATGACGGACCTGCAAGTACCGAAAGTATTCACTGTCCTGCAACTCCGTCTGCAGCATCTCGAATGTTTTAAATCCCCCCCTCGTCCAGAGATCCCCAACTTTACTGATGCCTATCGTGTCCCACTTCTCGAAGCCCTTCGAGGTCCACAGGGAGCCCAACCTCTCAGACGTGTACGTGTACAGCGGTGACGCCCGGGTCAAACGGTCCTTCCACCCCATAGCTGCATTAGCCGCGTGCCATACTCGCACCATGACACGCGTAGGTCCCGTCAGGCGAGCGTCGGACGCGCCAGAGTAGAGCGCTCGATTGTAGTCGCCACCGGGCAGTAGCATCTTGTCCATTTCAAATGCCGGGTTCAAGGCGGGCCCGTAGAGGCCATGGTTGATTGCAGCTAGCTGGGAGGCCCAGTAATACCGTTTAGTATCCGGGAGGGCAATCCCCCCGTCGTACCATGGGAGCGTCAACTTCGCCAGGGCAATACGCGGCCTCCCGTCCCAGAACAGGCGGCGCTGTAGACTCTCCACCTCACGGAAATAGCGCGCCGGGACTAAGTCCATAGTGTTCTGGAGAGCGTACAGGAAGTGTGGCAACAACATCATCTTAAACAGCGCCGCCCGGCCGAGCGGCGAAAGCGGCAGGCGCCGCCAGCGCGCGACGTCCTCCTTCAAGCGCTGGAGGGGGGGAAGCAAGTTCCGCTCATAGCGGGCCTCCGGGTCCAGAGTAATGTAGACACCCAGGTACCTAAACCCCTGAGAGGCAATCTGGATCGGACAGCCCCGCGGGAGGACGGGAGCCTCCCCGGAGAGCACATACACACATGATTTGGCCCAGTTGATGACAAGGCCTGAGTTGCGGCCAAATGAACGTAAAACATCAACCAGGACTATTAGTGATTTACGTGGGGAGGCTAGGTACAAAAGGATGTCGTCAGCATATAGGGACACGCGGTCCTCGTACTCGGGGGTCCAACGGAGACCACGGATGGAAGGATGCCACCGCAGCCACTCCGCCAGGGGCTCCAAGGCCAGCGCAAACAGGAGCGGCGACAAGGGGCAGCCCTGCCGCGTGCCCCGGCCCAGCGCGAATGGGGCCGATACTCTTCCGTTTACCACCACCTGCGCCAATGGGCCCGAATACAACAATTTGACCCAACTGATGAAACCCGGGCCAAATCCAAACTTCGCCAGCATCGCCCAAATGTATGGCCACTCAAGCGTGTCAAACGCCATGGTGGCGTCTAAGGACGCCAGTATGGCCGGCTCCCGCACGAATGGAACACGTGTGAGTACCCCGTGCAAGCGCCACAGATTAAGGGCCGTGTTGCGATGGGGAATAAAGCCGGACTGGTCTTGATGGACCAGATCGCCCACCACGCCGACCAGCCGATTGGCCAGCACCTTGGCAAGAATTTTGGGCTCCGCGTTTAAGAGCGAGATAGGCCGATAGGATGTAACCCGGTCCCGAGGTCTCCCTTCCTTGTGGATCACCACGATTGTAGCCAGACGCTGGTCCAGCGGGAGGGAGCCCAGCGAGTGGGCCGCCAGGAACATCGCGCGAAGGTGGGGTGCCAATGCATCCGGTCGCAACTTATACAACTCGATAGGGATGCCATTCGGGCCCATGGCCTTGCCAGAGGCGACCAAGCGTATGGCGAGGGCAATTTCGTCGGAGGTGGGAGCGGCATCCAACGACACCCTGTCCTCCTCCGAAAGGGAAGGGAGCGCGATATCCCTAAGCAGGGCATGGGAATCCTCCTCCGAGCAGGGAGAAACCGGGGAATACACTTCACGGAAATAATCCGCGAAACAGGAGACAATTTCTTCTGGCTCGGTTACACTCACACCATCCATCCTCTCAATCAGCGGGACCACACGATTCGCTCTCTCCTTTTTATCCAACCACGCGAGCAGTTTACCAGCCTTATCACCCACATCATACAGTCGCCCCTGTTGCTCCCTACTGAGGCCCCTGGCCGCCTCCGTGACGAGGGCCCTGTAGGCCGCCTGCTTAAGCTGTAGGACATGTAGCGCAGCATCTGTCACCCCACCCTCTAGATCACCCTCCAATTCGGCAATTTCGGCCTCCACCCGGGTCACCTCCTCCCGCTCGCGCCTCCGGGCATGGGAAATAAGGGATAGGGCCTCCCCTCTGAGAACTGTCTTGAAGGCTTCCCACAGGGAGATAGCCGAAGGGACGGACCCCACATTCTCATCAAAGTATCGCTGTAAGGATTCAATCAAGTCAGCGCGAATGATGGGGTCGCGCAGGTACCATTGATTGGAACTACCCTGCCCTCACCCCTCGGGCAGACATCAAAGTGTAACAGGAGCGGGGAGTGATCTGAGATACCCCGCGCCAAATGGCGCACCTCTCCTACCCTCCCAACATAGGCCGCCGGAACAAGGACATAATCAAGCCGGGAGAGGCTACCATGGGCCCCCGAGTGGAAAGTGTACTGCAGCTGCGTGGGATGTTTTAAGCGCCAGCAGTCCACCAATCCCAGTGTATCCAAGAGGCCGGACAGCCACGCCTGTGCCTGGGGGAGGTCCCTAGGGGGGTGACGATCCACAGTCCCAGAAACCACCGCATTGAAGTCCCCCCAACCACCAGAAGCCCCCCCGGAAGGCCAAGGAGGAGGCGCCCCAGGTCTGCAAAAGTGGTCGACTGAAGCCCCGGTGGGACGTATACTGATACAAAGACAACTACTTTGCCCTCCATTCTCCCCACCAAGACAGTGTAGCGTCCCCTATCATCATGGAGCACCTCATCAATTTCCAACGGGAGCGAGTTCTTCACCATGATGCCCACACCCCGTGAGCCCGACGTGAAGCCCGAGTGGGCCACTAAACGGTAGCCACGCCGATTCATGGCACAAAAAGAATTACCAATAAGGTGTGTCTCCTGCAGAAAAACTACATCGGGTGAGATTCGTTTCAAATACTGCAGGACCACACCTCGTTTGATCCTATCCCCCAGTCCATTAACGTTCCAAGACAACAAAGTCAAGTCCCTACCCCCCATCACACACAAAAGCCATCATTCGTCCCCCCGAGAGCACCTTAAGACCAATACAAAAAGGGGTTTGCCTTGTGGTAAAAACGAATAACACCCCACCCCAACCCACCCACCCCAACAGAACTCCCCCCTCCCTGCACCCCTGCATGAGCCCGAACAGCCCCCCCAAAGTGCAGTGTGCCTGTCGCCCCATAGATGGTTAAACTAACTAAACCCCCAGAGGAGGAGGGAGAACCCCCAAGAGACCCCACACGACCTCCACAGGAGGGGAACTTACTCGAACAGACGAACAGTCCAAAGTGACATCAATTTTGCCCATAGCGAGGCCTAATATTAGTCCCTCAGTCCTGATCCGGCGAGCCCTCTCCCCCAACCGCTCCCCCCCCACCACCCCGAGCCCGATCCCCAGACAAAGTATCCAGCCAGTCCCCAGCCACTTCGGGACGATCACAAAAGTGCGTGCGGCCATCCACCTCCACCCGCAACTTAGCTGGGAAAAGCATCGCATACTTGAGGTTTAGGTCCCGTAGACGACATTTGACTCCGAGAAAGCTCAGTCTCTGCTTTTGGACCGCTGGAGTGAAATCAGGATAAAAATTTATGTCCATATTGTCGAGTCTGACCGGTCCCTGTAGTCTGGAGGATTGCAGAATAGCATCTCTGTCCCGAAAGTTGAAAATCCGGGCAATGAGAGGCCTCGGAGGGGCTCCGGTCTTAGGCCTTCCCCCGGGAACCCTGTGGGCCCGTTCCACCGCGAAGAATTTACTCAGCCCCCGGGGCTGGAGATGGGTGAGAATCAAGTCCTCCACGAATAGGTCCGCCGCCGCCTCCTCACGTCCCTCAGGCACCCCGATAATGCGGACATTGTTCCTCCGGGCCCGACCCTCGGAATCCTCCAAGCGGCGGTCCATCAGCGCACTCGCCTGGCCAAGCCGGCGCACCTCCTTTTGGAGGGTCGCCACATCTGTCGTGAGGCCCGATGTGGTGTGGGCCAAAGAATCGACCCGATCATTGGTCTTGGATAGATCGGCCCTCACCAAGCCAACATCCACGAGGACCGAGTCTATCTTCTGCGCCAGTGTATCAAAACGCTGGCTCACCGAGGCCTTCATCTCGGCGATAGCACCCATGACATCCCGCAGGGTCAGATCCGCGGGCAGAGCAGGAGCATCAGTCGGGCCCTCAGGGGACCTACGCGGCACCTCGGGAGATCCCTTCTGGAGGGTGTAGCGGTCCATGCTGTTAGACTGCTGAGCTGCGCCACGTCGGGTCGATTTCACCTTTGCCCGGTCACCATCTTGCTTTGTGGACATGGTTCCAGTCCCCCGATCGTGCCAATCACGTCGTAAAGGGCAGGCAAGCCGGTTCACGGGCTCCGGGGGGGGCCACCACAGATCCGCGGGGGGGACCACAGCCGGCGGGCCGGCAGGGCACCCCAACGAGGCCACACCACCTCACAGTGCCCCGCGACCCAACCTCGCCAAGACAGCAAGGAGGGTGCAAAAGCGAAAGTGAAAGTGCGGGGTACGCGAGTCGCTGAGCCCTGCCCGCCGCTGCTGTCCACTTTGTCTCCGGATAGCCCCACAGATCTAATCCGGGGTCCGGCGTGGAGAAGGCCGCAAACCTCGATCGGTGTTTCCGCCGGTGTCCGAGGTCCAATTTGGAAGCGGAAAACGGGTGCCACCTCAGCTCGGGCTCACCCAAACAGTCCCCTCATGTAGGACAGGATATTTTCAGGATATGTGTAGGAGGTCACGGAGGTCCTCGGGAGCCTCGCACCTACGCGGCCATCTTGGTTGCGCGCTAGGCTCCTCCTCCGGGCTTAGCTATTATTGATACAGTAGGTGCAGTGGTACTGGAGCCAGAAGGTGTGAGTGGCGCACTGCATCTTAATTACTGTGATCTTTCACTTCCCATGTGCTTCACCCCTTGTGCTTGCCAGTCTTAGACTCTCTTGCACCCTTCCTGCTCTACTGGGCAGGGTGGACAGGCATCCCACATAGGCGGAGGAGTTTGGGGTAGATGTATCAGCAGACATTTTATTTGTCAGCTGTACCATTGACCAATACCTTGTTTAAAGTATAGATTCCTTTACAGCGAGGGTTAAGAATTTTCTATCAATGTTTTCTTTAGAAATGTAGTGGCAAATTGTGCTTTTGAACCACATTAGACCAGTAACTTTGCTTAAAACTTTGTAAGATTTAAAGACTACTTTACAGGGGAAGGCACTAAAAACGCAATTGTTGGCAGCCTCATGTTGCAAATGAAATTTCCAAAATATTCCCGCCAGTGCCTCCCAGAGCCCAGCTTGAGCGTTAGTGAAACTTGGCTCCAAGAAGTACTGACTGGCCGGCCCGTTCCTCTGCGTTGCGTGCTACTTAGCAAGGAAGTAAATACGGATCGCCATAATGTATTAGGGCGTTAAAATTAAAACATATTTTTATTTGTTCTTGAAAACACCATTGGTGTTAGCTAAAACGTGCTTTTTTATACACAAGAAGATCAAGTTGCCTTTCATTGGTGTTTCTTACCTTTCTGAGTTGTCACTTCGAATATCTCTGCATTCTCTCCAGAGGTGAAATGTTTGAAGTATGTGCAGTTACGATCTAATACAAGGAAAAATGAAGAAAACTTAGATGTATAAGTGAGCAGCAGCAAGAAACTGGGCTAAGAGTTCTACTATTGGGTGGAAATAACTATAGAAAGATTTTTGACTTTATTCAAAAATGCAAAATTAGAAAACGCAAATGAAAAAAGAAGCAATTAGGGATCATAAGAGATGAGTGGTATGCAATAAGAGTGAGGTTTCACTTTTATTTTTTGAATTTCATGCAGAGTAGAAAAACAGTAAGATTATTCAAAAAACAAACCCGTATTTCATGAAGAATAAAGAAAAGAATTATTTAAAAAAAAACAAAAGTTTATAAGTATTATTATGGCAGAGTTTTATTTTGTACAGCAGAAGTATACAAATGTACGGCCTGCATGTAAAATATATGATTACCACACAGATTCTCTGTGGTAGAAAGGGCAAGAGACCAATGCAACTTTCCTAGCCATCCCAATCGCTGCCTATCTTCCACCACCCAATCCCAGTATAAGTCAGCTACCATATGAAGCAAATATCACCAGCATTACAAAGCTCTTAAAACGAGACATGGTTTTCAACTTTTTTGCAAGTGGAATGAAAATGGTGTGACTTGCAGGTCAGAGGGAATAGGGTTCCACCGTTGAAGACCGAAGGAGGAACACGTCCGATTATAAATGTATGCTTTTTTGTGAAGGTGGCTTCCAGCAGTGGCGCCTGGGCAACTCATTGGGTAACCAACAAGAAAGTACATCAAAGCTGGCATTAGAAATTCAGCCTTATGCAAAACAAAAGGTTGCATTTTCGTTTACTTCCATTAACGAGAAAATGCAACCTTTTACATTGCTCTTTTGCCATTCTAATGGATCAACACCAGACTGTGCGGTCGCTTTTCATGCGAAGCCATATATCAGAGGTTGAAGGTATTTCCCAAAATGAAGGCAAGTCTAAGTGAAATAAAATACTGAAACAAGAAACACACAGATGGAAAGAGGTTTTGACTGGCAACCCCTTCAGAGCTTCAACCATTAATATGGCAAGGAACTTTTTTTTTCTGTTTAAACATAAAGCTCACACTCTTGGTGATCCAGCTGACTCAGTGAGTTTCTTAACTCAGTTGAAGATGGCCTCCACGGCCTCCACGGCCTGTGAAACGAACGCACCAGATTGACCATAAATATTTGCATGCAAGATTGGATCCCTATACAGTGGCTATGGGGTATTTTGTCCTCCAAACAGTGTTTGCTAAGGGCACCTAGTTTCCAATCCAAGGGTAGGTGAACAGCCTATTTGAGAGCTATGATCAGTGCTGTCCTTCAGGTGCATGCCTAGTGTCTACCTGCTCAAGAAGTTGTGCTGGAATACATTATTTGCCTGATATTCCTTTCTTTTGATTTGGTGTTCAGTTTAGCCTTCCTAATCTTACATTTGTGCACTTTGAAAACGTTTATAATATCACAATTCCCCTTTCAATTTGGGGTGAAGACATTGTTCTAAAACTAATATTGATCGGTGGCACTAGGAAGCAATTTAATTGTGTATTTTCCTCTCAGTATTCAGTATATTTTTCAGCTACATTTATTATGGATCTCTAAGGAATGTCTGACACTAGAGTACATTGCTTTCCTAACTCTGGTGTCCTCAACATTCTGTTTCAGTGGTTAATTGAACACCTTCTGAATGTCTAAGGTAAAGCTAAAGTCTCATTTACACTTTATTCCTTGTGATCTCTATATGTGTCCTACACACGCTTCCTTCCAGCTGGAATTCTCTCATTCAGACTTTACATGACCTTCCTTTTGTGAATGATTACTCATCTGGAGTATTCATCACACCTCTAGCGTTAAGTCAGTACTTTTTATGTTGCAACACTGTATTTGTGATGGGGGGGGGGGGGATGTTCTGCAAACAGCAAGAGGGTCAGTGACGGACATTGGTATGTTACACAAATCTGCCATGAAGCAAACAATTGGAGTTATGGATCAGGGTTTCGTCATTTGTACCCAGCTGTTCATGTCTTGCCATGAGGGTCTTCAATGTGATCCGTATAACAAATCCACCTTTCTCTGCATGTTCACCCCAGGTGTTTCACCTTTTTCCGGACCCTATTTTTGCTGACTTTAGGACTCTGCAGTTTACGACTGGTAAACAGTAGTACATTGACTGTGCTTCCCCCTCTGAAACATGGTCTGTATATTGGAAATACCTATTTGACCTATTTAACTTTCGTATAGAGGTCCATTGTGAATGGTGCCTAAAGGATGTGTGTGGTCTGGAAAATTAAATGTCATATGTGAGTTCCACAGATATGACAAAAAATATAAGGCTGCCATGAGGACCACTGTGCTCTGGCTATGCAGTCTAAATACACTATAGTTACACACAACAAGGAAAAAATGCATTTGCCATGAAAAAAAACTATTTTGTACATATTCATAAGTTCCCCTTATAGTGTGCTTTGTAAGCCCACAGAGCAGGATGCTGCTTATAAAAATGCGGCACACAACATATCGGGATTAATGTACCCTCACAGCGAAATAAAACCCAAAGGTATTTCACTCTGTGCATAATCAATTTCCACTTCCTCCTGGGGAAGGGCTAGGAAAATGCTTCAAAGTTATTTCCTGCTTATTTTTCAAAATCTCATGCCTATTGCACCCAGGATACTTTATGTAATACTAGCCCTGGTGCACAGAAGCCTGCCCTGGGAAACCAGGGGCTGCAAGACCGACCAGAATAAGTTTTCCCAAAAGTTGGAGACTAAGGGGCATATTCTCAAGAACGTGTGATAACTACCTCAAAAGTAGCTTAACGCAACTCTCCACATCACAGTCTATCGCGGGAACATAACACCGTGTCAACGTGGTATTCCCAACATGGCGATACCATGCGATAGTCTCACGATAACGTGTCAAATGAATGCGTTAAAATCAACGCGTCACTGCAAAAATGCGAAACACAAACGCGAAACACAAACGCGAAAATAGTAGCGATGATGCCAATCGCGATACAAAAATCAGCTAAAACCAGCCACAGGCCTGCAATTCCCACGCGTCATGTGGGAAAATGCACTATAAAACTAGAAAAAAACATACAAACAAAAGCCAAACAACAACGAAGCACAATGGATGTAGCCGGAGCAAGTACAGAGGACAACCAGAACCCAAAAGGCCCCCTGGAGGACCAGCCTGGGACCTCGGGGTCAGGGAAGGGCAAGGACAAGAAGAGTTGGAAGAAGCGGTTCAGTCCGCAGGAAAACAGGATCCTGATAACGGAGGTGATAGAACACCATCAACTACTGTTCGTCAACTCCACTGTGTCACTGGGAACTAAAAATGGAATACGGCAGACCATTGTGGACAAGGTGAATGCAGTCGGAGTGCTGAAGAGGACAATGGAAGAGATCAAGAGGCGCTGGAAGGATGTGGAGTGCAAAACCAAGGAGAAACTCGCAAACAACTGGAAGGCAGCAATGCAGACTGGAGGTGGGAGTCCAGGGCCACAGGAGGAGCTGGACGAGATGGAGGAAATGGTGTCCACAGTCATCAGTGGGGAGACGGTGGCAGGAGTTGGTGGCCCGGATGCTGTTCAACATGACCGGACACAACAGCAACAGGGTGAGTAACGACCAGGGACTGGGGGACGGGGGGAGAGGGGCACAATGGCACACATGCACAACTAAGCATAGCACATTTGTGGACAAACCATGCCCCAGACCCCCAACTCCCACCAAGAGACCAATGCACCCAAGTATGCAACATCTCAGCACTGTATAGGCACAGAAGCCAGAGGCACACCACATGTAAGGGATAGAGGGCAGCTAAATCAGAGCTGCAGGGGCGATTCCCCCACAGTGTGGCACACACACATTACATCCAGAGCACATCAACATTTTCAACGATGTTATACAAAATGCAACACGTTCACAACAGAACAGAGGACACAACTGGTGCCGCATGTGCGTAGAAACTGGCCAATCACATTTGGCATTGCAGGGAAATGTGAGTTGACAATGTACAAGTACAAACACACATCTGTGATGTTGTCGGAATGTCTACTGTCCGCATCAAATAGGCAGCTCCCCCCAAACAGTCACAATGTACACTGTCATGCAGACTGAATGTAAATATGTACAATGCGTCAACATACATGTGAACACAATGTTAAACTGCATCTCCCCTTCACATTGCAGGGGGAAATCCAACACCTCCTGCAGAGCAGGCCGAACCTCTCTTCTCTGATGACGAAGAGGACCACCACACCTTCGACTCCAGTGCCCTCTAACAGCTCGTGGAGAACCTCCACAGCCCACTTCCAGGAGCAGGGCAGCCCAGCTGCTACGAGGAGAACACACCCCCTGCACAGGGCACACAGCAAGCAGCACCCACCACCACGGCTGCCTCCCAGGACCCCCACAACGAACACATGGCCTTCCAACGCCGTGTGTTGGGGTGCCAGGAGAAGCTGGCTGAACAGGTGCAGGTGGGGTTCGACCTCATGGCAGCCAAACTAGATGCCATATGTGGGTGTCTAAATCCCATCAGGGACCACTCACAGTCGCTAACGGACACCCACAGTCCACTCCATGCTCTTCAACGAACCATGGCTGACATCGCTAGAGTCCACGGGGCAACAATGTAAAGTGGGGTTTGCATGGCCCCGCACTGCTCTAGCTGCAACATTCCACTGAATGTGCAATAAACATTCATGTTAACACAGATGTGTCATGTGTATGATCTCTCAAGTGTGGAAGTATGGATGAATGTAGGGTCATTGATTTCCCTTTACATCCATGTTCCTCATTTTGTGGGACTTGGGTCACATGGTGACACATTGCCGATTGCGGTCCGGGTGGCGGCGACACTACAACAGGGACACATCCATTAGTTACTTCCTTGTCCAGCCCAGGACAGAACCACGCCCAGAGCCCCGGGGTCATTGTTCACACCCATACGCTGGACTGGCATACGCTCGCAGGGGACGATGACACCGCTACATGTCCCAGGTCTTTGCTGTAGGGATCTGCTGCTCAGAGGTCTAGTTGTCAGCATGCCACAGCCACTTCCTCACTGTTGGTTTACAACCTCACCGCTGGTTTACACCCACACCACACCCATCCAGCACAGGCGTCACAGGACATGTGACCCTGCCAATAAAAAGGGCCTAGCGCACGTGCTGGATGCCATTTCCATTCTCTAACTGGGGGTCTCCGTGTGGTTATCACCTCACATTGCCCATAGCCGGGGGTGACATGATGGCATATGCACCACGGGACTAAATCATAAGGGGTCCATGGCTAGCAGTGCACAGACTTGGTGGCACCGGATACACTGCGGCAGGCACAGGCACACCGCCATGGATGGTGTATTTCGGTGCCTAAAGTGCTGAGCGGGCGTGCAGCCTGCGATGATGCGCCCTCCTGGCGGTCCGGACTGGCAAGGATTAGTGTGAGCCCTGCTGGACCGCAGTGTAGGCCTGAGCCAGCGGGCAGTGCGGACGTCCCGCCACGTGGCGTTGCCTCGCGGTTCACAGAGTTAGTGGCACCTTCAGAGCTGAGCGGGTTTGCAGCCTGCGATGATGCTGTGTGCACTGATATGGTCTCTGCCATTGCGAAATCAAGACCCAGACTCAAGTGTGTGACCTGGTGGAACGCGGTGCGGGGCTGCATGATGTGGAGGGTACCATGGTCACGGGCCCCGGGCTTGGAGCTCCCACCGGCTCGTGGAGGGCCCTCTTGGAGACATGCCGGTGGCGGAAGGTGAGCAGTGAGGCCTGATTGCGCAGGGGCGGGCAATCACCGCTGGGTGGTGGGGGGGCTGGGGTGCAGCAGCCTGTGTGCGCAAGGGCGGGCAAGCGATGATGGCGTGTACAACTGTATGGACCCTGCCATTCATGTTTCTGGAAACTGTTTCAGTTGAGGGACCTGGGGGACTGCAGTGTATACCGGCACGTGGTTGGAGACACACCGGTGGCAGCAGGTGAGCAGTGAGGCCTGGGTCCGCAGTGTCGGCACTCTCTCTCTCTCCCTCTCTCTCTCCCTCTCTCCCTCTCTCTCTCTCTCCTTCTCCCATTCTCCCTCTTTCTCTCTCTCCCTCTCCCCCTCTCTCCCACTCTCTCCCCCTCTCTCCCTCTCTCTCTTTCTCTCTCTCTCTCTCTCTCTCCCCCTCTCCCTCTCTCTCTCCTTATCTCTCTCTCTCTCTCCCTTTTGCTCTCTGTACTTTGACCAGCACATGACACACCTTATTATCTAGATTTCTGTCTTGCAGGCTGTAATTACAGAAAGTCCTGAGAAGACCCGCCATGACTCTTCAGAATTGTTGTTTTGGGTTTATTCTGTAATAAACGTCTTATTTGGATTTTATGAGATGAATGTATGATTCCCCTTTTTCTGTCCACACATGTATGTTAGGTGTTGTGATTGTGCGACTTCAGGCAAATTGTTTGGTTTATGATTTTGTGGAGTTGATGTGCGATATCTTTGGCTAAAGAGAGGAGGGGGGGTGCCCGTGGTGGGTCCTGGGGGTGGTGGCGGTGGGTGTTGTTGCCCTATTGGGCTCCAGGCGGCATGTTCAGTTGCTCCAGGGCATCTGTTGTTCTTCATGTGTGGCTGTGGGTTGTGCTCCCTTGTCTGGTGCCGGTTGTCGTCCGACTTTACACCAAATAAGAGCAGGTGTTAAGATCCTGCTGCTAACGCGCCTTATCGCATGTTTTGTGATCTTATCGCCGATCTGGCTGGTCATTGAGAATGTTGTGGAGTGGTGTTGTTGTGGCTTTTTGCACGGGAATACCTACTCTGCATATCATTAGCGTTAGTTGCCGGGATCATCTGTGGCGATGTTTTTTGCGACTGCTATCACGGGTAAACTGGTGATATGGGCTGTTAGCACCTGCATGTGGATGGGGCGTTAAATTTATCGTGACTTTGACTGAGATAAAGTGCTCATAACTTGGCGATAGATCCTTGAGAATATGCCCCTAAGACTGACAGTCAAATCCTTTGCTTGGGCAACACGCTTGGTGTGTCCGCTCTCTGTTCTATCATGGTCAGCCTGAAATTGCACCTAGGTCCTAGTCCTCCATGAATTGTTGTTTTTCCATAGTGTTTGACTTTTCCTATGTGCTTTGTGTCTTAAAACTTCAAAAAGTCCTTAAACTTTAAAAGTTCATATCTCTGGTTCTTCTTAACCAATTTTGATGGTCTTTTCTTTTTGCTAATTCATTTTTTTCTTTCTCTATTTTTATGTTTTTTCTTTGAGACAGCTGTATCTGTCACACCAGACAAGTGATTTTCCACAAAAAATCATACATATTATACATACAGAGAGGGCTTTTTGGTCAGTGGGCTTCATCAATTGATATGTTAAATTGTCATTTGCATTTGTTTGTGTCCACTTGCAGCATAGTGCATGGAGCATTGCGTCAACCCACTTTACCCATTGCCTACCTTCACTTTGAGTGACTGCACAAAGCCTGTGCACATTGTTCACATCCATTTAAAAATAGTTCCTTTCTCTTCAGTGACAGTGATGGTTTATAGTGTGCTTTATTTTATATACACTTTAGGTTCCAATTTAGATGATGATTTATTTTTTGTTTCCTTTTTACAGTTGCTGTAATAATGTGTTGGAGTGACATGATCAATCCACCAAGACTCGAGATCTGGACAGACCACATCATGGTCAGTTGCACAATCGACATACATCAACCCAGAAGAAATCCGACAGTGAGCTGAGGACACCGACACTTGAGCAACCTAACAAAGGCAGATTGGATGACGGCCCTCCATGAGAACAAATCGGAACTCACTGGCTTCCTAGCATGCAACATCAGACAACTTCAACTAATGGATCACCAACTTTGCGACTCTTCGGCCCCCATGAAACAGAGCAACACAACAAAAACTAGAACACAAGCCAGCTGGTACACCGAAGACCTCAGAATGACCAAGTGATACTGCAAACAACTGGAATGGAAATGGACACCCAGCAAAGGGGAAGTGGAAAGAGACACTTTCAAAGCTGCCAGAGAAGGTACCACCAGCTAATCTGAGAACCCAACAGGAAGGTCCTAGCTGAACAAATAAATGCCAGCTCCAACAGCAGCAAAGAAATCTTTGCAATGGGAAAAGACTTAACCACAGCCACAGCTGCCTTTGACAGCATCAACCCATCACAACATCTGTGAAACAACCTCTCTAACTTCTTTTGCAGCAAGATCTCAACCATATACAGCATTTTCGCCAACAGCCGGACCCCATGAGCCTCTCCGGAAGTCTCCTGGTGACGAACAGACAGCACACTTACCAGATGGGACACTATTAGCACATAGGAAACCACAACAATCAAGAAGACTAGTCACTCCGGACCCGGCAGACCCCTTCCCCCACCACGCCTTTGACAAAGAAGCAGTCTCTATCAGCGAGGCCCTCTGCCCCATCCTCACCATCTCCATCAGTACAGCCACCTTCCAGGAACCATGGAAACACTCAACCATCAATGCCTTCCTAAAGATACCCTCGGCCGACCTGACCAAACTCGCCAATTACAGACCGATATCCCTCCTTCTCTACCCTGTCAAAGCCTTGGAGAAGCCATCAACAACTGCCTCAATAAACCCCTCACCAAACACCAGCTTCTTGATGCCCCACAATCAGGATTTTGACCCGACCACAGCACGGAACCTGCGCTTTTAGCAGTAATCTGGATGATCCTCGACAGCAGGAAGCCACAGCCCTCATCTTTCTAGACCTATCAGCAGCCTTCAACACTGTCTCCCATTACATCCTAATTCGAGGACTCCATGAAGCTGACATCCAGGGACATGCCCTTGAATGGATATGCTCCTTCTTCACCAGGAGAACCTGAACCGGAAATCTGTCCCTCTATTCCTCTGAAGCCCAAGATATTAATTGCAGAGTCCTGCAGGAATCCTCTCTCATCCAGAAGCTCTTAAACATCTACATGACTCCGGTGGCTGACATCATATGAGCTTACAACAAAAAACATCCTCACTTACGCTGACAACACACAATTAACACTGTCTCTCTTGGAGAAAAGAGCCAAAACAAGGAACAAGTTCACCACATGCATGACAGAGGTGGCCACCTGGATGATATCCAGTTGCCTCAAACTGGACTTAGACAAGACAAAAGTGGTGGTTTTCCGGAAAACACCTGACCACGGAACTCCCCCTGGTGGCCAACAGACCTTGAACCCACCCTCATACCCTGCTTGCAGCGAGAAACCTCAGAATCATCATGGATAACAAATTGGACATGACCGCCCAAGTCAACGTGGTCATGGCTTTCTCGTACTTGTTCCCTTAAACCTGGAATGACCTCCAACATCACATCAGAGTCTTCTCCTTTCTTGAATTTTTGCAAGATGCTGAAGACCTGGCTTTTTTTGACATCCCACACCTCTCACACCTGCTACAGAGCACCTAGATAACCTCATGAGTGATTAGCATGCTATAAAAACACCAATAACATAGCATAACATAACATATCACAGTGACAATGTAGCTCCCTGCAATTTGAGTCCTTGGTTTGGTGGTGATTTGATCTGGCCTCCTACACAATTATTATTATTATTAATAATAATAATAATAATATTAATAAAATGCATGGCACAACTGAAAAGCTTGTATTTAAAAAAGGAAATCACTAGTTAAGTGACCCCCTCAGTAATTGTTTTGTAATTTGTAAATGTTTATTGCAAGCAAATGGCATCCACCTTTAGAAGGCTGCATGTTCTTAAATTTAATTTTGGGGCATATGCTTGTATTAAAATAAAAATAGCCATTACATGGGTGATGACCAGACCTATTGACTTTGCAATGAAGGAACAAACATATATATCAGTAAAACATGGTCTCTATACATATAAGACAAAAGAAAAGCGTACTCATAAAAGGGAAATTCTGTAGGTCTATTCTAGAAATGTGTTCATAAATAGAAGTCTGACATCTTTCTTGAAAGTTGTAGTTGAAGGGTTCATTCTTATTTCAGGGGGCAGAGAGTTCCATATACGAGGTGCAATGCCAGAGAAGGCTCTATTGAAAATCTTCTTCCAGGAGAATCTCTCTGGTTTTTGTAGTAAGGTGCTGGAGCTGCTTGGGGATCTTGAGCCACCCGAAAGTTCAAGCTTCTTAGCGAGATAGCTTGGTGTATTGAAGTGTTGAGCTTTGTGAGTCATACATGCAATTTCCAATTGAATTCTTCAAAGGGTAGCCAGTTGAGGGATTTCAGGTCAGGAGAGATGTGATTGTTCCTTTTTGATCCCGTAATAAGTCTTGAGGAAGAGTTAAGGGAGGCCCTTAATGGGGCTGATGTGGATCTGGGCTGGCCGGAGAGGATTGCGCTTTCATAGTCCAATATGGGAATCATGAGGGCTTGCACTGCAGATGTGAGGTCTTCTTGGGTAGGAAGGGTTTTCGTTTTCTCAATATATACATTTGAAGGTCTGCTCCTTTGATGGCGGCACTAATGTGCTTCTGCATATGCTGTTTTTTGTCGAGAGTAATTGCTAGTGATCATGCTCAATCAATAATTTGTGATGTGCAATTGAATGATGATAATAGCTTCATCCATTCATTGACAGTGTGTAACTGATTGGGTGGGGTAAATAAGAGGAATTTTATTTTTTGAGTGTTAAGTTTGAGGTGGTTGTATGATAGCCAATTTGGGGTATTTTGAAGAATAGGATTAAGGAATCGGATGTCTTCAAGGGAGGAGACTTTCAGATAAAGTTGGGTATATCCTCAGCATACAAATTATAGTAGATTTTGGATGAATTTAGGATTTTTGTTAGTGGCTCCATAAAGATTTTGGGTGAAAGGGAGGAGCCTTGAGGGACCAAAGTTGTGACCAGAGCAATCTTTGAGCAGGACTGATTCATCATAACTTTTTGCGTTCTATTTTGAAGAAAAGAGGTGAACCAGTTTAGGACGGACACTGAGATAACCATCCTGTGCCCTAGTAAGTTAGTAGATACTCATGCTTAACCATATCAGATACTGAGGATAGGTCCAAGAGGATTATTAGGCATGATTAATTTTGATCCAACATTTTTAATGCATCATCCACTAAATGTGTCAGGGCCGATTCCGTGTTATGCCCAGAGCGGAAGCCAGATTGGAATTGGTCGAAAAGATGGAATTCCTCAATGTGGTTACAGAGTTGGACGTGAACAAATTTTTCAAGAAGCTTCGCCAGAGTTGGAATGTTGGAAATGGGACAAAAGTTGTTAAGGTTAGTTGGATTGGCCATTGTTTTTTTTAAGATAGGGGTGACCTGCCTTGATTTTGAGCAGTCAGGGATTTTGCCCTGTAGAAATGATGCATTTACAATCTTAGTCCAGAGTGGGAAAATGGACATTATGGTCTCGTTGAAGAGGATGGGGGGAAGTGGGTCAATGAAGTGGCTAGTAATACAAAGGGGCGCAGAGAAGGGAACTCAGGCCTTCACTGTAGGGCCTGTTCGTAGAGTGCTAAGTTAGCATGTTGTCCTGACAAGTACAACCCCTTGCCAGGCCTTACTTTCCCTTTTGCATACACATGGGGAACCCCTGTGGTAGGTTCTAGGTAACCCCTGGGCAGGGTGCAGTGTAGGTAAAAGGCAGGACATTTACTGAGGTGTGTGTTATGTCCTGACAGTGAAAAACACCCCATTTCGTTTTTCACTGGTGAAAGGCCATTCTGCCCATAGGATAGAATGGGGGAGGCTGGGTATTGTGTTTTGGTAGCCTAGTTTCCTGTAAGTTTATAATGGAGAGGTGAAGTTTAGTATGTATGAACTCACAGTGTCATAACGCATCTTTCTGTGAAGGTGGTTTTGTCACTGTGTGTTCATAAACCACTCTTTTAGAAAGTGGCTGAGTTTTGTGCTTTATGTATTTCTGTGTCTCTCTGCTGAATGTGGATTGACTGTCTGGATCTATGAGGGGAGAGGAGCTGGGAGAGTTCTTGACCCAGGGAGGGGTTGAGATGGCACCATGCTGCCCTGCATTTGAAGAGTAGGGGGAGGAGAAGCCCGGGAGGTGAAAAGGCCGAAGCTGGTGCTATAAACCAATCAACCCATCTCCAGCTGAGTGATTAAGGATCCAGACCCCCAGTATCAAAGGGAGAAAGGTGACACTGGGACTGAGACACCCAGAACTGATTTGGGGAGGGGTCAGCAGCCCCTGAGAACAAAGAACTTCAAAAACGTGAAGGGGTATAACTAAGAGAACTGAAACCCCTAGAATTTGGTTTAGATTTGAATGGCAAAATGGACAGGTCGAGTCTGCAAAGGCTTTGGCCTGTTTCGTGATCAAGAAGAACCTCTGCCAAGAAAGGAGTTGCTGAATAGACTGCTGGATAGGACTGGCCCTTGCTTCGTGATCTCGGCCTGGCCTGCAGTTTGTAGCTTTTACTAAGGAAGAGACTGAAGAGACATTGCAGTGGGTGGTGTCCCCCCTTCTTGAACATGACTGTGCTTTGTGCTGTGTCCTGAACCCCAAGGGCCCGAGGTGAGCTGGCTCCCTGTTCGAAAACACAGGGACATAAAAGTTTCTGGAGACATCCCAAGCAACACGGTCTGCGCGTGCTTTTGCAGATTGAGACCCTCAAAGGTCGTGTCTTGTGATCGTGGGCACACGGGAGTAAACTGAGTCGGAGCGTGTCGTGGTGCAGGCAGGGCGTTGGTGAGGAGCGCCTGGTCGTTGTGTGCACCGAGCCAGGAAGTGAAACTCGGACGCACAGGGTGCATGTCGTCGTGCAGCCCAGGCATTGGTGAGGAGCGCCTGGTCATTGTGTGCACCGGAAGAAGAGACTCGTACACGCATGGTGCGTGTCGTGGTGCAGCCGGGGCGTTGGTGAGGAGCACCTGGTTGTCGTGTGCACCGGGAGAAGAAGTGAGTCTCGGGCGCGCATGGTGCGTGTCGTGGTGCAGCCCGGGCATTGGTGAGGAGTGCCTGGTCATTGTGTGCACCGGAAGAAGAGAGGAGACTCAGACGTACATGGTGCACGTCGTGGTGCAGCCAGGGCATTGATGAGGAGCGCCTGGTCGTCGTTTGCACCGGAAGAAGAAGTGAGTCTCGAACGCGCATGGTGCGTGTCGTGGTGCAGCCAGGGCGTTGGTGAGGAGCGCCTGGTCGTCGTGTGCACCGGGAGAAGAAGTGAGTCTCGGACGCGCATGGTGTGTTTCGTGGTGCAAACTGAGGCGTTGGTGAAGAGCGCCTGGTCATCGTGTGCACCGAGAGAAGAGGTGAGACTCGCACGCACATGGTGCATGTTGTGGTGCAATCTGAGGCGTTGGTGAAGAGTGCCTGGTCATCGTGTGCACCAGGAAAAGAGGTGAGACTCAGACATGCAGGGTGCATGTTGAGGTGCAAGCTGAGGCTTTGGTGAAGAGCGCCTGATCATTTTTGTGCACCAGAGGAGAGGCAAGTCTTGGACGCGCAGAGTGCGTGTCGCGGTGCAACCACCGGCACTGGTGAGGAGTGCCGGGGTGGTGTGTGCACCAAAATCGAAGAAGGTCTCCACAGTGCTGAGTCCGGGTCTCGGTGTCTACTGAGACCACTGGAAGGAGGGCCAGATCATCGGGCCCTCGGAGTGAAGCAGTAGCGGCCCAGACTGGCAGCACCGGAGGAGCTGAGCTGCTGGCCCGAGCTCGCCGTGCCCATCTGACGGAGTTCTGGATCAAGGCCCAAGTCGCTGAAGGAGGAGAGGAGAGTGGGGTCGCGATCCCCCCCAGGTAACGTGGATTACCACCACGGGTGGGGTGCGGGCCCAGAGGGACACTCTCTGGGCCTCTCGCTTCTGTCAGCTGCGCAGGCCTGTTGCTTCAGCTCGGATCTAGGCCCATGCTTGCCCAAGGAGGGGCAGTACAGGGGCCGGAGTGAGAAGCGGTACTTTTGTGTCATCTTAGATCCATGATTGGGGGCAACTGGTAACGGAGCACCTAAACTGTTGTATTAAACTTTGCATTACTGCTGCTAACGAACTATCGAACTGTCGTATGATGCCTGATCTAATTTGTGCCTGACGAACTACATGCTGGGTGCGCTACGCACTGTGTTATTTTTCCCTTGCAGAGTACATGATTGTAACGTGGCACCTTGCATTGTTTTTCCATTGCACAAGTATATGATTGTAGCATGATGCACTGCTTTGCTTCTTCCTTGCACAGGGCATGCTGGTAGTGATACATATTGCATTATTCCTACTGTTGCAAAGTACATGATTGTGGCATTACATATGACATTGTTTCTCTAGTGCACAGTACGGGGGTATATCGTTACACATTGCAGTATTTCTTTTCTTTTGCAACGTTTGTGATTCTAGCAATACGACCTTCTTAACCTTTTGGGAACGGTTAGAAGTAAACGTAACTGTTGGTTGGAAGCGGTGGTTGGAATTAGAACCTACCAATCCACCGGGAGGAATAATACCCATTATTATATGTTGGTTTTGTATCGTGTGGTCATATTGTATATCTTCTTATATAAAGATTATACTCGCTTTATAAAAACTTGTGTGGAGTCTATTTGTGGGGACATCAGTGGGTTGCTGTGTGTGGTTGCACATACTGTTCACTCGTGCCTTGGAGATATGCCTGGCTGCTCGTGCCAAGCTATTAAGGGGGTGAGCAGGGCTATCTCAGATGGTGTCCTTACTTAGCCTAACGTTGAAACGAGGGGTCCGGATTTCGCACCTGGCAACAGCGGTGTGGGACAGGGACTCCCGCCTCCAGCATTTGGTGGCGCTGGTGAGTGACTAGGACCCCCGGCTTCCAACAATACCTGTATACATTACTAATATTTGTCTTAAACATATGTGTAATCTTATAAAATGCCTATTTATAGTACATAAACAGAGTATGAATGAATAGATGACACATCTGGTGGTGCTTAAAAACTCTGTTGTTCATCATCTATGTACATTGTAGATTCTACTTGTAGGCATAAACATGTGCGATCCTTCCTCCTCCCAGCCATTGTTTAAACTGCATTATGGAAAGGATCAGATTTCCCTCCCTGACTTTGTTCGCCCACCTACGTTTGTGACCACACTCCCTTCCTTTCTCTTCCAGCCCACTGCTTAAATCCATCTGAGGGCTTGTCTGAAACTCCCAATTTCAGCTCAAATTTACTTGCAAGATATCTACATCCCTGTTCTGTTCCCTCAATTACGGTAGGAAAGAACCACTGCTTCTTACTTTCCCCATGTGTATATAAGTGCTTTTCATCACTGGATCGCAATGAAAGTGAAGGGCTTTTATGCTGTATTGTTGAACTCTGCATATTTGTAAACAAATGTCTTTTGACTGCAAAGTCTTAGGGCCTTATTTAAAGTTTGGCGGATGGAATACTCCATCAAAACATGAAGGACATCCCATCTCCATGGGCTATAATTGGTGCTTAATGGGAGTCGGTAGTTGGCAGTGGGGGCCTCCGGCACTTTTCTTGGGGGGGGGGGGGGGCGGCAATTTTTCTGCATCAGATATTTACCAAGTGCAAGAGAGGGAAAACACACAGATCAGAAAGACCAAGGAAGAGAAAGACAGAAAAATCATCAGAAAAGGTGAAAGAAGGAACCTGTAAGAGTGAGATAAAGGGCAGGGAGGTTCTGGTAGTGGACTAAAGAGGCGTGAGGTGAATTTGACATTAACAGCCTTGGTACTCGGCACACCGACAATTAATTGCACCAGCCACGGGCTTCTGAGCAGAGCTCCGGGCACGGCACTCTTTTGTTCACAACTTAAGCACTGGCTACAATACACAGAGTATCCCGCCTGCCAAACTCTATTTAAGGCCCTAAATTTAAACGTACAAAACACTTCTAAATATTTGTTAAAATAAGAGCAAAATATGTCACACCATAATGGAAAAACATAGCAGTCACTGCTGTAGCCATTAGGGGTTGCTGTTTTGCATTTATGGGACCTAAACTGTGAGATATACACCCCGTTTTCAGGTATTTGACACAGCACGAAGTTTGCTCTAAGGAGCAGAGAGACAATCTACAGAGAACATTTTTGCTGCAGGGGACCCTGACTGGGCTCCATTGTGGAGAATTGGCTTCTTCCTTTTTGTTCAATGGCTGAAATATCTCTCACAAGAATAGGTTTTACTGAAAGAATGCATGATGATGTGCCTTCGAGTTTCTCCTCCCACCCCTCCACCAACTCCGTCACGAAATGCATCTTCAGCGTTTTAATCAGGCATATTCCCCCAATTCATGCAAATGAGTTTGGTGGTGAAAGAATTGCATTGAATTATAATAGTACGTTTGGCCCCAGTTTGTAGGCATTGGGTAATAAATGATTACTGTCTGACGGTAGGCGGTCCGAGTGTCTTAGTTAGGTCTTCGGTTACTTGAAAAGGCTGTAGGTGAAGATACAGTGATGGTTGAGTTTCCTCGAGGAAGCATCTCCGTTTATTGTAGTGCTGTGGCTAATAACCTGTCCTTGGAGCTGCTTCACCCTCTCCCCTCTCCCCCTCCTAGTTGTTTGCTAGTTTAGCCCTACCCAAATGCCCAGCTCCGCTGAAGGAGTCGCCTTCCAGCAAGGCTTCCTGATTTCAGGGGAGCATTCCTGTGTCGTCAGAGCCACAGGAAGGGGTCAGGCACCGTCATCCCTCAGGTGGAGGCAGGGCAGCTACCATCCTCCTGCTCCCCTGTACGCCTTGTTGCAAAGGCCCAGAATTGTTGTCAACAGTCGCGGTGGCCGTGGCGACGCATCGGGTGCTCCGCTGTCTGTGTGTGTTGTTGGAGATACGGATAGTTGCTTCCTCTTTGTCAGGTCGAAATTGGAGTCTTTGTACTCGTAAGATGACTGGAAAATCATATATGTTATTTCTGATGCTATAAACGCATATGTTCACCTTGTTAATAATAAGAACCATGTCTCTAGTGCGCAGCACAAAATTACATTATATCGATATTAACAACATGTCTTAGTATTACACAACTTTATGAACCTCATGCTAAGAGAATGGACGACTGTATTTGGTGTACTGACACAGGTGATCATAGTACCTGGGGTCTTCCCAACAGCCCTAGACTGTTTTACCTTGTAGAGTCTGGCACTGTTATCTTTTGACAACAGTCTGAGTTGAAACCTCCAATTAAAGGCGTGTGCTGTGGCGTGTGATATCTGTTCCTCCTCACAGCCGGCACCGCTGGTGCCAACGACGCGCCATTTTTGACGCACAAACCGGATGAACACAATTTTACTTTGCGAACGTACAGAGCTCGAGTCCAACGTGATGTTAACGGGCTGTGTGCTGTGAGTAGTAATGACTTTCTCCCTGAACATCAATGTAGCGAGTGGCGCTGTTAAATTATTTCCTATTAGTGCCTTATCGGTATGGAAGTGGTTTCCGTGGACCGATATCCTAAACAAGGCGCGACGCTGAAAAGCGCGCGCTCTTGATGACCCAAAGACGTTCTGTGATAAGTCTGCGTATTTATAAGGCGGCCAGAGTTCAGAGTCCCTGGTGCTAGGCGGCTCTTGCCCAGCGGATGTTCAATATCTCATTTAGCAGATGTGCTACTTTTCGGCCGGCGTCACTGGGTGCTTCGCTGGTGTAGATATATCGACCACTGTCTAACGTCCCTTCCGTGCCACCCAAGAGCTGCCAGACTCTGACATAAAGTGGGAACCTGACCAAGTGTAAGTACACTTCATTTATTTTGCCTTCGACGTGAACGCGCAATAGGCGTCAATTCAGCTTTGTTAAGATCTACGCGGTAAACAAAAGAACCTGTTTTTTGCTGGATGACTTTTAGTAAGACTATTGCATAAATAAACTGTCAATACCTATGGAAATTAAAATTCTTCTAGTTGTTTGGGTCTGGCTTGATAGTGTAGTTGTTTGTCTGCCTGACGTATTGTTACCCAGGCTATAAAATATACAATGATTGGACTTTGGAGTGGGATTAGTAATTTTTACCCTCCCGCTATCCAACACTTTCCCTACTTTTACACTTGGTGGAGTGGGAATAGCACATTATTCCCACCCGCTATCCAACACTTTCCCTACTGTTGCACTCAATGGGGTGGGAATAGTAATTTTAACCCTCCCGCTATCCAACACTTTCTCTACTGTCAGTGGCGTAAAGATACTTGAGGGGGCCCCCCTGCAATGTACATGGAGGGGGCCCCCCACACTCTGGAACCAGTCAGGAGCTCTCAGGCCAGGGGCCTGCCACCTATGCACAGTCCCATGGGGCCCCCTGGGGCCTCGCCCCCGTAACACAGGGGTTGAAGAGGCCATTGTTATGCCACTGTGCATCTCAGTGCCTAAGAGTGGGGGCTGGGAATCTGTTGGGTGCTTACGCGTCAAACACATCTCAAATATCATGGCTGAGTGACAGTAGGATTTCAGGCATAACAGAGGCATGTAACCTGTTCTTTTGTTGTCTAATCTTCCATCTCGACGAGACTGATGAAGATTCCTGTTGGACTAGACCGTTTCTGCAGGGTCATCCTCAAACTGGTTGTCGTCACTCCTCTATTTTTGCTGAAATCGTTTTTGTTGTCCTTGGGTGCACTCTACCACTGCTAACCAGTGATAAAGTGATGGTGCTCTCTCCTTCAAACATGTCAGATTTGGCTTGTAACTAATTGGCATACTTAGTTTACTTGTATTTCCCTAGTAAAGTGGCACTACATTTGCCCAGGACCTGTAAAGTAAATGCTACCAGTAGGCCTGCAGCACTGATTGTGCCACCCAGTTAAGTAGCACCTTTTAAAACATGTCTCAGCCCTGCGATTGCAGCATGTGTGTGCAGCTTTAACCTGCCATTTCGACCTGGCAAAATAAACCTTTTGCCATGCCCAAACCTTCCATTTTAATACATGTGTGAACCCGAGGGTAGGCCCTGGACAGCCCAGAGAGCAAGGTGCAGTGTTTCTAAAAGGTTGGACATATACTTTTAAGTTGTACATGTCCTGGTAGTAAAAAACTCTTAAATTCATTTTCACTATCTCTCCCATAGGAAAACATTGGGGTTGCCTAACTACGTTTAACAAGCTGTAATTTACAAATGGAGACAGGTAACCAGTTCATATTTTGCTTATTTGGAATTATAATGAAAACTCTTCTCTTATGGCAAAGTCAGATTTTTTGCTACAATTTTAAATAATGCCACTCTATGAAAGTTGGCATTTTCCTGCCTTAGCCATTTAGTGCCTGCAGCCTGTCCGTGGGTCTCAATACTGGGTGCAGCTGACAGTTGGGCTTTGTGTATTCCTTTTAGAAAGCCACACACAATAGAGAGCTTATGTGTGTGGAGAGTTTACTTTTGCATCTTGGAAACCATGGTTTGGAAAGGTAGTGAATTGCCATTTTTACATTCACACCAAACCTAAGCAAAGAAACAGAGACATTACTGAAACCCTAAAGCACTATAATTTCTGAATGTGCCAATACTAGTCAATCACAGTAAATAAGCAGCCAAAAGCCACCACATATTTTGAGATCCTCCTTAGGGTTGAGCTAAGTATTACTTATTGAATGGATATCATTTGTATGATGAAGAATCAACTATTTTCAATACTTAGGCTTGATCGGTATGTGAAAATGGATCTTGAAAGTCCAGGGTCCATAAAAATCACCAAGAAGTGTGGCCATTCTGAAGTCTCTGTTTCAAATAAACTTGTTGTGGGTCTTCAAAGGTGTCTGAACACTATTTCTATCTTAGTTTTGCACATCGTAGATTTCAAAAGAAGAATCAGACTGTTGAAAGTGTGGAGTAAATCGTTAGTAGGCAGCATACCGCTTTTAGGTAGCTACAAGAAAGGAACAGTGTGACTGGTGGACAGAACAAACTTAGCCATTGTGGTGTCTGCATCTGCCTCTATCTGCTTCTACTGACAGCAGTTTCACCTATCCGTTTGTCAATTGGGTTTATGCAGTCAAAGGGAGCCGTTTAGAGCAATGCTCCTAAATTGCACCCGAGGGCCGGATGCACCCGCTTGAAGATGCCTTTGGCCTGCTCATGTGGCAAAGAAACATATAAAAGTCCCATCTGGTAGTAGCAATCAAAGCCACCTGTGTTCACTCACAGATGGGAGGTGGGCTCTGTCCACAAGCAAGACGTTGTGGATGGCAGGAAGGCATAATAGAGAAGTTCTGCTTTTTGGAGACCACAAGCAGGAAAGAAAGGCATACACTGTGCAAATACATAAACTGCGCAAATTAACCAGCAGATGTGCTGTAGCAGCTTGGAGGAAGAAGATGGGTATTTTCCTATGCTGTGAGATGGGCTAGGCTCAACAGACTTTCACCCGGAGCTCGCTTGGACAAATTATTGAAAGAAAGAGCAGAAATGCACCTTTGCATTTACACACCACCAAAACTATTTGCTGAACCAGCTCCACCGCCTTTCAGAGCTGGGTATGAGTATGGCTGATGTTCAGCTATTCCTCCTCTGGTGCTGGAGAGAGCGCCATTTCCACAGCTTACAATTCCGTCAAGCTGCAGCAAAGCCACTAGCTTCTCGGCCATATATCCTCCTCAACACACCAGCTTCTCTGTCGTATTCCACTCCTCGCTTTATGGTCCCTAACAGGCCTGTTCAGCCTGGGACACAAAGCACTCGATGATTGTTCAAAGCTCCACGGAAGCTCATTGAGTGCCAGCCACCTCAAAGCCTGCTCTCCCATGGTCCAGACTCTTGCATTTTAAGGATTTGAAATAGTTTTCCAAGAATTTCAACCTGAATACCAAGGAGAATTCTGGAAAGCATAGTGATCTCTTGAATGGTCCAGAGCTGAAGTACTTTGCTATTAGGTTGAAACCACAAAACCTCCAGAATCACTTAGTTTCTTCAAAGACCTAACAGATATTGCTTCAAAAAGCACACAATGCTTTCAAGACGTATGCTCAGGGTTCATATAATGTCAAGAATGATACACATTAGGAATGAGTTGCAACCTGTATTCGTGTTGTTCGCACCCAATATTATGGTGCAAGTAAAATACTTAAATTAAATGTATCAAAAAACTGAATTTAACAAATCAACCACCAGAGGTCAGAGTTAGTGAAGTGATGCTAAGAGACTGCAATTATCTGTTTAAGCATTGATCAAACTCGAAAACAAAACACAAATCGTATTTTTCTTTTTTTAAACGCCTATAATTGCCAGATTTGCTTGATTTTATTTTAGTGCAGACGTTACAGTAGAAAACTGCCCAGCCTTTCCCGGTAAGGGCAGGAGGAGGTGTGTAACCTAATGTACTGAGCTATATATATAGGCATAGGAAAGCCCAGCAGACTTGAAGAGGCTTGCTTGCTGGCTCCGCTGAGGGGGCCCCTGGAGCATGGGGCCCCCCTGCACTGCGGGGCTGCGGGGACCTGTGTTACGCCCCTGCCTGCTGTTGCACTCACTGGAGTGGTAATAGTAATTTTTACCCACCCGCTATCCAACACTTTCCCTACTGTTGCACTCACTGGAGTGGGAATAGTAATTTTTACCCACCCGCTATTCAACACTTTCCCTACTGTTGCACTCACTGGAGTGGGAATAGTACATTATTCCCACCCGCTATCCAACACTTTCCCTACTGTTGCACTCACTGCAGTGGGAATAGTAATTTTAACCCTCCCGCTAGCCAACACTTTCCCTACTGTTGCACTCACTGGAGTGGGAATAGTAATTTTTACCCACCCGCTATCCAACACTTTCCCTACTGTTGCACTCACTGGAGTGGGAATAGTAATTTGTACCCACCCGCTATTCAATACTTTCCCTACTGTTGCACTCACTGGAGTGGGAACAGTCATTTTTACCCACCCGCTATCCAACACTTTCTCTACTGTTCCACTCACTGGAGTGGGAATAGTAATTTTTATCCACCCGCTATCCAACATTTTCCCTACTGTACCACTCGTTGGAGTGGAAATAGTAATTTTATCCTTTACGCTATGCAATGTTTTCAGTATTGTTATATTTAATGTAGTATAAAATATTGCTTGTTAAAAAAATATAATTTTAATGTTTTAACTTATATATAATTTATTTTTATATTTATATTATAGGTTTAGCTTTATATATATGTAATTATATTTCAAATTATGTTTTTAACATTTTAGAATTAAAAATATTAATAATTTTTTAATATTATTAAATTAATATATAATGAAAAATAAAAATGCATGTTTATTTTTTTACATTACATTTATTATTTATTAATTCTAATGTTTTTAAATAATTTTTAAGTATGTTTTACTTAATTATATTTATTATTTCATTAATTTGATATTACTTTTAAGACATTTAAAAAAGTCAATATTTTAGCAAACTATATTATTGACAACGATATTTAGGATTCGATATTTTTGTACTTACCTGTTTGTAGATAGGAAGTCGATATTCTGTCACTCGATATTTTTACCTCGATATTGTGGCAGGTCGATATTCTTCTCCTCGATATTCTGTCAGTGATCCGACTCTGGCCACATCAGCAGCTTTCTCTCTTACAAAGTCTGACTGTATAAATTTCACATGTGATATCAACTTCATCCATTTCTGTAATTCTAACTGGTTCGTGTTCTCATTGCTTTTAATTTATTGTGGGAACCTTTCCTCTGCCATGTAACCTTACACACTATGACAACATGAAAAACTGCCTCTTTAACTGTGTAGATGAATGCACTCAACCAGGCACCTTCAATCGCAATGTGACATGACCGTGCAGTTCTACTGGTGAGAGAAACCGTGAGGTGAAAAGTTAAATGTGAGGAATGTAAGCATTTCACTTCGCCCACACATCTGCAACTTCTTCTGGAATTAGATTTTCATTTTCTGTTCCTGCCCAGCCAGATATGGACTCAGCATGCGTCATTTCAGTCAATCTGATTGTCCCTGATGCCAACCAATTAAGCAGACCAAAACTCAGAAAAAAAGGCATGTTGATTGGCGGGGTGGACTGGATCAGTTTTGCCCTACCCTAATTTTGCCTACTGTGACATGACAGTACTGGCTACTTGGGAATCACAGTGCCCTGCTGGTTTGCTAGAGATGTAAGATGGGGTTGATGACATTATTGGAATGGCCACCAGAGAGATTGTCGATTGCCACTTTACTGAATCTGAAAACGAACGCACAAATGATAACAAGCATTTGCAATGCAATAGGTCTCGCATTTGCTAAAGTTCGAGCTGTTGGCGTTGAAAATAACAATGTTTTTTACTTTTGTTGTTTATTTTCAGTGGAGCTATTATATTTGCATAGCACTATTGCCAATGGTATAAAAAAGCAAAAGTGAAAAACATTGTCATTTTCAATGCCAACAGCTCTAACTTTAACAAATGCGAGACCTATTGCATTGGAAATGTAATTGGTCTTGCATTTGTTGGAGTTGGAGTTATTGGCCTTATAAATGCCAATGTTTTTTACCTAGCCATGTTGCAGGGTGCAGTACCATATGTGGCCAAAAGAGGTCCCATGGGACCTCTTTTGACCACATATGGTACTGCACCCTGCAGAAAATATGGTAAATCCACAGTACCCATAATGCATTGCAAACAAGACAGTACCACAAGTACATTTAAATAGCTATTTCCATATATAAAATTTGTAGCTTTGAAATGTTAAAAAAAAAATGATTGTATTAAATCCAGATTAGGTTGTACTCTGTGTGGATCTGATGAAGGGAAATTTATAGAAGGTCTCATATAAATGTGAGATGTGCTAATGAGTAAAGTAACCACTGCCAGCCTTGCTTCGGATTAAGCATATGTCCTGCCTACAGCCCTTTACGAAAATAGTGCTCTGAGGCTGTAATTAAAACCTAGGGAGATACAACATAGGTAACAGGGGGTGTTTTCATCGCAGGTTACAAGAAGAGACAAGGCGGTACTAAGGAGGGACTACTAAGCCTATTGTCCAATGAAAAGCCACCATTTACAAAGGACAGGGACAGGAGCTAATTAAAAAGATGGGCGGAAAGTAGACGGAGCTTTATGCTCATATCCTTAATAGAGCATGTCTCGAAGAGACAGCACAAGCGCTGCCTAGGCAAGACCTAAACAGTGAAGATAGAATATAGACACATTGTGAACCCAAGAGCAATATGTAATTGGAAAGACTGAACTAACTTCCTAGAATATGTCTGTATATATTGTGTATGGTTTATTTATTGTATACTCCTTTCCTTTACGCTGTCTCTACAGAGTCACCATGTGCTATAGTGTGCAACACTCTGTAAGGGTGATTCCTATTTGTAGGTGTTGCTCTTTTCACCTTTAGCCTAGTTAGCATCTCTAGGTTTAAATGTTGCTTCTAATACATTAACCTCTACTTTTATGAAGAGTCGTTAGGCATCTTTTCTGAATAATTTACCTATATCTCCTATAGAGCGTTGTCTTTAGAGGTTACTTGTTGCTTCTTGCGATATGCATCCCTTTGACTGCGTGAGTGATAGGTAATCATTTAATGGGAATAACTCTTCTTGATGAAAACATATTTATCCAAAACATTCACTGATATCTTTATTTTGGAGTACATTTCCTCAATGGCATTCAATGAGGAGAATGTGTGATGTAGAGACTACTATGTGGAGTTTATCTTAGTTTCTTCCCAAACATCAAAGCACACTGTGTTACCCCTTTTAATCAAATTAATTAACCCTAAACTTGTTCTGCTACCCCAAAGTCTCAATGAGGTAGCCCGCTATGAAACTTTATGTTGGATTCTGGTTGGTTGCAGTAACTGCACCCAAAGTCAATGTAAACTAGCCCCTGAACAAAATAATTCTAGTACCTTCTGGAATTCTGTTTACTTTTCAAAGAAAGACAAAATATTTTGTTGTATTTAGCTTTCAATATGTTTATTTCAATACGTTTTCTCTTGTGGCTAGCTAATTCGAGCCTTCTGGTTTGTGGATCCGAAATAGATGACAGGGGAAAAAAGCTTCCTTGTCCATTTTTAAAATTTGTGTCTGTGAACAGTCCTCAATCTGGGTTCAATGATAGTTTGTGAACTAACAGCCCAGATGTTTCTAACTTTTGAAACCTTTCAAGCTCATCTAAAATGTTATAGTAATGCAAATTTCTCAAAGAATACTGCATGGATTTACACCAAATCAAGCAAAGGCATTTACTCGAGTAACCTTCTACATTCAAATTTTGTGGAATTATGTTAAACTTTTTTCCGTAGTGGAAAGAAAATAGTCATAGGGAAGTTAAAATTGGAAATGTCATTTTTATGGACTACCTTCCCCCTGCACTTTGATGGGTCTATACCAGTGGTTCCTAAACTTTTTAGAACCATGACCCACTTTTTAGAAAAACAAATTTTCGTGACCCACCGACCTTAAATGGACAAGAGGCTATTTTTGAATGTAACTAAAGTATCACGTGGTAGTGCATTGCATTTACAGACAGCACATTTTTTATTGAAATGACCACTAACTATACACTGACATACAATTTTACTGATAAAACTGTATAGCACTCAAAGGATAATGTTTGGCAATTAAGTTTCTGTGAATATTTATCATTGGAGCATTGCTATGTAAAGTGTCTTGATTTGTTTTGATTCTATTAAAATTTCTCACAGCACACTTTAGAATTACAAAAAATGGCTTCCTTTTTGCTTTACTAATTGCTGAATGCCTATAGTTCATTTACAGTTATTTACATTTTGTGTGGCACAAAAAATAACATTCTACAGCCTTTCCTTTCACCCTCCCTGTACTCCAGCAAGACTATAATTCACTGTGAATACTCCTCTCACTTTGCAGTCAGAGAAAGAAAAGTATACATCAATTCCAAAGTCAAACAGCAAGCAGCAATTTGTCAGCAGACACAGCCTGACTTTTGACCTCTGTCTTCGAAGCAGCAGAATATGCGACAAGATAAACACAGCATTTAAAGCATCTATATTTATTGCTCAGACTTTCCTTACCCACTAAAAATAGGCTTAAGACCCACCGGTGGGTCGTGACCCGCAGTTTGGGAAATGCTGGTCTATACTAACCTCGCCATACCGAACTCAAATGGAAGTACTTTTGTTTTAAAGAAAGATTTGAGCAGATTGGTTGAATGGTGCCAACGTTATTAGGAAAACAAAAAAAAAACCTATTTTACAGTGGAAACTCTGGGCTAGATGTGCTTAGCCATTTTGTAGCTGTAAACCCTGTGATTCACAAAATTAGATGGTTTGCATCCACAAAATGGGTTTTTGGTATTCACTAAGCACATTTTGTGATTCAGTAAAGGCTTATCAAATTGCAAAATGGGTTTAGAAATGGATACTGAATTGCAATTTGGAAGGGGCATGTTATGGTGTCTGTTAGACCTGTCAGCCCTTTGGGTGGTCCCTCCTCATCATTATTTATTTTGTCCCACTTTTGCCTCAAACCCTGTTATAATGTTTCCTTTTTGGGAACCACCAGACTTTTTAGTGTTGATGCAGGGTCAGGGAGCCATTTTCCCTACCCCTGGAACTTCTGTCTGAGGGCCTGAGCCACAAAATGGTGGCCATCCATTGTCACCTGTGACATCACCAGAACCCACTGGAGGTTTCTAGAACCTTCTGTAACATCCTAGAACCCTGTGACAGTGGGAGGCAGTTTAGAATGTTGGGAGGCCATCTCAGAGTGGCAGTTGGCAACTGACTGGAGAAGAGAGAGGACATATATAGAAGGAGGTCGGAGTAAGGCAGCAGGGGTGGAAACCAGTGCTTGGAGTAGGGTCCAGAAACCCACCCTTGATGCTAGTCCCTACTGACCAAGCCCAGCCTAAAGCCCTGTGTGGGACCAAGACCAGAAGAACCATCTTAAGGAACTGAACATTTGAAACAGGCCATAAAGAGGAAGAACAGCAAGTTCCTGACCTGTTCAGTGGTGTCCTCCTGGAGTCCTGACGTCGAGAAGCCTGGAGACCTGGGGCCTGAGGTAGAGAAGCGGCGCTGACAGAAAGCAGATGTCGTACCCGGAGCCGCCAGAGGTCGAGGTGAGGGCGCCGACGGAGGTCGTGGAGAGGCGCCGGAGGTCGAGTGGAGATTCACCCGAGGTCGAGGTGAGGGCGCCGACGGAGGCCGTGGAGAGGAGCCGGAGGTCGAGTGGAGATTCACCCGAGGTCGAGGTGAGGCGTCGACGGGGGAGTGAAGTCCGCCCACCGGAGTCGCCGGAAACTGAGGTGAAGCGCGCCGGAGGTCGGGAGTGGAGATCGCACTCCGGAGACACCCGGAAGCGGGGAGGCCGTGTCCCTGCGACGCCGGAAGGCGACATCGAGTCGAGACCGCCCAGCGACATCGAGTCGAGACCGCCCAGCGACATCAAGTCGAGACCGTCTAGCGACATCGAGTCGAGACCGCCCAGCGACATCGATCCGGAGCCGCCTCACGGCGTCGACACGGTGCCGAGCGGAGCCGATCATCGTGAAAAGGGCAGTAAGTGGTAGAGGGGGCGTCTGAGGCCCCGTGGAGCCCTAAAAGACCATTCTAGGGGCTAGAAGGGTGTTAGAACCAGCCTGGGAGTGCCAGGGGTGAACTAAGACTGGTGCAGTGACATCTGTGAGGGGCTGTGTAGTTTGGAGGGCCAGATCTTTAGGTTACCCTTGTTCTGCCTCAGCTTAGGCCCCAGCCTTGACAAATCTAGGTGGGACACCCCCATGCCACCCAAATGACCACGAGCTGTGTATGGGCAAAGTAAGACCAAGTTACCTCATGAAAGTGATCTGATCTGTAACTGTCATTGATTGCTTTTCCTTATTTATTGAGGGTGCTTTATTTATTGTCTTCCACTAATTTATTCTTGCACTGTATTTATTGTCTGACTGTATTTATTTGCCGTCTGTATTTATTGCACATCTATTTATTCTTTGCTTAATGAGGACCTGAACCTATTTATTGAAATCCCAAAGTAGCATTGTTTATTTGACCTGCTCTTTTAAAGGAAAATCCTATTGTATTGTATTTATGTTATGAAACCTGCAACTAAGAGAAAATAAGATAAAGACATATATATTTTCATCTTGTCTGCCATAATTTTTACGGTGTAGTGTCGTTTTTGGAACGGATGAACGCATGGTTATTGTGAGGGTGTGACGTACGCTTAACACGGTGCCTGATCCCCAACCGCTCGAGCCAAGCTACCACTGTGCTGGGAACCTGGTGACTGCTAACCCGGTTGCCCGGTTTCCAACAGTGTCCCTTCCAAATTGTGATTTGGTATCAGATGTATCAATGGTTTGCGACCATCTAACACCTTATTGATAACTTAGTCATAAAATTGGAACTGCCTTCAGTTGAGTCCATTGCTTAGGGCATCTCGAGTATGGTGCTGTTGTGTTTTGAGGGTGATTTCCAGGAACTGCATGGCTCACCTATGTTTGCATGGCTTTTTTGAATGACAGTAAAAGCAAGCATTTGTAATGCAATCGGTCTTGCATTTGTTTGAGTTAGAGTGTTTGGCATTGTAAATGGCAATATTTTTTACCTTTGTGTTATGGAGTGTATGTATGTGGTGTGTAGTGGAATTATGTGGGTTGGATTAGTTATTTGTGGAATTGTGTAGCGTGGAATTTCATGTTGTGGAGTCGATTTTTGTAGTGGAATTATGTGCATGGTATGATGTGGAAATATGTGACATGGTGCAATGTGGAATTACGTGGTTAGTAATTATGTGGTATTGTGGTTATTGGAATTATGTAGAGTGGGATTGTGTGTTATGGAGTGCAATTATGTGGAATGGGATTTTGTGTTGGGGAGTGGCATGTAGTGGAGTTTAATTATGTGGTGTGCTGTTGAATTTAGTGGCATGATGTGGAATTATGTGTTATGGCTTGGATGCATGTGGTGTGTTGTTAAATTGTGTTGAGTTGAATTATTTGGTTTTGTGTTGAGTTATGTGGTGTGGATTGGAAATGTGTTTTGCTGAAATGTGAGGCGTGGAACTGTATGGAAAGCTTTTCCTTTTTGGTGATTACCACTATTGCCTCAAGCTCTGCTATGACAGTTAATGCAAATGAGAAATTAAACTTTCATCAAATGTTGGTATCTATGCTTAAGTAAAGAGGAGTTACAAACCTGGTAATATGGGCTGCTGCAAAATATGGCTGGGTGGACCATAAACCTGGTACATAACATCCAAATAGCTCATTGCTGGAGGCACCTGGTATATTCGTTTATATTCGTGCAACTCTTGTTCTGCAGGTGACAGGCAGTCGCTTCATGGGCAGCCCACGACGCTAGGCCATTGCGGAGTTTGGGGGCAGGTGCAGGTGGTGGTCTGTAACTTTCCCACACGCTCTGATTTCAGTACAGAGACCCAGCATAGTCCTAGTGGAACAGCCATGGCTCTGCACTCAAGAGGCATTTGTCAATCAAGAAAAACGTTATTTGGTTTTTACTACCGTAAAGCATAGTACTAAAAAAATTGTTAAAAGTCAATTGCAAAAATTTAAATAATTACATAAAAAGATCGTTCATTTATGAAAAAAATGTACGATTCACACAAAATGTTCAACTAATTTATAACCTGATTCATTTAGTATTGTCCACTATTCGTAAAAGTGTATCAATCAAGGTGAGAAACTTACCCCCTCGACAGATTAAAATGGTTGATGTTCCCCCCATCCAACAGGTTATGGTTTGTCTACAGGTATGAATGTTAAGATCTTTTAACATGGGTTTTAAAATTTTCCTTCGTGCTTCTTTCACTGTAGGGCAGACACACATCAAATGGCATAAAGGTTCGTTGTGATATCCACATAAATGGCAATTTGCTTTTAGGTGTTTTCCTTTCCATGTGTGTCGCAAATCCTTGGTTTCATATTCTCCAAACCAGTACAGCATGAAACTCTTTTTTAAAACCAATCGAAAGCTTGCGGTTTTGATTTAACGTAAGAATTTATGACTGTCTGAGAGTGTTTGCGTTTTACCAGTAATTTTTTATCTTTAAAAAAGGACAGATTTTTTGCGGCACTGTTGCAAACTCTATTGAATGACGCAATTTCCATCTTACTGTCCCATGCCTCTTGTATGTCTAGTGCTGCCATTGCTGATCGTAGGTGATCACCCCAAGAGAATGATTTTTTCAGGTCAAACTGAGCCTTTATTTCAGTCCAGCATAAGTTGTTCAGAGAACCAGGACCTGTGGAACGAAGCTCCAGCACAGTTTCACAAAAACGGATTGTTGCTGGAATTCCTGATTTTGTAAACCGAATTCCAGGCGGATCTGTGCTGGTGGTGAACTTTTCGGAAGATTTAAAACAGCTTTATGCACCTTTGTCTGTAGTTCATTTAATTCTTTAAACTCCCGGCCATGCCATATTTCCAAACCATATGCCAATGCAGAAAGTAATTGAGAGGCCATTACTTTCAAGAGGTGACTTTATGATGGACAACTCAGTTTTTGTTGCAATTGTTTATAAGCAAAGATTAGTGTTTGGGCCTTTGCTCTAATTGTTTTTTTCTGTTCTGTGAGGGACATGCCTCGCCCCAGATACTTGTATGTACAAACTCCCTCTATTTGTTCGTCTTTGGCAAACCACCTGAATTTTCGAGGACTACGGCATGCTAATTGCACAACTTTTGCTTTTTTCTTGTTCATTTCTAGCACTTGCTGCTCGAAATAAATTATCAAGTGGTTAATGACTCTTTGCAAGCCAATCGGTGTTTGGCTCAAGACTACGATATCATCTGCATATTGCAGGTACTGTATATGGTCATCAGCCAACTTTGGAGGAAGACCGTTTATTTTAGACAGATAAGATTGCAGGTCTGCGAGGTACAGGTTAAAAAGACTTGGGGACAAAACACAACCCTGTTTCAGGCCATTGTGAATGTTTATTTTGGACGATATAATGCTACCATCTCCCAGCTTCACCCTTGCCCAAGTTTCGTTATGGAGGGCTACAAAGGCATTAATTAGTTGTTGCGGTAGTCCCGATTCTTTTAGTTTCATCCAGAGTCGTTCTCGTGGGACTCTGTCAAAGGCAGATTTTATATCAATAAAACATGCAAAAAGTCCTGTATTCTTAAATGTGGCTTTTCCCGTAAGGTTTGCTAACGCCGCCAGGTTCGTGGTTGTACCCATTCCTTGTCTGAAACCAGTTTGATCTTTGGGGATTATGCCATTTAACTCTGTCCATGCTTGTAAATCTGACAAAATGCAAGATGCGTAAAGTTTTGCCTCCAAGTCCATCAAAGTTTTGCCTCCAAGTCCATCAAGGCTATGAGCCTATGAGCCTATAATTCCCAGGCTCATTGCGACTTCGGTTCTTATAAATGGGGTGAAATAGACTCCCTTTCCAAGAAAGTAGGGACTTATTTTGGGAGTACAGATAATTAAATAGTGGAGTGAGGTAATTAGCCAAAACATCTGGTTCTTGTTTAAACAGTGCTATTGGAAGGCCATTTGACCCTGCTGCTCCTTCCAATTTCAGTTTTTTATTACTTCTTTTAGTTGTGTACTGTTGGTTAAAGGGTTTGAACCATTATAGCGTGGGTCCTGAAGGTCTTTTTCCGTTTGCGTGAATTCCAAGGTTGGTGAACGATTTGCATTAGAGCTCTGCTTTTCCTTCTGCAAAGTTTCCGGATTACTATCCGGCCTCGATTTCATATCATTCTCTGTGTAATTGTATAGGGTTTGAATATGTTGTACCCATTTAGCCTCGCTTACTCCTGTGGTTTGATACGTTCTTATTCCCTTTATTAACTTGTTTATGATGCCCCAAAATTCGCAGCTGTTTGGCAATTTGCTGGCCCAAAGTAATTGCTCCCAGAGTTTTTCCATGTGTTCTTTTTTTGCATCCCTGCACTTCTTATTATATTTCTTCCTCAAATCATTAATGTGTCGCTTGTTTCCTGTTTTTCCAGCTCTTGCAGCGACAGTTCTATTTCTCACCTACCTTGCTATTTCCCTTTTCTGGTCACGGAGCTGAATGTTATACCATGGTTCGTAAATTCTTCCCTGTGTGCCTGAGTGTCCTGGGAGTACCAGAAATGTATTAACTTAAGTTTTCCCTAAGGTTTCCCAAGCCACTTCTAGTGATTGGACATTTTGTGACCCACTATCATTTATATGTTTATGCGCGACGTCCATAATTAATTCGATGTTTTTGCCGCGCCATTTTAACTTCCTTAGGTTGTATATTACAGGCATTTCTGTTAAAGTCGTGATGGTCATTTTCTGAAGCAGATTTGCATGCAATACTAGAACTTGCGGGAGATGGTCACTTTCAGGGCGGGATTGGATATGGAATGATTCAACTGAATGGAGTAATTCATTACTAACCAATGTGTAATCAATAGTGGATTGTTTTTTCCCACTTAAGAAAGTAATGCCGGCTGGCCGGTCTCCCTTTATATTTCCATTCAGAAAGTGTGGTCCGAGGGTTTCCAATTCATGTTTTTGATTATTGACCTCAAGCTCCTTTCGACATACTCTTTTTTTCAAATTAGTCCCTATTATTTTGGTGTTAAAATCGCCTGAAATTATCAACTCACTACCTTGGTGGCTGGTTTGCAAAACCTTTATCAAGTTTGTCAGGTGGGACAATTTGTCCTTCTTCTGCTTTTTTTTTGGATGAATATAAGTGTTTAAAATCAGCAATTGCCAAGGCTTTGTAATTACACATGTTTTACTCTACAGTTTTACTACTTGAAGCCAATTTTCACCCATATCGGATTCTTCCATTTGCCAATCTAATTGTTCTGTGACATAAATTGACAAGCCCCCCCCATGGATGCCTATAATTTCAAATGCATTCCACAAAGCCAACAATTGTTTTTGGAGTCAGATTCCACGTTTCTTGTAATAAGACAAACTTTGAAGAAAAGCTAGAGTCTCTGGGTCCTGACCCGTTTCTCTTAAGCCAAGCCAAGCCAAGCCAAGAGGCATTTAAACCCCATGCTCTGATGAGTGACGTCAACTGAAGGCCTGGGAAGTAGAAGAACAGCGCCCAATAAGAGAGGGAACCGTGTCCAGAGTGTGGCCTCTGGCTCTAAGTCTGGCTGTTAACATGGCTGAAGAGTTTTTGCTGCCTGGCTGCGTTGGAACCTTAGACATCGTAGAAGGACTGGATGTCAAGCAGTTGAATATCTGATATTAACAAGTGCACACATAGCTCTAATGCGATATCCTGATGAAGAAGATGAAAAAAACACTTTAATATACATAACTGATAAAATCATTCCTTCTGCTTCATTTTTCACTTTGAAATCGCCATGAAGCTTAATTTTAAAACCATTTGCAATTCTGATGCATTTGCAAATTATAATATCCTAATACAATGTTTTCATAATCGTAATGAAAATCAACTGCTTAAATATGGCCGCCACCAAAAGGTACCGTGCTGCAAATACCTAAATAAAGGTGCATTTGTAGGATGCGCTGGCACTGTCCTACACTGCAGTGCTCTGAACATATGCTAAGCAGCTTCCCAGGGGGTGGCAAACTACTGCAGTCCGTTCAGCAACTTCTCGTAAATATAAGATGTCGTCCGACTAAAGAGACATGTTTTACATGTGTGTCGAGAGTGGGCTGAAAGGAGGAGCCCCCATCCAACTGCGTATCCCGCAGTGCCCCGTGCACGCACACCAGGTCACCCAGGTAAAGCAAGGGATTGTGCTACTGGAGCTGGAGAGCCTGCAGCTGCTGCAGCACCTGTCGTAAACTTTGTCAGATAGCACTACTTATTTTAAAGAAAGCCACTAAAAAGTCTGCCTGGACATATTATAATTCCATGTATAGTCAAGCAAGATTCAAGAGCTCAGTTGGGCAGTCCCCTGGTATATACAGCATGGATGAGGGGAGGAGAGTGGGAGGAGAAGGGAGTGTGCGCCGTGATTCCGCTTCTGTTGTTCTGCTTGCCAGAGGCACAGGAGCAGGGAATTTACAACTTGGACAGCATGAGAGTGGAGGGGCTGAAGGCAACAAAGACAACGTGTGAAAAAAAAGCAGGATGTGAAACAGCAGTTGGAGCTTCAGACCATGAGCAGGGAACATGAGCAAGAAATGAACGATACAAGCCCAGGGAAAAGAAAAAGTGGTGTGGGACACTAACGTATATGACCAATGGTGAAATAAGACATGTAACAGGGGTAGTCTCCAGGACGTACCAAAACAGCAAAAGGAGGGACAAATGTAAGCTATTCACTAATGAAAACAGAGGAATTTGGAAAAGCACATGAAGGAACCAATCATAAACGATGGGCATGCTAAATGCCGATACAGTAGATACAGCATGACTTGAGAGACAGCGCATGCGCTGTCTAGGCAAGACCTAAAACCCCCACTAAAACATAACAATGTAAACAGCCAACCTGGATTGCAGGAAGTAACATATCAATTGCATATGTGCCTTTTGGATATACATAGCTGTCAACTGGTCCAATGTCTTGTGGGTTAAAGTCAGACAGTGCTTATCATTCAACAGCGCTAAGCATGCTAGGGCAGGTAGTCTCACTTTCTCCATTACAAACATGAGCTTACAAGTCAGAGCATACTTTAGTGCTGTTGAATAATTAAAACAAATCTAGCTGAAAGTCACCCTTACGCCTTGCCGCCAGTCGATAGCCATGAATATGCAGCAGTTGTTTTACAATGCAGGCCCATGGAATGTAGACAGGTGGGACGTGGAATTCACGTTTAGGTGTTGCTTATTTTCTCCCAAGCCAAAGCAGTTGCATAACTAGCATTCAGCAGTTCTGTCCAGCTTGGGCCCCGGGAGCTGCCTGTGCTGCTGTTTTAGTCCCAGAGGGACAGGATGGGCTTCCCGTGGGCATGCAAAGCATGTCTAGGATATGCATGGAGAAAGAAAGTGGAGTGACTGGACATGAGTGGAAAAGGACGGCGCTCAAACTGATCTTCTAAAATTAGACTCTCTGACGCCCAAACATATTCTGTTCCAGAAAAACATGATACCGTACGATTGTCCCTCCACGTTTTCTGTGCAGGATGACATTTGATCAACCGTACATATTTCAATGTATTTACATACTTTTTAATAGAACCAACAAAATAAGGGAATTCTTTGCTGTATGGTAGAAGGAAACATAATTTAAATAAAATAGTGCCATAAAATATACAAACAGTAATGGGTGCACATTGAAGGAATACAGAGTTGTAGAAAACACAGCAGACCACCACCAACCTGGCTGTCGATTAACCACAGCCGAGACACGCTACCAACAGGTATTGCCATACGAAAGTGGCATAAACAGCATGTAACTTATGAAAACTCCTTGCCTGTGCACTCCATTACCAGCTAGAGACATGGTCACTTTCATGCAAAAGAAGCCAACTGCAGTGCCGTTCTGGCATATGGAAACCTGGAATATGAGCAGGGTTTGGTAAAGCTTGTCTGAGCTCAAGCTGTCTTGAAGCGGCCTTCTTCTGACAGCCGCCAAGCTGAATTCTGATGTGATGCATGTAGAAGCCTCTGGAGGAGGCAAGGGCACTGTTACAGGGACAGTCATCAACTTGTTTCATCGCATAGAGGACTCTAGAGGAGGGTGAGATCTGGAACTTACTTTAGGACCTAAAAATAACTGGAGCCTCATTTCTTGCTATTTGGGGTTCCGAGGGAGCTGCTGCCTCCTGAACCATTTGATCATCTCCTTATCATTACCCTAAATGGCGGTGACACCTAGACTTTGTCAAGGGGGCTCAGACTTTATGGGCCTGTCAACTAATTAGGGCATAGCCCTTGTGCTCTTCAGTATTTTAAACTCAAAGATGAACTGAGCCTCGTGACTTTGTTTGTTTAGTGTGAACATTTAAGTTGATCCAGTGGCGCACAAATATCTTATGCAAATTAAAAAAAAATCTTCTTGCACATGTTCTTAACAGCAATTCATTTTGAGAACTATTTAGTGTGTGAGTTACTATGTGGGTAAAAGCAAGACATCTAAAGGCCTTGTCCAACAGGAGGCATGTGAGGTGGCAGCGCTGTGATTTGTAGACACACTTACCAACCTTGTGTCCAGGACACGCTGCAGAAATCTATTTTCAGACCCTCAGGAGGAGATTGAGGAAAAGGGGTTAACTCTTTGAACCCAGTCCAAAAAGAAACCTATACCAAGGAAGAGATATTAATCCAAACTAACAACTGGTGTCCATGGATAACAAGAACCCCGATTACCAATGGTGATGTAGCATTCTGTGCCATAAATTGTTTCTCCCACCATCAGATGTTGCACAAGCTTCTTCCACTCCTCACTCTAGTGCCTCGCGTGAAAAGGATCAGACAGTCGAAGCTGACCAGAGCCCCCCTGAACTTAGGAGGCAGGCCTTTCTAAGTACACTCTTGTTAAACCTTGACCTCAGCACAGCTATAAACAATCACTTGCACTGCACACACTGCTTAGAGATTGATAATCTACAGTCCTGAAAAAGGCTCCACATGAGGCCTTGGAGGACAGTAGCTTTGCAAGGTCTGTGCTTTTGGTGAAATCTGCACTTGGAGGAGCTTTACGCTCTGGATTTTCCCATCAGTCGTGGTGTCTCGGTGTCTTGTCAAACTCCTGCCAGAAGAGGCCCTTCTGGCTGGTCACAGCCAAGGTGGCAGTAGGGTCCTCCGGAAACCAACACACCAGCTAAGGTGCTGCTCGAAAATACAATGCATCTGCCCATTGTTAGTATAATACTATCAAATACCCCTGGCCGTATCATAAACAGTGTGGATGATATTAACATGATTTACCTGCTCGAAAGGCAGACAAAAGTGAAATAGTGCACAGAAGGCTGGTCATGGATTGCTGACATATTTTGTGTAGGAGATTGTGTTGTCCTTAGAAGTTAAATTGATTAACTCCCAGTACTTGTTACCACTACCCCTGGAAACCTCCCCATCCCAGGACTGTGGCCTTCTCTGGGGACATTTACAGCTGAATGGCTATAGAGGCAAGGGCAGCCTTCTTAGACATCAATTTGCTACCCTCTGAAGCATCCTATGTTACAGAAGGCGCCCCAACAAAAACGTATTGTTTCTTCATGGCATGCAGTCCAGTTTATGTCTGCGGATCCCGTGAGGTCCATTCTCCAGGCCAAATCTGGCAGAACAAAGCACTTCTGAGGATGCAGGACTGTCATAAAGACACAGATATGATGTCCACTCAGTGCAGTGCAGCTGTTATGAGATTTACCTCACCAGTGGGCAGCGACACCCATGTGCTCAGTGTTTGTGTGGTGTTGTATTCTATGGAATATACACATAAACACTTTAGAGTTTCGGATAGGCCATGCCCCTGCGGTGAGTCATGCATTTTCAGGTCATCCATAATGTTTGAGTGCAACCTACGAGTCAAAATGTCAGACCTGAGCAGGTCGAACTGACTTTTCATATATGTTTCGAATGTGGGAGTCTCTGCTCCGAGCGATGATGTATTTGGATCACACGTTTCTTAAGGTTGGTATTGACTTACACTTGGTGTCCGAAGTAACGTCATTGATGATGTAATTGGTGGTGTCATCTGTGACCTCATGTGTGAGGTCAAGTGCAGTTCATTGGGTCTAGATATGGTTTGTGCAGCCAACCATAAATGGCCTATTTCAGTGGTTTTTAAGTTGTATTTTGTAACCGGAAGGTCACTTTAACTGTGGTTTTTTAACATACCTATAATTTACCACTGGCAATATTTTTTCAACGTATTTTTGTTTTTTTAAAGATATTCTGTATTCAACTTTTCATAATAATTTTACATATTTCAATTCTTGTGTCCTGCCCACTTTCTGTGAGAAAATACCAATGAAATTTTCTATCCTAATTTGCGTTTTTCGTCTTTCATTCTCTAATCATAATAATCTTTGCTTTTCAGAGCTTGATCAATTTTTACTTCAAATGAACCATTAACCTGTGTTGTCATTCAATTCTTTCACTGGCAGCAGGATTGGATGGTGCAAGCCTCGGGACTGTCCTAGGGTCAGATATACAATCCTCAGTGTTTGCGACTCGCAAATAGCATTTTTTTGCAACTCGCAAACATGGATGTACAACAGTGTCTGAGACACTGTTTGAGATTCCCAAATGGGTCGCAAAGGACCTGCCTCATTAATATTCATGAGGCAGGTCGCATTTTCCGACCCATTGGGAATGGCCAGCACTCCCAGGGATGGTGGCCTGCTGGGGTCAGCAAACCACCATGTCTGTGACTGCTTTTTCAATAAAGCAGTTTTTTAATAATGCAGCCCGTTTTCATTAAAGGAAAACGGGATGCATTTAAAAAATAAAAATGAAGCATTTCAGTTTCATTGTTTAAGAGCAGGCAGTAGTTCATAGGACTACTACTGCCTGTTCTTAAAAAACATTTTCGCTGCCAATCACAAAGGGTAAGGGGTTCCCCGGGACTCCTTCCCGTTTACGAGTGGCTTACCACAAATTTGAAATTGGTGGTAAATGTGATTGTTTTGCAGCCACATTTGTGGTTGTTAAACTTGACCGCTACACAGTCCCCAAAGACTCTCCCCAAGATTCACATTCAAGGAACAGGGCGATGGGAGAACCCGGAGGGGAGAGCCAGGAACTTACCTTAAAAGATGTCATGGAAGCTATCACAGGAATCAGAACCTCCTTGGAACACAAAATGGACACCCTCTCAATTGAAGTGAACCTCATCCGGGCCGACCTCACCAAGGCCACCAAGAAGATCAAACAGGTCTAAATCACCACGGCGAGTCTTGTAGAAGACGTAACACACCTTCAAAAAATGTACACGATCTACAAGCATTCCGCAAACCCACGGAGCATAAACTAGACGACTATGAAGGGCGCCTCAGGAGAAACAACATACGCATATTGGGGGTCCCTGAGAAGGTGGAGGGACAATCACCGGACCTCTTTGTGGAAGACCTTATTCTGAAGCACCTGCAGCCAAAAGGACTCAGTAAATTCTTCGTGGTGGAAAGGGCTCACAGGGCACCAGGAGGTTGTTCAAGACCGGGGGCCCCTACGCGTCCACTACTAGCGAGGGTGTTAAACTTTAGAGACAGAGATGTAATCCTCCAAAATGCTAGGATGACCGCCCCCTCCGCTATGAAAATGCTGATATAACCTTTTTTCCAGACTTTGCGCAGATGGTACAGATGCAGAGAAGATCGTTCCTAACGGTGAAGAAACAACTCAGATTCCGAGGATTCAAATGTGCAGTGCTTTTCCCTGCGAAACTGTGGGTGGAGTCAGGGGGACGGACTTGGTTTTTTGAACAGCCAGATGCAGCCTCGGAGTGGTTAGACAGTCAAGTTCACCGTGACTCTGGGCAAAATAACCGTGGCAACCGCTCAGATGTTTGGCAAGGAGACTGACATAGACTTCGGTGAGCGGTGACCACACCGCCGCCAAGGCTGAACCCCCATCGATGTAACATACATAGGTGGGACAAGCGGGGACTTCTCTTGATCTGGAGCCCTTCCCGGCTGACCGACCATCATACTTGATAGGCTGTGACTTGTTTGTGTTCTGCATAACTGTAATTAAAAGGGGGAGGGCAAAGGGGCGGGTGTCGCACCCCAATTTTTTCTTCCTTTAGTACACCAGTTGGGCGACAGGCGCTCTTCAGGTTTAAATGGGCAGTTCGGCGCCCAGAGTGCAGGGAAGCAAGGTGGGGGTAGTTGGGTTGGGTGAGTGCATGGGGTTGTGAGTTATTGTTTGATTAAGATTGAGTTTTTTACATTGACAGTGCAGGCTGACTTGATTGCAAAAGACACAGATATCTATTTAGGCTTTAATGTGTGCGCAGTGGGACAAAAATGCTAAGATATTAAGTTGGAATGTTAACAGGCTTGGGGACAAGATAAAACGTTGTGTGGTACTCCAGCACAATAAACGACTTGCGCCCGATGTTGTCATGCCTCAGGAAACACACTTGGTTGGGAATTCGTACAAGGCCATGCACAGATATGGCTACACCATGACTGCCCACGCTGGCTTTACATCTAGCTCGCGTGGAGTGGGTATTATGCTCAAAAAATCATTTCCTCTTACGGTGACTTCCATTGATGACCGAGGCCGGTACATTGGGGTCACGGGCACATGGGAGGGCCAAATCATCACACTCATGTCAATCTATGTTCCACCAGGGCTACAGGCCACTACATTCCAGGACCTAAGTGCCATCTTATTAGCTCTACCGGATGGGTTGTAAGTGCTTGTGGGGGATTTCAATTCTGTACTCTCAGGCACACTGGATCGTTAACCCTCCCCGTGTGCTCCGACAGTCGTCCCGCTGGTTGTCTGATTTTCTCGAGGCCTTGGGACTGGTCCCTGGCTGGAGGACATATAACCCAGATAAAATACAACACACGTTCCACTCTGGCGCTCATGCTAGTCTCTCTAGACTTGATTACATCATTGCCCTTGGACAACAAATAGCCTATAACCATGACATTAGACACTTAGCCAGGGGAATCTCCGACCACTCCCCACTCTGGGTATATATAGTTCTCAGCCACACACAAGTGGAGAGAATTGCCCCCATTAACCCATGGTATCTCCGAGACCTGATCAAATCTATAGATTACTTTTTCAGGGAGAACGAGGGAATGGTAGAATCGCCCCAAATGTTGTGGGAGGCCTTTAAGACAGTGAACCGAGGACAGGCCCTGTCTTTGATCTCAGGACAGAAAAAGGACAAACACAAAGACATATCGGACGCTGAGGCTGAGATTTACCAACTAGAACAAGACCTGGCAACAGATATCACACCTGAAGCGCTCCACACACTTCGACTTAAGCAGGATAATTATAGGGCATTAGTGACTGACACGGCTAAATCCCTGGGGAGGGATAAGATGGGTAGAATCTATGATCTGGGCGACAAGGCGGGGAAGCTAATAGCTTGACTTGACAAAAAAGAGTGGGCAAGCAGGCTGGTCCCTGAGCTTCGTGATACCGATCTGTCCCCCATCACGGACCCACAGGACATTGTTAACCAATTTGCTGAACACTTCCACACCGTTTACACCTCCGTAGCTCCACACATTGAAGATGACTCTGCTGAACTCCTATGAGACATTTCTCTCCCCACACTTTCAGTTGAGGACCATCAGTTTCTTGACAGTGATCTGACCCCAGAAGAAATAGCTCTCGCAATACGCACTTTACACTCAGGCAAGGCGTTGTGTCCTAACGGTATCCCGATTGCATTGTACAAACTATGACTTGACAAGCTAACTCCATGCCTAAAAGCTATGTACGAGGATAGCCGAGAGCGGGGACTGTTGCCGATAGACCAGAGAATAGTTTCCATCATCACCATCCATAAAGAAAGCAAACCCAAGACTGATTGTGCATCATATCGCCCTATCCTCAATTCGGAACCTAAAATCCTGGCCAAACTATTGGCTAATCGCTTAGTGAAAGTCATAGGGGGACTACTACATCCGGACCAATCTGGCTTTATGGCGCACAGAAATACGACATTGAATCTGCGCAGGATCCACGGTGTTCTGGGAAGAGCGACCACCATACAAGAATAGGCAGTAATTCTCTCCCTGGATGCCACCATGGCGTTCTTTACCATAGAATGGTCATATCTCTTTGCGACACTCGCGAAGATGGAGTTTGGACCGTGTTTTGTACAATGGATACGCCTCCTATATAATGAACCCTTGGGGTACGTTGTAGTCAACAACAAAAAATCAGACACTTTTCAACTCAGTCGAGGGACACGCCAAGGGTGCCCCCTCTCTCCCCTATTATTTGCCCTACCCCTTGAGCCCCTTGCGGCCTTGATCTGGAAAGATCCAGTCATCCACGGACTGCATTGGTCCCCAGACTGGTAAGATCGGATCTCCCTCTAGGCAGATGATGTTCTGTTGTACCTTGCATCCCCTAAGAGATCCCTAATTGCGGTCCATGACATCCTGGATATATTTGTCAGGTACTCCGGATTCCGCGTAAACTTGCAAAAATCCCTTCTTTATGTCCCCAGGGGAGACCCGCCTCAAATACCGCGAGGTTGCCCACTACAAATCACAACAGAAGGTTTTAAATACCTGGGGATTTTCATCTCCCTAGACCGTACGCTCCGCTATACCCGTAACCTCGTCCCGCCATTGCAAAGACTCAAACGAGACATACTGAGCTGGAAAGCGCTCCCTCTCTCGCTGTTGGGAAAATCAGCTCTTTTTAAAATGATGTTGCTATCCCAGTTTTTATACGCATTGCAGAACTCACTTGACCCTGTCGCCAACACATATTTTAGAGAAATTGAAGGGTTCCAGAGAGATCTCCTGTGGGAGGGAAAATCGCGAATTGCACTACAAAACTAACCCTTAACTGGTATGATGGTGGAATCAGCCTATCGGACATTAAGAAATATTATTGGGCGAAGCACCTTGCAGCGATCAACCACAGTATTTATGGCCGTCCAGATGACACCGGCTATAATATGGACAGGTGGCTCCTTCATTAGGTTGCTATATTCAAAACCGGGTAGATATCCCCTAACGGGCCCTACTAAACAATCTACCGACATCTGCCACGCAACCAATAAGTTGTTGGGATGGGCCCACTCTAGCAACTCCGTTGTGGGACTCCCAGATGCTGGTTGACCTTTGGAAATTGAAGGGATTTGATAATTGGGAACTTATTGGGATTTCATGTGTCTGGGACCTCTGGGACAAGGGCGAGGTAAAGTAATTTGCTACACTTCAGCACCAATATGAGCTAGCGGACTTGGAATACCTTCGCTTCACGCAGGTGCGTCACGCTCTTCGTTCGCTCCTTCCAGTGGGGCCTCCCTTAGAAGATAGAATACTTGGTTATTTACCGGAGAAAACCATATCCCTAATATATAAAAAAACTGATAAATAACATGGGAGACCCCCTCCACGCTCTACGGGAAAAATGGGTGAGTGACGCTATTGAAATGGACGATGAAGAGTGGCAGGAGGCAGTATCCTCCCCCAGAATAGTTGCTATCCCAGCTCGCCTGCGGCTGATACAGCTCAAAATCCTTCACAGAGTATATGTGACAGGGCCCCAACTGCTACACATGGGAATATCTGAAGGGGGGACTGTAGGAGGGGCTGCACTAAACTAGGCACATTTATCCATATCATCTGGGACTGTACTTATATACAATCCTACTGGCAAAAAGTTCATGAGGTAATCAGCGAGGTTCTAGCAATTTCTCTCTGCCCTCAACATTTGGAAGCTCACTGATTTAAATGGTCATCAAACACAATGGGTCACACTGGGGCTCACAATCACCAAAAGAAATATTGCACAGCTCCGGGGGGGGGGCACACACGCACCCACTCTGATAGACTGGAAAAAGGACCTAGATTGGTGCATGTGCAGGGAGAAGCCAGTCTATTTAGCCTGCGGCTGCCCCCGTAAATGGTCCAAAATCTGGGGCCTATGGAACTCCTATTGGGGGAATATTTGTAATCCACCCTGTGGAATTGACTTTGATGTTGCCTCTACCCCATGACTTCCAATGGAAAGTGTTAATTTCATTAATGATCACTGTTTGTCTCCACTGTAAGCATACCTGCCAAATCCTTCGTACTGTATGTAATTGTCAATGACTGTTAATAAAAAGATTTATAAAAAAAAAAAAAAATCCATTTAAACTACATTGCACACGTTTTTTTTTTGTAATTCTTTTTATTCGCAAAACAGAAATTGCAACTCGTTGGTCATTACACATACACAATCACATTTCGTACATTGTGGCAATCACAAATTCGTATACAAACATTTTACTTAAGATGGCCTATTATACATTCTGTTGACAGTACAAGGGTCCTTATTGCGTTAGTGGTTCGTCAAGGGAGGGGATCACGGGGGGCTCACACAAGTTTCCACGGTATTCATTTCATTTTGACCAAACTGCCACCCATTTCCGGGGCCACCCCCGGGCCACATAGACTTCTCTTGCAGCATACACCAGTCCATATCTTTTTCCCACTCACTAAGCTTAGGAGGTGTGCACGCTCCCCATAGGCGTTTTATATTGCGCTTTGCGAGCACTTGTCCGAGCGTTGCCCATAATTTGCCCTTTGCTGATAGGTCCGTGGGCTCCCAGATGTTCAAGAGGCACCTTTTAATTTCGGGTCGTAAGCCAACCTCCCAGACTGTACACATACATTCATGCACCCGCTTCCAGTATACCTGTATTATAGGGCACTCCCAAATTATGTGAAGATACGTCCCCACCTCCCCACACTGTCTCCTACATAGCCCGTCTGTACTCCTCCCCATCAACACTAGTTGTGCACCCGAAACAAAGACTCGGTGCAGTATTTTTAGTTGTATCAGTCTCAGTTTCGCCGATATTGCTACTTCTTTGGGGAGGAGAGAGCCTCTCTCCATTCCTCGTCCTCAATCTCCAGACCGTCGGCCTCCCATTTCCTTCTAAGTGCCAACAAGGGGCTGGAGTGTGGTTTATGAGTTTTGTATATGTGAGGGAGATAGCTTTTTCGGGTAGAAGACCGTCAAGCAGCCTGTCCTCAAGGGGGGATGACTCCGGGAGCGTTGTACCGGGTGGGATGTTGGACTGGAGTGAGTGCCTGATCTGCATGTACCGAAATTACTCCGTTTGCGCTAAGTCGTAGGTTTGCTGTAGTGAGGCAAAAGTCACCATCCCCGTGGGCCCCCATAGATCCCAATTACGGAACCCTTTTGTACGCACCAATGTACCCAGCTTTTCGGAGATCCAAAGTGGGGTGGCCAAAGTAAGTTTGTTAGCCCATCCCAGGGTGCGCCTCACAATATGCCAAAGCTGGACCGAGTGTTTTGTAGTGCCCGTGAGTGGGTATTTATTAGGTTTAGAGTAGAGCGCCGCCTCAAAATTCCCCCCAGGAGGAGCCACCTGTCCATACTATAGCCGAGGTCATTTCCGCCACTGTACGTGCCCTGGTTTATGGCTGAGAGATGTGCCGCCCAATAATATTTCCGAATATCTGGAAGTGCTATACCCCCATCGTACCACCCCAGTGGGAGTTTTCGAAGCAATATGCGTGGTCTTCCAGCCCATAGTAGCTCTCTCTGAGTGGCCTCGATATCTGCAAAGTTCTTTTGTGGGACTAGATCTGGGTAATTTTGCAAGGCATATAAGAAACACGGCAGTGCCATCATTTTGAACAGAGCTGCCCGACCCAGCAGGGACAGTGGGAGCCCCTTCCAAATGGCGGTATCCCTCTTAAACCTCTGTAGAGGTGGTAGGAGATTCTTCTCGTAGCGAGTTGCCACATCTGTGGAGATAAGGATTCCAAGGTACTTGAACCCCTCCGTGGCCATCTTAATCAGGCAGTCACGCGGTACTGAAGGGGGGGCCCCATGAAGGACGTAGAAGAGTGATTTTCCCCAGTTAATGCTATAGCCCGAATTCCTCCCGAAACTGGCGAATATATCTAGTGCGACTCTTAGGGATGTAGAGGGGGAGGCGAGGTATAGGAGAATGTCGTCCGCATAGAGCGAGATCCGGTCCTCCCACCCATCCGTCCATCTAAGCCCCCGAAGTGAGAGAACTTGTCATACCCAGGTCGCGAGAGGCTCCAGGGAGAGGGCGAAGAGCAAGGGCGAGAGGGGGCAACCCTGGCGCGTCCCCCTCTGCAGAGTAAAGACCTCTGAGATCTTGTTATTTACTACCACCTGGGCTAGTGGCTCAGTGTAGAGGAGGCGTACCCACCCGATGAAATTAGGACCGAAGCCCATCTTTTTGAGGACCGCCATCATATAGGGCCACTCGAGCGAGGAGATCACGTTCGATGTTAAGCATTTGCATCTCCTTTTCTTTGCGCTGGCCGGCAATTATTGAGAGGGCTTCACCCCTCAATATGGTCTTAAATGCTTCCCAGAGGACAGCAGGGGATTCCACCGTCCCGACGTTCTCCTGGAAGTATTGGTCAATCGAGTGGCCGATCTTCTTTTTGGTCTCAGGATTACGTAAGTTCCAGGGGGTTGATGGGCGCCACACAGCCTACTTTCTGTTCTCCAATCGTGAGGTGCGCCCATATGGGGGAGTGGTCACTTATACCCGCGCCAAATGCTGAATCTCTCGAACTGTGGTGTTGTGCTGCAACGGTGTAAGGATATAATCTATCTTAGAAAAGGTGTGGTGCGGCCCCGAGAAGAATGTGTACTGTTGTAGGTGAGGGTGGCGCATACGCCAAAGATCAACTAGTCCGAACGCCTCCATGAGGTTGGATAGCCACATTTGCCCAGTCGTCATGTCTCGGGGTGGATGCCTATCTAGTCTTCCCGACACTACTGCATTTAAGTCCCCGCCAAGTAGAAGCTGCCCCTCAGGGAGAGAAAGGAGGAGTTTACCGAGATCATGATATGACTGGGTTTGGAGACCTGGTGGGATATAGACTGTCACCAAGTTAAGTATGCGTCCCTCCCACCTCCCCGAGAGCACCGCGTAGCGCCCCAGGGGGTCAGTCTCTGAGCGTTCGGTGACAAATGGGAAGTTCCGGCGCAACAGTATGCACACCCCGTGGGACCCCGATGTGAAGCCAGCGTGTATCGCCAATGTATATCCCCATCTGTTGAGTGCGTGACAAGTGTTGCCGATGAGGTGCGTCTCTTGCAAGAGGACAACATCTGGGAGGTGTCGCTTAACAAATTGAAGCACTATGCTCCTCTTAAGCTTGTCCCCTAACCCGTTGACGTTCCAGCTAAGGATCTTAAGACTTTTATCCCACCTTGTAGCCATCCCTGGAGATCCTCTGAGTATGTAATCCCGAACTCCTGCAACCCCACAACGCTCCATAAGTACATATCTTTCCAGACCAACGTAAGCCCCAACTACCCCCCTAAATATAACCAATCATCAATAAAAAACACAAAAACCGCTGTCCCCCCCACCCTGCAACCCTGCCATGCAGGTTTACAACTACCCACGTCCCCAACTAGCAAAGCGCCTTTTGCCCTAAAAGGAAGGAGAGAAAACCCTCCCCCTTCCCCCTGCCCCCCGGAGAAACTGTTAGGTGGGGAAATGCCCCGGCACCAACTCCCGCCGCTAAGCGCCCTTCCCCATACCGTCAAGAACTTGTCAAGCATAGGCACATATATTGCGCATAAATTCCAACAATACCCTAAGTTACCTCTGGTCCCCCACTGAATGCAATTACCAATGTCTTAGGGCTGGCCAGGTAGCATGCCCGCGGCCTGCAGCCGAGCGAAGCCAGGGAGTGCCCTCGGCCACCCCCCTCCAGATCAGACCCGTTCCGGGCATTATGAGTAAATCGCTCCCCCCAATGGCAGCCCTTTAAGAGGTCCAATACCCATTATCATAACAGAAATGTATACATTACGGTACTGCTTGCAGAGGTCCGAACAACATATTTCCTCCAATCCACGTGAGTCTATTAACGTCCTTAAGCCACGCCCATATCAGGACTGCGAGACCTCGATCGCCATGAACGCTGACTCAGTCTTTCAGTGTCTGACCTGCCATCCAGTGAGCCAGGTGACTTGGCCCGGGCGTCCCTCCACTCGCCCTCCACGGCAGGCGCTGGTGTCCGCGATGTTCCTCCGTCTAGCCAGTCCTGCACCTCTGAAGGCGTGCCGAAAAAGAGGGACTTGCCGCCGTCGATTATTATGAGCTTTGCAGGGAAGAACATCATGTATTGAATGCCTTTTTTCCGAAGTGCCGCTTTTACCCCATCGAAGGATCGCTGCTCCCGCTGCGCTTGAGCGTAAAATCAGGGAAGAACCTGACTGTTGTGTTCTCGTATTGTAGGTCTCCCTTCTGTCTGGCGGCCTGTAGGATAGCGTCCCGATCCCTATAGTTGAGGATTCTTGCAATGATGGTCCTCGGTCCAGGTTTGGGCCTGGGGACCGGCGCACGATGCGCCCTCTCGACAGTGAAGATTTTGGAGAGTCGTTTCGGTTTTAGGCAGTTAAGGATCAAATCTTCAATGAATAGGTCCATACAAGGCCCTTCCGAACCTTCCGGAACTCCCACCACGCGAATGTTGTTCCGTCGGGCCCTCCCTTCCTGATCCTCGAGCTTCATGGCCACCTGATGGTGTTGGTGTACTAGATCATTAACTCTTTGCTCAAGCTTCTTGGAGGAAGCCTGGAGCTCTTTGACGTCCATTTCGTTGGTCTTGGCCTTCACCGACGTTTTATTGAAATCCGCACGTACGAGATTCATCTCAATGGACATCTTATCGATCTTCGTCTCAAGGGTGGTCCCTAGAGTTTGTATGGCCGCCATTATGGAGGCTAATGACGGCTCAGCCTGCGCCAGTTGGCCCACCGCCGCCCCCCTCGTTCTGCCGGGCCGACCTCTGGACCGCATACTTGTCAAGCTTGTTTGTCTGGGCAGCTGCAGCACCCTTCGGTTTCATTTTGCTGTCCCGGCAGTATATTTCGCCGTCCGCAGGGCTTTACGGAGATTCGCAGACCGGTGTTATTTGCAATCCTCGGTCTTCCTGTCGCCCTTTGGTGTCACCGTACCACCCTCCTCCACGATCTCGTCCACCACTCGGTAGGGTCGTCGTCCACCTAGACCGTGAACTCCAACCCGTCATCCGCGAGTGGTCGTCACCCGCCAGCTGGGACTATAGTTCTGCGCCACCGGCTCCCGGTTTGCACTGTGGCCAGCCAAAGGGAACAACAGATGCGATCGTTTTGGGGCCCGCTCCCTCTGCAAGGGGGGCTATGCGCCCGGGGACCCGTGCGTCCAGCAACAGTCACTCCGGTCTCCGCCTGGGCCCCTTCCGCATTCCAAATAGTTCTACGCTTTGTCCCTCCTCTGCACCCAAATCCACCAGCAGATGGGACGGTCGGGACTCGCCCCCAGTTGCGCTGCACCTATGTCCATGAAGCTCAGGGGCTCTCTTCCCCCCCGAGTGAGGTACTGGAGGTCAACAGGGCGCCGTGGCACAGGGAGGCGGCCACGCGCAGGCGAGGCCCACCCCACGACAATCACAGCCAAGATGCACTGTCCCTCAGGCCTCCCAGGTCTTCACTGCAGGCTGTGTTCATTCACTGAGCTGCAGTACGGGCCACAGCGACCCCTGTATATTGTTGCTGTGGTAGGGTAAATGGGGGCGCCGTGGTCAGGCCCCCCCTCGAGAGCAGGCCCCCCCCACCTGGTTCAGTGCTTTGTTGTCCTTTGTGTGCGGCACGTAGGGCTGCCTCGCAGCCGTCCAGCAGTTCACCAGGCCGCCACCGCGGGTCCCGGCAGCACGCAATAGCGGAGTTGACCCCAAGCCTCCGCTCCCCTGCCTTCACTACAGCCACCGCTCGCTCCGGGGCCGCCCCCCGCCGCATGGCTCCCCCGCGGCACTGCAGCAGAAGCCAGCGGGGGGGCCGCAGAGGCTCAGCCGCACTCGCGAGGAAGACACCGCTGCAGGCCAAAGCGCCGGGGCGTCGCGTAGGCGTCCGGCGGGACTCCCGCCCTTTGTGTTCCCGGCTCCCCCAGCTTCCGCTACCAACGCTGGGCACCGTGATGGAACTGAGGCGTCCCAGCGCCTCCGCGCCTCGGATCTCGGCGTCGCCTCCACTGTAGGGTTCTGCACTCCCTCTGAAGTGTGCCGTCTGCAGGTTAATGTCCGGATTTTAAGGGAAATCAGGGCTCCGCTTCGGCGGAGCTTGCTTCTAGGCGGCCATCGTCGCTGGCGCCAAACCACGCCCCCGATTGCACACGTCTTTGATGGCAATTGACCTATGACGTGTACTAACTGAAAACAGTCTTGATAATGATTTGTCCTTTCTACCATTGCCATGTAATATAAACCATAAATGCATTTAATGTTTTATACACAATATGATGGATGGCAAGTTTTGCATTATCTTTTTATTTTATTTTTTACCTCTGCCTAGATGTTGTACTATATCACCTTTTGTTGCATTTGTATAATTTGGCCAATGTAAGCACAGGAATGTCCCTACTCTTTCATATTCTATTAGTACTTGTGTGAATTGTTGATGCCTTGGGTGTCCCTTATACCACCACTGATTTATTTTTGGGCAATGTCAGAGATGGTGAGGGGTAGGGGTGATCTGGGTTCAAGTCTTGTATCCCTTAATGACATCTGCGGTGGAACCGTGGACTCTGCAATAAAGGACGAGACAAAATGGTGCCCTGTCCAATGCGAATATTATATTTATTTATTAATTTTTGTATTGGGTTCGTGAATGGTTTGCAAGGTAAAAGTCATAAGTTAAAGTGAACAGAGATTAAGTTATTTAAGCCTTTGGATCTAACCCTGCAACGTAAATATCTATTTATTTATTTATAATATGTATAGAGCGCACACTAATGCCTCGAAAGGATATCCCAGCGCTAGAAAAAGTTCTGACTAAGAAAAGAAGGGCTTAATCAGGGAAAAAACACAAAGCCATCAAAAGGAGCAGCTTCTAAAAGGGAACACCCAAGTTTTCAATACTTTACAAAATGCAGTTAGATCAGAGGTTAGGCTCAGTTTAAGAGGGTGAGCATTGCATTAGGTGCCCCCCCCAGATAAGTAAAGAAGCATCCACCCATGCGAGCACTGGTTATGTGTCTCCGAAAGATGATGGTTTGGTTAGCTGATCTAAGTGCTTTAGAGAGCTTCTAGAAAGAAACTCTGGGGCATATTAGCAAGACCGGCGATAAAATTATCGCCGTTTTAGCGGCAGGAAACTGCTGCTAAAACGGCGATAATGGGCTTGCTAATATGCGTTATAGAATTCCAATAGAAGCCCAGGTTAGATGTCCTGCACATCTAACCTGGGCTTCTATTGGAATTCTATAACGCATATTAGCAAGCCCATTATCGCCGTTTTAGCGGCAGTTTTCCTGCCACTAAAACGGCGATAATTTTATCGCCGGTCTTGCTAATATGCCCCTCTATTTCTTAGAGCCACAGGAGCAGTAGAGTAGACTGACCGATGCACGTGGCAGAACAATTTGAAAATGGCTCTCTTTTGCACAGGCAGCCAATGAAGAGAGTTCAGACTGGTTGATACAGAGGTACTAGCAGGTATGTTACAGATCATATGCGCAGCCATATTTTGGATGCTTTGCAGGCAAGTAGAAAGATAGTCGGCCATTTCTACATGTAAAGCATTACCTTAATCAAGCCGAATATAAATGAGTGCCTGTATACTCTAGTAAGCTGGGACCCAGTTAAAAATTCTGCAAACTAAAATGATGCCAAGACAGCTCCAACACATAGCATTGGCCTGGTCTTTTTATATGAAGGGAGGCATCCGTCAGAAAGCCCAGGGGGCATATTAACAAGCCAGGCGATAAAATTATCCTTCACATCTAACATGGGTTTCAATTGGAATTCCATAGAGCATATTATCAAGCCCATTATCGCCGTTTTAGCGGCCGTTTTCTGCCGCTAAAGCGGCGATAATTTTATCGCCTGGCTTGTTAATATACCCCCAGGTTCTTAACTGCTTTTTTAGGCTTCAGTGCATGGCTCAAAGAAACTATTATTATTATTAAAGTTATTCCAGATACTGTTAGCCGTCCCAAATATTAGGATCTCCCCTTTGATCTCCCTATTGAACTTCAGACAGTGTGCCAGCATCCAGTCCGCTCCTTCCGTGAGACATGCCATGAGATTCCCTCTTATAGGATCAGAGTTCTCATCAATGGAAACAATTAACTGGGGGACATCTGCAGAAGCAGTAATATAAAATCCCCATGCTGTGACAATTCTAGCCAGAGGAGACCTATAGTCATTAAAGAGCCTAGGACTCAGAGGTGAACCTTGGGGGATGCCGCAGTTGACCATCACTGGCTTCGACTTGAAGAGAGGTGGCTGAACAGGCTGGGACCAATTTCTCAAAAGAGAAAAAACACTTGAGAGTAGTAGAGCGCAATCCGATCTCATGTAGTCTTTGCAACAGTACATAGTGGGAGATCATCTCAGTGGTGTACAGGTCCAAGAGGATGAGGGTAGCCGTTGCCCTCATCCACGAGGAGCCTGATACTGCCCGACACTGCTAAGAACATTGACCCTGTGCTGGTATTTCCTCTGAATCCCGTTTTGAGAAAAGTCCAGCAAACTATTATCCTTTAAATAACGAGTTAGCTGGGAATTGATTCATCTTTCCAGAACCTTGGCAGCGTAGTGAAGAAGAGAAATAGGACAATAGTTCGCCATGTGTGCAGGGTCTGCACTGTTGTTTTCAACAAAGGAAAGGCATGCTTCCAGTCAGAAGGATACTCAGCATCCCTCAGAGATCTATTGGAAAGCTCTGTTACATATGGGCTAAGAGTGTAGGTGATATCTCAGAAGCTACTGAACGGATTTTCACCAAACCACAAAATGCCCTATTTTGGGTAAATTTGTTGTTTCATGCCACGGTTGGTGTAATGCCACTCTGTAGTTGTTGCCTTAGTGGAGGGCAAAATTCCTTTGTGAGGTAACTGAAAATACAGTTTTAATGATCCTCGCTAACTTTTCTCCCTCTAAATGGATCTGCCCAAAACTTGAGATGTGGAAACATAGCCACTTGCAGTAATTTCAGATTTTGTGCATCTTTCTCCAACAGCTCCAAAGTTATTATCAAAATAAACCAAAAAAAGCCTTTTCAAGGGACGGCGGGACCTAGCCCATAACTACAAGTCAGTATTTGTATACAAGAGAGAGCGATGATGTGTGTGTAAACATCCTAAACCAAAAGGCAGTTGAAATTCGAGTGGTGTATTAGCATGACTGGAACTCTGAGATAGCTGTGCGTGTGTATTCATAATCATGGTATAACATGTATGCAGATATACTGACTTTAATGTACTATTAATTACCAATGCTGAGGGTAAGAAGGTATTAAGCCTTGAACTTTTTGAACATTGGTAATAAACAGCATTTTACTCTCTTCAGATATGCAAAGATGGTTTATGCTTTTCTGTTTTTTATGTGTAGAATTTATAATCAAACTTTCTATCAGAACCAAAACAGGATGCGTTAAATTCGTTCAAAAGGGAGGAAATCTCATTAAATAGGCCTTAGTAGCACAGGGCCAATTACATTTTTCGGTAAAGTGATTTGAACACGAAATATCCAAGCTTTAAGCTTTTCTGTATTTTGGTAACTACAGTGATGTAGGCTTAACTATCATAATAGATGTGTGAGTGCAAGGTTGTTAGCATTACAGGTTTCAGTAACATTGCCTTGGCCCGCATTTATCGTCACTGCCATGGCATGAAAGTACACATCATTCTGTTTCAAACAGGAGACATTATTCTATGTTTTACCTTGAAAAGGACGGTTTACTATTAGGTAGTTTGGAGTATATGAAATTGTGTTATGTTGTACTATGTTACTAAGTGTAGATTTTACTGAGAATTAAATGTTTTGTTGGCTTTTTAGGTTTTAGTTGTTTTGTTATCCTCATGTTATGAAATCAGCATAAACAAAAAATGCAAACATATGTACATACATAGAGGGGCTTTGGATCATCCTTCTTCACTCATTGGTCTTTTCAACTATCATTGACACACTATAGCATACAGTATAGGCTGTAATGGCATTTTCCTGCTCACCTGCATATCTGCATAAAAGAAGTGCAACAAGTGCCAGGGCTGGTGGGATAACATTTTTGCACTGCTTTTTTATCTTTTATTCTCTTTTCATTTTTCAGTATTTTAGTCATCCTTGTGTGATCAGACTGTCTTTGGATTTGAGTAACTCAAATCCAATACTACATTTCCTTTGCACCAATAACCATAATATTTGTTTATTTGCATTAAAACGAAACTACATTTCTATACCCATTCTACATACACCTTCTTGCAAAGAACCACCCACAATGTTGCAGTACAAATATATGTGATGGTTATTTATGTATTTATTTACATGTAGTTTGTTTTGCAGGTATATGGCAGCACAATCTTTTCTTGTTTTTATTTAATTTTTGCAATATATGCTTGCTTTAAAAATAAAATAAACACAATCATCACACTAGCTTGCCATGGCCAGATCTTCTGACTTTGCCAGTGCTTGTTAAATTACTGTTTTGAAGCCATGTTTTTCCTGTAGCAAGGGAAGCTCTTGGTATGTATCAATCAGGAAGAATTGAATGCTGAGCTAATTAAGCAAACTGAAAAGAACACTCCCTATTATGTTTGTGCTTACTAAGTAAAGCAATGCTTAACTAGCATAGGGAATTAGTTGAATGGAATGGCCATAAGCTAACAACGGATTTTTTGAGTAATGATAAGGTAAGGAAGCTTTGGGGATCTAATTCAATGGAACTAATTGACAGCTGAAGACCAGCTCTATAACACAAAATGAAAATTACCCCTTGCCAGCATTACTGTTGCGAATTATGGGGAAATTAGCCACTGGCTATTTTTCCAACAATTCACATAGTTTGCAAAGCTAATGCTGGCAAAGGGTCATTTTTGTTCCGTGATGTAAAGCTGGTCTTCAGCTGTCAATTGGATGCCTAAAGCTGCTTACCCTCCTTATCATTAAGACATTCCTATGATAGCTTTGGTCCATTCCATTCAATTATTTTTCTCTCTCTCTCTCTCTCTCTCTCTCGCAATGTGATCCAAGGTCGTCGGTGCACTCAGCACCGGGTGCAGGCGTAGGGGCCGTATCCTAGCCTTATATTACATTTTTAGACAAAGGAGGCTGCACTCCGGAGTTCGAAATTCAATTATTTATTTCGCAATGATCCACCAATGCGTTTTTTCACGGTTAGCGAGTCCTTTTTCTATTGCACTATTTATACCTCACCTGGCCTTAATGTGGCATTGTGGGTAATGTAGTGTATTTTGAATACAACTTTATTTACAATTATTTACAAGAAACAGACATTTACTGTTGTCAGTATTTGTCATCATTTTCTATGTTATTGCAGAGAACGTCAATGATTTTAATACTTGATATTGTATTATCACTCACAGTTTGATATTAGTTTCAATGATATAATAGATATATGAAGATACATATAGATATATACACACACATATATAGATTTTATATATATATACACTATATCATTTGAAAAAACAAAGATGAAAGTGATGTTATAGTTAGGTGTTGAAATAGGGTAAAAACTAATGTTTAAAAAAACAAAAAAACTCTGAAGTTCACCAAAACTTCTAATGGAAATTAACCTGGAAAAATCAATGTTTTAGGACTAGCTTCGCGGATATATATGGATATGTATATAATAATTACTACCCACTGGGTAGTTATAGTTAGGCTGCAGTTTCCACAGGATTCGCCAATAACTCCCCTCCCCCCAAAAAGATCATCCTTCTCAGCTTCATCCTAGAATGTTTCGGGATGATTCATCAAGCTGGGCACAAGAAAAAGGGAGGGGGGTACTAAAGTGTGTTTCTCCATTCATTTTCATATAGGGAATTAGACACCTCTAAAGCCGAAACGACTGAGCCGAATTACACAGAATTTGGCAGAAAGCTAAATCATGGTCCAAAAAGTGTGGTTTTTCTGATTTGGTGTAAATTCATTCAGTAGTTTTTCACAAGATAGAGCTCAAAGTGTATAGATATTTTATGCTGAGGAGTGTCCATGGAGCTGACAGATCTCTAGATTTGATCTGAATGATAAGATCTGATTGGCTGCCACCAAATCAACAAAGATGTGGCAGCATTTTAGAACTCGGAGACTAAGCCCCCTGTCCTTAAAAAAAAATAGGGGAGCAGAGTAGGTATACCTTCCCCCTTAGGCATGGTGGGGGGATCTGCGGCTCTGAGAAATAAATGAGCCCTCCTGTGTTTTTTTAATATGAGCCCTGATGGGTAGTTTTATATATGTTTTATTTAGGAGGGGTGTGTTATGACTTTAAGTTATCCTTTAAGTTATTTAAGCTATGAGTTTAAGCTGTTATGTCACTGAAAGTGTTGCGATGCATGGATTTAATCTGTTCCAGTTGGTTTGTTGCTGGCTGGCAGGAAGCCACGTACTTGGCAGGCTGGTATTAAACACAATATAGTTATGCTGTTGAGTGTCTCCAACTTCATTCATTACAATTTGGTGATGGACTGCCAGCCACAGACTGCTGATGGAGTGGCTAAGGACCCATGAATTCGGGGTGAATGGAGCTCAGCTGCAGTCACAGGTCAACTGGTATTTTACGCTTCAGCGCCAGCATTTTTGTTAACTTGCAGGTAGAACCAGTGACAGTGACTTTAAAATAAGAGGCTGGCTGTTTTATTGTGGTGCTGAGTTAGTGAGGAGCTTCAGTGGTATTTAATTGGATAGCGATCTTTCCGACGGCACAAGCATATTCTGGCATGAGCTGCTTCCGTTATTTTTCAGCATGAGTGGAGACCTCAGCACGTGCGTGTATATTTGCCTATGTACGCAATGTGGCATGCTCCTCAGATCTTCATGAACTAATTAGCACTCTCTTCAGCGCAGGAGATAAGCATGTATCCAGCTGTCAAAGTGAGGCACAGCAAGGTGAGTGCAGTTTAATCAGTCAAGTAATCACTTTAGGAAATATTCTGAGGTTCACTAACAAATTCAATTAATGTATCCAGTTTACAGCCATCCTCACCTGATTGTCTTCCTCTCCGAGGTCACCAGCTCTTTGATGTACTTCATCTTATTGGTTCTACGAGGTGTTGAAACTGTGGTAGGACTACAGCTAGGTGATTAGGTGTGTAGCCACTGAAAAAGACTCCTCCTTTAAGTTCGGTACCACGTTAAAGAAAAGCACCTTAAAAACTGCATTCTTGTATCTGGTGTATCAAAAAGCAGTCAACTGTGTGGTTTAAAGGAAAGTACTTCGCCAAAAATTGCTGGGATATGTGTACTTCAGAACAGCATTGTTTTTAGAAATCGTTTGCCCTTTATAAACTACATTGTTTGATCTGGTGCAACAAACAGCATAGGACAGTGTGGTTTAAAGGAAAGTACAACTGTGATGATCAGTGTACTTCGGAGAAGCATTTTTTTCCCCAGTATCTTTTCTCATGGCAATCAGTACCATATGCACACTCCAGTCTTCTTAGCTCATCAAGGGTCGCCTCCTATGCCATGGAAAGATTGGGTAGATATCTTTGAAAACGATCTGCCAGCCCTAGATGGCCACAGTTTTAGCGCAGGAAGGAAAAAAGCATTATTGTTAAGTGTGTTGGGGAGTGAGGCCCAACACATATTTAAGTACCCATTAGAAGTCTTAGATGCTGAGAATCACCCCATCGTAGGTTTCAAAGGAGACTGATATAGCAATTTTGAGATATAAATTCTATTCGCACCCTCAGAAACCGGAAGAGTCCATTGATGACATTGTTTCAAGATTACTTGAATTATCCATGAAGTGCCAGTTTGATCAAATGACTGATGAACTAATAAGGGACCAACTTATAGTGCACTATAGAAGTAAAACAATTCAGGAAAGTTTGTGGGCAGTGAAAAATCCCTCATTGAAAGATGCTATACAAATTGCAAAAATAGTGAAAGAGTCAGATTTATTTATGTGCGAAATGGGAAAAAGAGACACGGCTGAAGGAGGCTGTGTATCTACCACACATAAGGAGGAAGGGGAACAGGAATGTGTTGGTGTGTTAAATAAGCATGGAAAAAATGCAAAGAAACTTCAGAAGAAAGTTGTTGTCCAAAAACAAGGGCGAAGGCCCTGCTTTAGGTCTGTAAGCAATTTTCACTTAGGTGATTCGAAATCCTGTTTTGTCTTTAATGAAGGGTGTCTGAAGTGTGGACGTCGCAGACATTTTGCTCGGGTATACAAGGGGAATGCTAAAGCGAGTGTAGGAGTAACAGAAATGGGAGAAGTTCTCATGGAAGACAGTTGTGAGGATCACATTTTAATTGTGAAGAACAAAGAGTGATTGTAAGGGCAGGAGAACTCGTCCTGCGGCTTCGTTTTTGGTATTGGGTAGGGAGCTGGATTAGATGGTGGATTCGGGGTCCATGTTTACCATCATTCCCAAAACATTATTTTTGGAGAAATGGCCTGAGGTTACCATCATTCCCAAAACATTATTTTTTGAGAGATGGCCTGAGGATATCAATCCTATGGGGCATCAGGGAGAGACCATTAACATTTTAGATTATTTTTTTGCGCCCCTTAAATTTGAGTCACATGAGGTAATGGGCAAGGTGTATGTGGCAACTTTAACACCAAGCATCCTTTGGGCAGATGAAAAAAGCCTCCGTAAATCTCCGAAGAAGCCAAGCGAAAGTCATAGACATCGAGGCCTTAAGAACCAGGCTGAATGGAAGGTCTGTTTTTTTGCTCTTACCTTTACCCCCATTATCCCTGGGGAAATAATGACCCACCACTAGTACATTTCCTGGCTTGCGTAGATTCCACAGAGAGGATTGGTGAACTTAAATCCGAATGCCTGCCCTAAATCATTACCACCTCGAGAATCCTGATGGTAGGGAATCTGGCTGTTAATCTATATCTTAAAGAGATTACTGTATAGGAGTTGGCCTAACAGCTAGGGCGGTCGACCTCAAATCTGGGGAACCGGGTTCAAGTCTTGGCAATGACGCACAACATTCTGTGATTCTGCACAAATCACTTAATCTCCCTGTGCCTAACAAAAATGAACGTGTCCTCATGTAATGCAACTGGTGCTTGTGTAAAGCGCTCTGATACCCGATACCTTCGGGTCAAGTTTGCGCTATATAAAACTCCGTAAAATAAAATAAAAATGTGAGCTCTGAGATCACACCCATACTAATTAAACAGTTGTACCCATAAACACGTTTCACAAAGGGTAGCCTTTTGTTTTATATCTTGGCATGAGCAGCAAGGCAATCCCCAGAAAAAGTGTATGAAGTATTAAGTGTAACAACTCCTCCCGACAACAACAGTGGTAAGGTAATGAAGAGCTTTAAAGTCCACTATATGAAATTAATATCATCCATAACAAAATGGAGACAATAGGCGAAGGGCTTGACATGTTATTCTAAAGAAGCATTTCCCAATCTGTGGGTCGTCGCCAGCTGATTTTTGGTGGGTCGAAAAGTCTGAGCAATAAATAAAGATGGCTTTAAATGCTGTATTTATCTTTTCACATTTGCCAGTGCTTCAAAGATAGAGGTCAAATATCAGGCTATGTCTTTTGTCGAATTGCTGTTTATTTTTTCAACATGGGGATTTGTGTTTACAAACTCCTCTCACTTTCTAGTCAGAGAAAGAAAAGTAAAGTGAACTGTGTGACAGTCTTGCCGGAGTATAGAGAGTGTGTAAGGAAAGGCTGTAGGATGCTGTGTTTCTACAACACATAACAAAATGTAAATTCCTAAAAATTTACTCTATTCATTCAGCAGTTAGAAAAGCAAAACTGGAACACATTTTAAAAAAAAGAAAAAAGTTTTTATTGTTTTCAAAACAGTTAAAACAATAGGACACTGAAACAGACCTTGCGCACAGATCTCATGAAAGATCACCACCCAAATACATAATCCCTCAACTAATCCCAATTCTAATGCATTGAGAAAGACTGTGTCCCCCCCCCTCCCCACCACCCCGCAGGCCATCTTAACCATCCGAATCAGAGGAGTCCTCATCTGAAAGAGGCGGCGGATCGCATATGCCTCCCCTGTACTTGTTCCATGCCCCCCAGACCTTGGCCCACTTGCGAGGACATCCCCGCCTGATAAACACTGACCGCTCAGCAAACATGGCTGCATCCATCTCTCTCCTCCATACTGACAGCAACGGCGCCTCCACCGCTCCCCATTTTTGGGCTATGTTCCTTTTGGCCGTCATGATTCCCAGCGTTACCCAGCCCTGCGCCTGACGATCGAGATCATTGGGCTCCCACACATTTAACAAACAGCGCCTGGGCTCCGGCACCAATGATATCCCGCACGCCTGCGACATTGTACGCAGCACTCGCTTCCAGAATACCTGGAGAAAAGGACACTCCCAGACAGTGTGGTAAAAGGTTCCCTCCTCCCCACAACCCCGCAGGCAGAAGGGGTGAGTCGCTCTGCCCATCTTATGTAGTAAGCATCTAGTGAAGTATGAGCGATGCAGAATACGAAGCTGCACCAGCCGCAGCCTCGAAGGTATACCCGCCTCGCGCGGCGAGGCCAGTGCCTCACGCCATTCCGGGTCATCAAAGTCACCGACCTCTTCAGCCCACCTCTCCCGCAAGAGCCCCATAGGGTCCGGCAAATTGTTGATCAGTTTGCGGTACGTGAAGGACGTAGCCTTCTTTGGCATGTACTCCATCAACAGTCTGTCCTCCAACGGGGACGCTTCCGGAACCTGCGCGCCAGGAGCCAACTGTGCCACCAGGGCATGTTTCATCTGGAGGTATCTGAACCATTCTGAGGGAGCCAGCTCATATTGCTGTTGTAAGCGTGCGAACTGGACGACCGCCCCTTTTTGCCACACATCGCCTACCACCGAGATTCCGATGTTGTCCCAAGCGTCGAAGCCTTTGCTGTCCCTCAAATGTCCCAGCTGCTTGGCATCCCAGAGAGGTGTAAGTTGAGTCAGGACCCCCCGCCATCCCAACCTGGCCTGCGCCGCATGCCAGATAGATATAGTCTTTCTCAGAGGGCCGAGCAGCTTCGAGGCTAGTCGGGCATCATACAGAGGGGACAGCATACCCCTCTCACACAGCACATCCCTGTCCGCCTTAAATGCAGGGTCAGACTGAGGCGCGTGAAGCCACTGGTTGATCACCTTGAGCTGCGCCGCCCAATAATAGAGTTGGATATCCGGGAGCGCAATTCCCCCATCGTACCACCCGCAAACTAATTTTGATTGCGCAATTCGCGCCGGTTTGTTGCCCCAGAGTAGGCTGGAAACCTGCGCTGCTATCGCGCGGAAGTAGGTCGGAGGCACCGGGTACGGAGTATTCTCCAACACGTAGAGAAACCGCGGCAGGGCCATCATTTTGAAGAGCGCTGCCCTCCCCACTAGGGTCAAGGGCAACGCTCCCCAGTGCTGCACATCACGCTTGAGGCGGTCCACTTGAGGGCTTAGGTTGCACTTGAAAAACTCCATCTGATCCATCGTAACGTGCACCCCCAGGTATTTGAACGACCCCTCCACCACCTGTAGCTGACATCCCGCCGGCAGCCGCGGAGGGGGGCCCCGCAGCACTAGGAGGACCGACTTCGACCAGTTTATCGTATAGCCAGATGCCCGGCCAAATATCTCGCAGATGTTAAGTAGTGTCAAGATGGAACATCTAGGGGAAGACAAGTAAAGTAGTATAGTATGTCGTCCGCGTAGAGGGAGATGCGGTCCTCCCAGTCGGCAGACCACCGAAGGCCCCGTATCATGGGCTCCCATCGTATCCAAGCCGCGAGCGGCTCGAGCACTAGGGCGAAAAGCAGCGGCGACAGTGGGCAGACCTGACGCGTGCCACGCGCCAGGGGGAAGTCCTCCGACATGTGCCCGTTGGCCGCGTCATGGGCCAGTGGTTTAGTGTAGAGGAGTCGGATCCAGGCACAAAATTTCGGCCCAAACCCCAGATGCAATAACACCGCAAAGAGAAAGGGCCATTCCACCATGTCAAACGCCATTCGCGCATCAAGGGAGAGAATGACAGCCGGTTCCTGCAACCGCTCCACCCGGGCCAGCACACCATGCCGTCGCCTCAGATTGTGGGACGTACTTCTCCCGGGCATAAAGCCCGACTGATCCGGGTGCACAATGTCAGATAAATGTGGTGTGAGCCGGAGGGCCAACAATTTCGCGAGAATCTTGGCCTCTGCGTTGATCAGCGAAAGGGACGATAGGAGGTACATTGATCTGCCGGCTTACCCGGCTTCGGTATTACCACGATAGTGGCCATTCGTTGGTCTACGGGGAGTTCTCCCGTCTCCAGGCTGTGCGTGAACATATTCAGCAAGTGCGGGGCCAGCGTCTCGGGTACCCGCTGATAAAGCTCAATCGGGACGCCGTTTGGTCCCAGCGCCTTACCGGGCTGCAACGTGCCAATAGCCGCCTGAAGCTCCTCCACCGTGAGCTCGGCCTCAAGGGTCTCTCGAGCCTCAGGGGAAAGCTTGGGCATCTGCAGGTCTCGGATGTATGTCAGTGCCATCTCCACCGACATGGAGGAAGCGGAGGAGTACACTCCCCGAAAGTGCTCTGCCAGGGTGTGCACTATTACTCGTGGGTCTGTCGTTTTCAACCCCTCGGCAGTGCCAAGCTGCGCAATCCACCGGGCACCGCTGTCGCGTCTGTCAAGCCACGCCAGCAGCCTACCGGTTTTATCGCCTACACCATAGACTGTGTGCCTCGAGGTCTCTAGGCGCTGTCTGACACGCTCTGCGAGGTGCTCCTTGTATTTCGTCTGAACCACATGCAGGTCGTGCGAAGCCGCACGGGAGGGGGCCTCGGCCTGGCGAGCCTCCGCAGCCCGGAGTTCAAGCTCCAGCGACTGTAACTCAGATATCTGTTCGCGCTTATACTCTGAGACGGCGGCCATCGCCTGGCCCCGCACCACCGTTTTGTACGCCTCCCAAAGAATCGTAGGGGAGTCGACCGAGGCGGCGTTTTCGTGGAAATAAAGTTTTGTCGCCTGCGCTATAGATTTACTAATCTTTGGCAGTCGTATGCAGCTGGGGCGTATCGGATAAACGTGGCGACGCATCAGGTGGTAGCTAGTGTACTGCAAGAGGATCGGGGAATGATAAGAGATACCTCTGGGTCTGATGTCTATACTTTCAATATTTTGGAGACAACCGGGGGAGCCCAGAAAGTAATCAATTCGGGTTAGACTATCGTGCACCCCGGAGTGATACGTGTAGCGCTGCGCCGTCGGGTGATGCAACCGCCATAGATCTGTTAACCCGATCGCCGCCGTCTGGAACACATTTTTTGCACTTGTGAATTGTGACAAAAACAGAGATTTTGATAGGATTAAAACAATTCAAGACACTTAACTTGGTGACGCACAAATGATAATATGTTCCAGTGCTATGTCCACAAAAGATACAGCAGAGGGAAAGCAACTTAAATTTGTCCCAGTGCAGTATACACCACTGAGAACATAGTAAGGGGCTGCAGGGGTCAGGATGCGCTGTGAGGGGAGGGCAGGGTGGCACATGGGCTGCTGGACAGTAAGGGGTTGCAATTGGTGGTGGCATATAGAATGGATACAGCAGAGGTGGGAGCGCACAGTGACTGTAGAGGGGTGGGGCATATAGTAGGACTTCGGGGGCACGGCAGGGTGGCACCCAGATGGGCTGCAGGGGTGAGGCAGTGTGGCACACAGAAGGCCGCTTGCGGGGCAGAGGGTCACACAGAGGAGCCATAACGATAGTGGAGGCATTTAGTGTGGCTGAAGAGGTAGGGCAGGATAGCAGCAGAAAATCTACATTGAGGTGGCGGGCACAGTTAGAAGCTGCGGGCAGTAGAGCAGAGCAGCACAAAGAGAAGAAGCAGAAGTTGGGGGAAACACAGACGAGCTACAGAGACAGGGCAACACACAAAGGGACTGAAGAATGGGTAGAGGCGCACCCACCATCATACATTCACACAAGCAACACATCCACCTTTAACACCTAACTGTGTGGCTAACACAAGAAATATCATAAGTCCTCAGAACCACCATCACATGGCAACACACCCCTCACCATACTCCCATGCACCAAACATCAGACTAACACACCCACCGGCATACACCAATACACCCACTTTCATACCAGAAACAACGTAATATGCAAATACACCAATCATAATAGGCAAACACACCAACCCTCATAGACACACACAATTAGCATTATATATCAACACAACCTGAATCATATGTCCAAACAAACCATACATACATCAACACCACTGATTATTCACAAATCTTAGTCCGTGAATGCCCCACATTCATACGTTGCGCACAGATGCACACAGCATGATGATGTCACATGGCTCTTCACTCATTGTTGATCGGAATCCGATGCCTCACGCCAGACTAGATGCATGGATTCCAGGTTGGTGCTAGTGGGGTTGCTGATTTCCAAACTTTTGGGGTATGGTGCAGGTGCTGATACTGTGGAGGCACTCCGTGGCACACCCCTCACCCAATGGTTGGGTCCCTCATCCCCACTAATGAAATATAACTTCCAGGGTAGCAGCGTAGCTATGAAGATTTGCCAGCAGCAGCACAATGTATTTGACACCAATATAAAGATGCTCTCATAAAGTAAGTAAACAAGCCTTTATTTCATATGATGTAAAGAACAAGGCTTGACTGTTGCCAGCTCTCCTCACAACCGTCTACCAGAAAATGTTTACAGTTCAAATCTAAGACTTTAGAATACTTTGGAGCATCTGGTAAACACTACAATTGAGGCTGGTGGAATATACCATTTACAGTGCCAACCATGAATCATAACCTGTCATGACAATAAAAACCCACATTATTAATATTATTATTTATTTCATTATTATTATTATTATTAGGTTTTATATGGAGCTCAACTACCCACTTAGGGTTTCCTGGTTGGTTGGGTCTATCCAAGTCTCACTAACTCAAAACAGCCAGGATTTCAGTTGTCTTTGACAGGTTGTAAGCAAGGGACAGCTTTACAAGGGTTCTGGGAGGGTGTTCCATAGCTTGAGTCCCAGATATGGAAAAGACTAGCCTCCCATACGTGTACGTCAACTCTGGGGACAACACTTAGGGAAAGTTCGCTGGAGCGAAGGAGACGAGTCAGTTGATAAGATCTAGCAAATTCATTGAGATATCGTGGGCCAACCCCCGACCTTGCTTTGTGCACATAGCAGAAGGTGTTAAAGTGAATACGCTTCTCTGCGGTGAGCCAATTGAGCTTGTGGAGAAGATGAGAGGCCAAGACACTTTCTGGGAGTCTTTAGGGCACCCTGGCTGCCGCGTTTTGGACCGCTTGCAACTATCTGATGGAGACTTTATCTGCCTCCAGATAAAGCACGTTACCATAATCCAGTTCTGACATAATGAGTGCCCGAATAACTGTCCTTTGAGCTGGAAGTGGGAGAAGCCAGATGATTTTCCACAGCTATTTCAGAAAGGTGAAACAGGTGGTGGCCTCCTTCACACCTGGGGATTCAAGGAGAGCTTGACAATGAAATGTTGTAAGTAGTCTGATAAGGAGGGTGTTTCAATCAGTATTCCAATTTTTGAGTGTATCATATCTCTAGTAGTAGACATGGTGTGGTTTATGCACTGATAAACTGTCAGGAACTCAAGGAATTGACCCTTGTCCTGTGAATCCAGGACCTTTTCTTCTGGTATTGCTCTTTTGCGCTATGTTGTCTTGTACACTTCCTTCCGCAGTATAGCATGTGGTTTTACCAATGGTATCTGGTGAAGTATACCAAAATGCCCTGAGCTGCCTGGTTTCAGGTTTCTCCTGAGATTATTTGTGACAAATGCATTTATAGACCTGTGTGGGTAGTTAGTCTCTCCTGTGTGTAGGGTGTGCTCTGGTCTTGCTTATTGTGGTGATTGTTACAATGTTGTTCATTGATGGTGTTGGAGAATATACTTGTTGGGAGTATCTTCTGTTGAGTAGTGATGTTCTTTTTTTGGTTTGCATCTTTAGAAATTGTGTTTTTTTTATTACACTTATTTACAATAAAAGATGAATAGGCTTTCTTCATGTTTAGCCATTAGCCATACTGATTGAAGTGCTAGGGTTTAAGCAATCACTATTAGCTATGTGGTTTTACCCTCTGATTTTATTGCATGTACTAACTTCATAAATGCTAAAACAGCATGCCCTAATTGTTGGAGATTGGAGAATTAGTTGAGGGGGTGATAACCCCTCTCAAATAGTAATCAAAATCCTTGTCTATGTTTACCAAAAGAGTCAAAATTAAACCTGGCTTAACCCTCTGGTAGCTTGGCACAAAGCATTCAGGCTTAATTTATAGGCACTGTGTAAAGTATTTATGCAGTACTCAAAAAGTAATAAAATGAAAACACAATAAAAATCCTAAACCAAATTATAAAATTAGAGAATATGTTGATAAATAAAATGACACCAAAACAACGAAAATCCAGTAAGTAGATCTGGAGATATGAATTTTTAAAGTTTATATAAGAAAATAGTGCCAGAAAACACAGAGCGCCAATTGCAATTATCTGGTCGCGTTGGACCGGGTCATAGTCAAACGTTACTGTGACCGCAATGAGGAGCGGATCACATGTACAAACTAGGTTCATTCCGGTGGAAAGTTTACCTTCTGACATAGAAACCTTTATGACGGAAAAGTGGTCATCGATGAGTCATCAACAGGGCAAGCTGGATCTGAAGCATGGCTTGATGACAGCAGTTTGCTGCGGAGCTGGGTTATAGTGCAGATGCTGACAATGGCTGGAAAGCTCAAAGTGGCAAAGTCGGAAGTTCATGCTGAGGAATGTCTCATCATAGGTCTTTTCTGGAAGTCAGATCTCCTGCAGTGGGGCAAACCAGCAAGCTGAGACTAACTGGCGATTCGACGTTGATGACTGTGGCTTCAATGGCGACCCTGGTCTCTGTCGATTCTCAAGTCTGAAAGTTGGCAAAACAAATTCCAAGTCCCAGATCTTGCAGCTTTGGGACAGGAGGAGCACACGCTAACACCAGCCAAGGGCCCAGGACCTGAGAGGCACCATATGTGACTCAATCTAACAATGGCCAGCAGAAGGGTACAGGGCAGGTCCAATTGGAATAGGTCAGCTGGGCAGCTGCAGGGAGAGAGGCCTCTAGAAGGTTGTTGTGCCTCTGTATCTAAAACAGGAAGCTAGCACTAACCCTTAGAGTCACTTCTGGGGTCCTGGGTTCGCGGCAAGCACGTCCAGTCTTCCTTTAGTTTCTTCAGCTGGCAGGATAGATCAGGAATGGTCTGAGGAGAGTACTGGGGATGCCACATTTATGTCCAGTGCCAGCCTGTGGGTGAGGGAAACTCCTGGTTACTTCCTAGTCAATGGGGTAACATTTCCCAGAGGTGACCCTAGCTACTTTTGCAGCACTTTCTGTGTGCCCAACCAGAGGTGTGGCTGTGATAATGCGCAAACCCTCCTTTGTGCTCACTCAAAACCGGTTCTGGGGCAGCTCCCCCCTTCCACTGGTTTGAAGCTAAGCTGACTAGAAAGACAAAGGGAGGCAGGCCTAGGTGTGAGCTACATCTGCTAGTGACAGGGTAGGCATCCTTTGGAGCTTATGAAGGGCTGTGTACAACCCCAGACCATCCAGCTCAAGGACGCAAACTACCTGCCCACACCCACGCCCTTTGTCCACTGTCTGGGAGCAATCCACATCTCACCACAGGGGAGCCATCAGTAGTCAGGTGACACTGGCAGAAAGGCCATTTTGGCTTTGGCAGTAAAATGACAGCTTTCTAAAAGTGTAATTCCTAAAATAGTAGATTTCAATCTGACTTGACTGTTGGATTGGATTGGATTGGATTTTAAATAACTATTAACATGTGTACTTAAAAATGTATCACTTAATAATTGTAATAGTCGAAAGCAGTGTTAATCTATGGGCGTGCCAGCCTTGCCACAGTGCAAAATGGATTTGTAGGTTTTTCACTGCCAGGACATGTAACACATTAAATATACTTGTTCTACTTTTTAGATACCGTGTACCTTGCCTTACGGCCACTCATGGCCTACCTTAAGGGTGACTTGTAAATATTAATAAGGAAAGTATAGGCCTTACAAAAGGTTAATTTGGCAAAGTCGAAATGACAGTTTAAACTGCCCACCGAGGCTACAGGCGCAGGTCTGGAGGCGTGTTTTACAGTGATACTGTAGTGGGTGGCACAGTGAGTGCTGCAGCCCGCTAGCAGCCTTTAATTTACAGGCCATGGGTACATGTGGTACCATATACTACGAATTTACCAGTAAATTAAAGGTGCCAATTAGAGGTATAGCAGTTTTAACATGTTTGGAGACAAGAGCAAAAGCATTTTACCACTGTACTGCAATCCGCGGAAATGAAATCTTTTTCTCGATCAAGGGAGGCTAGAGAATTGTGCCAACGACCGATTGCCCCCCGTGTGATTACAGGATCCTTACCTGTAGGGAGCACATCACAGATGATACCAGACTTCTATAGGAGGGATTCCATTTGTCCTACTACTATTTTCCTCGTTTCCTATCGCCACATGTTTATTTTGTTTTATTTATTTTTAAATGATCTTGAAGTCTGTATTGCATTGTCTTCCTCGATATTTAAAGTTAGACTTAGACGCCGCACTGGCTCTGTGGTCCCACATAGGATGCATCCCAAGGGAGCTGCTTACCAGGTTCTCATTAGCATTATAGCGTTCAGGCCAGGCACGTTCTGGGTCTAGTTTGTGTTATGTCTGTTTATTGGCACAGCTTGTGTTTATTCACTCATCTCTTACCAGCGTTGACTTATTTACTGATCTCAGACTGTACTATGTGCTACTGGTTTTTTTCTATTGAAAATAATGAATAGTAAAACTCACAACCTTCCCCTTGTGTCTTTAATCGGTTCGGTCATTTTTACCAGGAGTTTTAAACCAAAATAAACGGTGACAGTTTTACACATTGTGAGGAATGAAGGCGGATGTTCACCACCATTCCAGTGATTTTTCAGCCCTGTTGCACTGCAGATTTACAGCTAACAAAGATCGGAGTAAGTAAGATAATATGGGGAAAAGATCAACTTTCATATATTCTGAGCAAAGGGAAAAATGATTAGCGACATTGCAAATTACTGCAAACATTTACACACTGCGAATGTATTTGTCTGCACAGATCTCAGAGAGCTTTGGTGTGCATATTAGGAGACACTAGTGACTGGGGTCGGTGTGGGTCTGCCTTTGCATCACTTGCCTAGGACAATCGTTCCGTTCCCAGAACGCTGAGGATGGCGAGCCCGGAAACCCATATTCCCCAGAGGGGCTGGGTCCAGGGCGCGTGGTCCCTTCGAGTCTTACTTCTGACACTCCTACCAGGGCCTCTTTCAAACTCCCAAAGCGTTTTAATTGTCGGGCCAGGTTAAGGTTTTCTGTTTCACTGCGCTTCTCGTTTAAATGCGGCAAGAGCCGGGAATAAAACCCCTGGTCACAGCAATGGCTGGTGCCTGTGCACGTTCAGAATGTCAGGCGACGGGAAGAGTGCGAGTCCTTCCCTCTCGGGGACACATGCGCGTGCCCATCACCGACAGCCGGCCCTCGCGTGCTGGTGTAGATCCCAGCTGTGTTTTAATGCGGCAGCTGACTATTTATGAGTTTCCAAAACCATCAAGCCACGAGGTGCAAGTTTCTCTTTTGCAAAGATGAATACTTCATTGTCAATCTTGATGACAGGAGGGCACGTTACTAATGTATTTGCATTTGGCTCAGCATCGCTGACAGAAACACCTTTTAGATGTTGATGGACTATTCAGCTGTCCACCTGTTAAGGAGTGGAGTTTCTTTCCTATTAGCTACTGTATGGAGAGAGAAACGTCTGGAAATAGATTGAATAGTACAAACAAAACTGTAGGTTCAAAAATATAGGCAACCAAAATTGCACCCAATCCCACTATCAAGCAGTGGTCCACTGAACTGCTTGTAAGGGAGATTTATAAAAAAGGCAAAGTGATCCAGTCCTACAGTATGTGGCAGTGAGTTTGGCTGCATTAAGGGGCAGATATACAACCGTATTTTGCGGTCGCAAATGGGATATCAGCTCGTGGTGGTATGTATAAACGGTATTTTGTGAGTCGGTGACTCGCAAAATAGTCACTATTAGGAAGGGCTGTGCCAAGGGCGTATAGCAATCTTTACTCTTTCCGTAAAGGTGGAAGATGACATCATGTCCGCCACCCTGACAGACGGCCTGCCCAGCGGCAATCTCTGTGCCTTTTTGAGGAACTGGAGGCAGGAAAGGTCCTAGAGGCACCTCAAGTTCGGTGTGCAGCCACCATCTTTCAGACCGCTGCTCATTAAACATATTTGTTTTTCAAAAACAAACTTCAAAAGTAGGAGTTTACTATTGAAAAACAAATAGCTAATGACCCCAAACCTTGGGAGGTTTCTCTCAGGATGTGGAGGTAATTTTCCATTTTTTTTTGTTCGAGACCCCAAGTTGTTCCTGGCCGTGAAGCATAGAGAATAAAAATGCATGAGGCAGTCTGCTCTAAATAGTCAGACTGTCTGATGTCCGTACTCAGACGGCCCTTCCTCCATAATAGAGTGGTCAGCCTGAGGGTTTGATGGACAGGGAACTCCTTGTTCGTGGCAGAGTGCCCTGGCTGTCATGATGTTGACAACCCTTAGACGAGTTTAGGCATAGCGAGCTGGTGTTGCATTTGTGATGGATGAGGGCAGTAGGAGACAAGGCGGGATATGCCCTAGCTAGGGGGGGAGGTGGGTGGAGGTGGCTAGCGGACGAAGGCATGGAGAGATTTTATTAAAGGATTTAAGACTGAAAGGGCACTGCAGATCACGTTGAGCTAGACAGCTTGACATCTGTGGAAGAAAGGGGAGAGGAATCTATGAAGAGTAAATAAGATGAGTGGTGATGCTGAGGACTGTATCAAGTCCTTGTAAGGAGTGTTGAGCAAGATATGGGAGGAAACCAAAGCAATAGTCCAGTTTGAAGAGGAAGGTGAGGTGGAGAGAGGTTTTAAAGATTCAGACAGTGCTTAATTTGTAAATGAAAAAGTACTGGGCCCCAAAGTAATGCCCAGAGGCCCAAGGTTGAGGCACACATTACCAAGGCTGTGTAGTCTTGATTCCACCTCATGTGTCTGTAATTCACCACCACATGTTCTCTGCCCCTTTATGTCATCCTTACAGATTCTTTTCATCCATGCTTTCTCAATCTGTCAGTGTTTTTCAGTCTTTCTCTAGCTCATTCTTTCTTCCTTTAGTGTTTTTCTCTTTTTTGCTCTGGGCTCAAGATGGTTGAGAAACAATAAGTGCTGGTGCCCAAAATTAGTGTTGGTGGGTCTCACCAGCAACCACCGGTTCTAATTAAGCACTGGATGCTGAACAGATACTAGCAGATGGAGGATGGTGGAGAGACTGCTAATGGCGAACAGACTCATTTCAATGTAAAAATTAACCCTTTTATGCTAAGGCAGATGGGACAGTAGAATTAGATGGCAATCAGCAAGCCATTGGCCTCATGATTAATTCTGGGTGCAATGGATCAGGGTACGTAGTTAATCTTGGTCTTGGCAGAGTTAAGCATCAAGCAGTGCAGCCTTTCCCTATTGAATGTCAGAGATGTAGTTGTCTGCACAAGTTTGGAGTGGATTGGTTAGAAAAAGAAAGAAAGACTGGGGTGTCAGTGGCAAAGAGGCTGGAGGACACAAAATTTGCAGAAATTACATCAATGAGGGAAATTTTGTATCCAGAGTAGAGGAGGCAGGCAAGGACAAGGCTGTGGTGTTCACCTACCAGTAGTGATTTCGATGTGGAGTTCAAGAGCACCAGTACACAGAATAGGTTCATTCCACAAAGGAGAAAGCACGCCACAGAGGTTGAAGGCCAGAGATGACCAGGATTGACCACGTTGTCACAACTGACAGGAAAGACGGCTGTGTAAAGATCAAGGAGAATGATAAGGAGCAAGGGTTTGTTGGGAGCAGAGTGATCAGGTTGTGTGCTGTCTCAGAAGGGTTCATTCAGAAGACAATTTATTGGGGGTGTCATATGGTAGTGGGGGTGAGGTGTGGAGGTGAGATGACCAGCCTTTTTAGGATCATATTTTCAAGGACTTCACATAAAAAGTAGGGTTGGTAGCTAGAGGGCTTGGAGGGAAAGGTCAGTGGCATTCGTAGTATTTAGGTGTTATCGTTGGTTTGAAGCACAGATGGTGGATACAAGATGCACAGGATCTTATTAATATGCCGGTTAAATGGGAGCACATTAGTGCGGAGAGAGTTCTGGTGGCCATCGGGATGCATGGGCAGGACTGGTAGACCAAATAAGGAATGTGGACACTATCAGCTGGTGAGCTTGGAAACCAAGGATTTTTAATTGTAAATGAGTGTGGAGCGTGGGTGTGGGGACGGTGGAGGTGGATATTGTAATTATTATATTCTTTAGTAGACATTTGCGAAGTAATTTGTAACATGGGTGTGATTTGTACATTTGTATTTGAAGAGCTTGGGAAACTAAACAGAAATGTGCTTTTGTAACTAAAATAAGTAGACAAGGAAAACATAATTTGACGAGTCACAATTTACCGACATCAGGTGAAAATATATGTCAAATTGTGAGAAAACTCTGGCGCCTTTTAAAGTTAGTCAATTGTTTATGGGCAGCATCACATGATTTAGCTTTGGCACCAAAAGCCCATATCGCTTAAAAGATGGGATCATTTATTTATCATTAGCATCATGAATCCAGTTTATTATGCAAATGTGGAAACACTCGCATGGCAAGTATTGTACATCTCCTAAAAGAACGTGCGCCAGAACATATCTGCCCTGTTAGATATGGCGACTTGAAATATGCCATGACTAAGAACTGACTGAGTTCATGTATCGAGGCAGGAACACTTTGCTTTCCAGGATTAGCCCAAGTCTAATTTCCACTGAGAGGACGTTAAAGGATACATTGAAAGAATGCGATTGGATCAATTATTTATAATCTGTGATGAGGCGATCACATATTGGAAATGCACCTTGGATTTATTTGAAAGAATAAATGAAAGAAAATACATGCATTACAAAGTGTACACACGTAGGCACAACACAAACTCTCAGAGGAATGCAACCCTCTTCCTACTCTTGTATCAAACAAAGGAGCTTGTCAATATGGCAGATAAAATGGCTCCTACGTCTATAATATTCGTCAGGCATTAAAAGTAGATTACAGATAACAAACCGAGATTACGTTTTGACAACATGGCAACTACAATCCGCATACTTTATGAATGTTGCTATTAAGATGGATGCGGAAATGCCATTTTATAAACAAATGGGCATCACTAATAACGCGCAGAGAAAAAGTATCAAAATGGCTTGTGAAACTAGTCTTGCTTTTCCTTTACTTCCAAGAAAAGTCGGGCACCAAAATTGCATACAGACCCAGTCCTGCGTCAAAAAAAATTGGAAGATATCACTGAAAACGTAATTTTAGATTATTTTATTCACAAAATGATGAATGGAACACGTGCACATTTGGAAAGTTTTTTTGTAAGGTTTACAATGTAAACTATGAATAGAAAAGTGTAATATTGTAAATGTAACTAAATTCAAAGATGATACTTTGTGAATAATGTTTTTTAATTCTATATTCAACTACAGCCTTGAGATATCTCTGAAAAGAGGGGAAACAACGATATATAACAAATATTATTTCATATTACAAGCTAATGTAATAGTGTGACCTCTAATTTATATTGATATTTGAGTCATACGTAGATGTTTCATGGCCCGCAGAGTGGAATGGGTGAATATAGACGGAGATGCCACATGTTTTTAAAATACAAACATTTGGCCACGCCATGGGTGCAGAAGAGGTGGAAAAGGAAGCGTTTGTGGGGGATGATTCTAGTCAGCGTGTCTTTCACCATCTGCATTTGTATATGCTCGCATTTATTTATTGCTGACTAATTTAAATGAGAAATACTGTACACGATATCAGTAGATTGTGCACAGGAACAAACACGCTCTAGCGGAGGCAAAACGAATGGAAGAGAAGGGATAAGCGCTTATTACCTTACGAGGTAGGGGCTCATGGGAAACTACACATCTTGAATTACTAGGCTGATATGACATTGGAGACAAGGGGATGAGGAGCTGAGGGGCAGTGCCAATCTGATTCAATTAATGCTTCTCTAAGGCATTCTTTAATGATTTTCCAAGTGTTTGGGGAAAGCCGGGTAACCTGGGAGAGGTTCAGATAGGGCGGACAATGCCACATCACTATGAATTTTGATGGAGACATTGGAGTGGGTGGATCTTGGGGAAAGGGAGGGACCGTGATTATCGTGTCGGTGAGAGGTTAGAGGGAAGGTTACCATTTGGATCAATTGAGTTTAAAAAAAAGATACGTTTAAATGAAGTTTCTGAGATAGCGAAGGACAGGGATTCTGCACTGGTCAGGTTGTGACTGGGACGCAGGAGTAATAAATTGGACTTTCTGCAGGCATCAATGTGATGGTTGAAGATGCTAATGAAAAGAAGGGGGAGAATTATGGGGAGAATGCTAGAACTAGGTCTAGCTCTTTGAGGAACTCATGGCTTCTTTTAGTCGGGTCAGTGGATTGGACAAAGCAAAAAAGATGGCATTTTGGGGGTGCAGGATTGGAGACAATTTGTTAAGTGTTCAAATGAGGATGGAGTGAACTGTAGGTGGGTCATGTGTTGTGCCGAGGATTTTGAGAAGGTGACCTTCCTCCGTGTAGGCTGTTTAAGGGAGGATTGTAAGCCTTGTCTGGTTGCTGTGGTGACGTGCTCAAGTGATGGTGTCATTCAGTTGAATCAAAGTCTGAGCACAGTGTTTTACTATTGCCTACCCAGTTCACTTCTTCTCAGGGAGACGAACCATGCTGTCTTCCAGTTTCCCCATCCTGAGAACCTCCTATATTTTATCCCTCCTCTCCCTCACCTCTGTTGTGCTTAAATAATATGTGCTTTATCACTGGGACAGCCATACAAAGAGGCAATCGAAGAAGCGGGCGATTTTCAGGGCCAGACTGGGAACAGAAACCGCCCCTGGCAAACTGCTCAGCTGCCCCTCCCCCCTGGGGCGAGGGGGAGTGCAGCCGAGCAGTTTGCGAGGGCCGGTTTCGGCCGAATTTTGTTACAGGGGGTGGATATTGCCGACACCTGGTAACAAAAACGTCCCCCCCAGGGGCCTAAAACCCGCCCCCACCCTAGCGGCCTACCGGGGAAACGCCCGGTGCCCGCTATGGCCAGTCCGGCCCTGGTGATTTTGTGGTAAACACTGGAGAGTGGGAAAGGATGTGCTCTGCTGGTGCATGAAAATGGCATGTACCCTACAATGAGGCATGGTGTCCATCTTGAACCATGTTGCGATAACAAGTCTGAAAGTGGACTAGTGGTAATCATGTTCATATCAGACCAAAGTTTTGTAATTATACTAAGTTATTGCATTCAGATGTCATTTGGCCATCAGTGTTGGAAACTCATGATCTTACCAAGGACTTCCTTTAAAATATACAATTTCTTCAGTACCTGCAGCCCAAGGATAAGTGGACAAAAGTGTAAGTCAGACCAAACCTGAGGCACTATATCTGCATGAAACATACACAGAAATCAACTAAAATAAATATCATTGAAGTGAACATAACCTTTTTAAAAATTACACTACATTAATACTAAAACCCTTAAAACATCTAATTGATTAATCCAAAGTAACAATAAGCATCCCTATACTTAACTAAATGAACCAAGTGATTACAATACTAGATTACTTTTAGGCCCCCCAAACAACAACAAAATAGTTGTGTATTTGATGAGCATCTATTTCTTAAACTGCAATCCAGATGACAGCATGCAGAAGTGCAAAATCTAAGAATATGAATCTTAGGGCCAGATGTACAAACATTAGGAATACTGATTTCCAAATTGCGATTCTCTCTGATTCGCCAATTAGGAAATCGGTATTCCTAATGTATGAAGCTCATTGAGTTTCACTTAGGGATTCCTTGTGGATCACAAATTGACCTACCTCATGAATATTATTGCAGTAGGTCGCAGTTTGCGCTCCTTGGGAATCAAAGCCATCCCAGTTACGGTGGCTTGCTGAGGTCATCAGGCTACCATGTCTGTGACTGCTTTTAATGAAAGCATTTTTTAAATATGCACTCCGTTTTCCTTAAATGAAAACGGGATCTAATGAAAAAGAAAAAAATGAAACCTTGAACTTTCATTTTTTTAGAGTGGGCAGTGGTCTGTGGGGTTTCCTCCAACCACACATCCATAGAATCCGGTGACTAACCCCTCACTCCTTCCCTTCTTCGTGTCTCCTGCTGTCTCCATACTGAGTTGTGCCCCTTGCAAATTAACTCTCTTTTAATATTGCAGTCCTCTGCCAATTTAACTCCATGTTGCTTAAAAAAAATAGCAATGCAGCCTTTGTTTACAGGTTCAGTGGTAGCACCTGGATACCTTCCGAGTGACAGTTCACCTTAGGAAATACAGAATTTCACAATCCTACCTGCCATGCGATGCGCAATAGACCTTTCCTTCTCCACCTTCATTTCTCAATCCCAGGCAGTTATAGAGCTAAAAAAAAAAAAGTGCCCAACATTTCTCTGCTGAGTCGTTTGTCCTGGAGCCTCAAAACAATGAAAATTAAACAAGTGGTTGATGTTAATATTACAGGATTGGTTTGGTTTTTGGGCTGCTCCTCCTCTCTGCAACACGCACATGCAACGTGAGCATGAGCATAATGATGTGACTTAGGGCACTCGTGCCCCTGCTCTGCTGCTGGTTGATCCCTGGGCTTTGTTGTGTGCTGCTTGCCATAAGTGCTGGAATAGGTAACTGCTGCAGTTTCGAGAAGCATTTGGCTGCCTCACTACTTCCATCAGTTTCTGCTGCCTGCTTGTCGGCGCTGCCGACCTCCACTGTGATTTTCCTAGATTGCCCACCGGGTGGTTGTGGCAAATATTGTAGACACCACTGAGACTTTAGCTGCAGTTGGGTAGTTTATGGGCTCCTGGTCTGCCAGAAGAGGTGGGCAGCATTGCAGAAAATCCTCAGCTCTATCAAGACATTGCTAGAAAAAACTGTCTTTAGAGCTGACCATGTAATGTGATCTTCTATATTAAAAGCGACAGTTGGAATGGGTCTAAAAAGGGATATATCACCACAAATATATGCAAAACGCTTTGGTAGGCAATCAATCGTCCAGGCCACTGAAGGAAAATCCTATAATGGGTGAATGGCAAACAGATGGGGGTGTAAGCCCATTATGGGATACTAATATGGCACCTACCCACAAAATCAAGGCGATGGGAAGATAAGGGCTATAAGAGACAGAGAAACTGCTGAAGCTTTATATATGCTTTGAGAGTACTTTTTCAAGAGAAATGGGGTGAGAAGCTGGAGCAGCAGGGGAAAAGAAGAATACGAGTAGATGCAAGCGGAAATTCAAATGCAAGAGGCAAGGCAGCCAGTGGGAGCAGTAAATCTACATCACTTCTGCAAGTATACAGACTATTCTTTAAAGGGGCTGCAAATAGCGGTACTATATGTAGTAAAAATATAGTGGAAATGGAAATAGAGTCATGACCCCCATATGATTTAAGCCAGGACAAAAGAAGGAAAGGGGCAAAAAAAAGGAGAAAAAATGAGGAAACTGAGGAAGAAATCTAAGCGAGATCTGCGCAGAGTGTGATTTTCTACACCCAACTGTGCATCCGAAGAGAAGAAATCTGAGGCAATAGATGGAACCGATAATACAACAAGAACTCCTTCTGCATCAGTTATTCTACCCAAGAGCGATACAGCACCCTCAAAGAAGAAGGATAGTCGAGGCTCAGTTGTATGGAGTAGATCACCTAGCACATTCCAGGTACAGAGACCAGCAAGTGACTTGGATCTGATGACTCCTGCTTTTTCTCTTCTTACATCTATACCAATTAATACAAGAGATTGTAGAACACAAATGACATGGAGGATTCCCTTGCAACTACTATGCATGACTTTGAAGTTAAAGATGAGTACAATTGCGGGCCCCTAAATAGGACACTGTAACTTAAAATAATCTATGTATACTACTGTTGAGGTAAATCGCACCTCAGGATATTGAGCCAGTTAACCCACTTGGAAAGTCATGGAACAAGGGGAAAGCACAGGTGACAGAGGTCATTTACAAGTCCCAGATAGTGGGAAAAATGATCTTGGAAAATATGGACCAATTTTGTGCAATGAGCATTGATGTTATCCCATGGGACAGGTCTAGACATGCTAGCTATACTCCAAGTATGATCATGCCATAATAGAAGGGAGTAGAGCCATGGGCGTCCGCAGAAATGTTTCCGGGGGGCGGGGGGGCAAAATTTTAACTTCATCACCATCCTCCAACATGCTTGAGCACAAGTATTAAATAATAAAAATCTAATAAGACGAAGAGCTTAAATGAACAAAGAAACCCATAGGGGGAAGAGAAAAATCGTGGGAGGCGCCACAGCAGATGACCTGGCAACTACAACGAAACAGGGAAAAACAAAAAATGGCCGGAAAAAACAAAAACCTCTAAAACAGGTTGATGTGGTTCTAGAGAGATCCACATCAGCAAACCTTTCAATGATGATACAGTGGACGATTGTGTCAAATTCAAGAGCTAGTAGGATTAGCCTTGCTAGGCAACATCGTATCAATTAATATTAATGAAGCAACTCATTAAGTACCAAAGCCATGACTGATTCCGTCTATCTACTTGGACAGAAAGTCACAGAGGAGTGTCCAGAGCATCGGATTCTTTAAGATGGCCGGTAAGTTGTTCAGACATTATTTGCTTTGTCTTTTTTTCCAAAGTGGGTAACAGCACCATGAGATCAGAGATTTAAACATTTGGAACATCCAAACCATCTTTTAAAGGCAGAGGGCAAACAACACTGGATTTCCAAACTTTGGGGACAAGTCCAGCTGTGAACAATGCATTGATAATATTGGCAATTTCCTAGACATGGCAGAAGAAATTCCTAGTAATATTCTCACACAGCACGAGTCATTGGGAAAGCCAGGTTTCAACATGGACATAAGAATGCCTACCTCCTCTTTAGAGTCTGTGGAAAAGCAAGAGAGGGAGATCTCAGTGCAGAAGTAAAAGCCGGGTGCAGGAAAACTGAAACAAGGAAGCAGGGGACTGATAAATGGGTAGGTTTTAGGTGTACTCTGCAAGTCATTGAACATGGAAGTGGCAGGGATACATGTCCTCGAATGCACACCTCTTTAGAACAGAGGCAGAGACCAAAAGGCAAACAATAAGGATGGACAGAATGGAGTTTATGGGTTTGGTGAGATGGAGTTCTGAGAGACTTGGGAGTTACATTCAGCTAGGAGTAGGGGGGCAAGAAAATGGAGGACGAGCTTGATGCTGTATTTTAAATTAATCAAGGGCATTGCCCATTCTATGGAAGAAACCGTGTTTTGAGGTCACTTAATAAAAAGGTGATGTAGTGAGAGTAAAAAAGTACTGTAGATGGAGCAGGGGGTTATGAGGTAGCCCCAGCTCTTTCTGGTGTTGCTAAAGATAGGACACAGATGCCCAGGGCTAACAAATACATTTAGGAGAAAAGAAATCTGCCGAGTCAGGGCTGGAAGCAATAAATCATATCAAGTAAGACTTGCTGGGGATTGATGAGGGATGACCAAAAGGTGGAGATGGACAAATACAGTTGCTCCTAGTTTTAACAAAAAGGGAGTTTGGTAGCCAGTCAAGTGAACATTCTGTCTCTTAATTTGTCTAGAGGGTCCAGGTCAGACATAATATAACCTGGAATCACTGAGATATGGCAGTGCTGGCCTGATACCGGTAAGTTTGAGAAAGGACTAAAATATCAGTGTCAATAAGGTGTCTGGTAGGCCTAAGAGGAGACCAATATGCCATGCAAAGTGGACAGGGCCTAGAACCCAAAGAACTAGGCCAAGTAAAGGCAAATTATGCAGCATAATCCGGCACATTTTGAAATAGTATTACTTCATTTTTATGCCATTTTTAAACTTGGTAACACTGTTTGGACACTGGTTGCTCCCCATTAGTACCAATTTAACACCCAAATTTAGCAGTGGGAAACATAAAGGTGACTATTCCAGATTTTCAAAGGGTCCTCCCACATGCAGCAAGACGTGTCGCTGCATTTCTTTGTAACTTTTGAACCATTTGAGATAGCAATTTTGTTGTTAAAATCTGTAGATTATGCAGCAGATGATGTATTATGTGGGCAAATGCGTCAAATGCATAATTCTGCAGAAGTCGCCGGTGCCGCACAATCGCATAATTCCAGTTGTCCTGCCAAACATGCAGCATCAGACTGGGAAAGAAAATAGGCCCAGTACCATAATAAAAGGGGCCCCCATTAGAGAGTTAGTTAACTAGAAAAGTGTCCCATGTTTGCAAACTGGGGCAGGTTTGAATTTGTAAAGATATGCTGTGTAAGGTGTTTGTAAGGTATGGAAGACTGCACTGATTTGAGTTTGCTGCAGACAATGTTTGCATTAATATCATAAAAATCAACAGTAAAAACCGGCTTACCTGACCATAAAGTAGGTCAACAACTAGCCAAAAACAGGGCCTATATACTAACCTGACAGCAGGGCTTTAAGTGGGATGAAAAAACTGGGGGATCTTTCAAATGGGCATGGCTGATGTAATCAAGGGTGTGGCTTAAAAACATGTAAGCTATATAAATCTGTACATAGCATAGTGCGCCGCCCGACAGGTATTTTGCTGCTTTATTCATTACCTCCAGATAAATATTGCAACAAGTAAAATTACACCTACAACAAGCCTGGACTATTGGCTTTGTCAGTGGTTATTAGTTGCATAAGATGAATAAGCAACGTCTATGGCTTCATTGTATATAATATTGAAAATGCCGCAGTTCTGACATGATGAGACTGTGAAAGAACTATAACAAGTCTCCTTGAGGTTTCATTGAAGGTAGCGGAGGGTGGCACTGCTACAGAGTTAAGATTTGTTTTTCACTCTGAGGGTGAGGGCAAAACTGGAGAGCGGGCCCGTCTCATTACTTGCTTTTCAGAACTTTCATTCATTGTGCAGACACTGGATCAATGTTTTTGCAGGCGAACTTAAGGACATGAATATAGGGCCCCTTTTGAATGTCCATTTTAATTCACTGCTGGGTCTGAGACTTGAGTGACCCAGCAGACTTTACATGCTGATTCTGCACCTCTTGTCTCACTGCAGTACGCACACCTATCTGCCCCCCTCCCTGCACTCTATTCAGTGTGCCTTAACCCTTTAATCCCCCTCTCTGCTCTCTTTCCACTTGTCCTAGGTGAGCAGTTTCCATTGTGATGCCCCGTTCTAGCTTTTGCTCTGCGCCCAGAAGCATATTCTGCTTTTCATTGATACAGGGGCAGGGAAACCTTCATAGGCAAGGGCACTTCAATAAATGGTCTAATTGATGTCATCAACATGTAGATGCAGCCATTAGGCCCACAGACACAGGCCTGCAGGGGAGATTGTTCAAAGAAAAAATATAAACTCTTAGGAGGCCCCCTGGGCCTCAATAGTCTGGAGTCTGTAAAGGTGCGAGGCCCCACGGCTGCGAGCAGGCGCGGGGCCCTGGGCAGCTGCCCACGCTGCCCATGCCTAGCGCTGGCTCTGGCTGAGACAAAACACAGATATGCGTGACGGTGAGAATGCATTTCAGTGCGATGCTGGCACTGGACAGTATTGGATCCAGGAGGGGGGCATGCGCCCCTCCTTGCCCCCCCTCCCCCCGCGTATGCCCATGAGTAGAGTTCCTATCAATCTGACATTGTTCAGGCCGCATTGTATACTACAAGGAGCGGCAATTAACATGGTTGTGGAGAAAGTTGATATTGAGAGATTTATAAAATCCTTACCCTACAAGAATAAATATGGAGTGCAGATGATGTCAATAAATGGGCTCGGCTACCGTCGGCTTTGTGCCTGAAAGACACAGCAGCCCCACAGTTTGCAATTCAGCATGTTAACAGCCATATCTCCTAGTTTGGTAAAAAGAGGAACCTCTTCTTCTCCTTTCGTGGAACATTGCAGGCTTAAAATCCAGGCTACATGATATGGAGTGGTGGAAGTTTCTAATCATGCTACACATTGTATCCAAGAGACATGGCTGATTGAGAAACACAATCTAGATGGCTCCAGTATATTAATTATAGCAACGACAAGTATAAAATCAGGGAGACCCAGTGGAGAGTTATTGATTTAGATTCACAATTTACATCAAATGCATCAACTATATGTGATAGCAGCTCCTGGTAGTATGCAGAATGCAAGATTAACCTCTTATAATAAGGCAGAAGGAAAATGAGAGGCATCAGACATTTTAAATGGTTATGTCCCCCCCCCCTAATAATGATACAAAAAGAATCACTGTAATTAGGGCATTGGATGAGCTCATAGAACCGGCTGGAGATTCTGTCAATTCTGTCAATGAAACAAAGAACTCTTTAAGTGGTGATTTGAATGCCATCCTGTCACGAGGACTAATAGAGAATGTGGTTAGAGATTTAAAGGTGGTTTGTTCTCTCCCTGTCTTGAAATGGAGAAAAACATCTGGTTGAGGAAGAAGTTGTGCAGAGGCTATGTTGAACAGTGATGTGTGGTTCTTGGTTAAACAATTGGTGCTAGCCGTGCATCAATGACATTTAGGTGTGGTAAAAGGGTGAGCATAATCATTTTTATAATGATCAGTATGGACAGTTGGCATCTTGTTAGGAATATGGGGATATATAAACAAATTGAGTATGATCATGAGCCAGTGACTGTCACCTTCGAGGGAACTCTTTCACCCTTACCTAGTATAAATGCTTCTGTGCTGCACAAATACTTGACATGCTGCCTCTAAGTTAAGCCTGACTGATTTTGTGCCTAGCTCCCAGAGGGTTCAGCACAGGTTAATTTAGTGTTTTTTATGGTTCACCATGATGAGGATTGTGGTTGTTGCCCGAGTGAGTCTTCCACCCACCTCAACCAATAACCTATTATCTTACAATTAAAATTTGAGTTAATCAATGTCAATTCAAAACAGTTTTATATAACTTCTGAAAGGTTTGACTGTGCAGTCTTTAAGAATTCAAACACTGTGCGAGCTCCCCTCTGTTCTAAGAAATAACAAACACTGTTGTTATATATTGCCTACATGCCATTCATGGACGTCAATTCACCAAAATGCCAGGAGAGGCGGAAGTGAATTCACATGCCCTTTGACCCCCAGTAACATTGCAGGAAGTTACATCATTTGACTTTGATGATTTCACAAACGGTGATGTCACACAATCAGTTACCCTGGTGTCATCAAAAGTGGCATCAGTGAAATAAAACTTACAATATATGATATTGAAAAACAACAGAAGAATATTAAAGTAGATACAAGGGTGCTTGCGTTATTAGCCACATATTCACTAGGCTGTTGTGATGAAGTTCCAGCGCCTCAACTACCCAGTAATAGGTGGGTACAAAGCCTCCGCTAACCTGCGCCCTGATCGCTTTATCACTTAGAGGTGTCCACACTCTCACCTGTTTAGATCTAGACTCCTCTCAACTTTGGGCTCTCTGCTCCCCCTCACGTTACTCCTATTCTGTTCAGACATTGGCAGATATGAGTTCAGAGCATTGTCACAGTCATATTCTTAACACACACAACCTGGCATACATAACTAAAACACATACGCACATAAATACCTTCTAACATAGGTACAACAAACACACATTCCTCAAACACGCAATAAAGCACACTTTTGAAAAGATCGACAGATATGCCACCATACAGAATAAGACCCACAAACAAGGTCACTCTTGTCACAGGGGTTACAAGCGGCAGTCTGCCAGGGGTCACAAGCTGCAGTCTATGCGTTGCAGCTGCGACCCCTAGATGATGTCCATGAGGCTACTGGGTGTAATACTGGACTGTCATAATATCACACAACTCAATAGTTCTCACATTTATCAAATTCTGAATGGTGAATAGCTCTGTCGGTCCTATCAGGATCTGGAGGAAGCTGTAGTGAGGTTTCAGTAGGCTGTGGCACCATGCGGCACAGTGAAATCCTGTGAAGGGCCCTATCCGAGCCGCTCTAGGAAGAGAAGGCTGGGAAGTTAGGATCAGCAGCTGCAAGATGAGAGCCGACTGCATGGGCGCAAGAATGGCTCGCGTGTCCAGAGCACTGCTGAGAATTTTCATCATGCTGTTTTGGTTTCCCCTCCTACGGTGTCTTGGACGCCAGGTGGCTGTCATTAATCCTGCTGTGTAATGGTGAGACATGGACAGTCTTTACGGGCATCAATGCACGGTATACTGGTGAGACAGCCAGCCTAGTGTGGCTAATGCAGACATCTGCGGGTAGCCTGCAGTTCGGGGGGCTGCAGCACCATCGGGTTGACTGAGAATCCCTCCTTGTTTAAGAGTAAAATGAATTGTGATGTTCTATGAATGTTAAGGAATCTTATCCAAGTTATAATTTGTGATCTATTCCAGTAGCTAGGCATGTACCTGAAAGACCTCCTCCTCTGACAGTAGCCAACCACTGGCACATTTACGATAAACAATTCCTTCTCACAAACAGCATGCATGCAGGGCCGATTCTGAGCATGCGCAGTTCAGACAAGATTGCACGCTATGACACTCCTCTTGACATCTCCCGTCCCGTGTGAGGCCTTTGCTGGTGGGGCCTGCCAACATTTCGGGAGCATCTTATAATGTCTTGGTCTGCTCAGTTTTTTTAAATAAACTGTTTTCTTGTCACGTTTCAAGTTTTGTTCTTTTTGCCATGTCCAGACTGGATTGGAGATTAGCTTGTCTTTTTGACTGAATTCATAGAGAGGGATATGTGAAGTTAAAAAGTAAGAAACAGTAGCTATGAGGTAATATAAATAGCAAAATGTGCTCCTTATATTCTGTATAATACTACAGAATACATCTAGAATACATGAGCATTCTGCAGCAACACTGGCTCATGCATATCAGTAAAGAGACAGCTCAGATGGACCTTCTAGAGAAGAGAGAATTAAAAAACTACACAATTTGCATTTTCACTTAGACTCAAAAAAGGATTTGAAACCTTCCCCAAGCAGAGTACAAGAACCATAAGAGTCAGAGTGCATTTCAATTCAACTCAGTAGCATGAAACAACACCATCTGAGACCGCAAATGCAAAGGTGAAGAAAATATCTCAGCTGCAAACTTAGTCCAGAAGAACATGACAAGGGGCCATGTTTACGCTTCTTGGTATACTACACAAGCATGGCTAACACGACAGATGCAAAATTGAAAAGTGACATCATCTATGATGGCATGAAACATAAAAGGTGTAGCTACTAAAATAGAGGAAAATGAGATGACACCTGTCCTTACCGCCTTCACTCTTCCAGCTCTTTAAATAAACTTGACCCTGCTTACCATGGAAGATCCATTGTTACCAAAAGAAAATCAATGTTTATACTAAAACCCATGAAAGGCATATATTCATAGAATCTCCAACTCATATGTCGAATTTTCTTTTTTTTTAAATTGAACAAAATGAATTACATTGAAATACCATACGGGCAGTGAACCTGTAGCGACAAATGGTTGAACATTATAAATGTCAACCTGTCACCCACACAACATGAATGAAACCGAAAGAGCAATGGAACTCCTGGAATGCCATTAGGTCCCCACAAAAATGAAGGTGGGAAGTCTCCTCTCTGCTGATATTAATGTATTGTTAGGGAAATGGAGATGGGACAATGGTGATATCCCAGCCTGAAGGCCATCTTTAGACCCTCTGTCCTACAAAGGAGCATTGCTTTCAATCCCTTCCTAACTTTCAGGAATAATCACTACCAGTGATGAGAAATATGAAACAAAGGGGCGCTCTCTGACCGGATAAGGACAACATTGTTTCTTGTCTTAGCGAGTTCTGAAATTGTCTTCACCTTATCCTTCAAAAATGATTGTGCTACTTTTAGTAAGATTATCTTTCACTTCTTTACCATTATAAAATATGCATGCATTTTTCTCGTGTAAAAGTTTGGTTGAAAGCATTTTGATAAAATTGAAAATGGTATAGCCCGATGAGTGTTTAGTACTTGCCTGGTTGTATCTAGTCAGGGCAAAACAAGTATTTTAATCAACCAGGTGTTAAAGGGTTTCACCCAGAATGTGAGGTTAAAACACAAACACCTAAAATTGTTGATAAACAAGAAAGTTTACCAACCCACAAGATCATTTATGTTTAGGAATGCAACAGAAATGCTTGTAATGTTTCCCTACTGGTAATAAATTGACTTCAGGTTTGTCAGGGGCGGGATCTAGTGCTTAAGAGGAAGGACGGGTCCTCAGCGAGCACATCTCCTGGCCTTTCCCTACTTTGGCCATGTGTGCGTTATTATTCTGATTTTGCATTTACTGTGCCTATTTTAGAGGTAACCTGGTCATAACGTTACCTAATCCAAGTTTTAAAAGTGAAAGTCAGGAGTTTTGTTCTGATATACTTATGCAGCTTGCAACTATTGTGTCTTGTTCTTATCACCCTTCCTCGTGTTTTCTTTAATGAGGAACTGTGGTCAAGAATTGAACATCATTTATCCAATTGCTCATGACAAAACCAAACACACAAGTTTGCTGTATTTTTAAAATATTTGGCACCTTCTACTTCCCTGGAGTGTGTCCTTATTTCCCCTTGGTCTCGATGAGCTCACCTGTGGCTTGCACCTACATGACTCCCAGAGGTTTTTTTAAATGTTGGTTGAATGCTAACAGATGACATCTGGAATTTGATCACATCTGGAACTTGATCTCTTTTGACAGACAGCCGATGACATTTGAGAAGTTGTCTATACATACACAAATTTGGACGATCTACCTAGACAGAGATACACTTTTAAATGCATATGTTTGAAAACGTTTAGCGCAGCTTTACAAGAAACCACAACAAACACTGGCAAAGCCAATAGGTCTGCGGCTTTGTCATTGTTTATTTTATTTTTTTCATGGATTTTGCAAACTTTTATAGTTGAGGTAATTAGCAGGCTCTTGTCAATGGAAAAAAAATCAACTGGCTAAAAGTAATAATAGTTTTGGTCTCAAAAAGCAGACGCTCCTTACTAGGCCCTAATACTGAAGCGAACTCTGCCTTGTGGGCGGTTGGGCTCCTTTGAATACCTTCAAAGGCCTATTCTGGTGCAAATTCACTTCTTGTTACCAAATTCGGTGTACTTCTGTGTAGTATTTTTTATAGGTCTCACCTACCAGACAGCTCATGGGCTGTGAGGTTTACCAAGAATATAGAGGGGTTTGTAGCCCGCCCATTGCTAACCTTTGGTTGGCTTTCTTGTCACTCTCATATTCCTGCTTCTTATTTGTGTCCCAGAATGTCAATCTTGTGTTTGTTCCTCCCATTAAAGCTAGTCTAATTACCATCTATTTTGATTGGCTGACTTCAGTGGCTCCACTGCTTGATTTTCAAGCACTACTTTATTCTTTGGGACTAAGCACTCCATGAGAGTGCATGCATTTTCCAGTATCTTCCTTATGTTCTTCTCTCCTCCCTGCACTTTGTGTTGCTCTGTCACCTGAGTGCTCTCCCTGCCACCCTCCATGTTCCACTCCGCCTTGTGGAATACACCCCAGTGTTGCTTTCTGGTCCATGTGCTTCTCCCCCTCCGCTCCACATTGCTCTCTTTTGCCCGGCCCTTTTGCTCTCCCATTGCTCCACTATGGCCTCTCTGTGGGTCACCTGCTTTTCCCCTAGTTGCGTCTTCTGTGTTGCCTCCCTCCACCTGTGTACCTATGTTGCTTCTGCTCCACCCCACCGTTGTTTACCCTGCTTTAAAAAAACACTTTCTTGCAATTTTTCTTTTTTTTTTGTTATTGATCCAACTTGAATTGGTGACTACAAAGAAAACAAATCGGGCGCATCATGTTGTAGGCGCATGCCTACTATCTATAAATCTATAAAATGAAGCAGATGGCTGTGTCAATGTTTTTTTTTAATTTTATTCTTTAGCCATGCTGCACAGCATCGGATATGATGTGCAGCATGTGTAAAAACCACAGCTGAAATCTATTGCCTTTTCCAGTGCTTGTTTGCTGTAGTGGTGAGGAAAAATTAACAATCAAATATCTGTTGGCAGTACAAAACAACACGTAGTTTGGGAGTCCTATAACATTAGCATTATTTTGACAAAATAAAATACATGCACAAGTTCACACTTTCTAATACAGTGGGCGGGCCTTCCTAATGGGAGTGCATGAGGCAGGCCAGGATTGAGTTATACATTGCAACAGTGGTACTGAAGGGCCTCTATCGTTGCCTCAGCACTGACATACGAGTTCATAATGCAAGTGAGGATAAAGGTGCTTTGTAGAAGCTTTAGAGCACTGCAGATGTCTCAGTACACTAGTGCAAGATGCAAATTAGGAACGAGGTGTCTTACGTCAGATATTGGTGCATGGTTCAGTTCACTATAGATTACATTATGAGAAACCTGTTATTGCCTCAGAATTGGGAAACACTGCAAAATGCAGGTTAGACTGGAGAAGCGCTGGGGCAGACCTTTTCATATTTCACTACTAAGCTAAAAGTGCATTGTGCAAAACAAAAAAGGACAATGTGAAACAATTAAGTGGACATTACTTGATAGTCGAGAGATGTATTTCAAAAAAGTACACGATAAAAAAAAATCAAAGTCAGACTTTCAACACGCATTAGATTGAACTTTGCAAATGCGAAATAGACAACTTCCCCAGCCCACCAGCAACGACACAACAGCAACAACTCACCGTAAAAGTATTAAAAAACATAAATTGAATACACACACTGAACTGGGCCAGAGTGCTATATCGGGGCTACTTATGTGTGTTGAGTTTTTAAGTTAAATGAACAGCCGGCCTTTACATTTGAAGTGTAGGCAGTGGCCCGGGGATAGAAAAGATGCGCAGGCCCCTAGGGTTGTTGTGAAAGTGTAAGATTTTCATGGAACAAGAGGTGGGAAGTGGTGTCTCAATGCCCGCCCTCGCAAGGCATCTGTGGACACACAACCACCATAGCTGCTCAGAGTGACACCTTCACAAACCTCGAGTTTTCAGCTAGGAGCACTCTGCTTATTGGGACCAGCAATTTCTCATTTCCTACTCCGAGTAAGGACGCAAAAGCCCCAACTTAAAAACTACTACAAGTTTAAAAGCTGCGTCTGCTGTACTGGTCCATGTCTACAGCATGGCAAGGACAGTAGGGTGACCAACTGGCATGGGTGCAAATTCAGGACGGTGAGTATAAAGATTCAGGACAAAGGGTCAAAATTCAGGACAAAAATGAAGGACAGGAGGTCAAAATTCAGGACAAAAGGTACGTTTTACAGACACATCAGAATAGGTGGCGCAATAGTGTATAAGTAAGTAAATAGACAACCACTTAAGTACAAGTGAAAAGAAGTTTATATTAGGTTGAGACAATTGTGCACTTCAGGGTTTTTCAGTATGCACGCAGCTTTGAGCAAATGTGCAGGTCTTTTTGTGGTAACATAACCGCCTCTCCCCCCACCTTTGCAGCCTCCCAGGGAAATGCCAGATGCCCGGTCCGGCCAGTCCAGCCTTGCTACCACCCTCTAATGGTGACCCTCCTCTTCACATAGACCCTTTCTCGTGTGTATTTTATTTATTTTATAGTGCTACTCAACCCAAGTAAGAAGGACAGGGTGTTGGAGTGGGTTACATCACACACATATTATATAGAGACAATGACTCATATAAATGTGAAAGTCAATCTATAGGAAATGTACTTAAGATAATGGGGGTAATAAGGTGTAATCATTCTTTCATCCATCATTCAGTCTTTCACCATTCATTCTGTCCTTCCATCTGTGTGCCCATCCATATATTCAACCATTTGCAAACCTGTCCATCATCTATTCTTCCATCCATCCATCATTCCACTCATTCATCCCTCCATCCACCCTTTCAATCATACATCCCTCCATCCATTTACTCATCCATCCAGCCGTCTACCCTTTCACCCATCCAGCCACCCTTTCACTTACTCATCCATCCAGTCACTCATCCTTCCACCCATTCACCCTTTCAGTCATCCATCCATCCTCCCTTTCTCTCTCCATCCACCTTTCATTTAGCCATCCATCCTTCCATCGAACCATCCATCTACTCATCCATTCATTAATTCATCCATTGACCCTATCACTCATCCATCCTTTCACTCATCCATCCATCCTTTCTCTCATCCATCTACCCTTCCACTCCTTCACTCATCCATCCATCCTTTCTCTAATCCATCCACCCTTTCACTTCTTCACTCATCTATCCACCCTTCTGTCCATCCACCCTCCCTTTCACTGCCTCATCCAGCCTTACATCCACCCTTTCACTCATCCATCAATTCCCCCTTTCACTTACCAATTCATCAATCCATCCATCAGTTCACTTCTCCATCCACCCATTAACTCACCTGTCATCCACCCTTTCACTCATCATCCATCCTTTCACTCATCCATCCATCCTTTAACCCATCCATCTACCCTTCCACCCGTACATCTGTGTATTTACCTTTTCTCTCACCCATCCTTCCACTCACTCATCCATCCTTTCTCTCATTATCCATCCATTCACCCTTTCATTCATCCATTCACCCTTTCACTAATCCATCCAGCCATCCACCCATCCCTTCACTTACACACATTTTCACATTAATTATGAGCTGAGCCTTTGTCTGCTGAGTTGCAGACAGAAGAGGCCCATCAATGACATCACCCCTGCTGTAGGTCCTAAAGCAAGGGGTGGGGCGGGGTAAGACTCACTATGCGCCTGTACATAGGCAATCCGAAAAAGTGGAAGTCAGGAGTCATGCATGATGCCCAGTGCCACTGTGACATGGTGTTGTTTCCAGGGCTTTAAGTGGGATGAAAAAACTGGGGGGACTCTCCAAAGGGGGTGTTCGATGTAATTAAGGGTTTGGCTTAAAACACCTAAGCGAAAAATCTGTGCTTAGCATAGTGTGACGCCCGACTGGTAATTTGCTGCTTCTGTCATTGCAGCCAGATATATAACAAGACAAGTAGTGTTACACCTACAAGCCAGAACTATTTGCTTTGTCAATGGTTGCTAGCTGCATAAAATAAAAAAGCAGCAACCATGGCTTTGTTGTATATAATATTGAAAATGCATCAGTTTTAAAATGATGAGACAGTGAAAGACCCACAACCCTTTTTTAAAAACTTGTTTCATCACCTTTTCATGAACTGGATTCTCACCTAGCAGCATGGGTGTTTTTGTTAATTTCTTCCTCCTGACTGAATGCCCTGCCCTAGACCGAGGCAGGAGGAGGCCCAACACATGCAGTAAGAGCCCAGACTGGCCCATTGTCATTCTGTATGTGGCAATCCGCCACAGACAGAATGACAATGGGAGGGATGGGGCTGCTCTTGTGCTCAGAGGAGTGCGAGGTGGCCCCATCAGGGAGCTGAGGCTTCTGGCAGGGGAACAGTGATGTTCCCCAATGCCCAAAATTACAGACAAAAGGTGTCCGTAAAAGGGATCGCCACAAACAATGGACGTGAGATCCAAATTACGGACGGTCCGTGAAATTTACGGACGGTTGGTCACCCTAATGGACAGGCAGAAGTTAGATTGTCTTTCTCAGGATGGAAAAGTCAAGAAGACAAAATCTGCTAGAATCGTAGAAATATTCAGCTACTGCTCTTGAACTGTGCCGAGAACTGTCAGTGTCTCTCTCACTCATCTCAGGAGAAACGAAATGCCGCCTAAAGCAGGATAAGCTAACTCGTAAGTTGCACTTTACACACCTAAGATATCTGTAATAGATGTTGTTATGTTATAATGTTATAATAATTTATAGAGGGGGCATACACCAGACGGTCTCTTGGTGCTGGAATAACGGAACCACCATACACTGCCCGCAATTTCAGTTGTATGCCTGTTTAAAGAGCCATGTTTTTAAGAGCTGTATAAATCTGATATAGCAAGGGGTCATCCTAATTTCTAACGGCAAAGAGTTTCATATTCGGGGGGCGAGTACGGAAAATCTAGAGCCAATGACTTTTGAAGTAGGGAATGGTAAGAAGATTCAAATGAGAGGATCTTAGGTTGCAGGTGCAGAGATGAATGGTGGGCTGTTGCCATAACAGGATTTAGAAAATATGTATACGGTCTTGAAAACTGTTTTCTGTTTCACCGGCAGCCAGTGGAGTTCCCTCATCGGGGGGGGGGGAGTAATATGACATTTTCTAGGTTTATGATAGATCAGCCTGGCTGCCTGGTTTTGTTCCAGTTGTAGCCTGCAATTGAAACCCCCAGGGAGGCCCAGGTAAAGAGAATTTGCGTAATGTATCCTAGAGATAACTAATGATTATCTGGATGAGGGCTATGAAGGTAAGAAATGTACATATTTTCCAGTTTTTTCGCAATTGCAGGAAGCAGGGTGATATAACAGTCCCTACTTGGGGTATTGTGGAGAAGTTATTGTCAATGAAACCCCGAGGTAATTCACTGGGCTCTTGAGCTGGGGAGAAGTTCCCATTGCTGCTGGCCAGAAACTAGGGCTCCACAAGTCGAGCTTGGTGTTGGTAATGTCCTGGATGAATGGCAGTGTATTTGGAAAAGTAGCTTTAGATTACGGTTAGTTATCGATAGCAAAGAGCATTTGCATTTCATCTGTATAGTTGTAGATCTTAACCTTCATCTTTACCAGAAAGTGTACAAGAGAGCGCATGTATAGATTGAAAAGGTGAGGAGGCAGAGAATATCCTTGGGGCACTCCACAGGAAAGTTGGACCTTGGGGGAACTAAATGGGGACAGACGGACCACCTGATGGGCACTTTTCTTCACAGACAAGAATGTCTATGAGGGACTTGCAGGGCTGGAAAAGAGTTACTCACATATATCTCGAACATACGCCTCAATGTCAGAAGCATGCCACATTTCTTGTCTAGCTGGCCTTAGGCCTGTTGGACTTGGTGGGGTCAAAATCCAATAACGTTGTCAACTTCTAAAGCCAAACAACTTAAAATATGCTTAATTTAACTTCCATCATTAAAGCAGTGTATCTAAGTGTGTCATGGCTGTCTAAAGGATATGGTGTGGGCCATGTGTGTCCTCAAATTGGAAATAAATCTTGAACTAAGGGGTATATAATGTACCCGGATCCAGTCCATGGGCTATCTAAGCTATTAATTTCACCATCCTAGCCATAAAGTCGTTTTACAAAATAAAGCCACTGGAAAACTAAACTTGGAAAGATTCTGAATCTTGCTGAGAAATTTGCATTAAAAATAATACCTATTTAAAGTAGTACTTTCTACCGAGAAGCTTTTGGGGAGAAGCAATTTGATCTGAGGAGGAACTGGAGAACTCGAGGCGGTTTTGTGCCTCTGAAAAGTTGCTAGGCAGGGGCCTAGCTTAGACAGTGGGATTTGGGGGGTGTGAATCTCAAATGTCCGAACAAAAAAACAGTGTGCCGTAGGGTGGAGGGATGAGATGACCAAGGTATGTATGGGTAGGTCCCATGAGGAACATGGTCAGTTCAGATTTGCATTAGGTGGACTCTGTCTAGAGTGGCACAGTGGGCAAAAAACGATAAGTTGGAAGAAAATCCTGAGCGATTGTCACTGGTTAGAGTATCTGCAGGCATTCATCCCATCACTTTTGGGTGTTTGATTGCCATTAGTATGTCTGGAAAGTTGAGACTGGCTCAGCTTTCCAAGTATTCTATTATCAATTTTTGTGAATTCAAAAAAGAAGTACATTTGCACCTAATCCAAGAGTACTTTTATGTGCAGATTTACTTCTTTTTTGGTAAACAGGTCACTATATACATTTAAGATACTGATCCCGAAAAAAGAACAAGTTAAACCCTCTTAGCGAAATAAGAATGACGAGTAAACAGACACAGGCATTGCAGACCTGACCTAGGACCCCTAGACTCAACTGCTAAACAAAGAATGCATTTGAGAGCTGTGTCACACCAATCATCCCAGCTGAAGCTATACCTCTACCTTTCCCACCTATGCTGGGTAGTTCTTTCTGGGAACTTATGACTATAGTCACGTACAACACAAAGGCCTGGAGTACTTGTACTGGGATCACTGAATTTGAATGTATTCTCACTGCACACACTGTTCCCGGTGGCTGCTACAAGAAGCCTTGATGGTAGAGTTGCCAAACCAATGCATGTGGGCAGGGCTCAATATTTCTTGCCCTTGCCTTTTGCAAATCATTTTATCAAGTGGCTGATGGCCCAATGTACTAAGTCCAAGTTGCAAATAGAGGAGGTTGCATGAGCAAATTAATAACTAGGGTGGGCTAAGGCATGAGTCTGGCATTGCTCCAAGAGTCCGTGCACGAACTGCATCATAAAAACTTTTAGCATGTATGTAGCGCAACAAACGTCATGTAAAATACGATACAATATCTTCAAAAAAAATGTACATTAATTTTTTTAACATGCAGAAGTGTTTCAACTTAGTACATCAGATTATATCACTGTATTGACAAACATTTTTTTAAATAGATCGTTTTTATTAACATTCATGGCTCACCCACCGAATTCCAATGCCATTAGTGAACTAAGCTGCAAGTCAGTAGTCAAACTGTGAGCCTGGCCTAGATTTTTACACCGGATGGAGCAGCATCACACTGCAGTCTAGTAAATCAATTATAAGTGGATCACGAACTCAAGATTTAGCAGTGCGCTCATATGTGACAATAAAGAACAAGCATTTACAATGCAATGGTCTCGGCATTGGTAAAGTTAGAGCTATTGGCATTGCTCATGACATTATTTTTGTTTATGTTTTTGTTTTTAAAACATTTAAAGAAATGGCATTGTCATGAGCAATGCCAATAGCTCTAACTTTAACAATGCCGAGACCGTTGCATTGTAAATGCTTGTTTTTTAATCAGAGGACTCTGCAAAGAATGGGTCTTTCTGGTGGTCCGACTCTAAAAAAAAATGTCTACTTTTCAGAGAGCAGATCACTTGGAAGAGACTCACCCCTGAGTGCGCTCTTGCATACGCACATCCTGCAGAAACTCTTCGACATCTCGTGCATCAATGTGCCGCTTCCAGGTCTTCTTCTTGTTTCGATTTAACCGCTTTCTTTTCGCCCCGGGCACTCGGTGCTCAGCGCCGATTTTCAGCCCCAGAAATCCAGTCGGAGCCGTGGCCGCAGCCACGCTCCCTTTAGCCATCCCCAAAGAGTAAAGAGCGAGTAACTAGTCGGAAGTGAGTATTTTACTTCCGGTCATAGAGCCGCCTTGCTGGGATAGTAAAGGCTCATGACGAAAATACTCATTTAACCGTCGCCGTCGTTTGGTGGGTGCCTTGCAGAAACTGGATAAAGTGATGGCGATGTCTGCTTTTGTGCTGAATTTCTAGAAAGCAAACAAAATAAGACAAATAGAGGCTATAATGACAGAGTGTATGCGGAAACGCAATGTCGTGTCTTCTGGCCCTCAGCAAAAGTCCGTCTTTAGAAACACTCTAAACTTATTTTTTGTTGGATGTGTGAAGCACGCTTCGAATACTAGAATGTTCGTTTACAGTAGTATGCTGGACGTAGCCAATAAAGTATTTCAGCTGGCATGCACCAGACTATCACGTTGATTACACTGTCGATCTCCTTAATAAACAACTATATTTCAAGATGGCCGCCAGAATCACTTGTGGGTGTGTTACCTGCCTCGGGGAGACCCAACTAAAGTGTTTCTTCTGCACGTTTGTTCTTCCATTTCTATCGCAAAGGAGGTTGGCCAAGTTGGCTTGGAAGAAGCGCGCAATTTACCTCCCGGGAACGAAAAGTTGAGAAGATTCTGCTGCGGACAGCCGGTGAAGCTCTTGCCACATATATAGAACTCTCCCTTGACGTCGTGCTGTAAACAGTAGCAAACCTGGAGACGCTGCAAAACGTGCGTGCTGGTGCTGAATGTCTAGCAGGGTGAAGAAAACAAGCGGCAGAAGATACTGTTTACCACAGAATAATGGCACACAACCGAGGCGGCACCATACAAGACAGAAACTGTCCGATGTCCCTGGACATTACGGATTATGGGCACCGGAAGACACCACCGCCTTTCTCTGAGGCAGAGCAGAAATGCCTCGGAGAAAGGCAGCGGCATTTTCGGATTCGGGGGCGTGTTTGTCTTTTCTCTCCTCCAGCCATTGGCTGGAGGAGAGAATGAGACTTCTTGCAAAAAACACGCCCCCGATCCGAAAAGGACGGGGCCTAATCAGAATGACTGACCTCTTCTCCAATGGCTGGCCAGCATTCAAGAGGCCAGCCAATGGAGAACAGGGGAGAAGAGGGGCGGGTTCAAGCCCCTCTTCTCCAAGTCATTAAATCTCGGAGCTAGACTGCGCAAGCGCAGCCTTCGCAGCCGAGACCTAAAAAGGAAGCTCTGAAATAAAATATTTGACTAGTGTCACACTATTTTGACAGGCAGGGATGCTGATATTGATTCCAGCTTATCTAGGTTCACATTTTAAAACACAGCCACCAGATAGGTACCTCTGTCTCTCTCTACTATTTTCATAAACGGTCACCGCGTTGTCTTTCATTCTTGGCTCAGGAAAACCAATGCAGAGATAGCAAACCTGACTCGGGACCCCCAGACCAAACTACGAAGAAGCAAATGCATTTATTTGGGGGGTGTCACATTCCAAACCCACCCTTCCTGAAGGTAAGCCACTTCAGCTAGGGACAGTGGGAAGCAGGCCTGTCAGGCATCTCCTCACTGGCCAGTTCGCCCACATTACAGGCGGCGTTGTGGAGTCTGAAGCAGATGCCAGACAACTCATGGCTGCTACCCCAGCTCTATTGAGCTTGTATCCCAGCGACAATTATTTAATGCAGAGCTCGGCGGTGGTGTTTAGTTTCTGTGACGATGTGTGGCACCCAGAGTACAGTATGTGCAAATCTTTCCCAGCTGCATGAGGGAGCAGTTGCTCGCTCAATTATCCCAAAAGAAAACCCCTTTTTATTATTCACTCCAATCAGCACAAAAACTACCTGTCTTACTTTAATAGTTATATTTGACATTGCTGTCTGTCCCTTCCCTGCCGCATAGTCTCTTCATCTTCTCTCTGATTAGCTGCCTTCTTTGCTTCCACTCTCGCTTCTGAGGCACTACTTTTTAGGTCTTGTATACACAGTGCATGCACTGTGCTGTGAGATGTAATGTTTTCGTTTCAATGGGCTTACAGCCCACCCACTGCATACCAACAGTTGTTTTAGGTCTCACTGTCTTTTGCACTCTTTTGATTGCTTAGCTTTCACACTTCAGAAATTACCTGAGCACTCTTGCATATTTGCACATTTCTATTCCGCACTCGCACCAGTTCATCTCAGCGTCTTACCCGGTCCACCACGGATTGTTCCGGTTGAGTGGAGGGAAGGGTTACGCAGACCGGAAGTGCTGTTAATTACACATACACACAGGGACGTTCAGCAGTCTAGCTGCTTAACCGGCGACGGCATAAAAACCAATGCCTGCCTCGACGCACAGCGGACGCGCTAGAAGATACCAGACTTTGTACTCAGACTAAGTGAATGGAGCGCCTGGTAAAGGACTCCCAACTTTTCTAGAGGCACTGTATTTTTTTCTGAACTGTATGTTTCTAAACACCTGTGACATTCTTTGTTCGAATTCATTTTCTTAAAACTTTTAAAATTTGATTTTAAAACTTGCTCCTTCTTATAATCGCCTCGTTTTATAACTGACCCGTTTTTATGTTGTAAATACTTCAGAAAATTACCTGAGCAGTCTTGCATATTTGCACATTTCTATTCCGCACTCGCACCAGGTCATCTCGGCGTCTTCCCCGGTCCACCACGGATTGTTTCGGTTGAGTGGAGGGAAGGGTTACGCAGACCGGAAGTGCTGGTAATTCCACATACACACAGGGACGGTCAGCAGTCTAGCTGCTTAACCGGCGACGGCATAAACACCAATGCCTGCCTCGACGCACAGCGGACGCGCGCAGTGGGCGCGCTGCTGGCATGCCAAAAGGCGCGCCTAAGGCAAGCCCGTCTGCACCTGTCCGCGCCAGACCAGGCCCAGGGCCCAGAACCCCTGCCTCAACCCCTTCAGCCCCCCTCCGATACTCTAGGGAAAAACTATTCCAAATTATGAAAGCCCCAAACCCATTTTGCACCCACTCTATCTCCATTGAAAAATTGCAAGACAAGTGTCTACACTGCCCATATGAACTGTCTTCAATGGCAAGTCACCACCCCTCGGCAGGGAATCAGTTCAACATGGCTCTGCTGAACTGCAGATCCATGCCAAAACACACTGCGGAAATTTCAATACTATTACAAGATACAGAACTAGATGTTCTGTTCCTCATGGAGACCTGGTTAACGCTAAGTTCAGACCCAGACGTTGTTCAAGCGCTCCCTCCTGGTTACCTGATTCAGCGCTTAGATAGAACAAGTAGTAAAGGCAGCGGGATCGCTATCGTCTACAAAGACCATTTAATCTGCCGCATCTTGGACAGCCCCCTCCTAGACTCCGAAAATGCCCAATTTTCTATTGATTTCACCCCCTCACCTACTTTTATTGGCATTCTCCTTTACCACCCCCCAGGAGCACAGGGACAATTCTGCAGCTCGCTACTTGAAACTGTCCTAAATCTTGCCAGTGCGTCGCCCAATTTTAACCTTCTTGGAGATTTTAATTTTCATTTTGATGACCCCTTAGACAAAGTGGCTGGCGACCTTGCCCACGATCTCGCAGCCTACCAGTTACACCTAAAGATTCAGCAAGCCACTCATATGAAAGGTCATCTCCTTGACCCTATTTTCTCAAGTATAACAGAATTAAAAGGGAAAGAGCCCATCCCCTTTCCTTGGTCAGACCACTTCCTAGTCCCTTTTTCATGGCACCCATTCACCCCACGTTCTCATTTGCTAGCGTCACGCATCCAAGCCCGCCGTTGGCCCAAATTGATCGTAGAGGACTGGACCCGTGAATTGGAATTAACCATACCCACAACCGACCCCGACCCCTCAGTAGCCAACAGAAAGTTCTCCTTGTGGATTGAGAATTCACTAAACAGAAAAACCGTACTAAAAAAAACAGACCAAATAAATCCCCCTGGTTCATCCCTGAACTTCGCAAACTGAAACAACAGTGTAAGATTAGAACGAGCATGGAGGAAAGACTTTGCAAGCGAGAAAAAATCAGACTACAAAGCATCCATTGCCTCCTACAAAGCAGCACTAAAAGCAGCCCAGGCTGCCTATTACGAGGAAAAAATCCTATCCTCCTCTGACTCCTCCAGAGAAAGATTTTGGATCGCAAAAAAACTCATGAAAGTTCCCGACCCCCCCACTTCCCGCAGCCCCTGACCCGTCTGGCCACCGATGCAAGGATTTAGCAGGTTTTTTCTCCACCAAAATCCAAAATATCCTTAATCTCCTCCCACTCGCTAACAATGAGCACTCACCCAAGCCCCACAAACTAGAACCTCAGAATAACACCTTTCACCTAGAATCATATGCTCCACTCACTGAGGAACTTCTCTCTCCTATCCCAGACTCGATCAAGAGCGGCTCTCCGCTTGACCCTGCCCCCCCCAACATCCTGAAGTTGGCAACACCCACCATCATCTCTCCCATCACTAACTTAATCAATGCCTCTCTAGCATCGGGTATAGTCCCCCAAGACTGGAAGAATGCCATGGTGAAGGCGCTACTAAAAAAACCTCACTTAGATCCCACGGAGATGGGCAATCACCACCCCATATCCTTACTCCCTGGAATTAGCAAGGTCGTAGAAAAATATGTCAATCGCCTACTTTCTGCGCACCTCGAAACTTTTAAACTGCTCCACTCCTCCCAGACTGGCTTCCGCCCTGGCCAGGGCACTGAGACTGCATTGATAGCGGTGGTGGTGGAGGATTCTAGAAAGATTCTTGACTCCGGAGGGTCCTCAGCCATCATCCTCCTGGACCTAAGTGCAGCCTTTGACACGGTGAACCACCGCACCTTGGTACAGCGTCTCAAAAAAGTGGGAGTGACAGGCATGGCCCTGTCCTGGTTGAAATCGTTCCTGGAAGAAAGATTCTTCCAGGTATTCGAAGGCAACACCCGGTCCCAACCAGTGCCGCTCCAATGTGGGGTTCCCCAGGGCTTGTCTCTGAGCCCCACACTTTGTAACGTGTACATGTCCCCACTAGCTGAGATAGTAGCCCTTTTCAGAATCCAACTAGCTACTTACGCGGATGACACCCAGCTTCTCGTGGCATTAAACCAGGTAGAGCAGTTCCCTACGAACCTGTGCTCCTGTCTCAAAGAAGTCGCTAGCTGGATGAGCTCATCCCACCTCAAACTCAACGGTGACAAAACTGAGCTCATGCTGTTGGGCAACCAAGCAATTTTTAATTGTAACACTCTGTGGCCGACTTGCATGGGGCCTGCTCCAACGCCAAAAAAGGAGACAAAGAGCCTGGGCATCTGGCTTGACCACGGTCTCACTTTTGGAACCCAAGCCAGGAAAACCGCCGCCACCTGCTATGGTCTGCTCCAAACCGCACAAAAAGTACTTCCTCTTCTACCTTGCCACTCTAGAAAGCTCCTGATTAAGGCGCTTATCCTCTCCAGGCTGGACTACGGTAATGCCCTTTATCTGGGTGCTCCCAAATCAGTCATTTCTAAACTACAGGTGGTCCAAAATTTGGCAGCAAGACTTCTCACGGGCACAAACAACCGCTGCTCAGCCAAGCCTGCCCTAAGAGAACTCCACTGGCTCCCGATACAGGAGAGAATACACTTCAAGGCCCTCTGCATCGTGCATAAAAACCTTCAGGGCAAGGGTCCGCCTATCATCAAAAACCTTATCAAACCATACAAAGCCACCAGAAGCCTCCGCTCAGATGAACTCCACCTGGTCGAGGTCCCCAGAATTAAGAAGGCTCGGACAGGGGGCCGCCTTCTTTCCTACAACGCCTCTAAGCTCTGGAACTCCCTTCCTCTCTTTATCTGCAAGGAAGTTAACCACTTAACATTCCGCAAACATCTGAAGACATGGCTATTCCCATAATCCCATCTGCTCCTCTATCCACCTCCGCAGCGCTGGGATGCCTCCGGGTAGCCATGCGCTATACAAAAACATTTTTCATTTCATTTTTCATTTCATTTCTATGCCACTCCACGCTACTCTATACCACTCCACTCTATTCCACTCCCCCTTTTGCCACTCTGCTCTATTCCACTCCTCTCTACGCCATGCCACTCTACTCTATGCCACTCCTCTCCATTCTACTCCACTCAACTCAACGTCATTCTACCACACTCTATACCACTCTACTCCATGCCACTCTACTCTACACTACTCTATGCCACTCTAGGCCACTCTACGCCACTCTACTCTATGCCACTCCACTTCACACAGTGCTACTATACACCACTCAACTCTCCACCACTGTATGTCACCTTACCTTAAGCCACTCTACTACACTCCTCTTCAGGCCACTCTACTCACTCTATACTACTCTGCTTCACTGTATAGTCTACTCCACACTATGCCACTCTACTTCTTTCTACTGTATGCCACCCTACTGTATGCCACTCTATTCTACACTACTCCACGCCACTCTATTCCACACAATACCACTCTACTTCACTCCACCCTGTGCCACTCCACTCCACTCTGCACCACTCTCGGCCAGTCCACTCCAAACAATGCCACTCGACGCCAATCAACTCTACTCTATGCCACTCGTCACCAGACCACTTCACTGTAAGACTCTCCACACCATGCCATTCCACTCTACTCTACACGTTTCTACTCTGCGCTACACCACACTACTCTATGCCATTCCATGCCACTCTACTCTAGGCCAGTACACCCCACTCCACACAAATCCACTCTATGTCACTCCACTGTACTCTATGCCACTCCATTTTACTCTGTGCCACTCCACTGTACCCTATGCCACTTCATTTTACTCTGTGCCACTCCACTGTACTCTATACCACTCCACGCCACTCCACTCTACGCCGCTCCACTCTGACATTTCACTCTATGAACTCCACTCTATGACCCTTCACTGTACAGCCCTCCACTCTACAGCACTCCACTCTGCGTTACTCTGTTCCACACCACTCTACTCTACGCCACTCCACACCACACCACTCCACTCTATGCCACTCCACTCCACTTTACTCTATGCCACTCTACTCAATGCCACTCTTCACCAGGCCACTTCACTCTATGCCATGCTACTCTGCTCAATGCTACACCACACTACGCCACCCCACTCTACTCTGCGCCACTCTACTCTACTCCACCCCACTGTATGCCACTCTACACCACTCCACTCCATTCACTGCCAATTCACATCACTCTATTCCACTCTGCTCCACTATACGCCACTCTACTCTACTCTACATCACTTCCATTCTACTTCAATCCACTCTATCCCACTCTATTCTACGCCACTCTATCTACGCCTCTCTGCTCTACCCCACTCTACTCCAATCCACCAGACTCTATGCCACGCTACTCTACCACACTCTACTCTACACTACTTTATGCCACTCCACTTTACTCCACTTCAGTCTATGCCACTCCACTCTACGGCACTCTATGCACTCCACTGAACGCCACTCTACTCTGTCATTCTACACCACACCGTACCACTCCACGCCACTCTACTCTATTCCACTCCACTGTATGTCACTCTACACCCCGCCATTCCACACTACAGCACTCTACCGGGCTCCGACCAATCACAACGCGACTCAGGGGAGCTTGGGTACTTCCTGGGTCCATTGAGAAACGCAACAAGGTGGACATGGCAACGCGGCAGGAGGTAAGTTTTATTTAATTTTTTATTTTTCCCCTTCCCTCTGCCACCCCGATCAGTGCCGGCCACCACTGTTCTGAAGCTCTTGAACAGGGGTCTCGAACCTTTTTTTCTAATGAGAGCTACTTATGTGCAATGAAAATCAGCTTGAGATACTAATATTAGTGTTGTAATAGTGACCACATTAGACAACATTGCATTAGCAGCCGCCATATTAGCAAGATTACTAGCAGTGATTACCTCAGGTCATCAGGCAGAGATGCCAAGCGGTAATGTAAAACAGGCATTATCATTCTGAAATGCCTGTTCCTAGGTAATACATAAAAGCCATAGCTACAATGCACCAAGTATCAGCTTTAAATATAACATGCATATGTATTTTACCTTTATTTTTAAACCCCTTCCAGGCGGCGAGTCTCCCGGCCCCGCTCCCCCTGCCCTTTGACGCCAACTGTGTGCTTCTACCTTAAATCACCATTGACAACATTCTTGGGTGCCTGAAAAGGTCGCAGTTTTTATTCGTCAAATATCAATATATACATTTCAAACGTTCATGATTTTATACACATTTCATTCTTTAGCATTTTATTGCATTATGGACCCAGCCTTCTCAATGACCTGGGAGGGGAGGGACCCCTTTTCGGCTTCTGATTCAGTCTAGGCTTCAACTTGCTACCAATGTGGAGGGTGTCCGTTTGGACCTGTCCGGGCCGCAAGTGCCGACCCGCTCGCCCTGAACCCTTTCGTGGGCCCTCCCTTCTCCCAGAGGTCCCTGCCGTGTGGCATCCCAAGGAACTTTCTTGAGCCTCTACACTACTTTCTTGCGGCTGGGTCCTTGCCCCCTCTGAAGCCCCTGCCGTGAGGCATCCCAAGGGTCCTGCGGGAGCATTACATCTAATCTTTTTTGGTGGCATGTTGCCCTTTGGCTCCCTTAGTGCCCCTGCCGTGCGGCATCCCAAGGACACTGTGAGAGACTTCCATCTACCGTCTACAGAGTTCTCTTTATCACTAATTTTACTGGGTTTGCTCTGCTACCCCTCTACCCTGCGGCTGCGACGCCCACCTCTTAGGTGTGGGTGGGTGGGATTCTTCTTCCTCCTATCCGAGGGGGGGATGAGTGTGAGTTCCTGGGGCCGTCTGCCCCCTTTTATCCCCCCCCTCGCTCGCCCGTTCGCCTCCTGATTGGGGGGGGCTTACCTTTGTCTAAGGGGGCCAATCCTAGCCCCCGCCGGACTAGCCGGCATGCTTATGATGGAGGATGGAGATGGCCTCCCGCATCCGGACGGCGTTTAGCCCGGGCCTCTATTGAGCCCGGCTTCGCCTCCCTGGTCTGGGCCTTTTCTCATTGGTGCATTTTATTCCCTGACTGGCAGTAATGAATACACATTACTCAAAGGGTAATTGACATTTTCTTCTGTGGGGGGACAGAGTCCCACACTGGCTTCTTGAGGTGTTCCAGCAGCTTTTCTAAAGTGATCTTTATTTACAACGCCTTCAGGTATGTTCCTGTGGATATATTCCAAGTACACGTCAGCTGTGCTTCCGGTTAAATGCTTCAGCTCTATGCATCCATGATGGGTCCTCATTTCATACTGAACACTGTTTTTAAAAAATGTGTATTGATTTTAAAAGAGTTCGTCGTTCAGTCTTCCGTGGTGGTTCATACACCCTGTCCATAGAGATGCCAAGTTCCTTAGCTGCAAGCACAGCAGAATACTCATGGCTGTCCAATACAGTTTTGTCATGGCCTTCGACTAAGACGCTTATTTGCTTGTATCAAGTGTCTATCTTTTCTGAACTAGATATCAGACGATTTCCACTGTATTTGGAAGAATCACTATGGATACTACGGAACTGTTCTTGCAACAAATGCGGATTTAGACAAAAAGAACACACTGCAGCATTAGAACCAGCAGAATAGCATTTGTATTTTAAAGCGCGCATTGGCCTGCAGTGGAAGCTCGGCACTGACATATGTTTATTGTTGCCCATCTCAATGGCTGGAAGGGTTGCATTAGAAACTCAACCATTCTTCTCCAGATATCAGCTTAAGAGTTCTGAAAATAAACGTGTTTTTATTCTTAATACATACTTTAAAATTTTGGTATACATATATTATCCAATCAAGAAAAAGCTTCTAATTCAGTGGGCGGGGCTGCACACAGGAGAGCTACTCACAGGCAGCTGGAGAGCTTCCAGTAGCTTCTGGACAGTGACAATGTGTTTTATTCAGCGCTTTATTTCACAGTGTTGGCTCGAAGCAGTTTAAATGATCTGGGGCGTAGCTTCCACTGGTGCAGCGTGTGCGGTGGCACCGGGGTCTGGAGGACCAAGGGGCCCACCAAACCCCGAGTATTGCTGGATTTTAAAATCCAAACGGCAGCCAGGGGGGGCATTCTCTTCCTTGCGCCAGGGCACTGGCTAGGCTACTGTAAATAATGTGTTATTGTTACCAACTGAATGGCACTCAAAAGTGGTGGCCTGTGGCCAAGGAATGCTCCTTGCCACCTGAACTCTTGATCTGTCCGTTGAGAACATTAAATGACACCCTTGTTTGTTTCTAGATCAACACCTATGGAAAGGTTGTTGCAAAACAGCAAAGTTTATCTCCAGACGTGTGCTTCTGGCTAGGTTTGAAGTGTGACTGCCCTTGCTCCAACTCTATCGACTGTTTGGAGGGTTACGGAGTCTCTGATCTGAGGGACCAGTAAGTCTCTGCGCCTCTGCAGCGATGAGTGATGCGATTAGCCACATGCTGATGAACCTGCAGGTCTGCTTCACAAAAACTGCTTCCAAACTTGAATTTTGACAAAGCTACTTTCCAGGTTGGTGGACTGGCTACCAAAGAATTGGAGGGCTACTTTTTTCTTTAAATATTTCAGTTCAGTTCAATATTCTTAAAGTTTAAACACTTGTCTTCAAAACATACATTTTAATTTGTAGCTGCAATTATATATAATACGAACTTGGCCCAAAGATCAGAGCGCTTTACACGAGCACCAGATGAAATGCCTGATTTTCTTTCTTTTTGTAAAACTATTTCAAACATCGTACAATGCCCCCTGTCCAGATCATACTTCCTACTGTGGAAGGCCCCTCTGGGAGCCTCTCTGCAGAGGGTAAGGATAGAAAAACGGCTGATAATATGTGCATATGCAAGCTAGCTGATTGTGTTGCATTGTAACACGTATATAGCACGTGATACCCCTGGGTGGGGCTTCGAAGCACTTGCCTGCATGGGTACCACGCAACACTGTGTAGGGTGCTGGTTTGGGAAGAGGACGTTATCCCAGCTCTCACCTGCTTAAATGAGGCTTGAAAGCACCCGGTTTGTCCCGTGCCTAACACAAGTTGCCCACGTCACGAATGACTTCGTCCGTCTTTTCCTCTTAGTTAAAAGTGCTTTGCATTCCTGGACTTGTAGTTTTGCCTTCCCTGCTCTAAGTGTTAGTTTGGCAGCTGTGCGGGTGGTTCTATAGAAGTTTGCAGTAACAAGACTCACCTCCGGGCAGGCTCAGCGGCCCGCACCCCTTGCTCGAGGGATCCGGCCCCTCCATGTAAATCCTCTTGGTGCAAAGGCGCCACAGTCCAAAGTGGGCCGCGTCGCAGGTGGCATTAAACTTCTCGATCCGCGGGCTCAGCACGGCCCAGTGGTCGGTGACCACCGCGGCCAGCATCAAGGAAATGCCCACCAAGATGACACAGAAGGTCAGGCGGATCTTGACGACTTTGCTCTCGATCATGGTGCCTGTGGCGGGAGGTGGTTCCAAAGCTGGCTGGTTGGTGTCGGCCGCACGTCGCTCCCTCTGTGCCTTCCTCGACCCAAGGAGCTGCTTCAAGTGGGCCTCTCTCAGCCTCAGCAAGCCTTGGCAGGTCTGAGACTTTGAAATGTCAGGCCGGGTGGCGCGGGCATGGGCAGGGCCGGGGGCGACGCGGCCGTCACTCCAGCTGCCGAGCTAAATCGGGACCTTTTTACCACCCCACTTCTTCTGAGTGCGCCATCTATTAATGCACCCAACAGGCCGAAGGAGCAGTGGCCGACGCTCAGGTTACAGCTCCGTGACTGCGCCGAGTTTGTTTGGGAATTTCCGAAATCCCACTGGACTCAACCTTTGCTGAGGTTTGACGAACCTGAACATTAAGTGCCCGCAGCCGTAGGACTTTATCATCACAAGGCGCCTTCAGTAAACATGTTTAATAGTAATGCTGAAATGCGTAACGTGATAGTACCCCCTCATACCGGTGTTATCAAAGCCCACCAACAGCTGAGGGTGTATCATGCACTGATGTAATCTTGGAGGGCTGCAGTCCAGCTCTCAGGCACACCTAACTCCCCCTCCAGGTCCAGGGCGGGGGAGGCAGCAGCTTCACTGGTGGGACATCAGGGTAGCTTGGCGAATTGAAAGCAGTTCAGAGTCCAACCCAAGATTGGAAAAATGTAGGGTAGGATTGTTTGCTACCATAACTCTAGGTTTTTATTGACGTGCCAACAGCGTCTACCTTAGACATAGTATTACACATGTGCCTCAGTAGGGGCTATTCCATGAATTCACGTTTCATAAGATCTTAGCAGGACATACCCCAATTAGCATACCATAACATTATGTAATAGCTACTTGTTGTATGTTGCCTTCATCAGTGAGGAGAGGGAGCGGCTTCTTGGTGCTGAGCCTGAACAGCCCATAGGACAGTATTTAAAGCCCCTCTACCTGAGTTATAGGCGCAAACCGCATTTGGTAAGCGAGTCTTTAACACTTGTTATTTACCTCAGCAGTGGGTTCGAATGGCAACAAGACACACCAAGCTGGTTTGTATCAAATAATCTTAATAGATAACTCTTGCGCTATAGGGGCACTCTTTGAAGGAACATTACTAACTCCTACTGTGCACTAAATAAATCCAAAAAGGAACAATTGGAGGCACCTCCGAGGAGAATACATCTACATTGTATTGTTCTAGTCTTGATCAAATTCTTGATCAAATTCACTTCAGACTTAATAGTCATTTCAATAGCAATGTCACAGTTTGACAACATTTGTCAAAGTGCTTTCCAGCTTGTATTTACCACTTCTTCAAGGCAAAATCTCTTGTGATAAATTTCAATATTCCCGAGTTCGAAATGTATCTTGCAAACTCAGTTGCAATTGCAGCACTTGAAGATTATTTTCTTAACTTTCTAAAGGTAGTCCCTGTGTGTGTGTGTGTGTGTATATATATATAAAATTCACTGAAAAAAACAAAGGTTACAGGGTCGTTATAGTTAGCAAATAGAATTTAAAAAGCCTTACGAATTCACTGAAAAAACAAAGGTTACAGAGACGTTATAGCAAGGCTCAGATTTCACTTGTACAAAACCAGTGAAATTCGGCAGCTATAGTTACCTGAGCTAATTATAACACCCCTGCAATGCACTGCTTATGACCTCACATATTACATCACTCATGACATGGCCAGTGACATCACTGATGACACTATCCAGTGAGATTAAGTATTTTGTAAGAGTTTATGATTGTTAAACAGATATACTAAGTTACTACAAAAGTTATAGTAGTATACTAGGTGTATTACTAAGGAATGATGCGACTTGTAATATATAGCATGTAAGTGGCTGTGTGACTTTAAGTATCCTTGTGTTTATGGGTGTCTAAGTGGCTGTATGGGTGGATAAGTGGGTGTGTGAGTAGCTGTGCGGGTGAGTTAGATGCTGTGTGAGTTGCTACATTGGTGAGTGAGTGGGCGTGCCAGTTGCTGTATGGGTGGGTAAGTGGTGTGTAAGTGACTCTATGGGTGGGTGTGTAGTGACTGTATGGATGAGTGAGTGGGTGTCTGAATGGCTGTATGAGTGAGTGACTGGGTGTGTTAGTGGCTGTATGGGTAAGTGAGTGATTGTTTCCTTATGTGAGTTTGTGTGTGAGTGGCTGTATCGGAGAATGAGTGCCAATGTGAATGGCTGTTTCGGTGTGTATGGGGATGTTTGGGTGCTTGTATGGATGTGTGAATGAGTATATAAGTGGTTGTGTGAGTGAATGTGTGAGGTCATCTATGGGTGAGTGAGTGGCTGTGTTGAGAGACTGATTAGGTGAGTGAGTGGGTGTGAGAGTGACTTTATAGGTAAGTAGGAGGGTGTGTAGTAGCTGTATGGGGGAGTGTGTAGTTATGTGATTGGCTGTATGGATGAGTAACTGGGTGTATGAGTGGCTGTATGGGTGAGTGAATTGTTGTGTGAGTGGCTGTACGAGTGAGTGGTTGTGTGAATGGCTCTATGGAGGAATGAGTGGGTGTGTGAGTATGGGTATAGGTCTGTGAACGAGTATGTGAGTGGTTGTGTAGATGTGTGAGTGGGAATATGAGAGGTTGTATGGGGGTGTGAGTAGGTGTGTGAGTGGTTCTGTGGATGATGTCATCAGTGATGTCATTTGAGATGTCATCATCGATGTTACTGACCATATCATCAGTGATGTAATATGTGCTGTCATGAGAAGTGCGTTGGGGAGTGTAAGTTATAGTTAGCTCAGGTAACTATGACTGCAAAATTTCACTAGTTTTGTATGAGTGAAATCTGAGCCTAACTATAATATCCCTGTAAACTGAATAAAAAAAATCTATTTGCTTACAATAATTACCCTGTAGCCTTTGTTTTTTAAGTGAATTTCTGAGGTTTTTTCAAAATATATTTCCTAACTATAATGTTCCTGTAACCTTTAGTTTTTAAAGTGAATTTCTATTCTTATTAACTAGTAGTCACGTTTACAGAGTGGTGGAAAAAGGGGGTGGCATCTCCGACGAGCTCTCTGGAATCCTGCAGTGTCGGACTTACTGGAGGTAACAGGAAGGCTATTGGCCCCCAAGAACCTTCAGCATCCAAGAGGGCTTCATCCCCCAAATAGCAGGGCTCCTGGAGGTGCATTCGCAGAGTGGTGGAGAAAGGGGGCGTGGCCTCTGAAGTCCTGTTAGCAATCGCGCTCTGTGGGACTTATTGGAGGTAACAGGAGGGCTTGTTGGCCCCCAAGGATTCTCAGCATCCAAGGGAACTTAATCTCCCAACCAGCAGTGCACCAGGAAGTGTGTTTGAAGAGTGGTGGGGAAAGGTGGCTGGCTTCCGATGAGCTCTCAACAATCCTGCAGTGAGGGACTTACTGGAGTAAACACAAGAGTTAGTTGCCCCCCAAGGATTCTGCAGGCAAGGGTACTTTATTCCTCAACCAGCAGTGCACCAGGAGGCACATTTGCAGAGTGGTGGAAAAAGGGGATATGGCCTCCCACCACCTCTCAGCAATCCCACTGTGTGGGACTTACTAGTGGTAACAGGAGGGGTGTCAGGCCCCCAAGGATCCTCAGGAGGCAAGGGGACTTCATCCCCCAACAAGTTGTGCACCAGGAGGCGCATTTGCAGGGTGGTGTAGAAAGGGGGGGGGGGGTGGCCTCCGAAGACCTCGCAGCAATCCCATTGTGTGGGATATTCTGGAGGCAGCAGGAGGTCTTGTTGTCCCCCAAGGAACCTCAGCAGCCAACCAACAGTGCGCCAGGTAGCGTATTTGCAGAGTGGTGAAAAAGGGGGCAGGGCCTCCGGTGACTTGCTGGTCCTTTTTTTATTTTTCATTTAACCGGGGAGGGGTGGCCGTGTGGCCCCTGTTCCTTGGGCAAATTTTGGCCCCATGGATCCCATCCCTTGGGCCCAGGCCTATTTTGAAAAGGAGAGTGAGGCCGTGTGGCCCCCTTCTCTGGGCCGATTTCAGACACCGTGACTCCATCCCCCTGGGCCCAGCCTCTTTTTAAAATTCAATAAATAAATAGTGGGAAGGGCGCTGCACGGCCCCCTCCGGGGCCCATCCCCTGGAACCCGACCTCTAGTGTAGGTGCCCTGGTCCCACCCAGAGCACCCTCTTTCTAGTGTTGGGTACCGCGGGTGGATCCTCAAGGCCCCCACGGTCCCTGGCGGCTCCCTGCCTATTACGGGAGCCAGCATTGCTATGACACAGAGAGCTGTTAACATGCAGCACCCTGTGTTCAAAAGCATTTGTGCTCCACTTTGAGCAAGTAAGAGCAAAATGCTCTTGCCTGCTCACAGCCCCCTCCCCTTAAAAAATGCACCTGACTCTGGAGTATGGGATTGCAAAAGTACAATTGGCTCCTCTCCCCCTAATTTTAATTACTGGACCTGGGGAATGGGGTCCCCAGGGCCTAACAAGGCTATGTGCCCCCCTTCCCCCTTAATAAACAAGCATTTGCAATGCAATAGGTCTCGCATTTACGCAAGTTTGAGCTATTGACATTGCAAATAACAATGCCTTTTATTTTTGTTTTCGTTTTGAAACATAAATAAAAGGCATTGTCATTTACAATGCCAATAGCTTAAACCCGCGTAAATGCGAGACCTATTGCATTGCAAATGCTTGTTAGTGTTGTAACTAATCTCCTGGGGGTGAGACCAGTGAGCTTGATTGTTTTAGGGCTTGGCATGCATGACTGAACTGCTGTGGATGCTCTCATTGCTGCACTTAGCCCGGACATCCCTGTCACAATTGCCCCCAAGCCCCAGAGCTAAAGGGACCAGATCTCATATTTATTAAATAAAACAGCACAGCATTTACAGTCTCTGAAGCATCCACAAGACTAACCATGTATGACGATAAATGCATCATCTTGATTTACGTATAGATAATATTCTGCTAAAACTAAAGCAATAAAAACATATCAACCTCTACTTTAAGCATCTGTGATGTTATGGCAGTGACCCTAGCAAAAACAATGAAAACATGTCCACCTAGATAGGAGACAGACATGATACTAACACTTCTGCCTGTTTCTTCACACTTTCTAATAAAAAAGATATAGAAGAGGTCTCAACAGGCCTTGCCACTGTGTTCACAACATACCTGTCCTGTTATTCCAGTGCTTTAAAGGATTTCAATTCTGTACCTAGACTGAAGATGTTACATCTACTATGCCTTTGTACTCTGGGATATTGTATCTGTCTTGTAGACAAGATCATGGTGCTGCACCGGTTTAAGGCATTGCGCTAACGGTTAATACAATACACGGTACAGGGGGGCCCTCCTCAACTCTGCACTCTTTCCCCTGAACTACAAAATGCATTCCCAGCCGTGGACCCCCCACTGGTTTCAGTGTCACTCAGCCCAAGGAGGGTAGGGCTACCTGAGTGTTCCGGGATCCAGAGCCCAAGGACTGGTTTATTCTCCTCTAGGGGACGAAATCAGCAATGGTGCCGGACTGTCCGCGTCTGGGCAGTAGTATGCATGGTGCGCTGCCTGTGACGTAGCAAGGAAAACAGATGCACAAGGAAGCAGAGAGGCTGAGGATGTGGCCTAGAGTAGTTGATCTTAAATATGGGCAACCAGGTTCGAGTCTCGGGAGAGACGCTCAACATCCTGTGATTCTGGGCAAATCACTTAATCTCCCTGTGGCGAACAAAAAAATGAATGTATCCTTATGTAACGTAACTGGTGCTCGTTCGGGTCAAATTCGTGCCTTATAAAACTCAGGGGGAAAAAAAGCACTAACTACACAACATAAATAGTGTCATTTACAACATTCTTCAAGCGCCCAAATAGTGCCTTCTTCGGCTCCCTAGTTTTCTGGTGGCCTCTCACCTGTGTCCCTCCGAGTTAACTGAGGGCTGTCTACTGACTAAAGGCCAGAATCTCACTATTATTGAAGCTAGGTTCCCAGAGAAGGATAGCAAGTCCGAAAACGTGCCATTAAAATGTAGGGCATGGATACTGGCAGTAAGCTGAAACCCAGCTTTGAGTACATTAAAGGGCCCACGTGTAAAAGTTAAAAGCGATATTAAAACATGTGAAGTTCTAAGCAGTACCAGTGGAAGGTGCTTTGACCTCTGTGCTACTACGATAGGGCAGGCAGAAGGTCAGTCCTTTCAGCTCGGTCTCATGGGCCCTGGCTGTAGCCGGCCCCTTCTTGCACTGTCATCAGGGCGGGTGGAGACAGGAAAATTACAAAGTGCCTTTTTAAAACCTTTTAAACTTTTAACAACTCTCAATAAAGTAATATACACTGGTGTAGGGAAAATTCTTCCACATATTAATTAAATACACTTTTTACAAATCCTGCATTCAATAAGGAGCCTCACACAGAGGGCGGGCCTGCAGGTGTGTCACGCTGAGCCAGGCCGAGAGATTCTAGCTGCAGGGTCGTGACCCAGCCAGCTTAAGAGGTAACCTTTGTGTCACAAGTCTTTGCTACAGCTTAAAAAGCATGGGACAAGTATTTGTCAAGTGCAGTCCGCTGCTGCTGCTCGGCTCTGGACAGAACACTTAGGCACCTCGTAAAGGAGCTTGCAAAACAAGTGTCAGTGGGGTATGCTCGCGTTTGGGGTGATTCAAACGTATTATCACTGCATACCAGAGCGGACCAGACAGCATGCGATCGCAACAAAAAGCAGCAAGGCACGCCGCCATTCTTCATGCCGAGCTGGTGAAAAAAGCATTGTGGAGGAGCATCTCGTGCCTGCTGGCTGTGACGGATAGAAAGCAATAATAGGGAGGGGGAGTGACAGCGGAAAGAGCGGGTTTGGAAAAAACATTGAAGCCATTAACAGCGGGGCGCTCATGACGAGTGCTGTGCTGATTATGTATAATTAACAGTGCATTGTGACGAGCTCCGTGCTGATTATGTATGCAAGTGGGGCCTTAAAAATAAAGTTCCCCTCTGACATACATTATCCACAAGAGCGGACGAAAACTGTAGTTGGGCAGTGCTGCTTCCGGAATAAACGGAAGTGATGCATCGGCACTATAGCCAATAATAAGCCCTCTAAGAAAAGCAATGCCAGTGTTTACTAATGGCAAGCAGCAGGAGAAATTCCCGGGCAATAGGCGGAGTTTCACGTCTGATACAGATTACTTGATGTCTCGGAGCGACAGCGCATGCGTGCTCCCTAGGTGAGACCTAAAAATAACCCTGGGAGATGGGATCACCATGTGCCCCCTTTCACAAAATAGGATCCTGGGAATTCAGTGCTTAAATCAATACGATACGTTAATAATAATGCAATAATATTCATTCTTATAGGAAGGATAAAAAGAAGAATTATACTACAAACCCTAATATGAATACATTTATATGTTAAAGGTATAGCAATGCATATAAATGCCTGTGAAGAAAAGGTGTATGTGTTAGGTCTAGTCTAATATAGACAAGTAGTAGAGGCTGCAAAAAAAAAGAACTATTGAAAGAGAATAACATAACAGGCACCGGCAAAGCCAGTAGACCCTACCTTTACAATGCAAATGAAATACTAATTCTTGATTGCCAATTCTTAGTTGTAAAGCATTGTTAAAAAAGTGAAGACAAAAAACATTTAAGAATATTGGTTGAAGAGCAAACACAAATCTTCCAGTATGTTGAAACTGAACAATGAATTCAATATTTGAAATCTTAATTAACGAAATGGCTCTTACTTTCAAGTAATTTTATTGGAGGAAGCTCCTAACAGAATTTAAGAATGTTACTCTGGATCCAGCAAAAAAGCAGCACAGCACAGCACAGCAGAATAGTTGCAAATACTTAAAAGAACATAACATAACGGGTATGAACAGGCAATGTCAGAATTTAAAGGAAAATGCTTGCCAAAGTCTAATCTACTTTCCACAAGACTCTGAACTGGAAGAAATGCTCAGGTCAGTTGGCCCCTAAGGCAAGAGAGTATATATGAGCATCTAGGGAAAAAGACCTCCAACTGTGGTGAGCGAAGCACCTGCTCTCCCCAAGCGACATAATGTTGCGTTTGAAGATGAAGGCAAGCAGGAGATAAAACAAAATCAGCCTGCTCTTTTGTCAAACCCTCGCTAAAATTCACCTGTTGCTGTTCTTTCATGGAGAAGAAGTGGGAAGGCGAGAACTGGAAAGAGAGCGTGTGGGGAGCAATTCAGAGCATTGGGGCAGGGATACGAGACAGCACGTGGGGACGAGAGCAAGAAAGCACAAGCATGCCAACGGACTGCTCAAAAGAAAAAAAGAAAAAGTAATTCTCTGATGTGATTTGTGGGAGGATAACATTTATCCACTGAAAAAGCTAATCAAGAAGCTATGCTTTAGGGGAGAGACAAATACAATAAGAGGAAGGAAAGCCATTGAACAATAAGCAAGCAAATGAGAATGACAAGTTATTCAACCAATGATAAGCAAAGGGCTGACCGAACGTCTACAATACACATTGGTATTGTACACAATTAGTCTTCAACCAGTTGCAGTGCTTAATTTGTAATATACTGAGTGCTGGTGCCTAAAGCTCAGCTCTGGAGGTGCAATTAAAAAAAGGCACGTGGATTGCCAAGGCTCCATAGTGTTGAATTCACCTCATACCTCCTTAATCAACTACCAGACACTGCTGCCCCTTTATTTCACTCTTACTGGTCCCTGCTTTCTCACTTTGTGTCTGTTTTTTCGTCTTTCTTCTCCTTTCCCATTGATGTGTTTTTCTCTCTATTGCTCATGGTCCTTATCTGCTGAAGAAAAATAAATTCAGGTCCCCAAAAATTAAATGCTGGTGGGCTCCACTGGCAAACACTGACTCAAATTAAGCACTGACAATGTTAAACCTAAAAAGAGAAAATGAGGAGGGGAGGAAATATAGGATTAATTTAAAAGCAGATTTAGTCATAATAGTAAGTAACATTTAATGTAGTTAAAAGTGACAAATGATACAGTAAACAAAGGTAAAAAGATAGAAAACTAATACAATAAGTAACTTTATGGTGGTTTTAGAACTTCATCTTGCAAAACAGTAAAATGAATACATACGGTCTGGGATGACAAGATATTAGTCAATGGTAACCAAAACATATCTCTTTTAATATTGTCATTTTATAGGCTTTGATAATTCTATGATTTGTGCAAATTCCATTCCAGCAATACCCTTGTGATAAATAAAAAAATCTTTCCAGCATTAGGTAATTTGTTGAAATGCAACAAAATTAGTAAGTGTTATATTAATTGATATTTCTGCTAGTGGAAAAAAGTGACTTTTATTCACAAAAAGGGCTTTTCCATATGATCAATCATTGTGAACATAGCTATATATGGCAAGTCACTGTAGCAGCATTCTGTTGTCAATAGTTAGCATGTTTAACTTTTATACATTGAACACTAAGCCTTGTGGACTATAGGGCACACATAGTAGTGAATTAGCTAATGTTTAAAAGTAGTATTTTAGAAACCCAGGGGTGTCCGGCATATGACTGCACCATAGAAACAGTCTATCAGGTGTTTTTTTGCTGCCCCGGGTATCTCAAAGCAAGAAAACGGTGGCTGGTCCAGATCTGCAGAAACTTGGGAACTAGGCACTGCTCTGAGGCCTACAGGTTATTGAAAAATGATACTAGCCTCCCTATAGTTTATTGGGTAGCAGGTTTTCTATTCTCTATGTGGTGCACTCGTAGAGTACTCCTAAAGTCAACTCAGTAAAATTAACAGTAAAATTAGAAATGAATGACGATGATCTAACCTTTGCTCACCCTCGTTTAACGATGATACCCCAAAGGTATTAATTGTTCAATCTCAAATTAATGCTATGATTTAACTTACTTATTTTCTGATTTGTTACACTTCGCCTGGTGAATTGTTTTGTACATTTGGCACATGCACTTTATAATCATCATTATTACTCCTTATTTCTGATCGTTACAGTGACTGATATGAAGTGAACTCCCTACCACTTAGCTGCTACCATAGATTGTATTGTATTTTTATAATGTTTCAGGCCATAACTGGCTATTTTTTTTTATTTTTTATAATTGTACATATTTGACTTTTTATACTTATTTTTAAGGAAATGAAATGTGTGCTATTTTATCAGCGCTTTTATGGTCAAATTGGCCGAAATAAAGCTATTATTGAATTGAATTGAGTATTTTCTGTATGCCAAGAGGTTTCTTTGTGCGTGTGCTGCTGAAGCTTTTTAAGGTGCTGCCAATTAGGCCACAAAGGTTGGCCTGAAGCAAATCTCTTATAGTCATGCATGCAGGTAGTGTAGGGTAATAATATATATGTATAGTGTAGCCCAACTCTGACAGTTAACTTTTATGCCACTTGTGCATTTCTTGTGCCAAACTACTTTGGCCTTACCTGAAAATTAAGTAAGCCAATTGGCTTTACTCAATTTACATCTGGGAAGACAACCCAGAAAGATGAACGTTCTACACCCCCAAATGTGAGGAAGATTCTTGAACTGCGTACAACTACACTGCCCCCATACTGTTTCTGGAGCTCACCCTCATATTGGCCCCTGCAGTCTTCTCCTAGGCAGGGGTGCATTGCCTAATTTGTGAAAATAGTAAGTGCTGGGGACAAAAGTTTTGCTTAGAAACCTGCAGTCGATTCTATTGAATCGTGCGATGCTGAATTCCAAGGCTGCGAATACTCTTGATTTCACCTCATGCCTCCTTCATCTACCATTAGACACCCTCTTCCTCTTTATCTCTGCTATCTCCCTTTCTTTGTATTCCTGCCTTTCACTTCCTCCTTTGTAGGCTTGGACAACTGGACTGTGAAACTATCATTCCTGGCATGCTGTAGCTGATCGGGGCTGACGAATCCTTCAGTGTGAGAGGAGTGATTTTCATCGCCAAAACTATCTTCGGGACTGCGAGGTCCAGCGGGCTTTGCGCAAGAGCAATTGCCAGCAGCTGGGGGCCTCTTCCCGACCCCTCCCCCGCACGGATTATAACGCCTCGTGGCCCCCGCTTCGCGGGAGCCGCTCGTAGTGCTTGGACAACTGGACTGTGAAACCATCATTCCTGGTATGCTGTAGCTGATCGGGGCTGACGAATCCTTCAGTGTGAGAGGAGTGATTTTCATCGCCAAAACTATCTTCGGGACTGCGAGGTCCAGCGGGCTTTGTGCAAGAGCAATTGCCAGCAGCTGGGGGCCTCTTCCCGATCCCTCCCCCTGACTATTTTATACACGCCCAGTATCGCGCGAGCGGGACGCGAGCGGGACGAAGACCGGGGCGAAGCCCGGGCAAAGGGCAGGCCCGTTTATGCCCGTTCAAGCACGGGCAACACCGGACCGGGCCCCCCCTCCTGGCCTACGCTTAGCACACAGGTAGAGGAACGAGGTAATGTCATTAAGGGACATGCGGAAAAAAACCACGCCATCATCCCCTATGGTTCCAGGTACTTTGGATAGCTTCCTCATTAGGGCTAACTCTGTGGTCAATAATGAGTTAAATATTTTAGAAAGACGCCTCTCAGAGGGGATCGAAAGCACGAGAAGATCCTCCTTGGGTTTACTTGCATCTGCCAGATCCCCAGATAATTTGACGATTCACATACTGCCCTAATGGATAGTATTGACCAAACGATTGAATCTGTCTTGCAGGAGCTTAGGACTAGCATATCCTCACAGCGAGACTCGCTCCAGCCTATCCCTGAGTGTGTATCTGCCCCTACATTGGAAGCTGTCTCTGATGTGGGGAGTGATTTTAAGTCATCATGCGCACGAGGCCCACGGGAGGGTGCCGTTCCTAAAAGGAAATGCGTGAGGAAGTTCAAGGGGGGAAAAAAAACCTAAAATAGATTGCCCTCTTGATGATTTAGCGGTCACGCCACTTGTCGCGGATACCCGGCTGTTAGAACCGGCGGTCTCTAGTTGGCAGAGGTATACACTTCTGACAAATAGGGACCAACCAACTCTAGTCAGGGAAAGGGGATTACACACTCAGATAACCCCTGCTACCCCCTTGGTAGCTTGGCAGAGCAGACAGGCTTATCCCAGAGGCAGTGTGTTAAGCATTTATGACCACATACAGTAATAAAGTGAATACACTACAGATGGACACGACACAGAAGTTATTATAGAAATAGTATTTTTATATAAGGCTTAGCACAAGACCAAATAACGACAAAAATATACCACAGTCTTAATAAATACTCTTTGGAAGGAAAAATGATAGTTCAAGTAAGGTTTCTTCTTGGCAAATAGTTATTTAGCAACAAAATTAAGTATTCTCCTGAAACACAGTTCTTTGGCAACAATGTGACCCCCGCAGGAGTCACACGACGTTGAGTCTACAGGATTCCCAAGGTTCGGCGTCGACCGCGAGGAGCGCTACGTCGAGCCTGGAGTTGCAACAGACCCCACAAGTACAGTACCTTGAGAAATGAAGAAAACGATGATCCACGGCGTCGAGATGTCGGCGTCGAGGTCGGCGCCGATTGTGCCTCGGAGTCGGGTCGATCTGCAGCGGCGTCGAGGGCCGGAGCAGCGCTCACGGCGTCGAGATCGGCGTTGATCATACCTCGGAGTCGGGTCAATCCGCAGCGGCGTCGAGGGATGTCGGGCCGAAGCAGCGCTCACGGCGTCGAGAAGGGCGTCGAGTCGATGCAATCAGCAGCGGCGTCGGGACGGGGTCGCTTGGAGGTGGAGCCGATACTCACTCCTCACTGGCGTCGATACCGGCGTCGAGACGGGGTCACTTGGAACCGGGGCCGATACCCACTGCTCACTGGCGTTGCTGCTGGCGTCGATCGGGACACGATGTCGAGCTGGATTCGGCGGCGTCGGCGGCGTCGAGACTGCAGATTTTCCCTTGTGTGCTGGAAACAACACTTTCCAGCAATTCAGCAATTCAGTAGATGGTGAAGTCCTTTGGCCCTGTGACTTCAACAGGAGACTGGCACTCTTCCAGCCCTTGGAGATTTCCTAGCAAGCGTTCAGAGAGTACACACCAAGTTCCTCTCTCCTTGTTCCTTGGCAAAAATAAAGAAGCAGCTTTCAGGTTCCTCCACAGCAAAACAGCCCTCTGGCAGAAAGGGGAGGCAAGTCCTTAGATCAGCAGGCTTCTTGTCCTTGGTACAGGTTTCCTTGTCAGAAGTGATCTGAGTTCTTGGTTCAGGGGTCCTTCTCTTATACCCCTTTTCTCCTTTGTTCCCTTTGTCCAAGCAGGGAAATTCCCCCCCTCTCAGGTTCGTTGTGGGTGTTGCCAGGCAGAGGCACCTGGCCTATTCACTGAGCAGGGCAGAGTCCTCAGCCGCCCAGCAGGAGGCGGAGCCAGTATTGTCACTGGCAGGAGCAGGGCTATCAGTCGCCCAGCAGGAGGTGGAGCCAGCATTGTGTCAGGCAGGGCAGGCTACTCTTCCCTCACTCTATGTGTAAATGCCTCATTCACCCCACACTGACTCATTCAGACCTCTGGAGCCACCCAGCCCCTGACACACACACCAAACCAGCAGAGACCGGTGGATAGTTGGACAAGAAAATAGCCACTTTCTAAAAGGGCTATTTTCAAACATAGAATTTAAAAACCATCCATCCTAAAGGGTGTGTTATTAAATTCTGAGTTCAGGGATACTAAACTCGACCTGCTACCATGCTCCCTGAGTCAGATAGATTATAATGGAGTTAATAATCAGTCTGCCCAGTCTGGCCTATTGGAGGCAGGTAGCCCTTCAATAGTGAAAAACGAAAATGGTTGTAATTCACTATTAGGTCATGCCACACACATCAGGGCATGACCTACCTTTTACCAACAATGCACCCTGCCCTAGGGCCTACCATAGAGGTGTCTGAAATGTGGCAAAGTGAAGGTTTAGAGACTGGCAAGTAGGTTTCCTTGCCAAGTCGACATGGCAGTCAGGGACTGCACGCAGGCGCTGCGGTGGCAGGCCTGAGACACATTTTACACGCTGCTTCTGTGGGTGGCACAACCAGTGCTGCAAGCCCACCAGCAGCAGTTAACTTACACGCCCTTGGCACACGCAGTGCACTAGACTAGGGTCTGAACAGTAAGTCAACCAAGCCAATCATGTAACACCAATCAATGTAACAATTTAACATAGGGAGCACTCGCACTGTGGCACTGATCAGCAGTGGCACAGTGCCCAAAGCAATAAACCAGCAAAAACATCGTAAACAGAGGAGGCAAACAGAAAAAAATGGAGGAGAGACTCATGCCAATGATGCCAGGTCTAACACCGGCTAATTGAAATTCCTAACGTAACACCTATCTCAATTATCCCCGTACAAACCCTGCCCCAATTGCAGCCTCCTTCTTCTATCTCTGGAATGGGGTCTGGAGGGGTGTTTTTTTTTTTATTAAATGCCCTTACTAATGTTCTGAAGGGATTCTTCGACCCCCTGATGGCCGGATTTGATATTATTGATGCTAGGCTAAAAGATATAGGAACGGCTACCGGGGCTATCGAGAATTGCATGAAGACTAATGGTATGACCCAAAGTGTGGCTCCAATGAATATGGCTGAACTCCTGTTGTTTACTTCTACTAATTCTGCTGGCTTGTTAAAACCTGTAACAGCAACCCAACCGATTCCAACAGGAGTACCCCTACTTTTATCCAATCTCCCACCTCCCACTACCGTCACGTCGCCACTCCCACAGGGTCAACCATCTTCCCCTGTAAGGACTTCCAACCTGTCACCTAAACCAAATTTAACTAAACCAGGGAAGACTTCCAGTGAGATCGACGGCACCATTAACCAAGATTTGGGTAGTTTAAGATGGAAAAACGTAGTGAATCTCCCCCCAGAGGCAGCTCCCTATGTAATAATCCTTAGTGGTGTCCCAGAGCTTATTAACTCTGCCTTAGAAACTTATTACTCTCTCTAAAAAATAAAGTGATCAGTTGGTTGAATATCCACAGGCCCCTCCCTCCGAATATGAGAGGTGATGTCTTGATGGTCAGGAGGGTCACCTGGCTGGGAAATACTATGAAGAAAACTAAGGGTGACTGCATTCTGGTGAATTTTAGAAACCCACAGATTGTGTCACATATTTGTAATTGGATGGGTAATATGGGAGGCTCATCTATTCAACCCCTCCCATTGTCCTTTTTCTATCCACCACGAAATACCCATACCTACTCAGGGAATGCTGAAGAATGGACAAGGGTGGGATCCAGCCCTCAAGGCAGAAGGCATCGGCACATTCGGTACGATGCGCCCACTTTAGGTGACTACTTTTGTTTCAATAGGTACAGCTGCCTCGAGGAGGTTGACTGACTGTGTCGGGAGAATGGTATCAGGGGGGACGAAGGAGGGTTTCCTCACTCTGCACACCCGCAGCCGGTGGTTCCTGCCCCTGACAGTGGGCATTCAATACGAATGGTGAATCTAATTAATGAAGATTTCTGTAAAAATCTCCTTGCTACTTTTAACGGCCCATCCCTATTAAAAATTCTTTCCTGGAATATAGCTGGTCTTCCTAATAAGCTTATTTGTCCTGAATGGGGCTCATTTATAGACCTCCGTCAGGGGTCTAACAATCTGGGTCGCTACCCATTTGGGTTGCAGTGTCAGTCTTTGAGATACAGGGTCTGACGATGTTCAGTGTGTGTTCTTGGACTGGCGGACTGGCTCTGGATTAGCTGTGATTAATGTTTACTCCAGACCTATGAGTCTCTCCGCCGAGTCAAGGGTCATTGAAGAGCTATCTACTGTTCTGACTAAGATTCCTGAGGGTACTACGTTTGTGGTGGGGAGGAGATTTTAATTCTCACTTTGAACCACTTGAGGGGTTGCTGGATGCCATAAATCAGGAGGAGGATGATTTATGGAAAATCCCACCTGTGGTAGGCCCAACGGTAAGGTCTTGGGCTCCTTTGGCTGTCCAAATTACATCCCTGGCATTGGCTCATTCGATTAGGGCATGCAATGGTCGAGCAAAATCTGACAACCCCTCTAGGCCTACTTTTAATAAGCCAGGGAGGGAGGCTCGACTTGATTATATTTTTGTCCAATGTAAGGAGTGGAATAGAGTCCAAGATTTCAGGGTGGTATCTAGGGGAGAGAGCGACCATAATCCCCTGATCCTGGATTTTTCCTTACCGGGCTTACGCAAGGGCGAACCTTTATTGCAATATGATAAATCCAATAGGGTTATCCTGTCTAATAAAAGACGTAGGGTAAGATGGGACAAATTGGCTAATAATCCAGAGGAACTATCTGAAGTATACGCTAGGGTTAGTCCAGTATTGGATGACATGGCCGCTCTTATTGGGCAACAACCTTTGTCTGATTTCTATGAAAAACTGGGCGAACTCAATAAGGCATTATTCCTTAGTCTAACAGATATTTTAAATCCCCCAGCCCCTTGTGGGAGAAGGGCATGAAGAAAGCAGCCCTGGTATAATAGGGCATGCAGACTGGCGAAGAGCGAACTGTTTGATGCATTAAAAAATAATGTAAACAGGGATGTTATCCAACATAGGAGACGAGTATATCGACGGTTAATCCACCACGCCAAGCTTGAGTGGGGGATTGAGAATTGGGCTAGGTTAACAACTGCCTTAGCGGGTAGGGATGCGAGGAAGTTTTGGCAGATTGTGACCACTGGTTCAGCTGAACCTGATCCAGCAGTGAACCCGAACATTGCTCCAGAAGTATGGGAAGACCATTTCAGCTCCCTGTATAAGGGGGACTATTCCTGTATGGAGGTCCCATCGGGTGAATTGTTGACGAGTGACGCTGTTGGTACAGTGGTGATTAGTTTTACCCTGGGTGAGGTTCGGACTGCTATATCCATGCTTCCTGCGGGTAAAGCTCCAGGGTTGGATAGGGTAGACCTTTATAAACATGAACCTAGAGTGTGGGCGCCCTATCTTCTAACAATATTCAATGCAATCTCTGGGGGTATGCCGGTCCCTTCTACTTGGCTGGGAGCAGAGGTAGTCCCTATTTTCAAGAAGGGGTCGCCCCTGCTCCCAGTCAACTATAGGCCTATCAGCCTGATAGATTTAACCCAGAAACTTTTTGCAAGGCTGATCCTAGACCGCCTCTTGGATTGGATGGAGGAATTTGAGATTCTGAGCCACTATCAGGCGGGTTTTAGAAAGAGTGTATCGACTATTGATCAGATTTTTAGATTGAGTATGCTCTTTTGGAAGACGGCTAAGGTTGAGGGCGGCTCCCTATACACTGTCTTTGTAGATCTGCGTGCGGCCTTTGACTTGGTCCCACGTAGGAAGCTTTGGATCGTTCTATGGGATTTAGGAATGCCACCCCCCCTTTTGGATATTATAATACGACTTCACACTCATAATTTTGCAAGGGTCAGGTGTGGGAGAGAAGGTAACTTGTCAGCTAGCTTCCCCGTTGATAGGGGGGTCAGGCAGGGTTGTGTCCTGGTGCCAACCCTGTTCTGCCTCTATGTAAATGGAGTCATCTCCCATTTGAATGCGGTCCCCAACAGAGACGCACCAAAGCTTGGTGGTGTAGGGATATCAGCGATTATGTTCGCTGATGACACCTTGCTACTCGCTAAGACTCCAATGGGTATCCAGCGAGTTTTGGATGGTTTTGTCTCTTTTTGTTATGATCGAGGGCTGGAAATAAACACGGCCAAAACAAAGTTCATGATTTTTAATCCTCCAAAGACATCTCGCCCAAATCCGGTTATAGATGGTGTCAGCCTGGAAAGAGTTCAGACGTTCGAGTATTTGGGATTGACCCTAAATGAAAATCTGGCTTGGGTTCAACACCAGATCAAATCCCAATTAAAGCTAACGCAAAAGGCGGGGGGGATTATCAAATTATGGAATAAATCTCAGACAAAACCCATTGGACCGCCACTCGAGATTTCCAAAATGCAGGCACGTGGGGCAGTAATCTATGGCGGTGAATTGTGGGGACACAACTGTGCCCCTGCAATTATTGCCACGGAAAACAAGTTTCTTAGGTATTTACTCTCCCTACCTACTAGCTCTCCCCTTCTTCCTCTCAGGCTTGACTTGGGAATAAGATCAATAAAGGAGGAACTAGGCTTAAAGCCCTTAACCTATTGGAGGCGTCTTTGGGTAACCCCTGAACTCTACACCTATAGGCAAGAATTTATAGAATTATTAAAATTTCCAAATATACGGAAACTCCCATGGTTAAAATATATAAAGGATGAGTTTGAGAGGTTGGGTTGCTCTGTTCTGTGGACAAATCCGGAAGAGGCCTGTAGAAATATATCCCGCAAAGACCTGGTCAGCATGTACTATGATTGTAACCTGTCTGCTTGTTTATTGAGTGACAAAATGGGGTCAATGTCGAGTACATTTCTAATAATGAAAGATCACTATAAGATGGAGACTGTTCTGGATGATATTAACCCCATCGGTCTTAGAAAATTATTTCTCCAATGGAGACACAACTCCTTACCAATTAGAGCCCTTACCAGTAGATGGTACCCACCAACCACTAAAAATTGTCCTGCCTATACTGAGGAGTTGGAGAATGATATTCATGTTATGTTTTTCTGCCCTTCTTATATGAAGCCTAGGAAAAAGTGGATCGTTCCCATTTGCAGAAAATGGGGGTTTAGGCAGCATTTGCATGCCTTTCGAATATTAAAATCTGATCTATCCCCATTAACTATTTTTGCTGTAAGTAAATTCTTAGCTGCAATGTGGAATATTAGAAGAAGTTTTGTGGTAAAATGAGACTTTGTCCACTATACATGAGTATTCTAATGATGATCGAGCCCCTCTGTTGATATTTTGTACAGGCAATGAAGATGTTTTTTATGATTAATATTTCTATTTGAAGATGTATTTTTTACTCTGGAAATTTTTACTATATTGTGTAATGATCTGTTTTATACTGTACTGACCACTTTTATGACATTTTTACAGTCGAAATAAAGATAATGAATGAATGACTTCCTCCTTCTTTCCCTTTTTTTAGGTCGAGCTTCGATCGACCTGTTATATCCCTTCTGTGGGGTTTGGCAAGCCCATCAATTGCCATTGGTTACTACCTGTAGCATTCAGAAATGCTAGCTTCTTATTGGTGCATTTCTGTAAAAGTCCCTCCTTTGTGTGTTTAACTCTCTTTCTGGCGATTTCACTCAAAGAACATTTTCGTTGGCCATCACACAGTACAGTGTGTGATAGCCTCTCTTCCCTCCTCCCATCTGGCTATTGCAGGTGAGGCATTGTTTTTGTTTTTGTAGCTTTATATAGCACAATCTCGACCCAAAGGTATTGGAGCGCTTTACATGAGCACCAGTTACATTACACAAGGACACATTCATTACTTGGTAGGCACGCTTCAGCTTTAAGCATGGGCTCTCGTCGGTAGGCCACGCCCTTTCTGATTAATTATGCACGGCGCAAGCTTTGGCATGGACCCTCTTTGTGAGTCCACGCTATTTCATTGATGCTCCATTCCAATATGGCGCCTAAAGCTATCACATTCCTCTGACCTCCCCGCTCGCACCTAGGATCGATTCCTGCCCCCAAGCAACTCTTGCCGCCGCGGCTGAGTCTCACTATCAGTGACCTCCGGCTCCCAGGACTCCAGGGCCTGCTTATGGCTTCAGTCACTAACGGTAACATCGTGCACTGGGTCCACTAGACACCCTAAGCGACCTTAACGTGCTCGTAATTGTTTGTTTTTAGTCTTTACTTGTGGTGATAAATTGTCATTTATAATTTGGGGCACCGCATAATCTTGTACTGTCACTGCGCATAATAATTTTTATCCTAAGCGTTCCAGTGTCAGATCGCGTTTTCAGAGCAATCACATTGAGCCTTGAATGAAGCCCATATACGGATCATCAGGGGAAAGGGCGCTTGCTTGTGACAGCCACCATTATGAGGGCCACGACGGATCACAGACACATTACTCTCTCCTTAGACTCTCAAGAGAAAGTTGTGGGTGGTGCCCTGCTGGGCTGTATCACCTGCCCCGCCTCCTTCAGGGTAACGCTTCACACAGGGCCTTCCTCGTGCGGGGGAGGGTGTGGATTTGCAAGATTATGGATGGTAAAAGATGAAGGTTAAAAACAGGGCACAATGAAGATTACTTATGGTACTCGAGAGCAGTGGGTGGCCATTGCCGTGGGCCCGCGACTGAGTCCATGTCGTTGCAGGCTGGCCAGCTGAGGAGGCCTGCCTGTTGCCGCAACGCCGGCTCGAAAGAACTAAGTAAGTGCCCAAAAACCTTCAGTGAGCCCAGCCTGTATTAAAATAATGTGGTTAATTACACACTGCTGTGTAAGTGCACAAAAACCGTCAGTGAGCCCAGCCTGTATTAAAATAATGTGGTTAATTACACACTGCTGTGTAAGTGCACAAAAACTGTCAGTGAGCTCAGCCTGTATTAAAATAATGTGCCTGAGTAAACACCCCTGTGCTGCTATATGCAATGTTAATTAAATTGCTAGAGCTATGACTGGTGCAACTAGCGGACTTTAAGTCTAAAGTCCCAAGTTCTATTATCTCTTTAAAACACAGTATTTGTCTTTAGCGCTGTGGGCCGCTGTGGAGTCCTCTCCCAATCTTTCTCCCTCACTATTTAGGACAGAGTTATTTGTAGGATCGGGAGGCAGCACCCCTTTCAGGATTTGCCTGCGATGTGTTTCACCTTCCAGTGAAAAGAGTCTTACATCTCAAATGTGGGTACTGATGGTGCTACTTAAGTCCCCCTCCCACGCTAAACTTAGAGGTAGAGTACCCCACATTTTCTGAGGTGCACTCAGCATCCATGCACCTTTTATTTACCTATAACCATTCACCAGTACCAGCCAGGAGCATACTGAAACAGTAGCACCTGGAAGGATCCTGGACGTACACCAACATGCCTATGCTTAGGGTGGCTCATTTGAGTCCTGCACAGGGCTCCAGGCCAGGATCACTCTCTCCCCAAAGTATTTGAGGGGTCACTGAGAGGGCTCCGGTTCCTGGGAGGGCTTTAATCAAGCATTATTCAGAATGTGTTTCTGAAATAATGATCCTGATTAGAAATGTGATAGTACAGACCATCCTTTTAACCTCTTCGTTGCTGTTTCGATCTCCCACTCCCTTGGTTCTTCTCTCCAGGAACGAGGTCTACTCTGCCTAGCACTTACCCGTGCTGTCACAAGCACTTCACCCTTTCAGGTAGAGGTGAAGTCGTATGGCACAACATAACTACCGGCAGGCTGCACAGCCAACTAGACACATTCAAACATAGAGAGGAGCGCGCCAACAAATTACCAGGGAGCTGAACTAAGGCTTTGAGGAGCACGAGTGGAGCCTTAAAAATATTTGGCCTGCAAATAATTCCTTTGAAACCAAGGAGAGGGGCTCGTATACGCCAAAGGGATGGAGCACCCAATAACTTTAAAGTTCAAAAATCAATGTATCCTTTGGAGAAACCCTATGTACTATTGATATCCACAATATATGCAACCATATTCACACTACACACAGATATCACTCCACTCAGGCTGTTTAAGGCACTTATGTACAAATTTAATACATTTTGGAAAAAATCACAAATAAAAATACATGAAATACACAATATTAAATTCAGAGCAATTCATCAAAAAACACTTTAAAAACACGATAAATCCTGATAAAAATTCATTCACTTTAAAAAAAGGAGAAATCGTCAAGACATCTATATGTGTCATACATTTGTTAATTTGGTAAAATAGACAGTACCATGCACGGACATCAGTTCCCTGTCTAATTCTGACTGCTGACTTTAGACCAAATTTAACACAGAAACTCAGGGCGTCGACGCGTTTCGGTGGGACAATCACAGTGAGACCACCTTCTTCAGGACTCAGTGTTTATTTCTCCTTTGTAAATAATTCTGTGTTCATTAATTTATAGCACCTATTTTAAAATAAATAAAAATTATTATGTATCTATAAGTGAAATATTTTATCTAAACCTTGTGTTTGCTCTTTATTTTCCAATTTCATCAAATACATATATTCCAAAGAACCAATCTAAAAAGACAAAGATCTTTAAAATATATAAGTGCTCCAATCATCCCTACATGGAGTTATTCAAAGAATATAAATCCATCTTTCCACATCCAAAGTCGTCAAAGAGACATAGTCAGCCACGACAATCATCACCTCACAGCTATTTACCACTTTAACTTACCAGTGCAACAGCACTTGGGTTGATACCGCTCCCAATAGATACGGGTGATACTTCTAGAGAGACTGGAACAATAGAAAGAAACCATTGTTTCCATTATTTTTAGAAACTTTATTGTTACCAGATTCAACAAGCATTTAGGTTTTTAGTCTCTTACCCTTTGATAATGTATTCCATAAGGGTGAGTGTTTTTTCCCCAATATTCAAATGTTCTCCAAACATCACATTCCCTATACATAAGGGGAGATTACATGGTATATTTATTAAGGCCTTTGAGACATTGTGGCTCCATTATGTATAATACATCTCACTGCTAACAACGAGCAAACAGATTATCTGTGTATCTATTTGAGGTTCTCACCTGAAGAAGTACTTATTTGTTTCACTCACTGATATGGTTTAATATGGGTTGTCACAACTCCTCGGTAACTATAAACAAGAATATTACAGCAATAAGTACCTAGAAGTCCCTTTCATTAATACCCCCGTGTTAGCTTCATATGAAATCCAATTGACCTCACCTTTAGTTTATATCTAACATATCTAAGGGCCGGAACACATCTTGGCGACTTAATAATATGTGCGACGGCGGATCTCCGTATACCCCAATTAATATGCACCAGGATCGCGTATCCGTAGCTAAACGTAAAACATAAATAAAACATATATATGTAGATATATGTGTAATGGGCACTCAATCATTAGTTACTATCAATTTATCCCTGCGCGTTGTCGTCTTCAATTTTAAATACTACACTAATTATTAGACACAGGGAGGGAACTTGTGTTTTTACAGATTTTTATATTAATAGATCGCCTCTGTACATCCTTCTAACTTTACAGTCCCTTGTTCACTAGCTTACTAATGATCATGGCAATTTTAACATGTCCGTAAAGATTCCAATCATCTTTTTAAATTGTTAAACCATGATGGGAAACTCATGTTTTTATCAGTTTATACATTAATAAATCGCCTCTGCGCCCCTTTGATATTACGGGTCAATGCCGCATGGCTTACTGATATTTATAGAAGTAAAGTCCCAATCCTCTTTTCTTAAAAAACTTTCACTATTTTTACACTAGCCTATAATGGTGCGCGTTTCGAATAACTACTGAGATGTATACCTATTTACTAGTCCTCCAATCATAAATCTTATCAAAATGGGGTCCTCACCTCTTTATTCTAATGGATATCGCTACTCCCGACGCTTGCTCATGGATGCGGTTCGTGAATGAAAGAACCGCTGGTGTCAACACCCCTTTTTTTAAACTACTTCCGGGCGTGTTCCAATGACGTTTCCACATTGTATCTAGTGCGCATACGGTAGAATGGCTCATTCCAGACGCATTCCAATGACCTGTCCACATTGTGTCTAGAGCACATATGGTAGAATTGCTAATTCATCCCGATCTGCGCACATATGGGAAACATTTAAATATTCCCCGTTTATTTATGAATGGAGAGGGGGTATGTATTCTAAATTGTGTATAGTGCACCCATAGCATACAACCTCAAATACATACCATTTTCCGCCCCATTTTGCGCGCATACCCGTGACATCTGTACATTCCCCCTTAAATTACGGGCATCTGACTAATCAAAATTCAGTTTTTCGTATATAAAGGTCTATGAACGACCCAATATAATAATAATCTATCTATGATACCAGTTTCATCCAATCTTCTTTGGTGTTTAATCCCCTATATATAGTGTCCAAAGTGGAGATATACCACTGCTCTCTATTTTTTCTCTTGGTTTCCACATTTCCTCCTTTCCTAGTTAATGAACCAATCAAATTCTATATGTTTGTGCTTCAACAGGTTGTAATAGCCAACTAGGGGGCATTAAGTTTGTTAATTTTTAATGCTGACCTTTGTTCTAACAACTGTAACCTCAACTCACGGCCAGTCTCCCCCAAGAATGCTAGCCCGCATGGGCAACTAAGTAAATAGACCACATTACAGCTTCTACAGTTATTCAAACTCTTTGATCTAAGTGTGTTTCCATTGTAGGTCAATGTTTTGGTGACAACACATTGATCCCATAAAGAACAGTTGCCACATCTGTTGTTTCCAATGACCCTACATCCTTGGAGGGTACCCTGTGCATTAGGGTGAGCTTCCCTATAGGTTGTAACCAAACTTTTACGTATATTATCGTTCCACCTGAAAGCAAACAAGGATTTAGGTAATTTCACCTCATTGCCTTCATTGAGGATACTCCAATTTGAATTCACTATATTTTTCAGTTTATTACTGATATTTGAAAACTGACTTATACAAACTATTCTGTTTTCCCTCATTTGTTTCTTTTTACTTCCCTCAATAGGATTGGGATTTAACATTCTATCTCGATCATAAAAAACGCGCACGTTTAAATGCATGTTTGATCCGTTTTTTGGGATATCCCCTATCTAGCAATTTACTTTTCAAAGATTCTGAATTTTTGTAAATATCGTCAAGAGCTGAACAATTCCTCCTCAAACAGAGGAATTGAACGAAGGGAATATTGTCTCTTTGGGATTGTGGATGGTAACTCTTATAATGAAGAAGTGTGTTCTTGTCGGTGGGCTTAGTGAACAATTCTACCTCCAGTATTCCTTCCATATTCTTAATAGTGATATCTAAGAAATTCACTTCGCTGTTATTGTAGTCTGCAGTGAACTAAAGGTTAGGGTCACCAAGATTAGCCATTCCAAAAATTGTAACAGTGTCTGCTCGTCACCTTCCCAAATAAAAAAAATATCATCTATGAAGCGGCGCCAACATACAGATGTTCTCATAAAAGGGCGCCACCTCATTGAAGACATGCCTGTCCTCAAACTTGCCAACGTACAGGCAGGCCAGACTGGGCGCTCAGGCTGCTCCCATGCTGGTCCCCTTACATTGCAAATACAAATCTTCCCTAAATAGAAACATATTTTTTTTTTAGTACCAGGGTGATACAGTCCATAATAAACTCGTTATTGGCACCTCTAAGAGCTTCATCAGTCAGAACATCATTAATAACATCAATGGTGTCGTCCTGACGGATATTTGTATAGAGAGCTGCTATGTCAAGGGTTACCAGCATCTGATTCCTAGAGTCAAAAGTGGTTCCCTCGATCATAGAAATAATATGTGCTGAGTCATGTACATAAGATCTCTGTTTATGTACTAATGGTTTTAGGAAAGTGTTAGCATGTTGGTTTAGGGGTTCTAATAGAGATCCTATGCAACTAATAATGTGCCTCATGGGAGGATTTCTCTCATTCTTATGTATCTTTGGGAGCCCATAGATCGCGGGAATGATGGCTTTGTCATTATTTAAGAATTTATATTCAGCCTGACAAATCAAGTCATTGTCACTCGCTCTTTTCAGGATCATCTCAACCTGATTTTTTAATTCTTCCATTCTCGAATTGGGTACTCTAACATAATAGTCTCTAATCTCAAGAAGTGCCAACATTCTCCTATCATAATCCTCAGCATCAAAGACAACCACTCCTCCGCCTTTGTCGGCTGGCTTTATTGTCAAGTTCAAATCGTTTATTAGCGCTGCCATAGCTATTCTGTGGTCTTTTGACAGAATGTGGTTGCATATATTGTGGATATCAATAGTATAACTATTCCCCTCCACATCCCTTTTTACTCATCCCAAGCCTTCCGCTGCTGCTATGAAGTTCACAAAAAATATATATATATACATCCTTTACTCTTCTATCCCTCCACTATCTTTAAAAAAAAATAACAGACTAACATGTCCAGTTGTCAAATTTCATATTTCACTATATTAATTCACCACTAATCCTTTATGGGTTCCGAGTTGCGTGCTACTCGCCGAAAAAAGTGCTTTAACACCTCATTAGTGGTAGCAAGCACTATATAAATGCAACCCTCTTTCCCCCTTCTATCCCTCCTCTATCCTTCTCAATCCAAATAACTGACTAACCTATCCACCACTCAAATTACTTTCATTTTGTTTAAGTCTTTGTGCATTGTTTTCAAAGCTCTTCATGGGCTTGGACCCAAACCGCTGCAACGTAGGTTCAGCTGGTATGTACCTACGCGCAGCCTGCGCTCCTCGGCAGCTAATTTGGTTAGGATCCCGAAGATAAAAAGAACTACCATGGGGGGGCGAGCGTTTAGTGTTGCAGCTGCGCACCTGTGGAACATTCTTCCACTAGAGTTGAGACAGATACAGGATTTGTTGCTGTTTCGCAAGCAAGTTAAGACCTGGCTTTTTCCCAGAGCGTAATCCGTTGTTTTGCCTAGCTTGCAGCTGTTATTTATTTTCTTTGCTGTGTCTTAGCGCCAGGATGCCCGTAGGGTTACAGTGCGCTCTACAAATGAAAAATACATACATACATACATTTCACTATACTAATTCACCACTAATCCTTTATGGGTTCGGAGTAGCGTGCTACTTGCCAAGAAAATGCTTCAACACCCCATTAAGGGTAACAAGCGCCATATAAATGCAAACCGTTTTCCCCTCTTCTATCCCTCTGCTATCCTTCTCAATCCAAATAACTGACTAATATCCCCCACTCAAATTACTTTCATATTTCACTATACTAATTCACCTTTCTGGGATCCGGAGTAGTGTGCTACTCACCAAAAAAAGCACTTCAACACCCTATCAGGGGAAACAAGCGCTATATAAATGCAAACCTTTTCCTCTTCTATCCCTCTGAATCCAAATAAGTGACTAACCTATCCACCACTCAAATTACTTTCATATTTCACTATACTAATTCAACACTAATCCTTCTTGGGTTCCAGAGTAGCGTGCTACTCGCCGAAAAAAGCGCTTTGATGCCTCATCAGGGGTAGTAAGCACTATATAAATGCAATTACAATACAACACAATAAGCAAGAAAATAATTCGTTTCTCTATGCATTTATAATGTGTTAAATGAAAAACCCTTGCTTCTTAGTAAACCTAAAATACAAATAAGCAATTGTTAACATTCCTCATTTTTATAAAGCTTAATTTTGGTCGATATATTTTGAACATGGTATTTTATTGCACTCATCATTTACTGGTTAAATATGTAAAATTGGTCACAAAATTACATAATTGTAAAAAATAAAATTTAGAGCTGCCGAGGAAAGAACTAAAGAGATCAAATATATTGCACACCCTTGATCCAAGAGCAGGATGTTCTGAGCCCCCCACCAAGCAGCGGGCTTTCTTCTGAAATATATGGCCCATCAGCGCTGCCTGCTTATGAGGAAAATGTTTATTTTTCATGCACTCTGCAGTTTGGGACACATTTTTATGAATCTCGAATAGTTCTGGAAACTTCAGAGGCCTGTTCTATTAATCATACCCATAAAATCTATTTACATAGCTACGAGTCTGCAAGATGAGGTGCCCCTTCCTACCTCTCTATCTGTCTATCTATCTATCTGTCTGTCTGTCTGTCTGTCTGTCTGTCTGTCTGTCTGTCTGTCTGTCTGTCTGTCTGTCTGTCTATCTATCTATCTCTTTCTCTGTCTAGCTACACAAAACGATATATCTTTACGATGCTTTCAATCGTCTTTTGCAAGTCTCCCTATTCATCTGCCTCTCCATTTGTAACAAAGATTTGCAAAAACATTACAAAGTAAGCATTAGCAAAGGAAAGGGGCAGGAGGCAGGCATCCAACACCAGATTGATTGTTTTTTTACGACTGGTGTAAGCCAAGACCTTTTTGTGTTCAAAAGCCAAGACCTTTTAACTTTCCTAAAACTATGTGCATAACATCTTTAGTCATTTGGGGGTTTTATCCAGAGTTTATCCATCAGTCTGTTGTTGTGTCATTCACATTCTTTTTTTCACCCACTCCAGCTTGCATCATGGAGCGATGGGTCAGCCCCCTTCAGGCTTTGGATTACTTGACAGTGAATTACGGCACGCTGCCCTTTCACAAAGAGCACACTGACAAAGTAGTTGCCTTCAATGCTAAGGACTACTATGGTTTTGTGTGCTTTTTTTAAACCAAAATATATTTTTGCCTTTAGCCTATGTTTTTTTTCCAATTGATGAGGACCTGGCAGCTTCCCCAACAATAAAGTTTTGCAAATACCACGAGAAAGCAAGATAAGAATTGTTGAAGCCAAAAGGCTGGCGATCAACACCGGACCTTTTGGCATTCTAGATGCTTGTTAAATATGAACTGAGATACATTCTTGCCCCCATCCAGATGACTTTTTATTATAGATGAAGCAATGTTAGAGTCTATTCCATCAAACGCAAGACATGTTTCTGCTTTGTTCTTAATTCATGGAGGATGACATAGGAGGTGAGTGACAGACAGAATCCACATTTCATTTTCCACAGTGTAGACCTTGCCCAAGGACATAACAGTGCTTCACGACGACACAGACTAAGCTGCACGTTTTTATTTCTAACACACGGAGATTTGCCAGGATTCACAGGATGTTGAGCTGAGGCCAGGATCCCACCCTGTTTCCTCAGGTTATATTGTCGGCAGCTGTAGCCACCGGCCACATCCCTCCTCTGAAAGCTCTGCCTGTTTTGGGCTTGAGGTACAAAGATGACCTCAAGCCGAGCCAGAGCTGTGTCCCAGGCTCGAGTTTGGCTCGAGCTTTCAGTTGCTTGCCCACCTCTGTTCACACATACACCCACTTGCATACTAAAGAAACAGTAATCTACATCACCTCATGTTTGTGTGCCTTTCACTGTGTGCATGAATATTACCTTTTCTGAGTTTTGAGGGATTATTGTGGACAAGGGTGTCCACCATAAGTCCAGAAGGGCCAGTTTGAGTCCCTATTTTCTGGATATTAACATGAGGTAATATGTGCAAGCTAATGATCTGAATAAAACTGTGTGTGAGTGGTTGTGAATGTGTGGGTTTTTTATGTGATAGGTGACTGTTTGTGCATAAATGTGTCTAGCTTGGGAAGATGAGCTCACAACCTCCTAATGGAGTCCAGCCATGTGTGTGTGTGAACCAGAGCCAGCATGAGTCCATACTACTTGGTTTGCCAAACAGATGGTGAGAGGAAGAGGCCCCACAGAACATAAGATAAAGATCCCCCAGCATAGGAGCGCAGGCAGTCAATGAACACAACAGGTGAGAACGCAAGAGATTGGAGTGGGGGGGGTTCACTCATGGATGCTAAAACTGAACAGACAGTGGATAATAAACATGTTTCCTGGGCACTGAAATAGAGATGCTGAATAAAATCTCATGGATTTTGAGACACAGAAGGATATGGCCAAGAAAACAAAGGGACATGTGTGGTTTGACAAATAGTTGTCTTCAAAATAACACACACTTCCATGATATGTACTAACTTTGATCTTTGTGACTAGTGTGATTGTGTCCAGGTGTAACCCTCTGACATTCTGTCTTCTTGTTCAGGCACTTCCTCAAACCCTTTTTTTTTTTTAAAACATGTTGTCTTACCTGAGCTTCTCACACCGTTGGTGATCTTGAACAGTTGTGATTATGCATTAAGTGTGGTGTTGTCTGATTTTTGAAAATCTGATGACCTCATACTCTTAATGGGACTCTCTAGTCTAAGCAAAAAACACTATTCTCTTAGCCCAGGTCAGCACCTCTAAAAAAAGGGTATGTTTGATGATGTCAGGAGGGGTTATGAGAACTAGTGTGACAGTATTCATTAGACAGCCCTTTAATTTGTTTGTGTGTTTTTCAATGAGTGATATCAAGACACAGAGGTGAGGCTGCCTGTGTTTTATATTGCAGTGAAGCAAAGCTTTAAATACATTTAGTGAAAAGCAACACACTCCTGGCATTCTGAGACAGTATTACAATCAGTGTATATGTTGTTGTCTGTGGAAGTCAAACTGCGCTTAAAGTTGAGACCGCGCATGAAGTCCAAACCCTGCATAAAATCTTTTGTTGGTGGGCCTCTGTTTTAGAAAGAAGAGAATCAGGGGTGAACCCTTTTTTGTATTTATTTTTTTGCACGCACCTTCCATATAAAGCTCTTTTCTGATACTAAAATGTTTTTCCTAATGTCTACGCATGTGCCATCTTGAGGGATGTTTTAGGGGACACCCAAACGCTAGAAAATTGTACTAACACCTCTTTTGCATCTCTCCAAGACCCACGAGGCCTGGTCCACCCTACAAAAAACACTTGAAAATCCTATGGTCTCCTGATCTTTAGGTGCCCACTGTATCTACAATGTGCATGATTTATCCAGCCTGTACATCCCATGCACATCTTCTTTTGCCTCATGGAAGCTGTGCTTGCCTCACCCACAGACTCAGATTACTTGCTTAACCCCTTCGGTGCTCATGACGGAACGGTTCCGTCATGAGCCACGGTTGAGCTGTGCTCATGACGGAACCGTTCCGTCATGACCACGCCCGCGCAAGATTCCGTCAGCACAGCGGCGGAATCTGCGCAGCATGGAAGGGGTTAACTTAACCGGTCATTATCCAAACCACCATGTGCTCACCTGTGCTTGACTCACCCCCCCCCCCCCCCACTTTATGTACCTTGTACCTTGCCTGCCCTTGCTTACATAATGAAAGATGTGCTTGGCTCTTCCACTCTGCACTGACCCACCTTGTTTGATTTACTCAACCTACCTCAACTGGCCCATCCTTTCTCTACTCAGTTAATTCTCACCTAACCCAGCCAGTTCAAGCCCATTTGCCCTGTACTTGCCTTGCTTACCCTGGTGTGCCTCGTTGTTCATTTTATTCACCTTCAATTGACATATGCTTGCTCAACTCCTTCCATTGCATTCATCTCAGCCATTTATTTAAGCCCTTCATCACACGTGTAACCACTCTAGTTCCCTGTAATCACTTCACACCCACTGCTCACCTCAGGCCCCTTGTGCTCTCATTGAAGGAGCTGTGGATGATTTTTATTGACCATAGTAGGTCCTGCTGTATAATGATGATTGAGACAGTAATGTAGTCTGCATTGTGTTGAAGACCAGATTGAAAATGTTCCCTTTCGTTTGGGTTGGTTCTGTGACTTCAGTTTCGATGTTTACTGTGTGAAAAGTGGAGGAAGCAACAGAGAAGAAAAGGATGCAAAGATGCACGGTGGAAGGTGTACCCTAAAGAATGGAGGACAAAAGGAATAGGCCTGTGGTTATCCAGGTTTCTTAGTCAAATTGCCTACAATAGCTGTTGTTGTGCGCAATGAGAACATTAATGACTTTTATGTTTTATATGTGAATAGGCTCAGAGACAATCTACATTGGTAACCAATTACCAAAATAATGAATGTGTCCTTTTGCACATGGGAGGAAAAAACAAATACTCTATAGATAGCAGAATTATTTCTATATTACCAACCACAATTGGCACCAAGAAAATCTGGCTCTCATTAAATGAATGCCTCCTAGCTCCGCCTCTAGTCCCGCCCGCAATTGCCCCTTCCCCATTCGATGCTTAAATTGATGAGTACCTGCACTTACTTTTTCCCGATTTAAAGCGCTGTGTGACGCCACTGTGGGGGTGGTTTATTTGTAAATATGTTCGTTCTCTTTACTGATTTCCGGTGGTGCAGGAAGCAGCCATAGTCTGTTTTTGGCTGACCCTACCAGAAAGGATCTTCCTTTTCCCATTTTAAGGCAGCAGGTGAACTGAGCATATGGTGGATGAATCCGCGGCCCACGCGCTGTGTGTCAACACCGTGACGCGGCATGTGTCATCAGGGGGTTTCTGTTCACCGAAAACAGCTCAGTTCTGCGGAGGGTGCAATGCACTGACCCCCTGCATGAGTCATTCTACTGACTGCCCGGATCAGGTTTCGATGTGCACCAGATTAAGGCGCCCCACGTGCTTCGACGACCGAGACTTCGCAAATAGAGTCGGATTTAGGTACAATGGTGAGGTACGTATCAGTTACAGTACCATCTGAAACGTGTGCGCGCTCCTTACAGTTAACATTTACCCTTACTTTAGGCCTTATCTGCTCAAGGAAAAAAGGAAATAGATGGAAATGGGTCTTGCACTTTACTGCACCCGGGACCCTGGTCAAGGTTGCAATTCAAGGTGTCCACTTTTGACCACATCCCTGGTTTGAGCTATTAAACCAGAGCTCATGTACATTCACCTTTTCTTTGTACATCTATTTGAAACACGTGGTCTGATTTATAATGTAGTACAGAGGAGTCGAGGTGTCCCATGCCACTCGCAGGTAACTCGTGCAGGGCTCCATTCCTCTTTTCATTGTGATAAATGTAGCTCTACTTTTCTAGTTGTTACGCGGGTGACAGAACTCCCTGAAGAGTGCCTCTGTTCCGCAGGGGTGATGGCGGGCAACATGCTAGCCGAGGCGACGGCAGCACATTGACGTGCAGGAGGGATTCTCTGATTGGCTCAGCACCAGCGGCCAGCATTGGCGTGCTCGCGGCTGCTGCAGCCCTGCATGGTTTCTGCTGGGGACAGGCTGCACTGCGTGCAGTTCAGGATGTCTGTCTGACACTTAGGAAAGAGTACAGGATCAGAAGCAGAAACGCCACATGGATCAAGGGCAGGATGTCGGACTTTCAGTCTCTATTCTTGCATCCGCCATACAAGGACAATGCCATTTTAGTGTGACAGCGGATGTGATTTGGGGTATATTCATTCCGAAAAAAGTTGGTCATGGCCATCTTCCCAGCCAGAACGTTCCTGTCCAAGAAGAATGCTTTACAGTGCTTTAGGTAACCCTATTGATCGCAGTGTTGATGGCCCACCTTAGATGCCGTTTGAACCAGATTTTTGCTCCTTTTCTATGCAGCAATTTTTCCCTATTGGGGTTTTCATCCAGGAAAAATATGCCAGACTCTTTCTCTGCCCCATCTCAGGGTAGTTCTGGTTTCTTGCTTTCCAATGCCTTTCACGCTCTTCGTCTTCAATCTAGAACTATCCTCATTGCAGTGCTACTTTTTTTTCTAAAGAGTGCCAGGGCAAAAGGTATTGCCTAGGATTGAACTGCAGCTTGCACCACCCCATGTGTACCTTCCGGTTACGTTGCAGTTGTAGCAGAGCAGCAGGTGCAGTTCGGTCATCTGCCCTCATGGCAGCGTCTCTTCTCCTGTGGGTGCAGAGGGACCATTGTGGCAGCCTCGCTTCGGGCCAAAGATCTCAGGATGAAATGAGTGAGGCAGATCTGTGCAGTACAGTCGTCTTCAGCAGTGGCAACCCCCCCCCAATAGTCCTGTTGCAGGCAAGTGCTCTGATTGCGGCCTCCAGACCGAGTCATCCGTAATGGTGTGTCTTCAGCAGTTCTGGCCTCTAGGCCAGTCAGGGCTTCCCATTTCAGCAGTGACACAGCTTCATTCTCTCCTTACCTTGACAGCTGTAGCAACAGTCTTTCAAGCCCTCAGCGGATTGTCGGCTAAACAGTGGTGCTGAGCTTTAAAAGTCATAATGCAGCTCACCTGGGAACTGTGCTGAGACAGGAGAGCCCCTTTAATGACACAGGCCACTGCTGTCTTCACATTCTGACATAGTCTGCATTTTCTGGGTGCTTATCAGACTAGGAACACACTGGGCGTCTCCTCCTGGACAAAATCTCCTCCTGACGGACAGGGATTCTTGTTTCTTCTCTCAGCAGTCAGGCAGACACTTTATGCAGACCACCAACTCGGGCAGTAGAAAGTCCAGACTTATGTCCCCTCACTTCTGGGAGACTGGCTATCAGGCAGGCGCCAGCCCTGTTTGCACAGCACCCGTTTGAGTACTTTGTAACTTAAAGAACTTAGCACTTGAACCAAATGGGGTGGCTTGGATCCCACCTTTAGACGCATTTTCCAGACAAAGGGGATGGATCCTCTGCCCACGGCTTCACAACCGGTTTGGGTTGGTTTATTAGGTTGAAACCTACCAGACAGCGCTGCCGTTTGGTTTGCTAAAAACATCTTGGGGATGTTGGATCTTGGGAATGCATTCCACCCATTGCCTGCCATTGGCTCCGTGGTTTGTAACTCACATAGGCTTGCTTTCTTTATTCTGCTCTATATGTTTTAGGCTGCCTAGCTTGTGTTCATCCCTTCCATTGTCAACCCCTATTTATTCTATTCTTCCACCAGTCCTGGATTTCTGTAAACATGCCTTTACATCTTGTTCTTATCTTGTCACATATGCTGTGCATTCAAAGACAGAGGTCAAATGTCAGGCTCTGTCTTAAAAGAAGCTTGGTGTTTACTTTTCTTTCTCTAACTTCAAAGTGAGAGGATTTATGAGACAATTATGCTGGCTACTGGGGGTGTGCTTGAGGAAGGATGTACGATGTTATTTTACTTTCTAGCACACAAGGAAATTTGAATGTCTCTAGATTAACTGTGCAGATATTTCAGAATATATCAGAATTAGAAAAGCATACATGAGGTCCATTTTTGGGGAATTCTGAAGTGTGGTGGAAACAAATATTTTAATACGATCAAAACAAATCGAAACACTAGCTGATGATATTTTCACATATAATCATTTGTGATCTGTATGCTTTTATCAGTACAACTGTATGTCTGTGCAAATTTAATTGTCATTTCAATTGACGATTTGTTGTCTGTAATGGCAGTACGCTACTACACCATACATACTTCACTTTACTCCCCTCCACTCTACTCTGCACCACTCCACACCGCTGCAGTGTACTCAGCACCATTCCACGCCACTCTACACTGGGTCACTGCAATCTGTTCTGCACCACTCTATGCCAATGCACTCTAACCCACACTTGTCCACTATGCACCACTGTACCCTACGCTACTGCACTCTACACCACTAAACACTGCACCACTCCACTCTGTCACTCTACTCGGCAACAATCTACTCTTTTCCCCTTCACTCTTCGCCAATGCAATCTATTTGGTGCCACTCCACTCTGCACCAGTGCACTCTATGCCAATCCACTGTAATCTACTCTCCATTCTACTCTATGTAACTGTAGTCTACCGTGCTCCACTCCACTCAAATCTACTCTGGGCCATTGTAGTCTGCGTCACTGCACTCTACTCTGTGTCTACTCTGTGTCTCTGCACTCTACGCCAATGTACTTTACACTACTTTACTCAAAACCAATGCACTCTACGCCACTGCACTTTTTGCCAATCTGCTGTGCACCCCTGCACTCTATGTCACTGTACTCTACTCTGCAAAACTTTACACCACTGCTCTCTATGCCACTCTACTCTGCCCCACTCTATGCTACTGCACTCCATATCAATGCACTCTACGCCACTCTACTATACACCACTGCACATTATGACCGTATACTCTGTAAAACTGCATTCTATGCCACTCAACGCCACTGCATTCTACGTTGCACAACTCTACCCACTCTACACCAATGCACTCTACGCCACTCCACTCAACGCCACTCCGCAACAGTCCACTCCATGCCACTCCACCCTACCCGCGCACCACTCCATTCTGATTTGCACCACTCCACTGTACGTCACTTCACTCTACTCCACTCTTCCTTGCACTACTGCACTCTATGCCACTTCAGTCTACTCTGCGCCACTCACTTTATGCGACTCTACTGCACTCTACACCAATGAACTCTATGCCACTACACTCTGCATCACTCCACAGCACTCTAATCTATTCTGCACCAACGCACTCCATGCCTCTGCACTCTACACCAATCTACTCTATGGAACTGCGCTCTACGCCACTCTACCCTGCACCACTCCACTCTGCCCTGAACCACCCCACTCTACACCCATTCACTCTACTGTGAAATAATCTACTCAACACCACTGCACTCTACGCAACTGCACTCTTCGCCACTGGGCTCTGCCACTCTACTCTATGTCACTGTACTTTACACCAATGCATTATACACCACTTTACCCAAAATCAATGCACTCTTCGCTACTGCACTCTATGCCAATCTACTCTGAACCACTGTAATTTACGCCACTTCAGTCTAGGCCACTCTACTACTCCATGCTATGAAGGTCCACTATATGACACTCCACTTTCTGATACTCCACTCTATGATGCTCTACTTCATTAAAACTCTTCTCCACTCTGCAACACTCTACTCCACTCTATGCCACTCTACTGCACGACTCTGCTCTACAATTCTCTGCGCAACTCCGCTCTACTCTACTTTACGACATTCCACATTACACACTCTCCTTTACCCCCTAACTTTTATCTATGCTGAACAGCAGCCACACTGGTGAACAACATGGCTAAAACATATTGGCAAAGCTGATAGCTCTTATACAGGCCATATTGCCAGTGCTTCTTTTTAAATGCTTCTCAGACACAGCCTTTGTGCAAAGAGATGGCTTTCACAGCAGGTATCAATGGGGCTTGCTGTTGGAACCACCACGAACAATGAAATAAGTGAATGCCTGACCAACCCAATGGATGATACCCGCAATAATCTGATAACCAATCTATCTGATATAACACTACAGGAGAACGACTGCCGCATCCTGAATAAGGGTATGTCATTTTGTCCAACTACAAACTGGGACTTAGTTCAAACTAAGGTAGATTTGTTCAAATTTATGAGAAAACTCAAACTGCATTCATTTTCTTCGGACAAATTCCAACAAAGAGATACAGGTCCTACTCAACCTCAAACAAGTGAACTCTCAGTGCAGGACTTTGAAGCAATTCACCTCCTTACAAATCTAACGAGCGAAGTAGATACGGAAGGATTGGATTCATTATCTATCACTGCTACAGTACTGGATATAGATATTTTCCATCACAAATTTACACCTATAGGAACAAAATCACAATTTACACCGACTTTACCAACTGGCAATTTTATTGACATCTTTTTGTCAGCAGTGAGTAAAGATTTGGACAGGGAACATCAAAAAGACCTGAACAAAAGAAAATACCTACCATCCAATATCGCCAAGAGAGAACGACAATGCATAAAAGAACTCAAAAACAACCCAAACATAACAATCAAAGAGGCGGACAAAGGAGAGAACGTAGTCCTACTCAACACTACAGACTACCTCCATGAAGCAAAAAGACAACTGGAAGATGAAACGTTATCAAAAACTCAACCATAATCCAACCAGGGAGATACAGAACAAACTGATCATCATGATTAATTTGTGGCATGACTTAGGCCTATTGACATCTGATGAAAAGAAACATCTTCTCATTGAAAACCCTGTGACACCTACACTGTACCTATTACCCAAGGTACACATGCCGGGTACACCACCAAAAGGCAGACCCATAATATCAGGGATAGATTCCATCTGCTATAATTTGGGAGCTTTTATTGATACAGAACTACAGCCATTTATGAAGGACTTACCATCATTTATTCGGGATACTAAAGATGTCCTACAAAAACTTGAGAACATAATCTGGCAACCTGACTTCCTTTTAACAACAATAGACATAGTCAGTCTGTACACTTCCATAAAACACCAAGATGGCTTAGCGGCTATAAAAAAATGCCTACAGACTAGATCTGTACACCTACTTGGGAGAAAGCGGATGATTATTGAAATGCTTGAGTTCTGCCTCAAAACAACTACTTCCTCTTCAATGGCGATTACTTTTTACAACTCCAGGGAACAGCGATGGGGGCCAAATTTGCTCCCCCATACGCCTGTTTACTAATGGGGGAGGTAGAATGCCAATTGCTTTGGAATGAGAATACGGAATACCTCTCCAGAAATGTAATTTTCTGGGGACGGTATATCGACGATATTCTACTGTTATGGCAAGGCCCCAAAAAACTTCTGAAACAATTCATCAGTAGCCTAACACCGAACAAATGGGTCTTAGACATCACACACACTATTTAACAAACTGAAATAGAATTTCTTGATTTGACTCTATATGTAGAACAAAACATTCTTCATACAAAAATCCATAGAAAACCAACTGCTGCAAACTCAACCCTTCATACATCAAGCTGTCACCCAAAACACACCATTGTCAATATACCATCTGGAGAATACCGGCGAGCCAGAATACACTGTAGCTCCCTACAGGAATATGAACATAAATCCCTGGAAATCACCGAACGTCTTGAAGAGAGAGGATATGATCGTGTTCAATTAGACCAGAAACGACGTTACTTTGCACAACAGAAGTGCACTGCCCTACTGCATAACAAGAAACTTATCACTTCAAAACCAACACTACGCTTCATAACCAAGTATAATAATGGTCATCATTATGTTTGCAAGACGCTTCAAAAATACTGGAATCTACTCATCCAAAACCAAACAATTTCGAGGGCTCTCAGCAATACTCCTCAACTTAGTTTTCAAAGATGTAAAAAGCTAAGGGAAGAACTTGCCCATCATTCTTTCACAAGAAGAAAGAACAAAAATCTTTTCTGCATCAACCAAAGTGCTTCTACAACTGCTCTAACTACTCTATCTCTAAACTGGGTAAAAACAAAAGTAAAGAAGCAGTGTTCGACGGACACACCCATAAAATACGGGACTTCATCAACTGTGAAAGTATTGATACAGTATATTTAATCACATGTCCCTGCAACAAAATCTACATAGGTAGTACTATCAGATCTTTGAAAATACGAATCCCGGAACACTACCGGAACATCAATAAAGACAATGAGAAACAACCTCTAGTTGACCACTACTTAAAATGTCATCCACATCAACGCACTTTCAGTTTCTGTGGCTTGGTCAAAATGAAAGCACATGCAAGAGAAGGAAATTTGGAGTTGAGACTATGACAACATGAAAGTGCCCTTATAATTTGTTACAATACATTGGCCAATGGCCTCAATAGAGATCCAGAGCGGCACTCCTGGCTGTAACCTATGGACATTATGAAGCATCTCATCTTGTTTAATCTGAAGGGACGATGAGATTTACAAAGTGATTTTCAAATTGTTCTACTACGTTAGCTCTCTTTTTATTTAATCCCATTGTATAATTGAGATTTAAAAAATGAAGTCCTTGGTAGACATTATGATGGCTGCAAACCCATAGGGTTAAATAAACCGCTGGTTTCTCTTCCTTTCCTCGTAAAGAGTAAAATAAATCTCCTTAAAATGGCGGCTTTGCCTGGACATTGCCCCTATGTAAATCTGTTGGGCATAATCTGGGAAGTCTGACATATTTCTCTTTAAAAATGATTAGTGGAAAATGATGAGAGGAGGAGGCACGTCTCATACAGAAGTATCAATGGTGCTTGCTCCAAGCAATAGTATACAAAACATTGGCACAATGAAGTGTGAGATCTCTGCATTTGGCTGTCAACAGCCTTCCTGAACCCAAAAGAGAAATCCCTGCTTAGAAACCTCTTCTTTTTGAAAAACAAAAACTGCAGTCCCACACCTCCCCCCTAGCACCTTACAAATGGCAGTGCTCAGAAAGAGCTAAGCAGCAGCCCTTTGCTAACAAGGCTCTAATTGAATTTCAAAGGGAAACCCTGTATTCTAATTTACGTCAGTGTCTGGGTCTCCACCCTCCAGCCACATGAATGCCGACAATATACTTCAACTTTTTGGGGAAGCTATCTTCATCCTTTACTTTGTGCCATTTAAAACATGGGGCATCCAAAATGGACCTCACAGGCCCCAGTACTCAGATTCATAGAACAAATAGTCGTTTTACCATCTATGTGCATCACACTCACTGCACATACACACTTGACATGCACACAGAATGCCTCTGTAAGGTTCCAAGATTCATGTAACAGTGGCAACACAAAAAGATGATGGACAGAATGCTGAACATTGTCAAACATTTATCCCATTCACAGATCTGGGTTAAATCCATAGGGGCTTATTTAAAAAAAAAAAAAACACGGATGCATCTGTATAGATGCGTCGGTTTCCCTGCACCAGCTGCAAAACCCTTGTGCCACCATGGATGCACCGTATTTACAATACGGCACACCATGGCGCATGGATTGACAGGCGCATCTGTCAGCGCAAAAGTCACGAATTGCTGGAGACGTGTCGCAAGCACAATGCAACTCCAGAAATGCATGGGGAGGCCCATTTCTAATACACTGCGTCACTCCTTACGCCTGCTCCAAGCAGGCGTAGGGTTCTGATGCAGTGGCGTCCTAGAAGTGGTGCAGTGAAATATTGTATATTTCACTGCATCACTTCTACAAGGCTTTCCCGCATGGGAACGCCCACCCTGCATACATTATACTTAATGGAGGTATAATGTGATGCAGAGTTTTACAACGTGATGCATATCCGAAAAGGTGTCACATTGTAAATGGGCCACAATGTGGCGCTTTGTTTATGCCGCTGCTGCGTCAGAAAACGTGATGCAATAGCTGTGTAAAAGTGTTGCAAGGGGCTTGTAAATCTGCCCCATAGTTTTTTGCTCACAAACAACCCCAGATGGGACACAACTATATGCAAATCAGTCTTGACCCTGCTCCCCATGTGAACACTTCAGCCTGAACTGCCAGGCCAGATGCTCCGTGGACTTGAAAACAAGCATCCTGGGACTGGTTTGGGGGTATCTCTCCTCATCAGCCAGGCTAGATCGAATCCAGTGGCAGAGCTAGCATGGGATCTGGGTTAAATCCATTGTTTTTTTTACTCACCAAGCCACCCCAGCATTACATCCATCAATTGTTCTTTTCGCATTTGTCACTCCGAGCAGGATGTGTATGTCCAGACGTGGGTCCCATTCTCCCCATGCCACTAGAGTCAAACTAGCTTGCCCAGTATGTGTGCATGTTGGATTAGCACGACACCAGGGCCAAAATAAAAGCCAAGATACCAGTTTCAAATGCATTTGGGCACTCAGGATAGGGGCACACACCCATGTACCATGTAGGGGACATTCCTATTTCAACAGTAGGGCACAACATGCCTGTTTATTACATTGTCGGGGTCTTGAATGCAATGTCTCTAAATCTCCACTTCCTGTCCAAACACAAGCCTGGCACAACAGACAAGTCCTGGGCCACTTGGGGTGGCAAAATGGAAGTGGAGTCAGGCAAAACATTGCACAGCCTGAGAGATCACTGCGACTCACTTTTCAGTGGTAAGGAATGTCTGTGGTGTTTGGGAGTAGCTGATTATAAATAAAGGCAGGAGGACATAAGAATCTGTGTATTACCAGTAACAGCACTTACCCAACATACTTCCAAAAATGCTGTGCAGAGTGGTGAGTGAATACCAGGAGACTGCCCTGTAGACTGGGAGAAAGCAGCTTATTTTAGTCCAGCAAACCTTAAGCAGAATGGAGTGTGAAGAGCTCACCCAGCAGGGAAGCCTACTAAAAACTCAAAAGGCAAACATATAAAGCAACCTACCACCGAAAAAAGGAAAACAAAACAAAGTATAGGGGCATTGGAAGGCCGTGTGAATCAAAGCATGAGCGAGAAGCCTCAGTAAGACATCCATTTGCCAGATTGTGCACCATTATAGGAATCCTGTTCTTGTAGTGACTCTGGTCTTAACTAAATGTGCCTGAAATACTAATTCGCTAAACATCTTCCCAGCATACTCTCATCTCCAGTTCTCCAGAGCAACTACTCAATCCTGTCATCCTATTCTCACACATATAGGGGCTATCACAGCAATGAAAATTATCCAGGGTGTTTCATTCATATTAATTATGGAATCAAGCCAGGGGCAAGAAGAAGGTTCCCTTGTTCCCCTGGCAGGTGGTTGAAGTTTCTCTTGCAGCATGCAGGGAAGTCGCTCTTCCATGATTCAAACCATATACTGAAGTGCCAGTGGGTCAAGCACAGTTTCTTAAAATGGGAGTGAGCACACAATCGATGGGCGTCAATAAACTCATTTGAAGAAACTTCTCATGAGCTACAATTCTACAGAGTTCCTGAGCCTTTTGGCATACACAGTCTTACAGAATGTTTTGTGCTTTAAAATCCCAGATGGCACAGGAGAGCTAAGAAACTAAGGATCTCTTGCAGCCTCTTCCAACTCCGTTTACTGCCACTCAGTACAGCCTATGGTGCATCCAAAGGATTCAGCCCTCCTGCTGGCACTCTTCCAGGAACTCACACTGGCTTTTGGAGACACTGGTGATGAACTGGACACTAAGTGACAGCGGTTTTTAGGTCTTGCCTGATCCAGCGCGTGCGCTGCTCTGGCCGAGACATTTAGTGTACGGGTTTTTTAAGTGCTGCCACGGGGCCTAGCGCTTGCGTTCACGCGAGTGTGCACGTGCGCAGCCGGCAGCTTTCAGCGCCCGAGGCGCCATCTGGAGCTTTCACTTTTTCCACCCGCGTTGCGCGGCCAATGCTTGTTTTCTAAGCTTTGGCTGCGCGCGCACACAACTCCCGCTTCTCCTCCTCCCCCACCACATATGGCGTCCCGCGCGCGCGGCCAATGCTTGTTTTATTTATTTCTAGTTTATGGGACTTTGTCAGTGTGATAAACTCCTTCTCTACTGAAGCGCAAAAAGGGGGCTCGCTGTCATTCCTGCTTGTCCCTCCTCGTGGGTGTGTTTTTATCCCCTACATGTACTGCTGTTTTCTCTCTTTCCCGTGGCTGACAAGACGTTCAGAATGAAACACAATCTTTAGGATAGCTACTGGGCATCATATTTCTTCATAATGTCTTCCAACTCACCCCCCCGGCCCCCAACTACCATTCCCATCCCACTTAAAGCACTGTTCCTCGTGAGTTGCTTAATGCCGCTCTATTGTGGTAATGGTTGTGGCGCATTTATCCGTGAAAACAAAATACCTGACAAACGGGTTCTGGGTATTTTTTTCCCGGCAAATCGACAGTTTTACAGATTTACTTGATTCGTTTTTGAAGCTGCCAATCAAACCTGTTACAGGGTAAAATACAGCTCTGTGAAAAGTAAGAGAATGACAAAGAACCCCGTGTAAGCTGCATAGTACCTTGAAATGCATGACTCACAGCTGCTTGTAAACGTAGTGACCTGCAACACTACATTGATATGTTTGTTGTTAGTGCGATTATGCCCGTCCCACAGTTTAACCCCTTCCCCGCTCATGACGGAACCGCTCCGTCATGAGCCACGGTTGCCGTGTGCTCATGACGGAGCGGTTCCGTCATGCCACGACCGTTGGCGGCCGCTCCGCCCACGCGGCGCTGTTTCCCCGCCTGTGCGGGTGGACAACGCAACTGGGCGGAGTCATGACGGAACCGCTCCGTCATGAGCACAGCTCAACCGTGGCTCATGACGGAGTGGCTCCGTCATGAGCACAGCGCCACCATGCTGCCCCCCGCACCCTCCAGCGCTGCGGCGGAATTCCCGCCGCAGCGAAAGGGTTAAAGGTCACTCGTATATGTTGTGTCATTTAGTTCCCATGATGTCATCTTGGCCACAAGCCACGCACTGTGACGGCAGCATCCGGCCTGAGGTCCTGTGGTGTTATTTCCTGTAAATCAATCACGGCGATAATTGTGCGTTTGATCTCTGATAATGCAACCTTTTGTTTTTTGATCACCGAATATTAGCAAGTCTGGACCTGAAAGTGCAGGTGCTTTGTTTATGACCGAAGAGCATGTCAGGTGTTTATGTCTGGCGTCAGCCCTGTAGAAAGGAAAGAAAGACTCGCATGGCCATGCAGTCCCTGCATTGCCAGACTGGTAATGCATCATTTCAGATGGTCAGGATAGGCGAGGGAGCCGGCCTAGTCATGCTTTTAGCTTGTGAAACTAGCACGGGAAGGGAGGGAGCTCTCCTGTGTTACACGGGCCTCGATTTCAAAATTTGGTGTCCAGAGCAGTTAGAATTACAACAGAGCAGCCCTGCCTTCTAACAGTAATTGTGTTAAATCAAAGTACTCACACACAGCTAGCTGTTTATGTAGTTTACTTCCACTGTCCACGCCCCCAGTGCGTGTTCGTTGAATACCTAAAATTATCAATGCTTGCTGTGATTGAATGGAGGATATGTTGGGGGAAACGCTTATTTCACCTGTTCGGCTGCTTTTTAAAAATAAGTTCACTTTAAAAAAAATCTAAGATGTTAGTCCTTTAGTACAGCGTTGCTGTTATTTGGAGGCTGTCGCCTGTAGAAAAATAAGTTAGATTGTGACTGTTCACGTGAAAAATGACGCCCGTTTGCTCCTTTTGAGCAGTTTATGGAAAACTGTTATTTTTGGGCCTGTGAACACCGACCTTTTATATAAAATGCGGTGTGGATTCCAGTGAGAAGTGTTTGCAGATCGTTGTTAGTGGTTGTACAGTTGGGCCACGGCACATATTTTCGTGGAAACGGAATATTGTTAACAGAACGGCATTTGCCTCGAGTAATTGTCAGTCCGCACTTCAATCACCGAAGGGCTGACTCTCAGAAATGTGCAGTTGCATTTTTTTCGGCTGTTGGGTGTCCTTTCACGCCCGTACATGCCAATGAAACAAATTGCATTTCCAACGCCATGTTCAGGGTAGGAATGTAACTGTGCCCCACGGCCCTCTCACTGGACGATCGATTGAGTGTGAAGTTGGTAGTGCGGATGAGACTTTAAAAAACAAAAGCCAACAACTCGAAAGGTCTTAGGGTAGGGACTGCAGTACTGAAAATAAATCAATCACTTTACCCAACGGCTCAACATCATTATGAAAAAAAAAATTACCACAACGTATCTTATTCCCCATATTCAAGCATCTACGAAATAAAGGAACTTTTTAAAACTGTTAATTTCACCCACCTGAGTTATCTAACCTATGACGTTCCCAACTCCCAAGAGTTTAAAAAATAAATAAAAATTGGCATCGTTTTTCTATGAGATAATACGCAACACCTGTGCAGTTGTAACAGGCTACCAAACCCGAACATTCCCGGTGGTAAGTCCCTTGAATGCACCTTACAATCCTTATTCTGTTTTGAAGTCCTCTCCCTAGCCCTTCTTAAACAACTCTTGCTCTCAGCCAAATCTTGTTCGCTTTGTGATCCTTGCCATAAACATATTTTGAGCTCAGCTAATGATTCACTTAGGGCCAGTATTTACTACTCTTTCGAATGTCTCATTGCCTTCTGCGGTCTTTACTGCAAGCTGGAAACATGCAATTGTGTCACCAGTTTATAAAAAATCCCATTAAGATTCCTGAAAAAAGTTGCAAATAATATTCTATCTTGTGTTAATCGAATTTCAGCCAAGCCTGACTCATGCCTAGTCTATGAATACAAAGCTGCACTGCTCTGTTGTAATTCTAACTGCTCTGGACACCAAATTTTGAAATCGAGGCCCAGTACCAGTAGTCTATGAGTTTGGTCGAGTTTGTGACCAATGTGACTTTGTAGCCTTGATCCTGCGTTACCTTTCTGCCTCTTTTGACGCCATTTCCCCTGAAGTTTTTTAGGTCTCGCTGAGTCAGCGCTGCTCTGCAAGACATTTAGTTAGGGCTTTTAAAAGTGCTGCCACACGGCCTAGCGCTTGCGTTCACGCGAGCGTTCACCCGCGCAGCCGCCAGCTTTCTGTGCCATGGCTTTCCTTTATGGCCCACCCCCTGCTCCCCCTCCCGTCACAGAGCGCGTCTCCTGGCCGCGCATCCAACTCCCGCTTCTGCCCCCGCTTCTTCCCCCTCCCCCTCCACATATCACGTCTCGCAGTCGCGCGCATGGCCAATGCTTGTTAATAGAGCACCAGAATGACTATCTTCTTTATTATGTTTTAGCATAAGCGTTTCGAAATTACCAGCAATTTACCCATGCTCTGGTGTAACTTTTCTCCGAGAATTGTTTGAGAAAGAAACGTTCATTCTTGTTAGCAAATGTAAGACCCATTTGCTTGTTTACCATAACATACAGAAAATATTTGGTGGTTGACGCTAACAGCCTTCCTGTGAAAAGCCCAGGTTGTTTTGTTTTCTCTCGGCCGTGCATCCAACTCCCGCTTCTCACCCTCCCCTTTCTCCCCCCTCCCCCTCCACATATCACGTCTAGCATCCGTGCGCGTGGCCAATGCTTGTTTTACTTGGCCTTTATTTCATGATTTTCATTCGGCATTTTATTACTCCGAATGCTAGGGTAACTGATATTCCTTGTCTAAACGATACTCATTCTGTTGACAGACAGTGGTAGAGGCCTCTGCTTAGTGGCAAGTCTGTCACCCATGCTGGGCTGCAATGAACAAGTTACTGTACTTGATATGTTCTTGACTAAAATGTCATCGATAGGTTCACCGGATTTCAAAAATCAAACACAGGAACATTGTCTCCTGAGGCGGAAAGCCGGGAGCGCTAAGATTTGATTTTAAAACTTTGTGATACTGTGTTCTTAATTTTCACTTACTCATTGCACTCTTGGCACTCTGAACAGCGGTAGCGCTGCAACGACACCCCCCATCTTCATCGCCATTTCTCGAGGGCGAGGCGCGTCCTGAGACACGCCCCCTCTGCTGGCCACGCCCCCTACCAGGCGTATAAATAACGCAGCCAGTCACTCTGCGGCGCACTTACATCGGTCTCCTGAGGCGGAAAGCCGGGAGCGCTAAGATTTGATTTTAAAACTTTGTGATACTGTGTTCTTAATTCTCACTTACTCATTGCACTCTTGGCACTCTGAACAGCGGTAGCGCTGCAACGACACCCCCCATCTTCATCGCCATTTCTCGAGGGCGAGGCGCGTCCTGAGACACGCCCCCTCTGCTGGCCACGCCCCCTCAACGCCCTGACTCCACCGCATAAACTATGTGCCTGGGCAGGACGCGCAGCGGACGAACGCAGCGGGAGCGCCGTCTGCGCGCCGAAGGCGCGCCTAGGGCAAGCCCGTCTGCGCCCGTCCGCGGCCGGACGGGGCTAGGGGCACGATTCCATGCCAAAACTACGTCCTACTCTTCGAAGGATCTCATTGCCCTCCAAGGCCATTGGCCACTTCCGGATCCCATCCACAGACTGATCTTCTCACTAGGCCTTGCTCCTTCTTCCCCGACAGTACCCTATCCCCCGACACAAGCCCCCCCGTCACCTTGCCCCTCTCCCCTTGACCCCCTCCCCCGCTCTCCGGCATTATCCGTCTTCCTACTCAATACCAGGTCAGCGGTCAAGCACCACCACGAGCTGTCTGTCTTACTCGACTCAGAGAAACCTGACCTACTGCTTGTGACCGAAACCTGGTACTGTGACACTTCCCTCCCTGTTCTCCTGGCCACCCTACCCCCCTCCTATGTGGCCCTGTGAGCTGACCGGCCGGCAGGCAAGGCTGGCGGGGGGGGTCGCCCTAATCGCTCGGTCGGAGTTGAACTTTCAATCACTTCCCTTTTCCCCCATTCCCCCTGCCGACTTCCTGGTAGTCCGCTCTCTTTCATCTTCCCCCCCTATCACCTGTCTCTTAATGTACCGCCCCCCTCAGCCCTCGCCATCATTCCTGCCGGCATTTCAAGACCTACTAGCCAACTTGGTGGTCAACTACGCCTCGGTCTTGGTGCTAGGGGACTTCAATTACTGGCCCTCAGACTCACATGAGTGCTCAGCCTCAAAAGAATTCACAGATTGCCTTTTGTCCCTCAATTTCGTGTCACACATATCCGTCCCCACTCATTCCCATGGGCACACACTGGACCAGGTTTGGTCCCTCAACCTCCCTGTGGCCTCGGTTGCTGTCTCGCCGTGCCCATGGTCTGATCATTCCCTCATCTCCTTTTCCATTCTCCGCAACCTGATGCCTAAAACTCCGCACGCCAAAAACACCTGGGCGCGGAACTGGAATAGACTGGATTATCCCTCCTTGACCTCCCTGCTCCGCAACTCCGCCCCTACTCTTGCTGGCTTACCATCTGCCTTTCAAGCCATGGCCATCAACACCTGGCTGGCTGGAGGCTGCAACTCAGTGGCGCCCCTACGCCGTATTTCCATCCGCCGACCCAAGGACTCCAACAGATGGTTTAACGACCACCTAAAAGATCTTAAACTGAGCGCTCGACGGGCGGAGAGGCAATGGAGGAAAAATTACAGTCCCTTATCAAAAACTCACTGTTTATCAGCACTGGCCAAATACAAAACAGCAATCCTGGCTGCAAAAACCACCTACTTTTCGTCTAAAATAACTTCTGCAGAAAACAAACCCAGGGAAATCTTTGGCATAGTGAATGACCTGGCATTCTCAGACCGAACCTCGCCCCATATCCCTCCCTCCCAGCCCCTCTGCGACCAACTTAACACCTACTTCTTAGACAAAATAATTACCATCAAGTCCAACATCCCACCGCCCTCTTCCGCTTTCGTCGATCCCTCCCCCCCTTCTGTTCAATGCCCTCTTACCTCCATTCCCCCCCTCACTCAGGATTCTTTCCTAGAGTTACTCCCAAAAGTGAAGTCGGGGTCTCCCGCGGACGTCTGCCCGGCACGAGTCCTGCAGCAAATTTACTCCAGCTGCCCTGACGCCCCCATTGCCTTCCTCAACAGCTCCCTGGCACAGGGCGTAGTGCCCCCTGCGCTAAAGGCAGCTGCCATAGTGCCCATCCTGAAAAAACCTGGCGCTGATCTTTCCATCTCGGCCAACTACCGCCCCATCTCCCTGTTACCTTTTCTGGGCAAGGTGATGGAACGCCACGTCACCGCGGCACTTAGCGCCCATGTTGAGGCAAATGGGGGACTGGCATCCCGCCAAGCCGGGTTCCGTCCCAGGCATTCGACCGAATCAGTCGTGGTCTCAGTCTTAGACAACCTCAGAAAGGGCATGGACGAGAACAAACACCAGGCACTGGTCCTCCTTGATCTCTCCGCCGCCTTTGACACGGTGGACCATACCATCTTACTCACCCGTGTCAAGGGATCAGCTCTGGTCTGGCTCTCCTCCTTTCTGAGGGACCGCACTCAGGCGGTCCGGCTAGGCGACTTCACGGCCACTCCTCTCCCCGTCACCTGTGGTGTTCCCCAGGGATCTTCTCTCTCCCCCTTACTCTTCAATCTTTATATCTTTCCTCTCATCTTCGCACTCCAGCAGCTGGAGGTCACCATCTATAACTACGCGGATGACCTCCAGCTCATCTTTGACCTGTCTCCTTCCCCTCTCTCTGTTTCTAATCTCCAGTCAACTATGACATTCATCAGGGACTGGATGAACCACAACCACCTTAAGCTGAACCCGGATAAAACCGAGCTGGTTCTCACTGGTGTTTCATCCAGCCCCTGGAACTCTCTCTTCTGGCCCCCCTCTCTTGGTCCCGCACCGACCCCCTCCACCACGGTCAAAACACTCGGTGTCAAAATAAATAACTAGCTCACCCTCCATTCACAAATTAGTTCCGTGGTATCCTCCTGCTTTCTCACTCTCCGCACTATCCGCACTGTCTCCCGTTTCTTTTCCCCCCAGGCACTTAAGATCATTATGTCCGCACTGGTGATGTCGCGACTGGACTACGCAAACGCTCTTTATCATGGCATCCCCGCGTACAGCTTGCGTAGACTCCAGACTATTCAGAACCAGGCAGCCCGGCTGGTATACGGCCTCCCTCGTTATCACCATTCCACCCCCCTTCTCAGGGAGCTTCACTGGCTCCCTGTAAAAGAACGTTCCCTCTTTAAGACTGGCTGTATGGTCTTCCAGGCCCGACAGGGCACTGCCCCCGCTTTCATTTCTTCATTAATCAATCCTTACTTACCTGCAAGAGAACTTCGATCTTCCTCCAAGTCCCTCCTTCAGATCCCCCGCTTCACACGTAAAAAGTGGGGCGGGGCCAACTTCTCTACCCTGGCCCCAACTTTTTGGAACTCACTCCCTGACCACCTCCGCTCTGCCACGCAGTATCTCCCCTTTCGTAGAGATCTGAAAACGTTCCTCTTCAGCCAGGCTTTCCCCACTTAAACCCTCTTATATCTCCTCTTATCTCTCTTTCTGGTCTTTTTCCCTCAGTTGCCGAACCCCCTAGCGCCAAGAAACCGCAAGGTGTACGCTGCGCTCTAGAAATATTTTAAATTAGAAATTAGAACATTCAATAAACCTAGAAGTAAGACTGAAATTTGTCATCGACCAATGGGCACAGAATGACTTAACCAAAAGTGATCCGTATCATAGAAAACACAGCGAGTCACTGAAAGAAATTAAATGCAACGTTTATACACAGTGTCATCTGTTTAAAGCTTTCTGTTAAGAGCTCTTAACTAATCCTGCACCGAAACGTGAACTTTCCTCACTCTGGGTTCACTTAGTCACCCTAGTCTGAAAACTGGGACGTGCTGAACTTGCTGTGGCAGACAGAGACAAGCATTGGCATAGCCAATAGGTCTCACCTTTGGGACCTTATAAGTTTTTAGCCATGCAACAGTTGGTGTTATTGCACCAAGGATATTGTGCTGCCTAACTAAATACTTATAAGGTCCCAAAAGCGAGACCTATTGGCTATGCCAATGCTTGTTTAGATTGCCAATTACACCGGGGCAACAACCTCAGTTCATGACCTTGAATTCTTCTTGGCTATTGTAGTTTTCCCTCTAAAGTTCACCAACCAATGACCTTTTAGTAAAACTGCCTCAGGTTGTGGAATCAAACTAACTGAGAAATGCAGAGTGTGTGTCAAGTGTGCTTTGGGTAAGTCATAAATCGTATTAAGCCAATGTAGTTGGACTAGACAAATTAAAAAGTGATGGATGAAATGCATAAATTAAGACATGTATCTGATTACGCCACTGTAATTTGACTTGAAAAACAAAAAGGTGATGGATGGAATAATTCTCAGCCACTAGTAATTACTGGTGGCTGCCTCCCAGTTCCCGGAGTTTTTGCCACAACGCAAGTTAGTCCTTCTCTTGTATGAACAGTCCAGCTTGAACTGCCGGGCCAGACCACTTGTAAGCAGTAACACAAGCAACCCCAGATCTGTTTCGGCCTAGCTGGGACTCATGCGTGAGGTGCTGCTTGAATCCAGTGCTGAAGTAAGCAAAGGACCCTTTGTCTGGATCTAGCCATCACACTTAGAGTGTCTCATTTAGAAAAAGAAAACAGTGAAGGGTGGAACGCATGAATTCATCTCAGCTCCTGATAATTATTCAAGGATGCATTCCAGTCCATAGGTTATTTCTCTTGTTTTTTTCTTACTTTACCACAGACAGAGATTAGCCATATGCAAATTAAACTTGGTCCTGTTCCAATAGAAACAGTCCAACCTGAACCACCAGGCAAGGTTCCCTCTAGACAGGAACACAAGCAATCTCACACCTATTTCAGTCTTGTTGGGAATCATCAGTGCAGTGAATCTTGACTCTAGTGACACAGTGACCACAGGACCATGTCTGGATATACCTGTCACAATTCGGGCCCCTCGCTTAGAAAAACCAAAAATGATGGGTGAAATGCTTGAATTCACAACTAATTAGATGAATTAGGCACACAATCTCCCTTGGTTCAAAAATCACAACACGAAATTAGACATATTAAATTAGATTACAGCTTTGACATAATCAGGCCAAATGATATTTACAATAAGAGTCTGATGTTCATTTGTGAGAAATTCGGTTGTTGGTTGAGGGGGATGTAAGTCCTTCCCAAGCAACAGCCACAATCCTAGCTGCTAGTTCAAAGTTCTGTCACAGAGAAGCCAGGGCTGGCAAGAATGGCTAGTTTAGGTCTGGCATGTACACTAATTTGAGCGAATAGTTTTAGTATCTGCCTTTTCCCTTCATAGTACAGTTGAGTGAGTACCGGTGAGAGTAGACTTTCTGGCAACCTTTAGTTGGGGGGAGGGGCTCGCCCTAGTGTTAGCTGGAGTGGGGGCTTTCTTTGAGGTTCAAAGAGTTGAACTGCGAGGGACATGGTTGTAACGTGAAAGCTGAAAACGGCTCTGTACGGCTGAGACACGGTTTTACCATGGAGACTGTGGGCCCGATTCACAGAACAAACTTAAGACTAAATCCTAAACTTAGTACCATTCTGGTATTCACAGAATGCACCTAGTACTTCTGGTATTCACAGAATGAACTTACTACTTTTGCTATTCACAGAATGAACTTAGTACTTTTGCTATTCACAGAATGGATTTACGACTCCTAAACTTACGTCCGCACTCGGGCCGGAAATTCCGGCCCGGAGGCGGGGCTTCCGGGCCGGAGGCGGGGCTTCCGGGCCGGAGGCGGAGCTTCCGGGCCGGAGGCGGAGCTTCCGGCCCAGAGGTGGAGATTTCAGCCATAGCTAAATCGGCCGGAATCCCCACCTCCGGGCCGGAAGCTCCGCCTCCGGCCCGGAAGCCCCGCCTCCGGGCCGGAAGCTCCGCCTCCGGCCCGGAAGCTCCGCCTCCGGGCCGGAATTTCCGGCCCGAGTGCGGACGTAAATCCATTCTGTGAATAGCAAAAGTACTAAGTTCATTCTGTGAATAGCAAAAGTAGTAAGTTCATTCTGTGAATACCAGAAGTACTAGGTGCATTCTGTGAATACCAGAATGGTACTAAGTTTAGGATTTAGTCTTAAGTTTGTTCTGTGAATCGGGCCCTGTAAGTACATGGAGCTCTGGGAAGGGTTTAACACACATTTTTTGGTAGTGGCTGCTAAATTGTGAAACACACTGCCAATCCACATTGCCAGTTTAACCTCTCACATGGCCTTCCAGAAGAAATTGAAGACTTGTTTATTCTGTCTTCCGAAATTGTTCCTTCTGTGGGTAGCTTCTTTTTCTGTCTGTAGCGCTTTGATGCCTTAGGGCATAATGCGCTTTATAAATCTAAATCTAAATACTACACATTTTTATTAGGAGTTGAATCACCAATGGTATGCCGATTGAGTCTGTAAAAGAACAGGTCTTTAACTGAGACAAAATAAGACTTCCTATACTGGGGGACTGATGCCTGCCTGCCGGAGACCTTTGGGAAAGGATATTTGAAGCCAACTTCCAAGAAAAGCCTGTTGTAGGACCTTGCATCAAGAAGCTGGAGGGCTATTGAGCTGAGCCTCCCTTCTGGAAGTTGCCGCCCTGTCTGGGAGGACAGTGTCCAGATGAGTCCACAGCAATGAGAAAATGTGTCGAGAGGAAGCTACTCAGAGAGATTGTTAAACAGGAGCCTAGTACAATCGAACTGGCCTGAAGAAAGCTGCAAAGTGTGTAGTGGGTTTTCAACTTATCTATACATATTTCAGTCTTCAACACACAGAGATCCTCTGTGTAGAGCTAGTGTTTAAGCAAAGCCTAGATTGATGAAATTGGTTTGAAGGTGATATGAAAGTGAAGTTCTGTGGCATGCAAGAGGAGGGGTTATAGAGGGGATATCGTCAGCGATGCTATGACACGGAACTGACTTTGCCACCGCGGTTGACTGTGTGGCTTGTCTTCTTTGCACTTTTGTAACACTGCAGCTAGGGGAGAATTCAGGAAATGCTAGACTCCAAAGGAAAGTAATCAATGAGTACTTGTGCTCCGTACAACTGTATTGCATCATTTATATAGTACTCAATACCCCTATGTGAGGTGCTGAAGCACTTGCCTACTTGAGTAGCACACTACACTGTAGGGTGTGTCGCTGAGAGGATGTTGTCTTTGTTTGATCCTATGTGGGAAATATTTCCAGATTGAGCGTGATGACCACCGAGTTGCGGTTATCATGTAATGGTATGTAGCAGTTTGTTGGATGATGAAGTGTGAAAGACAGTCACACAGTTTTATGGTTTTCAGTATGGCAATAGTTCTGAACAGCTCTGAAGTTCTCTTTATGGTATTTCATATGATATAGTCTGCTTACCTGGTTACTGCTCTGGGTTTTCCAATCTGAAATTTTGTGTATAGTTCACATGCTGAGCTGGCATGGCTGGAGGAAGGGAGAGAGAAATGGAGAGATCGTTTGGGATGGACATTTTTGTTATCATCCCATATTTGAGGTTCTTTGTGAGATGGAAAGAAGCAACACCGAAGATGTGAACACAGACATGTGGGCTTGACATAGTTCAGTTGCTGGCATATGACACATTTATTTTTTTATTTAAAACAGACTTTTATTAATTTTCATGTGAAAAGCAAACACATCCCCGTCACCCAATGCCTGGACGATAACAAGGATCAAAAAGAAATATCATCAGCAGTTCAACAATCGCAGCCTAGTCCCATATCTACCATTCCATACAATAGCTACATTATCCTACCGCCCACCATACATGTATCTTCCAATACAACAGAGTGGAACATCAATCCCCTCACCCACTCCCCCCTCTTATTCAAAAACATCCCCAACAATACCCCCCCAACCACCCACCCAAGCATGTCGCCAGCTACCAAACTATTCACTAAGCCAGATGTGCCTCGGAGTCCACCTCCCACGTTCTCTACCATACGGGACACCGCAGTGAGTCAGGCAAGAACATCGGGAAAAATCATCTCTCCTGATCCCACGAGCCAGGTACCTCCCCACTCCCCACCCCCGCTCTTGCGGTGAAGTGTCGCTCAAGTGTCCCCTGCCACGCCCCTCTCCTCCAAATCCTCCGCACCGTCACCCAGAGGGTGCTTTAGCAACTCCAGAAGTGCCACCCATGCTTGCGCCATTTCCTGAGACTTCTCACTGCCACTAAGCCGGGCCAGCTGTAGCCTATAATTCCCTTCACTCCCAGCCCACTTCACCATCTCCCTGTTGCTGGCATATTACACATGGCAACAGAGTGGACATGGCCTTTGGAAGTGAAATAATGATGATCATCTAGGTCCCAGAGAGAAACTGGGATTACTAAGGAAACCACATGGGTGATGTAGCATCGCACACACTGTCCCATGTGCAGAACTGTGCACATATTTCTATTTATGTAAATTTGGCCCAGGAGTCCAAGGGTAAAGCATTCTTGCAGAACTGAGCCATCTCAAAAAGATGCCCAAATGAAGCAACACTATTGCACCACTTTGAATTAAGAGACTTGGAGCAAGATGTACACATGAAAGTAACTCATTATTAATTTGCGAAGACAACTGAATTTCAAACTATTTACAAATACCATTGCAACTTGCAAACAGGAGAAGGAACTTCCTTTATGACACTATCTATTTGTGTTTCGTAATGGGGTGCAAAAGCCATTTTGCAAGTTGGAAAGGCTTTTCTGCCTCGTAAAAAATGACTTTTTAGGTCGAGCCTGGGCAGCGCATGTGCTACTTTGCGAGGCATGCTGTATATAGGTAGGGACTTGAAGCTCCGCCCAACCTCCGCCCATATTTTTTATTGGCTTGTGCCATTGTCCACTGTAAACTGTGGCTGATCATTGGTCAATAGGCTTAATAGACCCTCCTTAGTACCGCCTTGTCTCATTTTGTAACCTCCCATGGTGTCACCCCCGTTAAATGTTTTGTTATTCGGTAGGCTTTAATTACCGGCTCCAAGCACTATTTTTCAAATAGCTACGGACACTCTCTCTCTCTTAACACTTTTTAAACAATTTTATAGCACAGGGGCTGAACAAATTTGCAATGCAATAGGTCTCGCATTTGCGAGAGTTTAAGCTATTGGCATTGTAAATGACAATGGGCCACATGCATCAACGAGAAAACTGGGCGCAAACGGGCAGATTAGCAGAATCTGCCCCTTTGCGACCAGTATTTTTGCATTTGGGATGCATCATCCCAAATGCAAAAATCGCATTTTAAGGAATCTCTAAATATTGATTCCTTAAATTGCAATTGCATTTAAGGAATCCCAAATTGAGATTCCTTAAATGCAATGCATTAAAGTTAAAAAATTAGCGATTTCGCTAATAGGGGGAGCAAATTACCATGAAGTTGAACTTCATGGTAATTTGCAAAAACTTCGAAAAATGCACTTTTGTGCATTTTTCAAAGTTTCATGTTGCGCACACACATGCCCTTAGAGCATGTGTGTGTGCAACATATGTGCACAGATCAATTTCAGGGGTGCAATAGGGTGTCATTTTGACACCCTTGCACCCTTGAAATTGCATGAGCAATTTGCGAGTACCTACTGGTACTCGCAATTTGCTCATGCAATCTCCAATTCATTCCTATGGGCCTGGAGGCCCATAGGAATGATTGGGACGGCATTCCTTAATTGCGACTCGCAATTTGCAAGTCACAATTAAGGAATTTGTAGGAATCGCTATTTTCATAGCGATTCCTACATGCATAGGCTTTTGCAATTCCTTAATTGTGATTCCTTAAAAATCGCAATTTAGGAATCGCAAAAGTCTTTGTTGATGCATGTGCCAGAATGCCTTTTATTTATCTGTTTTAAAAACAACAGATACATAAAAGGCATTGTCATTTAAAATGCCAATAGCTCAAACTCTCGTAAATATGAGACCTTTTGCAATGCAAATGCTTGTTTTATATTGCAAAATGTTTTTTTGCGGTCCCAACCCCTATGTATTTGTAAATCACAAGCGTTACTACTGCAAAATACCTTTGTACACCGGGCCATTGATGTTGTAGCTGTTGCACACTATCTATATTTTTCTGCTCTAGTCTTCCTTGTTCAATGCCACTAAAACTAATTATAAATCAGCCTTATATTTCCTAACTAAGGATGGGCTAAGTAAATCTCTGCCTTCCCAAACACGGTTTGTTTGAATTTATCCCCTTCTGTGCCACGCCCTTTCCCCCTCCTGTGCCGGGCGTTTCATTAGTGGGTGGGGTTCATGACGAGATAGTCTCGTCATGGGCACAGCGCGACCGTGCTCCATGACAAGACTATCTCGTCATGGGCACAGAAGAGGTTAAGGTTTCAACAGCACAGACAGTTAGTTTTTCCAGCGACCGAATGAAAACGAGTGAAAGGGCGGTAAGTGGGGCAGGAAGAAGAAAAACATTTGGCAAAAAAACTTAGCAAGTGCACATAATAAAATACATTATTTCTTGCCACCCAGCCACAGAGATAAAGCAAAGGCAGCTATAAAAGCCAGGAAGCTCAAATCTTGCCTACAAAATTCACCGACTTACAATAATTTCATTATAGAATATTACAGCTGCAGAATTAAGGGGCCTGGCACCTCAGGGCACTCAATCAAAGAGCGAAAGAGCCGCATAAAAAAGTCTCACCTAATATATTTTAAGCAATAAAAAAAGTAATAATAATTAAGAAAAATAATACAACTGGATCCTTAAAAGATTTCCTAAATCTAAAATTGGGCAAATTACTTTAAATGCTTCCCTCAGAATACGCCTTTCGCACAGATAAATACAGAATTAAATAATTGAAATTATTTAGCGCTTACTACTCCTGAGGAGGAGTTGAAGAACAGGACACACCTGAAATGAAGAATAATGTTACAATAAAAAAATATAAGCTCATGTCTGAACATAAAGCCAGGGAATTTGCTGTTTTATATTACGAATTGGTGCAAATTTGCAGCTGTCTCTATCTTATTTTACCCGATAGGGGCAAAGTACAATAGAGCAATTTATTTCTCAGCTCATCCTATAAACTGTTAGCTTGTGCCCTTGCCACATAAAGCTTAGCACTGGCTTGATTAATTTCATAAAGGCGAAAGTGTGGTTTAAGAGTTTGCCCCTATACCCAGAGCACGTGTCGATTGCCTACTACTTGTCTGCAATTGTTCATGTGATTATGTTCTCTTTTCTCATCCCTCTACAAGTTATTGTGCCATTAGTCTTTTTGTGACATCAAAGTTATCAGAGAATAATTAAAACAAGATGTCCTCCTCTGTTTCTAGGCACTCCCTGTCAACTGCTTGTGCAATGATGTTTTCTATTAAATCAGCTAAAGAAACATTTGGGTAGCCTTCTTTCAGACCACATTTGCAGGTGTCTTTTGGCACTAAATGTATCCTTCTGAAGAGGGATCTAATTGGAAGAGAACTACTTCTTCCTAGGTCAAAAGCCTCCTAAGTCTGGGATTTGTTAGCCTCACCAGGCACGGTTGGACGGACTGTGACACATCGGATCGGCCCATTTGGTCCTGGAAATAGGCAGTGCCTGTCCAAGATCTGCAATCTGCTCTCCTAGCTTTGGAGGGCGATCCTTTTCTTGCCTGTTGGGCACACACCTTTTAATGATAGCAACCTTAGAGTTTGCTGTAAGGCACCACTCTCAAATCTTAGGCTATCTCTAATAAATCTAAACCTTAGCGATCATCCTGAATATAGTAAGGAAGACTGTTCCACAGCATGGACCCAAGTACAGAGAATCTTCTTCCATCTCTCTTAACAAAGTGTGATCTGGATACCACCAGGATCCCTTCCTTACTGGATATTAACTGTCTAAATCGGGTGTATCTCCTAATACAAGATATTTAGGAGACACCAGTAGACAGGCAAATGTGAAATTACTTCTAGGTTGCAGAAAAAGCGAATGAAATACGTAATAAAAGATGCCATTAAGATGCTTTTTTGCAGAGCCCCCAATCAGTCTATTTCAGGCATTTTCCAGGTAATTGATTTGCATGAGGTACATTTCTGTAATCTAGGGGTGAGTTGACAAACGTTCCTTTCACAACTGCAAGTAAATCATTAAGTGAAAACAGAAGTATTTCTTTCAACATTTTCAATGCAAGAAAGTATATTTCTGCGTTTATCAGAGGTTCATACTCACATCAGCATCTCAGGTATCCCTAAATACTTTATATCGTTATTTAATTTGCACTGATGCACCACAAAGAAGAGGTTAGGTCCATAAGCTCTGATATTGTTTTAATACATCCATGTTGAACCAAGACTAGCATCTGAGTTGTGTCTTCATTCAGCTGTAAACTGGGTAGCACCTTACATTTTTCTATAGCCCCCTGTACCGTTAACATACTGAAAAAATGAGTGCCAAGACCCTGATGCAAAAGTAGGTCTGAGTATGATAAGTTTATGAACAGTAGCTGTTGTGATGGTGCATGGATGTGTCCCCGCCTGGTTTTATATATGCATTGCATTGTAACGGCACAGTGGCCTCTGGGGTACTGTGCAGTCAGGATAGCCGGATGTGAAATTAATTCTCTCTGTCTCACCCCTACTGTCTCTCTCAGCCCCTATAGACTTGGAAACACTTTATTACCTCCCCTCACCCACTAGCCCCTGACTCCAACCAGTTAACTAAGATGTTATGATCCATATGGTTAAAGGTAGCCTTGCTAAGTAATTTATCCCATATACTGACAAGCACCGATTCAGTGTATTGCTTAGGATGGAAACCGGAGTGGAAAGTTCAAAAACATGAGTTCTGCATACTAGTGAATGGGGGGAAAGGTTTAACAACTGGAAAACAAGCAACCCTCGCACCAAACTGCTTACATAACACTGAGGAAGACTTAAATAACACTTAGAGACCTGTGTTCGGTATTGCAACCACACCTCCTAAAAAGGAAATGGTTAAATCACAAAAGGGGTCTTTCAGAGTTTTTAAGAATGGATGAACTGCCTTAAATAGCATTTCACCCACCACACCCAACTCACTATTCCTCGCCCGATTTACAGTTAGGGGAGCTGCAGGTTTTCACAGACATATCCTTACCTACATCTGCCGGAGGAAAGCCGTGGCCTGGTGGGTTGTCTGCCAGTGGGACCACATGTCAGTAATGGCGACTCACCTGTCCTACTTAGAGCATTAATCATCACTAGGTTCCCTGCAAGGGACCCCGATACAAAACACGGAGGTTCCAAGCAGGGAAATCAATGAATGGTTACAATGTTTGGGGAGAAACCCCCTGGGGAGCTTATTGCCCCTTGCGCCGCATGTACCTCACTTTTCCCCAAATTTAGCCTAGCATAGCCTTTCAAGAGGAGGCCACAACAGTTGCTCCCCATGTGATTTACTTGACTACGAAGAATGGGTGACCTCTTTCCGTAGCTACTTTGTCAGCCAGTGACACAGAAACACACTAGGCTGAAGGTTCATTTGCAGGAGGAAAAAGCCCAAAAGAAGTTTAAAAAAAACCTCATGACTTCAGCCATGAAGGATAACCTTACCAATCACCAATTAAGGATTGTAACGAGCCACAAACATTGGTATGAGAAAAATGTTCTGAACAGTCTTCCAGAGCTGAATAATAAACTGAGGGCAGGGGTCAGTAAGGACGGTCAATAGAAACCCTTAACGTCTAAAACTATTGCACACAAACCACTGGGTCATCTCTGTAGCAGGGGGTGCTTTAGAAAAAAAGGGAAACACAAGACAATTATAGTGGCATAACCCTTAAATAAGGGATATTCATCTGGTGTGCCATGAGCCGTTGCTGTCGGAAGCAGCACTGAGAGTCTCACTGGTATACCATGGTAGGTTTTCTCTGTGTGTAAGGATTGCAAATCTTAACATATAGATCTCAGTCCCTCTAAACTGTTGGCTTGGTGAAGAATGTTGAATCAGATCAGTGGTGGTATTCTTCCCTTGCTGTCCAGTAATCAGTCAATAATGGCATATAGACACATTCACCCTTTAGCTTTATAGAGTACGCCTTGACTAATCAATAAAGTTCTCCAGAGTCAGTCCTTTTATGTGTCTCTATAAAGTCTTCAAAAATTGTGTTATTAGGAATATAATGTTAGTGGAGGCATGATGAATCTTTGACTTCTGGATTGTGACAGGTGAGGGCATCAGCCACTTGATGCTTGGTGCCTTGTATGTATATAGTTATACAGTAATGCTAGTAAAGAAATATGCCCTCCTTGTTTATGTGATATACCTATGTTGAATAGTATAGAGAACTTGCTAATTCAGATGAGCAGTGCAAATCTCATATGGTGCTCTGACACCCAAAAAACGATGGGCCTTATTACAAGTTTGGTGGTCCGGCAGCAGTAGGACCGCGCTTGCCCTCGCCAGCAGCCCACGGCGCTGCCGGTCCAAAGACTAAAGTAAGCCCTGCTCGTGCCTGTGATCTAGGGTCCACCCTGTGACAGTCCTCATTCCATGTGATTATTGACACCACAATTTGCTTTAATACAAGACATTTACTGCTTTTTACTTGGTTTTAAACTGTCGTTTTTAACTGTTTGACTTTGTTGACACTCTCCTTGCCGCCTTCAGTAGAGGGAAAGCTCCCGCCCTGTTTCCGCCACGGCTGACGTGCCAATTGAGTGAAGGGCATTGCAACACTGACCTCACTGATTGTACCTTTCCGGTAGGCAAGAAGGTCTGCACTCACTTCCAGCGGTTAGCTGTTCAGTCGCTCCACTGTCCTAGACTATTTGAAGGCATGATGGTGCGGCCGCGCAGCGGTCTAAAGCAAGCCCTGCTCGTGCCCGTGAACTAGGGTCCACCCTGTGACAATCCTCATTCCATGTGGTTATTGATGCCACGATTGGCTTTAATACTGAACATTTACTGCTTTTTACTTGGTTTTAAACTGCAGTTTTTAACTGTTAGACTTTATTGGCACTCACCTTACCGCCTTCAGTAGAGAGAAAGCTCCCGCCCTGTTTCCACCACGGCTGATATGCTGATTGAGAGAAGGGCGTTGCGACGCTGACCTCACTGATTGTACCTTTCCGGTAGGCAAGGTCTGTGCTCACTTCTGGAGGTTAACGGTTCAGACACTCCACCGTCTTAGACTATTTGAAGGTATGATGGTGCGCCCGCGCAGCGGGCATGCCGCTGGCACACCAAAGGCAGGCCCGTCAGCGCCTGGACCGGGCCTAGGGCCAGAAACCCTGGTCCTTCAAAACTCGAGTCTGTGAGGTACACAGGTAAGGAACTTCAAGATCTCTCACATGCCAACACGAGCTGCTGTATCCTCAATCTGAGTATAGATAAGCCACATGATAAGAAAGAATGTTCGTGTGGATTCTCACTCCCAGCGCAACAGATGGTAAGGGTGCTCCAAACCACTTTAAATAATCATAAGGAGAAATCTTTAGAATCCCCAGGTCTGACTGAGACGCGTTGCGGCTTCATCAATGTCAGATCCCTTGCTAAACACAAGTATGAAATAGCAGACATGATTTCCCTATACAAATGAGATGTTCTGTTCCTCACAGAAACATGGGCTGATGCAACCTCGGAACCGGACTTTGTAATAGCGGCCTCTCAGGGATTTCTGTCTTTTAGAGCAGACAGGCCCATCAAGAGGGGAGATGGAGTGGCCGTTATGTACAGGGAGAAGTTCGAAGCCACCTTCTCCCCAGCCCCCACCCCCTACTATGAAGCACTCCATTTCGTACTTGAACTAAATGCAAGAAAAACCTTTAGGGGCATACTTCTCTACTTCTCTATCGCTCCCCAGGCGCTAGAAGTACCTTCATTAATAATCTAGATGTACTCATGGAACCCATTTTTGCCACCAATGAGTTTACTATTCAGGGTGATTTTAATGTGTACCTAGAGGATACAGGGGACAAAGAGACTGTCTCTCCCCTAGAGACTCTAGGGGCATTAGGCCTATCTCAGACAGTGCACATGCCCACACATGAGGCAGGACACACACTTGATGGCATTTTCTCTTCTGTACAGGGACTGACAGTAAAGGAGATTCACCCTTTGATGTGGACAGACCACTCTTTAGTCCGATTTGACAATACAATCCCTAAATGTTCCCCCAGATTTAGCAGTCACCAAATACACGGATTGGCTAAACAAGGCCATTAAGGCCACGGTACCCACTGGTAAAATCTCAGGGAATCGCAACATACCATCGGCTCCCTGGTTTACCGAGGCCCTGTGACAAGAAAAACAAAAATGCTGTAAACTCGAAAGACGTTGGAGAGTTAAATATGACATAGCAGACAAAAGCATCTATACATCCGCACTGACTCAATACAAAAACCTGCTGATATCAAGCAAATAATGACTTTTTTCACCAAGCAGATCGAGAGAGCCAAGAATACGTTCAAAGAACTGTTTGGGGTAGTAGAGAAACTTTCATCTCTACCTAAGAAAAAATGCACCAAGAGCAACCAAAGCTTTTGTGATATCCTTGCAGCGGCTTTTAAAAACAAAGTCAAAGATATCTAGAACTCCTCTGAAGCCACCCCCACTCGCAGTCCTACTGAAATACTCCCAATCTCAGAACAGAATATCGTCACTTTGCTGATGAAGTAATCGAGGAATAATAGAAGACCAGATATACTTAGGAATAAAAGTTGATTGGATGTGCTTTCTTATTGTCTTCATTGAGCTCTATAAGGGCTTCTTCAATGGCTCATTCAGACAAGTCAATCTGCACTATACATTAATTTAAAGGTTTAGGGTAACATCATACAGGAGCAGAGTTGGCGGTCATACAGGGGCAGATGTGTAGGGCTTCTTTCAAGCTGGACAGGTGATCTTAGCTTTAGCATACAAGGAGAAACCATGCCTAAAGGTTTCTTTCCTTAGAAGCCTTGTGATTTGGAAAGAATACTATGAAAGTTGATGAACCAAATAAAACATTGCGTTTGTTTCTGAAGATATGGAGGGGCAAAGTAGTACAGTTTTATGTAGTCTTTGGAGCCATGGATAAACCTTCAGATGTTAATAGGAAACCATGAGAATCCACTTCCATGTCTTCCATTTAAAATGTCTCTGGTTTACTAGAAAGTTAATTACTTCAGAGGCAGTTGAAAACTTCAAACGTGCTGCAGATTTTCTTTCAAATGTCTGGAAAGAAATAGAATATGCTCTAAGTATACAACCACAAAAATATTCAGTATACCAGAAATAATGCTATCCATGGACTGCTGGAACATGGATGGAGCATTGCTTAATCTAAACTGCATTGCATGATACTCATACTGACCAAGTCAAGTCAAATCAACCTTATTCGGTCATAATAAATAGACCATGAAAGTATATTAAAACAGTACATCATAAGATATAACACAGCAATTTGAAGAGCGTCCCCAAAATTAGCTTGTAGTACATACACACTATAGTCCAGAGGAACTGATTTAATGCTACAAAGATAAAACATCTGCCATAAAAAATACTAACAGTACATAGATTAAAATGCTGCTCAGCCAGAACTTTATAAAATCAGTACCAAGAAACAAGATTAAAGTTGGTGGTTAATGGTCACAAGAATCGTATTCTCATTGGCAGAGCTGCCTGTCCAATTTCTACGTCTTAAGCACCAGCCTCAGAGAGGAATAAACCATTAAATCAATCTCCTCAGATCCCAAGGATTGCAAAAGTTATACATCTTCTGTGCAGTGACGCAATGAATACCTGATTAAAAAGGGTTTAAGAACCATAGATCCATGAACAGAGTTAAAAGTGCAAAACAATTACGTGTAAAGTGCTTTAAACTGACGCTTGAACACATGGGGAGGGCACTAGCTTGTAGGACCAGCCATTACACCGGGGGGAGGTGACTAGTCTATGGAATATGTTAAGTCGAAACCTAAGTAGAATAAAGTGCTTGTAGTGCTGTGTATCGCATGTTAAAAAAGGCTGCATGTAACTACAAACTACAGAGAACCTTCTGCAGGTCAGATATTGGATAACAAAGGTGAGTGCAGACACCCTGCCCTGTCTTTCTTCCTCACAAAACATATAGCATGTATCCCTCAGTGACTTTTTGGGTATAGTGAGTCATACTGACCAAAAGATGTGTGGGACACCATTTTTCCCTAATTGCTTGCCTTTACTTGGTGGAGGTGATGTGCTCCTCTAAGGTCTAATTTCAGAAAGTTATCAGCACCTTGAACAGCTTCCAGAATAACATTTATTAATGGTAATGGCTATCAATGTTTGATTATGATCTTTTTTAAACCCCTATAGTCATACAGGATCTAAGGTTCCTAAGAAAAATACTGCAGCCCCTGCAGGAGATGCAGATGGAACCATCAGACCATTTTGTATATTTTCATGTTCGTAACTTTCTTTTCTGATCCTGACAGCAATCAGATACCTCCTAAGGAACTATGGTATCAGGTTCCAAAGTTATTGCACAATTACATGGCCGTGTGGTGGCAAGGAGAGAACTGCAGGTTTCATGAAGATATCAGTAAAAGTATGATATTGTTCAGGAAGAAAGGGCAGGGGAGTAAAAGTTAAAGAGGATAGTTCTGACTCTACTTTCTTAGAGTTAACCATAGATTTTAGATAGTGCTGATGACAATACTGGGAGCTCAAAGAAAAAGTTCTAGTTATCTAATTTCCATAAGTGTTAGGTCACCTGAGCCATTGCAAGCTGAAAATTACTGGGTGGCTAGGAAAGGAGATGATATTGAAAAACAAATTAACCTTATGTAACCCAAAATGTATTTCAATAGGACAAGTACGATCTTTTACTGGTCCATTGGCCGCTGGACCAATCTCATCGTTTTCCTTTTGTTGCTCAGCAATTTTGTAACAAAGTGATCACTCAATGTCTATACATATTCTGGTAAACCCACAGTCAAGGAGCGCAGGAACATCTATGGTTGTCAACCCCGTGTCAACAAAGGTCACTAAAAGAAAAAGGAGACATTAATTGTCTCAAATAGTATGTGTTCCAAATGAAATAGTTTGAGGAAATGATTGTTCCTCATGAATTGCAGGAATTGGCATTTTTCAATGACATATCCGTCCTCGTAGGACACTCCTGAATCATTTGCGTGGATTTTCCATGATAGAAGCACCACCCTAAAAAACAATAACTTCTTTGTTGAACCCTATGTGCATAAGCCCTTCGAGGACAGAAGTAGTTCATAGCTTTGGGGAGGCAAGTTTCTAGAAAAGGACAATTAATGTGTAATCTCATTTCCTTGTCTTTCTCCTTTGTCAGTAGGGTCTAGGGTCAATAATTTAGGCTGTTTCAACAGACTTTAAGAGAGACAGAGGTTGTAGGATGCAAATTAACTCATCCCTTGCCTCATCCTTAAGACTCTGGTGAATGAAAGTCATCAAAGTTTATGCAATCGACTCTGCCACCAGACGTTTAAACCATGTTATCTTGGACGGTACTTCTTGTGATCCCTATTGGATCTCATAGATGTCATCTTCTGCTAAGTACTCAGTGTCTGGTCTTTTGAACATTCAATCAAAAGGCAGTCAATACAATGAGGGCAGTTATCAGAACAAGCATCTGAAGATGTTAGGAGCAGTGCTCCCCATGATAACACTGCCCTAGTAAGGCACCTGGCTTAATAGCCCACCATGACTCTATCAGGAGAATATAGGGTAGGTTGGCAAGAGAAATAGACTGCCAGAAATTCAAGAATTCTTTCAACTTGTTTGGGTCTCTGACAAAATATCCAAGGGAACATGTATATCAGAGAACATTCAAGTGACTAGCATCTGCTGAGGGGTATATCTTTGGTATGTAAGGCTGCTGTTTCTTCAGCCTGCTTTTGAATGGTGTGCCTCAATTACTGAAACATACAATGACAGACGGATTACCAGAAAGTTGTTGGTGTTGCAGTCTCTCAACAGCAGAATGCAAAAATCACTACCCTTGTCTTTGTTTCTCTGCTCTGAGGAATGGGCAACTTCTTTTGGGAGCGACTGTGTCCGCCAGTGGCAGACCATCCCACCGTGCTGAAAATTAAATCTGAATAAAAGGCTAAAACTCTTGACAACGTTTCCAAAGTTTCTGGACTCAACATCAATCTAGATGGCATGGGGAATTTATAGTGATAGGCAGAAGACTAACTCCACTAGGTTCACTAATTAAAGATCTCTTTGAAGTAAATTGTAACACAAGCATTGGAAAAGCCAGTACAGATCACCTTTTTGACCTGTTTGCTATTCCAATAATTTTAAGCTAAGCTGTACATCATTGGCAAAAAAAAAAAGAAAAAAAATGTGCTTTAATGCAACATGTGCATAACATGTACGCAAAATTATGCTACTGGCACCCCTATCAGTCAGTAGTTGTGCATATGCATCACCACGCATGCACGCGCCTACTGAATGATGCAAACTCAATTTTATTTCTTCTTTAATTTACTGATCCAAGTTAGTGCTTGCCACTTTGCACAGTGCATATAAAAAAAGAAATTACACTAAAGTGCATTTCAGCAAGCAGAATGACCTATTAGCAAAAAATAGGAGCAAACATTTTTTAAATATTAATTAAAAGGCTCACAATAGGTGGCCGATCAATGGATCAGTTGCTGCGAGAAAGCAATGGGGAGAAAGTCGGGGATGGGAATAAAATAAATAAAGTCAGGTGGGGGAGAAGGGATAAAGAAAGTTAAAAGCAGCACACAAGGGAGCTAGAGGGCAATTAGAGCATAGGGGGTATTGGGAGGGGAGAGAAATACAGAAAAGTGAGAGCAGCAGAGGAAGAAGAGAACAACCACAGAGCAGGGGACACAGCTATTCGACGTGGAGAAGCACACAAGGAAGAGATGTGGAAAACACATGCTCTCTCATGGAGTACTTAAACAAAAAATAACAAAGCAGTTTCCAAAAGTGAGCAATGGAAGGATACAAGTCAGCCAATCAAAAGGATGGTAAAGGCTATGGTCCGGGGAAGGGACAAACAGAAGAAGAGGAAGGCAAGCCAATGAGAGTGCAATAAAGCCAACCAATAGTAAGCAATCAGTTAAATGTAAGTTACCGGTATGGTCCACAAGAAGCTTTGCCCTATGGCTAGCTAAAAGCTGTCTGGTAGGCAAGACATTGATGTAGGGCATTCAAAGTGAATTTATAAGGTGGGCTAAATATCATTTGTACTTTCAAAGTAGACTAGAACTTGTAAAAATGTACTTTCTCCGACATGTTGTACTATTATTTTCAGAAGCAGCTTATTTATATTTCCACAAAATTCATTCAGGTTTGATGATAGGTGATGAACAAATACATTTGGGCTTCAGCAAGTTCTCAGTCCACCTCTTGGGAAATAACTGGCGAATTTAATGGGTCTTTTCAAAAGCAATCCTCAGTTATATTTTTGGGCTACTTTTATGAAACAATTTCCCTGAGTTTAGCATGCATAGTTTATAACTCAACTATCAGCGTTCCCTGTACAAAGAAACTAAAAACACTTACAGGTACCGATGTGCACAGAGCATTAGGAAAAAGGAACCTGTGCGTACAGACCAAAGAACACATGCATACATAGGAACCTATTCACACATATATGCTACACATAGGCACTGTGTACAGAGAAAGCACCTAAGATGTACAGGAACAAACGATAGACTCATAGTTATGTATGCACCACAGATAGAGGTATAGATTATTTACTGTGTGAATGAATGGATGAAAGAATCTCTAATTTTGGGCGAATGAATGGACAGACCACTGGAAAAAAAAAATATACTGGTAACATAATGTTGACAATTTAAAAACATTTTTTTTGCTCGCTGCTTTCAATTGATTTTTTGTGTTTCCTGTGTAGATATTTTATTAGCTTCTGTTGAAACAGTGTGGAGCAATTGGCAAACCTGACAGTATTTCTTCGGTCTCGATTGTACAAAAAACTGTTGGACAAATGTATCAGAGGTTTGCGTCGGTTTTACACCACGCAATGGGGCACAAGAGCGATACAACTCTTAAGTTTGATTTATCAGGCCACGCAAGGCCGCCTTGCATGGCCTTACATGGCTTGATAAAACTAGAGTAGCGTAACGTAGCGCAAAACGCTGTATTGTGTTACTCTGACCCAGGAAGGCTTTCCTTGGGTGGAGCATGGGTGTTCCCACGCATCCACCAATGGATTTTTGTGCATTCCCTGATTTATAATTAATGGTAAAACCAGGGAATGCGTCAAAATAATAGGCTGCCCCAGGTGAGGCATTGTGCATCACACATAGAAAGAGGAATATGCCTCAGGGGATTGTTTTTGTGCAGGAAGAGGCACAATCCTGCGTACAACACAGGCATCCATGCACCATGCAGCACATTGTGCACAAGCGCTGGGAAATGACAGGAATACGCTGTACATTGTTAAGTAGGGCACATTCCTGTCATTTCCCTATCACACGGCACAGGAAGGTGATTTGCTGCACTGCATCATTATTTGATAAATATGCCCCTGTGTTAGAAAGACAACGCAGCAGGGTTTTATATTCATTAATCTCTTGGACTATCTAGCAGTGAAAAATACAACAAATCAATTTCATGCTAGAGGGAACAGAAACACCCAGTTTATTGGGTAAAAGAAAACCATACACCACTCTTCTTTAAATCAAGCAGCTGTAACACACATATTCACACATATTCCCACTCTATCCTCTCTCACTGTGCTTGTGAAATCTCTTGTATTTAATATATCTTAAAAGGGGTCTTTTATCAGTTCCCAATGCCAAATTATTGTGTTCATACGCTTTTGTGTGCAACTTTTTTTTTTGTTAACTTCCCCAGGCTACACGCATTTATAATACTTCTACTAAAGCTGTTCACACTGTTTAAGCCCCATTCACTGTTAATATAAGATCTCTTCCCACAGAAAAGTCAGACAGCGTCTAACAGTATGCTGGAATGGTTGCTATTTAACACTTAGGGCCATATGTAGGAAGCCAAATACCGGTCGGTAACGGACGATTTTCGGTAAATATCCTGTTACCGACCGGTATTTAGGCATTTGCTATGTAGGGGGCATATTTCAGGATTCGGTAATTTACCGAATCGGTAAAGTTACCGAATCGTTAATTTTACCGATTCGGTAAATACCGAATCCTGAAATGATATGTAGGTAACACTCAAATGAGTGATGTCTAGGAAAAAGAATTCGGTATTTACCACCAATTATAGGTTGGTGATAAATACCGAATACATTGCAAAAAGCAATATTTTGCTGTAATAAGAGTGCCATGTGGCCGACATACATGCCCTTAGGGCATGTATGTCCGCCACATGTGCACACATGCAGGAATCAGGGGTGCAACAGGGTGTCAATGTGACACCCTGCCACCCTTGAATGTGCTCCCCCCATTACCGAATCGGTATTTACCGATTCGGTAATGGTAACTGGCTTCCCATTGATTCCTATGGGCCTCCTGGCCCATAGGAATCAATGGGAAGGTATGCATCATTACCGAATCGGTAAATACCGATTCTAAATTACCGACCCTTTCCGAATCGGTAAATATTACCGATTGATTACCTACATCACATTTACCGATTCATAAATACCGAATCGGTAAAATTCGGTATTTATGAGTCGGTAAATGTGACCCTACCTACATATGGCCCTTAGTTCTGTAAAGTAGATGCTTTAGCCTTTGAATGTTTCTGGCATTTCGTATCCATGCCTCAGTACCTTTCTTTGCACTTTATAGGCATTATCGGATTGAATTTTTTAACTTAATCAATTCGGTCAATATGATCAAATTCTAAATGTTGTGATAAGCATTCAATGTCAGGCAGCATAATTGCCAAGCGCAAAGAAGACACATAAACCCGCACAGCACAGAGGTGCCGATTCCGATCCTGTAAAAAGGCCCTACGAATCGTCGTACAGAGCGTTTTCTCCATACGACTCGTACCCGGTAAACTGTCCGTACAACCTAGGAAGTACGATTCGTTCAGAAAGCCTATTTCCGTACGAATCGTACAAAAGACCGTACGGGTAAAAAAAACCTACGAATCTGATCCGGAACAGCCTGTACGCGACGTTCGTACGTATGTAAGCAGCGTTTTATGGCCCAGCAAGTACGATTCGTCCCTACGGCACTCCGTACGGCACTTTTTTTACGGGAGCCAAGAACAGCCGTAAAAGCTGAGTCCCCAGGGGTACGAGTCGTACAGGCCCCCCGCGTATGTATTCACCGTACCTCACCCACGTATGTACGCACCGTAACCCACCCGCGTATGTACGCACCGTACCCCTCACCCGCGTATGTACGCACCGTGCCCCAACCGCGTATGTACGCACCGTACCCCACCCACGTATGTACGCACCGTACCCCCCCACCCGTGTATGTACGCACCATACCCCACCCGCATATGTACGCACCGTACCCCACCCGCATATGTACGCGTATGCGCTGGGGGTATGGTGCATACATACGCGGGTGGGGTACGGTGCATACATACGTGGGTGGGGGGTACGGTGCGTACATACACGGGTGGGGGGTACGGTGCGTACATACGCGGGTGGGGTTCGGTGCGTACATACGCGGGGGGCCTGTACGACTCGTACCCCGGGAACAACTTCTCCCAGGCTACGAGTCGTACAAACTTCGCTTCGTAGCGGGTAGTCATTCCCCGTGTACGGGACGTTTTCCGTACGATTCGTAAATCAGATAGCTGGTCCGGATCGTACTTGTACGCTCGGGCTGTATTTTTACGAATCGTACGGAAAAGTGTCCGGGTACGTCTCGTACAACTTTTCCCGCTACGATTCGTACGAATCGGGCTGATCCGTTTGTACTTTTTCCCGTACGAATCGTACTTCACGGGTCGGACGTGACTTGTACGATTCGTACGGAAAAAAATATGGATACGAGTTGTACGGAATGTTTTTTTACCGGATCGGAATCGGCACCTAAATGTATAGGAGAGTGATATTTGCACGAGCAGTTACCATGACAGACAAACCGACCTGACGGGCCAGATCGTGGGAGGGGGGAGGGCAGGCTAATGGGAAACTGTTAAACGTTATGTTGATAACCTACTCAAATTAATGCCTTTCTATTACAATTGAACCATGCAAACTGTTTTTGTATCAATAATATAACTCTGGTTGTGCCTGCGTGCACATACCACAATGCTCCTACTAGCATGTGCTAGCAGTATGAAAACGAAAACTACCACTGTGAAATGTTTTACAACAACTGGCTAATACGTTATGGTAATCAATAAAGTTTGTTTTAAAAAAAAAAAAGCATTCAATGTTAAAAATAAAGTTAATATACAAGAGGTTTACTATATTTTACTACTAAAATGGCAGCCACAAGTGCAGCTACCTTGCAGACAAAAGGGTCATGATTTGAATGGTGCAGCAGGTGCAGTACCATTGGGCCCAAAATTTGTCAGAACTCCTCTAAACACCTAATATTGCTATATTCTACTATCATACAGGCAGCCACAATTGTAGTTACTTTGCAGTTGAAAGGGGCTTGATTTAAATGGTGCAGGATGTGCAGTCGCACCAGGGCCAAAAGTTGTCATAACTCCACTAAACATCAAATATTGCTATATTTGACTCCTAAACAGGGAGTCACAAGTGCAGGTGTCTTGCAGGCAAAAGGGTCATTATCTAAATGGTGCAGTAAGTGCAGCGGTACTGAGGCCAAAAACTCAATGGTCCCCACTAAACGCAGAATATTGCTAAACTTTACTACTAAACAGACAGTCACAAGTGCAGTTATCTTGCAGGCACTAGGGCCATGATTTCAATGGTGCTGCAGGTGCAGTAGAACCTGTCCCAAAAGTTGGCAGAACTCCTCTAAACACAAAATATTGCTATGTTTTACTATTATACATGCAATCACAATTGCAGTTACCTTGCAGTTGAAAGGGGCCTGATTTAAATGGTGCAGCAGGTGCAATGGCACTGGGGCCAAAAGTTTTCAAACTCCACTAAACATCAAATTTTGCTATACTTTTCTCCGAATCAGGCAGTCACAAGTTCAGTCAGCAGGGTCATTATTTGAATGGTGCAGCAGGTGCTGTGGCACTGGGCCCGAACACAACTAGAACTCCTCTAAACACCTAATATAGCTATATTTTGCAACTAAACAGGCAGTCACAAGTGCAGTTATCTTGCAAGCACTAGAGTTATGATTTCAATAGTGCAAGTGCAGCAGGTGCAGTGGCACTGGTACCAAAAGCTCCAGGCATCCCACTAAACACTGATTATTGCTATATTTTGCAACTAAACAGGCAGTCACAAGTGCAGTTATCTTTCAGGCTCTAGGGTCATGATTTGAATGGTGCAGCAGGTGCAGTGGCACATGGCCAAAAATGTGTGAGAACTCCTCTAAACACCTAATACTGCTACATTTTGCTAAGAAACAGGCAGTCACAATCGCAATTACCTTGCAGTTGAAAAGGGCTTTATTTAAATTGTGCAGCAGGTGCAGTGCCACTGGGGCCAAAAGTTGTCATGTCTCCACTAAACACCAAATATTGCTATATTGTACTACTAAAAAGGCAGTCACAAGTGGAGTTATCTTGCAGGCAACAGGGTCATTATTTGAATGGTGCAGCAGGTGCAGTGGCACCAGGCTCAAAAGTTGTCAGAACTCCTTAAAAACACCTAATATTGCTATATTTTACAATTAAACAGTCAGTCATAAGTGCAGTTATCTAGCAATCGCTAGAGTCATGATTTCAATAGTGCAGCAGGTGCAGTGCCACCAGGACCAAAAGCTCCAGGCACCCAACTAAACACCTAATATTGATATATTTCATTCCTAAACAGGCAACCACAAGTGCAGTTACTTTGGAGGCAACAGGGTCATGATTTGAAAGGTGCAGCATGTGCAGTATCACTGGGCCCAAAAGTTGTCAGAACTCCTCTAAACACATAATATTGCTATATTTGACTACTAAACAGGCAATTCACAATAGCAGTTACCTTGAAGTTAAAAGGGACTTGATTTAAATGGTGCAACAAGTGAAGTGGCACTGGGGCCAGAAGCTCTAGGGACCCCACTAAATCCAGATTGTTGCAAAGGTTTACTACTAAACAAGACAGTCAAAAGTGCATATATCTAGCAGGCAATAGGGTCATGATCTGGATGGTGCAGCAGGTGCAGTAGCACCACGACCAAAATCACTAGGCCTCCCACTAAACACCTACTATTGCTATATTTTACTACTAAACAGACAGTCACAAGTGCAGTTACCTTGTAGACAACAGGGTCCTGATTTGAGTGGTGCAGCAGGTGCAGTGTCACTTGGCCCAACATTTGTCATGACCTCCTGAAACACCAAATATTGCTATATTTTACTCCTATACAGGCAGACACAATTTCAGTTATCTTGCAGTTAAAAGGGGCTTGATTTGAAGGGTGCAGCAGGTGCAGTGCCACAGCCCCAAAAGTTGTCAGAACCCCTCTAAACACAATATTGCTATTACATCAAATAAGTCTATTATTTCCCTCTTTTATTTTATTTTTCAAAATGTTGCTATTACTTACCCCCACTATACCACTACTAACAGCACAATATATTGCCTTTTTGTATATAATCAAGTCATAAAACTTTAACAGACTTTCTGTAACTTATATTGTACAACTACTCAGCAAGTTACAACTTACAACAAAAAAACAATTATTATAAATCACATAGGCGAAATCTAATGCATTTATCAGTGCTTGTTTTCTATTGCAGGTGCGTTCCCATACAGAGACCATTATGAGGGAAAAAGTCTCTTAATATGATGCTCCAATACAGTAAGTAAATCTTTTATGCAATATGCAAATTGCCTTGTCATTTATTCCTGAGCAAAACTACAATTCTTCATCCCAGACCCCATTCTTGTTAAATAAGGAATAGATTTGGCATGCCACCAAACTACCATTAAAACTAGCCATAATTATCAATACTAAGCTAATAATTTTGGCTTTTGTGTAAATAATGTTCAGCATTGAGTAAGGTGCTTATTAAAGATACCATTGGCAGCAGTTCTTGAAGCTTCCCTCACCCACAGAACATGTACTGCATAATCCAGCAATGCACGCCTTTGGAGGGTAAAGTGGCTTTGCCGGACATACCACTGATAAGCCCAGATGTGCTGGCAAAAATGTGTGTTTTCCCATAATGAGATTCTTTGTGACTTTAGGCACATCAGCTCTTCAGAGACGGCAGCCTGTTGTGATGTCATCGCCTGCTAATCTGCGACAGCAACTCGTCCCCAGCCTCACTGTAGGAAATCTCATGTCTTCTCCAGCAAGCATCATCATTTCTGTCCTAAACATAAAGACATTTCAGAAGCATTGACCCATCAGGAAGACTCCAGCCCTCTTCAACATGTAACAATGACGTTTTATGTATTGCACTTTTGGCATATCAAAAGTGCCTGGAAATAACAGATGTTACCATTTCCCAATGTATGGTACTCAGTTTGCCCATCTTAAATTACCTGGGGAGTACCCTGGTTCGAAAAGATATGAGGGAATGTCCAGTGTGGCAGGATGGAAAAGCTCAGGACTAGGAAACAAATTGTCTTAATGACACAGGAAGATGACCACCTGACGGTACAGTGAGTAACATGGCAGCAGAGTGGACAGGACATGGACTTTTTTGCACTGTGGCCAGGGACACAAAATGCAGAATTACATGAACTCCCTGATGTAATTGACCCGAAGTGTATCCTCAGAAGAAGGCATCTCAAAAGGCTCCATTTGCATATCGTTCCCAGGCCACCAATACATTTATTTAATGTTTTATTTTTAGTATGCCAAAGTGGCCTTCAGGAGAGATTAACATAAGCTTGTTTCTTAAATTATTTTTGAGGAATGATTCTCTTCCCTCTCATCAGGAAAGAGTGCAGTGACTTAACTCATCCCTAACTTCCCAAAAACCTCTAAGGTCTGCATTGGTTTTACATTGAATACTCCTATCCAATCTTAAGCTCTCCTTCACTCTTTTTAAAACACTATCGGAGTCATAAGCCAAATTCGATTCTTCTTCTGAGATGGCTTTCTCACCTTCATAAAAGTTCACCCCAAGCAACACTAAAATCATTCCACTCATTGTCATCAACCTCCGCTATTGCCAATGCATTCTACTTGAAAAAATGCTCTGCTCCAGGAACATACTGTACATCACACCGAAAACCTTATAAATGCATAGGTAGTTAGGCAATTTTAGATGCTGCCGAAAGTAACCCCTTCAGTGTAAAGAAGTTTAGTGAGAGGTTAGTGGTCACTGCGAATGGTGAATTTCTGACCCCATAAGTATTTACAGAAATATTCCATGACCTACCCAAAAGCAAAGGTCTCCCTTTAGCTAAACAAATACCATTCTTCACAAGGTGAAAGTGATCGAGAGGCATATGCAATCATCGATTCTTTACTCTTCCCATACAATTGCAATAATACAGCACCAAGCCATTTTTCCACTGGCAACAGTGGTGACAAAAACTAGGTGCTGTACAATTAGCTTCTTTAATTTCTTCAAAACACTTTTGATTGTCAGTGGACCACAAAAATGTTGATTGGTTCTTTAAGAGTTCTCTTAAGGGAAATGACCTGCTAGAAAATTAGGCACAAATTTGGTGTAGCATTCAACCATACTGAGGACAGACGTTACATCTTCTTTGGATGGTGGAGAAGGAGCATCCTTGATTGCTTCCACTAATTTTTTTTAGGACTAATGCTGTCTTTGTTTAGTACACGACTTAGATAAGAAACTTGTTGTTCTGAAAATTAGCATTTTTATATGTCAGCTGTAAACCCTTTATCTCTTAAGTCATTACCTTAAACAGTCTAAAATCATGTTCTTTCTTGTTCCTTTCCCATAACTGATATATCGTCCTGGTAGCACATTATCCACAGCATATCACCAAAAGGTTCACCATAAGTCTTTGAAAACCACCTGCTGCTGAGGGAAGTCAAAAAAGGCATGCAGCAAAATTTAAAGCATCCAAAAGGTCTAATAAAGATAGTCAAACATTACATGACAAGGGGACCCCAATCTATGAACCTGGGGTGTCAGATAGTTTTGAGGAAAGACAATGGTTCAAACAAGGCCAATAGGTCCTTAAAAAGATCTATTATCTCAAGAAAGTATTAATCAATTAGCCTCTGGCATAAGGCACTTTACTGGACAAATGTAGGAAGGGGACACACGTGAACATTGAAAGGCGGTTCATCTATTTAACAGAATTCGTATTTTCATAACAAGCGGATTATAGATCCAGTGCCCACAAAAAAGTGAAAAGGAACGTGATGTGGTGAGTGAAGAAAATATTTTAAAACATACATCACATTGACAACATAAGCAAAATTCCTTGGTACAAATTTTTAAGAATAAAGGAGTTTTAGTTGTGAAGGGGGTCGACGGCGTTTTGATCTCAATTGATTGAGATCTTCATCTGGACAGAGTTATGAGCATGTAGTATCTATAAGGTAAACACAATGCAAGGTTCAGAATGTTTGAAATGGTCCCGAGATAATGTTAACTAACAATGTAGAACAACATTCTCATTACCTCAGTCAGAAAATAAAGTAGCAGTTATATAGAATAAAATGCCAGAAGGACAGAGGAAGAAATTAAGGATTTATCAAAGTGTATTTTTAAAATATATTTAATGGGAGTGAAACACACGAGAGCGAGAGATAGGGAGAGAAAAATCCCTATTGGGTGCTATGTGCCTAACAAGTGGAGGCTATAGCATCAACGTGATCACGGAATAGGAGCGTGGGTGAGTCATGCTGGGGCAGCTGAGCAGGGCTCATGCGAGAATGCCAGTCAGAATTGAACAACTTACATAGTAAGCCCTTAGGTGGCTAATTAATTCCAGTTCGGGCACTGAAATGGGATGTGTCAAGACCTGTGAGGAACAAGTCCCTGTAAGGAAAATTAGGTGCGGTATTTAACCTAGGAGAAAAAATAAACCTTAAAGAGAAAGAATATTTCATCATAAGCCGGTTGGTAGAATGGCACTCCCTGTAATAATCACTGAGGAACCACGTGGATGGTGTCCAGTGGCTCCAGGGGCCAAAGGGGAGAGGATGTAGCATTACGGCTAGAGCGGTCGACTTCGAAGCTGGGGAACCGCGTTTGGGTCTCAGCAACGACGCACAACATCCTGTGAATCTGGGCAAATCACTAAATCTCCCCGTGCCTAACAACAATAATGAATGTGTCCTTCTGTAACGAAACTGGCGCTCTGATACCCGATGCTCGGGTCTAGTTCAGGCTATATAAAACTATTTTTTTTTTAAAAGGCTTGAGTAGGCAGGCGACACATAGTTTCAAAAGGCTTAAAAGTGAGGAGGGGAGTGAAGCCCCTACGTAATTATTGGTGTAGCAACCAATCGGAAATGAACACACCGACTTCGCGGTGGTTCGATTCTGACTGGCATTCCCACATGAGCCCTGCTCAGCTGCCCCAGCATGACTCACCCCTTATGCCAGAGGCTAATTGATTAATACTTTCTTGAGATAATAGATCTTTTTAAGGACCTATTGACCTTGTATGAACCAAAAAGGTACTTAAGACTTTACTATAAGAACGAAGTTGAATCTGGTGATATGCCGAAGATAGTCAAAAATGACCTGACATTTTTGTAAGGGCCAGTATTTCATAAGTTATTGGAATGGGAAATTGGACCACAGCACTATTGTTATTAAGATTCCTCAGGTTGACACATAAACAAATTTTGCCATTTGCACACCAATGATGAAATCCATTCTGATAATTCAATACGTTCTTTAATTTTGGGCTCAAGAAATCTTTCAAGCTCCGATTTTACCTGCACCATAATGATTATGGAATGTTGAGTGCCTTGTTTATCTTAGGTTTGGTGTTGGTTTTCCACTCTCTTTCAAAGACAGAAGGACATTCTTTCATTGAATTATATTTGGTATCCTCTCCATCACACATTACAGTTACCTGTTCTGGGCTGTTAGGATCAAGTATAATGCTTAATGAGCGTTGATCCTTTCATCCCAACACTGAAAGGCCATCCTGAGTTACATCTAATTTACATATAACTTTTCTACCTTGAATTTGAACACCAACATTCTGTAACCAATCACATCAATAACATCACCTATATATCTTCCTGCATTGATATCAGATGGATTGAGATGACTTCCTATTTTTTCTACCAATTCACTGTCCCATATATTTTTAGTAAAGACGGCATATGGGAAACCTGAATCCGTTGCTACTTGTAAAGGAATACCACCAAACGCTACTCAACATAAGGGTTTGTTTGACTTATTACTGGCAATGTTAAGGACAACATGTTTATCATCACCCTGTTTGATTCCTTAATCACTTAAAGAATCAGTTTTTTACTAATCAGTAACATATTTCACAGTGTGTTTCTTATATTTTTTTCCTGAAAAATGTCCAATTATATCACATTCCAAACACTCTGGGGCCTATTAAGTCCGCCCGCCACCCTAGCGGTGCAGGGCCGGCCACCAATGGTGCAGCGGTCCCGCACCAGCAATTAGGATGCCACCACCACCATGGCGGTGGCATCCTCTATTCCCAGCATTGTGGCGGGCGGTGCTCACAGCACCGCCCGCCACAATGCTGGGAATGCACGTTGTGCATTGTCATGCACAAGGTGACAGGCACCGCACGGTGCCTGCCACCTTGTCTGTGACAATGTAGGGGGTACCATAGGTACCCCGAATGTGCACCCCTCCAATTCCCTAGGGGCCCGCAACGGGCCCCCGTAAGCAAACTCTGCATGGCTTTCCATGTCGGTGTCTCCGCCATGGAAAGCCCTGCACCGCTGCCCATGCTAATATGGATGGCGGTGTCTTCCAGACACCACCATCATATCCAGCCCCTTTTCCGCCCGGTCGACTGGTCGACCGGCGGAAAACCGGCGGATAGTCTTTCCGTCCGCTGGGGTCCCCCCGCCATACTAATATGGCGGGGGGAAATGGGTGGCGAGCGGGGTATGATGTAGGGCGGATCGCCACCGCCATGCGGGTGGTGGTGATCCGCCCTACATCATAATAGACCCCTTTGTGTTTTTAGCTGGATACTTTGGAAAATTGTCTGAATGCTGAATGTTTCCACATCTGTAACACACATTATAAGATTTCCCAATAAGTAGTGGCTGTTTCTTTATACTCTCCTACGGCCATATTCTCAAGGAGTTATCGCCAAGTTAACGGCACCTTATTGCAGCCAAAGTTGCGATAAATGTATCAGCTCATTCACAAGATGGTGTCAACAGCCCATAATACCAGTTTATCCATGATAGCAGCCTCCATGATAGCAGCCGCTAAAAACATCGCCATGGATCGCTAATAAGATGCAGAGTAGGCGTTTCCGTGCAAAAAGCCGCGACAACACCACTCCGCAACATTCTCAACGACCAGCAACATCTGCGAAAAGACCACGAAACATGTGATAATGCGTGTTAGCAGCAGGAAATTAACACCTGCTCTGACCTGGTGTAATGTTGGACGACAACCGGCAGCAGCCAAGGGAGCACAGTCCAAAGCCAAACATGAAGAACAACAGATGCCCCGAGCAACTGAACATGCAGCTCGGAGACCCAATAGGGCAACAACACCCCCCGCCACCACACCCAGGACCACAACCCCCCCCCTCCCAGAACACCCCTTCGCCCCCAGACCACCACAGAGGCAGCACGGACAAAGACAGCGGACCCACAGGAAACGCACCAGCCTCACAGACTTAACACCAAAGGATGTCATTGCCCACTACAGGCTCAGAAGGACAACCATCCTACGCATCCTGACCATCATCGCCCAACAGGTCAACGGCACCAACACAGCAGACAACCAACATCCCACCCCACACAAAGCTGCTAGCCGTGCTGCACCTGTTGGCCTCTGGTACCCTCCAACCAACACCCACCAGAGTCGGAGGAGTCTCACAGCAAGCCGCATCCAAGTCCCTCATACCTGTCCTGGATGCCATCATCAGCCTGTTATCCCAGTATCTATATGTCCACCACAATGCGCAGAATCCACTGGAGACCAAGCAAGGACCATACGCCATAGCTGGATGCAAACACGTGTTGGGGCAATCCACAGCACACATGTCCTACTTGTGTCCCCTGGTGACACAGCACACAATCACAACAACAGAAAGCACACGTCTCACATCAATGTGCAGGCAATATCCGAACACCGTGGAATCTCACCAACGTCATGGCCAAATACCCAGTCAGTGTGCATGATTCCTTCATCCTCCGACAGTCCATTATCAATCAGCGCTTCCAGGATGGCACCAATGGGAATGCACTGCCCGTTGTCAAGTACCAAATGAACACCTCACACACCTTAATTCCACAACCATGCAACGCTCAACTCTGGCAATGCACACATCACAAAATCACATACAACATGCAAAACAACATGCCCACCCACCAGACACGGCAGAACAACTTACAATGGTAACCTGGGCAAGCCGTGAACATGAGCCATCAACGGCATGGCACCTCAGCCACTCAATACCGGAATGTGGGGATAGGTGGGAGCCAGGAATATGTGAAGGAGGCAGGAGAACCATGATTGGGAAAGTACACAATGCCAAGAGTGGCGTCGATGTGCTGGACAGACCGCAGTATACATAAAACACCCATATCCATGGCGACATACACCGCTGGTGTATGGAGTGTAGTAGACAGTGGACTCAACCATGTCACCCCAGCAAGTGGGGGAGTTTGCGGAAATGTTGCCTGTTACGTACCCCCGGTAAGCGTGAGTGGAGTGGGATGGCCCGGCGTACGCCAGGCCAGTGTAGGGGTGTGAATAAAAAGCACATGGCCCTGGGCGTGGTCCTCTTCCGGAATGCCCAACATCTCTGCCAGGGCGGCGCCTCTCACCCCGCCACGAGGCCGATGCTGTCCTCGTGAGCGGAGTTGCCTGCGTTCCTGTGCAACTGCCGTATCCCGGCCCTCTGGACCCCGAACTCGTCAGGCCCGCCCCTGCGCAGCCCAGCCACACTGATCACCTGCTGACACCGGCGTGTGTCACAGAGGGCCCACCACGTGCCAGCGCAAGCTCCAAGCGGGAGGCCCGCGACCTTGGCAGCCTCCTCAGACCATCACGGCCTCCTTTCTTGTTGACCTACTCTACTGCTGCATCCGGCCTACACTACGGTCAAGTAGGTCATACATTTGTCACTGAGTCTTGATTACACCATGGCAGTAAATATTATTTAAGGCAGAGTTTATGTCACTATACTCCCTTCGATGTGGTGCCACCAAGTCTGTGCATAGCATTACAACCACATGTGTCTGTGGGCCTACGCAGACTACTGCCCTCGGCCTACGTTGAGCACGAGTAGGTCACAGAATTGGAACTGAACATCAATTATTCAAAGGCAGAATACAAATCATTGCACGCAAGGAGAGGCGTAAGAGGATGATGCATTGCAGTCCGAAGGGAATAGGATCATCGTTACGCAGGTGATCGAACACTAACGACAACTGCCCTAGTGTCACTAACTCTGTGCATTGCAAGCCAACGACAAGTGGCTGGGGGCCACTGCTGACCGCTGCCTCCGGCCTACACTGTGGTCCAGTAGGTCACAGAGTCTTGATTTAGCAATGGCGGAGTTCATATCTGTGTACCGGCATCATCGCAGACTGCACCACCTCCCAGCCCCAGTGCCACTAAGTCTGTTCCCCGACATTCATGGACACTCTCTGGTAGTACATTGGTGCAGTCTGAGTCTATGGAATAGGGGGTAGTTTTCATCCTCATGTGGCTGTCACCGAATTGGTGGTGGCAACGAGGCTGTTGCTTTCCATTCCTCCATTTGCTGCTTCCGGATAACATCAGACCTCTACATCATGCCCTGGAGGACACCTTCCACTGTCCCCTGCAACCCTCCGCCACAATCACCTTGCACAACGATGAGGACCCGCCTAGTCTGCGTGGCCCCACCTCAGTGTACCGCAAGTCACCGTCCCGTGGCGGTGTGCCTGTGCCAACCACAGTGCATCCGGGGCCACTAACTGTGCAGCTCACGTCAGGGACCTTGTCTGAATGAATATTGGATGACTGCTGTGAAAGTGGTCCTGGGGTCATCAACGCCATGTGCATGTGGCCCTGCACTGTCCGCTGCCTCCGAACCACCAGGGCTCACACATCAAATCGAGTCCTGATCGGGCCGGACGTCGCATTACCACAGGAGGCACACGCCACCATCGCAAGGGCCAACTCCATCCACCATCTGCCAGAGACGAAACAGTGGTACTGGCAGACTAACAGAGTTTCTCAGACCTGTCGTGGATGCCATCATCTGCCTGATCCCCTGCTCAGCACTCCAGGTGCCACTGACTCAGTGCACCGCATCCCAAGGACCGTTACTGATTGAGTTTGTGCTGTGGAGAGGTTGCGCAGCAATGTCACCTCAGGCAGAGTGGGAGACCTGGGACGTTGAAGAGGAAGTTGATGCAGGTGTAACACACCCCACTGCATCTGCATCAGGACTAACCCGAAGGGACACAATCCTAGCAGTTTCTTCACATGAGCACGATCATCTCTAGTGCCCCATCCTCAGTGCACTGCAACTCACAGACACTTCTGTTTGAATGTTGGGTGATTGCTGTCCTTGCTCTGGCTCCCTCCACGTTGCTCAGCAGTTGACTCTTTTATGCAGGTGTTTTCTGTTTCCATTGCACTGGTGTCCACTGTTCAAGTTCTTGCCAGCACCAAGCACTTTGTGCGGGCTGGCTTATACTCACCCCACACACATCCGGCACAGGCGTCACTGTACATGTGGCCCTGCCAATAAAGGGGCCGGGCGTACGTGCCCGTAGCCAGTTCAACATGATATATGCGTATGTCCCTGTGGTCTTGTTGTATGCATGGGGGCCCTGGGCCCTACGACATTACATTGTGCTGTGTACAGCTGACGCAGACATGTCACCGCAGGCAGCGGGTAAGACCTTGGACATGTAGCTTTGTCGTCAGCCACTCAATACGTAAGAGGAGTATACTGGACCATTGTATGGAGGACTAGCGTCGGGGTGTGAATGATGATTCCATGGCTCTGGGCGTGGTTCATTGCAGGACATGTGCACATGCATGTGTATCTGTCGTGGTGTGGGTCTCCTTTATGGGGCGTAGGTGGTCCCTGATGGGACTTGAACACCCACGTTTGTGATCTACTTTGGCTTCCATGTGCTCTGTGCTCACCCGCACCTATTCGGCCACCTCCTTTTGGCATTCTGACACCTGGCATTGGAATGTGATGTGTGCCTCGGTGAAGTGTTGGGAGCCAGCCGTGGTGGCGGGTGGTTCCTGCTGTGTGGTCTGCACAGGGGCTGGGGTCTTCTCTATGTGACTTGGCTGCCCTGCTACTGGGGGTGGGTTGCCTGAGAAGTCCATGAGCTGTTGTGGGGCGTCGGTGTTGGAGGTGTGGTGGTCGTCTCCGGCGTCACTGATGGTTTGTCTGGCTGACCTGCTGGAGGGGTTTTTTGTCCCTCTGCAATGTAAAGGGGAGATGCATGTTGATATTGTGTTGACATTTATGTTTGTGCATTGTTCTTGTTTACATGCAGACTGTGTGACAATGTACATTGTGACTGTTTGGGTGGTGCCGGCAATTTTGGGGGAAGAGTGGACATTGGGATTACATGACAGATGTGAGGTTGTACCCGTGCATCTCACAGTTCCCTGCTCTGTCCAATGTGATTGGCCTGTTTCTGCGCATGAGCGGACCCAGTTGTGTCCCCTGTTCTGCAGTGTCGGTTTTGCACTTGGTTCCACATTGTCATGGGATGTGCTGTGATTGCTATGTGTGTGTGCTGCAGTGTGCCACGGGGATCAGGGACATGATCCTGGGTCATTGTGGGTGTGCAGTGTGCTATACTTGATTGTGCATGTGTGCCACTGTGCCCATCCCCCCATGTACCCCCAGTCCCTGGTCGTTACTCACCCTGTTGTTGTTGTGTCAGATCCTCTCGAGCTGTGTCCGTACTCCCACCTCCTTGCACCATCTCCACACTGATGATTGGCCTCCATTTCCTCCTGCTCCTCCTGTGGTGCAGGACTCCCACCTCCTGTCGCCGTTGCTGCCTTCCTGTTGGCAGCGAGTTTGTGCCTGTTTTAGGTTTTCAGGTCATGCCAGCGCCTCTTGGCCTCATCCATTGTCCTCCTCGACACTCCGGCTGCATTCCAAGTAGTCTGATTGTGGAACGGTTGCTGGTAGTGTTCTGTCACCTCCGTGACGCTGGTCTTGTGTTGCTGCGGACTGCACCCCGTCTTCCTCTCCCTCTTCTCCCTGGCCTTCCCCGACCCCGTTGTACCTTGCTGGTGGTCTGTGGGGCTTGTGGGGTCCGCGTTGGCCTCTGCACTCGGTCAGGGTGCATTCATGGTGCTGCGCACTTTCGATTGCTTCTGGTGTGCTTTTCTTGTTCTGCTTTTATAGTGCTTTTTCCCGCCAGACGTGTGGGATTTGCAGGCCTATGGCTGGGTATCGCAACTTTTTGTATCGCGCTTGGCCTCATCGCAGCTTTTTTTTGCGTTCTTGTTTCGCATTTTGCGGTGTGGCGTTGATGTTAACGAGGCCATTTGATGTGTTGCGAATACTTGGTTTACACAGCGTAAATTTCCCATGATAGACTGCGATGTTGTAGGTTGCGTTAAGTTACTTTTGCGAAGATTATAACACGTTCTTGAGAATATACCCCCTAGTCTTTGCCGGTCCTATGATCAGAAATGTTGTTAACCCAATCTTCCGAAGTTGTGTTAGTATGCTGTAACGCAACTTTCAAAACATGTATACAGGGTCCAGGCTCCAATCAGTAAGGCTGAGCCTTAAACAGCAAAACCGCAAAACATTGCCAATACTGATAATCCATTACACTTTTACTTAACTCATGCCTAGAAAAAATCGATAGCATCCTTAAGCAACCTTTTGCTTAATTTAAATTTATTTAAACCATTTTTACACTTTGAGGTTCAAAATTATTTCATTTTTTTGAATACCACAAAAACGTAATCAAACAAGACAACAATACACATTATAAAACAACCAGCCATGTTTTTAATTACAAAATAACATCACTCACTCTACCAATCTTACTTTCTGCTTCCATATCACATTCATCACACATTTGTAACCCATACTCAACTCCAAACACACCTAAACAATGTCTAACACACACTGGCTAAACAATCCATTTGCATCAAAGTCTAGTGTCAGGGATAACCACCAAACATCACCTATTGCAAACATTGGTCCTTTTCAGTGCACAGCAAAAAAATATATAACACCTTTTTAAATTCAATACAAATCACAGTGCACAAAAGCAGCAATGGGCATTAGCCCTAAGATTTTTGGGTGAAAAATACGCAAGGTTGATGCGTTTCGAGCCCACATCTTGAGGGGCTCTCTTCAGGACCAAAATAACTGTAAAAAACAAACAACACAATCTTATTAACTAACAACAGTTGCTTTTTTACCAATGAACAGGTACAAACCAGTACCCGTGTCTGCAAGCATACCTCTAAAGCGGAAACACCTCAATCAAATAATGCTGGAAGAAGATAAAACAACACCAATGTCAGAAAACAGAGAGAATAGTTTTTGTCCCAACTGAAAAGAAAGCAAGTCTTCTCTATACACTGTTTGGGGAAGAGGGGGGGGCTACACCAGCACCACTTACAAAAGAAATTGTGGTCAATGTCCCAATTTCTTAAAGTAGTTCCAACCGGGCCAATTTCAACCGAGGAACTGCAGAAAGGGGATAAATAAATAACAGAATCTTAACTATCTGCCACAAGACCTGTGTTTTAATACGGGTAAACGAAAAATATCAATTATCTTTAGCTGTTATCGGTGAATCACTCAATGAGACCCATTGATTTTAACGCTGCCCCTATTTACAGGGGTGGTGTAAATAAAAGGCAGCGCTAAAATTAAGACCATGGAAAACCTGGTCTTAACAAGACGAAAAGAGGAGAAATGCTTTATTTCTCCTCGTCTTTGCTGTTTCTATGTGTGCTGCATTGTGCAGCACACATAGAAACAGCAGAATGCCATGAATGATTGTTTATGTGCAGGAAGGTGTCCCTTCCTGCACATAAACAATCATTACAAAAATTACGATTTGCAACTTCTATGTGTGTTGCACAATGCAGCACACATAGCAGTTTCAAATCACCATTTGTGGTTGTTTATGTGCAGGAAGGGAGACCTTCATGCACATAAACAATCATTCCCTCAACGCAGGCACCCTTTCACTATGGTGCAAAGGTGCCTGCATTGGCGCTAGGCAGCTTAATTTAGTGCCTGTGCTTGGGGAAACGCAGGGATGGGCCACATCTTTATAAATACATCTCATCCCTGCGTTTTTGGAACGGCAGAGCGTGCTGTTAGCATTTTGTGCTTAACGCCACGCTCCGCCATTCCCTTGTACATATGCCCCTTTGTGTCTTGTATCCTTCATTACTTAGTCACAAATAATATCCTCATGTAATTTACTAAACTTGCATGGTCTAGCTGCAAGTAGTTGAAGTGCTGCAACTTATTCCTCCACACTTTCAGTTTTGAGTTTTTTGGATTGGAAAAAGTTAAATCTAGAGACTGCAGTGAATATGGTTGATGAAAAATATGTATCCAGATCCTTTAGCAACTGTGCTAAAATATTAATATCACCACCGCTGTCAGTATTAGTCTGTTATACACTTCTAGTCTTCCTGGGCTGAGATTGTGCAATAATAATCTTTTATATCTCTCTGGTGATAAAGCAGTTCCTTCATCTTCAATTGTGTCAAAGTAGTTTAAAAAATAATCCTTCCACTCAAACCATGGAAGACGTTGAGACCCAGAGAGAAAAATAAATTCTTTAAGTGGATTAATAGTGAGGAGTGACCATACTGGATGTAGAACAATGTATAAACTGTAAAGAAGTGTGAATGCAGTAAATGGTTATGTCCATTTGTAGTGGCATAGAAATAGTTTGGTATTACTTATTGCTAAATTATTTATTAATTTATTTTTAACAAAATGATCCAGGGACAGTGCACGGCGTACTCACAGTGTAAACAACGCAGTGTAAAAAGGTAGAAGCAATAAAAAAGGTTTACACCAGTTGCCAATCAACGCACCAAGTTAACCATAGCACGTCACTCAGGAACAGTGTCCATCACGGGAAACTTTCACCTCAATGTTGATGCCTCTCATCAATGACTGATGCAGAGGCTGGGTTGCACAACTGTGGGGGGAGGAGGCATTGGCTGTGAGGGTCGTGTTCAACAAATTACTGGCAGCATTTTAAAATTAATTGAGACAGGAAAAGGGCCACGCACAGGAAAATGCATATCTGAAGTAGTAGTTTGTACTCCCGAAGTTCATGTGTATGACAGCAAATGGCATTGGTCACAGTGATGATGTAGACACAGGTTCTGCCCTGGGTCTGGTTCGCATTTGGAGTAAGATGCTTTGTAAGAAAGTGCTCATTGCAGTGGCGTAGCAGGGGGGGGGGGAGGGGGTGGTGGTCCTCCCCATGTGGCATGAGTTTTGTGAGTGGCAACCTCCCCCCACCCCAGCTCTTACCTGCGACCCACGGTATGGCAAAAGCAGGAATTGATCTCCAGCACCCCCGTTCTTACGGCCGCGGGCGGCAAAGGCTGGCACCGCCACAGGCAGCAAAAGGCCTAGCTACGCCACTGGCTCATCACCAATTATTTAATAACATCTCCTTGACAGGGAAGTCGGCAAAGTACTTTATTGTCACAGAACAGCCCTAAAGAATAAGATACACAACCTCTCCAGCGGCCGCCTCCTTCACTCCTCCTTAGCAGTTACCACTCTTCTTGAACCTCCAAACACCTGGGGTTCTAGGCACATCACTTGAGGCAATATCACTACACAGCAGGCTGCTATCATTTCGCCTGTATCAAAATGATGTCCCTGACCTCCGCCCGCTCTCTACTCTTCTCCTAACTCCTATCACGTCAGCCTCCTACAGACAACTGCACCGCATCTTTTTCACCTCAGCACCAATATTCCATTGAAAACACTGGTTCATGTTTGGACAGCACTAGAATAGGCTGAACAACAGCACTGAGATGTCTGTTGTACAGACAAATTAAGCACAACTAGCCCTGTGAAGTCACTCAGTAAATAAACCATTGCTGAAATATAGACTGTCCAGACTAAATAACAGTGAGACACCATCAACTGTACTAACAGCAGTGAGACTCCTTCAACTGTGCTAACTGTTCCCCTGCTACGACAATTGTTTCCATACAAACGTTCTTCATACTGAAAGGAAAGGCATTGTAGAAATGTTCTTTATGATTCTTATAGTAATGAAGCGATATGATCCTGGGTATCCTGTGTGTAGAGACAGAGAGAGGTCCACGAATTAAAGAGTTCACTCGGCTGCATAGTCAACTGCATGTACATAGATTCTGTGTGAATTGGTGTAAATTTTGTGGATGAGCAGGGCTAGGATGCACAGGATGTATGAATATGGTGGGTTTAGGAGGGGGAATAGCTGCTTCTGATGCAGCATCATACCCATTGTTGGTGCTGGGCATTCCCTTTCACCTTCTTTGCTTAGGTGGGAAACTGGCACGCTCTTGTGTAGATCCGTGTCACCTGTTTTGGAGGGTACAGTAACAGCACTTGTAAAACACAATGGGTCCAAGAAAGAGGTCCAGAAGATCAACACATCGACCTCCAAATACATATATAACACAGAAATTAGGTGTGGTGGCTATATATCAGAGACCTTAGGATAGAAGTAATCCCAGGTCTGGGTGAGTAAGTCCAATGTTTTACTATACACAGACCGTGTAATGTTTTTTGGTCTCCTATTGAGGAAGGACATTAGGAGGAGATGTGTCAATTTCATTCCTAGGGGCCGATTACGATGTCGGTCGGAAAGGCTCCGAACGGCATTCGAATTCTCCTAAACCATGTCGGAACCTATGTGTCCAGCTGACCAATTATGAAAGAAGTTAACTGTTCGGTCTTTCCGAGCCGGAGCCGAATCATACATCTGCATGGACCGCGTTTCCGGCCAATGTATTATGATGTTGGATTCAGACAGCCTTTCTGACTCAGTCTGTCGGACACAAAAAGGCTTTTGGAAACTGACTTTGGGAGCCCGTAGCAGGCCCCCCTCCAGCCGAAGGCCCCGGTTGGGGCCCATGGGGTACTCATTGGACCCCTCTTTACAACCATGCACAGTGTGGCAGGCACCATGGGGTGCCCGCTACAGGGTGCTAGGTTTTCCGCAACCACCCCTTTTTTCAATGGGAGCCTGTGTTGTCGGTCGTAAGACAGGCTTCCATTGAAGTCAATGGGAGTCCAACCAAACGGTGTCTGGAAACATCGTAATCAGTCGGTCAGACTCTCAGAAACGATTCTGACAAGGAGTCGGTCAGAACAGTTTCCGACTGATATCGTAATCGGCCCCTTAGTGTCCACTTCTTGAAACACCACTGCTGTATTTTGCTCCTACTGGACTACACACCAAAATGTAACAATCATTGGCAAGTATAATCGATTTAGATGTTTTTCGACTCACGGACACATTAATAAGCATATGGAGGCACAGCAACTTACTTACAGACACAGATGCACACACCAGCACGTCTACAGAACAACACCAACAAATATGCAAATATTCCTGCACACAGACCAACACTCAAAGGCTCATTCAAACACATAACGCACACAGACCCACATTTAAATCCACATAAACACACATATAGTAAGACAGCACACTTTGATGGGTCAAACAGACATACAGAGAAGTGAACAGACAGATAGATCAATGCTCATCTAGTGCTGAGTACATTCCTGTTCTACATTTGTGTACTACCTAACCTTCCTACAGAGGAAGCCATATCTGAGGCAGCAACTGCAATAGAGTATTGGTGCTTATTCATTCCTTGGTCTCTCATTGAAAAAAATGGTTCTCCTTGGATATGGTCAAGACTTCAATTTTCATGCCCATCCTACCCCTGACTTCTCTGAATTGAACACCAGTGTAACAATACAGTGCAGTCTGCATGCCCATTCCATACTTGGCCTTTGTGCTGTAATCTCACTAGGAATAACACAAGCCACATTTCGGATTGACAGGTTGCTGTATGTGCACAAACATACAAGTATAGAGCCATGAGCTTTTTATTTGAAAGCCATTGTTATGAAATGTGTTAGGTCAAGGAATTAAGCAAAGATCACAACTCTCAGGACAGTCTCCTAGTCTTTGCCTGCTTCCTCTCACAGAGGCCTCGAGCATGACTAAGAAACACGTCCTCTCTAAACCCAAGCAGCCTTTAAACAAATTGGTTTTTCTCTTCCCCTTCCAATGCATCTTCAACCACGAGTCTGGTCGAAAAGCCGCATCCAGGTTCAAAGTGCACCATGTTAACAACCATACGAAGGATTCTATTCAAAGACACTTAGCACAGAGACCAATGAAGGACACAGAACTTTGCTTTACCAGATCTCTTCTCTGTTCTTCATCGGCCCTCCTCACGGACAATATCACTATTAAAGTGGAGCCCTCAACACTCGCTAAGTACTACATCAAGAGGCTCACACTTCCTGTAGAGTCCACCCCACCTGATGGAGCAAGGACTTGTATAAAAAAGACTTGCTCAGATGCAATCCTCTCATATAACTTGTAACACTGTATTAATAGAGTATTGTGTAAATTAATATGCACCACATTCCATATTTTAGCAAGATGAAGCTTGCTTACGTGTTTTACTAACAAGTAACCCGAGTGAAACTTAAGATGGCTGCTAACGCGGGAAACTGTACTGCGCATGCATCAACTGCATCTACGCAGAATGACGTTCTTTCGTTTGGAGGGACATTTCTGCACCTGCGCAAATGCATTTACAATGGCCTCTTGAAAGCTCACATGCTAAGCATCTGCTTTGCTGAAATTAAAACAAACTATTTACTAAGTGCTAATGCGGGGAGAGCTTTTATAAGTAAATGGGGTTAGAGTAGAGATAGGTGGTATACAGTGAAATCATTTTATTTAGAAATTATTATGTTACTCTTTGACCTCTTTACTAGTTTGTATTTGGGCCTCCGAGCGATGCTAAAGCCTGCACTACACGTGACTGTCACGCAGGTGCAGTAATGACAAGCCAGAAGCCATGATATCATTTTTTTAAACCCATACATGAGCAATGAAAGGTATAATTGAGGTAGTTTAGTTAAATGTAAATGTGGGTGTACTTGTAAAGCACACTGTGACTCCATGGAGTATCCTGGCGCTGAAGACCGCTGGGGAACCTGTCCTGGTTTTCCCTGTAAGACAGTCCCTTTCTGGGTATCTCCAAGGTGAAACCAGGCATCCCCGGCAGGCCGTTGTAGAGATGAGGCAAGCTTAATACCCAGAGTTGCCGAGTGTGTTCCTGGTTAGAGTAGGTACCGAGGCGAGAATTATCAAGTCTGTTTTGACCCTGGTCCACGACCCTGCCGCGTCGGGAATTGAACCCTGGTCCCTGGCCGATTCTCGGTCGGTCGGTCGGTCGGTCGGTCGGTCGGTCGGTCGGTCGGTCGGTCGGTCGGTCGGTACGTACACACAAAGTGATGCTGAGATGCTGAGACACCAGGATGCTGTCCTAGAGCTGAACGGTTAGTGAAGAAGAATCGATTTGCAGACTTAGAATTTGAGCCAATTAATTAGAAGATCATCGCGGAAGAATCAAGGAGGGAAATAAGGCAAATGATTAGAAGAAGATCGCGGAAGAATCAAGAAGGAAGATAGTGTCAGAGAGGGGTGCGATGCAGGCGTCGGATCTAGAAGAGGTCATCTATCCTGTCCTGAATCCTGTCCTGAAACCTGTCCTGAAGTCTTTGTCACCTGATCTTTCCCAGGGTACGCCTCCAGCTCCTTGGCCAAGGGGTTGGTATCCACACCATTCTAGGTAAATACATTTCTGTGTAGTATGTCATTGTACTGCTCTCTCTATCCTCTCTTTCTTGAGTACTGTCATTGTGAAACTTTGTTGTAATATAGGTGACTGATCATTGAAATTATTGACTTTTCCTCCTTAGAGAAACGGAGTTCGTACTGTATTTCTGTTTTTGGTTCACACGAATTTGACTAGATACTTTTCCCAAGTCTGTGGTTATTTCCAAAAGAGTAAGGCTAATATAATTCTATGTCATTTCACTATCAACTAGTTCCAACCAATAGGTCCATTGACCAGAGGAAAGAACTTTTTGATCAGTGAAAGATTAGTTAGAATTTGACAGATAACTAATCTCATAAAAAAGGCATTTATAAAAATTGACCCCCAGCGGTATTTACTAGCCTATGTGAATGTGTGTTTATGGGCCCAGGTGAGTATATGGTGTTTGAGTATCTGAGGCTGGAAACCCGCTGGATCACACCCCAACCCCCCAAAAAACATAACTGTCATCAGAAATATTGTTCTTGTGTTACAGCCCCTTTATTTATTTTATCTTTACTCACGAGGTTCACGTATGCAAGTATAATCACTGTGAAGTAAAGTTGGAGGTCATTGTTCCTTTAAACAAAACAGTATTTGTGCCATAACACGTCATTGTACATGTTTAAGAAATCTATTTTCAGCAGTCGCAAATGTATGAAATGCACGGGGTCAATTTGAATGTTTCCCCACATAAAGCTACAAAAAGATAAAACTGAAGACCAGGACTCATCAATGTTCCCTTTCTTTAAGGTGCAGTGGTGTCGACATCACATGACGTTTCCTAGTGAAGCGACACAATGCTTGCCATTGAAACGTCAGTATGCCCTTATCCTAAACTCAAATGGATGTTGATTACACAAGGCGCTATAATTCTACAGCATGTTTCTGAAGTCTTTCTACCTGTGCATTCGTAAAGAGATTGGATATCGTGATTGCGCAGGATACGATCTCCATGTCCTCAGCACTTGAGAGGATCCAATATGCAAACTTTGCATCTCCCACCTTGGAATCAACAGCTTGTGACACGCTGGGCATCGCACCTCGAGGATGCCCTTAATGCCTCTCAAGGTCAAGCGCTGTAATTGAACTTAAGGTGCCTCTTCCGGATACCACTCCGACGGCCCAATCACGGCTTAACACCGCGTGACCGAACTCATTTCCACCACAGCCCAGGGCAGCAGCTGCATTCTCATCAACCAGCAAATGAGATACGGGTCTATTTGTAGGACTTGTTAATTTTTAATTCTAGCAAGAAATAGGCATGAGCCCACCAGAGACGCAGAAAATGACCAGTCACAGATTTACTGTGCTCCTCAAAATGTTGCCTTGCAAGGATCCTTAGCTTCAGCAACCTACCTGGGCTCAGCAACCTCTCATCTTCCAAAAGCATCCTCGTTTCAAATGTATACATGTTTAGGTAGTGAGGTGCAACAATAAAATAATGGCATTGATTTTGAGGTAGCTCCGGCAACTTCAAAAGTTGTACTACTGTTTAATACTCTTTTTAGACAAATACAACAAACAATAGAGGCCTGTTCCTCTGGTATCCGGACGCCTCTGTACTGTTGCCCTTCAAATTTGGAACCAAGAACCCCTTTTAGTACCTGACCCTCAGGATAGCAAGGCAGAGCGAGTCAAGTTTAATTCAGGAAGGTCCTGTAGGCTAGAAACTTTGAAGTCAGCAAAGAACGACAATAACGAGTGATCAATCATTGTCCAGCCTATACTTTTGAAAAGGTGAAGTATTTTAATGCACATATAACTAAATACAAGGCACAAAATCACAAATATTTAAAAATAAATTGGATTCCCCCCTAAGGGACTTCTAGAGAATAACCAGTCACCTACTGTAAGTATCTGTCAAAGGGGCAACTACACCTGTAAATCTTGTTTGTTCCTGCTATCTATGTTATTCCATGTGAAATGTGTGCTATGGCAGACCGTATTAAGCCAGAACTCCCACCTGAAAAGACTATTAACATCATTGACATGAACATTCACAATCAAAATGTTGACCTACATGCTTTGTCAAGGCATTCACAAGCCATTCGTAGAGATATGTAGCGTTAAAAATGAATATTGGCCTAAAGTTTCCATCTAGAGATACACACATAATAGACCTAAACACAATATACACTGCCATTATTAGGTCTCTCACTAGCAAGACCTCCAAATTACTGTCCTTTATGAGCATGTGTGCTCGAGCCTTGGCTCTAGTTTTCTAAAGAGAAGGAAAGGAAGGAAGGAACAAAAGATAGAAATAAGCACACTGCTGCCCTTGACGCATCTTCCCTCATTCTTATTAGGCTTTTCGGGGCATATTATCAACGGCCAGCGATAATTATCGCTGGCCGTGCTTAGCGATAATAATATTATCGCAGGCTATCTCTGGAATTTATAGCCCTGGTAGCGCGTTATTAACAACGCGTTTCTCCAGCGTGATAAAAATTCCAGAGATAGCGAGGTTATCGCCCTTTTGCAGGGAACATCGCTGGTTTTCCAGCGATGTTCCCTGCAAAACGGCGATAACCTTGCTGATACGACCCACAGGGTCGTATCAGCATAATCCACCCCCTATGTTAGGGATGGCTAAGTCAGGATTTTAGCAGACGTTAGATTTTGGTGAAAACTGCATCTGCTAAAATCATGTGGGCTGCCTTGTAAATATCGCGATGTAAACATCAGCGATATTTGCAAGGTAGTACATCCGGGGTACGCCCAGTAATGCCCAATTTGCATCTCCTTGGTGATGCAAAGGGAGGCGTTGGGAAAAAGGGTGCTAACATGTGATTATGCATGTCAGCCCCCTCTTGTAAATAGGGCGCTGGTTTTATCTCCGCTTTTTGGCTTTGTAGGCCAAAAAAGCGGAGATAAAGCCCTTGTAAATATGCCCCTTCTTCTTTTTACTCCACTGACCTTACACTTGGAGGGGCAACAAGGATTGGAACCGCCGGTGCTTACCTTTGAATTTAGTAGAAATTTAAAGAAAAATGTTCTGAGATGTAGAAGCTCAGCGGGCAGGGCTGCAGGCCATGTCCAAGGAGGCGGTGTTGTTGTCAGGGAGCCGCTGGACGAAGACACAGTGAGGATTTCTAAGTTCAGACTTTTTCTCTGCCTCTTTTTTGGAAGTTGAAAATCTCCAGCTAGACGAGGTTGGAGGCTGTAGATGATGAGGGCTCTATGAAGCCGGATACCCCTTCTGCAAAGTACTGCTGAACAGGATTTGGTTCTCTGAAGAAGAGTGCAGCGTGAGCTGCCGCAAAGACAAGCCAACCGCCAATTAACCTTGGGCAGGTAGACAAGCAGGTTGGTCCTGGTCTCCTCTCAGTTCTCAGAGCAGTTTTTAGTCAAAAAGTTCCTCCAAAAAGTCCTACATTTTCGATTTTGTATGTCTGGGCCCCTTTAGAACCCTTCACAAGGATCCATGACTGCAGAGGCAAAACTTGGGGGGTTGCGGATCATTCAGGCTGGGGGTTCAAGCTGGTTGAAGCCTTTTCTGTCCCTGAGGCTTTGATCAGGAGGCCAAGCAACTAGTCCTTGAAGTCACTCTGGTAACCTTGGGTTCAAGTAGTGGAACAGGGCTCAATCAGGAGGGCAGGCGTTTTAGGGTTCAGGACAGACTTAAGGTAGAGAAGCAGCCCTTCAAGTTGCAGTGAAGTACACAGCAGACCACAGCAACAGGCAATCCTCTGGGAGTCTTTGCACAGCTCCAGAAAGTGAACTGAATAGTGGGTCTGAGGGTCCTATTACTTGGTGCCTTCTTTGAAGTAGGAGAAGTTTCTAAATAATTCCATTTGAAGTTTCCTGCCTTCCTTGCTCTGGCTCTAGGCTGACTGCATGAACAATGCAGGGTTGACAATTCCTTTGTGGGAAGGCAGGGCACAGCTTATCGATTTGCAAGTGGGGCTGTGCCCCGCTACATTCCCCCATCCTGCAAGTGATGGCCCATCAAGGCACACCTAATCCCTCTATTGTGTGGATACATGGGAGGAATAAACAAAGTCCAATTGCCAACTACACCCAGTCATGTGACCTAGAAACAGGCTGAAGGCACCAAATAGGTGGTGCAGGAAAATGGCAACTTTCTAAAAGTGACATTTTCAAAATTGTATCTTAAAATCCCATTTCACCATAAAAGAGGATTTTAATTACAATTTTTCAGAGACCAAACAATAAATCCTTACCTGTTCTTAAGCAACTGTAGTGAAAAAAGAAATTATGCGTTTTTCACCATCAGGACATGGAGAACTTGAAAGTGCAGGCCCAACATTTAAATTACAATGCACCCTGCCGTTTGGGCTACCTAGGGCCTACCTTAGGGGTGACTTTTATGTAATAAAAAGGGAATTTAAGGCTTTGCATGTTTTTTTTTTGCCAAGTTGGGTTGGCAGTTTAAAAGTGTATTTAGGCTGCAATGGCAGACTTAAGATATGTTTTAAGGGACTACCTAAGTGGTTGGCACAATAAGTGCTTCAGGCCCACTACTAGCATTTCTTTTCCAGGCCCTGGCTATATTGTATGCCAATTTAATAATAATAATAAATAATAATAATAATAAAGGGGCTTGTAAAGCGCATGGTGACGCCATCCCGGCGTGTCCCCGCGCTGTGGAGAAAAGTCAGGGCCAGGAGAGGGAAATTAAAGGGAAAACAGATGGGTTTTCAGAAGATTTCTGAACAAGGTCTCTGAATCCGCTAGTCTGATACTCATGGGGAGAGAGTTCCATTCTTTGGCAGCCATTACACGAAAAGAACAACCACCCATTCTGGCTTTCTTGACGCGGGGAATTTTAAGCAATCCAGTTCCCCCAGAGCGGAGAGTTCTGTTAGGCTCGTAGGGGATAGCCAGATCAGTCATGTAGGGGGGAGCTTTGTGTGAGATGATCCTGTAGCACATTAGAAGTGCTTTAAATAGGACTCTCTTTTTTATGGGGAGCCAGTGCAGAGTGGCTAGGGCTGGTTTAGAGGCTGATCTTTTTGGGAGTCTAAGGACTAGGCGTGCTGCCGTGTTTTGGAGTACTTGAAGTCTCCTGATGTTTTTTTGTGTTGTTCCGAGCAGAAGCACATTTCCATAGTCTATCCTCGAGGTCACTAGAGCTTGAGTCATAGTGCGCCTGGCTTCAAGAGGGAGGAGGTCTAGGGTACGGTTCAAGGTCTTCATCACCCCAAAGCATTTCCCTACCACTTTGTGCACATGGTTGTCATAGGAGAGTCTGGGATCAACCCAGATCCCCAGGTTCTTAGCTGCTTTGCAGGGAGTGGGTAACGGCCCCAGACATGATGGCCACCACTCCTTGGTCCAGCTCGTATCCCTGCCTCCAATTACCAGAACCTCCGTTTTTGAACCATTTAGCTTCAGGCAGTGCTGGGTCATCCAGCCTGCCAGAGCCTGCATGCAGGTTTTAAAGTTGTCGGCATCAATGGAGGGTGCTTGGGACAGGGAGATGAGGAGTTGGGTATCGTCGGCATATGAGACTAATTCAATGCCGAACGATTCAACCACTTCAGCCAAGGGGGCCATGTAAAGATTGAACAGGGTGGGGCTCAGGGCAGAGCCCTGAGGTACCCCCTGTTCTAAAGCTATGCTATCAGAGAGGTACATGCCTCTCTGAACCTGGAAGCAGCGGTTGGTGAGAAAGGCTTTTAGCCAGCCCAGTGCTTCCTGGGTGACCCCGGCTTTGTTCGGACACTGCAGCAAGATGGAATGTGCCACAGTGTCGAACGCGGCACTAAGGTCAAGCATAATCAGTGCCATAGTCTGGCCCTCATCAGCGCCTGCCCGTAAGGTTTCGGTCGCTCTCAGAAGGGCGGTTTCAGTGGAGTATCCTGCCCTAAACCCTGATTGAGAACTGTGGAAGGCATTATCAGACTCTAGATGGGCCATGAGTTGGCTGTTAGCTATTTTTTCGGCCACCTTCGCCAGATAAGGTAGCAACGAGATGGGCCGCAGGTTTTCTAGGATATCCTGACTTATGTTCGGTTTTTTCTTTATCGGAAGTACAATGGCTTTCTTCCACTCCGCAGGGAGGGTGGCCGTAGAAAAGGAGAGTTGGAGAATGTATCTAAAGTGTTGTTCTAAGACTTTAAGGCTAGCTGCTAGTATCTTGGGAGGGGCAGGATCCCGAGGGGAGCCTGATTTGATGCTTTTACAGATACTATTTAAGGTTGTGGTAGGAGGGACAGAGAAGCAGTTTAGGCATGTCTTAGCATGAGTGATCTCCAAATTCTCAGTAAAGTCAGAGCCCAAGGGCAAATCCTTAGAGAAGTTTGCGTAGATGTTAGTGATTTTACTGGCAAAGTATTTAGCAATATTATTGCACGTTTCAACAGAGTCATTCTGGGCATTGCTCTCATTAGTTACCACCGAAATTTCTTTGAAAATTTTGAAAAGCTCCTTTGAGGAGTTCTCAGCCTCTCCAATGCGGGTCTTATAATGAAGTGCTTTAGCGGAACGGATAAGTTTATAGTAACTCGCTTGCGCTTTTTTATATTGGTTTTCGGCTGTGGGGCAAAATTTAATGCGCCATTCACGTTCCAGTTTTTTGCATGCAGATTTTGCAACCTGAAGTTCTGAAGTAAACCACGGGGAGGGTTTCCTCATCTTCTTGTTAATTACTGACCTACGGATGGGAGCGGTATTGTCTAGGGCAGTTAGGACACAGTTCTTAAGGCATGTATAGGCGGTCTCACAGTCGGACCCTCCAGGAGGTCCTGCCGCTTCAAGATTGTCGATAAAAGTGTCTAAGTTAAAATTTTTCCACTTTCGACATTGGTAAATCTGCGTGCTATCGCTCCTTGTTTCAGACTCGGACACCCATATTTGTAAGGGAATGACAAAGTGGTCAGACCAGGGAACGGGTATTGGAGGAAGCGCTTCTACTCCATTCCAGTTGCCAAATATGGGGTCGAGCAGGTGACCTTGTCTGTGAGTAGGGTCCTGGTTTTTAAGAGATAGCTGCAGGGAAAGTAATTCATCTTTTATACAGGAGGCATCCTTGGGATGCCTCCTGTATAAAAGATGTATACTAGGGATTTAAAAGTAAATTAAATAAGCCAATGAGGTGTAAGCCAATTTTGCCATGTTTAAGGTAGTGAGCACAAGCACTTTAGCACTGGTAAGCAGTGGTAAAGTGAAGAGTGCTAATGACAACAAAAACCAATTCAGCAAACTAAGAGGGTTAAGGCAAAATGTGTGTGTAGACCACCCTAAGGCAGACAGGTTTAACATGTTTCCCACCAAACCCCAGCTGAAAGTGGAGAGAACTTCCCAAACTCCTCATAGTTCTCATCACTAAGATGGAAGAACCTGAAGAGACCATCAGCACTGGAGTTCTCTGGCCCTGGATGGTGTTCCACTGTGAAGTCCATTCCCTGGCGGGAGATGGATTGCCTCAGCAGTTTAGGATTCTTACCCCACATCTATATGAGCCATCCGAGGGGCCTGTGGTCTGTTTGAATCTGGAAGAGAGTCCCAAACAAGTATGGTCTCAGCCTCTTCAATGACCAGACCTTAACAAATGCTTCCCACTCTATAGATCTCCATCTCTGTTTCCTGAAATAGGAGATTGAAGGCAAAAGGTTTGAGGGAAGACCACCATAAGACTGACGGTCTATCAACAACTGTTTTCCCTGCCTGTCACTCCTCTTCTGATGCTGGCCAGTGAAGCCCACTTTTTTGCTTTACTCCACCTATCCACATTTCTGATCTCAAAGCAGCTGGCAATGGCAGATAGCTCTCTGGGTGCCCCTCATGAACCCGTTGGTAGGACCACAGTGGTGAGGCCTTACTTGGGCATGAGCACAAGTTTCTATTGTATCTGAAGGTCACAGGTACAAGGTATGGGTTACCCCACTTCTAACCAAAAAGGGGAATTGTTAGGAAAATATTTAAACAGTGTGAGGTCATACTAAGTAGGGGTGGGTGGAATTTGCGTAGTCGCGCTATGCAAAGCTCTGCGAAACGGTAAAAAATCTCCGCGAGCACGCCAAAATGCCACAAACACATGGAATTGCTTGTTCGCGATGCTTTTTTCCTGTTCGTGAATGCTGTTTGCGTGCTGGGGGGAAATATCTCGCAAACCTCTGTCTTTGTTGAAAAGTAGAAGTCTACTGAATATCCCTGTTGTCCCGCGGGCGGGATGTGCTGCCTTGTTAAGCAGCTGTTTGAGCTATAAAAAAAGGCAATTCATTCATCATGATTGGGTACAATTGTTTAAAATATGTATTTCCCCTTTAAGGCCTTGAGCATATTCTCTTCAATACCTCTCCTTGAGTTACTGCCTCTCACCCTCCCTCGATTGACTTTGCTTGGATTGGGACATTTATAAATCCTGTCTGCTGCTTTTACTTCCATTTTGGTTTAAGATTTGAAAGCTTAATACCGGAGTTTTCCACCTATTGACTTTATTGGTTTTGTCAAGGATCTTACTCTCAAAAATTTAGAATTTGATTTATTTAGACTTCCAAAAAACCTAAATGACATTAAAAATTGAAGGCATGGAATTTCAAGAGTTCCTCTAACAAAAAAGTGAACTGCCGATCTGTGGAAAAATCACAATTATAGGCTGAAGGAGTGGACGGAGGCACTTAGTGATATGCATGGGGAATAACACTGTCTGTCTGCCAGATTACTAATACTTAAAAGGATGAGAGATACTTAAAAACAATGGTATTTCTGGAAGTGTTAGATTTTTTGTCACCTGATTTTGTAGGATTTGCTTTTTTCTGAAATTTAAAAAGATGTACAGCTGGCTTTGTCATGCTCAATACTAACTTGCTTTATGTGATCCTGCAATGGTAATTCTGCACGAGGACTTCTCCAGGTTTAGGATTCCCTATTTGAAATTCAAACAAATTACATCAGAAGTACTCTCAGGGCTTTATGGTTGCACGGATGGTTTGTATGCTTAGAATATTTGTTCATAGTACATTCTTTGGCTGCGCTTCGCATCAGTCATTCTCCTTGCTAAGTGTTGTCTCTTCACACACGTCTGTTACAGGTTGGCAGACAACCAATGCGATGGGAATGATTCACTGTAGTGCCTTGATTGAAAATCACAATTAGTTGCAGCACTAAATTATTTCTACCCAGGCTTCCCTTTGCCTTATAGCTAAGGCTGGAGAGGGATATGCAACATATGCCCAGGAGAGTGGCATCCATGCTAAGAAGCTACTCCAGTAGACTCCTCACCCATGCACAAAAAGTGGATGATACTGTTCGAACCCAAACCAGCTCAACTTTCTGAGGATTATGATAACATATACGAGCAATGTACCATAGAAACTCCCTTTTCATTTGAATTATTGCAAACAAATTCCCTAGTTATTAAATCATTCTGTTCAGTGTTTTCCCATTTAAAAATGGTTGGTTGATTCTTTGGAAAGAAACACTGATGCATCTTGTTATACATTGTATTTTTGCATCGGTGTGCATTAATAGAAGCCACGAGCCCTGGCTTGTCTTTTGGTACTGGCGTATTGTCCTTGCTACACCTAGTCCTGGGTCATGGACGCAGCACAATGGGCAAAACACACCCAGAGGTCTCAGAAAGGAGGACATGCTCTGCAGTGCTGCTTCCTAACATATCCAAGGTAAGTTACAAAGATAAACATCTAAATAGATGTTGCCCCTTGTTGAAGTGGTTACAAAAAGTAAGTATTCATGAGAAGTGACTCATGAGACATTCCGCATACATGTAAGTTTTGTTACAAACCCCACAAGAAAGATTCAGGGATGTGCTGTTCCCTGACATTTTCCAGGTTTTTTTCTTTTGCAGCGTTTTATATAGCGCGAACTTGACCCGCAACCGAATCGGGTATCAGAACGCTTTACAGAGCACCAGTTACGTTACATGAGGACACACATTCATTAGGTCTCGCCTGACCCAGCGCATGCGCTGGTCTGGCGAGACTTATTGAGAGGGCTCCAAAAAGTGCTACCAGGCCAGCCTAGAGCTACAGTGCATGTGCGCGGGCGCGCGCTCCGCGCTTTACCACGTTACTTTCACTTTCACGGCCGCTTTGATGTTTGATCGTGATCACTTTAGCGGCCGTGCGGCCGCTTTGCATAGCCAATAGGTCTCGCTTTTGGAACCTTATAAGTATTTAGTTATGCAACTGTTGCATAGCTAAACACTTATAAGGTCCCAAAGGCGAGACCTATTGGCTATGCCAATGCTTGTTTTTGTTAGGCACGGGGAAATAAAGTGATTTGGCCAGAATCACAGGATGTTCAGCGTCATTACCGAGACTCGAACCCAGTTCCCCAGGTCGAACGCCCTAGCCGTTAGGCCAACTCGGTTTCTCACCAAACATAATAGTTTTTATCTACTGAGCATTTATGATCTAAGTTATTTGTGGATTACAAAAATCGTAGACAGTGGACATGTTGGCGGATGCATGAGACTTCCTGCACTTATAGCATGACACGTCTACCCCATTAGAAGCCTCCTAAGTCACTTATGAACAGAAATAGGCACTCTAGGGAGCTGCTTTCTTCGTGAGTCTACCCTCAGGGGCACATTTTCATGGTAATATCTAACACAAAATGAGTAGTGGGCATCCAGACTGGTTCAGTTTATGAACCAACTCAAAAGGAGAAGATCCCCTTCTTTGGAAAAATGTTTAGTGGCGTGTTTCATCATTTGGCTTTCCCCACCTCTGAAACACAAAGTGTTTGGATGAGCTCTACCACCGAGTGAGAGCATCATCTATTTAAATACGGGATCACAAAGGCTTGAGACGTTAAAACAGTATAGGGTTAGAGCCCTGCTGTAGGTTTATTAAGGGCTACCCTGAAAAGATTAAATAATGCAGATGTAATGTAATGTAGAGGGGATTTCTACAGCGCAACTGTTACTCCGAAGTAGGCCTTGGCCAAAATTCCGTTCCGTTCGCGGAAATTGCGATATTTTGGCATTTTCGCGTTCCGCGGAAAGCGCGAAAATGTCAAAATTTCCGCATTCCGCAGCTTAGCGATAATTTTTTTCTTGCTCGCGCTGTAAAACAATACATTCTCGCGCGCGCGCGATCGCCTTACCTGAATCCCTGCATTCTCCGACAAGTTTTCTTGACCCGGTCGCGTTCTCCACGAGATGTTGGATTTTGGTAGCCATTTTGCGCTGTCTCGCGAGAGTTCGCGGCCGCATTCAAGTCATTTTTCACGCGATCACGTCATTTGTCGCGCGATCACGTCTTTCTTCTCGTGATCATGCACCGCGCGAGTATGAGAAGATTGAGATCTCGAACATGTCATTCTACATCGCGAGCCAGAGAATGAGGACGTGGGCACATGAAATCGAACGCGAACAGGAGAAAGAGACCGCGAACACGTCATATCCAACGCGACAGGGACAAAGAAGAGAACGCGATCATATCGTTTTCGACACGCCGGCGGAAGTAATGTGAAGCTGGAGAACTCAACAACGTAAAATTTACAATTTGGAGAGGAATATCGGCTCTAGCAGCATGAAACCATCTGCAAATACTGATTTTGGATGAAAAGAACTCCTTACATTCACATTTGGCTTTCCTTTTTTGTGCAAGGAGTCATTTTTTTTTTACAAGGTGGAGAGAGGGAGGAAGTGACACAGATTCTCCAACTTCCTGTTCCTGTCCAGCAGGCTCCTCCCAGTGCTTTGTCCATCTCCTGCTCATTCTGCCTTTGGATTTGGAGCTGGAAAGATCACTCTTTTTGTCTGCTGCATCATTGCAATTGGATTTCAGGATTTTTGGAATAGGATATTTTACAAGTAAGTGGTTGTTGTGTTTGATTGTGGGCATTGCAGTTGTTGTGTAACTACAATTTATTTTTGATAATTAATTATCATCATTCCTTTTTTTTTTTCAATTTTTTATTTATTTTGTGGGTTGTAGTAGTAGGCCCGAGCTAGCCATGGGCATGGCCTCATGGGTGTGTGTGTGCATGATGAAGCAACTGTTCCTTTTGTTTTTTGAATATATTTCATTTTCAATCACATTTAGGGCATGGATGGCATTGGATTGAGTTGGGGAAGTGTGTTTTTTGGGGTGGCCTTGCTGATGTTGTTGGGCCTGGCCATGTGGCTGGTGGCCATTTTGAGGCCTAGGCCTGCAAGCTTGCCTGGCCTTGTCTGCCAACAGGCCTGCTTTCATCCACTGCTACCAGAGCAGGTAGCCACAGCTTTAGTAATCTACTGTTTTCTGTTTGCTCTGTTGAATTTAGACATCATTTAGGGCATGGATGGCATTGGATTGAGTTGGGGAAGTGTGTTTTTTGGGGTGGCCTTGCTGATGTTGTTGGGCCTGGACATGTGGCTGGTGGCCATTTTGAGGCCTAGGCCTGCAAGCTTGCCTGGCCTTGTCTGCCAACAGGCCTGCTTTCATCCACTGCTACCAGAGCAGGTAGCCACAGCTTTAGTAATCTACTGTTTTCTGTGTGCTCTGTTGAATTTAGACATCATTTAGGGCATGGATGGCATTGGATTGAGTTGGGGAAGTGTGTTTTTTGGGGTGGCCTTGCTGATGTTGTTGGGCCTGGCCATGTGGCTGGTGGCCATTTTGAGGCCTAGGCCTGCAAGCTTGCCTGGCCTTGTCTGCCAACAGGCCTGCTTTCATCCACTGCTACCAGAGCAGGTAGCCACAGCTTTAGTAATCTACTGTTTTCTGTGTGCTCTGTTGAATTTAGACATCATTTTGGGCATGGATGGCATTGGATTGAGTTGGGGAAGTGTGTTTTTTGGGGTGGCCTTGCTGATGTTGTTGGGCCTGGCCATGTGGCTGGTGGCCATTTTGAGGCCTAGGCCTGCAAGCTTGCCTGGCCTTGTCTGCCAACAGGCCTGCTTTCATCCACTGCTACCAGAGCAGGTAGCCACAGCTTTAGTAATCTACTGTTTTCTGTGTGCTCTGTTGAATTTAGATATCATTTTGGGCATGGATGGCATTGGATTGAGTTGGGGAAGTGTGTTTTTTGGGGTGGCCTTGCTGATGTTGTTGGGCCTGGCCATGTGGCTGGTGGCCATTTTGAGGCCTAGGCCTGCAAGCTTGCCTGGCCTTGTCTGCCAACAGGCCTGCTTTCATCCACTGCTACCAGAGCAGGTAGCCGCAGCTTTAGTAATCTACTGTTTTCTGTGTGCTCTGTTGAATTTAAACATCATTTTGGGCATGGATGGCATTGGATTGAGTTGGGGAAGTGTGTTTTTTGGGGTGACCTTGCTGATGTTGTTGGGCCTGGACATGTGGCTGGTGGCCATTTTGAGGCCTAGGCCTGCAAGCTTGCCTGGCCTTGTCTGCCAACAGGCCTGCTTTCATCCACTGCTACCAGAGCAGGTAGCCACAGCTTTAGTAATCTACTGTTTTCTGTTTGCTCTGTTGAATTTAGACATCATTTAGGGCATGGATGGCATTGGATTGAGTTGGGGAAGTGTGTTTTTTGGGGTGGCCTTGCTGATGTTGTTGGGCCTGGCCATGTGGCTGGTGGCCATTTTGAGGCCTAGGCCTGCAAGCTTGCCTGGCCTTGTCTGCCAACAGGCCTGCTTTCATCCACTGCTACCAGAGCAGGTAGCCACAGCTTTAGTAATCTACTGTTATCTGTTTGCTCTGTTGAATTTAGACATCATTTAGGGCATGGATGGCATTGGATTGAGTTGGGGAAGTGTGTTTTTTGGGGTGGCCTTGCTGATGTTGTTGGGCCTGGCCATGTGGCTGGTGGCCATTTTGAGGCCTAGGCCTGCAAGCTTGCCTGGCCTTGTCTGCCAACAGGCCTGCTTTCATCCACTGCTACCAGAGCAGGTAGCCACAGCTTTAGTAATCTACTGTTTTCTGTTTGCTCTGTTGAATTTAGACATCATTTAGGGCATGGATGGCATTGGATTGAGTTGGGGAAGTGTGTTTTTTGGGGTGGCCTTGCTGATGTTGTTGGGCCTGGACATGTGGCTGGTGGCCATTTTGAGGCCTAGGCCTGCAAGCTTGCCTGGCCTTGTCTGCCAACAGGCCTGCTTTCATCCACTGCTACCAGAGCAGGTAGCCACAGCTTTAGTAATCTACTGTTTTCTGTTTGCTCTGTTGAATTTAGACATCATTTAGGGCATGGATGGCATTGGATTGAGTTGGGGAAGTGTGTTTTTTGGGGTGGCCTTGCTGATGTTGTTGGGCCTGGCCATGTGGCTGGTGGCCATTTTGAGGCCTAGGCCTGCAAGCTTGCCTGGCCTTGTCTGCCAACAGGCCTGCTTTCATCCACTGCTACCAGAGCAGGTAGCCACAGCTTTAGTAATCTACTGTTTTCTGTTTGCTCTGTTGAATTTAGACATCATTTAGGGCATGGATGGCATTGGATTGAGTTGGGGAAGTGTGTTTTTTGGGGTGGCCTTGCTGATGTTGTTGGGCCTGGCCATGTGGCTGGTGGCCATTTTGAGGCCTAGGCCTGCAAGCTTGCCTGGCCTTGTCTGCCAACAGGCCTGCTTTCATCCACTGCTACCAGAGCAGGTAGCCACAGCTTTAGTAATCTACTGTTTTCTGTTTGCTCTGTTGAATTTAGACATCATTTAGGGCATGGATGGCATTGGATTGAGTTGGGGAAGTGTGTTTTTTGGGGTGGCCTTGCTGATGTTGTTGGGCCTGGACATGTGGCTGGTGGCCATTTTGAGGCCTAGGCCTGCAAGCTTGCCTGGCCTTGTCTGCCAACAGGCCTGCTTTCATCCACTGCTACCAGAGCAGGTAGCCACAGCTTTATTGATCAAGTGTTTTCTATGTGATCTGTTGAATTTTTAGACATCACCTTCCTGAGAGTGTAGTGTGGCTGTACACAGTACTAGTAGTATAACATAGCTCTAGTTAAAAAAAATTAATAAATGGCTAGACTATCTTTTGTTTGCACTAGTACAGTACTAAGTAACTGAACCACAAAAACAAATGCAACATTTCACTGATGTTCTTCTCCTGTCTTCTTTGCTTTTAGGTGCACAAAAGACAGAGTAGGAGGTGTCATCGGCATCACCTGGCTACCCGTTGTACTGCCAGCCAGACAGAAGTCCTGCTGCGCATCACGCCCACGTGTGACCAGAACTTGTTGTGCATCTGCCTCCTGCCTGACGTCGGAATAAGATGGCCCCAAAGAAAGGTACCAGGTCCAGTACCAAGAAAGTTGCTGGTGAGAAGAAGGAACAGAAAAAGGAAGTGCCATTAACCACGACTGGTGGTGTGCCGGCCAAGGTTTTTTTTGGCACCAAAGCGTTGTCCGGGAACCAAGCTGGGAGCAGCACAGCGGTCCAGCAACCCCACCAACCTAGGCCCAAGGGCTTTACTGTCGCAGAGGTAGCCAGTCTACTAACGGGCAGCGATGTTGAAGAAATGTCATTACCGCAAAGTAGTACACAATCAAGTTCAACGCAGGCGCAAACTCAGCAGATCAGTGTGCAGCCGCCGCAACAAGAACAGCAGCAGCAGCCGCCGCAACAAGAACAGCAGCAGCAGCCGCCGCAACAAGAACAGCAGCAGCAGCCGCCGCAACAAGAACAGCAGCAGCAGCCGCCGCAACAAGAACAGCAGCAGCAGCCGCCGCAACCAGAACAGCAGCAGCAGCCGCCGCAACCAGAACAGCAGCAGCAGCCGCCGCAACCAGAACAGCAGCAGCAGCCGCCGCAACCAGAACAGCAGCAGCAGCCGCCGCAACCAGAACAGCAGCAGCCGCCGCAACCAGAACAGCAGCAGCCGCCGCAACAGCCCACCATAGTAGTTGTTGCTCCTGACGTAGGGGCATTTCAGGAAATCGAGCTTCCTGCAGACAAAGCGGTGCGAAGTAAAACCACTGTTTCAGAACATCTATTGTCTTCCAGACCACCAGCAAGGAAAAGGAGGCTTAGTCCATCATCTTCTTCTTCAAGCCCCGCTTCTGATGATCGTGATGACACTTGGGTCCCACCAGCTCGGTCTGAGAGTGAAGTACGCCACAAGACATTGCTTCTGAAAAGGAAGGTCCCAGAAAAACTTAGAGTTATGGAGGTAGATGTAGAAGAGGGGGGTGATGATGTTGATGAAGACGAGCCAGTCATCACGCACATTACTCCCGCCCCAAAGGGATTGGAGACCGACATTCTAACCCTATCCAGAAAGGCTGCTACTGAGCGGGATGTAGCACGGATCTCACCAACACAGGTTACACCACCACTACCTCCAGCTGCCATATTTTCCAAGGCCCGGCAGGGACCTACATCCAGCTCAACCACCTCAGTAGGAAGTGGTAGTAAAAGTCACAGTGTAGGTGGACAGGGTCACATATTTTCAAGCACCCCCTCAAGTTCATCTGGTGTTGAAAGTGGCACATCCAGCAGTGCCAGAAAGTTCTCCTCCCCAGTTTGGGACTTCTTTTCTGTTAGCGCCAAGGAGGAGAACGTTGCTATATGCGCAATTTGTCGGCAAGGTGTTCGGCGTGGTAAGCTTGGTACAAACTATGGTACCGGAGGACAAGCAAGTCATCTCAGAATACACCACACTATTGTGTGGGAGGATCACCTACTTAAGTTAAAAGAAAGTAGGAAAACTAAACCCTTTGAAGTTGGTCAGGAATCAGGGAGCGATATTATTGTGGTGGCAGGTGAAGAACAGGGAGGCATTTCTAGCCCTGTCTCCAGTAGTGCAGTCACTGCAGTGGTAACGCCCACATCCTCCTCAGTAACATCAGAGTGGCACCGCAGTAAGAGCCATACTCAGAGTGTGGGTGAGACACCAAGGCGACCGGCGAGTACCTCAATGAGACAATCTGTGTCGTTGAGCCTTAGTGGGTTAATGGCACCACTAAGGAAAGTAAGCCAGCCTACCATTGACAGCATGTTTAGGTTGGAGGGGCGGTTCCAACGCAACCACCCAACGGCACGATTGTACAATGCGAAGCTGGCTAAAATGTTAGCGCTGGACCTTCTTCCTTTTTCATTTGTGGAAGGGGTGGGTTTCCTTGAATTTGTGTCTGCCATCTGCCCGAAATGGAAAGTTCCAAGCCGGTCCTATTTCGCAAGAATTGCTGTTCCGGCACTACATCATGATGTGCTGGAATTGGTTGGACAAGCTTTGCAGAAGAGTGCTGTGCACAATATCCACCTGACAACAGACATGTGGACCAGTTGCCAAGCCACAGATTACATGTGTATCACTGCACACTGGATCTCTTTTGTGGGGGTTAAAGATCAACTATCTGCACGAGGTGTTGTTGACACAGCCGCGATTTTTTAAGGTACTCGGAAACATGCAACTGTAGCCATGTTCGCCATGGAGAAATCTCATACGGCTGAAAACATTTTAGAAGAGTTTCGCACCAAGGTTTTGGAATGGCTGCAGCCCAGAGGGCTTGGTATTGGTTTTGTTGCCACAGACAATGGCAGTAATGTACTTAAGGCCATGCAACTTGGTTCCTATTTCAGGGTTCCGTGTTTGGCACACTGCATAAACATTATAGTGCAAGACTTTCTGAAAAAAGAACCCATAGTAAGCAATTTACTGTCCATCTGCCGAAGAATATGCACTCATTTCAGCCATTCTTTTAAAGCTCGGAAGCAGCTGAGGATCCTCCAACGTGAGCGTAGGGTGCCAGTCAAGGCACTCATCCAGGAGGTGGCAACACGTTGGAACTCAACGTATTACATGCTTGATCGTCTGTACGAACAGCACAGGTCACTCAATGATTATGTCTGGTACAGAAGCAGTGATGCTAGTTTTAAAGGCATGACCCTTCAGAGGGAGCAATGGACCCTAATTCAATGCCTGACTGAGATGCTGTCTCCTTTTGAGGTCTTCACACGTGAAGTCAGCAAGGAGGACTGTACAATGGGCCAAGCTATCCCATTGTTGCAAATGCTAGAGCATGAGCTGAATAATGTGTCTGAATCCTACAAAGGTGTAGAGGACAGAAGGCAAGCCCATGACTTGGTGGAGAGCTTATCCAGGCGCTTATCAGAAAATGTAAGGATACAAAATAAAATTTTGTCACAAGAACATTACATTTGTGCCACAATTCTGGATCCACGTGCAAAATTAGGACTATTCCGTTCTTTTTCCGACACTGATGTTGCCCGCTACAAAAGTTGTATAGCTGAAGCAGCCATCAAGTTTGAAAACGAAGGGCTGCTAATTAAAAGCCCGCCACATCAACCCACAACAAGTACTGATACTGAAGCAGGCCATGCAGAATCAAGTGCAACTTCGTCGGCTGAGGGCAGTGCGGTTGGCTCACAATCGCAACACTCACCATCACCATCGACTACAAAAACAATAACTGGATCATTCGGCCGAGTACAATCATTATCAGATTGGTATGTAAAGATGGGCCTTAAGCACAGTGCTGATGCACAGAAAAAACAGCACAAAAGCTTACCAGCAGCAACCCTGAACATTGAGCGGATGGTCCAGGCCTATCTGGACGACCCAACAGAGGTGTACGTTGATCAAAACCCAGTGCAGTATTGGCATAGGAAAAGGTCTGAATGGCCACAGCTCAGCAGGCTGGCGATAAGCTATCTGGCTTGCCCTGTCGCAAGTGTCTCTTCCGAACGTGTTTTCAGTGCTGCTGGTTCCATTGTAACCTTGAGAAGGACCAGTCTATCTCCCAAAAACGTGGAGAGGTTAACAATGATCAAAATGAATCAGCACTTCATACCACCGAATTACACAATGCATGAATCAACAGAGGAAGATGAGGACAGCGGCTCAGGTGACGGAAGTATTGTGTCAGATGATTACCTACTACTGGAAGATCCCCCAGAGTTTGAGGACGAGCTATACTTCCCTGACAATTACGCTCGCACTTACTGTCTTCCTCCCTTTTTTCCCCCTTTGTTTGTGTCTGTTGTTCCGGTTATAAACTTGTGAATCGCAACCAATGCATTATCACCGTCTTCTAATCTTCTAATTTAAGATACAAGTTTCAGGTGTCTGCCATTTGACACTACAGTCCTCAGAATCCAGCTCCTCCGCTCGATCATACTGCATCTCCTGGTCAATTCCATTTCCCTCATGAATGATGATTGGATGATGGTAACAACAAATTCAAACTTTCCTCGTCCTTCCAAAACAAGTGGACCATGAATCTGATGACTTCTATAGCTATCCTCCTTCAGAGCCGAGAGAGACTGGCCATTAACTGAAAATAAGATGCAACAGGTAATGATTGATGCCATGCATTGGCCGCAGAATAGCAGACTGAGTGATGTAGATTTTGTTGTGTGTGTTGCGCATGAATGAATTGATGTAATTGTGCACTGCCACTAATCAACATTCTACAGAACACACTAATTTTCCTCTTCTGGCAAACAAGAAATGTGTACTTCTCCTGCATCTTGGTGATACATTGCTTTTAATTCAATACAGGAAGGGGACTCACTCAATCTGCGCAATGCAAATGACTGTGACTTAACAGCACCGTCCATCATGATGATGGCGAAAGAGACGGCCTGCAGCGTTAACGAGATGAGATGCAACAGGTAATGATTGATGCCATGCATTGGCCGCAGAATAGCAGACTGAATGATGTAGATTTTGTGGTGTGTTGCGCATGAATTGATGTAATTGTGCACTGCCACTAATCAACTTTCTACAGAACACACTAGTAATTACTAATTTTCCCCTTCTGGCAAACAAGAAATGTGTACTTCTCTCCTGCATCTTGGTGATACATTGCTTTTAATTCAATACAGGAAGGGGACTCACTCAATCTGCGCAATGCAAATGACTGTGACTTAACAGCACCGTCCATCATGATGATGGCGAAAGAGACGGCCTGCAGCGTTAACGAGATGAGATGCAACAGGTAATGATTGATGCCATGCATTGGCCGCAGAATAGCAGACTGAATGATGTAGATTTTGTGGTGTGTTGCGCATGAATTGATGTAATTGTGCACTGCCACTAATCAACTTTCTACAGAACACACTAGTAATTACTAATTTTCCTCTTCTGGCAAACAAGAAATGTGTACTTCTCCTGCATCTTGGTGATACATTGCTTTTAATTCAATACAGGAAGGGGACTCACTCAATCTGCGCAATGCAAATGACTGTGACTTAACAGCACCGTCCGTCATGATGATGGCAAAAGAGACGGCCCGTTAACTTAAGATGAGAAGGAACAGGTAATAAATGATGATAATTAATGGCATGCATTGGACACCTGACTCTGAGCTATTGGTCTTTGTGTTTGCGTTGTTTGTTGTGCACAAAGTGATGTCAAAGTGTACTAGTGGTAATCTATCTTTCTGTACACAATAAAGAATGACTCAAGTCAGTAATATTTATATTTCTACTCTTGTTGTGTTATAAAAATTACACTTGTACTGCAGGCCGATCTTCAGTCAGTAGAAGTATCAGAGCTGATGATGAAGTCAGGAGGATGTTTCATGAGTGGCATAAAACGGAAAAGCCTAAAGGTAAACACGTGAACAACAACCACAGCACACCCAAATGTCTGTGTAGAAGTTGAATAGAGTGTAGCGGTGGGATGACTGCAGTGCATTGATTTTACTAACTTTAACTGTAAAATGCTATGTCTGGAATGGATAATGTGCTTTGCGTTTGTCCAACTCTTTGAGAGAAAAAAAAAGGACTCTAAAGAGTTAACGTAGGATGTGCTTACGTAAGCACTGTGGGCCTGATCTCTCCTGTTACTGTTGAAGGTCTATGCTGGAAACAGACTACAGTAGAGATGATGCATATGCATACATGCCACCTCGGAAAGTGTTCTTGTTGCACTACACCATCACTTATGCATTTGTTTTCACTTTCTTTCTGAATATCCCCTTTGGTTTTCAGTCTAAAATTACAGGCCGGGCCTTGTCCAAAACTTTGTAAAACATTACAATGCATATTAATTACCTTACCAATCAATCACCTTTTTATTCCAGCCGGGCAGTGGCGAGTGGTGAGGCGACACACCCAAGATTGATGGACGAGAGGAGCAAGAGGAATGCCGAGATGCAAAAAACCAGTCCACATTTTTGACCAGGATAAGACAGTAACAGTATCCACTTTTCACTTCTTTTAAATAATTTGATTAATATCTTGTATACATTCTTTACAACAGTGTGTTCTTGGAGTTGTTATTATCAATCATCATTACGTTTGCTCTGTGTTTACGATTCTTCACTACCAATATTTAAAATTTCTATTTGCTATCTGTTAAAGTATTAAGGCCGGAACAGAACAAGAAATAGAAGTGTATGTAATCCGGGTCTCATCATGCATGCATTTCCTTTTTTATACCTTAACATATGGAATGGATATGGTATGGTAGTCTTCAATGATTGTCGTTTGTTTGTCTATGTATGCATACTGTTTTTCTATGTCAAACCTTTCCCAAAATCCCCCTTCCCATCCAATCAACGGACCCTAACCCTCTTCCCCCGGGCTGTGTGACTTATTGTCGAGGTGTAACTAAATTAAATGTACACCAATACTTAATCACACACTTGCTGGGGCGGATGTGGTGAAAGCAACACTACTTCAATTTCAATGCAGAGCGATGATCTTCTTCTGCTTGCCCACCCATGAGTAGGATATTTCACAGGTTATTTTATTTAACAAAGGAACATATACCTCAGCATGAATTGCCGGCATTGATTGGATTTGTTTGTTGTCATTCCTCATATACAGCACTAACTGTTAGACTGTAGGCATAGCCAAGTCGACAAAACTATAGTTTGTAACTCTGTCTAGTAGGCTATCCTCATAATAACCAGCATTCAGTTTTTTTGTCAAATAAATTCTGTGATGTACTTTATTCAACTACTCCTCTAACAGTCTCTCAAAGGCGATTGACTATCTCCTTTTCTTTTTTTGGAAATGCTGCCACTTTGCCAGTGTATACTACTACTACTATACTACCACCACCACCCCAATCATGGCATGTATGAAAAAGGAAACCATCTTCACCATGCAGCCAGTGCTGTGCCACAGTTGGACATAAACATCAAGCACCGGTAAGAGAGAAGTTTGGGGGAGGCAGAATCAATAATGGACATGTTGTCAATGATGTCAGTTTCAAACACCACTCCAAAGAATGCATAGTAGGACCAGTCAATGAGTGAGGTGTGTCGCATCTATCTGTTTGTGTCTTATACAGTCAGCAAATTATTGAAATCAAACACACGCTATGGGCGGCCATGCACCAGCAAAGAAACAGTGTGATGTAAAACAGTTACCCCACCTACAAAACATTAACAACATTGCATGTAACATAGAAAAATATATTTAATTGACCCTAACAAATAAACTAAACCCACAAAAGCTAACCCACCCACCTCCCTAACCCCAACGACTGTCCATAGAAGTAGAGAACGCCCAAACGAGTGAAGAACGAACAGGAATTAAAAAAGGGGCAGTGACAGGGACTAACTGGTGGGGCGGGACTGGAGGAGGACACGAATCTGGTCCTCTAAATGGGCGACGCGGCGTCTAAGGCTGTGGCAGTTGCAGCCACAGTGGGAGGGGGGCACCGGAGATGGCACGGTGGCGACGGGCAGCCGCCCGGCGGTGGCGCCGTACCGCTGGAGGGCGGTGGCTGGGGCCCGGGGCAATGGAGGAGCCTTCAGTAGCTGCAGCAGCCTCCTCCTCCTCCTCGGCTAGGACCACCAGCCGCCGGTATTCCTGCTGGATTGCCTCCAGCTTCCGGCGCCGTGCCTTGGCGGCCAACTCCTTACGGGCGACTTTCGGAGTTGCTGTGTATCAAAAAGAAAAAAACAAGACAATTGTAAAATATAGTCTTAATAAAACAGTAGGACAAGGTAATTATTTATACACATAGTGGCATGGTAGAGTAGCACTATAAAATAAAGCACAGTAGTACATAACATTTTAAATGTCGCCCGTCCTTCTTCCTTCCACCTGTCTTACACTTTTTAGTTGAACAGTGCACCAGGTGCTCTTCTCCATAAAACTTTCAAAGCGGAGTTGAAATCAGATAGATGAGGACATTGGTTACTCAATACTCCGGCTCCTAGTCCTATACCAATTAAAGGGAATTCTAGTCTTCTAGTTCACTCTTCAAACGTCCCCAAGAACTCATACTTACTTACGATATCGGATAGCGGGCGGACTTTGTCCGCCCGCCATCCGACTGCTAAAAAGGGTGAGGGTCCCGTGAGGACAATTAATTAGGATGATGCGCCCGGCACAGTGGCGGGCGCACCCTGTTATTTTAAATTTAAATTCTGGTTGGCTTTGCTGAAAGCAATGCTAAAATGTTGTGCTGCTTTTCCAAGCACAACATGACGGGCCTCGCACGGAGCCTGTCACGTTTTGCTTTGAAAGTCGGGGGGGGTACCATAGCATCGGTAGGTACCCTCCATGGGGGCCCCCAAGCATACTCTGCAATGTGTGCATGCCTTTCCGTGGCGGACGGCAATGCCGCCACGCAAAGGCATTCCAAAATGCAGATTATATGGCTGCCGGTGTGGTGAGAGAGACACCACCGCCATATTGAACCCTTTTCCGCCTGGACATGTCTGAATATTTTCTACAGGGATGGCGGGAGGTTTGCCCCTGCTGTGACGGCAGTGAATTCCAGCCAGCCCGGCAGGGGCAATACGCCCACCATCCTAATGGGGCCCTAATTCACAACTGTACAGTATACATATACATACAGTACACCTTTGCAGTGAGTGTGCTGTCAAGTTCAACAATAGTTAAAGATTATGAATCTAACTTACCACCGCCTGCCACTGGTGCTGCCACTCCCCCTCCGTTGCTATCTGCAACTGCCGCATCCTCGCCCTCGGCGTCGCCTTCGCTGGCCCCAGCAATGGTGGTCGGTAGTGCGCCTAGAAAACATTACACATTTATTAGGCAACATATACACCTCCCCCCTATTGATCAGTAGCAAGGTTGAAAAATGAGTTAATACTAACATAAATCACTAGTACAAATCAGGTAGTAGTAGAGTAGACACTAAGTTATATGATCATTGTAGCATTTGCTTGATTAGCCCTAGCCATGCACATGTGACGTTACCTTTACCTTGCAGCTTCTTAAGACACCTTTGAGCCCACATGACCTGCCTCACACTGCTACTGTCTAGTCTACGCGCTGCGTACAGGCGGTCAACAAACATTAACAAGCCACTTTTTTAGGAAGAACTGGTGTACTACTGTTACTGTTAGTCCATATTGCTTATCCATAGATGCTACACTTTTTGGCACGGCTGAGAAATGCTTGCAAGTTGCAATATACTAACGCACACCATTTCTTTTTTCGCATTACAGACGCAAGATTCGCTTCTACGAACCAGAGCTTCTGAACGATGCACCAACTACCAGTACTAGGTTCTTCTGAGGTGAAGGGTCCCTTCACTCACATCTTCATTTATAAATGTATATAAACTAAATTGCTATGGGATGGTGGTGCTGCCTTCCACCACGTCAGTTATCATGATTTAATTCCCAACTGTATAAGTGTAACAATGTATATTGTTTTAATGTTATTGATTTGCCGGTTGGTGCTGCTAAGAAAACAGTGTACAGACCTTCTCAAATTGAAATAAAAATTTTAAACTTACATAGACTTTGTGGTATTTGGTGTGGAGTGGACTAACTTACACGAGTGAGCAAATTAAAGTAAGGGTGTGCATGTGAATTGCTTCCACGACAGAGGTTGGGTGTGTTAATGTTCTGGGTTGTCTACTTGTTGGTTATCTTGGGGGGAGGGTTCCGAGACCTAATAGGTATGACAAGACAGTACTATAGTCAAGCAGTGGAATTGTGGTGGGTGCGGAATTTCTGATTGAGGTGTGCAAGGAAGGTCCAACCTACCATCACCAACATCCTATTTTCTGGTGCAAATGTATGTGCAAGATCCCTACAACAGTGGTATGTCCTATAGGGTATCATATCAAAATATTAAGAAATCTGGTAGGGCTGTTGTTGCTGTGAATTTTCAAAGCCTAAACATCAACAAGAGTAAAAAGTAGTACAAGACAACGACCCAACGGATTGTACGAGCTGGTGAATATGAGTTTTATATTACAACCTTTCACAAAGAGTGGCACTGGCCAACTGGGCAAGACTAGCTACTACAGTACAGACAGACAGACTGATAGTATGTAGTAGTACTCAGTCATCATAGCGGAGGCAGGGATAAGCTTTTTGAAACCGTACAGATCGAAGGATAATTGGTGGTAAAAAAATAGCATTTGGAAACACACTATAGTTCGGGAGAAATGGGGCAGTAAAAGTTATGGAATAAGAAATATTATTAAAAACAAGAAGACTTACTGGGGCCAGCAGAGGAGCCCTCAGCGGTCTCCTCCTGGTGGTGTTCCTGTCCCGCCGACTGCCCAGTCCCTGCCCGTCTGCCCCTGGGTGCTGATGAACAGGAAAGATATAAGAAAGAGACAAACATTGATGGATGGTGTCAACTTAAGCAAATACAATATTTTTCAACAACGGTCAAAAAACACTTATGTAAACAATTGCAATAACTACATTGACCGATCTCATCTGGTCAACATGTAATATCGGGGGATTCGCAGTTCGACTACTTAAGTTACTATTTATCAACAGTAATCCATTCTTCCATTCTGATTCCAGAAAACTAAGTTACAAGTAAGCCTAAGTATTAGTACAACGTACCACCCAACCTAGCCCACCTATTCCAGGCATGCCAATTGTACATTAAGTATGCATTTCCACTGTATTCCTCAACAATGTGTATGATCCAATCATGGAGGACACATGAACATGACTACATTTTTTGTATACACCAAATTTTGGTTTGATTGATGCTGATCTGCTACTGCTAAGTAACTGCAAAGCCTACCTCCACTCATTGAACAAACTAGAAAGGTTCTAAAGACTGGCGTACTAGCAGCACGTCACGTAACTGAGTGAGGGGGGCATCACGCATACCACTAACCAATTAGAAGCTCATACAAAGTACCTAAACCTATGTATCAATCCGCCCCTATCTATTAGTGACAGGACAAAGTAAGGAGTGGACGTGAGTCACTGTAGCATTACGTAACTTAATTTCTCTAAAATAAACTCGTAAAGAATCACGCTAAGCAAGCGCAAACGCAAAGCTGCAAACAAGTAAGATTAGTAGTAGCGCAGAAGAGCACCTGTGTCATAATCACAGAAGACTTTTAAACGTTATTAACCTGGAATGTATTGCAAGCAGCAACATTCTAGCTGGTTGGAAGGAAAAAAAGATATTCGCAATATATAACATAGAGCAGAAGAACAGACACAAAGTTGTAATAATTAAATAGGTACTCACCAAGCCCCGGGACCTCCACTCCTAGCAGGTCCAGCAGGTCCTGCTCACGGTCCAGGATGTCGGACCACCGGTGCGTCAGCTGTGCCTGGGTGCGCCGGACCCCAGAGATGCGCGACACTGCCCGGCGCACCTTCCCCCACCGCTGCCGACGCTCCCGGAGGCCGTACCCGGACCCAGGCCTGCCACCTGCTGCCAGGGTTGAGGGGAGGTGGCGCTGCACAAAGAAAATTAGTGCAGCCAACTCCGCCTCCCCAAATAAGGCCGGTGCATGCACCCCTTGTGGGCGCCGCCTTCCGCAAGGAAGGCGGTCGCGGCTCTGGCTGCGCCGGCGAACAGCCCTGCCCTTGGACATGGTTCTGGGGACGGGGCAGGAAAGAAAAGGTAAAATAAATAAAGGAGTAAAGGAAAAAAAAAGCGGGCAATACAAAGAGAAAAAGTAGCTAAAAAACAAAAAAAAAGTACACAAAAACCAAAAATATAGAGGCAGGAAAATAGTTAGAGAAATAATAAGTAATAAAGATCCAAAAAAAGTGGCTATAAACAAAGGATTGCAAAGATTTAGGGAGGATTGAAAATCAGGCCCCAGAGCCATGCAATAGAGTGGAAAACAAGATGGCCGCGCCCGTTGCGACCACGTGCGCAAGTTCGCGCGATATTTTCTCCCTGAGCAAGCAAAAAGCAACGCGATCAAGTAAAAGCGATCGCGAACAGGAAATATCGACCGCGAACATGCATTGCGCGACCCGGAACAGGAAGTAAACAACGCCAGAGGGCGGGACAAGTGAAAACAAGATGGCCGCGCCCGTGAGCGACCCCATGGGTAGGTTGGCGACCCGCGAACACGCAAAAAATACCGCGAACAGGCGGCAAAAAAACTTCCGCCTCTTCGCGATATTTCCGGCGTGTTTGCGGAGATTTTCTACATTCTCGCGATAATTTGCGGAAGTTAATTCCGCAAATTCCGCCCACCCCTACTCCGAAGAGGGTCCTGGCGCTCTGCACATACAGTGGAAAACTGAGAAGTGCAAGAACAGAATCAGTTACTAGAGAAGATCCACGTTTTTAGCTTTGTTCGAAACAGAGGGGTGGATGTGATGCATCTTAATTCCAGGGGTAATTTATTCCATAAAGATAGTCTCAAGAAGGAGAAGGACCTACCCCCCCCCCCCCCCCCCCATCTTGGATATGCAGATTCTAGGGATTTGGGCCAAACAAGGATTTGCTGAGCGCAGACTTCTGAGAGGAGTGTAGAAATCGATTCTTGCCCTTAGGTACCTTGGGGCTGTCCTATTCAGCACTCTATGGATTAACAATAGGATCTTACAGATAATCCTCTTCCTAATGGGAAGTCAGTGAAAGTCTCTGAGGAAGGACGACACATGTTCTCAGAGGTAGGCTGAGTATCGTACGAGCGGCTGCATTCTGAACCACCTGTAGCTTATTAATCACATATTCAGGCAAGCCCAGATACAGTGCATTGCCATAGTCCAGTCTTGATGTAATTAGAGCCTGGGCCACCAGTTTTCTAGCCGTCAAAGACAGAAAGTGCAGACACTTCCTCAGCATATGAAATATGCCAAATCAGGTCCCTACCACTGCATTGACTTGTAAGAGAAAAGAGAGTTCCCCATTGAACTTAATGCCTAAATTAGTGTAAGTGGAGGGGGAATATCCTTTGGCCAGAAATCTGCCAATGCTCTCCCGATCTCAGACCGAAGAAGAGGAGCTCAGTCTTCCCTGTGTTACATTTCAATTGATGGAAGGAAAGCCATTGGAAAACTTCGGTCAAACAATTTCTGATTTTTTCACCCGGTAATGCTTCATTTTCCTCCCATGAGAATAGCAACTCGGTGTCATCTGCAGAAGAGGCTCCTTTAGCACCTAAGGCCTCAGCCAAGCATGCCAGGGTAGCAAGATATATGTTAAATAGTGCAGGGCAGATGATTAGGGGGATGTTATTACCCTGCCATAAACCTTCTGGTGTACATATGCTCAAATGGTCAAAAGTCTTCATAAGGTCATAGGGATCCCTCTCTCCCCTTTTCTGTGTAGTATAGCTTCTTTTCATGTACATAGCACTATTTCTTGACCCAAAAAGGACCTCCTCATGTACCTAGGTGGCGGTGCCACAATGTGTGAAGTCAGACAACATGACTGGTTGAACCTCATTTATCTGTTCATCCAAGGTTTCTAACTCATGAAAGATGCACACTAATTATTACCAAGACATTTTCATTATGCATCTCAATTCTCCTAACATGGGAATGAACCGGGTTCTTCTTCTACAGACTTTCTTCATATGTATTGTACTAAGAAACCTATACCACATCTTCACTTCAGCAGAAGTTTTAGGTCTGCTTCCAGGTAAAAATTAAGATTGAAAACAAACTGACAACCTCCAACCTTATGATAAAGGAAATAGTAATAGTTCTGAAGGCACGTTTCCACTTTGTCAATGTATGTTATGCAGATTTTATGTGAATTTTCATCCCCAGGCTGTCCTAAAAGACTCATCACTTCATAAGTGTCTCATCTTTTCTTTTTTCTTCTCCCTGCCTTTTGCTGCTTACCTGCCTTTCCACCCTTTACTCTCCTTTAAATCTTTCCAACAGCCTCCTTGCTACCTAAGTGTTCTAATCTATGGCTTTTTCTAGGTATTTTAAATGTATTTAACTTTAGATATATACTGAAAATGTATTGTCTGGATAAGGCCCCCATCTGTTTGTATATACTTGACGAAACTTCTCTAAACCTACACAAAACCGTTATGAAACTGTCATTTCATTTATTTAAATTTTGAATCATTCCCTCCACTATTAAACTGGTGAACAAATTGTCTGGTTTTATTTTTTAAATAATACACATGACCTTTATTGGCACATTATTTAACCATTGCACACAACTTATTTCTTGGCACTGCAATCGTTTTTTTTGCACAAATCAGATCTATAAAGTTGTTTATTTTATTATTCAGATAGGACCTATGTTTCTTCTTTGCTTTCTTTACCACATTTTCTTCTCAATTTGACAAATAAAAGCTAGAATATTTGAGATATATTTATACTGACTATTAATTCTATAAATCAGTATTCATTTTGAATACCTCACCTAAGGATCACTTCCCGTTTTAATAGTGTACCTGTCCAGGTCTTCCTTGGCACACACTTTCTCATTTAATGTATACTTTAGACAGAGGCGTAGCTAGAGCTTGTGGCGCCCGGAGCTATCCCTCAGATTGCCGCTCCTGGGGGGGGAGGTTGCTGGGGAAAAGGGACGGCAAGCACTTGAAAGAGGACCGAGAGACACGTAGTATCGCCGCTAATAGTTACCTCGATCTTGCAAGTTACATGCACATACATGACATGGTCCAAGGCTACACAGTTGAATACACCGGTGACTGGCAGTACAAAAGAGAACACACAGACTGCATGATCTATCTGGGGACTCAGAAAAACCGCATGTGACATCCATCAGAGAGCTGCGTGAACAATTACCTGGTAATCCCCTCAGCACAATGCAAACATGCACATACATGACACTGTTCAGGGATCCATCAGCTATAGCTGACATTAAATGACCATTCATCATGGTCCCCCATTAAAGCAGTGCACTTTGTGATCTGCATGGTACATGTTCTTTGCAGCAGGCATATTCACCCTCTGTGCTACCTTTCCAGGAGTCAACCCTTCCACTAGACAAAACTCCGATCTCTCTCTAGCAAGAACATTAATCACTGAAGTTATCATGACATTTTTATTGTTTATGAAAATTGCTGGAGGCCAGGAAGGTGGCAGCAAGCTTTTTTAAGCCATAATATACTTGCAAACACTACGCACCCACCCGAAATAGGTACCCAGTGCGGTCACACCGTTCGCATCGCCCACACCTGCTCAAGGTTCATGTGACCTCAGTGACAGAGTCACAGTGACTGGATCACTGTTGCTCTAGGGTGTGCTGCTTCGGAGGCCTGCCTGCAAGACTGGAGATGAACTTCAGTATGGATTGTGGTGGACAGGCCTTCAAGGTTAACTCACAATTGACACCACTAGGGTACACCTGCTTGTGCTAAGACATCAAGCCTTCTAAGGTGTAGTGGGGCCTTGTAAGGTCTAGCATGGGAATATGCTCCCTCAGTAGAGTGGTCTGGTGTTCTGGTCATGAAGGCTGAACCCAGTTCCCCAGTTCCAAATTCGACAGCTCTGGCCATAGTGCCACATCCTCTCCCTCACTGAACACCATACTGCCCCACTGAGAGAAACTCGCACTGCCTTCAGCTACAACCTAATTGTGCCCGCTATAAACACTTGGATGTGGCTTAATTCAAATTATGCACAATATTCTGCCTAAAAAAAAAAAGTAAAAGCAAACACTCATAGGGAATGCAAGGTTAAGTAAAGCATGTGAAATGTAAGCAGAAACAACATGGTTACCTTAACGATCTCTTACTCACTATTCAGAAATCAGCGAGTGGTTTTACCTGAAAAGTTAAGGACATGACTACAGGGCCCTGAAGAGAACCGATTCAATGTCCATTGCTTATATCCTTAATAAACGTAAGCAGTATGGTTTAAAAAGACCACATCCATAAACAGAGCCATGGTACACATTTTGTTTTCCAATCCATCCATCAACCAGGTATTGCAGTACCTTCAGGAATGGTGCACTTCCCCACCTGGGGACAACACTGCTGTTCAAAGAAAGACAAGAAAACAAAAGTAGCACTTCACTGCAAAGTCTGTAAAGTGAGGCTGATGTTTTTGGATGTGAATAAAACCAATCTGGCCACTTTGCAACCCCTCTGTCTTGCTTTATTTAGTTATGTATTTATTTTTCATATTTAAAACCTTCTATTTCTCTCCATCCCGCTGCACTTTGGAATAGAAAAATGTCAGAAAAAGGGCATTTCCCGCAAGAGTATTTTTCTTTTTTGGATCCATTTCCCAGGGAAGCAACTAAATGAAAGAAGGAAAGAGGTTGTGAACCGTTTCTTCAAGTTATGGTTTTCAGTAAGTGAGGAGCAAGACAGAAAGAGAGGGAATAATAGGAAGAGAGGGGGGGACAGCTGCCAGCACAAAAAAGAAGAGGACATTGCCCGAGCCCTATTCCTTCTCTGCCCGTCCCCGAACGTCCACGAAAGCAAGACGAGCCTTATCTGAATGCCTTTGTCCGCCCCCAAAATATTGCCGCCTGGGGCGGACCGCCCCCACCGCCCCCACCTAGCCACGCCACTGACTTTAGAATGTTTGTAGAGTTACAGGAATTTAGTTCTGGATGTGAAAGGTCTTTTATAAATGCTACTGGCTCGCACATCAGTTTAAGGTCTCTGCTCCCTTAATACTGTGAGTACTGTTAAGCCCGAGCTGTCAGAACCTAGCTAAGTAAGAGGGCCCTTTTGTCAGAAATGTAAAGACGAAGAGGTTTCAAGCAGTGTAGTACATTTGAGTGAGGCACAAATTGTTTGTGTTGCTCGTAGCCCATATTCTGTACTCCCTCCCCCTGGGCCAGACACCCCGTAGCGCTGAGTTAACAACCATTAGGGATGTACGTTTAAGTTTACCATCACAAGAAGCATTAGGCAATTCTTTTGACAATTCTTGTAAAACATGCATAGAATGTGTGTGATTACCATCCATTCTGCCTTGAACTGACTTAATTTTTGTTTAGGTAAAAAGATTTCCACCGTGAATATTTGTTACTTTATTAGGTCTCACAGACCTAGCGCTGGAGCGCGCATGCACTCCTCGCTCTACGAAGCTTAGTGTCATCGATACAGTTTCAGAAGGGGACTTAAAGCCCCGCCCCTTCTTCCCATTGGCGTGCATCATAGTTCAGGCTAAACGCTGGCTTTCTATTGTGAAGGAGGTTTTTTAATCCCTCCTTGTTACCGCCCTGTCCACTTTTGGCCCCGCCCACCCAGACTGGATCCTTTACTTATGACGTGATACAGTCTCCTTTATTTAGTCAATACGCACTATTTTTTTCAGTCGTCTTTGCCTGTCCTGTTTGGTGCTTGAGTCACACGTCTCCAGCTCACTCGGGTGACTCACCTTGGCTTCTATTTACATTCCTTGAACAAATAAATTAGAAATAAATAGTGAGAGAGAAATCCCGCACCTTGTGAAACACCAAAAACCAGAGAACACGCGTCGTGTTTTTACTAGGCCGACAATGCATCACGCACAATCACGGGGATGGGAGCATTGGGTGGGGAAGTGTTTGCTCTCTAGCCGCTCGGTTACGTTTCAAGAGCAAGGGCCCAGTCAATCTTCGAGTATGTGAGCCATCGCTAGGCCCGAGCCTGGCAGATGTGACAGGTTGGGTGTTATTTACTTTAATTCAAAGCGCGGTGCCCGCTTCAGGGACACAGTGCTCTGTTTTTTTAATGTATTTATTTTTTCTTTTAGCCTAGCACTTAGCTGCTGCACGCCCACCTCCCCAGTATGTGCGGCCTCCTGCTCCGGAGTTCAAGAGATACAGACTCTGAACTGAGTGATGGGCTGTCTGGGACGAACCAGTGGCCCGTTGCCCAGCGAATCACAGGATGCGGAGATTCGAACCTGATCCCCATTTCCAATTAGTCATCATTGTTGGAGCAGATGTTATGATGCTGTTTATTTGCTCATATCTACATGTTGCTAGCTTTCGCGATGTATCAGTGCGCATTTACCCGCTGCTTGTTTGTACGTTATGGCGGCACACATTTGCATACAGTTGTATCAGGGCACATTTTGCTTTGCATATTATGGCGGTACACATTTGCACATAGTGCACGTTTTACGTTGATTGTGCTTTGTGTTGCACATCTGTGCAGTGTTAAGCAGCTGATTAACAGTTTGAGTGATTCTTTGGAAGGCTGGCGCACGGAGCCATGACCGGCAGTAACCCCACTGCAGCAGCCAGGGGAGGAGTTTAGGTAGCCCATGCAGCAGCACAGAAGCAGATGGTACCCACTCTTAAGATTATCTCTTCTCCTACCCCAGACTAATTTCTGGAACGGTTGGAACAAGTCCGTCACGTGTCCGCACCTAAAACTGTGTTGGGGAGTGGAGGCCAATCACACAAGTTATCACAGCTGAAACGCCGGTACGGGATGATCGGCCGTCTTTGCTTAGAAGGGCTATGGACTTTTTTTTGCAGTTTATATAGCGCAAACTCGAACCTAAGGTATTGGAGCGCTTTACATGAGCACCAGGTACGTTACACAAGGACACATTCATTTTTGTTAGGCACGGGGAGATTACGTGATTTAACCAAAATAACACGATGTTGAGCCAATGCCAAGACTAAACCCAGTTCCTCAGGTACAACGTTGTCAGCTCTGACCTTTTCGGCACATCCTATCAAATGCTGAGGTCATAGCCGCCACATGTCACTGTGACACCATTGCCTCTGAAAACCCTCAGAAGCTTTCACATGTCCGATAAAAGATTGCCTCTAAAAGCAGGGGCTGGGATAGAAGTAGTCACAATCAGGTCAGAATCTTCGAATAACAGGAATAGATTTCATCAATAAAAGTCAACATACCACAAACCTTTATTAGCATAAACAAACACATTATTGGGACGGCTTTGCATTTTGTTAATTCAATCATATACAAGTACAGTAAAATTCTGACCTGTCCCTGTCGGCCCACGTGATTATGAAGTCAGTAAGATGCCGAATTCCTAACCTACCTGTTTCTAAATAACCCTGTCACCTCCTTCCGCCCTTTATTGCCACTATCCTATCGTCTTCCTCCTCTCACCCCAAATTATGTGGCATAAAAGCCAGGGGAATGTTTCAAGTTTCAAAACTTTATTCGGATAATAATCCATAAAAGCACAAGATACAGTAAACGTTGCAAATATACAATATGCAAATATTTACAGGATAAAAACAACAGTTCATTCATACTTTAAGACATAGTTAAACGGGCACGAACCGCAGTTTTTAAAAAGGAGCCCACACGGAAAACACGTTCATGATCATCCAGGGTCAATATCATCGAAAGTGCGAGGTCCAGGCTAATTGGTTTCAATTTTTTAAAATACGGAGTTAAAAACCATTTGATATATTTAATGTAAAATTTACAAAAGAATAAAAAATGTAAAATTGTTTGATCACTCCGGCAATCACATAGGCACGGCTCGGCAATTTGATCATTATAAATCCATAGCGGGAAACTGAGAGCATATTTAATAGTACCAGCCCTAAGACGAAATAAGAGGCCTCGCTCCCAGTGACTCATTGGGAGAGTTAGATAGCTGGGTGTTGGATAAGTTAAAAGATTGCGGGCTAGGTATCTAGTAACACTAGGTTTCATGGACTCTCTCACAACCCTTTCATCATTGAACAACGTATAGAGAGCTTGTTTAAGTACGGACTTGGGTGGGAGCTGGGTAGTGGTAGGATCAGAAAAGGCGTTTTGAAAGTTCACGCTACAAAGAACGCTCTGCACCCCAGAAAGCCAAGGAATGGACATGCCTCTATCACAACATAAACAATCCTCTATGATGTCCCTAGTCAATTTAGCGGCAGGGTTTTTCCAAATATCCAGCCAAAAAAGAGCAGGGCGAGCACGAATAAAATCCCCTATAAAGTGCAACCCCAATTCTTTATGACATATGTAGTGGGGAGAGGAGATGGGGGCACAAAGGAGCTTCCTGCAAAATCTATTTTCCTCAGCAAGAATGTGCGGGCATCTGGCAGTTCCCCATGGGAAAGATGGAGGCGGAGGGGAATGGCTCTGCCCATGCCCTCACCAGGTACCTCCATTGTCAGGCAACTCTTTCTAAAAATGTGCTTAATTTGAGCTAGTGGTTTCCAGTGTTCAGCAACGCACTGAGAGCTATTGGCATTGTAAATAACAATGCCTATTATTTATCTGCTTTCCAAACCAACACATAAATAAAAGGCATTGTGGAGGGGCGATGATTCTTCAGTGAGTGCCCTCGCTGCTCCTGTTGACTTTAACAGTGCTTGTTTTTAATTGTCATGGGTTACATTTTGTTGTTCCTCTGTGACTGGCGTGTGTGGTTTAGTGGCTGCTCTAGCATTGCTTTCCCACTTAGACGAGTGCCACTTACTTTTAATTGTTTAGCGTTGTGAGCAGTCGCTGGGTCACTGCTAACTTTGCGGTTGCCGTGGCCTGCATACTACATTAGGAGCAGCTTCAGGAGCACTGCATGTTTCTTATTGGAGCAGCTCCAGGAGCGCCACATGTTTGTTTAGTAGAGTGGCTTTATCACATGCTTGCTGTGCTTTGGAGCCAAGTGTATATAGATGTTAAAAGCATACATTGAAAGCATACATTCTACTACACAAATCCACTCCATACCCCACAATTCCACGCCACACAATTCCGCAACTGACAATTCCAATCCGACCCACATAATTCGACTACACACTGCACACATACACTCCAGAACACATAGGTAAAGGATATTGCCATTAAAAATACCAATAGCTCTAACTCAAGCAATTGCGAGACCTATTGCATTTCCAATGCTTGTTTTCTCACGTAAGCATCATCGACTATTGCAGTCTTGCAGGAACAGATGTTCCTAAAATTAATAGCAGTGACAACAATTAAAAAGGGTAGAAGAAAATAACACGGATTTCTGTACTTACGTTCACATGAAACTGCTGAGACACATTCCTCTGGCCGTATCTGCATAAACGTTTGCCCTTCTGTGGGCACCACATTGTCTGTTCTGTAACATTTCATTTTCAGCCGCTGTTCGACAGGCCCATGGCCCTATCGCTGCTATTAAGGTGCTGCTGTTAAGCCAGGTGAACCTTCGTCACTGATTTATATTCACTCTCAGCACTGTTGCCTACAGATTTCTGTTCCTTATCCTGGTGCACGCCCAACTCCAGGATGCATGTGAAAAGGATGTGGAGAGAATTATAACTGCAATGGTTCCCGACACTGCCCATTAAGTAACGGTGGTGATGTGGCTCAGAAAACAACTATACACAAAATAAAAAAAGGTACCCACTCGGCCACCAATCACTGTTAACCGTTTAAGGAGAAACACCAACACACGGATGTGCTTCTTGCATCAGCTGTATTCTTCAATAAATTGTTTTCATTAAAACACACCCAAATAACCTTTCGCTAGGTACATGTTCCCTGATTAAACAGAAACTTACAAGATCAATTCTTGGTTATGGGTTTTGAGACCAGTTCCTATCACCTAATTGCCACCCTAGTGCAAATGTGACTCTCAGAACCCCTCTCAGAGGGTAACGGGACAAGCAATAGTTATTGGTCCCAACCATGGGGTTGAGGTCTTTTACTCCTGATGTCCCGGGACTCGACGTATGTATGTATGTATGTATAACATATTTGTAAAGCGCTCCAATCACCCAACGGGCATCCTGGCGCTATAATCCAAATAAACCTGTGTAAACAGCAGCAGGCTACTCTATCCTAGGAAACAGATGAGTTTTTAATTGTTTTTTGAAAGGTAGAAAGTCTCCAGCACATCTAAGCGACAGTGGGAGATTGTTCCACAGCTTGGATGCCATGTAGACAAACGAGCGTCCCCCCATCCGCTTCCTCCGGATTTTGGGGACCGTTACCAAGCTAGCTGACGCAGAGCGGAGAAGTCTGGCAGGGCTGTACCAAGTGAACAATTCCTGTAAGGGGAGTGGTCCCAAACCATGTAAGGCCCGGAAGACCAAACACAGAGCTTTGTATTCGACCCGCTGAGCAATAGGCAACCAATGCAAATCTTTAAGGGCTGCAGATGATGAGTCAAACCGTCGGCGAGAGAGTGCTAGCTTGGCGGCAAAATTCTGGACCCGTTGCAGTTTGCCCAGTGCCGTGATGGGAGCCCCCAGAAGTAGTGCATTGCAGTAATCAAGTCTACTAAGAATGATACTACGCACTACTTCTGGTCTGGCATGGGCAGGGAGCAAAGGAAGAATCTTCCGTAGGGTACGTAGAAGCCCCATACAGGAAGACACTGTTTTGTCAATGAAACCCTCAAGTTGAAGATTGGGTTCCATGATCACACCCAGATTGCGAACCGAGCTTGCTGCTGCTACTGTGCCTTGAACAGAAGGGGGCCAGAAGTCTTGCGGTAGAGGACGTGAAACACGATCCACTGAGCAATGCAACACCTCCGTCTTGGAGCTGTTAAATTGCAGCGAGTTGTTACTTAGCCATGTTGCCGTGGAGACCATACAGTGATGGAAGGCCTCCAATGACACCGCTTACGTACTCTGGATCATAGGAAATTGGGCCCTTCACCACTTGACTATCAGGGGTAGTGCGAGTCAAGCAGTCATTCTTGGGGAGGAGGTAGACACAGGGTTGAACACAGGCCAACAACTCAAAATACGCAGCAACAGCAAGAAATGATTGTCCAATCAAATACTTGCTTTTATGAAAAAAAAGAAGTATTTATATATGACCGCAAAGAAAAATATCACATTCACAAACAATTTATTTATTTATTTTGAAAGTTTTCTATAGCGCGAACATGACCACAACGGGTATCAGAGCCCTTTACAGTTTGTGCATCAAGAGGGATACAAACAATCAAAAACAGAACCAACAAAGCGAAAAATACACAGACATGTAGAGCCAAGGCATTCTCGTGACCTTGGCAGCTGGGCCACTGCTCTGCGATTGTGACTTCAGTATCCAATGGAATAGCCAGTCAGAGGCAGAAATTTCTTCATCAAGAGCACTTTGACTTCCTATTTGAAGAGGACAGTGGAAGGATTCACCCTGACTTCAGGGGGGAAGGAGTTCAAAATCATCGGTGCCATGCCTGAGAAGGCTCGATTGTAGGTTTTTATTTTCTTGAATTTTTTTTGGTTGAGCAATAGGGTGCCTGCGCTTCTGGAGGCACAATACACACAGTTCCCTGAGGTCAGGTTACTGGTGGTTTCGAGGCAGGTCCACTTCTGTCAAGCAAACAGGAGTGGTTTTTCGCCATTTACTAAAGGTGACATTCAGGTTAAGCTCTACTAATGGTCTGAGTTTCCAGGGTTCCACTCCGACTCCATATTCAAGTCAAAAGTGTTCCAGCGTCAAAGTGCTATTTGGCAAGCAAGTTCCCCCGAAATCAGTCTTACCCGCACCAGCAGGATCAGAGTGACCCCAGGCACTGAAGGTGTAGCGACTGTCTCCGGTTAGTATTTCACATGCAGCCCAGATGCGGTCCTGCAGTGGAGGAGGGTTCTCAACACTCCTCCGATACTGGGTGAGTTTTTCGGTTCCTCCCACAGGTAGCGGGTGGGGATGCAGCGATCCGGGTGCTGGTCCTCAGTAATGACTCAGGCACGCTGGGGTCACCACGGTGACCCCTCCCTGCGTCAACGGTCTCAACCAGACCATGTTTCTTGCTTGGTCCCAATGGCCCCCTCTAGCTTGCAGGGTCAGCTTTTCTCCTCTGGACACAGGCTCTGACCTGCAGTTATCTTCACAGCAGCCCCACCTAGCATACAGGGTTGCCAACTTAACATTGCACACAGACAGTGATCCGTCGGTGCAGCAACAATCACAGCTTCCTTCACGACGGCCCTCGTCTGGCATACATGCTCGCCAACATTTCCCTGCACATAGGCAATCTGTACAGCAGCCGTCTCCTCACGCCTCGCTACGGGTATCCGCTGGTCCAGATTCCACCACTGGACTTCGCTCCCTCCAGCGCTCTCTTACTCTTCCTCACAGGGCATGCTGGTATTGAAAAATAGGCTGGCACTGGTGCTCTAGGCAGCAGGACAGGTGGTCTGGGATTCCCTGGGTGATTTCTCCTCACCCAATTGGGACACTAGCAGGCCTTAGTCCCCTGTCCTGGTCACAGGCAGAACTCTTGTAGGGCTTCTCTTCCTTGCACAGCCTGACTGGCTGCTTGGTAGTTGACATTTTTTGGGTTCTCCAGCTCCCCTTCTTATAGTCCATTTCCAGACACTAAATGTGATTTAGAGTCTGAGTCTTTGAAGTTTATGTTGGGGGTCTGCTTCCTTTTTGGGTGTCCACTCCTCTGTTCTCTCTTCCTCCTGAAACCAGTTAGTCACAGCAAGAGCGACTCCAAATCTGATAGCCCTGCAATACAGGACATGGGAGTGATTAGAGGTTCACACCTGGAAGTCAGGCACATAGTTACCGCAGGTCCTCAGCCCTATCCTTTATGATTCTCTTATCACCCCACCTCCTTCGTGAGATGGGCCCAGGTCCCTTCCCAGTGACCTCTCTGAATCAAAGAGCACTTTGGAGTGTGCTGGAGAGCCTGGCTCTCCTTTTCTCCATTGTGTCCTACCTAGCTTACAGAAATGCACCAATACACAAATCTGTCTGGGGGAATTTTTCTACCTCCTCTCCTCATAATTCTCCATGCAGTCCTGGGTTTCCTAAAACGAAACCGAGAATCTTCCATGTATTGTACCATTCAAAGGCACACATACACTCAGGACATGCATATAGAATACATGCACTGTGCAACACTACATCCTTCATGTATTGTACCATTTGCAGGCACAAATGCACCGAGCACATGCTTATAGCATACCTGCACTGTGCTACATCTTTTATTTATTTCACAGACACACATACACCCGGCATATTATGTAGCATACACACACTGCACAGTACTACATGATCCCTGTATTGTACCATTCACTGGCACACATATGCCCAGCACATGTAGATCACACATGCACTGCTCAGAACTGCACACCAAACTGATGTAGGCCAAGAGTAAGTTAAGTACACAGCAGCAGAACTTTAAATGAGTGAGGCTGTAGTCCTCACTCCAGTGGCACAGGTAAAAAGGGCCTGATCACTCCTAATGATTACTGAAACGTATGCTGCCACCACCACACTTGTGCTGTTTAACTCCTGTTAAAGACATTAGCCTTTCACCACTATGAGGGTAGCATTTTGTGCACCCCTCCCAGTCCGAGAAGCCCGCAGCCCATGAGACAGGCCTATGTCCTGGCGCATTCATGATCCGTGTTCACCTATAACAACAGAAATCAGCATTGGGGAGCCAGACATCATTAAGTTTGGTCACTCAGGGCAAGGGGGCACGTCCATCACCATGCGAGGGACTTTTCCGTCCCAACAGTGACAAAATATTACTTCATGTCAAATCAACATTTCTTTGCAAAAAACAGTATATATAAGAGAATTGCTAGTGAAACAGTATGCAGTCTTATCATTGCAATTTCCTACCAAAGAATCTGTCTTTTGGTACCTATTGGAAGTTCTGGTGACTGCTGTGATTCAATTAACTGTTTGTTAGAAATGGGGGTCTCTAATTGGCAGAGGTAAGTACATTTGTCCAAATAAGGACCTTTCCTTCTAGTCAGGGTAAGGTGGATACACTTCTAAAATAACCCCTGCTCACCCCCTTGGTAGCTTGGCACAAGCAGACAGGCTTATCATAGAGGCAGTGTGTAAAGCATTTGTGAACACATACAGTAATACAGTGAAAACACTACAAATGGACACCACACCAGTTTAGAAAAATAAGTAATCTTTATTTAACCAAGCAAGACCAAACGACAAAAATCCACAATACAGTAATAAAAATATGACTTTCAAATGGTAGAAATAGTTCAGCTCAAAGCAAATTGCAGATGAAACACTTTTCACACAAAGTACCTTGGATACGTCTCACACACACAAACAAAAAGGGTCACATGGATGGTGATGCGCCGGTTCCTTACACTCAGGGAAGGTGATGCGTCGGTTCCTTGCTCCAGGGGAGGTGATGCGTTGGTTCCTTACTGCTGCGCAGAGCAGGTGATGCATCGGTTCCTTACCGGAGAGGAGGTAATGCATTGGTTTCTTACTGCATGGGGAGGTGATGTGTTTGTTTGTTACTGCGTCCCCCAATGATGCGACAGACTTGGTGCCTCGATGGGATGTGACAATCCGAGACGATGCGTGGGTTCTTGCAGCTGCACAGCAGGCCTTGCGTCGGAATCGGTGCTGTGATCTCGGACTTCGGAGACCGGTGCACTAAATGCTGCGTGCAACAATTTCTCAAGCCGCGGGCAGGCACTTTGATGATTTCTTAGGTGATGCATCGGAAACAGGTGTGGATGCGTCACGCTTCTCGAAGTTGCGTTACTGTTGCAGCTCCAAGCAGAAAACAGCCCCCAGAGGTCCAAAACAACAGCAGGCACCTCTTAGCAGGTCAGAACTCCCAGCAAGGGAGTTCAGGGGAGCTTAGGGTGAAGTCTTTGTGTCCCTGAGACTTCAGAACAGGAGGCAAGCTCAGTTTTAAGCCCTTGGAGATCTTCCTCAAGCAGGGCACACAGCAAACAGCAAAGTCCTTTCTCCTTGAATTGGCAGCAAGTAGCCACTGCAGGCCAACCCCAGACAGCAAACAGCACAGTGGCAGTATTCCTCCTCAGCTTCTCCAGCTCTTCTCCTTGGCAAAGGTTCCTCTTGATTCCCTTAAGTGATCTAAAAGTCTGGGGTCTGGGCCCCTCATTTTATGCAGTAAATCTCTTTGTTCTCTCCTGGCCCAGGGCTCTGGGCCCTGTCCAAACCAGTTCTGGGAGGCACTTTGCAAGTGCACAACAACCTCCATTGTCAGTGTGAGCCCTGGCTCCAGACAAACCACAGGGGGGCGGAGCCATAATTGTGGAAGACAGGCACAGCCATATTCAGGTGCTACTCCTCCCACCACTCCGACCAGGCGTATTCAGCTTGGCGCTGACTCATCCAGATACTCTGGAGCTACTGCAAATCCCCAGCCCCTGTCACTCCAAAGGCAGACAGTCAATACACATCCTAGCAGAGGCACACTGTATGGCTAAGCAAGAAAATACCTACTTTCTAAAAGGGGTATTTTCAAACACAGAATGTAAAAATCACCCTCACTAAAAGATGCATTTTAACATTCTGAGTTCAGGCATACTAAACTTTATTTTCCTATCTGGTTCCCAGGGGCAGTTTTGCTTATAAGATGTTATAAGAAAACTTCCAATTCTATCCTATTGGAACAGATAGCCGTACAATACTGAAAAACGAAATTGGCAGTATTCCACTATCAGGACATTCCACGCACATCAGGGCATGTCCTACCTTTCACATTCATTGCACCCTGCCCACGAGGGTACTTTGGGCCTACTTTATGGGTGACTAATATGTAAGAAAAGAGAAGGTTACGGACTGGCAAGTGTGTGCACTTGCCAAGTCGAAATGGCAATACCAGACTGCACACAGGCTCTGCAATAGCAGGCCTGAGTTACATTTACAGGCTGCTTAAGTGGGTGGCACAATCAGTGCTGTAGGCCCACTAGCAGCATTTGATATATAAGCCCTGGGCACACATAGTGCACTGTACTAGGGACTGACTAGTAAATCAAATCAGCCAATTATGGAAACACCAATCCATACATACAATTTAAAGGGAGAGCATATGCACTTTAGCACTGATCAGCAGTGGTAAAGTGTCCAGAGTCATGCAACCAACAAAAACAGGTCAGAAACATAAGACCACAAAGCAAAAAATCTGGGGATAAACGCGCTGTAAAAGCCAAGTCTAACACTGTTTACTTGGTGGTCATTTTGCTCAAGTAGAGTAAGCGTCTCATTGCGCTCCACAGTATTCTGTTTAAGCTCTCACAAGTGAGACAATATGTCTAATTTAGAACTAAAGATTTAGCATTTAATTGACATATTTTCAACCATACTCTCTATGTGAAGGAGCAAAAGACCAGCGATTTAAGCTTTTTAAGGGAAGGATAATGGTGTGATTATGTATTATAAAGAATAAATGCAGTCTGCCATATATTAAGAGGATATTACAAGTAACTCTGGAGTGACATAACCTCATAAAGAAACTCCGCCTTCAGCATCGTTCCTCTACATTGTCCCAGAGCTCCTTGTGACTTGCAATAGTCTTATAATGTATAGCAGTACATAATGGGGCCAGTGTACAAAGGCATTTAGGAGTATGAACATTGGACTCCTGTAGTGCTATTTCAGATACTCATAAATGCCTTTGTGAATGGGCTCCATGATCTTTAAACCAACCGTAGATATTTTGTATACTTGTCTATGTGACAACCTATGCTGCAACTTCAAAACAGCATTCATGAGTGTGTGAAGTGGTATTTCAGGAGTACTACTTCAGGTACTCATACATGCCTTTGTAAATTGACCCACATTTGTCCCTGGATGACCATGTGCCAACTTTATCCTTATCCTGGAGAAATCTGAGATCCCTCAAGATAAAAATAACAAGGAAAAGAATTGAGAACTAGCTCACCGTCACGATTTAAAAATGTTTTAAACATCAACCAGGACTCTGAAACTAGTGAGAAAACAGCAATAATAAACCCAAAGAAAGCAATTTGCTTGGACATAGCCAATACACATTTCACTGAAAACTGATACACCGAAGCATGATGACAAAAACTACATTCTCAGTGCCAAAGTCAATCTAAACAAAGAAAAAGCTTAAGAAATCTATTTCGGCCTCACTCTACATACCTCTGTGTAGAGACCCAGCCTCAAGAATTCACATCACACACCAAAAATAGTCTCCACACTCAAACTGAACAGTGAAGATCTCCACAAACTGACCTTGGGCTTTTGAAGACAGCAGCAAGCAGATTTTAGAATAATTCTGAATTGTGGGACAAATGAAATAAGGGAAATAATCTCGGAATTAGCTAAAAGATGTAGGCATATTCTGCCATCTGTTTACAAGCCTATTTATTTTTAAAAACAATGGACACTAAAGCTGTTGATAAATTCTAACCCTAGTACTGTGCAGATGTAAAGAAAATGCAGCATCTGCCTGGAACGAATATGCAGTCCATTCAAATATGAAAAGTTGTTTGGTGAAGGGAAAAACGATTAGCTTAAAGTACCTTAAGATCTAATTTAGGATATTATGTTTATTAATTATTTTGCAATATCTTTCACTATTTTGCTTTCGATTAATTTGAAAGAAATAAAAATTAAATATGCAACCCACCTTGTACAATACATCGCTGGCTGGAGGAAACTCGTACAAAAATATAATTAAGCATTTTCATCACATACAACTCATATAAGGCATATCTGAGAGTATTCCTTAATATTACAACACTGAGAAAAAGAAAAAAATGTATAGTTCCTTAAGAGAAATTAACTTCAAATACCAGTGGTCTCTAAGCTACCCTTCCACACTCGGGTAATGCAAAATCTGTTCTTTTGTCCTCTTTTTCTGCTAGGTTAATTCATTAAAATACACACTCAATTTACTATTTTACCATGCTTTCCCAGTTCACATTTGCAAATGTTCAAATGATTTATTTTATCACATTCCTGTTTTGATCATCTGTTACCACCGTTCTGAATGCCAATATTCCATCTTGGTTTGGAGTAATTACTAGATGTACCTTGTTCATATTCCATTGTGCTCTGTTACAATTACTTGAAATAGTTTCGCTGTATTCCGTAGAAGTGTCTGGAGCTTACTCTTAATAAGATCAGGTCGCCCATTGTAAATGTGACAACCTAAAGGAGGTTAGGCTACTAAAATGCTGCTGAATGATCTAAAACTGACAGACATTTGGTTAACGTTTTACTATACTGGCTTAGTCTTCATTTGTACTCCTACAATTACAGAGGAAATGTTAGCTTGCTGTATTGTCTACTTTATCACCTCTTCTTTAGATGTTTAGTTGTTTTATGTGTATTTCACATAAACACTTCATCCACACTTCCTCACCACATTTTGGCTAGTATGACATAAGGAATGTTGCTACCTTACCACAAAGGTATAATTTTTGGGGATATGCTTGGAGTCACAATGGCCCCCCTCCTATCCTACCTCGTATCACCAATGTTCGCATCCTAACTTTAAACCTATAACTGGGAACATCCACCACTTTCCCAAAGATCTAGGTTTCATCTAGGAACATAAATGTGTTTGGATTTTTTAAATTAAGATTTATCATTTGCACACACGGGTGGTGCTTTTCGTACACTGGTATTCTTTTTTGTGCTCAAAAAGGTCTCTAAATCTGGCCCTCAGTAATTAATTGTGGAACCCTGAGATCGGAGTTCTTTTCTGTATCTTAAACACACAAAATCTGATTGGAGGAATGATTGCAATAAATCTAACCATTGGCAACCTCTCAGGGTAACATTCAAACCCATCATTCTTTAGCCCAGCATGCCAGCTCAGTTTGGACCCAGCCATATGCAAATTAGTCCCATCCCTGCTCCAATAGAAAAGGTCCAGCCCAAACTGCTAGACCAGGCCCTCCCTGAACTGAAACACAAGCAACCCAAGACCAATTTCACCCTGATTGGGGCTCATCAGTTGGGTGTAGCTTGGTTCCAGTAGCACAGTGAGCATGGGACCCGCGTCAGAGCATGCAATTGCCACTTAAGACGTTATATCAAACACACAAAGGGTGATGGGAGGAATGTTTGAAATAAGTCTGACCACTGTCAGTCATTCTGGGTAACATTCCAACCCAGCATTCTTTTGCCCACCATACCACCTCAGTTTAGACCAAGCCATGTGCAAATCATCCATAACCTTCCTCAGTAGGAACAGCCAAACAGCCAGGCCAGGTCCTCCCTGAACAGGAATACAAGCAGCCCAAGCTTAGTTTCACCCTGATTGAGATTCATCAGTTGGATGTAGATTGGTTCCAGAGGCATAGTGATCATAAGACCCACATCTGGGTATACCCTTTCCACTTAGGACGTTACATCAAACACACAAAAGGTAATGGGCGGAATGCTTACATTAACCATCGTTCAGAGTAGCATTCCAGCAACTCCGGCAGTTTGAGGTGGGTTGTTCCAATGTGGAGCAGGGTTGGTACGAATTTGCATAAGGGGGGGGCCTTTGTGGCATTGGCAGCTGAAAAACAATTGACTGTAATGGGGCCTGAGGGATTACCAGTGGCTGAGAATTGCTCAAACATTCCATCCGTCACCTTGTTGTTGTTACACTATCCTCTATCCACTAGATCCAGTTATCTGCCAATGGACAAATATGTATCCCTCTGTCTAAGTTTTGTTTTCTGCAATGCATATGAGACCAAGGAACCAGGCTAAACTTAGGTTTTTGAAATATCGTGCCTTCATCAAAGAACAGCAGTAACGGGAAATGTGTCACCTTTGCCTGTCTTATAGCTCTATTTGGAGTGTATAAGATTTCAGGTATCCTGTGGAAAGACTCCTCTTTCTGAGCCATTAGTTTAAAAAATGTTTGGTGATGGCTCCACTGTAACCTTAGGTGGCTCAACAGCCAGACTTAACGAGGTTGGTCTTTGAAAAAATGTCATGACGGGATGGCAGAGCAAAAGTAGAAGACAAATATGTTTTCACCAACACGTTGACACAACGCACTCCAGGTTGTCAGGGAGACCATCAATGTGAACACTGACCCCATATTTCTCTTGCTAGTGTCCACACTTGATGGCAGAAATTCCAGCATCCAAAATGGGCATTGGTGCATCTTCAACAGAGATGTTCCCTCTCAAGTGGATCCTCCCATGCTAGAGTCAGGAATTTTAGTTTCTGAAACCTCCGATGATATCAAGGTGAAAAATAAATGCAGTGCATTTTCACCACTGGCGTGGTCATTAATTTGCCAGTACAGCAGATGTAAAAACCTTCTGCAAAACTAGAACCCAGACTGCATGGAAAAACAGTCCTTCACATGTTCTATGCACTCTCTCAGTACACATAAATGGAGTGCCCTGAACTGTGAAGTAGCATCTTTGTAGCTAGTGCTCCTCCTGCTTCACCTGCCCATTGCAAACAGATCACTCTGAAGCTTGCAACATTATGGGGAACAAGTACAGTTTACAACAATGCCTGGAAATGCCTCCTGGTAACCATAAAAGGTTAAAAGCCAGACTGGATTTCTCTGAGGCAGAGGAAGTCAAAATGATCAGAAAAGTGCCAATCACTTAAAAGTTACACTTTTAGTCTGTCCTTGAGGGCACTGTATGACAAGCTTCACGCTGTTTAGATCTGGCAGACAGAAGTGAATGCTTCTGCATCAATGACCACGCAGAAGTTACAGTGCTGTGAAGTGAATATTGTTTGACAAATGGACTGATAACATTTCCAGAAGCCGCCAGCATCTTATTCTAAACTGTGTTCAGACTTATACTGAATATGCTGCGTTCGAATTCCAGAAATGTGGTATGACATTATTATTTTTTAGTTTTTAATAAACCAAAGGAAACAGGACCACGCAGTCCAGACAAGGAGCCAAAGGAACCACAGGCCATGTTGACAGGTTTCAAGTCCAAGCACTTGGCGGGAGAGGTGGGTCTTCGGGTGTTTGGGAAATGATTATAAGGATTACTGGAGGTGAAGAGGGAAAGGAAGAGAGGTCCAGAGGGAGGAGCTTTAATAGTGCAGTGACCTCTCCCCCATTCAATTTGTACGTCGATGGGAGCATCCCTCATCTCTCTTTCCTGTCACAATCTGTCTCATCTTTGAGACAGGTAGAAGCAGTCTCCAATCTTGCATTTTGTAATGAGAGTGATTTGAGTTGAAGATTGTTGCTGGGCACTGCCTTCTAACTATAAGATGTAGAACGCAGATGTTTATTCCTGCAGAGCCCATAATCCGTTGTTTGCTTCTTTATCATTTGCTGAAGCTTTCAATCACGCTAAGGTACTGAAGATGGCATAGACATGTCTCAGGGTTTAATTTCAAGACTATAGGCCTCAATCTTGCTTCATTTTTTTCTTTAATTTAGCAGGTTGCAAGTTAATAATGACGAACTACACTTTAGTACACAAAGTAACGTGAAAAGAAAACCACAAAATGACACCATTGTATGCAACCAGTAGATTGTTTCATGTGTAAGTGTACACTTCACAACTAGCAGAAGACGCTCTTTTTCTGCTCTCTGTTGACTTAAGTGCTATTTACATTGTGTCATTACTATTTGTTATCATGTGTGTTATTTTTCTTCTTGCATATTAAATGTATTTATTTATTTATAAAGTTTTATATAGCGCGAACAAGATCCAAAGAGATATCAGAGTGCTTTACAATATGGTGGAAGGAAGGACATAAATGCAATATCCACATCAAGTAAGAAAAATAAAAAAATATTCACAGCTTACAGGACAATTGTACCCAGGAGGGTAGCACAATCAGCAAGTGTAGGCGGGCTACAAGTGAGGGTCAAGAGTATGTAGTAAAGAAGAGCTGTAACAAATGGCGGTACAATGGTAGTAGGAACAATGAAAACAAGCAAGTGAAGCCTATCCCTCTTACGGTAAGAATTTGTTCATAAGGAATCTTTTGGCTTCCAATTTGAACATTGTCACTGAAGAGATTCTGCGTACTTCCAGAGGAAGGGAGTTCCATATCTTTGGGGCAGCGCCTGAAAAATCTCTATGATAAGTTCTCTTTTTGTGAAGAATGAGTGGTTTCAGTAGGAAGGTAGAGGCACTTCTTGAGGCTCTTACCCCACAGGATAGTTCAAGTTTTTGAGCCAGGTACAAGGGAGTATTGAAGTGAAGGGCTTTGTGCGTCAGAGCAGCAATCTTCAACTGGATTCGTGCGTCATAGGGCAGCCATTCGAGAGATTTTAGTAAAGGGGATATATGCTAGTTTCGTATGGTGTCTGTAACCAGTCTCGCCACAGCATTTAGGGATGCCCTTAGTGGAGCCAGGGCATATTTGGGAAGGCCACAGAGGATAGCACTGCCGTAGTCTAGCCTCGGCAGGACGAGCGCTTGGACCACCTGCTTGAAATAGTTTAGTGGAAGGAAAGGTTTGATATTTCTGAGTGATCTCATCAAGTGATTTGCTCCCTTACATACATTGCTGATATGATTTTTCATATGCAGGTGCTTGTCCATGGTGATTCCAAGTGACTTAGCTGAGTATATGATAAGAGGAGTGCAGTTGAATGCAGTTAGGTGAGTCAGCCATTGGTCTAGTTTGGGGATGTGGTTCGGAGGGGAGATGAACAGGAATTCCGTTTTGGAAGTATTGAGCAGGAGGTGGTTCTCAGTTAACCAGTTTTGAGTAGATGTTAAGGTAGTGTTGAGTGAGATGATGTGTTCCGGGGATGATATTTTCAGATAGAGTTTCGTGTCATCCACATACATGTGAAAAAGAAGGTTCATGGAGGTTAGTGAGTTTGCAAGAGGTTCTAAGTAAAGGTTGAAGGAATGGTTGAAGAGAATAGGAGATAGAGCAGACCCTTCAGGGACCCCCATGAGTACGGCTGCCTTTGTAGGTGGATTCTGTCATTTAAGAGTACTCACGCATTCCACGTGATACTCCATTTCATCTTCTAGAATATTTCTGACTGAATGTTGCAAACTCTTCTGCTTGCCTGCTCACTCTGCATAGCGTATCGGGCAGTTTGAAGCTTCACATCCAGTAATAGCCATCTGCTGAGCCAACCCGCCAACAATATTCCATTAAACAGGAACACAGGCCTTCTGTTCCCCATGCCTCAACTGCTCCTCATACTAGCCAAGTGCCAATACAAGAAGCAGACCAGCTCATCCACCATCTTGGGGAGGCTCTTGTACCTCATTTGCTCCAAGTTGCTCCAGATGGGTTCTGTAAGTTAAACGTCAGCAGCTACCAGTCAAATGCGGCATGCATCACCACGATCACACAATTCACAGCACTGTTTTGCATCTCAAACAGGTCGACAGCCGATCTTCGTGCTAGGAGAAAAATTGCCTTCTAAGTTGCATCTGGATGGAGGAGGCAGTAGGATAGCAATGGAAAAATCCTCCACCCCTTCCAAGGTTGTAAGCGCGCCATCCTGGTCAGGCCTTCGACATCCCCTCTGACGCTTGACTCCGTAATCCGAGCTCATGCCATATGTCAGGAGCTGCTCATCTTAGAGCCTGGTTAGCTACACCCGTTTTAATTTTTCAACTTGGCCCAGATGTTTCCTTCGTGGCAAGCAAATATTGAGAGATGCCCTAGGGGCTTGTGATACAGCAGAGAAAAACCCAGCTGTTAGTATCTTTAGGCTTTACAAGACCTGGCAATCATAGGCTCCATTTCTCTCAAGAAGTCTATATTGTCTGACTTGACTGAAGTCATGGACTGCTCGACGAAAGGGGCAAGTAAAGGGCCTCCTCCACTGTCATCTTGCACTGGCAACACTTGTTTTACTGTGTAAGGCACAGTGCCCAAAAGCAGAACGTCAACTGCATTTTAATGCAAGGGATTGGAGTTCCACTAAAATACGAAAAAAAGCGGGTCATGCCGAATGGGTTGTCAAACACATGGCAGTCAGAGTCAGGCCTGGCTAGATCCCATTGTACTCTTCTTCCTCGTCCACCCAACATGGGGCTAAATTTGTACTGAAATTTCAATGCGTGGCCCCGTTTGCATATATAGTATCCAATAACGTTGTGGCAAACTGGCTTCAAGGTGGTGATTCCAAAACCCAAACTGGTACACTTGGTCACAAAAAAAGTCAGGAAATAAAACATAGCTTTACAGCTTTGCTTCTGTCCATATGAACTATACAAGCATGTTTATTATTCTCTACCATGTGATGGAAAATGGCATCCCTGTAATAAGATTTTCTAGCAGAGCACCCTACTTGGATAGGGTGTATTCTTAAGACTTGCGCTGTAGACCAAAAACTTTGCTCGGCACTTACTGCTGTCTGAAATAGCGCCTGGCATCCCCACATCGGCCACACCACATGATTCTCAACATTGTTAAAAATTACGACATTAAACTCATGTATAGCATAAACGTAATACAGTCCAAAGGGCAATCGTAACAACAAAGTCAAAACAAACTTACCATACTCTTCGGACTCGCCCTAAAATAAGAAATAAATGCATCATAAATTGAGCTTGCGCTAACTTAGGCTGTGTTTACACTGTCCTCCATCTTGCACCAATGTCACAATATGTCACGTGATGACTATTGCTGTCCTCTTGTTCTAAATAAAGAATTGTGAGAATAACACAAATCACCAGAGAGTGTTCCCCGGGACTTTTCCTCTTTGCACCTAAACAAGGACACTTCAGCTGTTCCAGGCTATACAATACAATGTATCAGTCTGAATGCACGAGCAAACGAGATTACCTGCAACCCCAATGTATTATTATCATGAGAGAAACTTAGAATGTATTCCGTAGTAAAATGCTTCCTTTTGCATGCTCCCTATTGGTGCAGATACTGAGAACCATGAACTCATGTAGAATGTATGAATGTCTTTGTTAAAAGTCTGATAAAAGGATGTGTAAACTTCTATGTAGAGCAGACCTTACTCCTCATCCCTAGAAGGTGAATCTATGCTTTATTTTATTTAGAACTGTAAGCAGTTCTCTGTACCTATGAGCAGTATGCGTTGCTATGGAATTTATCTATGGCATGTCCTATGTAATTCACACATTAATCCGTTACATAAAGCATTTATACGACTAACCTTGTCTGTCATTCCTACAAGAATGTTTTACCACCTGCTACTGTGCTTAATCTAAATATAAAACTGATGGCTCCAGTCGGGGTGCACCACAGTCCATATCAGGACTACACTGCTCCCCGTCCTAGCTGTTTGAGTCGGATTTAGGATAAGTTTAATGCTGACGTGTTACTTTTATCCATTATCATTTACGATATCTTTGAACAGCTTCTATCAGATCTATCTGCTCCTTCCACCACAACAACAGACTTCCTCTTCCCTGCAGCATTGTCTGTAACCAACCTGAGCCTTTTCCCTTCCTCTGTACCCTATGCATCTTTTTTTCTTTCACCTCAGGATTTCCCATCAAAGAGGCACGCTCAAGGTACATGGTTGTTCATGTTAAACCCTTCCTCCTTCCCTCTGTTATGCACTCCCAAGATCTTAAAACTCACTGTGCTTACTCCTGCTTCCCAGACACAGTTCTACAAGAACAACAAGGAATTGCTAGGTACTTTTGGATGATGGTAAAGCCATGCTCCATGGGAGCACCCACACTCCACAATGGCAGCCTCTAAGGGCATTCCTAAGCAAGTCCCAAACAGTCTGAAGAAATATAGGGGCATATCAGCAACAACCGGCGATAATTATCACTCAGCGCTCTTAGCATGAGGATAATTATCTCCGGGTAACGTGGATTTTTATCGCTGAGATAGTGTGCTATTAGCAACGCTTATCTCCTCAGCGATCAAAATCCTCACGTTAACTGCCTGACATGAGATTATTGCTGGAAACCCAGCGATAATCTCACGTAGTGTGGCGTTAGCTTGCTGATAGGGACTTACAAACTTAGCCATGATATCCACCTTCCATAGGATATCATGGCTAAGTCAGTCCTGAAGCAGGTGTAAGGAAAGTAGCAATTACAGGGGTTATCGCTACTTTTCCTGACGCTATGCTTCATAGCGTGGGGCTTGATGATAGGAGAAATGTCGCTTAGCGACATTTCTCCTGTCATGTTAGGTCAGGAACGCCCACTTTGCATCTCATTAGAGATGCAAAGCTGGGCGTTAGGAATCCCGACGCTAAAGCAAGGTTTCACGCGTTAGCTTGGCCTTGCTAATTAGGCGATAATTTTTTATCGCCAGCTTGTAAATATGCCCCATAATCTCATCACCCCATCCTGATGGTATTTCATTAGCTCCATCTGCTGACCTGCACCATCTTCAAAACGAGGGGCATCATTTACAAAGCCATCACTACCAGCACTCCAGCTTATCTTGCAGGCAAACTCACTATTTCGGGTGGTTCTCTACACACCTGCAACCAGGACAACATTAAACTAGAGACTAGGGGGCATATTTACAAGCTGGCGATAAAAAATTATCGCCGCTTTTGCGGCCGTTTTCGGTCGAAAAGCGGCGATAATTTTATCGCCTAATTAGCAAGGCCAAGCTAACGCGTGAAACCTTACTTTAGCGTCGGGATTCCTAACGCCCAGCTTTGCATCTCTAATGAGATGCAAAGTGGGCATTCCTGACCTAACATGACAGAAGAAATGTCGCTAAGCGACATTTCTCCTATCATCAAGCCCCACGCTATGAAGCATAGCGTCAGGAAAAGTAGCGATAGCCCCTGTTATCGCTACTTTCCTTACGCCTGCTTCAGGACTGACTTAGCCATGATATCCTATGGAAGGTGGAAATCCTGGCTAAGTTTGTGAGTCCCTATCAGCAAGCTAACGCCACACTATGTGAGATTATCGCTGGGTTTCCAGCGCTAATCTCACGTTAGGCAGTTAGCGTGAGGATATTTATCGCTGAGGAGATAAGCGTTGCTAATAGCACGCTCTCTCAGCGATAAAAATCCACGTTACCCGGAGATAATTATCCTCACGCTAAGAGCGCTGAGCTATAATTATCGCCGGTTGTTGCTGATATACCCCTATGAAGTATAAAAAAGGCAAAACAAGGTAGCAGGCATTTTCCATCTATGCAACAAGGATCTGGAACAACATCCTCGTATCCAGCAGGACTGCCCAACACTGTTCCAATTTAGAAGTGATTTGAATACACGCCTCTTTAAAGAACACTACATCACAATGTATAAACAGTCCACAAACTAAGTTATCTCTCCTTGACTTTTTGCTTTTCTTTAACCTTCCACAGCACTCTGCTGCCTTTTGGCTAGGTTTGTGCTGCAGCAGTACCACATACATTTATACACACATCAAAAACCCCGAGCTCAAAATGAGCTTCATGGCTTTCTATGTAGGAAAAGCAAGCTGTATGTTTCAACTAAAGATTTATAACGTGATAATCCTTTGGCGTCATGATGCCCTGATCTTAGGCCATCCTGGGGAGCAATGAATAGCTTTCCACCTTCACTTCCCATCTAAATCCTTGGCAATTTCAGAGGTGGAGGTCCTTTCTGGACTTGCCTAAAATCTTACTCAAGCTCCAGAACCAAACAGAAAGGTAAAGTCTAAAGGAGACAAACATGTAGAGTGGTGTGGTAGGTAGACAGTGGCAGGGTTGATGGGGTGAGAGCTGGAGTTACAGGTTTCCAGGATGCTCATGGCAATTGGGCGGCCAAGGACAACACAATAAGCGAAAAGGCTAAACAAAATGGCCACCACTACTAGTCTATAGAACTTGAGACAAACCATTGCAAGATGATGCCTGCTATGGATTTATTTCCTCTTCCAGGTTTAGAGTAGCAAAGAATCTTAGAAGGAAGTCAGGGATTCACGTCCATGCCTGGCTATTGAGCGTGTTGGTTGTTTTCTCACCCCTAGTTTGCATCCCTTTGATTGGACCCTTGTTATTTTTGTCCATTCCCACTGGTTGCCCTACAATTCAAGAATCTTCTCTGATTGAACAGGATGAACTATTGATGTGTCATCCTGCTTCATTTAAAAGGTTAATCAAGTCCATATTTCCTGCATGCACATCCTTGGTCTCTCTTCCTCGATTCAAGGATGGTCAGTGGTTAGAGTAAAATGCATAACATTGACAACTTCTGTTATGACCCACTGTGCTGACATATGTTCAAAAATCAATCTTTGTATTGCAGGGCTTGGCCAAAAACGACTCAAGTGTTTCACTGTTTCCTGCTTCTTCCCTTCCTCCCTTGTTCCCTATAAGTATTTTCTGCTGTGTTTTTCACTCGTGCATGTTAGTAAGGGTACTACGGGCAGTGAGACTGTCTGCTTGCATTCCTAGCATAAGTGATTGTTACACAATCACCGCTAGCTGTGCAGAATTACTGAATGTTCTGGTTCCCTTCCTTCGTCTTTCCAGGCCCATCATCTTGTAAATGTGTTTTGACTAATGGCTCAGGAGAGTTACCGGCTTCCTTCTGGATTCACACTCAGGCCTCTCTCGCTGGACCAGGAATCTAGGAGAGCACCAAGTGTCCCAGAACATCAGAAAAGAGCCATTGCTTTTATCAAAGAGAACCCAGGGATTAAATTGTGTTCCTTGCCCAGATCACCTTGATGAACTTGATGGCTGGTAGTGGATTTAAAATGGTAAACCAACATGTAAACAGATGTGCTGAATCCATTTAAGGCAGTTCGCATAATTCATTCAATAAGGTATAGTGACTGATAGCATGATGATAGGCTTATCCAGTCTTATTTTTTCTCTCAGTCCTCACACATTGCCCATGAAGTGCAGAGTCCATTTCAGAGACTCGTGTTTCTTTCAAATCCAGCCAAATCCTGATTAATTCCATCCCGCCTTCTCACATAAATTAAACAGAATGTGGTGAAGGACAACAACGAGCAGACTGTAACTAGCCATATCCAAGTGTGGTGTTCTTCAAGTATTGTCTGCCTTGGGGAGCAGTCTCAGGAGTGAGGGGCAGTGACTAGAGATGCGGGCATTGCCATTGGATAGTGTAATGTCTTGGGCCACAAATGTGGTTGAAGCCAGCTATTCTCCTCATGTCTCCCTTATAATGCTGCCCATCTCACAATAAGGCCAGTGAACTCCTTCCCTTATTCATTTTCCATGATGTTGCCCTGCTTGTGCCCAGTCCTGCATGCCTTACAGCTTCTCCAATATACATTTACAAAAACACATCGCAAGAATCCATCCTTGGTGCCAGATCTTCACTGACCCGAGAGTCAAAAGCCCGACTTTCTCTTCGCAGGCTTTGCAAGAGGTTGATCTGAAGCATAAGTGTTTCCTGTGATTATGTCTGCCAACCCCATGGTGCATCACAGTGAACCAAGCCAATATATTGTGCAAATAATCATATGCATTAATACGTTTATGTTTGTATTTTGAGATGCCTGATTGAGCATCTGAAGAGCTACCAGATCCACAAAACAAGCCATCTTGTCTGACTAAATGGTACCAGGACCTCATGGCCGCTCTTCGCCCCTCCCCCCGCCAGACCCTCTTAATTCCTCATTTTATAAATGCAGTCTATTGCTCTTGACGTAAAAACATTTCATATATTTCCTCCCTCTAAAATTCCCTTTTCCATTTGTAGACTGTAGGAGTTAATGAACTCAATGTCTACAGACATGTCCACATTTGATGGAGATGCCCACGGTGTTCTGGCCACTGCCCTTTGCCTCTTCTTCCAACTGGAGTGACACCACGAACAAATGCTGCCGGTCCAGCCCTTCCGTGCATAGCCACAGGAGCTTTAGACATGTCTTCATGGCCACACCTGGTTCCAGCACCACTTCTCTGGGGCTCTGTCATTGCGCACGCACAGCGGGAAGAATACACTAGAAGTACCACATCGGTGTTGTTGACCCTTCTGAGTGAAATGATTAGCCACAAGCTCAGGCTAAAAAGACATACTGAAATTCCTTTGAAACAATGCTTTAAAAACATTCAGTAAGTAAAGAATTAAATCAGCTTTCCGTAACTTGACCAGAAATGCAACTCAAATAATGTCGCATTTTAGAGTGTCAGGAATGCAGCTGAACTTGAAAATGTAGGTTCAGTTTTGAAAAGCTTATGTTAGCAATAAATGCATCCATGCTATTCATAAAAACACATTGCAACATGCAATTTAGACAGCAAATGAAATTAGACATTTGGATACATTAAAATGAAGCAATATTTTATATGTAATAGTTATTATTCCGTTTTTACAAAGTATGCCTGATTAAATTACAAGAAAATACTATTTCCATCATGCAGTATTGCGAAACACACTTCACTCCAGGTTCTAAACAGAGTAAGAGTGTTTGAGACAGAAGTAAACTTGGCAATAATATATGCCACAAATGACCACTTTGCATGAAAGCTGGAAAGCTAGTTTTTATTTAGAGTCGGGCATCAGATGATGGCCCATGCTGCTGAATGTGCACTGGGCAGGCAAGCAGCAGAGAGTAACACCTAGAGTGTGAACCCTCGGGGTCCGATCCATAGAACCACGAGGTACCCATAAACGGAGTGCTAGTTAATCACTCAGGGCAACCTTTGACCCTTTGGATGGTACAGATTGTCGGCATGTGGAAGGGTTGGTCTGTTGGCAAGGTGGTGATGTCGGTAATCATGGAAAACATAACAGTTGGCGCTTTTAGTGCACAAAATACAGTGGTCAAAAGAACACATTTCAAAGAAACCCATGAAAAATGGAAAATAGTTCATGGCTCCTAGTGAAATATGGGTTTCATAATGCAAACCTCATACGACTCTTCAGAGCTTTACCATTGTCAAGGCACTTGCCACACAATCATTTCACTTGCTTCCCGTGAAGCTGTTTGATTTTATCTTCTCCTTGTGGGGTGTATCTATTGCATGTTTGCAATTCAATCAGCTTTTTGAAAAGTGTTGGCCTTGGCGAGTGTGGTGTGGATAGTCAACGGCAACGACGTCCCGACTTAGATGACGCAGAAGTGACTTCAGAAGGGAGCTCTCTTCACACATGGCTTCGGACCCTGGGATCTCTGGGGCACGCAATGAATGAATGCAGGCCTCTCATCTTCTCGAGGCATCTCTGAGAAATGTTGATATGAGTGAAACCGTTTTGCTGCCAATGTTTTATTAATAGATCTTAATCCTATGCTTCAACACGTGGCCGTATTAACTGCTAGGGTGCCTTACCAGCATGTGGTCTCTTTTGAGAGTTGCTTTTCTTCTACACAGTAAGGCCGTGTGTTATTTGCTATCACTGTGCAAGTGCAGTTTAGAGACTGTGCAACATAGCGATAGACAAGGGCTGACACCATTCTGTTAGAGCACGAGCGCAACATTGCTGGTCCGAAGGAGAATGTGTTACAACTGGCGCATTGTGGGCATTACCACCAGCTCTGATATCCGGGGCCAGGTGTGCGAAAGTTTTCCGAATGACGAACCAGTCGCAGACTGCTTGAGAAACGGAAACCGCTCCTTTGAGATGTACCATGCCCAAACATTTGGCAGATTCAAGAGTCTTGACGAGAGGAGGGGTGCTCAGCAATATGACCCTCAGACAGATTGCAAAAGCATCAGCTGTTGGGCAATGATGTATCATAGTGCCCATCAAAAGGCACTCTCAGGAAAGCTCGCATGATGAGGAAGCAGCAAGGGCAGCTGAAAGAAGAGTACTCACGGCACACACAACACCAACCACTGCAAATAAAGAGCATGCCATTTATTTTTATTAAAAAAAATCACACATGAAGTCTGTGTGCATGAGCAACACACATTTTCTCCTGTGTCGTCACAGGTATGGTGATATGAAGCAAATACAAGAACTGTGAAGAATAGGAGGTACTTAACACAAAATAATTTTGGAGCAACTGCAGTTTCTTTCTGCCACCAGTGATGTGGGATGATTTTGTGCTGGCCTGTGGTCGACCCTACTCCTGCACCTTCATCCTCTCCACTTCGACTCCTTGTACAATGTCCAGTCTGGATATCTGCAAAAGACACACAATTGATGGACTGAATGCAGAACAAATCAAAACATTCACCCCCAGTCAGGAGATCTGGGTTAACTCCATCATTCTTTTGCTCACCATGCCACCCCAGTTTAGAGCTGGCCATATGCAAATCAGTCTTGACCCTGTGCCTCATGGGAACAGTCCAGCCCGAACTGCCAAGCCAGGTCCTGCCTTGACCGGAAACAAGCATCCTAGGACCGGTTTCGGGGTTTCACCCCTCTTCAGCCAGGATAGCTTGATTCCAGTGGCACAGTGAGCCCAGGACTCACGTCTGAGCATACCCGGCACACTTAGGGTGACAAAGCAAAAGACACACAATTGATGGACGGAATGCAGAACAAATCAAAACATTCACCCCCAGTCAGGAGATCTGGGTTAACTCCATCATTCTTTTGCTCACCAGTTTAGACCTGGCCATATGCAAATCAGTCTTGACCCTGTGCCTCATGGGAACAGTCCAGCCCGAACTGCCAGTCTGGATATCTGGCACCGAAACACCACTGAGGATAAATAAATGCCTCCTCGCTCTAATGTGGTGTGGTAGTTTCCTCTCCAGTATGTACCTGTGAAACCTGCAAAACACCTAGGGCTGTTGTTATCTTGCACAGGGCCTTTGATGATATTCTTTGTAAAATGGGCCATCTCAGTTTGAATGTTTATTCTCCTTTGTGACAGGACACAGGTGGCATTTGCCAATTTTACAGCATGGGGTATTATGGCCTTGTATGTCTGACCCTCGTCTTCGTAATGGATAGGAGCACACAATGGCTTTACAGCTTCTGCTAGTGAATCTGTAATGTGTGACATTGATTGAAAATACTGCTGCACGTACGTGCTTGACCCATCAACTGTGCTGCCCAGTTCCTGCATGGTTGCAGGTTGCTGCCACTGTACTGAGAGTAGTGTCCTGCCATGGCCTAAGGCATCCTTGAGGTTGAGACATCTCCCTCAAATTCACATGGAACAAGAGGCCTTGGTCTCACACAATGTCTGTGGCCCCTTATTGAACACTGTCACAGTAGTTGAGGTTGTGATTGTATGAGTCTGGAAACCTGCAGCACCTGCTTGTCGTGGTGTGTTTTTTTTTCTGGTGAGGCACGTTGCGCAACGCGTCTGTTGACTTTGTAGCGGGAGACCTGGCGGGGCTGTGTTACTGCATCCTGAAGCATGTCTGATCTGTTCCTCCTCTTCCTCCTCATCTCCAGCCACTTATGTCTGTGCATCTATGGTGAAAAGGTATGTTGCTGTAGTACATAGAAGTGGTTTGTTAAAGGCTGACAATACTTCGTAATAGTTGCGCTGCATGACAGTCCAGGCTGCAGGTGTGTGTTGCTCCGTGTGGATGCATGCGAGTAGTTTGTCGTGCACACCGAAGCTACGGACACAATCGCCATCTATTTCCTACTTGAGTACTCCCCACTGCATTTCATACATTCATTTGTTCAAATGCATGTTATTTTCAATATCAATGCACAGAAGTCAGAATAGTTTAATGATTGTTTCATTGCTTACTCAAATAGGTTGTTTAATAACTGTTTTAGAATAATCTGATCTCTTGATTTTCAAGCATTTCTTTAAACAGTAAAAACATTTTCACAGGAACATAAGTCGGTGAAGGAGCATTGGGCTCCTATATTGAGTGTTTGTTTCAATAACATTCAACAAAGTCTAAGTAGAGTATAGAAGGTGCTTCCAAATGCTATTAGGGGAGAGAAGAATGGTTCCAGTACAATACTTGTGAGCATACATGGACACAATAGCTGCTGAAAGCAGAGACTGCAGAGGTGGAAACAACTGCTATCTTCTTCTAGAACAATACCTCTGATCAACCAAGGTATGTGGATGAGAGGAGGGCCATCTAAGAAATTCACATAGGCTGCTTTTGGTGCTAAGATTAGTTTATTTGGAGAAAGGAAGGGACAGGTTGGAGAACCGATGCAGATAAATTACTATTATAATCTTGCAATCTGCTTTACTTCTCTATTTGTTAGCCCATAAAATTGCCACTACCATGTTTTTATAGTAACCACTATATATATTGTGTGCACTAAGATAGGTTTTTGATTTTAATAAAATCATGAAAGTGCACTCCTTGCATGAGTTCTTTAGTCTGTCTATTCTTGGTGAAAAGAGATTTGGTGTCCACTCATAACAAACACTCCTGTGACTCACGCAACTCTAATCGTTCCCTAAAGACCAAGGGCCTCATTTATGAGAAGTGTCGCATCGCTGCGAAAAAGCAGCGATGCAACACTTCTCAGTGCGCCCTCCTAGCAACACAATAGATGCACCGTATTTAAAGTACGGCGTATCATGTCGCAAGGAGTTACAGATACGTCAGTATTTCTGATGTATCTGTGTGCGTAAAAGTGGCGCATTGCTGGGGTGTGTTTGAAAACAGATGCAATTCCAGCAATATGTCCTTTCATATGGGGCAAACCCCATGTGAAAGGGTCTGCGTCACCCTTATGCCTGCCATGAAGGCAGGTGTAAGCTTTTCACGCAATGGAGTCCTAGAAGTGGCACACTGAAATCTTATAGATTTCAATGTGCCAATTCTACGAGGCTTTGATGCGGGGGAACGCCCACCCTGCATACATTACACCTGACACAGGTATAGTGTAGAGCAGGGGTTTACAAAGTGATGCATCTGCCTAGATGCGTCACTTTGTAAATAGGGCGCAACATAGCGCATTTCTTACGCTGCTGGTGCGTCACAAAAGTGATGCACCGACTGCGCAAAAGTGTCGCAAGGGCTCATGAATAAGCCCCCTAATTTTGCATGCTATGCTCAGTGGGTTGCATCGGCTACAGTCCATCGGTTTCTTTGTCTCAAGATGGTATGTTGACTAAGTCTGTGATGCCAGAAGATCTAGAGAAGCCAAATCACATGCACTACTCTGGAGAGCTTCCACAAATCTTATCGCTGCTAAGAATAGTGCCCCTGTTCAACATCCTATACATATCCAAATGCACTGCATGGAATGTGGTGTGGATGTGCATGGCAATGTCCTCTTGTTAAATGTATGTATGTTGTACTTCCACATCTACATGTTATTGACAATAACATATGTCATACAATATTAATCCATTTTGGCATTGGCATGATAGTGGCTGTGTTGGTCTAGACTTGTTTATGTTGTTCACATCTGTGACAGCTTGCGGGTAGCAGGGTGTTTTCTATTGCCTTTACCGTCTGGGTGGGTGATAGATTGGTGGCTAGTTCTCCTTGGATGACACATGCTTCTTTTCTTGTGTTTTCCCCCTTTTCCTTTGTTGTGTGGTATAATTTATACCACATTGTTCTTATTTCCAAAATGCTCCTTGATGTAGTAACCATAACACTAATGTTTTTTATGGATTTGAACCTCTATTCTCCTCATGGTGGTCCCTGGACCTGTAAGAGAGTAATTTCCAAAGAAGTGGTAGCTCTGTGCCACCCACTTCTCCAGTAATCCTGCTCACTAAATTTGTGCTACAATTTCCTGGCTCCTTCCTCATATTTTGCCTTTTGGGTTGTTAAGTCAAGTAAAAATATCTTTATTCGATTTGACATAACAAATCAAAAAAGCACAATAAAAACAATTCAATATCGTCATTAAAATTAATTCCAATTGTTAAAATACAATTTCATACATGAGAATGAAACACCACCTCTAAAATCCATGATACGTAGTAGCAAACATTAAAATTATCTAAAAACTGCAGATACAGTAAGGCCGGTTTAGCCTGTTTAAAATCTTTAGAAAGAAGAAGGGGACGAATATACTGGTGTCTTAAACTAGCCTATTTGGGACAAATAAAGGTGATGTGTAAAGTGTCTAGTACAGCAGCCATGTTACTGAGCATAACAGAGGGTCCAAAGACTTATACCACCTCACTAATAATTGTGGAAACGGGTACAGATGAGAATACATTGAAAGTCTTTAATGTAAAACCGGCATGTCAAGCGTTAAAAATACAAGTCTATCTTGCTCACACTAAAACATAATGGGTGCAAAGGCTTTTCGACACTGAACATTCAGCCCTTTTCTCTTGCATGTAACCCAAAAAGGACCCCTTTACCCAAGCAACATCTGATTTAGAAATCGAGCCTGGGTCACTAAATAAACTGCGATTTTACCCAGTTCAGCCAATGTGGTTTTAATATAATTCAGCCATGGTATATGAAGACAGAGATCCATACTAAGGCAGTCAAGATCCTCCTGTTAAACTCAAATCCACTTTTTAGCCATACTGAAAACCACAAAAGTGAAGGGCGAGTTCCTATAGGATCCAAAATAAAGCCAGCTGCTAATTTATCGTGCACAATCTCTGCGGGTACGCTCTGGGGATCCTCAATATCCTCCCAAAGAGTTTATTTTCTGCTACTTGGTATTGATGGGCATGGCTTATATCCCAGACCCCCACCCTGAATGACACAGTTGGTATACATTTCGCTTTGTAGAGCTGTAATATTTACTTAACATGGCTATATCCTAGAAACTCAGAGAAAGCATAAATACTGTGACCTACCCTGTTAAACGATTGGACAGGCGATCTCAACAAAGGATCCCAGTTAATTTTATTGTCCAACATAATGCCCAAGTAGCTGAATTTACCCACTTTGCCAATATGATGTTCTTTAATTACATATGTTTTGATATTGGAGTTTTTCAGGCCTATTGTCATTATGTAGGATTTAGTATAATTGATTTTCAGTCCCAGAATATCCATAAAATCATAAAATCGATCTAATAAAAGCTGCAAGCCATTTTCTGTATGTGCTAGAAGGACAAAGCAAAACCAAAGGGGATGATGGACGGAGTGTTGAACATTGCAAGCACTCAACCCCAGTCAACTGATCTGGGTTTAATCCATCATCATTCTTTAGCTCACTCCGCCACCCCAGTTCAGACATGGCCATATGCAAATCAGTCTGACCCTGTGCCTCATGGGAACAGTCCAGCCCGAACTGCCAAGCCATGTCTTCCCTGGACCGGAAACGAGCATCCTGGGACCGGTTTCTGGCTAATCAGCCGTCATCAGCCAGGCTAGCTTGAATCCAGTGGCAAAGTGAGCAAAGGACCCACGTCTAGGCATACCCTGCCAACTTAGGGCGAACAAAGCAAAACCAAAGGGGATGATGGACGGAGTGTTAAACATTGCAAGCACTCACCCCCAGTCAACTGATCTGGGTTTAATCCATCATCATTCTTTAGCTCACTCCGCCACCCCAGTTCAGACATGGCCATAGCAAATCAGTCTGACCCTGTGCCTCATGGGAACAGTTCAGCCCGAACTGCCAAGCCATGTCTTCCCTGGACCGGGAACAAGCATCCTGGGACCGGTTTCTGGCAAATCAGCCATCATCAGCCAGGCTAGCTTGAATCCAGTAGAGAAGTGAGCAAGAATGATGATGGATTAAACCCAGATCAGTTGACTGGGGGTGAGTGCTTGCAATGTTCAACACTCCGTCCATCATCCCCTTTGGTTTTGCATTGTCTGCATACAGTAATGCTGGGACCAATCTATCTCCTACATCTCTACAGTGACGTCCCAAAAACTGCTCTAGCCAATTGGTGGCTCGCTGCAACCTTAACATGGGTAGGGGCCGTAGAGGACTGGAAGCTCAATAAGGGGCATATGAGCAACAACCGACGATAATTATCGCTAAGCGCACTTAGCGCTAGGATAATTATCGCCGGCTAGCGTGGATTTTTATCGCTGAGATAGCGTGCTATCAGCAACGCTTATCTCAAAAGCGATAAAAATCCTAGCGCTAACTGCCAAACGTGAGACTATCGCTGGAAACCCAACGATAATCCCACGAAGTTTGGCGATAGCTTGCTGATAGTGCCTCACATACTTAGCCATGATATCCACCTTCCATAGGATATCATGGCTAAGTCAGTTTCAAAACAGGCATAAGGAAAGTAGCGATAACAGAGGTTATCGCTACATTTCATGTCGCTATGCTGCTTTGCGTGAGGCTTGATAATAGGAGAAATGTCGCTTAGCGACATTTCTCTTGTTATCCTGGGGAGGAACACCCACTTTGCATCTCATTAGAGATGCAAAGATGGCCGTTAGGAATTCAGGTGTTAAGGCAAGGTTTCACGCGATAGCGTGACCTTGCTGATATAGCGATAAAATTATCGCCGCTTTTCGGCCAGAAACGTCCGTAAAAGAGGCGATAATTTTATATCGCCGCCTTGTAGATATGCCCCCAAGTTTCTGGTTATGCCTGCTGTTATCAGTGATGGGGAGAGTCTCTACGGTGACTTCCTAAAAACTGCTGTAGCCAATTGGTGGTTCTCTGCAACCTTAACATGGGTAGTCGCCTTGGAGGACTGGAGAACTCAATAGGGTTGTGGGTACGCCTGCTGTTATCCGTGATGGGTAGAGTCCTGCCCCACTGTTCCACTGTCTTTATGCTTTACAAAATGTTATATATTCGGTCATACGGACTCGGTGTCTTCCTTCACCAAAACCAATAGACTCCTGGTGTCTCTGGTGTGGGCGGGTAGTCACAGCAGAGTTAAACTGGATTTACTGAAATTGGACACTGACCTGGGAGGGTCTGGGACCTAACTTTCTGCAATATCCTGTTTGGTGGTGTTCCGACAACCCTAACATGAAAAAGATTCTGCTGGGCGCGTGGGGCACCTAGGTGGACCTTCCGCACTGCCTTCTGCTGGGGGTGGGGGTACCAGACGACCTCCCTTTTGTTGTCCAGCAGGTGGCTGTAGCATGCGAGCAAGTGGTGGCGCAGGTGTTGTGTTGTGGCACCTACCCCAGAGTTTTTTCCCCTTTGTTGGCTGAAGCCCATACGCGACATCCAATTGGTGATACACTAAATGCAGTGGTCCATGGGCGATTGCAATATTGTCAGTGACTTATACATCAATAATACATTCCTTACGATGGTGTTCAATCTTCACCAAGGTCAGTTCCTGCAATAGGCTAAAGTATGCAGCACGGTCCTGGGATCTGGCTGTCTTCTCCCGCAGAGCCTGCAGAGTCTCAGGCTCTCCAGTTAATACTGGACTCTGGGTCGGCCTGCGCCTGATTTTGTACTTTTAGCACGCCCTCAAGGAGGATCGCCACACGGACGTGTCGGGGGTGCAGGACAGGTGGACAGAGACACTCTCGGTGCCCCTTACAGAGGGAGCATGCAGGAGGGCGTTTGCCCAGGTCAAGGAGGTAGAAGTGGAAAGCTATCCAGCCTTTGGCTTGTTATATCTGTGATGTGTTCGAAAACCTCCCTCCAGAATTCAGTAACATGCGGACAGTTCCAGGTCACGTGCAGGAAAGTGGCCTTTGGTGTCCCACAGCGCCAGCAGATGTCATCAGGGCGTATAGCCATTCAGTGTAGTTGCACTGGGGTGCGGTAAATGCGGTATAGGAATTTAAAGTGTATTAGTCTTAAGTGGTAGTTCGGGGAGAGCTGCTCAAGTTGACTGCAGCAAAATGCCCATTGTGCTTCGGTGATGGGGGAGTTAAATTCAGTGGGCCAAGATTTTTGAGAGCTGGGGATGATAACCAGGGATGTGCGTTGCGTGGTGGTATAGATACGTGTTCTTAGCTTATGGGCGGTAGAGTCTGTGAGTATATGCTCTAGGGGCGGTAGGGGCGGGGGTGCAGACAGGAAAGTGTCATGGATCGCCCAGCAGGCGGCCGGCGGCTGATAGTATAGTAGTGTGTCCAGGGGTGGTATATGGGGGAATTCACCATCTGTTGTGGGGTGACGAACTGGCCGTCTGGATATAGGTCTGAAAATGTGCAGTTGTGGAGTTTGCGTGCTCGCTCCACTGCACCGTTGTCTATTAATAGGGGAAGTTGACCTCAGGGTCGGGAATATAAAGTGTGACATTGTCCGCTTACATGTAGACCATTAGCCCTCTGGTGGTGAAGTCTATTCCTCTGCCGGCATGACACTGATGTAAGCATGCCACCAGAGGCTCCACCACAAGGGCAAACAGGAGGGGGGACAGTGGACAGCCATCACGGGTGCCTCGGGAAATGGGGATGGGGTCTGAAACTAGCTTGTTCACTTGTACTCTAACAGTTGGAGCTGTGTATAATAGTTGTATGTGCTGTATTAAGGTGAAGAGGAATCTCCACTCCAGTGAGTCAAATTCTTTTGTGGCATCCAACATAGCGACTATCGATGAGATATGTGGAGCAACGAGGTGCATTAGAGCAAAAATGGTTCGTAAATTGTGCGATGTAGAGTGACCAGGTATAAAGCCTGATTGGTCCGGTCGGATGATAAGTGGGAATAGCGGCTGTAGCCTATTCACCAATAGTTTTGTGAGAATTTTATTATCAGTATTTATCAATGAGAGTGGGCAATAGGAGTCGCATAGTGTGGGAGGTTTGCCTGGTTCAAGCAAAGTTATAATGGCAGCTTCCCACATTGATGCTGATAGTTCCCCATGCTTCAACACCTCCTGATACACAGCCAGAAGGTGTGGGCGAGTATCGTGGCATACTCTTAATAAAAGGCCGTAGTGAGCCCACCTAACCCTGGGACCTTATCTTCTGGTAGGCTTTGTATTACCTGAATGATCTCCTCAGTAGTGACGGGCTCATCTAGATAGGCACGTGTGCATGGTCCAGCCATAGCAGCTGGAGTGTGTCTTGGCATTTCAGCAGTTCAGACTCTGTGGGGAGTGTCTAGGAGGTGTATAGCTGAGCATAGAATGCTGTCATCATGTCTAGTAAGGCTGTTTGTGAGTGAACTAGAGAGGCGTCTGCTGTCTGTAGTTCAGTGATGTATGAGGAATTTCTGGGGGGCCTGAGTAAATTGGCCAGTGTTTTGCTGGGGCGATCGCCCTCGCCATAGCGCCGGGCTTGTGCATGACGATGCAGGAATCTTACCTCTCTGTCAGCCTCCTGCAGAAATTCAGAGAGTTTTTCTCTAATGTTGGCTATCATTGTGGGACCCTGAGATCGGAAGTTCTGTCTTTCCAGATCCCGGATGTCTCCCTCCACACTGTCAAGAGTGTGCCGTATAGCTCTCAGCACTCCAGATTGTGTAGCGATGCATGCGCCGCGAATCACTATCATGACGGCTTCCCACAGCGTAGTGGGTGATGTCACTGAAAATGTATTACATTCAAAGTATTCAATATATTCTTGCGAGTTTCAGCTCTGAATGCTGCATCTAGTAATGCTGCAGGCGCGTGACGCCATGTGAAGGAGTGCGTAGGGCCCTGCGGAATCTGTAGTGCGATCGTGACCGGAGAGTGTGCGCGGTAAGTGTTTGGCAGCTGTGGCTCAGGTAGGGACATTACGGGATGTCACCCAGAAGTCTGATCTAGACCAGGCCCCATGTCGTAGTGTCACGCAGGTGCCCTCTTTTGCAGTAGGGTGAAGCTGTCTCCAGGTATCAATTAAATAGTTGTCGTGCACTAGAGCTCGGAGCGTGGCCGATGCTTGAGGATGATGGCTGCGGGAGGTACCAACCCTATCCATATGTTCCTCCATAATTGCATTGAAGTCCCCGCCCCAAAGTATTGTGGGGTTGCCTAGAGATTGTATCTTTGCCCATGCATAAATAAAAAATTCTGGGTTGTTGGTGTTGGGGTCGTAAATGTTTGCTGTCGTCTGTACAGCGCTCCCCCTAGTAGGATACATCTACCCTCTAGGTCTGATATGACCTGGGAGGTTTTCCATGGCAGGCCTCTTCAAAGTAGTATTTACACTCCTCTGGAGTAGTTGGAGTAGGCAGATACATAGATTTCCCCCCATCAGTGCGCACGTAACCTGGATGTAGAGTTGTTTTTTGGATAGGTCTCCTGTACGATGCATACATCGACTTTATACCTAGCTAGGTATGAGTGGACAAGGCACGTTTTCCGATAATCGCTTAGTCCATGAATATTCCAAGTTATACACATCATGCTCGCCATATCACGCGTCCGGGAGAGTCATGGTGGGTTGTCTAATAGTAGGTGGAATGTGGAGCCATGTTGTGCTAATTAGACCATATAGATGGACTCGTATGCGGCGGAAGCGTGATCGTGCATAGGATGCTTCATTTTGGCTTTTGGTATGTGTGTCATTTGTTATGGTATTGGTTGTGGCATTGTACATTACAACAAACATCAACAACAGTGTCCCACCCCTCCCACCAACTCCCCAATTAGGTTGTGTTGAAAACCTGCCCATTTAAACCCCATCAGGAGATTAAAAGCTGAGAGCTCAAGGGCTACAAGAGAATTATCCCGGGGGGACTAGGAGTCGACGGCATACAGCCCTGCCGATTACGGCTGGATGGCCGAGCTTGTTGTTTATGAAGGCACTTCCTAACATAGTAGGAATAGAGTGCTGGCTGTATTAAGGTTGTACCCCTCCATTTAATTACCTTGAACAATTAACTGAGTGGCAATGGTAATGGCTGAGTGATGAGCATGTAATTACAAATCTGTATTTTCTCAACATTTCTGGATTGTCACCTTGGTGGCATGTTTAGTCATTGTCACTCAGGTTGGCCCTCCACGGGGCCACCCGGCAGACGGTTGAGATCTGAGGGGGCCTCCAATGTGTTTGGCGAACCTGAGCGCAGACTTGGCATCCACTAAGAAATGTGCTTTTCCTTCATGGGTGACTCGCAGCTTGGCTGGATAGAAGAGGGAGTAAGACACACCAGCTTGTTGGAATAAACACTTTACCGGGACAAACTCCCTCCGCACTGCCTAGACCAGCGGGTTGAAGTCCGGGTAGAAGGAGACATTGTTTCCTTGATACTGGATTATTCTGCATTCATGGGCCAGCTTCAGGATTAAGTCACGATTGCAGTAGTTCAACAGGCGAGCCACAAAGGGACACAGTGTAGCTCCCACTAGAGGTTTGGGGCCCAAGTAACAATGGGACCATTTTACTATGAACATGGCTGAGAGTTCCTAATCAAAGAGGTCGCGTAGTAGAGTTTCCTCAAAACCTTCCATTGTAGTTATGTGGGTGGTATTAGGTACTCCTGTGATCCTGATGTTATTGCGTCTTGACCTGGCTTCCAAATCTTTGTTCTTTGCCTTGATCACATTAAGTATTTTGTCCATCTGTAATAGCTGTTCCTTTGATTCTGTTTGGAGGTCTTACACGGCGGATACTCTATGTTCGAGAAGGTCAATCCAAGTTTTATTTTTATCATGTGTTGTTTGACGTGATCCAGGCGCGAGGTGAGGATGTCTAGTTTAGAGTCTATGGCTAGCAGGCTGGCTTTGAAAGTTTTCAACATGGTGCTTATGTCTTCGTCTTGTGGAGGAGTTTCTTCTATGTCCGTTGCTGCAGTGTCAGCCATAAAGCTGCTGTCTAGCAGTCAAACGTCAGCATTGCTTGTTTTATGTCATGCTTTCTCATGTTAGTGAGGTTGAGTAGAAGTTCAGTGTTGAGGCAGGGACTTGATGTATCTGTACAGGCACCGCGCCCTTCGAGGGGAGGAGGGCTGGTCTGAACAGGTATCAGTAGCGGCCATCACTCAGACGCTTCTGAGTATTGTGGTATGGTTTTTTAGTAGGGGTGGTGATAGGTGCAGATAGACATGTGACTGGCGTTGGTTCTTATTATTTCACGCCTATTGTGGTTAACAGGGTTCACTCCTGGGCCTCAGTGGCTCTCACAGTATGGTGCACGCTGTTGTAGGATATGCTCATTACACCTCGACGCCTCTGGTCTCACGCCTTAGTTGTTCCTCCTGCTCTGTAAAGGAGTTATCCCCTCGCAATTAGCTATTCGGCAGTGCTTTGGTGGGGTGCTGGAAGTGGGCACTTGGTGCTACTTACAGGTCTCTCTGTTGCAGTACAGCGTGATTTCTTTTCTAGCTCTACCTGTGCTCAAGTTAGTGCAGGTGGTTGCAGAGAGGGGACTCCGCTCCAGGAAGTCACTCTACTTTTTGGGTTACTGCTTGTTTTACCTCATGTTTGGGACTGCCTCCACTGCTTTATCTCCCATATTGTGGGTCAGGTTCACCGCTCTAAATCCAGTTCACGTCCTGCCGCGATGCCGATCAAGCAGCGTGTGCTTCTTGCCCGTGCAGCCTTGTGTGGCCGGATCAGGGGACAGGTCGGCACACCGGAGGGATGCGGTCATCCAGTTTATTTGGTGGCCTGGTATACCCCTACTGCTCCTCATTACCAATTGTATCTCTGCCCAGATTGGGCCGCAGCAGGGCTATGAAAGCGGCCGTCTGGGCGCATCCCGGTCCTAGCGACTGCCGGGCAGAGGCCCTCACAGGATCAGAGTGCTTCTCCGTTGTCTTCGACCCTTGCAGAGGTGCCACCAGTTCAGGCAAGGCTGTGGAAGCAATTTTGGCCCCTTCGTGGGGTGTGTGGTGTGGTCGGGCAGGGTACGGGCCACAGGCTTGCAGCGCGGCGGGCTCGTGTCGTGGGACCCCATGGAGCTTCGTCCGGATCGATGATTTCGCACGCTGACCAATACTGATGACACCTCCTGGTGGTGCGGGATCCTCTGGCGGCGCTCACAGCACACCTCTTGGGCCCGCAGTGACCTCCGCGTCCACGTCCGGCACATAGAGCCCGCAGCCCAGGCCCATACGGAATCTGGCAGCACGCCCCGCCGTGCTCGCACAAGGCTGCCGCAGGCCCTTTTCCAGGGCTGAGGAGCAAAGGATAGGGTTCTTTCTGGGCCCCAGAACTGGAGCCAGCCAATGTCTCCAGGTCTATTGCAGGTATGGTGCACTCTTAGGTGATGTACATGCCCTCATTGCAGCAGATTGAGGTAGGATTTTGAGCTCAGCCGGCAGAGCCCTCTTAGTGAGCGGCCATCTTGCTGCACGGCGAAGACATGCCCGCCTTGATGCATCTTTAGTTGCAACTGAGGCTAACATAAAAATTCAATACAATCAATAACATAAAGCAGATTTGCCTCCACAGGAAGACAAAGAGTGATTAGGTTCAAAACCATAAAGATTTATTAAAGGATTATCTAAGTTACAAGCTCAAACCATCAAATTCGTTGTAAATCAATTTATAAAGGCATTAATCAAAATATTCAAAGCAGTTCAGAAGACATAGAAGCAAAGACACCCTGTTATAAAGATATCTCAAAAGGAAAGTCAGGTAAAATTGGTTCTTCCATAAAGAGAGCACCCTACTTTTTTAAGTCAGGGAAAGGTTCAGCTAGGAAGTTATCAAAAGAGTTTTTGCCATTCAGTCAGAGCAGCCCATCGGGCACTGCCTGATTGCCGTACAGGCCAATCCAATCCTGAAGAGGAACCACCCTTGGTAAGAGAAATAATGCAAACCTTCTCCTACTGGCTTTACTTTGAACCGCAAACCACTGCTGCTGGGGAGCATGGCTTTCACACCAAACAAGATGGTGGTGGACCCATGAGCTCTGGCATTACCCAGAGCCTGCTTTCCTTCGAAAAGCCACTAATTGGACCTTCTGGGACTCTTTCTTGCCATGCATTCAAGCGATGAATAGTCTTGTCACGGTGGAACTCCATTTGTTTTTTGTTAAATTCTGCATGTCGCATTGGGTACTCCTGAATGGTTAGCGAGTGTCTGCCATTTGCTTAGTGCCCTGCTTGCGTCTTTCTCCACACTACGCCTCAATAAAATACTAGGGCTACTGGGGACTTCTTTTAGTGATGCCTACCAGTCCTACATGGAATTTATGCTGTCGGTCCCCTCTTCTTGGTATCTGGTAGCTCCAGCTTGTCGTGACTCAATGTGCTAGCGACCGCCATTTTATGTGGCTCTCTGCTTGCGTTTTTACCCCAAAGATGTAGCAGATGTGCACCACTTAGCAGGTCATCCTGTTATTGTTAGTACAATATTGGAGGGGTGTAAGATCCTGGACATTGGCCCGTCCTGCTTTAATGAGGATATCTTGGTAGTCACTTGGCCTTGGAAAAGGGAAACTCCTCACCCATTCATATGATGAAGATGTTCAGTAACTCAAGGCAAGTTTGATCAAATTGTAGTCAATCGGAAAATTCCATTAAGTGAGTTATAGTAATCCGTTTATCAAATAGAAATCCAATGGTCAGAAGTGATTCTTAAAGAATCATAATCACTAGCGCTCAGCTTGTATATATTCAAAACAGCCAACACGTGTTTTACCCCGTGCTGGCATGCAAGTCTGGGGCTTTCTAAAGACGTAAAACGTCAAATTGATAGATCTCGTTGTGTCAGTTGGAACATCTGCGACTAGTGTGAGTCGTTGGCTAAAATATGTCCAGACAGCCTTGTCAGGCACGTCGGGCCTATGGTCTGTATTCCGATCCTAGGGCAATGCGATCTACCTGAGTGTCTTTCATCTATTACTTGAAAATGTAATGTTCTCTAAAACCCTGATATGCCTGATTGAGAGCTATTTTGAGCTATACTTGTCTTTTGCCTGTCTGATTGAAACTTTGGTTCTTCTCGAGCAACATTTCTAATTTATGGTAGTTATAACTTTATTTTATTGGCAAACTCAAATCCTTTCAGAAAGTTCCTCACAGTACTGCACACCATGTGAAACTGGCCAGCGCCTTACTTGTCGGTGCTAAAGCCACCTCATCTGTTACAAAGTCTAATAGGTTGCAAAATGATCCTCCTTCACCTATCATGTCTTCTAATAATCCACTTCTGGATAACATCCTTGATGAGGTGAGGGGCTTGCAACCCGTTATGTGTGCCACCAATGAGAATCTTCAACAGATTAAGGATAGATGGATTATTATGGAGGGCAAAATGGTTGAAAAGGAGAAACATGTTATTGCCCTTCAAAATATGCCCACCAACATTCTAAAGCTTGAAGAGGAGAGCCTGAAACTCAAACTCGGTACAGAAGATTTGAAAAACAGGAATCATCACAACAATCTCCATCTAAATGGTCTACCAGAAGCTCTTAAGGGTCCTAGTCTCCTTGACTTTTTAAAGAAATTCCTTGCAGAACTCCTTGGACTTCCTACTGCTCCTCCTCTTAATTTACAGCAAACTCATCACCTGGGTTGGCTTAATCCTCATTCTTCCAAACCTCAAGGCAAAATTATTCTTTTTCTTGCATTTACAGACCTTCTCTGCATCTTGAAAGCTGCTAAGGACATCATCTAGTCAAATGAGAAAAGGTACTTTCTCACTTACCTAAATGTGATTCTCAAATTGCCTTTTTACAAGAAATTCATTGTAATGCTTTTGAAACTGTTAAACTGAAAACTCAATGGGTTGGTCATGTTTTTTTCTCTCCTGCCATTGATCATAAAGGTGGTGTAGATATTCTTTGTCATAAAGCTCTAGGACTGCAGGTTGTTTTCACAGAATGTGATACTGTGGACAATGGCTGCTGGTTAATACTATTAACCATAAGAAACATATTACTTTGTGTAATGTTTATGTCCTAGTTAAATCTGACCCTGATTTTTGGCACTCTGCTAAAATAAAAATTGCTAATATTTGCAATTCCAATATCATTATGGCAGGTGACTTTACCCAATTATTGGACAATCAATCAATGATTTGTAAAGCACTGCTAAGAAACTTTTATAACCGTTAATAAATACTGGGTCTATAGACCAGGTTTCTTGGAGAGCCAAAATATCATGTCCATCTATAACAATTCCCCAAGATGGATTTTTTATTCTCTCCTTTAATCCTGACACATTCCAAAATAGGAATGTACAGGTTTTCCTTGTTTCATTAACTCCGAGGTCACATAAATATCCTTTATCTGTTACCATTGTGGTAAATAATTTAATTACCGGGACTTAATTTGATACAGAAAAATAATAAATATAGCTCAGTAAAATAAGAGGCAAAATCCGTGATATTAGAGGTTCGGAATGGGCTTTATTCCAATGGACGATTCGAATTGTGGCCTCCAAGTTCCATCACCACGGGGGTTCAGGAAGTGGAGTACAATATTTTATTGACAAGTAATCATTTTTATAGAACAGACATTACAATGAAACCAATGTAAGAGGCGTAACAATTGATAGCAAAGATAACATTTCACATGCGTAGCTGAAAGAGGCGTAATTGGGAGTAACAAGGAAACGTCATTGGTTGTGATGTCACATATGGGTGGACCTATGAAATAATTTCGCAATGTCAGCAGAAATACTTGGCAGAGATGCGCGCGCAGCAGCATGACGTGTGATTGACGTGCAACTAGGGGGTGAAGGGGACTTGACATTTAGCTCTACATGTGGAGACAAGAAGTCTGGGGGGTCAAGTCAACCTAATCCCAAATCATATCTAACATCCTATGTTTAAAGAACTATGTTATCCACAAAGGAAGGACTCTTGGACAAAATCTATTCTATACTGACTGTGTGTGCGTGCACAAGCGTCTAAGTGTCTACATGAGATGTAATGGGCAGAAACCTTCCATGGTAACGGGGCTATGAATTACTTGCATGAGGACAGAGAAGCCGGGCCCTTTGCTCAATAGCTAAAGGAAATGTTTACTTAAACTACTAGACAAGAATGCATCGGCTGAGGAGCGAAACAGATAACTTGAAGGTGAAATACAGTTTTTGGCAGGCAGACAGACCGGCCGAGGCAGGCACTGTTAGCCGCACAGGGAGTAGGACAAAGTTCATGGATACAGATGTGAGCTCAGACTGGAGCTGTCAGAGGCAGAAAGCAGGGAAAGGCTTGATGGCAGAATCAGGGCCTACTCGCCTGAACTGCAAAATGGAGTAACTGAACCATATAAAGTCGGTGGCCTTTCGTACTTAGGAATCGAATATCCAGCCCATTCATGGCGGATCTGAAAGAGGACATGTTGACGGTGGGCGCACATGTATTTGCGTCTTCATAACTGGAACTGGAGGGAACATACATGTACTTGTAACATGCACATAGAACCGTTGGGGTCCAAGATAGGGGACATAACTGACCAGAAAAATCCATATTTCCACATTCCCTCCTTGTCCCCTACTTGCCCGTCAAGAAATATCAATCTTCATTAATCCATCTATTTGTTCATATAGCATCATTTGTTCTTCTTTCTTCTTTCGGGATCTTGAATGAGAATCTTGATGTGGAATACACGAAGTGGCACACAGACCACAAATCGCTGGTCCACATTGCAGGCATAAGCAGCAACTGAATAGTATAAGAAGGCCAATACCTAGGAAGGATAGAACTCTCCATCCCCAGGCTGATAACACGCTCCAAAACCACCCGGACCAAGTCCAAGTGCCTGGATTCTGGTGTATCTGGCTCACAATCTTATGAAGGCGAGTTATAGCTTTATATACAGATGGCGAATTTTCTGGTATGAATACGCAGCAGCTTGATCCGATGACCCTACAAGCTCCGCCCCTATCGGCCAGGATGACGTCAAGGACAAGACAATTTTGAAGAACAACAATCCTCATCGCAGACTGCTCCTCTGTCAAATTGCCTAGGGCGGAAATAGTTTCATTCACTACAGCTTCAAGAGTCCTAGTTAATCTACGTATTAGCTTACTATTGGTAACTGTACCTATATAGGGAAAGAGCCCTTTATTAAAGTCTACATACTTCTCCCATGCCGTCTCAGTGTAATCGACAATTGGGAGATCTCTCCGTTCTCTATTGTGTACTAAATGAATATTTCTGTGATAATCAGGAGGAGCTACGAAAACAGGTGGCAAAAGGAATGCAATGTAACAGGTACCATCCCAATCTAGAGGCAGACGCATATATGCGGTCTGACCACATATGAAGTAGGAGTGGCGAGAAGCTCTAAACGAAGACTTGCCTTGATCACTGAATTCTATTACAGTAGTGCATCTACTATGGCCCATATGTATGGAACCATTCTTTCTTACACATAATTCACCCTTAGCTGGGAACACTGACATGGCAGGCAAAATTGGTGCAACTTCGGATTCGACATTCAGGATCATGAGATTAAGTGTAAAATTACCTAATCCATATACTTCATTTTCTAGATCAGTTCCTGTTCTCTTGGGACGACCCTCCTTGTCGGGGTAGCAGACTTTGAGTAAAACTAAGTTCAGATTTCCCCATACCCAATTGTCTTGATAAACTGCTGTGTTTGAATCTAAAGAATTGATTAAACTAAACCATGCTCCACAGGAGCCATTGTGTGTAAACGGATATGGAAAGAGGGGCAGAACTCCCTTATAATTCTGATAGGGAGGGAGTCGACCACATATCCAACAATTAGTAGCATTACTAGTCTGATGGGAATGATGTAACATACTAATGAAAGTGTTATTGTGCAGCGCAAATCTATAGGACAATTCATGCGGGGGTAGGTCACTAAAAGAATGTTCAGCAGTAACATTATAGACATGTTTAGAAATAGGATAATATATGTGCAACAATATACTTGCAGTTATTATTATAAGACTCAAGAAAAACAAAATTAATAACGTCACTATACAATGACTACGCAGTGATTTACAGTACGCATGTCGTTTCAACATTTTTCGAGTTTTTCCTCTATTCAGGTCTAAGGGATACATGTCAGAGACAAATTCAACCGCTTCACCTTGGAGAGGACTTAAACAATCAAATTGTCTGACTTATTAGACCTGAGTTTTAATTTATATTGTTCCGAGCTACTAAGTTCAACCAAAGGAAGCTTTGAGTCAATAGGTGAAGACACACGAGGTGTGGCATTTACATCCGATGGTAGTCCATGAAATTTCTTGATATGACTTGAATGTACCCAGCCTTTTCTGCCCTCGATCTTCACGGCTGTCCTTGTGGTGAGCAGGACCAATTGCGGCGACTTCCACCTAGGATCCAGCTGAGTCTTCCGATCAAAGTTCCTCACTAAAACGAGATCCCCCGGAATTACGTCATGGGGTTTCACCTCAGTGTTGTCAGGAAAGGCTGCAGCTACCTGTGAACGACAAGATTGTAGTGCAGACATCAAGGAAGCCAAGTAATCTGTCAGCATATTACAGTCAACATCAGTTATTTTACGGGGTATAGGCGTCCCCCACATATTCGGTGGTCTTCCAAAGATCACCTCATAAGGGGATAGCCCTGTTCGAGAGTGTGCTACCATTCTCATGTAAAAGAGTGCAACCGGTAAAGCTACTACCCAGTCAACACCTTTCTCTCTACATATTTTGGATAATCTGATTTTCAAAGTTTGATTATGTCGTTCCACGAGACCTGCTGCCTCGGGGTGTCGGACACAATGAAACTTCCACTGATATCCTAGCAGAAGTGAAACATGTTTCATCAGTTCGGATGAGAACGGCTGGCCGTTATCTGAATAGACAACACGTGGTAAACCGTACCGTGGGAAGAATTCTCGAACTAGCTGCTTGGCAGTGGTCGGGGCAGTGTAATCTGATACTGGGTACGCTTCGGTCCAGCGGGAAAGAGCGCAGACAACTACGAGAACATATTTGAATCCTCGACATCGTTCCATCTGGATATAATCCATCTGGAGGACTTCAAAAGGGTGATCAGGAGGCTGAAATCCACCCTAATAAATGTAAAATTACCTAATCCATATACTTCATTTTCTAGATCAGTTCCTGTTCTCTTGGGACGACCCTCCTTGTCGGGGTAGCAGACTTTGAGTAAAACTAAGTTCAGATTTCCCCATACCCAATTGTCTTGATAAACTGCTGTGTTTGAATCTAAAGAATTGATTAAACTAAACCATGCTCCACAGGAGCCATTGTGTGTAAACGGATATGGAAAGAGGGGCAGAACTCCCTTATAATTCTGATAGGGAGGGAGTCGACCACATATCCAACAATTAGTAGCATTACTAGTCTGATGGGAATGATGTAACATACTAATGAAAGTGTTATTGCGCAGCGCAAATCTATAGGACAATTCATGCGGGGGTAGGTCACTAAAAGAATGTTCAGCAGTAACATTATAGACATGTTTAGAAATAGGATAATATATGTGCAACAATATACTTGCAGTTATTATTATAAGACTCAAGAAAAACAAAATTAATAACGTCACTATACAATGACTACGCAGTGATTTACAGTACGCATGTCGTTTCAACATTTTTCGAGTTTTTCCTCTATTCAGGTCTAAGGGATACATGTCAGAGACAAATTCAACCGCTTCACCTTGGAGAGGACTTAAACAATCAAATTGTCTGACTTATTAGACCTGAGTTTTAATTTATATTGTTCCGAGCTACTAAGTTCAACCAAAGGAAGCTTTGAGTCAATAGGTGAAGACACACGAGGTGTGGCATTTACATCCGATGGTAGTCCATGAAATTTCTTGATATGACTTGAATGTACCCAGCCTTTTCTGCCCTCGATCTTCACGGCTGTCCTTGTGGTGAGCAGGACCAATTGCGGCGACTTCCACCTTGGATCCAGCTGAGTCTTCCGATCAAAGTTCCTCACTAAAACGAGATCCCCCGGAATTACGTCATGGGGTTTCACCTCAGTGTTGTCAGGAAAGGCTGCAGCTACCTGTGAACGACAAGATTGTAGTGCAGACATCAAGGAAGCCAAGTAATCTGTCAGCATATTACAGTCAACATCAGTTATTTTACGGGGTATAGGCGTCCCCCACATATTCGGTGGTCTTCCAAAGATCACCTCATAAGGGGATAGCCCTGTTCGAGAGTGTGCTACCATTCTCATGTAAAAGAGTGCAACTGGTAAAGCTACTACCCAGTCAACACCTTTCTCTCTACATATTTTGGATAATCTGATTTTCAAAGTTTGATTATGTCGTTCCACGAGACCTGCTGCCTCGGGGTGTCGGACACAATGAAACTTCCACTGATATCCTAGCAGAAGTGAAACATGTTTCATCAGTTCGGATGAGAACGGCTGGCCGTTATCTGAATAGACAACACGTGGTAAACCGTACCGTGGGAAGAATTCTCGAACTAGCTGCTTGGCAGTGGTCGGGGCAGTGTAATCTGATACTGGGTACGCTTCGGTCCAGCGGGAAAGAGCGCAGACAACTACGAGAACATATTTGAATCCTCGACATCGTTCCATCTGGATATAATCCATCTGGAGGACTTCAAAAGGGTGATCAGGAGGCTGAAATCCACCCTGCTCTACGGGGATGCTTTTACCTGGGTTAAACTGACAACATATCATACAGGTACGGACTTTTTGCTTAGCTGCTGCTCGTAAATGTTTGTTGAACCAAATATGTTGAATGCTGTCTAGCATAGCTTTCTCTCCTAGATGCGCTGGACTGTGTATTGTATTTATGATAGCTTGGACCATAGAGTCAGGAAGAAACCATACATATTTCTCCTTCGTCATCCATCCCTGGTCCGTTTGGATCCCTCCTAATTCCGTCCATTTCTTTATTTCGTCTGGTGTAGCATGTGTCTGTATGTCAATTACATCAAGAGCGGGATCCTTAATCGTCATACAATGTGTTGGTGTCTGGACTATTGTCTTTGTCATGTCGGATGTGCGAGTTTGCGCAGTCTGTTTAGCTGTTCTGTCAGCTAAATCATTGCCTTGAGAAATGATATCAGTAACTTTCGTATGAGCTTTGCATTTCATAATCGATATTGCAGTGGGTAAATGTATTGCATCTAACAGAGCATGAATGAGGGATCCGTGCTGAATGTGGGCACCGTGAGAAGTTAAATAACCTCTCTCTCGCCACAGCACGCCGAAGTCATGTACAACTCCGAATGCATAACGTGAGTCAGTGTATATGTTGACTTTCTTATTTGTGGCTTGGATACAGGCTTGTGTCAGAGCAATAAGCTCTGCTGCTTGAGCTGACAAGGTATTTATACAGTTTGTTTCAATGACTTCAGTATCTGTTGTGACTGCATATGCGGCCACTAAATCTCCTGTACTTGTTCTCATACATGAACCATCTACATACAACGTCAGGTCTGGATCTAACAATGGAACATCTGTCAAATCTTGTCTGGGTTTCGTCGTTATTGTAATGACTTCAATACAATCATGAGCTAGTGGGTCTGTTCGGATTACAGGTAAAAGTGTGGCAGGATTCAATGTATTACAGCGTCTGATTTCTATGTGTGGCTGAAACAATGTTAGTTCGTACCCTGTAAGTCTTGCTATGGTCAAGTGTTGTGTTTGCGTTCGGTTCACAAGAACCTCTACTGCATGCGGTACTTGTACTGTCAATGGATGTCCTAACACTATGGCATCGCTTTGTCTTATTGCTAAAGCTGTTGCTGCCACTGATTTCAGGCACGCAGGCAAAGCCTGGGCTACGGGATCTAATGTACTAGAGAAATAGGCACATGGTTTGTGTGATCCTGCTTGTTCCTGAGTGAGTACGGACAAGGCAGTACCTTCTCGTTCTGTAACAAAGAGTGTAAAATGTTTTCTGTAACATGGTGTTGCTAAAACAGGTGCTTGACATAGAGCTTTCTTTAAGCTTTCAAAAGCTAGTGTGTGTTCCTGAGTCCAAGGGAGGACAGTCGATGTGGCCGCCTCCTGTGTTGTCAACTGAATGAGTGGTTTTGCTAAAAATGCATACTGAGGGATCCACTGCCTACAATATGAAGTGAGGCCTATGAAAGCCCGCACCTCCTTTTGTGTCTTGGGTATTGGCATGTTAGCAATTAACTGAATGCGGTCGGGTGTAAGCTGCCTTCCCTCCTTGGACAGCGAGTGACCAAGATAAACAACTCGCTGGACACAGAATTGCAGCTTAGAAGGGGACACCTTGTGCCCCTTTTCGGCTAGAAATTGTAAAACCATCAGAGATGCTTTTTCACATTCAGGTTCGCTTCGGGCGGTGATCAGCAGATCATCGACATACTGAAGCAGTGCAGTGTTAACTGGCATGTGTATACTGTCAAGTTCTCGTTTCAGTGCTTGGCTATAGATGCTGGGGCTTTCTGTAAATCCTTGAGGTGCGCGTGTGAATTTAAAACTTCGTCCATTTAAACTAAATCCGAACAAGTATTGGCTCTCCGGATCTATTGGGACGCTGAAAAAGGCATTCTTGAGATCAATTACAGTAAAGAATGTTGCTTGTGAATCAATGGCTGTCAGTAATGATGAGATATCGGGGACCACAGGAAATTGTGGCACAATGCATTTGTTTAATTCGCGCAGATCAATAACCAATCGATATACTGGCGGGGCCTTTGGATCGGTTCGTTTAAGAATCGGAATTATCGGAGAATTACATACATTGGAGTCGGTTTCCACAACCACTCCTTGGGCAATAAGCTCGTCAATGATTTGCAGTAAAGCCACTACAGCATCTGGTGGTAGCTTGTATTGTCGTATTCGTGGTAGTACCACTCCTGCCTTTAGTGTGACTCGATATGGTGTAATGTTCATGCAACCAACATCAGTAGGGCCTTGTGCCCATAAATGTGTGGGTAAAGTCTGCAGTCGGTGATCCATGTCTCGGGATACATAGTGACCTTTAAAATCACGCAAAAACAATCTTACTCCTTCCGGAGAACAACATATTATCGCTCCTAGAGCTTTCAATGTTTTTATACCTAACAAGTTTTCTGGACATGATTTAGTGAGCAATAAATCTGTAGTTCGTGTCAAGGGTCCAATCGTAAGTGGAAGAGGCTGTGATACTTCATTAACAATAGGTTTTCCTGAAAAACCAAGGGAAATATTCTGTGAGCCTGAGAGGGGTGCCTCCGGAACTTCACTACGTTTTATTGTTGTTCGACTTGCCCCTGTATCAAGTAAAAATTTTCTATCTTGACCCAATAATTCACTGTGCACATAAGGTCCTTCTTGGTCTACAGGGACCTCGATAAGGGGTAAGTCAACTTCCCTCTCTAGGCTGGTTCATGCGTATCGTTGATACTCAGGATATTCATACTGTGCGGCCTGATACATTTGTCGTGTCGTGGTTTGTGTGGCAGCAAAAGGCAGCGCTGGTGCAGCTGGCACAAACTGTATAGATTGTTGCGGAGCTGGCATGGACTGTTGCGGAACTGGCATGGACTGTGCATGCTGCGGGGCTCCTTGTTCATTCTGATCCTGTCTGAGTGGCCGTGGCCTTTCCTTTGCAATACCTACGGCAATATTACGTTTCAGGACTGGACAATCGTGTACATAATGACCTGGCTGTTTACAATAATTGCACGTCCCTTTTACAGGAACTGCTGAATCTCCAGAATGTGTCACACCCTTTTTGTGACCGTCTGTTGGAACTGTCTGGGAGACTAACATTTTCATTTTTGTGTCTTTCATACGTCTTTGTTCATGTTCTTGTTCTTCTCTAATTCTATTGTGATGATACTGTAACATTTGTAACATTTGTGACGGGGTGTTACCTTGCCAGGTACTTTCGAACTTCAATACTCTATTCTTCACTTGGGGCAAGGAATTTTCAACTAATTTCGTCACAAACAGATGTGGATATGACTCACTACTTGCTTTTATGCCACTATTTATACCGAAACATTTCTCGAATCGGGCATAGAAATCACTAGTGTCTTCATCTTGTTTTTGCTTACAGGCTGAGATTGCACCCCAGTCTTCTTTTTTTGTAGTTAATAAACGTGGCAGTACCTGTACTAGTAAACCTGGTAGTGCTTTAACTTTATCCCCGAGCCCTGCTCCTGCAGTTCGGGCCTTTTCTTCTGCTTCTAATGCTGTCCAGTCTATCTTTTGGTCTCCCACTTCCCACTCTTTTTCCTTAAGTTTTTCATAAATGCCAGCAGGCATTAATACCTTTAATATTGTCATAATGTCAGGATAGGTATATTCTCCCATGAGTAACATGTCTTTAATTTCTCGGTGAAAACCCGCTGGGTCTTTGTCATGACTGGGTACTACTTTCTTCATTTCTAACAATTCTATTTTAGATATTGGCGTATATACAAATACGCGTTTAAACTCATTGTCTTCGCCTTTTATTGGGTGCACTTCTCGCAAGGGATTCTGTCTATCTATGTAATACGGCGTTCTTTCCTTGATGGGCAGTGAGACATGTTCTGGGCATACAAAAAGAATGTACTGCTTTCTGGATTCTAGTATTTCTCTAATTAACTTAGTACCTGAACCTCTCCATCTATTCGTGAGTAATTCAGTCAATATTTCAGGTAAAGGACCAGGATCGGAATGTTGGTTTTTGTATAAGATAAGAAGTTGTTGAATCATATAAATCCCAGCTAAACGCTGTTCATCTGGGCTGAGGTTCAAAAACGTGTGTGCTACTGTTTCATCACCATATTTTCCGGGACTGTCAATCCAGTGAACGGCTGATCTGGCTAATTCTTGTTCATCCATAGAATCGAGTAGGTGACAACCCCTTCGTTCTCGGAGTAATTTGTCAGCGGCTTGGAACGAATGTTCGGGAGACCTCATATTTATTATAGGTGTTGGATAAGTTCTGTTATTATCTGGACATATCGGACGTATCGGATCAGTAAAACATCTAGTATTACTACAAGATCTTCCTCTACCTACATAGGCTATAGTTTCTGACTGTCTTGCGGGAAATTCTAATTCTCCCTCTTCGTTTTGTTCAAACTCGTCTACTGCCAATCTCTCTTCATGTATTCGTTCTATTTCTTTTCTGATCTTTCGGCACATAGCTACTATACATGTTTGCTTATCATGTTTCCCGTCTGATATATTCTGGCTCCATCTCGTAAGAATTTGCATTACTTCCGGGTTTACCCCCGGTCGGTCTTGATTTCTGATCACACAATTTATGAGGAAACGTAACAGTTCCCCCTGTATTTCCACTTTCTGGTATTCCATAGCTCTGTTAATACATTCAGAATCTCGCCCTGTTTGGACAAAATGATATATATTATCTAGATGCATAGTCATTCCTGGTAGCTTCCCTAAGAACATCGCAGCTCGTCTGATACGTAATGATGCCAGGACCATTTCGTCCTCTTTGCCGGGCACAGGGTCATATCTACAATCTACTAGGAGTTCCTTAAGTGTGCGGGTATTTATAAGTTTGGGCGTACGTGGATGTGCTGATTCTTGAAAAGTAAGTTTATTTATTCTGGGTGGCGTAGAATACACGCTGGTAGCACCTCCGGTAGCCCCATCTGGGGTACTGGGCGCGAAAGGATTCGTTGATCGTGATACAGCAACTATAGGTGTGGACACAGCTGTAGAAACGGCCGTGGGAACAGATGTAGAAACAGATGTGCTTGCCGGAACTTGTGTCGGAATTTGTTGTTGCAAAGGTACAGACACATGGTCTTGACGTTGAACCCCCCCAGCAGACGGTCTATGTGGTGCGGGGTTAGCATACTCAGGAGCTGCGTCATCTAAATATGAGGAAAGAAAAACATCTTCTGCGGTTCTGGGATGCCCCTTTGGATGTGCTTTTATCGGAAACAATGGGGGTGGCAAGTCTTTTGGTATCTCCGGAGTAGCCTTAGGTAATCCTTCGGCCAGAAGGGGATACATACCATTCATAAGGGCATTTCTTTGTCTATCTCCTTGTTCTAATTTTACTCGAGTACCTTCTTCAATTAACTGATTTTCTCGAACTTTATTTGAATTTTCCTTACTTTTCTCTTCCTGTCTACGTGCTTTTTCTGTACGTCTATACGATTCTTTACGCCATAATTCAATGGCGTCTTTCTGTGACTGTCTAGCTTTCCTTTTCCATAACTCTTCCTCTACTTTCACGATGCACTCTGCATCCCAGGTCCCAGCTGCGGGCCACCTGTGACTTTCTGGTAGTTCCTTAGTGTAGTCCGCCCATAAATCAAGAAATAATATGGCGTCTAAGCCATGTTTGAGATACATAAAGTGCCCTGGAGTGTCCCTAGGAGGAATAGGAACAGCTTCTTCGAGTACCCCTCTTCTAGTTGTGATCTGTCTTAATTTCGAAAAGAGCGGCATACTGACAACTGATCTGATACTTATTCTTAAACACACTTAATACAAAGCACAATAATGAACAGTCATTCATACCACAATATGCAGAACGTATTTAAAACATTTAACATTTAACATTTAATGAACAACAATGATGGCCGTTCACTAAGCATAATACTCGATACTAACTAGATAATTCTGACTTCATATACTAGACATACTCGATATACTGCTAAACAGTACATATACACTGCTGAAACAGTGCAGACCGGATTTGTGTACCCAAATCCGTCTTGACCGGCACAACCTATGTGCACGTCAGAACGCCTCCCCAGCAATGGTACTCACCGGGTAGCTCGGAACGGAAGGCCTCGGAACGGAACTGAACTTGAACTGGACTCGACTCGAAAACTTCGGCACTTCGGATCATCGGAAACTTCGGGACTTGGTGGGCCTCTGTATACCTCAGATCTTGCTCTCTCAGCTAGGCTCTGGTTGGGATACTTCGCACTTCTCACCGCCTCGTCTGGGTGTTGATCGCAGCCTCAGTCGCCCCCGCTTGACCGGAGGGAGATACAGGAAATCCTGCTGGTACGCGTTGTTGTCCGTCCAGCTGTGGCAGGAGACCGGGCCTGCAACGCACCACCGGCGCGTGAGATGAGAAAGTGTCCCTATTCGGGCGCCATTCATGTGGTAAATAATTTAATTACCGGGACTTAATTTGATACAGAAAAATAATAAATATAGCTCAGTAAAATAAGAGGCAAAATCCGTGATATTAGAGGTTCGGAATGGGCTTTATTCCAATGGACGATTCGAATCGTGGCCTCCAAGTTCCATCACCACGGGGGTTCAGGAAGTGGAGTACAATATTTTATTGACAAGTAATCATTTTTATAGAACAGACATTACAATGAAACCAATGTAAGAGGCGTAACAATTGATAGCAAAGATAACATTTCACATGCGTAGCTGAAAGAGGCGTAATTGGGAGTAACAAGGAAACGTCATTGGTTGTGATGTCACATATGGGTGGACCTATGAAATAATTTCGCAATGTCAGCAGAAATACTTGGCAGAGATGCGCGCGCAGCAGCATGACGTGTGATTGACGTGCAACTAGGGGGTGAAGGGGACTTGACATTTAGCTCTACATGTGGAGACAAGAAGTCTGGGGGGTCAAGTCAACCTAATCCCAAATCATATCTTACATCCTATGTTTAAAGAACTATGTTATCCACAAAGGAAGGACTCTTGGACAAAATCTATTCTATACTGACTGTGTGTGCGTGCACAAGCGTCTAAGTGTCTACATGAGATGTAATGGGCAGAAACCTTCCATGGTAACGGGGCTATGAATTACTTGCATGAGGACAGAGAAGCCGGGCCCTTTGCTCAATAGCTAAAGGAAATGTTTACTTAAACTACTAGACAAGAATGCATCGGCTGAGGAGTGAAACAGATAACTTGAAGGTGAAATACAGTTTTTGGCAGGCAGACAGACCGGCCGAGGCAGGCACTTTCGTACTTAGGAATCGAATATCCAGCCCATTCATGGCGGATCTGAAAGAGGACATGTTGACGGTGGGCGCACATGTATTTGCGTCTTCATAACTGGAACTGGAGGGAACATACATGTACTTGTAACATGCACATAGAACCGTTGGGGTCCAAGATAGGGGACATAACTGACCAGAAAAATCCATATTTCCACACCATTTCAGATTGCTTGTGACGGGGACCTTCGTTATTTCCCCCATCATTTGCATCAGGTATGCTCAAAACCTTACAACAATCCTTCCCAATATCAGCATAAATCGCTCTGTAAGCGGGTTGTACTTGTAAACTATCCTCGTTAGAATCCGATAGCCTCTGAACATTTAAATTTTCGCTAATTATGTCAGCAAGCCCAGCTAAACCTAGCGGTTGTCTATCACAAGTATCCTTCTTGTGTCAATCCACGCATTCAAGGCCTGAAAAAACATCAAACCGATTATAGGTTGATATATTGTGGGTGAATGGGACCATGCCTCTATTATCCCACAAGGAGTTATTTCCATGATTCGGGCCTCGGATGCTGGAATGGGGCTGCCTAAAATGGGGATTTGGTAAATTAAATGATTGCAGAAAAGGGATGCGGCTATAGTCATAATGAATAGGGGCAGACCTGTTTACAGTGTGCCTTCTTTCCTCCTGGTTCTTGCGGTGTTGGGCTAGAGTATATGGGTAGAAGTAATTAAGGTAGTGTGTAGAGATGGAATCTCTACTACTTAGGTCAAACTAATCCCCAATGTGCCTAACGGCTCTATGGTCCTTAAAATTTACAATGATCACATCCCCTGTTTTGTCTTTAGGTCGGACCCCCACCCAGTTGCAGCGCCTTACGTGTAGTATTTCCCCATTTAAGTGGGCAGGCAAAGGTCTATTATTGCTCAACCAATGGATAACTTTGTTCCTTAGGGCTTGATGGTCTTCCCTATTTTCAGAGGGGAGCTCAGGGACACCCGCCATAACAATCGCGTAAGGCGCAGCTTCTGGCGGTAAGTCTACTATGCTGTGGGGTTGCCAATTTTTGTTAATAGTGTTTCCAACCTCACTCTCCCTATTGGTCTTATTTTGTGATGGTAGTAATTTTCCTTCTGAAGTCAGGTTATCCATTGTTAGGCCCCCTACTTTACTTTGAGGTTCCAACCTATGGGCAGACTTTTTCTTCGGCAAGGGCGGGGATAACACTTTAATTTGAGAAGGACAAGATGGTATTTGTCTACACTGATTAGGTTTTAAGGTGGTCGTGGGACCTGATGAAGCCGGTGTTACCTCTGTCGATACTTTTACGGGTATTTTACTAGGATTCGTACTACCTAGATTTTTCGCCAATCCCGAAAGTGAAAGTGAGTTTTCTACTACTTTTTTCTCAATCAGATCCAGGTGCGTATTAATCGTCATAATCTTTTCAAAAAGGGGCTGCATTGAGGATTTTACCAAGTGCTCGATTTTTTCCAAGAGGTCTCCCTCATTAATAGTGCGGTAGGTAGCCTCAGGGGGGATTATTAGATCATTCACAGCCCTCAAAATTGGGTGTGAATTCCTCTGAGGGTTTACTTTTTGCCACTCTAATAATGAGCCTCCCCCTCTTTGCTTACAATCAGCTTTATGTGGAGACGTGTCTTTTGAGATTGAGATAGATGCGGGGGAAAATCTAGGAAAGTATGATGACCCTTCTTCATCATTGTTAATGGAGAAACTCGGCAAAGGCTCGCAAGTATTATCAGGCGTGCTAAAGGGAGGATCATCAGTGCAGGGGCTAACCAGGGCTTCCCCCGTATCCTCCGTATCTTCAAAATTAGGTAAGTCAGTATGGTCTACTAATAAGTTGGTAGAATTAGTCATTGATGGTGTCACAGTCCCTGAGTCCCCCATAGCAGAGTTTTTTCCTGATAGTAACTGTAGCGGTTACTACTCTTTTTTGGTTGTCATTCCTCCTATGCCTCCGATGTGCTTTTTTATATTTTCTTACCGATCTAGCGGATGGCGGGGCATGCTCATGATAAACCCTAGAGTTAACTGGATGACCTGTGTGTCTCTCATCATGCACCTGAACTGTAGTCAGTATAATGTTCCCAACACTATTAATGGGATTACTAGGCGCATGTGTATCCACCAGTGTGAGGGACGACTCCTCAGGTATCATGATAGGGGTCTCCTTTCCTAGGGAGGCCCTTCTGGCGTTATTAATCTGGTTTACCTTTTTAATTTGGTAAGCGGCGGCAGCAGCACAGGCACAGCAGCACAACAGGACAGCAGGTAAGTCTCCCAGCAATAAAGCGTTCCTCGGTTTTAAGGTTCCCGCTCCTTCGAGGGAGGCGCGTTCTTTTATGCGCCTCCGGGCGCGTGGGTGGCGTCAGGGGCCGCATAGGAGCCTGGGAGCTGTAGTCTCCCCCCGCTCTCGGCCGCGAGATGTAGTGGCGGCGGGGGAGACACACAGCATGAGGGGCCCAGGAGCGGCGGCAGCAGCACAGGCACAGCAGCACAACAGGACAGCAGGACAGCAGGTAAGTCTCCCAGCAATAAAGCGTTCCTCAGTTTTAAGGTTCCCGCTCCTACGAGGGAAGCGCGTTCTTTTATGCGCCTCCGGGCGCGTGGGTGGCGTCAGCGGCCGCAAAGGAGCCTGGGAGCTGTAGTCTCCCCCCGCTCTCGGCCGCAAGATGTAGTGGCGGCGGCGGGGGAGACACACAGCGTGAGGGGCCCAGGAGCGGCGGCAGCAGCACAGGCACAGCAGCACAACAGGACAGCAGGACAGCAGGTAAGTCTCCCAGCAATAAAGCGTTCCTCGGTTTTAAGGTTCCCGCTCCTTCGAGGGAGGCGCGTTCTTTTATGCGCCTCCGGGCGCGTGGGTGGCGTCAGCGACCTCAAAGGAGCCTGGGAGCTGTAGTCTCCCCCCGCGCTCGGCAGCGAGATGTAGTGGCGGGGGAGACACACAGCGTGAGGGGCCCAGGAGCGGCGGCAGCAGCACAGGCACAGCAGCACAACAGGACGGCAAGACAGCAGGTAAGTCTCCCAGCAATAAAGCGTTCCTCGGTTTTAAGGTTCCCGCTCCTTCGAGGAAGGCGCGTTCTTTTATGCGCCTCCGGGCGCATGGGTGGCGTCAGCGGCGCAAAGGAGCCTGGGAGCTGTAGTCTCCCCCCGCTCTTGGCCGCGAGATGTAGTGGCGGCGGCGGGGGAGACACACAGTGTGAGGGGCCCAGGAGCGGCGGCAGCAGCACAAGCACAGCAGCACAACAGGACAGCAGGACAGCAGGTAAGTCTCCCAACAATAAAGCGTTCCTCGGTTTTAAGGTTCTGCTTATCACCCGTGAGGGTATCCAGGCCCTGGGGGTTGGGGGGTTACTGCTGGGAGTTATCAGTCACACTTTCAGGTTTTTATGCCATCGCTGAAATTCTGTAGGCTGGATGCAGTCTGGAGGTGGAGTGGGAGGCCATTCCTGGTCTTGGCGGCCAGGTAACAGTAGTTGTGAGGTGATGTCCACGTTGAGGCAGTTTCCGTAGTCCAGGCAGCTGGTGATTAGGGCTTGGGTGACTGTGCATCTGGTGTTGATATGGAACAATTAGAATATTTTCTGGAACATTCGGAGTGTGAGGAAGCAGGCTGAGGAGGAAGTGTTTATTTACTTCTTCATGGAGAATTTGTTGTCGAGTATGATGCTGAGATTTCTGGCATGGTCTATGGGAGTGTGCACGGGGCGCAGTTCCGCTGACCACCAGGAGTCATCCCACAATGAGGTGTTGCTCCCGAAGAGTGCCTCTGTTTTGTCAGTGTTGAGTTTGAGGCATTTCTTTTGCATCCGGCTGACTACTAAGGGCCAGATGTATATAGCTTCAGGTTTGTGATTACCTAATAGCGAATGTTTGGGATTCGCTATTAGGCAATCACAAACAGCTACGTACAACAGTGTGTTTTACACTGTTTCCGATTCCAAGTGGGTCGCAAATAGATCTACCTCATTAATATTCATGAGGTAGGTCGCAATGTGCGACTCATTGGGAATCGCTAAAATCACAGAGACGTGGCCTACTGGGGCCAGCAGACCACCATGTCTGTGTTTGCTTTTAAATAAAGAATTTTTTTTTTTAAATGCAGCCTCTTTCCTTTATAGGAAAATGGATGCGTTTCAAAAGCAAAATTGAAAAGTTTTAGTTTCATTTTTTAAGAGTAAGCAGTGGTACGTGGGACCATTGCCTGCTCTTAAAAAACTGTTTTTGCATACATTCACAATGGGTGGAAGGGGTCCCCTGCGAATGGTTACCACCTACTTTTCAGTCGCAAAACATTCACACTTACCACTTTGAGTCGCTATTAGGAAGGGACGCCCTAAACACACCCATTCCTAATACTGAATCGCTAAGTCATTTTGTGATTCGGTGATAGGTTACTGAATCGCAAAATAGGGTTTGGTACATGGAAAAATGCTTTTTTCAGATCGCAAACAGCCTGATTCTGTGAATCTGGCCATTTGTGACTGGATAAAAACATTGTACATCTGACCCTTAATCATTGCTCCCAACTCTACAATCCTACGAAATTGGCTCAATTTTTTTATCTGAATATGCCCCAGTACTGTCCTCTTTTGATATTTCTAATATTAACTCCAAAACTGGCTGACGGACATTTAATAACTCTTTATTATCTGATGATCAATTTATTATGGAAGCTGCTGCTTTTATACCATAATGTTTCCACTTTAATATTTCTACTGATACCTCGATTGGCAACAATTAGGATTCATTTAAAGCCTCCATTCGAGCCTTCACCATAGCTTACTCTGCTAAGAGAAAAAGGGGGTTAAATGTAGGGGTGGGTAAAGAATTCTGCTCTGCCGGCAGAGCTTTGCCAACTCCGTCTGTCTGGAGTGTGGAGTTTTGAAAAACTCAACAAAGTGACCCGGAGTAGAGTTTTTCTCTCAAGCGGCTCACCAACATCACGTTGGCGAGCGCTCAGAAGAAACAATTGCATACTAGATCTCCTCCCAGTGATATTTTTTACTGTGGGCGGTCGCGGCAGGTCTTGACAGTTCGCGTTGAGTGATCTGATGCTTACGTTGAGGTAGCTGCCGCGCGAGTAAAATGTCTACTCGAGCAGCAGAATGCAACAGTGCCCTCTGGCGCAACACGTAGTGCCTTTTGCGCTGATTTTACATCGTGGGGCAAACTCCCGGTGCTACAAATCAGTGAGAGCAGCGTGACGTAACAGACTCCGCACAGCGGAGTGATGCAGAGTTTTTCCAGCACTTCGTGGAGTTCCACAGAGAAAAACTCCGCGAATTCCGCTCAGGTCTATTTAAATGCTCAATATGTCCTCTTATTGAAACAGATTAAGAAATTTGAACATGCTTACTTTTCTTCTCAATCTTTATCTATGCTGCATGATTTGATTGAAGCTATGTTCCCCTTCTCACGCTGGGCAAACCTGCTTGGGACCGTTCCTCGTATAGACCCTTAGCGATGCTCAATCTTGACTACTAGATCTTAAGCCGCATCTTGGCCAGTCGTTTGATGCCCCATATGACGAAACTGATTCATTCGGACCAAGCCGGATTCATTCCCTCCTGCAATACTGCGATGAATGTACGCAGACTTATGCGGATCTTGGGGTCCGACTCCTATGACACGGAGGAGGCCTGCATTTTTGCGGTCGATATCGAAAAGGCCTTCAATAGTCTGGAGTGGCCTTACCTTTTTAATGTATTGCGAGAGTTCGGAATGGGGGAATGATTTGTACAGTGGACGGTCTGCTATACAGTGCTTCTACTGCTAGGGTGAGGACAGGGGGCTTGATTTCTGCTGCCTGCGCGGTCGCTCGGCGGACGAGGCTGGGATGCCCATTGTCCCCTTTATTATTTGCCCTGGCAATGGAGCCCATGGCTGCTCACGCCAGATCAAGACGGTATTTTCCAGGGCTATTAGTGGAGGGATGAGTGCAACACATAGCATTTTATGTTGACGATCTCCTCATGTTCTTGCCGGACGCTGGAGAAGCCCTACGAGGAGCGATGAACTTTCTGGAGACCTTGGGGAGGGTGGCGGGCCTCCGGGTGAATTGGACCAAGTCATGTCTATTTCCTACCAGGCCGGACGGGATGGTTCATCCAGGGGATGTCCCGTGGGAATGCCGGTGCTTGCCATACTTGGGTACTTAGATCTATCATGCTCCAGACAATCTTTTAGAGGGCAACGTGGGGCGGGCAGTGCGCGGAGCGAAAACCTGTTTTGATTTCTGGGGGACTCTTCCATTATCGGTGGCCGGCAGGGTCGCCTTGGTGAAGATGTTCATTTTGCCCAGGTTTCTCTATTATTTTGGGACCCTCCCCGTTTGGATCCCGGGTAAGCTCTTCGCACAGCTGAACACTTACAGGATTCATCTAGGGAGCTGGGCGACAGAGGGTGGCGTTAACCACCCTGCAGAGGCCCAGGGCAGAGGGTGGCCTTGCGTTGACAGATCTGGAGGCCTATTATCATGCCGCGCAGCTTCAATGGTTTACGAAGTGGGTGGCGGGTCATATTAGGCGCCCGGAAGACCAGGATGAGTCGGATCCAAGTTGACACCTTTTGTCCTGTGTGCTGCTACGCGCCCCGATGAGAGGCGCCTCAGTGCCGCCGGATTTGGGGACGGTACAGCAATGCTGGGCGCGCCTAGCCAGGAGGACGCATGTCGCGACCCCTTAGGCGCCCGAAATCCCGCTGCGTATGTGTGAGGTGTTGCCTCACGGGGAGATTGGAGCCGGTTGTTGGCCTGGGAAGAGGCGGGGGTTACGACAATAGGTGATCTTTATGAGGATGGTAATCTTCTCCCTATTAATGGCCTCAGGGAGCACCATGATCTCCTGTGGGGGGACTTCCTCTTGCATGCTGCTCTGACTGCGGCTATCAGGAAGCACTGGCGAAAGGGACTGTTGGAAGCGGATACGTCTCTCGCTTGTCAATACGTAGTGATGGCAGCGGGTACTTTTAAAGCGATGACCTGCCTTTATTGACGCATCACTTACGATATGCGCCAACCCTTGACGGCGTTGCGACTCAAGTGGGAGGCGGATCTGGGGGAACCCATTGCAGAAAAACCTTGGGAGGCGATCGTAGAGCGGCCATGGAAATGTTCTCGAAACGCGCTTCCAGCTCATCCAATTCTATGTTTTCCATAGGGCATACCTCACGCCTAGTAAAATTGCTGAGTATTCTGGGGAGTCGGCCACTTGCCCCCGTTGTGACCAAGATGGGGCGAATTTTCTCCACATGTTCTGGGACTGCCCGCAGGTGGGAGGCTTCTGGCGGGAGGTGACAACTGCTCTGCTATCTGTGACGGAGAGGGAGCTAACGGTGACACCAGGGGTCTGATTGTTTTTTTTCTTTTTTTTTTAAACTTTATTTATGCATTTTTAAACAAAGTACAACATAGCAGTGTCATAGCAGCATGGTAATCAGAGTCATACTTGTATGGAGCGTTTCCCTATTGTACATATATCAGCTCTTATCATGTTCAATCGTCTTAAAATGTACCGGCAACATTAACATCAGTGGTTACATCAGAGTTTCTATCATATAGACATAGCGTTCCTGTCATCCCCCACCAACAAGAGACCACAGTAATACCCAACTCAATCCTCACCAAGGTAATGTCACTTATGGGATAGGTGCGTTCATAGGATCTTGAGCTAGTAGATATCCTTGCAATGGCCCCCAGATGTCTTTGGGCTTAGACGAAGACGGCACTAGCTCAGCATACGTGGTAGTTTGTTCTTGACAGTAAAGCAGATCGGTCACCCAATCCTTAAATTTCGGTGCTCTCCCCCGTCCCCATCGACATGCCACCCTACATTTTGCCAGTAGGAGGGACAATGCCACAAATTTCCTGCATTTAGCAGGTACCTGTTTTGTATAACTTAATAATGCGAGCAGTGGGTCCCTGGGTATGTGTATATCCACCATTGTCTCTAGTGCTGTAAACACTCGTTCCCAGAATTCCCGCACTGCAGCACAGCCCCAGAACAGGTGTAAAAATCCCACCCCCGATTGTCCACACCTGGTGCAACAATCGTTGTCTGTCAACTGGAATCTGAACATTTTTACTGGTGTGTAATACAGTCTCTGCAGGTATTTGTAGTGTATCACTCTCAATCGGCTACTTTAGGAGATCCGCGCCATTTTGAGACAGCAGTAGCTCCACTGCTCATCTGTGATGTCCTGTCCCATGTCCTCCCCCCAATGCTGCCTAGCCTAGCCAACTATTTGCTCCCCCTGTTCGTGTATTGCATGGTAAAATCTAGATACTAAGTGTTTGCCATCCTTGGACCCCAACATCTGGTGTAGAGGCCCTAGGCATGCTGGTTCTCGTGGAAAATCCGGGAGAAGCGCCCGCATCCCCTGTCGCAATCGCACGTAAAGGAATATATCCAGTGGCGTGGGCTGCATTCCCTGCATGAAGTGATCTAGTGTACGCAGTTGCCCTGCATGAAAAAGATCCCCCCATGTGCTAACCTGGGCTCTACTACAGAGATCGCAGAATCCCTTCTCCTGTAAGAGAGAGAGGCTAGGATGATAGGTGAGAGGTAGCCTAGAGGAATAGAGAAAGGAAGCGTTCAGGTGCTTCACTAACTGATGCCATGCATCTACCGTGCCCGTTATTGTGGTGGCCTGTTCCCCCTCGGGAACGCGCTGCCCCATATATGAGTCCATTGAGCGGTATTGGGTCTGCGAGCCAATCCTCCACCGCAACCTGCGGCATATATCGGGGGGGAAACACCCAATAATAAGCGTAGTGTGCTTGGGCACTTAGGAAATACATCTCAAAGTCTGGGATATTGAACTCTCCTTGGTCATATGGCCTGGTCAATACAGTCCATCGCAACCGCGCCTGCTTCCCCCCCATAGTAGTCTGATGAGTTCAGAGCGCAGTCGTTGAAAGAAAGGTTTCCCTGGGTGATAGGGTATGTTAAGGAATAAATAAAGGAACTGTGGGAGTATCACCATTTTGATGATGGACCCCGTCCCGCCAACGAGAGGGGCAAGGAGATCCACCACGTCACACTAGTGCTTAAGCGGTACCATAGTTCGCCCTTATGGTCTCCTCTCTATCCCTGGTTATCCATACCCCCAGGTACTTTATTTCAGCCTGACACCACTCCAACGGGAACTCAAGAGGAAACTGAGTGACCGCCTCAGTGAGTGGAAGCACCTGAGATTTCCCCCAATTAATGCTTACTCCAGACAGCAGGCCAAATCTTATGAATTCTCGTAGTAATGGATTCATGTTATCCTGGGGATCCCGTATGTATAACGTGATGTCATCCGCATATAAGGAGATCAATAGTTGCCGTAGGCAACAACGAAACGCTTTGTCTCGGTGCACCTGCCGCAATCTGGAGGCCAATGGCTCCACCGCAATGGCAAATAGTAGCGGGGACAGCGGGCATCCCTGACGGGTCCCCCTAGATATTGAGAGCTGTTGAGACAAGTGTCTATTGATCAATATTCTGGCCGATGGCTGACAGTATAGTAACTGAAGCCAGGATAAATACAGATTGGGAAAGCCCATTCTCCGCAAAACTCCAAATAGGTAATCCCATTCCACGGAGTCAAACGCCTTTGTGGCGTCCAGAAACACTGCGGCGAGCGGGAACTCCGGGGCCACCATCTGTATCAGGGAGAACAGGGTCCGCAAATTGTGGGACGTTGCTCTGCCCGGCACAAATCCGGACTGGTCCGGTAATATCAATTTATCCATAAGCAGGGACAGCCGATTCGCCAAGACTTTGGCCACTATCTTAGTGTCGCAATTCATCAGCGAAAGTGGTCTACATGAGTCGCACTGCTCTGGAGGTTTCCCTGGTTTTAACAACGAAGTAACTATAGCCTCTCTCATTGATCGGGGCAATACCCCCACCTCCAGCGATTCTTCATATACCTCTTTTAACACTGGTGCCATAATCTTTATATAGTTTTTATAGAATTCGGCCGGCAGCCCATCCGACCCCGGTACCTTACCATTTTGTAGCTGCATTATTGCTTCCTTTATCTCATCCAGTTCGAACGGGAGGCATAAAAACTCCCGCTGCGTATCACTGAGCCAACCCAGCGTTACCTCTCCCAAGAATTCATCTAAGTCTAGTGACCCTTGTCTCCGGGATGTATAAAGTTCCCGGTAATGATCACAGAAAGTATTTAGAATATCTAAGGAGTCACGTCTGGGCTGTTCTCCCGGAACCTGTACCTCCAGCACGTGCGATGTGAATCTTGGGCTACGAGTTATCTCCGCCAGTGCCTTCCCTGGCCTTTCCCCCTCTCCATATTTGCGAGCTACCCTGTAACGCCCTTTGTGTTTTGCTTCTCGTTGTGCCGCCTCCTCATATTCCGTGAGTTTCGTATGGAAGGTGCTTTGCAATTGTCCCGCCTCTTTACCCTTCATCTGTCTTTCTAGGTCTCTTAGCTCGCGCTCCAGCCTTTGTAAGCTTTGCTGCAAGTCTCGCAAGACGCCAAAACTTTTGGAGAGGCAAAATCCTCTTATGGTCACCTTGAAGGCTTCCCATATAATTTCCACATTATCGACCGACCCTTTGTTCCTCTGAAAAAAATTATGAATTTCATCCCCCAGCTCAGCCTGGAAGACTGCATCTAGTATTTTGAAGACGCCAGCTCGGTCTTGGCATATCGTGGCCTGGCATGGCCAGCTCCACCTTCACTGGGCAGTGATCAGAGAAGGTTCTGGCCAGGTGCGTCGCACTGCGCACAGCCGTCCCTAGTCCTCTTGATATCAGACAGTAATCTATCCTTGCCCACGTCCCTTTGTATGAGGTGTAGTGTGTCCCTTCCCTTCCTTGTGGCTGTAGGTGTCGCCAACTATCTATAAGTCCACTTTCCTCTACAATATCTTGTAATGCCTCTTGCGCCTTAGTATAATGATGCGGCGCTGGGTGTGATCTATCCAGAGAAGGCTGAAGGACTGCATTAAAATCCCCCCCATATAATGTGTATAGAGCCTATGGTCAATATCCTACTCCATAGGTCAAGAAAGAATGATGGGCTTTCCGAGTTGGGGCCATAACAGTTTGCGAAAGTGATAGTATCTTTTCCCAGCCGTCCCCATACAATGATGTAGCGACCTTGCGGGTCTGTTGCTATTCCTTTCTGTTCAAAGCGAACCTGTTTTTTGAACAGTATTGCTACTCCTCGAGCATATGATGAGAAGGACGAGAACAGTCTAATCCCTGCCCACTTGCTCGCAAATCTACTTCCAAGCCTAGGATCCACATGCGTTTCTTGCAACATCACCACGTTTATTTGGTGCCTATCTAGGTATGCTATCACTTTCCTTTGTTTGCGAGTATCTCCCAGCCCTCTAACATTCCAGGTCATCACACTCAGTGCGCCCATATCCCCCTGTGTCATCAACCCTCAACCGGCTTGGCCGAATCATATTTTGGGAATATTCTGCTCCAGTACAATCATATCTTCGGTAATCCTTTTCGCTACACATGCCTGCCCACTGCCATACTGTGATAACAACATGCAGAACCCACCCCTTCCCCTCCCCCTCCCACTGAAGCACCCCAACCGTGCCAGAAGTATACATTCCCTCCCCCCCCCAGTGCCCACTGGTCCCGCCCGTACCATACAAAAAACAGTCCCCACCGGTGATTCACCGTGTAGAACAAGTACAGATAGGGACAGAAGGCAACAACTAAAATGTAACAAAGTAGGGTGTTCCCCGATGGGGTAACGCCTTAGGTGACTCACGGCTTCCTCTGGGCTGTCCAGCATCGCCTTCCTGTCTCCCAAGTTCCTGAACAGCACCCGAGGTGGCTGTTTGAATATGTGTGTTATTGATTGTTCAATGGACCATTATCTGCATTTAAATCAAGTCTCTCATGCAATTGTCTTGATGTCCAGTACTGGGCTCCTCGAAGAGCTTGAGCTCTGGACCATACTCTCTCACAGGGCTTCTGCCCCTCCAGCCGCTAACCCGATCGTTCCCTTCATTCTGCCGCTTGGGAAGAAGACCTTTCCCCTCTCCTCATGCTCCTCCGCTGATTTCGGCTGCCGTCGCAACTTCTTCAGGAACTCCTCTACCTGTTGCGGCCTGGTGTAGAACGTTTGCTTCCCCTGATGCGTTACTCGAAGACGGGCCGGGTATAAGAGGGCATAGTCTATCCCAGCTTGCCGCAGTTTTTGTTTCACCGGCAGGAATTTGCGGCGTTCTTCCTGCACGTGGAGGGTGAAGTCCGGCAACATCGTGAAGGGCACTCCGTCATATGTCAAGTTCTTCTGTTCCCTTGCAATCCGCAGCGCAACATCTTTGTCTCTGTAATTCAATAGGCGCGCTATTATGGGTCTAGGCGGTCCTCCAGGAGCAGGTCTCGGCCCCAAAGAGCGGTGGGCTCGCTCAACTATGAAGTGGGGAGAAAGTAGCTCCGCGCCTACCACAGCCTTCAGAAGTGCCTCGATATACTCCTCCATTCGTCCCGTGTTGGTACTCTCCGGAATGCCTAGGACGCGTATATTATTCCTGCGACTGCGCGCTTCTATGTCCTCATTTTTGACCGCGATGACCTTAAGCAATTCATCGAACTGTGTCGTTGTCTGCTGCACACGTTCCGCTGTGTCTTCAACGGTGGATATACGTTGCTCAGCCTCTTTCAGGCGCTCCTCATGAGGCTTCCAGTGTGTGGGCTATGGCGTCCATTCGTACCGCCATGGTGTCCATTTTGCCCCCTATGTCTGTGAACCCCCTCCGCATTTCCAGCAAGATTGCGTTAAGCCCTTCTCCGGACACGAGCTCCGATGATCCCTCCATCTAGTTCCACTTGAGGTGGCTTCGCCGATTTTTTGCCATCGAAAGTGAGCCGCGTCCGTCTTCCCCATCTGGGCGTAGAGTATGCCAGTCGCCCTTCACGTACCAGGACCAGAAACGCTCCTACCAACAAGGGCGGGCGTCGCGATCTTCAGCCTTCAGGCAGCCAGCGCGCAGGCTCTCTCCGCCCCGCACCACAGATCGCTGGGGTAACTTTCCTATCCCCGGCGGGGGGACTCCGACCACTGAGAACCAACACAGTGAGGTCTTGGTGCACCCCCTAGACAATCAAAGAGATATCCAAGTATTGAAATGCAGACTCTTTCCGCCCTGAGTCAGTCCTGCGCCTTCAGGTCACACCCCCTAGGACAATCTCAGTCCCGATAGTCTTCGCCCTCTGGGCACCAGGCAGCAGGTCCACCGCCCTCACTCTCCGTGCCCAGCCGAAAGTTCCACGTCTCAGCGCTTTGCCGCCCTGTCCTTCAGGTTCAAGTAGGCCGACTGCCAACTATCGTCAGTGCCCCAGTTATCGCACCTGCATGAGTTGCACCGATATCGTGGGCTTTCATGTAAGCATGGGCCTCTCCCCACACCTCTCGCCCCTGTGCGCTGTCTCGGGACTCCCTGCCATGCCATCCACTGTACCTCCTTCAGTAGGCCCCAGGCTCCGTGTTAAGCCACGTCTCCCTCACTGCAGTGTGCCGCTACGAAATCTGCTCAGGCAGTAGAGGCACCTCGTGTTCCAGCCGCCACTCTCCAGTGGCGCTGTCCACTCCGCCTTTCTTGCCGCCAGCCTCTCGGAGTCTCTTGCCCCGCAACCCGGCAGGCAGCGCACGTATCGCCGTATGCTCCGTCAGATCAGAGAGCAACGCCGGCCGCGTACTCCTCGCGGTCACTGATCTCGCATCTCTCGGCCTTCCCTCAGCGCTGCAGCCACGTCGCTCACGTAGTCTTCAACGCCGTCACTCTGCTCCACAGCTCCAGCCCGGCCGCATTGGTCACCACTTGCCGCTGTCACCTTCTATTATAGCGGGCACCAAACGGCTAGATCTTCATACCGCTGTCTCACGGTGCCCAGCAAATGCATTATTCATCGAGTTGCCCATGTTAGGAACGATCTTTGGAGGATAATTTACGGATCACTGAAACAGCTCGCGGGAGCCTCACAAGAGTGCGGCCATTCCGCCAGTGCGCTACCTAGCGCCCCACCTGGGGTCTGCTTGTTGCATTGGTTCCCCCACACTACCAAGACAAAGCTCACCAGCGGGTTCATTGACCTGGGGTTGGTTCCCATTGGAAGGCGACGCAGGGGCCTAGCCTAGGACGCTGGAATAGGGAGATGGTGAAATGGGCAGAAAGTGAAGGGAACTATAGATTACGTTTGGCTCAGCGTAATGGAAGCGAGAAATCATAAGAAATGGCCCGGGCATGTGTGGCACTCATGGAGCTGTTCAAACATCCGACTGTAGAAGAAAAAGAGGATCTTGAGGAAAGGGACATGGTACGGGGCCCTTGAGAGACCCTTCCCGCCTGTGGGAGTACAGGGCGAGGGGACGACACTGGAACCATGATAGGCAGCTTCCCCCTGTGCTTTTGATCCACTCACTGCTGTGCCCTGCGGGATGGGGAGTCTAACAGGTGGTACGGGAGGCTTCTTTGCCCTCTTGAACAACTTAGAGGCTGGCGACATGCTTGGGAGAGTGGTTGGGGTGGGGGATTCTGTTGGGGGAGTTTAGAAAGGGAGAGGAGTAGGGGTCTTCTTGTTGCATCACACCATTGATCTGGATCAACCATGTGGACGGACTGCGCTGTATCACGGACGCCTTATGGGACAATGGATGTGACTTTCTAATCAGATTGGTGTGTTGTTCGTTATACTTCACCTTGGTTTCCTCTGTTTACCAGTCAGTGGGTGGAGGGATTGAATGTGTAATGTCATGAAAACCAATAAAAGTCTGTTTAAAAAATAAAAAAATGATTTTATTGAAGCTAAATCTGACCTTAACAAACTTGCTACTTATATTTTTCTTATCGAATCTAATGTAATCTAAGTTTCATGGGGGTCAGAAAAAAGCCTGTAGAATGCTTGCTAATTATTTAAAGATAACAACAGAGTGTAAGATTATTAATCCTATTATTAATGAACTTGATAGTTCTGTATCAGTCTCCAATACTGATATCTCTAACTCCTTTCAATCCTTTTATAAAACATTATATACAGAAGATACTATCCCTTCTGCACTTAATACACAGACCTTCTTTGATGGCCTACCTCGATCACCATCTGTTCCAGACTTGTTTGCTGAGTTGAAGGCTGATATTACACTTCAGGATGTTCGGGAAGCAATTAAATCCATGAACAGAGAAAAAGCACCTGGCCCAGATGGGTTCTCCATTGAACTTATTTGAGGCTTATCTCATTTTTTGCTCCCAAATCATTAGAACTTTTGAACTCTTTTCTTTCTGACTCTAAAGCTAGTGGCTCCTTTCATGAAAACTATGACAGCCATAATTCCCAAACGAGACAAAGATCAAAAATTGGGGGCAGAGGAACTCAGGGAGAAATCCACAGAGTTACATGAAAACTCAGCGAGATTCCGTGGAGTTCTGCGAATGGACAGAATTAGGCTTGTTGCCCTGCTCGCACTGATATTTACCGCAAGAGGCTCATTCTGCGCTGAAAAAATTTGTACGAACGTCATCATGGGGCACGCCAGAGGGCGCTGCTTCTGGAGTTGGTTTTGCTGCTGTCGTGAGTACCCGCGATGGCCCACGTTGGGGAAATCTCGACGTGTGACCTTCTAGTAACCAAATATCATGTTAAAGGATGCCAACTCTTGCTCATGCTCTCCAGCTTACCATTGGTGAGCTGTGTGTGAGAAAAAAGTCTGCCACGCAGCGGTTGGTGGAATCCGGCCAGTACACGGAGTGGCCAACTCTGCAAGCGGAGCAGAATTTATCACCCACCCCAACAAAGATTCTGTAAAAACTATTTCCCTTATCAACTATGATTGCAAGAGCTTTGCCAAGATCCTAGCCTATCACCTAGAGTCTATTGTACCTCTCCTTGTTAACACTGACCACCTGGCTTTATCAAGGGAAGACTTAGTCCAGATAATGCTAGAATGTTTTCCAATATTGTTATTCTAGCTGGAAAAATCAATACACCTCCTGCAACCAACTCTCTGGATGCTTCAAAAGAGTTTCCCTGTATTCAATTTCTGTTTACTACCCTTCCCTGGTTTGGTTTTGGCCCAAGATTTTTTTATTTTATGGAATTGGTGTACTCCAACTCCATAGCTAGTGTTTTTGTTAATGGCTGTTGTTCTCCCTACTTTGATTTGCACAGAGGCATCAGACAAGGTAGCCCCTTTCCCCTTTGTTGTTTGACCAGTGCTTGAAGCCATTTCTGGACTGAATTCGATGTAATACACTTATATCTGGCTTCAGACATGGCTCACTAGAAGTAACATTTTCTGTTTATGTGGATAATATTCTAATTTATATGTCCAATTCTTTAGCTTCTCTGGATCCATTTTTACAAAAGATTTCTTTATATTTTAGTATTGTACGCTATAAACTGAATTTTGCTCAAACTGAGATTTTACTATTGAACTCTCTTTGCTATCACTACATGTTTGCTAATATCAGCATTACCTGGTATTCCTCAAAGATTAAATATCTTGGAATTGTTTTTGTTTTCTCCAACCATACCGGGCAAACTTTGTCATAATTTTACTATGTTGAAGTCCAGAATACAAGCATTACTCCTGATTATATTTATCATGGTGGGGAAGACTTTACACCATTAAAATGATGAGTGTACCACACATTCCCTATACTATTCACCTTTTAAAACCGTTAAGTATTATTTTGAACAACTTAACTCCATATGTACAAAATTTCTATGGAATAATAAACACCCTTGTATTACTCCCTCTAAACTCAAACGCCTAAAGTTTGAAGGGGTGTTTGGTTCCCAGATTTTAAACTTTACCATTCCTCTTTTTTATCCGGACGGACAGTTCTATGCAGTGATTAACCATTTTCAAGATCAGCATTTCCCAATGTGGATTAATTTTTAACGCTCTTTACTCAATAGGTTTTCCTTTCAAGATGTGATCCATATATCAAATTGTACCTTTAGCTCTAAAAACCTCATTTTAAAATACTCACACTATTTACTACATCAAATACTTTTTGATAAACTTAATTTTCATCATTGTTTTTATATTTCTCCATTTGGTATAATAAATGTATTAAACTACCTAATAGATCTTTTAATTTTCAACATTGGAAGGAAAAAGGTATTACTTTTGTACACACCTTTGTGAAAGATAATTCTATTGTATCTTTGAGTACTTACAAATACACTATCAACTACCTGATTTATTCATTCATTCATAAAATGTTATTCAAATCTTTTTTAGATTCATAAAAGTACAAACAATTTAAAATGCATTTTCAATATGATAAAATAGTATATGATCCGTGATATTGTGTTAAAGAAAATTTCATGTGATAACGTTAAAATCTTCCCCAATACACATCATTTAGTTATCCCAGTTAATAATAATACTTTTTGGCCCAGGTACATCCTTCATTCGGTTTCATAGACTAGTTGGTCTAAAATCTTTAGAGATTTCCTTCTTTGTATGGCCCGGTTTATGAAACCAACAACAGCGCTACAGGCTAATTCATTCTCGAGGGTACATATAAATTTCATTGCATCTTTATAAAGAAATAATTTCTGTGCAATAAAAATTGGGCGTAAAAATATTTTTCTAATGTCTTTGCAAACCAACATAAAGTGCATTGTGGTCCGGTTAGCTTTTCCCTCACATGGGCATTTATGTTCTATTTTCTGCCATTTATTAAGTTTTGGGAAAGCCACTAGTTCATGGACTGTGCCCAGACGCATTCTTGTCAGATAGAATCTGTCTTGTGAGTTTGTAACTTTTACCAAGTAATTTGGGAGGCCAATTGGCTCGATATTAGCCGCATATCTTGATAAGCTAATTTTTTCTTCCTCTCTCCTAGCTCTTACTTGGCTTACTTTCTCCAATTTTTTAACATCATTTTTACTAATTGTAATATGGCTGTAGGATTTTTTTACTGATAAATCTCTGTCGATATTCTTTATTAAGCTGTCCATGTATGCTAGCCAGGGAATCTTGTTTGAGTTTTCCAAAGCTAAACAATCCTTAATAATCTCCCTGGTAAATTTTCATCCCTCCTTACTCCAGAAAGCGCTCTTACTTGAATCAGGTCGGTGATACATGATACATCTAGTTCTTTGTTTAGGAGAAACGTTGACGTAGATCTTGGTACGGCTAGTGTATGACAGAGAAAGTAGTTTTCACAGAATTGCAGTGCATTAAGATTAGCATTACCCCACACTAGAGAGCCGTAAGTAGCTACGGTTAGGCATTTACTGCCATATATTTTTTGCATATCACGGATAGGTTTACTGCCTATCTTGTTACAAAATCTAAAAATCGCCTCTATAGTTCTAACAAGTTTGATTCTAGTCTGATCTAGATGGGAGGTCCAATTACAGTTAAAAGTGAATAAAACACCCAAATAGGAAAAACTCTTAACTTCAGTTAGCTTTTAGTCTCTTACATAGTGGGACTTTTTCTTAGCCCTACCTTTGCCACATGTCATCACAAACGGTTTGAAGAGGTTTCATTTTAAGTCTCTGTGCTCCATGTATGAATCAAAAGCCTCAATCAGATCTTGCAGTCCATTTGCAATTCTCGAGATTAGGACTGCATTGTCTGCATACAGGAGCAGTGGGGTTGGGCTCACACCTATTTTCGGGCCATTTGTATTTAAGTTCTGGAGGGTTTTATCAATTTCATTTATATATTATGAATAGGAGTGGTGCAATGACACAATCCTGACGTATTCCCCTGGATACCTTAAAATTTGATGTGCATTTGCCTCCCCTTCCATACCTTACTCAAGATGTCAGTCTTGAGTATAATTGTGATAGAAATGATATAATATCGTCAGGAGTGCCCATCTCCATCATAGCTTCCCATAGTTTGGGTTGATTGACACAGTCAAAAGCAGAGCTTAGGTCTGCAAAGCATAAGTAGATGTTTTCTTCCTTTGCCATAGTGTATTTAATTATGATTAAGTATAGGCTTAAGCACTGCTCTACCGTCCCCATCTCCCCTCTAAAACCATATTGGGTTTCAGTCAAGATGTTGTTATCATTTACCCAGTTCTCCAATCTTTCCAGAACTATACGCCCCATGATCTTGACAGATGAGTCCAGAAGGGATATGGGGCGGTAGCATCTCGCGTCATCTCGGCTCCCCTTTTTAAAAATTGGGACGATAGTACTGCCTGTCCAGGTCTTGGGGACACAACCTTTGGCAGCTGCATTGCAGACCTGTGTTAAAATAGGTGCCCATAGCTGTGTATATTTTTTATGTGCATCAGCTGGAACCCCATTGGGTCCAGGAGCCTTACCCTGTTTCGTCTTATTTATTGCCACAGTTACTTCCTCCAATCTAATTTGTTGGAGAGGTATCACAGCTATAGAGGGGGCTGTTCTATGTTATTAATGGATGCATTAAAAATTCCGCTAAAATGGGTAAGCCAGTCCTTTGGGGAAATGACTGTTTCAACGATAGGGTCTTGATTGTCTTTCAACATAGGTGAGTTTATCACTTTCCAGAAGAGGGTGGAATCCCTAGTCTCTGCGGCTTGATTCAGTTTCGACCAGGCCTCCTCTTGCACCTCCCTCTTCCTATTTTTTAAAGCCGGCTTATATAATAGTCTGAGACGCTTGGTTTCATTCCTGTCTCTATGTATTTTATGTAGGACCTTATGTAAATCTTGTTTTGCCCGCGCACAATCGTGGTTAAACCAGCCTTTTACCTGTCTCTTTTTCATTGTGATTTCCTTTCTTAAATTGCTAGATATTGCCGCTGTAATTCTCTCGTAAGCGGTCATAATTGTTTCTGACAGGGAACTGATATCAGTACAGATAGAAAAACTTTCCATGTTATCATTTACAACCTTGTGCAACATGGTGTCTTCATTGATAGCTGTCCATTTAATAGTGACAGTATTTTTCCCGGCTGCCACTACATTTGGCGGTACAAAAGGGGGTGGTGATGGACGGAGCATCAGAACCAATCAAACACTCGCACCCAGTCAACAGATCTGGGTTTGATCCATCACCGTTCTTTAGCCCACTCTGCCACCCCAGTTCAGACATGGCCATATGCAAATCAGTCTGACCCTGCGCCTCATGGGAACAGTCCAGCCCGAACTGCCAAGCCATGCCTTCCCTGGACCGGAACAAGCTTCCTAGGACCGGTTTCTGGCATTTCAGCTGTCTTCAGCCAGGCTTGCTTGAATCCAGTGGCAAAGTGAGCAAGGGACTCACGTCTGAGCATACCCTGCCAACTTATGGCGAACAAAGCAGTACAAAAGGGGGTGGTGATGGACGGAGCACCAGAACCAATCAAACACTCGCACCCAGTCAACAGATCTGGGTTTGATCCATCACCGTTCTTTAGCCCACTCTGCCACCCCAGTTCAGATATGGCCATATGCAAATCAGTCTGACCCTGCGCCTCATGGGAACAGTCCAGCCCGAACTGCCAAGCCATGCCTTCCCTGGACCGGAAACAAGCTTCCTAGGACCGGTTTCTGGCATTTCAGCTGTCTTCAGCCAGGCTTGCTTGAATCCAGTGGCAAAGTGAGCAAGGGACTCACGTCTGAGCATACCCTGCCAACTTATGGCGAACAAAGCGGTACAAAAGGGGATGGTGATGGACGGAGCATCAGAACCAATCAAACACTCGCACCCAGTCAACAGATCTGGGTTTGATCCATCACCGTTCTTTAGCCCACTCTGCCACCCCAGTTCAGACATGGCCATATGCAAATCAGTCTGACCCTGCGCCTCATGGGAACAGTCCAGCCCGAACTGCCAAGCCATGCCTTCCCTGGACCGGAAACAAGCTTCCTAGGACCGGTTTCTGGCATTTCAGCTGTCTTCAGCCAGGCTTGCTTGAATCCAGTGGCAAAGTGAGCAAGGGACTCACGTCTGAGCATACCCTGCCAACTTATGGCGAACAAAGCGGTACAAAAGTGGGTGGTGATGGACGGAGCATCAGAACCAATCAAACACTCGCACCCAGTCAACAGATCTGGGTTTGATCCATCACCGTTCTTTAGCCCACTCTGCCACCCCAGTTCAGACATGGCCATATGCAAATCAGTCTGACCCTGCGCCTCATGGGAACAGTCCAGCCCGAACTGCCAAGCCATGCCTTCCCTGGACCGGAAACAAGCTTCCTAGGACCGGTTTCTGGCATTTCAGCTGTCTTCAGCCAGGCTTGCTTGAATCCAGTGGCAAAGTGAGCAAGGGACTCACGTCTGAGCATACCCTGCCAACTTATGGCGAACAAAGCCGTACAAAAGGGGGTGGTGATGGACGGAGCATCAGAACCAATCAAACACTCGCACCCAGTCAACAGATCTGGGTTCGATCCATCACCGTTCTTTAGCCCACTCTGCCACCCCAGTTCAGACATGGCCATATGCAAATCAGTCTGACCCTGCGCCTCATGGGAACAGTCCAGCCCGAACTGCCAAGCCATGCCTTCCCTGGTCCGGAAACAAGCTTCCTAGGACCGGTTTCTGGCATTTCAGCTGTCTTCAGCCAGGCTTGCTTGAATCCAGTGGCAAAGTGAGCAAGGGACTCACGTCTGAGCATACCCTGCCAACTTATGGCGAACAAAGCGGCACAAAAGGGGGTGGTGATGGACGGAGCATCAGAACCAATCAAACACTCGCACCCAGTCAACAGATCTGGGTTTGATCCATCACCGTTCTTTAGCCCACTCTGCCACCCCAGTTCAGACATGGCCATATGCAAATCAGTCTGACCCTGCGCCTCATGGGAACAGTCCAGCCCGAACTGCCAAGCCACGCCTTCCCTGGACCAGAAACAAGCTTCCTAGGACCGGTTTCTGGCATTTCAGCTGTCTTCAGCCAGGCTTGCTTGAATCCAGTGGCAAAGTGAGCAAGGGACTCACGTCTGAGCATACCCTGCCAACTTATGGCGAACAAAGCGGTACAAAAGGGGGTGGTGATGGACGGAGCATCAGAACCAATCAAACACTCGCACCCAGTCAACAGATCTGGGTTTGATCCATCACCGTTCTTTAGCCCACTCTGCCACCCCAGTTCAGACATGGCCATATGCAAATCAGTCTGACCCTGCGCCTCATGGGAACAGTCCAGCCCGAACTGCCAAGCCATGCCTTCCCTGGACCGGAAACAAGCTTCCTAGGACCGGTTTCTGGCATTTCAGCTGTCTTCAGCCAGGCTTGCTTGAATCCAGTGGCAAAGTGAGCAAGGGACTCACGTCTGAGCATACCCTGCCAACTTATGGCGAACAAAGCGGTACAAAAGTGGGTGGTGATGGACGGAGCATCAGAACCAATCAAACACTCGCACCCAGTCAACAGATCTGGGTTTGATCCATCACCGTTCTTTAGCCCACTCTGCCACCCCAGTTCAGACATGGCCATATGCAAATCAGTCTGACCCTGCGCCTCATGGGAACAGTCCAGCCCGAACTGCCAAGCCATGCCTTCCCTGGACCGGAAACAAGCTTCCTAGGACCGGTTTCTGGCATTTCAGCTGTCTTCAGCCAGGCTTGCTTGAATCCAGTGGCAAAGTGAGCAAGGGACTCACGTCTGAGCATACCCTGCCAACTTATGGCGAACAAAGCCGTACAAAAGGGGGTGGTGATGGACGGAGCATCAGAACCAATCAAACACTCGCACCCAGTCAACAGATCTGGGTTCGATCCATCACCGTTCTTTAGCCCACTCTGCCACCCCAGTTCAGACATGGCCATATGCAAATTAGTCTGACCCTGCGCCTCATGGGAACAGTCCAGCCCGAACTGCCAAGCCATGCCTTCCCTGGTCCGGAAACAAGCTTCCTAGGACCGGTTTCTGGCATTTCAGCTGTCTTCAGCCAGGCTTGCTTGAATCCAGTGGCAAAGTGAGCAAGGGACTCACGTCTGAGCATACCCTGCCAACTTATGGCGAACAAAGCGGCACAAAAGGGGGTGGTGATGGACGGAGCATCAGAACCAATCAAACACTCGCACCCAGTCAACAGATCTGGGTTTGATCCATCACCGTTCTTTAGCCCACTGTGCCACCCCAGTTCAGACATGGCCATATGCAAATCAGTCTGACCCTGCGCCTCATGGGAACAGTCCAGCCCGAACTGCCAAGCCATGCCTTCCCTGGACCGGAAACAAGCTTCCTAGGACCAGTTTCTGGCATTTCAGCTGTCTTCAGCCAGGCTTGCTTGAATCCAGTGGCAAAGTGAGCAAGGGACTCACGTCTGAGCATACCCTGCCAACTTATGGCGAACAAAGCGGTACAAAAGGGGGTGGTGATGGACGGAGCATAAGAACAAATCAAACACTCGCACCCAGTCAACAGATCTAGGTTTGATCCATCACCGTTCTTTAGCCCACTCTGCCACCCCAGTTCAGACATGGCCATATGCAAATCAGTCTGACCCTGCGCCTCATGGGAACAGTCCAGCCCGAACTGCCAAGCCATGCCTTCCCTGGACCGGAAACAAGCTTCCTAGGACCGGTTTCTGGCATTTCAGCTGTTTTCAGCCAGGCTTGCTTGAATCCAGTGGCAAAGTGAGCAAGGGACTCACGTCTGAGCATACCCTGCCAACTTATGGCGAACAAAGCGGTACAAAAGGGGGTGGTGATGGACGGAGCATCAGAACCAATCAAACACTCGCACCCAGTCAACAGATCTGGGTTTGATCCATCACCGTTCTTTAGCCCACTCTGCCACCCCAGTTCAGACATGGCCATATGCAAATCAGTCTGACCCTGCGCCTCATGGGAACAGTCCAGCCCGAACTGCCAAGCCATACCTTCCCTGGACCGGAAACAAGCTTCCTAGGACCGGTTTCTGGCATTTCAGCTGTCTTCAGCCAGGCTTGCTTGAATCCAGTGGCAAAGTGAGCAAGGGACTCACGTCTGAGCATACCCTGCCAACTTATGGCGAACAAAGCGGTACAAAAGGGGGTGGTGATGGACGGAGCATCAGAACCAATCAAACACTCGCACCCAGTCAACAGATCTGGGTTTGATCCATCACCGTTCTTTAGCCCACTCTGCCACCCCAGTTCAGACATGGCCATATGCAAATCAGTCTGACCCTGCGCCTCATGGGAACAGTCCAGCCCGAACTGCCAAGCCATGCCTTCCCTGGACCGGAAACAAGCTTCCTAGGACCGGTTTCTGGCATTTCAGCTGTCTTCAGCCAGGCTTGCTTGAATCCAGTGGCAAAGTGAGCAAGGGACTCACGTCTGAGCATACCCTGCCAACTTATGGCGAACAAAGCGGTACAAAAGGGGGTGGTGATGGACGGAGCATCAGAACCAATCAAACACTCGCACCCAGTCAACAGATCTGGGTTTGATCCATCACCGTTCTTTAGCCTACTCTGCCACCCCAGTTCAGACATGGCCATATGCAAATCAGTCTGACCCTGCGCCTCATGGGAACAGTCCAGCCCAAACTGCCAAGCCATGCCTTCCCTGGACCGGAAACAATCTTCCTAGGACCGGTTTCTGGCATTTCAGCTGTCTTCAGCCAGGCTTGCTTGAATTCAGTGGCAAAGTGAGCAAGGGACTCACGTCTGAGCATACCCTGCCAACTTATGGCGAACAAAGCGGTACAAAAGGGGGTGGTGATGGACGGAGCATCAGAACCAATCAAACACTCGCACCCAGTCAACAGATCTGGGTTTGATGTATCACCGTTCTTTAGCCCACTCTGCCACCCCAGTTCAGACATGGCCATATGCAAATCAGTCTGACCCTGCGCCTCATGGGAACAGTCCAGCCCGAACTGCCAAGCCATGCCTTCCCTGGACCGGAAACAAGCTTCCTAGGACCGGTTTCTGGCATTTCAGCTGTCTTCAGCCAGGCTTGCTTGAATCCAGTGGCAAAGTGAGCAAAGGACTCACGTCTGAGCATACCCTGCCAACTTATGGCGAACAAAGCTGTACAAAAGTGGGTGGTGATGGACGGAGCATCAGAACCAATCAAACACTCGCACCCAGTCAACAGATCTGGGTTTGATCCATCACCGTTCTTTAGCCCACTCTGCCACCCCAGTTCAGACATGGCCATATGCAAATCAGTCTGACCCTGCGCCTCATGGGAACAGTCCAGCCCGAACTGCCAAGCCATGCCTTCCCTGGTCCGGAAACAAGCTTCCTAGGACCGGTTTCTGGCATTTCAGCTGTCTTCAGCCAGGCTTGCTTGAATCCAGTGGCAAAGTGAGCAAGGGACTCACGTCTGAGCATACCCTGCCAACTTATGGCGAACAAAGCGGCACAAAAGGGGGTGGTGATGGACGGAGCATCAGAACCAATCAAACACTCGCACCCAGTCAACAGATCTGGGTTTGATCCATCACCGTTCTTTAGCCCACTCTGCCACCCCAGTTCAGACATGGCCATATGCAAATCAGTCTGACCCTGCGCCTCATGGGAACAGTCCAGCCCGAACTGCCAAGCCACGCCTTCCCTGGACCGGAAACAAGCTTCCTAGGACCGGTTTCTGGCATTTCAGCTGTCTTCAGCCAGGCTTGCTTGAATCCAGTGGCAAAGTGAGCAAGGGACTCACGTCTGAGCATACCCTGCCAACTTATGGCGAACAAAGCGGTACAAAAGGGGGTGGTGATGGACGGAGCATCAGGACCAATCAAACACTCGCACCCAGTCAACAGATCTGGGTTTGATCCATCACCGTTCTTTAGCCCACTCTGCCACCCCAGTTCAGACATGGCCATATGCAAATCAGTCTGACCCTGCGCCTCATGGGAACAGTCCAGCCCGAACTGCCAAGCCATGCCTTCCCTGGACCGGAAACAAGCTTCCTAGGACCAGTTTCTGGCATTTCAGCTGTCTTCAGCCAGGCTTGCTTGAATCCAGTGGCAAAGTGAGCAAGGGACTCACGTCTGAGCATACCCTGCCAACTTATGGCGAACAAAGCGGTACAAAAGGGGGTGGTGATGGACGGAGCATAAGAACAAATCAAACACTCGCACCCAGTCAACAGATCTAGGTTTGATCCATCACCGTTCTTTAGCCCACTCTGCCACCCCAGTTCAGACATGGCCATATGCAAATCAGTCTGACCCTGCGCCTCATGGGAACAGTCCAGCCCGAACTGCCAAGCCATGCCTTCCCTGGACCGGAAACAAGCTTCCTAGGACCGGTTTCTGGCATTTCAGCTGTTTTCAGCCAGGCTTGCTTGAATCCAGTGGCAAAGTGAGCAAGGGACTCACGTCTGAGCATACCCTGCCAACTTATGGCGAACAAAGCGGTACAAAAGGGGGTGGTGATGGACGGAGCATCAGAACCAATCAAACACTCGCACCCAGTCAACAGATCTGGGTTTGATCCATCACCGTTCTTTAGCCCACTCTGCCACCCCAGTTCAGACATGGCCATATGCAAATCAGTCTGACCCTGCGCCTCATGGGAACAGTCCAGCCCGAACTGCCAAGCCATACCTTCCCTGGACCGGAAACAAGCTTCCTAGGACCGGTTTCTGGCATTTCAGCTGTCTTCAGCCAGGCTTGCTTGAATCCAGTGGCAAAGTGAGCAAGGGACTCACGTCTGAGCATACCCTGCCAACTTATGGCGAACAAAGCGGTACAAAAGGGGGTGGTGATGGACGGAGCATCAGAACCAATCAAACACTCGCACCCAGTCAACAGATCTGGGTTTGATCCATCACCGTTCTTTAGCCCACTCTGCCACCCCAGTTCAGACATGGCCATATGCAAATCAGTCTGACCCTGCGCCTCATGGGAACAGTCCAGCCCGAACTGCCAAGCCATGCCTTCCCTGGACCGGAAACAAGCTTCCTAGGACCGGTTTCTGGCATTTCAGCTGTCTTCAGCCAGGCTTGCTTGAATCCAGTGGCAAAGTGAGCAAGGGACTCACGTCTGAGCATACCCTGCCAACTTATGGCGAACAAAGCGGTACAAAAGGGGTTGGTGATGGACGGAGCATCAGAACCAATCAAACACTCGCACCCAGTCAACAGATCTGGGTTTGATCCATCACCGTTCTTTAGCCTACTCTGCCACCCCAGTTCAGACATGGCCATATGCAAATCAGTCTGACCCTGCGCCTCATGGGAACAGTCCAGCCCAAACTGCCAAGCCATGCCTTCCCTGGACCGGAAACAATCTTCCTAGGACCGGTTTCTGGCATTTCAGCTGTCTTCAGCCAGGCTTGCTTGAATTCAGTGGCAAAGTGAGCAAGGGACTCACGTCTGAGCATACCCTCCCAACTTATGGCGAACAAAGCGGTACAAAAGGGGGTGGTGATGGACGGAGCATCAGAACCAATCAAACACTCGCACCCAGTCAACAGATCTGGGTTTGATGTATCACCGTTCTTTAGCCCACTCTGCCACCCCAGTTCAGACATGGCCATATGCAAATCAGTCTGACCCTGCGCCTCATGGGAACAGTCCAGCCCGAACTGCCAAGCCATGCCTACATTTGGCAGCATTAACTTATCCACAGACCCGGTTGTGGTAAAATGTAAGGTCAGGGTCAGTAAAGCATGGTCACTAAATCTAGTAAATTCGCTGGTGGGCAAGCCACGGTGAATAAGACCAGAGGTGGACACAATCATGTGATCAATGGATGATGGATTTCCACTGCCTTGAAGGTTGGATAAGGGGTTACTCCATCTTCTTCTCTTGATACTAATATCTCTAAGCTGTACTTACAAAGGACTTCATTTAGCACTTCCCCATAACAATCATGTGGGAAGTGTTGTAAATTGGTCTCTGTAATATCTAAAAAAACACAGACATTTGTTCCAGAGAGACAACATTTACTGATATTAAAATCCCCCATCCAAATGCATGTCTATGAGGGGTCTACCCCCTTTATAAAGGAAGCCAGTGCTCTCTCCAACTTGTTCACAACTTTATAGCGGGTTGCATTAAAAATATTATTATAAAAATTCACCAGTAAAAATGGTTGATTCTTACCCATTGTCAAAAGAACTATTTGAAATTAGGGAGAGCCATTGTACAGTTTTCTAAGTTCTATTGGCGCTGTGTTTGAGATAAAGATTGCCAAGCCCCCCTTTGCTTGTCCGGATGCTGATGGTATAACTAGAGTTGAAATGGTAGCAAAGCTGTCAATATATGGCTCTTGAGTATGCCAGGTCTCCTGGAGGCATAGTAATTGGAGTGGTTTAATACTTTCTATCCATTCCTTATCTTTTAGCTTCTTTTTGATACTGGCAATATTCCATGACCTGATCTTTATTTGTGTTGTTATTTCAGAGACTATTTTTACTTGTTCATTATTAATATACATCTGTGGAATTTCCCCCAGGAATTTGTTTCTCTCTCCCCTAGGTCATTTTGTCAATCCTGTTCAGCTAGGAATCACAGTGGTGCATAGCGGGTGAAGCAAGATACTGAGGGTCTCATACTAGGTGTATGTGCCAAGTTTGATCTTCTATCAGTAAATGGGTTGAAGAATGGGGGGGGGTGTTTATAGAAAAAACCTAGCGGGATAGAAGTCACTTGTTCATCCCAATTGGTCATGTGCTGTTGTCTATATTGGATCTTGCTGAGCATAAAGCTTACCATCTCTGGGTGTCGGACGTTAATGACTCTGCAATCCCCAGTGCCCTTTTTTCTGTGGGTCCCACCCAATTCGCATGTCTCACCATTATAATTACCTTACAGAGGAGATTGATGTTTAAATTAAAACCAGCCATCCAATGTACCACTTTGTTTCTTAGGTCTGTCCAGGATTCTTTAGCTTGGGGGGCTAACTTGGGTGCTCCTTTTAAAATTATGGTATATGGGGTTACTTCTGGGGGAAGATGTAATCTCTCTGGTGTATGACTCCTTGCTCTAGTTGTTTTTGAGCTTTGATGCCCGTTCATAACTATCTTGTTTGGTGTGGGCTCTGTACTATATACTAGAGGTGCAAGGGGTTGGTTAGATCTAGGGTGTGGCGTTTCCTTTATACGCTGCTTATACGATAATTGACCGTCAGACGTCATATTCCTCTTAGCAATTTCCTCTGTTAGTGCCCTGCCTGTATACATAGGGGCGCTTTCTAATGCTTTTAGTCTATCTTTAATATCAGCAAGCTCACCTATAACTCTCTGCTCTACTTTCTCCAATTTAACATACAATTTATTTAAAAGATCAGCATTTCCCAATGTGGATTAATTTTTAACGCTCTTTACTCAATGAGTTTTCCTTTCAAGATGTGATCCATATGTCAAATTGTACCTTTAGCTCTACAAACCTCATTTTAAAATACTCACACTATTTACTACATCAAATACTTTTTGATAAACTTCATTTCCATCAGTGTTTTTTATATTTCTCCATTTGGTATAATACATTTATTAAACTACTTAATAGATCTTTTAATTTTAAACATTGGAAGGAAAAAGGTATTACTTTTGTACACACATTTGTGAAAGATAATTCTATTGCATCTTTTGAGTACTTACAAATATACTATCAACTACCTGACTCCTTCTTAGAAGAATATAAATGACTATCCTCTTCCAATCAATGTTTTTTCTCCAAATACCAAATGAACTCTGATTCATTATTTCCTGTACCTGTTATACCTTTTGATCAGGTTTTGTACGGCACTGTCCCCAAAGCTGCCCTCAACTACAAGACATTACTATCCTCTAATTCCACTAGAACTAAAAGCCCATTGGAATTGGCATGGGAAGATGATTTATATCTCTCATTTTCTCCCCAATTTTGGGATAAAATATGGCATAAACGTTTCACTACCTCTAAAGCTGCTTGCATCATGCAGTCACTTTTTTCTATTTACAATAGAGCTGTTATCACACCAGAATCTGTTGCTAAATTTGGCTCTTCTGCTCTCCTCTATTCTGGTCATGTTCTCAATATAAAGGTTCTTTAATCTATACGTTATACAACTGCTGCCATGTTATAACTTTTTGGGCTTTAATTTGGTCTAAATTATTGAAACTTTTTCAATGAAATATACCGCTTACACTGCATAATGTTTTCCTAACCTCTTTATCACCTAGTTTTGAACATTTATCTCTTAAACCTGTACTGTTTGATCTTTTAATTGTACTTGCCTTTAAAATTATACTTTCCTGTTGGAAATATTTTTCAAAATTATCTGTATTTACATGGTGGAATTTTTTATGTGATAAGCATAGAATACATACTGTATCTTCTTCAAATTTATCTCAAGAGGTTAAACCTGATTTCCTTTCCTTGCACTCATCACCATCTTTATTTTATTTTTATTTTTTTACTTTTATTTTTGGAGTTTTATATAGCGCTTACAAGACCCAAAGGGGTATCAGAGCGCTTTACAGCATACATGTAAAAGAAACATAAACATTTGAATACAGTGAGTAGCATCAGAGTGTTGGAGGTCCTATAGATCGAGGTCATTGACCAGATGCATGGAGATGACGCTTGAGGAGAAAGTCTTTTAGTTGTCTCTTGAAGTTCGTGAAGGAGGGATTGGTTCTGATGTGGGTAGGGAGAGAGTTCCAGATTTTTGGGGCGTTACCTGAAAAAGAGCGGGAGAGGGCTTTTTGTTTTTGTCTTTTTGGGGGGATTAAGAGGAGCGAGTTGGAGCTTTTTAGGTTTCTTGGTTGTCCAGCTTTTGTGAGTTTGGCTGCGAGGTAGTCCGGTTTGCCTGCGTGTAAGGCTTTATGAGTGAGGCAGGCAGTTTTGAAAGCACAGCGTGCTTCGATGGGTAGCCATTTTAGGGTCTGTAATGCAGGGGTGATGTGGTCGTATTTCTTGGTACCTATGATCATTCTTGCCTCTGCGTTCAGGGTGGTTCTCATGAGGGCTATGTGAGTTTTGGCTGTCCCAGTCAGCGTGGCACTTCCCTAGTCAAGTCTGGACAGAACTAGAGACCGGGTTGCGATTTTTAGGTCATTGGGGGTGTATGAAAGATTTGATTTTGTTGAGTAGTTTTAGGCTGTAGAGGGCGCTTTTTGCTGTGGAGTTTATGTGGGAGCTCATGTTGAGATTTGAGTCTAGAGAGATCCCTAGTGATTTAGCTGTTTCCGCTGGAGTAAGTTTGCTGTTTAGAGAGTCAAGGTTGTTTATCCATTCTTTGATCTGAGGGGGTTGTTCATGATTGGAGAAGACAAGGATTTCGTTTTTTTCTTGGTTGATTTTGAGGTGGTTGAGTGTTAGCCAATTTTCTACTTTAGAGAGTGTGGAGTTGAGTTGAAGGATGTCATCGAGGGAGGATACCTCGAGGTACAGGTGGGTGTCGTCAGCATAGAGGTGGTAGGCGATGCTTGCTTGTTTTAGAATGGCAGTGAGCGGTTTCATGTAAATGTTGAAGAGTGTGGGGGAGAGGACTGAGCCTTGAGGAACACCTCAGGTTGAGGGGGAGGTGTCGGACATCGAGTGTTTGATCTTTATGAAGAAATGAGGAGAACCATTTTAGGACGTTGCCATCTGCTTCAATACGCCTTTGTAGGGCGTCTAGGAGTAGAGTGTGGTCAACCGTGTCAAAAGCAGCAGATAGGTCGAGGAGGACAAGTAGGCAGCATTTGTTATAGTCGGATTGGTGTGAGTCAAGTAGGTTGTTAGATTCCAGGTGTTGGTTCAGTTGGGCGAGAACACATTTCTCCAGGATTTTGGCTAGGAAAGGAGGGTTGGTGATGGGCCTAAAGTTTTTGCGGTCATTTGGGTCAACATCGTTTTTTTAGAAGGGGGTGACTTGACCTTGTTTGAGGCAGTCGGGCATCAGACCATTTTTTAGGGAGCTGTTAATGATCTTTGTCCACAGCGGGGTTAGGATGGGTTGAGGTTCTTCGCCAGGGAGGTGGGGAGAGGGTCTGCATAGTGGTTGGAGGGTTTGGAGCTGGCAATCACCTTAGAAATGTCCTCTTCGGAGAGAGGTTTGAAGTCCATACAATGCTTGGGTGAGCACTTATTTTGGTGGTTGACAGAAGGGGGGTCTCGGGTTTGGGGAGAATGCCATGAACTAGGGTTGGGTTAGGTCTCGTTGTGGGTGAGGAATTGTTGTGTTCGGATTGAGGGTGTAGGTCTAGGGAGAGCTTGATATTGATGATTTTGTGATTGAAGAATTTGGCCAGGTTGTTGCACTGAAGTTTGGAGGCGGGAGGGTTAGCTTTGGTGGGTTTGGAGGTCTGTTTCTGGATGATGTCGAAAAGTTCTTTGGGGCGGTTGTTGGCTTTGTTTAGTGCACTCCGGAAGAAAGAGGCTTTTTACTTGATTATGTGCTATTTGTAGTTACTGCGTTCTTTTCTGAGCTGGGAGAGGTTGAATGAGGATGGGTTTCCTCTCTAGAGTCGCTCCGCGGTTCTTACTTTTCTCCTTTATGAGTTGAGGTCTTTGTTGAACCAGGCTCGGGAGGGGATCTCTCTGACTCTTTTCAGTTTCAAGGGAGCTAGTTGGTCAAGAGCAGTTGTCATTGTCCTGTTGTACAGAGTAGTGAGCTCGGCCGTGTTGAGGTTGTCTGTGGAGGGTGGGAGAAGTGATGTTATGGTTTCTTCGAGGACAGGGAAGGGGATGGCTTTGAGGTTTCTGCTCCCTTGGTGGGTAGTTTGTGTTTTGACTGGTGGAGCTGCGGTTTGATTGATGTTGAATCTAATGATGTGGTGGTCTGACCAGTCGATTGGGAGAATGTTAGTGATGGTAATTGTTTTATTTTTGGCTATGATTGCAGCTAGGGTAGAGCCCTTGTTGTGGGTTTGACCCTTGCCGTGTTGGGTGAGTTCATTTGTGAGGATGAGTTCATTTGGTGACTGTATAACAGTGTCCTTTTCGATATTATAGGGGAGGTTGAATCACCCAGGATGATGTTGTCGGTGTTGGCTAGGGAGCCATGAGTAAGTAGGTCCGATAATTGTTCTCAGAATGCAGGTGAGTTTCCTGGGGGGTGGTAGATGAGATGGCATTTTGTTACTTTGTTGTTTTGACGTGTTATGTTGGTGTTGAGGTATTCGTAGGTAGAGAAGGAGTGTGTTTTGATTTCAACTACATTGATGTTGTTCTTATGGATGATGGCAATGCCGCCACCTCGTTGGTCTATTCTGTCTTTTTTGATGATGGAGAAGCCCGGGGGAACTAGAAGGTCAAGGAGGGGATATGATGTTTCATTGAGCCAGGTTTCGGTGAGGAATGCGATGTCAATGTCGTGGTTCAGTATGGTATTAGACAGCTTTATTCGGTGCTTGACTGCGGATCTGCAGTTTCTAAGCATACAGTTTACATTGTCGCTGTTGGAATGGTTTTGGGGGAGTGGGGTCTTGGGGAATGGTCTTTATTTCGGGAGACAGTCTTGTGGACCTAGGATGGCTATTGGCTCTACCTATTCCGGTGATTACCTGTATGTTGGAGGGGGGGATTGGGTTGTTCTGGGGTCGTAGGATTTGGCCAGTGTTGTTGCCTCTCTCAGGGACATCTCAGGTTTTGCTCTTCTTGGTCTAAGAGATTGGGTGCTATGAGCTGTGGGGCGCCAGCTGGTTGACTGGTGATTGGGCAGTTGAGGTGGCTCACTGATGTTTATGAGGGGGGGGTGTTGAGTGTTGAGCGGGGGAGAGGGGCATATTTGTGTTGAGAAGGATTTTGTCTATGCCCTGTGTTGATTTGGGTTTGTAGGAGGGAAAGATTTTCATTTATGGCTGAGAGGTGCCTAGGGGTCATAGGTAAGAGAGTGTTCAGTTGGTTTTCGATATGTGGGAGGCGTTCAGTTAGTTCTGCCATTGACTCTGGGTTTGGGGTGGGGGAAGGGGAGGGGTTGAGGGGCAGATCGGACTGAGGGTGTGGGTTGGGACAGAGGGTTTGAGGGTTGGTAAGATTAGGGGAAAGGGAGGTGTTGGGGCTGATTCGGCTGAGGGTGTAGGCTGGGACAGGAGGGTCGGGGGTTGGTCGTATTTGGGGAGATGGCGAAAGACATGCGACTTCTGATGGGTGGAGGAGGGGGGATTGTGGAGGGTGTTTCTTGAGTGTATTGGCATTTATTTGTCTGAGGGTTGGACGTTAGTGAGGCGCGTGTTCGGGTAAGCGTGGGTAGGGGTATGGGGTGGATGTATTGGGTGTGGTGAGGGGGTGGGGCGGGGCGTGAGGTCTTGAGGTATGGTTGGGGGGAAGGGAGTGAGGGACAGTGGGGGATCTGGTGTGGGGGTGGGGTAAAGGTCTGAGGAGTTCAGTAGTTGGGGGCTTCCGGCAGTGTTCATGGCCGTTCTTAGTAGGGTCTGGTTTTGGGGGACGAGAAGGGAAGAGGTGGGGCAGCCGGGCAGGGCCGAGATGGAGTTTCGCAGCTTGGGGAAGGTGAGTTCAAAGTGGTGCAGGTTGGGGTCGTTGGCTTTGACCATGACTTTGCCATTTTTGTAAACTGTTATGGTGGTGTTGATTCTGAAGGGAGAAGATTTGGAGATAGTTCGAATTTGACCGTGGGGGATGTTTGTGGATTTGGTGACTCGCAGGTGATTAGCTAGGTTATTTCTCCATTTGGCCTGGTGTGAGGTGTAGAAGATGAGGTCAGTTTTCGTCTTACCTTTGGAGGAGTTGTGATAGAGGTCGGCTATGAGTATTTCAGGGTGTTGCTTGAGTAGTCTGTGTTTAAAGATTTTGGCGGCGTTAGCTGAGAGGTTGGGTGGGTCAGATATGGAGAAGGAGTGGGGGCCATGGGGCTTGAGGTTGGCGAGAGGGGGGGTGGGGTTTAGTGGGATGTACTGGCGTGGTCTTAGGTTGGATGACAACCTCCTGATTGAGGGCCCTCCCCGACCTCCACTCATCCTGTCTCTCCCCCCTCGAGACACCGCAGACTGCCACTGGAGGCTCTCCTCCCAGCACCCTGACTTTCCATGAATCCTGTTACAGCCGATCGGTCCCTCTCCCACACATGGCAATCACATCAGAATACCAAGCTCTCTGCCTCCCTACTCGATCTCTACATGGCCCCACCCCACCACAGGCACAAAACACTTGCAAACAGACAAGAAGCGCTCAACAATACTACAATTTACCCCTGATGATTTGCCTCTGCCATTAGTGATGAATCTATGATGGGATTGGGGGATCAATGAAGCCACAAGCTGTGCCTCCCATATCCCCTCAATGAATGAGCACTAGCAAATCCCACCCCCCCCAAATTAACGCTCCCCCTGACGACCAGCATCCATTTCTAACTACACTTCTCTGCAGATTCTCCCAACACTAGTCCTCTCCCTCTTTCCCCTCCCCCTAATCTCTCTAAACCCCTTCCCCACAGATCACTTGTAACTGAAAGAGGACCTAGCGCTACTTTTCTGCTATAGCGGCCATCTCGGACTAGCCTCCCACAGACCTCTAACCCCTCTACCCCGTCCTATAATACTGCCACATCTCCAACTTCAACCTCACTGCCCCTCCCCCAGGTGAACCCTAGCCCTCCCTACACCCAAACATAGGTGACCACCCCCCACCCCGAGAGAAGCTGTCATAACTACTAGGCTACTTTTCCCACCATAACTATACTAAGACCCAACCTCCTCCTAACCCCTTCTAGGGAAGACCATCCTGAATCGGTCTATATGATTACACTCCTACACTCTCAACCCCCCAATCGAGCTCAGTCCCAGACCTGATAAAGCCCTCTGCCGCTCTTCCTCCCTACCAAAAGCCCTCTGCCGCTCTCCCTCCCCACCAAAACCCAAGACCCACCTGATCCGCTCACCTCTTCCCCCCCATAACGACCCTCTTCCCTAGGATTACCCCATACCCAACCCCCCTGTGGCCCCCCTTCCTACAGCCACCCGTCCACCTAGAATCCCCACCTGCATAGCTCCCCTCCCTCAATCTATTTCCCCTTTCTTTTCCTCTCCCCTCTCTCTTCTTTACTTTTCTATATATTCTATGTCTCGATTCCTCTTCCTATCTCTTTTAATATAAACTACTAAATTATTTAATTGAGTATGTTTTTCTCTCATGTTTGTTGTTGGAACTGGGGGTCTCTAGTTGGATGAGGTAGGTACCTTAGTCCAAATAGGGACCCTTGCTTCTAGTCAGGGCAAGGGTGTTACACGCTGAAGATAACCCCTGCTCACCCCCTTGGTAGCTTGGCACGAGCAGTCAGCCTTATCCCCGAGGCAATGTGTAAAGCGTTTGCGCAACACCCACTCACAGCAGCGACACCCTAGGCACACAACAAAAGAAACTCCACACAAGGTTATATATAAAAATAGCCTTTGTATTATCCAAAACACATTAGAATAGTAATCACACAATATACACTGTGCCCACTGGTACTAGGCAATACTCACAGGGGATTATATACAAGACAGGGCCAATCGGGCCACTGTCAGAACCATTAGAACTCACTTAGTGGTAAAATGAAACAACCAGTAACTACTGGCACAGACACTTTGCATGAATCAGTTTAGGCATAAGCTGCAGGCATAAACACATTATGCATCATCCTAAAACACATAAGCATGAACACATTATGCAGTAACTCAGCAGTGCACCCTAGTAACACTGCCACAAGGTGCGTACATCACCTTAGGGCCTTGCGCCCTTTAACCATCACACAAAAGGGGCACTTTCACGCGGGCTCAATGCCCTATGTCCAAAACATCAGGGCTCCCGCAGGACCGTCTACTTGGCCCCCTCGTTGCAGCTGCCCATGCTCTCGCAGTGCAGCTGGGAAGATCAATGAGGCACTGGCACTCCCTGTACCGGGAGAGCCCCACTTCGGGACTCTGAACACAAACGTGCCCCTTCGTTGCAGCTGCACGCAACTGCGGTGCAGCTGAGAAAATCAGGCACTGGCACTACTGTGCCTTGTGAGCCCCGTTCACTGGGCTCTTCGGGTGTCTTCGACAGTCCCCCCTTCCAGGACACAACTCGGCAGCACTGTACCTCCGGTGAGCGCCAACAATGCTCCCGCTTAGCCCCCACTCACCGGGCTCCTTCGGGGCCTTCACGGGACCACCATGAAGGCGGGGTGGGCTCCTGCCAGGATGTAGGCTCTGTGGTGCCTCCTGACTTCACCGGGGCGCACAGGGAGGCGGCAATGGAGCCCGCAACCGGCTCCAGATTCCTCTGCCACCTGCGGGGCTCCCCCAGCACACAGGAGCCCCGCCTCCCTCTTGGGACACTCGGCCTCTCTGGACTTCACCCGGACTCCCTCCTGGGACCCGGGACTTTGACACGGAGCCTGCGAGGCTCCAGACAGCTGAGAGACAGCAGGCTCCGCCCACCTCCGGGCAGCTTTTTCTGACTTCCGGGTCGCGTTGGAAGCGGCCAGCGACTCTCCCTCAGCGCAGAATGCGGGGTGGGCTCCCGCAACGAACTTCAATTGCGGGGTGGGCACCCGCTTGTCAATAATACATAAATGCTGGGTGGGCACCCGCAAAAGTAAAGACAGATGCGGGGTAGGCTCCCGCTGGGTCAGCCGTGCAGGGTGGAATCCCTACGCTTGAGATTCACTCGGTAGGCACCTCTGCAGCGCGCTGCCAGACGCCAGCTCCTCTCAGCAGCAAAAAGCCAGCGCTCTTCCAAATAGAAGTAAAACGCTCACCAGGTGCTATAGTCCAAAGTCCAGGGGCATAGCTGGGTCCAGGCAGGCCAACACACAGGGCCCTCCAGCAGGGAGGCAGTCCCACGTGCCAGTCTCCTCCTGGGGCCCAGCAGCAGAAATTCTCCCCAGCCAGACGAACAGCAGCCGCCTAAACACATGGGGCTCTAATACTTATACCCCTCAAAGCCTTTAAAGTCTTTGTGCTCAGAGGGCACTGACCCCTGTCTAAATCAGTTCTGGGAGTCTCCCTGCCAGTGACACCTTCTTCCTTTGATAGTAGGGGTCTGGTTCCTCAATCACTCAGCAGGAGATGGACCATTGTTTTATGGCGGCAGCCCAGGCCTCTTCACCTCCAGGGGCTACTCCTCCCCCCACACTCCGGATCCAGGTCAGCCTGTTACTGTCTCACCTACTCCCCTGGGTTAAGACATTCCCCAGATCCTATCACTTTCAAATCCAGACAGTCAATCCACAGCCAGGCAGAGACACATCAGAATTGTTAGAACAAGAAAACCAGCCACTTCTAAAAGCGTGGTTTCTAAACACGCAATTCAAAAACTACCTTAAAAAAAAAGATGTGTTATTAAATTGTGAGTTCAGGCACACTAAATGTCACCTCTCCATCTTAAGCCTATGGGAAGATAGGCTGGAAACATATTACACAGCCTCCCCATTCTGTCCTATGGGCAAGATGGCCTTTCAACAGTGAAAAACGAAATGGAGAGTATTTCACAGTCAGTACATGGTACACACCTTAGTACATGTCCTACCTTTCACATACACTGCACCCTGCCCGGGGGGGGGCGAGACACATCAGACACCATAGGGGTGTCTGATGTGCATAAAAAAGGGAAGGTTAAGGCCTGGCAAGTGAGTGCACTTGTCAGGACAACAAGGCAATTCAACAAACTGCGCGCAGGCACTGCAGTGGCAGGACTGAGTTCTCTCTTTAAGACTACTGGTGTGGGTGGCACAATTAGTGCTCCAGGCCCACTAGTAGCATTTGCATTACCAGTCCTGGCACACATAGTGCACTTTACTAGGGACTTTACTAGTAAAACACATATACCAATTATGGACAACCAATTACCATTACACTTTATACAGGGAGCACTTGCACTTTGACACTGATCAGCAGTGGCAAAGTGCCCAAAGAATCTAAGTTGGCAACACCATGTCAGAAAAAAGGTCTAGGAGGAAGGCAAAAAGTTTTAGGGAACTTTAGAAAGGGCCAAGGCCAACATTTGTTATTTGTGATATAATTGCTTTATGATATTGCAATAAAAAAATAATCAACACAAAAAACACATGCTGCTTGAAGGACAAATATAATTTTCCAATTGCTGCCACAAAATCTCCCAAAAAGCAAACCCTTTACTCCTGTGCTGTTCTTGTTCTCACTTCTAATGTGTTGGTTAGGAAATACCTTCAGCTCTTACACACGTGACCCCTCCATCAGGAAACAAAATGATATGTTTGAAATGAATTTCCAATTGCTTTCCCTAGCAAGCTTACAAACTGTGAATAGGTTTTTAATTGCTACAAAGATACCATCCAGAGGAACGGTTGGAAAGGGAGTCAGTGAGCAACGAACAACAGGGCGTGCTATCAAGGAATAATTTGTGTTAATGTCACCCTTTTGAAGTAAGCATCTCATCAGCTGATAGATGAGAGGACTACCTGCCTTGCATACTCTCTGTACAGGGTGTTTGTCACTGATCACTAAGCCAGTTGCTACTGTAGGATTAACTGTTTTTAATGAGCTTTCGATACCCACACTCAAGCAGACGGGGATTGCAAATTGACATTCTTCCACTGATGTGGAACACAAATACTATGTGTATCTAAAAATCAATGAACACAAATTGAAAAAGGCAGTGCCAGGATACCAATGTGCAAGTCCATGAACCGGTATGCTGATATGCAGATCTCAACAGATAAGGCAAATTAATGGAAAAATGAACAAAAAGAACTATAGTATCCAACCCCCCTCTCCCATCACCCACCCCGACATCCTGAAACCTCCACCAGTCATTCTAACAACCATCCAGGGAATTGGAACGTAGCTGTGGATGCCAGCAGAAACATACCGGACTGATCACCGTTGGACCACAACCATCTGACTTGCATGTGCCATTGGGGTAATATTAAGTCCACACAAATATCTGGGGCATGTTACCTTAAGAAATTCAGATGATGGCATGCCTAGGCAGGCCTTCTAAAGAGACCAAACGTGTCTTCAGTTCCTGCTACCCCCAATGAGATTGTTTTAATTCGAAGCAAAGCTCAAACCTGATATAGCCTGGTTCTATAGGTGGGGACATCCTCCCTGGCCCAGAAGCTTAGTATAACTTGTTTAGCAGCCCCCAAAAGGGAAGGTGATATGATTGCCTTGTTTCAATTTCAAGGGTTATGAGAGGACAATTGCCTCCCCCAGAATAACATATGCTGGGAATCTCAACAGACCAAACTCATACATATGATCTATCTCGTCCAGGGCTTCTGTGCCATAATAAATGGATAAGTGACCTAGAGTTACTGGAGTTCCTTCCACAAAGATCACTTCTGCTGGGGTTCCACTTTTGGTAATTCTTTAGGTGTGTAGTACCAGTAGGTTGCAATCTTTGTAAGGGTCTCCCTCCTTGATGTGCTAGAGGCATTCATCCTTGGGCGAGAAAGTATTTTTTTTTTTTTTTTAAGAAGAAACCTTTATTACACATTAAAGAGATACAAACAAGGGCCTAAAACCACAAGGGCCGGCCGCTAGAAAGCTCGGGAGCCAGCAAGGCAACGCCATACATTCAAATGAGCCAGAAGCAAAAGCTCCCGAAAGTTCGAAAGCACATATAATAGGCTGCGGCCATAGTCCAAGGGCGATCAAAAAAGGACGGTTTCATATTTTCTCCAAAAAAAAGAAAAAAAAAACCAACAATAACACACAAACAAGGCAATGAGAGTCCGAAATAGCAGCGTGCGCTCCCCAGGATGGGGGAAGATCCACATTATCTGGAATAACTCTTGACAGGAGGTGGTAGTGGGGGGCGGCGGAGAAGAGGACAAAGCATGCACAATTACGTAGAATGTGCGGCTAGGGGGACAAAGCGACGTCGACCTCTCGCGCGAGAAAGTATTTTGACCCATTCCTTTTTCATAGTGGTCCACCCAATCTCCTCCTTTCACAGCAATTGGTCGGCAGTCAATACCTTATGATGCTCCCAGTTAAAAGTTTTATAAATTTCAGAGATTAGGAGTCTATTATCTGTTTTGAGAAATACCCATTTCTCAAAGGGGTAAGAGGGCTGCAGGCCCCAGCGTTCACGTTTCCATGTAACACCCAATGGTGTACCTGAGCATAATGCAGTCTAATTGATTCAGGAAGGCCATAATCTTACCAACTTGGTCGACTGTTTTGATACCTTGTGTATCTAACAATTCCCTCACTCGTGTACAATTAGCCTTCTGTCGCTGTGAGAACTGGCCCCTATCCATTACCAGAGTAAAATCTGGGTTTCCCATGACAGGAGTTAGGGCAGAGGGTACGATGAGAGACCCTTTTCACCATGACTGTATCCCATTAAGAGAGTGTAACCTGAGTAATTGGTGATGAATAAAGGCCCCAGGATCTGTGGCTTCTCAGAAGCCATGGAGCCTTCCAAATGTGGTTGCCTCAGATTATCTGATGTAGAAAGCACCAAGCTTTCTCAGTGGCAGCCCTCCCCACTCCACCATATATTGGAGTTGAGTCATACGATAGTTGTTTGTTCTTCTGAAGTTGGAGGGTACATCACACTTATAGCGAGTCTGGCTCCCTTGACCCCCAAATTAAATTGTTGATTGTATACTGAATCTGTTTCAGAGACCCTCTCAGGGGATGTAGGAGTAAAGCCTGGACCCGATATAGAAACCTGGGCAAGGCCGTTATGTTATCTGCCACAAAAGCTCCACGTAATTGACTCTACAGTATCCTCCAGGGCCAGGAAGTTCTTAACTCCCAGGCAGGTGATACATCTCATAGCCCAGGATACAGGATAGTGGCCCGTAGTTCTTCTACACATTTAGGTGGGAGGGAGATGTACAAGATTTGTGACTTCTGGACATTAATTTTAAAGCCCGCTGCCTGGCTAAATCTGTCCATTTCCTCAAGGAGAGGTGGCAGCAAATGTGCAGGCTCCGCTAGTGTCAGCAACATATCATCTGCAAATTGACAAAGTTTATGCTTTTTCTTGCCAATGGATACGTCCTTGATATCCCAATGTGTCTTTATCAGGTTTTCTGATGGATTTATATAGAGGGCAAAAAGCTGGGGCGAGAGCAGGCAGCTCTGTCTCATTCCCCTCTCTATTCGAAACGTTTTACAAGCCCACCCATTTACCATAACTTTGGCCATTGGGTTGGTGTAGACACTGGTAACTCACGTCCAAAATCTGGGACGGCGCCCGTACTCACAAAGAATTGACCATAAAAAGAGCCAGTGTACCATGTTGATTGCTTTTTCAACCTCAACAACTAAAAACACCGCAGGGGACCAAGAGCTTCAAACTTTATCAATTAAATGTAGGGTTTGTTTAGTGTTATAGGCTGTATTCCTGCTAGGTATAAACCCACCTTGAATGGGGCCAACAAGATCCTGCATTAATGGAGCAAAGCGTGCCACCAGAATCCCAGAGAAAAGATTTGTGTCAATATTGAGCAGTGAGATCAGTCATCCTGAGGAACACCAGGAAGGATCCTTGCCAGGTTTGGGAATAACTACAATTGAGGCTTTACACATTGTGTCAATGAGGGAAGGAGAAGCAGCAAAGGAATGTATGAGCGGGTGAGAACCAGAGCGAAGGTGTTACAGAAGGATTTGTTAAATAATCCTGTAAAACCATCAGGTCCGGTAGACTTTTGCAGTTTTAAACAGGTGATAGCTGAGATAACCTCTGCTACCTCTATTGGGCTCCCTAGAGCCTCTCTATAGGGTTGTAGGAGGAGCAAGAATGTAGGGTTGTTAACATAATTCTCAGGTTTCCCTACTTGCTCTGCCATGCATAGGGTTTTATTGAAATCTTGGAACTCCCGGTGGATGTTTGAATCACTCATGGTGGATGTTTGGATCATCCATGTGAAGACCCAGCACTAGGTATTAAGGAAATCCTCTCTTGTTGGAGCCTGCTCTCAATTTGGCAGCCAGAAGGTTTCTGGTTTTATTGCCCCAGCTATAATTAGTTTGTATCACCCGCAAAAGACAGTATTCTGCTCTCTTCATTTCTATCACTTTGAGCTGGACACGAGCAGCTTCCAGCTGACACAGGGCACGTCTATCTCAGTTCTTTTATATACTTCTTCTAATTCTTTAGCCCCTCCATCTCAGCTCATTTCTCTCTCCTATCTCTATTACATTTTGCTGCCATAAAGCGGTCCCAATATAAGCCGTGAACAAGTCCCATGGAGTACCGATCCCTACTTCCTCTTCGTCATTAGCTAAAAGGAACATACGCAAGGCCTCAGGGGTTTGTTCAACATGCTGGACATTACACAGCAGAGAATTGCGTAGTCTCCGGGAGCTCCAAGAGCAAATAGATAGGGGTATGATCCAACAGAGATCTGGTCCCTATGGGTGACTCCACAACTCTTCCCAGAATTTGAGAGAAGCCCAGGAAACAGAAGATTCTGGCACACATTTGATGTTGAGAGGAAATTAACATGTAGTCACGCTCTAGGGAGTGCATAGCTCTCCATATCTCACGAAGGCCAAGGTTGGCCAACCACTCCTAGTTTCCCTAGATAGCTCCCTTAATGGACTTGCACTCAATCCTGACCTGTCTGCCACATTATCTTGGATGGCATTGAGGGTCTGTAGCACTAGGGGTAAGACCACGGAATGACAATTCAAGCAACAGCAAACCATAACAAACACAGAAAGCCAAAGGATCTTTTCTGCTCTTATTGTACTTTTTTGAAAACTTGATGACTGGAGGTCTTACAGAAGCTACATTTTTCTTTAGCCAAACCTAAAAAATGAAATGACTAAAGTAAAACTTTGTAACTGACAACAGCAAAGTTACTGTCCCGCTAAACATTTTTCCCAATGAACTACATTGGAAATCTCCTTTTTATTTATTCATGATTCCTATTGTTGTCTTTATATCTGTACTATAGTTGCTTTATAATTGATAATTAATGATTGATGAACACTAGGTTCTGGCAGAGGGTTGGAGGGCGCACAAACCATTGACAGACCTGACATGGGCCTGTATGTTTCACTAAGGTAGGGGGGCGGTGGGAGGGGGAGAATAGGGATAGGAGTAAGGGGTATGGGTGGGAGACAGTAGGGCTGTAGGGGGGCAATGTTTTAAAAAAGGACCACAATGACATGTAAAGGATCAACTTTTGGACATGATTGGCCAAAGCAGGACACTCCCCCAATTAGGTATTGAGGTTACCATTTTCCCCTGGATGGTATTCTAATATTTAATAAGTATCATCTTGTAGAGCACTCAAATCCAATTGGCCTCTTGGCACTAGTGTCCAAACAGGGCCCTATATAGACAGAGCGGAAGACTAATTAGCAGTAGGGGCAAAAAGCCAGGTTTTCAACTGCTTCCTGAATTTTGCCAGATCTGACTTGGCTCTGAGATAGCCAGGCAGTACGTTCCACCATTTACAGGTGGAGTAAAAGACCGAAAAACCACAAGACCGGATTAGCTTGATGAGAGAAGTGACATAATGTTGAAAAGGGTGGGGCTAAATGAAGATCCCTGCGGGACCCCACAAGGAAGCAAGAAGGGCTCTGAGGTGAGGTCCTCCAGAGCAACTACTTGCTCTCTATTGGGCAGGAAAGAGCTTAGCAGTGAGAGTGCCAGGCCATTGATACCGTGCTTTCGAGCCGGTTAAACAGTAAAGAGTGGTTGACCCTATTGAACACGGCTGAAAGATCGAGCAAAATCAGGGTCACCTTACCTCCATTAACAATAATGGCTCTGATTTTCTCTGTTAAATGATTGGATCTGAACCTGTGCTGCAAGGGACCAAAAAGATTGGTGTTTCCAAGAAAGGCTATGATATCTTGATTCATTGCCTTCTCTAGAATGTTGGGTGGGAGAGAAAGGCATGAGAAAGGTATATCATTTTTTACATCGTGGTGATCTAAGAAGGGCTTTTTTAAAAGTGGCAGTATAGATGCCTTTTTTCAAGCTGAAGGAAAATGTCCAGAAGTTAGGATTTTATTCAGGAGTGCCATAAGATGGACTGACACCATCTCTGAGACTGCATGGAGAACCTAGGGAGGATGGGAGAGTGTTGGCTAGGGAGCCTGATTTGGAGGCTTCTATCAACTTTGCAACCTTCTCCTCCATGAGGGGGTGAAAGCAGTAAAAGCTGAGGAACCTTGATCTGGTTTGATAGTAATTGTTTCCTCGAGCATCTATTTATGTGAGGGAACAACCAGGTTTGCTGAATTTGTATTAGCGGTAAACTAAAAAAATATGCCATTTACATTTGATAAGAAATAGTCTGCTAATTTATCGCAAACAGATTAATCGGTGCAGACAGTGTTTTTATTGTTAAAATTGGAGAGAGATCAGACTCTGCTAAAGAGCTCCTTAGCGGAGTTTTTATCTGTATTTATTTTGTCCATGAAAAATGTGGCTTTGGCTGAACATATAAAAGTTTTATACTCCTTAATTAGGGACTTGTTTTAAATGTTTTCTTCCTGATTATAGTTTAATCTCCAGAGTTGCTCCTGGCGCCTATACTTTGTTTCAATTCTCTCAATTCAGTTCCTGGGAATACCATGGAGCGGATGACTTAGACCTGTGGTTTATCCGTGTTTTATTTTTTTTATTGTTTTGTCACTTTTTAATAAAACTAAATATTGTGCTTTCTTCGAACATACAGATTACAATACATTGACATTTCACAACTGATGGTTACATATGTTCAACTTTTCCACCATGAAGGCGTTCATTATATTCCATTTCTGTTCTATTAAACCTAAGTACTGCTTTATTGTGGAAAAAGCTTGCTTCACCCAACATGTGTTTTGTCCACTTTTAATACTGTCTAACACTTCCTTATAACAGAAATTAAACAAAGGTCATAAAAGTGCAACGTTAATCAACTTATCATCGAGGACCACAACTTGGTCATTCCTATTGCATGGGTGCTGATGGTTCAGGCATGGAAGGGTTGGTGTCTGATGTGCTGGTTTGTGACTTGGCTTACAGGGGCCAGCTGGATGAGCTGAAGGGGAAACAACCTTTACAACGCAGTCATTACATCGCACTACCTTTACAACGCAGCCATTACAACGCAGCATCCTTTACATCACATGCCATTACAACACGGCCATTACATCGCATGTCACTACAATGCATGTCATTACAACACATGTCACTACAACGCATACCATTACAACGCATACCATTACAATGCATAGTTTTTACCCTTACACTATCCAACACCTACCCTACTGTTGCACTCACTGGAGGGGGAATAGTAATTTTTACCCCTACATTATCCAACACTTACCCTACTGTTGCACTCACTGGAGTGGGAATAGTAATTTTTACCCCTACACTATCCAACACTTACCCTACTGTTGCACTCACTGGGGTGGGAATAGTAATTTTTAAGCCTACACTATCCAACACTTACCTTACCTGCAATGTAATGGTATGTGTTGTAATGGTATCATGTGATGTAATGGAATACGTTGTAAATGTAGTTTCTAAAAATGTGTTGTGATGGCATGCGATGTAAAATCATTCATTGTAGTGGATGTTGCGATGTAAAAACTGTGTTGTAAAGGCATGCGTTGTAAATGTTTGCGTTATAACAAGTACTATTTGAGCTGAAGACCAGGGTCCTTGCAGACAAATCTCTTTTTACCAAAACAGACCAGGATAAAAGAACCCCGCTGCACTGGCCATGTTCTGCTGGACATACAGATATTGTTGAATTTCTGTTGGGGTTGGGAGTACCTTTGAGTGATGCGGATTGGACTTCTCTACACATTGCTGCCTCAGCAGCCCTGATTGGAAAAGGAGTCCAGGTGAATGCTGTGGATCAGAATGGCTGCTCCCCAGTACGCTGCGCAGGCGCTAACAATAGGCATGAGATTGCTGTCATGCTTCTATCCAATGGAGCCAATCCAGATGCAACAGATTCTTTACATTCAACTCCACTTTATCGAGCAGCTGCAAAGGGCGACCTTAGAATGATTCAAGTACTTCTCAAGCACCAGCTTCGACAAATCTACAGGAGAGTGAAGGAAATGCGCCTTTTCATTAGGGAGGTGTCGAAGAGCGGGCAGATGAACCAAAGCTGTTGGTGCAACAAGGCCCAAGCATCTACACTGAAAATAAAGGCGACAAGACCCCAGGCTTTGGCGATGCTCTTCGGAGGCTGGCGGAAGGCTAGATGTTCTGACTCTAGACTGCGTTTCATAAACCGATGCTTACGTTGGTCTGACATTCGCTTATCTTTGTTTTTGAGGGAGCTAGCTGGGTAACTAGATTCAATCAGCATAATTGGCTAACGCTAGCGCAATATCATTTTCTATTATGGGATGAGACCTCCCCAGAAAAGTATTTAATTCTGTGCTATCTATTTTTTTCCAGGGACAATATTTAAAAACAGTGGATGTATTAGGAGTTAGGAAGTTGTTGGTTGATATTTTTAGCTTAAGAAATACCGCCTTGTGATCTGTCAAGACTAGAGGCATGATCTTATCAACCAATAAGTCGGAAATGTGGGTTTAATGCCAATGTATGTGGGTTAAATGATAGAACTAAAAGGCAGAATGTTGCTAAGGTGTTCAGAACTATGGGGGCAAATGTTATCTGCGAGTAAGAAATGCACATTCCTTGCGATAAGACAGCATGGCTGTGAGTCATGTGCTACACACTTTTGGCATGTAATTCTCAGGGCTCCTCTAAGAGAGGGTTGGCTTCCTTAGCCAGAAGTAAGAGATGCGTTGTGAAAGGGAGTCTCCCGAACAACCTTAAGCTTGATAGATGGGCACTAGTGGAATGTCAAAGGGGGAGTCTAGTCTCGTGCCAAGATGCCTCCGGGCATTCCTTGTGCTTAATAGGAGTATTCATTTATTCTCTAAATGCTACATATACAGCTCTAATCTAGACGAAGCTGCGGTCATAGGTGGGCTGGATGTAGAGCTGACTGTGTGGTCAACCCCTGGTTGTGTGTGGCAATCTTGATGCACACATGGATATTGTAAGCAACATGACAGAGCCAGGGCAGTCTAGTGGTCGAAAACCACTGGTACATGGAGCAGTTTGCCAGCTGATGAGAGACCATGGGCTGGTTGACCTATGGGCATCTGCATAAGAAATACTTCCAGCTGGATTATTTTATAAATTAAGTAGTTTAATAGGGAATGCTGAAATTAAAATACCCCGAGGATCTTTTCAAACCATAATCCTCTTTTTCTTGTTTTCACTAATATCGGGGCAACCAGGACAACGCAGAACTGGACATTTGACAGGAAATGACTCCTATATTCTAAATAGATTGAGCATATAAGAAGATGGCTTGTTGATTTTCTGGCAGATAATAGAAACAGCGCCTCGGGAAGAACGGTGTAGGATTCGTTACAAAGTGGAATAAGGTGCAAAACTATTAGTTTGGGCTAATATAACCAGAGGCAGCAAGCTCAGAATGTCAGGGGGCTTTATGCAGAGCTTTGAAAATTGGAAACACTACACATGAGGCATTAGCAGAAAGATATCAGACTTATAGAGTTGAAAGTTATGAGTATGGCGAGAGTGTGGGAACATTGCTGGGCCTCAGTGTATGACAGAAGAAGGCAAATAGAGGTATAGAGGCTTACTGGGGTAAGGATGGGGGCCTGGTTAGCACTCCTGGGGCTATACCTAGAGCCTTTAAGGTGTATTACGGGGAATTATACCAAGATGACTTATCTCTCTCATTGGGTCGCTGGAAAGAAGATCTGGAATTTCTGGAATCCGCCATAACTCCTGATGAAACTAGAGTGGCGTTAAATTCCCAGGCACCTGGCAAGCGACCTGGCCGGATAAGATGCCAATAGAATTTTATTGGGTATTTTTCCCCGAGAACAAGAGATATGAGTGACACTTTCCTGGGCATTCAACAGGAGGGGACTGCCACTACATCATGGGGATGCACTAACATTGTCAACGTTTTCAGGAAGAATGGGAAGCCTACCATGAAACCTGTGCCATACATACCTATCTCGTTAATAAATAGTGATGCAAAGCTTTATTCAAAGATTCTTGTGTCACGTATGGGCAGGATCATGGCTAAATTCGTTTCACCCCAGCAACATGGGGTTATCCCCAGTCGAGAGACCACAGAACATATCAGGCAAGCAATCACTTTATTTGATATTGCGGAAGTGACGGAGAGACCAATGGGTATGATCCTGCTCGATGCTGAGAAAGCATTTTACCGGGTCTCCTGGGAGTATTTATGGGAAATGTGCAAGCAAAATTGGTTTGGTCTTGGCCTAATTAAAGCTATAAAGAGGTTATAATTTAAACCAACTACCAGACTGCAAATAATAGGGGTGGAATCTGAAAAAAAATTGTGATCACAAGAGGGACAAGGCAGGGTGGTCCATGCTTGACCATCCTATTTACGCTTTATATTGATCCTTTTATTATTCGATTGGAGAAAAATTCTGCGATAAGGCCAATTAGCACAAAGGGGATTGATACTAAAATGCTGGCATATGATGATGATGATGATATAGCTCTGCTTACCCCAGAACCAGGAAGTGCGAGTTAAACAAGGAGGCTAAACTGTATGGGTTGATTGCAGGCTATCACTAAAACAGGCAAGATTTGAGGAGAATCAATAGTTTGCATTTAACCTTAGTTGGCAGCTGTAATGTGGTAAAAATCACTATACTACCCAAGGTTTTGTATTTATTTAGAGCAATACCTTTAGAGGTAAAAGTACAATGGTTGAAAAAACTAGACGCCATTTGTGACAATTTTCTGTGGCAATACAAGAGGGCTCGGTGAGCCCTAGGGTTTATGGTTCTCCCTAGCAACAGGGGCGGATGGGCATTCTCCAACTTAAGTTTTTATTACTGGTCATCATTAATGCAGCAAATGGGGAGTCTCATCACATAGAGAAGGGAGATGAATGTCATACGGCCCAAGCTTCCATCCATTTATAAATTGACTTTGGGGAATAGATGCCAAGGGATGTTTTAAAAGGAATGTTGTGTTTAGTTCTTACAATAAACGGACATTTCAGACAATCGGAGCGACTTTTAAAATCTTGAAACTGCTCACGACTGAAATAGAAAATATGAAATATAATATAAAATATAATATATATACCCTGCTCTGGAGGTCATCCATCTTTCCATCGTTATTGCACGATAAAGTCTGCAACGCATGGGAGTGAACAGTGGTGCCAGACTGGTGAACTTATTCAGACATGGACAAATGTACTCATTTAGTGATCTCCAATAAAAGTATGGCCTGGCATGGAAAAATGTATTTAAGTATCTTCAGATCATGGACTTTATAGTTAAGTTGGATAACGACCAACTCTTGATAAAATCCAGTATTAGAAACTTATAAGTGGTACTAAGGGAGTTAAGATTGAGCAAGTCTATAAAGCATTGACGGATTATGTGCTGGGAGATATGGAGTATCAAGTCAGAAGATGGAAGATGATATTAGGAATCAAGGTTATAGACTTGCAGAAGTCGCTTGAGGTGGGCATAGAAGTGATGCCGACAGCAGGTTTGAGGATTCAACATTATAGGAGTATCTTTATCTTGTATTATACCCCTGCCAAGATGTTTAGCTGGAGGAAGAGGTATGAGAATAAATGTCTTCCCTGTGGGGAGGGTTCAGCAGATATAGCACACATTTTGTCCATGTTCAAAACTACTGGTGTTAAAAGAAGGAATCAAGACTTTTCAAAAGGTGGTACTGGAAGAGAAAGTGGAGATTAACTTGCTATTTGGAATTGATTGGTGCTTTTTGGGCAATAAAGGGAAGTTCTATATCATGTTCATAACCATAGGAGTGGCATGTCTCAGTATATCAGCTTTTTGGCTGAGCCCCAAGACTCCAACAGTGCAGCAGTGGCTTTCACAGAAGCTATCTATGTATAATCTGGAGAAAACTCTTTATAATTGTAAAAGGAGGGCAAGGAAACGTAGTGCCCTGATCTGGGCGCCAACAGCGGAATGGGGGGGGGAATACATTTGAAGTCTGGAACAGGGCGGTCTATGGAGGTTTGAATATTGCCGTCAGCTAAAATTGGGGTAAGAACTGCAGTAGCTCTATTGATAATCTGTTCTATGGCATATGTATACACCCGGTGAACGGGTATTAATAGAGGGAGGTAGACAAACACCTGGAGTGGAACACAAAGGGGAAATGTGCAGGACATTCGTTATGTATTAGCTTTCTTTTTTTTCTTGCTTTTTTTCAACTACGAGAAATTAACCACTAACTGTCTATAATTATAACTGTCAATCATGTATATATTCATGGAGTTATTTGAATTGTGGAATTGTCGATGATTAACACATTGAGAGGAGTAAAGAATTAATTTTTGAAGGAGGCACTGACTAACCTAGAGCAAAATATCTCGGAATTATACACCTTTATCTAGAAGTTAAAGATTGGAGTTAGTGTGCTGTACAACCCTACTGATGGTTTATCTTAGTATTTGTTCAATCATAAATTTGAGTTGAAGCTAGGTGTACCAATGAATTGTGTTTTTGGGTCTGGGGAGCCAAATGTGAAATGTTTTATGATAATGAACTAATACTATCTGTATATAATAACTGCTGGCAGCCATAATTATGTATGTATGCGGAGGAATTCATATGATTTTTGCTCCATAATAATAAATAGGTTAAAAAAAAGGAAATCTCCTTATTTTGTTTTAAAATAAATTCATGGGATGCCATCTGAGTCCTAGTCAATGTGATAGTGATCCATGAAGCCAGTAGAATGAGAGGTTATGCGCTATTGTGGGAGCGATTAAAGTATCTGCACTACTCACAACATTTTGTAGTAGGATACTTTTATTATGTCTAAAAATGTATCTTCTAGAAATGCAAAACTAAAAATGTTACAGATTTCTAAAAACATATATTATACAAAGTTAAATAAATGAATCGCATCAAATAGAGCCCTACAACATTCACTCATAACTGTATTGCACAACTTTCATAAACATTATACAGGTTAAAATACTTCAATCGAGTTGGATCAAAATGTAATATGTTGCATACAAGCATACATCATATTTAAATTCATTCAACAAATTGAATAAAGCCTGTCTACTTCACAGGTAAAGATATAATAGCAATATTACCCAGTTTCCTCTGGTGAAGAATTGATTAAATTTACTGACCCAATTAAATGAAACTCTTAAACGATCATAAAGATAATACTCAGATTGATATTTCTCAGTTTACCCAAACAACATATTCATCATCAATTCTAATAGCCAACAATTATAATCATCTGAAACGACAGTCACCTAGATAATACTCATAGCAATATTATATAATTTTCCCCATGTAGAGTGTGTTTTCGTAGTACAGCCTGCTGTGATGAGGGACTGTGTGACGGCCCTTCTGGAGTTGACTGGTTGCCACCTGAAGATCTTGCGGAGCATGCATAGGGTGTGGAAGCAGGTGGATGAGACTGCGTTTACCTGTTTCTTAATCAATAACTTGCTGTCCAAGATTATGCCGAGGTTGCCGGCGTGGTCTTTTGGGGTGGGGGATGAGCTAAGTTCAGCAGGCCACCATGCGTTGTTTCATGGCGAGGTTCTGTTCCCAAAGATGAGGACTTCCATCTTGTCCGTGTTGAGTGTGAGACAGTTGTCCTTCTTCAAATAGACGACATTCATCATACATCTGTGGAAGTTGGCTCTGGTGGTGGAGGGGTCTTCTGATAGTGAGAGGATGAGTTGAGTGTCGTCGGCGTAGGAGATGATGTTGACTCCGTACGATCTGACAGTTTTGGCCAGGAGGGTTATGTACATGTTGTAGAGGTTGGTGCTTAGGGATTATCCTTGGGGGACACCACAGATAATTTACTTGGGCTCTGAAGTGAATGGTGGGAGGCGGATTCTCTGGGGTGTTTTGGTGAGGTATGAGGCAATACATTTGAGGACGTCTTCCTGGATTGCGATGTGGTGGAGTCTGTTGAGCGAGATGGTATGGGAGACAGTGTCAAAGGTGGCTGACAGATTCAGGAGGATGAAAGGGGAGCAGGGAGATGGGCCGGTGGTTCTTCGGCTCTGTTGGGTCAGCGGATGGTTTCTTCAGACGGGGCCTTACTTCAGCCTTCCAGTCCTCAGGGAAGGAGGCCGAGGCGATGGAGGTGTTGAGGACTTTTTGACCTCGTCACCAATTGTCTTGCTTCCAAGGTTGAAGATGTGGTGGAGACAAGGGTGCGGGGGTGCCCACAAGTTCACTGAGTTCATGATGGAGATTGTGGCTTGAGCTGTGAGATGGGTGAGCTGGTGTCCAGGGTTTCTGTTCGTGGGTGTGAGCAGGCTAAAGCTGTCAGCGGTGAAGGGTTGGGGTTTGAAGTTTTCGTAGATCTTGTCTTGTCATGAAAAAAGCCCGCCAGGGTCTCACACAGTTCTTGGGAGGGGATGATGTTGTTCTGTGCAGCTGCAGGGTTGAGATCTCCTTCACGATGGAAAAGAGCTACTTGCTGCAGTTTGTGCTGCTTTCTATGCGGTCTACAAATAGGTTATTTTTTGTTTCTTTCAGGTTGACTGCTGTCTTGAAGGTGGTGTGGTCTCCTTTGTCTTTGCTGGTGTACCAGTTTCTTTCTAGTTGTTGGCAGTTGCATTTGGCAGGTTGAGTCTTCTGAGGAGGCCGTGCAGTGGATGGTGTACTTGTAGATGATGGCAATTCCACCTCAGCATATGATGGATTGATCCCAGTGTGATATCCCGCGCAGAGGTGGTGGTGTTAGCCAGGTCTCTATGAGGAAGATGACATCCGGGGTGAGGGATGAGATTGTGTCCCAGATCTCCGTGGCGTGTTTGCCAAGTGATCGTGTGCTTAGTAGAATGCACTGGAGTTGTGCCATGGCGGTCTTGGTCGGCGTGGTGGACACAGTCGTGTTTGCGGTGTCTCCGGCGTTGCTGGTTACTTTGGTGTTGAAGGTGAAGCTACAGTGCAGGCAGGAGAACAGTTCACGGGTTGTGCGTGGATATGTGCGGCAGCAGTTGTTGTCGTTGATGCACCCAGGATCCAGGACTTGGACACCTGAGGCGGTGTAGCTGTGCAGGGTAGAAGAACCAGCATTCCTGGTGCTGGGCACAGTCCAGGTGCATATGGCGTGACAGCGGTGCAGCCACGCTGCGTCCTCCATTCAGTAGGTCCTGAGAGGGGTGCTGGGAGGCAGGAAGTGGGAACGACCATCGGCACGAAGTGGGCGGCGAGGCTCGCTGAACAAAAAGTAAGGCACAAAACCAGGCACAAGCTAAATTACCAGGTACAGAAAACACTTAAAACAATTAGCAATGACTGGCACAGAGAACAGCAATGGACCCAAAGGGCAAACCAGGAGCATGGCACTCAGCCAAGCAGCGAGGGGGGAGCTGGTATACAGACCTGCTCAATGGAGTCATGCTGCGGCATCCGTTAAGTATGTCCTGGGTGGGGAAGGGGGCACTGAGAGGTAGGAAGCAGGTGGCGGAAACGGAGATTGTCGTGAAGCGAGCGGCGAGGCTCTCTGAACAAAAAATGAGGTGCAAAATCAGGCACAAGCTAAATTAACAGCTACAGAAAACACTTGAAACGGGTACAGAATACACTTAAAACGGTCTGAAATGACAGGTACAGAGGACAGCAACGGACCCAAAGGGCAAACCAGGAGGATGGCACTCAGCCAAGCAGCGAGTAGGGAGCTGGTATATGGAAATTGAATACTTGTTGAGCAATCCATCTGTGTGCTGCTTGAATGTCAACCAGCAGAACGTGGACATTCTCCTTGGTTTATCGGTCCTTTTGAGGATATCCTTGAAAAACCGGTAAGATTCACATACTGGAGTTTAATACCCGTGGATAAAAGTTTTAGAATGTTACCAAACAGAGATGCCTGGTAAAACGTACTCCAACTGGCCGTCAAGATTGAATGTGCAACAGTCTTTACTCTGAAATCACTGCTATGTTTAGGGCTGACTGTGAATAAAGGAAAGAGCAGCAAACACCATGTCCTTTTATACCAGATTTTGTAGTCTGTGTCATATTATACTAGGGTGAGGGGCTGACAAGGCGCACCTGCTTGAGCTGCGAATGATCCGAGCCCAGCCATACCGTATGTCAGAGCTGAATCTCACATGTCAAGAGCACATGGCCTCATTTCACGTGTCAAAACAAAATCTCTGGGTGTGGCCAGAATTGCATTTTCCAGAGTGATATTTTGGGTGGAGCGCTGTGACAAGAACCAGACAACCAGAGGACTCAGAATACGCCCTCTGAAAATAACCCTGGCTGCTGGAAGATCTAGGAAGTGTCTGCTGTCAGGGCAGCTGAGCCGCATTCCGACACGCATCGCCCAGGTTCCCAGCTCGGGCACGGGAGGCATGTGCCAGCCCCCTTCTGGGGTATCTTTGGCACAGCTCTTCATAGCTATCCAGCGCTCAGACGTTCAAGGGAGGCGCACAGTCAGTCACACCCTGTGCTCGCTTACATTTTGTTACCACTCGGGTGATGCTTGGTTCAGGGTAACCACGTGGCTTCCAGTCACGGGCACGCTATCTTTCCTGCTCGGGGCTTTCCCTTTTCAAACCAATGTGAGGTGGTACTTTTAATTAGATTGATTTAGCATCAGTGCTTATTAAAAGCCGCTAAAACTCTCCGAATGACTTATTTCTGAGAAGCATCCTTACAATGCGAGGCACGTGAATCAGTTTGAAGACAGGGTCCAGTTGGTGCTGATCTTGTCTAGTACTTGGGCCCATTACTTGCCAACTTCTACTGGTTGCTGAGTGGAGACAAAAACTGGGAGCAGGTGGGTGTCTGTGAGGTACACAGAAGCAGGAAACTATGCACAAAACCAACTTTACTGGAAATAATACCATTTTAAATAAGGAGCAGGAAACACTTCCCTGACACGTTTTAGGTTTCAATCGTTTTTATTGAGGTTTTCGAGCACACAAAGCAAAGGCGGGCACACCCACCGAAACCAGAAAAAGAATAGAAAAAAAGGACCCCCCATGTCCCACCCAACTAACCTCCTCTGCTTCGTGGCACCGAAATATTAAGATGGCTCACTTCAGGTAAAGGGCACGGCTCTCATCTAGATTTGAGAGGGCTTTTTCAAGGTCCAACAGCCCAAAGGCCCGGGTTCCATTAGGGTAAGTCGGAGTTCTGTTGTTCATTTTTTGATATCCCTCTGCCGGGCCCCGCATGTTATTACATTTGGCTGGTTCGTTCTTTAAGTCATGTGCTATTATCTCCACCTTCTGTGAGCCACACACCGGTATTCGGGGTGAGAGTTTTTCTCCATTAACCTAGGATGTTTGTTCAGCTGCTAAAGGAGGTGTGAGATTCTTTTTCATTCGAGGAAAACCGGGGGACAGGTGCCCTCGACAGGGGTCCCTAGTAGTACTGACGTGGGATCTTTCTATCGAGTCCGTCCTTCAATCTGACCATCTGTAGGCAGTGTAGTATCCTGGAAGCAGACGAGACCAGGACCACAGTATGTGGAAAATCGAGCCAGGCTCCCCACATTTCCTCCAGACTGATGCTGTTTATGCCCCATCTGTTGGGGGCAACCTCGGGGACGTGTAGTGCCACCCCTGCATTATTTTGTAAAGGACCTCCCGCCCTTGGGCATGTTGGCCGAAATTGTTCATGCGGATGTAGATTGTGTCCAATTGTTGTTCATTTAATTTAATGCCCAAGTCTTTTTCCCTACTCTTTTAAAATGAATAATGTTTGGCGGAGCTTGTGTGTTGAGTGGAGATCAGATTTGTGAGATTAGGTCCTGTGTCGATTTGAGGCGCTGGAGCATTTTCTCGAACAAACTGAGTGGGCGCCACGACTTTAATGTGCATCTGAGTGATCCAGAGTCTGATTTATAAATAGTGGACCAGCTCCCGCAATGGGATGCAGTATTTTTTTTATGTCTTCGAAGAAACCCAGGAAGACATAACATAGAAGATAGAACCCCCGTTCAACTCAAACCAGGAAATGAGATCTGTCCAGGCCGGGGTTAAAGTCTGTATTTTCTGCACTAGTGTTAGAGGGAAAGTGCAGGAGATAATTCTCCTATTAAATATTAGATAGTCGCGTGAGTGGCAAGTGTCACAGGTGAGATGTAGAGGTTGCAACATCTCTTTTTCTTGGACAGCCACAACATTTTGCCTAGGGGTCGAAAGCCTCCCTGTTTGGGGTGTAATTTACAGATCCGAGAGTGTATGCTAGGGCACTTGCCTTCCCTTCCCTGATAACATTATTTCAGAGGTCTTCCAACTGAGAGATTGCAGTGGGAAGAAGTGAAAGTGGAAGGGCCTGGAATAGACATAAGATTTTTAGAAGGATCTGCATCTTAAGTGAGGCGCTTCTCCCCTGCCGCGAGATGGCATGCGAGTGCGAGTGCCATGAGAGAGTGAATGCTTTGGCTCTTCTGTGGAGCTTTTTAAAATTGCTACTGCCACATTCATAGAAGTCTGGGGATAGAACGATTCCCAGATAGGGGAGGCCCACGTGTACCCATTGGAAGGGGGTCTCTGTTTACAATGTATTACCTACAAGCCTGCCAATAAACAGTATTCTTCCAAGAGGGCCAGCAACGCCTTCAGGGAGTGGCTCGGGTGGTCAAAGAGAGGAGGATGTCATCTGAGAATGCCAAAAACCTTAAAGGTATCCTGATGGAATGGAATGCCCTGGATCCCTATGTGTTATTGTATCTTTTGAAGTCGATGCTCGAGATACAATGTGAATAGCATTGGGGACAGAGGTTGTGGGTCCTACCTCTTTGGATCGAAATCTTGGAGAAGCTCAAGCAATTTACGCATACCCTGGCCCATGGGGTGCCCTAAAGAGTGTCGATCCAACTCCTATTGCGATCTCCAAAGCCTGCCTTGACCAGAGTCTCCTTTATCTTTGCCCAATCCACTCTGTTGAAAGCTTTCTCTGTATCCAGGGACAGTACAACACCCTCTTTGCGAGGCTTCTGTGCTAGGTCAATGTTATGAAGCACCAGTCTTGTGCTGTTGGCTAGGGACCTGGACAGGATAAAGCCAGTCTGCTTAGTTGGATCAGAATGGGTAAACAGGCTTCCAAATGATTTTCCAGAATTTTGGCCATGATCTTGGCTCAGAAGCCTCTTTGCAACACTTCTGAGCTAGGTCAATGATCTTGACATCAACGTTTATTAATGAGATTGGCCTTTATGACTGACACAGCGAGGGGTCCTTATGTGGCTCTGGTATCAGAGTCATCGTCTCACCGACCATCAAGGGGGCAACCAGCGTAGTTCGCTCAAGTCTCTGAATATCTCTGCGAGTAATGGGGCTATGACTGGTGCAAAGTGTTTATAGAATGTGGCTGGTTAAAAATCACCCTATTTCAAATGATTAATGGCTGTGAGGATTTCTGCTATTGTGATGGGTTCTTCCAGCTCAGATTTCCCTGAGTCTGGGAGCGTGAGAAGTGAGACTAAGTGTATATAGACTGTCTGAGACTTTCATTATTGGCCATTGCTGTATGACACTCGCTATAGTACTCGTGGAAGGCTTAGGTCCTCCCCTTCTCCTTGGTGTGGGTCCTGCCTGTCTTATCCTTAATCTCTTTAACAAATCCTCAAGCCTGCTTAGCTCATAATTTGTTGAACAGCAACTTACCAGCCTTATTGCTTCCTTAGTAGAAACAAGCCTCTTACTCCTGCTAGAATATAATTTACTTTAGCAAATTTAAGAGTGCAAATTTGACCACAATGGCAGATAGTTTTCTCTAAATATTTTTGGGCTGAGCAGCGTTTTTGTTCCAGCTGGGTTAGCTCATACCTGAGCTGCAAGAGTGTCACCTCTCACGAATGGCGGAGGCAGCTAGCTTGTTGGGTAAATACTCCCAGTATACTGCCTTTAGGGTGTCCCAGACTACTCCTGGCCTTGGATCTCTAGTATGATTGAGTGTGAGGCATTCATTAATGGCTTCCCTCATTTGTAGGACCAATGTAGGAACACTGGGTCCTTCAACAAAGTATTGAGGAGTACCTCATGGTTTGCCGCCACATGGTGGCTCCCGTTCGAGCGTAAGTTATACCGGTCAATGGTCTGAGATGGTCATTAGGCCTTGAGTGGCTTCTTGGAGCCCTGTAATGCCCTACTCCATTCCTCATCTAATAACTCCCTCCAGTCAAATTTCCATTTCCTCGTGGGTATCTCGGGCACATCGGGCAGATTATAATTTTTTCCATATATAAAGTGTCTGGGGTGGATTAAAGAGACATTAGGTGGATTTAAGAATACCAGCCTTCGTATTCAGTGAGCAATGTCTAATTGCACCTGCTGTGGTTTCTGAGCAGAAATTCGGGCACCAGCAGTGTTTCTTCTTCAAATGTAACACTATGATAGTCTGGAACAGTTGGTTGGGTACAGCATGGAGAGAAGCTCCTGAGGACACTCACGGTCTTCTAGTAGGGGATTGCAATTCTTTATTTAGAACTAAGAAATAGCAACAAATATCACGTGGTGCGGTGCAGCGTCACTTCAAAAAAGGGCGACAGTACATCTTTGAAATAGTGCAAGTTCGATTTTAAGCAGTTTAGAAGCATAAAGATGAAACAACTTTCACAACAGCTCCAAAATTGATTCATCAGCATATACCAGCAATGGCATATTTACTTATACTATTGAAATCAAGCACAAATTATTAGAGTAGCTAAAGTGGATATGTACATTTTTATGTTGAACCCACACCCCTCAACTTTGTGAAGGACATCTGAAGCAGTTGCATCTTACTCAAGAGGGACTTTAGTGACAACGTGTGTTATTGCAGCTTTGTGACAGACTTGTTAAGTGTAGCTTCTGACTTGAGAGGGACAGCTTGTAAAATGTTGAAATGCTGCAGTCTTGTAAAATACTTCACACTGTTTCTTCTTACTCAAGAAGGACATCTAGTAATTACTTCAGGTACTTTAGCTATGTGAAGGGCCAGGCCCTAGGCTTTGCCGATTCTTGTTTAATATGGGTGCAAAATAAATGAATATGAAGTGAAAAAAGAAAACGTGTGCAAATTACATGTTGTTCATCTCCAGCTCTGTCTTTTAAACAAGGACTGTACATACAACACTCCTCATTATCCGAGAACCAGACCTCTTAATGGTCTGTCTGTTGTGAGCAAATTCCAGTCTTATTCAAGAAATGGTAGCCACCCACCTAACAGTCACCGAGACCTGCTATCAACTCGAGCCAAATTAAACAACGTGACCCAGGTGGGTGGGGGAAGGTGGGGGGTGGGGGGGGTGGCAAGATGTTTTAAAATGTTTGGGAAATGAATGTGACCTGAACCGAAACAGATAGCCGTGTTTCATAGCCTTGCTCCTATACTTAGACTAGACTAGAGATAGCATAAATTCCTCAAAAAACGCCACCATTTCTTCATTTGTAGGATTTCTTTAATATTGTTAAATCATTTCATCTTGATTCTCTAAATCACGATGGGGAATTTACTTCTGCAAAGCTTTTCTGTCTTACATAAATCCTAATTAGTTGCACCAAAGGTGTTGATAATCGGGCTCTTAATGATTTACTGTTTCAGTATCTAACTTCCTTCCCTCATCCTGATTTTTTATTTTCAGTACTGGAAAAAGAATGCAACGTTTTAAATGTAGCATATCACTGCTAACGCTAACAAAATGAATACATGTCATTTTACACTACAACACATTTTTTACCATGCACATTGCGCCAAGGCTCACGCTCATGAAAATATTTAAATGTAAAAACCACCACCCCGCGCAGACGCCGCACCATGCGACGGGAGGCCGTGCGGGGAGCATTTACAAATGTTCTTTAACGACCCGTTTCCTCCTGCGGCTGCGTCCCCTCGACGCGCCGATCAATAGCGCAGGAAACGTAAACCTGAGCTAAAAAAGCACCTGCTGATGAGGCCAGCATCCTGTAATCAGACAACGGGGGCCCGAGCACAGGCGCGCACCCCCTCTCTGCGAAGGATGGCAGACCCAAAGGTTGCATGCAGACTACAGTCTGACAAACCATGCCTTTCGCTTCAACTCCTGCGTTGGCCATTAAAGGGAAGACCAAACTGAAGAGAGGATGTCTCCGTAGAGACACTCATCAAACTCTACGTGACTATTTCACCATGCATTACCGGCCAACAATGTACAGACGACCACTAATCAAGCGCGCAACACCCTGGACTCAAAGGGCTTCATCCCCCCCCCCCCCCCCCCCGTCGTGTGTGGCAGCCCGGGATGAGGCAGCTTCCCGAGCCGCACCCGAGCACTTCACAGGTCTCTAAAAGACTATTTGCATGTTAATGAGGCCTTGCTGTTGTTTTACCCCTTCTAAGAGCCCCTGCAGCTCCACTCTGCATATTGCTTAAAAAAAAATTCTTAGCCCCCCCCCTCCGAAATGTGGGTCTAGTTGCGCCTCTGCCACTAATAGAGGTATTGTTAGGACCCTGCAGCAAAAAACGCACCCCTCTCTAGTTACCTTTATGCCGAGTGACCAACTTCAGCTTCCAATTATGGCTCAGTGAGGTGATCAGTTGCAGCAGAAACATGCAGTGATCTGCCCCTAACGAATTAGATAAAATTGCGTGCCATTAAATTGGATAATAATAACACTGCATATGCACAGTGCTTCGGGATGCACTAAGTGTGGTATCAAACACTATGCAAAAAAAGTCAGTATTATTAATTCAATTAGCAACTGATGATGTCTGTGGTTTTATTACCTTATCAGAGGTGATCTTTCTTTGAGGGGTTTCTACCCCAGTTTCTGGGGGTACTTTCATCCTAAATTCTGGTCATAACAATTATCCAGGAGTGACCATCTTAGATGAGGGCTACCAATATTGTTTTAATTACCAGACACAAGCTAATCGACCAGCACAAACTGACTTTTTTTTTAAAAGGGTTACCAATGGCTACCCTTAAAAACTCCACACCAGGAGGGTCTACACCACAACAACACAAGGGCACAATTGATAGAAATGGACTGCTTAGAGAGTTCATGAAGCACACTTGGCTTGAAAAGTGCTCCAAAGCAGAACAACACTATTTTAAACTCTACCTCACTAGCAAAAGCCTCACAACAATCCCCCACCATGCATATAATAATATAAGCCTACGCTAGTAATGATAAAACCAATCACAAGCACTAGAGAGCCAAAATGACAGGTCATATGTGCCAACCCAGAGAGATTGTCTATCATCTGTCTATTAAAAGCAAGATCAAAAAGTTCATGAAAAAAACCCCTAAGATTATATCATCTTGCGAGCAGACCCTTTAATACATATTGTAGATGTCTATTCAAGCTGCAGCACAAAATGCACAACATAGATGAATGGCATAAGATATTTCAGTCAAATCTTATCCTGAGAGAAACGTCACCAAGGTGGCTTCTGACTACCTTTGCTAGAGGCACTCTCAGAAACTCTTTACCTTTAATATTTACAGCGATAGTGCCATTATAATCCAAGTCAATGATTTAATTTCCTGGCCTTCGAGGAGAGTTTTCTGTATCACACAAAGTTGAAACTATACGAAAATGCCAACATCCCTGAGTTTCATAGGAAACTTATTGTCTGTTACACTAATGACTCTTCCCATAAGCTCTACAGGCTTACTATGGATATCCCTGAAACAAAGTTAAACCGTGCATCTTGACTCAACTAACGCCATCGCCATCGCCATCGCCATCGCCATCGCCACTGAACAACCTCTATCTCAACAGAACCCACTGATATTCTTGCTTCTCTCAGATCCTGCAAGCTCAAATAAGGTATTAAAGCTCTCAACAAATGGTTCAATGAAGAACAAGCTGAAATGAAACATGCCAACCACAACCTACAATGGTCATGTGCAAGTCAAAAACCGTAGAGGACAAAGGTCTCTGCAAATATCTTACACAACGTAATAATGAAGTATCCAACAATACAAAGAAAATCTTCAATGTCAACTATGAGCTGGCCAATTTAGATGCCCTAAAAATCAACAATGGCATGCATATTTCAAGAACACTGTGAAGACTGGGGGTGTGTGCATTGGGGTCCCAAGATGACGTCTGCAGCTTGATCAAGCTCCTTCTTGACCCTTAATTATCATTTCTTCAAAATCCTCCCTATACCAGCATAATCCACACTGTAGCATCCCCAAGGCAGGTATTTCTCTGGACAGCTGATTCACGAATAGCAAATCCTTGGGGCCCCTTGTCAAACAACCTTATTGCTATCTTTGTGGGTTGCAAAAGGCCCGGTGGGGACACTGGAGTAGCATTCTGCCAGAGGAGGCATCAGAGGGCCTTGTCCGTGAAGGCAAAGACCCGGGCTGGGTCTATCCAACAGTTTAGCTGCGGAAATACCCACTACGGGAGCTGAGATCAAGAGACATCTACGGTGAGGGCGGGTGTGTCGCTTGACCTGCCTGCTGCTGTGGCTTGCACCTGCTGAGGACGGTGAGCGGAGGTGGGTGAGTGTATCAGCCCTCAGATTGGAAGGCACACTCCCAACTGTACCACACCACCCTGCCCTGCCCTGGCCTGTTCTCTGTCAGCATCGGAGGGCAGACGGAATATTGCCATCTTCCCCTGAGGAGCACCCAGTCTGCACTGCTCTCCCCGGCCCAGTGGACTTTGTGATGCTCCACGGTCCTCTTCGCCCGAAAGCTGGCTCGCATCCTGCTGATCTCGGGACTTGCTTCAGTGTCCACTGTGACCCAACAAAGGCCCCCCCCCACCAGCTTAGTGCAGTGATGGGTAAGGATAAAGCACAAGGCTCCAGATGTCCGGGCAAAATTAACAAATTTGGTAAATCAGTGCCCCAAATGGAGAAAGGGGGTGTGGGTGCTACGATGAGCCCAGATGCTAGACCGTTTAATTGTGCTTGCTACCATTCTACAAGCCATCAAGGACTTGCACAGAAACCTAGAAGATCAAATTGGGGAGGGATGTGGCAGTGGAGTTATTGTCTTCAGCAGGACTTTAGAAAATTATCAGATCACATGGGGAAGGCCAAAAACTATATTTCCTCTGTGGAGGACGAGATCTGCACCACTGCCCAGGCACTAAAATGTCTGCAGGCGCTAACTGCTCAGCTGGAGAAGCGCACAGAGGATGCAGAGGAGAGATCTAGGTGGAACAACTTGAGACTGGTGGGCCTTCCTGAAGGAGTGGAAGGACCTGACGACCACACAATTCTGACTGATTGAGTCTGTTCTTGGATCCCCACTGAGGACATATTGACCTGCTTTACAATGGAGAGGGCTCACAGGACATTAATCCCCAAACCTCCCCTGAGCACCACACAGCAGTCTGTGATCCTCAGACTACTCAACTACGTAGACAGGAATGCCTTCCTTCGACCGTCTCACCAATCTCCGAACCTCTGCCATGCCCCCTAAAAAGTCATGATTTTCTCTGAATATACTTCCAAAGTACAGCTGCAACTAAATTATTTCCTTGAAATAAAACTGAAACTTAGGGAAATGCAACTCCAGTACATGCTTCTTTACTCTATCCATCTGAAGGAGATGTTTCAAGGCAAATACCTTTTTTTTAATACCCAGAGTCGTATGGGACTGGGTGGAAGAGATGAGCCTGTGACCAGGCAACACTGAGTCCTCAAGGTTGCTGCCCGGCAGCCAGAGCCCGAGAGGAGATGCCCTAATTAAGAGACAACAGCACCACACAAGAGAGAAACTGGTCGGGCTAGGGACTAGTCCATAGCACAGACCAGCGACAAAGATGCTCACAGCATAGAGGTGCCATGACTTTATGTAAGGAACACTCAGGGTGGCAACCTGGGCATTACTCTGGGATTCAGGGGTTGGACAATGTTTCTACTTGTGAATTATTGGGGGCAGGATGTTTTCGATCTATTAGGCCGATGCACAAAGCTGGACATTCCTCCTGAATTAGTTGCGCCACTATTCCTATTTTTATTTTATTGGTCTTAGAGAGATTTGTTGTCTTAGATTCAAGCAATCTGTTCAGTTATGAGGGCAAATTATGCTTCATATTCTAGAAGTATAGGATGGCTGGGAGAAGGGCTGTTTGTTTTGGTTAATAGCAAACACAACATAGGAGGAACACAGGGGTTGAGCAAGATGTCTACTGGGTATTTTCAACATGACACATTGCATTAGAGACTCTGAATTTGCACTACGTTCTTGGAATGTTAATTACCTGACCAATAAACTCAAGAGAGGGGGGGTTATCGGATATGTAACAAAATTATCCCCTGTAGAGCTCCTTATTCAAGAGACCCGCTCTTAGGGACCAAGTGTACTTCCCTAGGCAGAAACGGCTACACTAGGGTCTGTCATGCTAAATTTGCATGTGAATCGCACAGTGTGGCCATCTTGCTGAACTGTTCATTCCCTTTGGTTAATTTAGAAGTAGAGGCAGTCAGACTGCGATGGTATATCTCGATTTCTGGCACACTGTAAAGGGAGACCAGGATCATAGTCTGTGTTCCCCCCATACTGATTGGCACCACCCTGAATGATATATCCCAGATACTCTTGGAGTTCATGGGGTACAGAGTAGTCATGGGTGGGAACTTCAATTCCTTAATGAACCCTGTCCGAGACTTTAAGGGTGCTGGTTCTCCCCAGTGCTTCATGTCGCTCTCAGATTGGGCTGGTTCCATTTGACTCAGTGATGTGTGGAGATTGTGAAAAGCAGAAGCCTTCAATTTTACTCTCTTCTCATACACTCATAAATCGTACTCAAGACAGGACTAGTCCATTGTCCGTGCAGGAGAGCTAGGAGAGTTGGTAGGTACCTGAATACTATCTTACTCTCTTTCACACCATTCACCATTGGAGGCACTATTGGATCACCCCTCCACATGGGGAGGGAGACAATGGAGACTCAACAATTATTAGCTGCATGATGAGAAATTCAGGGAAATCTGGGGATCAACTCCAATTCAGAGATATCAGGTTCTGTCCTCTGGGAGTTCCTAAAAGTGCTGGTAAAGGGCCTAATTATCAGCCACCTTGCTGAAAAAAGTATAAAGAAAGGGAAAACCCCAGATTGGAGTAGCGAATAGCTCGCATTGAACAGCTGAATGTACGGTCTCTCAGTGGTGAGACTAAGTACCGGCTGGCAGAAGCCAAGGTGGCCCTGAAACAAAGGCTGCTGGAAGAGGCACAGATGGCTTGGACAGCCTCGCAGCACAGACACTGCGAGCACTGTGACAACACTGGGGAGCTGCTCTATTGGCTAGCCAATAAAGATATGAAGGCCAGAGTCATACCTAAAATTCATAATTTCAAGGGCGATGTGATATATGCATCCCAAGCGATTGCAGCTACGTTTGCAGAGTACTATGAAACATTGTATAGTTTCCAACCACAGGAGGATTTGGAATGCCAACATCAGTGCGGGATTTGTTATTCCCAAAAACTGTCCGCCTTCAACAGCGTCGAGCTGGACTGCCAGCTGTCGGAGAAAGAACTAATAGAGGCCATGCGGGGAATGCCTTCGGGAAAGGCACAGGGACCGAACGGTGTCTTCAAGGAATTTATGAAAGCCACTGCTTTCCCTCTGTTCCTATACCTGCTGTCTATGTTCAATGAAACCCTACGGACAAAAGAACTGCCCAGAGACCTGCGCAGGGTCACTATAGTTGTCACCACTAAGCCAGACAAACCACCTACAGATTGTGCCTCCTACAGGACAATTTCCCTAATTAATATAGAAACACAAATAGTGGCCAAAATGGATTCATGCACCAACGGGCACCCACTACTGTATCCACTGCCTGCAGGTGGTGATAGCCCATTCTGACAAGTTGGGAGAACAAATGACATTAGATTGTTAGACTTTGTAAAATGGGCTTTGGACCCTATTTCTGAAATTGCAAAAAGGTACTCTATTGCCCCCCCTTGGGTCAGGGTACGTGTAAACTGCACACAGTCACAGCCATTCCTGATAACATGGGGAACCCGCCATGGATGCCCTCTGTCTCCCCTCTTATTTGCCCCGACCATGGAGCCACTGGCGGAATGGATCTGGTGGAACACACTGGTGTGGGGTATCAGCTGCAGAGAAGGGGTTGAAGACTGTATTTCCCTACATGCTGACAATGTTCTGCTATTCATGAATAAGCCAGACCTTACACTACTGCGACTACTGCAAATCCTAATTGTCTCTGGTGAGGTCTCTGTTGTCCAGGTCAAATGGGACAAGTCACTGGTGTATATGCTGTTTGGAGAGACAAGGTGGGAGCTCCTGAGCTTGCCAAACATTACAATTCGGTGGATTCGTTTCTGCTATCAAGGGCTGTCTATAACTAGGATCAACGGAACAGCTGGGAGCTGAACATTGCCCTATTAACACAAAAAATCAGAGATCATGTCTCCAAATGGAGGAAACTCCCATTGTACATGATGGCAGAATTATCCCTACAGGATTCCCTCCTGCCTTATTGTCCACCATCCAAACTTAACTGAATAACTACATTTGGACAAAACTCCCAGAGTGGCCCACAAGGAATGCATACTAAAAATGTTTGATGGGGATCTTGGCGTTATCGAAGTGAAACTATACAAATGTGTCATGCCGTCCCGCCCACAGCCTTGCTAACCACCCTGCCCGCAGCCTTGAGCGCTCACTCCGCTGGCCGAGTCAAGTCAGTGGCGAAGGTGGCGCATGAGACCTACATAAGGGGGTGGTCTACAACGGGAATGCACTTCGTGTTAAGTCTCAGACCACCGCCTAGCCTCCCTCAGTTTCCCAGTGAATGAAGCCCGCACTTACCTGAATTCCTGCGACCACGTCGGAGAGTTGAAACGTCCTTAGCGTTCTTCTCCCGACGTCTTCTGTATTTTTGCCTTCTGGGTCACCGCTCTTCTTCCAGGGCTTGCTGCAGTGTCAGCATTCCCTTGCTGGTCAGCTTTGTTACTTCTCCTCACGAACAGTCTCTCTTAACTCTGTTCTTTTGGTACCTGAAAACGAAATACAAGCAAAGAGAAGTATTTAAAGAACCATTGTTTTCATCCTTTGGTAGGAAACATATTATATTGCATAGTGTGAAAAAGAGATACTTATATGATTCTGCCTTTCTTCAGCGGTATGGAGTTAAGTCTCTGCCCTAAATTATTCCTGCTTCTTCTCTTATGCTGCAAAATAAGAGAAATATATTAGTTAATTATTTTGAATAGCTTGGTTAAACCTATCCTGACCCAGCACCTTTTTGTGCACCATTTGCTTTCTCTTGTCTGGGAAAAAACTTTTTTTGTTTTTTTTCTATTTCTTCAGGATACAATACTTTTTTATGGGTCTAATGAATCCATATGGTGGCCTCTGTTATGGTTGGTATATTTCACACTTATCATTGTTTAATGCTTAAATTATGCTGTACTAATGTGTAATTTACATATTTCTACCTTTTAGATACCACTGTATCAGTTTCAAGTTCTAGTTGTTCCTGTCTTCCTTAGCCTACCATCAGAACATTCAACAGGTATATTACTAAATTTATCCTCACTTTCTAAATAGCCCTCTCGTGGTACTACCAATTATTAATTAAGTAAACATAAATTACTTCCCACACTTTACCCCTTAAAGACCATAACCCACACCTAAAATAATATTACACAAATCCCATATTTAATTTTCCATTAATTAATCTATATTAATTAAAAACTAACTGTTAATTAATTAAAGATTAATTACTTCCCACCATTTCCCCATAAATTCTATAACCCACACCTAAAAGAAATCACACAATTCCCATAATTAATTATCAATTAATTTGTTAATATTAATTAAGAACTAATTATTAATTAATTAAACATAAATTACTTCCCACCTTTTACCCCCATAAGCCCCACAACCCGCCCCTAAAATTAATTCCACAATTTTCATAATACATTTTCAATCAATTAATTAATATTAATTAAGAACGAATTAATATTTATTAAAAATAAATTACTTTCCACCCTTTACCCCATAAACCCCACAACCCACACCTAAAAGAAATCACACAATTGCCACAATTAATTATCAATTAATTAGTTAATACAAATTTACAACTCGTTGTTAATTAATTAAACATAAATTACTCCCCATCCTTTCCCCTATAAACCCAGCAATGCACACCTAAAATTAATTTCACAATTTTCATAATTAATTTTCAATCAGTTAATTAATATTAATTAAGAACTAATTAATAATTGATTACAAATAAATTACATTCCACCCTTTACCCCATAAACCCCACAATACACACCTATAAAAAATCCCTCAATTACCATAATTAATTATCAATTATTTAGTTAATATAAATTAACAATTAATTATTAATTAATTAAACATAAATTACTTCCCATCCTTTACCCTTATAAACCTCACAACCCGCATCTAAAATTAATTAGACAATTTCCATAATTATTTTTCAATCAATTAATAAAAAATAACAACTAATTATTAATTAATCAAAAATAAATGACTTCCTATCCTTTACCCCTATTACCATAATTAATCATCAATTAATTAATTAATATTAATTAACAACCAATTAATAATTAATTACAAATAGATTACTTCCCACAATTAACACTATAAAATCTAAATTACATAAATAAAAAATAATCTTGAATCCTGACGCAGGTTTCATGTGGCGCAGGGGTTTACAACGTGACGCATCTCCCTAGATGCGTCACGTTGTAACTTCGGCGCAACATGGCACATGATTTACGCCGCCGCTGCGTCACAGAAGTGATGCAACGGCGGCGTAAATGTGTCGCAAGGGGCTTGTAAATCTGCCCATTTGTGTTCTTGGATTTTAAAACCCAGGCCTATAATGTAAAAAACACAAATCTATGGTTCATGGAATTGCAGTGCAACGTCAGCAAAAACACCTGGGTGGAGGTGCCACAAATAATATGGTCCTTTTTGCAGCTTCCGGGTTTATGTTGATTTCGTCTTGTGAAACAGTCAGGCACGGTTTTTTAATGGGAGGATCACTTTGTAAACTCTAAAAAGCAAACAACATTTTACTATATGATTTTCTACATTATTGAAAGCCGAGGCATTATTCAGAGTAGGAGAGACTACAGAGCCGGTTAGTTTCAAGTGCAGCTGCTCGCCTCAAAATGTTAACGGACGACCATTTGTTCGAATCGGAAACACATGGGCATGCTGACAGGGCGTCTCGCGCAGCACAATTAGAATCCCCCAGGGAGGTGGTTCTAAGATAACAACACGTGCAGCTCGGCTCCTCCATTGATACTGTCCCCAGCAGAGGCAGAGTCTGAAGGGGCAGCATGCTGCGCGTTGGTGCTACTGTGTGCTTGATGTTAAATGACCCATTGCTGAAGTTGTGTCACTTTTGTAACAAACTCCAGCAATGAATCATTTTTGCTCCTACAGATACGTCAGAAATACTGACGTATCTGTAACTCCTTGCGACATGATGCGTCATATTGTAAATATGACGCATCCAGCATGTCACAAGGAGGGCGCAATGAAAAGTGACGCATTGCTGTTTTCACGCAGTGATGCATCACTTTTCATAAATGAGGCCCTTAGACCTTATGCTTTTGATGCTTTTGTAAAAAATGCGGCAGCAGAACGGCATTATGCCAGTGCCCCAGGTTGTAGACACGCTTTCTGCACTAGTAGTTGGCGGATGAATAAAAAATATAGCATTGAATTTCACTGATCGGAAGCCCTTCTAGATCGATGCCTTCGCTGAAAGAGCTGTAACTTTTATAGCCAAACATAAAAAGCACAACAAATGAGATAAAAAAAGCAACAGAAGATGAAAAACATGAAAAATATTATTCTAAATAAACCTATTTCATTAAATATATAATGAATTTGAGAATATGTTGGCTGATGTTCACCATCAAAAAATCAGAGCATAAAAAATATTCTACACAAATATATTTAATCACATATATTGTGAGTTGGAGTATATGTACAGTACACATGGGCATGGGCAAGTTTATGAATTACGGCCTAAAATTAATTAGCACGTGCGGTCGCGTTACACCCAGGAACCAGCTGGTAACCCTCATGCTGGTTTCAAAAAAGTGAGCGAGCCTACAGGCTGCTCTTAAAAAATCATTTTCTGGATACCGACTTTGACAGACTAACATCTGCGGATTCCTAGGGGTCCCTCCAGGCTACAACACATGTGATATTGGTTACTGTGGAGACTCTGAAAAGTGCCTTAAAGTCTGTATCTGCATTACATATGGTTTCAGTAGCATCACTGATTCTAGAACAATCTCTCCAGTGACATGTCTTTTACATCACTCCATTGTAATCTTCTATGGCTGGATTACAGGGATTGCTTTGGCAGTGCAAGTGTGTGCTCAAATATTGGTGCAAATGTTAGTGCTATATTGCACAAACACTGGTTCAATCCAAATTTTAGGGAAAATTGCACAAGCAGCAGTGCGCATTAATGCTCTATTACTTACCGGTAATCTTCCTTACTCTGGGTCTCGTTGTCCTCGTCCCATTCATGACAAAGTGGAGATAATCATCTCCCGACAGAAAAAGAAAACAGAGGAATGCTGGGACCCTAACCCTAACCCCTCTGGGAGTACATAAGCAGCACTTACCCAGCATTCCGCCTGAACTACCAAGCCCCCAACAGAAAGGCCGGCGGTCCGGGAGGGAGGGTGGGGGGTAATGAATGGGACGAGATCAACGGGACCCGGAGTAATGAAGATTGCCGGTAAGTAATGGAGCATTACCCCCAGGTCCCTCCCATCCTCGTCCCATTCATGACAAAGTGGAGAATACCAAAGCAGAAACCTGGCCTTCCAAAATCCCCACGCACACCCAGGGAATCACAGCAAAGGTAGCCACCCAAGGAAAGCAAAAGGGACAACACAGGAAACAAGAGGCATAGCAATCAGCCAGGAAAGCACCCCACCATAGCAGGGTCGAACCCCCCAAAAAACAAACGGGAAACAACCAAGACGAAGAGGAGGACAACCCAAAGAGGGCAACCAGTGCACCCCAAGAGCCACATCTCCCCCCACTAAGGAAGGGGGAGAAAATGCCAAACCAAACCAACAGAGGTCGCCAACAACAAGGACAGCGAGGAGGCCAGCCAATGTAGAAGACCCCCATCGGCCAAACCAGCCAGCCAACCAGAAAGAGGCCAACAGGGACACAACATAGGACCAGAAACCAGGACCAAAGAAAACAGAAGGTGACAGCGACAGCAAGGCGGCAGAAAACCAGTGAAACAAGCCACAAAAGACAGGACCCCAAAGCCAAACGGACACACAAGGCCCAAAAGACTAGGGGAAGAATGGGAGGCCCGGAGACAATCCGGCACGAAAGAAAAAGGAGCCCACCAGAGGCCAACACCACCGGGCAGACGTACCGGAGAGCAACCCGAAAGGGCAGAGCACAAGCCAACAGGGCAAAGACACACACACAAAGAACCAAACCAAGGGCAGGATCACCCAGAACAAACCAGGAAGGAGAGGAGTATCGGCCAGGCACCAGCACACCCCACAACCAGAAGAACCTGGCCCAAAACAGAGCCGATACACGACAACCCCCAAGCACCCAGCCCGGGAGGTGCCGCAAGAGCCCAGGGACAGGCCAAGGGACAAAGGGCAAGGACACAAGACCACCAGGGAACCAGGAACATTGCCCCCAAAAGCCGCCTCACCAGGCCCTCAGAGCCAACAGGGAGCAACCGAGCACCCAAAGGAAACCCAGCCTCCGAAAGACGGAAAGACCAACTAGGAGGACCAGACAGTCAGATGCCAACCCCAACCGAACCGGAAAGGACAGGGGAGGGGACAGGAACCAGAACCCCAGGAGGGCAAAACACCTCCTACAGAACAAGGCCCAAAAACCGAACCAGGACCAGCCATGGAACGACATAGCAGCAGGGGGAGGCAAGACCAACCCCTCAAGGACACCAACGACAGAGCCCCAGCAGAACACCCCCACCACTCACCAGGGGGGACTGCAGCAGGAAACCCCCAACAGAACTGCCAGCCAACCAAGCACCCCCGAGCCAGAGATGCCCCCAAAGAGACCAGCCAGGCAGCCGACCACAACAACAGACCAGCAAAGATCGGGGACCAACAATACGGAACCGACAGAGACCCGAAAGGGTCGGGACGGCCCTACAGCAATAACCCCGAGACCTCAACCACTGGACTGAGGGAAATAACCCCAAAACCAGCCAAGCCACAGAGGCAACAGACGCTAGAGCAGAAGCCAAGCATTCCCCACAGGCATCCAAACATCACAGGCCCAGCACAGACCAAAGGAGGGACAGGACAGGGGAAACCCCTAGGGTGCAAAGCGGTCAATAACCAGGACGCCCAGGAGGAAACAAACCAACGTAGGAACCAGGACCGACACCGACCAAACACCAGGAGCAGACGATAGTAGGCACTCGCAGTGCGGGAGGGTCGCAGGCCAGAATGAAGGGAAGAGGGGCAAAAACAGCCGGGAAGCCAGGACCGAAGTCAAGCAACCCGCCCAAACAGAAGGACTCGGCAGCCCAACCCCAACCCGGGGAAGGCCCAAAACAGAGCTCAGGCAAAAGCCAGGGAGGGTAGCACAGACCCCCAGCACAGAACCACCGGACCAAACAGGACCGAAACCCAAACAAGGCAACAGCGCAATGGGAGACACAGGTGGAAGAGAGCACGCGGTACTAAGTAGGCATGGCCAGAGGCCAAGCAGAACGACCCGCAAAACAGGCCCCCCAAGGGCAACCAGAGAACAGCCCCCGGACAGCCAACCACACAAGCTCCAGGAACACTCAGGCGGGCCCCCATACAGGCATGGGCAAAACAGAGCAGCAAGCAGTAGGCCCCAAGTAAGGCCAAGGAAGGAGGAGCTCCCAGAAATGGGAAAACCTCGCTCCCCCAGGAACCAACCAGGCCTCAACCAGCGCAATGCAGAAAACAGCCGAGAGCAGGAACAGACAGGGGGGGCGGCCGCAGCCCAACACCGGAAGGAACCACCCAGCGATACAGGGCAGACTAAGGGGGACACAGAAGGAGGGACGCCAAGGCCCCAGCAATAGGCACCCCAACACACCAACCAAGCCCAACCAGGCACAACCACAGACAGCAGACAATGCCAGGAGCGTGCCAAAAAATGCCCCCGCACCAGACACCCAAGCAGACGGCGAAACAGGGAGCAGAGACCAGGCACCAAGAACCGAACCAATTGGAACAGGACCACGGGAAAATGGAGGGGCCCAGCAGGAAACCCCTATCAGAGCAGACACAAATGCTGCAACACACAGAATACGACACCACCGGGACACACAGGCGGGCCCACAACACACAGCAACCAACAGGGGCCCCGAACAGCATCGAGCAGCCAAGGACATCCAGGCAACACCAGACGCCCCGAAGAAGCCCGGCACCACCAGGGCGGAAAAGGAGCATGCGGACACCAAACCACGCCCACATGCAGCCAAGAACGCCAGTAAATCCCAGGAGCACCAGACAAGGCAACAAGTAAAGCAGCCAGCCCCCGGCACAGTACAGGAAGCAACCGTACAGGGCATCACAGCACCGTAGGGGAGAGCCCCCCCCAGAGCAGAAGAAAAGAAACCCGCAGCCTCCCACAAAAAAGGAGGCAAGGGCAGGAGCGAGGCACCACAAAGAAAGCAAGGCAAATGAAGCCCACAGGACCAGGCACGTCCAAGCGACTCCCACACAGCAAAGCAGGCACCACCCCGCGTAACTGCGAAGAGCAGACAAGATTAGGATCCTTCAAGGAGAAACTGCGGCAGGCTGAGGGAAGAAGAAGATGCAAACAGGAAGTGCCGCAGAGCACCGGACACAGTGCATGGCAACACCACAGGACCGAGAGCAGAAGCCAAGCCTAAACCGAAGAGCACAGGCGTCACAAACAGCACGAGGACGGAAGCAAAAATGCACACACAACACAAGGGTGAAGAGTACACATGGCTGCGAGCTGCAGAGCACAACACCCTACCCCGACAATGACACATCCACCCAGCAAGGAAACAGAGAAAGAATGCGAGGTACCAAGAGGGTGGAACGGAGGCCACTGACAGGCCAATGGAAATGCCCCATCAGCAACACCGCCGCACCAAGGCACAGGACGGGCGGACAATGCACGAGACCACGCCACAAAAAAAAATTAAGCAGACAAACCCCAGAGGAAGGACAGAAACTGTTGTGCCCAAGCGGGAGAAAACCCCACTCAAACGCCCAGATAACGTGAAGGCCAACCACCGATACCACAAAAACAACAACCTGAAGAAAGGTATTGCATTATGACAGGCAAACCAGAAGAGGCGTGTCTGCAAGGACGTATCAAGTCCCGCAAAGTGCATGCTGGCGTGATGGAAACCGAGGCAGACGACCATCAAGCACTGCTGGGAGCCAACGGGCCGGGCCCTCAACACAGGCCCCCAAAGTGAAAAGCCGTAGGCAGGTAGAGCATAGAGAACACGGGGAGCAGGCAGCCCAATGACCACCACGCATGAAGAAGCAGACACCGCTACACGGTACTCACGGGGGGTGGGCAGGAGAGAGGAACAAGGCCCCACCACACCAGCCAGCCCAAGGCGAACCAGGATCCACGCCAGGGCAGGAAAAGGCAACCCAGCAGGGAGCTACAAACGCCCCCGCCGCCTTTCATGCAACACAAACAGCAAAAGAAAGAGAGACACCACTATGTGGAACTCACCAAGGGGAGGGGACGGGAGACAGGAACAAGGCCCCCCCTCCACTGCCAGCCAGCACCAGGTGCCCGTTTAGGAAGGCAGAGGAACCAGCAACCGAGGCGCGTCTCCCACCCGGCCAAGCCACAGGAAGATGTGCCCAGCAACCCGGAAGGAACCAGGAAGACTGCACACCAGCCGCAAGTGGCCGACCAGCATGGGAGAGCCGGCCAGGAACATACCAGCCTCCCAGCAAGCCCAGCAGGCCGGTAAGCAAACCAGCAAACTCCCCACCCGCACAGCCAGGCAGCCAGGCAGCCGGACAGGGAGTGGGGGAAGAAAACGCCACCCCAGCCCGGCAGGAGCAGCACCAGCACCTTGTCCCAACCTCGCTGTTGACAGACAGAAAAAAAAAGAACAGGCAGAATGGTGGGTAAGTGCTGCTTATGTACTTCCAGTGGGAGGGGCTAGGGTTAGGGTCGCAGCATTCCTCTCCTTTCTTTTTCTGTCGGGAGAGGATTATCTCCACTTTGTCATGAATGGTACGAGGACAGGAGGGACCTGGGGCTAATCCAAGTAACCAAAATATTTTTATCATCTATTTATTTAACCCCTTCCATGCTGCGCAGATTCCGCCGCTGTGCTGACGGAATCTTGCGCGGGCGTGGTCATGACGGAACGGTTCCGTCATGAGCACAGCTCAACCGTGGCTCATGACGGAACCGTTCCGTCATGAGCACCGAAGGGGTTAATGTGCATTTCTTCAACAAACCACGATTCCTTGCCTGAGAATGAATTGCTTCCATATTTTGTCACTTGAGGTTGATATTGCAAATTTGTTCGAAGATTTATCTTTCTTCTAAGTTTTAATGATCAATGTATTTTGTTACTCTCAGTGCTTTATTGCAAAATTAAACTTAATAACTAAATTATTAAAAACTACAGCTTTACATATTCGTTCAAATTAATATTTTCCCCTAGAATTGTTTGCATTACTATCTTGACTTATGGCTGAGAAAATCTGATTGTTCACCTTATGAAAGATAAGAACTGTGGTAGGGAAGGTGTCAAGTTGTAACGTTTTGGTTACTTACCTGTTATTTTCATTTGACAGAGTGCAAGACCAGTGTAGTGAAGGTAGCGATTTAGATGCATACATTGCTATGTTAGCATAAGCGCGTTAGCTTTTAGAAAGCCATCTTGCCCCTTTTGCTGCTTTTGCACACGACACTGCTGAGACATGTTATTATTTGAGAACTGCCTGCTTGCCTTTTCTTCACATGAGAACTGTCTGTTGTTCACGTCCCTAGACGTGCACTGCGACCTTGGTCTGAACATTGTGCGCAAAACACTCTGAGCCGCCAGACAATGTATGTTTTTGAGTCCATGTTGATCGGCCTACTCTCTAGTCATAATATTCACACAGCTGCAAATACCTGAATGTCAAGAGCCTTTAATATTACAGTTTGCATGCGTTTGAAACACATTCTGGAGAAGAACATTTCCAGGCGCAGAGCAAAGCTGAACCTGTGATGTGATCCACCTAAGCTGATCTTTACGGTATGGGGTTCCCCATTCAAGCCTAGAGACCTTCTATTAGCCTAATAATATTAGTTTACTAGCGAAAGGAAGGTGGCTGCATTCCACTGTCATTTATACTATGATTTCTCCTTTCATTTTCTATGGTATTGTAACAATGCTGATGGTTTTAATTATAGTCATTTGTCTGCTTATGTTAGCCAAAGTACTGCATCTTAGGACACGTAGTTTATAAAATAAACCTTTTAAACTTTACAGTGTCTCTGATTACGTTGTTGTGGATTGATATATGAATAATAGCGGACAGGTATTTCTGATTCCCACCATTCCTGAGAATACTCTAAGTCGCTTGTTCTGGGTTGTCTATACATTGGGACCTTCGAGATAATATGGATAACGAATGGGACACTGATGCTGGTCGGATAGGGGTTCTGGGTACTGAGGTGAGTTTTTGGTACACCACAATTCACTGAGGTCCTGGGTTCCTGCGCATAGTTCTGTGCATGAGCAGAATCCCTGCAACCTGGCGCACCTAACGTTTGGTCTTTTGATTTGAAACGCCTTAGTAGTGCTTATATTAATCCACAACACCCTCACTCTTGTTTCCGGATAACGGGATTGACGGATTTCACCTACCTGTTAATAACCTAATAGGTTCCTACAAGCTTGTTAATTACAAAGGTGTTTTTATATTTCTGAACCCTTGTGCTACTTTAAAATCCGTTGTTGTTCTTCTCTGTGTCCGTATGGCGGTTGAAATTGCAGTGCATAGTCGTACTCCGTTGCGGCGTCATTTGACACAGTATGGGGTACCGGACGATGGTATGGCCGTAATTTTTGTGGTGAGTGCAGACGCGTCTCACCCTTACGAGTTGTTTTACTCTTGGGTAACGCTCCCGGAAGTGAATGCGAATGATAAAACGTTTCACTCGTATACTCACACACGGGTCCCAGCAAATTATACGCCATACAGGACGCTGGAGATTCCCCTTTCAGCCTGGCAGCATAGCATTTGTTTTAATGGCGCCCTTCCCCATCCGGTTGCACCGGCAAGACTCGGCCCTTTGTCAATTCCAGGGGCCACGTGGCCGGTGCTGGCCGGATTTACACCTCACCCCCGCTATTTGACTATTGCGGTGGATGAATTGCGTACACTCCATACTGCCCTAATTACAGTTTATAGGGCTTTGGTGCAATACGTTTCGCGCAATGTGCAGGTGGGGGCACCTGCTGTTGAGGGTCTACCAGCTGGTCATCCTGTGGTTGTTATTAGCCCAGTCATAGTTAATTCGGTGATGGGCAAGCGCCCCCAGAATAAGGACGATTTGCCTGATTGGCTTGCCGAGATATTTGACCAATTGGAAGTGGTGTTTCCACACTCTACAACAGTGGAGAAACACAGAATCATCACCATTAGTTTGCCGAAAGACTAGTCCTAGAAGTGTCCGATTGTGACAACTGGGGTAAGGTTTTTGCCGCGGTCTACTCGAAGTGCTTTGGCACTCCGTCCATGGCTGTGCTTCCCTCCGTCATTAAACGTGTTTAAGATAACCACGGTCCGGAGGCGGCTGTTGAGTTGGGAATGTCGGAGTATTCGACGTAGTTGCCTCTCTCGTCCTTGGTAACCTCAAGGGAGATGCGGTACAATTCCAAGTGGCTAATGGCTTAGCCCGTGTCGATGAACTCGATAAGCCGAAAGAGTTGCCTAAAATTATTGCGGAGGCGTATAGAACAATTGGCCGCAGTAGTTTAGGGGTTAAACCAACTTAGTCATTCCTGACCTGATACAACAAACTAAGGTGAGCTCGTCTGTTAAAGACGATCATCCAACTTTTCCAAAGCAAAATTGGCGACAAAAGAAACAGGGAAAGCCGCAACAGAAACAGGGGTCTCGTCCTGCGTCTCCCGTACAGCAGACTAGTGAGCGCACATACGATTTGCGCGATCGCACTAGTATTAAGTCACCTGATGGATTTCAGGTTATTGAACGTTCTCCTCGTTCTTCACAGGAAACATCGGCCTCGCAGTCCGGTTGAGGAGAACGTGGCAAAGGTCGGGGTGCCCAGCAAGGACGTGAGCAACCCCGTCAGGCTGAAGGTAGAGGCAAGCAAGACGAGTTTGCAAGTCAACGTCCCCCGTTTCAAAAGAAGAAGGTTGCTGCGCTAACAGCGAGGTATGCCACAGATAGTGCGGACGCAGCTTCGGAACCTGACATGGGCGATAACGCTGCTCGACAGCGCAGCGGAGGTTACAGTAGTGCGGCAAGCACTACGTCCATTTCTGGAGGCGACAGCAACTGACACGTTAATTGCTGTAGAAACTACGGACACTAGAGTGGTTCCCCCTGACAGACTATATGACATAGTCCTCTTAATTGAAGGTGACATACAACGCACAATACAAGGGATTTTTTGGGATAATTTGATCTCTTCCTATGACATTCTCTTGGCAGAGGCAGACTGGCCCCCGACTTTCATTTTAGATGCTCCTAGAGGGGAGGAGGTAATCCTCCCGTCCTTTGCGCATACAGTGCCCAAGGAGCATGCTGAAAGGTTTGCCGGAGAGTGGGCTCAGGTGCTTGCACCGGCTTTGTATCGTACTCAGGTGGGCTGGGATAAATTGTCCCCCAGCCATGAGATTCCCTTACGGTCTATGCCTCAACCACAACCACAATATCCCATGCGCCGCGACGCTAGATCTCACGTTGCGGAAATCCTTGATCAATTGGAATATCAGGGTGTTATTGAAACATTTGTGTCATCAATGAATAATCCTTTATTCACTGTAACGAAGCCTGATGGGTCGTACCGCCTAGTTTTGGATTACCGGCACCTAAACTCTCATTGCCGGACATGCGCGGTACAGAATACCTACAGTTCTGCCCTAGTTGATAGTCTTGTGCGTAAAAAGTTTAAAACCACACTTGACATATCAAATGGCTTTTACAGCCATAACCTGTCCTCTATTAGTAGTCAGTGGACAGCGTTTACATCTGGCGGCAAGCAAAAACATTTTAAAAGATTGGCCATGGGCTATAAAAACAGCCCTGGCGTCTTTGCCGCACGTGTAGAGAGCATTGACCCAGATGCGTACTCGTATGTTGATGATATCTATCTCACGGACGACGAGTTGTGGCCGCATCTGTGTCGCGTTGATTGCATTATTGTTATGTTTGCAGACTTCGGTTACAAATTCAACTTTGTGAAGTCTCACATTGCAGAGTATACAGTGTTGTTTTTGGGCTACGAGCTCAAGAATGAGGGTCGAGGATTAGCTCCTCACTTTCTGGAAAAGTGCGCATGCCTGCGTGCTCCGACAACACTGAAGAAATTACAATCGTTACTGGGCTTTCTGAATTTCGGTCGTACGTATATTCCCGATTATGCCCAGCGTATCAAGCCGCTATATGCCTTGGTACAACCAACTTATTCCAAATCGAGATGGATGCCGGAACATTCAGCTATTTTGCAGTCATTGCAGGCTGATCTTCTTGCTTCAAAATACTTACTGACACGTGATAACCACACAAACCTGGTAATAAGAATTGTGCCAGGCGCGGTGGGTTTCATGTACTTAACGATCAATGAGGGCGACACCGGTCCCCATTGCATACAAATCACACCTGTACACTTCGGCTGAACTGCGCTTTTCCTCTGTCAAAAAAGTTTTGACTGCGGTGCAGATGGCGATTCTTAAAGTACGAGCGCTGTCGCAAGGAAAACGCATGTTGGTGGTCACACCGTATCCTGCCCTAGAGGCAGTTACGAAAGCCAGTGTACCCAATTCAAAAGCTTTGCATCCACGTTGGATACAATGGGCCACTTCGCTGACATCACGAGATGTCACTTACATTTTGATGCCTCATTACAGTCGCAGGAGTACTTCCAATATGAATTCGTTCATCCGGCTCCTCTGTCTTTGCGCCCGCTCGAAGATTACCATTGTGTCATTTATACTGACGGTTCGGCGCAACCGGTGACAGGTTCAAAGCACGCCTATTCAGCAGCTTGCGCAATTGTGGCAGGTACTTTCGTAAATGGTGAATTCCAATCTGATGTCGTGCATACGCAGTAATTGGGTGATTGTATCGCACAATTGGCGGAGCTACGTGCTCTGGTGCTTGCACTGGAGTTTGCTGATCCTCGAGTCACTACCCTTATAGAAAGTGACTCGTTTTACTGTGTTTAGTCATTCAACGACAATCTATTCTTTTGGTCTCAAAATGAATATCGTGATTCCAAAGGTAGCACAATTAAGCATAAAATGCTTTGGGTTTGAGTGGCAGAACTTAAAGAACATCTGCCTCTCGTGAATGTAATTCACACTCTTGGGCACCAGCGAGTTGGTGTCCACGCTGTCGGTAACAGCTTAGCTGACGAAGCAGCGAAAACAGCAGTGGCGACATATTTAGTACCAGCAGTTACAAGATCCAAAAGTAAGATCGATGATGACATCTTGGCAGCTATTGCTGCTACAGAGAAGGGAAGTAATTACCCGAGAGGGTTCCCTTCTCGTTACCATTATCACTTAAGTCCTGATAAAATCGCATTAGTGAGAATTAACGACGTTGATGACAGATTGATTCCCAACGCGGACTGCAGACCATCTCTAATATCAGCGGCTCACGAGGGTATGGCGTCTGCCCATGCCGGCGTTGTAGCAACTGTTTCTCTATTACAACAACGTTACTGGTGGTGCGGGTTATATAAACAAGCTCGCACGTATGTTCTTGATTGTGACATTTGCCAGCAGATTAAATCTTCAACTGCTGCGCGCCCACCACAAACTCAGTTGTACATATCAAATAAACCACTTGGGTGTGTTTATCTGGATCACTGCGGTCCGTTCTCCTCTGATACTGCGTACAAGTATATCTTAGTTGCAGTGGATTCGTGCACACGTTTTCTGTGGGTATGGCCACAAAGGAGTGCTGATGCCCGTACTGTCATCAGGGATTTGCGTGTCTTTGTGGGAAGTTTTGCGTGTGGTACCTTTCATTCTAATCAGGGCCCTGCATTCGCCTCTAAGGCGTACAAAGAAGCCATGAAAAATGTGGGGGTCCAAGTCAAATTTTCGTCTCCATACCGACCTGTGGGTAGTAGTGTAGTGGAGCGGATGAACCGTGACTTAAAGCAATCTTTGACAGCTAGGGTTTTAGGCACTGGCCGGAACTGGTTAGCCCATCTGTATAACATCCAACGTGCACTTAATAATCTCTCTAGAAGATCTCTGGGTGGGCGGACCCCATACATGATGCTTTTTGGCATAAATATGTTTGTCCCGGACCTTGATGGTCTAGACATGGCGGCGTCTGCTGCACCCTTTGACGTAGATGATCACTGTGCTGTGTTACAGACTCTACAAGAGGCTAGAGATAGTCTCTCGAAGGAACACATGCCCTCCACATCTGATGCTGCACTTCAGATTCCGGAAGTCGGCTGGCTACCTCGAGTTGGTGACCAGGTCCGTGAGAAGGTGGAGAACAAGAAGGAGTTCGGCCCCTCTTATCGTGCCTCGGTTCCAGTGCTTGGCGTGCAGGGTAAAGAACAGCCATTTTACCTCCACTTCCTGGTCGCAAGGATAACAGGTACATCTCCATTGACAATGTCAAACTACAGCGAGTGGCCGATTCTTCTTAGTATGACTCCAGCGGTTTCTTGCCCTGCGATGCTGAGAAATTCTGTTTTGGCTCCGGCTCCTAACACCATGCCTGATGTTGCCATCGAGATGCACACAGTTACTGATCCTTTACTGCTACCACCGGCTGGTGGTCTACCTTAAGATACTGAGTATGCTTATCCTGCAGATGTAACATTACCCGTTTTACAATCAACCGCAGTTACCCAGTCACGTTTCTCATTTGATACTAACTCTGTGATTTCCTGTGCCCCATCAAAAGTTTCTATTTTTGCTGTTTGGTTCAAAAGACATTTTTTGATTCCCGCTTGGACTTACATTTGGCTGATGCTCATATGTATTTTTTTATTTATGTCCATCGGATTTGTGGTGGTATTGTTTCGTCTACCTAAAAGAAAGATATACAGTTAGTCTAATTGATGGAACTTTGGCCCCTCACTCCTCATCACACATCATGAAAAGAGACCAGCCTTTTGTGAATATTACTGCCTGGCCTGTGTTAGATGGGATTGCTTGGGATGCTGTTAAATTTCAAATTCATGGTCCGACTGAGGTTATCAATGTACCAAATGTATTTCGTGTTTCTATGGGGGATGTGGTCAAACAAAACATCCACTCTGATGATTGGGACATTCAGGCCATAGAAGCACTGTTTTCTGATTTGAAATATTATGCCACTTTTGATGCTGAAGATTTGTATTTAGACACTGCTAATTACGGAGAGTTGTTTTGCTATCAGCATTATGGCAATCATTTCCTACATAAAGCCAATACGTTTCGTAATTTTGTAAATTATACACAATGGGAACATTGTCCAACTCCAATGTTAGGCAGCTCAAGCACATTGGTGAACAAATGTGCCTATTTTACTGATTTCAGTGTTTCAAAACCTGCCGCCTTTTATTTTAAAATGGCAGCGGAGTCTGCCTCGAAGGTTAGGCTGACACACACTAAATTATTATATTCCATATCCTTTATGGATGAATTAGCGGTCAGGGGTTATGATCTGTGGAAAGATACTATTGATCTTAAATCTGTCTGGGGTTCTAAACCATGGCAGGTACAAGGAACAGAAGCTTTGCATCGTGCCTGCCTCATCCCGAACCACATGTTATTTTTGAATTCGACTATTTTTCAGACCACCTGTTTTAGATGGGCTACTTCTAAAAAACTGAATTCCCCCTCTATTCCAGATCTGGGTGCTTATCCAAATTGGGATACTCATACAGATCTGTCCCTTGATGCGTTGTAGTTGTACATTACTAATACATCCTTCAATATTTCTAAGTTCCACTCTGAGGGATGGTTGACTTGGCAGACAAGTTCAGATTCCTGTCAACATCGTTTTTTGGGTCTGAAGCCTGGGTATACACAGGATCGTGTGGACCCTCGCTTTGAATCTTCTCATTCTGTTACTACCTACTCCGTTGGGAAGTTATGCCAGTCTTGGCTGCAACACTCCACCTTAGCATCTGTTAAAGTTCACTTATCTAAATTACATGACAAAATGGATTTGAATGATTTTGTTAAAGGTCCTGTAGGTGGCAGGTCCAAAAGATGGGTGTATGCAATTTATAACGAGGTTTGGAAGTTATCACAAATTGAAGCTGCTTCCAGATTGAGAGCTATTGATCAAGCCAACATGGAAAAAGTGCTGGCTGTTATAGATAATAGCATTAGCACCCTTTCTTCCAGAATTTACACATTAGATAATATTGTTTCATATGTTGTTGATATCGTGCAGGATGATGTGTCTGTTTTATATCATTGTCAGAATCAATTGCGTTCTATAATGCAGTTTGCATGGACATTGCAAACGTTAAAAGCAGGGAAAGTCCCCTGTGACTATATGAATACTTTATCATTATTCCTTCCTTTTAATCTAACTGCGAAACAACAATTCATGTCCATGAAGGATGCAACATACTCATTACTGCATATTGAAAAGTTAGAACCTTTGCCTTTCTCAGTGGCCGAATTGATCTCAGCTGTGTGGCTTATCCACGGGTTAATCACATTGCCATTTCCATTGTTTAAATTCAGTTTGTGCATGAAACATTATGCCCTAGGCAGATATGAACCATTGTGTACTGCTTTCCTGCATGACATGAAGTATGGTAACTCCCATTTACATACAGGTGTATGAGAGAAGGTAAAGAAGTTTATTTGAAGGGTGAGGAATGTTCTTCCACACCTGATCATTCTGTAGTCTGTAGGCACATCCAATTGCATGGCGCGTGCAATGTGCAAGCGACTAATTTAGCATGCGTCCTGAAAGGGATTCCAGTGCCAGCTATTACACCTTCTTTTACGTTGCTAGCTAACGGTAGTTTTTTGCTTTTGAATAACGAGGCTTGCTGCGGAATGCTAGTGGGAATTCCCTACATTGTGACTGTATCACAGAGAGTAGTCTGCTGTAAAAATGTCCTTTTCCCACCCCCGCATGGGCGGCTGGATGTATCCATCTGGCCTTCCATTTCAACCTTGAAGGCAGAGTTCAACAAGATGAGCAGAATAAGGGCTCTATTGTCTCAAAAAGAGATCGCTCTGACTTCGTCCCGTGAAACATTTGTCCTTCATGTAGCTAACACCCGCACCGAGGTGCAGGCACTTTTAAATACTGATCTCCCACTTCATTTTGGTGCCCTGATTCAAACTATATTTAACGCCTCGTCAACAACTGGCTTGGTGCATTTTTTCAAAATCGTGGGCTCTGGCCTCGTGACCTCCTTCCAAACTATTTTTGGTGTGATACCGGCCTTTTTTCATTCTATTTTTTCCAGTGTCTTTGGAGGGCTCCCATTGATTCTCGCCCTCGTGGCTGGCGTGCTGCTGTTGGTCTGCGTACTGCGCAATGGCTGCACGCTGTGTGTCACGCAACAGCCTGTCCCGGCTGCTCCATCTTCGTAATCGGGTGCTTGAATACTATGGAACTTTACCACTGGCAACCCTGAGCATAGCCTATGGATTATCCTTCCGGTTTGCCTACTTTACATGCGTACAAACTGTTTTTCATTGCCTAGATTGTCTTTTCGAATGGGCTCTGGATTTGTGCTTGTCAAACTCGGTGTCTCCTGCCCCGGATTATGATCGACTAATGAGTCCATTAGTGGCTCATGAGTTGGACTGTTCTGGTGTTAGGATTATGGCCTGTGGAGCGGCACATGGAGTCCTTGGGAATTGGGACATCGGAACGGCAGCGTATGACTTCTTGGCACGGATTTATCTAGAAGAACACGCCAGTTGTCCTCTGAACGTGCTAGAGGCTCCAGTGGTCGAAGAACATGTATGTTCGTTTACCTTGTTAGACTGGATGGCGGACACTTTTGCAACTCGATCCAATGACTTCCTTTTGGAAGCTGTTGCTATGTACTGTGCTTACACTTTTATGGATTAACTTCATTATCGGCCAGATTCCCTTGCACATACCACACATTTTTTTGTGTGTTCCTACATCTGGGTTCGTTGAGCTTTTGCATGATGTATTGACTTCCCAAAATTTTTTTTTTCTCTCCCTCCATTTTGGTTTTGTTAATGGTTTTTTTTCGAACTTTCACTGCTCTTTATTTGGATTTCCAATACATGCACTTGGTTCTGCTCTGTCGAACTTGAACTCTGCGTTCCTTTTTGTATCCCTATTTGTTCGTAGTCCGATCAAGGGGCGGTGTAGTGAAGGTAGCGATTTAGATGCATACATTGCTATGTTAGCATAAGCGCGTTAGCTTTTAGAAAGCCATCTTGCCCCTTTTGCTGCTTTTTCACACGACACTGCTGAGATGCTGTTATTATTTGAGAACTGCCTGCTTGCCTTTTCTTCACATGAGAACTGTCTGTTGTTCGCGTCCCTAGATGTGCACTGTGACCTTGGTCTGAACATTGTGTGCAAAACACTCCGAGCCGCCAGACAATGTATGTTTTTGTGTCCAGGTTGATCGGCCTACTCTCTAGTCATAATAGGCACACAGCTGCAAATACCTGAATGTCGAGAGCCTTTAATATTACAGTTTGCATGCTTTTGAAACACATTCTGGAGAAGAACATTTCCAGGCGCAGAGCAAAGCTGATCCTGTGATGTGATCCACCTAAGCTGATCTTTACGGTATGGGGTTCCCCATTCAAGCCTAGAGGCCTTCTATTAGCCTAATAATATTAGTTTACTAGCGAAAGGAAGGTGGCTGCATTCCACTGTCATTTATACTATGATTTCTCCTTTCATTTTCTATGGTATTGTAACAATGCTGATGGTTTTAATTATAATCATTTGTCTGCTTATGTTAGCCAAAGTACTGCATCTTAGGACGCGTAGTTTATAAAATAAACCTTTTAAACTTTACCGTGTCTCTGATTACGTTGTTGTGGATTGATATATGAATAATAGCGAACAGGTATTTCTGATTCCCACCATTCCTGAGAATACTCTAAGTCGCTTGTACTGGGTCTTCTATACATTGGGACCTCCGAGATAATACGGATAACGAATGGGACACTGATGCTGGTCGGATAGGGGTTCTGGGTACTGAGGTGAGTTTTTTGGTACACCACAATTCACTGAGGTCCTGGGTTCCTGCGCATAGTTCTGTGCATGAGCAGAATCCCTGCAACACCAGATATACTTTTCTTTTGTGCTGGCACTCAAGAAGCAAACGGCAAAATCCATCATCTTTCCCACGCAAATTAACTTTTTTCACTGAAAAGTTGATGTGAGCACAACACAAAGCTGCTCAGCGTTGCTTTGCCCCTGTTAATAAAGGGGCTGTAACTAGGGTGGAACACCATAGGAATCTACATTAAACAAGATCATCTAAGGTAATGCGACATGGCTTTGTGTGAAATCCTAGCTCCAAATTAAAGCTGATGCAAAAAATGTGCGGAAAGAAAATTGTGTGATTTTAATGGATGTAAATGTGTACTTTCAGTGATGCTTTGTGTCACAGGAACACCTGCACAAAAATATAGTAAATATGGGCCATAGTTAGTCTTTTACAAAAAACATGATAATGACGAACGTATCACATAGGATTCTTTATGGCTATTTTTTCTTGTCATTTCTTGTGTTCACAAAGTATGCTATTCGTGACGCCAATTAAAAAAAAGTGCAATAACGCACAACATCATTAAGTCTTCGTAAACTCTCTCTAGCGTGTGTGAAATACGCCTGTTATAGTTATCTTATGTTAAAGCAGTACACAACAGAAATAGTAATCAATCAGGTTCTTATAAAGCATGAGTACTCACCGTGAGGGTCTCAAGGCGCTGAGTTGGGCAGGGGGGTGGATCTGCGGCTCAGTCGAAGGGCCAGGTCTTGAGGTCCTTCCTAAATTGCAGCAGTAATGATGATTGCCTGAGGTACAGAGGCAGGGAGTTCCAGGTCTTTGCAGTGAGTTGGGAGAAGGATCTTCCTCCAGCTGTGGTCTTGTGGATCCGAGGGATTGTGACCAGGGCCAGTTGGGTGGAGCAGAGATGTCTGGTGGAAGTGTAGAAGGAGAGGCAGTGTTTGAGGTATGCAGATATGGCGTTGTGGAGGACTTTGTAGGCGTGTGTGAGGAGCTTGAAGGTAATTCTTTTGTTGATAGATAACCATTGAAGGTCTCTAAAGTGGCTGGTGATGTGGCTGCAGCATTGGATGTTCAAAATCAGTCTGACAGAGGCGTTCTGGATGTTCCACAGTTTCCTTTTGAGTTTCTGGGTGGTGCTGACGTAAAGTGTGTTACCGTAGTCGAGACTGCTGTGATAAGCGCATGGGTGACTGTTTTCCTGGATTTGTTGGAGATCCACTTGAAGATCTTACGAAGCAGGCGGAACGTATGGAAGCAGGAGGACAAAACAGTGTTGTTTTGGCAGTTCATTGAGAGTGAGGAGTCAAGGATGATGTTGAGGTTTTGTGCATGGTACATGGTAGTGGGTGAGGGGGGGTCCTATCACTGCGGGCCACAGGGAGACATCCCAGGCTGCAGGGGTGGAGCCCATGATGTGGACGTCGGTCTTGTCTGAGTTAAGCTTGAGGCAGCTGTCCTTCATCCAGGTGGCGACTGCCTTCATCCCATTGTCGGAGTTGCTCTTGGCAGCTGTGGGTTTGTCTGTGAGGAAAAGAATCATCTGTGTGTTTGCATTGGAGACGATGTTTAAACCATGGCTTCTGACGATGGCTGCAGTTGGGGCCATGTAGATGTTGAAGAGGGTGGGGCTCAGTGAGGATCCCGGAGGCACTCTGCAGCTGATCTCTATGGGTTCTGAGTTGAATGGTGGAAGTCTGACTCTCGGATGAGGAAGGAGCAGATCCATTCTAGGGCTTTGTTGCGGATGCCGGCGTCATGGAATCTTGTGCAGAGGGTGGGGTGGGAGATGATGTCGAAGGCGGCTGAGAGGTACAGAAGAATGAGGCCAGGAGTTTTGCCTCGGTCAAGGAGGGTGCGGGTGTTGACTGTAGCGGCAAGGCTAGCGGTCTCGATGCTGTGGTTGCTTCAGAACTCTGATTGGGAGAGTTCCCGGATGTGGTTTGTTTCGATCAACTAGGAGAGTTGGGATTTGATGGCTTTCTCAATGACTTTGGCTGGGAAGGGGAACAGAGAGATGGGTGTGTAGTTGATGAGGTCCATCGGGTCGGCAGAGGGTTTCTTGAGCAGGGGGTTGATCTGTGCATGCTTCCAGTCTTCTGGGAAGGTGGCGGACTTGATGGAGCAGTTGATGGTGCAGCAGAGTTTGGGTGCAGTGAAAGTGTCGGCTCTGTTGAAGATGCGGTGAGGGCAGGGATCCGAGGGGGCTTTGGAGTGGATGCTCTTCATGATCCTGAGGGTGTTGTTACAGGTGAGTGTGGTCCAGTTGAGCAAGATCTTCTGGGGTCTGGAGCCATTGGGTGCGGTGGTTGTGGGTGGAGTGGGTGGGTCTTGCGTTGGGAAGTTGTCGTAGATCTCCTTGAGAGAAGGTGGCGAGGTGGTCAGAGAGGACTTGTAGGGGGGAATGTTTGTAGATTTGGCAAAGTTTTTGACCACCGCGAAGAGTGTGGAGTGCTGTTGTGTGGATTGTGGTTGATGTGTTCCTGGATAGCTGCTTTCTTTGCTGTTCTGATGAGGTGGTGGTGTGGGGGTATGGCAGATTTGAAGGCTGTGTGGTCTGACATGATCTTGCTGCTCCTCCATATTTTCTCAAGCTGTCTGCAAGTAGCACACCAGAACATGTAGTCATACTTCCAGATGCTCACTTATTGGTGTAACTAATGTTCAAGGAACGCCCAGTGAGTTTCAAGTCAACTCTGTACAAATATCGATGATGAAAGACATAGTTGATATAATAACCCAATCCAAGCCGTCCTTATTTTCGCTGGATAAAGCAAAATATAATAAAGGGGCTCTGACTTGAACGTGAAACAATATTAAAGTTCGAACACAGGTAAATGTTAATAAAGAAAAACAAATCAAAAGGAAATGGAAAAGCAGCCGTGCTTCCAGAAGATTTTTTTCTGATAGGGTTTCTATTAATGCCACAGAGACCATAACCTCCATTATTGCAGTAGCTGGAAAACTGTCTATTTTGGGGATGTGAAAACGCCACCCATGCTTGTCGTTTACATATACAATTTCTCCAAGACCTCAGAAAAATAAGTTACAAAATTGTAGTCCTAAAAGTAGTCAGAAAGACAATTTACTTGCAGAAATTGCACATAAAGGGTCTCATTCTTAAACCTTCTTCCATGCGTATGCCGGACTTACATGCAGAATAGGTTATTTCATGAGTGCAAAATGACTTTCCAAATTCAGAAAATTTGGTTTTACACTAGTAAATGTTTTTACTCTTGTAAAGATTGCTGTCTTAGTTAATCTCGTGTAGGTGGTGAGTTACCATTCATGTATTGGAATGTCCTGGCTGTTTATGACACCCACCAAGATACAGTTTTTGGGGTGTTCAGAAACCCTTTTTTGACCCCTGCCTCCCAGGGAAAAGGCGAGAGATTTGCGAGTGTCAATGTTCCAGTTTGAAGCAAGGAAATGCACTCTTCCCCGAGGGTTGGTGGAGGTGTATGAGAATCTGTTTCACAACAGAGGAAAATATTTCCCACAGGAAAAAAAAGAAAAATGTTAGAAAGTGCATATACATCTTTCATGGCTATCTTTAACATGTGGGAGAATATATGCATGTTTATTCTCATATGTGAACAAGGAACTCATTTGCCCTCATTACAAGATGCCTGTTAGCTCCTCGTGCACGTCACTCTGCTAGCATGAACGCTCTGGCTGGTACCTCCCCGTGAGTTAACAGAGATTTTAAGTCATTTCCACAGGAATGAGGAATAACATGCTGACCTAAGAATATCCAGGTCAGTTTCACACATTTTTGGTGGGGCTCGAGCTAGGGCGATGAGTAGCAGGGAGGCAATGGGATTTTTACATTAGCTGGGAAACGTTTCTCTGCTCTCCCCATGCTGTTGTATATTGGCGGGCGGGTGCCTGGGGCAGCAGCTGCCCTCAGCCCCCGCCGCAGCCCCACATTAAATTCCGGGCCGGACTGATTTGTCTCGCGTGGAAATCAATTCTGGGCCTGGAGATACCGGATAACTCGCTCTAGGCAACTGGTAATGATGGCCTTTATCTTCCAACCTTGTTGAAAGTTTTCTGAAAGGTTAGTTTTCTCCATTAATCAGAGCCTTCCTTACCGTATCAATCCGCTGAAAAGAAGATGTCTGTTGCCACAAGTAGCACTTGATGGAAGCATCTTTCGATTACTAACTGACCCAAAAGTATTGCACCTATTTTCCTGAATTGCTCAATATCTGCATGAATACATAGTGCTCAAGACCACGATTAATAACATTTTCATCACCAAGGATGTTACGATGTAGTGCCTAATTCAACATCACCTTAGTGAATGCTTTTGGCTAAGGACAAATTGATCAAGGTAGTGAAAAAATAGCTACACAACTGTTTTTCACAGATTTCAAAGAGTTTGCATAGCAAGAAGTGGAGACATGGGCTTCCGTTCGGACTTGATGTTATATAAAGGGAAATATTTTCAGGGTGTTTGGTGGTGTCCTGCAATGTATAGATACAATGTTATTTTATGCCATATATGTCTTGTTAAGTCTTGTAGTGGTCTTGTAGACCACTTCTCAATAACAAGTGTTCCATGCATACCGGAAGTGAGAGCAACTGAAGTAAGTGTATGTTGGACGGATACTAGATGACGTTGTAAAGGAACATATAAGTGCATCAAACACATCTTTTCTCCTTGGTCACCCAGGATTTTCCATCTTTTTCTGGACCTTATTATTGCGAGTAACAGCACTCTGTCCATTGTGATACTGCCATCTAATTCCATAGTGGATGTGTTCTGCCATTAAAATGGTACTGTAACATTGGTTCCACCCCATTCTTATATTTAACTTTCCAGTAAGGCCATTGAAAGTTGGTGTGGAAATTGCACCATCGGCTTTGAAGTTAAATGTAATTTGTGGGCTGAAGTGGGTTTTTTAACACCACCCACATGGTTGGCTTCAGATAGCACACTTTTGCTCTGACTGGACTGTAGTTTAAAAATCACCACTTTGACATATGGCTGGGAAACGTTCCTTTTACGTGTAGGAAAAACCCAGTTTTATATATTAGATCAGTTGCCCCTAAAATATGCCTTATATGCCCACATGGGTGGGTGATTAATATATAACAATGTGGAATTTTACTATTGGGATTTGTATGCCTTCACCGTTGCATTTTCATGGGATAGGCCTAGCTGTAAACAAAATCATTATTTTATAATTTTATATGTAAACATGTTACAAGACTGATTTAAAGATCCAAATCTAATTCAATGGTGAAATAAGAGTTTTGGTGACTTTATTGCTAAAGTAACTTTAAGGAAGTGAACTTTGTGCTGCCTGATTTAGAACCAGTTTTTCTCAGTCATACAACAGAAGTCCAATACCCTTCTTTAGCAGGCTGTTAAATATTGTCTTTCTGGAAAACAATGGTTTGTGTCTGGACCCAGGAAGGCAAGAGTATTGTCAATAAGTTGTCTGTTAGTGGGAGTTAGCCATCTGGGATTGGGACATGAACAGCTTGCAGAACAAAGGATAGTCTTAACAAGCCAATCTTTGACCTGGAGATGCCAAGTTAATTGGCAGGAACAACTATCATTCATTCCCAGCGCCATTCCTAACTTTCTGGCTCTGACCAGCTACAAGGGAAACAAGCATTTACAATGCAATAGGTCTTGCATTATTTAAGTTTGAGCTGTTGGCTTTGAAAATGATAATGGTATTTGTTTTTGTTATGGATGTGCAATAATTAAAGCTAATCATGTATAATGTCCAGATGTTCTAAATCTTAGATATGAGATAATATTTGTAGAAAAAGTAGTTTGTAGTAAATGTAATGTATTAGGTATGCAAATTTTTGTAAGAATATTAGGTGTGCATCTCTATTTGTCCCTTTCTGTCTCGGAATTTCTGTTTAGGCGTCTGTCTGTGCCTTTTTTATGTGTCTCTTCCTATGTGTATGTCTTACTTTGTGCAACTCACTAACGCTGTGTACCACTGTATCTGTGTATGCTCTGTCTTTGCATTTCTAGCTCTGTGTATTTAATCTGTATGTACAGTCCTGTCTTTCTGTGTACATCTCTGTTTTAGTATATGCTTTTGTCTTTTGCTGTGGATGTGTCTGTTTTAGTGTCTGTTTGTTCTCTCACAGTGTCTTCATCTTTGTCCTCGTATATGCGTCTCTCTCTCTCTCTCTCTCTCTCTCTCTGTCTATCTGTGTTGTCTCTGTATATGCTCCTCTGTGGGCGTCATCCTCCTCTGTGTGTGTCTACCTATGTGTACACTGTATTTGCGTGTATGTGTCTGACTGTATATGTGTGTTTTGTTGTTTATAGGTTTCTGTCTTTATCTCTGCCTCTGTTTCTCTTTGTCTATCTGTCTCAGTTTCAGTCTTTGTGTATGTCCCTCTGTTTTTGTGTATCTCTTTGCTTGTCAGTGTCCTTTTTTGTATGTGTGTAGGATTGTCTTCATGTACCTAGGTGTGGCTCTGTGTATTTCTGTCTATGTGTCTGTCATTTTGTGTCTCGGTTTATGTGTGTCACTGTATATTGTCTATGTGTCTATATTCTGTGTCTAGATCTATGTGTGTCCCTGTATATGTCTGTGTCTCTCTGTCTATGTATGTAGCTTTGTCTCTCTGTGCTTTTGTGTTGCTCTATGTGTATTTAAGTCTGTCTCTATCTGTATCTCTCTATGTAAGTCTCTGTGTGTGGTGCCTTTCTGGGTTTGTGAGCCAAGGTACATGCACAATAGAAGAGTACTAAAAAATAACTTTCTGCTTCTGACAGGCACCACCTCCCCTGGCAGCATCAGAGCAGGCTAGCAGCCTTCCCACAGCAGCATAGCAACACAAGCCTCTTACCATGTCCCTAGCAGATCATCCCAGGGGCCGGACACACCTGTTCCCTGCCGGGGAGAGCGGGTCACAGAAAAAGTGGTGCCTTACCTGGGGTCCCGACCCCACCTTCAGCCTCCATTCAGCCAGTCTGGGCAGGTATCTCCTGGCCGAGCTGAGCAGCCGAAAGAGGCAGAAGAGGAGGGCGGGGAGCTGCAGCCGGCGGCGGCAGACACTGGCCCCCACCCGACGCTCGCTCCCGGCCTCAGCCTGCCTGCAGTGAGCGCCGGCTCACAGGCCCACATTGCCATGCAAGGAGGGAGAGGCAGAGACAGGGCCGGGCCCGCTCATAGGCTGCAGCGACGCTCTGCGAGGCGAGCAGTGCATTGCAAATGAGCAGACGGGGCGGTGGGAGGGCGTGTCTGTGGGGTGTGAAGGGAGCGTGACCGGCTGAGAGGGAGTGAGGGTAAGGTGCGCGTGCCTCAGTAAAGAGGAACAGTGAGACACGAACAGTGCACGAAGTCCAGGTATCAGGAGACAGACCTGTGAGGAGGGGGGGTGCTGGGGTGGGGCCAGACTGATAGGGGCGGGAAGCCCAGGTGAGCATGCACAGGAGTTAAGGCTTCCTTCAAGCAGCCCTTTAACAGTGGTGAGGTGCAGACGGACTGGGAGAAAGGGCGCTTAGGTGTGCATGAATAGAGCGGAGGTCAGGCGTCACGCAGGGCGCCCTTGTGCCAGGGGCGCAGGAGCTCCTGGGTTGAGAGAGGATATAGTAAGTAAAGGTGGGGGCATATGTGTGGAGAGCAGTGGGTAGTAAGTTATGTTGCGCTGCTTTTCTGTAGCGCAGCTTGTTGGCACTAGAAATCCAGATATCAGGATAGGTGGAGCCGCAGGGGAAAGTCGGGAGACCCGAGAAGGAAGACAGAGGGGGGCAAAGTCGGAGTCTAGGCGTGAATGTGCCATGCGGTCTTGTGTGCTGGGAGCAGGGAGGTCTGAAGGGAGAAGGAAAGGTTGAGGAGGGAGGGCAGATCGGGGGGTGAGGGTGGTAGCTGTCCTCCTTTGAACAGGAGACCCGTTCATTCGAGTGCACTGTCTTTGTATAAGCGTGAGGTGCCGTCAAAAAAGTGAGGTACTGTGAGTGAGAAAGTGTGATGTGTTACCAATGATTCCATGTGTGATCTGGTAGTTTCGTCCAGTTGCTGAGAATCACAAGCATTGGAATAGCCAATAGGTCTTGCCTTTGGGACCTTATAAGTATTTAGTTATGCAGCACAATATCCTTGGTGCAACATTAACTGTTGCATGGCTAAACACTTATAAGGTCCCAAGGGCGAGACCTATTGGCTATGCCAATGCTTGTTTTTTCATACTACTTGGTGTTGATGAGTGGACCATGAATAGAAGTCACCACTGTACTGTATGCTCACGAGCCAGCATCATCAGAGCACATAAGCTTGATTACAGGATCCTCACGCTAAAACACTGGCTGGGGTGGGTTAAATAAGACATTAATACAGGGAGATGATATCGTCTTGGGGGAGGGAGGCTTAGAACTAGAAGGGAAATAGGGGCACAGTACGGTCAAGAGTGAACTAAAATGTGGATAATGGTGAGGCGCTGAGAGGGTTTGAAAGGCGTGTTGCTTTGAATGCCACCTATATGGAGCAAACTATTGCAAAAGAGGGAATACAAGCAAGGCTAAACAGTTTGGACCCGTTACAGTTTTGCATCTAAATTAGAAAAACGAATGATTAGATTAGTGCACCAGTAGACTCTGTGTTAGCTGCCAAAGTAGCTTTCAATAAAAAAAAATCTTTTGTGATGTTGATGAGAAAGGAATATACATTCAAATGGAGTCTAGAATGTAAAAAAGTGTTTCAAGATTTCCAAGTGTCCCTATGAAGGATGGCGTTACTTTAAACGCTTTGATCCATAATGACCACTGAAGTGAGTATGTGGAGTGAAGATAAAACTAGTTATATGATTTGCTTCTTTTGGCTGAAATGAAACTGGACAGATGTCCTCGTTTATAGATCACAAGGCATTGCCTGTTCACTGGTTGTCAGAACGCTTTAGTTAATTTGTGTGTAGCATACTCTATACGGGGAGAAGATACTGTAAACAGATGGTCCTTTCACTACCCAATGCTTTCATTTTGTTTGGCTAGTCATCGCTCGATGCATGACAGCCGGGCTCCAAGATTATATTGTTTTTAGTGGAGTATGTGGCATATTGGGCCGATTGGTAACATAAACAAGCAACAAAAAGACGCGCGGCCGCGAGACGCGCTCTGTGGTGGGGGAGGGGGAGGAGCATTGAGGCGCAAAAGTGAAAGCAGGCTGGCTGGCGAGTGGTGTGCGATGTGTGCGCACCATGACGAGAGAGGAAAGCCATATGGCGCCTCTGCTCGTCATTGTGCGCGTAACCGCACGCCTATCGCCAGTGCACGCTCCAGTGGGCTGAAGCACTTCCCCAAACGGATTGCATGGCAGCACAATGCATGTGATTGTGCGCGTGCTCGCCATGCAATCCACTTTTGGGAGCACTTTTGGGAGCCCCTTACTAGAGTCTCGCATAGCGATTGCTACGCAATAGCTAGGCGAGACCTAAAAACAGTGCTGACACTGACAGAGGGAAGGGTGCCTCATCTAAGTAGGAGAGTGTTGAAGTGAAGGAGCTCCTTCAGGTGGATTTTGGCAGGAGCTATCTTGTTGTAGGGTCCATGGGAAGTCCTAAAAATAGAGGTCAGGATTTGTGATTAAAGAGGTAAGGTAATGGATGGAGGTAATTTTCCATTCACTGGCTTTGCACAGGACATGACCGAGAGATCCTGCGGTAAGGGCGAGGGAGGGATCGAGGAGTTTGTGGAGAAAAGGTGAAGATGTTGCCTGGCAGTGGTAAACCTTACATTCTCTCATCGTGTGTATTAAACTGCATTATTGGTTGAAGGGCATGAGAACCCACTTCAAATATTAATCACAATCCTTGTCAGAGGGAACCTCAAAAGTCACTAAATAAACCAGTACTTAACTCTCTAGTAGACTGGCACAAAAGCAGTCAGGCTTAACTTAGAGTCAATAAGTATTTATGCAGTGCTCAAACAGTCATAAATTGAAAATACAACACAAGAACCGACACCTATTTAGAAAAATAGAGTACATTTTAATAAATAGAATGATACCAAAATGACGAAAATGTAATCAGTAAAACCGGAGTTATGATTTTCTAAATCTTAGGTAAAAATAGCACCAACTGCAGGTATTTAGTTGCTCTGGACAAGGACAAAGTGACATGTTTAAGAAAACTGCAATGGAGCGCTGCAGGATACAGGACCATGTTCATCCTGCTGGAAGTTTTACCTTCTGACTTTGATCCAAGGACTGTGCACTGTAGCTCTGCAGAGGTCTAGGTCGCTCCATATTGGATCCGGTGAGGCTGTCAGTCAAGAAAGGCTACACAACTTGGTGGCCCAGGTACACAACTGAGCCCTGACCTATCAAGAATGTACTGACCTTGATAGTTAGACCTTTCTGTTGCAGGGTCTGAAGCACATCCCGAGGTAGTGCAGGTGGCCATCCCAGCTGGAGTTGAAAACAGCAACTGCACTAAAGTTTTCTAGCCCTGCCAGGACCTGGTTGACAAACCTCTGGAAGATGGCAGGGGCATTATTTACTCCAAAGGACATCACTTTAAACTGAAAATGGTCCTTTATGGTCGTGAATGCTGATCTCTCCTTTGCCACCTGGGTCAGGGCAATCTCCCAATACAATGAAGTCAAGTCAAAGATGCTGAGGAATTTGGAAGGCCGCAACCAATCAATGAGCTCAGTTCTAGTGATAGGATGTGCATCAGCCTTGGTGACTAAGTTGAGGTCCCTCTAATCCACACAGAACCTTCTGGGGTGGTGCCTGCTGGGGCAGCCTTTGGTACCAGCTCCACCAGACTGGACCAGTGATTACCAAAGGGCTCAATCACCCCAATTCGAACATTTTGGATACCTCATTCAAGTTAAGTGGCACTGGGTAGCATGGAGTGGAGTGGCATTGTGTTACATGAAGTGGCTTTGTGTGGCATAGAGTGGATGGTATTTTGTGGTGTGGAGTGGCATTGTGTGACATGGAGTGGCATTGTGAGGCAGGAGTGGAGTGACATTGTGTGGTGTGGAGTAGAGTGGCATTTTGTGGAGTAGAGTGATTTTGTGAGGCAAGTATGGAGTGGAGTGGCATTGAGTGGAATAGCATTGTGCAGTGTGGACTGGAGCTGCATTGATTGGCATGGAGTGACAATGAGTAGAGTAGCATTGTGTGAGGTGAAGTGCCATTGAATGGAGTGGTATTGTATGTTGTGGAGTGGCATTGTGTGTGGCATGGAGTGGAAATGTGTGGCATTGAGTTGAGTGGAATGGGATTGTGTGGTGCGAAGAGGCATTGTGTGGCGTGGAGTGGAATTGTGTGGCTCTTTGTGTCATTGTGTGGCGTAAAGTGGAGTGGAGTGGCTGTATGGCATGGAAATGAAATTTGTTGCACTGTGTGGAGTGGAATTGTGTAGAGTGAAGTGGAGTGAGATTGTGTGAAGTGGAATTGTGTAGCATTGAGTGGAATGGAGTGGCATTGTGTGGTGTGGAGTGGAATTGTGTGGAATAGAGTGGACTGGAATGGCGTTGTAAGGACTGGAATGGAAGTGTGTGGTATTGTGTGGATTGTGTGGTGTGCAGTGAAGTGGCATTGTGGAGTGGCATGGAGTGGAATTGTGTTGCATTGTGTGCTGTGGAAAGGAGTGGAATTATGTGGCATTTTGGTGAGAGGCATCGCATGTGGTGGAATTAGGTGGCATTGTGAAACATAGCATGGACTAGAATTGTGTGCCATTTTGTGGAGTGGACTAGAATTGTATGGCGTTGTGTGGAGTGGAACTGTGTGGTGTGGAGTGAAATTATGTGGCACTGTGTGGCATTGTATGGAGTGGAGTGACACTGTGTAGCGTGGAGTGGAATTGTGTTGCATTTTGTAGAGTGAAATTGTATGGAGTGGAGTAAAATTGTATGGATTGGAATTGGGTGATACTGTGTGGAAAGGAGTAGTGTTGTGTGGCGTGGAGTGGAATTATGTAGACTTTTGTAGAATAGAGTGAATTGAAGTGGCATTGTGAGGAGTGGAACTGTTTGGCATTGAGTGATGTGGAATGAACTGGAGTGGAGTGGAATGGCATTATGTGGAGTAGAGCGGAATTTTGTAGCATTGTATGGAGTGGACTGGTGTGGTATTGTGTGACACTGTCTGGAGTAGAGTGGAATTATGTGGCATGGAGTGTAGTGGAATTGGGTGCCATTGCATGGACTGGAGTGTAATGGAGTGTAGTGTGATTGTGTAGCATTGTGTGGAGTGGAGCTGAATTGTATGGCATTGTGTGGCATGGAGTGGAATTGTGAGGCACTGTGTGGAGTGGAGTGGAATTATGTGGCACTATGTGGAGTGGAATTGTGTGGCATTGTGTATGGTTGGGTAGAATTGTGTGTCGTAAATTGAACAGAATTTTTGGCATTGGGTGGAGTGGAGTGGAATTGTGTGGCATGGAGCAGCACTCTGTGGTGTGGTGTGGAGTGGAGTGGAATTGTGTGGAGTGGGGCAGACTTCTGTGGGATTGTGTGGTGTGGAGTGTTGTCAAGTGGTATGGAATTGTGTAGCACTGTGTGGAGTGGAATTGCGTGTGGCATTAAGTGGGGTGGAGTGGAATTGTATGGCATGGAGGGGAGTTGAAATGTGTGGCATTGTTTGGCATGGAGTGGAATGTACTTGTGTGGCATTGGGTGGCATGTAATAGAGTGCAACTATGTTGCACTGTGTGGCGTGGATTGGAAATATGTAGCATAGGGTGCAGTAAAATGAAATTATGTGGCATTGTGTGGTGTGGAGTGGAGAACAGTGGAATGGTATGGTATGGAGTGCAGTGGCATTGTGTAGAGTGGAGTGGAGTGGAATTATGTTACATTGTATTCCATACACAGAAATCTCTGTCACCCTCTGTCTCTCCAGTCTAAATCGTACTACCACTTTCACATTTCACTAGAGATGCTCTGATGATTGTATAAAGTTTGTTCCAAGACTCCAGGCAGGCAAATCCGCTGAATGTTTTTCAAAGCATTTTTTATTACTTTACAATAAGACGTGCAGTCCTGATGAAAAAAGGTTCAAAATACGCGTGCACACGTTTCCTTATTTTTTTACCGATGTTAAACAGGGCACGTCATCAAAGGTGTAGAATGTTTGCACACAGATTAAACTGTAGCAATGAAATACAACCTGCAAGTTGCACACTGCAGATGCTAAGGAGACATCAGTGTCTGCTGGTTAATAAAGCGCCACACTGGTTTCTGGCAAAGGAAGAGCATGAGCATAGCAGCAAGTATGTGAATAGACAAAAAGGTGAGTTTATGAGCGCATTTTAAGAACTGTAGCTAAGTACTGAATGAGAAAACACAGAGAAGAAGGGGATGGGAGGGGGAAGAAGCATTGCAGACAAGGGGGAGAGGGAAGGAAAGTACCCCAATCACAGCACACACAGGCTGGTATTGTTTTCTTTTTTAGTGGTGCAGGTGAAGGAAGAGGATTAAAAATTGGTCAGATTAACTCTCTATGAAAAATTATTTAATCCTGGAGCAACTGAACAATATTAAAAAGATCAGGAGATACCGTGTAAGGTTGGATTGACCTGAGGTATCAGAAAAATTGAGGTGAAGGAAAAAAGTGAAATAGGTCAAATTCAGGTCTATTTCACTTTTTTCCTTCACCTCAATTTCACCACTAAAAAAGAAAACAATACCAGCTCCACTGTAATCAGGTGTCGCAGCACACCCGGATGGCACTCGGCTATCCGGGTGGGACCCCGATGATGAAGCATGTCACCAACTAGGTTGGTGAGTGAGGGGTCTTCTATAAAAAAGGACATATCTATCCTTTTAGTGCACCTCTCCCTATCTCTGAGGTATTGAGTTACCTTTGAGGGTGTACTCCTTCTATTGTTTGTTTTGGTTCAGGCACTTCCTCAATATGAGGATTGTGAGAGGAGGCAGTCATGGCAGAGGTATCTAGGAAAGTATTTATAGGTTGCCAAAGGGTGTCACATTTAATTGCAAGGGAAATGGGAGAAAGATATGTCCTGTCTAATCTGTGGTTGTAACAGACTGCATACCACCAAGCTCTATAAAATATATTAGCAGAGGTTTTCCATTCCCGTGTGATTTGTTGAAAGGCAACGGCCAGGAGAAGATCTATTATGGAGAAATTAGTGGTCATGAAGTCCCAATCTTCAGAGATACTGCCTAAGAAAATGTTAGTAAATGTAAGGGAGATGTGTGTATGAAAAATATCATTTATTTGTTGCCAAACCTGAGTCCAAAAAATAAAATCATTGTGACAATCAAATAAGATGTGTCGTTAGTCAGCGTGATCAGAAGAACAAGACTAACAGGAAGGGGAAAGAGAGTGATTGATTTTGTTGAATGAAACCGGAGTAAAAAGAAGTCTATTATATATATAAAATAATGTTTGGGTGGTATTGGCCGCTCTGGAAAATCGTCTTACTTTGAGCCAAATCTTGTTCCAAATATGAATAGGGGAAGGAGAATGGAGGTCGGCTTCCTAGAGTAATTCCACTTCTGTTTTCTCTCTCGTAGAGGGATGAGGAAGAAAATGTTTATATAGTTGGGAGGTTGAGGGGGTGGATTCCAAAAGTGCAGGTATATTAGAAAGAGGAGTAGAAGAGGCATGGGAGGGCAGAAGAGAATTATAAGTAGTTTGAATCATTGAGATTAAAGAATTAAATTTGGATTCCCAAGAAGAGGGTAGCGAGAATTTTGTTTGAGCGGTGACAAACGAGATGCAAACAGTATCTTGAAGAAGTTGAGAAACCCAGTGAAGGTAATTTGCATGCCAATCTTTCCAGAAGAGAGTCTTATTATGAAAACAAATATGACGATTGTACCAAATGGAAGAATTAAGAAATTGATCTAGGGGGGAATTATAAGAGATGAAAATAGGGTGGAAAATTTTAGAAACATTGTTGAAAATAGGGAGGGACAAGGATAAGGGTCGACATGTAAAAGATTTCTCTAAAAGAAAACGGATGGAGAAAGGATTTTTCAACAGAGACCCATAAATGTAAATCAGAAAGATCACCGTCTTGTAAAAGGAGGGCATATTGTTTGAGAGAAAAAGCAGTATGATAAGAGTGAAAGTCTGGAAAATTGACCCTCCCCCCATAAAATTAGGCTGTTTGAGTTTCTGAAAAATACGTGGTTTTTTATTGTTCCACAAAAATTGAGAAAATAGAGTAAATTCATTTATATTGAAAAAGAGGAATATTTATAGGGAGATTGGAGATATAAAAGAGGATCACAGGAACCAACATCATTTTTATCACATCCAAGTGGCCCCACCAAGACAAGAACAAAGGATTGCATCTGGAAGTAAGGTTTTTCAAAGTTAATTGCAATTCTTTTAAGTTTATGGATACAGTTTCTTTAATAGCGGGTGTGAACCATAAGCCAAGATATTTAATTTTGTCAGATTTTCAACTAAAATTGGAAGAGAGATAGTAAGCATGGAAACATAATTTATTTAAGGGGAGGATTTCACATCATTTGTCAGAGTTTAATTTGTATCCTGAAACAGAAGCAAAGAGCTGCACCTCCGATAGGAAGGCAGGAAGAGAAACCTGAGGGTGTGAAAGAAAGAGCAAAATATCGTCGGCATAAACAGAAGTTTTAAAATGGTTCTCCCCATATTTAAAACCAGAGATTTGAGAATTTGTACGGATGTTTATCAGAAACGGTTCAAGAGCAAGAATAAAGAGAAGAGGAGAAAGAGGGCATCCTTGCCTAACACCACGATATAGGGAAAAGGAAGGAGATAAAAGACCATTAACTAAAATAGAAGACTGGGGGGACGACTATAAAAGAGGAACATAATTAATGAAAGGTTTGCCAAAACCAAACCAAGAAAGAGTAGAGAAAATGAAGGGCCAACTAACTCGATCAAATGCTTTTTCAGCATCTAAGGAGATAGCACCTAGAGAATGTTTATAGAATTTTGATTTACTAAGGACATTAAAAAATAATCTAATAATCTAATTTTGTCGGAAATATGGCGACCCTTGATAAAACCACATTGTTCCCCACCAATTAATGGAGGTAATAGGGACTCCAATCAAAGGGCTAACATTTTTGCAAAGATTTTATAATCCAAATTAATTAAAGAAATAGGTCTAATTTTTACACAATAAAGGATCTTTATTTTCTTTGGGAAGGAGACAAGTTAGAGCATCCTGAAAAGAGCCACCAGAAGATTTAGAAGAAATGAAGAAAAGAAAAAGCTGATGAAGTTTAGGAAGAAGTAATTGAGAGGGTGTAGATCTCTAAACAGAGCAGACGATCCTCTGCCAGAGTGGCGTGGATTTTTTTGTCACATGATTCGTTATCTTTTTTTTTTTTATGCCTATTTTTATTGCAATTACATGTTGGCCATGCAGTTTACAATGTATCATTGGCAGGCTAACTTGGTGCCGGTACGCTCTGCTCAGTAGTTTCTCAATAGATTTGTTATCGTTTATAGTCACACACTAGAGAAAATTGATGGATCCTAAGATGCATCTAAGTATTTCATTCTTTTACAGCAATTTCTTAACTTTACTGCAAAATAGTCACAAACAGCACTATTGTGAGGATTTTTGCAGATGGCAGAAGGCCAGTTCCGGTGACTGGGTTTAACCTACCTGCCCAAAGCTGTCCTATTAAATGAAAGATCTCTCCCTTTTCACCAGTGTAAAAACCTATCGATGTTTGCCCTGGGGTGACAAGAGCCAGCCTGGGCCTGACAAGATCAAAATCAAAGGTAGCCTCACACTAGAGCTCTGTTTTAGTCGAAAATTACTACTCAGTGTTCCTGCCTGCCCTTTCTGTCATTAGGTAATGTAACTGTTCTAGCGCCTCCCTTTACAATTCCGAGATAAATGGAGGTGGCTGTCGCTTTCATGAATCTCCCTTTGTCTTCTCCTAAGGGACCATACACCAGCTCTCATAATACCCTGTGTTCTCTATGAGGATGGAGACAGGTGCCATTCACACTTGCGACGTGGACTTGCAAAGCCTAATTTATAGTCACAGTAAAGAGTGGGCGTTCCCCAAATCTTGTTGGGATACTGCACAGGCCGAGGAAGAAAGAACATTTATTTATTTATGGATTTTATATAGCGCCTGAATCACCCCATACAGTGTATCTCTGCGCTGAGGAATTTACAGGAATCAATTTACCAACAAATTAGATTTTTAATCAACAGCGGTGTGCAACATAGTGGAATTATCTACTCCTTCCTTAACTATGGAAATAAGAGTTTTATTCCTACAACAGCCCTGTACAAAAATAAAAAGGTGTTTACAGTCTATGCAGTAATTAACACTTATAAAATTAGTAACTAAAGAGACATTTCTATCCCATGTTCGGTATGGCACACTTCCACGCATTAAGCATATAGGTCTGATGGGCCCCAAAGCACTTATAGGTAAATTATTTAATGATAGCGAGAAGATTGTCAAACGAGCTTACTTTGAAATTTTATTGCCGCAGCTTCCCAAGTAGTGACATGTGACTTCTATTCATTTCCTGGAGTGTTTGTGTCACAGTACTGTGACCTTGCCTAAAGTCAAATGTGCCAAATGTGTCAAATGTGCCAGTTGGTTAGACAACAAATATGACAAGAGCTCTTGGTCCTAAGTAAAGAAAAACACCTGCAATCTTGAAGTGAAAATTGTAGGTGCCTGAAACCAACTTCCAGAGAGTTTGATGAGGCCCCTTTAAGTAATCCCTACCCAGGAGGAAGAGATGATTTGTTCCTCCTTGTGCCAGGGCCCCCGTTTGCAGAAACGATGACATAAACCATGGTAGGTAGCCCTTGTTCATCATCAGGCCTGGACTATGGCTCCCTTAAATACCTTCTGGGTAGGTGGCGGCTCATCACAGTTTCTTCTTTCTTTAGTGCTGTTATCTACATCCACCCCTAAGAAAAATATTACTTAAAGGACGTCATTAAATGAGGCAACTGCAACACAAATTCAAAATAGGTTATTAACTATTTTATAATTACATAAATTACATATTATGAGCGCTAGGGAGAACATGGCGGCCGTTACACTCGCCGGTCGCTTGGTCCGGGTGAAGTGCACCGCAACCGGCATCATAGGAATGTAATTAAACTCCCCTCACCCCCTCCGTACCTAATTTAGATGTGCCTCCCAGAGCCGTCAGTCTTGGTCTCAATTGCCGAGACGGAAGGAAAAAGGGGGTTTGTCACTACCAGATATCCAACTCTATGCTTGGGCTTTTCAAATCTCCAACTCTAGAATGCTTTTTAGTACCTAGGATGATTCGGATATTGGACATATGTTGTCTATAATGACAAAGGAGAGTAGAGGGGGACATTATGTTTTTTTTTTTAAGTTTGGGGACCCAAAATTGCTTAAGAAAGTTAAGCTGAAGGTGTTACAAGCCTTTTCGAGAATGTGGTATTTGATACGTAGGCGGCTTAAAGTAGATTATTATTCATTCCATGCACCTATACGGGACTCTCCAGGTACTCCTGAATGCCTTAAGGATAAGCTGGCATGGTCAATGAGGGAGTCAGGTGTCCTGGTGTGGGGCGACATTACGCAAGATGGACAGTTAATCCTGTGGAGTGAGAGGAAGGGAAAAATTTCTTTATTTAAGTATATACAATTTAAGAGCTGGATACAGGCACGAAAAACACCAGTGGGTGTTATTATAAAACTAGCGGAGATGTTGGCTAATAAACCTCTAGGTGTGAAAGAAGTATCCCTGTAATATTGGGCTCTGCAGGACAACTTCGATGGAGAATTCACCTTGGCAGAAGACACCTGGGGTAGATGCTTGCCGAGCTGCAACTTACAGCATAAGTACAAGTATCGATGCCCACTCTTTATTCTATTGTTCAGCCTGCATTTTTTAAAAGGAACCGTTTCTTCTCACTCCATAGAGCATACTTCACTCCAGAGAAGCTGTCCAAAATGGGGAAAGGAAAGCCGACGGCTTGTGCAAAGTGTGACTTAGAAAAAGCGACAGATATACATATTTTTTTCCAATGCACGCAGATTCAAAGCTTCTGGCATGAAGTTGAATTGACACTTACAGGTATTCTGGGAGTACATGTTAAGGTAAGCCTTGAACAAATCATTTTTGGGGTTGCGGAGGGTGTGACTGGTGCATCTAGGAATTTGTTGTTTTATGCATTGCTGCTAGCTAGAAGGGAGATTTGTAGGAATTGGACAAGTGTAGCACCGTCACAGCACGCAAAATGACTAGAATCCATGTCCTATATGTCCAGAATGGATTTACTGGGTGATGGGTCCAAAAAGAGGAAAACGTTTTGGGAGATTCTTAATAACTGGGTAGGGGGTAACAGTTGCCAGGGAGTGGCTTAGTGTACAGCATTTAAAGTAACGAGATGTACACCCCTGTCCAATGATTATGCCTACAGAGCTCTTTAACCTGGCTGTAGGCCCCCCCCTCCCACAGTCTTCTTCTAGGCAGCCCTCCGGGAAACCAGAGGTTTTCTGAGAGAGATGCATTAACAGGTGAATGGTGTTCTTAGGGCCTGCGCCGTCTTTCCCTGTCTTTTTCCCTCTCACTATTTTGTGGCAGGGTGCGGAGCCTTCCCCAGTTATAGAGGTCTTTGTCAAAGGTAAAAGTCACCAATACCTGAGGTGAATGAGGACAAAGAAATAAATAAATTACAAAATAAATATGTACTATTTTATATATCTGAAAAACCCATTTATAATTATTAATATATGTATCTATTTTATTTCAATTTTTATAACCTTTATTTAAAGATAACAACAAGAGAAAAAGCATCTCCCATGGTCATAGCTGTTCAGGTTGCATCATATCAGAAAGGAGCACTTGCAAAATCACACTGACAGCAGCCAGCCGCTTTCCTTTAAATTACAGCAATCAATCAATCAGTCAATCAGGATCTGTAGAGCGCGGCTGCCTCACCCTTGAGGGTCTCGAGGCGCTGTAGGATAATTTTGCCTGTTCTCCTATCGGTGAAACATCTATGTCTTGAGCAATAATGTGTCAAAACAAGTTGCTACAGGCAGTCAATAGGCACGTGCAAGAAGGCATACATCCGCCAGCACATGCCCCCTATCCCACCAACCGCCTCTCCCATACATCCAGCTTATCAGTACCATCAGTAAGTATTTTAATGTAATTAAACATTATTTCCTATGGGGTTTTAAAAAGAAGGAGTCAGATTATTGGTCTTACAACATAATCTTTATTAGATCTTATCCTGGGATACAGTTCTTATTAATTTTAATCAACCGTTAATGCTTTATTTTATTTTAGATAGTGATATTTTATATAGTGAATGAACACATATTTTAATATAAGTAATGCACTTTATGGTTCTCAATAACGGAATAAAGTTTCCTATACCCTATGGGGTTTTATTTTAATTCCCTACCTCCGTTATTTTCTATGGTAGGGTGTTCAAGCACCAGTAGCTGACCAAGAGTTGTGCTGGTATGGGAATATAGAGAGAGACCCCTTGTGAACTCAAGGGAATAGGATACTTTTTCAAGTGTCTACTAGCAGTCCCTTGAATGTATATACAATCTTCAGTGATTCAATATTATGATATTCACACACTCACGTTATTTTAAAAAAAACAATTGACATTTATTGTATATAAAACATGTTATACATCACCATTAAAAACACGATCTGTTCTAATCCCTACTTAACGCTGATCTAAGCAGAAAATTTAATCAAAAATCATGTTAAATTTAGAAGTGTACAGAAACCAAAAGCTAAGATTTCATTCCTTACACCATAATGCAAATAGTCAAATACAAAACATTGTTGAAATAAAACCACCTCGTTATGAACCCGCATAACCGAGAAAACACACCATGAAAAAGACATTACAATCTGTCATATATTTACACATCCAAAACCACTGCTGGAATTGAACCACTTATGGGATGTTTAGACTCTTTATCGCTATAAGTGGATATCCGTTTCTCTGGATTGTGTATGTCCTATGCGTAGTGCTGGACATACTACAAAAGTGTAAATTACTACAAAAGTACAAGTTAATTTTTTGGAATCAGGCCCTACTCCGCATTTTGTGGTAGTTGTGGTAGTAGTGGGGACACTGATGGTGATAATAGCAGTGATGATAGTGGTTGTGACAGAGGCAGGATGATAGTGGTGGTGGCAGTGGTGGTAATTATAGTAGACAATATGGTGAAGGTAATTGTCAAAGTAATGCTGGTGGTGGATGTTGTGATGGTGGTAATGATACTTTGGTGCTCCTGGTGATGCTGACAATGGTGGTAGTAGGAATGGTACTGTTGGTGGTGGTATTGGTACTGGTGATATTGGTGGTGGTGGTAACGGTATGGGTATAATGGTAAGAAGGGTGGTAAAGGTGGTGATGATCACTCAGCATTAGGACAAATTATAACATGTTTTCTCATTTTTAAAGGTTTGGGATCCTAATGCTTGTTCTAGCATTATTAAGGAGTAGCACAAACATTATGGTTATAAATAAAGCATATATTTGTTGCTAATAGGTGACTGGTTTTATGATATTTGATTCTGTAATCAGCAATTCAAATGTTATTTTTTCAATAAGGCAGATGTATCAAAGAAAGCAAACCGATTCTCAATTGCAAATCATTTCAAAGCTTCCTTTTAACAAAAGGACTACTTGATGCCCCATCATCAACCCCTAATAAGGACACCAATGGACAATATGCCTTTAATAGGGCAGAGGCAACTCCTCAAGAGCAGCTTTGTACTACTCCTGCACTAGAGCTGACCCATGATGTCAGAAGCATAACACGTTGACCCACCTTTACTGTTGACCAAAGCAACAGAGAGTTCAAAGCGGCAGTGTCTTCAATGTTAGTCCAGAGCGCCACTGGAGAGGAAATATAGACAGTGAGACAGTGTCTGCACAGGAGCACACCGTCCCATCTCAGCGAACTCCTAATTCAAGAGCAATACTTGCCAAGGATGTGGGACCGTCATCCATGGCACCTCCACACAGAGCAGGGGCACAGGAGAAAACTAGAGTGGGTTGCCATGCCATTGTCTCCTCCAAGGCTGTGCTTGTTCGCAAAGTGGACATAAATATGATTGTTTTATTTTATCTTGTTCTGTTGTGAATGCAATGCAAGCAGTGTGGGTTCACAAGCTGCGTCATTATGTTTTAATGGAGACTGTCATGGATAGATCTGAAACTACAGAGCTTGAAATCTGCACAAATGTTAGCACTTCAATTGCCCGTTTACACACGTGTTACGGAATGGAATAGTTTTTAATGTGTAATTTTAATTGTATATCACAAATGCATTACCTGTGTTTTAAATTGTAAGGCAAATTGCTGAAACAATAAAGATAATTCTGATTCTGATTTGGATATAGACTTGCACTTGCATATTATTCAGGACTTTTTCATTAAGAATTGCTGGGGTTAGTGGGAGTCATGAACTGACAAAAGAAGAAATTTAAGAATGATACCGTTATTTCGTCACTTACTGTTTAGACTGTATTACATTTACATTTCAACAAATATGCACAATGTAAATATTGCTGACTCAACACGTCAGGTGAATGTCTGCAGATACGCAATCATGACATCCTTGTCAGCGAAACAACTCTCCGCTGTACAATCTCACAGCAATACTGGCGTTCCATCCCAGATACTGCACAACGGATGCGGGCTCCTTGAAATGACTGATGAAGGAGCGATGGCATTTCTCCAAGTACCTTGTACTTTTTATTTGGCTGCAGCTACACAAGGCACATAGTAAAGGTGTTTATCTATTAATCTGTATCAATTCACAATCTAGCAATGTATGTGCTACTTCTGCTATTGCAGTGGAAACAGCATTGAAGGACCCTGCACAGAGAACTAAAAGATTACAAACTTATAGGAAATCCTAATATCCGCCCAAATACTGGAATTGCTCATATGAACAGAATTGACAGCTCAGATATGTGACTTTTCTGCAATTTACTTTGCAAATAGAAGACGAGATAATTTTGCAGCAAGTGCTTTTCAGCAACACAAACTGCATTATTTTAAGTAGAGACATGAGTGCTGATGTGGTAAGGGCGATCCAATTGACCCCACAAATTTCATAACGCACAGGGCCTGTGCAAATTTGTAATGGCATCAAGACTTCAGGGAAGCACTATCACACCTAGACCTTCCCTCAGAATTTCAATATAGCTGCCCTCCTTGAGTGCAGATTATCCCGGTCAGTTTATATGGATAGTCAGTTTCAGTTTAAATAGCTTTATTCGATTTTAAAAACAAAAACCATAAAAGCACAATTTTAAAATATTTCAGAATAAATACATCACAGTTACAAGTGGTTAACCTTTAAATATCTGTTTTAGAATTACATAACAGGATTAATTAATTGAGGACCTAAATCTAATAATGGTTTTAAGAAACATTGACACCGAGAACATAAGGAGATCATCATCTAGCATTTTCAGTCTTTACAGTGCCACTCTACATTGTCTCAGGCCACATTCTCTCAATGCAGGTATTAATATTCGCTTCCTAGGGCCTGAATAAAATTTACAAAAGAAAATACAATGGAGTGAGGATTGAACAGAGACCAGGTCACATGGGCAGGGAATTAGTTCTTTTGACCAACAGTTCAACTCCGGGAAAGTAACTAATCTAAAAAAGATGTCCAACCTGAATCGAGTCAATAGCATACGGGAATAACAACAGGGAACTTGCAGCAAGTATGGCTGAATGCCTTGATTTTGTATAAGTAAGCAGTTTGCCATAACAGAGCTCTTACATTTCTCTAATTGGGACCGTTTGTCATCCAAGTAATGTAAGCATAGTTTCTTGAGCTTCCTCCTTGACATCCCTGCCATGCTATCTGGTACGTCAAAGAATTCCTGGTGACCCATGGCCGCCAAAAAATTCTTTATGTACTCAAACCAGGATATCTTTGAGGCCCCCTCAAGGCCTAAACAGTCCAGGATAATATCCCTATTCAGGCCTGTTTCATTTGAGCACCACACTTTGTGCCACAATAAAATCGGATCAACTTTGACAAGGTCCTCAATGTATCGTAGGCCTAATTCTTGATGACAAACAAAGGTAGAGATGGACCCTGGAACTGCCAGGAGATAGCGAAGAAAAGCATTCTCACAGAGCTGTAGGCTGTGATTTTTCGCTATCCCCCAAATCCCTGCGCCATATAACGCCGTAGACACACATTTAGATTTATAGATGTCCAGTAGGGCAGATACTGGACGTCCTCCCACCTTATTGGCAACATTTTTAACTGCCCCAATTGCTCGTGTAAATGCCAATTTTCTTGATTCTCCTGCTACGGACCACGAACCGCTTTTTTCGAAATTGATACCTAGGTAAGAAAAAATATTTACCGTGTCAATTTTCGAATGAAATAAAACGGTTTTACAGGTGATATTCTTCTTTTTGGAGCAGCACATATTAAAGGTCTTACTTGTGTTGATCTTTAGTCCCCTAATGCCCATATAGTCTGAACATTTTTTTAGTGATCTCTGCAGTCCCACTTGGGTCCGAGCCATGATCACTGCATCGTCTGCATATAGAAGGATGGGGATAAAGGAGTTTCCTATTTTGGGATAATCTTGCTTGTCTTCCAAGAGGTGAGAGGCTACCGAATTAATATATAAATTAAACAAGACAGCCTTGTCTCACACCCTTCCCTATAGCAAATTTGGAAGTACATTCCCCCTTTTCCCCAAAACGAACCCGAGCACCTGCCCCTCGATACAGTTCCCGGATAGTCATAAAGTTGGAAAGTGCAAGAGAAAACAAATTATGTATACATGTTAGATTTGTAAAAAAAAAAAAATGGAACTGGGCCACATAGTGTAGTCAGACAATACTGTAATACAGGATAAGACATGTAGTTCGATGGGGTCAACAAAGAATTTAAAGGCTCATTTCCAGCCTATTGGATGGCCTGGATGCGTGCCAGGACGGTGATGGTCTTGATGTGCGCTCCCTGATGGATGTCTACTAGTTATACTTCGAGATCTAGGACAGCCTAGTTGCAGTGGTTGCTCTTTCATTCCTAGTGAATGCCGGGTTAGCTGCCACGCTGCACCTGCCCACTCCGCAGTCTCTTATGATGCGCAGCAACAAACCTCCAAAGCAGGGTTTTGTTGCTGCAAAGCAAACAAAACATGTCCCTGGCATGCAAGGAATTTTCCCCTTGTGCATCCAGGACATCTGAATATTTTTAGTCTCACGACTACCAAGTCAGTCCAGAGAAAGAGCAAGCATTGGCATAGCCAATAGGTCTCCCCTTTGGGACCTTATAAGTGTTTAGCCATGCAACAGTTGATGTTGTTGCACCAAGGATATTGTGCTGAATAACTAAACACTTATAAGGTCCCAAAGACGAGACCTATTGGCTATTCCAACGCTTGTTTTTTAAAAACTTTTCAACTACTCCGTAGGTATAACTTGTCTCATTCTGTTTTAGAAGAATTGTATTAAGTTGCTTTTTAACACATACTCATTTTTATGCTTGAATTACTCGGAAAATATAGATCACTATTTTGGTGAAGACATTTGCTTATGGTTTCATAAAATTCTCTTGCCACGTTCAGCTGGATTAATGTTTTTTGATTTCTGTAATACTAGGACAACCATAACAAGGCAAAATGACACTGACAAGCATTTTATTTATTCATTGTATTTTATTGCATGTTTGTATGGAATTATTTTAATTTATCTTATACTATAAAATAATGTGTTAGTCTAATTAGGTGGATGAAAACAAATCAAGACTACAGCACCCAGAATTCATTCTATTATTCCAGGGCAGGGAACACGGAAAATGGCAAGTGGGAGTACCTGAAAAGGGGTGCGGGAGGGTTTCAAGCAGGGGTGCCAAATGGTTTGGAAGAAGAAGAAAAAATGGAGCACCTTACACTGCATGGAAGGGGGGTATGCATAAAATTCGTTGGGTGGTGAGAAGGAGGGGGCCCTCTGGTGGTCATGGGCGCTGTTCAGAAGAGACATGGTTTTCCAGCCAATGTAATCTCTGCAGTAGCCTTCCTCTCCTTTGTTAGAAAGGCTATAACAGATCTCCTTTTTTCACCCGAGTGTAACCTGACAGTGTGCCCACGACCCAATTTCAGTTTAGTGTTGGGAACACTTTCCCTTTTCTTTCATAATATTGCTTTTTAACTCTGTAACAAAGAGTCTCCTAAAATAGTCCTAATGTGGAAGCAACCTTGAAAACCTCTAGTAATTACTTCCGATCAAGCAGAAATTCCAACAGTAGATCTTAGACAACTACTAGTTCAGGCAATGACACTGCTGATACCCTTAAAATTATGTTGACATACTTTAAAAGTAGATCCCCGTTATTTTAAAAGAGTTGGATCTACACTTAATACCCACCAGCTCCCAAGTGCATTTAAATCCACAGCATCTGCATAGTCAAACGACTGCCCAAAAACCTAAATGCTTCATCTTTTGTAATCGTAAAAATTATTGTTGAGCTTATAAACGAGTACTACTTACCTTGTTTAAAGTGTCTCGCTATAGAGATCAAACTCTCATGTATAAATAATAGGAGGGCGCACCAGGAGTAGTACAGAATTCTTCCAGCTTTTAGAACAATAATGGATAGTTCTCTCTCACAAGAGGGATATTTGCAAGACGTTACGTTTTTTTGGTTCTATGTGTGCCAACTGCTAGTAGCTAGTAATAATATTTGTATAGCAGACTATCACCCCTTTTGAATCATGTCACAGAATAACTGCCTTTAATAGCAACTCAATTGTAGACAGGAGAGCACAATTCCTAAGGAAAATAGTGGGGGGACTTATTAACAATTCTCAGTGGGAAGTGACGTCATGTCCTCTTTATCTTCTTGACTTAAAAGGCCGAGGGCCTAGTTTACAAAAACAACAAATTTGAATACTCACAAAGAATTTTGTTTTGGTTGTTCTTTGTATAAATCACGTATTTTTTTCACAGATTGTTGTAACTAGGCTTGAAAATGAATAAAAGTGGCAATATATTTAAATAGACATGTAACATGGCTATCAGATTCTTAAACTGCTTTTAGTAAGTAAGCTTAATGTGCTGGGTGTATATTCTTAAGCATTAAACTCATCCAATGGTGAGCATAAGAAGACCTAGGTGACAACCATCTGGATGCCCGCACAGAAGACACAGAAGCTGAAAGACCCTGTAAGGGAAATCTACAGCGACCGCGAGGGGTAGTGATCTGTGGGCGCACATGGCAGTGTATAGAACGCCTTTTACAACAGTTCATGCAAATGTTCAATAGAAAGAGAACCCCCAGAGCCGGTAAGAAAGTGAAAGCTACAGCGACCTCGAGCAGGTAAATGTAAACAAGCGTGCGCGTCAACCCTAATTACAAACAGATGGCCCCTGTGCGCCGCTGCGGGCTCCCGCAAGGTGGATGCTGCCACACGCACGAGTGTGAGGAAAAGTGCAGTCCAATTTCTAAAGGTCATCTCCTAGTGCAGCACATGCATGCTGCGCTAGGCTCGACTTAAAAAAAAGTGATGGTTTTCCTGACCTAATTATGGTTAAGTGAACGTGACTGCGATGCAGCAGTCCAGTGGTAGACCTCCCAGACTCTGTAGAAGAGTACCTTCCATAAGTGATGTGGAGATTAGCACAATGAACAATATCTTGCTCTTTGTAGATGTGCTTACATGCTTCATAATAGAATCCTACATTTTTTATGTTAAGGTGATCTTCTGTTTATCTTAAGAGGATTGGATGATGTAAAGGGTATACAATTCGCTGATTTGAAATCTTTGAGCTTCTAAGTTAAAATATGACAGGGTAGTGTGAGATTCTGGATTGCTGGGAAAAACACACTTTCAATGAGGTAACCTGGGCTTCACCCCTGGCAGCTATGACATAAGGAGTAGACTTTTCCTCAGAGAAATGTGTGTGAAGTATTTAAGCAGCACCAAAACAATAGTAGAGCCAGGAAACACAGCAATAAAGTTCCTAAACCAATTTTGTAAAAATTGAGTTTTAAGTTAAAAGGTATCACAAAAACAAATGCACCAGTTTAAGTCAAGAGAACCAAATGTCTGATGGACCCGTGGCGGTCACGAATTGACTGGAATTTAGAGGGTGTTGGGAAATCCTAGCAAGCTGTGCTTTGAGACTTAGGGCCATATGTACAAGGACTGGCAAAAACTATCACTAACGGTGTCAATGTTCAGGTAAGGAGAAGGAGGGACGCGCAGCGAAGGAGGCCCGGTGTCGAGTCGCCCAGGCCTAGCACGTGTAGATGACGCACCACCAGTGGTAGCTCATCCACTATGGTGGAAGAGTGTCACCCCACTGCTTTCAAGCAGTGCAAGTAGAGGAACAATCATCACATAATGACAACTTCCTGATGTAATCGTGGCATGTTTCCTTTGTTTAGGAATGCTTCACTCATGGAGCAGGCCAGGGGCAGAGTGGCATGCCCACTCAAGTGCGCAGTGACTGTTTGGTCGGCCCACTCAGGCCGCCCAAAGCAGTCATGCACACTGTCCTGTTCCCAAATCAGGCTGCATTACAGCCTGCATGGAGAACATGCCCACCCCTCCAGCTCCTGCCTGAATGCTTCGTCCTGGCGCCAATGACCAATCCCAACACTGCATTGCAGCATTGCGATTGGCTTAGGGGAGGGAGCCTGGCTGCCTACTTCCTGTTCATGGAAGCAGACTCAGGAGAGCAGGAGCCGTGAAGACACGGGACCCGGCCTCGAGGTAAGATTTCTCTCATTTAAATATTTACAACACCCGCTCACACACACACACCCATGTCCACGCCCCATCCAGTGTTCTTTCCGGCCTTTCCCTCCTCCCAGCTGTTCACTCCCCCCCCTCAGCACTTCTCAATGGCGGCCGCTGTGCGGCCATGTGCAGCGGGCATACCACTGGTGTGCCAAAGGTATATATGGAGTTATGACGCAGACCATTACATCGCATTCCATTACACTGCATACTAATACTAGGCATATTGCAACAGTAGGGACGGTGTTGGATTGCAAAGATGTAAACATTACTATTCCAACTTCAGTGAGTGCACCCTAAAACTAACCCTTGCACCCCAAAGCAAACCCTCAACCCTAAAATTCATCTATGAGCCCCAAAACACACCCTAAAAATCATATTTGACCCAAGTGCTCACCCCAATTTTCATGATTGACCCCAAAACACACCCCAATTTTCAAATTAAACCCCATAAGACACCCCAAATTTCTTCTGACACCCGAAATCCATACCCACCCTAAAACTAAAAAATACCCCATTACTGACCACAAAGTGCGTTGTAATGGAATGCGATGTAAAGGCACCTGCGTTGTTGGAGTTGCGTTGTAAAGGCATTAGGATGTAATGTCTGTGTTGTAATGGATGCCTCCCGTGCCAAAGGCAAGCCATAGGCAAGCCCATCTGCGTCCGTCTGCCCCTGGACAGCTCTCAGCCCCACAGACCCTTCCTCTCGGACACTCCACCACTACGGCGCCAGCACCCTCCTCGCCATCAACCCTGGACGCCACATCGCCTGCCAGGACCAACATCTGCTCTGGACCGGACATCGCCATTGCCATCACTAACAGCTACTAAATCACCCGCAAGGACCAACCCTACTGTCTAGGAGGAGGCATTGCCATCCCCTACACAAGCACAGTCCGACTGACCACGCACTCTAATGACCCAACGGTGACCATGGAACACCTCAATTTCCAGATCCTGACCAACCTCGAACCCAACCTCTGCGGCATCTTCATCTGCAGGCACCCCGGGCCATGGAAGCCCATTCCCCGATACCATTGTAGACCTCATTGCACACCAGGCTCTCCCATCCACCGACGACATTCTACTCGGCGAACTCAAGGTCCACCTGGACAACCCCATTGACCAGAACACCAGCCCCTCCTGGGGAAGCTCCCCAACATTAGACTCAAGCAGCTAATCACTGCAGCAAGCCACATAGCAGGAGACACGTTCGAGCATGTCTCCTCTGCCAACGAGAACTTCAACTACAGCCACACCACCGGACTTTCCTTGACCATCCATCATTGTATACATCAAGTCTTCACCATGCCCAACCTACACCACTGCCATCATCGCCCCCCCTCGCAGCTGGATCAAGGCCACTGAAGAACGTCTCGTCAACTCCCTCAGTACCACCACTCTGCCAACGCTTACAGACGATGACATCACAGCGCGCAACCACCACCAATGGATCTCTAACTGCGCCCACACCCTGGCACCCGTCAAGAATGGACCAGGCAAAACTAGCACCACATTGAGCCATATTTGCAAAGTAACGCATGTAGGCATATGCGTGACCTTGTGAAGCCCTGTGCCACATCCTACCTGCATCACGTAGGATGTACCCAGGGTGTGCGTTCCCGCGCGACAAGGCCTCATAGGAGTGGCACAGTGAAATCCCTCAGATTTCATTGCGACAATTGTAGGAATTGCGTCAGTACCTCACACCTGTCTGATGGCAAGCGTAAGGGTGACGCAGTGCCATAGGTATAGGCTGGCCCCATGCATTGCTGGAGTTGTTCATGCTTGTGACACGACTGCAGCAATGCGTGACTTTAGCGCAGACAGATACGTCAGGAATCCAGACGTATCTGTCATTACTTGCGTCATGGAGCGCTGTCCAGTGAATACAGTGCATCCGTGGTGTCGCAAGAAGGGCGTAGTGAAAAGTGTTGCAATGTTGTCTTGTCGCAGTGCTGCAACAATTTTCATGACTGAGGCCCAGGAATGCACATTATTAATGGTGTGCATTCCTGCCCTGTAGTATTGTCGCAGGACAGCGCTGCAACGTTGCTTGCAGCGCTTTCCAGCACAAAAAAACGTGCTGGAAAGAGGCCCCAAGTGTTATTTCCATTTTAAGACCAGCTATTTTCTGTTCTTAAAAAACTGCCTCTAACTGCAGTTAGAGGCAGTTTTTTGGGTCCTCCAAACTTCTGGAATCCCCATGTAAATATAGCGAAGTGGGGTTAGCAGCCGTTTTTGCACGGGGACGCCTCCCTTGCATGTCCTTATCGCTAACAGAAGTGGTGAACTTTAGAATGGACGTTTTCACCGGCAAACTGCCGCTAACAGAGGTTAGCGACAGCTTGTACATATGACGATAACAATCGCACCACAAATCCGTCGAAAACGTGCCGCCTAGGCGGCGTTAGCCCCATATTAGTTGTTTTTCTGGGATTTCAACAACTCCAGAAGGGAAAAGCAGCATACTAGTCCTGGGAGGGTCGCTCAAAGTCGACTACATTGAGTCGGGAGTCCAGGTGCAGACCTCAGTTTTCGCACCACAGTATCACAGAGGGACAAATGTAGAAATTATAGCATCTACTTTGCCGCTGTAGAATCTTTGCCACCTTATCGCTGTCCCGTCTTTTACCTTTGAAGCATGAAATACTAGAAGAAGGCTGAATGTTGCAATCTGTAAGGGCTTCAGGTGGTATATTCACTGTGAGGTCCCACTGAACCATTTTCTTTGAAGCAGAAGATTCAGAATGTCCTTGAGAGTACATGAGGCCAGCCATACTGACCTCTGAGAGTACTTCCAAAGCAAGGATACAAGGGGAAGCAGATTTCCTTTTGTAGGCAGGTCTGCAGTCAGCAAGGAGACATCATCTTTTTCTGCTTTGTAGCAGGCTAAGAAGCATGGCTTTGGGGGTCTTTCAAAATGGCAGGAACCCTGCATGCCATCTCCATAAAGGAGCTGTCCTATTTAGCCCAGGAAACTCTTCCTAAGAACGTGTTCAGGATTGCACTAAAGTCAAGTGGCCAGTTATTACTTCAGCCTTCCTTCCTGCCAGGCCAATTGTCTTAACTCAGGAATGGCTTTGCTCTCATGCCTCTTCAAAGGGCGAATTACAGTGAATGGAGGGAACAGAAACCAACAGAATTGGTTTGATTACTGCCCAGGCAGAAATAAACATGTTTATATAAAATCATCTTTGCTGTATATTTCACAGAGATGATTGCTTGCCACTAACTTGCTTGTTTATCAATTATTCCAATTTTGCATTGCAGTTTCTTAGCCTAACATGAAAAAAATACAACTTTTATTCACAATCAGATTTTTACCATAGAAAAATATACTTTAACTCATAAAGGGAAAATTTTGTTTGCATCCTGTCACTGCAGGGAGATACCAGACTGAATATTCTGCATATCCCACTTTCACAGATTATGTAACAAGATGTTCAGGCTTTCGATTCACTAGTGATGTGTGACTTAGCTAATAAAAATAACTATGGGCCTGATTTAGATTTCAGCGGACGGGTTTCTCCATAGCAACGGTGATGGATATCCCGTCCTCCCAAATATTATGCCCATAATATCCAATGGGATTTATATTTCAGCGGACTGGATATCCATCACCGTTGCGATGGTGTAACTAATCTAAATCAAGCCCTATGTTTATACACATGTCAAATAGTGGGCATGCTGTGGTCTTTGCTAAGAGAGGTTCAGGACTGCATTGGCAGGCTGGCAAGGAAACTTTTGCAATCACTACCCCAGATAGCCTGTCTTATCATCCCTTAACCTGTCTCTGCTTCCTCCCTATATCTGTCATGATCGCTACGTCCCAGCCGCAGTCAGCGGTAGGGGCGGAGCTTGACGGGTGTAAATATCTGCTTCCAGACGGGAGGAGCGCTTCTTGGGGCCTTGTCAATGCCCTAACGACATGATGCATGAATAGCCCGCATTTCACTCTATTAACAGTTTTCTGGTGATTTTTGAGCATCTGCATTTCCCTGAAGGGGCAATTACGATTGGCATTATAATTGGTGTTATGAAGTGTGCTCTCCTGATGTAAGGGGGCGTACTACGTTCTGATTCAGTCTTTAAGAGAGAGCAGCTCTTGCACAAAAATCCTTAAACTCCTGAGATTGTGGGGTCCTTTTTATTTCATTTCTAATCTGGTAGTTCCCAGAGTTGCCTATCTCACGAACTCCTGCATTTACAAAGAGATGAGATAAAGTAGCCCGCACCTTTTTGCACTTTTTGATTTTCTTAACTAGCTTGACTCCTAGTAGTCAGTTAGTACTATTTTGAGCTTTATTCCTTTCCTACACACCACCTTGCTGGTAAGCTTTATTTATATCACCTCATTACACTACTTTGCCAAGTGCTTTCAGTAACTTTCTTTCTGTTCTGTTTAGGTAGTGTTGCATTAGAATTCCTGGTTTTCATTTGTTGGACACAAACGGAAGAGGGGAACAAAACAGGTAGCCTTTTCACTTATATGTTTCATGACCATACGTGGGTGTGTTTAAGTTAGGGTAGATAATTGATAATACTTCATTTCACAGGATTCCGGTGTCTGCAGTGACGTGTCCTTGCTGCCCAGGTAATGCCGAGGGATCCTTTTCCAGAGGTTCTGCTGCCCAGGTCGTGCCGAGGGTCCTTCTGCAGTTGTCTTCTCCCCTTGTTTCCCCTTTCCCCCCTGCTCACTGGCTCATCTTTGACGTTTTTGGGCGGGCTAGTGGTAGTGTGAAGTTGGGACCTGTTCATATGTCTCCTGCCTCTCGTTCCCGTGGAAATCTCAGGTGAGCCTTGATAGTATCACTTCCCTATGAATCCACCAGGGCTTTCCACCTGTACAGTGCTCCACTGCTAGCCAGTTAGGTCTGTGCTGTAGAAATACCAAAACACACATACGTAGAGTCACAAAATGTAATGCAAATGTACACTGTAGCTGATGTCATATTTAACATTTTTGTCATTGGTGAATTTCTTATGCGTGTTACTGTGGTCGTACTTAGATGTTAAATATGCCAATTAACTAACCTACCATAGAGTGAGTTTCCTATATGTTTTTTGCAAAAATATGCCAATTAGAGTCAGCCAAGTTGTCAGCATGTGTGGGAATCAGAGTGGGTGTCCTGGGCAGGTCAGATGCTGGCTGGGAGTCTTCAAGTAGTCAGCGTAAAAAATTCAGTCTAGAAGCACAAAAAAGCAAAAGGTCTGGCTCTCTAGCAGAAAGGCAAACTCTTTGACCCATTGAATTCCAGCTAGTAATGTTCATTTTCTATTGAGTATGGGGCTGTTTTGGTTAATAGGAGCTCCAGTTGATTCTAAATGACCCCATGAAAAAACCGAAACAATATGCTTTCTTTTCTATGAAAAGTGACCTGAGGAGCCAAGCTTCTAAAACTGACTGTATATAAGGCATAGGTGTATTCCCTTGTGTTGAGGTATCTGTGCTTTCCTGCCTTATTGCCGCAAGGCGTGTTCCCAGGACTCGAGGCATGAAACATTAAGTTATCGACACCATGCTGCCTGAAGTCATTCTCACTTAACTGCTACACTCTGTGATTTCCTTCAAATTTGACAAGGATTTTCCTGGAGCATCTTCTGCCAGCTCAACCTAGCTAGAGCTCCCAACTCCAGTCAGACATGTCGCTGTGTCTCAGCCTATTGTTCTGGTACCTCTGCTTTCGAACTGTGAATGCTCCTCGGCTGCATTGGACCCAGGAAGGACCTCTTAACCCCCATGAGAGCCATAGAGGCAGATAAAATGTCAGTTGAGCAGTGAGAGCATTTTATTGCATTGTCTGCAGTGGGAAAGCTAGGTTGTCTTTAGAACTTTACCTTAGAGTATTCTCTATGAAGGCCAAAGGGATACTGATGAGTTTCATGAGACTTTATTGAGGTCACAGGAGAGATTTAAGCCATGCACCGGTATAGCTCTAGACCAAGGGTACTCACAAACTTTCTGTTGGGGGCCAAAATTACAGTGTGATTTGTGGCTGATGGCCGCACCGGTAGGTAGAAATGGGGTCAGTGGGGGCGGAGTCAGTGGGAGGGCGGGGCTGAAGTAAAAAAAATCGAACCCGTTTCAAAACAATAAACAATGTGACAATGCTGTATTTCAAAAGCAGATGTAACTACAAAGAGCACATTTTGATAATACATTTTTATTAGCAGACAATAGCAATCTTAAGAGACATTGCATAGCTTCACGCACTCTTTGACCCCAGTTCCATCGCAGTCTCTCTCCCTCTTTGTCAGTCAGTCTCCCTCTCTGTCAGTCACTCAGTCTCTCTCTCAGTCAGTCTCTCTCTGTTAGTCTCTCTCTCTCTCTCTCAGGCAGTCTCTCTCAGTCAGTCAGTCTCTCTGTCTCTCAGTAGTCTCTCTGTCAGTCTCTGTCAGTCAGTCAGTCTGTGTCAGTCAGTCAGTCAGTCTCTCTCTATCAATCAGTCAGTCTCCCTCTATCAGTCAGTCAGTCTCTCTCTGTCTGTCTCAGTTAGTCAGTCTCTCTCAGTCAGTCTCAGTCAGTCAATCTCTTTCTCAGTCAGTCAGACTCTCTCTCTCTCCCTGTCAGTCTCTCTCTCTGTCAATCTTGCTCTCTCTCAGTCAGTCTCTCTCTCTCTGTGTCAGTTCCCCCTCTCTTAGTCAGTCAGTCTCTCTCTCTTAGTCAGTCAGTCTCTCTCTCTCTGTCAGTCTCTCTCTCTCTGTCTCTCTCCCTCAGTCAGTCTCGCACTCCCTCAGTCATTCAGTCGCTCTCTCTCTGTCAGTCAGTCTCTCTGTCAGTCCGTCTCTTTCAGTGAGTCTCACTCAGTCAGTCTCTCTCAGTCAGTCAGTCTCTCTGTCAGTCAGTCTCTCTCTGTCAGTCAGTCTCTCTCTGTCAGTCAGCCAGTTTCTCTGTCAGTTTCTCTCTCTCTTAGTCAGTTAGTCTCTCTATTAGTCTTTCTCTAGCTTAGTCAGTCAGTCTCTCTCAGTCAGTCAGTCAGTCTCTCTCTCTCAGTCAGTCAGTCTCTCTCTCCTCCTCAGTCAGTCTCTCTCTGTCAGTCAGTCTCTCTCTGTCAGTCTCAGTCAGTCAGTCTCTCTCAGTCAGAATCTCTCTCTCTCTCTCTCTCTCAGTCTCTCTCTCTCTCTGTCTGTCAGTCTCTCTCTCTGTCAGTCTCTCACTCAGTCAGTCAGTCTCTCTGTCAGTCTCTCTCTGTCTCTTAGTCTGACTTTCTCTCTCTGTTAGTTAGTCTCCTCTTCCTCAGTCAGTCAGTCTCTCTCTCCCTCAGTCAGTCAGTCTCTCTCTCTGTCAGTCAGTCTCTCTCTCAGTCAGTCACTCTCTCTCAGTCTCTCTCTGTCAGTCAGTCTCTCTCTCTGTTAGTCTCGCTCTCTCTGTGTCAGTCTCTCTCTTAGTCTCTCTCTGTCAGTCAGTCTCTCAGTCAGTCTCTCACTCTACTCTCTCCACTCTCTCTCTGTCCACTGTCTTCCTCTCTCCGCTGTATTTCTCCCTACACTCTCTCTCTCTCTCCACTCACTCGCTCTCTCCACTCTCTCTCTCTTCACTTTCTCTCTCTATACTCTCTCTCTATCCACTTTCTCTCTCTCCACTCTCGCTCTCCACCCTCTCTCTCTACTCTCTCTCCACTCTCTCTCTTTCTCTTTCTCCACTCTCTCTCTCTTCATTTTCTCTCTCTCCACTCTCTATCCACTTTCTCTCTCCACTCTCTCTCTCTCCCTCCCTCGCTCTCTCTCCATTTTCTCTCTCTATCCCTCTCTCTCTCTCTCTCTCCACTTTCTCTCTCTCTCTCTCTCTGGGGGGGCCATGGGTACATTACCTGCAAGGTCCGCGGGCCGCCAAGGAAGGCCTGCCAGGCAGCTGGCGGTCCACGGGCCGTACTATGAGTACCACAGCTCTAGACTGATATAAATGTTACAACAAAGCTTTTTGAGTAGGAGAGATGTTTTATGAGTTTTTAACAGTCTTACGGGCCTTGTCTGTGTCTTGTAATTTTGGTACCATGTGTCATGAGATGATAAGGGACCAAAAGTAGAGCAGATTCAGGTCTTAGGGGATGCTATTTTAAAGGATACTATCACCAAGGTCGGAGAATAGTCAGGAAAAAATAGGTGAAGACTGTGAACAAGAAGTGAGAATAAGTGTATGGGTGTAGAAGTATGTAGTGTGAGTAACCGAAGTGTAGGAAGAGAATATCGAAATCGAAGTATGGATACTACAATAGTATGTTATACTGAAGGAGTACTATGTATGCATCTTCTTATAAGTTATGTCCTGCTTTAGGTAAGTATTATAAGAATTGTGGGAAGCAGGACAGTTTGCCAGATGTGACAATAAAAGAAGTGGGAAGTTTCCGACAGGAAAGATTGTGTATGCTTCTGAAGGTGATGAGGGGCGGAGCATGAAACCAAATTACAAATGTGGATCTGAAGAAGGATTAGATTTAGTTTGAATTATTACAGGAACTGAAGAAGTAATAATGTGGAAGGCCCTCCGAAATGTAGTACCAAGTGCCAGGGCATGGTATCGGGAAATGTTTGCTTTAATTGCTGGTTCAGGGTTACTGTGGACTGTTCTTACTAAATAATATTTTTAGAGCACTCCTTGGGGTTGCTAGTACAAGGTGATTTGGAACCCTCGATATAGTTGCTAAAACTTTTTTTAGGTGTACAATAGACATTATAGAGCTTTGCCAGCTAAATCTGCAGTTTAAGGAGTGTTCACGTGGCTGTCAAAGGAGTGAATGTGCTGGGGTGGAAGGATATGTGAAAGTTGGGAATCATGCTTAATCCCAGCAGGGAACAAGACTCTGTAAAAAGGAACCCTTGTTGTGGAGAATGGATAAAAACAGAAATATCCTGAAGAATTTTCAGACAGAGTATGGAAGATGAGAGATGTAGGTCACAAAAGTGTCCAGAAGAACAATTTAAGGGGTTGCTTGATTAAGAGTTTTTTATTGAAGAAGTTGAATCATCTGAATCGCTTTCCTCCATGGTACTGGTTAGAAAGGCAGACAACAAATTGTGTTTGTGCATAGATCTAGGACCTTGAATTCAAACAGCCATATAGATTGCCATCTGCTCCCCAATGCTAATGAGTTGGTGGCCACCCATTGAAAGAGAACTCTTGGCCTGTGTGTAAGCAGTAGAACATTTTAGAAATCACATTTGGGGAAGTTGCTTCATTCTTACCACTGATAACAAACCCTTGGAGGTTATCCTTTTTCCAGGTGGTGGATGGATTTCCACAACACCTATTATGTGATTATTCTCTAGACTTCAAGAGTGCTATTTCTTAATAGAATATGCGCTGTTAGGAAAAATGTAAGAGCGGACTGCTTGTCCAAACCTCCATGTAAGGAATCAAAGGGATCTGAGGGATCGATTCAATAGGATGTTGAGCCACAATAGAAAGATTCCCTGCTGGATGTTTGAGCGGTATTACAGAAAAAGAGTGGATTGAAGCCAATGACACAGATTCCTTATTGGGATTGGTGAAAACATGGGTAGGAGAGGGATGGAAACCATGCAGGTTGCTACAGATGGAAGCAATTCCCTTCCACAATGTTTCCAAAGACTTAGAGGATAAGGATGCTGTTCTGTTTAAATTTGGTAAATGCGTTCCTCCTGTGGGAGTATTTGAGAAAATTATGGGTGTGGCTCATGAAAGTCATCATGGTGTGTCTTTAATTGAAAGATTGCACAACATTTTTGATGGCCATTATATGATGTGACGGCATTGGGGGAGACAATGTATGGAATGCAGCAGTAATTGCACATCTCTCAAACCAGTTTAAGTTCCCCTCAATCCAATTCCATGGCCCAAGCTGCCTGGGAAAAAGTAGCCTTGGGTATGTCATGTCCTTTCAGTAGTCTTCCAAGTGGCTCCTGTTTTGCTTTAGTATTTTTACTTATTACTCCAAGTAGCCCAAAGTGAAGGTTGAAAGTCATATTTCAATCACTGTTGTGGTTGACTTCTTAAAAGAGATAGGGGTGTATTCACAAGAACTTGTGATAACTACCGCAAGAGTAGCGTAACGCAACTTTCAATATCGCAGCCCATCGGGGGAAAATAACCCCGTGTCAACGTGAAATTCACAACACGGCGGTACAATTCGCTAGCCACCAGATAATGCGTCAAATGTCAGCGTCAAAATCAACGCCACAGTGCAAAAATGCGACACGCGAACACGAAAAATCATTCAATGAGGCCAATCGCGGTACACAAATCAGCGAAGACCAGCCACAGGCCTGCAAATCCCACATATCTGGTGGGAAAAAGCACCATAAAAGCAAGAAAAAAAAAGCCAAAAAACTATTCAAACTGCGTAGCAACATGGATGCACCCGGAGTGCAGAGGACAAGCCAAACACCACAAGCCCCACGGAGGACCAGCCACGAACCCTGCGTTCGTGGAAGGGCAAGGACAAGAGGAAGAGAAAGACGGGGTTCAGCCCACAGGAAGACCGAATCCTCGTCACGGAGGTGACCGAACACCAACAACAGCGGTTCGGCATCTCCACTGCGGCACTGGCAACCCAAACCGAAATATGGCAGGCCATCGTTACCAACGTCAATGCAGTCAGAGTGTCGAGGAGGTCACTGGAGGAGGACAAGAGGCGCTGGCATGATCTGAAAAGGCAGACCAAACATAAGCTCGTCGCTAACAGCAGCAACGGCGACTGGAGGGGCCTCCTGTGACACAGGAGGAGCTGGATGAGCTGGAGCAAATGGTGGCTACAGTCAGCAGTGAGGAGATGGTGGCAGGATTGGGGGGCCTGGACACAGCACGATATGACCTGACCCAACAGCAACAGGGTGAGTAACGACTAGGGACGGGGGGACAGGGGGAGATGGGCACAATGGCACACATGCACAAGTATGCGTAGCACACTGCACACCCACAATGACCGCGGAACATGTCCCTGATTGCCTTGGCACACTGCAGCACACATATAAACGCCAAGTAGGCCCCCCTCCACAATGTGCACAGAGGGCCCCCCCATCACCAATATCACAACAGAACCATGCACATGTGCTGAATCCAGGAAAGCAGCGGGTCTGTGACCCACACTGACTATGCAAGTAACACTGCATGTCTGATAGAATGGCAGCAGCCCAAAAAAATGACATGGCCCACGAATCGACATGGAGGTAGACCAGTGCGGATCACATCCATAAAGGAGCAGGTCACACTCTGACATGTCCACGAGCACCCACAACCCATGCCGTACAATACACGCAGCAGACGAACAATGCACCAGGCCACAAAATCTGTCCGAGAGCACATATGACCCAAGTCAAAAGCAAATCAGGCCCCGAAAAGCACACAATTCAAAGGCACTCCGCCTCAAAGGGAGAAGGCCACACAAAATCGGAGCCGCAGGGGCAACCCCCCACAATGCAACACACACACATAGCAATCACAGGACATCAGCAACACCGGCAATGTGGTACAATGTGCAACACCAACACCACAGGACAGGGCTCACAACAGGTTCTGCTCGTGCGTAGTAACAGTCCACTCACATCTGGTATTGCCTGACACAGTGTGATGATAATTAACGGGTACTACCACACATCCGTCATGTATTCGGAAAACACACTGACTGCCATCAAATAGCCAGCTCCCCCAAAACAGTCACAATGTACATTGGCATGCAGTCTGAAAGTAAACATCTGAAAATCTACAACATACATGTGTAACTCTGTTAACCTGCATCTCCCCTTTACATTGCTGAGGGACAAATAACACCTCCTGCAGAGCACACCACACTTCCCATCATTGATGATGAAGAGGACAACCTGCACATATGTAAAGACACCTTCCAACGGATAATGGACAGCCTCCGCCCCCCATCCCCAGGAGCAGGGCAGGCCAGCTGCATCGAGGTGACCCCACCACCTGCACAGACCACACAGCAGGAAACACAGACCACCATGGATGTCTCCCAGGACCCCCCCGACCAATACATGGAGCACATACAACGTGTGTGGTCTTCCCAGGTGGAGTTGACTGTACAGCTACGGGTGAGTTTCGAGCTCATGGCAGCCAAACTCGATGCCATACGTGGGTGTCTGAGTCCCATCAGGGACCACGTACAGTCCCTTACGGACACCCCCTGTCCGCACCATGCTCCGCCACAGACCTTGGATGACCTCGCTGGTGCCATGAATCGTACACAAGAACTGTGTGGGCAGACAGGCACCAGACATGACAGCACAGAGTTGGGACAGATGCAGTGGTCAATGGAGACCTTGGAGCAGATGCAAGCTGGAAGGATATCTGACACGGATGGACACCAGCGAATAGTAGCTGGGTACTTCAATGCCCTGCAGTACTTCATCTTGCCATTGCTGCCACTGAGCCATTCCTAGATGACTGCAGCGGGAACATCGACACACACAGCTCTGTCCCCTGATGTGTCCGTGGCACACAGTGATGCTGCCCCATCACCTTCGCAGCCTGATGTGTCAGTGGCACACAGTGATGCAGCCATCACCCCACCACACACACCGGACATACCGAACACAGAACCCGTATCAGGGGAGTAAGAAGGGGATGTGAACTACTGTGTGAGGAAGGAGGTAGTAGCAGCCATCACCGCCGTATGGCCTGTGCATCATGGCCTGGGAAACACCTCATAGTGACCCCCGGAACACTCTGCGACTTTCACCTGGCCCCCGACACGGACTGCCATTTCTTCACCGCTGGCCAATTACACAGCTATCCTGCTGCGGACTGCACTCTCCCTCTTCCCAATCACTGTGCAATCCCGAAAGGACTCTGGTTGGCACACCAATGGGCTTCCATGTGATGTGGGCTTGGATGGCCATGTACAGCCCCAGCTCCGTTAATCACCTGAATGTGAATAAAACATTCTATATCACACAGATGTGTCATCACTATGTTCACTCACGTATTGAGGTATGGCTGGATGTAGGTACAATGATTGCACATGAAGGTACACCCTGGTAACTGACATCTATGCGCATGTGTATCCCTGAGACACATGGCCAATTGGATACCTGTGAAGGTGAGTACTAGCTGTGTCCCCATTGCACATCAACAACATTCTCACAACCCCCAATATAGGCACACGTCCATGTATTGAATAGGGCTGTGTGTAGGACTGACCCAAATGAAAGCAGGCCAGGAGTGGTGTCCTACAGCACATGTGACACCAGAAGTTCACGTCGCATACCTACTCACACACAGATTCTGTCGTGATATATGACATTGCTCCACATGGTCAGAGGTTGGACACCATACTCACATTGCTGAAGTCACGTAAGTGCACATGGCGTCCGGCACCTATCCAAAAACAATATCTGGCTCACAGAGGTGGAGCTTGCCAAAGGGACACAGCCCCATTGCACATGCGTCAGTCAGTTCCTCCCTGTGTAGGGGTGATGCTCATTGTGGCACACGAGTGGACAATCCAAACAAAACACCTCACAGTTAGACACCAGTGGAGTTGCATAGACTTTATTGGCATGTGCGTGTCAGTGCGGACGAGGCAATGGCCACAACAGGCAGGGACATGCTTAAGACACTTACATGCAGCATGGGTACATGTCGAGGTTCAGAAAATGTTGGGGCTAAAATGGGCAACATTCATCACGTATGGCAACGCTCTCAGCCCACCTTGCCTTGCTGGATGAGTCATGTGTTGTTTGACATCTGCGCATTGCCCCGTGTGATGGGGCATGACTCACTGACCATGGGATCTGCATAGTGCTCTGCTTCCGGAGTGCGCCGATTGTCTGCTCTGCTGACAGTGATCGGTGTGAGGGTCCGACAGGTTCACATGTCGTGCTACATTGCCATGTGTGTGCTCTCACGCTGCAGTGTGTCCGAATTGGCAACGTTGCCAAGCGACGCTGTGTTGCACCGAGCATGGACCTGCATCACCTTGCACACGTGTGTGTATACACCCGTTGTTCCACGCACATGCATCTAGAGCCCGGACGAAGGCAGACGTGTCCTCTGTTGTGGTGGGATGTGTGAGCAATCCCCACGATGCAACAAGTTGTTGGGACATGTGATGTGGGTGACAATCGGATGTGGCTGCAAGAACGTAGTTACTCGTCCATGAATGCCCGTGCCGCTACATGTGCAATGTGTTCCAATAGTACGTCGTTGTGTTCAAGGAAACCCAGGGTGAGCCAATCCATTAAGTGGTCCGGGCAGGTGTGCTCAGCCCACGCCGTTTCACCAATCCGCAACACAGCCCAATAGGGGAGCAACACGAGGAATTGTGCAATCTCCCATGCACAACTACCAATACATACACAGTATGTCAGGGCATCCCATGCACGACTGTCTGGGTTACACTCCTGTTCGTTATCCAACAGGGGGCGCAGACACAAGTCATAGTCCAATTCATCAACAGTTGTGTTGGATAGGCAGACATCAATGGGACACTCGAATGTGCATGTTCAGCAGTGGAACCAGCGCTGGACGCAGGTGACGTAGGCACTGCGGAAGCTGAGCTGGTAACTGATCCGCAGCACTGCCAGTGGCACTGCGCCCAGTAAATGCAGCATACATGCACGGTACTGTTACACATGACAGGGGTTGTGCATGTGCCCGGTATGGCCTGCCCTTGCATTGGTGCGTCTCGTGGAACCGGCACTCTTTTGAACTGCGGCAGTTGTGTGAAGGATATGCCACAGCTCTGAGCAATGGTTCAAATTTGTGGGAAACGTTGAGGAGAGTGGGTTGCTGTTTCCGTGAGTGTCAAGGGCACCCCATGCGGGGATACCACAGGCAGGTGCTTCTGTGTGTGGGGTGTGGATGAGTCGGATAGTTTATTTGTGGAATGCGTGGCGTGGGAGTCGTCCCCTTCTGCCATGGTATCTCTCTCAGGGTGTTCCATGCGCGTTCTGGACCAAGGTCAGAGGTGCAGGTGTCCTCCCGCCTTCTGCCTTGGAACAATGGAGCTTTCATCTCTGATGTTTGTCTGACTACTACTTGCGTTTTCGGAATGTGATGTGGCTTTGGTGCTGAGATTGGGACACGGCCTTGGGCTCATGGTGTACGGATGACGATACACACACACATGTTGGCATGTGGAGCCAGGTGCCTGAGAGGCCTTGCGCTGCTTGTGCAATCTCACTCCGTCTCTCTCCCTCGCTCTCCCCCTCTCTTTCCTGTGTTGGGCGCATGGCACACCTTCTTCTCTTGGATTTGGTCTTCCAGGCTGTGTGCTACGGTTTGTCCTGTGAGGAGCCGCTAGGACCCATCCTAAGGGTTGTATCGGCTTTTGTTTGTATGGTGTTTTGTGTTGGTGATTGCCTTGCTGTTTGACTGAGTCTCCATTTCCTGGCCACGCATGTCTGTTGATTTTCCTGCTAGTGCGACATCAGGCAAAATGTTTGTATTGGGATTCGTGGTGTTGATGTGCAGTTTCTTAGACCGGAGTTGGGGGTGGTCCCGGGGAGGGCAGGAGGGGGGGAGGTGTTGCGGGCCTGGGTGTGGAATCAGAGGATGTTGATGCCCTCTTGGGTGTCCGGGCCGCATGATGGGTGGCTCCATGGCTTCTGTTGCCCTTCCATTGTGGCCCTGGGCCGCCTCCCTTTTGTGGTGCAGGCTGCCATCCGACTTTACACCAGGTCAGAGCAGGTGTAGATTTCCTGGTGCTAACGCGCCTCATCGCCTGTTTTGTGTTTTTATCGCCGATGTGGCTGGTCGTTGAGAATATTGTGGTGTGATGTTGTCGCGGCTTTTGGCACGGGAACCCCCACACTGCATCTCATTAGCGATAGTTGCGCGGGTCTTCTGTGGCGATGTTTTTTGTGGCTGCTATCGCGGGTAAACTGGTGCTGTGGGCTGTTTACACCAGCTTGTGAATGGGGAGGTATTTTTATCACGACTTTGGCTGTGATAAAGTTCCGTTGGTTCGGCGATAGGTCCTTGTGAATATGCTGCATAGTTTTTTGAGAGAAAGAAGTTCAAGAGTTCTAGTCACATGATAATGGAGTGCAGCTATCCTCTGTGGAAATTAGAGGTTTTTTGTCACTTTTTATGATCTGCAGTGCACCGGTTAGGTAAAACACTTCAACAGGGGTTATCAACGACAGTATTACTGGGGCTAAGTCAAATGGGTTGAAATGGTTGGATTTCCTAATATAAAAACTGTGCTTGTATTGTGCCACTCATCCTACCAAAGTAAACCTTTTCCAGTTTTTACATAGTAAGGACCAGGCTCCTAGATTGTGTCTATGGTGGATGGGAAGACAATTGTTCTGGAAAGTGATAGGCTGTCTGTGGCAAACACTGAGAGCAAAGCAGCTGTATCAGAAATCTAAGTATGCCCATGGGAGGAAAGTTCAGTTGCTCGATTTCTATTCTGATGAGTGGATATAAATATGCTAACTGGGAAGGGCTGAGAAAGGTAGTGCTAAATTTGGGGAGCCTATAAAAATTGTTGTAGTCAACCAACAATGTTGGCATGCAAGATGGGAGAGTATGGAATGTGTACAGGATAGTGAAGTGCAGAAGTGAGGATGCAAATGGTGCAAAACTATCAGAGCAAGAGGATGTTACAACTGACTTTATCTTAAGGTTTCCTCCTAGCTTAAGCATGAGTTAGGTTGGGTTGGAAAATACAAAATCTCTGGATGATGGTGATGAATGCTGCACTGATCGTGCATTGGACAATGATGTGAGAGTTAATTTGGATGTTCCACTGGAAAGATTGTCAGTCGTGTCAAACAAACTGGAAGAAGACGATTACCTTCTGTTAATAGGAAAAATGGGCCATATTGCCTTGTGTTGAGGTCTGTGTTTCGCTGCTGTATTGCCGTGAGGCCTGTTCCCAGACCTTGACGCTACCTGCGTGCTCTGCAGCTCCCGCTGCTGGTATTTGAATTGTAAGACAGCTACAGCTGTGACAAAGTGCTAATTAAATTCAATCGTACTAACCTTCTGCCCTCTGCAATTTTCTTCAAACAGCAAGTGCAGGAACCGTGAATTCCATATTGTAGTGAACTAACTCTTTATAATTAGCATGCTGAAGCTACAGCAACAATTAATTTTATGTTGAATTTTATGCATGTATTTAAAATTGGTGCTTGTTTGTTTTGAGTGCATTAACTAACCATGTTAACACTTCGAGCTGCTGAAACAATGGTCTGTTCAGCATGATCTTTTCTTTGGAAGGCTTTGGCTGCCATCCAAGCTCACTATGAAAATAAGAGAGCTCTGGATTTAAGCCAACATTTTGGTTTAACGAAGCAAGAATATTTAGAACAAACTCAATTGCATGATTCTGGATGCATCCCACTTGATTATGTCATTTATGTGTGAAGAAGTCATTGTGTACAGTCCACTGGAAAAGGCAAGGTAAAGATAGTTCACTCTTTCTACTTCAAACCATCCGGTAACCAGAGCTTGAACTCAAAGAGTTTGCAGTTGTTCAGGGAGGGAAATGCTGCATTTTCGGGCAAGTGTAACTGCTGTTTGAATGTGCATTGATGGGATCATTGACAGAATATGAAGCCACAAATACAGTGTAGACAAAATATTCTTTGAAAAATATCGAGGACCAAAATATCGAGTAGGTAAGTGCAAATAGGTAATTATAGATTAAGTATTCTTAACTCCACATCTACATACTGTAGTGAAGATCGTTATCTACATAAGTACAATGCTAAGTTAGCACAACCGCGTTAGATGTTAGAAAGCCATCTTGGCGCTTTTGCTGCTTTTGCACACGACACTGTAGTCACATGTTATTAAATTGAGAAATGCTTGCTCGACTTTGCTTCACATGAGAACTGTCTGTTGTTAACATCCCAAACAGTGAGCAGCGACCTTGGTCTGTACACAGTGTAAAGAAACAGTCTGGGTCGCTAGACGGTGCATGTTGTTGAGTTCAGGTTGATCGGCCTACTAGTTTAGCCATAACACGCACGCAGCTGCAAATGCCTGAAAGTCGAGTGCTTTTAATATTGCAGTGTTACATGTTTTCAACACATTCGGAAGAAGAGCGTTCCTAGGAGCAGAGCATAGCTGATCCTGTGATGTGATCTCACTGAGCTGATCTTTACGGTATGGGGTTCCCCATTTAAGCCTAGAGACCTTTTATTAGTGCAATAATACTATTAGTTTGTTAGAGAAAGGAAGGTGGCTTAGATCCACTGTCATTTTAGTATGATTACTCCTTTCATTTTTTATGGTATTGTAACTATGCTGATGGTTTTGATTTTAATCGTTTGTCTGCTAATGTTAGCCAAACTGCTGCATCTTAGGACACGAGGTTTATAAAATAAACTCTTTAAACTTTTACCGTGTCTCTTTTTATTCTGTTGTGGACTGATATGAGAATAATTATGAAAAGGTATTTCTGATTCCCACCATTCCTGAGAAATATACTAAGTCGCTTGTTCTGGGTTGTCTATACATTGGGACCGCCGAGCTAAACCTCGGATAACGAATGGGACACTGATGCTGGCCGGATAAGGGGTTCTGGGTTCTGAGGTGAGTTTTTGGTACACCACAATTCACTGAGGGCCTGGGTTCCTGCGCATAGTTCTGCGCATAAGCAGAATCCCTGCAACAATACCTTGAAGATATATATATCGTCAATGTACATATATGTGAGTTATATATCGTAAAACTTTACTTACCTATTGAAACTTCCCCATCACAATATCTTTTTCCTCGATCATCTTGCCACAATATTTTATCTCACGATAATTTTGGTTCCGATATTCTTTCTAAATACGAATTGATGGTATCTAATATTGATAACCTCTGGTCCAATTGAAAGCATGGATATGTTCTTATCAGACAATGGGAATGGACCCAGTACTTTTTATAAACCTCTGCCTTTTGAATCTAAGGAAAGAGTTTGCAAATGGTCAGGATGTCTTATTGTGCTGCATTGCATGCTGCTTGGAATAATGCCAAAGGGAGGCATTGAAACTGACATCTTTCAGTGGCAAATGTTCCTCGTCTTCATTTTATGAGAGTGAATGAATCATTGTTTTTGGATGTGAAAGACCTTGAATGGCAAACATTAGAAGGTCATACTTGTATACCTCTTTAATGGTTAACGTATGTGAAAAGTGATAGTGTTAGTTGATTCATTGCTGGCCTTGTCTCGGATTGTTAATCAAGATTAATCAAACCACTATCATTTTATTGAAAACAAGGATAAAACCTATTTAGAAAAGGATCTTAGTTTCTGGAGATTAAGTCAAATAACATTTTTTAAATCTAAATTACAAATCTGTTGTAATTTCTATATTTCATTTGTTTTCTGCTTATTAATGTGTATCATTTGTATAATTTCTTCTGTTGTAACAGTATGCCAGATTATCCTAAACATGATATCCAGATATCTCTAAAACATGGGTAGTGTATGAAATGAAATATAAATTAATATTGTTGTTTTTCTATTTGTTTTATTATAGTGTCCAAATTCCCAAATTTCTCACCTATAAACCTGTGAGTCTTTTTAACAGGTATAATGTCTTGATCAAATGTAATATAATATGCATATATAAGTAAGTATTTCAAGAGACACCTGATTGACTTGCTGTCTTCATTGTTAGAATAATCATCAATAACTTATTAGTCACTATTTACGAAAATTGATGGGATGTGCTTTATCCCTAATGGGGCAATTTGGGGTGACAATGTCATGACAATATGACACTTTTGTTGTATGCCTGGAAGAGCAAATTTATTTTAGTTCATAGTTGTGGCCAAAGTGTAACAGCTCACTTCAATCAAAATGAACTGAAGTGTAGGTGAATTTATAAGTAAATCAGAAGATTTAGGATTTACAGAGTACTTCGAATCCAAACCAATCATTTGCCTTGCATAATGAATGGAATAAGACTGACAAAATCAATAGGCTCATTTAAACCCAAGTTATTAAATAAAGATTAGGTATCAAGAGGATTGTTTATTATCCTAGAAAGTGGAATCAGGTAATCTCAAGTAGGTTTTTAACCACTCAAAGAATGTGTTGGTTATGCTAATGATGTTGAACAGTTTGGTTGAGTATAACATTTGCACTTTTAATGTTTATGTGCACAAATTCCCTTAACTTGGTTGTCTATTCACCTGAGCAATTAGAAGACTCACGTCTCAAAAAGCCCAGAAAACAGCTGTTCCTATCAAAATTTGAAGTAAGCCTGTGAGTGGAGAGGAGATGTTCTACATCATGAACAGCTGCAGTGACTCACAGCAGAGCTTCATTAATTTAACCCAATATTTCTCAGAATTAGAGCATGGTTTACAGATGACACAGCCCCACGCTAATAGGAGCAACACAATTTTACTGGTTGGAAAACAGCACCCTCATAATGATATAAAATTGTCATTGATAAGTGGGTTTATATCCAACATAGTTTTCCTACATGCAAATAAATGGTGTATACATTGGGGCAGTGGGCTACAGGATGTTATCAGCAAAGGAAATTGACCTGCATTAGTGGCGATGGGAAATGTGGCATCAGAGTTTCTGAAAAAGGACAGAGACAGCAAATGTATCTTGAGTGAACGAGTCTGGGGCTGCAGCCCTAACAGCAAACCAAATCCGTTATTCAATGTACATACATCTGTGCTGGTAGGTCTCCCTAATTACATAAGTGAATAACAGCTCTCTCTCTAATTTGGCAGCTCCAGAAAATTGGACAGGGTCCATCATGGTCCCAGTTGATGAACAAGCGTTGACAAGTCAGTTCTTTGTCTTGGAGTGTTCAAAGTGTTTTTAAACAAGCTTCAATGCATGTACAGCACGGGAAAGAGCAGTGCTAGATTCCCAAACAGAAACAGCAGGTACAAAAAAATGTAGCAGCCGTGCTGCAAAGTTTCTCCGGGTCACACGTCAGCAGTGCAGCTTCTCACACGCAGGCACAAACACACACACACACACTCACTCTCAATCAAACTCGCCAAGGCGCTATGGACAGACAGAATATGTTTATTGTTATCAACCTTGGAATTAAAATAATGCTGACTGTATCTGCTGTGAGGTTATCGTGGAGTGAAGGATGGATCATTGCAGTGGATGCATCAGTCTATTGAAAGAGCAACCGGACTAAACTTGGATCCACACCGACATGCTCTCACAGACAACACAGCTTTACACACCAGCAGTGAGAGCTCCCCTCTGCACATTCAGAACATGTGCAGAGCAGGCAGAAGCCGCGCTCACTTCCTGTCATTCAAACACCTGGACATTAAACAGGTACCAAATGGGAACTAGCAGAGCACGCTCGCCTTACACAGACACACATATCAGATACGAGGGCACCAGGCAAAGCAACAGAAGTGCAAACTTCCCACACTTTACACAGTCACACATGTACGCTTCTATGTGCACCTCTGGAAGGTGTAAGATTTGTAGCTTGGCTTTGAGATCTGTCTAGTGAAAATAATAATGTATTATTACTCTCTAACCTGGACTCGCGTTAGGAACACAGGGGCAGGTGACAAGCTGTCATTCCCCAATCCACACCTGCTCACGGCAGAGAGTCATGATTGCCCCTTGTTGTCTTCTTTCTTCCTGGCTTATGGTCTTGCCAGTTTATCATTTCTCCGAGGCTGAATGGTGTTGTTCTTCCCATTTTATTAGATCTGTGTATGCGTTTCACGTCACATACATCCTGCAAACCTGCCTACAAAGCAAATGAGCACCGTCCACCAGGAGGGTTTTACAGCAGGTAGCGCAGGAGGGGGAGGGGGAGCTGCACCAAGGGGGCAGGGTTACAGGGGAGCGAGGAAGGGTGTTGGAGTGAGGCATGCAGGGAGGGTTGGGGCAGTCCCGGGGTGACAAAGCAGCAGGTTCGAGAGGGGTGAGGTGGGAATGCGAGGAAACGTGAGAGAGAGAGAGAAAACACACTGCGTGGGCCAGACCAGCCTTCATACTGTAAGTAAACACTACAAGGTCAGCCAAACACCATCATCTAGAGACGTAACGTAGGACCCCCTAGACCCAGTGATGCGGGGCCCAATGCAGCGGAGCAGGGCCGGCTTTAGTGCTGGCGGCACCCCCCATTCACCCCCTCACCCCAATGACCACCTTTTCCCTGGATCCCCTCACTACTATCCTACTCAAGTACGCCTCATCTCTCCATCACCACTCTCTCACTTGCAGCTCTTAGATGACAGTTTGTAGGTCACTGGACAATATTAGAATTGTAATTTATGAACTGCGCTGTTACAAAACGATCTCGGTGGCAAAAACCGGCACATTAACCCTCTGGGCTACTTTATGATGAGTCAAAAGTGCCACTAGAAAAAGTCAAATTTCCCTCCAGCATGAGGGTTAATCACCAGAGTTGTCTTGACATTTTTTGTTGTTGCCTGAAATCTGCAGGACACACAAGGAACACATCCCTCCCCCATAGCCCCCAGCTCAGGGCCAGGTGCAGTTGCACCGCCCTAAAGCCCGCCCTGCACTGAAGGGAGCCCCTCGAGTATCCCATGACATGCCACTCTGATCTGGCAAGATAAAAAACAAAAACTGTTGCTGCCATGGCAGCCTGCTCTGTGAGAAGTGCTGGACAGGTTTCTGGAAGTAGCACTGTCGCAACATTTATTGGTTAGGTCTCGCCTGACCCAGCGCATGCGCTGGACTGGCGAGACTTATTGAGAGGGCCCCAAAAAGTGCTACCAGGCCAGCCTAGAGCTACAGTGCATGTGCGCGGGCACGCGCGCCACGCTTTACCGCAATTACTTTCACTTTCACGGCCGCATGGCCGCTTTGACGTTTTCGTGATCCTAGCCTGATTTAGGCTATACTTTGAGTGTGTAGAACCTTTAGTTTTACTGTGTAGCTCTTTATAGGTGTAACAACTTGTCCAATTATCAAGCAGCTCCACATGTGTCTACCTTGCACATATGCGAAATCAGGGCATCACAAGAGCAGCTCATTAACTGAGATTATTCACATAGAGGAATGATTTACATCTGGACATATCTCCTGCACACTTTGATCATGAAAACAAGGGACATCACATTTCTACCTGCTTAAAGAAAACCATGTATATATCATCTCTGTTTGAAAGCAATTTCAGAGGCCATCCGGAGACATAACGTCCTCCAAAGTACACCAGGAAAGAGGACTGCTGATATAGGGCCTTTAATTATCATAGAACGAACGGAAAGAAAATCAGGCTGAAATAGGATGTACTGGGAATTGTTTCCAAATTGAAACGTGACACGCTCTTCACTATATACCATAGAGCTTGATATGAGATGGCTTTATCTACTTACAAAGCGGCATTCTCGTTCTTCTAAAAAGTCAATGTCTGACAGACAACGTCTTCAAACATCTTTTCCGTTTTGGAGTGCTTGACATTTTCGTATACAGAAATGAGATCGTTTTATGTTGAATCTTCTCTTCTTACCTTCAGTTCTGCCAGCCATTCATTTCATGCACACTATATACTTTTCTCTATTTTTTCTCTTATGCGTCTTTGTTTGGCAAAAGTGGGGTGTTTCAAATGTTCTTGCTGCCTTCAATTCTGTCATAAGAGGGGGGCCGGACCCCTCAGAGCATTATTGGCAGTATTGTGATAGCAGGGCAGAGACCCATTAGTCCTCAGAAGCAGCTTTTGTAAATATTAACCCATCATCCGGGATATTGTCACCAACTGATAGAGTATTCATCCATAATGTGGAACCCTGCTGGAGGTCACATGCAACAAAAATCAAAAGTACTTAGGAAAACCGGTTTTATTTGGTATATCCCAAAGGCGATATAATATGTTCATTTTCGCACAGTTTGCCTCATCACCTCGTTCAGCCCAGGACTTCTAGCTCCGATTCTAACGCTGAAGACTACTGCACAAAAAGTCAACAATCCTTTTACGGATGAAAGCGAGCACGTCTTCAAACTGCTGATAGCTTTCCGCCGTTTAGTGGCAAAAAAACAAGTCAAATGCCTCCCTTGTTCTGAAAATGTCCCTCCAACAGAGTAACAGCCTGTCTGAATTAATCGAATAGACAGGACTTCCTCATTATTTCTGCTGCACTCCTAGTTTGTTTAACTTTATTTAGAAGTAAATGTATTTTCTTTCTGTGTGAACATGTTTTAATCTCAATACTATTAAACTTTATAGAAAAAAAGTCTTCCAGTTATTAGAGATAAATATTTTCTTTGTTGTCTTTCTTTAACATTAGTTAATAGATTTAAAAACATTATTTAAACTAACTAAAAATAATTCAGAGTAAAAATTATACTGTAAAAATGAAACGTGAAGTAAGAATAAGACTTCTGACAAAGAAATCGTAACAAAATATTTTATTTTCTTGTGACATGATTCCACTTTTAAGAAATGTAAAGGTGCACAATAAATAGCATGTTTGTATGCCTTACTTTGATTACCATACGATTTATATGATTATCACACGATCTAGCTGTAGTGAAATTCATATTTTTGTAAAGAAAATAATTAATTAAATATTTAATAAATTATTTTCTGATTACCTTGCTATCTTTGTGTCTGCATATGTATTGTTGCGTGCATGTGAGAACATCATGATGACCCTCCCGAATTTTCAAACCGTGCATGCCATGTCTTCCACCTACATACAAGTGCCATTTCTAGAATGATGTGCCCCATATCTTTCATACTTGTGACTAATCTGGGCATCATTAGCATGAGGGGTGACTTTACGGTTCTTAGGCTCAATCGCAACTGGTCAACTCTTGGGACAATTGCTGTTCTTATCACTACATAAACCAGATACTACCGACAGCTCACTGAATTGCCAATTACTTCCTTTTTAGGTCTCGCCTGACCCAGCGCATGCGCTGGTCTTGCGAGACTTATTGAGAGGGCTCCAAAAAGTGCTACCAGGCCAGCCTAGAGCTACAGTGCATGTGCGTGGGTGCGCGCACCGCGCTTTACCGCAATTAGTTTCACTTTTGCGGCCGCACGGGCGCTTTGATGTTTGATCGTGATCCCGATCGCGATCCCTTTAACTTTCGCTGCCACACGGCCGCTTTGCATAGCCAATAGGTCTCGCTTTTGGGACCTTATAAGTATTTAGTTATGCAACTGTTGCATGGCTAAACATTTATAAGGTCCCAAAGGCGAGACCTATTGGCAATTCCAATGCTTGTTTTTTGTTGCAGTACAGAAAATCCAAGCAAAAAGCGACCATGTGTCACTTCATACACAAGGGAGAGTAAGAACAGAGCGAAACAGGGAAAGAACTACCAGGAAAAGCGAACTAATCGTGAGACAGGACACTATGAAGAATTCAGAGAGAGTAAGAAAGACATATAGTATAAAGAGTAATGTGAGCAATAAATGGCTGAGTAAGGAAGAGAAAGAAAGAGTGAGAGCAAGGTTATAAAGAGAGAGAGAAAGACCTTCAGGCTATAAAAGCCCAGGTGGAGGAGAGCCATTTAACAGAGAGAGAGACCGACAGGAAGCAGTGAAAGAGTGAGAGTAAGAGAGAGGTGGTAAAGAGACAGGATGGAAAAAGAGCAGGGGGGTGCTGAAAGAGAAGACAGGGAAAGGGAATCACACCACTTAGGCCCTGATTCCAAGTGACCCAGAGGCATATTCGGTATTTATTGTACCCGATAAAATCCACCACCCATCGGTTTGGAAGTTAACAATTGAAATAAAAAGCACCTACAATCGCACCCATTCAGAGTTTTCACCTGTGCCGGGGAATAGCATACACTGTATTCTCCGGAATTTACCCGGCCTTTTTCTGCTGGTAATTCAGACTCTGTGAGATTTTGCAAAGGTAGGCTATGGGCAGAGCCACTGGAATTATGCGCCCAGGGATTACCTAATTTGTGCCAGGTTTGATTTCATTATGCTGCAAGAAAAGGTAAATTATGCAGCATGATGCAGCACATTTTATCATAGTATTACTTTGGCATTTTGTCATTTTTATTCAAAGGTAACTGAGTATGGGTAAAGATTTTACTTCATTAATCCTTGGTTTGCAACCAAATTTAGCAAAAGACTTGTAAAAGATAACTTGTCAATTTTTGCGAAGAGCTGTCCACTGGGAGGAAACAAATCGCCATGTTTTTAGTACATTTATCTCAATCAATTATTCAGGGGTTTGTGGAGCGTGGCTACTCACCCTTCAGGGTCTCAAGGTGCTGGGGGTGGGGGGCTTGGAGGGGGGCTGCTGATCCTCTGGGTGTGGAGGTTCAGTCAAAGAGGCAGTTAAAGAGGTCCGTCCTGAATTGGGTGAACAATGTGGATTGCCTGAGGTGGAGGGGCAAGGTGTTCCAGGTCTTGGCAGTGAGGTAGGCGAAGGATCTTCCTCCACTTCTGGTCTTGTGGACCTGTGGGACGGAGGCCAGGGCAAGATGGGCAGAGTGGAGTTGTCTGGCGGGTATGTGGAATGCAAGGCAGTCGTTCAGATTTTCTGGTCCTGCTCATGGAGAACCTTGTGCTACCACTCGAACTTTATAGGGACCACACTCGCTCCCGGGAGGAGGGGGTGGGACGCCACTAACCACCTCTTACCCGATCTTGCCTGGTGGGATAGCATGCAAATTGGTGTGAATGGTCCCTCCTTTGCCATTGCCTCCCCTGTGAAGGTTGCCGGTGCTCTATTGCTATCTCTCTTTGCTTTTCTCTTCTATTCTTGTTTTGTCTGGCGGAAGGATGTCCCGGATCACGTGGGAAGCGCTCGCCTATTAAGTCGAGTGTCTCCCGTTGCCAAGGTGCTTGCCTTTATGGATCTTGCTTCCGGGTCCTGGGAGAAGGACTCACACTGTGCCTAGGAGTTCCCGGGTGTTTTTGCGTCCTTTGGACTTCTCCTTATTTACATGAAGAACTGCCAGTGCGGTTCCTGTTCGTGACATTCTCTTGAGGTGCAAGCGCTCGTGTAGAGTGGATTCCCTGCACTCATGGAGGATCGCCCATGAAAAGCCGACTCAAGCCCTCGTGAAGAGTGGATTCAAGCACTTGTAAAGAACGGACTCAAGTGCTCGTGGAGAGCGGATTCCCTGCTCTCGAGGAGGATAGCTGGAGCGGTACCTCCCCCTTTTATTTTGTTGTTCCTTAACCATTTTGTCCCCGTCCTTTATTTGTGTCTACAACAGAGACCGCAGGAGCTGTACTCTTATCAAGTTAAGAAGCTTTTTGATTTCTGTAAGAACGCAACAGTGTTACCTGTCCTCACTATGTGCACTGAACCTTCTGCTACCTGATTATTTCCTGCCTGGGATTCCTTCCCACAATTCTTAGATACTTGTTAAGAGGGTGAGTAGTATTGTACGGAGTAATGGAGGGGAAGCAGGGAAATGAGTGAAGTGGGACTGCCTACTTCTGTGTGCTACCTTTGTTTTTTCTCTGCCCCTCCTCTTACCCTTGATTGTATGTTTATGTATTCCAGACAGTGAATATGCCATCGTCCTAGAAGGACGTGCAAGTATCCCTGCCACCCTACAATGCTGAAGACTTCTCCCACATACACAGTATCCCTCTTCCTTTTCCCCTGGGGACCAATCGCCCGGGGTAGTTCAGTTAGCGCGGAGGATTGGTTGGTCTTGGGGAGAGAGGGGGGACTATCTCCGTTTCCGCGGTCCCTGGTTGTCAGGTGAGTGGAGCCGTGACACTTTGTAGGCATGTGTGAGGAGCTTGAAAGTGATTCTCTTGTTGATTGGGCACCAGTGGAGTTGTTGGAGGTGTTTTGTTATGTGGCTGCAGCGGGGGATGTCGAGGACCAGTCTGGCTGTGGAGTTTGGACGTTTTGTAGTTTCCTGAGCTGTTCCTGGGTGATGCCAGCATAGAGTGTCTTGCCATACTCGAGTCTACTGTTGATGAGTGCACAGGTGACCGTCTTTCTGGATTTTATCGATACATCTGAATGTCTTTCGAAGCAAGCAGAGTGTGTGGAAGCAGGATGAGGATACAGCATTGATTTGGCAGTTCATTAAGAGTGAGGAGTCTAGTATGATGCCAAGATTGTATGCGTGGTCTGTAGGGGGGGAGGTGTTCCTAGTGTGTTGGGCCACCAGGAGTCGTCCCAGGCTGAGGGAGTGAATCCCTGGATGAGTAACTTTGGTCTTGTCCGAGTTGAGCTTGAGGCAGCTGTCTTTTATCCAGGTAGCAACAGCCTTCATTCTGCTGTGAAAATTGATTCTGGTGGCTGTGAGTTCGTTGGTGAGGGGTAGGAACAGCTGGGTGCCGTCGGCATTGAGTCCGTAGCTTCTGACAATGGCTGCGAGGGGGGCCATGTAGAAGTTGAAGAGGGTGGGTCTCAGGGAGGTTCTGAGAGGAACTGGGGTAGTCTGACTCATTGTGTTCGGCCGGTAAGGAAGGAGTGGATCTAGTGCAGTGCCTTGTTACAGATGCCAAAAATGTGGAAAATGTGGAAAATGTTGTCTCTGTTGGGTACAGAATTGATTCTAGGTTTACTGAATAATAATAGTTAGAAAACAGTGCTCAAACGACTGTAGTGAGGTCCTTGATGGTTATGAATCACATCAATGGGGCAGTACAGTTCTTTAGCTCTCCGGCACTGGTCGGGGACTGAAACGTCGACGTGTTTGTCATAATCCTGACCCTACTCTCTCCGCCCCACGTGAAGTGGAACCCAACGGTGTTAGAAATGATGTAAGGTGTCTTGAGTCTTCATGTAAATCAATTTGATGATAAGCAGCAAACATGTCAATTACACTAAAAACAGAATTCCTTCCGCCATGGCAGTTAACATTCCTGGTGTGTTTGGAAGGCATATCCACCCATATATTTTTGTTCAAGTCTTGAAGGTCTATGCACAGTGGAATCTTTCCACTATCCTTCAGTGCCACTACCACTGGTCCTATCCATTCTGAATACTCATTTGGCTTGATGATTTTTTGTTTGAGCAACTTGTCTAACTCTTTCTGCACACGCTCTCTCATCAGATTTGGAACATGTCTAACTTTATGAGCCACTGGTTCTTCTTCAATATTATACTGTGAGAAAAACCTGAGTTTACCCAACTCTTCAGTGAATACCTCTGGATAATTATTGATTCTCATACGATTTTTTGTCTTTGACCATTTTTTAACCTCTAAGGGCCTCATGTAGGTAGCATACCAGTTACCACTTCTAAAATACCGAACGATACCGAATCGGTATTTTAGAAGTGGTAACTCGTATGTAGGTAATGAGTCGGTATTTTTTACCGATTCGTTACAATTCGGTAATTACCGAATCGGTATTTACCGATTCGGTAATGAGGCATACCTTCCCATTGATGGGAAGGTATGCCTCATTACCGAATCGGTAAATACCGATTCGGTAATGTGGTGAACACATGCAAGGGTGGCAGGGTGTCACATTGACACCCTGTTGCACCCCTGATTCGGCCATGTGTACACATGTGGCACACATACATGCCCTAAGGGCATGTATGTATGCCACATTGCACACTGCTACGCGCGTAAAAATGCATAAACACATACATTGATTATTTACCACCAACTATAAGTTGGTGGTAAATACCGACTCTTAAACACACCCACACACTCCCCCTACATCTCGATTTTGGTTTCGGAATTTACCGAATCGGTAAAATTACCGATTCGGAAAAGTTACCGATTCGGTAACATTACCGATTCGGTATTATTACCGAATCGGTAATTTTACCGATTCGGTAAATTCCGAAACCAATAATTGTCCCCCTACATACCAATAGCCAAAATACCGGCCGGTAACGGTATAATTACCGAAAATCGGCCGTTACCGACCGGTATTTGGCTACCTACATGAGGCCCTAAGACTTCAACAGGCAGTATAGTTGTTTGGCATTTTTAAAATTTATTTATAAAGTTTTGTATAGCTCAAACATGACCCTAGAGCAGAGGTCTTCAAACTTTTTTGCTGTGAGTCCCCCTGAGCGAAATGTTTACAAGTCGGGCCCCCCTCAAAATCTTCATGGCAGTACTTGGGGGAGTGGAAAGATCTGGGCTGAGTGGAGGGGGCGTGATTACCATTTCAGGAGTACTTTTTCTGCCGCTGATAATTCACACTAAATGTGACCTTTATAAAAGAGCAAATATATCAAGCAACTCCTGATACTCGGGGTGTTGTGAGACTCTCACACTCCTGAGAACCAATGCAACTGCACTTGTTGCCCTAATGAGAGCTGCAGCCTTGAGTAGCAGACTGTGTCTCTGCCTCTTTCACCCCCTCCCCACCATGCATGGCCATCCCTCTGATCATGGAACAGATTCTCTGTCCCTTCCAGAATAAAATGAGCTCCGGCATGTTGCCCACCACTTTGCAGCAAAGCTGCCCTTACCTCTAATGCTTGGAAGAAAAGTGACCCTCCAATCCTCTTTTATCAATGAAGGCAGTCATAATTGTTAAACAGTCGGCCTCTCACTCCTGGGCCCGAGTGCCATTGCACCAGCTTCAGTAATAATAATAATAATAATGCCCCTTTCCCCACTCTATCATCTCTCTGAGGCATAAGCTAATGTGTCTCCCCTGATTCCATTTTCCCTTCTCTTGGGCCATTGGTCTGAGGCCCGAAGCAACACTGGCACAACAATGGTGCACTGGGCCCCAACATAATCAAGAAAAGATAGCAAAACAATACTATTGGGGCATGACGCCTCACACCCCTGGGCCCCTGTGCCACTGCAGCACACATAATGCCTACTACTCTGCCCACTCTCTCCACTGGCCCATCACTCCTAGACATGAGTTCCAAAGCAGGTTGTCTAACCTTTAGTGTAAAGAAAAAAGATGAAAAAAAGAGTAAATCCTGCATCTCGCCACATGTTGCTTTTGACCTGATCCCTGTGCAGCAGGGGTAACCAGGGCCCTAATGCCAACGAGGAAAAAGGGTTCCTATCCCATCCACTATTTTGCTAGTATCACAGACAAAATGAGGATGCACTGCCCTAGTGCCACTGCGCCTAATGCACTACTGTTTGTGATAGCCATTTAAAATCCACAAGCCACATAATTCAACATCTGCTGCATATTCTACAGATTTTAACAAACGAAAATATATTTCTATCTTAAATGGATCAAGTTACTAAAAATGCAACAACACATATTGCCACAGAGTGGTAGGCCAATCGCAAAGGTTGACAGTCAGCCTTCTATTGCTTATTGTTGAATTTGAATGTTAATCTGGCGCGAATTAGGTGAAACATTTGCCCACACAGTGTTAACATGTGTAAAATTGATTAAAATATTGAAGTAACACTATCACAAAAAGTACCGCGTTAAGTTTCATATGTTGGCTTTTTTGTCGCATAATTTAGTCAACTCTGCCACATAATTTCATCCTAGCCGCTGCATAATTCAACACCCTTGCTTATACTGTGAGAACTTTGAGAAAAAAGTGAATTTTTCAGCTAAATTTGAGGTTTGCAGGGGATTGTGGGTAGGAAAACGTTAGGAGACCCACGCAAGCCATACCTCGCTGGACTCCCTAGGCTGTCTAGTTTTCAGAAATGTGTGGGTTTGGTAGGTTTCCCTATGTGCCGGCTGCGCTAGGGCCCAAAATCCACAGGTAGGCATATTGCTAAAAACAACTCTGTGCCTAGTCGGCTTTCTGCCACCCGGGGGGGGTTTCGGGGGGAGGAGGTTGCCCCGATATGCCCCCAAGGGGGACAGAAACACTGTGGCTAATATTTTGGGGGGTGGGGGCATTGGTATGCCCATTCTGGGCAGCCCCCTCCCCCACGCATAAAAAATGCCAGCGTAATCGTTGGCATCTAGTGGGCTTTTTGCCCCCCCCAGGGGGGCAGATTGGGAGCTACTGCCCTTACCTTCCCCCCAGGGGAGGCAGAAAGTCCACTAGATGCCAGGGAGTTTTTTGGGCAAATTTTAATTAGGGTGGGGGCTGCCCAAAACGGGCATGCCAATGCCCCCACCCTAATTAAAATTTGCCCCAAAAAATCCCTGGTGTCCAGTGAGCTTATTGCCCCCCGGGGGGCAGATTGGGGGCTACTGCCCCATCTGTCCCCTAGGGGGGTAGGAAGGCTGTAATTTTTGCGGGGAGGGGGTGGGGGCATGGGCATGCCCATTTTGGGCAACCCCCACCCTAATTCAAATTTGCCGCCAAAAAATCCCTGGCGTCCAGTGGGCTTTTTGCCCCCCCGGCAGGGCAGATTGGGGGCTAAAGCCCCCATCTGCCCCTCAGGGGAGGCAGAAAGTCCACTAGACGCCAGGTAGTTTTTGGGACAAATTTTAATAAGGGATGGGGTTGCCCAAAATGGGCATGCCAATGCCCCCACCCTAATAAAAATTTGCCAAAAGAAATCCCTGGTGTCTAGTGTGCTTTTTGACCCCACGGGGGGCAGATTGGGGGCTACTGCCCCATCTGCCCCCCAGAGGGGCAGGAAGGCTGTTATTTGTGCGGGGATGGGGGCATAAGCATGCCCGTTTTGGGACCCCCCACCCTAATACAAATTTGCCCCAAAAAATCCCTGGCGTCTAGTGGGCTTTTTGCCCCCTGGCGGGGCAGATTGATGGCTAATGCCTCCTTCTGCCCCCCGGGAGGGGGGGCAGAAAGTTCACTAGACGCCAGGGAGTTTTTTGGGCAAATTTTAATTAGGGTGGGGGCTGCCCAAAACGGACATGCCAATGCCCCCACCCTAATTAAAATTTGCCCAAAAAATCCCTGACGGCTAGTGGGCTTTTTGCCCCTCTGGGGGGGGCAGATTGGGGGCTACTGCCCCATCTGCCCCCCAGGGGGGGCAAAAAGGCTGTTATTTTTGTGGGGAGGAGGTGGGGGCATGGGCATGCCTGTTTTAGGAGCCACCTAATTCAAATTTGACCCCAAAAGTCCCTGGTGTCTAGTGGGCTTTTTGCCCCCCCGGGGGGCAGATTGGCGGCTAATGCCCCCACATGTCCCCCAGGGGGGCAGAAAGTCCACTAGACGCCAGGGAGTTTTTTGGGCAAATTTTAATTAGGGTGGGGGCTGCCCAAAACAGACATGCCAATGCCCCCACCCTAATTAAAATTTGCCCAAAAAATCCCTGGCGTCTAGTGGGCTTTTTGCCCCTCCGGGGGGGCAGATTGGGGGCTACTGCCCCATCTGTCCCCCAGGGGGCAGGAAGACTGTTATTTTTGCAGGTGGGGTGGGGGCATGGGCATGCCTATTTTGGAAGCCCCCACCCTAGTTCAAATTTGCCCCAAAAAAATCCCTGGCGTCTAGTGTGCTTTTTGCCCCCCCCCCGGTGGGGCAGAATGGGGGTTAATGTCCCCATCTGTCTCCCCGGGTGGGCAGAAAGTCCACTAGACGCCAAGCAGTTTTTGGGCAAATTTGAATTAGGGTGGGGGCTGCCCAAAACGGACATGCCAATGCCCCCACCCTAATTAAAATTTGCAAAAAAAATCCCTGCATCTAGGGGGCTTTGTGCCCCCCCGGGGGGGCAGGAAGGCTGTTACGGGCGGGGGTGGGGGCATGGGCATGCCCGTTTTGGGAGCCCCCACCCTAATTCAAATTTTCTCCCAAAAAATCCCTGGTGTCTTGTGGGCTTTTTGCCCCCCCCCGGCAGGACAGATTGGGGGCTAATGCCCCCATCTGCCCACCGGGGGGGCAGAATGTCCACGAGACGCCCAGGGTGTTTTTTGGGCAAATTTTAATTAGGGTGGGGGCTGCCCAAAACGGGAATGCCAATGCCCCCACCCTAATTAAAATTTGCCTGAAAAATCCTTGGCGCCTACTGGGCTTTTTGCCCCCCCCGGGGGGCAAATTTGGGGCTAATTCCCCCATCTGCCCCCCAGGGGGGCAGAAAGGCTGTCGTGTTTGCGGGGGGTGGGTGGGGGCATGGGCATGCCCATACTGGGCAGTCCCCACTACAAATTATAATAAAAAAGAAATCCCTGGCGTATAGTGGGCTTTCTGCCCCCTGAGGGGCAGATTAGGGGCTACTGCCCCCAACTGCCCCCCAGGGGGGGCAGAAAGGCTATACATTTTGCAGTGTGGGGGCATGGACATGCCCTTTATGGGCAGCCCCCACCCTAATAAATAATGCGGCCAAAAGGTAATATCCCTGTTGTCTAGTGGGCTTTTTGCCCCCCCCTGGGGGGGGCGGATTGGGGGCTACTGCCCCCATATGCCCCCCAGGGTGGGCAAAAAGACTAAATCACACCCAAACCATTTGGGGGGAGCAAAAGCCCTTGCCCAAGGGGCCGCTCCCCCCTCCCTGGTGTCTAGTGGGTGGATCCCTGCTTGGGGATCACCCTCCTGGAGCGATCCCCAAGCAGGGATCCACTGGGGAGATTCTCCCCTTTCCAATGATACCTCTCCTGTCTTTCTACGTACCCGGGGGGCTGAGATAGCCCCCTGAGCGTATAGAAAGTGAAACTGAAATGAGCCTAAAGTTTCGGTTTCTGTGCAATGATGACAGCGAGAAGTGCACGCTGATCGTCATTGCACAGAAACCAGGGAGGGGGCCTTGGGAGCTGGGGAAGCTCTTTCCCAGCTCCCAAGGTCACAGGGGAATAAAAGAAATCCCTCTGCTGCTGTCCCTGGCCTCATGATGCAATGGTTCCGTCATGAGCACAGGGGCACCGATGCTCATGACGGAACCATTCCGTCATGAGCATCGAAGGGGTTAAATTCGTCCTGTGGTCGGAAGGGTTTAAGTTTTCTTAGGATACTTATCTGCTAGTTAGCTCCTTTGGTGGCATTACTGATATGATTCTGTATATTCAAGTATTTGTCTAATGTAATTCCCAAGGATTTAGCAGAGTCAATAATGTGAGGAGAACAGTTGAAGGTTGTTAGATGCTTCATCTAGAGGTCTATCTTGGGTGAGTGGTTAAGAGGAGTGATGAGGAGGAGTTCCATTGTTGTAGTGTTGAGCTTGAGGTGGTTGCCAGTGAGCCAGTTTTGAGTGTTCTGCAGAGTAAAGTTGAGGGAGATGATGTCTTCTGGGGTGGAGATTTTTAGGTACAATTGAGTGTCATCTGCATAAATGTTATAAAGAATGTTAGCAGAATTCAGTGCATCTGCAAGAGGTTCCAGGAATAGATTGAAAAGAATAGGTGAAAGGGCGTACCCCTGTGGTACCCCCAGAGTGACCCTGGAGGGCTGAGAGAGGGATTGATTTACCTTGACTCTTTGGGTTCTGTTGTGGAGAAATGAAGTAAACCATTGCAACACATGTCCTGATAGCCCATCCTCCGTTCCAGTAGGGCAAGTAAACTGTAGTGTTTGGCAGTGTTAAAAGCAGAGGATAAATCAAGCAGTATCAGAAGACATGATTCATTTTTGTCTAGCATTTTTATTATGTTATTCATGATGTGAGTGAGTGCACATTCTGTGCTGTGACCTTGACGAAAACCGGATTGATGTTGATCCAGGAGTTGGAAGTGCTCTATGTGGTTGCAGAGTTGAATCTGCACACATTTTCTAGACGTTTCGTCAGAGTGGGGATGTTGGAGATAGGGTGGAAATTGATCTGAACAGTCTGTGTTAGGGTTTTTTCGAATGGGGGTTACCTACCCTACTTTTAGGCAGTCAGGAATAGTGCCTTTCCCTAGTGAGGCATTAACAATCTTAGACCATACAGGGAGAATAGCAGCTTTTATCTCTTTGACGATTGAAGGTTGTGGCAGGTCGCTGAAGTGGTTAGATGGGTTAACCACTTGAAACATTTTATAGATGTCACTTTCATTGAGGGGAGTGAAAGTGTGCCAGGAGGCATTGTGTTTGGGGACATCTACCGGGGGACCAGACCGATCCGTGGCCTGGGAGGTGAGTGAAAAAGCATGCCTGGTAGCTGGAAGTAGTTCCTCTTTTGATTGTAGGTCATTTTCTTTTTTTTTTTTATTCTTTTTATTCACAACTTGTTGGTCATTACGATACATAATCACATTCACGTATATTGCAGCAATTGCAGCTCAGATTGTAGGTCATTTTCAATGGTTTTTATTTTCCCCAAGAAGAATGAGGCCAATTCCTCACAGTTTGGGGTAGTGATATCTTCATGATACAGCAGGTTTGGGGCGTTTAGCAATTGTTGCATGAAGATTTCAAACAGTTTTTTGAGTTTATTTTTGGCTTGGTTAAGCTAGAGATCTAAAGAAGTCGGCCTTTGCATTTTTGATATTCCTGTTTGTGTTCCACACTGATCTTGTCACGACGTGCTCCCTGCGTTCTCGTGTCCACCACCAGGGAGCTGAACTGTGGGACTCTTCAGTGGTCTAATAAGATTCCAGACCCTCCCCTTCATGTAGATACTGACTTCCAGCCATTTAAATTCTACTTGCAAATTGCGATCCATTCCCAATCCATGCTGGGTTTTGTGGAAGCCAGCCTGCTCATTCTGGAAACTCCATTACCTAGAATTCCCTGCTCACTGCTCCGTCTCCACCCCTGCAGGCCAAGGATGGGTGGAGGAATCCAGTTCACCTATGGCTGACTTCTGTTAGCCTGCTCACACCTGATGCATATGATTACTGTGAGCTCTTTTAAGCCCCAGCTCCCTTCAGTCCAGTGTTGGTCATAGTAGCTGTCTGCCGGAGAGACCGATCCTTGTTTCCAGTGTTTCCTGAGCCTTTGATATCCTTGTTTCCAGTGATTCCTGAGATTTAGTTAATCCTTGTTCCTTGATTCCTGAGCTATAGCTATTCCTTGTGCCTGAATTAGCACTGCCTGCAGCGCTACCTTGTTTCCAAAGTTCCTGAGCTAAAGTTATTCTTTGTTCCTGTTCCTGGGCTTCAGCTATTGCTTGTTCCCGATTTGCACTGCTTGCAGTTCTCTCTTGACTCCTTGATTTCTGAGCTGTAGCTATTTCCTGTTTCCTTGAACCAGTACTGCCAGCAGTGCTGCCTTGACTCCTGAGCCTTAGCTCAATTCATGCTCCTGACCCAGCACTGCCTTCTATGCTACTATGTTTTCTGGATTCCTGAACCTGCACTTTTCTAGTATACCCTTGTAGCCTCCCCTTCTGTATATCCTTTTCAAGTCCCTGCCTTTCTTCCCATTTCCTTGGTTCCAGTTCTAGTTTGCTGTCTTTCTATTCTGATGTCTTGCTTCTGTTACCTTGTATGTTTGTGACCTGTTTTCTGCCAAGTGTGCCCTGTGAGGTCCTTCCTTTCCTGTTAAGCACTCTCCCTTGCTAGCTCCTTGTCTGTTGTGCTTGTGTTCAGTTCTACCCCTTTGCTGTTACTGCCTTGCGTGTTCCCGTTTGATCACAAGGATCCGTGGGCACCACTGACTACTTAGGTGGTGTTTATTGTTCACTGTGAGTATTGTCTTTGAGTTACAGTTATAACCTCTCCATAGGTATAAGCTCCACAGACCCTACCTTTGCATACATATCCTATATGTGGGTATTTTCAGTCAGTATCTGTAACAGCAATTGTGGGTGAGGAACTTACTAAGCTTCAGTCTTACTATGTGGAGCTGCTGAGTGCTTTACCCTACATTCCCTTTATTGTTAATGTTGTAATATATATATGTGTCTTGCACATCCGTCCTGCGTGTAGTTAGTCTGAATGCTAAATTGCCTTGTGAGTGCCCTTCCTTTCTGAGTATTAGGCATCTTGTACAGGCTTCCCCTTTGGATCCCCTTTTCTCCTCTGACTCCTTGTGTGATCCTGGGCAGCGTTGTACTGCTCTTTCTGTGCACGGTACATTTTCTACCCAGTCTCCAGTCCTTGCTCAAGTCCCTGACTGTGTTCCCGATATAGTCCCGAACAGTCCCTGACAGAATGACCAACCCACATTTCCAGGGTCACTTCTGAGGTTTCTTTGCGTTCAGTTAGCTACCTTTTTCTGTTTCATTTGTGCAACTGTTAAAGGTATCTCTTAATGAGAGGTTTAAGAAAGAGACACACCAGTGCATCATTTAAGTTTGTGCAGGGCAGTTCACCAGTGCCCACCAATGAGACATTTAGGGCTCCATTACGATGGCGGGCGGACAAAGTCCGCCTGCCATCACAAGGGAGCCAGGGACCGACCACCGAAGTCGTGGCTGTCCCGCCATGTGCATTAGGATGTGCCCACCACACTGGCGGGCGCATCCTGTGCCATTTACATTGCGAGTGGATCTGCTGGCTGCAGACCCACTCGCAATGTATGTATGTATTTGGTATTTGTTAGGCGCGTATCTCACCCGTAGGTCTCACAGCGCCAGCAGATACTCACAGAAACCAGGAGGGACCAATCACAGCACAGCATGCATGCACAGCATTGCCATGCACTACATGGCAGGCACCACGTAGTGCTTTGCAATGAGGGAGGTACCTAGGTACCCTCCATGTGCACCCCAAACCCCCAACACTCTGGGGGCCCACAACGAGCCCCCAACAGCAGAAACTGCATGCCTTTCCATGGCGGCAACACCTCCATGGAAAGGCTCATCTCCGCCTGCATCATGATATGGATGGTGGTGTCTTGCAGACACCGCTACCATTTCATGCCCCTGTTCCGCCCGGTCGACGAGTCAATCGGCGGAAAAGCGGCAGATGGTCTTTCTGTCCACCGCGGACCCCCAAGCCATACTAATATGGCGGGGGGTCAATTAGGCATAGATGGCGGGTGGATCGACCGGCCGGGCCAGCGGTGGCTATCGCCGGCCCGGTGGGGGCGATCCGCCCGCCATCCTAATGGGCCCCTTAATGTCTAATTTACAGTTTGCGAATGTTCACCCTGGTCCTCAAACAATTAATCCTCTTATGAAAAATAGACATTTACGTTCTGAAAATTTTACTAATTGGCTCTCAAACACCTCTTTGCCAGATCCTGAATTAATCTTCAGTTCTGATCCAGTTTCAATGTCTGTGTCAGCAATGCAAAAGGAGAATGATACCTTACTCAGTTTGCTGAACAAGAATTCTGATTCTCGCCTGTCTGCTGACAGTGGTTGTAAAATACAATGTTCAACCACACAGACAAAGAAAGAGCAGATGCATCATATAACCTCTGTTTTCCATACAAATGATATACCTCAGTCTTGTGACCCAGTGAAGATCACAGTCCCTGATACTAAAGAGACAATGTTAATGCTACATTCAAAGTAAACAATCAGATTAACAAAAGAGAGAACACACCTAATAGAACACAGACAGCTAATAGCCAGTTTAAACAAAATCCAAGATTTAGTTCTGTTGCTTGTTGGGAAGTTTCAGAGTCTACCGCTGTCCTTGTAGAAAAAGATCTACGATCTTCACAGGATATATTGGAATCGAAGATTTAGGAATTACAACATGAGAATAAAATGTTTCAGACTCTGTTAATAAACTATATCCCAGAGTTCAAGTGGGAATCTAAAACCCTGATACAAGACTACTTTTTAGCATCTATGTTAGCCTCCTTAGAAATGGAGAATGATACCTTGTGCACTATTTTGTGGTCCCCTCAGAGCTGGTCCAGTAATTGTGCAAATAATACTGTGGCTGATCACTCAGATTCCTCTCAGAAAAGCCATAGTACCTTGTCTCAAAGTGCAGTTAAGGAAAGTATTTGTTTGAATTCAGAATTTTCTAACTCTTCTGTTTTGTCTTCTAGTGCTAAATTACATCTAGGTGCTACATCTGATATGTGTCCCTCCAGTTTTGAGGAACCCCAAATTCCAGGCAAGACACAAAACATCTCTTTGCTTTCTTTTCCTGGTAGTGAGGTCAGTTCTATCTCAGAGATAACCCATGGGCAGGCCATTGACATATAGACAAAACCTGAACCATTGACCCACATATTCCCTTATGTGACTCAGACCATGCTCTTGATTTAACTGCTGCAACTGAAGTCAACCTCCTCACTGTGAAGAAACAAAATCCTGACCCCTTCTTTGCTGTTTTGCCTTCAAGCACACCACATATTGAAAAGTTAGGAAATTATAGTACTGGATGCTCTGATGCACCCGTACCACCTTCTAATGCAGAAGAAAATGAAAAAAGTTCCTAACACCAAGTGATCTCTTACCTGTTTCCTCAGACTAAGACATGTGAACTGCCAAATGGTAAAGGGAGTCTGGTCATCAGAGACTCTATGATAAGCAGTACTCTTAGCCATCCCGAAGAAAGCGCTTCAGTGTGCTTTAATGAGCCAAGGAAGCGTGAAGATTTCACTGTTGACAACAGGGAATCTACTGTTCACAGGCTATCGCCATTCCAAGAATTTAAAGTCTGTCATCCTTGTGCCTCTCTGTCATCAGCTTGTCTGCTTTCAGAGTCTCCAAAGTCCTCAGCCAGCCTGCTGCTTTCAGAGTCTCCAGAGTCCACAGCCCGCCTGCTGCCTCCTGAACTCAGCCTCCAACCCTCCTGCCATCTGAACCCGAGCCTTCAGTCCTCCTGCCATCTGAGCCCGAGCCTCCAGTCCTTCTGCCATCTGAGCCCGAGCCTGAAGCCTTCCTGCCACCTGAGCCCGAGCCTGCAGCCTGCGGCCTGCATGCCATTAGTACCGGAGCCTCCAGACTGCCTGCATTCAGAGCACAAGCTCTTAGCACACCTTCCTACTAAGTCAGAACTTCCAGCTTGTGTGACTTCAGAACCAGAGCTTCCAGGCGGCCTGCCTTCAGAACCAGAGCTTCCAGGCCGCCTGCCTTCAGCATTAGAGCTTCCAGGCTACTTGCCTTCAGCACCAGAGACTCCAGGCGGCCTGCCTTCAGCACCAGAGCTTCCAGACTGCCTGCCTTCTGGCCTTGAGCCTCTAACTTGCCTACTTTTCGACCCTGTGCTTCCAATTTACCAGCCTTCAGAGGTCTCAGTACGTATACATTCAGAGACTGATTCTCCAGCATCAGAGACAAAACTCTCAACATGTAAGCCTCATGGGCCTGGATCTCCTGCATACCTGCTTTCAAAGACTCCTGCACATGAGTCTTTGGTATGTTTTCCTCCAGGGCCAGAACTTCAGGTCTGCTTCTTGTCACCTCCTTTGTCTTCAGCCAATTTGCCTTTGACCTCTGTGGCTCCTGCCAATTCGTTATCTGCTTTTGACCCTACAGTCAATCTTCCTTTGTTTTCAGAGTGCTACTCTAGCCTGGCATCATCAGGACTTCAAACACCTTTAATTCAGACTTCTAAGCCCCTGTTACTGGTTTTGGACTCTTCAGGTTCTGACTTCAATACTGCTGTTAATTTTCAGCCTATTTTCCTACCCTCTAGAACATCACAGTTTTCCTGTAGTCATTTGGTATCTTGCACTACATCTCTCATGGAAATGGACTTACTACTTAGGAGCAAAGGCTTTGAATGCAGTTCCAGATTCCGGGAGCCAGTCTTTGGAGGGGGTGTACTGTCACAACTGGCTCCCTGCGTTCTCGTGTCTACCACCAGGGGGCTGAACTGTGGGACTCTTCAGTGGTCTAATAAGTTTCCAGACCCTCCCCTTCATGTAGATACTGACTTTCAGCCATTTAGATTCTACTTGCAAATTGCGATCCATTCTCAATCCATGCCGGGTTTTGTGAAAGGCAGCCTGCTCATTCTGGAAACTCCATTACCTAGAATTCCCTCTGCTCACTGCTCTGTCTTCATTCCTGCAGGCCAGGGATGGGTGGAGGAATCCAGTTCACCTGTGGCTGGCTGCTGCTAGCCTGCTCACACCTGATGCATATGATTACTGTGAGCTCTTTTAAGGCCCAGCTCCCTTCAGTCCAGTGTTGGTCATTGTAGCTGTATACCGGTGAGACCGATCCTTGTTTCCTGAGCCTTTGATATCCTTGTTTCCAGTGATTCCTGAGATTTAGTTAATCTTTGTTCTTGATTCCTGAGCTATATCTCTTCCTTGTGCCTGAATTAGCACTGCCTGCAGTGCTACCTTGTTTCCAGAGTTCCTCAGCTAAAGTTATTCTTTGTTCCTGTTCCTGGGCCTCAGCTATTTCTTGTTCCTGATTTGCACTGCTTGCAGTGCTCTCTTGACTCCTTGTTTCCTGAGCTGTAGCTATTTCCTGTTTCCTTGAACCACTACTGCCTGCAGTGCTACCTTGACTCCTGAAGATTTAGTAATTCCCTGTTCCTGAACCAGCACTGCCTGCAGTGCTGCCTTGACTCCTGAACCATAGCTCAATTCTTGTTCCTGCCCCAGCACTGCCTTCTATGCTACTTTGTTTTTTTAATTCCTGAACCTGCACTTTTCTAGTATACCCTTGTAGCCTCCCATTCTGTATATCATTTTCCAGTCCCTGCCTTTCTTCCCATTTCCTTGGTTCCAGTTCTAGTTTGCTGTCTTTCTATTCTGATGTCTTGCTTCTGTTACCTTGTATGTTTGTTACCTGTTTTCTGCCAAGTGTGCCCTGTGAGGTCCTTCCTTTCCTGTTAAGCACTCTTCCTTGCTAGCTCCTTGTCTATTGTGCTTGTGTTCAGTTCTACCCCTTTGCTGTTACTGCCTTGCGTGTTCCTGTTTGATCGCCAGGATCCGTGGGCACCACTGACTACCTAGGTGGTGTTTCTTATTCACTGTGACTATTGTCTTTGAGTTAGTTATAACATCTCCATAGGTATAAGCTCTACAGACTCTGCCTTTGCATACATGTCCTATATGTGGGTATTTTCAGTCAGTATCTGTAACAGCAATTGTGGGTGAGGAACTTACTGAGCTTCAGTCTTACCATGTGGAGCTCCTGAGTGCTTTACCCTACATTCCTTTTATTGTTAATGTTGTGAGATATATATGTATGTCTTGCACGTCCGTCCTGGGTGTAGTTAGTCTGAATGCTAAATTGCCTTGTGTGAGTGCCCTGCCTTTCTGAGGCATCTTGTACAGGCTTCCCCTTTGGATCCCTTTTTCTCCTCTGACTCCTTGTGTGATTCTTGGCAGCGCTGTACTGCTCTTTTTGTGCATGGTACGTTTTCTACCCAGTCCCCAGTCTTTGCTCAAGTCCCTGACTGTGTTCCCGACATAGTCTCAGACAGTCCTTGACAGATCTAAATTGTTTTAGGTGTTCAGTGGATGGTACAGATCTCCAGGTTCATTCTGCTAATCTTAGATTGCGTCTTTCAGAGTTTAGATTGTCATTGAACCTAGGTTTGGAGATTTTAGTGGAAATGGGGGGCAATAAAATCAAAGACGTCTAGAATAGAGGTATTATAAACCTCTCTGGTCATGTACATCCACCATGCCTAACTGAGAAGTCAAGGCAGTGTTACATCGGGCTGATAAGTCCTTAGGATTAATGTTTCGGACATTCCTTTTCCATTGTTTTGTTTTCTTGGGTTGATCTCTCTTCTGGGTCACCTCCACGTTGATGAGGAAGGTGATGCTGTAGTGGTCAGACCAGTCGCAGTGGAGAATGGATTGCAATGTGATGTTATTCATTTTAGATATATCAAGGTCCAGTGTCCCTCCCTTGTTGTGGGTTGGACTGTCGCAGAATTGGATCAGATTGAGGCCTGATAGGAAGGATTTAAGGCAGTTCTGTGCATGGTCATTCGGGTTATTCCAGTGGAGGTTAAAGCCTCTGAGGAACATCTGGGCCACTTTAGGGTCATCTTTGGTTATGATGACTTCCATGATTTGTTCAATAAATGACAGATTGTCTCCAGGGGGTGGTGGAATGTGTGTAGCTTGCAAATGAGGCTGTTGTTGCTCATGATGCTGATGCAAAGATATTCACAGGTAGGCAAGGCGACGGTTTCTGATTGGTATACAGAGATTATGTTTTGGTAGATGCAGTCTATTCCACCACCCGGTTTCCTAGTTCTATCGAGTCAAATTATGCCGTGGCTTGGAGAGGCTAGTAAGTCTAGGATAGGAGGAGGGGAGCTGTTTAGCCAGGTTTCGTAAAGATAACAATATCAGGCTCATTTGTGAGGATGAGAGCATAAATATTGGGTGCATGTTTACTAGCTAATCTGCAGTTGAGAAGTACGCATTTCAGTTGGCTAGTGGAATGGACAGTGGCAGCCCGAGAGATTTTAATGCACTTGAGGTTATCGCCATTAACAGATCTGTGATTGTGGTTGGATTCTCTGTAGAGGTTAGCTTGAATGGCTTGGATTTGACCCAGGTAGAGCTTGTTAGTGTCTATTGAGTTGGCATAAGAGAGGAGGAGGTCACAGATGTCACTGTCAGATAGATCAGCATTCAGTCTCCTGGGACAAGAGGAGGCATTGGGGAACGGTATAGTTTTTGAGTTAAGATGATAGGTGTGCGGGTCATAGGAGAGATACATGCTTGTTTGGAAGCTTGTCCGGTTGATCAAGGCACTATTGGGTCTATGCATGGGCAGAAGCTCTTTGGTGATGGATTTCAGTTTCTCCAGTTCGTCCTTGACCCTCAAGAAAAAAATATAATAAATATATATATATATATATATATATATATATAACGACGAAATCCCAGAGCATAAGCAGCCGCAAATGGCGCAACACCAGGGCACAGACTCCGAAAGCTGGCATGCAAAAATGTATTCACACATCAAAAGAGGTCCAAATGATGCGTTTCGGCTGCCAGACATGCAGCCTTGATCACATAGCGCGCTGTGGAAATATGTGCGAAATATATACAGGTGAGTGTGGTAGTCTTGTTATTGTGTCAATTACTGTGAGAAGGCATTTTTACTACAGTTTACTACATTCGTCATGCATGCTGTTTTACTGCAGGTAGCAAAGCAACATGTTGCTGATATGGCATGGTATGGAAACAACATAGAGGACAGACTTCATACATGAGTACTCAAAAATATATAGACAGGCCTTTTCATTAAACGTATTGTGTGTTGTAAGTGCGTGATGCTTAACGAGGGACAGACAACAGAATAATCATGCCCTTAAAAGTGCGAGGAGTCCCGGATAGAGGTAACTAAACCTAAATACGCGCTACAGTGGCTGCGGGATGTCCAGGTCAGTCTGTGAGCACACTCAATTGTCTCGTGTCGTATATGTATAAGAAGTAGCGATGCCGCTTAAAATGCAAAAACAATTAGGAAGAAAGGAAAGTGAGCGGTGACGCTCACTGCTGCGTGAAAAGTGTCATGAATGCCTCCATATACGTCAAATATACAGTGTTTGCTTGTGAATTGATCAAAGTGACTACCCTCATCTGTGTCCCTAAGGACCGCACAGAGTGAGAGAGGAAATAGGGAAGTGCCTTGGAGCGACAGGAGGAGACGTGAGTGCATTAGTGCTTAGTGAACATCAAGGTGGTACTGGGTGCATAGTTAAGGGTGTCCTCCAATCAGAAGCATCCATGGTTTAAAAATATAGTCAATGTGAAAATGTACAAAAAATCAATGAAGGATATTATTTAAACTCGCCCATATAGCTGTAGTGTATGTATTGTCAAAGTGTTAAACAGACAGTACGTCATGTTGGTACATGTACAGACAGATGGAAACAAAGCTAAGTTTTGGCGACTGACTAAGTTCAAATGCATGAATGCACAAACATGAAAACATACAAGTTACATCACTTGTGACGCTATTGGAATGTGTGCAAGCTATCCTTTCACTCGTGTGAAGGAACAAATATGAGGTGTCATGTTCAATTACTCGTTGTGTCAGAGTTAAACCAAGAAACAGAAAATCTTACATGGGTAGTTAGAGGAAATGTTGTAGGTCTTCACTTGTGTTAAGGCCTGCAGGTGCCTTGGTATTGAAGTGGAGAATGTATTTGCTTTCCATCTGGCGTAACAGTTTTTCCCGAATTGTGGGTATGCAGTCAATGGCTAAATATTTAAGGTGTTTGAGGTTGTTGTGATGTACCTCCTTGAAATGTCTTGCGACAGGATATGTGGGGTCACTATTCACGATAGCCCTCTGGTGTTGTAGAATGCGCATTTGTTATGTTAGAAAGGTTTTGTAGAGCGCTCGTTCACCGGTTGGTTTCTTGGCGCTGATGAGGCAGAGGGATCGCCAGTACGAACAGATTAATTATAGGCGCTTGAGAAAAGCCATGTTTTGAGAGACTTTCTGAAATTGATCAGGTTTGTGCTTAATCTGATTTCCAATGGGATGGAGTTCCATAGTCTGGGGCAAGGGTCGCGAACCGGCAGCCCCCTTTCCGCTTCAGTTTGAAGGTGGGTACTGCGATGAGGTGAAGAAGGGCTGAGCGGAGGTTGCGCCAGGGTGTATATCGGGGAATGCGGTCAGTAATAAATTTGGGGCTGCGATTGTTTAGGGATTTATACACCAGGCAGGCGATTTTAAAGGTACAACGCTGGGGGATAGGTAACCAATTAAGTTTTCTGAGGAGAGGGGAGGCGTGTTGCCGTCTGGGTTGTTGGTAAATTAGTCTTGCCGCTTGATTTTGAACCAGTTGTAGTCGTTTAGTTAGTCCAATTGGGAGTCCCAGGAAGGTGGCGTTTGCATAGTCAAGCCGGGATAAAACCAGGGCTATCACGACCTGGATCAGTGCGGTTTGGGATAAAAGCCTGCTTATTTTCCTTATTTTGCGTAATTGCAGGAAGCAGGTGGAGATCACGGTGCCTATGTGCGCTTTGAGGGACAGATCATTGCTTATGGTAACCCCAAGGCTTTTTTACTGAGGTGGCGGTAGGGGGTGGGGGGCCAAGGTTGTTTGACCAGTAGTGTGGGCCCCAGTGATTTTGTGCCGCACCTATCCGTATTAGTTCAGTTTTGCTGGGGTTTAGTTTTAAATGATTGTGATCCATCCATCGGCGAATGAAAGTCATGGTGTCTTTGAAGTCTGATATTGACTGGGCAGAGTTGTCGATCTGGAACAGGAGTTGGAGGTCGTCAGCGCAATTAAAAATGGTGACTCTTCTCACCTTGAGGGCACTTATTAGTGGGTGGAGGTAGATATTGAACAGATGGGGGGGAGATGGACGAGCCCTGTGGGACCCCACAAGTTGTTGTTAGCTTTGGGGCAGTGAACGGGCAGGAGCAGAATGCCTGAGAGCGGTTGTTTAAAAAGGATTTGATCCAGCAGAGAGCTGGGCCCCTGATGTCAGCCTCTTCGACCCTGTCGGCCAAAACCCCGTGGTCGACCGTATCAAAGGCCGCCGAGAGGTCAAGCAGTACCAGGGCCTGTGGCGTGCCTGTATCTGCTTTTTCACCTAGGGAGTCAAGCACAGCTAAGATCACAGTTTCTGTGGAGTGTGCAGGTCGAAAGCCGACTTGACTGGAGTCGAGGAATCCTGTCTGTTCCAGGAAGTTAGAAAGGCATCTGGACACATGAGCTTCCAATAGCTTGGCCATGTAAGGGAGCAGAGAGATGGGGCGGTAGTTGGCTGGTAATTGTGGGTCTGTGCCTGGTTTTTTGAGGAGGGGGACTACAATGGCTTCCTTAAAGGCATTGGGTACGCAGCTTTGGACCAAGGAATGGTTGAGGAGGGCAAGAGCTGTGTCTGGAAAAGCCATGAAGGCTGTTCTCAGAACATGAGGGGGAAAGTGGTCCCTAGGGGAGCCAGATCTGACCTTGGCCAGTAGTTGGTACAGAGTATCTGTGTCGATGGGGGCGAATTAATCGGTTGTGTGGATGTTCCTGAAGGTGGATGAGGCAGTGTTATGTAATGATGTGGGGGAATACTGGCTTTGATGGTGTTTATTTTATCAATGAAGTAGGTGTTCAGGGAGTCGCAAAAGGCTTGAGAGGTGTATTGCTAGCTTAGTGCTTCCAATGTAATGAAGGCCACAATCACATTCCAGAATGTAGATGGCAAATTCTGTTTTACAGGTGAGCTGGTGTTTAATGATTAGAGGTGCCAACCTGAAGGTGGTGTCAAGCTGTGTAATGTTTTTACCAAATTTACAAGCTCTACAACTATTACACTTAAAAAATCCTTTCCTGTCAGTGAGCCAGTTGGTTGTGTTACTGGTTTCGGGACTATTCTTTACTAAAGCGTCATGCATAGATCGAGCCCGCTTGTACGTGATGTCTGGATGTCTCATTGCGAGGGGGCCCAGGATTGGGTCAGCTTTAATTATTCCCCAGTGTCTATTTATGGTTGATCTGATAGCTCTACCTTTAGTGTTGAGTGTGATGATGAGTCTCCGGCTAACTATTTGTGTGCACTCACTAGTTGGGGTAGTGGCACTGTCGGGTTCCGGGGTGCGGGTTCCTGTGAGTAGTGCCTGCATATCCTGCGTAATCGAAGCATTTCGCCATAGGGGATGCTTGCTATCAAATGTCTTGGGTGGAAGCTAGAGGCGTGTAGGACTGAGTTCCCTGCCGTGGGTTTTCTATGCAGTTTAGAAAACATAGTGCCATTACAAATGTAAAGTGTAACATCAAGGAACTCTATGGAGGTGTTGCTAATGTTGCCATTGAATTCTAAATTCAGATTATTGTTGTTGATCTCAGCGATGACCAACCTCACACTGTTAGAATTGCCTTTCCAAATTAAAAACGCATCATCGATGTACCTGAGCCAAGTAATGATGTTGTCCTGCCAAGCCTCCCACCAGCCAACATGGAGACATGTGTAACTGGGTGAGAAGCAGGCCCCCATGGCTACTCCACTGAGTTGGTGGTACACCGGTTTGTTAAACAGAAAGTAGTTGTGTTTTAAACACCAATCAATAAAACAGATACACATTGCATTGTGATTATGACATTGTATAGGTCTCTTGTCCAGAAAGTGCTTACAAGCATCTAATCCATCCTTGTGGTGAATGCTGATGTAAAGTGACGTGATATTGAGTGATATCAGTAGATAGTCATTATTCCATGGGATATCTTTGATTTTTGACAGGAAGTGCCCAGTGTCTTTTAAGTATGAAGGCTGACTTGAGACTAGGTCCGGGAGAAAAAAGTCCACATATTTTGACATATTCTCACACATGCTCTTTCTTGCAGTTATGATGGGGCGACCTGGAATGGGGACAGTGTTTATGTGTACCTTGGGAAGAAAATAAAGAAAAGGCTAAACCGGGTATTCAGTGCTGCGAATAGTCGTTTATTCTTTGCTTAAGAGTCCTTGTGATCTGTATCCGGCCAAGAGTTTCCTTAGTGCTTTGTTGCTGCCCCCACCTCTTTATGGCTAGAGATCTTTTAGCAATCACTGTCTGATAGATGTCTGTTGGCCTCCTCGAGGTACAGGTGCCTGGGCCACAGCACGATGTTTCCCCCCTTTGTCAGACTTGTTGATGACTTCATTCTCATTTTGTAGTTTTGCGATGAGTCTGACATTTGAGGCTTTGCTTACTGAGTCTAGGCGATTTCCTTGCTGTTTTGAGATGCAGAGCTTTCAGTTCTTCTACTATAACATCATTGTACACGTCGATTGCGTCTTTGGGCATCATGGGCGTAAATGTAGAATGTGGCCTGAAGGGACAAGGAATTCTGTTTTGTGTCATGATCCCTTCGTCTTGACATAGTTGTTGTGTGGACATGATGGTGTTCGGCATTTCTAGAAACAGACAAGTTGGTACCAGCAGGTAATACGGGGTGGGTGTATCATGTTCTATTCGGTTGCTTTGTTTAACCCCTTCCCTGCTCATGACAGAACCGTTCCGTCATGAGCCACGGTTGGCGTGTGCTCATGACGGAACGGTTCCGTCATGACAATCCTGTTGGCGGCCGCTCCGCCTGCGCGGCGCTGTTTCCCCGCCTGTGCGAGGGGACAACGCAAATGGGCGGAGTCATGACGGAACCGTTCCGTCATGAGCACAGCTCAACTGTGGCTCATGACGGAGCGGCTCCGTCATGAGCACAGGCCCACCGCGCTGCCCCCCTGCCCCCCCCCAGCGCTGCAGCGGAATGTCCGCAGCAGCGAAGGGGTTAAGTTTGAAGAACTTAAGGAGTTTTAGTTTTCTGATGAATTTAAACACGTCAATGCGAGTACTGCTGTCGTCAAAACTGCTTTTGGGGCAGAATGTGAGGCCGAGCGAAAGAAGTTGCTTTTCCGCTTCAGGAAGATTGTGCTGAGGTTGATGAGGGTTTTGGTATCAGCTATTACTTCCGTCTCCAGTTTCCTCTCCTCTTGTTGTTTGTTTTCTGTTTTTCTGCATTTCCTTCTCTCCCGCCGCTTGGGACTCCTTCGGTGTTTTGTTTCTTTGGCGGCCGCGGCTGCAGTGTCTGCCTCCGGTCGAAGACAAAAAAATTAATCTCATCACCCAGCCCTATGTCAGAAGCACCGGCTTCATTTCTTCCGCGCCATCTTCCTCCATCTTCAGAATTAGTGCCTGACTCTGCTAGTGAATTTAGGTCTGACATTGAGGTAGATTCTGCTCCCTCTGTGTTGGTTGTAGGTGTGGCTTGCGCTTGTTGAATTGGCTTATTGAGTCTTTGTTTCCTGATTGTATCATATTTGCGTGCAAAAGTGTAGATCTGGCCACATTCATAATTTTGCTTATTATGGGCAAACTTAAAGATTTTACGAGCTTTGATTGATTCCTCGTGTTTTTTCCTTCTTCTCCTTCCCTTCCCTTCTTTTTTCTTACCCCTTCTGTAGGAAGCTGGCTCTGTATATACTATACCAAAGTGAGGGATAGTGTGCAGAGAGTCCAGTGGAACCCAAAAGGTAGGCAGAGGTAAAGTAGATAGCACCTTACTCTCTGTGTGGTGGTGTGGTCGAGCAGTAAGGCTTTATCAGAGGACAGTGTTAAGCATTTGCTATACACACTCAGCCAGCAAATGAATTCACACACTCAAAGACTGAACTTCAGACCAATTGTTTCTGTATAAAAATATTCTTTTAGTTATTTTATTTCCTAGAACCAAGCAAGCCTGGTACAAGTAAGTAATAAATACTTTGCAGTAAATATATAGTTGTAACACAGTTTGGATTGCAATCGTAAATATACTTTGATTTGATTACAGTAGTGTTACTGATAATGCAATGCCTTTCAGAATACAGCACATGTACTTTGTATAGGTTTTTTTTAGCAGAAAATCATGTTACTTTTTAGATTACTTTTCTTACACAGTGCAGTATACCTGGATACTGCACTGGGACATTTCCTGTAAGCAGGTAAGTAAAAGCGCTTTGGTTATTTACTTACAGTTTTAAAGGATTTCTTAGATTTTCCAACTCCACACTTAAAAACTTTTCATAGAAAAACAGTCAATGTTATCCTATGGAGGAAAATAGTGTTATCGGTTCAAAGGTAAGTACTTTGTTGTGGGAGTTGGTATTCTGGCGTTAGACTCAGGGGTCCCCCAGGGTCAAGGATGCACTCTTGTTACGCCCTCAGCAGCACTAGGGCAGCAGGGTACAGAGTCCTGAGGCCCAATGTTATCCAATGGAGGATAGGGGGCTTCTGGTTGGTGGCTGCTGACGAGCAGGCCACTGGGTTGTGGGAGCAAAGCTCCTGGACTTAAGCTCAGGGAAAATGGGGGTTTAGGCCAGCACAAAAGATGCACCCTCACCAGCACTGGGGCGGCCGGGTTGCAGAGTGCTGTTTTGGCATCAGAAACCCTGTAGCTTTGAATGGGAAGTCTCAGGTTTGCAAAAGCACTGCGGGCTTGGGGACGAAGGTCTTCTGAGTGCGACCACTACTTGGAGAGGTAAGTTGCGATGTTGGGGGTTGGTTAGGCACTATCGGTTGGGCCACCCAAGGCCATGGGTCGTCAGGTGCAGACATGTCTTTTAGGGTCGGATCTTCTTACCAGCTCCTGGTCACGGTTAGGGGGGACCTTCCGGTTTGAGGCTGCAGGCATCGGCTGGAGGCTTGAGGCAGGTCAGGGGTCGCCGGATCTCAGGTCAGGATCGCCGGGGAGACCTCTTCTTGTTGTTGGGCCATTCGAACTCTGGCCATAGTCATCGAGTTCACAGTGGTGCAAACTCGTGGGTCCTTGCGGAGTTGGAGTCAGTTCGAGGTAGGGACAGGCCGGTAGGGCTGGGACCGAGTCAGTGGGCGCCCTCCTCTTAGCTTTGGCACAGCTTTTCAGTCCTTCTTCTTCTTTCCTTCTTGTAGTTTCTTGTCTGAGGAAGCAAGGTTTAGGGGTGCCCCTAAATACTAGATTCAGGGGCGCTATAGGTAGGTAAAAAGGTTGAGACCAATGGGTCCCTTCCCTGGGGTGGGGACACCCCCTATTATGCCACCCTCCAGTGGGAGGGGAGCATAAGCCTTACCCTGGCTGGCTGGGTCCCCCCACCTGAGGGGTGTAGTTGGCAGTGGAGGGCAAACCTCTCTTCCTCACTTGTTATTCCCACCAACTCTCCCACCCAAAGTCTGAGTCAGAGCCGGTGGGGACCAGTTGCTGAAAGCAGCAAGTGGCCTGGGGAAGCTCACACAGGCGGAAAGCCTTTGAAGCTTACCCTTCGTGGACCATGCCCATCCTGGGCGAGGAGGCTTTGCACAGGATGTGCATTGTTTCAGGCCCCCGAGAGTAGCAGGCTTTTGACCCAGGGGTCCAGAAACATGTCTGGTGGTGGCAGCTGAAAGCAGCCACTCAGCCTGGACACTAGAGGTAGGTCGTTTATCAGGGGGCATCTCTAAGATGTCCTCTGTGTGCATTTTTCATTAAATCCCACACTGGCATCAGTGTGGGTTTAATGTGCTGAGAAGTTTGATACCAAACTTCACAGTTTTCAGTGTAGCCATTATGGAGCTGTGGAGTTCGTAATGACAAACTCCCAGCACCATATACTCTTAATGGCAGCACTGCACTTACAATGTCTAAGAATGGCCTTAGACACTGTAGGGGTACGGGGCTCATGTACCTATATCCTCACCACTGATATAGGGCACCCAGCTAGAGGGGTGACTGATCTATGCCAGGGCAGTGGGTTATAGGCATGGCACACGGGGATGTGTGCCATGTTGACTTTTCACTTTGTTCTGCACCAAGACCTGCAGCCTGCAAAGGCAGTGTGTGAGTGTAATGGTACAGGGCCTCTAAGGGTGGCACGATACGTGCTGCAGCACTTAGGTGTCTTCCCTGGTAACAGTGCCCTAGGTACCTGTGGTACCATTTACCAGGGGCTGACCTGTGGCCAGAGATGCCAAATGGGTTTTGTTTTCAATGCAGTTTTAGGGAAAGAACATAGGCCCTAGTTACCTGATTGGCAAGAGCCCAGGGCACACTCAGTCAAAACACATCAGCAGTTTAGCAAAGAGTGTGGGCTACCATGCAGAAAGAGGGAACTTTCTCACACCTTCTTCCTCCTTTTCCTCCTTCTTCTCTTTCCTTTCCCCTTCTATTTTTTCTTTTTCTTTAGAGTGGTTCTTGAAGAATCTCCAAGGTTGTAGGGTGGGCGAGAGAATGTATTTTCCCTTTTATTTCTTTCTTTTCCTTCACCTTTTGTCCCCTCCTTTTTCCCTTTCTTTCCCATATTTTTATTTTCTCCCCTTTTCTCTTCCTTTCTTCTTTTTATTTCTTTCTTCCTCTTATTCTCTTTTACTTTTATGGGTCCCTGGTATTAGGTATATGCAGTCAAAGATTGCCGCTCCTTTCGTAAGGTTGTGTGTTGTACGGTGCTAGTCCTGTTTTGGTTTTATTGGTACTTCCAAGTGAGGAGGCACCATCTTCTGTGTGTAAGCCAAGTCAGAAACGAAGTGAGTTACAAAATGGAGGTGAGGGCCCTGTTGACCAGTAGACCTGGGACAGCCACGTAGGTGTAAGTGTTTCCTGGGACCACTCTATCCAGGGAAGAGAGGTGGAACACAGTCATGTTCAGGTGAAAAAGACAAAGTGCCAGGACGGCGTAGGGGTCAGTGAGACGACCCTGATCACCAATGCAGGTAGAGGGAGGTACGCCCTGTGACAATAAGTGCCTGAGCGTCTCCACCCTAAACTTGTGCCATGCTGCAAAAGCTGGTGGGGGCTGGCGGTTGATTGTAGGAAATCGGCGATGGCTGTCTTGCTTGATGGACAAGGCTAGCTGCTTCTTTAAATGTGGGCGAGAGGAGAAGTGAGAGCATCCAGAGTCTCCAGAGCTCCACCACTCTCATGCTCGGGCCATGCTGCATCCGATTCGGGTCGGTTGTAAGCGGACCATCCATGGAAGCTGAATATTTTGGCAGGGCTAAAGAATCTCCGCAGCTACCGGGAGGTGAGGGTGACCTGCTTCTCAGGATATCCTACACTTACCTGCTGTAACCAGGCAGAGGTGCTGCAGTCAGGCAAGCAGGAGCTTTTTCAGTGTGATAATCTGGCAGCTACCGCGAACAAGGAGTTCTTCTCTTTTATAGATCCTAGTGAGGAAAAGGCAGGATGCAGAGCTGGGACAAAGGGGGAGGTAAGGCACTCACTGGCTCCACAATTCAGCTTTACGGGGACCCATTCACCAGCAAGCGTGTCCTTCCCTCTGGTTGTGGTGGAAGTGCAGCTCCAGGTTCCTGCCGGGTGCCGCGCTGATGCACTTCGGGCATTTGGTGGCAAGTCAATCCTTGCCGTAGAACCGCGACAGCAACCGGAGCCATCAAGTAAGTGGTTATGTACTTCTGTGTTCCTCTCGACATGGGATGGTTGTTGTTGTCGTGGATGGCAGGGGTGTAGTGCTAGAGGCACTCTTGTGGTTTGACACCCTGTGATGACCTTTGACTACTATTATTTTAACTGACTTTAGTGTGTTATTTCATCCTAGCCTGAATGTACGACGGTCCTACATATGCCTTGCTTCTCTTATAAGTTTCTTTCTTGTAATCTTGCCGTCTTTCAGTGGGAGCTGTCATGGAGTAAAACAGTCTTGCCAAGAACAGAACGTGTGGGATGTGCATTTGAAAGCGTGAAAGGGAGAGAGTTGTGGAATGTACTTTTTGGTCTTGAAGTGCAGTGTTTTGGGCAGTGATACACACATGTGCTCGGTGTTGTACATTGAGAGATGAAGTGTGTGAATCTATAAGCAGTTGTGCACAATTGTGCATTGTGTTGTACATTTATGAGAATTATGAAGTTCTTACTATTGGCTTTGACATGGCCTCATGTCATCCTTTTTCCTGACTTTGCCTTTGATAGAGATCAGGGTATCTAAAATATGCCCACTACCACGGATAGAGTAATCACACAGTTACACGCACATACATTCATCATACGCTAGGGCCCATTTCACTAACATGCGCTCAAATACTCTACCAGCAATAAACCTGTGGAAAGAAAACACCTAAACACCCTGCATCAATATCAGGTCGATTAGATCTGGTTTTGTGACTGTCCTAATCAATAACATAATCTACACAACATGTACAATAATGATCAGAAATATAAACCCAATAATTGACAAGAAAGAAAATTCAACACCATGTTTAAAATTATATTGCTTTATCTAAATTAGTCAAAGTAAATCAATCAGAATAAATCATTTCTCATAGTTACCTATTCTAACTAAATGTCAGAACGGGTCAGGACAAGTCTCTCGGTAAGGTCTTTCAAGACGAAGTCCTCAGCATCGATCCTCAGCAACGCAAACTCACGCGGCAAAGGTAAAATGGCAAGTGGCAAAGCCCTCCCTAGGCTAACAATTTTTATAGTAAAAATTACAATGGAAACACACATTAAGTTTGCAAAATACACTGAATCACTGAGCAGAGCGAGAAGGAAAGGATGCAACATTGCAATATTTGTGAACCTCCGCTCAGGAAAAATACACATAGCGAAGACTACGGAACAGGAACCAAGAAAATAAAACATGTATCACAATAATCCGGCTTCTCCTCGGCCATCGAGCCACAGTTCAGAGTTTCCCTCTAAGGCTCCTTTGTTTTTCAAGATTGCCAAGGACACTTTCACTTCTCTTGGAGAACTCCCAAAAACTGCTGCTGTCCTCATGGAAAGTTTCATTCAAGGACCATGGTCAGTCAACTTCAAGACCATTTCCAGCAGGGGTCTCCCTCGTCACGTCTTTCACATATTCACTCGAGGCCAGGCTCACAAAATCAGTCATCATGGACTAGGCCTCCATAGGCCACAATAGACCATCTCAATTAAAAGAAATAAAACAACGTTACTACAGCATAATGATTAAACAGTGTTAACCCCACTAATACCCTTATGTGTATGCATTTATCTAGCTCTCGCGACATAAAAAAGCATTAATTCAGACAGCGTTTTGTGCTCAAAATAAACAGCACACAGCAACGTTTAAACATGAAAACTTGCACGTTATTTTTTAGAAAACAGAAACAGCACACGTATGCTAACCCTCGTGTAACTTTCTCTTATGTTAAGGACAAACGTATTGATTAATAAAAAACACACTTGCACAAGACAAATAATTAATTGTTATTTATTAATAATTAATAAAACGCATAAACATACTAGAGCTTCAAAAAACCCTGAATTTTCTAAATGAAAACTCTGCTCCAGCAATCCCCCCTTTGGTGATTTTATCACCAAATAAACCCCAAAAAAAAATTCGTGAAAATTTAGTCCCATTTTAGGAGAAATCAGAAATGTCTTTTCCCCTTACACAACATTAAACACCAGTCACTCTTTCATCATCTCTCTTTGTCTCTAAGTAAACACTCTCCCTCAATTCTTCTAGTTCAATTTCTTGAGGTTCTCTTTTCAACTTCTTATTTTTCTTTTCCTTATTCAATTTCTTTTTCCCTCCCCTGTTTTTACAACACACACACACCAATCTTATTATTAATAAAGCCACAATTATACAAGACAAAGGAAACAATATTCTACCTATAATAGTACTACCTATTTTTGCAATAAAATCCTTAACAGCTATCATTTTATTAGCTATTTTAGTCCACAAACTCCCAGCTTCAAGTGGTACTAATTCTTCATGCAAATCAGTAATATTTCTGATATAGACCTTCAGGTCCTTACTTTCGTCAGGAATGTAAGTGCAACAATGTTGAACTTTCAATATTCCACAGACTCCACCCTCCTTGGCCAATAGAATATCAAGGGCAAGTCGATTTTGCATAGACATGGCACGTACGGCACTTAATTCCGTATTCACCAAAAGAAACCCTCCTGCGGTATTTGTCGATAAGCGATCAACCACTGTGGACAGTTTCCGAATTCCATAAGCATTTAAAGAAATTCCCACTGCTGGAATCAAAACCCCAAAAATATCACCCACAATTTCAGACCAAGTTTCTCTCTTAAAAAGTATTAATAAGTTAATATCTTCTACATCTCTTATTCTATCTGTATGAAAAATCTTAGGAAAAACCAGGCCCACATAACATGTGCCATACCAATGGTCAGGCAACTTGTAATAAGCCTTGTTCCCACAAACATAGTACACTCCTGGAAAAATTGTATCTTCTCCACCTCTGAAACCCCAACCTGTCGCAATGAAGTATGTATCATGGCACTCACTAGTCCCCACAAAATATGTATCATATTGGGATTTCCTTCTGGTAATACAAAGTTTACCCTTCTGCGGTGCATCTAGAGCTAAAGTTGGACTAGCCCCATTTCTCAACTCTTTTCCCATCTCAATGTCCCAAATTGTCTCACTCACTTCATATTTACCCCCTTTCTCATGCATGTTCACTCTCCTTTCTTCTACCATATCCAGGAAAGCTCTCTCCTCTTCTTTCAAACTGCAAGTTAAATTATTCTTAAAAATGTAATCTAATGTTAATCCTTTTTCTTCAATAAAAATCTCACCAAAAGTGTTAGCTTCTTTAGCTGGATTCAGTTCTTTGTTCATTGGCAAGTGCCCAAAAATACTATCTCTGTTAGACATCTTATAATCTATTTTCCCTAACAAATAAAAAACACTACTTAAAATACTACAGGAAATACCATATGTAGCTGGTAAATGGTGATAAGTAACACCCTCTGAGACGGATGCAGGTAATTGCATACAGACGTAGCAATCCCTTACTTCCATTGTCTTCACATATTCATATAACAGTTTAGAAAAAACATTACTAGAAAAATTATTAATTGACCTATCTTTGTGTATGTAACTACTACTTCTAATTGGAACTACTTTTTGTGAATTCTTCTCTACATTAGTCACATTTTCTATATTCATTCCAAACTCTACTCTAAAAGTAACTAATAAAACTAAAACACCCCATAGAAGCATTAATAATCCAGTACAACAGCAGCACATTCTACACCACCTCTTAAAGAAGGCACATCTATTTCTATTATCCTCTATGTTAGCCATTTTAGTTTAGCCTCTACTACTCCACTACTGTTTTAACTTTTTCAATTCTTCAGCAATTCTTCAGCTTTCAGTTTATCCAAATGATCTCTTCGTTCACTTGATCCAAGTGAATCCTTCTTTTACTCAGTTTGGATACTTGTCATCCTTTACTTCAATTTCTTCAACATCAAATTGTATCAGATCTCCAACGTCAAGATCCTCAGTACTCGACTCTTCTCCAATGTCAGTCAAGAGTACTTTCAGAATTTCACCAGTATCTTCCTCAACCACTTCTCTCAAGACCACTTCCGGATTATCTCGAGTCACTGCTTCTTCTTTTCCTCCTTCAGACAGTGCCACATAAGACCATTCCGGTGATCTGTACTTTTGGTTGGGTCTTCTTACTCTTTTTATTTCCACTGGTTCGTTTGACTCCTTTGATTCTTCTCCTTCAGCTTTTGAACTTTGACTCGAAACTTCATTCACTTGTTCAGCTTTCGATGAATTTGCTCTTATTACTCTGTATCTCAGCCTCTTAACTCTGTTGTTAGGCCAACGATCTCCTCTTAACACCTTTTTCAGCTTTATTTCTTTATTACTTCTTTCTCCAATCCAAGTTCTCTTTCTTAGAACTCGACCCTCTGTTTGTTCATCCTCATCATCTGTTTCAAGTGCCTCTTGTTTCCGTTTTCCAGCAGCTTTCTTCTTCTCCACAGATTTTTTCACCACTGTTTGAGACTTCCCTACTCCTGTCCCTCCTCGAGTCTCCAACACGCAATCTTCTTGCTGTCTACTTGTCCCTTCACCTGACTCATCAAGAATGTTCCCTACACCTCCTCGGGGGTCTTCCGCAATCTGTCCCTCTCTATTTTCTTCTGACCCTACTTCTTCAAGTATAATCTCAAGTGGTTCTTCAATCTCCTCCTCTTCTGATTCAGGAGTAGTCTCTATGTGATTTCTTTTTTCTTTTCTTTTTCCTTCACTGCTGTTTGAAACTTCAGGCTCTCTTACAGAATCTGATCTTCTCTCTGATACTCGCAGTGATTCTCTTGAAGCTCTCTCTGCTTCTTTTCTCACTGATTCCGTATCTTCAGTATCTTCATCATCACTGGAATCTGACTCTTCAAAATACTCTTTACCAGTCCCTTCTTTCGGGTTTGGAACTCTCAGAGTATGACTTGCATGTACCCAGTGCTTCACTCCAGCACACTTTACTGCAGTCGTCGTAGTCAGAATAACTTGTCTTGGCCTTCCCCACCTTGGAATCAAGCAATTTCTTCTTCTGTGCACCTTAATCCTCACCCAGTCTCCTGGACTCAGATCATGGGCTTGCTTCTTCTCAAGTGTGGTAGCTTCTTCTCCAACCTGGTGAAACACAGAATGAACTGCGTCAGCCAGGCCTTTACAGTAATCCAAAATCATGTCATCAGTTATTGTCACCAACTTATTGACAGGCACGAATGCATGGCGCATAGCACGTCCCATGATTATCTCGTGCGGACTCAAACCAGTAGTTCTATCTGGAGTAGATCTCATTGTCATCAGAACTAGAGGCAAAACATCTGGCCATTTCATGCCAGTGGCTAAGCACATCTTTCCAATCCTATTCTTGATCGTGCCATTAATCTGCTCAACCACACCAGAAGCCTCTGGTCGGTATGCACAATGTAGCTTCTGCTGTATTTTCAATGCTTCACAAATCAAACCCATGAGCTCATTTTGAAAATGTCTACCTCTATCAGACTCAACTGTAACTGGAAACCCGTACCTAGGAATCAACTCCCTCAACAGTAATTTTGCCACTGTTAATCCATCATTTCTTCTAGTCGGGTAAGCTTCCACCCACCTTGAAAACAAACAGACTACCACTAGAACATACCTCAGTCTATTCACTTGAGGCATTTCAATGAAATCAATCTGCATTCTTGTAAAAGGACCTCCTTCTCTGCCTATTGTTCCCAGACTCACCACTGTCTTTTTCCCAGTGTTAAATTGCTGACAAACTAAACACCTTTGACAGATGCTCTCTGCAATTGTCCTGAACTTTGCATTGTACCAGGTCTGTTTAAACGACCTAACCATCGCGTCTCTCCCCAAATGTCCCTGGCCATGATACATCCTTGCCATTGACGACAAGATTGAGTTAGGCATCACTGGTCTGCCATCTCTGTAGACCCAAACATGGTCTGTTTCTCTTGGAGCACATCCTGCCTTAATCCAATCTTGTTTCTCTTCATCTCCTGCCTCATCTTGTAACTGCTTCACTTCATCCCAGGTCTCTAGGACATTAGTAAACATCACAGAAAGAAAAGACATTTCCCCTTCTCTGTCCCTGTTAATGGACTGATTTGTCTTGGCACAGTACTGCGCAACATCATTGGCGTACCTATTTCCAATCGTTATAAAATCCTCCCCCTGACCATGGGCAGCACATTTTACAACTGCTAACTCTTTAGGCAGCTGTATTGCCTCAAGCAATTTACCAATCATTTCAGCATTCTTTATTGGAGTTCCACTCGATGGCAAGAAACCTCTTTGTAGCCAAAGTTGGCCAAAATCATGCACCACTCCAAATCCATACTGACTATCAGTCAACACAGTCGTCCTCAAATCTTTCCCAATCTCACAAGCTTTTGTCAATGCTATTAATTCAGCAACTTGCGCAGATTTCACTCCTTTCAATGGTGATGCTTCCATGACCTCTGAAACTTTGCACACCGCATATGCTGCACATAGCACACCATCATCATTCCTCAAGCATGATCCATCCACAAACAACACATGGTCATTCTCAGGTAAGGGAATATCCCTTATGTCTGGTCTCGGTTTCGTACAGTACTCAAGCACATCCAAACAATCATGATCATCTTCCATTTTTATACCCACATTTTCAATATCCGGCAAGAGTGTCGCTGGATTCACATTCACACATCTCTCAAGAGTCACATTTGATGCTCCCAGTATCACTTTTTCATACTTAGTCAACCGACTATGTGACATGTACTGAGTTCTGCTTCTTGTCAAAAGAATTGCCACATTGTGAGGTACGAATACCCTTACAGGATATCCCATTATGATTCCCTCACTCTGTTCCAGGCTTCTGCATGTTGCAGCCACAGATTTCAGACAACCTGGTAAACCCACAGCTACAGGGTCAAGTGTTGATGAGAAATACGCAATAGGCCTTCTCAATTGTCCATGTTTCTGGATTAACACTAAAAGTGCACATCCATTTCTCTCACTGCAGTACAGCTCGAATTCTTTTTCATAGTCAGGCATACCCAAAGCTGGAGCCTCACACATTTTACTTTTGAGCTCTTCAAATGCTGCCATTTGTTCTGCATCCAGATCTAATGGATCTGTCATTTCACTTTTTGTCAATTTAATCAGTGGCTTTGCTATCAGAGAAAAATTAATTATCCACTGACGACAATATCCCACCATACCCAGGAACATTCTCACTTCTCTCTGGGTTTTCGGAGCTTTCATTTCTCTGATTATTCTGATCCTGTCAGTAGTCACTTTTCTCAGACCTTTTTCAATATTGTGTCCAAGATAATGAACCTCTTTCTTGCAAAATTGCAATTTGGCTGGAGATACCTTTAACCCTCCATCTGCCAGATGATTCAGTAAAGCTATGGTATCTACTTCATAAGCTTCACGTGTCTTTGATGCCACCAGTAGGTCATCAATGTACTGCACTAGCACTGAGTTTTCGGGCATGATCAAACTTTCCAACGATTTCTTCAATAACTGATTGAATATCGAAGGACTCTCCGTATACCCCTGTGGGATTCGACACCATGCTAAAATACGCTGGCCAAACCTAAATGCAAAAATCGGCTGGCTGTCATGATGCAACGGAATTGAAAAGAACGCATGACACAAATCAATCACTGTATACCACTCAGCATCATGTGGAATTTGATACAGAATTACTGATGGATTTGGCACAATAGGACAACATGCCACCACAATTTGATTAACTTTTCTCAGATCCTGTACGATCCTAAATTTCCCATTAGGTTTTTTCAGTCCCATTATCGGTGAATTACACGGACTACTCAATAGTTCTCTCAGAACTCCCTGCTGAATCATTTTCTCAATTATAGGAGTTATCCCTTCAATTATTTCTGGTGTCATTTTGTACTGAGGAATGTTAGGATATGTAATTCCCTCTTTCACTGCAATTTTCACTGGATCTACATTATTCATCAATCCCACATCCTCTCCTGTAAAATCCCAAACTGCTCTTTTCACTGTGTCACTCAGCTCTTGAGGCAAATCCTCCGGATTAAACACAGCAAATGCACCAATTAACTCACTTTCTCTATTTTCTAGAGTCATTCGGTAGAAAACATCATCATCTGGTGTCTCAAAAGCTATTCCATCTGGTGTACAAAAAATTGTGCAGTTCATCTTACACAATAAATCCCTACCTAACAGGTTCACTGGACTCGTGTCACAGACAATAAATCTGTGCATGTCTGAAAATTTCCCTATCTGTACTCTTACTGGTTCAGTAAGACGTGTTCTGATTTGTGTATTGGCTACACCAACTACTTGGATTGCTTCATCCGAGAGAGGAAGATTTCTAACATCTGTTGACCTGACAGTTGATCTTGTCGCTCCTGTGTCTACCAAAAAAGTAACACTCTCCTCATTTATTTTCCCATCCACAAATGGTCCTGCCTGGTCTATTTCTAGAGTTGCACCAAGTATGCACTCTTCCTCCTCTCTTCGGCACCGTCAATAATCACCTTCAGACTCGCTCCCTTCACTCTTTAACAAGTACTGCTGTACTTTGTTAGAACGTCTTGGTTTGTTTACCTGCTCATCATTGTAGAATCCTGAATCCTGATTATACTTTTGTACCCCTCTATTCTGCGGCAAGGGCGGTTTTGGCTCTTGACTCTGCTGTCTCACAACTTTCTGTTGTTGCTGTTGGTTATTCCCTTCATTCTGGTTCTGCACCTGTTGATTTAAAGGTTTACTCTCATTACTCACTAATGGTGGATTAGGACATTCAGATCTCCAATGTCCCAATTGGCCACAGTTGTGACAAGGGAACTTTTTCTTCGCTTCCTCAAGACTTCCTTTCCCTTTTCCTGCATATCTGGGTCTATTTCCTGCATTATTTCCTGGATTATTCGCCTGTTCCACTAACTGTGCTTCCTGTCTTTCTGCAACTTTCACTTGTGCCCACATTGCTTTCTCTTTCAGCTTTCTCTGTTTTGCTTCAATTTCATCACTGAAGTATTTTGCATGTCTCAGGATCTCATCTACTTTCTTACTCTGCCAATCCACTGTGTGTTCACGAATTCTCTCACCAATTTCAGGTCTTAGACCATATACAAATCTGTATACAAAGTGACTCAAATCTTTGTCACCCAGGTGTTCATCTCCACTGAATTGTTTAAAAGCCAGTATCAGCCTCTCGTAAAAAGCATGAACTGATTATTTTGCTTCCTGTTGTGTTCGATCTATCTTAACCCAGTCTGTCTCTTTTGGAGGAACTTTACTCTTCAGGTATACCATCACCTGATCATACTTCCTCATTACTTCTGGATCTGGTGCCCCTGTTCTTGAATCTCTTGGATATTCCTCAGTAGGCCAACTCACAACTATTTTACACTCCGTCCACAAGTCTGCTGGAACAATTATATCAAACAGACTATTCAGGTCAACCCACAGCACTTTTGACAATTTCACAAACCTATCTACCTGCCTATACCACTCGACGGGCTTTTCTCTCAATCGAGGGAAATCATTAGTAAATGATAAAATATCCTGTCTGGTCCATGGAACATGTACATATCCTCCTCCAGGTATTTCTCTCATAGGATAATTATCCACTAGTTTCTCTTTTTCTCTTACTGGAAATGCTGAATAAGTTGTTCTATCTACAGATTCCTCTCTTTTCTTATACCACCTATCCTTCCACTTTTCAACATCACCCCATCTTCGCAATAATGCCACCATTTCTTTAATCTGTCCTGTTCTACCAGAAGCATTCAAATTTTCAATGTCCTTCTCTGTAAAGTCCATCCTGTAAGTTCTCTGTAAAGCTTTCACTTTATCAATGTCAACTCCCTGTTCATTTGCTATTGCTCTTAGCCTGTCATGTGTATTCCTTGCTCTCCAGGTAACACTTTTGCACATAAACAACAGCTCACCATCATGATGACTCTTCAGGATTTCTATTGGAACTGTTCCTGTCACAAGCTCTTCTAATTCTATACGTAACTTAGCCACATCAATAACTTGTGAATCCTTATCCTTTTTCTGAAGAACCTTCATCCAATCATTCAAATCATCAACTGTTATTTCAGCAGTTTTTCTCACTGGAACCACTCTTTTCTGCGGTTCTAAAATTGGCATCCCTGAACAACTAGGTTCACTAGCATCCAGTAGTTCACTACATGTGTCATGTCTCGTTTGTCTCAGGTCACTTCTTTCTGCTCTTTTATCTGAATCTCCTGAAGGACCAACTGAATTTGTCAGATTATTCCCAACATATGGAATCACCAGTCCATTCTCACCTGCTCTCTGTTTATCAAACACAGGCATAACCGGACCTATTGTTACAGGAACCGTAACAGCTTCCAGATTCTTCGTTAATTCCCTAATTTTCTCAGTCAGTTCTGTTGTCGTTTTTGCTAATTTTCTGGCATTTTCCTCACTACTTCGATTCTCTCTCTCCCTGAAAGAACTACTACTTCTTGATTCAGGTGTCACTTTTTCTTTCTCAATAATACAGACTGTATCTCTTATCGGAGAAACAACTGGTGTACTCTCATCTGGTTCTGGTCTATATGGAGGTGGTTTCTTGTAAATCATGTCATTTAAGACCTCATCATCATACTCATTAACTCCAACTGCTCCTTCTTCAATTGTTCTCATAGGATATAATCCCTCTGACATATTAACATCTCGCCATCTTTTCATCCGATCATGATGTGTTTCACGATCATGTCTCCTCCCAAACATATTCCTGTAATACCCTCCAGATCTTTGTTTTTCTCGCTCATGAACTTCCTCTTCCCATTCCACTAAAGCCTCGAACTGCGTAGGTCTTGGCTTCGGGTCCAGACGTACCATCTTTTCCCGTAAATTTCTCAACACGGCCAAATTAAATGAACCATGTTCTGGAAATGCTAAAACACCATCTTCTTTAGTATACCTAACCCAATTCTGCAACCATATACAGGTATGTAATCCATATTTCGCAACCATGAAGGATGCAGGTGTTTTCGCTGGAGGTAGTAACTCACCCTCTCTCGTTTTAACCTCTTTATCCTTGCTAAACCACTTTTTAACTTTCCCAAAGAACGTTTTTTTCTTTTTCTCCTCTTGATAATACATTTTAGCGCTTACCAAAACTCTCTACTCTCTCCGTATTATAAATATACAATACGAGCTTCTCAACCAATAGCAGCGCGACTCACACTAACGCACCAATCCTGGAGCGTTTACGTCACTAAACAGCTCTTCCAATCCCTGCGCGACTCACACTAACGCACCAATCCTAGCGCGAACCCTATTCTGATCCACTATCCAATCAGAGCGCGGACTTTCTGACGTCAATAGTCGCTGCAGTCGCTTGTCTCCTGTCTTCTGTCACTCGTCTACCCCTCCTTTACAAAATCTCTCAGTAGACTTCGTGTCAAGATTTCTACAAAATCTATTAGTTACAACATAAAAACATCTCCATTGTCTGCTTCGCTATCCACAGAATAGTAAAAGAGAGTCTATTTTTCAAGAGTCAACAAACTTTCATACATCTCATAACTGTTTCCTCTAGGACTTATCCAAAGAGTCTTACAATCAATAAATGTATATACATTCACGCACATTCATGCAAGAAAAATATAGTACATGTACACAGAATCCTGTTCTCGGGAAGCAGCGCACAATCTGTCCCACTACAGAATTATAACATACATTAACTAAGCAACTTCGCCCAGTTCCTCAAACAAGCTCAGAGAATACCTATTACTCCTCCCGCGATAAGCTTTAACGGAAATCCTTACGGATCCCTGGGACTTAAGACCAGAGTTTCACAGATAACCTTCACTATGATACACACTCCTTATATACCAGAAATATATTCTAATAGTAACATACAACAATGTCACTGATTCCGAACCCAGACAATGTGAACGCGCAACTTCAATTGTCACACGTTATTCCTTACAATCCCGTCTTTCCCGAGAGCAGCATATACTTCCCTCTGCCCTACTACGGAACTGCTACAACAGCTTCCAAGTTCCAGAAGCACTACATATAACTCAACATGACGACTTCAACATATAGTATTAGTACATATACCAATATCAACAAATAAAATCAATAATCAATAAGCTAATGTACAAGCAATCTTATCAGATCAAGACAACCATCAAAACCATCCTCTCTCTGCTACCAGGAAATTGATAGAGATCAGGGTATCTAAAATATGCCCACTACCACGGATAGAGTAATCACACAGTTACACGCACATACATTCATCATACGCTAGGGCCCATTTCACTAACATGCGCTCAAATACTCTACCAGCAATAAACCTGTGGAAAGAAAACACCTAAACACCCTGCATCAATATCAGGTCGATTAGATCTGGTTTTGTGACTGTCCTAATCAATAACATAATCTACACAACATGTACAATAATGATCAGAAATATAAACCCAATAATTGACAAGAAAGAAAATTCAACACCATGTTTAAAATTATATTGCTTTATCTAAATTAGTCAAAGTAAATCAATCAGAATAAATCATTTCTCATAGTTACCTATTCTAACTAAATGTCAGAACGGGTCAGGACAAGTCTCTCGGTAAGGTCTTTCAAGACGAAGTCCTCAGCATCGATCCTCAGCAACGCAAACTCACGCGGCAAAGGTAAAATGGCAAGTGGCAAAGCCCTCCCTAGGCTAACAATTTTTATAGTAAAAATTACAATGGAAACACACATTAAGTTTGCAAAATACACTGAATCACTGAGCAGAGCGAGAAGGAAAGGATGCAACATTGCAACATTTGTGAACCTCCGCTCAGGAAAAATACACATAGCGAAGACTACGGAACAGGAACCAAGAAAATAAAACATGTATCACAATAATCCGGCTTCTCCTCGGCCATCGAGCCACAGTTCAGAGTTTCCCTCTAAGGCTCCTTTGTTTTTCAAGATTGCCAAGGACACTTTCACTTCTCTTGGAGAACTCCCAAAAACTGCTGCTGTCCTCATGGAAAGTTTCATTCAAGGACCATGGTCAGTCAACTTCAAGACCATTTCCAGCAGGGGTCTCCCTCGTCACGTCTTTCACATATTCACTCGAGGCCAGGCTCACAAAATCAGTCATCATGGACTAGGCCTCCATAGGCCACAATAGACCATCTCAATTAAAAGAAATAAAACAACGTTACTACAGCATAATGATTAAACAGTGTTAACCCCACTAATACCCTTATGTGTATGCATTTATCTAGCTCTCGCGACATAAAAAAGCATTAATTCAGACAGCGTTTTGTGCTCAAAATAAACAGCACACAGCAACGTTTAAACATGAAAACTTGCACGTTATTTTTTAGAAAACAGAAACAGCACACGTATGCTAACCCTCGTGTAACTTTCTCTTATGTTAAGGACAAACGGATTGATTAATAAAAAACACACTTGCACAAGACAAATAATTAATTGTTATTTATTAATAATTAATAAAACGCATAAACATACTAGAGCTTCAAAAAACCCTGAATTTTCTAAATGAAAACTCTGCTCCAGCACCTTGCTTCAGCTTTTCTTCGTGCACAGCAGCGCTTGCAAGTTGTTTGGGTTATTCACGTTCAAGGATTGTTTTTGTTTAATGTGCTCTGGAAGGCTTTGTGAGCTTTGTCAAGATAAAGGCTGGAACATGCGAGATTTGGAGAAGGGGACGTGAGAACTGCTTCCTGCCATCGGAATGCTTGCTTGGAACCTGGCCAGTTCTGGTAAGATTCCTCTGGCCGGGGGGGAGATCTTTCCTGAACCTTCTAGTATGTTTAAAACTGAGGGTTGTTGACTCAGAAACTGGGAGTTTGGAATCTGAGTGGGGACGGACGCGTCTACCTCGGAGTGTGGGACTCTGGTTGCTGAGGCTCTCAATCACGGCTGTTTAACTTCCCCAGTCAGCAGTGGGTGAGATGCAGTGTTTGCACGAGGTGCTGTATTGAGTTTTGGTTATTGCAATTGTGATGTTTGGCCAGTGGCTTTGATTATTTCATGTATTTTCTTTGTGATGTGTGAGTGAGTCAAGGTGCACCTCCAAAGTAAACACTTGATGTGTATATATATATCCTTCTGATCTCTTGCAGGATGTCCAGTATATTTGCTTGAGTCTTATCTCATATTATTTGCTGCTTCTTTATTAATCGGTATTATTCATGCATTTAGATTATTGCTTGCATATAAACATATATATCTCTTTGTGTATTTTAATGTTGTGCATTTGGCATCTGGGAAAGCCTTTCTGTTAGAGAGCATTGTGTAAAATAAAACCCCAAGTCTTATTCTAAAAAATAGAGAGAGTACTTGCATTTTGTAAAATAAAACCCTTTTTCTAAAGGTGCTGCATTAAAGTCTTTGCTTCGCCGGGTGTTGAGCCATCGCGTGGGAGCTGTATTATCTGATAGGGGCAGGCAAGACACAGGGGTAAACCAAGTATATGTACGATAGGTAATCTCAAACCTCGGGAGCCGCAGTCAAGAGCTCCTTATACCATGGCCATCCTGTTGCGTCTTGTGGGATATAGTTTATCTTTGAACCAGTCCACTGCTTCTCTATTGCATTATTTTTTAAAACGAGGTATGGAAAGTTTTCATATGTGATGGCAACAAGTGAATTTTGTGAAATGTTCCATATTGTCACAAAGTTTATGACATTTCGCACCCCCTTTAGCTGGGTAGTCGACAACCAACAGCACAGCTGCTGTACCGCCTGCCTAATGCCATAATCTAAATTTTAAAGTTGAATTTACAACTATTGCTAAGTTCTTCTAATGACACCAACCCAATAAATTAGAACCATAGTTTTTCATCTAAAAACTACTATATACTGCTTCATCTTCAAATTCGATCATCATCCACTTCATTAATACAATCTTTCCTCCATACCCCACAGCTCTTACATCTGTCTTATTCCATTGATTGTTCTCTGTCCTCCATTTCTGACAGGAAGTATCTTTAGACAACAAAGTATAGAAGCCACCAGAATCTACTAACTTTCTTATCAGTTGATGGTCAATGTAAATTTCACAATGAGGTTTCTTTAGTTAGTTCATATTTTCCTTTCTTATCTCCTTGTTTGCAGAGATGGGAGTTATTTTACCTGCTCCTCTTTATCAAGGCCTTCTACAGTAGATACTATATCCTGTATAATTTCACAAACATCATCAACTTCTTTCACTTAAGCTGGCTGGGAATCTGCTCTGCAAAGCTTCCTCTAGCTCTCTCTGGTTACTGATTCTTGCTCATTGCATAACAACACAACCCCCTACTACATTCTACATTCTATCTCAGTTTTACATAGCTAACATTCTATTGTCTCTATACCCACACGGTTGTTTACAAAATTTCAGGAGCTCTCTCAGGTGTTGTGCAATGTAACTAGCTTGATGATAATTTATTTAAAGTCATCTTTATTGAGTTTTTTTAATTACTTCATATACATTTCAAATAAAGTAATGCAAGCTATAACCAACTGTGCCATGTCTGGGTTCCGTTCAAGTCTGGTTACTCATACCAACATTTGCTTCATGTACCCTGTACATCTGTAATGAATATACAGTCATACCTAATGACATGTGCTCATAACAGTATATGGTCTCATGTACCTTGTCCCATGTTGTGTCACACCAATGTGAGGACGGTAGTGCATGTGATTAACTGTCCCCATGTGGTCCGACACGGAGGTCTTTAATGCGGTCTTACATAGATATGTCCATGGCTTTTCAAGTTGCCCTAAGAAGTGCTTTCACTAATTGATGTACCTCAATGCAAAGTTTGGGACTCCACCTTGATCGTGTCTTGTGCCAGATTCAGGAGATATACTTGCAAAGAATCCCATATGTCTTCGGATCTGGACTTCAGAGACAATAGCTCTGCGTACATGGTCATTTGGTCTTGACAGTAAATTAGATCATACAGCCAGTCTTTGAATTTGGGTGCCTTTCCCTGCCCCCATCTGTAGGAAATTCTTTGTTTCGCTAACAGAAGACTCAGTGCTGTATATTACCGGGTGCCATGCTCCATTCCGCCAACATGTCCCAAGAGAGCTATGAGTAGGGTAAGGATAATAGTTTGCCCTGTCATGAGGGAGAGTGCTGTTGCTGTCTCATTTAATATGCTTGTATTGGGGCTCATGTCCAAGCTAGATGAAGGAAGTCCGCGCCCTCAACCCTGCACCGCACACTACGATCGTCAACACGTAGGTGGAATCGGTGCAACCAGACAGGTGTATAGTAGATTCTTTGTAGGAATTTATAATGTATTATGCGCAATCTACTACTGGGGGATATCTGCCCGTTTCTGTCTACAGCGATATTGCCACTGTTCCTCTGTTATAGACATTCCCAATTCCAGCTCCCTTTGGGTATGTGCCCTCCCCTATGTAGTTGGAGCCTCTAGTTGAGCAGTGTGATAAAGAATGATACAAGGTGTCTGGGACCCGCGGTTTTGAGTAAATTATGCAAAGTGTCTAAAGTAGCGGGCTCATGTAGGAAATCAGTATGAGCAGCTTTCACATTAGGTCATATGAGTATGTATAAGAAACTTTCTAAGGGGGTCAGGTCTTTCCCCTCAAATAATGCTTCCAGGTGATAAAGTTACCTTCCCAGTAAAGATCCCCCCCCCCTTCCAAAGTAGTGACCTTCTATTTTTGTAATATTTGTCTGCAAGTTGCTTCATGCGTAACTGGGATGGACTGATGATAGGGCAGTGGCACATGTTGAGAGCAGAGCAGTGGTTTGCCTAGTTTTCAGGAAAGTCTACACCATGCGATGTTGTGCACGTGACTGTGGCATCTGCTGATCAGGAAGAAGACCGCATTGAACCCAAATAGGAAGAGGGAGGTATAGGAGCCATGTAGCCGTGTTCAATTGCTAGATGCAGTAGGTATGGAGTGGGCTTATTCCAGTAGATGGCGTAGTGCGCTTGGGCATATAGATAGTAAAGCTCCATATGCCGGGGCTTCGAAGCCTCCCGCAAACAACGGCCTTGTGAGGGTATCCCATGATAAGCGAGCTTGCTTACCCCCCTATGCTAGACGGATCAGTTGTGTCTTGAGTGCTTGGGATGTTGAGAGAGAAATATAAGAATTTGGGCAGGATATAATTTTCATAAGGGAGATACGCCCCACCACAATTAAGGGCAACGAGATCCAACAAGTAATGCTATCTGTGATTTTAGACAGAGACCTCATAGTTTGATCTTATAACTTCTTTTTTGTCTTCGGTCACCAGTGCTCCCAAATAGCGCAACTCAAAGTCGCACCATTGTAAATGGATATCTGGAGTGAACCTCTTAGTGCCTGGTGTGAAAGGGAATAATTGGGATTTACCCCAGTTTATTTGGATGCCTGATAACTCTCCAAAGTTAACAAACTCAAGTAGTACCTCATTAAAGCGCTTTCTGTGGTCCCTCAAGTAAATTGTTATATCATCTGCATATAAAGATAGTAAGTAATAAGTGACAAGGGATACTTGAGTGAGTATGCCCAATGAAGTTGGTGTCGTTTTGCAGCCAGTGGCTCTATTGCCACGGCAAAGAGCACCGGCGACAGCGGGCATCCCTGCTGGATGCCCCTGGAGATAACCTTGAGTCAGCTCCATTAATTCTGACAGTTGCATTAGTCTGTGAATAGAGGAAGGCTATCCATTGCAGAAATGAAGGAGGGAATCCCATTTGACGGAGTACCACCATTAGATAATCCCATTCCAGTGAATCGAAAGCCTTGGTGGCTTTCTAAAGAAGCTGTCACTGCAGCAAGATCTAGATCCACATTATGTAAGACTGCAAATAGCGTACCTAAGTTATGCGATGCAGATCGCCCGAGTGTAAACCCTGACCAATCAGGTCTAACCCGAAATATCATAAGCAGGAAATGCTGATCACAACTTTTGTGAGAATCTTGACGTCTCAGTTTGAGTGATAAGGGTCTTTATGATTCACAATATTCGGGCAATTTTCTGGGCTTAAGCAGGGCCATGATCTTGGCCTCACTCAAGGAGGGCGGGAGGATGCCCGTCTCCCTTGCCTCCTGATATACAGCCTTCAAAAGCTGAAGCAGAGGGCCAATATTGGTTTATACAACTCAGCAGACAGTCTGTCTGGTCCTGGGGCCTTGCTGGACTAGAGCTGCTTTATAACTTCTCTGATTTTGTCGTCTTCAAATTCTGCAGCCACGAATTGTCTTTGTGTATCATTTAACCAACCCAGCACTACATCTTCAAGGTACTCATCAATGTTTGCATTTCGTGGCCTGCTCACTGTGTATAGGGTGTCATAGAATGTGAAAAATGCATGCAATATTTCTGGTGTATTCCTAACCAGTGTGCCATTCGCATCCAGCACCTCCAATCAATCAATCATTGCATTTGTAAAGTGCACTACTTACCCGTGAGGGTCTCAAGGCGCTGGGGGGAGGGGAATGCTGCTACTGCTCGAAAAGCCAGGTCTTGAGGAGTCTTCTGAAGGTCAGCAGGTCTTGAGTCTGCCGTAGGTGGATGGGGAGGGTGTTCCAGGTCTTGGCGGCGAGGTGGGAGAACGATCTGCCGCCGGAGGTCGCTCTTCGGATGCAGGGGACTGTGGCGAGGGCGAGGTCGGCGGAGCGGAGCTGGCGGGTGGGGGCGTAGAAGCTGAGTTGTCTGTTGAGGTATGCTGGTCCGGTGTTGTGGAGTGCCTTGTGTGCGTGGGTGAGGAGCTTGAAGGTTATCCTCTTGTTGACGGGGAGCCAGTGCAGGTCTCTCAGGTGGGGTGTGATGTGGCTGTGGCGAGGGATGTCGAGGATCAGGCTTGCAGAAGCGTTCTGGATGCGTTGAAGGTGTTTCAGGAGTTTGGCCGAGGCTCCTGCGTAGAGTGCGTTTCCGTAGTCAACCTGCTGCTGACGAGGGCCTGAGTGACCGTTCTCGTTTCGGTGGGGATCCACTTGTAGATCTTGCGGAGCATGCGGAGGGTGTTGAAGCAGGAGGAAAAGACGGCATTGACCTGCTTAGTCATGGAGAGGGTGGAGTCGAGGATTACCCCTAGGTTGCGTGTGTGGTCGGTGGGTGTTGGAGCTGTTCCCAGTGCGGTCGACCACCAGGAGTCGTCCCAGGATATCGTTTGTGAAGAGTGGTTTCTGTGTCATGTTTGCCAAAGTGTGACCCTCATCATAGCCATGAGCCCGTGCACATTTTCCACAATAAAGGCATTCCCTCTCCGCCATCTCCTGGTTCTCCGTCAGGGTGAGGCGGATTTGTTGAGAGAGTTTGGGGTCCCCAGAGTTACCCAGCTGAGCTGCCAACACTTTCAAGGTTTTCTCCAGTTTTCTAAACTGATCTTTTATGGACCACAGTACCCCACCATTCTTGCCCAGACAGATACCTCATACGACAGCTTTAAAAGCTTTGCATAAAGTGCCTATTGCTGGTACAGAGTCTTTATTTCTATAAAAATAAAAAAAATGATTTCTTGATGCACTTCCTCTCGGAAAGGGGATTCGAGCAATAGGTTAGGAGATAGCCTCCACGTTGTTCGTGAAGGAGCAAGTGCAGGGGGCATAGCTCCATAGGGACTGGAGAGTGGTCAGAGTATGTGTGTGCTTAGTACATGACCCTGTTCACCCAGCTGCTGAATCCTGTGGATACCAGCCAATAGTATAATATCGACCAACTATAGTGTACCCTGGAATAAAAGTACCTTCCTTAGCAGATGGGGCAAGTGTTCTCCATACATCTATCAACTCATGCTCTTCCATAATATCACTAATATGTCTCACCGCAGCACCGTGCTATGTGGCCTAGACGTGGGATCTTTGCAACATTGAAGTCTCCACCCCAGACAATGTGTGGGGATCCGGTGTCTGCAATTCGTCCCCTATAATCTATCAAAGAAGGATGGGTCATTTATGTTAGGCTTATAACAATAATAACCGTTACTGAGGCCAGACGGCCCCACATCATTGTGTATCTCACCTGATCATCCTTTATAGCACCCATCGGTGTGTGCAACACTCCTTTGCAGATAAGGTTGACAGTTCCCCGTGCGTAGCATGAGAACATGGAAAAGTGCCTGTGGGATGCCCAGCAGACAGCGAGTGTTGTGTGAGCAGAACCTTTTAAATGGAATTTTTGGAGTCGGGTGATATGAATGTCTTGTCTCTCTGGTATGGCGATTATGTGCCTAAATTTGTGTGGGCCACCAAGTCCTCTAACATTCCAAGATACACAATTATTTTTTATGGATGGACTATTGATCTGAGAAGGAATGGTGCTAGCCTTCTTCGAGTGGATGATAATGCCTGTTTGGGACAAGCCATCTCTAGGGGCGTAAATCAGTGAGTAATGAGCAGAGTGGCATCCCCAGAGTCAGAATATGTGCACTGATTAACAGTTTAAACATTCTCAAACTGATGGCCCAAACCCGTCAGGAAAATACATCCCTCCCAAAAAATCTGTAACAGATTAACAACCATTGCTTTGTACCGTAATGATCAACCCGAAAGTTTAAAAGAGAAAGGTGAAAGTAGCCAAACAAGCCTTAGGGTAAGGAGTAAGGGGGGTGGAGAATGTGGAGGAGCATGGTGGAAAGGAAAAAGGAACATATGAAAGGGGGGGTCATCTGAAGAGCCAGCTGGGGTCATCCTCGAATGAACGAGGTGGGAGTATAGAGTGCCTTAGGTGACCCACTGTGCTCTAGCGTGGTCCTCTCAAAATGAAAGCATGGTTAACCAATAGTGACAACATAGGAATGACAATTAAATAAGTCACATGTGAGCTGGCTTCAAACTGTCGGCGTAGAACAGCCCTGTCAAGATATCCACAATGCATGACCGCAGGGCATCACATCGAATAGTCCAGAACATGGTTGAGAAGAGTTTCGAAGCGTGTAATAAGCTGGGCTCTGACATTTTTCGAAGTCGATCTTGATGGTGCAACCTGTGATCTAGCCAGGAATGAAGGTATTTAATTACGGCACATGAAGCCAGCTATTTGCTGTGGAGAAGTGAAGATGTGGTTTCTGCCTTGAAAAGATATGCAAAGCCGGGTAGAGCATTGCGCATGGAATACCGGCCATCCTCAGATTCTGCTTGATGGGTGTAAATTTCCTCCTCACCTTCTGCATGGCTATCGTGAAGTCCAGATATATGGTCATGGTGTTGCCTTCAAATTGCAAGTTGTGCTTTACCTGTGCCAAACAGAGGGCATTGTCCCGGTCGCAACAGTTAAGGAGTCTAGCAAGGATCAGTTTTGCTGAGGCGCCAGGTGAAGGGTGAGTCATCAGGGCTGGATGGGCTCGTTTGGCAACTCAGCAGTTTAGAAAATTATTCTGCATGACAAGTAATCTCTCTACGCAGTCCTCCATTTGTCAGGTATTAGTAGATTCAGGTTTCCCCAGTTTCTGCAGGTTGTTCTGCAAGCTCTCGCCTCCAAATCTTCATTTTTAGCAGATATAAGCTTTAGTATATCCTCCTTATTCAGCAATTGCTCACTTCGATTTGAGGCATTATCTGCGACTGTGGAGATTATTTGTTCAGCTTCAGCTATGCAACCATCGTGTTTTTCCAGTTTGTTCATACTAGAGTCTACTCTGGTGCCCATGGTGTTCATTTTTGCCTCAATAGAGGTAAGGTTTTGCTGCGTAGCCAAAAGTAGTGTCTACTGTGCCACTAGTAATGTCTCTGGTGGCGTCCTCTGCATCAGGCTGAGCCAGAGAACCACTTGTAACTTGTGTGGCTCTCCTTGCATCAAATTGCAGTTTGGTCTGCCACCCACCAGTTTTCTCCATGATTGCGGTGAGGAAAAAACAAAAACACTTGGGTCAAGCAAAAGCAGGCGTCCCCTTGGATTGGAACACAAATAGTCTGAGCAGTTATAATGGAGTGAAATGTTTGTATGAAGCGTCTCTTAACTTCCTTAGTCTTGTAGTCTGACTAGCAAAAGTATGAGAGCAGCAGGGATATCGTACTGCCTCACGTTCGCCTGATTGCTCTTTGCGCTTTTGTTATCTCAGGGGAGATGATCTTCTGTATATCTCATTTGCCCAGTCCCACCTCTCCCCTGTTGGCACACCGGGGGGGGGGGGGGGGAGGGGCAAGAGCAGACTTGGACAAGCACAATAAGTTTCAGGCTTCCATCATGTCTGTGCGGGGCGTTCAGTATGTAAAGCATTCGTTGCAACCTCGGGGTCCTGAGCTTTTAGTCTCACAGTCACACAAGTACTCCTCTCCTAGGTAAAGCAAGGCGCCAGTGAATTGATGATGACACAGGTGGCAATGTTACTTGTGTGCAGTGCACGGGATCCCCAGATATGAGAGTCTTCGCTTGCGATCAGATATGCTAAAGTATGACTCGTACAGTCCCAGTTATCTCTTTATATAGTGGAGCAAGTATCTCTCTGTGCAGATATTCAGTCACTCCCCATTATGGCCCAGTGTGGCATGCACAACTCCTACAGTCGCTTGTGGGTATTCGGGAAGGGCCTCAAGTACCACCATGTCAATCTTGCACCGTACTGCGGCCTCACCAATATTTCCTTATGCCCGGGCCTTCCTGAGGGTGCACCAGTTCTATTGTTGGTGTTTTTCCTGAATATGGCTCTTTTTCCCGCTCTTCCTCACCCCGCATGTTGTTACAACACGTTGTAACAACGCTTACCATTACCCCGCAAGTCGTAACAACGACTTGCGGAGGGGGGCGCTGGATGTTGGAATAGTATAATTTACTATTCCAATTCCAGTCTGTGCGGATAGTAGGGAAGGTGTTGGATTTTAAATCCAACACCTTCATCCCCCTCCGCAAGTCGTTGTAGGGACTTGCGGGGTAATGCTATGCGTTGTTACAACGCGGTCATTTTTACGACCACGTTGTAACAACATGTGGGATGAGGGATGTGTCGAAGGGGTGTTTACCATTTTTCCTCAATGAGCGCAGGAGTCTGCGGGCCCCAGTTCAGCCTATTCAGGATTCCTGGGCCTCTCCTTATGTGCGCATGGCTGCATGCAGTGATGGTCATCCCTGCTCGTGGCCGACGGGCAGTTTCACATTTCTCTGTCTCCCCAGACAGCCTGAAGGGAATCGCAATTTCCGATTTGTTTGGAAGTGACAGGCAGCAGGTGCAGTGCTTGACTCGTTCCTGCCATCATTGGCCGGGTACACCACTGAGTCGAAGCCACGGATAGCGGTTTTCTCTTTATGTTTTGCTGCCTCCCGCCACACCTTCCCCGATTACATTGAAGGGGAGACAGTGAATTATGGTTCACAACTTGTCTCTGTTTTTGCTGGAGATTGCATGCCTGCAAGTTGTGGCCCAAATTATCACTCAATGTTGCTCTGTGGCCCAGTCTGGCTTTTCAGTTTCTGGTATGGCCACCATTTTCGCCTCGCAGTGCTCGCAGCCACATATGCATTTCTGGAGTCACACAGCAGCTTTTCACCTGACAGTGACACAGGGCAACCCTATGCGGTGGCCACACAGCAGATGGCCAGCGTTTAAGCTGTGATGGGTCCAATATAGGCAGAATACAATAGTGCTGCCATCTTATTAGCGCTCTTCACCTTGATGATAATTACATGAAGGTAAATGTTAGAAATGGGGGTCTCTAGTTGGCAGAGGTAGGTACCTTTGTCCAAATAGGGACCCTTGCTTCTAGTCAGGGTAAGGGGGCTACACTCCTAAATAATCCCTGCCTCCCCCCTTGGTAGCTTTGCACGAGCAGGCAGGCTTATCTCTGAGGCAGTGTGTAAAGCATTTGTGAACACATACAGTAATACAGTGAAGACACTACAAATTGACACCACACCAGTTAAAAAATAAGTAATCTTTACTACACTTAACACAAGACCAAACAACAAAAATCCACAATACTGTAATCGAAAATAAGTATATAAAATGGTAGAAAATAGCTTGGTTCAATGTAGATGGTAAATGGGACACTTTACTCTCAAAGTACCTTAGATGCGTCACGCAATGCAAACAAAAGGGTCGCAGGGAAGGTGATGCGTCGGTTCCTTGCTTTGTGGGAGGTGATGCGTCGGTTTCTTACTGCAGCGCAGGGGAGGTGATACGTCGGTTCCTTACCGGAGAGGAGGTGATGCGTTGGTTTCTTACTGCATTCCGGTGTGATGCGTCAAAATGGCGTCCTTGATGCGATGCGACAATGTTGGATGTGATGCTTGCACGCCCGACGGCCGTGCGGCGAACTTGGTAACTTCTGAGCCGGAACAGGCCCTGCGACACGCTTCTCCGTTGATGCGCCGGCGACCTCTGCGGCGGCGACACGCTTCTTTGGTGATGTGACATGCTTTGTCAGTGATGCAACGGAGAAAAGCTGCGGCGATGGCATGCTTCTTCGGTGATGCAATGGCAACTGCTGCGGCGGCGACACGCTTTTCCTCATTGCGTCGCACTTCTAGCTCCCAGCGACACGCAGTCTTCTCAGAGAGCCCAAACAACAGTAGGCACGTCTCTGCAGGTTGAATTCCCAGCAAGGGAATTCAGGGGAGCTGGTGGTGAAGTCTTGTATCCCTGAGACTTCAGGCAGGAGGCAAGCACACTTCAAGCCTTTGGAGATTCTTCTTCAAGATGATGAAAGGTTCACAAAAGTCCTCTTCCCCTTTCCTTGGCAAATAAAGTAACCACTGCAGGCCAACCTCAGAAATAGCACAACACATTCCTCCTTCAGCTTTCTTGGTTCTTCTCCTTGGCAAAGGTTTGTCTTGATTCCCTGAAGTGATCTAAAGTTCTGGGGTCTGGGCCGCAATATTTACACCTGTAAATCCTTTGTCCTCTGAAGGTAGAGGGTGCCTGTGCCCAGCCAAAACCAGTTCTGAGCAGATTTCTGGCAGGAGGTGGAGACAGCATTGTTTGAGAGCAGACCTGGCCCAGGTAGCTGAAAGGAAATCTCCTCCCCCTACTCTCTATTCTATGAAGGCTCAGGTCAGTGAAAGGAACTTCCCCCCCCCCCCCACTCTCTATTAAATGCAGGTCCTATTCTGCCCTGCCCTGACCCATCAGACTGCTGGAGTCAAGGTCCTCTCCAGCCCCCTGTCACTCACAAACCAGACATGGAATACACAAACCTAGCAGAGGCATGCTGGATGGTGAGGCAAGAAAATACCTACTTTCTAAAAAAATTATTTTCAAACAAAGAATGTTAAAACCAACTTCACTAAAAGATGTATTTTAGCATTCTTAGTTCAGACATACTAAACTCCAATTCATACCTTGTTCCCTGGGTCAGTTAGGATTATAAGATGTTATAATCAAACTGCCCATTCTGGCCTATTGGAACAGATAGCCTTGCAATAATGAAAAACTAAATTGGCAGTAATTCACTATCAGGACATGCCACACACATCAGGGTATTTCCTACCTTTCACATACAATGCACTCTGCCCATTGGGGTACCCTGAGCATACATTAGGGGTGACCAACATGTAGAAAAGGGAAGGTTTAGGGACTGGCAAGTGTGTGCACTTGCCAATTTGACATGGCAGTTCCAGACTGCACACAGGCTCTGCAATGGCAGGCCTGAGCTATACTTTACAAGCTGCTTCTGTGGGGGGCACAATCAGTGCTGCAAGCCCACCAGCAGCATTTGATTTACAGGCCCTGGGTACACATGGTGCACTGTACTAGGGTCTGACAAGTAAATCAAATAAGCCAATCATGGAGTCGCTAATCCAATACAACACTTTATAATAGGGAGCACTTGCACTTTGGCACTGAACAGCAGTGGCAAAGTGCCCAAAGCATCTAGATCAGCAAAGACATAGCAAAAACACAGGAGACAACAGTGAAAAAATGGAAGGGAGACCCACGCCAATGGTGCCAGGTCTAACAGTAACCATATTGCATGACTACGGACAGTCGTCCTGAAAGCAGCTTCCTCGGCAGAGGAGTATATGTGTAGCTCTTCCATGCTGGCATTTTAGCAAAGGAAGTTGCTTTCAGAACCACCAGTGCAAGGCTCATCTGTGTGGATTGTTGTGTATTATGGTGTGGCAGTACAACCTCACTGTGTAATACACTTGCCAAAACTATCCTGGGTCCAGTTAGTCTCATTTGTAAATACTCTTGCTCAACCCTGGGTAGCTGTGGCCTCGAGCAGCAAGGCTTGAGCAAATTAACTAGAGTAAAGCATTAAGAAGCACCAAACTGAGTAAGAAAGTCACATAACACGAAAGAAATCCGACACCCATTTATAAAAATAAAACATATTTTTTCTGAGTTTTCTGACACCAAGCTATGCAAAATCCACCAAAGGGTTCTGAAGATATAGATTTTTAAGTAAACCGTAAGCATCAGCTTTTTAGTCCAAAGCTCAAAGAAGCATTGATAACCCTAAAATTTGGAAACTTTAAAAAAATGGTTGAGTTGTGTTTGACTACTTCAGCCTGAGAGAGTAATTCCACGGGGCGAAGATTAGGGGGGCCAATAAGGAGTATTTGGACAGGTATCTAGTCACCAAAGCATTCTCAAGTCCAGGTCCCCACCTTATGCAAGGATAGCCATAGATGTCATTGGAGTGGTCCTGATGCTGAGGATACAGGATGCTAAAGATCCTGAAAGATGTTCCTGCTGCTGTGTGGTCAACGGGTGAAGTCGGCAACATGGTTCACAGGGGTTGGTCCTCTTTGAACCAACAGAAGCACGGCAAGGACCAGGCTTCAGGTCTCCAGTCACAGCAGGTCCTGCGGTATCCTTTGGTGAGGGCTGGAGTTTTTCACTGGCAACCAACCTGCACACTCACAACTCTCCCAGATCCAGCAGACTTGGGTGCAAATTTGAGCATCAAGGGGTGGTCCTCTTGGCTGCACATCGGTGGTGAGCAACAAGTTAGCAAAAGCGTCTGCTACCGATCGTGAGTGGTAGGGCAGGGGCTGAGGAGGGAGGGAATAGGGAGGGGTTTGCTGGCCAGAAGGAAATGGAAAAAAATCACTTACCTGGGCCATCCGGCCACCGCCTTTTCTCCGTCCTCTTCTTCCTGTCTCCGCTGACTACAGGAAGGAGCAGGCAGCACCCGGGCTCCCAGGCTGCCAATAGCCAATCACAATGGTGCAGCGCAACCTTGTGATTGGTCTGAGCGCCGGACCACGGCACTCAGACGGGGACTGGGAGGCTTTGCATGTTCCTCACCAGGATGTGGAATGCAGCCTGGTAGGGAAGATGCAAAGAGCGCAGAAATGTTTATCCGGCCCAAGAGGGCCCGCCAAGCCGTCATGCGCATGAAAGGCGTGCAAACCACTCCTTTCCCTGCTCTGGCCAGCCCAGCCCCGCCCCGAGAGCCACTCACTTCAATAGGAAAAATAAAATGATAATAACGATACTTTATTATCATTTTAATTTTCCTATTGAAGTCAGTGGGGTGATGCTCCTCCGCTTTAGCGAAGGAGCTGCCACTGGCTACTAACCAGCCAGAATGGGCTCCTTGAGCTTTTTTTCCTCTGATGCTGGAACAGGGAGTAAGTTGACTGACTCTTGGAGTGCACCTTTTCATGCTTGGGCTCTGGAGCAACTTTCCAGGAGCCATGTACCACAGGCTTCTTTGCCAGCCCAAAGAGCAGCAGGTGCAGTACAGCAGTTGGTGCAGCCTCTCTTGCTAGGTTCAGAGATCAACAGGGCAGTCCTTCTTCAGTCCAGATGTGATATGAGGTTCAAGGGACCAGGGTTGCCATATTAATGCCCAGAAAGTGCTGTGGGGGGATGAAGTGGTCACTAGCCAATTGTCTGCCAGGTCCCTTCCCATCTTATGACGACTTCTGCCTATGTGTGGCATCTTAGCAATCCCAGAGTGCACTATTCTGCCTACTCCCATGAAATCTGAACCCCTCGCTTGGTTTTAGGAGCATGGTAGCCCACCCTGGAGGTGTGGCTATCCATGGGCTACATCCCCACGGAAAAAAACAGTTTGGCAACTGGTACCCCCTCTCTGTTCCTGCCACCAGCTTCTTTACCTGAACAAAGGGGCAGCCTCTCTTAAGTGTAGTTGCCATTTATCTACTAAAGGCGGCTTCTCCTTCGAAGCTCGCCTTTTGGGCCAACACTCTTTGTGGCTTTCTGTGATGGGGAGATAACTCCTTCCTCTGCAGCAGGCCTCTTTTTTTCTAAGGCTGGGGAATCTGTCACACTACTCCCCAGGAATGCAGTAGGCTGTCTGGTAACCAGAAACTGCTAGGGGCCACTGGATAAACTGGGCAACAAAGTGGCAACTTTCTAAAATTTGATTTTCCTAAGCAGTGACATTAAAGTCAACTCGGACATCAGGTTGCATTTAATGCCATGATTAATATGGTACCTTGGATCACCCATTTTGGTGGTCCCAGTCAGAAGTTATCACCCCTAAAGAGTTAGCGTGTAACTTTGTATGAGCCAATGGGGCCACCGGGTCGTCCAGAGTAAAAAGGACCATTGATTGGGGTTTACTGTTAGGACATATACAAATATATGCCCTACTTAATAATATACAGCTCCCTGACTTAGAGCTCAATAGCCCTTCTCCGGGGGACTCTTACATATATTGTTAAGGGACATGTGGACTGTGCCATTGGTTTAGCGGCAAAGTTGAACTAGTAGTTTAAAACTGTTCTTCCAGGCTACAGTGGCAGGCTGGGAGCCATTTCATAGTTTGTCACACTTAGGCAGACGCTGGGTACCTTGATACCATATACTAGGGACCTTTAAGTAAGTTAGCTTATGCCAGCTGAGAGTAGCCAATTCAACATATATTTTGTAAAGGAATAGAACACTGATTCTGAGGTCTGGTTAGCAGGTCTCAGGGCACTCTCAGAGTTTAAAAAAACTGCAGTTTATGTCCAAAACTTTGGGGGGATCTTGCAAAAAGAGGCATTTACTTACACCATCCCTTAATGCAATTAACTTCAAACTATTTACATTGCCAAGCCCCAAACAATACTGGGATGCACACCCAGACCTGTGAACTGCACATGCAGTTCACACTTCTCACATTGAGAACTGAGAATTATTCTATTCTATGTGAATGGCTACCCGTGGGCTTCCCAGCGCTGCCCGCTGGCACAGGAGCTGACAGGGGATAAGTACATAGGTTATAGTTATATGGGAAAGCGCCAAGACTTGAGCTGTTTCCGAAACAATGTCTCCTTGGCTATACTTCTTAATTCTAAGGGCAGTGAGTTCCACAGTTTATGGAAAAGATAGATGAAGGATCTTCCACCCCATCAAGATCTATGGGTTCACGGCTCCTTCAGGAGTCTGGTACTAGAGGATCTCAGTGCCCTGGTGAGAGTGTTTGGTGTCAGTGCTGCCCTAATCAAGGAGGGTCCTTTAGAGTGAAGCCCTGTGTGTGCTAGACATAGTCATTTGAATGTTATTCTTTCCTCAACAAAAAGCCAACAGAGGGAGATGAAGCCCTTGTTTGCCGAGGTGTATTTTGGAACATTGAGTAATGTCCGTGCTGCCACTTTCTGAAAGACCTGGAGTCTTTTGGTCACATGTTTTGGGGAGCCTAGAAATAGGGAATTCCCATAGTTTAGGCAAGAGAGAACTAGGGATTGCAGGACAATTCTTCTGGAGGAGATAAGTAAAAGATCTAGGATTTTACGGAGAGTTCTGAGAATTACAAAGCTTGTTGCAGCTAGTTGTTTTGATTATGCATCCATTGTTAGGGAAGAGTCAAGCCACAATCCTAGGCTTTTTATTAAAATAGGAAGGGAATGGCGGGTTGCCCAGACACTCGAGCCATTTGAGAGATGGTTGGGGGTTGGGTATATTCCCCTGACTCATCAACTCTGTCTTGTCCCCATTTAGTTTAAAACAGCAGTGTGCCATCCACCTAGCTACTTTTTCTAGACAGGGCGTCAACTGCGGGTAGTGTGGGACTTTTCCAAGTGTAATGGATACAATTAGGTGTGTGTCATTGACATACGAGAAGCAGCAGCAGCCCATTCCCTGCCAAAGGGGCTGGGCGGGCCAGAGGAGGGAGTGGGGGAGGTTTGGGGGGACAAAATAAATAAATAAATAAATAAACTTGCTGATCGCCACCACCTCTGCCATCCGCTCCATTGCGCTCTTCCTGCTTCTGGGACAGGCTCCCAGACTGCTCTGTGCGCAATCAAGATGCTGCGTGAAAGCAGTGTCAGTACTGTCCTGAGAGCTGGGACTTTGCACTCCCAGGCAGACTGGGAGCCTGTGCCTACTGTCTCCAGCCCCAGCAATGCAGCTGGGGCTGGAGAAAACTTCACTGCACATGAAGGTTTGGCCCGCCTGAGACAGCCAGCCAAAATCTCTTGCGCAGTGAAGGGAGTGCCCACCACTCCCCCGCCACAATGTCCTCTCCTTGCACCCATCCCCAAGACTCGTCAGAGTTCCGGGGGAGGGAGGGTCCAGCGGGATTAAAATAAAACGATGAAACGGGTTTAAAAAGAGTTTTGTTATCGTTTTATGCCATTTGGTGGCAGGTGGGGACGCGCTCCTCTGCACTAATGGAGGGGCCGTCGCTGACGAGACAGTGGACAACCTAAATTCATAAACCATATCAGCTACGGGGCGCATATATATGTTAAAGAGAGTTGGCCTTAGGGCAGAGTCTTGCGGTACCCCGCACTTCCGGGGAAAAGTATCCGAGTAGCGTGAATTTTTGCTTACTTGTAATGACCTATATTTTAAGAAGGAAGGGAGACAATTCAGAGCAACGTTTTTTGCAGCGGACCCACTCATGATTTGTATTAGTATTTCATGGCCCACCATGTCAAATGCTGCGCTCAGGTCAAGGAGGATGATTGTGGGGGATCCTTCCGGTTCCAGCAGCATTTTTACTTCTCCTTAACTGCAAGAGGGCTGTTTCCGTGCTATGTTGTGGGTAGAATCCCGTCTGAGGGTGGTAAAGGTGAGAGTTTTCAATAAGAAATAGGAAGAGATTTTAATTAACATGTTTTTCTATAATCTTCCCCGTAGCTGGAAGCAGGGTGATGGGCCTATAGTTTCCGGGGCATAAGGGATTAACACTTCTTTTTTTTAAGTAAAGGTTTACACCAGCATGTTTCCATGCTGGGGGGCCAGTACTGTGGTGACAGAGATTGAGGAGATCCAATAGTGCAGGGAAGATAGATTTTGCAGAGTATTGGGAGGGGGGTGCAGGTTCCAGAGGGGATCCCGATTTCAATTTATTAAAAAGTGGTGGGAGTAATTCACGAGAAATTGGTAGGAAGACTGAGAGGCATATTGTGGGTGTGTTAAAAGTATGGTTTAATGACGCTATTAGTCTTTTGTAATGTACTGTATATGTCAGAGATTTCTTTTGCTACTGTGCAGTCTGGGAAATTGTTGCCCGACTTTAATGTTGTTAGGGATGTAAGAGTCTAGAATAGTTCCCTTGCGGAGTTAGCTGACATTTCAATTTTGGCTTCATAGTAAGAAGCTTAGGCTTTTTAATTTCAAGGTGATAGTTCCAGACAGCAGTACCATAAGATTATTTCTAGTGTTCATCATAGCTTTCCCTCCATTTCAGTTCAAGATTTTGCCTTGTTTTTAACGATAATAGGTGAGAGATAAACCAGAGTGAGGATGTTTCCTTGAGGCATCTTTTAATCAAGGAGATTGGAATGATCCCATCAAGAGATTGTTTGATTCAGTCTTCAAATTTATAATTGGCAACAATAGGGTAGTCACTTGTGGTCAATTCTGGGTGCTGGATTATTGCCAATGGGTGATGAATTAGATCCCAGTGCCAGTTGAATCAGGAAGTGGTCTGAACACAGCATAGGGCGTGTGCTTGCATTGCATTTCACCTGCTGTTTGCTTTATTCAGACCTGCGGCTGCTGGATCCTACAAAAAAATGGCAAAATTTGAAAAGCCTGACCAAGAGCCTGATACTGACCTTTGCCCTTGTCCAACTCCAACCTTTGCCCTCAAGCTAACCCCCACCACTTATCTTAACCCTAATTTAAACCCTTTATCGGTTTTAATGGTCACATTCGTCTTTTTTTTTTAATTACATTGTTTGAAGGTCATTTAATTCTTACCTAACAAGATGTTTATTTTCATATTTATTCTTTTTGGCCTGTTCTAGTGATACTTCTTTATTATGTTTTTTTCTTTCCCGTAATGCCAGTCACAGTGTCTACAGTCTTTCTCTTCTGATTGTTTGGGGGGTTTGCAATAGATATTTGAATTATCCACCTGAGGGGGTTTCTATTGTATTTTAGCATCTGTATAGCGCGTTCTCACTGGTAATGAACCAAACATGTTGCAGCAAACGTGTCCTGTGTTTAAGCATGGCAATAAGAAGGAAGATGTGGGATAGACAGAATCACATTTGTCTATAGTTACTGTCCTTACCTTCCCATCACTATTTTGTATGTTGATCTTGTACTTTGGATCAGCTAGAAGTTGCAAATACTCAGACCTCTGCCAAGGTAGAGTCATCGCTGAGATCAGGGCGGCTCCCTTAGTTCAGGTATGGTGGTTATTGGGAGCCGCAGGTGGGACCAGGGGGCGAGGAGCATGCGCTGAGCCAGAAGCGGTACCAGACTGCGCTAAGGGAACGCAGAAAACGGTCGACCAAAGTTAACCTCTTTTCTTTTTAGTTGGTGCTTTGGGAGTGAGGGCGAGGTGAGGGGCCACCAACCACGCTCCCGCAGCTCCATTCCAGTCGCAGTCTCCTGCAGCTTGGTCTGGGTTGAACTGTTTTGTCAGGGCTGATTTTGTTTCAAGAGCGGCCATGAGCCCGAGGTTGTCCAGCTGTACAGTGTCAGGTCGGTGGCTGTAGCGGTGGATAAAGTGCGTGTTAGGCTCACCTGGCTCCAAGCAGACGTGTGCCATGCTGTGGAGGCCTCCCATTGGAGTGTTGGAGAGGGAATGCCTATGCTGCCTCAGGTCAGTGGCCAGTATTCGAAGAGGTGCAGACCAATCTGCAACCAGCACCGACTAGGCCCTGCAGGCCTAAACATCTAGGACTGAGGGCCAGACGGATCATGTGGTCGGATTCGTTTGGGTTTCAGTGCTTAGTTTGAGCCAGTGGTTGCAGGTGGGGTGCAGAAGCACTCATCTTTGGGAACTGTGGCTTATATTCATCATCTGACCCAGAAAATGAGTGAGAAAGGCAGAGAAGACGGAAAAAAAGAGAAAGATTAAAAGAGTGACAGAGGGAGAACACAGGTGGGGAAAAGAACCTGCAAGAGAAGAGTGAGATAAAGCGGGTGCTGGGAGAAAGGCATAAGGTGGAATCAAGACTAGAGAGCCTTGGTATTCGGCAACCCCGACATTCAGCTGCACTAGCGGAGAGCTGCTGCAAAAAACTTTGGGCCCTGGGCATATATTCTTTTACAAATTAAGCACTGGTGGACTTTATTCTAGCAACAGCGGTCAGGAGGCCTGTCCCACCTACCATTTCTTTTGCATCTTCCACTCTTGGGCCTTCGATGAGTGGGACTTTCTGCTTGTTCTTCAGTGATATGGTATGAGAATGCTGCAGTACCTGTAGTGAATAGTGCTTTTATAGGGCTGGGCCGCTCTTCTGAGTTCGGAAGGTCTTTTCTACAGGGAGTGACAGCCACTGGTAATAAGAAGCTTCCACGCGGCAATTCAATTGCAGTTGTGCTGCGTGAAGGTCTGAGATGCTGTAGATGTTTCTGACCCAGACAAGATGCTCTTTTTTTGTCTGCTTTTTACATCCAGTGGTGCAAGAGGCTTCAAGTCCAAGGTGCCCTCCAATTCCCTTCTGGTACTTTCAAAAAGAGATAGTTTGGAAGCGAGGAATAAAAACTATCCAAAGATTCAGGACTAGTGTCATTTCTTGCCCAACCAGTGTTGGATTCCCACATGCTGGCCTTACCCTTAGCAGCCAAAGACCGGCTCAGTGCTTGCAGCGGAGGCTTCATCGATGTTATGCTTTCCTCCTCCTTGCCATATAGCTACTTTTGAGCCTCTTCAGCATGTGCTGATGTGGAGGACACTAACAATGACCTAAAGCTGGAAGAAAGCAGATGGATGAAAAAGCTCCCCCTGTTTACTGTTACAGTGCCAAAGAGTAAGCCTAGATTATTGAAGGGGCAGAGAGCACTCAGACAGCTCCATAGGTGCAAACGCAAGCGAAAGAGAGAAGAATTTGTTTTAGATAATGATGGGAGGATTATATCTTTAGATATTTTTCTTAAGAAAAAGTTGACCCTGGTTACTGAAGGCTCTGCGCATTACACACAGAGCATTGGACTGACTGTGCTTCTGTACGGAGAGCCAGTGTAAGGAGCATAGGAGAAATTGTCAAATTTTTCTAAACGAAGAAGGACCCTGAATACATCCCTCTGATGATGGTTAGTGTAAACGTGATGACAATGATACATGCTATCATGAGGCAGTGTATGTGTTGTCTGTATGTGATGACAGGGCATTGTATATGAGAAGATGATGATGCAGAGAGCTTGCTATGGTAGTGCGGTGAAAATGTGACGGTGATATTACAGTGTGCGTGTGATGACGTGGTATTTTTGTGAGTTCATGGTGATGTGTGCAGGTGATTAGGGCACTGTATATGAGAAGATGATGATGTAGCATGCACGCAGTAACAGTACATTGGACATTTTATGGCAATGATGATGCTGTGTCCACAGTGGGGGATGAGTGCCTATACACGTGTAATAGACAAGACAGAGAGAGTAAGGAGATAGAAGTGCATGCATGGAATATCCTAGCAGACAGAGAACAGTGGAAAGGGTCTACAAGACTCCAGAACATCTGAGGGCTGGTGCTCGAGCTAGACAATCAATTGCATTCTTATTTGTTTTGATATTGTTGCACCATTGTCAATAACTGTGTATGTTAGGTTGTATTTTGTTTGCTAACTGTATGAGAATATAATGTCGTTTAGGCAATTAACTGCATTTCGCCAATAAAATCTGATTTACAAAAAAGACAGTTGATAAGTGATATGTGAAAAGACAACGATTTCACATCATGGTCCACAAATGAGCTGAAAGACAATCTGTATGAATGGAGAAACGACCCTATATATTTTCCTTTCTTTACTTTATAAACATTAGGAAATATATGCATGCAGTTTGATTATTTTGCTACTAAATTGTAACATTTGCTTCGGCAGGATTATTAATTTCTCACCATTTATTTAACTTTCCTCCTTCCCCCCAGGCCTGCAGAAATTTGTATGCACTTCTACTTATTTCCACATGTTATTTTAGTATTTGGAGTAGCTCAAAACTTGGTCACTACTCTTGGAAAACACTGCACTAGTAAATAAACTGTGTTCTGTTAAACCCAGTAACTAACTGCGAATAAACTGATGTGGAGAAAAAGCTTATTCAATTGTATCATGCATCTGTTTATTAGTGCATTATCTGCTGTAGGAATACCTGTGGGTTTTTATTTAAAGTGTAGAATGTTGCAGTCCTGAACAACAAACATAACCCAGACCGCAACTGGATCCAGTAGTCAACAATGTGTAACTGGTAAAATAGAAACAGGAACTTCACTAACGTGTTCCGGAAACGAGGGTACAAGTGTGACCTCTTTGAATAATCAGAGTAAACCGAAGCAAGTTTAAATGTGAACTAACTATGCCCTTGTTGAAGAAGAAGCCTTGAGATAGGTTTGCCAGGGGCGGCTCCTCCATTAGGGCGGAGGAGCGTCGCCCAACTGCTTTCACCCAGTGCGAGAAGCAGAAACAAAAAATTTGTATTTTAAATACCATTTTATGTTTCTGCTTCTCGTGCTGCGAGAAAGCAGAAGTGTATGTCAGGTTGGGGGCGGGCTGTCTGGTGAGTCGGTCGGGGAGAAGTGGCTTGCCCAATGATGTGGGCCCTGACTGTTTGGTCGGCCCTCTGGGACCGACCAAACCAGTCATGTGCACTCTGCATTTTCTCTATGTAGGCTGCAGCCTATAAATAGAAAATGGCCTCCCCATAGGCACCCAGCTGGGCCCGGTCCCCACCAATCACAACGCTGCCATTGCAGTGTTGTGATTGGCTTAGGGGACGGGCGGGAGGCTGCCTGCTTCCTGTTCCTGCTGGAGGCAGGAGAGTTGGAAAGCAGTAGGAAAACGCGGAACCTGGCCAGGAGCAGTGGCAGCGCAGGACCCGGCAGGGTAAGTTTTTAAAAAAAATTTTTAACCCCCCGCCTCGCGAAAATCCTCCCACATGCCCCCCCACCCGCAAGTCATGCTGGCTGCGACTGTTGCCTATTAAGTGTGCTAGATTTTGAAAGTGAAGGGGATGCCGCCTATATAAATATTGTTGTGTGTGCATTGGGGGAACGGAAATAAACATGCTTCAAATGAACCTAACACGGCCATCGTTGTGTTTGTAAACCCTGCTGTTTGGCATCAAACAAATCTATTTTAACACACACACTGTGTGAATGTGTGCAGCTCCTGCTCTGACCCTATCGATACACAATCCCAGCGCACTCTACCTCGAGCTTCTGGACTCGCCCTGCTGCCTGACGAGGGTGTTAGCGTAATGGTCCCAGCTGACAGTGTCTATATAGAAATGCCCCCTTCTATGAAATGAGGTCTCCCAGAAACTCCAAACTTGCATCAAGATTGGGGCTCATGGTGGTGAAGGAATCTGTGGGGATTCCAAGTCCTCTCTTCAAAGGCTCCATGTCACCCGGCCTTGATCTTCATGCCCCAGCGCTGACTGCTGCATTAAAGCATGTTGCGGTCCTGGCACAGAGCTGTGGACTAGTGTTGCCCGCAGGCGCCAACTACACCAGTTCTGATGCTGCTTCATGTTGTTTCTATTGGTGAACAGCATGGCAGCAGCACCCGTATTGGATGGGGCTGTCAGACACAGCGCTCATGTAGTGACTAGGAGGCTGTGTCTGTTTTCTCCCGGCTCTTAGCCCATCGCAGATTGTGAAGAGACAAAATACGCATGTCAGATTGGCTGTGGGAAACAAAACTGGCAAACTGCCATGCGCACTTCAATTCACTGCAATGTGCAGGGTGGCTTCCAAACATCATGCTTGGACAGCCCACAGTACGTCATCGGTGCGTTGATGGAAATCATGGCCGGACCATAAATAAATTGGTTAAAACTGTGAAAATATATATATTTTGTATGTGATGGTTGGTGCACGTAGGGGGGGCAACGCCCTGATGCTCCTGTGGATGGTCTTCCCCTGTGTGTCCATGAGATGGTGACATAGTGCTAATACAGATATGTTGATGCAGCATATACGTGATACCACTGCAGCGTATAAGGTACTCATGTTGAGACGGTACAGAGCTTAGCATAGCAATAAATGGATGGGGTTACATTACAAAGTATCCGTAGAGAAGGAGGACGATAGGTATCTGATTCTTCAGACTGCTTCCTTGTTGTACACTGTGAGGTGTTTCCATGCACTATCCTTCCCAGTCACTGTAGAGCTTTACCTAATTGTATACAGAGCAGCGGTAATGGCCTTATCATGTTTTGCCCTACTACAAAATTTATGAAAGCTTTCAACATGAAACAGGAATACACATTCTGTAAATATTTGAAGCGTCCACTCAGCTGAACCCAAAGTGTTTAGACATTCCAAATCCCACGAGAATTTAACTATCAATACAAAACAAAAAATATTTTCAGTAAGAAAAGAGTTTATTAAAAAACAGGAGGATTGCGGAAGTACAGTGAACACAATTGTGAAATACGGCAGTGACGAAAAGGGTTCATATTGGTGAACTGCTCAATAAATACCAATGTGGAGTGACATGGCAGTTTAGCCCTTCTGGAACATTATAACAAACAGAAATAGTGTACAAGGAAAATTAGTTAGATGTTAGTCAATAGTCGCTAGGTGTGTGGAAGCAATGGACTTTGGAAACATTGGGCCTCTGGACGTTGAGGTTATTAACATTGCGTGTTGTCGCTGTTAACGTTGAGTGTGGAGGTTGTTAACATGTGTTGGTGTTGCTAACATTAAGTGTGGAGGTTGTTAGCATGTGTTGGTGTTGCTAACGTTGAGTATGGAGGTTGTTAACATGTGTTGGTGTTGCTAACGTTGAGTGTGGAGGTTGTTAACAAGTGTTGGTGTTGCTAACGTTCAGTGTGGAGGTTGTTAGCATGTGTTGGTGTTGCTAATGTTGAGTGTGGAGGTTGTTAACAAGTGTTGGTGTTGCTTACGTTCAGTGTGGAGGTTGTTAGCATGTGTTGGTGTTGTTAACGTTGAGTGTGGAGTTTGCTAACATTGGCTGCTGGTGATGTTAAAGTTGAGTGTTGTTAACAGAAGAATACTCTAAGGCTGTAGTAGCCATGACACGGGATGGCTGGGACAGAGGCAGGCATCTTATTAGCCAAAGTTGACTGCAGTGGCAGAGGTGAGCAGCGCTGAATGGCCTCCCTTATGTACCGGACGTAGCCGAATTGCTTTATTTATAGGGAAGCCCACATGGGGATACACAGAAGAGGATGGATTATTTATGTGTTTTCCAAAGAGTTTTTGGTTCTGTTGTATTCGGTTAATAGGCATGCTCTCCATCTGTCAACTTCATCCAACTTTGATCAAATTCCTTCTCTCACATGTCTCCTGCCAAGAGAATTTAAAGCTCGGTGCCAGATATGCCATGTTTGCACTAGAGATAGGTTTACTTTGGAGCAAAATAGTTTAAGCAAGGCTAGTTGAAAGTGCAACCTTCTGAAACTAGCGGGCACACCACTATACCTAGACTTACCAATGTCTGACAGACGCTAGACTCTAGAATTATATCAATATTCTCGCACCTATGCTTTTTCCAGGCAACTCATGGTACTGCTATGCAAAATATCCAACAGAGAATCACACAAGACATTGAAACACATTTTGACTGCAGTATTAATTCAGACATGGTAAAACTTTTATCCAGAGCCTCTGGGAAGTACACAGGGATGCTGCTTCTCTCAGTGCCTATAGGAAGCAGCGGAAAGGATTTGCTGCAGTGGAAAAAAACAACAGTTCATAATAAAGTCAATTTTTGGATTGCTCTCATGGTGGGCATAAGTTTTACAAAAGGCGAATTGAGTATTCGGTGCACCAAAGTGCAAAGCAAATTTCAGTACTGGAATGCAAATCAGACCTTGGTGAAATATGACAATAAGAAAAATAAGAAAACTTTCCTAGATTGAACACAGAAATATGAATCCATTTTGGACACACATCGTGTGGGTGATAGACCGAGAATGCCAAAGGAGGTATGAAGCTCAGGCCAGAAGGCAGAAAGTTCACATTTCAATGCATTCTTCAAGGTAAATCTAGTGGTTTAAACAAAGGTGCTCAAAACTTTTGTACTCTCACAGTGATCCTTAAAGTACCAAACAAGTGTGGTTGTGTGTGTGTACACGTTCCGCAGTGTAAAAGAAAGCAAGCTTCACCATGACAATTACTACGCCGAGCCATCAGTAACTGCTATACTCTGTCGGCCATTGGACCATATTTCCTGTTTCCCACTGCACAGAGGTGAAATGGGTTGGTTTTAAGTCTGTAGATATCTCCAACATAGCTACCGATGCAGTGTCATCCCCTGAATTATAACTGGCCAAAGCCAGCAGTACTGGCATTTCTACCATTGTGGTTGTCAACATCAGTCTCCAGCTACCACCCCACCCCAGCCTACGACTAGGACTACTTCAGCTCTCTCTGATGGTGCCCCCATCAGAAAGAACGAATGTTTGGGGGTACCTGCTAAAGCCCTGCCTCTTCCTGGTACATCTGACAGTAGGGAAAGTTAAGGTTTGGGAGTGACAGTGGTCGGGGTGGGATACCGCCATCTATACTCTTGATGACTGAAATGTTGGCGCTGCATGCAGTTTCTTCCCTTGGTGCAGGTGGTGTTGTCCTACTGCGGGTAAATACTAGTAGTGTCATTAATGAAGCTCTGCTTGGTTTCCAGGTAATATTCACATTAGGAACAATGAGCCAAACTACCATTGACATACTTTGGGGGGGCAGATTTACTTTTGACTTTCAACCACTACACGGTTTGTTTTGGTTGATTGTTTGGTTTGCCCAGCCTTTAGAAAAAGCACAGGCTCAGTGCCGGAACCTGCCCTGCCTGTCAGAAAGGTTTACAAAAACAAACAGGCTTACTACAATATCACCCTAAATCTAATTTTCTTCAGGGGATAGAGCTACCACTACAACAAACACAAACACCAACTCATCATGTCTACTGATTAGTTAAAACAATGCGATGGGAACCGTGAGTATAAGGAACCACATTCAGTCCTACAGTATAAGGATATGGATATGCGCAGTGTGACGCATGAGAGTACTCAAAATGCTTATCTTGCAGTATCCAGGGTCTACTGTGGCTCAGTTAAATGCTGATTGATCTGACTTTCGGAAAGAAGTCAACACCCTTTAAATCGTAAGCGTTTGTCTCCTTATATAAGAGAATGTCGTGCACGGCATTTGTAGGTGGTGCCATAGTATTGCTGTTCATCCGTTTAATAACCAATTGGGGCAAGCTAAAGGTGCCACTTGTGATACGGGGCCACCTGGCAGCTACATCACTCCTCAACCCCATTTCTGAGACTTATAACTCTCCTTTTTAAATATAACATTCCTGTAACTAATGTCAATGGCCGATTTCGTCCAGCCTGCTGATTCTTTGTAACCCATGATTGATTGATTTCCCTTTTAACTGGTAATATAGTTTCTGGATTGTTTGTAACACGGGGTTTGTTATGCCTACGTTGCATGTGTCCTACTGAGTGCATGCCGAGCTTGAGATGTTGGCTGCTGGATGGGGTTCTGGGTTAAAGTCTTGAGCCGGAAAGCAGGAACAAAGCAACCAAATCTTCCAAGCTTCCTAAAACGAGGAGGATTAGTTGTAAGGCAAAGTTTAGCAGGATGACCTTTTTAGCAGAATGCAACAAGCACAGAGGCCCCTCATGCCACTGCTTGAAGTGGGATAACATTAGCAGCCATGACGAGAGGGGAGAAGAATGGCCACTTAGGTACATACCCCTAAGGCTTCCCTTTGATGGTCTGTGGAGCTTTTCCTTTGGGAGAGCTTAAAAATCACTTATGTTGAAATGCGCAACCAGAGGATGGATTTCAAAAGATGTGTCACCAATGTGAGCCTTCCGAATAAGACAGACTTCAGTATCATGGATTATCTGACAATCATGTATCAGACCTTTGAAAGACCCAAAACAGAGAGAGCTCCCACTCGCCAATCCACTCCCAGAGAGGTCTGTCACCACAGAAGTCTAATGATAGAGAGTACAAATTCTATGTAACAGCATTAGTGAAAATAAACAAGCTGAGGATGCAGGCTTAGTTCAAGAATCATCTCATACAAGTTGAAATGGAGGTCACAGGATCGAGTGAGATGAAGTAGAGACTCAACAGAGATGTTAAAAAGGCTCTATGCTAGTTAGGATCATTGTGGGACCACGCACATCATACATCTAGATTTAGACAGTAGAGATTAGCATACTCTTAACCCAACTGGTAAGATAAGAATCAAAGTATTTGAATGAAATATTCCTCAAAGTATCCAGGTGGTCAACCAAAAAGTATGGTCAGCGATGCCCAACCCCGCTGTGAGATCTCAAAGAATCAGACTGCAGATACCAACAAGAGATTATTCAAAGCCACTCAAAGGACCAACTCCATTCTGCAATTAGGTGCGAAACCAACCTCAGCACTAGCCAGGTGATAGTCATATTAAATAATGTCTGAATATTGTGGCTACCAAGGCCTCGAAGATTTAAGTTCCATACAATAGCAATGGCATAGGTCAGTGTTGTCCTGCCTTGCTTTTTTTCAAAAGGGAATTCACAGTCCGAAATTGAAAATTTAGTAGGAGCGCTAGCTATTTCAGAATGTAACCAATTTATGGGAAACTTGACAATATGGCATGCGAAATATTTTTCAGAAGATACAGCTGAACCTATATTGTTGCACATTGAGGTTTTCATTTGGCTTGTTGCTGCCTTGTCTTACCGCCAATTTGTTCAGGAACGCAACTGATCATTGCAGTGTAATTTGATTTTAAATCATTATGCTGGATGAAATTGTCTTCTTATCTTTTTTACTGTCTTATTGTAAAGTGAGCAAATATTGAAAGATAAAATATTTCAAACAAAAGTGCAACACCTAATTGTTTTCCACTCCACGAATTGAAAGTATTGAGCCACTTAAATTCTGGCTGTGAGGGCTTTATTGTTTTGCTTCTATCTTAGGCCCTGTGATGTTCAACAAACGTTACTGTTGCAGTTCCATTATATCTCTGTGTCGTCTAACATGTCCCACTCGTTTGTAAAACAGAATCCTGTCAATCACAAAGAAAAAAACGAATCAATTCTGACTCCTTGTCAAATATAACATTAAATATAAATATCTACTGGAAAGGAAAATTTCTCTTGGATGTAAAATCTTGTAATTTATCATTGATGAACATGCTGAATTATGTTTTTCATAAAAGTCAGTCAGAATATGAGAGACAAATGCTCAAGATGCTGAGTGACTACCGATATGATCGTGAAAAAATGTCCCTAGGACAAGAGAGGCAGGCTATAGCCAATCATATTTCAAGGGTTAAAGGCCACCTTGGAAACCTCAACAGGACACCTCTGCATTGAGACTGACAGACTCAATTGTGATCACATCTCTTTAACTTGAGCCAGTCTGCCCAATGGTATGTCTCCTGGTTCTTGACACCGTAACCTGCTGAAATGTAGATTGTTCTGTGTATTAACATCTGCATATCTTAGTTTTCTTTGGTTACAGTTTCACAGTATTTATTTTTCACGTTATTCTCACAGATTTAAACTTTACACCGTTTTGTAATTAAAGTTGTAACAATTCTGCCTGTTATTTTTTTTTTGGAAGCCGATAGTTTCAATCTCCCAATGAAGGGGAGCCCCCTCATACAACTCCTGTTGACCTTTATCTCTGTGGCATGGTTTTTCATGTAAAATCTCCGCCTGTCACGTGGACTACAATCGATCTTTGTTTAGCCAGAATACCTCTTTTCTTACTGCACTTTTCTTCCGCCTTCCATGGGCTTCCAATGTTAACCATCACTTTCTTCTCACCCTGCTTGCTTCGTGCTTTGTCGCTCACTAGAAACAGAAGACAGACTTCCTGGCCTTCTTCTAGTTATAAATTGTACACTTTTCTAATTTTAAAAATCTTTGCTAAAGTATTATATTTAAAGTTAAAGGTATCGGCGACTTATTTTGGAATGTTATGTCCCTGCCTACTAGTGGCTAGATCAAACCTGCACTAAGCTGGCCTTTGCTTTTGCAAATAGCGCATGTCAGAGAATGTTATTTTATCTTGATTACTACTGCAAATTATTTCTCATAATGACATTCATTAGGAGAGTATATTTTGTGGAGAAATGATTAACTTTGGGATATCATTGGGTATCACTTAAAGCTTGTAAAAACCAGTTCAACATAAGTGTCAATCAGCATATAAAAACAGGGTCTGCACTTTTCCTAAGTCATGGAGTGATTTTAGAGTGGTGGCAGGTCATTTGGAATATCGTGTCAACTTCTTGCATTTGAGCTGTGGCTGGAAGGTAAGTGGAATATCCTGTCAACTTCTTGCATTTCAGCTGTGCCTGGAAGGTGAAGGTCATTTAAGTCAGATTATTGCTTTAAAAAAATATATATATATAGTGGAATGTATTTGGGCTACTCAGTCCTCCTTGGGCCACTAGCAGTCTACCACCACCTTTCACTTACCTCATATAGAAAATTCCCAGCACACAAAGGAACCTATTACCCAGAATCATCCTAAATGTTGTATGTATGAAAAGAATATTTTAAGGCTACTCCTTGCATTCAGCATATGAGCTAGAGTCTGAGGGTGTCTCTGTGTCATTGTGAATTAAAGATACGCACATCACAAAAGAGCTACTGATGGGCACTGGTTACATGTTCACTGTTTCCAAAAGTTAGAGGCCCCTTCAAGGCACTAGTGTCTGATGTATGCACAACATTCTTAACATATAAGTCTACTTTTACAAAGTCAGAAATCAAGTTTGTCCACATGTGTGTGTTGGCTTTTTGTATTCTGATCACATACATTGCCATGCTCCATCTACACATGGTGTATTGTGCCTTTAAATGTGCAAGGGATTCACCTTTTGTCCATACTCTATCTTATTTTCCGTCATTGTCATTATTTTAGCTGTCTGTATATGACTTCTCTTTCAAACACATTCTTTGAGACATGGACGTTTGTGGACTCACATGTTCTGCACTTATGTAGGTAGTAGTTACATCTGGAAAGGACTATATGAATTGGGCAATTCAATATTACTGTTCTGTAGGCCAATGAATATATTCAAGTGGCAGAGACCAATACCGGGAGTTCAGTTAATTGTAATCACCATTTTATAAAAGAATCCGCAACAGTGCATAATGGGGGGTCGGGGAGTTGCTCCTCTCTTTGGTGTTCAACCAACTTCAAAAAACACCCCAAAGCTCATAGGCTATTTTATGAGGAATATGGTTCAGTGATATTTATCAAGCAATAATGAGTGAAATTGAACCCTTATTTGGTAGTCAGTGCCCTGTGCCACTGGCTGTACATCACCTGAAAGAGGCTGAAATGCCAGGCCCTGAGGTTATTATTCCTGTGATCACTAGGACAAAATTAGGATAGCAAAAATAGAACATATTTTTGAATGGTTTTCAACAGATTTAAGCCTTGTGAAAGAGTATTTGATAAATTATAGTCCCACCATAGTTCTGAGCCTTCGCCCATCAGGAAGTGAGATTGTCCTATGAAACACCTCATAGGTACAGAGGATGCCACACGTGGATTTCTGCCAGTCATGATAGCATGTCCAGGGCACAATTATGCCACTAGCCTTAACTGGGCTGATACTGACTGGGAAGATGTTAATTAGAAATCAGTCCTCACACAATAATGCTTCAATAGCGTAAAGATGTGAAAAGGCTTTGGGCCCGATTCACAGAACTAACTTAAGACAAGATCCTAAACTTACTACCATTTTCGTATTCACAGAAGGCACTTACTCATTTTGGTATTCAAAGAAGACACTTACTCACTTCGGTATTCACAGAAGCTAGGAGTCCTAACTTTAGGACTCCTAAATGCCTTCTGTGAATACCGAAAGTTTTAAAATTAGGATTTTTCTCCGTTTAGGAGTCCTAAAGTTAGGACTCCTAACTTTACTACTAATAAACTGAGAAAAATCCTAATTTTAAGGCTTTCGGTATTTACAGAAGGCATTTAGGAGTTCTAAAGTTAGGACTCCTAACTTCTGTGAATACCGAAATGAGTAAGTGCCTTCTGTGAATACCAAAATGAGTAAGTGCCTTCTGTGAATACCAAAATGGTAGTAAGTTTAGGATTTTGTCTTAAGTTAGTTCTGTGAATCGGGCCCTTTCTGTTTACCCCTAGTAATCTATATGGCCTGCCACAGACTGATAGTTCACCAGAATGCTGCTAATAGTGATGACATGGCCTTCTAAATTAGCACGGATATAATTAACACTATGGGTCAGAGATGCCATTACGTACACTTACTTTCACCCATTTATGGCACTTCGGCATTGCGTAAACCCTTCTGTGAGCACCTCGGTGCATACTGCATGTTTCACAAATCAGCAGCAGGGTGTGCTGCTGGTAACACTATAGCAGAAGCAGGAAAGAGATAGCTCTGTGTCAAGTTGCTCATATATCAATTATATGGCAAAGTATTGACACCACCACATCAAACTACTGCTTGCTGTATGTGAGTAATGCAATGCACATTATTGTCTACTTTTAGGTTACGCCTAAACACAAAAAGTTACCTTCTTTGTGATGTGGGAATGTGATAAGGCTTTCAGATGAAGTTTTAGTATCTGAAAAGTCACTTCCGGCTCAGGATTGCTCAAGCTTTTCCAACACAGTTGAAAGATTGAATGTTAACTAAAAGTGCTATGCTATCTGTGTCCAGAAACGCTCATGCAGTTATTCAGATTACTTTACAAAAGACATATAATCAAGGACAAGAAAAGTAATCTGATTACATGCATCTGGTTATGGCACCTCTTTTTTCAATATCTCAGAACCTGCTTTGTTGCCACTGGTGTGCCAAAAATGACACCTATTAAAAGCTCTTGGAAATTGCAAGTCTCTGGCAGTGAGCACTCCATGGATCTCTCCTTAAAAAGGGTTCTATTGATGACACCAAATGCATCTTAGCTGCGTGCTGCCCGGGAGGACCCTTGAAACTGGTAGAAAGGACCGCCGCTCCAGTTCAAGGTTGCTCTCCAGAGGCAGAGACCTTTTGAAGCAGATTCAGGGTCTTTCCATTGATAGAAGAGTCCTGGTGCTGCAGAGGCTGTCTGTCTCCCTAGCTGGCAGAACCCTCCTGATGAAGACCCAAAATGTCTTTGTAGTAGCACAGTCTTGGTACTTCATAGGGCCTCTCCACAGACAGTGCCTCAGAACCCAGATTGTTCCCGCAAGTGGCAGAATCAATGTTCTGCAGACACGGTCTGCTTCCGTAGGCAGCAGAGCTCTCCTGCTGCAGACACATGCCTTCTCCATAGGCAGGGGAGCCCTCCCGATGAAGACCCAGATTGTTTCCATAGGAAGCAGTGTCCTGGTGCTGCAGAGACGGTCATCCTGTCTCCATAGGCAGCAGGATAATTGGACAAATGGAATCCTGTTGAGTCCTGGTGCAGATCTAGAGTGTTTCCTCATCGCAGAGTCTTCCTGTTACAGCTCTGGTAGGACTCCAGAGTACGTAGAACCCGTCCGCCATCTAAAGACACCCCTGTTCGAACGCCCATCCCACAGAGCCATACTGTCTGCCGCTACAGTTGGGCCCTCCTCATGCAATCCAAGGCTGAGTCCAGAAGAGCAGCGACCCCAGTTAAGCCTTAGCTCCTTCACTCTTGCTTTGATTGTTTTGCCCTGGAATCACTCATAAATGTCCCAATTAGTGTGCAGGACTATCACAGATGCAGTCCACTAAATATATCATAAAATACTTGCCTGACAATTCAAAGTAAGTCTGAAGGGGTGATCTACTTGAGAGGACTTTCAAATCCATATCGTCAAATCCTTTAGGTGTGTTTGTTGCCAGCAATATTGTGAAATACTGGAAATAGTGCTTTCATCCTCCTATCAGCTGCGTCAATGATTGGAGCTGCAAGATCTTATTTACAAACCTTTCTCCTGAGATGATCTTTCAAGAAAAGTGCAGCAGGTTCTTTGTTACCTGCCTCCAGCACTGCTATTGCTCTTCCCGCCCAGTTTGGGCTGGGTCTCCCCGGAGACTGGGAGCAGAAATTGGTCTCAGGAGCCTTCCGCTTTTCAGACATGGCTATAGAACTTCAGACATGGCTATAGAACTTCAGACATGACCAAAGAACTTCAGACATGGCTATAATTTCACTGCTTCTTCTGGATGCAGACGAAAGATTTTAACAACTCTCATTGATTATTCAAAGACACCGGGGATCAGATTTGACACTGGATTGCAGTTAATATCTTTCATTTTAAAACAGCTTAGAATGCAGGCTTTTGGTTAGATTGTGAGCTTGTCAGTGGATACCAGGAAGCAAGGGGAAGGGTAATTCCCCATACAGTTAGTGGAGGGAGAAAGAGCCAGGATGGTCCTCCTGTCTTCGCTCAGCTGGGCACTCTCTTGCAACATGCTGTTGGTCTATGCACCCTCTGGCCCAGTGCCCGCTTTTGGCTTGACTCCAAGCCCTGTAATGTCTGAATGATGGTTTTAGGCTCAGCCACTGCACACTCTCTCTGCTCCTTGATGCAGTTATGAAAAAGACCACACAAACAGCATCCTGCTAAAGGAAGGAGAGCTGCTGTAACTTAATAGGGGTAGGGGGGTCCAATATGGCTGTCAGAAGCCCTTCCGCCATGTGCAGGAAACAAGCCACGCTGGTCTCCAGTGTCAGGGAGAAATCAACATTAAGGGTAGTTGAAGTCAGAACCTCCATCAGAGGACGCGCTTGCACCCGAAAAAACTGAACCCCCAGGAAAAAAAAGCTTTCTCCAACTACTACTATAAATAGACACATTCTTGACGCAAGCCAGGAGTAGGAACCCATGTACTACTGTGTGGTACCAGAATATCATTCCATGACCATCGTCTGATATCAATATTGCGTCTTAAATATTGCCCCACAAAAGTTAATAATAGAAAATCTACACCCAATGGGAAGATACTTTTGTTAACAATATTAGGGCACTATAATATATGAAGAGGGGGCTATTGGGTAAGGCCCAAACCTCAACAATAATGACCCAAAAGCGTTCTTGAACCTATCTAACTATCACTTACGGAGCATCAATTTACAATCTAATCCATCCCATACGCCCTTCGTCGTAGCATCTTTATGTCAGTAACGGATAAACAACAACCAATCATCTGCAAAATGAGGGGCTCGTAGATTGTTTCGAAGGTTGGTAAAAAAATATATATGGCTGGGTTTGTAAAAAGTTTGGACTGATGTGGAAGACAGCTAGAATAAGCGCCACCTATATCTCATTCAAGTACATCAGTTTTAAGAGAAACCTCTTCCTTTGACTTTTTAGTTGCTACTTTTGTGTGGCACGCACAGCAACAATAATTCTCATTTAGACAACATGGCTTCATCCAGCGATGCACCACGAGACTGGCCTGGCACGCGTGCTGTGGTGCAAAGATGAAAGACCCTGGGACATTTATTTTAGTGTGAAAACGCCTAAGTGGTTCCCTAGCGTGCTGCCCGACATTAGCAGGCTTTTGATTCGCAGCAGCGCTCTGTGATAGAAAGTATTCGTGGATAAAACATCAGACCTGATTAAGCCACCAGCTCCTGCGGTTAATCTAAACATGCATTACTGGCCAATGTTCCCTTGGATCACAGGTGGAGCTCGAACATCAATCCATGTCCCATTGGGTCTGTGGGCATTGAAAAGGAGGCACTAATGATCGGGGAGGGGGGGTGGGGGAGAAGGGTTGTTCAAGAGTAGAGCGCACCCAATGTTGGTACCATGGAATAATAGAAAACATTTTAATTACCAGTGGTCTGAGTGCCACACCCAGTTGTGGATGAGGAAATTGCTACAGTAAGGGTCTCCGATGGACACATTGTAACATGTAACATAAAACAGAAACAGCCTCTATAGCCGGGCAGAAGTGGGAGACAGCTCCTAATAAAGAGCACAGACCAGAGACAGCCCCTGTGTGAGAATCAAAGCGATAGATAAAGGTAGTGTATAACAGAAGACATCCTGCAGCAGGGGCGGAGAGGTAAACTATTTGAAGCTGCTACTAACAAGAGCGTAGCCTAGTCTCTTGCAGCTACAACAATAGGATGAGACAGTCCGATATAGCTTCAAACACAGAGTGCAGTCTAGAGACACCCCCTTACAACAGGGCAAAGGTAGAGACAGTTCGAGGCAGATTTAACTACATAGATTACACAGTCTCCTGTGGCTGGAACAGAGAGAGAAACAGCAACAGCAACTACTAGAGTACATCAAAGAGACACCCTGAAGAAGGGACATACGGAGAGTGAGTCCGATCTTCCTTCCACCTCCTGCCTTCACTGGTCTTCCCTCTCTGTGTCTCCTCCAAGCCGACATTCTGAAGATGCTCTATCAATGCTCTTCGCTGCTGTTGCTTCGGTTTTAGACATCTTTTCTTCACTGAAGAAGGGCTGGGGTTAACAGGAAAGAGGTCAGATACCCCCAGTCACCCTCCACCATCCAAAAGTTCTTGTGCTGAAAGGCGTGATAAATATCCCCTACTGACAAACTATTTCACATGTAACAATTGTAAGATGTCATAGCCTTCATCTGCGATGGCAATTTTCGAGTTAAATAAAGTATTTGTAAACCATTGACAATTTCACAAAACATACTATGATATCGAAACAATACATGTTACATTTGTAATTTTTTTAAATTCCTAAGCTACTGATTTTTGGCCAACTCTATCAACCAAAAGAGTTACCCTCTCCCATACAGTTTAATGGCAGTGCTAGTAATTGGTCCCAGTTTCAAACCACTGGACTCCACATCTTAAGAAACAAGAAAACGATTTTCTTATTAAAGTTCAACTTGGAGTTAAGGTCTGTGATACATTTCTACAAAAAGGCAGCATCCTCGATGGATTTGAAAACATTGCTTCAAACTGGTGTTGTTCGCCTGTTCACCACGCTAACATTAATCCCTTCCTTGAGTTCTTTCTGAAAGCAGTTATGAACTTGCAGAAAGCTGGCCTCTTGGTCCTCGTTGTAACTGGCTGCCGTTGTCACTTTTAGTGGTTCCCTGGAGAGAGTGTACATAGAGATCTCGCTCATGGGTATTGAGCTCCCAATCTTCACGCCTATTGGGGACATGTCCCTAGAGGGGGACGGCTCTGTTGAGCGGGAGCTGGACCGCGATCTTCTCCTCCTGTATCTGTAAGTGGGCATCCTGGCATAGGGCGAGGATGAAGATGTCTTGATGAACTCTCTTCTGGACTTGCAGCGCATCTCCTTGTTTTTTTCAATGTAAATGTTCACAGCCAGCACACCAATGGTCTCCGCCACAATGAACGACAAGGCCCCGAAGTAGAAAGACCAGCCGTAGTTGTATTGGTTCTTCTTGTCCTCGTCTTTTTTATCACTCGGGTCACCAGCATTACTGGATATGTAAACGATTATTCCTATAATATTACTGAGTCCTAAAAAATAAAACAACATAAACCAGGTTAACAATAGAAGCCATAGAAGAATGGACCAAGTTTTAGTTATCAAACTTGCTAACATCATAAAATGGAAATAGGTTTTGGCACCTTGCACCAATGAGTTCACATTGAAAATGTAATTGGACTTCATCTGAGAATGACATGGAGGAATGTGCTTCTTGTCTTGTGATTCTAGATGTTATCATATCTGCTAGCTGCTGTTCCCTCAACTGCTGTGAGTGCAGGGTAGACATGCATGTAGGTTCTTATTGCATGGAGAACCGGTAATGACACGACATTAACCACCATTCTAAACTGAAAGTAAAAGTAAATTCTATGGTAGATTTAAGATAGGTGAGAATTACATGCTTATCCACATCTGTAAAATAGTACCACCATGTGGAGTCAAATATTGTTGGAGAAACAAGTGTAAAAATGTTAAAGAAGACCTTTACATGCAATGATGAAATACAAACACATAGAGTCAGTCCTTTGAAATGTGTCTCATAAACCAAGACCCTTAGAAACTATGTTGACTGTGGTTGAAATGCTTACATTCTATGAATCTCATTACTCCAATTTTATTTACTTACCTCAGTCCTTACATCATGAAGTCAAACAGAGCAAAAACAAAGCCGGGTATATAGCTGGGAAGGTGTGAGTGTTGTAAGAACTGGGGCAAGGAGGTAGAATAGGTGTAATGAGATTAACCAGTAAAGAAGCATTTCCTCCTCATCACTTCCTCATCTCAGTCCTCACATCATAAAGTGCTACTAAAGCAGATATTTCTGGAATTTTTTTCCCACCACCTTAGTCAGCCAGAATGGCAAACGTAAGAAACCAAACCTAGAAGGCCAGCTGAGCCCCAAACACCAGTTCCAAACAAAGACAATAGACACTACACCATATCAACAAAGGGGCTACACCAGTCCATGCCAGGCACCTAAGGAAAACCAATGTGGAAAGTCAGAAGCAGGGACAACAGTCATTCAAAAGGCACAGGTAGAGCCCAATTGACAGAAGAGGAAGACTTAACCCTGTGGATCAAGCACACTAGGGAAATATTCTCAAGAAGGGTCAAGGGGGAACACAGCCCAATCAAAGGCCAAGACCTGGCATGCTGTGGAAGGTGAGACACTCATTTAGTGACTGACATGCACACCATATACCATGAAACACCCACTCATACCAGAGCACAGGCATCAAGTAACTTGTACGACCTCCAGAAAGCTAAGCCAACTGTGACAGTAAAAGCCAAAGAACCTACAGCAAGGAACCAAACTGTCCCAACCATGAGCACATTCAGCCCCTGCCCAGTAATAAGCAAAGAAGTAGAAGGGAAGAGACATCCTAAAGCAACAACAAGAAGAAAGATACTATAGGCAAAGCATGCCCAGTGAAGTCTAAGCCCAACATGGAGCACAGAGGGAGTCCACCAGCCAAATCCTGACCAAAATGGAGCATGTATCAATAGTTCCAGCAAGAAAGAGTATATCAACCAGAGGAAGTACATCCAAAGCATTCTGTGCCCCATATTCCAATGGCTGATAGGCAGCAAGGAACACAGTACCACAGAAGAGCCACCAGAGACTCTTAGGTGGAGGACCCAACAGACGACCTGTAGATTTGACCAGCAAACAAAGTTCCTTCCTATAGCAAAGACCAAGCAAGAACACAGAGTAGGAAGGGAAATTCTACCAAACAGCCACCAAAACCTCAAACCCAGCGGGAACCCACATCAGTACAAGCCTGAGAGATAGAGCAATCCCCAGCCAGAGCTGCACTTCCCCATGACAGACCCTAAGCACAAAATGGGAAGGAGGCAGATCAACAACAACCTCAAGTCCCAACAGGCAAATATTAGAAGGGGGAAAGGCAAGAAGAAAGAACCAGCCAGGGTTACTAAAGAACCAAACACCCAACCCCCCGTCCAGCACAGAGGAAGTGCAGAAGGCAAAAGAGGCAGAAGCTCCCAATGCACAATGGTTGCAGGAGCTGAATCCTAAGATCAGTTACATATAGCCTCAGGTCTGCAGACAGCAATGAGGGAGATCAGGTAAACACACTCTTCCTAGACCCAGACAGCATCCAGTAATGCCAAAAGGTCTTAACACTTATATGGAGCTGGGAGACACTCAAGGGCAAAAAAACAGACACAGGATCAGCAACCTCACTGGGCACTAAGGGCAGCCCTCCTTCACCTCAATAAAACTAAGGTGCTCCACTCAAATAGAAGCTAAATTCCAGCATAAATCACATGGGGCAGTTTACCACCATCAACATGCCAAAATAATTAACGGGCATGCCAAAATAATTAAGGAGGTGAGACCCACTAAAGAAAAATGTAAACTCCTTTGAGAAGCTAGATCCCAAACCAGGAATGCCACATGACCTCAACTTTCACAACACCCAGAAATCAACATAAAACCAGGATAGAAAGAGGCACCAAAGACCACAGGCTCCTACATTATAACTTACAATTTCAACAGGGAGGGAAAGGAGTACACCTACAGGGTACATGAATGCTTAATGAAACTCAAACAAAATAGGGCAGAGGTGCAAGCCTAGAACAAAACGTCAGCCTTGTCCTAGAAGTCACAGAATGAGGGGTTGTGGATCAAGACATATGGGGGCAGATTTACAAGGCCCTTGCGCCACTTTTGCGTCACTTTTCCCATGTTAAAAATGACGCAAAAGTGGTGCAAGGGCCTTGTAAATAAGCCCCATGATTTCCAAAACCCCATCTCCAAAAAGGGGTGGATGTTGGCTAGAAGCCCAACAAGAATGTATACTCAGGCACCCATGCCCAGCAACAAAGCAGAGGAAGCCATCCGCAAATTAAAATCGCACAGTAAAAGTCAGGAAAGCAATCCAGCTGCACCAATAGGATGACCATCTGCCTCCAGATCATTTTGGCCACAGTTTCCAGTCCTTGACATTTGTATGCCAGCCTAATGCATTTTGGGTGTTGTAGTCTTGTTTTGCTTCCATTGCACTAATTAGATTAGCACACTGTAAATTAATGATTTGTTGGGAAAGGTTCAAGACTGAAGACAGTGTCTGTAATTACATTGTGTGCCGTAGTCACTATAACCACCAAGCTCAACCCAGTGCAAATGGAGATCCCAAGGACAATCGGCACTTGGGTGCAAATATTGCCACAGCAAACAAAGGAAGTTGCAAGCACCAAACTAAGAAAGAAATGTGAGCTTCCCCCGCAAAATCATCCTAGAAGTAGGGATGGGTGGAATTTTAATTACGTGGAGTTACTCTTGCAATGCAAAATTACCAAAGCTACACGATTACACCAGCTTGAGCACTTAAGAGTAATTTGAAGCAAAAATTATTCTGCAGGAGCACAGGAACAACAAACTAAGGGGCATATTATCAAGCACGGCATTAAAATTATCGCCGCTTTAGGGCAAGAAAACTGCCACTAAAGCGGCGATAATGGGCTTGATAATATGCCCATGAGAATTCCAATAGAAGCCCATGTTGACACCAGAACATGGGCTTCTATTGGAATTCTCAAGAGCATATTATCAAGCCCATTATCGCCGCATTAGCGGCGGTTGTCTGCCGCTAAAGCAGCGATAATTTTAACGCCGTTTCTTGATAATATGCCCCCAAGAGAGAGCAAGCAGCTGCTGGCTACTGCTGCTTCTGTCCTGTAGCATTTAGTACTATTTTCATAACGCAAAATATATCCTCACGCCATTTTGGATGCAAGGGTGTATTTTGCACTAAGAAAATAGCGCTAAATGCTGGATTATGCTTCTCACACAACTGAGCTTATTTGAGTAATATTGCATACCCTACCAAGAGGTCAAAGGAGACAAATGGATAAATGTGCAGAGCGGTGCAGAGGGATTCAAAACTCCCACTCCATAATCACCAAACTATGCCAGAATGCAAAGGGGGGGAAGACCAAACCACAAATCACATGGCAAATAAGAAAAGAAAGGTTTAGGACAAGAAAGGAATTTCCATCACCAAGAAGCCTCAATGCAGTAAGAGGCACACAAAGTGAAGAGAGGATAGCCCACCACTAACCCACAAACAGGTAAAAAGGGGTGGGTGGGCAAGAAAATCCTTATGCCGAACTAGGAGCTGAAAAACACAACCCAAAAGTACCAGGATACCCAGCAAGACACACAGACAACCAAAGTCCGAACCCACAGCCCAACAAAAAAAAAAACAGCTTAACAACTTGGCCACTGACCAGCAGGGAATGGATATCCCAGAAGCCCCAAGCATAGCAGGAGCCACAGAGGAAGCCCAAATCCACCCTAGTTTCAGGTCAACTAATCTAAGCCCAACTCCAACCCCAAACTTAGCAGGGAACAAGGGACAGTAGGCCAAGCAAGTAAACCAGCACCACACACCCCCCAACATAAACAGCAGGAACACAGTGGCACAGGCATAAACATCAAGGAGAGTAATCACAACTCCAGCCTAAGACCAGCAGGGAGCAGGTGAAAAGGAGACCAGGTCCTGGATTCAGCTCAGCTCATACCCAAGCAGGTCCATAGAGGAGACGTGAAAGCAGAACAGAAGCCAAAAGCCCAAATGGGGCCCATGAAGCCAACAAAAGGAAAGGCAGAGTCCATAGCAGTAACACGCAGCTAGCAGCAAGAAGAAAAGACCTAAGATGGCCCACAAAAAGTAAGACAGAACCTGCATCCAGATCTAGGAAGCACAAGGTGCCTGCCTCATAAAAAGATAGACAAAGCAGGAGGTTTCTAGTTAGAATCTGCTTTTTCTAACCTTCATTGGAGAAGAGGGAGTTTAAACCTATTTTGCTTTTAGGCCGAATGCCGACTGACCGCAACGGACACAAGAATAGTTTCACGCCGGACCACAATTCTGAGGCACAGCGGCCTTTGGGTTAAGGACATATTCCCATTCCTTACCCAGCTTACCGACTTACTACGCCCCAAGGAAGCCCCAGGCCAGATGGCCAATGTAAAGGGTGAAACAAGTGTTGGCTATAAATGTTCTCACTGTGCTACAAAACACGACAACATAAATTGGAATTGATTCCAGGAAATAATTGATTTCTGCTTCTCGTTCCGATACTCTTATACGTACTTCAACACTAATGGGGATGGGGTTTCCCATTGTCACGAACGAGTAAACCTCACCAGATCAGCTCTATTACTATAGGTCCACTGAGGCCTCAGACCCTTTACCCCCTCCCTTTGAACTATTTTACTTTTAGGCATGCAGCAGGGTGAAATGAGAACAGGAAGTAATGAGGAAGTAATGGACGTTTTTGAATTACCTGTAAACACACTCTATATTATTTACATGAAAATGGAATCAATTTGGCCTGGGATGTAAGGTTCAAATGTGACCTAATCTCCTCCTTGAATCTAAAAACAACACATACTGAGGTTTGGAAAACACTAAAATCAAGATTTACACTCGATTCACATAGAGCAATGGGACTACAAGAATGTGGGATACAGCTTAGATGTAGGGTCTGGAATGCTGATACGTTTTAAACATTGGTTTGGAAAGGCCTAGACACTTTCACATAAAGCAGTAGTTCATTGAGCAAATTTCTTCTGAAAAAGATCGATCTCGACTTTTTTCTATAGAAACTGCTCAGTAATTGAAACAGCACAAAGCACGTGTTTGAACTGGTGAACGTAACACACAGTACACTGCTTGGTAAGTGTGTGACAATTACGGATGCCCCTTAAGGGTTGCAGTAGGACTGTTGACAGAAACAACAATACAAACAAACAAATCACCCATTGCCAGTCAGGCTACCCCCTGAATAATTGATCGGTAAACTATTTAAACAAGACAACAAGGGAGGAGGAGCCTAGCGCCGGACCAAGATGGCCGCGTGAGCTTTGAGCTCCCGAGACCCACGCGCCCTCCGTCGACTATCCTGTCTTCAATCCTGTATTATATGCACGGCATCTTGCAGATGACTCGTTATGGAGGCGATTGATGCCGCCCGAGTTCAGATCGCCCACCGGGAACCGGAGTTGTGCACGGCGGAAGATTGAGGCCTGTCTCCGAGGGATGCCAGGGGCTGGCGTTGGCAGGATGCCCGACCTCTAATTGAACAACAGCGGCCAGGCGAGGTGTGAACTGTCGGACGGAGGATCCCGTCCATTCACTTTCACTTTCTCGCCCTTTGTCTGCCTTGGCCCGGGAGTGCTTTCGGCTGCTTTATTATCCTCTGGACGCTCTGCGCCCTACCCTGGCTGGCTATTGCAGATCTGACTTCTCCTGCTCCCTCTACCTGAGAGAGGGCCGTCTTTGTGCACCGGACTGCTTGGAGCCAGACATGTCGGGTAAAGCAGAGGTGGATCGGCTGAAACCCAAGGCTACCAGGCGGGGAGCCTATACTCAAGCTAATAATATGGATCGGTATGCCCAGCAGAAGGGGTCGCCTGGTGGATCGAGCCAGCCGCTGGATGGACAGAAGACTGCCTCACCCCCGGCCTCGGAGCTCTCGTTGCAGGACGTCATGGGCGCGCTCGAAGGGATGCAGGCCTCGATTGGGAGACAGTTTGATGCCCTGGCGCACAAAGTGGATACCATCTTGGTGGACGTTAACCTGATCCGCGCGGACTTGGGCAAAACTAATGAACGGGTAAAAACCCTTGATCTCAAGACCACGGGCCTCGCTGACGATGTCTCGGAACTTCAGACTGAGGTTCGTAAGCTGCGGGCCGAGAGTGACCTCTCCGCCCGTAGGCTCGAGGACTTTGAGAGCCGGGCCAGGCGCAACAACGTGCGCATTATCGGGGTCCCGGAGTCCTCGGACGAGGTTTCTGTGGACCTTCTCGTGGAGGACTTGGTGCTTAACCATCTGAAGCCTAAGGGCCTTGGGAAGTTCTTCGCAGTTGAGCGAGCTCACAGAGTGCCGGGTGGGAGGCCCAAGGTGGGAGCTCCACCGAGACCGATTGTCGCCAGGCTCTTTCACTTCCGAGATCGGGACGCTATCCTGCAAGCATCTCGGGTGACGGGCCCGGTCCCTTTTCAGAACGCGTCGGTGAGTTTCTATCCTGACTTCACCCAGCTGGTGCAAAAGCAAAGGCTGAACTTCCTGGGGGTGAAGAGACGGCTTCGGGAGAGGGACCTGAAGTATGCCATGCTTTTCCCTGCCAGATTACGGGTGGTGTATGAAGACCGAACTTTCTTCTTTGAGTCGCCTGCTATGGCCGGTGAATGGCTGGACGCTTTGCCCCGACGACGGACTGGTGAGGATGCCGCCGCAGACGGGGACAGTGGCCGGGATGGGCAGGGTTGATGCCTTTGGAGCCGGACTGACTTGATTTGGTTCCGGATGATGACTTGAACTGATTGCAGTACAATACGGAGGGTTGCGGGAGGACGATGGGAGCTCTTTCCTCCCTCAGGGTACTTTTTGTAGATTTGGGTTTTGGTAGGGCGACAGGCACACTGCAAGTTGGGGGGGCATTGTAAGCTGCAGCAGGGGTGCAGGGTGGGGGGGATAGTTGGAATTTTGGGTTTGTTGTTGGGGGGTTTGTTTTTGCAAGGCGCAGTAATCATTGTCAGGATTTTTCCATGGTGGCTCTTCGGGTGTGGGGTGGGTCTCTTGTGGTGTGGGGATGGGGGGTAGGGGTTTAAATGTTCTTAGCTGGAATGTTAATGGTTTGGGGGATCGCATTAAGCGGGGGATAGTCCTGCAGTTCTTGAAACGGTCTTTGCCGGATGTCGTCCTACTGCAGGAGACACACCTTATAGGTAATACTTGCCATGCTCTTAATAGGAAAGGCTACAAATTCATAGCTCACTCGGGATTCTCCTCTGGATCCAGGGGTGTGGGCATCCTAGTTAGAGCTTCACTACCGTTTGAGGTGGACTCCACCATTGTTGATGATAGGGGGAGGTTTGTGGCGGTGGCGGGGAGGTGGGAAGGAAGAACTTTGGTTTTGGTTTCGGTCTATGTCCCTCCAGCCCTGCAGGCCTCCACGTTTACAGATCTGGGTAGGGCCTTGTTGGACCTCCCGGAGGGTATGCTAGTGGTGGGGGGGGATTTCAATGCTGTCGGCTCTGGGCTGCTGGATAGGTCAATCAATCAATCAGTGACATTTATAGAGCGCACTACACACCCGTAGGGTCTCAAGGCGCTGGGGGTGGGGGGGTGCCGCTACTGCTCGAACAGCCATGTCTTCAGCTTCTTCCTGAAGGAGAGGTGGTCTTGGGTCAGGCGCAGGTCGGTCGGGAGGGAGTTCCAGGTCTTGGCGGCCAGGTAGGAGAAGGACCTTCCTCCTGTAGTCGCTCTTCGGATGCGGGGGACGGCGGCGAGGGCGAGGTTGGCTGATCGGAGGTGGCGTTTGGGAGCGTAGAAGTTGACTCGGCTGTTGAGGTAGCTCGGGCCTTGGTCGTGTAGGGCTTTGTGTGCGTGGGTGAGGAGGCGGAAGGTGATTCTTTTGTTGACGGGGAGCCAGTGAAGGTCTCTCAGATGTCCGGAGATGTGGCTGGTTCGTGGGATGTCGAGGATGAGTCTGGCTGAGGCGTTCTGGATCCGCTGGAGTCTCTTCTGGAGCTTGGCGGTGGTACCGGCGTAGAGGGCGTTGCCATAGTCCAGTCGGCTGGTGACGAGGGCCTGGGTGACGGTCCTCCTGGTCTCGGTGGGGATCCACCAGAAGATCTTCCGTAGCATGCGTAGGATGTTGAAGCACGCCGAGGAGACGGCGTTGACTTGCCTGGTCATGGAGAGGGAGGAGTCCAGGATGAAGCCCAGGTTGTGTGCATGGTCTGTCGGTTTGAGTGCGGTGCCCAGGGCGGGAGGCCACCAGGAGTCGTCCCAGGCGGAGGGTGAGGAGCCCAGGATGAGGACCTCCGTCTTGTCCGAGTTCAGCTTCAGGCGGCTGGTCGTCATCCACTCGGCTACGTCCTTCATCCCTTCGTGTAGGTTGGCTCTGGCGGCGGCGGGGTCGTTGGTCAGGGAGAGGATCAGCTGGGTGTCGTCGGCGTAGGAGATTATGTTGAGGTTGTGTTGCCGTGCGATGGCCGCGAGGGGGCTCATGTAGACGTTGAAGAGGGTGGGGCTCAGCGAGGATCCTTGAGGGACGCCGCAGATGACATCGGTGGCCTCTGACTTGTACGGTGGTAGACGGACTCTCTGTATTCTTCCGTCGAGGAAGGAGATGATCCATTCCAGCGCCTTGTCCTGGATTCCGACGTTGCTGAGGCGCTGTACTAGGGTGCGGTGGCAGACAGTGTCGAATGCTGCGGAGAGGTCTAGGAGGATGAGGGCCGCTGTTTCTCCGTTGTCCATCAGGGCTCGAATGTCATCGGTGGCGGCGATGAGGGCGGTCTCGGTGCTGTGATTGGCTCGGAAGCCGGACTGTGAGGGGTCGAGGGATCCATTCGTTTCGAGGAAGGCGGCCATCTGCTTGTTGACGGTCTTCTCGATGACTTTGGCTGGAAACGGGAGGAGCGAGATGGGGCGGTAGTTCTTGAGTTCGGTGGGGTCCGCTGTGGGTTTCTTGAGTAGCGCGCTGAGTTCGGCGTGCTTCCAGCTCTCAGGGAAGGTGGCGGTGTCGAAGGATGTGTTGATGATGTCTCGCAGGTGGGGTGCGATGACAGCGTCAGCCTTGTTGAAGACGTGATGAGGGCAGGGGTCGGTCGGTGATCCGGAGTGGATGGAGTTCATCGTGCGGATGGTGTCTTCGGTGCTGATCGGAGTCCAGGCTTGGAGGGTGGTGGTGAGGGGTGGTTGTTCGGTCTTGGTGTGCGTTGGTTGGTTGCTGAAGCTGTTGTGTATGTTCGCGATCTTGTTGTGGAAGTATGAGGCGAGGGAGTTGCAGGGACACCGGGGGGGCTCAGAAGTGGCTTCCAGACTTTCTAGACACACTCGGCCTGGTGGACTGCTGGAGGCTCCGGCACCCCACACAGAGCCAATACACCTTCCACTCTGGGGCGCATGGTAGCCTCTCTAGGATTGATTACCTGCTCACTCTGCTCACTCTGCTCACTCTGGCTGCGCATGCCTCATTGGTATCTGAGGCCAGGCATATGGCGCGGGGCATATCGGATCATTCGCCAGTGTGGGTCCGGCTGGATGTCGGGCGCGAGGGAGGGGGCAGGGTTGCTCCTATTAACCCCTGGTACTTTCGGAACCCCAAGATGCGCAGTGCGCTGTTGAAGACAGTTGATCACTTTTTTAAGGACAACCAGGGGTCCGTTGACTCGGCCGTGTCGTTGTGGGAAGCATTTAAGACCGTGCTGAGGGGAGAGGCCCTCTCCTTGGTAGTGGCATCCAAGCGGCGGAGAGATGGCGAGGTTATGCAGGTTGAGGAGGAGATCGCGGCTTTAGAGGTGGCCCTGGAGGAGGAGGTTACAGAGGTCTCACTGCATGAGCTGAGCCTGAAGCAAGCCGAATTTAAGGACCTGGTGACGAATGCCGCCAAGACCCTCAGTAGGGAACAGCTGGGCCGCTTGTATGATGTTGGGGATAAGGCCGGGAAGCTCCTAGCTTGGCTGGACAAAAAAGAACGGGTTAATAGAGTGGTGCCGGAACTGACGAGAGAGGGGGGAGAGGTAGTTGTTGACCCTGAGGGGATAGTACAGTGTTTTTCGGATTATTTCCGTATGGTTTATGCCTCAGTTTCGGATAGGCCGACCGAGGACTCGCTTGGCCTCCTGCGGGACATCGATCTGCCCTGCCTGTCTGACGTAGATAGGGACGACCTCGATGGAGACATAACGGTCGATGAGGTGGCGGGTGCCATCCGTGCGCTGAACTCGGGTAAGGCCTCAGGCCCTAATGGTTTGCCGATTGACTTGTTTAAGCTGTTCCCGGATAGGGTTGCCCCTCACCTGCGCGCCATGTTTGTGGAGGCGCGGGGGGGTGGGTCCCTTCCGTTGGACCAGAGACTGGCGACGATTGTTGTAATACACAAGGAGGGTAAACCCCGAGATAAGTGTTCCTCCTATCGGCCAATATCACTCCTTAATGCTGAGCCGAAAATTCTGGCTAAAATTCTGGCAGGCCGCTTGGTCAGGGTGCTCGGAGACTTGATCCATCCGGATCAATCCGGCTTTATCCCGCACCGTAACACTGCGTTGAACCTTCGGCGCCTCCATGGAGTGATTGCCAGGGCGGGCACGATCCGAGAACCAGCTATTGTGGCATCTCTCGATGCCACGATGGCTTTTGATACGGTGGAATGGGCATATCTGTGGGCAGTGCTTGCCAAGTTCGGCTTTGGCCCTGGTTTTTTGAGCTGGGTGAGGTTGCTGTATGAGGGTCCCCTTGCGAGTGTTGTGGTAAACGGGCGGGCATCGACTCCGTTCCAGCTTGGGAGGGGAACTCAGCAGGGGTGCCCCTTGTTGCCTTTGTTGTTCGCCCTTGCCCTCGAGCCGCTGGCGGCGTGGATACGCTGGCATCCGGATATACGTGGACTTAGGTGGTCGCCCGAGCACGAGGACCGTATATCGCTCTATGCCGATGACATCCTGTTATATCTCGCCTCGCCCAAGAACTCGCTTATAGTGGTTTGTGACGTTCTGACGTCCTTTGGCAGGAACTCGGGTCTCGTCATCAATTGGAGTAAATCGTATTTGTATGTTCTGAGCGGCGAGGTTCCGCCTGTCCCGCGAACGTGTTCGATCCAGATCGCCCAGCAGGGCTTTGTGTACCTGGGGATTTTTATCTCCACTGACTCCACCCTGCGGTATGAGAGAAACCTGCTCCTCCCACTGGCGCGCTTACGGCGGGATGTTGCGGGCTGGCGGAAGCTGCCGCTCTCCCTCGTTGGGCGCGCCGCCTTGTTTAAAATGATGTCTCTCCCCCGGTTCCTCTATGCCTTGCAGAATACCCTTGATTGGGTACCGGCCAGTTACTTTCGGGAGGTTGAAAGCCTCCAACGATCGTTGTTGTGGGATGGAAGGCCGCGCATAGCGATTGCTAAGTTGACGCTTCCGTGGTACGACGGGGGTATTGCGCTTCCAGACATTCGACGCTATTATTGGGCCACCCAGTTGAGCGCGATTAATCATGGTTTCTATGGTCCGGCTCTAAGCCCCGGCTATGCCATGGACCGATGGTTGCTGCGCGGCGGTAATTATCATAGAGCGTTGTACTCTCGGGCGCTGGACTCGTCCCTCACGGGGCCCACTGGGGTGGCGGTGCGCGTGTGGAGGTTGGCGACTGACTCGTTGGGCTGGAAGGATAGGCTCACCCTAGCTACCCCGTTGTTTGAATCTGAAAAATTGGGGAGGCTCTGGCATACGAAAGGTTTTGATAAATGGGACTTGATTGGAATCTCCAGGGATGGAGATTTGCTGATTAAGGGGAGGGTGAAGTCCTTTGAAGAGCTGCAGCAGGAGTATGAGTTGGGGAAATCCGAGTTCTTCCGCTATGTTCAAGTGCGTCATGCCCTGCGATCAGTTCTCGTAGACGGTGAGAAGGTGCCTGAGTCCTCTCCATTGGAGGATCGGATCCTCGACGGCCATATGCCGGAGAGTACGATTTCTCTCATATATAAGAAATTGATAAATGTTCGGGCGGACCTGCTGTTGGGGCTGAGGGACCAGTGGACTAGGGACGGGCTCGAACTGGATGACGAGGATTGGCAGTCTGCGGTCTCCTCTCCTAAGGAGGTCACGATCCCATCACGTCTGAGGCTGGTGCAGCTCAAAATACTCCACAGAATCTATGTCACGGGGCCTAGGCTGGTTCATATGGGATTCTCTGAGGAGGGTTTATGTAGGAGGGGCTGCGGTATGGTGGGTACCTTTATGCATATCATTTGGGAATGTGGCGTTATCATGGAATTCTGGAGGAGAGTCCATACGGTGATGGGGGAGGTGACGGGCATTGTTATGCAGCCGGAGGCGCGGTGCTGTCTCCTGAATGTTTGGGGGCCTACCGATCACGATGAGGGACAGACCCAGTGGGTGACCCTGGGTAATATGGTGGCTAAGCGAGACATCGCGCGCCTGTGGGGCTCAGCGGGTCCCCCCACATTGACTGCGTGGAAAGAAAACATGGACTGGAGTATGCTGAGGGAAAAGACAGTATATTGTGCTAGAGGGCGCCCCCGGAAGTGGCATGCCATTTGGGGGAGGTGGAACCAGTATAGGGGGGGCATATGTCTTGCCCCTGATTTGGATCCCCCCGATGAACAGCTCTCTCCTTAACATTCTTTCCAGCTTTTGTATATGTATCTGATTGTTAATTGACTTTTTGGGCCTCTGCTTTTCCCCCCTTTTTCCTCTTAACACAGTGTTGTGACTGTTAGACGAGGGGGGTCTGCTCTCCCCTGAGGGGCAATCACCAGTGGTATTCAGTGTCCTTCGCCTTGCTGGGGTTTTGTGCGAGTTTGTGTTTATTTAAAATAGAACCTTTTTTGCTTCTCCTCTATGCACTGTGGACGTTTCTTTGTTCTGCTTTCTTAAAGCTGCCGAACCTCCGGGATGTCGGCTAAATAGCTGTGTCCATGTTTTCAAGAATAAAGGTTTTCCAAAAAAAAAAAAAAAACCAAAAAAAAAAAACAAGACAACAAGCATTGGCAATGGCAATAGGTCTTGCCTTTTGGCTGTGCCAGTGCTAACTTATTGGCTATGCCAGTGGTTTCTGACAATGCTGTTCAGCATTGGCAAAAATGAAAAAATGCAACTATGTATTTGTATGCATGTGTCCTGAAGGTAGAGGGGCCCCAGCATGATGGCACATACATGCGCATGTTTTGCCATGTGGCGACCATTTTTGGTAATTAATTATTCTAATATATTAAAGCCCTTGGGGCAAAAAAAAAAGAAGAATGAAAGGTTCTTGAAAGTGTGTGTTCAGAAAGGAAATTGTAGCTGTTGGCCCCCCTAAAAACTTTTTTACAAATGTGACGGACTGTGGAGCAGCCAGAGAGGAATGGAGGGGGTGGAAGTTGGCAGGAGCAAGTAAATGCCATCGATGTGTACAGTGTTGTGTTGGGAATCAATGGCAGGGCTTTTTTACTTTAAAAAACACGGAGGGGTGGGAGAGCCACCTGGAAAGCATATGGGGATGGGAGCGTTAAGTGGGAAGCAGCATACGGTAGAGAGAGGGCAAGAAAACACTTGCACTCTCATAGAGTGTTAAAAGCAAAAGAAAGTAGCTTGCACTTTCAAAGGTGCTTATAGAATGAGGAAGGTTAGAGGAACATCAGCAAATCTTTCTTTTTTTGTTTGTTTTGTATAGCACAAACTCGACCTGAACGTATTGGAGCTCTGTACATGATCACCAGTTACATTACACACTGGAGGACTTGGCCCTTTTTTGGCTAAAGTCCCTAAACTTTTAGCTTTTCCCCTAGACCTTTTTTCTGACATGGTGTTGTCAACTTAGATGCTTTGGACACTTTGCCACTGCTTAACAGTGTCAAAGTGTAAGTGCTCCCCGTATAAATATCAATGGTAATTGGTTGTCCATGATTGGTATGTTTGCCTTGCTAGTAAAGTCCCTAGTAAAGTGCACTATGTGTGCCAGGGCTGCTAATGCAAATGCTACTAGTGGGCCTGCAGCACTATCTGTGCCACCCACACAGGTAGCCTTAAAAAGGTAACTCAGGTCTGCCATTGCAGTGCCTGCGCCTAGTTTGTTGAACTGCCATGTTGTTCTGACAAGTGCACTCACTTGTCAGACCTTACCCTTCCCTTTTCTATGCACATCAGACACCCCTATGGTAGGTTTAGGGTACCCCCTGGACAGGGTGCAGTGCATGTGAAAGGTAGGACATGTACTAAGGTGTGTGCCATGTCCTGACAGTGAAATAATCTCCATTTCATTTTTCTCTGTTGAAAGGCCATCTTGCCCATAGGACAGAATGGGGAGGCTGTGTAATATGTTTTCCAGCCTATCTTCAAAAAGGCTTAAGATGGAAAGGTGAACTTTAGTATGCATAAACTTACAATGTTATAACATAACTTTTTATGAAGGTGGTTTTTGCATTGTGTGTTTTAAAGTCACTCTTTTAGAAGTGGCTGAGTTTTTGTGCTCTAACATTTCTGTGTGTCTCTGCCTGGCTGTGGACTGACTGTCTGGATTTGAAAGCGATAGGATCTGGGAAATGTCTTGACCCAGGGGAGGAGGTGAGACAGAAACAGGCTGAGCTGCATCTGGAGTGTAGGGGAGGAGAAGCCCCTAGAGGTGAAGATGCCTGGGTTGCTGCCATAAAACAATTGTCCCATCACCTGCTGAGTGATTGAGAATCCAGACCCCCACTAATCAAAGGAAGAGGGTGTCACTGGCAGGGACGCACCCAGAACTGGTTTGAACAGGGGTCAGTCACCCCTGAACACAAAGACTTCAAAGCCATTGAGGGGTATGACTGAGAGATGAAGCCCCTGAACTTTGGAGAATGGCTTGATCAAGTGTGAACAAGACTGGAGCTACTTCGTGGTCAAGAGGACCTTTGCCAAGGAAGAATCAACTGAAGAGACTGAAGGATAGGACTGACCCTTGCTGTGTGTTCTGGGGCTGGCCTGCAGTTTGCTGTTTTAACCAAGGAAAGGCTAAAGGGACTTTGCTGTGTGCTGTGTACCCCTGCTTGAAAAGCCTTTGCTGTGTGCTGTGTCCTGAAGTAACTTATCCCCAAGGGCCCGAGGTGAGCTGGCTCCCTGTTGCAGAAACACAGGAACACAAAAGTTTCCATGAGAGTCTCAGCGGCACTGTGTGTGCGTGCTTGGTGCAGCCTGACACCCTTGTAAGGTGTGCCCTGTGATCGTGGGCACCTGGAGTCCAAGTAAGGATCAGCGACGCGGGATGCGTGTGCTTTTTGCAACCTGAACCCCTTTGTGAGGATTGTCCAGTTATCGTGTGCACCGGAATCCAAGTGCGTCTCATCGACGCTGTGTGCGTGTGCGTTGTGCACTGTGAGACCTTCGTGAGGATTTGCCTTGTTATCGTGTGCACCGGAGTTAAAGTGAGTCTCAGCGACGCTGTGCGTGTGATCTTCCTGCATCCTGAGACCTGTGTGTGGAGTGCCCAGTAATGGTGCACCCGAAGCTCAAGAAAGTCTCAGCGACGCTGTGTGCGAGTGCCCTGTGGCAGCCTGAGATCTTCGTAACTGTACTGGCCCAGACTGGCAGCCCCGGAGGAGCTGAGACGCCGGCCCGGGCCCACCGTTGCCAATTCACAAAGATTGCATTGGAGGCCCAGCCACTGGACGAGGAGAGGAGAGTGAGTTTGCACCCCTCAGGTAACGTGTGTCGACTCCTGGGGCGGGGTACGGGCTCGGCCTCTCTGTCATTCCGGCAGCGCGAGCCTCTGCTTCAGCTCGTATCGTGGCCCGTATTGCTAAGGGAGTGGCAGTACAGGAGCCGGAATGCGGACCTGCACTTTTTGATTACACCGTACCCATGTTGGGGGCAACTGTTGAGAGGCTGACTGCAAGTCAGAAGGAGAGGCTGAGAGATCGCCTATGGCACAGTGATCGGTGTCTGAGTGTATTACACATTATTCCATTTCTCCATAACGGAGTACCTGACTGTCGTATTACACATTGCATCATTTCTGCATAATGGAGTACCTGATTAGAGTATTACGCATTGCATTACTCGTGCATAACGAACTACCTGATTAGTGTATGACGCATGGCATTATTTCTGCATAACGAACTACCTGATTCTCGTATGACACATTGCATTGTTTCTGCATAACGAACTACCTGATTAGTTGTATTGCGCATTTCATTATTCCTGCATAACGAATTACCTGATTAGTGTATTACTCATTTCCTTATTTCTGCATAACGACGTACCTGGTGGTTGTATTACGCGTTGCATTATTTTTACCTTGCAAAGTGCTTGATTGTTGTGTTACGTATTGTATTCTTTTTACATTGCAGAGTGTCTGATTGCCGGGTTACGCTTTACAGTATTTTTACATTGCAAAAGTGCTTGATTCTAGCATTACGAACTGTATAACATGATATTAGGATTACAGGAGAATGTTTAGAAGCGCTCATTAATGCCGCCAGAACTTACAAGGGCTGGCTGGCCTAACAACCGGCCAGGAGAAATAGTACCCAAACTCATATGTTGGATTTATATCGTGTGGTCCTATCGTATATCTTTTATATAAAGTTTATACTCGTTTTTATAAAACTCGTATGGAGTCTATTTGTGGTGTTATCATGGGGTTGTTGTGAGCGTGGTTACAAATACTTTACACATTTGCCTTGAAGATAAGCCTGGCTGCTTGTGCCAAGCTACCGAGGGGGTAAGCGGGGCTAGCTCAAAAGGTGACCTTCCTTTCCCCTGCGTTGGAACGCGGGTCCCTGCTTGGCCTAAGGTACCTACCTCAGCCAACCAGGGATCCCGGGTCTAACACACACACATTCACATTCATTTTCTTTTTAAGACACAGGAAGATTACATGATGTGTCTAGAATCACAGGATGTTAAGCCAACGCCGAGACTAATAGCACCAATAGTGTTTTAACCCCTTCCCCGCTCATGACGGAACCGCTCCGTCATGAGCCATGGTTGCCGTGTGCTCATGACGGAGCGGTTCCGTCATGCCACGACCGTTGGCGGCCGCTCCGCCCATGCGGCGCTGTTTCCCCGCCTGTGCGGGGGGACAACGCAACTGAGCGGAGTCATGACGGAACCGCTCCGTCATGAGCACAGCTCAACCGTGGCTCATGACGGAGTGGCTCCGTCATGAGCACAGCGCCACCGCGCTGCCCCCCCGCACCCCCCAGCGCTGCGGCGGAATTCCCGCCGCAGCGAAAGGGTTAAAGAGAGCAGCGAGCATTGAAAATCTGTGTTTGTTTATAAACAAAGCCCTGTTGTCCCGAGGGGTCTTATCAGTAGAAACCAAACATGTAACAGCCCTTGATGTAATTGCAGCTTTGTGCAGCATACAGTGTGAGTGGGTCAGAATTAAGTAAACTTTTGGGTCCCCGTCTTCTGCTACTTTATGTTGATGACCCTAACACAGATGTCCAAAGTAGAGATGGCACTGTGGAGAAAAAGTCCCAGTGGGAAGATGTCACCATTAACAAGAACAAACGAAACCTTCGGTGCCTTTTGCAGTTTTGTATTGTGTGAATTTGACCTGAAGGAATTGGAGTGCTATACATGAGCATCAGTTACATTACACACGGTCACATTCATTTTCTTTTAAGGCATGGTAACATTACGTGATGTGTCCAGAATCACAGGATGTTACGCTGAGGCTGAGACTAATTGCACCGATAGAGTTTTAAAGAGAGCAAGCATTGAAAAGCTCTGTTTGTTTGTAAGCTAAGCCCTGTTGTCCTGAGGGGTCTTATCAGTCGAAACCAAACATGTAATAACACAATAGCGCTTGATGCAATTGCGACATTATGACGCTTACAGTGTGTGTGGGTGAGAATTATATAATCTTCTGAGTGCTCCTCTTCTGCTCCTTTGTGTTGACAGCCCTAACACAGATGTCCAGTGTAGTGATGGCACTGGGGAGAAAACGTCCCCACGTGTAGATCCTACCATCAACAAGAACAAACAAAATCTTTGGTGCCTTTTGCAGTTTTGTATAGCACCAGTTACATTACACATGGTCACATTCATTTTCTTTTAATGGTACGGGAAGATTACATGATGTGTCCATAATCACAGCATGTTTAACTGGAGCAGAGACTAATAGCACCGATAGCGTTCTAAAAAGACCAAGCATTGAAAAGTGCCGTAGTCACACAGCGTGCCCCTCTCAAATACATCCGACTTACCCCCTCCACTTTAAAGTTTACTGTGTTGTTGCTAAGCAGTGCTGTGCATGTCTGGAGTAACGCGACCTCGAGGCCACGCGCTGAGTCACAGAAAAGCTCAATCCATTTAAAAACAAGCATGGGCACGAGCTAGAAGGGGAAAATGGCAGCTCAAGCAAAGTGCCTGTCCCGTTTTGTCCTGGCACTGCAGGTGCCACGGCGCAGCATTACTCGATCCCTGCGTCAGTCTTCAATGGCAGTTAACTTTTGAGAAAAGGCGGGACATGCACCAACAATTAGCCATTTGGAGGCTACAATTTTTTAATGAAACCGACAAAAGGCAATTCAAATCGAAGGGACATTCAACGAATCATCCTGCAGCGCAAGCGCTGTAGGCTCGACCTAAAAAGGAGTATACTGCTTAGGAAAGTCAATTTCAGGTACTTTCTGGGATGACTGAATTATTAGTTCATTGTATTAAAATATGATTCAGTGGCCTTCAGAGAGTGTCCACGAGGAGTCAGGCATTTACCTTCCAGGTGAAACACGGATGGCAGCAATAGATAATGATTTCCTTTTTCGAAGCCGTAGTGAAGGTAGAACCGTAGAAGTGACATGGTCAGAATGCTGAATTCACAATGCTTGCAAATCAAGCCACAGGGGCTACAGAAAGCAACATAAGGGCTGAATGAATTTCCTTCTCGTGTTAACCCTGTCTTATGTTCCAGGCAACAGTTCACCAGTCGCCTCTGCTGTTGCACCAACCCATACAGGCTAGCAATGAGGACCTTTTTGAGAAATAAAAATGTCTATCACATTTTGAATGCCACATACACAATTTAGAAAAGCTTAGGAAACATTCATATTTGGGGACATAGATGTGCATTCTTGCAGTTCTTTTCTACATTAACATTATTACATTGTTTACTTTTTAAATAATCTTATTAGAGACCCTTATTGAATTCCTTCTGAATTGAAGGTCAGTATTATTTGATCTTTCCACTGCTCTAATAAATATATTGTGACTCTGCCAGATTTTAGGCATTAAATGTGTTTCTGAGCTCATGCTATCACCATAAACAAATATACAGACTAGTAGGCTTTGCGTAAGCCCCTTCAGACATTAAGGTGCCGATTACGATCCTGGAGAAACCGGGTACAAACCGTCGGTCGGAGCGTATTCTCCGTCCGACTCGTACCCGGTTGCAAAACTTTACAAACATGAAAGTACGATTCGCACGGAAACACTATTTCCGTACGAATCGTACAAAACACCAACCGAGGGAAATATACACACAAATGACATCAGGAAAAGCGCCGACGTGACGTCGGGACGCATGCAGCCTGCGTTCCACGGACCAGGAAGTACGATTCGCATCAACGTCATCCCGCGCGGAGAATATTTTCCGGCAGCCAAAAACTGCCGGGAAATCAGGATGACGCGCACAAGGAGCACCTGTACGCGACGGACAGACATGGACCCGAACCTACATGTCATCCCGGCCCTCATAGCAGTCGACCTCCTCTACAGGTACCGACGCAGACGCCGCAGAAGGTCAGAACAACACCCAGGGGCAAAGGGGGGGGGCAGGGGCAGGACACAAAACCCCCACCCAAGTCACACAGCACACATGCCCTGGACATACCTGACCTCCAGGCCCTGGTCACTTCGAGGGGGTGGGGGCGTGTCCAGCAACGCCAGCGTCCGCCACAACGGAAGTGGGCGACGACGCGAACCGGCAACACAACAATACAGGTACATACCGTACCCACGCTCTTAAGGCGTACCACGCCCACACCCACGTCACCCCAACAATGGCGGTACGGCCCGTACCCAAGTGTCAAAGGCCTGGGTACGGGCCGCACAAGCACTCCACAGCGTGGGCACGGGTACGTACGGACCGTACCCACACCCGCGTATGTATGGAGCGTACCCCCACCCCAACAGTGTATGTACGGACCGTACCCCCACCCGTGTATGAATGGACCATACCCCCACCCGTGTATGAATGGACCGTACCCACACCCGTGTATGAATGGACCGTACCCACACCCGCGTATGTATGGAGCGTACCCCCACCCCAACAGTGTATGTACGGCCCGTACCCACACCCGCGTATGTATGGAGCATACCCCCACCCCAACAGTGTATGTACGGCCCGTACCCACACCCGCGTATGCATGGAGCATACCCCCACCCCAACAGTGTATGTACGGCCCGTACCCACACCCGCGTATGTATGGAGCATACCCCCACCCCAACAGTGTATGTACGGCCCGTACCCACACCCGCGTATGTATGGAGCGTACCCCCACCCCAACAGTGTATGTACGGCCTGTACCCTCACCCACGTATGTATGGAGCGTACCCCCACCCCAACAGTGTATGTACGGACCGTACCCCCACCCCAACAGTGTATGTACGGCCTGTACCCACAACCGCGTATGTATGGAGCGTACCCCCACCCCAACAGTGTATGTATGGCCCGTACCCCCACCCCAACAGTGTATGTACGGCCCGTACCCACACCCGCGTATGTATGGAGCATACCCCAACAGTGTATGTACGGCCCGTACCCTCACCCGCGTATGTATGGAGCGTACCCCCACCCCAACAGTGTATGTACGGACCGTATCCCCACCCCAACAGTGTATGTACGGCCTGTACCCACACCCGCGTATGTATGGAGCATACCCCCACCCCAACAGTGTATGTATGGCCCGTACCCCCACCCCAACAGTGTATGTACGGACCGTACCCCCACCCGTGTATGAATGGACCGTACCCACACCCGCGTATGTATGGAGCGTACCCCCACCCCAACAGTGTATGTACGGCCCGTACCCACACCCGCGTATGTATGGAGCGTACCCCCACCCCAACAGTGTATGTACGGACCGTACCCTCACCCGCGTATGTATGGAGCGTACCCCCACCCCAACAGTGTATGTACGGAGCGCACATGGCCACACGCAGGAGGGGTGTGTGCTGAGTCCTCCCAGCAGTGCCCAGACACAGGAGGGGTGTGTGCCGAGTCCTCCCAGCAGTGCCCAGACACAGGAGGGGTGTGTGCAGAGTCCCCCCAGCAGTGCCCAGATGCAGGAGGGGTGGGTGCCTATCACTACCAGCAGTGCCCAGACACAGGAGGGGTGGGTGCCTATCACTACCAGCAGTGCCCAGACACAGGAGGGGTGGGTGCCTATCACTACCAGCAGTGCTCAGACACAGGAGGGGTGTGTGCAGATTTCCCCCAGCAGTGCCCAGACGCAGGAGGGGTGGGTGCCTATCACTACCAGCAGTGCCCAGACACAGGAGGGGTGGGTGCCTATCGCTACCAGCAGTGCCCAGACCCAGGAGGGGTGGGTGCCTATCACTACCAGCAGTGCCCAGACACAGGAGGGGTGGGTGCCTATCACTACCAGCAGTGCCCAGACACAGGAGGGGTGGGTGCCTATCACTACCAGCAGTGCTCAGACACAGGAGGGGTGTGTGCAGAGTCCCCCCAGCAGTGCCCAGACGCAGGAGGGCTGGGTGCCTATCACTACCAGCAGTGCCCAGACACAGGAGGGGTGGGTGCCTATCACTACCAGCAGTGCCCAGACGCAGGAGGGGTGGGTGCCTATCACTACCAGCAGTGCCCAGACACAGGAGGGGTGTGTGCAGAGTCCTCCCAGCAGTGCCCAGACACAGGAGGGGTGTGTGCAGAGTCCCCCCAGCAGTGCCCAGACGCAGGAGGGGTGTGTGCAGAGTCCTCCCAGCAGTGCCCATGGAACGCAAAGGGTGGAGTACCCACAGATACAATGCCCACAAATGTCAGTCAGGTGCACAAAGACCCTGCAGTACATGTACCACATGTGTGCGAGGCTGGGAGTACACACATGCATAGCGCCTAAAAGAGAACATGTCCACATGAAGTCTTCTCAACAGTCTACACACACAAGTACAGTGACCACCAAGGATGCCACAAATGATGCAGGTGGAGACATCGCACAGCATGCATGTGCAAAGTTGAAGGAGTCCGTCACACCCCCAGCTGATGTAGACACAGCTCAGCACCACATAGTGGAAACACCCTGCAGGGAAGATGTCAGGTTACACAGAGGAAGGAACACACCTTGGGACGATGTCACCATGCAGTAACTGCTTCCATGAACAAAGTAATTTAGCTAACAGCTTGTGATGGCACATAGATACCAGGGTCCACCCTATGACCAGCACAAGACTACATTTCCCACACACACAACACATTATCACCACCCAAAATCATGGAGCTGGTCCACCAACGGCAACACCAGATAAACAGTAGTGTTCAAAGGAAAAAACAAATTGCTTTATTCAGCATGGTGTAAGTAAAAAGAAACATAAATGTCAATATATACAAGGCCCATAGGGCAGTCCATGACTCCAATCCGGATGGGGGACACAGTGGTACGTGTGTCCCCTAGCTTGCCTGCACAGTCAGACTCCTTTGTCTTCCACGGGGGGGGGGGGCATCATGTTGGGGGGAAGGACCAGGCACCGCAGGGACAGGAGGGGCAAGGGGAGGTGTTGTGGGTGCAGGGACGGACGACTCCAACACAGGGGGTGGGGCAGCGCCAAAGGTGGATTCGAGCACGGCGCTGCACACTACTGCCAGGTCGCTCAGCGTCTCCCCTGCACCCGAAGGAACCACAGGCCCCAAGGAGGGGGGGGGGGGTCACAGGGATGGGTCGCAGCGCTACTGGGGGGGTGTGTGGACAGGGGGGGGACTCAACTCCCCTGCCGGTGTCCTGCCTCCACCGCTTGCGGGGTGGTGCCACACTGGGGCTGATGGACAGACTGGGCAGGACTGACCCTGTGTCCGACTCTTGGCCAGGAGAGCTGAGGGGAGTGGATTTGGAGGGTGGTGGTCGTGAGGAATGTGGACTCCCACTCTGGCTGCGTGTCTTCAGTTTCCCCCCGACCCAGTGGGTGTGCCTACTTCACCCTGTGTGTGCGTGCCAGGAGGTGTGCGCTTTGCCTTCCCTGCTGGTGTGGTGCCTGTGTCTGGTGGGGTGTGCGCATGCTGACGTCTGGGTGTATGTGGGACAGGCATGGGAGTGGGAAGTGTGGATGGGGCATGGGTAGGGGGTGGGACGAAGTGCTGCAGGAGACCCACTGCTGCAGACAGTGTCGAGTCAATAGACCGCAGCTAGTTGCGTTGGTCAGCCTGCGATGCTGAAATGCCCTCCAAGTATGCCTCCATGTTGGTGGGCACTTGGCCGTGGCCATGGAGGACATTAAGCATCGCAGCCTGACCAACCTGCAACTGCCGCAGGATGTCCACAGACTCGGCATTGGCGGCAGCAGTGGATACAGGGGCAGGGGGTGCGGTGCCTGGCAGGAAGGAGACACGTGGTGACCTAGCACGCCAGGAAGGGACACGAGCAAGTGGGAGGCCGGTGAGGGCAATGGAGGGGGCGGGGTGAGATGTTGTGCTGCTGTCAGCTGTTGGAGCATCCTCCACCCCCTCGGAGTGGTCAGCCTCGGACCCGTCAGCTTCATAATCTGTGGTGGCAGTGGACAGGTCCTCCGGCTCACTCCCCTCGGCCTCAGTTACACTCGATGTGCCAGCTAAGGTGTCACTGCTGGCACTGGTGCCCGGTCCCTCCGCACGGTCCATGCCGGTGTCTCCATCCGTGTCCCCCGACGATGCTGTGGGCAAGGTGAATGAACAGGAATTAATCAGACACCTGTATACATATGTCACATGGGTCAAATCAACATAGGTTACAGTGCATAGCCTGAAATGAAAGATGAGTAACATCTACAATACAAGGTACATATATAGGCCCTGCAACACACAGTTGGTTCACCCACAATGCCACTGAGAAACTATGGAGAGCATGACACTTTTGCAAATTACATGATATGGAATTGGACAGAGGAGCCAGGCTCTGGGGACAATCCAGCACTGCATCTGCACCACACAGCGTTGCCCTAACTAGGGATGAGCAGGGACCATCTCCATGAACTTGAGGCACATGCTGCAAAGGTAATACTTAAAGACACGCCCAACATGAATGGGACACTGCACCTTGAGTGTATGTCCAGACAAACAGCACACACTGGCCAGACCGAGCAATGAGATTTCAGGGGTCGACATGTAGGCCTTGCCCGCACCAACCACCCCCTACATGAGACAATGTGATGAGACACTGGAAGCACTTGCATCTCTTAGTCTGGGAGAAATACACATGGGTTGCCAGAAACCCATATTGCACCCAAAATACCCCATGTGCGCCTGTACAACGATCTCATTTACAAATGGCCATCATCAGTAATTGTAACAAGACACACAGGCACTGGCCACCGTGAGTATGAACGAGGAAAATTAGGTCAGGCTGTACAGTGGACACTTGTAGAACACGTTACGTAAATATACATGGTGCCAGGGGACAATGGCACAGAGCACATCCTATGCTGTAGACACTGAGAGTGTCCACATATTGTGATGACACACATGAAACCTAGCAAAGTATGCCCCAGGGGACAGTAGTGGCCAGAATATTCCATGGTCCTGAATGGTAATGACTGCAACACAGGCCACCATCCCTGCACTCTGCGTATCGCACACTCATGCACATCATGTCACAGGCCACAACATAGGACATGCTTGCTGTAAGGCATTACACTTCTGAAACATACTCCTATGTCTGGACTCAGCATCAGTGCCAATTGACATGGACCCCACAAGTACTGTACTGGACAGGGCACAGGCAAGGTGCCAAAACCTGTTACACACCACCCCCACACATGATGCTGCAAGCATTGGTCACGTGGATTTACTGCCAGCCCAGATGACCTTGTGAAAGAGTGACTACACACAGACCAGGGAACACATGGCAAGGAGGGGAAGGGAGGAAGGACAGCACCGCTATACTGTGTGTGACAGGACCTGCACTGCAGAATTAAACACTGGCAGTGTATCCATGGAACTGCGCACTTGCAAATGCTGGTGACATACAACAAACACACTTGTACCTACCCCCTTCCTGCTGCTGCTTCTCCCGTAAGCACCTGTCCATGTCTGGAAAGACCACCGCCAGCACACGCTTGTGGATGTGGGTCAGACGGCGATGCCCATGGTTCTTAGGGCCCACAGGTGAGACCCCCAGCAGGACCCGTGCGATCCTCCGCGTCCAGCACCGGATATCCTGCCAGCGTTTTCTCACCTGGGCCAGGCGCCGCTTGCGACCATCCGTCCTCCTCACGGCACTGACGGCGTCCCTCCAGATCTGCTCCTTGGCAGCGGCGCCTACCTGTGGGGTTGAAAAAGTGAGACTACATCAATACACCTGCCACATGTCACAGAGACACACATTAGTACAATTTAGCTTGTGTCAACAAGGCATAGTATGCAGCCAAAGCATTGCACCTTTGTCATAGGGACATTTTTCTCTGTGTAATGGCAAATGCACCACGTGCCATTGAAAGTACACAGGTGGAATGAGAGGTACGACACAATAAATGATCCTGACTCACACTGTGCATCACAAGGTACACCATGATTATGTGCAGCACCTCAAAGCAGTCACATGCCACAGGCCACTGACGCTACCTCAGCAGAGTACACAGACACACACAGGCACAGGACATTCACCTGCCATTGCCAAATGCAGCTACAAACCTCACTCTGCACATGTGCCACTAGACTGGGGGGGCTCACAGGTGTGGGGCTGGCTCTGCACGTCAGACACACAGCACTGCTCCCTGCTCGCATCAGATGGCCAGGGTATATCCATCCCTCATGCAGCTTTGGCGCTACACTCCACATATGCACCCACCCACATGACAGGGGACTTACACACACACCGATGTCCAGGGTACGAACACATCATGTGGACACTCTCAGCACAGGTACACTGAACTAACACACATCTGTGGGTACAGTCACCTGTCACACTGGGCTGACCACATAATCACATGAGGACTGTAGAGGCAACATTCCCAGGAGGATAAGAGAGGCAGAATGTGGCATGCACCATGCAGTGATTGTCACAGTAAACACAATGCAAGTGAGGACGGCAGACATGCACCACAGCATGCTCTGGCTGGGAGACATCAGGCATTCCCCCCCCTGGGACCCACTCCACAGTACAATGCATGTGTGTCACACCTGGACACAGTGCCAGAAGTCCCAGTCACAAAAAAGGGACACAGTCTGTGCTAGTGGACTCTGCACTCACCTGAAACCCTGGTCGCCCATACAGCATGGGGTACTGTGGGAGGATCACATCCAGCAATGCAAGATTCTCCTCCAGGGTGAATGGCTGGGCCCTCTCCACAGACCTTGACATGGTGCCAGGGAATCACGAGCAGCAGCAGTCTTGTGGAATCAAAAGATGTGCAGGCAAGTGCTCTCTCATGGGACCTGGCTGCCTTATATCTGCCTTGCTGGACTGTTTCATGCACAGGAGTACAGAGTGATTGGTCACTCACATTTGCATCCTATGTTTCCTCCAATCCATTTAAACCTAGCACAGTCAGTGGCTTTGCTAATTTTTTTTCTTGAGCATGATGTAAACTCCACAACCACATTGCAACAAAGTAGATTCATTCAAACCGACATTTGCTGGGCACCTGCTGAAAAACATTCAAACTTTAAACTTGGTCTCCATGAAAACCAGCATGCATGTAGGGCTTTATACTTGTCCCTCATGTGTCCCCTATGTAATTTGGAGATTCACACACAGGTACGGTGCGTCCCGGGGCCCTAGGGCACCCCAAATGCATGGCAACGGCCCGTACACGCGTGTGTACGGTCCGTATCACTATGGGAGTGCTGCCGTAGGCCTACCCATAGTGATAGTGAGCGTACAGGCGTGTGTACGGTCCGTATCACTATGGGTACGCATACACGAGCACACCCATAGTGATAGTGAGCGTACAGGCGTGTGTACGGTCCGTATCACTATGGGTACGCATACGCGAGCACACCCATAGTGATAGTGAGCGTACAGGCGTGTGTACGGTCCGTATCACTATGGGTGCGCAAACCCATAGTGTACGCTCACTATCACTATGGGTTTGCTCGCGTATGCGTACCCATAGTGATACAGACCGTACACACGCCTGTACGCTCACTATCACTATGGGTAGGCCTACGGCAGCACTCCCATAGTGATAGGGAACGTACACACACCCTCAGAGCGAATGTACGGTGCCTTACACACATAACAGTGGTGACAGGCAGCACACAGAAAGGAATAGAGCTGACATACTTGTCCATGGATGGACATCAAGACATTGTCTGGCCAGTACTACATGTGAAGGCAATAGATGTATGATGAGATGTGTACAGATGTTATGTGTGACGGTGCTATATGTGCCAGACATGCCCTTCACTCCTTTGACATGTGTGCATGTCGTACAGCACACTTGAGATGAGCGTCACTGGCATGGCACAGTCAACAACACACGCAAGTGTTCCCTGATGCCCGCTACAGGGGTTACCACACCAGACATGTGACTACCCATGGTGCACGATGTGACTATGTCATGTATGTGTGGTGTGTTCACATTAGCTTGATGTTGGTGTTCCCTCATAAGCATCTGCTGTTGCTGCAACCAACATGTGTCTGTGTGTAGATGGACATGGCACACTGTTACGCACACCAGGCCACATGTGCTATCGGATGTAAGGTGTGTATGTATGCATGGGACACGGAGTAGCGTAACAAGGACCTGTCAGCATCCTCTCAATGTATGTGTGGTCAGTCATGTCATGTACACCTTCATGGCAAGGTGTGTGGGCTGTCCTAGTGTAATGTCATGTGACCTGTGGCTCTAGTGTTCCGCTACCTGTCTCTGCAATCAACATCCTACTTCTGCTGATATGTTGATGAATGTCACTCCTGTATTGCGTCTGCCTGTTCACTTACACTGGGACACAGCTAGTCCCATGCCATGGGATGTGGAGGTTCACAATCTCCGTGTGTAGCTGGGTCTTGGTAGGAGTGGCACCTGGCAGCCATACGTGTCCAGGGCATGTAGCACATACCTGACTCCCTATGTAGCATATGTGTATTGACAGATTAACATGTGCTCAGTACATATAAATTGTTGTTGTAGTGCACTCACTCTTCCTTGTCACTTCCAAATTACTGCAGAGCGCCGCCTCTTCCCCGACCAATTCCGGACTTGGCTGACATGCGGGAGAATGACTGTATACGCTGCTACCGCTTCCCCCAACCGTTGATTGAGGAGTTGACGGCAAGGCTGGCACCACACCTGCAACCGCTGCACAGGTATCCTACGGCACTGACACCCAAGCTGAAGGTAATGGCAGCCCTACATTTTCTTGCCACGGGTACCTTCCAAATACCATCGCTCATGTTGGTGGCATGTCCCAGAGCATGTTCAGCCGTGTGCTGCATGAGTTTTTAGAGGCCATGTTGCTTCACCTGGATGAGTTCATCCATTTCCCAACTCCTGAACAGTTGACTGTTGTCAAGCGTGGATTCTATGCCCTGGGAGGGATGCCCCATGTCATTGGGTCCATAGATGGGACACATGTGGCTTTGGTTCCACCACAGGCACAGGAGGTAGCGTACAGGAATCGCAAGCACTGCCACTCCATCAATGCCCTTGTGGTGTGTCTGTCCAACATGGTGATTTCACATGTCTGTGCTCGTTTTCCAGGATCAGCACACGATGCCTACATCATGAGGCGTAGCAGGGTGCCTGAAATGATGACGCAGCTGCGCAACGAACGAGCATGTGTCGTTGGTGGGTACACTCTGTCTGTCCTGTATTTTGCGTAGACTTCCAGCCCGACCGCTTCTCCTGTCCTACTTATGTCCATGTGGTTTCCATGTAGGGGACGCTGGCTATCCCAACATGCCATGGCTGATCACACCTCTCCGCAACCCCAGCACGCCGGCCCAGCTCCGCTACAACACCGCCCATGGCCGGACAAGGCGAGTGATAGAGAGGACATTTGGCCTCCTGAAGAGCCGATTCAGGTGCCTACACAAGACCGGCGGCGCCCTCCCATATGCCCCGTTGAAGGTCTGCAAAATCTTCATGGTCTGCTGCATGCTGCACAACATGGCAGTTGAGAAAGCTGTGCCACTCATCCTGGATCAAGATGATCAGGACCATCCACCCGTGGAGGACGAAGGGCTTGGCAATGGGGCTAGTGATGTGGAGGATGTGGTTCCGCAAGAGGACATCCGGAGTCGGCTCATACGCGACTTCTTTGCTTAGTGGTGAGTACCAGTGTCTGAGTGTGCACGCATTGGTCCCCGTGTGGCATGTGTTGCGATGTGTGTGTCCATCTGCATGTATGCCACGTGAGTCAGAGGTGTGTGTGGATGTGTCACTCGAGTGATGGTGCCAGTGATGAGTGTATTTACCCAGTCATAATTGTGACCTTGCATGTTGTCATCCTTACATGTGTCGAGTACATGCACATGCAAGTGGCTGTGCTTTTTGTGGCTGACTTCTTGTGTGTCTCTCATCCCCAGGTACTTGCGCATGCCGTCTGCTGGTTGCTTTGTTCTGGCACTGCCATTCCTCATGGACACGTCATCGTGTGCTGACTCAGCGTTACACGCACGGACAAGTTTGGAAGTCTCCTTAGGGTAAGGGATGCATCAGGGGTGTATTGGGTGTGGCAGTTGTTTATGATGTGTGCACACTGCCCCTGTCGATGTTTGGTTCCTCTGCAGACATGTCGCGTCACCATGGGACACATTACATGTAGCTGGATACACCTGAATAGATGGTCAGACTTGTTGACAGTCATCTGTAATGGGATAGTGGATTGTGATGATGGCATCAATGTGTGTAACACTGCCCTCGGACACATACGGTTTGCATTGGCTTGACATGGTGTGGGACTTCCACATCAGAGGATCAATGGTGTATGGCAGCCTCTCCGTGAGCAGCAGGGGGTGTTTAGCTGTTACCCGACACTTGTGTGCCAGTTCCATGGATATCACGCATTTGTGGTGCAGAAGGGGGGTGCCAGTGTTGGACCCACATGTTAATCCACATGACCTGTGTATGTGTACTCCGACTTGCCTCTGCATTCCGGAATACATGACTAATAAAGGTGTCCCTATGCCTCCAAGGTACCTCTTCTCAGTCAATGCTGGTGTGTTGCCACGGTGCATACGGCATGTCTGGCATGGTTTTCTGTGATAGTGGCTATGTGTCTATGTGTCTATGTGTAGAGTAGCAAGATGCAAGCTGTTTGTGTGGGATTAGACTCTGCATTGTGCATGATGTCCATGACTGTGTGGGTATTGTGATATGTGCCATCCCCATGCATCCAACGTTGGCCAGGCCACCATTCTCTGCATCCACCTGACTCAAGCTTGCAGGACATGGTTCTGCCACCTGTCTACACTTACCTGGGTGCCCCCCAGGACACTCCACATGATCCCTGACCTCTGCGCATGACTGTTGCTGTACTCAATATGTCTGTCGGCACGGTTGTGCGGCCACCCCCTCAGCTGGTTGGGCCCATCACGGGTGTGTATGGTGCTCCATATCTGTCTTGCCTAATACATTGTGACCCATGTGTGTCCTGTGGCAGACTCAGGCCCCAGGGTATGGATGGTTGAAATCATATGAGAACTCAGGCATGGTTAGACTTTACAAGACACATGTAAGGTAATAATGCAAAATGTAGGCATCATCTCTTTATCGTGTTAGTTTTTATTTGTGTTGGGGTACGTGTTGGGGGGGGGGGGCTATGACAAGAGGGGCTTTCCGGGTGTGTGGAATCCAAAGTTCACTGGGGGAGTTGGGGTCCTTGCCATTGGAAATCATCAGAGTCCATGCCACAGTCTTTGTCAACATTGGTCAGACTGTGACCAGCAAGTCCATGTGGCAGAGAATGTCATTTGCTGATGTGCTGCTGTTGGTCCAGTGGGCCAGGTGCCAGGTGCCAGGCCAGGTGTCCTGGGAGATGGTGCTGTTGCGCCGACCCTCACGGTCTTTTCCGTGGACGACCCGCCCTCCTGCGGGAACCCTCAGAAGCAGGCCGTGACGATGTTTGGGATGCTCCGTCGGATGTATCCTCCTCCTCCTGATCCCTCCCTGTGGGTGGTGATGTTCTACGCCTGGTGGCACAGGGAGGGTTGCCCATGTTGTCGGCTATCCGACGGAGTGAACGGTTAATTCCCGTGAGCACCGTCACGAGCTCAGCCTGTCTGTCCTCCATCCGCCCTTGGTGTCGCAGTTGACAGGCATGTTGCTCCGCATGTGGCTGGGCCTGCTGGGTCTTGATCTCCTCGAGGGTCCCCTTCATCTCGTTGAGGGTGGACACAACCTGGCTCATGCCCGTGGTGTCCTGCCGGTATGTGTCCAGGATGTTTCTTACATGGGAATATACCGGTTCCGTAGCCAACTGGTCAGGCTCGCGCCTCCGCCGTCCTCCATTCCCACCACCCCTGCCCACTTGCACCTGGCCTGCCCTTGTCGGCACATCGGGTCTCCGGGACCCCTGAGGGGTGGCATTTGCGTTGTCGCCTGCCTCCTCCTGGGTGCCCGGTACACCGTGTTCCTCCTGGTCAGCCTGGCTGCGTTGTGGTGGTGGGGCAGCGATCCTGGGTGTCTCCTGGGATGTGGCAGGAGTGGGGGTGGTGGTTGGCCCAGTTGTACCTGACGCAGGTGCTGCAGGTGGTTGAACACCAGAGGGGCCAGGTTGGTCGGGGTCGTCCACAGAGTGGTGAGAGTCGTCGCTGCTGGTGGGATCGTCATCCCGCAGAGCCGGGTCCTGTGAGTCTTCCCCCCCAGTGTTGGGGGGTGATCCATGACGTTGACCTGTGTGTGAGAGAGACAATGTTATTTTTGTTCCATGCAACATCCATGTTTCATTCGTTTCACAGTTGGCACATTTCCTCTGGGTATTTGGATATGTCTTGCATTCCACTCACAGTGCACTTGTGCATGGGTATGTCCCTTGGCCACAGCTTTTGAGACTTTACCTATGTGTGACACAGTCTTACTTGCTGCGTCAATTGTGACTGCAGTCAGCAGTGGAGTGAGCAGGTGTGGCGAGCCATGCATTGGCGCCTTCCATGTTGCACTGTACGTGGGCACATGGAGTTGTTCCACACACTTATATAATGCAGGTAGCTGTCGTTGTGCTCGTGCACAGGTTGAGACATGGCCCAGTGTTTTGCCATGGAGAAGAGAGGGGGATTCAGGCACTGGCCACCCATGTCTACATGCACGCAGTCCACCTGCTGACGAGCAGACATTCCCACACCACCCAAGGCTGAATTGGTCTCCCTGTGTATCCCTTTCTCACTCCCTCTCTGTCCCCCTCTTCCTCCCTCCCTGTGTCAGCCTCCTCCCTCTGTCCGTCTCCCTGTGTCTCCCTCCCTCTCTCTCCCCCTCTCCCTCCCTCTGTGTGTCACCCTCTGTCACCTCAGCCCAGCTTCCTAGGCACACACGTTTTTGCAGATCTTTGAATGGCCCTTGGCTTGTTCATGTGAGTTTGTTTCTGATCTCCAGGCACCCATTGGGTGTAGTGTCTGTGTCTGCGCTGCTGCTGTGGTGGTGTGTGCTGCCACTCTTTCACGGTGTTGGCTGTTCATTGCCTGCTGTCATGTGCAAAAAGGTGCCTTCACCCCCATGTCTTCATGCATGGCGTCCGCCATTTGCAGGCAAGTCTTTCCTGTGTGGGGACACACTGTTTGTCTGGCTGTGACCTAGGCCATATGGGCAGAGGGCATTGTTGTCTGCTTCTGAGTTGCACTATGTGATTTTTGAGGCCCACACTCCCGCCATCCGGGTTACCGTGTTTTGTGTTGGTGTTTTCTGTGGCCTGTGACTTGGCATTGTCCAGCTGGGTGCATGGGGCATGGTGGCGCTAGTGGCATGTGCGTGTTTATGGAGTGTGGTTGAGTCATGCGATAGCTTGGGGTGGTTGCGTGCATGATTGTGAGTTTGGTTGTGGATGACGTTCCCCCCATGTGAGGTGAGTTGTTTGTGTACTCACCAGGCTCTCGGAGTCTTTCTACTCCGTCCACTGCCACCACCGGCAGTATGGCCATCACCTTCTCCTCCCAGGGATGGTATTGTACACGTCTGCGGGGCGGCCCTCCTCCAGTGATGTTGGCCTGGTTGTGGTCGTCGGTCATTTTGCGGCGGACCGTCCTCCGCAGATCGTACCACCTGGCTTGGCATTCATGCCTAGTCCTTCTGGTGGACGCAACAGCATTCACAGCATCGACAATCGTCTGCCACATGGCTGTTTTTTCGGAAATGCTGGTCTGTCTGACCAATGTTCCAAAGAGGTGTGGCTCGACTCTGAGGATTTCGTCGACAAGGACCTCCAACTCTTGGCTAGTGAACTTTGGATTCTTGTTAGTGGGCATGGTGAGGGGTGTGGGTGTGGATGGTTGTGGGGGGTGTGGGTGTGGATGGTTGTGGGTGTGTGGGTGTGGTTGTGCAGGTGTGTGAATGTGATGAGGGGGTGTTTGTGAAGGTGGTTGTGTGAAGGTGTGCAGGTGTAAGGTGTAGTGGAGGTAGTAGTATGGTGCAGTTGTTTCTCTGTGTGGTCTGGCAGCAGTGGGTCTGTTGCAAAGGATCATGGTTTGTGTGTGTTGGGCCTTTTTATTGGTCCATTGGTGGGTGTGGCTGTGTTTGAACTTTGGGTGGGTGTGTTATAAGGAGTGGTTGTGTTTTGGGCCTCTGTTTGGGAGTTTGGCAGTTGCAGGTCAGTGAATGTGTTGTATTTGTGCTTGTTGGACATGTTTTGTGGCTTTGTGCGATTCGAATGGAGTCTTCTTGTGTTGTTTTGCTTTGTCCTGGTTGTGTACGTGTGTTTTTAGCGTCTGTACGGTGTGTACATCGGCCATTTTGTTGTACAGTGCTGTCCTTGTGTCTGGCTTGGTACGACTCGTACATGCGCGATGTTGGGTGAGGGTGCTGGTGTTGGGGCCTGGGGTGCGCTCCGTACTTAGACTGTTGGGGTGGGGGTACGCTCCATACATATGCGGGTGAGGGTACGGTCCATACATACACTGTTGGGGTGGGGGTATGGTCCATACATACGTGGGTGAGGGTACGGTCCGTACATACACTGTTGGGGTGGGGGTACGCTCCATACATACGCGGGTGAGGGTACGGGCCGTACATACACTGTTGGGGTGGGGGTACGCTCCATACATACGCGGGTGAGGGTACGGTCCGTACGTACACTGTTGGGGTGGGGGTATGCTCCATTCATACGCGGGTGAGGGTACGGTCCGTACATACACTGTTGGGGTGGGGGTACGGTCCATACATACGCGGGTGAGGGTACGGTCCGTACATACACTGTTGGGGTGGGGGTACGGTCCATACATACGCGGGTGAGGGTACGGTCCGTACATACACTGTTGGGGTGGGGGTACGCTCCATACATACGCGGGTGAGGGTACGTCCGTACATACACTGTTGGGGTGGGGGTACGGTCCATACATACGCGGGTGAGGGTACGATCCGTACATACACTGTTGGGGTGGGGGTACGCTCCATACATATGCGGGTGAGGGTACGGTCCGTACATATACTGTTGGGGTGGAGGTACGCTCCATACATACACGGGTGGGGGTACGGGACGTATGTACACGGGTGTACATACGCGGGTGGGGGTTCGACTCGTACGTACGGGGGTGTACATACACGGGTGGGGGTTCGACTCGTACGTACACAGGTGTACATACACGGGTGGGGGTTCGACTCGTACGTACACGGGTGTACATACACGGGTGGGGGTTCGACTCGTACATACGAGGGCTGGGGGGGTGGTTGGGCGCGTACATACGGGGGCTGGGGGGGGTGTTGGGCGTGTATGCGGGCACATGTCTCCATGGTTGCTATAGGAGTTGGATGCGGACGGTGTTTTTTCCATCCGGTTGTAACATCAGACGCACGGGATGGATCGTACTTGCGCGGTCGGACTTCACTTTTCACATTTGTACGGTAAATCGTCCAGGGACGTGTCGGACACATTTTCCGACCCGAGGACGTGTGGGGAATTATTCCCAATGCAATTCGTATGGACTTTTTCCCATGCGAATCGTAGTTGGCAGTTTGTACGGCACTTGTACGATTCGTACGGTAAAAAGACCGGATACGAGTCGTACGGGCAATTTTTTTCCAGGATCGTAATCGGCACCTTATTGTTTCAAGTGGCTTTCACATATTTTCTCATAAGAGATTTACTCTGGTTTTTGATTGAGCAGTTTTAATTGGAACAAAAATCCATATTCCATATCCATATTTTATATATGATACACAGCGCAAATTGAAAATAGACAGTGATTGGACAGCGCAATACTTCAAGCTGGTGGTATATTTAGGTTAAATGACCTGGCAGTGGACTTGGATGATTTGTTCTGTAGTCCCGCCACCCACCTACTTGCCCAAGGAGCCTGCTGTTTTTCCTGTACACATACCCTGAGGCCTTTTTGCAGGTGTTTAAGGCCTTTACTGAAACCGTGAGTGTGCCCGGTTTTTCTTGCACCTGAGGTTAGGGTAAGCCTTAGTGAGCTTATACCGCCAAGGTGCGTTATTTTTGTTTTTTCATGAGGTCCTGAAGAAAGCTTTGTAAAAGACGAACATAAGCTGAAACATGTCGACCAATATAGGATGTATCTGACCAATTTAAGTCAGCATTTATCATCCTTCACTGTTTTTAATCTGTTCTAGTTTCGTCACCATTAAAATTGCTTGTGGGCGAATCTTGACTTTTTAAATTCCCATTTTTTTGCACTCATTATTCACTTGCATTCCTTTAGCCTGATTTTTGCGCTCCACTTTAATAAAGCGTCGAAGCTCACCAGAGGTGCAGTAGGCACCCCTGGTGGAACCCTATGATGAAGCATGTCACCAACTATGTTGGTGAGTGAGGGTTCTATTTTTCATATATGATTGATTTGTTTTGAGGCACTTTCTTTGTTTTTTTCAGTAGGATTACTGTTTTTTCTCTTCATCACACTCTTTTGTTGTTATAACAGTGATTGGACAGCGCAATACTTCAAGCTATATTCTCAATACATTCTCAGTAAAATGTAGCCTTCTGCCTAGCCCGCTTGTATTTTTTAAATACATTGTTTGTGAGAATATATGGCAGTTGAAATAAAGGACCTAGCACCAGTGTAGCTGCCTTGCCAAGGGTATTACCTCCTCGTCCGTCTTCCTAGATGCAGTCCTCATGCATGATACTTCTTCCTTCTAACAGAACCAATTCCCAAGCTGAAAACTCAAAAAAGTTCCCCCAAGATGGCCCCCGTTACCCATGAGCCACCACAAACGGGAGGAACAAATGAATCACTTCCTGTAACATACCACGCCAAATGACACAATAAAAACAGGAAATGGTCAACCCCCATGCCCGGGAGGGAGGGCGGGACTCAGTACTGCATCCAGGAAGACCAGGACTCGGAGTAATGAAGATTACCGGTAAGTAGCCGGGGCATTACCTGGTACAGCTGCTTTCCAAAGTTTCCAGGCTGTTCTTGTTAAGCTCTACCTATAGAAATGAAACGTAGATCCACCTGTTTGTGCCAGCATGACATGTGGCCGCTGCCTGGGCAGTCTTAAACCATTTCAGTGTATGTTTACTTTATAATCTCATATTATCATGTATATGCAAACTATTGAAAAATTATAATATTTCTACTGAGCACACTGTGACTCGTTCAATTTACCTAAGCGGATGAATAAATTAGACAACCCAAATTGAACGACAATATTTAAAGTAAAAAATGGAGCCTATGATTTATTGAATACAAACATTACTATGAGGCTCTCATAATGCAATTAATAGATGTAGTCTTATGACATTCTTTACACTTCCTATGCATATTACTTTATTATTCCACACTTTCTACTGACAATATGTATCTAACATTCTTTGTTCTGATAGTTTACTTGTCATACATTTATAACAATTTGCTTTTTTGAAGACATCTTTTTAATATAAAAAAGTAAATCAAAATAATACCTCTCCCCTCTTTGGACCTTAAATTGTCCAACATCAACAGAAGCTTTTTTCATGGGGCCTTCTAAAGTGCCAAGGTGCTAACATACAAAGGCAGTGCCACACAGATTTTCAGGGACTGGGACAGTGCATGCTTTAAAAGTCTTTCAGCAGAAGATATACAATCTCTTCTACAAAGAGAACCACATTCCTGCATGTGAGGGCCTCACTCAGGGCCGGACTGGCCGTAGCGGGCACCAGGCGTTTCCCTGGTGGGCCACCAGGGTGCGGGACGGTTTTGGGCCCCTGGGGGCCGTTTTTGGTGCAGGGTGGGCGGCAATATCGGCCCCCTGAAACAAAATCACCGGAACCGGCCCTAGCAAACACCTGGGCCGCACCCCCTTGCCCCACAGGGGTGCCGGCCGTGCAGTTTGACAAGGCCAGTTTCGGTTCCTACTTCGGCCCTGGCCTCACTGACCTTCTTAGGTCTGTACTTGCAGGAATTGATTGAATCATATAAATGGTTATACCATGCATGGCTGCCCGACCTCCAGATAATGTATGAAACCTTGAGTCTTTGATGGGAAGTCAAGGCCACAATATATGGGAATCTCAACACACAAGAAAGGTTGAAAGAAGGAAAAATAGAAAAAAAGACCAGGGTGTGAGTGTTTATCGAAAAGGGTGACATGGAGCAGACTTACATAGGAGCTTAACGGAGACCCCAAAAATATAGATATGAGGTTTTCAAGTCAAATGCTGCAACCAACACGAAGAGAAAGTTACAGCCCCATTTACTTAACATTCCCCAACACTACTCAGAGTAGAGCAACAGATCCGAACCAACACAAACTTTATTACCAGCCGCGGCCCGTGCAGGTAAGAGCAATGGGGGCAGGTGGGCGGAATTCGACAGACGACAATGGGGGAAAATTAAATAAATAAGTAATTTTCCTTCGTCGTCCTCTGTCGAAATCCCCCCCCCCCCCGCCCTCCTCCCCAACTGGCCCCACCGCTCTCACCTGCTAGGGCCGCGGCTGGTTATTACCTTAATCTTCAATCTAGGAGGACAGACATAACCTAGTGCCATTAGCCTTTTTGTGGAACAGTTCAAACAAATGCCTCACTAGCCATCTTTGTATGTTGTGCAGAAAACGTAACCCCTCTCCCACTGCAGAACAGATTTAACATTTGAAACAAAAGCAAAATAGGGCGAGATAAAACTCCAGGTTTTGACATTTTTTTGTATGGCAAAACATATGCTTTACAAGTTTCTGAAAGCAATCTGCCGGGAGAATAAATATTCATGCAATACCTAAGAAACACAGACCTCAAATTATGGGAGAAGGAAACTAAAGTAAAAGAGAGAGAAAAGGGGTGATTTTTAAGGGGATTTAAGGAGAAAAGTTACCGGAGTTAGTCAGTATGAGAAAATAAATGGAAACATGGTTGGACGAAAGAAGGAATAACCCAGCAGCCTACTGAAACAAAATCCAACACAGAAACCAAAGGTCAAGAGTATATCAAACCTCGATGGTCTGTCCTCGTGTGTTATGATATACCTCAATAAATCTTTGGAGGTAGTAAACACTAGAGCAAGAATCCGGTCAGGTAGCAAACCAAAGGAATTATTATCAAGCCCAGTGAGATTGTAAACCAAAAGGAAAAGTTTCCGTGCTAGAAGATGAGAAAATACATGACAGCCAGTATTCCCCCTTCATTGAAATGGGGATAGGGAATGTAGAATAACTGTCAATCAAAGTAGGGCATTTCCCATAGAGGTTGTACAACCAAATTGTTCCAGTTTACGCTGGATCGTTGGCAAGGATATGTCATTCCCTGAGGTGTGCTCAAACCTTGGATCACTTATGTGCAGTGAATTGAGAGTATGGTCGACTAAATGTTCCTGCACCTCAAAACAATGCCTCACCACAGAGTGAGAGTCACTGAAAATGGAAAACCAACAACACTTGTGACCAAGCAATTAAATGGAGGTGGCCTGATTTCTAAACTGATTTCTAAACTTAACAAACTGGCAAAAGTGGTTGCATCAGGAGACATATGCTAAACAAGGCAATCCAGTGACAAACATCTGAAGGCATAGAGGCAATATTTCATAGAAGGGGGGAAGGTGGTAGGTAAAATGGATATTTTGACCCCAGAAAAAGAGGCAGCTGACTACCCTATCATGCCAAACTTTGCGGAACTCCTGAAACTGGCTTGTCTTAAGGGTGCTGCAGCATGCCTGTAAAATCTCATTTGCAAACATAAAGTCCTCTGCCATTAAAGTCTGAGGCCCGTGTGAGAAAAGCATCCGAAGCAATGTCTATCATGGATTTGCTCAAAGGAACAGCAAAAACACAATAACAAAGGAACACTTAGGACACTCAGGGCCAAATGTACGACCATTGGATTTAGTGCTTTGCAATTTGCGACAAATTGCAAGTCGCAAATTGTGAGGTGCTAAATCCAATGTACAACAGTGTCAGAGACACTGATTGCGATTCCCAATGGGGTTGCAAAATGCAAGGCTCATCATTATTCATGAGCCACTCTCAATTTGCGACCCCATTGGCATCAGCAGACCACCATGTCTGTGGCTGATTTTCAATAAAGCAGTTTTTCTTTTTAATGCAGCCCGTTATCCTTAAAGTAAAACGGGATGCATTTAAAAAAGAAAAAATGAAACGTTTGCATTTCATTTTAAGGGCAGGTAGTAGTCCCTGGAACCACTGCCTGCCCTTAAAAAATATTTTCCCCTGCATTCCCAAAGGGGAAGGGGTCCCCTGGAGACCCCTTCCCGTTTGCAAGTGCTTTACCACCCTTCTAAGAAGGGTGGTAAACTGCGACTGTTTTGCGACCGCAATTGCGGTCACAAAAGAGTCATACATACCTGGACGCCCCGCTATTAGGAAGGGACGCCCTCGGAAGGCCCCTTCATAATAGCGGCTCGCTATTCTCATTTTGAGAGTTGCAAATAATTTATGACTTGCAAAATGGGAATAGTACATGGCCAACTAGTTTTTTGCGGTCGCAAAGGGGTCCGAAACCCCTCTGCGACCGCAAAAAACGGTCGTACCTTTGATGGAGCAGGGTTTTTACTTTAAACCCGAATACCTGTTTCATTTTCGCATGTTATAATTAAAAGTACTACTGATTAATTATTAATCATTAAAAGTTTGTCGAGTCTTACCTAACCAACCTTATTAACAAAAGAATTATACGTGGGAATGCTATTGCATGGCTAAAATAATGAGTAAACTAAGTTGGTGAGCAAACTGACAGAAATAGACGTTGCTTATGTAATGTTATTGTATTTTGCGCTTATAATTAATATGCATTAATGACTTTTGATGTCGCAAATGGCTAGATAAATACATACACATAAGGGTATTAGTAGGGGAATAACACTGTATAATCATTTCCGTGCAGTAATTTTGTTTTGTGTTTCATTTTACTTAAGTTGACCGATGTGGCCTACTAAAAGATGGCTACCACCCGCAGCCTGCTTTCGAGTTGTTGGAAATTTTACAAAGAGGCTTCGCGCTGCCTGTGACCTTGCCCTCTTGACGAACTGAAAAGCCATGATCATGACGACAAGCTCAGGAAGTCTGCCAAGTGCCCCTGAACATGGAATTTGTTGCAAAACCGAAATATTGAATTTATGAACTTGTAATGATCCCACAACTGAGATACATTTTATCCAAAAGAGACATCCGTAGAAGTAACGAATTAGTGATGGACCCCTTATTTTTCTATTCATTATTTGAGACGACCTATGTGTGAGAAAATCTTGCACTGTATCTCAATGTACCAAGACGACATTATTTCCGCCATTCAGCCGTTTTGTACAATATGATTGTAACATTTTGGAATGTAATTTTAGTATAAATATTAGTAGACTAGAGAGGTCTAGCGCCACTTTTTCCCGAACCAATGATCAGAGGTCCCTACGCTGACGGAGAGGACTGTGACTCTACATGACGGCTAGAAACTTTGCTATTTTTGCTGAGGACCAGTTCTGACTTAGAAAATGACTTTTAGCCAGAATAGGTAAATATGAGAATGATGATTTTGCATTTAATTGGCTTTTCTTATAAATCTTAGATAAACAAAAAATTCTGTTTGAATTACTGTGTCGGGTGATTATTTTATTGTCATGTTTATTGAATTTATAGAGTGTTGAGATGTTTCACCAGATCTATAGCAACTAGTTGATGCCATCGACCTCAGGGTACATGCAGATTGGTTAGGTATTGAAAGGTGTTTCCCCTTATATGTAGACGGATAGAGTGTTAGGATGAATGTTGGTGTTATGGGCCCCACCAGCGTGTGATGTGTGTGTGTGCGTGCGACTGGGAGATCACTCCGTCCGTGGAAGTAGAGGGGATTCGGAAGCTCCGATCTGCACCAGTTTCTTGGTAGCAGAATGATGGTTAGCTATTGTCTTGATTTGGTGAATTTGCGTGTATATAAGCTTATTGATTATTGATTGATATATGTACTAACACTGTATGTTGAAGTTTTATGTGGTGTGTACGGCCTCTGGGATGTAGGAAGTCGGTGACAGTTCCGTGGTAGGGCAGAGGGAAGCGCTGCTCTCGGAAAAGGCGGGATTGTTGGCCCTGTATGTAGGCAGGGGAAAACGTGTGACAATTGAAGTTGCGCGTCGCATTGTCTGTGTTCGAGGAGGTAGCATCGCCGTGTGTTGCCATTAGAGACGTATTTTCTGTGTGAGAGAAGTGTATATGATAGTAAAGGTTATCTGTGAAGTTCTGGTTTTAGGTATCAGGGATCCTTATGGCATTCCGTTATCACTTATCGCTAGAAGGGTAATAGGTATTCTCTGAGCTTGTTAGAAGGACAGAGCAGAGGTAAGCGCTGTTTTGTTAACGTGTGATATATTATTCTGTAGTAGGACAGACTGTTCGCTGTTCTCGGGAAAGACAGGATTCTGTGTGAATGTACTGCATTTTCTGGTGTGAAAGGGTGTGAATGAGAAGGCATTCTGGTTAATTGTAGAACTCTTAGGAGCATTCCGGAGAAAACAGTTAATTGGTGCTTGCTAGAAGGGTAGAGTAGAGGGATGTGCTACTTTATCAACGGAAGTAACGATTCCGTAGTAGGGCAGAGGTAAGCGCTGCTCTCGGGAAAGGCGGAATTCTCGTGGGAAAGGTCTTTTGCTGTTCTGTGGTTAGCGAAGCAGACAATGGAGATGTTTGTATGTTGTAACTAACAGACTCGTAGAAGTTGAAACAAAGTCTACCGAGTAGTTTTGTAAAGGAGGGGTAGACGAGAGACAGGAGCAGGAGCTGCTGCTGCAGCGACTGCTGACGTCAGGAAGACCGCGCTGTGATTGGACAGTGAGTTAGAACGGTGGAAGCACGGTGATTGGTGTGCTAGTGTACGCCGCGCTAGGATCGGGAGACATACAGGGTGACGTAGATGTTCCAGGATTGGTGCGTTGGTGTGAGTCGCGCTGTGATTCGTAGACTGAATCAGTGACGTAGATGTTCCAGGATTGGTGCGTTGGTGTGAGTCGCGCTGCAATTGGACAAGAGATCGTACAGTTGTAGAAAGGAAGAAAGAGTTGAGGAAAATAAGAAAATGTATTATCACGCTGAGGAAAAGAAAAATAAATTCTTGTTCAGTAAGGTTAAGAACTGGTTTGACAAGGATAAGGATATTGTGACTAGGGAAGGACAGTTACTTCCTCCGATAAGAACCCCCGCATCCTTTATGGTTGCGAAGTATGGGTATCATACCTGTATTTGGTTAGATAACTGGGTGAAATATACTAAGGAAGATGGAGTTTTAGCTTTCCCGGAACATGGCTCATTTAATTTGGCCATACTAAGGAACTTACGGGAGCGAATGATGGGTCTAGAGCCTCGGCCTAGGCCGACACAATTTGAGGCATTAACTGAATGGGAAGATGAAATGCATGAGCGAGAAAAGCAGAGGGGTGGAGGAAGTTACCGATATATGTTTGGGCGAAAGTATGATCGTGAAACCCATCATGACCGAATGAGACGATGGCGTGATGCCAGCATGACTGAAGGACTATATCCTGTGAGAACAGCAGAGGAGACCGAAGGGAGAAAGTGTACAGAGAAAGAACATAATGTAGAGACAAGGAGGTATGGGGCGAGTGAGTCTGATGATGATGTCCTAGAGGACATGCTCTATAAAAGACCACCTCCTAATATACGAGAACCAGAGGTAGGAACAGCAGTTACCACAATGAGAGACACCCTGCGGATCATAAAGACAGAGGTTATGACCCCTGAATTGAAAAGCTGTAGTTCTCTGGCAGAAAGAGAGAGAGAAAGAGAAAGAGAAAGAGAAAGAGAAAGAGAGAGAGAAAGAGAGAGAGAAAGAGAAAGGGAGAATGAAGTTGAGGATGAAAAGACCAGAGAATTAGCAAGAACTATTTTCGAATTGATAGAGAAAATCAGGGAACTGACTAAAAATCTTGAGGCAGTTACAGTGCCTGTGACAATAGGTCCGGTTATGCCAATTTTCGATAAACAGAGGACTGGTGAAAGTGGTTTGACAGTGCCATATGTGGGCAATAGATTGGTTGTTCCTCCAGAGCAGGCAGAAATGAGAACGGAAGAAAATCAGTGGAAACCAGGAGAAAATCAGTGGAGACATACCATATGTGGAGGAGAGTTGAGTGTGCAGACTGTAGGAGAGTAGGGTCTGCTTTCTATGTTCACCCCCACTTTTTGCTTTTGCTTTACTGGTTTTCGACTTAGATGTGGCTGTGGGCCTGCTAATCAGACCCACAGCCCTGCTGTTCTCTCTCTAAATTAATACTATGTACTTTAGGTGCATAACCCATTTGGATAGGATCACCTTATTGGCCCCTGTACAGTGTACCCTAGGTACCCAGGGCATGGGTGTACCCTAGGCCTACCAGGGGCTGCAGCATGCATTATGCCACCCCTGGCCTGGCCTTCCATTTTGACACAACTGGCTGATCACTCAGCTGGGGCAAGGTCGTGTAATCACCCCTTGCTTAGGTGTAGTATTCCTATACCTAACTTACATATAGACACATGTGTACCTATCAGTCACTCCTATGGCAGGCCTTAACAATCCTGGAGGCAGAGTGCTTGGTAACATGTGAGATGGTGCTCTAGCATGAGCTGAGCCTGTCTGCAGCTTTCGGAACCAAGTCCTTATAGCTGTTCTATGATATAGCCTACCATATACTCTTAAAGTGCCTTATAATCTTAGACGGTTATGGTAACTATGGTTTGGCTTTATCGAAACATGTCGTGTAAGGTGTCTAACACTGTGGAATAATACCCCCATGCCATTTCTGGACATGAGGATATTATTCCCCCCTTCTAGAGGGAAAGACATGTTAAAATCATACTTCACTGTTAGCCTCTGACCAAAGCCTCAGCATCACAAAATGGATGCTGCTGCCACGACACAAGTCTGACCTCCTGCAGCTGGGAGTGATCCCAGCCAGGGAGGCCTGGACAATAGGTTTCCTGCTTGGGGAGGTGCTAGCACCTCCCCAGACAGCCTTTAGTGTATTGGGGCAGGGTGGGCTGAAAGGAATGAGACATGCCTGGGGCACACAAGGTGTTCCTTGCATAGTCCAGTTCAAACCGGCGCTGGGGCACTCCAGCCCCAGCTCTGGCGCGAAACTGGACAAAGGGAAGTGGGTGTAACCACCCCCTCCCAGGTCCCACCCATAAGGCGTGACCTAGCAGGTATCCCAGCCCCCCAGATTAGTATAAGAGTGGGAGTTGGGCCTCAAGACTTTAGATTATCCTGAACCTGCAAACTTGAACAGAAACTCTGGACCTTCGACATTCGACGAAAGAAGAAGACTGAAGAATCTCCCTTGTGGCCAAGGAGTGGCTACCCTGTGCAAACAGGCACCATCAAGAGACTACCCTTTGCTTTGCCCACGTTCTACGAGGAACCGACTGCAGAGCCTGACCAGAGCCTTGACTTCCAGACTTCTCCGACCCTGATCCACATCCACAGCAGAGCTGAGATCCGTGGAGGTGACGAGCGACGTGGGACCGGCTACCTGGGAAAAGTGGCTAGTAACTTCAAGCGCAGCTTCTGAGGCACCCTCGAAGTTGTGCACCGGGGATTGAGAAGCCCCAACCCCAAGCATCATCTGCACCGAAGATCAGCCCCCCACACTCCACGAGTCCTGCGTGGGGCCCTTCTGCATTTTCCTGCTTGCCGCGTCTGTCCGGTTGCTTGCCCGCTGGCTAGTGGCCTTTGTGACGACGCACCCTGAAATCTTCTGTGCTGGTTTGGCTCCTCCAGACTGGCTCCCGCTTCTCTGCAAAGAAGAAGCACCCCAGACCTTCCTGGTCTGCACCAGAAGCAAGTCCTCCGTTCTTCGTGGGTTCTGCTTGCCAAGGCTTGGTGAGTCCTAGTCCAACTTCGACGCCGCCGACAGCAAGAGCCTTCGTGGGACAGCTCGCCTCCTGGTCCTGGTCGTCCTCGACGCTTCCTGGTCCTCCTGGCTGCAGCGACAAGCTTCACCTTCACCTGCAATCTTCACGACATCGCCTGGTTCCTTCCTGGTTCCACGTGGTCACTGGCTAGTGACCTTGACTCTGTCCCTTCTGCTTGCAGGTCTCCTCTCTTCTTGATCCCAGCCTTGGGATCCACCGGACACTCTTCACTGACTGCCTGTCAGCATCTTTCTTCAGGCATCCATAGGAGTCGACGACGAAAACCGACGCAACTTCACCCCTATGCACCCGCAGCCTGTGGGCTAGGTAACTTGGGTACTCCGGTGCTCATCAGGATAGTGACTATCCTAGTGTCTAGTTTTCCAGTCTCGACTTCCTAGCTACTCCGGAAGTGTCCTAAATCTATCGTTTTCTAAACTGTACTATTGCTAGTGACTTTTACGCATTACGCGTGAGTGTTTCCACTCTGCACACGAATCCCGTGGGCCTCCCACTTCCTAACTAAAGCTAGTGTAGTGTAGCCCCAGCGATTCCCTAGGCCTAGGCCTATTCTATTTCCGTGACAGTGGTCCTTATACCACTTACTTAGTATATGGTTTGCGTGGCCCCTGGGGCCTAACTGTATTACTTACCTGTGTGACTTAATGTATGCTTAAATAAGACTGTGTTGTACTTACCTCTTATCTCATAAAGAGTGCTGAGGGTTTGACTAGAATAAATACACTTTATTTTATATATATATCTGTTGTGGTGTCCTTTCATTTGGTATTCAAGGGATTATATAAGGTATCACAGCTGGCTTCACATGCCATTCAGAGTTTAGCCTAAGACTGCTCTTGTCCATGCTACCACTAGGATAGCTGGTCTATAAGGTTGACTTTACAACCAATCACCATAAGGGTATTTGGACTGATATAAGGTGTACACTAGAACTAGTGACATCATACATCAGGCCAACTTCTCACACAGACTAACTCAAGTTTGAACTCTGGATGTGTGGAAGGGAACAGAGGATCGATCTTAGAACCACAAAGAGTAACAGAACCAGGGGGTGCAGAAAAATCCATGGGAATAACTGCTGAGGATTTGAATGATTGGCTGAAGGCTTTGCAGAGGAAAGAAAAAGAATCCCAGGGAATTGATGTAGCGAGGCTACGTATGGAGATGGAGGAGCTGATTGTAGGAACAATCCCTACAGAAACGCTGGAAAATTATCAGGAAGGGGAGATTCTATTTCTCTGTAAGAGTATCACATGGAGAGCAAAGAACATACATGACAGGTTGAAAGGAATAGCCAGTGAAATGGGGATTGACACGGACAAGGTAAAAGCTTTACAAAAGCCTTACCGAGTGGATTTTACAGATCAGGACATTGAGAATATGAACAATGCAGGCCGAACAGGGCAGATTAAGGAGATGATTGCTTTGCTGAGAAAATGGGGAGATGTGGAGAGATGGAAAGACAGATGGTATAGAAAGCGGGAGGATGCAGTAGACAGAACTTACTCAGCATTCCCAATGAAAGAAAAGGAGAAAGCAGTGACAGCTTACCCTATGAGGGAGATTCCAGGAGGTGGGTACGTACATGTCCCATGGACTAGACAGGATATTTTGTCTTTTACAAATGATTTCGAGTGGTATAGACAGGTCGACAGATTTGTGAAATTGTCAAAGGTGCTGTGGATTGACCTGAATAGTCTGTTTGATATAATTGTACCAGCAGACCTGTGGGCAGAATGTAAGATAGTCATAGACTGGCCCACTAAAGAATACCCGAGAGATCCAAAGACAGGAGCTCCAGATCCGGAGGTCATGAAAAAGTATGAACAGGTTATGGCCTTCTTGAAAAATAAGGTACCCCCCAAAGAAACAGACTGGGTTAAAATAGATCGAACACATCAGGAAGTGAAGGAATCAGTCCATGCTTACTATGAAAGATTAATACTGGCTTTCAAACAGTTCAGTGGAGATGAACACCTGGGTGACAAGGATCTGAGCCATTTTGTATATAGATTTGTGTATGGCTTGTGTATGGCTTACGACCTGAAATCAGTGAAATGATCAGGCAGCATACCGTAGACTGGCAGAGCAAAAGATTGATGAGATCCTGAGACATGCAAAATACTTCAGTGATGAGATTGAGGCAAAACGAAGAAAGCTGAAAGAAAAGGCAATGTGGGCACAGGTGAAAGTTGCGGAGAGACAGGAAGCTCAGTTGGTTGAACAAGCAAATAACCCAGGAAATAAACCCAGGTTTGGTCCAGGAAAAGGGAAAGGAAATATTGAGGAAGCCAAGAAGAAATTCCCTTGCCACAACTGTGGAAAATTAGGGCACTGGAAATCCGAGTGTAAGAACCCACCGTCTACTAATGATGACAATCCATCATTGAATCCACAGGTGCAGAGTGAGGGGTCTGGTCAGCATCAGCAACAGCAGAAGGCTGTTAAGCAGCAGAATCAGGTGCCAAAACCACCCTTGCCACAGAGAAGAGGATCCCAGAAGTACAGCCAAGAGTCGGGGTTCTACGATGAAGAGCAGGTAAACAGGCCAAAACGCACAAGCGCTGTAGCTCAATATTGGCTGAAAAATGAGGGAAGTGATTCAGAGGGTGATTCTGACGGTGCCGAAGAGAGGAGGAAGAGTGCGTACTTGGCGCAACTCTAGAAATAGACCAGGCAGGACCTTTTGTAGATGGGAAAATCAATGGTGGAAGTGTTACTTTTCTAGTTGACACAGGAGCTACGAGATCAACTGTCAGGTCAGCTGATATAAAGAATCTTCCTCTCTCGGACGAAGCAATCCAAGTAGTTGGTGTATCGAACACCCAGATAAAAACTCATCTTACTGAACCAGTAAGAGTTAGAATAGGGAAATTCTCCGACATGCACCGATTTGTGGTGTGTGACACGAGTCCTGTGAACTTGCTAGGCAGGGACCTGTTGTGCAAGATGAATTGCACTATTTTCTGTACACCAGATGGAATAACCTTTGAAACACCAGATGAGGATGTCCTATACAGAATGACCATGGATAACAGGGAATGTGAGGCTTTGGGAACATATGCTGTGTTTAATCCAGATGCATTACCCCCAGAATTGAAACAGACAGTAAAATCGGCTGTTTGGGATTTTACTGGAGAGGATGTGGGTCTGATGAGAAATGTAGATCCAGTGAAAATTACTGTAAAAGAAGGAGTAGTTTACCCAAACATTCCACAATACAGACTGACACCTGAAATAATTGAAGGTATAACACCCATAATCGAGAAAATGATCCAGCAGGGGGTGTTAAGGGAAATATTGAGCAGCCCGTGTAATTCACCAATACTGGGACTGAAGAAACCTAATGGAAAGTTCAGAATAGTACAGGATTTGAGAAAAATTAACAAAATTGTTGTGTCATGCTGTCCCATTGTGCCAAATCCATCAGTGATTTTGTATCAGATTCCCCATGATGCAGAATGGTACACAGTAATTGATTTGTGCCATGCTTTCTTTTCAATCCCGTTGCATCATGACAGCCAGCCGATTTTTTCATTTAGATTTGGAGAGCGGATTTTGGCATGGTGCCGAATTCCACAGGGGTATACAGAGAGCCCTTCAATATTTAATCAATTGCTGAAGAAGTCTCTGGAAAGTCTAACAATGCCTGAAAATTCAGTTTTGGTCCAGTACATTGATGACCTGCTTGTGGCATCAAAAGCACGTGAAGCTTGTGAAGTAGACACCATTGCTTTACTGAATCATTTGGCAGACGGAGGATTAAAAGTATCTCCAGCCAAATTGCAATTCTGCAAGAAAGAAGTCCAGTATTTGGGACATAATATTGAGAAAGGCCTAAGGAAAGTGACCATTGACAGGATTAAAATTATCAGGGGAATAAAGGCCCCATTGACTCAAAGAGAAGTAAGAATGTTTCTGGGAATGGTTGGTTACTGTTGTCAGTGGATAAGTAACTTTTCCCTGATTCCCAAGCCATTGATTAAATTAACAAAAAGTGAGGTGAAAGACCCATTGGAATTAAATCCAGAAGAGATGGCAGCATTTAAAGAGTTAAAGAACAGGCTATGTGAAGCTCCTGCCCTAGGAATGCCAGATTACGAAAAAGAATTTGAGCTGTACTGTAGTGAGAGAAATGGATGTGCACTTTCAGTGTTAATCCAGAAACATGGACGTCTGAGGAGGCCAATAGCGTACTTCTCATCAACACTTGACCCAGTAGCTGTGGGTTTACCAGGTTGCCTGAAAGCAGTAGCTGCTACATGCAAAAGTCTGGAACAAAGTGAGGGAATCATAATGGGATATCCTGTACGGGTATTCGTACCTCATGATGTGGCAATCCTTTTAACAAGGAGCCGGACACAATTCATGTCTCATAGTCGGCTGACTAAATATGAGAAAGTCATTCTTGGTGCAACAAATGTGAGTCTGGAGAGATGTGTGAATGTGAATCCAGCAACATTGTTGCCTGATGCTGAATGTGTGGGGGTGAGAAATGAAGTTGATCACGACTGCCTGGATGTGCTTGATTACTGCACAAAACCAAGACCTGATATAAGAGATCTGCCACTGCCTGAGAGTGATCATGTGTTGTTTGTGGATGGATCATGCTTGAGAACGGATGAAGGAACATTGAGTGCTGCATATGCTGTGTGTATGGTTTCAGGAGTTGTGGAAGCATCACCTTTGAAAGGAGTTAAATCCGCTCAGGTGGCAGAATTGGTGGCACTAACGAAAGCCTGCAAAATTGGAAGAAATGTGAGAGTGACTGTGATGACTGACAGCCAGTATGGCTTCGGAGTTGTCCATGATTTTGGCCAGTTATGGCTACAAAGAGGTTTCCTGACCTCAAGTGGAACTCCCATAAAGAATGCTGAAGTGGTTGGAAAATTGCTAGAGGCGATACAGCTGCCTAAAGAACTAGCAGTTGTAAAATGTGCTGCTCATGGTCAAGGTGATGATTTCGTCGCCGTTGGGAATAAATTTGCAAATGACATAGCACAATAATGTGCAAGAAACAATCATTCCATTAATCGGAGTAAAGAGAGAGAAATATCTTCTTGTTCCTTAATGTTTACTAATGAGGTGGGAACATGGGAGGAAGTAAAGCAATTGCAGGATGAGGCAGGAGATGAGGAAATGAGAGATTGGGTGAAAGCAGGTTGTGCACCCAGGGAAAAAGACCATGTGTGGGTCTATAGGGATGGAAGACCAGTCATGCCAAATAGCATGTTGTTAACAATGGCAAGGATGTATCATGGCCAAGGACACCTGGGGAGGGATGCTATGATAAGAGCCTTTAAGCAGACCTGGTATAGTCCAAAATTCAGGCTGATAGCAGAAAGTCTCTGTCAGAGATGTCTGATATGTCAGCAGTTCAATCCTGGAAAGAAAACAGTGGTGAGCCTAGGAACAATAGGCAGGGAGGGAGGACCTTTCACAAGAATGCAGATAGACTTTATTGAAATGCCCAAGTCAATAGATTGAGGTATGTCCTGGTGGTGGTCTGTCTGTTCTCCAGGTGGGTGGAGGCATATCCAACAAGAAGAAATGATGGGATAACAGTGGCCAAGCTACTGTTAAGAGAGTTCATCCCAAGGTATGGGTTCCCAGTGACCATTGAATCAGACAGAGGAGGACATTTTTATAATGAAATCATGAGTCTGATCTGTGAAGCATTGAGTGTACAGCAGAAGCTACCTTGTGCTTACCGACCAGAGGCTTCTGGTGTGGTTGAACAAATGAATGGTACCATCAAAAACAGAATTGGCAAAATGTGCCTAGCCACAGGAATGAAATAGCCTGATGTCTTGCCTCTAGTCCTGATGACAATTAGGTCTACTCCAGACAGAACAACAGGTTTGAGTCCACATGAAATTATCATGGGACCTGCTATGAGACATGCATTTGTACCAGTCAACAAGCTGATGACTATAACTGATGACATGATTTTGGATTACTGTAAAGGCCTGGCTGACGCAGTTCATTCTGTGTTTCACCAGGTTGGAGAAGACGCCACCACACTTGAAAAGAAACCAGCCCATGATCTGAGCCCAGGGGACTGGGTAAGGATAAAAGTCCACAGAAGAAGAAATTGCCTGGTTCCAAGGTGGGGAAGGCCGAGACAAGTCATTTTGACCACAACGACTGCTGTGAAGGGTGCTGGAGTGAAAAATTGGATACATGCAAGTCACACACTGAGGGTTCCAAATCCAAAAGACGGCACTGGAAAGGAATACTTTGAAGAATCAGATTCCAGTGATGATGCAGACAGTGAGACAGTAAAAAGAAAAAAGAATCTTGAAAGAGGGGACCCACTGTCCAATCAAAGGGGGGAAAGTGAGTCAAGAGAAATTTTCATCCCACCAGAAGAGGTTCTGAAAAGAACATTGCAAACTGTAGAGACAAGTTCAGATTCTGAAGAAGTGTCTGAAGTTCCAACTAACAGTGACCAACACAAAAAGAAAGAAAGAAAAGAGAAGAACATTCCAACAGAAGTGACACCTGAATCAGATGTGGAAATTGGAAAAATTCCACCTGAGATAGTTATTGAAGAAAAAGGGACAGAAAAAGACAGAGAGGGACAGATTGCGGAAGAACCCCGAGGAGGTGTAGGGAACATCAACAATAAGCTAGGTGAAGGGACAAGTAGACAGCAAGAAGATTGCGTGTCGGAGACCCGAGGAGGGACAGAACTAGGGAAATCTCAATTGGTGGAAAAAGAGACTGTTGGAAAAAAAGAAGTTGTTGGAGAAGAGAAAACTGTTGATGAACAAGAGGCAATTGAAACAGAATCTGATGAAAGTGACAATGAGATACATGGAGGACGAGTTCTGAGAAAGAGAACTTGGATTGGAGAAAGAAGCAATAAAGAAGGAAGGCAAAAGAGAAATGCTAAAGGAGATCTTTGGCCTAACAAGATAAAGAGACTGAGATACCGACTGGCACGAGTTAACTCTTCAAAAGCTGAACAAGTGAACGAAGTGTCAAGTCAGAATCCAATGAAAGAAGAAGAAACAAAGATATCAGAGAGAACAAAAAGAATCATAAAACCAAACCAGAGGTATAAGTCACCAGAATGGACGTATGTGGCACTGCCTGAACAAGGAGAAGAGGCAGACAGTCAAGGAAGTCCAGAGGAGGCTTTGCTGAAAGTGGTTGATGAAGAAGAAGCTGTGGGAATCCTGAGAGTTATCTTGTCCGATATTGGAGAAGAAACGGATGTTCTGGACTTAATACAGTTTGATGATGATGAAGAAACAGTGAAAAGTGATGAAAATCCAAATTGAATAAATCCAAAGAAGTTTTGGAGGAAAAAGAAAAGTAGTAAAATTAAAACAGTAAATTGTAATAATCTGTTGGGTACTTGTTGCCCTAAAGTTCGGTAGTGGAGTGGAAGAGGCTAAGTCAAAAGACACGGTCAAATTAACAAGATGGCTAACACTGACAATAATCAGAGTAGATGTTCCTTCCTGAAAAGATGGTGCAAGATGTGCTGCTGCTGTACAGGATTATTAATGCTGCTTTGGAGCGTGCTTGCTCTACTGATTTCTTTTAGAGTAACTATAGACACTTTAGAAGGACATACAGAGAACAGGACTAATATAGGGAAGAGTCCATTAAAGATAGTTCCAACTAGAACTAGCAATGTACATATACATAAGGATAGATCAATCAATGATTTTTCTATTAATGTGTTTTCAAAATTGTTATATGAATACGTAAAGACAATGGATGTAAGGGATTGCTACGTTTGCATGCAATTACCTGCTTCTGTTTCGGAAGGAGTGACTTATCATCATCTTCCGGCTACGTATGGAATTTCATGTAGTGTGTTAATTAGTATATTTTATCAGTTAGGGAAATTAGATTATAATATGTCTAATATAGATAATATTCTTGGGCAACTGCCTATGAATAAAGAACTGTATCCTGCAAAGGAAGCTAACACTTTAGGTGAGATTTTTTTAGAAACCAGAGAATTAACATTAGAAAATGTTTTTAGAAAAAATTTAACTTGCAGTTTGAAAGAAGAAGAGAAAGCTTTTCTAGACATGGTTGAGAGAAGAAGGTTGAACATGCACAAGAAAGCAGAAGGGCATAAAATGAGTGAAACAATGTGGGATATTGAGAAAGAAAAAGAATTGAAAAATGGAGCCAGTCCAATTATGGCTATAGATGCACCACAGAAAGGCAAACTTTGCATTACCAGGAAGAGATCCCAGTATGATTATTATTTCATAGGGACTAGTGAGTGCCATGATACATACTTTATTGCAACCGGATGGGGATTTAGAGGAGGAGAAGATCCAGTTTTTCCGGGAGTGTATTATATTTGTGGGAATAAGGCTTATTACCGTTTGCCTGACCATTGGTTTGGCACATGTTATGTTGGCCTGATCTTTCCAAAGATTTTTCACATGGATAGAGTAGACGATGCTGAACATACTAATCCGTTAACACGCTATAGAAGAGAAACATGGACAGAAATTGTAGGAGATATTTTCGGAGCTTTAATTCCAGCAGTGGGAATTTCATTGAATGCATTTGGCATTCGGAAGCTGTCAACAGTGGTAGATCGCTTGTCAACAAGCACCGCTGGAGGCTTTCTTGTGGTGAATACTGAAATGGTTGCTTTACGCGCTATGGCAATGCAAAATCGACTTGCCCTTGACATTCTTTTGGCAAAAGAGGGTGGAGTCTGTGGAATGCTGAAAGTTCAACATTATTGCACTTACATTCCTGACGAAAGCAAAGATCTAAAAGTCTAAATCAAAAATATTACTGATTTGCATGAAGAATTAGTACCACTGGAAGCTGAAAGTATCTGGACTAAAATGGCTAATAAGATGATTGCTATTAAGATTTTTGTAGCTAAATTAGGTAGTACCATATTTGGTAAGATATTATTTCCATTAACGTGTGTAATTGTTGCATTATTGATTCTTAGATTAGGGTGTATGTGTTGTAGATATAGAAGAAATAAAAAGAAAATAACACGAGAAAATGTTAAAAAGAGACAAAAGAAACCAGAAAGAGATCCACAAGAAATAGAATTAGAAGAGCTAAGAATTGAGGGAAAGCATGTATATAGAAACAAAGAAAGAAGATGAGAAGGAAACAAGGGTTTGAAAAATGAACAAGAAGATATTTTGAATTTCTCCAAAAGGGGAATTAAATTGAATTTTTTTTTTTTTTGGGTTTTGATTTTTGTGGTGATTAGATATCACCAAAGGGGGGATTGATGGAGCAGGGTTTTTACTTTAAACCCGAATACCTGTTTCATTTTCGCATGTTATAATTAAAAGTACTACTGATTAATTATTAATCATTAAAAGTTTGTCGAGTCTTACCTAACCAACCTTATTAACAAAAGAATTATACGTGGGAATGCTATTGCATGGCTAAAATAATAAGTAAACTAAGTTGGTGAGCAAACCGACAGAAATAGACATTGCTTATGTAATGTTATTGTATTTTGCGCTTATAATTAATATGCATTAATGACTTTTGATGTCGCAAATGGCTAGATAAATACATACACATAAGGGTATTAGTAGGGGAATAACACTGTATAATCATTTCCGTGCAGTAATTTTGTTTTGTGTTTCATTTTACTTAAGTTGACCGATGTGGCCTACTAAAAGATGGCTACCACCCGCAGCCTGCTTTCGAGTTGATGGAAATTTTACAAAGAGGCTTCGTGCTGCCTGTGACCTTGGCCTCTTGACGAACTGAAAAGCCATGATCATGACGACAAGCTCAGGAAGTCTGCCAAGTGCCCCTGAACATGGAATTTGTTGCAAAACCGAAATATTGAATTTATGAACTTGTAATGATCCCACAACTGAGATACATTTTATCCAAAAGAGACATCCGTAGAAGTAACAAATTAGTGATGGACCCCTTATTTTTCTATTCATTATTTGAGACGACCTATGTGTGAGAAAATCTTGCACTGTATCTCAATGTACCAAGACGACATTATTTCCGCCATTCATCCGTTTTGTACAATATGATTGTAACATTTTGGAATGTAATTTTAGTATAAATATTAGTAGACTAGAGAGGTCTAGCGCCACTTTTTCCCGAACCAATGATCAGAGGTCCCGACACTGACGGAGAGGACTGTGACTCTACATGACGGCTAGAAACTTTGCTATTTTTGCTGAGGACCAGCTCTGACTTAGAAAACGACTTTTAGCCAGAATAGGTAAATATGAGAATGATGATTTTGCATTTAATTGGCTTTTCTTACAAATCTTAGATAAACAAAAAATTCTGTTTGAATTACTGTGTCGGGTGATTATTTTATTGTCATGTTTATTGAATTTATAGAGTGTTGAGATGTTTCACCAAATCTATAGCAACTAGTTGATGCCATCGACCTCAGGGTACATGCAGATTGGTTAGGTATTGAAAGGTGTTTCCCCTTATATGTAGACGGATAGAGTGGTAGGATGAATGTTGGTGTTATGGGCCCCACCAGCGTGTGATGTGTGTGTGTGCGTGCGACTGTGAGATCACTCCGTCCGTGGAAGTAGAGGGGATTCGGAAGCTCCGATCTGCACCACCTTTGGCCCTCAGTGTGTACAGCTACCAGGTCAGAGCTAAGAATACATTGTAAAGTTCAACATTTATATGCCCTGATCAATGAAAAACATATTCGAGGCTTGAGGAAATATTTGTAGTTTGGCAGACAGGGTACTCCGTCATATTTTTTGACAGAGTATGGTATCTGCCAAAATGACAGTAAGCCCATCCTATTCAGGGTTGGGAGGACCGTCAGATTTTGTTTGATGGAGCCCTTGTTGGAAATTCTATCTGTCACTGCAAGACACAGAAAAATAAACTACGAACCCCACGCCCAGTGAAAAGACTCCCTGGGTTTAAAGGTAATTTATGTTTTGTTTTTCAGTAAAAAACTTATACTTTGGAAGTTTGTTTTTGATAAACATAAAAATTGTTAAAGTTTGGTGGCCATCAAAACCGAGGGCAGCCACACAAACCTGTTGTACCTTGTCAAGGTGCAGAGATCACCGGTGGGACAATTTGGTGGATGTAGTCCATCAGGGTGGTGGAAGTAGCATCCTTTGACAACCTGACTGACTCAATACTGTCCCTCAAGGTAGACTTTTACCAAACTTTACAAAGAGTGAGGCGAGGGTGGGTCCCAGGAATGCGTCTCCAGCTTTGCTAAAGAGAAACTGGTTGTCAAGATGGTGTGGGTAATTGATGGCATCCTACCAATGAGTGAGGTATCTCTGGTGCAGCAAGGGCCACAGGCCAGGATTCCTGAGGCAGAGCAAGGAGCTCAGTGCCAAAGTGCAAACATAAAAAGTCCTTGATCAAGATATGGGCGGACTGGGCCACATACCGTGGCATCGATTTATCCCTCCTGGGGCCTTCCGTTTCCCGGGACCCGATTGACAGACTAGTAGTAAGCAACTCACCAGTATAATGTAACAGTGGTGCGCAAGGGCAAAAGAGCACATTTGCATAATGTTTATTTTACAATTTCCGTAAGGTGTGTGGTGCGTGGTTGTAAAAGAGGGAGAGGGGTTCTGGTCTGATGTTTGCAGACCCTCATTGGGGATGAAAGTCGGTGCCAAGAAATTCTACAATATGCCTTTTACATGTATGATGCTTGCTGGGCTTCACTCATTTGGCACTTTGGAAAATCAATAAACTCTGTTGTTAAAAAAAAAAAGTCCTTGATCTCCACGCTCCGGTTACCTGAGAATATAAAGTATGAAGTGATACGCCTAGAGAATAAAAACCCTCACATATGGACTGCTGCATCTGTGCCCGCCCGGGCTCTGTCTCCATGCACAGTGTGGATTTTAAAATAGGAGCGTCATAAAACCAAAGAATTCTCTCCCTCAGCATAAATCTGAGATGGGGGAGGCAAACCGTGGATATTCACAGTGCCCAGCCTTCCCTCACGCTTGTGTGAATACCAGGCCCAGATTCCTTCTGTAAGCTCTCAGAGTGAAACGTGAGCAGACGCTCTCCTATGAGCTGTGAGAGACACATGGCGGAGGGAGCCATATGGCAGGGGTGTCACGGAATAGCCGCGTGCATTGTATACGTCCTCTCCCCTTGCTTCCATCTCATTTTTCTGTTCCTAATAATTATTATAACAATTATGATAATGATAACAATATTGATAAAAATAAGAATAACCTATTTTCCCTGGTGTGCTTCATTCCACTCTGCTGCCTTTTCTAAGCACAGTAAATTGCTAATTGTATTGCACATCCATAATTGAATCACATCACATCACTCATCCTGATGGCACTCCATGGGCTCCCCTGGCCAGCTGGCACCATCTTTAAAACTAGCTGCATCATTTACAAAAGGCATCACGACCAGCACCCCTTCTTATCTTGAGAACGAACTCACCATCTCTGGTGAATCTCCACACACCCACAGCTAAAATACTATCGAACTGCAGACTAAAAAGTGCAAAAAAACACAAGACAGCAGGCTGTTTCCATCTGCTCACCCAGGATCTAAAACAACATCCCGCATCCATCGCTCAAACGCTGCTCCAATGTGGGAAAGAGTTGGCAATGCACCTCTTTAAAGAACACTAAATCACAGTGCGGTACCCATCCACAAACCAGTTCTCCTATCATTCATTGATTTCTATACCTGTCTTTCACCCTATCTGGCACTCTGCTGCCTTTTGGCTTAGTTTGCGCTATAGAAATTCTACATGCATACAACATACAGGATGCAGGAATGGACCAGGGAGCAAAACATACTCCATCACAGTCAGTATGGTTTCATGGAGTGGTTAGGTACAGCAGAGTATTGCCTGCACCTCCACCTGGAGGTATACCGTCACCGGGCGCTTCCCGCTGTACCTAGTGTACATGGCTCTCTCAACCGCCTTTGATTGTGTGAACCGTACAAAACTGTGGAGGAAACTGTTGGACATGGGCCTCGGTGTTGCATTAGTACCATTCTTGCATACACTCCATGAGAACTTGGGGGCAGGGGCACGTTTTCGTCCTTAGGGAGAGCTTACTGAAGTTTTATAGCCTCAGACCCAGGGTTTGTGAAGGAAGTATGATGGTGCCCCTGCTGTTCATTCTTTATTTTAACAATTTGACTTCTTTCTTACTGGCCACTATGAGAGATAACCATATGATAGCTACCTTGCCATTCTCTCTTTATTGTGTGTGGAAGATGCAGTCCTTATGGTCCGCACTCCTATCACACTCCTTAGGTTGGTGGATTCCTTTGTCACATTCATGGCAAATTTGGATTAGGTCACAAACTTCTGTAAATCTCATATTATGGCCTATGGACTTTGTAGACACAGGGGGCCCGATTCACAGAACTAACTTAAGTCAAAATCCTAAACTTACTACCATTTTCGTATTCACAGAAGGCACTTACTCATTTTGGTATTCACAGAAGACACTTACTCACTTCAGTATTCACAGAAGTTAGGAGTCCTAACTTTAGGACTCCTAAATGCCTTCTGTGAATACCGAAAGTCTTAAAATTAGGATTTTTCTCAGTTTAGGAGTCCTATAGTTAGGACTCCTAACTTGACTACTACTAAACTGAGAAAAATCTTAATATTAAGGCTTTCGGGATTCACAGAAGGCATTTAGGAGTCCTAAAGTTAGGAGTCCTAACTTTACTACTACTAAATTGAGAAAAATCCTAATTTTAAGACTTTTGGTATTCACAGAAGGCATTTAGGAGTCCTAAAGTAAGGAGTCCTAACTATACTACTACTAAACTGAGAAAAATCCTAATTTTAAGACTTTCGGTATTCACAGAAGGCATTTAGGAGTCCTAAAGTTAGGACTCCTAACTTCTGTGAATACCGAAATGAGTAAGTGCCTTCTGTGAATACCAAAATGGTAGTAAGTTTAGGGTTTTGTCTTAAGTTAGTTCTGTAAATCGGGCCCAGTGTGTTTCCACAGCATGTTATGACGCAGGTGATTAGGCTACACTGACAAAAACCCTATACAGCAAGAGGAGAATTGTATTTGTAAACGTATGTTGAACCAACCTCCTCTGCGTCGCATTTTATTAGTCACGGTGAGCTGGGTCTGCCCTACATGGAGGACTGTATGAAATGGTTAGATAGAGGGTCAGCTGTCCCCTGGTTAGCCTATGTAGGATCTCTTTTACAGGTATAGCTCAACGGGGCTGTTTCGCTCCCCATTGCCCCTCCGTAAGGAGGACACATGAACTGTGAATCATCTCTTCATCAATGAAAGGTCGGCGTCCAGGAGAGCTCAGAGCGTTGTAAAATCACTGTGTACAATCATGCAACCTTAACAACGAACTTCAGCATGGAGCCCTATCTTACCTGGGAAATGGGTAGATGGGAAAGGCCACTATTATTCCAGGCCAGGGCCGGCACAGCCCAAGATCACCTTTTTGTAATTTTTGTCTCTTTACACTAGGCACATAATGTTGCCATTTCTTCAAAAGTGTGGCGTTGTGCAATGTCCGATCGCTTTGAGGTTTTTGCAATCGTTGAGTACAGAGGCAGTCTGCTTTCAGATGGGTATGTTCTTGAAGCTCGCTGTTCATTGTAGGAAAAGTATGATTAACTGGTTCCTCCAGGCCCAGAGGAATAAGTCTTGTGTTCCAAGCAGCGCACATGAAATGTCGTTATCAAAGCTTGTGGGGGAAAAGAAAATGCTTCCTCAAGAAAAGCATTTTAGAACCTACCACGTAGCAGCTTCTGCTGAGTGCCACTCGAGTCTTCCATGCTTTGACGAGCCCCATTCTGATCCGCCTGGGGCCTGCGGCTGTTTCTGGAGGGAGGTATGGGTCGTCACCTGGACAGCTCTAGGGCATATCAGGTGGTACCCAAAGCCATGTCAATGACAGTGTCTTGAGATATCGCTCCGAAGTAACCAGCAGGACACACATAACTTGGTTAGTGGAGAACAGTGTTGTTAGGGCGGGGCTTACCTCTGGCCACCTCACCTCATTCTATGTCAGGGGGCACATGCACTGTTATGAAGATCAGCTGTGGTATGGAGTAAAGACCAGACATTATGGAGAAGCAGCCGGGTCAGTTCCAGGTATCGGCAAAGTGGGAAGAGGAACGGGGCAGATTTATGAGCCCCTTGCGCCACTTTTGCGTCACTTTTAACATGGGAAAAGTGACGCAAAAGTGGCGCAAGGGGCTCATAAATCTGCCCCGAAGTCGTTAGCGTGAGGAGGCCCTTGCACCTTTAACAAGCTGGCTCGCTTGATGGTTGCAGAGAAATGAGGGCAGCGCAACAACATATTCGTAAATATCTACTTGAGTGTAGATTGTGGCATGTGGGGGATTCAAAGTCCTAGCAATAAGATAAAACATTCTGATTCCACCTTTAATTTATGACGTAGGGGGTTTATATATGTAAAGCCAATGGATAGAAGAAGAATGAATCTTTCTATTTGCCCATCAAGGATTACTTAGCCAGCCTCTGGTTTGCACATTTTTATTCCAGTCACAATGGGCATTTGTTGCACAGGAGGATTGCCGCGGATATTGACAGCTGATGCCAGACCTATTAGTCTGGTATCAGCTCGCAATATGGAGGTAAAGCAATCTTCCAAGCAAAGACACATCGAATCCCTTTCTGGAGAAGAAAAGTGAGGAGCAGGAACAGAAAAAGTGATTCTCTTCCTCTATATCTCAGGGGAAAGATGCTCTTGGCACACAAAATGGCTCAGAAATACAGAACTCTGTTGAGTTGGTTGTAGTAAATATCTGGTGGCTGAGAAGGTCAAAAGGAGAAAGCGCAGCGGAAAACAACATAGGAGAGATGCACTTCTTCCTCCTAGTTGTTCTCCCTGGAAAAAGTTGCTCATTCTAGTAAAGGCAAATATGTAAAGAGAGCGGAGATGGGTCAGAACTTGGACAATTTGATAGAGGATTTGGGGTTTCCTCCAGCAGAACATGAAGGCGACCATTCCTCTGAACGTTTTCCACAATGCATTAAGGCATCAGGTTCTGCTCTTCCTTTTCATAAGAACATTCAGTCTCTTATTTTAAGGGAGTGTCTAGACTTAGGTCATGTGTATATACGCAGGTGCATGCAAGATATGTTTGCATTGGAAGATGGGGAATCAAATCTGTTTTATGCATTAAAGGTCAAGTCCACGTTATCCACTTTGACCAGGACAATACTGTCAATCGATAGGACTCTATCAGCAAGTGCAGTGGGCAAACAGATACAAGTTCCTTAAAAAGGTTAAAACAGACAAGAACTTCACATTAAGAGCGGGAACTTATGCGGAAGAGGCAAAATATTCCTTGGTTAGAATTTTGATTTGTTGGCTGGAAGCAAGTAAAAGGGTGAGGATTTATTTATTTTACGGAGTTCTATATAGCGCGAACTTGACACGAAGGTATCGGGTATAAGAACGCTTTACATAGCACCAGTTGCATTAAATGATGACACGTTCATTTTTGTTAGGCACGGCGAGATTAAGTGATGTGCCCAGAATCACAGGACGTTCAGCGTCATTGCCGAGACTCGAACCAAGGTTCCCTAGATTCGAGGTCGACCGCCCTAGCCGTTAGGCCTACTCCTCTCCCTAATTACTCCGAACTTCTTGTCCAGATGGAACAATGGGACGGATTCATGTCAGATTTGTCATGAAATGGTCTTTGTGCTTTTGACGACTAGAGGTGCTGTTTTGGCACAATGTCAAATGCTGCTCAGGGACTGGATAGTTGATAAGGATGAAATGTCATCTTTTTTGAAAATTCAGTTTTGGGATAAATGTTTTTGGAAATCAGCACATGGTTATAAAAGATTTTAAGGACAGAACACATAGTCTCCCACATAACCTTTTTTCTCCAATGCAGAGACATAGGGCATTTGTTTACAATAGTAATCCAAATCCAGAAGGAATAAGTTTTAACCTCATAGAACAGACAGGAAGTCTACAGCAGTCTCTCAACCTGAAGGATACAAAGCTGAGCACTTTTGTGATGTAATAGATCCCCTGGTTCTGGTGGGAGGGTGTATCCAAGACAAGTGGAAACATCATGGGAGGCTGGCATTTCAGGGCAAAGACAGCTTCAGATTATTTGGAAAGATTACTCTGTGGCACTTGCATCCATGCTTCCAGGTAGGCATGTATCCTCACTCTCATACCCACATTCAAGGTCAGGGCAGGATCACTGTTTCCTGGATTCAAGAATTTGATGAGGGAAAAGAAAGGGGTTCTAGTGAATTTCAAAAAAACATGTCAACAAGTATACGTCATCATGGGGCAATTCCAGGCTAGAAACATCTCAGGACATGGATTTCATTGGGGCAAGATGCTGCATAGGTGATCATAGTAGATCTTCTAGATGAGAGTAGAAAAGCTGCATAGCCATGTTTTGTCTATCCTTTGTCAAGACTGTTTCAACGTGAAGTCCAAGGAGATATGGTGGCGACTCTGATGTTGAGGGCTTGGGGTTCTAGTTTGGTGTTTGCTGGTGGTCTGACGGGCACGCTCTTAGAACTTTGAAGCTCACATTGTTATGAATGTTACATTCAGAAGAAACTTCATTGGCAGTTTGATCTCCTGCATCTCAGGGCAGGCATATCCCTTTCACCTCCAACTCCAGGGAATATCACAATGGATGCAAGAGGCTATGGGTGGGGAGCAATGTTAGGGACATGGGTGTTGCAGGCTTGTTGGTTTCTTCTGGAACAGAGACACTCTTGAAACTGGAAAGGGTTGTAAGTCATAATTTGGACTTTTCTCGGTTTTGCTTTCAGATTTTTATTACAGCAGTGCTTATCAGAACAGACAATATGCCATCGAAGACACAAGCAGAGGCACACTGTACAGTTCCGATATTTCAGTGGGCTGAAATTCATCTGGTGGGTCTGTCTGCATTTCACATCGAGGGGGTGGAGAAAGTGACAACTGATAGATTCAAAAGGGTGCTCCTTTCAGACCAATATTATTGTCTGAGCCAATGGTTTTCAAGGACATTTGCAGAGTATGGGGAATCCCAAATATGGACTTCTTTTCCACTTAAGAGAATGCTGTAGCCCCATCCTTTTGCTCACAAGTTTGAATGGACAAATCTTGAGAAATCAATGGTAATTCTTGCCCTTGGCATCAGGGCCTCCTATATGTCTTTCCTTCTTTGCCTCTAATAGCAAGGGATGGAGATCAATAGGGAAATGGAAGTGATACTGATTGTCCCAGTGTGATCCAGCTCACCCTCTCCTTCTTTTGAAGATAGGGGATTCGGAATGGGTGTTTCCAGCATTGGCATCTCCTCTTATGTCTCCAGTATATCACCTGTCAGTCTTGTGCCATCTACACTTGTTGGCTTTAGGGGGAGAGGGTTGGATTTAGGGATCTTCCCAGGAGTCAGCTATTTCTGCTCAGGCTTATAGAAGACATTCTACTCTTCATGCTTCAGGGTTTAAATGAGGCCTGGCAGCAGGGATCCTTTGCTTGCAATGGGCAGCTGTCAAGGCCTTCAGAGAGCCATGGGAGGATTACACCAGTCAAAGGTTTGGGAAAGTTTGAAGCCTCCCTTTCTAAAGTTTTTCCTGACAAGGAGGTGTTGTGTTTGGGTCCTTCCTTTCCTCTGTCATTGAAGTGTCTTTCAACTTTCACATAGATCAAGAGATTATTTTGCCTGATTTTCTGCCTAATCCTTGTACTTTAGAACAGGCTAATTTTCATGTAAGAAGGGCTACTTTATTAGATTCAGATAGGGTGACTCCTTTTGGAAGTCTAAATCTTCGTTTTTAAATATTCGTCCTGATCTTAAAGGGTTGTAACCTTCTATTCCCACTGTGAGTAGGAGACCACGATCCACTATTTCAGCAGGTCACAGTAAAGAACAATTGCCTTTTTCTATTGGTGTTCAAGATCACCTCACTAGGAGTATGTCGGCATCCTGGGCAAATGTTCAGTGTGCCTCTTTGTTAGAGATTAGTAGGGTTGCTTTTACGTCAGTCCCTTCCATTTTGTAAATCTTTTGTGTAAGTATAAAGGTTATGGTGTCTTTGGTGCCAGAATGTTTTCAACCATGTAATAGTAGATATTTAATGTTGTCTGGTGTTAGAATCGGTATTCTCTAGTTGGCGGAGGTAGGTACCCTAGGCCAAATAGAGAACCTTGCTTCTAAGTCAGGGAAAGGAAGGACACCTTCTCAGATAGCCCCTGCTCACCCCCTTGATAGCTTGGCACGAGCAGCCAGGCTTATCTTCAAGGCAAGTGTGTAAAGTATTTGCAACCACGCTCTCAGCAACCCAATGATGACACCACAAATGGACTACACAAGAGTTTCATAAAAAACAATTATGAGTTTATATAAAAAGATACACAATAAAAATCCAACATATACGTATTTTTAATATTTCACTTTGCCAGTTATTAGGCCAGCAAGCCCTTGTAGGTTCTTGCCGTATTAATGAGCGCTTCTCTATGATCCCCTGCAGTCCTAATGCAATGCAATGCAGTTTGTAATGCAAGAATCAAGCACTTTGTAATGTCAAAATAATGCAGTTTGTTATGCAACAATCAGGCAGTTTGTAATGCCAAAATAATGCAATGCGTAATGCAACAATCAGGTAGTTCGTTATGTAAAAATAATGCAATGCGTAATGCAAGAATCAGGCAGTTCGTAATGCAAAAAATAATGCAATGCGTAATGCAACAATCAGGCAGTTTGTAATGCAAAAATAATGCAATGCGTAATGCAACAATCAGTCAGTTCGTTATGCAAAAATAATGCAATGTGTAATGCAACAATCAGGCAGTTTGTTATTCAATAATAATACAATGCGTAATGCAACAATCAGGCAGTTCGTAATGTAAAAATAATGCAATGCGTAGTGCAGTCGGGCACCGATCACGGTGCTTGGACGGTCTCTATGCCACTCGTACTGACTCGTGGTCAGCTTCTGCCAACATCTGCCCCCAACACGGGTATGGTGGAAACCAAATGGCAGCTCCACACTCTGGCTCTGGTACTGCCACTCCTTGCAAGTAAGGGCCGCGATATGAGCTTGAGGGGAGGCTCGTGCTGTGAGAATGGGAAAGGCCGGGAGTGTCTCTCTATGAGCCCGCACCCCGCCCCAGACGGCGATACACGTTACCTGGGGGAGGTGACCTCGCTCTCCTCTCCTCTCCCCGCGACTTGGGCCTCCTGTGCGACTTCGTTGATTCCGGGCAGTGGAACTCGGGCCCCCCGTCGGGGTTAGTTCGAGGTCCCGCTTTGGCAACTGCGGGTTTGGGCCGGTGGCACAGCTCCTCTGGGGCTGTCGGTCCGGGACAATGGCGATGACGAAGATCTCAGGCTGCAACAAGGCACACGCACACAGTGTCGCTGAGACTCACTTGAATTCCGGGTGTGCATGATCATAGGGCAATCCTCACGAAGGTCTCAGGTTGCACAAAGCACACGCACACAGCGTCGCTGAGACTCTCCTGGAATCTTTTGCGTTCCTGAGTTTCCACAAAAGGGTGCCAGCTCTCCTCAGGCCCTTGGGGATAGGTTACTTCAGGACACAGCACACAGAAAAGTCTTTTCAAGCAGGGGGACACAGCACACAGCAAATTCCCTTTAACCTCTCCTTGGTTAAATCAGCAAACTGCAGGCCAGCCCCAGAGCACACAGCAAGGGCCAGTCCTTTCCTTCAGTCTCTTCAGCTGTTTCTTCCTTGGCAGAGGTTCCTCTTGACCACAAAGTAGTTTCAATCCTTTACAGTCTTGAACAGTCCAATTCCATTCCATTCCATTCCATTCCTACATTCAGGGGTTTCAACTCTCATAGTTATACCCCCAAATGTCTTTTAAGTGTTTGTGTTCAGTGGGGCACTGACCCCTGTCCAAATCAATTCTGGGTGTCTCCCTGCCGGTAACACCTTCTTCCTTTGATAGTGGGGGTCTGGATCCTTAATCACTCAGCATGGGATGGAGCCATTGTTTTATGGCAGCAGCCCAGGCCTTTTCACCTCCAGGGGCTACTCCTCCCCCCTACCCTCCAGATGCAGGTCAGCCTGTTGCTGTCTCACCTCCTCCCCTGGGTCAAGATCAGTTATTGACTGGAGCTACCGGCATGGCTCACACAACCCTCACTCAATCGCAGTAAGTTTGAAATCATATCTAGGTCTCTGGCAACTGCAACAAATAACTTTAAATTGGTCTTTTGTGTTTTCTTTGAGTTTTCTGACATAAAAGTTTCAAAATGTACATCTCTGAATCCCTAAATACATTCACCGATTTGTCTGTCATTATTACAGAGGAAGCAGTGGGTCTGCTTGGCCTCGAATTCATGTAACAAAAGGCAGCACATCTTTGGTCCTCATACTTGTCTGGTAGGGAGAAATTCGGCGTCCGGCTCAGGTAAGCGAGGTGGGGCGGGGTAGGGCGTGGCGGGGGGAGGCCGACAGTCGACGGAATAGGTATTATTTAGTTATTTAATTATAGCTATCGACTTACCTACCCCCTCCCACCCCATCTGCCCCTCCGCATTTACCTGTGCTGGCCGCCCCATTCATAGGGCTGACCTGAGACGGTAGCAGGTGAACTGCAGGACAATGGAAGAGAGGAAGAAGGTCAGACTCTGGAATATTCTTCTCATGCCGGGAAGACGCCATTCCCTGAAGAAGTAGGAGTGACTAACCTTAAATCTATTCTGGTCACCTTTCCACTGCTGTCTGAAGTTCTCAACCTGAGATGGTGTCAACCTAGTTTCCTGTGATGGCAGTTTTTTCTCAGGCCACGTATAAAAGAGCATTGCTAAGAGCTTGATGCAAAGCAATGTATTTCTTACCTTATTTTTCATTGTGTTCATCACCCACTGTGATGTCTTTCCATTCCTACATTTTGGCCCATTTTTCTGCAGCTGGATTCCACTTTGGATTTTCTGGTTGAGTCAGTGCACGGTTCTCTTTCCATGTGCAATGGAGAGGAAGAGGGTGAGAGAAAACAAGGCACTGAGCATGCCCCTGTTTCTGGGGCTGTTTGTCTCTCTGATGCATTCTCTCTGCTTTCTTCGCCCGAGTGTCGATTTACACTCTGTGAATTGTGAATTACTAATGTATTTGAGTGGGAAGCAATTGGAAAAAGCATGTATCTTTCAATGCAACTGTAGCTAGTAAATAAATAACATATTTTGCCCTTTGGACATACTAGAATGCAAATTAACATCCTCCAATAGTTTATAAGTTCATTAAGAATAATATAATTTTATAGCAATGCTAACTACATCTTTTATAACACAAAAATAGGATATGATCCTAAGGGCTGCCACTTTCTAAAAAGAATAAAAATAGTCAGTTTTTGAAAAAACGATGGGCTTCCCTTATGCTTGAATGTCTGCTGTTCCAGTCCATAAGGAAAGCCACCACTTCAAGGTGGCTAATTAATTCGTAGTAGCAAAAGAATGAGGCGCCATCATTCTGCGTACAGGATGATGAGCGAGAGGTGCTTGCACCACAATATATGGTGCTTGATGTACACTTTTGAATGTAAAGGCAACATTTTAAGCGTGTTGAATCTGCATACCTCATGCACCACTCCTGTGAAGTCCAGTGGCGGCTGGTGGATTTTGAAAGTGGTGGTTATACATTTTATACAGAGCAAGCCTAAAGTACAACAGGAGTGGGCGGGGTTCTCCCCCCACAAGAATGTTTTGAAAAAAAATGAAATCAAATAAGGTATTTTACACCACGTATTTACTGCAAATTTTTGAAAAAAGGTATAAAGCACAAGTGATCCTGCCGGCTGCCTCAGAGATGGTCTAAATGCGGATGGAGGGAGCTCTCTGTGGGGGGCACAATTCTGATGCATGGGCTTCAGCAACCATTCTAGCTGACTAGAGATTCTCACTAAAGGGATGAGTCAGTGTGGCAGCAGACTGGATCTTTTCATTGAAAATTCCTTCCAGCTTGGGCCCCAGAATTAGCTGCTGCAGCCTAGGCCCAAGCCCCGCCCACTAGAATTAAATAAATTAAGAGTAAGTCGTGTCCTCCTCTCCTGCCAGGGGTTGTGTCCAGTTATGGTGAGAGCATGCGCTGAGTCTAAGTGACTTTAAAAGGCACACAGGCACCACAGCTCTGAACTCAGAGTGCCACATCATGAACTCTCGCCATGACTGGTACTACTACAGAGAGGGGCGTGTTTATTTAATTATTTTTTTAAACTTACCTTCCCGGGTCCCATGACTTCGTGGCTCTTGGCTGGATACTGTTTTCCTGCTCTCCTTCTGAACAGGAAGCAGGCTGCCCCCTCCCTCCCCTAAGCCAAGCACAACGCTGCAATGGCAGCGTTGTGATTGGTGGAGACAGCACCCAGCTGGGCACCTACGGGAGGCCATTTTCTCTATGTAGGCTGTTTGCTATCCAGAGTGCGCATGTCTGGTTTGGTCGGCCTGAGAGGCGACCAAACAGTCAAGGGCTCACAGCCACAGTCACCGCCCACCCGCCCGCCCCCAACCAGGCATACCCTTCTGTTTTCTCACAGGGCAAGAAGCAGAAACATAAAATGGTATTTAAAGTACCATTTTATGTTTTTGCTTCTCGCCATGTGAGAAAGCAGTGGGATGACGCCCCTCCTCCCTAATGAAGGAGCCACCCCTGGTGAAACCAATGCATGTATGTACGGCTTTTGGGGAAAAATCACTTGTGCAGAAAAACAAAACGCTTCAAATAACAGATAATTAAACAGGCATCAAACAGGAATAGGTCAAAAGGTAACAATACAGAAAGAGTGAAAGGGTGAACTGTAAAGCTCAAACAAGTTGATAAAATCATTGAACCTTGATTTAACTGCAGGAGCTGATGATGCTGGGCTGTTAAAAGTAGGACATGTAAATCAGTGTATCACACGTGCCTGGCTCGAAGCATACACGCACGGATTAATCCAAATTGTTGCAGATCATAAAGTTAATAGATATTTGCATTGCTAATTTTTGTTATCACAGTACATAACATTAGCACATCACAAAACCTGAAACACAGGCATTTTCTTCCTCCACTTGAAAAAACTGCTAGTGCGCTCACCTTCCTTGAGCTCTATAAAGGCATGACACCTGCCCCTCGACCCTGGGTCACAGTATAGTTGCAATTCAGCATTGCTATATTAATTTATTATAATGTGTTTAGTACATGGGTGTTTGTCATCTTAGGTAACTTCAGAGCCCTTTTCTGGATGGTCTACTGTGCGTGCTACTGTAGGGGTTCGGCTACATGTCCATCCGGCAACCAGGGCTATTCCTCTGCCTGCCACCAGGCCTACCTATTGCTTGTTTGCTGGAACAGCGTATTTAACCTAGGGCTCTGATGAGGCCATTGCCATAGGCCCGACATATCTGTCATCCGACATGGACACTGATGAAAAACGAATAATCGAATCGATCGCTTTGTATACATGCTGCCATTGTTTGCTCGATTTGTGTCTTCGGTTTTGTACTAAGCAGAGATATGAGGAAGAGCGGATTAAGAGCAGGCGGGGCCCTGGAGCAACACAGTCACAAGGGATACCGTTCAATATACTGGAAAATGAATGAGCAGTAAATAGAACAGGCTGTTATGTATCAATAACCATTTCATTCTTACCAATTAAGCTTGGTAAGAAGTGTGATTCAATGCACACTGATTATTTATCTATAGATACAAATGCAATATCAGTTTATATAAAAAACGGTCTGCCCCGAACACTGACTGATATATAGTGAGATTAGGAGTGAGTGACGTAAATTGAATTCCATAAAGTGAATAAGCGAAGCCAGCCAGCCTGACTTCCTGTCTGCACGACGTTCTACTCTAATATATTTCTACAATGCACTCGATGCCATGCTACTGTACACCACTTCACTCTACGATAGTATACTCTGCAACACTGCACTTGCTGCCACTCTACTTTATGCCACTCTACTCTATGCCACTGCACTCTATGCCAATCCACTCTAGGCCACTCTAATCTACCTGCACCGCTGCTCTCTACGACACTCTACTATATACCACCGCACTCTATGCCACTTCACTCTACTCTGAAACGATCTACTCTATGCCACTCTACTGCACTCTATGCCACAATACTCTGCATCACTCCACTCTATGCCACTGCACTCTACACCATTCTACTCTACGCCTCTCTACTCTATACCTCTGCACTCTACCCTGCACCACTCCACTCTATGTCACTTCACTCTACACCACTCTACTCCACTCTGTGCCACTCTGCTCTACGCCATTGCAATATACATCACTGAAATCTACGTTGCACCACTCTACTCTATTCCACTGCAGCCTATGTCACTGCACTCTACACCAATACATTCTAGACCACTTTCCTCAAAACCAAATCACTCTACTCCACTCTATGCCATTCTGCAACACTTCTCCACTCTACAACTCTCTAATCAACTCTCTCTATGCACTACATTCCACTTTACTCAACTCTGTTCTATGACACACTACTCCATTCTACTCCATTCGACTCTTTGACACTCTCCTCTGACACTCTATGCTACTCCACTCTATGACACTATATGCCTCTCGACTCAACACCATTGAACTCCACAACATTCTATTCCACTCTATGGCACTCAACTCTATGACAATGTCACTCGACTCTGACATCCTACTACACTCTACGCCACTCTGCTCTACAACACTGTACTCCACTCTATGCAACAACCTCTAGGTCAGTCCACTCTGCACTCTGCTCTACACAACTCCATGACACTCTATGCCACTCCACTCTGTGACACTTTACTTAACTCTGACACTGTACTTCACTCTATGCTACTCAACTCCATGCCCTTCTACTCTATGACACCCTACTCCCTCCGTGACACTCCACAACACTGTATGCTACTCAATGACACTCCACTTCACTCCCCTCCTCTCTATGCCACTCAACTCTACTTTATGCCACTCCATAAGGCTCCATTCTACTACCCTTTATGACACTCCACACCACTCTTCTTTACCCCACTAACTGTTATCCAAAGTGAACAGCAGCCACTCTGGTGTAAAACATTGCTAAAACATATTGGCAAAGCCAATACCTCTTGCATAAGCAAGAGCTATTGGCTTTGACAATGCTTGTTTCAACATGCATATGCACCTTTATTCACGTTTACATTCCACTTCCTATCATTTCTCCTTTAAAGTAGGTTCTCAGTCATAATTCTTTGTTGTTATGCCAACAAAGCAACAGCCCATTTTTATGGGCACTAGTTGTCAGGTTGCGAAATACCTATTATGATAATACAGCCCACCCATTGCTTGGTATTGGTTGGCTTTATTGTCACTATCGTTACCTTGCTTTTCATTCATTACCTTGTGCTTGATTTCCTGTCTCTTCTGTGTTTTAAACTCCTCTGGGGCATAGCCTCTTTACTTGTGTTCTTACACTGCTTACTTTTCGAGAACTAGATTTCTTGTTTTCATTAAGCACTCCATAAGAATGCATGTGCTTTACAGCTGTCTTCCTTGTGCATTTTTCTTACCCCTCCGCCATGCTTTGTGTATCTCACTCTCACCTGAATGCTTCTCCCTCAGCCCCTAATGTGTTGTGCTCACCCTTCTGTGCTTCAGCCCCCTGCTTTTCTTTCTTGCCTGTGTTCTTCCAGCATGAGGGCCGCATCTACCTCTTAACCTCCCGCTACCCATTGCTTCCCTCTCCCACTCCCCCACTCCCTGTTGCTGCCCCATTTCTGTCCCACAGTCTTTTATATATTTTTTCCTGAGTGTTGCGTAAACTACGACTTTGGCATAGTTACACAAGGTTTGTTTTCCCACCTACGGGTGACACAAGGAAACTTGGTTCAATGCAACCAAGCTGAATGTAAAATACAAGTTATTGTAGCCCTGCAGAACCCCACCCATATTTTGTTGGAGTGGAGTTATTGCTTTTGGGTTACTAACAATCCCTGCAATAGAATCAGGAGCATAGTGGTAACCAAAGCAAACCCTATTTTGTTATTCACAATATGACACACACACACTACTAAGAAGAATAGACACTTTGAACTAAAAGCATTTATTGCAACAGGGGGAACCTCTTTCTTAGCACATCAAAAATAACTAAACAGGATATCATAAAAACAGCAAGCAGGCACGTTGTGAACAACGAAAATAAAATGAAAATTTCTAACATGGTTAAAATGTCATATACACCTAACACCCTAAAACCTACTTCTATGTCCTACACCAGGAGAGCATTGGAGAAGCGTTGCACTGCATACCTTGTTGACAGCAAGAGCTCCTGCTATCAGCGGAGGCATGACAGCAGTGTTCCCTGAAAAGGGCAAACATGCACTGTGGTAGTGGCCTTCTTCTGGGACATTGCTTTATCAGCATCAGGCAAGATGCAGCATCTTTGAAGTGTGTTGGCAACAGATGAGACTGTTTCTGGCAGAATCTGGTGAGAATCTTGGCGAAGGACCACTCCTGACAAGTGGTCAAGTGGCAGCCCTTATATAGTAAATCCTATCAGAGATTGTAATTTCTGACATAAATTTAGGAATGTCTGACATAGATTATGTGCAGCAAGGTGTACATCCCAGACGTTTCTTTATGAACATATAAGGTGAAAGGACATCAATTCAGACTACATTGTTTTGGCTATATGTCTGTATTTGTTCTTATCTCACAGTGACCTGGTGATAACTATGCACTTGTCTTAGACTGACATTGCATGAGGTATTAAATCTGTGTCATTCGCTGAATGCCTTGACACTTTATCGGGTATTAAAAAGATGTCCGCCTTCATTAAAAAATGCTTTTTTGCTATCCAAATATCTTTTCTTAAATTTACTGATACATTTTAGATTGGTAAAATAAAAAAAAGGCGTCAACGTGATTTTGTGGGTGCGCTTATGTAATAGAGCATGTAAGCATACAAAATGATGCAGCTGTGTCATCGCCACTCCCCCCTTTTGTTTTGAGCTTATCTCAGTCAAGAAATAAAATTGCTAATATAATTGCTCAGAGATTTGGGTAGTAAACGTAAAGCGTGGCTTTTACATCTTGTTTGTCTACTTCTAATTCTGCTGTAGTTTTGCCACATCAAAAATGTTACAGTCTTCCTGGAACGTGCCTAGAAAATCTATTAAGCTGGCCTTGTAATGGGAGAGGCACGTTTAGTGTTTGTTGTAGAGTTTGGAAGTATTTGTCTTACCTGTTCAAAGTAGCTACAATTTGATCAAAATTCTGGAGATGTAACATTTATCTTGTGTCTGTCTCTATGAATTTTATTAGTGATGAGTTGCCTTTCGCTATTGTTTTATTTATTTTTATTTAATTGTGCTTTTACTGTGAAAATGCATTTTCTATTTCAGTTTTATGGGTTCATACCGAAATAAGCTGGATTGTCGAGTGATCGACTGAGAATATACATTAGAAGGGGAGGCAGTTGGTAAATTAAAAAAAGACAACTCACAATTTAAGGGCAAAGATGACAAAGGCAGTCATATATTATAGACTCAAAACGCAGTGTCAGGTACTGCGGTACTGGAGAGTACAGGCAACCTACAGAAGGATCTAAGTTAATCTTGATGCTTATGACTATTTGTATGATATGGGAGTCTCGGGGGCGCATCGTTTTATATTACACCAGTGAGCAGTGCTACAGAAACCTTTTAGGTTCAGACAGCAGATAGGTTACTCCAATTTTTCAGGGTCAAGCATCAGAAAACAGCAATGATACTAAGATAAACATCCTACATGAGTCATGAAGTGAGCAGCAGCAAGGGTCCAATGGCGCCAAAGAGACACAAACAATAAGTGTCAGAAGCTTGGCATGAATTATCCCTAAAATATCTATACCAATTATTTAAGATTTGTTCTCTTTAATTTCAAATGTGCAGCGAACATCTTACCAGCTCTATTAGCTTTGCACATATGAATACTTTTTTTTATATTCAGATACCGGCATTTTTACTCAACGGCATATTATATGCATTCTATTTGTTGTTTAATTTGGTTAATAGGTTGGTATTCATTATATCTTGTCTGTGTTGTAGTTCTAATGATTTTATTTATTTTTCTACATTGTTCAGTAAATGAGCTTTTAAAGCTTCCCATTGAGTAAGAGTGCAAGTATCGCAGACTAAGTTAGTGTTGAGGAAGTTCCGAAGTTCAGTGCAAATTTTAGCGTTATGCTCGACATCATTCAGAATCTTGTCATTCAATCTTCAGATTTTTTTTATTATTAGGGCACCCCATATAAATGAAAAAAATATACAGGAATGGTCAGAGATGTGTCTGACTTCTGTACTAGTGGTAATGATGTAGTATGTATGAGAACCCAAAATCATTTAGTATTCTATCCTTGAATAAGAAAGATGCGGCAGAAAGAAAAAAGTGAAATCTAGTGTGTCTGGGTGTTGAATCTCCATGCATCCTTTAGATTAAACCTCAAACATAGGTTTTTCATAGATCTATGAGCCTTGGGAGGGCGGTAGGTACACATTTGAAGATCTATCAATTGTACTTTCCATAGGTAAGTTAAAGTCTGCCCTGATAGAATCAATGTATCCTCAGGTATAAAAGCCATATTAGAAAAGAGTTCTTCTCAAAAGCTTTGTTGATCCCCATTCGGTGCATATACATTAATAACATAAAAGGATTTCACCTCTGTGCACATTTCTTAGATTATCCATCTTCCATCTCTGTCATTTTGACTAGTTATTACGAAGATATTAGATTTTTTGGCGACTAGGGTTAAAACACAATTTTCCTTAATCACTGCAGGAGAGTAGGCTACATTGGTTATCCATTTATTCATAAAGAGGTAGTTTCCCTCTATTAGATTTAGTCTCTTGGAGTAGGAAAATGTTTTCTTTCAGTCTATAAAAATAACCAGTTATTTGCACCTCTTAACGGTGTGATTAAGACCTATGTTACTGTGTGAAAGAATGTTTAGGCCATTTTTTGTTTGAGCCATGAGTTAATGTGACAAAGGTGGTGGAAATACACTTCTTAACATCGACTCTAGGGTAAAAATTAACTCAATTAGATAATGGCAGACCACAAATGAATACAACTCTCCAGAAAAAATCGCAAAGTAAGAAAAGATAAGAAAAAAGAGCAGATAAATGTCTAAAAATCGGGTTATTATGGAATCATGAAGTTCCAGCAAAGGTGTCAAGTATTACCCCTGAAAACAGTAATACTGGCAACTAAGCAGGTTCTCAAACCTGCAAACCTCACACCCAGCCCCGGCCCCCTAAATAACATGAATCTGCAATGTGGGGAAGAGGACAAGATACTCTCTCAATGCAGGAGTAATAATTTTATACTGCAAATCCATGAACATAGGGGCATATTAGCAAGGGCAGTGTCGCCACTTTAGCGGCACTTTTTGCCGCTAAAGCGGCGATATTTGTATCGCCCTATCAGCAAGCTGTCGCTAACAGCTGTTATCGACAGCTTTATGGCGAAAGCAACCGTTTTGGGTGCCGCTTTGCATGCAGCGATATTTATCGCTAATGACATGCAAAGGAGGCATTCCCAACTTGAAAGCGACTGAAAGCAGTCGCAAACACACCTTCCGCCTATTACCAAGGCCGGCGAAGTGATAAAAAAACACACGCTAACCGCGTTTATCGCTTAGATTTTACATCTGGTAGAAACCTGACTTACCCATTATAGTCAATGGGAGGTGGATTCTACGGTTAAGTCCTCACCTGCCTATTAGCAAGATTTCCATTAGCGATAGGATTTTTATCGCTGGATATCTCACGTTATTGTTGGGATTCGCCGCTATCGGTGGATTTAATATCACCTTTGAGATAAACATTGATGATAACGCGTTATCTCTGCGATAAAATCCAGCGATAGCCGGCGATAAAAAAAACAGCGCTAAGCGCGCTTTGAGATAATTATCGTAAGTCCTTGCTAATATGCCCCATAGAGACTAGCAGTAGCTATAAAAATGAAGTGAACAACCAATCTGGTTATACCATTTCAAGAACACGTTATACCATTTCAAGGACACCATAATAGGTGCCTGTTATGAAGGCATTGAAGGCAAAAATTTAGAACCTCACAGGAAGTAAATAATAGAGCAGCAGTACAAAAATATGAACAATTTAATACCGTAACTGATAGAGATTATGTTATTAGGAAACATGGTAGAATCTGCTAGTCAATTAGATTGTCCCAGAAGGTACTAGCAACATGAAGGGTTTGATGTAACGAATTTCCTGCTTGTCTTAGTTTGGAGAAGATTTAGGCTTTGAAAAAGAGTTATCCATGTCAGAGTCATTTAGTTCATCAAGGAACTTTTTCAATTCTGCGTCCGATGTAAAGATATGTGTAGGACCATTCAGTGTAACTCGGCATGTAGAGGATCTGCAAAGGAAAATTCCAAGTTCCTGGCTCTCAGTATTGGTCTGAGGCCTTGCGTCCATTGTGGCATTCTTGAGAGATGTATATCTTGTGGCCTTTCCAGAGGAAATAATTATTTTTCCTCATGTAGTTCAATATGAGTTCTGCATTTTAGAATCTAAGAGGTTTACACACAATTGGTCTTCGAGACTTCTTATTCGGATTCAGATGAGCTGGGACCCTGTTAGCTCTTTCTAATTCAAAGTCTTTCTGAAAGGATAAGCCAGGCATGTGTGGAATCCACACCTCCAAGAATGTGATAGAGGCATTAAGGTTCTGGCCCTCTGAGCGTTCGGGTAGGCCAAAAATGTGAAGGCTGCCCTATCTATTCCTGTTTTTCAAATCCCCTAATTCTCTACTTAATGTGAGAGAGCTGGTCATAGGAGTGCTGCTCTGTTTCACATGGGAAGATTCTCTGTCTTCCAGATTGATTTAATCCTCCGCCACTGCAATTCTGCTGTTGATCTGTTTAACCTCATTTTGAATCATAGTGATATCAGTTTGCATATTATCTGTATTATTCTTAGTGGAGGTGGCCAGGTCATGAACTTCCTCTAATTTCTATATTATCGCCTCCAAGGTAGATAATAATTCAGAATTAGGTTTAATGGGAGAGTCAGGGATTGGAGGACTTGTCTTTGATCTTTTCATGGTCATTTTTTGTTCCTTTTAGTCTTTCTCATCCATATTGTTGTTTGAAATAGATTGACTGTGAAGGAGCTGCAGGAATGAAATGAAATATTCACCACTTTATATGATAGGGTGTACCAGTTATGAGAGGATAGATGATGTGCTGTTGATAAAGACGAATTGCGCTTGTAGTAGATCAAAGGGCATAGTATTGCAGCCCAAAATGCACTTTCTTTAATGAATGTGTGTAAGGATTGGGGCCTAGTATTTTTAGAGTCATATTCAGTAGGTTTGGCATGAAGTCATAGCCCAAATTGGGTAGCAGTAGCCCAAGTGAATCAAGGGGTAGGAGACTGGGCAATGTTAGCAGGGCTGTCTGTACTGTGCCAGAAGACATAGAAGGAGCAATAGATGTACTTACTAGTTGCAAAGAGATCTATGAGCCATTGAAGTCATTTGCATGAGGTATCAATGAGTAGGTATTTCATTTGTATTTGGTTGGATAAGAAGCCCAAAGTAGCCAAAGACAGCACAAATATTGAAGATTGTAAAAGCTCAAAGTTGGAAAAAGAAAAATGGATGGACAGAATGCAGAACAATGTCATACATTTACCCCAGTACAGAGATCTGGACCTAAATCCATTGTTTTTTGCTCCCCATGCCATTGCAGTTTGAACACAGCCATATGCAAATCAGTCATGACCCTGCGCCCAATGGGAGCAGTCCAGCCCGAACTGCCAGGCCAGGTCCTCCCTGGACTGGAAACAGGCATCCTAGGACCAGTGTTGGGGTTTCACCCCTCATCAGCCAGGATAGCTTAACTCCAGTGGCATGGAGAGCACAGGACCCACGTCTGGCATACCCGTCCCACTCAGGGTGACAATTGCAAAAAGAACAATTGCTGGACAGAATGCAGAACAATGTCATACATTCACCCCAGTACAGAGATCTGGGCCAAAATCCCTCGTTTTCTTGATCCCCATGCCATTCAAGTTTGAACCCAGCCATATGCAAATCAGTCTTGACCCTGCGCCCAATGGGAGCAGTCCAGCCTGAACTGCCTGGCCAGGTCCTCACTGGACTGGAAACAAACATCCTAGGACCGGTTTCGGGGTTTCGCCCCTCATCAGCCAGGATAGCTTGACTCCAGTGGCATGGAGAGCACGGGACCCACGTCTGGGCATACCTGTCCCACTCCGGGTGACAATTGCAAAAAGAACAATTGATGAACAGAATGCAGAACAATGTCAAACATTCACCCCAGTACAGAGATCTGGGCCTAAATCCATAGTTTTTTTGCTCTCCATGCCATTTTAGTTTTAGCCCAGCCGTATGAAAATCAGTCGTGACCCTGCCCCCAATGGCAGTTCAGGTTGGACTGTTCCCACAAGGAATAGGGTCAGGACTGATTTGCATATGGCTGGGTCTAAACTGGAGTTGTGTGGTGAGCAAAAGAATGATGGATTAAACCCAGATCCTTGTGAACGGGGGTGAATGTTTGCATTATCCAGCATTCCGTCCATAAATTGTTTCTTTTGCATATGTCACCCTAAGTGGGAAGGGTATGCCCAGACGTGGAGCCCGTGCTCACTACACCACTGGATTCAAGCTAGCCTGGCTGATGAAGGGTGATGCCCTGAACCAGCCCCAGGATGCTTGTTTCCAGTCCAGGGAGGACCTGGCTTGGCAGTTTGAGCTGGACTGTTCCCACAAAGAACAGGGTCAAGACTGATTGGCATATGTCTGGGTCCAAACCGGGGTGGTGTGGTGAGCAAAAGAATGACGGATTAAACTCAGATCCTTGTGACTGGGGGTGAATGTTTGCATTGTCCAGCATTCCGTCCATCCACTGTTTCTAAAAGCTCAAAGTTCTCATATCCATCAAAACAGCAGAAACTGCTAATAGGTGTTTAATGACTCACACAAGTTAAGATCACTCATCACAATAAGCTCAATAAGCTATATAACAGTACTATGTTTGGTAGGTTAAATAGCCCAAGACAGCCCACAAGTAGCCCAAGTATGATAGGCCGCAAAAGCACAAGAAATAAATGTTCCTCTTTCCATCAAAGTGGCAGCATCTGCATAAAGATAGCCACTCTTATAACTCACATAAGCAGAGATTACTCATCACAAAAATATACAGTAGTAAAGCGTTTGGTAGGATGAACAGCCTAATGTAGACCAAAAGTAGCCCAAGTATGAAAGGCTGAAGAAGGTCACAAAAACATATTTTTTCCCATCAAAACGCCAGGTATTGCAAAGAAGTAAGCACTCTTAAGGTTCTCAGTAGGAAAGATTACTCATCTCCTTGTGGTGTTCATTTGAGTAGCGCCATGGAGGCACTTCTCCAATTACTGAGGAGATCAGCATAGGGATCTCTGCAAGACAAAGCCCAATTTAGATGCCGTTTCAGGGTATAAAATTGATTCTTGGGTGTTCCGCCACTGCTTCCACCCCATCTGGGGGTCCAGCAGCATCATGGATGTATTTTGGGTCACTGCATCTCCCACATTGGGTCGGAGCTGCTGAACTAAGCGGCCATCTTGAGCCACGACATAGCCATGCCTCTCCAACTTTTATTTAATTGGTATGGGGAGCACAGAAATAGGATGCTAGTTGATCATACAGGATGAGTCCATGGTGTTTTTGTTTTTAAAGCAAGGTGACTAAGATTTTCTCATAGACAACCAGTACAGAAGACGTAAGAATAGATTTTTTACAACTGTCCAGCAGTGGTTGTTGCTAACAAGAAACAATCCGACTCAGAATTGGGGGTCCAGTGGAGAGCCCAAAGAGATAAAAGAGAGCAACCTATCCATATAAACTGCTGTTAAGAGGTCAAATTTAGTTTATACGGGAAGAACAGCGTCGCAATCCAAGCAAGACTCAGCTTCCATCACTGGAGCCAAAAAGAAGCTGCCAAGAGTGTCACAAATGTTTCCAATCTTGTCATTAAAGAAATCAGACAGTTTATCTATCACAAAGCACCTGGGAATATTCTATAGACAGGGATCGACAGTCAGTGGAGCCCAAAGAATTGGCATCCGAAAAGACTTCTTTGCAAGTGTTAGGACATTTGTGTAGTAATTAGCTTTTGCTAACGCCAATAGCTACTTATGGTCCTTTAGGGCTATTGTAACGTCCTTTTTGCATCGTCATAATGAATTTTCCATTTCTGTTCCATTTTCTTACATTCTTTCAGAAAATGACAGCCAATGCAAGGTCTTCAGAGCTAATGTGGTGGAGGAATAAAGGGGCCATTATAGAGCAAGCCCAGCTGCAGCATCTGTAATACTGTGCAAACATTTTATCCGTTCCAAGGAAGATCCCACTAACTAAGAATTCCAATAATTCAAATAACTGAAGATCATAGACTTTATCACTGGAGGATGTTTCTGTGGGGGAAAGATCGAAAGATTTTGCATAGAAGTCCAGGGTCGGACTGGCCTACAGAGCAATCAGGCAGTTCCAGTGTATGGGCTGTTTTTTTTTGGCTATATGTGGGCCAGTTTTATGACAGGTGTGATGGTTTTACAGTTGATTTCTCTGATATTACCACAATATTGCGTGCAGCAAACACAAATGCATGCAGTATCACATACCTTGAAAAGTACCCTTAGAGTGTGTCTTCACAAGTTCAACACTGGCCAGGTTTGTAAAGGAGGGCCACATTTTTTGCTAATGGGGTCACTTTTATTTTGGTGCCTCGGCCTGTTTTTTGTCCCAATTCTACCCTGTGGAAGACTCATGAGCAGAAAGCAAGAGGAAGACAAGTAGCTAACATGACTATTTACGGAAAGATCTGAGGCAAAATGAAACATACATTTATGAAATGAGGTGACTGGAGTAGGGGCAGTATTCATTTGTGTTGGTCAGAAATTCTCAGGAAGCAATTTAGGAGAACTTCGAGAAAATGCCAACAAGACTTTAGTCTTGTCAGAATTTAATTTTAAAGTGTTATCCACTAGCCAACCAGCCTCAATCTTGAAAGCTGTGAGAAGAATCACCTGAGTTGTCATCTAAGGAAATTAAAATATGGGTGTTGTCTGCATATCTCATGAACATGAGCCCAAAAGAGTGGATCAGTTGAGCTAGCGACAAGCACAAATACAGATTAAACAAAATAGGGCTCAGAGAAGTGGCCTAAGGCAGTACCTGGGTCAGAATTACAATACAATGTATCTGTCTATTTGTGGAAGTACAATCGGCGATGTAGCTAGGCCTTTTGCCGCCCATGGCAGTCCCGGTCTTTGCTGCCCCGCAGCGGCCGTAAGAGCCGGGGGGCGGGTGATGCTGGTGAACGAATCCTGCGTTTGCTGCCCGGCACTGCTGCAGGTAACAATTGGGGGGTGTTCAGCCGCCGTCCCCAAAATGTGTGCTGCCTGTGGCAGTCTGCCCCCCACCTCCTCCTTGCTATGCCACTAAGTACAAACATTATAACCAATTATGTAGCATACAACACAAACTGGAAGAAGTGTTTTCTAAACAGAATCCATTTGATCAACCTTAGAATAATGGAAAACTCAACTAAAACCTGCAAGGTTTCAAACTTTTGCTATGGAAGTTACATGATGGTGTTTGAAAGAGGCATATTACTCGTTCAACTATTTTATCAGGATTGTAACTTGTGACCTGCAGAGAACTCAAGGATCTCTGCAACAGGATCATTAGCCCACTGTGTTCTCTTATGTAAAACTCAAGTCTGTGACCTCCATGTTACACGCTATGCTCTGAAGCAAACACATCAACCCGCAATGATATTTTATGATGCATCATACTTTTGCCAAAAGATGGCACAGATATATTTCGAACAAGTGACCAAGGGCCTGATTTAGAGTTTGGAGGACGGGTTACATTATCACAAATGTGACAGATATCCCTTCGGCCATATCAATGGCACTTGTAATACTGCGGATGGGATTGTAATCCTTCCAGCAAACTGTAAGTCAGTTCTTTTATTAACTACTGTAAGCTGATCTGCCATATCCTGAACCTTGCTGGATACACACAGACATGCTACACCTACAGATCTAGACTTGGTACATTTAGGCAAATTACTTAGGGCGCGCATTCTTTTATCTTTTTTATCTTTTTATCTGAACTGTTTATGTTCATCTTATTAGAACTATGGTAGAAATGTATCTACTATTTGCTATATTGGTACTAGCAATCTCTTTTGTATGGTTCTGTCTCCTGATTGTAGCAGAATATGGGGCAGATTTATGTTCCCTGGCGCATCCCTACAAATCAGCAGGGATGCGCCAGGGAAGATGTGTCACGCAAGTTTGCCCTTGCGCCACCGCAGATGCGCCGCATTTACAATGCGGTGCATCGTGGCGCAAGGACAAGCAGATGCGTGACGCATCTGCTGGCGTAAGGTTGGCGCAGTGCTGAAGTTGTGTCGCAAGCGCGACGCAACTTCAGTACTGTTCCAACCTACCCTATCCCTAACATGGTGCGTCACGCCTTACGCCTGCTTGAAGCAGGCGTAAGGATTTGACGCACCAGCATCGGAAAAGTGACTCAGTGAAATCTTGTAGATTTCACTGCATCACTTTTCCGAGGCTTTTTCCGACATAACGCCCACCCTGCATACATTAAACCTGACGCAGGTTTAATGTAGCGCTGGGCTTTACAACGTGATGCATCTCCCTAGATGCGTCACTTTGTAAATCTGCCGCAACATGGCGCTGGCTTTGCGCCGCCGCTGCGTCACAAAAGTGACGCAACGGCGGCGCAAAGGTGACACACAGGGCTCATAAATCTGCCCCTATATGTTTTAGACAAGGCTGTCGCTGGACCAATAAATTCTTATTGAAACGTCCTAGTCGCCATCCTGTGTATTTTCTGAGAGTAAGCAAGCACGAGTGTCTGAGCGAAACGTACTGTACTATTTTCCATGATCCCTGAGGAATCAGGGTTGTATTGTTCAGTGGCTAGAGACTACCTACACCACTGTAGAATACAGGGGGGTGGTAGAAACACTGAGGAGCTAGCTGGCCTAACGGCTGACATATCCTGTGGGGGTGTCCAGAAGCGGTTGGGACACCAAGCCCTCAGTTTAGGTCATCTAAAACGTTCAGGTCCTGGGGGATTCCTAGGAACTACACGACAGAAGAGGGGTCCCAAAACATGTTTTCCCCATGTTAATTCTCATAGTGATTTTGAACACAACTACAGCTCGAACTGCTGCATAGAATTGCACCAAATTTGGCAGAAAGCTAGTTTTTGGGCCATAAAGTGTGCTTTTTGTGATATGGTGTAAATCCATTCAGTAGTTTTTGAAATATTAAATGAAAATTACATTTGTATATGTACAGGCGCAGATCCGTCCGTGGATCCAACGGTCCCCATGCTGTGTTGGTAGCCCTCTTGTGACTCGGCTTCAGCCGAGTTCCACAAAAAACGCTAGAAATAAAGAAAAGGGGGCAGGGTAGGAATACACTGATGCCCTAGGTCTGGTGGTCAGGTCCCACAGTGACCCAACCAGGGGTTCAAAACATATTTGTTTTTCAATTTTGCCACAAAATCGCGGGTGGAGCCACAAATTTGCGGCAAAATTTAAAAAATAAGTGCTGATTCCTGTGCTTGTGTACACTATAGCCGCTGGATGGGCCAGGGTCATGTGGGCATTAAAAAAGAAAAGGAGGGGCACATGGGGCTCCCCTCCTAGGATCATTTTTAGCCTTGGGAACCACCACCTCCCCCCGGGGTTCATTTAATACATTAGAGGAGGGCCACACAGGCCCCCCTCCGTCGGGCTTATTGAGCCACGGGACCACCAGTTCACAGGGGATTTATTTTTTGAATGGAGGGGAGCTGCGCGGACCCCCTAGGGACCACCACCTCCCTGTAGCTAAATGTAAAATTTTAAAGGGTGGGGGGCTGCACGGCCCCCTTCCCCAACCATATAAGGCCCGCCACGCCCCAGCCTTCATGCCAAGCGAGATCACAGAGAATTCTGCTTCCAGCAAGCAGGAGCTGTCAAACTGCTCCTGCTTGCATGGAGAGGAGTTTTCATCTGTTCCCCTGCCCTCTGTCATACGGGCACGGAAAGAGATGAAATATTGTTCTCATCCCCAGAGAGCTGCATATTTAGCAGCTTCCTGCATGCGGGAGCAATGTCAGCTCCTGCAGGATGCAGAGAGCCAGCAGAGACCCCAGGGTCATTCAGTCTCCCTCCACGGTCCTATCAAAGCACACTGGGTGCCCCAGGTGATGCGGGCCTAAGGGTATGGGGTCCCCGGGGCCGAATTCGGCCAAGGGGAGGGGGCTGCACAGACCCCATCTTAGTATTATTTTGTAATAGGCCCCGGGGAGGTGGTGGGCCTTAGGATCCTGACGGTCCATTCGGCACCCCTGCTTATTTTTAAATTTATCCCCGGGAAAGTGGTGGTCCCTGAGGCTTGGTAAAAACTTAGAAATTCACTGAAAAAAAGGCTAAATGGACGTTATAGTTAGGCTCAGATTTCACTTGTACAAAACCTGTGATATTCAGCAGTTATAGTTAACTGAGCTAACTATAACTTACACCTTTGCAATGCACTGCTTATGACCTCACGTATTACATCACTCATGACATGACATCATCCACAGAACCACTCCCACTCCCACACAACCTCTCACACACCCACTGACACACCCATGCAGCCAGTCACACACCCACATACTAATTCCACCCACCCATTCACTTACACATGCAGCTACTCACTTCCCCATGCACCTACTCACACAGTCACTCACCCATAAAGTCACACACACAGCCACTCGCTCCTCCATACAGCCACTCACACACCCACTCACTCACTAATATAGCTACTCACACACCCACTCACTCACCCATACAGCCTCTCAACAGAGCCACACAACCAGTTACTTACCCATTCACACATCCATACAAGCACTCACATGTCAACTCACCCACCCATACAGCCACTCATACAGTCAATCTGCAATACCTTAGTATATATATTTAACACTCATAAACTTTTAGAAAACACTCACGATCACTGGATGATGTCATCAGTGATGTCATTTGAGATGTCATCAGTGATATCAGTGATGTCACTGATTATGTGATGAGTGATGTAATATGTAAGGTCATTAGTAGTTAGCTCAGGTAACTATAACTGCTGAATTTCACTGGTTTTGTACGAATGAAATCTGAGCCTAACTCTGTAACCCTTGTTTTTTTGTGAATTTCTAAGGTTTTTTAAAATTCTATTTCCTAACTATAATGTCCCTAAAACCCTTGTTTTCTCAGTACAAATATATATACATATATTCACGGATATAATATAGATGTATTAGGGCATTTTTAGGGTTTAGGGGTGGGTAAGGGTATTGAGTGACTAGGGTATATTTAGGGTGGGTAAGGGTTTTTGAATGACAAGGGTATTATTAGGGTTTAGGATGTGTAAAGGTGTTTGGGTGGCAAGGATATTTTTAGGGTTTAGGGGGGTGAGGGTATTTGGATGGCAAGGGTGTTTTTAGGCTTCGGGGTTGGTAAGGGTATTTGAGTGGTAAGGGTGTTTTTACGGTTTTGGGTAAGTAGGGGTATTTTGGTGGCAAGGGTGTTTTTAGGCTTTAGGGTGGGTAAGGGTATTTGGGTGGTAAGGCTGTTTTAGGGTTGGGGTAAGGGTCTTTGGGTGAAAAGGATGTTTTTAGGGTGGGCAAAGGTATTTGGGTGGCAAGGGTATTTTTAGGGTGGGTAAGGGTATTTGGGTAGCAAGAGTGTTTTATGGCTAAGGGTGTTTAGGGGTATTTCGGTGGCAAGGGATTATTAAAATATCGAATTTTGTTCTATCATTTATATATTACACAATTGACATTGTTTGTACAGTCTATTATGCATTATACATATGTAATTTGCTGCTTTCAGTTGCCATCGAGCTCCACTTTGTAGGGGACTGTGTTTGAGCATATGAATTTGTTCACTGTATTTGTCAACAATAGTATTTTGTCTTTGATAATTTATGTCCCTGGTTGCATTTTATTTATTTATTTTTCTTTGTGCACTTTAAAGATTATGCTGGATATTTCACTGTTTTGAATTTTAATATTCCATTATTGTGTAAATATGTCCAGATGCATAACATACTTGTTTGACACTTGATGGAAGATTTCTTCAGTGTCTACACTGAGATGCTTATTTATTTTCTAATGGTCGTGGGACTCGAGAAAGGCTCAATTGAGCAGAAACGGGTTTAATGTCTCTCGGCTGCTGCAAATAAAAGCATTGGTATTGTGCCACCCTGGAGTGCCCCTCTCCTTTGGTCTCTTGATATTTCCAAAGTTATTGTGGATGCTATTGGCGAGGATTTGCCCCCAAAGACCACCCGCATGCCAGGTAGATGGGAGTTCGCGAAGGCAAAGAATCAGCAAGTAATTAATTATACTTGGTTTCCTCCATGGTACATAACGTTTTTGATTGAACTTTACAACCGATACGGTTGAGCATTGGAGCAGGCCCACCATAAATGACCAATCGACTCCGACTGTCACCCAGTGGTTCTCGGATATCTCTGGATTGGTGGTAGTGCTGGGCCTGTGCCGAGGTCGGAACGGTCTGTTCGGGGGGCTCTGAGCACAGCAGTAATCAACAAATTGCCAGCAGAGATGGCTGCTAGTGACAGCATTCAACTTGAAACAGCTAAACAAATTTTTGCCGATATGGATGAAACTAGCACAAACAATGAGGTGGTTGGAGCAGGATTGCAACATACAGGTACTGTGACCATTAAACAAAAAGTATTTGCTTTTGAAAAATTAATGCACAAGGAAATAAGCACATGGAGGGAACTGCCATCACTGACCAGAACCATTGAAGCGAATCGAGTACCACATGGATTATGTATCTTTATTATGCCTACCTATGAATATCTTTTTCCAGGGCTCTTGGAGGAATGGGCGATTTTACTGAAAAATCCTGTAAAGGTATGATGCAAATTCTCATTAAATATGCTGAATTGGATGTGGTGAGAACCTGCCGTGAGATAGAAGAGCTAAAAAAGCTTGAAAAGGAGATTGACCAAACTATGATTAAAGATTTGCAACTAGTTATGACGGATAAACTGCTCAAGTACGAGGAGGAAGTTAAGTTAAAGAAACAACAAAAATCTCAGTGGGATAGAAAGGATTATGCAGAGGGCAGAATTCTGACATTTGCTAGAAAATATGATGTCTATAGAAAGGAAATGCGTCATGGAATCCAGTTCGGATAGTAGTACCGATACAGATGACGCGGCAGGCTTCTGCACTTCTGTTAACCAACGGGGGGTTTCTTACTATGAATATTGTTTACTGCGTCAGGCGGACAAACCCAACAAGCATTTGCAATGCAATAGGTCTCGCATTTATAAGAGTTTGAGCTATTGGCATTGTAAAATTAGAATGCCTTTTATTTATGTTTTGGTTTTAAAACAAATAAAAGGCATTGTCATTTACAATGTTAGTAGCATAAACTCGCATAAAAGCAGTGTGTGGAGTGCAGCAGTGTGCGGCGTGCAGCAGTGTGCGGCGTGCAGCAGTGTGAGGTGTGCAGCAGTGTGCGACATGCAGCAGTGTGCGGCGTGCAGCAGTGTGCTTCATGCAGCAGTGTGCGGCGTGCAGCAGTGTGCGGCGTGCAGCAGTGTTTCGTGTAGCAGTGTAAGGCATGCAGCACTGTGACATGCAGCGGCGTGCAGCAGTGTGCGGCGTGCAGCAGTGTGCTGCGTGCAGCAGTGTGCGGCGTGCAGCAGTGTGCGGCGTGCAGCAGTGTTTCGTGTAGCAGTGTGAGGCATGCAGCACTGTGGCGTGCAGCGGCGTGCAGCAGTGTGCGGCAGTGTGCTGCGTGCAGCAGTGAGTAATGCAGAAGTGTGCAGCAGTGTGTGGCGTGCAGCAGTGTGCCGGTTGCATCAGTGTGTGCCGTGCAGCAGTGTGTGGCGTGCAGCAATGTTTCGTGTAGCAGTGTGTGGCGTGCAGCAGTGTGTGGCATGCAGCAGTGTGCGGCATGCAGCAGTGTGCGGCATGCAGCAGTGTGCGGCCTTCAGCAGTGTGCGGCATGCAGCAGTGTGTGGCAGTGTGTGGCGTGCAGCAGTGTGAGGCGTGCAGCAGTGTGTGGCGTGCAGCGGCATGCAACAGTGTGGCGTGCAGCAGTGTGAGGCGTGCAGCAGTGTGAGGCGTGCAGCAGTGTGAGGCGTGCAGCAGTGTGTGGCGTGCAGCAGTGTGAGGCGTGCAGCAGAGACACGTGGAGGGTGAGGAGAGACACGTGGAGGGTGAGGAGAGACACGTGTGGAGGGTGAGGAGAGACACGTGTGGAGGGTGAGGAGAGACACATGTGGAGCGTGAGGAGGAGACACCTGTGGAGGGTGAGGAGGAGACACATGTGGAGGGTGAGGAGGAGACACATGTGGAGGGTGAGGCGGAGGGTGAGGAGACACGTGTGGAGGGTGAGGAGAGACACGTGTGAAGGGTGAGGAGAGACACGTGTGGAAGGTGAGGAGAGATGTGGAGGGTGAGGAGAGACACGTGTGGAGGGTGAGGAGAGACACATGTGGAGGGTGAGGAGAGACACGTGTGGAGGGTGAGGAGAGATGTGTGGAGGGTGAGGAGAGACACGTGGAGGGTGAGGAGAGACACGTGGAGGGTGAGGAGAGACATGGAGGGTGAGGAGAGACATGTGGAGGGTGAGGAGAGACACGTGGAGGGTGAGGAGAGACGTGGAGGGTGAGGAGAGACACGTGGAGGGTGAGGAGAGACACGGAGGGTGAGGAGAGACGTGTGGAGGGTGAGGTGGAGGGTGAGGAGAGAGACGTGTGGAGGGTGAGGAGAGACGTGTGGAGGGTGAGGAGAGACATGTGGAGGGTGAGGAGAGACGTGTGGAGGGTGAGGAGAGACGTGTGGATGGTGAGGAGAGACGTGTGGAGGGTGAGCAGAGACACATGTGGAGGGTGAGCAGAGACACGTGTGGAGGGTGAGCAGAGATGTGTGGAGGGTGAGGAGAGACACGTGTGGAGGGTGAGGAGAGACACGTGTGGAGGGTGAGGAGAGACGTGTGGAGGGTGAGGAGAGACATGTGTGGAGGGTGAGGAGAGACACGTGTGGAGGGTGAGGAGAGACGTGTGGAGGGTGAGGAGAGACATGTAGAGGGTGAGGAGAGACACGTGTGGAGGGTGAGGAGAGACACGTGGAGGGTGAGGAGAGATGTGGAGGGTGAGGAGAGACACGTGGAGGGTGAGGAGGGTGAGGTGGAGGGTGAGGAGAGACATGTGGAGGGTGAGGTGGAGGGTGAGGAGAAACAGAGTTGGAGGGTGAGGAGAGACGGAGGTGGAGGGTGAGGAGAGACCGAGGTGGAGGGTGAGGAGAGACCGAGGTGGAGGGTGAGGAGAGACGGAGGTGAGGGTGAGGAGAGACGGAGGTGGAGAGTGAGGAGAGACCGAGGTGGAGGGTGAGGAGAGACCGAGGTGGAGGGTAAGGAGAGACTGAGGTGGAGGGTAAGGAGAGACCGAGGTGGAGGGTAAGGAGAGACCGAGTTGGAAGGGAATCAGAAGTGGAGGAGAGAGAGAGGTGGAGGGTGAGGAGAGACAGGGGAGGAGTGGGGGGGAGGGGAGGATATCACTTTTACTTCCTCTCCTAGTGTAAGGTAACGCCCCCACCCCACAGGCCCTGCCGGGGCCGAGAGCAGATCACTGTTCGCATCAGCCGTCACCCGAGACCGCTCCGTACTTGTTGGTAAATAGAGGTTCACTATCTGTTGATAATGGGATTCACTTGGGGGGCTGACTTACCTCCTCCACCCCCAGGGCCAACACTGAGAAGGCATCAGAGACCTGGTGCTGCCTATGCTGCAGTACTCTGAGAGAGAGGGATGGGGGGGCGGGCAGAGGAAGAGGAGTGGGGTTAGAGAAGGGACAGGTGGGGAGAGAAAGAGGAGAGAAGGGACAGAGACAGAAAAGGAGCAAAAAAAGAATTAGAGAGAGTAAAGAGGAGAGTTGGGGAAAATGAAAACATTACGAGAGAACATGTAGCAAAGAGGTGGAGAGAGAAGATGGGAGAGAGTAAGGACGCAGCCAAGAGATAGGGCAGAGACAAAAAGAATCGAAACAATACAAAAGTATTTTCCAAACTCGTAAATAACCACGGGCCAAACAACTGATCTACAATGAAGCATCCGAATCCGGTATATTATGACGTTAACCATGCAATAAAAAATAAATTAAAAAAAAATAAAAAAACACCCAAAAACACGTATACACCATGTTGACCCTTTTCCATGCAACGTATTCTAAAACGCCATTCTCATTCATACATTCACAGCAAACCTGTTCACAAGAGTGACAGAAAATGTGGTATTAGTGTTACACTTTTGTTTACATCCATACCCGCTCACTTATGCAATTAAAGGATTCATGACCACACGGTTAAACAAAACGTACTGACACACACTCCCGATCTGTGAAACGTTCACCCCACTTTCTCGAAATTGAAACCAGTGCATGTGTCCGACGAACTTCCTGCCGCTTATCTGAATGCACCAGTGGCAGAAGATAGTCACCATCTTGCAACAACACAATTAAAGGGAGGCATGTCTGTCTCTCCCCACCGCCACATGTCTCTGAGTCTTACTGTCTCATGCAAGATCTCCCTCTAGGAGACAGCTGACACCGACTCTTCCCCTGAGACAGTACGGGAGATGCGTGTGTGTGCATAGTGTGTGTGTCTATATGTATATATCTGTGTGTGTATGCATGTGTGTCTGTTTGTATGTGTATATGTTTGTGTATGCATGTGTGTGTTGGTGTGCAAGTATGGGTGTGTCATTGTGTTCATTTGTCTTCATGGATGTGTACACATATGTTTGTGTGTATACCTATGTCTGTGTATGCATGTTTGTGTGTATGTATATGTGTTTGAGTATGTTGGTGTGCGTGCTTGTTTATATGTGTATGTGGGTTTGGTGTGTTGGTGTGCATGTATAAGCATATGTTTATGCATGTCTGTGTGTGTTTGTATATGTTCATGTGTGTGTGTGTAAATGCATGTGTGTGTTTGTATGTGTGCATAGTTGTGTATGCATGTGATCAGAGGGAAGAGTGCACTTGAGGGCAAAGAGGAAAACATACAGGGAAGAGTATGTGAGGGCAGAGAGAAAAATACAGAGGGAAAAGCACGTGAGGGCAGAGAGAAAAATACAGAGGGAAGAGTCCATGCGAGGGAGGAGAGAAAAATAGAGAGGGAAGAGCTCATGTGAGAGCAAAGCGAAAAATACAGAGGGTAGGGCGCATGTTAGACTGGATATAAAAACATAGAGGGAAGAGAGCATGTGAGAGCAGAGAGAAAAATATAGAGAGAAGAACACATGCGAGGGCAGAGAAAAAAATACAGAGCGAAGAGCACATGTGAGAGCATAGAGAAAAAATGCAGAGGGAAGAGTACATGTGAGGGAAGAGAGACAAATACAGAGGGAATAGCATGGGTGAGGAAAGAGAGAAAAATGGAGAGGGAAAAGCACATGTGAGGGCAGAGTGAAAATACAGAGGGAATAGCACATGTGAGACCAGAGAGAAAAACATAGAGGGAAGAGCATATGTGAGGACAAAGAGAACAAGTACAGGCTATGCCAAGCGGAAGTGATCGCGTTTGCGATCAAACATCAAAGCGGTGAAAGTGAAAGTAATCGAACAAAGCATCAAAGGGCTGGGTGAGAAGGGAGGGGGGAATGCAAGGGTCAAAGCGGCTAAAGTGAAAGTAATCGAGCAGAGCATCAAAGGGCTGGGTGAGAAGGGAGGGGGGAATGCAAGGAGCAGAGGAGCAGCTGTGCACGTGCACGCCATCGTGCACTCAAGCCCTAGGCCAGCAAAACCATGTGGGTAGCACTTTTGAAAGCCCACTTACACTTCCGGCCTGGTCACCCCCACGCTCCTGTGCCTGTGCCTGCTCCCGCAGCCCCAGCCACCCGAGGGCCGCCGAGCCCACACCAGCCTCCCGCAGCCCCAGCCACCCGAGGGCTGCCAAGCCCGCTCCAGCTTTCCCGCCGCCCCAGCCCGTGGCCCTGCCCCCCCGCCAGCCGATTGGCTCGCGCTCCCGCCTCCCCGCAGACCCTCCCGACCGGCTCCCTTCTTATGACGTCCCCAGAGCGACCGCGCAGCGGACGCGCGCAGCGGGAGCACCGATTGAGTGCCGAAGGTGCGCCAAAGGTAAGCCCGTCTACTCCCGTCCGCGCCTGGACCGCGCCCAGCGCCAGGACCCCTGGCACCCGCAGACCCCAGCCCACCCGCCGGACGTACGACGCCGCCACCCTCAACGCACTCAACGCCGGCCGAAGCCCAGGATGCTACCGAGTCACCCCGAGACGCACCCACGGACCCTTCTGCTGCAACTCCTGCAAGTTCACCTGCATCCGGACCTGCACTACTCCAGCACCAACCAAGACCAAGACGAGCAACAGCAGCAGCCACCTGAAATGCATCCTGCTCAACACCCGCTCCGTCCACAGACACGCCGTCGAGCTCTGGAACCTGCTCGACACCACAGCCCCAGACGTCGCCTTCCTCACGGAAACCTGGATGAACGCCTCCTCAACGCCCGACATTGCCATCGCCATCCCAGACGGCTACAAGATCATCCGAAGGGACCACATCAACCACACCGGAGGAGGCATCGCCATCATCCACAGGAACACCATCCGCATCACGACCAACACCGACGACACCCTCGCACCCGCCGAGCACCTGCACTGCCAGCAACTCAAGACCTGGCTGTTCGAGCAGTAGCGGACCCCCCTCCCCTAGCGCCTTGAGACCCTCTGGGTGAGTAGTGTGCTATATAAATGCTTTGATTGATTGATTGATTGATTGATTGATACAAAATGTCTCAAAGAGACAGCTTTCGCTGTCTCAGCAAGACCTAAAAAGGACCTCTGTTAAAGGGCATAGGAAGTGGACGAGATGCAAATAGAGGAAACGCACAAGAAGAGGAGGAATGCAATCCATCGCAATCAGGGCGGAGCACCCATCGGAACAAGAAAACCTAATGCAGAAACCCACAGTCATCAACTTCTCTATAAGATCATTGAATGATGTAGAAAGATCCCTCCTTGAGCTGGGACTGATGTTTTGTCCTAGCTTGGACTTTATCAATGCAAAAACATGAGTAGACTTGTATCATTTTATCAAGAAGTTAAAACTCCAGAAATTGCATTTGATAGCTACTAAAAAATACTACTCTTTCTGGCAATTTCTACTGAGAGCAGTGACATCAAAGTTGGTGATGTAGATTGTCTCTTGGCCCTTTAGACGCTACTCAAGGTGGGGGAATCGGAAAATCCTGATGTGGAATTAAATAAAATTCTGGAGTCTTTGGGAATAGATGTAAACACTCCAAGTGGCAGTGGTTTCAAATTGACATCTAGGATGATACCATTGTTGCCTCCCGATAGTGTCGCTGTATTTCATGATATTACGGTGAAGGAATTAAAAATGGTGAATAGAGCTCCTGGCAATTTATCTAACGCACAGAAACAAGCATAAACAGCCTTAAAATCGAAAGACATAATAGTCATTAAACCCGCAGATAAGGGTGGGAACATAGTGCTATTCGATGTTGCTATGTATGAAAGTGAGGCACTCAGACAGTTATACCAATCAGAATACTATGAGATCATCAAATTAGAAATATATAAAGAATTGGTACGCAAATATGATTATTTGTCTGAATGGGGTGATAACGTCATACTTGATTTTGATAAATATCTGTTTCTAAGAAAGGTTTATCCTAAGACACCATGTTTTTATCTCTTGCCTAAAGTCCATAAAAGCATATCCAATCCCTTGTGGAGGCCAATAGTATCCTTTAATGAGGGATTTTTAGAAAACACTGCCATTTATATTAATTTCTTTCTTTTTCCCTTTGCCTCCATGCTACCTTTGTAGTGCAGGGACAGCAGTGACTTTCTGACAAAGATACAAAGCACTGAATGGGTGGACACATATGTGATGATCACTATATATGTCGCATCATTTTATGCATGCATTTATCACCAGATTGGAGCGAAGGTTAATGAACACTTTTTGAAAATCAGAGTTGTCTGTTTTTACAAACATAACAACATTTTGCTTCACATGATTAGATATTGCATTAAGGAGAATATATTTTTTGTCAATGGCACATATGTGGATGGTTACCGCGATGAACACCTGCTTTGTCATCTACATTCACAAATATTATGATGGGCTGGTGGGAGGAACAGGTGGCCTGGGTGAAAAATAATGAGGTGTTCACCCAACATGTATCTGTGTAGACTAGGTACATAGATTATGTATTTATTCTGTGGAATAGGCTCTTTGAAAAGGCACTGGGATGTATACAATTGCTGAATGCTAATCCTTTCAATATAAGATTCATGACTAAAATGAGTCAGCTTCAGGTTCAGAGACAAGTTTATTCAGACATTTGTCCATAAAACATTCTAAATACACATTTGACAAGTAAAACCTTTAAAAGACCCCCCCTCTTAGCTACCCCACTCCCGACCCATTACATTTCATCTTTAAATTTCTGTTTGACAGATCGTAAAAACCGAGCAATCCCAACTGCCACATCTAAATAGCGCATCTCAGACAATAACTCCACCGCGTTGTTCCTATGAAGAGCATCATATTAAAAAAGCTGAGGACTTAAAAACTTCATTTGATTTGCGAGAAAAAAGACGCAGTCCATTAGAATATGCATAAGGGTACATTTAACTTTCAAAGGGCAGGGACAGAGACCACTATTATTCTGCACCCTAGTCCTATGTGGGTGGGATGAATAGATTGGATTACATCCCGCCCTAGCCCTTAATATTTCGTTTCTCAAACCTGGGTCTGGTAACCGGGATAGATAAGGGAAAACACTATCCTGGCCAAATGTAGCAAACGAGAAACTAATAGATGATTTCTTCTTTAAATACAATAGATCTATTAATTCTGATGCCGTAACAGCGGATTCTCTCAGTGCTTGTTTGCCTGGAAAGGTGAGCCAAGATGTCACTGAGACACTATTTAGATGGAGGTTCTTAATTGCAATTATTCTGATTCTAACGGCCTTTGCCCACATCCTTTCAGTACTTTGGATCTCTTCCAATTTAGAGACTTTAGCCACCTCATCATCCTCCAACAATTTGTTAAAGTATCTTAGAGACCGAGTGGAGGCCGCCATGTTCCAAGAGACCAGATTGCACTCTCTCCTAATAGCCTGGACCATGGTGCCTTGGGGGAGTGACAGACGTCTTTTAAGCACTACCCCTCCAGTCTGTCCCATTCATAGGTTGGATCAAGAGAGACGACAGGTTTAGATTGATTTTCTGGATGTTAAACTTTGGGTGGCAAAAGGGAAAGTCTATTCCACTATATTTCCTAAGGAATCAGCCGGGAATTGTGTATTACATTTCAAAATCATCACCCAAAAACTTAAAGAACAGCATCCCCTATTGAGAAGGATTGAGGATTAAGTCGGCATGTAACGTGGAAGACGAGTTTCAAAAACATAAAAAGTCACATGAATATGAGATTTAGGGGAAGGGGGCATGTGGCCAAATTTTTCATAAGGCTCAAAGAAGAGCTGATCCGGTCACTAGGGACCAACTCCTATTCCCTAACACTGATAAATCTCAGATAGATGAGTGTAAATGCCTGACTTCTATATATAATAGATCATCACATATGATAAGGAACATCATGAGCAAACATTGGTCCATTTTGAGAAATTATGGGATCATAGGCCCTGGATTACCTACCAGACCCTCTATTACATACAGAAGAGGAAAATCCCTGGGGGACATCTTAACACATAGCTATCATGCTGAAAATCTGAAAGGGGAAATGTGGTTGTCCAAATCTGTGGGCTTCTTTAAAAGAAGCCAATGTAAGGCATGGAAACATACTGTGAATACCCATGAATATTTGTCATTTAGTGGAGGAAAGAGACATATCACCCAGTTTCTAACATGTTCATCTGACTACTGTGTGCATATGTTGGTTGAGCTTCCCCTGCAATCTCATGTACCTCATTTCCACTTAGGAACGCATTCTTGAACATCAGAGAGCAACTAGAAATATGGGCACCTTCTATCCCATAGCAAGACAGAACCAGACAGCTCAGACAACTGGAATCTAGGTATATCCTTGACTTATAGACAAAACATCCCTTAGGTTTCAACAAGGATGAAGAACTAGAGGTACATGTCGGCTAAGTTACTGTCGAAAATGTGTTAGTGACAAATTCTCTCAAAGGGAATGATGGCATATCAATATTATCCATTGTAAGGTTGATTTGCCCACTGATGTATGATGGTAAAACTCTTTGAAAATTGAATGCAATTTGTCTATATTTATGGCAATTGTACTAATAGATTTAGATATACTGTTCATTACATGGTGGCCTTCCATGTTGCACATATGACTATGTGTGTAGACTTGGTATTAATTAAATTACATGTCTACAATGCTACACAATTTGTAGCACAGCACTGCTCTGTGTATGCTGCCTACTTTTTTGTAATGAATTCCACCTGCAATCTAAGTATTGTCCACTGGGGCAAAATCTTATAGAATTGAATATGTTCATTGCGCTTAGTGTATATAGTGACTGCTCCATTCGCATCATGATTGGTGATGCTTATGAATTGCCCACTGAGGCTAAATTGTAGGCTTTGTCGCCTTTTTGATTATTAGAATATCATATTTGGGCTTAATATTTATATATTGCACAATACACATTGTTTGTACAGTGTATTACTCATTATGCATATGTAATTTGCTGCTTTCAGTTGATATCGAGCTTCGCCTTATAGGAGACTGTGTTTGGGAAGATGAATTGATATGCAGCTTTCGTGAACAATAGTGTTTTGTCTTTGTTCATTTGTGTCCCTGTTTGCATTTCATTTATTTATTTTTCTTTGTGCACTTTAAATATTATGTTGGATATTTCACTGTGATGAATTGTAATATTCTATTATTGTGTAAATATGTTCAGGTGCATTATATACTGGTTTGACACTTGATGGAAGATTTCTTCACTGTCTATACTGAAATGCTTATTTATTTTCTGATGGTGGAGGGGCTCGTAACCTTGAAAAAGCCTCAATTGAGCCGAAACTTGCTGCTGAAAATAAAAATCATTGCTATCACGCAACCCTGGAGTGGACTTTTCCTTTGGACTCTTGCCGTTTTCAAAGTTATTGATCTATATATATATCTATCTATATATATCTATATATATATCAATATATCTATATATCTATATATCTATATATCTATATATATATGAAAACAAAGTCCTGACCTCCCGAATTCAACAAAGGGAGTTGGATACAGGTATGGACCTCTTAAACCATGCACAATGCTGTCGTCCAAATGCAAACACCAAGCGGTTCCACAGTTTTAATTCCGACGTTTATTTCATTCTTGCCAGACAAGTGTCCGCCTCAGACGCGTTTCGATCGCCTCCGCGCCCGCAATCCACTGCTCATGACGTCACATATTACATCACTCATGACATGGTCAGTGGCATCACTCATGACATCACTGATGACATCATCCTTGTGATAGAGTGGCGGTCGCGCGAGTTATAGTTATCTGAACTAACTATAACGGGGGAATTTCATTGGTTTTTTACGAATGAAATATCCACCTAACTATAACATGTGTGAAACCTATGGTTTTTTAAGTGAATTTGCAAGGTTTTTTAAATGCTAATTCCTAACTATAACATGTGTGAAACCTATGGTTTTTTCAGTGAATTTGTACGGTTTTTTAAATGCTAATTTATTTATGTATTATTATTTTGTTTATGTATTTATTTTACAATAAACTACGTACTAAAAATTTTTGTTATTTTTTTTTTATTTTCACCGTGCGCGCACGGTGCGCGCACCCCCGCGATTTAAAAATTAAAAAAAAAAATATATATATATATATATATATTTTGGTTTTTCACCGTGCGCGCAACCCCGCGATTTAAAAAAAAAAGATTTTTTTTTTTCCTACCTTCGGGGTCCTTCAGGGACCCCCTGACAAAGGCTAGGGGGTCAGGAACTCTATACCCTGCCCCCTTTTCACGTTCGCCACCTTCCTTTTTCACTCTCGCACTGAAAACAAACAAAATGGCGGCCGACACTTCCTGATTTCGACCGATTCGAACGTTGACTAACATGTAACCACCAATCAGAATTACGCTCGCGCACGTTAGGGTGCTCGCACGGTGTGCGCGCACCCTGCGCGCGTATAGATATTGATAGGCTTTTAAATGCTATTTTCTCAGGAAATACTGAACAGATTTACACCAGACCTGCAAAAGGCACTTCCTTGACCTTATGGCTACCTCTCTGCCAAATTTCAAGTAATTCTGTTCAGCCGTTCGGGCTGTAGCTGCGTCTAAAGGTCCTATGGAAAAATGCATGGGGAAAACGTGTTTTGGGACCCCCTTTTTTCTCGGCCCCCGCTTGACGAATCACCCCGAGACTTTCAGGGTAGGAGCTGAACAGAGCGCCCCATTAGTTTTGAAAATTTCGCGAGGATTCGTTAACCGGCGCCAAAGTTATTCAAAATAGAATTTTGAGATTTCCTATGGAAACACGGTCCTAACTATAACTATCTACTGGCGACCGCCAGTAGATAATATATATATATATATATATATATATATATATATATATATATATATATATATATATATATATATATATATATATATATATATATATATATATGTATATATATTATGCCAGTATTTTTTTTGGGCCACTTACTCGGAGGTCTGAGTCGGGTTTCAGCAGCCCGTAACACAAATTCTCGACTTTCCAAGAATAACCTTAAACTCTCCTGGTCTCTGAATGAATTTTTTTTTTTGGGAAAAACAGCTCCTCCCAACGCATTTCGGCCATATCCAACCTATGGGTCATGGAGTCAATTAACCAGACCCGGTATAAATAATGAAGCACTATAAACAAAGACATTTGTCAAATACACACATATGGTCTCATAATGTCAGTAAAGCGGCGGCCATTTTGAAATATCCATTTGCTACCAAAATGTATTTGCCAATACCAATATATAGAATTTCTCTCTTAATATATACATGCACATAATGTTTAAACTCTTAAGTTACGAGTTTCATAATCTACTGTGCAAATCAAATTAAACAAATAATATGATAGAAAATACTTTTTGCACGACAGTATATTCTTCTCCTTAACATCATGATACATAGATACCACCCTTATTAAATAGAAGAAGCGCACAATGTATAATGTACAGTAATGATGATGAATGGCCTAATCCAAATTAATACACATTGACATTGGCATACATTTCTATACAGTCAAATTATATAAGGATCAGTGCACAAGAGATCGTCAAACTAATATCCTCAAAAGATTGTTTCAGAAAAGGTATTTTCATTTAATGTATGGAAAACTCTGTCTGCCAAGCTCTAAATCTGGCCCTTGGTTCTTAAACAAAAGGTGTTATCATTAACACGTTGATGATACTCAACTAATGCAACCCCGAAGAATTAAACTGTGAGTCCATTGTTTCCAAGATTCTAACCTGCAACTCGAAGGGCATGGGCCCAATTCACAAAGGTAAACTTAGACCTGAAGTCTAAGTTTAGACCTGAAGTCTAAGTTTAGACCTGAATCTAAACTACCCAATTCACAAAGGTAAATTAACACCTGAAGTACTAGACTTCTGGTTTAAACTTGAACTTCAGGTCTAAGTTAACGTTTGTGAATTGCGCCTTTAGACAACTGTCTAAGTTTACCTTTGTGAATCGGGCCCCATGTGTAGAACTTGCAACACAAATGTGATTCATTGAGTTACATCATCCCACTGAAAATAATATGAGCCCTTGCTTGAAAGCTAATGAACTGGAACAAAGGGAAATAAGACATGCTGGTATTATTATTTTTTTTGTTACTAATTAAAATTCTCTTTTGTGGGCAGAATTGTAAGTGCCCAATAGCACCAATTAGGAGATCATATCTTTTAACTTGTTAACATAGTGACAAACTCTGGAGTTGCAGAATTCACTGTCAGGTCACATACTGTAGTTTGCTTACTGTGATGAACTTAGAAGGGCAACGAGTATAACACAAACATAGGGGCATATGTACAAGGATTTAGCACCAACAGAACGTCACTTTTTAAGACAATATGGTTGTGTTAAGTCCATCGCCTTAGTTACAAGGCAGCGTGAAGCCACTTAACGTGGCTTAATGCCACCTTGTAAATAAGGCCCCATTTCACGCAGCACTCAGCGTGAAAGGGAAATGGGTGCTACGGTGGGCATTCCGCCGCAACACCCCTTTCTTTTTTACGCTGCCCCCTATTTACAAGGGTGGCGTAAGTATGGTGCAGCGTCGAAATTAAGACAAAAAAAAACCTAGTCTTAACATGGCGAAATGAGGAGAAATGTTTAATTTCTCCTCGTTTTTGCTGTTTCTATGTGTGCTGCATTGTGCAGCACACATAGAAACAGGAAATCGCCATGAATGATTGTTCATGTGAAGGAAGGAGTGCCTTCCTGCACATAAACAATCATTATAAAAAAATTATGATTTGCAACTTCTATGTGTGCTGTACATAAACAATAATTTCCCTCATGGCAGGCACCTGACTAGAGCCCCAGCACCGATTATGCTGGAGAGGACTTGGCCTAATGGCTAGAGCTGCCAATTTCGGAGCTGGGGAACTGGGTTCGAGTCTCGGCGTGGATCAACGTCCTGTGATTCTGGGGAGAATTGCGTACCTTACAAATGAGTGTGTCCTTAATTGGTACTATAAGCACCGGTGATGAGGATTAGGTGCCGGTGCTGAGCACTGGCTCAGATTAAGCACTGCCGGGAACTGCAGCAATTAATCATTTCTTTAATACCAAACTTAAAAAAAAACACTTGTTGGTTCGTAGCTCTGTAACCGACAGCTCAATCCTTCTCATTATTATTGACTTCTGAAAGCAGGAGCATTAATTATTGGAGCTGCAGTATTTGTTGCTTGTAGAAAGAAGAACAATATTTTGAGGAAGACATCTAAATTAGCGAGCATTGGAAATGCATCGGTTTTGCCTATGTAAATAATAAAGAGCTGTTTTCATCAATCATCGTCTGGGAGAAGGAAACAGCTCCCTGACAGATAACACAGGAGTAGAAATGATGCGATGCAGCGGCCAGAGTTGCTGTCTCGAGAGCTAGGGATCCTGATTCGAGTCTCAGCGGGGCCTTACAACATCCTGTGATTCTATGCAAATCACCTAATCTCTCCGGGTGATACATTTTTATATAAATATGCTGCAATAGTAAAAGGCAAAACTTTATGAAAATATGGTTCCACCAAAGCGGATGTTAACAGTATTTAGGAAGTGGGAAACTGATAAGAGAAGCAGACCTGGAACAAGCATTGGTAAATTCAGGAAAATATGCTACAGCCTATAGAAATGGAGAAAAAGTAAGTGGCACGCACAGGAACCAATGAGAAGCAAGGAAAGAGAGGAGGCGGGATATAAGTCCCTTTATGTTTATATTAAAAACAATAGATTTCTCAAGCACAGTGCAAGTGATGTGCAGGCAAAATCTAAAAAGGGTTTGATGATAGCCTAGAAATGTTTGCTGGGATAGTCACTAATTCTAAGTTATTGCCAAATTATTATTTTTTTACATACAGAGTAAAACTCAAAATACAAGAAAATGAAAGAATAAGTTCGTAAATCCAATAATTCGATTTTGTAGCCCAAAAACAGCCTAAATTGACATGGAAATCACCCCCTGTTCTCTGCCTGACATGGGTGGGAGAAGGAGGAAGGCATAGGGCAAAAGTGCTAGCTAGATGTGAAAAAGCGGAGGAAAAAGTACGGCAGCAGTCAAAAAACACAAAAAAGAAAGGAGCAAGGGCATATGGGGCTAATCAGCGAATACATTGGAATCTTGCTGGGAAAAGCAAATACAAAGCAATCTCATCAACCCAAAAAATCTGTCTAGAGAATCCCAGCACGCACAGTGGAAATAGACAACCATCTCATGACAACATTAATATCAAAAGCAATGACAGAGCCCTTTGTTTGTGCCTTTAGGCTTTCCAAACTTAGGGCCTGATTATGATGGCGGTCGAACGAGCATCCGACTGCCATCCTGTCGGGAACGGAACCGGCCGACAGGGAGTCGGCAGTCCCACCGGACAAATTACTATCCGACCGCCGTGGAGGCGGTCGGAAACATGCCTCTTAGCACGGAGGCTTGTGCTGCGGCCCGAAAAAGGGCTGCAGCACACGCCTCACTGCTGATAGTCATGTTTGTAAACAACCCTGCACCCTGTGGCAGGCACCATGCGGTGCCTGCCACATGGTGCAGTGATGTTCAGGGAGGCACCAGAGGTACCCCCCAGACCTCATAGCTGAGGGCTAGAGGGGGAAGGGGGCCCCGCTAGGTGCCCAAAATCCCTTTCCGCCTGCGTTTTCATGGCGGGCGGACCTCCATGAAATGGCAGGTGGTAAGGGCATTGTAATCCCTACAGCGGTGCCTGAGCAGGCACCACCCCTATTGTATGGATTGCAGTCCCTCCGGTAGGCTCTTTGAGCCCATCGGATGGGGAGCGGGCGATCTATCTGCCATATGCATCCACCCGCCGCGGACCTGCAGGGGCCGTTGGTGGTGGGACCACCACCGACTGCTTGACGGAGGCTGTCCCACCACCATCGTAATCCGGCCCTTAGACATATTGGTTTTGTCAGTGGTTTTTACCAATGCTGTTCAGCATCAGCAAAAGGAAAACAATAAAATGGTTATTGCTGTTTCTGATGAGCGCCATCATGGATGTACGCGTATGTTTCATAATGCTACAGTGGCTACCACATGATATGTGCACCTGCGTCACCACACATGCATCCGTAGGTCACTTATTACACAGTAGGCAGTGATCTGAAATTTTTTGTTGCAAGGTCGTGGATGCCATGATTGGAGAAATTACATTTTTTTAAATGTACATAAAAATATGAAAAAGAAAGGAGAGTCCCAGTATTTGATTGCAGGTGCTGAGCTTTTAAAAAAAACAATAAAAATATATATTTTTCTTAAAAATGGAAAACAGTAGGGAAGAGCTGGAGGAGCATTGGAGAAGCTGGTGGGGGTAGGACATCAACTGCGCCAAGTGTCAAGAGCAGCAGAGGGGACGGAGGAGCAACAGAGGAGCGGAGGATTCACACATTCAAAAAAGAAAATAGCCGTCTGGGAAAGCAACCCAATAGTTTGGGGGCAAATGGGGGAACAATACAGAGTGGTGGTGTGGAGAACTTGAGGGAGGGTGAGAGGAAGAAAACACATGCATTTCCACTGAGTGCCAGAAGAAAAAGAAAAAAGAAAATTGTGAAATGGCACACGCCATCCAATCAGAACACAATCAAGAAGAGATGCTCCAGAGGAAGGAGAAACAAAGAATAGGAAAATAGGAAGGAAAGCCATTGATTAAGAATCATGGAAATTATGTAGTCAAGAAAGCCGCCATACAAATAACAACAAGGGACTGACCCTAACCCCACAATCTGTATATATTTTAATGTATTTGAGTAAATAGGTCTTGTACAGTAGGCAGCTAAACTTGTTTGTAGGTGTGACTTAAGAAAAACAGAATTTACATGCTCATTGTGTATATATAGTGTATGTCGCTGCCATTGCTAAGAATATGTTTTGGTACGTTTCTATTGAGATAAATGAACATTTGAGTGACATACTTTACCTGCTGCTACGAACAGAATTCCGGCACTAAGAATGATGTTGTTTTTGCTGCTGTAAATCCGCCCTGCTCCGACACAGAGGCCTCCAAGCATTAACAACACTGTGCTGAGGATAGGAAAGACACTGGAGGCCCGAACAATGCCTGCAGACAAGAGAGAAAGGATATGACGCTATCAGTAAGGCCCTTCCTGGCTCGGGAATTACATGAGCACAGGTACCATGCTGTCCCCTCAAATAATTTGAAAAACAAAGGGAGTTAGGCCCAAAGGACAAGGTTTAGGCAGGGCCGTATTACTAAATTGGATAACTGGGGATAAGCCTATACCTCAAATTTTTCAAAGCATATATAATTACTGCTTCATGGACAAACACTTTATCTTTATATTTATGCCGGTATTTTTATTTATACCTTTTACTTATATCTTTAATCTTTTTAGTTCATACATTAACACATAGAGAAAGAAAACATTGTCTTTTCATGTCAACATAACAAACACTTCATAAAATATTTCAAATTTACAAGTGATAAATCGTGCTATATACAAAACATCACAAGACTCTTTAACAAACAATTGTGAAAAAAAACAATATTTAAACAAGACCCAACACACTCGTTTTGTGTGAAACCAAATCAATATTCTAAGACCTTTATTTTTTTTTTTTTTAAAAGCATCTACGTCTGGTAATTATAAAAATAGAATTAAACCACAACTTCTCTGCACAATTTATAGAGATGTGCCGACGCGTTTCGAATCCTAATGTTTCTTTAACAGGACTCTCATCAGGGCTTCCTTATTTTCTGAATAATGTGGTTTTCTTCTGAATGTTGTGATTTCTCTCTCCCACACTTCTGCTGGTCATACCTCCGGTGATCTCTTAATACAGAGACCTTCAGTTCTGTTTGAAAGGCACTTTATCTGACCGCGTTTATTTCTAACGAATTGTCATGCAGGCGCTTCGTATCTCTTTTGTCTGAGACGCGGTGAACGCCGCTTATTCTTCCTCGCGTTTAGTTATTTTCTACTCGCATTTGCCGCAATTTGTAAACATCTTCGCGCTGCATATCACCACTCCAAAGACCGTTGTTAATGATAATGAAGCGCCTGCATGACAATTCGTTAGAAATAAATGCCAAATGGTCAAAGAAGGGTACATAATAATCCTTTCCAAGAGGCGTGGCCTGTGTAGCAAAGGCTCAGATTCACAAATGCATTTACTGCCTACATACCCTGCAATTAGTAAATTGTAGGGTTTGCCACCAGTAAATGTGTTTTTTGAATGTACTAAACCCAAATAGAGATTTGGTAACAGGTTAGTTACCGAAACGCTACATGGGTTCAGGAGACCACAGGTGTTTGGGAGGAGTGAGCTGTAGTCTGCTGCTATTGGGGAGAGAGATCTGCTTGAACCACCATTTAATCCCATTCAGAAAGCTCACTCGGTTAATGCACCAGTGCAACAATGTATCTGTAACATGTGGGTCACAAATTCCACTCCTACTGGGATCAATCAGTTGTTTAATTCATCTACTGCAGAGATGTATTTATAGTTTGTTTATAACGGGTTCAAAACCTAATAAGATACCTCACTCCCAGGTGCACTGAGAGCGTGAGCTCAATATCACTAGAGTCCAACAGTTCAAAATAGACAACTTAAACAGATTGCCCTAAAACACAATATTATCTCATTCACAACCACACCTATGTCTGCCTGTCAGTGTTGTTTGTGGATGCCTTTGTCTGCAATTTGCCACAAAGTAAGGGGTTATTTAATAAGACACCTGTGGGGCTATTCACAAACGTATGTTTCTTTTTAGTAATTTACACATGTAAATGTACTCTCACACTTTTGAGTAATGTTACTATTTTTGGCTAATCACAAACTGTATTACACGTACAAGTGTGACTTACTATTAACAAAAAAAAAACTGTAATAATTCTAGCCCACGCTTAGCCAAACGCTGGTAGTGCAGCACCCTCCCATAAAGAATAATGGAGAACAGGGACTCAACTGGAAACACCATAGGAAATAATGTTAATTTAAATTAAATAATTTCAAATAGTTTAAAATATAAATAAATATAATTTACTGTTAAAAATATATAAAAATAGTATCTATGTTTAATTTAATTATAAAATATTTGAATAACGCTATACTTAAAAAAAATATTGTAACAATACACTTTATTAAACTTTGTGGGGCGGGGGGGGGGCGGGGATGGAAACGTTTTTAACTTCCTCCAGTTCAAAGTGGGCACCAGGTATAAATCTTTGACCTCGGACCCCAACTCTTCATTACACTTCTTGACCAGTAGAATCTCCCAGGGAGCAGGACTGCTGTGCTGCTGAAAAGGATCACCACTCTGCTTGACTGCTGATCTGAAGGACTGCTGCCCCTGCTGTGCTGACCTGCTGCCCTCTTCCCCAGATGGGAAGGACAGGACCTCTATCCCTAAACCCAGGACCCAGAATGACTCCAAGGGCTAGTTGGCTGGCCTCCTGATCAGAAGCCTCAGGAGCGTAACAGGCTTCCAACAACCTTGAACCCAGCACCTGTACCCTGCCAGCTGTGTGTCCTGACTTCCCCAGTGGTGCCACCCTGTCCCGAGCTCTTGGAAGTGGGCCTGAAGGCGCTTTGACAGCCCATCTCTGGATCCAGCAGAACCAAATCATCTCCTCCACAGTGCATTCCTGCAGAACCTGTGCATCACCTTTGCTGCTTGACATATCACCTGAGGAACTGACGCATTGCCTCTGCTGCGCAGACTTTCCCGATGCCAGGACTTCGCATCGCTCATCGCATCTTATCAGAGCCAACGCATCTCCATGCAAGGACATCGCCATGCCCAATGCAGCATAACAGAACTGGTTCTGCACGATGCATCCCCTTGGCCAGACCTTGCATCACATCTGCTACGCAATGCATCATCGACACAGAACTGCGCATCTCTTCGCAACCAGTATTAAAGGTACTCTTGTTCAGAGGGCCTAAATGGGTACCACTAGTTGGCCTGTATTGACTGAACAATAATTTATTGGGTGTTATTTGTTGAGTGCCTAAGGACTTGGGTTCAAGCCCACACCACCTCCACTTACTAGCAGTGGCGATTTCTCTACATGAGTGGAAGAGTGTTGCCCCACCTTCCGCGAGCGCAGCAGTAAACAGAATAATAAAATGGTCATTACCATTATATTTTTCTGTGTGCTGCTGGCCCAGCCTTCAGGAGTTTGAGGGTGGGGAAGGTGAAGATTCCTGCGGAATGCAGGGTGTCTCTCAGGGCTCACTGCGCATGTTGGCTGTCTGACATACACACATCAGACCCAGCAATCCCAGGGCTGAGAAACAGCCGGAGGATTGCTGGCACAGCCCCCCAGCCTCAAAATGAGCGCTGGGTTAGCCTTCTCCAACCAATCCTGGAGCTGCTCTCATGCTGAAAACAGCATGAGAGCAGCTCCAGGATTGGTAAGCTTTGCGCTGCACTTGGAAGGAAGTCCTTCCCTTCCCTTCCTGCTCGTCACCCCCAGGATCGGCGTGGGGAGAGGAGCACAGGACGGTGGGCCCAGCAGCCAACACCATTTAATAATGTTGCCAGCCGCCACTGGTTACTAGGCCTTGGACTGCTCTGCCTCTCCACCCAGTAAGAGTCAAGTGCTACAAATGAATACTTGGTTCCGGGTACAGCGGGATCGCTGACTCATCACTTGTGAAGGCTCCTCGTCCTTCGCGGCTAATAACCTGATTTCTTACATCATATGTCAGCCACATTTTTTCTGATATATTGGCCAAAAATTGTGTTTGTGCCTGTGAAGAAATAGTTTGAGATACAAAACAATTGGATGCAAAGCAGGCCGGATGATGGCTTCTGCTTCTGATACAGTAGTAAAGCTTTACATACCACCACAATATTGTGTGTAGTACAGTAGTTTTTCTATGCACCTGGGCAAGTAGAAATTACCATGGCAAAATTTACTTTACATACTGGGCATTGTGGATTCTGGCATCACGGCACTATGTGTAACTTAATGAATACCCCTGTTCTATGAGGCCTGGGCACGTATAATAAGGCCCGTGTATGAGTCTAAACGACCTGGACGGGAGCTCCGGAACCTTGAGCAGTTCATGTGCACACTGAGCTGCCTCCCGTCACAGTAAGCGCCACTGCCTTCTCGAGCCCCACTGAGCACCCCACTAGACTGGCCCTTTAAGCCATACTCCGGTGTAGGCTGCCATTGTAGCATGGTATTATCAGCAGGCCGACATGCTGGATCAGACCCTAACTGGACATGGACAACGAGGGGCAGGATGCCACGAAGCAGCATTTAAAGCTGTCAGTCTTCCTGCCATACAATTCTATATGAGCATTGGCTGTCATATCAGAATACATACCGTTCACATGAAAACCACCATTATCCCGCAGATCCATATTACACGTGCGTAAAACACGGTTGTCATGCAAAAAATGTGTTTTCCCTGTTATGTAAACCGCCACAAACCACCCTTCTGTAGTGTGTGACGCACTATCGAAGCATGCAAACTGCCCTGGCTGTACAGCACCGTGGTTAATAAAGCCAGGTTCACTGTCCCTGCAGCATCCGCTCGTTCCAGAAACGAAACTGCCCCGGTGTGTTTGTCTCTCCACGAGGCGGGCGCCATGGCCAGTTCATTATCAGCGTCCACCCCCTCCCCCTCCCTCTCCCATTCTCCTGCTCATCGCGGACCCGGCCCGGAGGGTGATTGGACTCTGCGGTGGGCGCTGTACCCGGGTCTGAGGGCCCTTCGCGGATGACTGCACCGAGTGCCAGCGGCACAGCATGCCCTGGCAGACAGCTGGCATCCCATGCTTCCTTCTTCCCCTGCGGTGCTCCTGGAAGGGTACTTGAGTGGGCCTCCTGGGGTGCAGGCATGTGCAGGTCGTTGCAGCTGGAATGTAACCGTGGAACCCTTTGAGGCTGGACCATGGCATCCCAACCAACCGTAAGGGCCAGTCAGGCCAGCGTGGCCTCTCTGCCTCACATGTAAGCACATGCTACGCGGAGGAACGAGGCAAGGAGCGGGGTTAAAGGGCACGCCCCGTCGCCAGATTCCATAGCTTCTTGACAAGCTTTGTCCTACTGTAACCTCAGTTACTGTCCTCAGCCTTATCTGCTTCCCTGGTGTGCATTTCTACAGCTGCTCACGTCCTGCTCCTTCCCAGGTTTGTCGTCTCGTGTTTTTGTATTCAGCCTCTCTTCCCCTCCGCATTCCCCTGCCCTGCGCTCTGCCATGTTGGTACTTTTTACTCTGAAACTGTCCCTCTACCCTCATCTTCAGCTTCTCGACGAAATGTATAATCTTGCTTGAAATGTTTTCTTTTTGCATTCCCATTCTTCATTGAAAAGATGAGTCTTCACAGCACAGCAGGCGGACACATGGCAGGAAGTTGCAACTGTGTGTTAAGGTCCATTTAAGGCAGATGCATTGGGGCCCCCGCCACTCCCCCCCCCCCCACACACACACGTTCGCAGCTTAAGTGGGGGCTCTGATACATTCATTACATATTTATGGGCCTCTTCTGCCTGCAAACCAAATGCTCATAAATAATACTTTTAGGGACTACTATGGCAGAGGGGCGTGGACAATCCCTGACATCTACATTCAAGGAAATCGTGAAAGAGAAATAATGAAACTTGACGAAAATAACGAGCTACAAATAGAACAAGCATTGGCATAGCCAATAGGTCTCGCTTTTGGGACCTTATAAGTATTTAGTTATGCAGCACAATATCCTTGGTGCAACAACATCAACTGTTGCATGGCTAAACACTTATAAGGTCCCAAAAGCGAGACCTATTGGCTATGCCAGTGCTTGTTTTCTTTAGTATTCTATAGCGCAAACTCTCCTCGAAGGTATTGGAGCACTTTACATGAATGAGCACCAGTTACATTACACAAGGACACATTCCTTTTTGTGTTTTTTAGGCACAAGGAGATTAAATGATCTGCCCAGACTCACACAACGTTGAGCCTGCGCCTAAAAACACGTGTGAAATGTTGCTCTCCTCTATGAATACCTTAAAATGTGTGAAAAGAAGCGACCCCTCCCAACACCACTCTGGCATCCTAGCCGAATCAAGGGTGACTTGCAGACAAAACTGACAGCTAATTCAAACATGAAAGGTGTGATTGCAGCCACTGGCACTCGAACACTTGTGAGCTCCCTCGCCCTCCCTCGCGCTAAAACAACTCGGACAATGTGTGAACCAGCATCGGCTAGTAATGAATAATTGCCAAGGATGCCACAACAGCGGATTTTAAAGGTAAACACATTTTGTCACCAGCCCCCAGGTACAGCTCTGTCTCTGAGGAAGCAACATTTCACCACTGCCGTCTGCCTACCTATTGTTTCAGCAGCCTAGTAACGATGGGTGACGGTGGCCCGGTGAGGCTTTCGGAGGTTGGGAGATAAGGGAATCCCACCCTTTCGCCACTCTTCATAGGGTGAGGTGGGGTCTGTGATGTTTACAGATACCACCCCATCCTATCACCAACGGGTAGAGTGGGGAGCCATTAATAAGTGCCATGCAGCCACTCCTCGAGCTGATGCTCATGCCGCCCGGAGTCGCTGCAAAAAGTGGCACTACCGTGTGCCATGTAGGGGTGGTAATCAAAGCCCCCAGATAATGGAAATTACAGGGCTGAAGTGATTTAAGCCATTTGAACCTGTGCATGGCTTGCCTGACGAGGCAGTGGCCTCGGTTCGGGAGGAAAGTTGCTTTATTTGTAGCTCTTGCGTCAGTTTATTACATTTATGATAAAACAACAGTTTAAACACACAGCAGCAATGCGACAAAAGGATCAGGGAAATACATGTTCACAGGCCCCCTTAGCAAAGCCGGCGGCATAGTTATTTTTGTTGCGAGAGCACAGCTTCTCTTATAGGGTGATCACTAATGGGTCTTTGTAGCGCGGACCACAAACCGGAGGGAAAAGCTCTGACAATACGTCAGCCGGTGAAATGGTGCTGGTTTATTGAACGATGTGCTGCATTGATGTTGTGTGGTGCTGTAAGAGAGAGAGATGCAGCCTCCGAAATCTAACTTCTTAACAAGCCAAGACAATCAGAAGAATCCGAAGAGGTGGCGGACAATCACAAGACGTGCAAGCATGTGCAAAGCTTCTGCTGTAATCTTTTTTTCAATATTTGTAGCTCTCAAGAAAAGCTTATCTTGTTATCCCCACTTTTGCGCCCTAATAATAATGTCAGAAAGGGTGACAGAGTTAGTCCAACCATGGAACAGGAATGAAAGAAAATGATATTCAGCCCATGTCATTTAGTATGCAAAGCAACAACATGGAAACATTTAATCCAACCAAACAATGTTTTGACCAGGGCCAAATTCTAACAAGCGGCCGTGCGGCCGCGAAAGTGATCGCGATCACGATCAAACATCAAAGGGGCCGCAAAAGTGAAAGTAATCACGGTAAAGCGCAGCGCGTGCGCCCGCGCACATGCACTGTAGCTCTAGGCCGGCCTGGTAGCACTTTTTGGAGCCCTCTCAATAAGTCTCACCAGACCAGCGCATGCGCTGCGTCAGGCGAGACCTAAAAAGTGAGCATGAGAGAAAAAAGCGAGAAAGAAAAAAATAAGCATGAGAAATAAAGATGGACAGGTAAAAAAAGTTTTAAAAAAGAACGAGAGGAGAAAGGAAGCGTGATAGGAAAGAGAAAAGAAAAGATGAAAAATAGGAAGGAAGTGTGAAAGTAAACAATAGTGAAAGTGAGTGCTTGGAAGGATGGCAGAGTGGAAGGAGGAATAGATGGAAGCTTAATAGGATAAATGGAAGAGTGAACAGATCAATAGGTGAAAGCGTTCATAGAATGAAGCATGGAAGAATAGACAGATGGATGAAAGGATGGAGCATGGAAAAGTGAAAGTAAAGAATGGTGAAAAAGAGTGCATGGAAGGATGGGAAGGTGAAAGGAAGAATGGAAGCGTAAGAGAATGAATGGAACATTGAAAGGATGAATAGGTGAAAGGGTGCATAGAAGTACGCATGGAAGATTAGGCAGCTTGGTGGAAGAATGGATGAAGAAAGAGTGAAAGGAAGGAATAGTGAATGAAAGAGTGCATGGAAGGATGGAAGAGTGAAAGGAAGAATAGATGGACGCGTGGAAGAATGAATGGGAGAGTAAAAGGATCAATATGTGAAAGGGTTCATAGAATGAAGCATGGAAAAATAGAAATATGGATGAAAGGATGGATGGATAGAAAAATAGATGGCTGCATGGAGAGGTGGGTGTATAAATAGGTGAAAGTGTGAAAGGATGCATGTATACATGGATGGATGGAGGATGAAATGGGGGATAGTGAGCTAAGAGAGGTTGGTTTGACCTTTTCACATGCTCGTGTGAATTGAGGTATGGTTCAAGTGGGGGTTATTTAACATTTTCTGGCTACTCCCTTGCTTTAAGGGTAACATGCGCAAATGGAACACAGCCCATGTATTATAAAACATTACACAGCACACTAAGAAAGAACAACCCGTGTGTCATGTACCGAGTCTTTCACAACTGTACAGCTCTTTAGCAGGTGCTCTTTAGATATGTAATCATTCCCTCCTCTACATAGCACCCATCATGCATCTGGTGGAGATCTGCATAAGTTGCTGCCCTGAATAGTGCTCTAAAAAGGAGTGAAGTAATAATGGTCATAGTGTGTGTATTTTAGGCCTGGGCTAAAATTTCGTTCCGTTCGCGGAAATTGCGATAATTTGACATTTTCGCGTTCCTCGGAAAGCGCGAAAATGTCAAAATTTCCGCATTCCGCAGCTTGGCGATAATTTGTTTCTTGCTCGCGCTGTAAAATAATACGTTCTCGCGCGCGCGCGATCGCCTTACCTGAATCCCTGCATTCGCCGACAAGTTTTCTTGATCCGGTCGCGTTCTCCATGAGATGTTGTATTGTTTTTAGCCATTTGCGCTGTCTCGCGACAGTTCGTGCCCGCAGTGACGTCATGCGTCGCGCGATCACGTCTTTCTTCTCGCGATCATGCACCACGAGACAACTGAAAAGAAGATGGCCGCGCCCGCGAGTAACCACATGGGTAAGTTGGCGAGCTGCAGCCATGCAGAAAATCTCGCGAACATGCGGGAAAAAAACTTCCGCATCTTCGCGATATTTCCGCATGTTTGCGATAATTTTTAACATTTTCGCGATAATTTGCGAAAGTGGATTTCACAAATTCTGCCCACCCCTAGTGTATTTGAGGGTTCTCTCGAACATTCACAAACCTTAACCGTGTCACATTTCACCGTGCACACCATCACTTCGTACTGCTTCTGTGGTCCGAAAAATGAGCATACTTTATGGGATCTCTCACGCAGTGCACGGTGCGTATCCTCTCATCTTTATTGTCACAATATCAGGGAGCCTCATAGGTAGGCCTCAACACAGGCTATATGGCTGGTGGCAGGGTGGGAATTCATCTGAATTCATGTATGTGCTGAAGAAAAAACCGATGGTGGCTTAAATAAAACATACAACACACATATGAGGACTCTGACTTCCATTCTTAGTGTGATTAGTTGGGACCTCTCTTCTCCATTATTGATTTAAAGGTCACTGTCTCCCAGTGCTTAATTTGAAAAAAAAAATAGGTGCTGGGGCCTTTCTTAGAATGCTACTGCAGCTTGCACCCCCCAATGGGCCTGCCAGTGCTACCAATGACAGTGCCAACATAACACCTAACCCTTGCACCCCTACAGGTCTGACAATTCAGACTATTTCATACCACACAAAACTATAACAATGGGGTGAGCGGCTGGTATTATTAATTTTAAATGCAAATTGACTTAATAAACACAGTTGTTGTGCTCCTTTCAAACTTCAACAGACAGTGCCACCATGTGGTAGACTGTCACTAGTGCCAGTGCTGACAATTGTGTGCCGGTGGTGAGCACCGGAAACCTCTGGGGCAAATTAAGGACTGCTGCCTCCACTTCCCAAGAGTGCAGACCATAAAAGGATTTGGTAGTGAGATACCACTGAATGATCGGGAAAGAAAAGGCTCCCCATTGAGAAACTATGACTCAGTATATGACTCCAAAGACTTGTGTTGGGATGGATGTGTTGTGGGTGCTTAAGGCCTCGTGTGTTTTAGGGGAGAAAGTTTGTGTGTGCCTTTTGTTGGGAGTGGATGTGTTGTGGTTGCTTGATGATGCATGTGTTTCGGTGGAGAATGCTAGTTTGTGTGTGTCTTGTGTTGGAGTGGATGTGCTGTGGTTGCGTGAGGCTGCGGGTATAGGGAATACTGGGGGGGGGGGGGGGGTGAGAAACGAATGGTGGTCGGTGAGTTGAGTCTGGCAGGTAAAGGGCACTTTTAGTGTGCTTTTTAGTGTGTATTAAAGTACGTTGAAGAACACGATCGCCTAATGTCTGTACCCTTTGATACTAGTACAACACTTATTGAACTGTGTTCCTTTAAATTTAGGTGGCTTTTGAGAAGGATCTGACACCAGACATTGTGATGGTAGAAGTGCACTGTAACTTTCTAACGAGTATTGCTGCCTTTTTCTTGATAAACGTGAACAAGTGACGTCACAACAATGACATAAAGTACAGGTGTTTGTAAATCTGTTGCATGCTTCCTTCTGTTAAAACTGACTATTACATGAAAGCAGCTCCAGAGAAGAGTTTCGGGCTCCAGGAAAAATGTCATTTTCTTTCTTGGGCTCCCTTTCTTCTAACCACAAGGCATTTGTTGCAATCTGGCACCCTCCTGTGTCCATTAGTGGTGGTACTGGAAGCAGGCAGCTTGCAGTGATCCGCATAAAGCAATCAATATGAAGGGCAGGTAGGCACAATGAGTCAGGGTGTGCTATTAAGATTTCCACAACCGCCCCAAATGAAGAAGACCGATATTAAACCAGAAAAACTGCTTAACTTCGAGGGTTGTTGTTATACTACTGCACATACAAAGTATAGAATTCAGGACAGCTTTGATGAAAAGCCCAGACTTTCAGTTCCATCTTATCAAGCACCCTACCACAGCTCTAGCCACTTACCGACGCATTGTAGCATCTTGACTGAACCAGTCATCACTCCCTGCTCAGAAGCTTTGCGAGCCGCCGGTGAGTGACAGCCGGCTCAGCCAACTGCGGCTTTCCACACACAAAGCAGCTGCGCGGCTGAGAGCGACAGCAGCAGCATGGAGGCGTCTCTTGTAAACTGCTGTACACCGACATTTCCTCCTTTCCGCAAGTTGGCCGGTGTATTAAACAAAAAATAGAAAATGCGCAGGGTCCCTGGAACTCTACGAATCCGAGGCGTACAGCATGAACGCATCTTCTTTCCAGAGTGTGATGAGCCACAAAGGCTGCGGTGCTCAGATATATAATTTTGGCTCTGGGTTCAGCGTTCAAAGATGGATGAAAGTGTTTGAGTGGCGGTGGTATCGTATACTTTATACTAGCTTGCAAAAATACTTCCTCCTGATAACCCAGTCAGCGCCACAGACCCACATCAAACCTGCCCGTCAGAGCCTGGGGTGGTGGGACAGTACCTATGGGGCATATTTATGTAGAAGTCACGCAGAGCGGCAAGCCACCTCGCTGCGCTTGCGCTGTGTGACAGGGCAAGAGCAGGAATGCGCGGTATTTAACACAATACGCGCATTCCCGCCTTTTCCCAGCGCTGGCAAGCAATGTGCTGCCTAGATAGAGCCAACGCAGGCAGTCTTGCACCATGGTGCAAGGGTGCCTGCGTTGTAAGCCAAATACCTTCCTGCACAAAAACAATCCCCTGAGGCATTTTCCTCTTTCTATGTGAGCTGTAGAATGCAACACACGTAGAAACAGGAAAAAATGAAGAGAAATATATTTCTCCTTGTTACGTCTCCCCTGGGAAGGCGTAGCATTTTGGTGAATTTCAAGGTCTACCAGTAATGGTAAATCTGGGAATGCATCAAAATCCATGGGTGTTGCGTGGGAGCAACCATGCTTCACCCATGGAACGCCTTTCTGGGGCAAAGTAACTCAACGCAGCGATTTGTGCTGCGTTGCATTTATATGGATTTATCAAGCCACTCAGGGCCACGCAAGGTCGCCTTGTGGGCCTTGATAAATTGCATTTTAGGGTTGCGTTGCGCATGCACCCTGTTGCATGGTGCAAAAGCAACACAACATGTACATACATATGGCCTAAGTTTATGTTTTTGCTCCATTCTTAATTCCTTTTTTCTTGTTCTTGGTCCTCCCTGTGTGTGCCTTTCTTCGCCTGTCTCAGCCTTCGACATGCTACCACTTGTATCCCAAGAGTTAGTAGGTACTTTCTTTTATCTTGTCATTTTAACCCCCTTAGTTGCTTTCTTCTGTCTCATCTCAACATCTATGAATTATAGCCTTGTCTGACACCCAGTAATAAATGCATGATGACACTCAGTTCCAGCTTTAGTGCTGGTGGCACCCAGTGCGACAATCTTTTTGGCGTCCAACTGACCTCCTTCTCACTGGATTCCCTCACTATCACACTTCAACAGTGCCCTTTAACTCTCCATTGCCCCTCTCTCACATGCATTTCATTTGTTTTAGAGCACACTCATACCTGTATAAGGTTTCAGAGCACTTTACATCACACACACATTATACAGAGACAATTAATCATATGTGTGTAAATCAGTCTGTAGCAATAGTTACATAAGACAATGCTGATTACAAGGTGTGAGAATCACATATCATCCACTAGTTAGTATATTTTAAGAGTGTTTGGTCTTGAGAACCACAAACTCAGGATTTAAACTGTACCTCTATGGTTGGGGTTGGCTTTACAAATAAGACTGTATTTCTACCGAAGTGAACCCTTTTAAGCAAAATTAGGATAATGAAAGACTGGGGAAAAACAACTGTATTATATTAGGATTGTAATTTATGAACTGTAAGTAGCAAAAGTATCTCATTGACAAAATCAGTAACCCATTGAGCTATCCACATAAAACACATGTATATGATCTGCATGGTACACATTCTGTGCAGCAAGCATATTAACCCTCTGCACTACTTTATGAGGAGGCAAAACACCCACTAGACAAAAATCTGATCTCTCTCCAGCAGGAAAATTAATCCCCAGTGTTCTCTGGACATTTTTATTGTTGCCTGAAAACTGCTGGACATACAAGAGTCTCTACAGCAGTGCTTTTAAGCCCGTGTTATTTCTAAGACAGTGTCCCCCAAGGTCAGCTCCGGGTATGGCTGCACCAGTCGCACTTCTCTAGAGCTGGCCTTGATGAAACCAACACCAAATAAACATTGTAAACAAACGTCGAGCTAGAGGATTCCAAACTCAACTTTGAGAAACACAATAAGTCTCTCACAACTTACTGTTTTCTCCTCCTGTCATTCATTAGGAAGATCCTTCCTTTCCTCCCACCATCCTCAAGGAAAGATGTGTCCAAACCCTCCTAACATCAAGCCTGCCCATCCACCTCAAACACAAAGTGCAGTTGGTCCAAAATGTCACATCCCAGTCTATTCTAGGATTAATATACAGGTGATATTGGAGACCACAAAGAACTGTTTACAAGTATTCTTGAACAGTTGAAGGCATGAGTCCATAATTATATATAGTAATGCTCTTTCCTTGGTCAAACTGTTTGGAAATAAACAAACTCGTCGAGGGTCGTGAATTGGACTGTTTGATCATCACTGAAACATGGCTCCTCTTACAGCACCCCCTCATTGCGGACGCAGAATATCATAAATGTACTAATATGATTTCACACCACTCTGTGATTAAATATATCTTAATCTACAGACCACCAGGACCAGTGCATATCTTTATTGGCTGTCTCCTAGAAGCTATAATTAAATGCCCATCGAACTCCGACAATTTATTACTTCTGAGTAACTTCAGTATTTTGTCTTTTTTTTTTGCAGGTTTATATAGCATGAACTCGACCTGAAGGTATTGGAGCGCTTTACATGAGCACCGGTTACGTTACACAAGGACACATTCATTTTGTGGGAGGCACCGGGAGATTAAGTGATTTGCCCAGAATCACCGGATGTGGACACGACCCCGAGACTTGAACCTTGGTTTCCCAGCTCCAACGTCGGCAGTCGAGCCGTCAGACCACATCCTCTCCCAACGTTTGCACGTTGGTGACGTAATTGATAAGGAAGCTTAACATGTGAAGGACTCCTTCCCTCACTCATCTGACATAGACTGGATCTTTGTTTTTTGCCACCCATCCAACATTGAATTTGACACAGTTGACATGGCCTGAAAATAAGTTAACCTCATTCCATCTAGCTTGTAAAGACAAAAGTATAAATGCTCTTCCTTAGTCTCTCATACTCGGGTGAGATTGGTGGAAGGTTGACTGCGAGGTGTGGAGCACGCGCATAAGCCACACCTCCCCCTCACTGGCAGCATCTGACCCGGATGTTAATTCCAACCTGATAAATGAGTGGATACTCACATCACTGGACAATAATTTCCCTCAAAAACTTCCCCATCCAAAGAAGAAGCTGCCTACAGCTCCCTGGTATACAGAGGGTTTCAAAGAAGACAAACAAAACTGTAAAGGAAGTGAAAGGTTGTGGAGAAAGTTATCCAGATACTGGAAACACATATTAAAACCTTGCAACAGTTAAAAAAATAATTAAATTAGCTTAAACAGTGTATTACCACAATCATATTTTAAGTGAAAAAGGAAACCCACCAGAGTAGTATTCAAACTATATAACATAATAGTTCATCCTCTGGCTGCGGTAAATAGTGTGGTGTCTCGCCCTCATAAGAGCTGTGTAGTACTTTATCAGATAGTTTTCCACAATAAAATCGGAGAGTTGACTCAAAATCTAGGACAAACCCATGGCAGCAAAATGGGTGGCCATAGCATCACAAGCAATGTGTTCTGGTCCTGTTTGAGCCGGTTATGGCGAATCAGATTGCCAAATTGTTATACTCACTCACCTATGTTTTCCCTATTAATTTGTCCCCAATGATCAACTAAAAAAGGTAGCAGCTAAAGTCATTCTCACCATGACTGATCTTTGTAATTCAGTCCTTTCAGGGGGTGCGATACCTAACTCAGACTAAAAAGCCCACCTTCAATCCCATAGCGGTAAAAAACCTAGGTGTCTGGGTGCACAATGTTTTGACTTTCAAAACTCAGGTGAAATCGGTGGTAGGCACATGCTTTGAGCTTTTACGTGGGCTCAAATCATTTCTTGGATTTTTTGATTCCCACACTCGGCAGGTTGTTATTCAGTCAGCCATTCTTTCCAGGTTAGACTATTGTAACATCCTATATCTAGGATCTAAGAAGACAGTGTTTAGAAGACTCAGGCTGGCTCAGAATGCCACAGAAAGGCTGTTATTCTCTATCCCAAAGTTCTGCCCGGTCTCTAGTCTTATCTGCAGATTGCACCTGCTCCCCATGGGCAAGCGGGTCCACTTTAAGATCTCGTGCATGGCTCATAAGATCCTTGTCTCCCAGTGGCCCCAGTCTGTCCAATCTGTTCTTACTTATCAACCCCCTCAGGCCGTGCGCTCAGCCGACCTTAATTTGGCCTGTGTTCCACGTGTTAAAAGATTATGAGCAGGAGGCCACACTTTCTGAGCCAAAGTGCCTAGTCTCTGGAATGCACTGCCCCTATCGATCAGGATCATCCGGAACCATTGGTCCTTCAGGAAAGCCCTGAAGACCTGGTTGTTTTCTGTTTAAAGCACCTGTGGCCCTTCTTGTTTGATTTTCTTTCTGCTGCTTGTTCTCTGAAGTAACCCTGGGCGTCGTGCTCCGCTTCGCCCACGGAGTGCACGTAGCGCTGCCTGCTTCGCCTTCACGAAGTAGGCGTAGCAGGTAGCGCTACGCACACGCCGCAGCGAAGCAGAGCTGCCCGCCACCCGCCTCCCGCCCACCCTCATTTTAAAATAATTTAAAGAAGGTTAAAGGTAAATAAACCACCTTACCTTCAGTGCGGCGTCCCGGGGCTCGCTCTGCTTGCTGGACGGTAACTTCTTCACACAAATGCGCATGCGCAGACACCCGCGCATGCGCATTTCTTGCAAACATGTGCGTTAGTGGGTTGGCTAATTTGGATAGGTATGGGGACACTGAGTTAGCCTGCCATGATTCGATTCAATAGTGAGTGGGTTCGCTGAGATTTCAGTGAATTCCTATTCTGAAAAGAACAGAGGTTTCTCCACCTTAAATTCCCAATATTCAATATTCCTGCAATGCCCTTGACCTTTTAGCCCATCGCAGCTCACTATTGCAGATTTCCATAGCGACAGGGTGGATATTTTTTTATCAGAAGCACCAAGCAGTTTATATAATTAATGCCAGGTTAATTTACGTGCCACGAAGTTCCAGTATAGCAGATTGGATTCTAATCCTACAGCCTGAAACATTTTCCTTCACTCTTTCCCAAGTTATGGTTTGAACCCAGGCATAAGAGTTCTGCCCTATATAGACATTGGGTGAGTGGGGGGTGCGGACCCTTGCCCTGTAAGCTTTTTACGATTCGACATTAAATAGCCAACTGGTGAGTTTTTTGGAGACACCCTTGCTTCTTCACCAAGCTTAGTCGGGGCTTCGGAATGGCTTTAGCACAGTAACCATCCTGACCAAGGCCACAGACGACTGGTCCTGGATGATGGATTTGTTAGATCAATCAACTGCTTTTGCTACCATCTCACACAGTATACTGCTGGAACCACCGCCAGTCACCAGCAGTGTAAAGGAGGGGGATTGCCAAACAAGCCAGTATAACTCCTGCACTGCAGTGGAAGAAATTAAAATAGCCTTCTACTGCTGACCAGCCTCATTGCAGACCGACGGTCATGAACAAAGTCGTTTCTTACCCGTTGACGCGTGTGCCCCCTGCAAATATTGTCTTGTGCAAAACAGGCCAGTAGGCAATAAAAGAAGAAACAAGCCCGCCCTCCGTCTCTCCCCTGACATGACTATGTTCTTCACCCAGGACTTGGTGGCCCACGTGCTCCTTGACGGCTCGCGCACCAGCAGCAAAGTACAATACACAACAGTGTAAACCTTTCCACTGTCTGAGTTGTGACCACACTGACGCACAAACAACGTGAACACTTGCCTAGAAACTGGAAACGAGGCGATTTTGCGACCATGTGACCCTTTCAATGCAGAAATCAAACCTCGAGAAGTAAGACATCAGACTGGCTGTTGAACCCTAACTTGGTTTGATGTTGGACAAAGGCCCGCCTAGTAGCTTAGTAAGCTGAATTCTTGGATGGCAGTTCGCAGGTGCTGCAGCCCTGACTGTTCTAACATCTCTGCTTTCCGATTTTAATCAGCAACAGTAAAGTAACGGGTGCAGCGGCGCAGCATTCACCCACCATAACCCGTGTCCCATTGGCTATACATATCGATGCATTTGCTGCAGCTGACTTGCCCCGCTTGCATCCAGAGTGACTTGATCTGCAGGAAGCGTGCATGTGTTCTGTTGGTATTCACATGGTGTCTGCATTTCTGGCATACCGATCATCTCAAGAGCAGCTGTTTTTAGCCCCCAGAAGGATCACTATACTGCGCATGCACTTTAACACTTCACGCGCACGTCTGTCAAAGAAGTAAACAAAGCTGTATGAATGTATCCCAGCTCCACCTGTGCTCTGGTGGAGGTGCTGACATCTGCAGCTGCTAAGGAACACGAGGGCCACAGAGTAGACTCCTTCGTCCTCCGGAGACAAGAGTAAACAGGCAAACTTCCATCACTCGCAGTGAAGTTAGCAAGTGGCTGAAGTGGGTGGAGCTCCTGCCCATGCTATATGCAGTGGTGGGCAGAAGAAAAACAAGCATTGGCATAGCCAATAGGTCTCGCCTTTGGGACCTTATAAGTGTTTAGTTATCCAGCACAATATCCTTGGTGCAACAACATAAAGTGTTGCATGGCTAAACACTTATAAGGTCCCAAAGGCGAGACCTATTGGCTATGCCAATGCTTGTTTTTTTTTTTACTTTAAGCTATGTAGCACATCAGCTCGCACCACTGTGAAACATTCTTTTAAAAATTGACAAAGCCAATAGATCACGCATAGGAGAACCCTTTTGGCTTTGCTAATGCTTGTTTTTAATGCTGTAAACATAAATGCGATATAAGGGAACGCCAAATATACAGTGTGTCCTCCAGAACCGCGTACTTTTACAAAGTCCTCAAGCTTCTTTGTGTTCTGCTTCATGCATAATGTGTGACTACAGGACAGACTGGGGTTTGGCATACAACTGGCCCACGGGCATGTGCCCAAGATCACATTAGGCTGTCTAGAGGTCATAACCTGGTGCCAGAGCCATTAGACTGGCATGTGGTATGAGACAGTTTGCACTGTTAGACTATTAACTCCACAGTTCACATTTAAAAATATCTTTAAAGCAAAGTAATCGTATGCACAAAAAGTCAGCGCGTGTTGTGTACCTGTAAGGTCTGATGAGAGATGCGGTTATGCTCCCCTTCCACACTTATTTGCAGTGCCCAACGCTAACGTTAGCGCTGGCAGTAACATAACGTAACACAGGTAGCATAACATAATCGTGTTTGTAAAAGGTCTGTTCACACCTTGAGGCACCCTGGCGCTGAAGGGCAGATGTTTACTGTTATGTGTTATCTAACTCAATGATACTCATTTTATTTACCTCGGAAGGATGAAAGGCGGAGTAGACCTCATTAGTCACGCTGGGGTTAAATGCATTAAATTCTGTGAAAAAGGGCAGGAGGGTAAGCCACACGTTGGTATTTAAACACTCTGGGTCAGAGATGCCCAGGAATACACTCAGCACCTGATAACAGCACAGGTGTGTGTGAGAAACAGACCACGGGTTGGGGTGCCACCCACACCCAATTGCAGCTATCACTTATTCGTGTTCCTGGGGTGCAGGAGTTTCCAGATTCTTGAGCCCTATCCACACTCTCCGGGGAACTCCTATGCCAGCCTCACCCCAAGGCTGCCGTGGGGGTTCTGGACTGAAAACTAGAGAGAAATTCCCAAACGAGAGTTCCCACGCTGGCCGCTGCCCATACCTGTCCGGGCAACTCCCCGGTGGTCGTTCCTCGTGGAGGGGGCGAAGTGGGAGGGTGGCCGAACAGGTTATACCAGGAAGGCAGCATACTCACTGTCACCTCACAGGTGAACATTGCCCCACAGGGCCTGTGAACAGCCCCTCCTCCACCCAGAATTTTATCATAAGCCCGCCTAATCTTCATATCACCTGCTCGCTCCTGAAACCATCAACGTGGGGGAGGTTAGGGGCCTGCGTCACCACTTATGTGTTTGAAGAAGCAGTGCCTGTTTCTTACATCCTTCAGGTACTGTGCAGAGTAGAGAAAGAAATCCTGCTACACTGCATATGTTATTAACAATCACATGCGTTGCATTGTTAGTCTGTTCTATTTTGAGAAGCAGCAGCTCCTTTTAAACACGCACTTTTAAAGAACATTTTTCCTTCGTGTGGTTTCTTTAGCATGTTGGTTTGCATTGCTGTGGGAATGTCTGCCATCATTTAAGATCCAACCAACTCACAAATAAGCGTGCGTGCCTCGCGCTGAAAGGAGGCAGCAGGGGAGGGGAGAGAGGAGGGGTCTGCGTCAGTTTCCGTTGCGGGAGTGAGCAAGTTAATTACAAACATATGGTTTGAAAGCTCGCTCCTGCAAGGGAATCGCCAGACGTGCACGTGTTGCCATTGGAAGCAATGCAACGTGCGCACGTTTTTGCCTGCAAAACTGTGCCGATGGCGAAAGTTTCCTATGCAGTGCATGCGTGCTGCGTAGGCGAGTCCTAAAAATGGAATGGCATAACAACAAACCTATGGATGAAGAGGCCTGACTGAAATCTCTGTAACTAAGTATATTTTATACATATATATATGGGTCATGTGATCAAGGCCCGAGTGGGGGTCGAAACGCGTTATGGCGGATATGCTGGACATCTAATATAAAACTACAAATTTACTGAATTGCACAAAGAACTTTGGGTCCGCTCTTTGTCTTTCCATATAGAAAATTGGAGCAGTTGTTGCTGAGGCGAATCCTGCGAGATAAATATATAGATATAGTTATATATATATATATATATATATATATCCACAACACCTCCTTCTTGCGAGAGAGAGCAGAGGCCACTATATATCTATATATATATATATATATATATATAAATACACACATATATATATATATTCACTGAAAAAACCATAGGTTTCACACATGTTATAGTTAGCGGAAATTTTACTGATAAAAAACCAATGAAATTCCCCCGTTATAGTTAGTGCAGGCAACTATAACTCACGCGACCGCAATCCTCTGCTGATGCTAATACTGTATTTAGACACTTATTTGCCCATGTCTTCTTCCATACATTTTTAGCTATACATATATTACAAATATTTTTTTTTCATAAAGACACATATGTCATCAGCAGAAGATTGCGGTCGCGTGAGTTATAGTTGCCTGCACTAACTATAACGGGGGAATTTCATTGGTTTTTTATCAGTAAAATTTCCGCTAACTATAACATGTGTGAAACCTATGGTTTTTTCAGTGAATTTGCAAGGTTTTTTAAATGCTAATTCCTAACTATAACGTGTGTGAAACCTATGGTTTTTTCAGTGAATTTGTACGGTTTTTTAAATGCTAAGTTACTTTACGCCATTCGTGGCGTGCGCGCCCACTTAACGCAGTTCGTTCCGTGCGCGCACGGTGCGCTTCGCGCACCGTGCGCGCACCGTGAGCACGCGGTGCGCTTCGCGCACCGCGCGCCCACTTTACGCAGTTAGTGCCGTGCACGCACGGTGGGCACGCGGTGCGATGACAAAGCAAGAAAGCACGTCAACAAATCTGTTTCTGCTTTCCTCCGTGACTATGGTATGGGTGCCATTTACCACAACAACTTGCGTTATGACATGCAAGACATTTATAGAGGAGATGGTGTGCACTTCAATGATGAAGGGAACAGAGTCTTCCTCTTGAACCTTAGACTCTGCATCGGTACTTGTAGGTACCACTAAAAAATCATTTCATAAACACAACGGCTCTTTTTAGAGCCCCCTAATATCTAAACACTTAAATCTGATTTTCATTTTTTTTTTTTTTTTTTTTTCTACCGTACGCTTACCGTAAGCTTACCGTACGCGTACCCCGTGATTTTTTTTAAAATCAATAAATGTTTTTTTTGTACTTTTCTGTCCTTCTTTGACCCCCTTACAAATGTTAGGGGGTCTGTAACTCTCCTCATTGCCCCCTTTCCTTGTTTTCACTCTTTTTTTTCAGAGTGAAATACACAAAATGGCGGCCGCCGCTTCCTGGTTTCGGCCGATTCGAATGTTTACTAAGATCTAAGAGCCAATCAGAATCACGCTCGCGCACGCCACCATACGCTTACCGTAAGCGTACGGTAAGCGTACCGTAAGCGGGCTCCGATATATATATTGATTTAAAGGCTATTTTCTCAGAATCTACTGAACAGATTTACACCAAACCTACAAAAGGCACTTCCTTGACCTAGGGACTACCTCTCTGCCAAATTTTGAGTAATTCTGTTCAGCCGTTCGGGCTGTAGCTCGTTCTAAAGGTCCTATGGAAAAATGCATGGGAAAAACGCGTTTTGGGACCCCCCTTTTATCTCAGCCCCCGCTTGACGGATCCCCCCGAGACTTTCAGGGTAGGAGCGGAGCGTAGCGCCCCACCTATTTTGAGAAATTCGCGAGGATTCGTCGACCGGCGCCAAAGTTATTCAAAATAGAATGTTGAGGTTTTCCTATGGAAACGTGGTCCTAACTATAACTACCTACTGGCGACCGCCAGTAGGTAATATATATATATATATATATATATATGATAGAGTCCTTTCAGCACTCTATATTGTATGGGCACACTATACTATTGGTTAAAACACACTCACATGTATTCTCAGTGTTTTATGGTCATTAACATGTATTCAGTAGAATCATTTAAACATTCATTATAGTAAAATGTTATAATATGACTATGTATGTATCATAATGCCTGCATATATAAAGCGCAGGACAGTCTTATAGTCACATAATGTAACTGTGTTTGGTTTAAGTTGCCCGAGTTCTTAGGCCCAAGACTATAGTTGTTTTTACACCTCCGTGGCTTCTCAATAAATAAATAATTAAATGCATGTTGTTTTCGTGAAATAGCAGTGTTCTTATCCTACTGCAGGTGTCGGAATGCCAACTTGTTATTTTCAGACTGGAAAAGATACAAGGGATGCTTTGAAGAGGGTTGGAAGCGAGAAGGGAGGCCGCCTTTCGTGTCTGGCTTGCCTGGAAGCCAAAGTCAACTCGATGAACAAAGAAAAATGAATTAACAGAGCATGAAACTCGCCACATAGAAAAAGTTGCAATGGAAAGTTTTACCAGAATGACTCTGATACAATCAAACTCTATTATTGTATGATGCGCAGGGACAGAGAGCCCAGACTTCTGCTAGCTTTCGGAGAGAAGGGAGAATCTTACAACTAGCTCCTAGCCTTAAGCATTTTAACCCATTTGATATGAGTACTTCTTAGGAAGTCAACACGTGCTGACACCTTTGGGATTTGATGAAAGGGTGTGAGATAGCATCTCCTTCTAGTACAGCGTAGGGACAGATTTGTTTTAATGAAAAGAGATTTAGACTCTGCATCCATTTTGAGTTGTATTCTGATTTTGGAATGTACTATTATCTTCCTAATATGCCGAATCACATATATTCATAGAATCAGCTCTGTATTGATTTTTCTATATCTATACATGTTAATTTTGAGATGTGTATACATCTTATTATTCTTGGCCTTATAATAAATTGACAACCCTAAAGTCGGAGTCTGTGGTCCTTTCATGTATGATATACTGATGTATTGTTATGAAGTGGTTTTTCCCCACCACCACTTTTAGTAGGTAAATAAAAGACCATCGGCGCTACATTCTAGGAAGAAGACAAGGGTGCAATTTAGCATTATCATATACATTTATATATACTAAAATCAAGAGGTTTTGGCTAACACCAGAACTAAAAAACAGTTATTTAACAAAAAGAGTGCTCTATCAACCCAGAGCCAGTGTGGAATACATATGTGCACGCTTGCATGCTTATATGGCACAAAATTCAGTGGTATAAAACCCAAATATTTGACACGTCTCTATGAAATATTTTCTAAGTTTTGCGGAAATGACTTCATAATTAGGCCAGGGCAAGAAATTCTGATCCACTCCCAGAGTTGTTCCCACTCCGCATATCACGCAGAGTATGCGGAGTGTTTTTTTTCTCACTTGCGCTCGCCAACATTAAATTGGCGAGCATGAACGAGTAAAATCTTATTCCGGACCACCTCACGTCGAGATTTCTCAACCTGGGAGGTAGCTGATGGCTGCTACCACTCGCGTTGTGAAACCTTCTGTTCGTGCTAAGGAATCTGCAGCTCGAATATAACTTCTACTTTAGTGGCAGAAAGAAGCAGCAGTGCAGTTCATGCTGATTTGCCAGCGCGGGCCAAACACCCAGCGCTAAAAGTCAGCATGACCGGCATGACCTAACGCACTCCAAAGCTTCTGGTACTCTGTGTATCGCGGCAGAGATTTTTGGCCACTTTGCGGAGTTCCACGTATTGGATCTCCACCCACGCCTAATCATAGTGAAAGTGTCAGCAGAGCATCACCATTGCTTACTTTTTAATTAGTAACCTCTTCATAAAAGCTCAAGAGCAGCACATTCATATTGCTATCAGGACCAATTGAAAGCTGAATATTACAGGAGATGCTAGATGCTTCAAAGATATCAGAACTTAGCCACTGATTATTTTTAGGTACTGCAACATACAGCTTTGGTGTCTAGCAAGACCCATTGTCACCAGCATACTCCCCACACTACATAACACACCTCATGCCACATGTAACACACACATGCAAACTCACATAACAACATAAAGGGACTTTTGGTCAGTTCGCTCTAGACATTGATAAGTTGGGGAGAACCTCCTTCAAGCACTGGTTGGATGGGCTGTCTGTTACATTGTGGATCATCCCATGCCATATAGCAGATGTTTACATTTGTCACCACTACTTTACACTGGTGCAGTGACTCTTCACAAAAATAAGTTCTTGTCTACTCACCCAGTTCTTCTATTGCCTTTAACAACAGGAAACGGTAAGAGAGCATAAAAAGTCAGAGGAGCACCTGTGCTTTGCCTGTCTCAAGTGTCACGTGGCATCGTTCCCCTTCTACACCAGAGTGAAAGGAGCAGTGCCAGTGACACCAGTCAGTGCTGCATTCCTCCCAGCCTGTACCTGCCACTGGCATGGTGCATGGCAACATGCATATGTCTATCATTAAAATTGTTCATTTGTTTTCTGTGTTAAGCTGCACCACTCTCCTCACCCAGTACCTCCTGCTGGGCTGCACCTCACAATTTTAGAGTGGATGATGGGTCTCCACTTACTGCCTAAGGGCGGGGTTCTCTCCCTACAGTTTGGAGCCTCTCCAACATCAGCAGCACTCCTTGCTCGGCAGTGCACTAGCACAGGAGGACTAAGTGAGCATCCAAAGGAGGTGGGAATAGCAGGAGCCCTCCAGGCAATTGTACAGTAAAAGTATGTGACAAGAAAAGTCTGTGTAATTTTCATGTGCTACTGTCCATCTTGAATGTGTAGGCCGATATTTTCTTAAGATTTCAAAATGAGTGGGTACGGAGTGAAGAGCAGGACCTGCTGAGATGTTTTACACTAAATTAGTGTTATTTTTCCATTATGTAGGATACTGGGTTATTAGTTGAGGGAGTTAAGTGCCCGCATCAAGTAATAATTACAATTTTCGTCAGGGTGAACCACTAAAATCACTAAGTAAACCTGAGCTCAATCCCCTGGTGCTAGAAATTGGGTTTCTGGTTGGCAGAGGTCTGCACCCTGTCCAAGAAGGAACCACGATCCTAGTCAGAGTAAGATAGACATATACTAAAAGACAATCTGTGCTCAGCCTTTGGTAGCTTGGCACAGAGCAGACAGGCTAATCTAAAGAGGCAAGGTGTAAAGAAGTTGTGCTACATGCACACACAGTAACACAATGAATGCACCACAAAAAGACTCCACAAAGATTTTAAAAAATAGAGATTATTAATCTGATTAAAACGAGACCAAAATAACAAAATTCTAATCAGTAAAAGTCAAGATATGAATTTTAGACTGGGGTGAGCCCAAAGTTCAGGCCGACAGTGCCGGCTACAGGACTCACACAGGGCTCGCTGAGAAAGTACCTTGGATGGAGCAAAGCATTGATGTTAAGGGCATGATGCATCGATCTTTTACACAGAGTGGGGTAGCTGCATCATTATTGAGCTTTGCTGAGATGCAAGCAATACGTTGTTGTCAAGCCGTGCAGAGCATTATCGCCGGTATCGGTAGGTCTCACAGATGGCAGAGTCCTGCAGCACCAGCAGAATTGCAGGAAGTTATTTGTATCCATGAGACTTGAGGAAACAAGAGGCAAGCCAGCAAGCCCTTGGAGATCACTTGGAGGCAAGGCAGAGTCCAGTTTTCCTTCAGAAGAGTCATGGAGCAGCAGGGCAACAAGCAGAAAAGAAGTCCAGTTGAATCCAGCAGCACAGTAGTCCTCCACACAGAGACTCAGTTTAAGATACATAAGTGTCTGATTTTAGGGAGTCAGAGACCCAGTACTTATACCCAAAAGTGCCTTTGATTTAGGGGGTGAATTCAAAGGAGCTCTATGAAGAACACACGGATCCCCTTTAACCCAGTCCTGCCTGCCAGGCTATCTGTTGGGGGTAAATCAGTGCTTTGTGTGTGACAGGACACTACCTATTGAAGTGTAAGTGTCAGCCCCTCCCATTCCTCCCTGCCTGGGAAGACCCATTATAGTGCAGATGAATGCATATGAGTGCTTAGAATGCAGTTGAGCCTCACCTTCCGGTGTTTATGGCTATCTAGAGGGACTGCACACAGTGAAGCTGTCACCCAACTTAGACATGTATTGGAGACAGGCTGTAAGGCACAAAGAGCTAAGAGCAGAGCAATGTCAATTTTTCAAAAGTCGCATTTCAAAAATAGTAAAGTTAAGTCCAATTTCACCAGTAAGGGGGATTTATCATTACCATCCCAAAGTTATGTAACATGAAAAAGTCACTCCTCCCTGATCAGGAATTATAGCTTAAAGGTGTGTTAAGGAATTCTCAATGCTGGCCTCTCAGTAATAAAAAACGAGATAGTCTGTTTGTCACTACCAGGACATGCAAAATATAAAAGTACATAGCCTACCTTTTACTTACATAGCACACTGCCCTTAGGGTTACTTAAGGTCTACCTTAAGGTGACATATAATGTAGTAAAAGGAGAGTTTAAGGTCTGACAAGTGGTTTTAAATAGCAAGTTGAAATGGCAGTAAACTGCACTCACAGGCGCTGCTGTGGCAGGCCTGAGACAGGTTTGGACGGCTACTTCTGTGGGTGGCACAATCAGCGCTGCAGCCCAGTAGGATCTTTTTAAATTCAGGCCCTGGTTAGATGGCATAAGACTTTACGAGAGACTTACCAGTACAACAAATATGCCAATCAGTTATACACCAATGTCATTATGTTTAAAGGAGAAGCTCATGCTCTTTATTCCTGGTCAGCAGTGGTAAAGTGCTCAGCGTACAAAGGCAGCAAAAACAATCAGCAACAACGGGAAGCAAAAGGCAAAAGATCTGGGAAAAGACCACCATAAGAATGACAGGTCTAACAAAACTGTGTATCGTCTATTCACTAGAAGTCAAAGTTTATGGTTCAATAGACAACTTACCGTTTTAAAACAATTCTTTCCTTGTTTAAAAACAGAATTATTTTCATGTTAATTGTACCTAAATAAAAATGTTTTATAAAAAATACTTAACAAGAAACCTGTATAATATGTTCTACACTGTCAACTCCCTTACCATTAGTAATCAATAGCATAATATGCTGAGGGGATCTGTTATAGGGTTTATGCTATGCTGTTTTGTCATGTTTAGTCGTTCCGAACAGAAGTATTGAAACTTAAATAGGATACCAGGGGTTAAATCCAGGCATTGAGATAAAATCACATTGCCTAATGCATGGGATGATTGGCAAAATTATTTTATTTTGTAAAGTCATTGCAAGGTGCATTGTGTATAACAGTTAGCTTTATTTTATCATATCAGTTGTTGTAACAAATATGTGAATGTATGTTTATTAGCACATTTGCAACTACTTAGTTATGATATGTCATAGGAAGAGTGTTTTTTGTTTCGCTAATAACTTTCGCGTCATTTGACAAACTTCCATAAACTTTCCCAAAAGGTTCACCCACCTTAAAAATTGAGGATGTTCTATCAAGCGGGACTGGGAAAAAGGAGTGTTGTTGCACTGTCCCTATGCAATTTAAATAGGTAATCGTAGATAGCACTACAGCCAAAACAGCCAAAAAAATGATACCAACTTTGGCAGAAAGCTAATTCTTTACCCAGAAAGTGTGACTTTTGTCATTTGGTGTAAATTCATTCAGTAGTTTTGGAGAAATTGAGACAAAATAATAGAGATATCTAGAAGTGCTGGAGTCCTGCTGGAGTCCTGCTAGACAACAAGTAGAAACGATAGCAATCTGATTGGCTGGCCTCAACATCAACAGAGGTGTTGGACTGCTATTTTGGAACTTGGGGACTCGGTCCGTACGTCCTGAAAAATAACTGAAAAAACATACAAGGGTGCAGAACATGGATCCTCTGACCCTTTAGCCCCTTTGGGGAATGGGTCCTAGAGGGACCTCGGGATGAAAATTCTAGAATTGTTTTCCGAACCTCAGGTCCAACAGTACTCCTAAAACTATTTCTAGTTACCTCATGCATCCATTTGTAATTAAATGCACGGTACTGTTTTAAATAAATGCACTATTAATTTTTTATAAGAAAAAGCACAGAGTAGTGTCGTTGTGTGCTAGTGAATTTGGATTGCTAGCCCACATCACTTCCCTTGAGTAGGCCTTGGCCTGCTCTGCTTCACTACTCTTAAATAGGCAAGTGCTACAATAGGTTAATTGGTTCTCAGCAAGGAGAGAATTGTTGACTTATTAGTGAGTGTGAGTGTTTTTGAAAAGTTTATGAGTGTTAACTATATATATATATATATATATATATGATTGTGTGCTTCTGTCAGTGACCGTATAGGTGAGTGACTACGTGTTACTATTTTTATGAGTAAGTAAGTGGAAGTGTGTGTAACTGTTCGGGTGAGTAAGTTAGAGTGTGAATGACTGTATGGATGAGTGTCTAGGTGTATGAGTAGTTCTATGGGTGACTCACTCAGTGTGTGAGTATTTGTATGGGTGCATGAGTGGATATGTCAATGGCTATAATAGTGAGTGAGTGGGTGTATGAGTGGATGTATGGGTGAACGAGTGGATGTGTGTGTAGATCTATGAATGAATGAATGGGTGTGTAAGTACTGCTATGGCTCTGTGAATGGGTTTTTGAATGGTTGTGTGGGAGTGGCAATAGGTGTATAAAAGTTTCTATAGGGGTCTGAGTGGGTGCGTCAGAGATGCTGTGGATGATGTCATCACTGATGTCATCACTGATATCATTTGAGATGTTATCAGTGATGTCATCAATGATGTCACTGATCATGTCATGAGTGATGTAATATGTGAGGTCATAAGCAGTGCATTGCGGGTGCACAAGTTATAGTTAACCCAGGTAATTATAACAGCTGAATTTCTCTGGTTTTGTATGAATAAAATCTGACCATAAATATAACGTCCCTGTAACCTTTGATTTCTTCAGTGAATTTCTAAGGTTTTTTAAATCCTAATTCCTAACTATAACGTCCCTGTAACCTTTGTTGTTTTAGTGAATTTTTATCTTTTTTAACTAGCAGTCACGTTTGCAGAGTGAGGGAGAAAAGGGGGCTGGGACTCTGACCAGCTCTTTGGAATTCCGCTGCGTAGGACTTACTGGAGGTAGCAGTTGGCCCACAAGGACGTCCTTGGGGGCCAACTACCCCCCCTATTGTTTCCAGTAAGTCCCATGCAGCAGGATTATTGAGTTGATAGAAGGCCACACCCCCTTTTTTCACCACTCTGCAAACACACCTCCTGATGCACTACTAGTAAGGGGATGAAGTTCCCTTGGCTATTGAGGGTCCTTGATGGCCAACTACCCCTCCTGTTACCTCTAGAAAGCCCCACACAGTGGGTTTGCTGTGAGGTTTTCAGTAGCCAAGCCCTCTTTCTCCTCCACTCTGCATATACACCTCCTGGCATACTCCTATTTGGGGGATGAAGCCCCTTTGGCTCTTGAGGGTCCTTGGGGGCCAACTAACCCTCCTCTTACCTCCAGTAAGCTCCACACAGCTGGATTGTCTGAGAGGTGGGCAGAGGCCCCGCTCACTTTCTCCACCACTCTGCAAAGGTGCCTCCTGGCACACAGCTGCTTGAGGGATGAAGTCCACTTTAATCCTGAGGCCCTCAGGAGGCATCAGGCCTCATCCCCCCACCAGCAGTGTACAGAGAGGCTCGTTTGCAGAGTGGTAGAGAAAGAGGTGTGATCTGTGACCATCTCCCAGCAATCCCACTGTGTGGGGCTTACTGGATGTAACTGGTGGGCTAGTTGGCCCCTATGGGCCCCCAGCAACGAAGCACATCAAAGAAGTCAGGGAAGGTGAAGCTGGATCCCAGTCCTTGAAGGTGAGATTGCTTTAATCAGACTGCTATCCTGCGCTGTGGGAGCCTGAACAAGTAGTAGCTGGGGAACAGAGGCCAGTGAAACAGGCCCTCCACCTTTTTTCGGTGATATCTGGGGATATCAGGGTGAACTGACACTCTGTCCAGCATTACCCTCCTACAGCTAGCCAGTGGCTACTGGACTAGTGGGACTCCAGTAAACGGTGCCAATATATCAGGCACCTGAGATCAGACCCCTGACACCACTAGAGCAGTGTCCTCACTCAGGACGGGAGGGCACTTCTGTTGCTTTGGGTGGGGGTTGTAGGGCTGATCAAGAACCTTTGACTTTAAATCATATGCTGAAACTACACCTTTTCAATCCAAAGACTGGTATCAAGGCTCAAGCAAATGAGAGCAACCCTGCGCAACATGGTCTGTAAGATGCAATAATACTGTTTGGGTTCAGAACTCTGGCTCAGAGGGTTGTAGAGACATATGGTTTCCACTGTTTATCCTAGTTTTATGTGAAGAATAATTCTCCTGTGCGTATTAAAGTACTTGTCTTTTATAAAAAGTAAAGCACTGACTGGTCATCTATTTTATCTGCTGGTAGTACGGTGTGCACTATATTCTGAATGTTTAACACCACCTCACCTCTTTGAGCAAGCCTTGGACTGCTCTGTCTCGCTACCCTGAGAAAGTCAAGCGCTGGAGAGGAGTACTTGGTAATCCAGTTTTCGGTCTGATAAAACTGAGGCACCGGGACACCAGTGGGACACACTCCAGTTGATGCAATTGGAGTACAGTAACCCCTGTTGCCCTAGTGCTCAGGAAGCTGGGTCTAACATCTAGCTTTCTGCCAGATTTGGTGTAATTCCATTCAGCAGTTTTTGCGCTATCGCTGTTCAATTTTCCTATGGGAATTTTCATGGGGACAACATGTTTTGGTACCCCCACCCCTTTTTCTCAGCCCTCGATTGACAGATTACCCCGAAACTTTAAAGACAGCAGCTGAAATGATCTTCATATTAGTTTTGGAAATTTCATGAAGATCCATAAAACGGTGCCAAAGATATTAGCAAAACAAAAAATGGTCTTCCTATGGAAACTAAGTCCCAACTTCAACTACCTACTAGCGACCACCAGTAGGTAATATACTATGTTTCCATATATATATTCATACACACATATTTTAAGATTAAGAACAGTCACACAAGCCGGAGCATTCACGAAACGCGTAGGCAGCGGCCACATGCTGATTGTAACTGGAGTGCGGGACTGTTTGTACCTTAAATAAAGCCTTCTTTGGGGTAAGGTACCGCTGTTTCCGAGTGCGACTCTCTGTTGGACAAGACCCCCTCGAGTGAATATATATAACCACTTTTGGCCTCCAACATTCTCTGATACCACACGGAGCTATGAACTTTCAAACTTTGTTTGGCGCCATTTTGGTCTTTACATATTTATGCACATTGAATCATTGAAGGCTATAAATAACATGCTGTGTTAGGTACTGGACATTGCGAGTATTTTCTCCTGTTTCATTGTACTGCCGGTCTCGTGGCCATCGGATTTCCATTGCACTGCCACTTTAAAAGCACTTACAAAATGTCTTGCCATGTCGAGTGAACAAGGCTCGTGTGAGCTGAAACGCGTCTTGACATCAGGAAATAAAAATAATTGAGCACGAATTTGGGTCTGTGTCCGCCATTCTTGATTCCGGAGAGTTGGATTCAGACTGGAACTACGTAGTATTAAAGACTGCACGGTTCCACTCAGTTTTTCACGGATCCCTCCTTCTGCCTATGGTTGGCGTCCACAGTGGAACATCACATCCGGGGCAACCTGGAAGTACTTCCATCCGTGAAGGTTCGGACGCCTGACCCCCCAGAACCCGAACATTTGCCAGATCCAGGTATCTATCCGAAGTATAACTGAGTCGGAGGACGAGGCGTTTTTTGGACAGCACCAGGTAGGATAGTGAGGGTATTCTGGGGTGGAGGAGTGTGATTTGGTTTTCGGAACGGCCACAGTTGTGAGAGACACGCGTCGAGAACCATACCGATAATTACATATATATCCGTGATGTCGTCTGACATGGTATGAGAGAGGGAGGCGTCCGCCACGGAGATGTTCTACGACACCCCCTCGGCCATATGTAATGCAAGACGCAATGAAACAACAGCTGCTACAGATACGGACTCGGTCAAACATAAATTCAAAATGTTGGAAAAGAAAATGAAAATAGAACAGAGTAAGTGGTGGGAATCACGCTCACTACAATGCTATATTGAGGTGGGTCGTATTCCACGTGGCTTACGTATTTTAACTGCTCCAACATATGAGGATGCGAATCCTGACCTTATGAGAGAATGGGCAGAGTGCAACCTTTACTCTTCGCGAAAATTGACTCTGATCCTCATTAAATATGTGGATATTGATCGGGCCCGTTTATTAACAGAAATAGATGCTATCAACGAAGAACTTGAAACTCTGGGAGTGACTGAGGAAATAACAAAACTACGGACCGAAATGCTCAGTTGGTTGAAAAAAGAGGAAGACAAAATCAAAGAACGGAAAGCCCACAAGTTTCTCAGAGACAAAAATGATTATGCACTTGGGCAGATCTTCACTTTTGCCAGAAAGTATGATGCACTAAGAAATTCAAGATCAAAAAACACAGTCAGCTCTATGTGCAGTCAACACAAAAAATCAGGCGTAAATAATGAAGCATCACTCTCAGACCTTAGTTCCGCGGCAGGAAGCAATTCGGAAATGCGTGACCTTCATACTGGAGCACCTAAAAACAAACCCTCACCTGGAGAAGAGTTGAATTTTTTATGCGAGGAAAGGAGACTCACTCTCAGACCGAGGCCCCAAAGAAATACAGCAGAAAACTGGTTAACTTCAAACGAGGGCAAAGGCGCAAAGCCAACAGAAAATATAAGAGGAAACAACAAAAAGAGGGGGCTGAGGGCTCTGAAAGAGAAGGTAAACAACACTGTCATCAACTTGTCCATGGTGAATTTGACAGCAGAGGAAATGAAGACCTTAAGCCTGGTCCTCTCTTTCTGTCCTGCCAATAACTTTGACTATGCCAATACCAGGATGGATATATAGAAGGGAGTAAGAAAGCTCAAGCTTACTAAATACCATATCTTCAAGAATGCACAAGACAAGAAAAATCTCAGTAATATCACTGTGGATTCACCTAGCCAGTCGGAGGTTTCCTTGTATGGGAGCTAGAGGACCTCTGGGACAACAATCCCAGTCAAGAACTTACATCTACCCCTGGTCTGAACACGACTCGCACAGATACAGACAAGAGTAAATTCACCCACTTCAGGCCCAAATCCACCTTCACGCCTATCGCATTACACGACTCCATCGATGCGTTTCATGAAATAGTGACTACCAAAATCAAAAAACTCAATAAGTCAGTCAACATGGCCAAACGACATTATTGTGAACAAGATCAAAAATATCACAAACTCATGACTAAATTAAAAACCAAAAAAGATCTAGTCATTCGCAACAGCAATAAAGGGGGCAACATAGTCCTGTGGTCCCAGCAGGACTACAAAACTGAAGCTTTTGGCCAACTTAATGATCGTGAATGCTACATGCGCACGAACACGGCAAATCTCAAATTAACATACCAGACATTTTATAACAAACTTACAATGTGGAGGAAAAAGGACCTTATATGTGAAGATGAGTACACATTTTTAAAGAAAGATAAACCCACTACTCCTTCCATTCGCTTTATTCCAAAGGTCCATAAGAGTATTACCAAACTGCCAGGTCATTCCATCATCACATCTAGGGACGGACTACTTGAAAACATCTCCATTTATGTTGAATTCTTTTTGCAAGACTTTGTAAAAACATTACCCTCATATGTGCGTGACACCAGTGACTTTATTAGAAAGATCAAAAATATTAATTGGTGTACGGATTACCTGTTAATAGCACTTGATGTATCTGCTCTCTACACGAGTATCCAACATAATGATGGCATCAATGCAGTTCAGTTCTATCTGTCCCAAAGATCCGCACTTCACAGATCACACAATGAGATGCTCAATTCTATGATTGATTTTTGCCTACATAACAACATCTTTATGTTTAATAACCTCCTATATCAACAAACAAGGGGGGTTGCTATGGGGGCCAGCTTCTCCCCCAGCTATGCCTGCTTACACATGGGCTGGTGGGAGGAGCTGGTCCTGAAGGCGGATTACACTGACATTATGAAACACAATGTAAAAATTTGGCTCCGCTTTATCGATGATTTGTTTTTAGTATGACATGGGACCATACAACAGGCTTTACAATTTGTTGAACACATTAACTGCAATTCTCTCAATCTGCACTTCACAGCAACGATCAGTGAGACTAGCGTTAATTTTCTTGATACACAGGTATTTATACAGAACAATAAACTAGAAACCCGCCTGTACCGTAAAGAAACGGCTGGAAATTCTACGCTGCATGCAACTAGCTCTCACCCACGACACTTGGTGAACAGCATGCCATATGGTGAGATGCTTCGACTCAAAAGGATTTGCAGCACCAAGGTTGATCTTAAGACTGCTCAGGAATTAAGCAGGCAGTGGTTTTTAGAAAGAGGTTATTCGCCCAAAATCATTAACCAGGCAATAGCTAAAACCCAGATGCTCAACAGGGAAGATCTTCTCAGAGACAAGCAGGTGGTTAACACCCCCATTACAATCAGAACTGATTTAAATCCCAATGCCATAAAGAAATTCCGTCTTATCTTGGGATACAGTAGACAGCACAAAGAAATCCACAAGATCGTACAATCAAGTTGGCCAATAGTACTGAATGACCCGGTGTTAGGACCCCAGCTTCTGCAGAGGGTGTCCATCACCCACAGTAAAGCTCCCTCCATGAGGGGCTGTCTTGTTACAACCAATCCAGAAATTATGGAAAACACCTCCTGGCTGCAGACACACAAGGGTTTTATTTGTTGCAAAACATGCAAAGCATGCATTCATGGTGTCAATACTGTATCGTAATATATATATATATATACACACACACACACACACACACACAACCACACACACACACACACACACACACACACACACACACACCCACACACACACACACACACACACACACACACACACATAACTCGATTGGGAAGCACTCAAAACAAGCAGCAAGAGGTTACCAGCCTTTAATGTAGAGGTACGGCACAGTTCATATAGCTGGTAAATTGAGGCAGCCTTTTGTACACCTGACGTGTTTCGATTTCTCTTTTTCAAAGGTTTCATGGAAGGTACGTGCTACGGTGGAACTCCTCCCCCAATTGTGTCCAATAGCACGCCCAAGATTGCAGCAGCTCCAATGAGTCTGTGTTGCGGTACTCTGGGATTTGGAGTTCCATAATTTCACAAAAAAATATAGGCACTAAATTACTGCCAGCCTGCTGGCGATAAAGCCCTTGATGAGCCCCAGCCAATGAACAGCTCCTACATCCTCTGCTGCTTCTCCGCTTCGGGGTGGTGAATCCTGTCCCTGCGGCCCCCTTGTAATCCGGGGGTGGTGCTTTCCCGGTGGCCGAGCTGCCGCCCTTTAGATGCAAAGACAGGTAACTCGATTGGAAAGCACTCGAAACACAAGAATTTGTTGAGAGACTCAATAATAATTATATTGACTTCAATTTTACTGCAACCATCAGTGCAAAATCGGTTACTTTTCTAGATGTTCAGGTCTATGTCAACGAGGGAAAGATTGAAACCAAAGCTTATAGGAAGCCGACTGCAGGCAACTCAGTTCTGCAGGCAAACAGCTCCCACCCTCGACATCTAGTACAGGGCATCCCCTACGGGGAGATGCTCAGACTAAGAAGGATTTGCATTAACAGTGAGGACCTCAAAGCAGCACAGCAAGCGAGCAAAACTAGATTCCTAGCAAGAGGCTATTCCAATAAATGCATCAACTTGGCAATCATCAAAAGCAATGCAATAGCCAGGTCGGAACTATTTCTAAATATAGGGTCACGTAAACAAACTCAGTCAGCAACACAAACTGTTATGGAATAAAGTGAAAATGAAGATGCATTTAGAATGATTTTAAACTACAGCAGACAGGAAAAGGCGATCAAAAAAGATTTTCAAAAGAAACTGGCCTATAGTCCTTAATGATCCCATCATAGGACATTTGCAGCCTACTAATTTAGCTATCACTTACAGCAGGCCTCCATCAATGAGAGACTGCTTGGTGAGCAACAACTTTGATAGCCAGACAGGATTTTATAAATGCAAAATATGCAAAGCCTGCCAGTATGGTATTAACAAGACAACATACTGGGTTCCCTTTGGCAGCCAAGAACTGGTCATTACAAGGGCACTAACCTGCAAGACTGATCATGTTACTTATGTGCTGGAGTGGCCTGTGGTATGTGGGAAGTACCAAGCTTCAGGGCCACAAAAGGATACTCCAGAACATATGTGCCATTAAAAATCGTGATCAGTCGTATCCTGTCGCTCGTCATTTTGGGGACAGCCACAACTCTGATCCAAAGGATCTTAAGTACTATCTTATTGACTCTGTCCCATTCAACAAAGGAGGAGGCAAAAGGGAAAGGATTTTACGTAAATTAGAAACCCGATACAGCCAAGACCTAGATTGCAAACACCCGGGCGGACTCAACGCCATGGAGGACCTCTGTACATGTCTATAAGTGAGGTTGTTTAAAGCCAAGAGAACAAATTAAGGGTATCGCACTGTCAATGTAAAGTGTATTCATACAAGCTATTCTATATGATAAACTAAATAGATAAATTCAGCCGCCCCGATCGATTTCACAGTTTTTTTATTCTATTTTAGTTTTTTCACTTTGGTGTTACATGCACAGTCACTTTGACACTTTTTAGCACTAGCTCTTTAAACAGTCAAGACGTTTACAATATCAATCTTTACAGGCGGTGGGATCAAATGGTTTTATGTATAAAATGTATTATACATGAATTTTGAAATTGGGTTTTTAGCTGCTTATGTATTGAAACAATGAATATGATTTTTTTTTAACCATATTCATGGCATTAAGCTACTAAATCTTAACAAGAAAACCCAGCCGGTGTCTTCTACCAAGCATTATCAGTCGATGATTACTGTATTTATACAATTATTTAATCATGAAAATTCAGGTATTGAGACCGTGATTTCAATGCTTTGATAAAAATGACAAGTTATCCAAATGGGCAACAAACACAGTATGATCCATGTAAAGCATGCAAGTATATTGTCGATGTCTATGGACCGTAAATAATTGCACATGTCACTTTAAGAAAAATGGTTGAAAAAGTGAAGCTGTGGAGCGCCCCATGTGATCAAGGCCCTCCGGGGCTCAAACGTGTAATGGCTGACAACTGCTAATGGAGGAATAAAGAAATTTGTTTGAACTTATCTGTAGTCTGTGCTCCAGTCCTTGTTGAGGAGTCGCAAGTGGTGGTTGGAGATATATATATATATATATATATATATACAAAAACAGGTAACTCGATTGGGAAGCACTTGAAACAAGTAGCAAAAGGTTACCAGCCTTTAATGTAGAGGTACGGCACAGTTCATTTAGCTGGTAAATTGAGGCAGCCTTTCGTACACCTGACACATTTCGATTTCTCTTTTTCAAGGGTTTCACAGAAGGTACATGCTACGGTGGAACTCCTCCCCCAATTGTGTCTAATAGCACGCCCAAGATTGCAGCAGCTCCAATGAGTCTGTGTTGCAGTACTCTGGGAGTTGGAGTTCCATAATTCCCCCCAAAAATGTATATGCACTAAATTACTGCCAGCCTGCCGGCGATAAAGCCCTCGATGAGCCCCAGCCAATGAAAAGGTCCTACAATTATGAAAAGTTCATCTATTAAACACAACCATAATCTGACATTGTTGTTAAAATACATTCCATGAGCTTTTTTCAGTACCAGCTCCTCCCACCAGCCCATGTGGAGACAAGCATAGCTGGCCCCCATTGCGACACCCCGTAGTTGCTGGTACAGTACATTCTGGAACATAAAAACATTATTATGTAAACAGAATTTGACCATAGTAACAAGCATTTTACTATGATGTGACATCTTTACAGGCCTACTATTTAGATAATATTGTAGAGCCGTTATTCCGTCCTGATAGTTTATTCTTGTGTACAGTGCTGTTATGTCAAGAGTTATCAACAGGAAGTCCTCTAGCCACCCAAAATCCTTGATTTTTGCCAAGAAGTCACTATAGATATATATATATATATATATATATATATATATATATATATATATATATATATATATATATATATATATATATATATATATATATATATACATATATATATATATACAAAAGCGTTTTGGGCACCACTTGTCCTTGATCACATATCTGAGAAAGCAGTTCGCCATCTTTTTTTGTATGCTTTGTGAATAAACCACGTGGTTGAACAAACATAGTAAACATGGAAAAAACTCTAGCACATTGCCCTGCTTAAGATTAAGTCTGTTTGCTTTCTTTTTCAGTACCTTTAAGGCTCTTATATCCAATCATACACCCACTACTCATAAATGATTAAAAGTGCACATATTTGCAACATGTTGATGAATAATACTATATACATCCGATAACAAATGGAGTATAAAACAATGTTAAAAAATCATACTTTTTTTCTAAAAAAGAATCATCATTTTTTCTAAAAAACATTGCGAATGCATCCTACTAATGTATATTGTTTGCACTGAAACTCCTAGGTTTGATGATTAAAAAACAAGTTATTCAACAAAATTAATACCATGACAAATTCAAATAACTTATGGCTGGAACAACATGGGCAAACCATCGCATGACATAAAGTAAACAGTTGACATGTGCAAATAAAATGCCCTGTAGGTTCAATCATTGGATTGTGTTATCCTTGCCTAAATGCAGATATTCTTGGATAAATCCCTACTTGACCAAACTTCACCTATGTATTGAAGTTATACTTACTTGTTGGCATAGTGCAAACATTGCAGAGTACAGTAAAGTGCTATGTGCTAAAGTGCTACCCATTATACATATATAGAAAGACTAATAAAGTGAAAGTGCTGGAAGTTCAAAAAATACAATCATTAAATTGTTAAATATCAAAAAAAGAATGTGCATAATGCGAGCCTAAAAAATTAGAAAGGCCGCAGCGGGAACTACCTATTCTTTAGAATCTAATATTTGAATTCATAAAATAAAATTCTAATCTTTGTCAATGGGGTAAATTCTGCTTACTTGATCATACCTAGTTTGTTATTCATAGAAAATGGTGCAAGTCTTCCGTATTGTTCAGGCCATATGGAAACTTGCTGTCCAACTCCAAAATCATTTTAGACTCCATTTGCCTGAGCATTTTCTCTCTGTCACCCCCTCTACGAAGTTTGGGAATTGCCGCCACTACAAAATATCTCAAGCAATTAAGATTGTTATTGTGTTCTTGCTTGAAATGGCGAGCCACCGGGTAGGTAGAATCATTGTTTACGATGGCTCGCAGGTGCTGCAAAATTCTGACATGCACCTGCAGCTTGGTGCTGCCCACATATCTTAAGCCACAGGTGCATGTCAGAATATACATAGCAAACTCAGTCCTGCAATTGAAACTGCCTTGGATTGCAATGCTGTCCGGGCTAATTGGGGTCGAATAGTGTGTGGTATTTTCCCTAAATTGGCATGCTCTACAAGTAGAGCATTTTGTAAACCCCTGCTTTGGTTGTAGCCACATTTTGCCTGTTTACAATTCAGGACTGTTTTTCACAATCTGTGTGCGCATAGCAGGACCTTTTCTGTAAGTGACAACAGGTTGTGTCGGTAATCTGGACGACAATACCCCGTCTGTGAGGACAATGGGCCAATTACGCCTGATGATGGACCGAATCTTTCTCTCTTATTTACTGTAGGTGGTAATTAACCTAGGGGCATTGTTACCTTCATTTGATGTTTCTTTTTTCCGTATTTGTAACAAACAAGGATTCCCTGGTTTTCTCATGCATTTTCTTTACTGCCTCTGTGAGGATGCCTTCACTGTATCCTCTTTGCCTGAATCTGCAGAGTGCCTCTTCTGTCCATCTATTAAGATCGTCTGCTGTACTGCAGATCCTTTTCAAAAGTCGCCATTTGCCCCTCTTTTAAGTAAATTTTCACATCCAGGAATTCAATACAGTTCTTACTAATTTGAAAGGTAAACTTGAGATTGGCAGTATTGTTGTTAATCTGCTGGATAAAATCAGTGGCACTTTTTTCATCACCTCGCCACACAACAAAAAGAGATAAAAGGGGGGTCCCAAAACGCGTTTTTCCCATGCATTTTTCCATAGGACCTTTAGACACAGCTACAGCCCGAACGGCTGAACAGAGTTCCTTGAAATTTGGCAGAGAGGTAGTCTACAGGTCAAGGAAGTGCCTTTTGTAGGTTTGGTGTAAATCTGTTCAGTAGATTCTGAGAAAATAGCCTTTAAATCAATATATATATCTGAGCCAGCTTACGGTGCGCTTACGGTGCGCTTACCGTACGCGTACGGTGACGTGCGCGAGCGCGATTCTGATTGGCTGTTAGATCTTAGTAAACATTCGAATCAGTCGAAACCAGGAAGCGGCGGCCGCCATTTTCTCTCTCGCACTCAGAGTGTGGATTAAAAAACAAAGGACAAAAACATGTAAAGGGGCTGTTTAGACAGCTCCCAAGCACCTAGCCATGTTGAGGGAGTCCCCAAAGATCCCCCAAGGCCAAAAACGGAATTTTAATTTTTTCGATAATTTCGCCGATTACGCTTACCGTACGCGTACGGTAAAAAATATTTAAAAAAAAAAATTATCCACACTCTCCCCACCCCATGTGCAAATGGTGCCCGAAGTGCACCATTTGCGCATGGCATATTACATCAATGAAAAATTAAAATATTACCTTTCACAACGAAGCGCATCATATGTCCTCCATGTGCGCACGGTGCGCGAAGCGCATCGTGCGTACATGGCCCATCTAGCGTAACGTGCACGGCACTAACTGCGTAAAGTGGGCGCGAGGTGCGCGAAGCGCACCGTGCGCGCACGGAACGAACTGCGTTAAGTGGGCGCGCACGCCACGAATGGCGTAAAGCAACTTAGCATTTAAAAAACCGTACAAATTCACTGAAAAAACCATACGTTTCACACACGTTATAGTTAGGAATTAGCATTTAAAAAACCTTGCAAATTCACTGAAAAAACCATAGGTTTCACACATGTTATAGTTAGCGGAAATTTTACTGATAAAAAACCAATGAAATTCCCCCGTTATAGTTAGTGCAGGCAACTATAACTCACGAATTTGCAAGGTTTTTTAAATGCTAATTCCTAACTATAACGTGTGTGAAACCTATGGTTTTTTCAGTGAATATATATATATATATATATAGAGATATATATATATATTACCTACTGGCGGTTGCCAGTAGGTAGTTATAGTTAGGACCGATTATCCATAGGAAATCCGCAACATTCTATTTGGAATAACTTTGACGCCGGTTGATTTTCAAAACTGGGGGGGCGCTCCGGTCCACTCCTATCCTAAAATTCTCGGGGTGATTCGTCAAGCGGGGGCCGAGAAAAAAGGGGGGTCCCAAAACATGTTTTCCCCATGCAATTTTCAATAGGAACCTTTAATCGCAGCTACAGCCCGAACTGCTGAACGGAATTACACCAAATGTGGCAAAAATGTAGCCCTTGGTTCAGAGTCGTGCCTTTTGGTTGAATGGTGCAAATCCGTTCTGTAGTTTCTAAGAAAATCAAAAGTAAAATCACATATATATCTGGGCAGAGCCTAACCTCACATCTCATCGTGAGATCTGATTGGATGTCAGCACTTTATCCAAGAAGTGTTGGTAGCCATCTTGGGACCAATATACATGATAGCACCTCATTAAAAAGCATTGCAGTTAATAGAAGGTTTTAAGACTTTAGTTACATTAGAAATCATTTGTTGATGGTACCATACTCATTTTAGGATTTGTGGTGTGTTCTAAGGTGATTTTACCATGTGAAAAAGCCTTCTGCTGGGATATCATGAATCATGTTTGAGAGAAAACTATTTTCTCATGCTTTTCCCACAGAGGTTTGGAAGGTGATCTATAAGCTAAACTAAGAGCATATTTTCTGTAAATTCACATTATCTTTCTCAGTCATATGAGAATGAAATCTGACATTCTCAGTAAAACATGTACATCTAACAAGGGCAGAGACTGTCAGTTGATTCCTTTGTGTTCTACTGCAGCTTCCCAGAGTGTTCTAAAGAACAACTAGAGCGCTAACAGTCTTACTTATGACAAAAGTATGGCACACCTGAAGCCATAACGTAACGCTGTAATTTGGGGGCACGCTCACCTTATTTGGGCTTGAGCGCTGCTTCTCCTGTTCCCGCGGTGCGAGCCTCCCTGCCCCATCTCAGCCAACCGGGAGCTGTCGGGGACTCGAGCGAGGACCACCATCTTTGGTGAGGAGGAGGCGAGCGGCACAGTGCTCGGCCCCTCCCACCCCTATTCCTTAAAATCACCGACTTCCTGCGCGTGCACTGATTGTCAGTGTGCATGCGTTTGTAGAGGTCCTGAGGCGGAAGCCGGGACTGTTGAGTGAGTGAGGAGACGAGTTTTAATAATTTTAAATTGCTTTTAAAGATTAATTTTAAAAGTGCCATTGGATGGTATCGTACTGCTTTGTAGCGTAACGCTGTAATTTGGGGGCACGCTCGCCTTATTTGGGCTTGAACGCTGCTTCTCCTGTTCCCGCGCTGCGAGCCTCCCTGCCCCATCTCAGCCAACCGGGAGCTGTCGGGGACTCGAGCGAGGGCCACCATCTTTGGTGAGGAGGAGGCGAGCGGCACAGTGCTCGGCCCCTCCCACCACTATTCCTTAAAATCACCGACTTCCTGCGCGTGCACTGATTGTCAGTGTGCATGCGTTTGTAGAGGTCCTGAGGCGGAAGCCGGGACTGTTGAGTGAGTGAGGAGACGAGTTTTAATAATTTTAAATTGCTTTTAAAGATTAATTTTAAAAGTGCCATTGGATGGTATCGTACTGCTTTGTAGCGTAACGCTGTAATTTGGGGGCACGCTCACCTTATTTGGGCTTGAACGCTGCTTCTCCTGTTCCCGCGCTGCGAGCCTCCCTGCCCCATCTCAGCCAACCGGGAGCTGTCGGGGACTCGAGCGAGGGCCACCATCTTTGGTGAGGAGGAGGCGAGCGGCACAGTGCTCGGCCACTCCCACCTCTACGGTTATAAATGAACCACACTCACAGGAAGCGCAGCGGACGAGCGCAGCGGGCGCGTCGACGGCACGTCGAAGACGCGCCAAAGACAAGCCCGTCTGCGCCCGTCCATGCCGGTACGGGTCTAGGGGCTATTAGCTCGGCCCCGCAACCCAGTGACAGTTCAGGCATACCGCGACTAATGTATACAAAAGACAAGCTAATGTCACTCAACACTAAAATCCGACAGGGCCATCCTCAATGTGCTAAAGTGGAGCCCTTTAACATCATGGGCCCACTCAGCTGCCGGATATGCAGATGGGATAACAAACCTAAAGACAACCCGACTCCAAGAAATCCTTCCAACCTTGACATATCCTGTATTTACCTGAATACACGATCTCTTCCCAAACACTCTATTGAACTTTGGGACACTTTATTTCAAATGCAACCGGACTTAGTGTTCCTCACGGAGACTTGGCTTGATACCCACAGCACTCCCGACATCGCAATGGCGCTCCCCATAGGCTACAAAATCCTAAACCTCAACAGACCCAAAAAGAAGGGTGGAGGTGTAGCCATGCTATTCAAAGAAAAGTTCACTTGCACCCAAGAAGTGCCCACACAGGATAGCAATCATGAAGTAATGATTTATTCAGTCTCTTTAGGAACTTATCCACTGATGGGAGGAGCTATCATCTATAACCCTCCAGGAAGTACAGTAGAATTTAGCACGCAGCTTCTCTCTCAGATACTCCCTGCTTGCCTAAAACATAAAAATCTCCTAGTATTAGGAGACTTCAATGTACACTTCGAGTCACATACCAATTCACTCACTAAGCATCTTGCAGATAATATGGGAATCCTGCAACTAAAACAAATAGTCAACCAGGTTACACATAGAGCAGGACATAGATTGGACCTGATATTTACAAACATTGACACCACAATTATTAACAACATTGTGCCTCTCACCTGGACTGATCATTTCAGGATAGATTTTAACATCAGCCTACCTATAAAAAATATGAGACCAATGATACAGACACCAGTTACAACTAGAAATTGGAAACAATTCTCATTGGAGAAATTCCAACAGCACTTCCATTTTCACACTAATCCGGGCATCGCAATAGAAGAAGAAATCAACGGTCTGCATAAAAGTATAGGAGACGCACTTGAACACTGTTCAACGAACGTTACTAAAACTAAACCCAGACGTACAGTGTCGGAAAAATGGTATGGCCCAGATCTTAAAACTTTCAAAAGAAAATGCACTATGTTGGAACATAAATGGAGGTTAAGTAAAACCACGAAGGACAGATCCATCTATAAGAAGGAATTGAAAGCCTATAACGCAGCCATACGGAAAGCAAAAAAAGACTTTTTCTCTCAGCAAATACTTGAACACAAACATTCCTCTAAACAACTTTTTAAAATTGTTAGAGAGCTCTGCAATCCCCCTAGTCTCACAACAAACCTGGTACCTTCACAGTAAGGATGTAATAAAATCAGCAATTTTTTCTTTGATAAAATCGATAAAATCTATTCATCCTTCTCAAGTCATGACTTGGATTCGACAGAGCATCATACGGATGCTGAGCCTTGCTTCTTGGCCAGCTGCTCTGCCTTTGGCCCTTTTTCAGAGGAAGACGTAGCCAAAGTCATGTCAGAAATTAAATCGGGCTCTCCATTGGACCCGTGTCCATACCACATATTCCTACAATTAATTCCTTTAATTGGTCCAATAGTTACGCAAGTTCTAAACCAGTCTCTAGACCAGGCGGTATTTCCTACTATTTGGAAAACAGCGGTAGTGACTCCCTTATTAAAAAAAGCAGGTGCGGACATAAACAATCCAGCTAACTACCGACCCATCTCGCTACTGCCATACCTTTCAAAAGTGTTGGAGAAACTGGTGAACAGGCAATTGTCAAACTTTTTGGAAACTAATAATCTGCTTGATGCCTCGCAGACAGGATTTAGGTCCAATAACAGCACTGAGACAACCCTTTTGGCAGTACTGGATGACATCAGAATCCAGGTTGATGCGGGTAAAACGGTGGCCCTGATATTGTTAGACTTATCAGCGGCTTTTGATACCGTATCCCACAACCTCCTATTAAGAATGTTAGCTGCAAAAGGAATACAGGGAAAAGCCCTGACTTGGCTAAATTCTTTTCTATTCGACAGATCGCGATCTGTCCGATTAGGCAGCTATACTTCTACCCCTCGAAAGATCAAGTTTGGGGTACCGCAGGGGGCATCATTAAGCCCAACGTTATTCAATGTTTATGCTTCATCGTTAGCCACCCTTGGGAAGAAGTGGGGTGTTAACATCTGTTCATATGCAGATGATACGCAACTAATGATTGCACTAGATGGCGATGATGGCTCTAAAAACAGACTGCTCAATTGCCTTTCCGAACTATCTAGTTGGATGCACAATCATTGCCTGAAACTAAATGCCGATAAATCGGAGATTCTACTGATCGGTGGTTCCCAACAGCTCTGGGATGACACCTGGTGGCCCAACAGCCTTGGCACACCCCCCAAACCAACTCTGATGGCAAAGAATCTGGGAGTCCATATCGACAATGTATTGTCAATGAAAGACCATGTAACAATCACCTGTGGTAAAGGCTTCGAGATTCTGAAAATGCTACGAAGAGTATTTCCCTGGATTCCCCTGGAATGCAGAAAGATCCTAGTCCAGTCACTATTAATCAGTAGACTTGATTATGGGAATTCCCTGTTCGTTGGCATGGCAGACTATCTATTCTCAAAGCTTCAGATTGTTCAGAACGCGGCAGCAAAAGCCGTATGCAACAAAAAGAAATACGACTCCGCTACTAGCTGCCTAAAAACTCTGCACTGGCTGCCTATGAGAGAAAGGGTCTCTTTCAAAATTCTGTGCATCACTCATAGAGTATTACACGATACCGGCCCGACCATCCTGAAAAATAGAGTCAATTTTTATGCACCAAACAGAAATCTTAGATCTCAATTCACCGCAAGAGCAGCAGCCACCCGTATAAAGAAGGTTAGGGCGGGAGGCCGTGCCTTCTCACATCTGGCTGCAAACATGTGGAACAAACTACCAATTGACTTAAGACTGACCGACGATTACCTCATCTTCAGAAAGAAACTTAAAACCATGTTGTTCCCCCATACTCATTAAACTAGTATTGACCCCTATAAACTCGCTGTATATTGTTCAATCTTAGCGCCATGATATCCTTCGGGATGAATGCTAGCGCTTTAGAAATACTTTTTACCATTACCATTACCATTACCATCTTGATTGGAATAAAGTGGTAACACTTAACACATTTGATTTGCAAAGGAACAAAATGAGGGGGTTCATTTTGCCATAGAAATTATGATTAGTGCTGAAGAAGGAAAAATTAGGGCACATTTTGAGTGACCTCAAATCCTCTTCTATTTCATTAAAGAATTCTGACATGCAGACTGAAACATGCACTTTTAATACCAGCAGCAGACTTCCGTGGTGAGCAGTAGCTTTACTACAGTGATCTAATGAGCAACTAGAGTGCTAACATTCTGAATTTATGGCAAATGTGTGACATATCTGAATACCTTCTTGATGGAATCAAAGTAAAAAACTGAAAGCATTTCCTACTGAGGAGACTGCAGCAAATGAGGAAATTAGGAAATGTCATAACAAATAAATCTCCCAAGATGGCCACCAGAGACAAAAGAGCCCAAATGCAGCACAAATATCACCCAGATGTAGCCCACATGTAGCCCAATGACAGAAGTGTGCAAAACACTTTTTATTTTTTGTGTTTTTGCAGTTTTATTTAGTGCAGACTTGTCAGGTATTGGAGTGCTTTACATGAGCATTGGTTACATCACACAAGAACAAATTTATTTTGGTTGTAGACATGGGGAGATTAAGTGATTTGACCAGAATCACAGAATGTCGAGCTGAAGCAGAAACTCCAACCTGGTTCCCCAGTTGCAAAGTCTGCAGCTCTGGAAGTAACACCACATCCTCTCCCCTAAGTGCAACATTTAATCAAGTGGTCAACTGGATAAAAAAACATAAAGATAACAAATAATTTTAAAGTGCTTTGTCGCTATTTGAAAACTCAGAAAATATGTCCTCATTTTAGTTTTTTAGAGCACTAACCATAATTTTGATGCAAATAAGGCCCTCTCATATATGTAATTTCTAAAGGAAATGCTCTAGGTATTACAGTTTTGATTACATCAAGATGACGTCAGGCGTTCCACACTTTTGTAATAAATATAGAATGTTAGCAATCTAGTTGTTCATTAGGATACTGTTGAGAGGCAGAGGCCAGAGGCACGGACTCTGAAAATTGAAGGCAGGTAGGAGGGTGCAGTGGCAACAATTTGACCACACTGGGCCGGCAGGAAGGGCAGTGGCAGCACAACAGACTATGGAGGGCAGTGGAAAGGGGGGCAGGGGCAACAAACCAACAATACAGGACTGGCAAGAGAGGCTGTGGCAATATAATAGACCATTGTGGGCAGAAGGAAGAGGCAGTGGTAGTACAACCATACATGCCAACAGATCCGATTCAGCCCGGAAACGTCCAATGTTTTTAAGCTCAAATGGGCTTTATTTGATCTGTCTCCTGTCTACAATCTCCTCTTTTTCAATGTAACTCAAAGGGGAAAATCAATACCCCAGTTTTTTTTCAAAATCTCCCTTGTACCAAGTTCAAAATGTTCGCAAGTATGGTACATTGGATCATGGAAGGAAGGAGGAATTGGGGTAGGGACATGGACTCGGATAACAGAGGACAGGAGAGACATGGAGAGGTGCACCAAACTGACCCTACAGGGCAGTCATCAGGGTTTGCAGCAGCACAATACACCACACAGGGCATGGGGGACGGGAGTGCAGCAGAACAATCCATAGAAAGCAATAGGGAGGGGACAGGACCATGCACATGGATAACAGAGAACAGAGGGGAAAGAGGCAATGGTAGCTAGCTGACCATAATGGACAGATAGGAGAGAAAGCTGCAGCATAACAGACCATAAAGGGCAGGTGGGACGGATCAGGGGCATTACAATGGAACAGACAAGTCAGGAGGGAGGGAATAGGGGTTTGCACATGGAAACAGAGGGCTGGGGGCAAGGGGGCAGGGCAGGATCATCAAGATGACCATGGAGGTCAGGCAGGATGGGCACTAGAAGCAAGACACACCATGGAGAGCAACAGTGAGACTATTATGGCATACATACAGACCATGGAGGGAAGGTGGGAGGGGGTCAGGGGCAGCTAGCTGACCACACAGGGAAGGTGGGAGGGGCCGTGGCAGCACAGAAGACCATGCATGGCAAGCGGGAGGGTTAGTGGCAGCACAATGGCTATGATGGGCAAGAAGGTGGGTGCAGGGGCATGCACAAAGGACCATGGAGGATAAAAGGGAGGGTCAGGACCTGGGAACAGACAAGAGAGCTCAGGGGAAGGGGCCTCACAACAGACGACACGGGGCAGGCAGGAGGAGCAGTTGCAGCACAACAGACCAGGGAGGGCAGAAGGGTGTGGCAGTAAAATGGACCATGGAGGACAGGAGGAAGGGAATAGGGGAATGGAATGTGGACAGGCAGGGTGGAGGTGGCAGGGACAGGGTACAGTCATCTGACAATGCTAGGCAGGTGGGACGGGAGTGGCAGCTCAACAGAACACTCAGAGTAGATAGGAGTGGCAGGTCCATGGAACATGGTGGGCAAAAAGGATGGAGCAGGGGCATGCACAAAACATCGAAGGGCAGGGGGAAGGAGAATGGGGCAGAAAGTTAAGCACAGAGGCTAAGCAGGAGGTCAATGATGGGGCATAGAATTGGGCAATGGAGGGCAGGAGGAGTGGACTGGTACATCATGCTAAATGGAGGGCAGTGGCAGCACATCAGACCATGCATGGAAGGAGGGAGGAGGCTAGTCCATGGATTCAGACAACAGAGGATAGGGTGTGTAGGAGAGTAGGGTCTGCTTTCTATGTTCACCCCCACTTTTTGCTTTTGCTTTACTGGTTTTCGACTTAGAGGTGGCTGTGGGCCTGCTAATCAGACCCACAGCCCTGCTGTTCTCTCTCTAAATTGATACTATGTACTTTAGGTGCATAACCCATTTGGATAGGATCACCTTATTGGCCCCTGTACAGTGTACCTTAGGTACCCAGGGCATAGGTGTACCCTAGGCCTACCAGGGGCTGCAGCATGTATTATGCCACCCCTGGCCCGGCCTTCCATTATGACACAACTGGCTGATCACTCAGCTGGGGCAAGGTCGTGTAATCACCCCTTGCTTAGGTGTAGTATTCCTATACCTAACTCACATATAGACACATGTGTACCTATCAGCCACTCCTATGGCAGGCCTTGACAATCCTGGAGGCAGAGTGCTTGGTAACATGTGAGATGGTGCTCTAGCATGAGCTGATCCTGTCTGCAGCTTTCGGAACCATGTCCTTATAGCTGTTCTATGATATAGCCTACCATATACTCTTAAAGTGCCTTATAATCTTAAACGGTTATGGTAACTATGGTTTGGCTTTATCAAAACATGTCGTGTAAGGTGTCTAACACTTTGGAATAATACCCCCATCCCATTTCTGGGGATGAGGATATTATCCCTGCCTTCTAGAGGGAGAAGACATGTTGTAACCTACTTACCCGGTTAAAGTTAACCAGAGCCCCAGCATCACAAAATGGATGCTGCTGCCACAGACACGAGTCTGACCTCCTGCTGCTGGGAGTGATCCCGGCAAGGGAGGCTTGGACAATAGGTTTCCTGCCTTGGGAGGTGCGAGCACCACCCCAGACAGGCCTTAGTGTATTGGGGCAGGGAGGGATGAAAAGAATGAGACATGCCTGGGGCACACAAGGTGTCCCGTGCATAGTCCAGTTCAAACCGGTGCTGGGGCTCTCCAGCCCCAGTCCTGGCGCAAAACTGGACAAAGGGAAGGGGGTGTAACCACCCCCCTCCCAGGTCCCACCCATAAGGCGTGACCTAGCAGGTAACCCAGCCCCCCAGATTTGGATAAGAGTGGTAGCTGGGCCCCAGGAGATTAGATTATCCTGAACCTGCAACTTGAACAGAAACTCTGGACCTTCGACATTCGATGAAAGAAGAAGACTGAAGAATCTCCCTTGTGGCCAAGGAGTGGCTACCCTGTGCAAACAGGCACCATCAAGAGACTACCCTTTGCTTTGCTGAAGTTCTACGAGGGACCGACTGCAGAGCCTGACCAGAGCCTTGACTTCCATACTTCTCCGACCCTGATCCACATCCAGAGCCGAGCTGAGATCCGTGGAGGCGACGAGAGACGTGGGACCGGCTACCTGGGAAAAGTGGCGAGTATCTTCCAGCGCAGCTTCTGAGGTACCCTCGAAGTTGTGCACCGGGGATTGAGAAGCCCCAACCCCAAGCACCATCTGCACCGAAGATCAGCCCCCCACACTCCACGAGTCCTGCGTGGGGCCCTTCTGCATTTTCCTGCTTGCCGCGCCTGTCCGGTTGCTTGCCCGTTGGCTAGTGGCCTTTGTGACGACGCATCCAGAAATCTTCACTGCTGGTTTGGCTCCTCCAGACTGGCTCCCGCTTCCTTGCAAAAGAGAAGTACCCCAGACCTTCCTGGTCTGCACCAGAAGCAAGTCCTCCGTTCTTCGTGGGTTCCGCTTGCCAAGGCTTGGTGAGTCCTAATCCAACTTCGAAGCCGCCGACAGCAAGAGCCTTCATGGGACAGCTCGCCTCCTGGCCCTGGTCATCCTCGACATTCCCTGGTCCTCGTGGCTGCAGCGACAAGCTTCACCTTCACCTGCAATCTTCACGACATCGCCTGGTTCCTTCCTGGTTCCACGTGGTCACTGGCTAGTGACCTTGACTCTGTCCCTTCTGCTTGCAGGTCTCCTCTCTTCTTGATCCCAGCCTTGAGATCCACCGGACACTCTTCACTGACTGCCTGTCAGCAACTTTCCTTCAGGCATCCATAGAAGTCCACGACGAAACCCGACGCAAGTTCACACCTATGCACCCGCAGCCCGTGGGCTAGGTAACTTGGGTACTTCGGTGCTCACAAGGGTAGTGACTATCCTAGGGTCTAGTTTCCGCGTCTCGACTCTCTAGCTGCTTCAGAAGTGTCCTTAAACTGTTAATTGCTAACATCTACTATTTCTATCGACTTTTACGCGTTACGCGTGAGTGTTTCCACTCTGCACCTGAATCCCGTGGGCCTCCCACTTCCTAACTATTGCTAATACAGTGTAGCCCCAGCGATTCCCTAGGCCTAGGCCTATCCTATTTCCGTGACAGTGGTCCTTATACCACTTACTTAGTATATGGTTTGCGTGGCCCCTAGGGCCTAACTATTACTTACCTGTGTGACTTAATGTATGCATAAATAAGACTGTGTTGTACTTACCTCTAATCTCATAAAGAGTGCTGAGGGTTTGACTAGAATAAATACACTTTATTTTATATATATATCTGTTGTGGTGTCCTTTCATTTGGTATTCAAGGGATTATATATGGTATCACAGCTGGCTTCACATGCCATTCAGAGTTTAGCCTAAGACTGCTCTTGTCCATGCTACCACTAGGATAGCTGGTCTATAAGGTTGACTTTACAACCAATCACCATAAGGGTTGTTTGGACTGATATGAGGTGTACACTAGAACTAGTGACATCATACATCAGGCCAACTTCTCACAGGGAGGAGGTGGATGGGGCAGCAAGCTAACTGTTCAGAGAAGGCGGGTATTAGGAACTTTATTGTTTTTAAAATGTGTGTCTGTGCGAACTAGTTAAAATATGAACAAGTATGCAGCATAATCTCAAATTTATTCAGGAAGAAGAGGACGTTTGTGACTTTGACTCCGGGCTCACTTGGCAGAAACAATCCCTGACCCTCCACCCCCCATCGCAAAATGTAATGCCCGTGAAAAGGGTAGGTGAACGCAGTGTTATATAGAATATAGTCCTGAGAGCACGATTGAAAATGAAAACTAGATATAGTGTATGGTATAAACTATGCACCAAAATTTGTGATATAAGATAAACCGGGGCGTGAAATATAATATGCAATACATTGTGCGCAATGACAGATTTATTGGAGAGCATGAGATAGCACAGGCACTAGTGCGTGCTATGCGATATGCACCTTGGAGTGTAATATGCACAGGGCAGTGTTGTGTAACCTAACTGGTCTCTAAAGTTGTAATATAATATATGTGCTGGGGAGTGTAACGTTGCATAAGTACTGTGACAAAGATGTGGATCCCAGATTGTAATATGTATGGCATAGCGCTGTGCGTTATAACATAGGCATCGAGGAAGGCACGTTAGATGGGGCAATATAACCCGTGTGAAGGCAAGTGTGGCATGACATATTCACGGGGTGGTGTTACAGTGCACATGGGCTAGCGGTGTAAATACATTCCACGTGGATTCATTGTATGCATAGTTGCCTTTTAATGAATATCACGCAAATTGTCATGGTGATAGGTACGTACTGTTTGTCCATCATGTCCTAGGTGTTTCTATAAATATATTAAAAAAATTATAATAAAAAAAGGCCGGCCCCAGGTAATAAGTGGCCTGAGGAGGGGGGCAACGCAGCCCCCCTCCTAAAGAATTAAAAAAAAAAAAGCCCATGCCCCGGGAGTTGGGGTCCCAGTGGCCGATTAAGGCCTCAGGAAGGGGGCACACGGCCCCCTTCCAAATTATTTTTTTCTAAACAAAAATTAGGGGGCATGCCTTGGGGGATGGGGTCCCCAGGGCCAATAAATTATCCAAAGAAGGGGGGCCACACAGCCCCCCTACTTAAAAAAAAAAAAAGTCCGGCATCGCGCCGGAGGCCACGCCCCCTCCTTGCAGCACTCTGCAAATGCGCCCCCTGGCGAGTTGTAAGTTGGGGAATTAATTCCCCTTCAATACTGAGGGTCCCTGAGGGCCAACTAGCCCAACAGGTATCTCCAGTATGCGCCAGGGAGCTGCGTTGCAGAGAGGTGTAAAAAGGGGCGTGGCCTCTGTCTGCAGCTCTGTGGTGCTTACTGGAGGTACCTAGTGGGCTAGTTTGACCCTAGGGACCCTTAGGATTCAAGGGGACTTAATCTCTCAACTTTGAACGGCCACAGGGCACGTTTACAAAGTGGTGTCGGGAGGGGACGGGGCCTGAGGTGTCGTGCGCAAACACGCCCTGTGGTGCGTTTTAAGTTGGGGAAATAATTCCCTTTCAATCCTGAGGGACCCTGGGGGCCAACTAATCCACCAAGTGCTTCCAGTAAGCGCCACTACGCTGCGTTGCAGAGAGGTGGTGCAGGCCGTGCCCCTTTTTACACCTCTCTGCAATGGCGCTTACTGAACGTACCTGGTTGGCTATTTTGCCCATAAGGACCCTCAGGATTCCAGGAGACGTAATCTCCCAACTTAAAACGGGCACAGGGCGTGTGTACACAGTGGGGAAGGGAGGGGACGGGGCCTAAAGTGACCTGTGCAAACACGTCCTATGGTGCGTTTTAAGTTGGGGAAATAATTCCCCTTCAATCCTGAGGGCCCCTGGGGGCTAACTAGCCCACCAGGTGCTTCCAGTAAGCGCCACTGCGCTGCGTTGCAGAGAGGTGGTCCAGGCCCTGCCACTTTTTACACCTCTATGCAACTCAGCTCTGTGGCGCTTACTGGAGGTACCTAGTATGCTAGTTGGACCCTAGGGACCCTCAGGATTCAAATGAACTTAATCTCCCAACTAAAAACGGCCACAGGGCGTGTTTACACAGTGGTGAAGGGAGGGGACGGGTCCTGAGGTGACGTGTGCAAAGACGCCCTGTGGCGCATTTTAAGTTGGGGAAATAATTCACCTTCAATACTGAGGGAGCCTGGGGGCCAACTAGCCCACCAGGTGCTTCCAGTAAGCGCCCCTGCGCTACGTTGCAGAGAGGTGGTCTAGGCCATGCCCCTTTTTATATCTCTCTGCAACGCAGCTCTGTGGCGCTTACTGGAGGTACCTAGTGAGCTAGTTGGACCCTAGGGACCCTCAGGATTCAAGGGGACTTAATCTCCCAATTTAAAACGGCCACAGGGCGTGTTTACACAGTGGGGAAGGGAGGGGACGGGGCCTGAGTTAACGTGTGCAAAAACGCCCTGTGGCCTGTTTTAAGAGGTAGTTTTAATCTCCCTGCTATTATATACTAGGGGCTTCCAGAGGAGGTCATGCTAATCACAGGGGGACCCCAACGCATAATGTTCCCTAGTGTATGTAGGTGTTTTCACTGTATTGTAAGTGTCTTTTAACATAGCACTGGCTCTAGGACTGGTTAGTCAGACTCAGTTACCACCAGTATCCGTCCGAAAAAGTTGAGGGTACAGGATGATTTTGCAACAAGGCTTCTTTCTGCTCTTCTGTTTGTTCTTTCTGCATGTTATCCTTTTTCCTACACATTTCTTCGTCTTTGAGGACTTCTATTGCTTCTTTCTGCATTTCTTTTTTTTCTTTCTGTGCGTTTTTTCTTCTTTCTTCACATGTCCTATCTCTGTAGGCATAGTTAGAAATTAGCATTTAAAAAATCTTTGAAATTCACTGAAAAAAACATAGGTTTCAGGCACGTTATAGTTAGGAATTAGCATTTAAAAAACCTTAGAAATTCACTGAAAAAACCATAGGTTTCAGGGGCGTTATGTTATGTTATGTTATGTTATTGATATTTGTAGAGCGCGACTGTTACCCGAAGGTATCCTGGTGCTATTATATGAAGTCCATCCTTGGTCTGAGCTGGGTGGGTATAACAGGTATTTAGAGCGTAAATAGCCATGTTTTCAGGGCCTTCCTAAAATCCAGGTGTTTAGTAGTGCTTCTAAGGTGTAGTGGGAGAGTGTTCCATGCCTACTAAGAAGCTACGTCCTCCCCAATTAGCTTTATTTGCGATTGGGACAGAAACTAGTTTTGCCTCTGATTACCGCAACATTCTTCTGGGTGTATACCATTGAATGTGCCTTATCAAATGAGTGGGTCCACTTCCATGAAGGGACCTATGCATAACGCACATGGCCTTAAACAGAATTCGTTTTTTTACTGGTAACCAATGTAGCCTTTTAATCTTAGCCGAGATTGTGGCGTATTTTGGAATCCCAGAAATCGGTCTGGCAGCTGCATTTTGCAGTAGTTGGAGTTTTTTTAATAGCCCCTCCTGGATGTTTAGGTAAAGGCTATTACAATACTCCAATCTCGATAACGCCTTGGCTGAAACAACTATTCTTTGGCTTTCTTAAGGTGGTAGCGGCAGGATCTTTTTACATGACCTCAATGTATACGATGTAGTTGAGACTACCGCATTGACTTGATCTTTAAAGATTAGCTTATTATCGATAATGATTCCTAAATTTTTTACTTTCCCACTAGGAGTTGAGAGGGGTCCCAGTGAGTCTGGCCAACATGCTGGGGTCCAGAAGTTTAGATCATTTCCAAAAAGAACCACCTCCGTTTTGTTGGAATTTAGTTTGAGGCAATTTTGAGCCATCCAGCTGCCCACCGCAGTCATACAGTCCTGGAACCCGGATGCTGTACTCTGAAGTCCCCCAGGAAGTAGAGAGACCACAATCTGGGTATCGTCCGCATAGGAGGTGAGGTAGAAATCAAAGGATTCTACCAAAGGTGCCAGTTGTTTTACGTAAATATGAAAAAGTGTTGGGCTAATGGATGATCCCGGAGGGACGCCACAAGGGAGGGAGAATGATTTGGCAGAAAAGTCTACGAGAGTAACAGTTTGTACTCTATCAGCTAAGAAAGACTTAATAATTTTCCAACCTGTCCCGTTAAATCCAATCTCTTGCAGCCGGTCCATCAATAGCCCATGATGGACCGTATCAAAGGCCGCGGAGAGGTCCAACATGATCATTGACGCTTTTCCTCCTTGGTCCAATATAGATCTAATTTACTAGATTTGAGGAGCGCCGATTCGGTGCTATGTCCCCCCCGGAAACCATACTGTGTAGGATCCAGCACATGACCTTCTTCCAGAAATCTACTAAGTTGAGTATTCATTATGTTGTCAGCAATTTTTGCAGGTAGTGCGGGGGAATTTCAATGGTTTTGTACGAGTGCAAAGTCTAGCTAAATATAACGCCCCTGAAACCTATGGTTTTTTCAGTGAATTTCTAAGGTTTTTTAAATGCTAATTCCTAACTATAACGTGCCTGAAACCTATGGTTTTTTCAGTGAATATATATTGGGATCAAGGCCTCTTGCAGGCTGAAACGCGTCATGGCGGACAAACGGGTCCACAAATAAAGACTTCACCTTTGCACTGATTCTGGGTCTGCATCGTCTTTAAGCTGAGGATTGCAGTGGCGAATACGTATCTATATATATATTCACTGAAAAAACCATAGGTTTCACACACGTTATAGTTAGGAATTAGCATTTAAAAAACCTTGCAAATTCAGTTAAAAAACCATAGGTTTCACACATGTTATAGTTAGCTGGACATTTCACTCGTAAAAAACCAATGAAATTCCCCCGTGATAGTTAGTGCAGGCAACTATAACTCACGCGACCGCAATCCTCTGCTGATGACGTCAGATATTACATCACTGTATTTAGACACTTATTTACCCATGTCTTCTTCCATTAATCTTTAGCTATACATATATTACAAATATTTATTTTTCATAAAGACACATATGTCATCAGTGACGTAATATCTGACGTCATCAGCAGAGGATTGCGGTCGCGTGAGTTATAGTTGCCTGCACTAACTATAACGGGGGAATTTCATTGGTTTTTTACGAGTGAAATGTCCAGCTAACTATAACATGTGTGAAACCTATGGTTTTTTAAGTGAAGTTGCAAGGTTTTTTAAATGCTAATTCGTAACTATAACGTGTGTGAAACCTATGGTTTTTTCAGTGAATGTATACGTTTTTTTAAATGCTAAGTTATTTATTTATAAAAAAAAAAAATTCAGGTTTTTCACCGTGCGCGCACCGTGATTTTTTTTTTTTGTAAAAATCGCGAGGTGCGCGCACCATGCGCGCACGGTCCACTTCGCACTCCGTGCGCCCACTGTTCGCAGTGCGTGCCGTGCACGCGCGGTGCGCGCACCTCGCGATTTAAAAAAAATATATATATATGTTTTTTTCTCCCTTTGGGGTCCTTCTGTGACCCCCTGACCAAGGCTAGGGGGTCAGGAACTGTCCACTCTGCCCCCTTTTCACGTTCTCCACCTTTTTTTTTCACCCCCTCAGACTGCGAGAGACAAAATGGTGGCCGACACTTCCTGGTTTCGACCGATTCGAATGTTTACCGACATCTAACAACCAATCAGAATTGCGCTCGCGCATGGCAGGGTGCGCGCACAGTGTGCGCACGGTGCGCGCGTATAGATATTGATATGCTTTTAAATGATATTTTCTCAGGAAATACTGAACAGATTTACACCAGCAAAAGGCACTTCCTTGACCTTATGGCTACCTCTCTGCCAAGTTTCACGTAATTCTGTTCAGCCGTTCGGGCTGTAGCTGCGACTAAAGATCCTATGGAAAAATGCATGGGGAAAACGCGTTTTGGGACCCCCATTTTTCTCGGCCCCCGCTTGACGAATCACCCCGAGACTTTCAGGGTAGGAGGTGAGCGGAGCGCCCCATTAGTTTTGAAAATTTTGCGAGGATTCGTCAACCGGCGCCAAAGTTATTCAAAATAGAATTTTGAGATTTCCTATGGAAACTAGATTGTAACTATAACTATCTACTGGCGACCGCCAGTAGATAATATATATATATATATATATATATTACCTATTACATCACTGATGACATGTGTTTTTCTGAAAAAAAAATATTTGTAATATATGTATAGCTAAAAATTAATGGAAGCAGACATGGGTAAATAAGTGTCTAAATACAGTGATGTAATATCTGACGTCATCAGCAGAGGATTGCGGTCGCGTGAGTTATAGTTGCCTGCACTAACTATAACGGGGGAATTTCATTGGTTTTTCACGAGTGAAATGTCCTACTAACTATAACATGTGTGAAACCTATGGTTTTTTAAGTGAATTTGCAAGGTTTTTTAAATGCTAATTCCTAACTATAACGTGTGTGAAACCTATGGTTTTTTCAGTGAATATATATATATATATATCTATATATATATATATATACCAGCAACAAAGTTTCGCTCTTACCTGAGCCTCTTACGATGGCGGGTCCCCACAGATCCTCTCAAAGTCTGTTGAAAATGCCGTTAAACAGCATGCCGCGGACTCAGCTTCTTTGCAAAATATATTTACTCAATGGTGGCACAACAACTCAACTCGGAGTTGTGCCACCATTGAATAAATATATTTTGCAAAGAAGCTGAGTCCGCGGCATGCTGTTTAACGACATTTTCAACAGACTTTGAGAGGATATATATATGTAATATATCAAATCACATTTCTTCTGTATCGTGAAATTCCATCAAATAGCACACTTTATGCCTCCATAATATGGTGTATTACGAAACTTGTTACCTTACAAAAGATACATATTTTCACAACTGAGTTGAGCCAGCGTTGGTAAGTAGATGGAAGTGAGGGTTCAATGAAAATAGAATAATATACGCGGGTGATTGCTTGCAGCTTCCGAGAATGATGTGAAATAGAGCATGGCAGTGCCATCAAAGTCTGACAACCGACGAAGCAAGGATATCACATTTATGGCAGCTATGAAATATGGATACCAGACGAGGAATAGAAATGAGTTACACGCATGGTTCAAGGCAGCGTTCGATTCAGAACTCTAGCTTTGATGCAAAGATGTTTGTCAGGTACCAGTGCAGTATACAATTATTAATTACTATCACCCTGTTCATTCTAAGATCTGTCACTCATCGTGTCATTTTCAGAGAGAGATAAACAGACGCTCAAATAATTTCAGACAGGTAAATACACACAGTAGCTAAATGTTGTTCAGCTTCGATTGAAAGTCTTAAAAAACGTAGCTAAAAAATACATTGTCAACATCATAAAAACCTCTCAAAATACTGCAACGACAAATGTACGCATAGACTACACCTGCGTTAAATATGCAAAGGCAATGACGCACTCAAAGGAAAAAATCATAAATTGTCATCATTATGGTTCCACTGTTTTTAGAGGATGAGGGAGCGCCACAACCATAGAGTAAGAATGGAATGAAATGACATCTGCTCGCAGGTGACCTCGTCCATACATGCGCACAACCCAAGCACATTAAATACAAGAAAAGAACAGACTTTCAAGCAGCACACTTTGGGGCTTCCTTGCAAACTGCATTTTGTAGTATGTTAGTAGGACTACACTAGTATTAGTAACATACAGGACAGTGCTGCACACTGACGCTTGTGCCGAGGCAGACTTTCACACTTTACCCTGCACTGTACCTGAGAGAGGTTTTCACCCTGGTGGCAGGGATCGCACCTGAGTGTGAGAAGTTACAAGTAGTAACTTTTTGTTTTTAAAACGTATTGATTTTTGTTTTAACCGAGGTACAATGCATCAATAGCGACACAGTATGATTCCTAAATATTACTCAGTGAACAGTATATCTCGAAGACTCATATCTTGACAGTCTTGACATGACCAATGCTATGTGTTATTCACTGTGTACAATTATGCACGTGAAGCAAGAGATGTCACTTTGTAACTCAGAGAAAAGGTGGTTAAACTGGAGGAAATATGTAATTGGATATAATCATCTCGCGTTTGCCGTGTAACGTCTGGTGAGACCATAGAGGTAGCCCCCAGCAAGGAGCAGTGGTATTCCTCGTCCCAGGCAGAGGAGTCTGAGTCCTGGGACGAGATCGCTGCAGTTGGATCCCATAGTTGGGATGTCATCAAGAGTGGTGAGATTTTCTCCATCTGTGCCTGGACTGCTGTGTGTGCGGGGGTGACTTTAGCGCTGGTAGCACACGGTGCGACAATCTTTGTTGGCCTTCCCCACATATGTGCTTCTCTTTGGATTCCCTCACTACCACTCGCCAAAAGTGCCCCTCATCTCTCTATTGACCCTCTCTCAAATATATTTCATTTCTTTTAAATCACTGGTTAAGGCTGGGTTTACTAATCCACTAAACTAGCCACATAAAATACAGATCTGCTCTCTACAGCAGGCATACTAAATATCTACACTGCTTTATGGCGAGTTAAAACTGCCACTAGACAGTACTCCAATCTCTCTCTAGCAGGAACATTAATCACAAGAGTTATCATAACATTTTTATTGCTGCCTAAAAGCTGGACGCATAAGGAACTCTTCTGCAGCAGGTGTTTTTAATCCTAAGTTACTGCTAAACACAGCGTCCCCTCAGGTCAGTGCCCCCCTCCAAGTCAGCTTCCAGTGCCACCGCACCCACCGGTCGCACTGCCCTAAACCCAGCGCTGGGTGTGTGTGCCGAGGCACTGCACTGTGAGATGGAGGTCGATGTCTGTGCTTACCAGGGTGTGCAGTGCTTAGTTGTGGAGGTGAAATATTGCTTAAAGGCACTGATGAGGACTTATATTTTTTCACTCAATCCTAGGCCTCCCCAGTCTCAGTGAAAAAGTATGTGCTTTGGTTTGTAATAAACTTTAGTTTCGCCAGAAACAACAAAGAGTACTTGAGACCCATATCTCGAAGCTTACTTTTGACTCCTAGGAAGGAGGCACACCGGTGCTGTACTGCTAGCGTGCCATCTGGAAATATGAGGATGCAAGCCCCATCATGAGTGAATTCATCCAATTGTTGTGCCATGCTCAGAATCAGATCCCGGTCTAGGATGTTCAATATTTTGGCATCAACTGGTCTACGAGGAGCTCCCGGTGGAGGACAGCCAGCAGGAGCCCTGTGGCATGCTCCACCGTGAAGAGGAGGGAAAGGCCCATGGACTCCACACTCCTGGACAGCCAACCTTTCATTAAGGTAGTAGGGTTGTGCCCTTTGAATACTCTAGTAGACCAACAACATGGATATTGTGTATGGGGGAGTGACTGTCCATATCTTTTACCTGCCCTCCAGAAAGCGGACTCTGCCTAAGAGGTCCTTCATTTGCATGTTTAATGTGTGGAAATTCAGTTCCTGCTGGGAGATTTCATTTTTCTTGACTCATTCTGCTCTTACGCTGATCATCTTGTAGTAGTCAAAATTCTATCACTACTGTATCAACTTTACTTTTTAATATTGTTCTGGTCGCCGTGATAGCTTGGAGGATCAAGTCCAGTTTTCCATATGAGGGGGTAGTACTTGTTGTGTCCACTGGAGTAGGTTCTGCTGGTTTGTGAGGTGTTGCAACTCTCTCGTCACGTCTGATGGTAGAATCCGTAAGTGAGGAGAAGGTCATACCCATTCCAAATCTCTTCGTTTGATAAAGCTGTGTAATGAAAGGAATTCAGAATCCCCGCAGCCTTTCACATGGAAATCATTCCAGGGCTGACCATGTGAAATAGCTGGGCAGCGACAAGACAAATAATGGAGCCATTTTAGTTAGTTCAAGCTACAGACCTGCTTCTTCTGCAGACCAATTGTCACCACAATGATAATCAGAGGAGATATGAGCAGTCCAAGTCTGAGCAGGGTAGTTTGGAGTGAAAGACCTTGTCACATGCAGGAGTTATTTTGGTGTTTTGGAAGGGTGCGCCAATAAGTGGTCTAGGATCTCTTGCGTCGGTGGCATGAGTGCTCAGGCTTATAACTGTAGTTGGTCAGGCAAGGAAACTGGAGGTTGTGGTTAGGCTTTTGAAATGAAGATATATTCATGTCTGTAGTGGCAGATGCCCCCCTGAATTTCAAATTATTTACCAGCCTGGAATGGGACCCCCATTCTACCCCTTTACCCTGAGAAGCGGGGTGTACTACCCGAAGGGGCGTTAGCAGATCCTGGAATTGAATTCTTTGCGTGGCAAGACAGGGCCTCGTTGCTGGTAATCATTGCTCTGGCGCTGCCTCGTGGCCTGATTGTCTCAACACGACTCCTGGGGCCTACCAGTTGGACCTTGGCCTGCAGCCTAGGCACGCGCGACAACTGGCAACGCCTCTGTGGGCAGGAGTTAGCTACTAGTTATTATCCTGTTAGATAATTTAAATGTATATACTAACATCTTGATACTAAGGGCCAAGATATTTTCCAAAAACGTTTTTTTAGTGTGCACTATAAGTATGATACTTAGGACCATGAGATTTTTGCTGTGATATTTTTGTATTGTACTTTTTTTACGTTGATATTAGGTGATAAAGTGTGCATAGAGGAGAAGATTGAGAAAAATAGAAGAGAAAGAGTCTAGATAAATTAATCGATTGAATTTTGGTCATTTTCTATTACACAGAACTAGCTGTAAGAAGCAGGCAAGACAGAGCACTTTCAATAGCAATATTACATCCTTAGCAGATGGTGCTGCACATAGAAAAGAATGGTGCATTATTCTTTTCTATGTCAGGTTATAAAAAACATCATATGATGGGGAGGGGGTGGAGTAATGTCTATATTACATCAACGTGCCTTTGGGACAGTATAACATAGGATACGTTGTTGTTCTTTATAAAAATTATCTAGTATACTGTGGATTTTCTGCTACATGGTCTTGTGGAATCTTCCCTTCTGTATTTTTGACAGCTTGTTCGTGTTAAGCAAATAGTGCAGCAATTCATTGCTTTGTTCAGAGGAAATGAACAGGTTGCCACTGCTGGCTGTCCTTCCCTTCAGCACTGCCATGGCTCAGAACAAAGCAACCATTGAGTCTGTGAGGGGACTGATAGGACACAGACTTATGTAGCCCTCCCTGGTCCCTACAACAATGCTGCTATCTCCAGGTTTGAGTAAACCAATCCTGCTTTAGATGTGGGACTGTGGAACTCTGCTTGAGGTGGGACCATTGACCAAGTTCCCTGACACCACCATTTCCTGAGAGATGTTGGGAAAAAAATCACAAGTGACCTGCAGAATAATCGTAGGAGCCAACTAAATTTAAGTGCTCACGCGGTACCTTGCAATCTTTTTCTGTCACCACGCTTTAAGCGATGCAATCCACCCAAGACAGAATAACAGCACCATCCTGGTCACTACATGCAGAAAGCCACAACGTTTCCCACATAGACCACTCTGAAAATACAATATGCTTTCAGGCAAGCACTCTTTGACAGTGTAGGCTGATACCCATACAACACTGCCCTCCAGTGCCTGCAAGGAGAATGAAGTGCTATTCAAATGCAGTTACAGTTGCAATGACACCCATATACATTCAGCTGTCAGAGCACTACATGTTGGAAAAACGCAATGGTCAAGAGGTAACACCAGGACGTCCTGGATATCAAGTGGGGCAGAGGGGCAGGACCGCGTCAATAACTTGGCATCCCCAACAGGCTAAACATTCTGACTCCTCCTGTTAGGCAGTACATTCGGCCAATTCACCATCTATAAAACCATCAACAACACAACTTTGTGACGTGGTAAATATTTGGAATGTATTTTCCACAACTTTGGATCTGTTGAAAGTTTGATATTTCAGTACATCAGTACTGTAACGAAAAGGACATAGGAAAGACAGCACATGGGTGGTCTAGAGGGTCATTACTATCCCGGTTAATCCATCCAAATATGGTGAAATCAATCATATTTGTGCATGAATGAAGCCTGTGCTTTGATGTCTGTGGTGGGAATATGTTCTTGTTGCCCATTTGGCTGTGCTGAGCCTTTGTTAAAGTTATCACATTAGGTCTGATAAAGAGGCAAAGAGATAGCGAGAAAATAGTTTGGGCAAGATCAACATAGAAAAACCAAGATAAGAGTACACCGAATTGCTTATTACAAGGCCTGAAAGCAGGGCCGGACTGGCCGTAGCGGGCACCGGGCAATCCCCCGGTGCGCCGCACAGGTGGGGGCCGGTTTTGGGCCCCTGGGGGCCGTTTTTATTACAGGGCCGTTTTTGCAGCGAATCCGCAAAATCGGTCCTGTAACGAAATCGGACGAAAACCGGCCCTGGCAAAGAGCTTGGCGGCACCCCCGAGCCCCAGGGGGGCCGGCCGAGCACTTTGCCAGGGCCGGTTTTGGTTCCCAGTCCAGCCCTTCCTGAAAGCTTTCACACTGTACCACATTTTAGTAAGTAGACCCTGACGCTCGGCGCTCTCTTCTCCAGGGTAATAGCTGTATTGATTTCCGGTTCTGTTTTCATTCACCCACTAGTAGTGTAGACAGATTCTAAGGGGCATATTATCAAGGACGGCGTTAAAATTATCGCCGCTTTAACGGCAGGAAACTGCCGCTATAAGCGGCGATAATGGGCTTGATAATCTGCTGCAGAGAATTCCAATAGAAGCCTATGTTCACACCAGAACATGGGCTTCTATTGGAATTCTCTGCGGCAGATTATCAAGCCCATTATCGCCGCTTTTAGCGGCAGTTTCCTGGCGCTAAAGCGGCGATAATTTTAACGCCGTCCTTGATAATATGCCCCCAAGTCCTTTCAATTGTTGCAAAATGCGAAGAATGGACACCTTCCTGCACATAATCAGTGTTTCCTTTAACACAGGCACCTTTGCACTATGGTGCAAGCATGCCTGCGTTGGCACTAGGCATCTAAATTCAGTGTCAGCGCAGGGGGAAACTCAGGGCTGCACCATATTTTTGTAAATATGATGCAGCCCTGCGTTTCAGAGTGCGGCGTTGTTCAGAATGTTTGTACTTCATACTAATTCTTCTCTGAGATACCGCATGCAATGTAGTTCAATGAAGGGCATGAGTTAGGGTTGAGTTGCAACAGGAAATCCAGTGGTTTCTGGAGGAATTCCTACATCTGAAGGACAAATCGCTTGAGGAATTCATTACTTAAACAGTCCCTTGGTAAGGAAATTGTGCACATAGATTATTCCTGCGAGTTTCCATTTCCTCCACAAATGGGGGGTTGTGTGTTCTCATGAAACTGTAAACCAGGCCCTGACCGCCAGCAGTTCTCTAAGACGACCTGCACTTTATACGTTGAGTGGTGGCACTGATCTGCAGGACTGGTCACCCCGAGAAAACGCTACGAGCACTTATTTTAAAAGACAAGCAAACTGAATCGAAATAAACAAGACAGATTAAAACCATGATTCTTCTAACCTGTTCCTCCTTCTCACTGGCGTCAGTCTCTTCCTGGAAAGGCCTAGAGCTAGTTTGTTGCACTGAGATTATGCTCAAAGGACACAATGTTGCTACTTCAGAGGGAAGGGCTGTGATAGCCTGGCTGTTTTTCCAAAGTACTCTTTGGAGCAAGAGAAGTGAACTTGACAGATGTTCAAAGGAATTAGGTGAGATCTCTTTGTTTGCGACCTTGCAGTGATAGTTCGGGAAACATCTCTCTACTGGAGACTATTACCCCTTTCATTCAGCCCTTTTGCATGCACCCAGAAAGTGCTAATAATGTTCAGCTTTTCATGACACATTTTACTCATTTCATGAATGATGTAAATTTACTTTGTGATGGATCAAAGCCAAGTGATAAAATGTTTTTGTGTACGTATTAAATCTGAAAAATACAGTCTTAAATAGCATCATCCATTTTCCCTACAAGACCGATTGAATTTATTAAATTTGTTGTTTTACTTAGAGAATTTTAATAGTCTTTTTTCAATTTGTGAATTCAAGTGTAAAGGTGTGAGCACTGTATCCCGCTCTACTAGCTTCGGGAGCGAAAAGCTGTTGATGGAATTTTACCAAAATGATTTGTATTCTTTGAAGCTAAACCCACCCAAGAGGCGGAAGCGTAATCTTTATCGCCTATAATACACAGGTTTATCCGTGATCCCCTTTAATTCATACAAAGATAATCCCACATGTACCCCCGGTAGCGAGGAGATTAGTTATCAAATGCATGCTAATAACACCCAGCTTCCCCTCAAGATACACGGAGGGTGATGATGTAGCGGGATGTGCAGAGCCTCATGCACATATGTAGGATAGCATGTGATTTGTGTAGCGTTAATCTAGTTAAAAAATAGTAAAAGCTAGAGATAAAGGCCAGCCTTTGCTGCTTGCATGCTTTCTAGACTGAAATCCTGCTGCTAAATCTGAGGACGCGGTCTCATTCCCACACGTGGCTTTCCTCCTGGGGCTCACATCCTACACCAAGCATTGTGTCTGCGAGCTGGATTCAAGTTTCTTTACTGAATCGTCATTCGACCACAAATAAAAACAGATACCAGTTAAGCTACTACCTAAGGCTCCGACTTTTCCTAGTGATAACACATTGAACGGCGTGGGTGACATGGATCCCATAACCATTGTTTTGGAATCTATGATGTGCTCATTTTGGGCTGATTCACGAAATGGAGAATGCCGGCCTGATGAAACCAAGCTGACAAGTCACCTTTTGGGAATTGTCAGAGGAAGGCCTTGCCATGAACATCCAAAGCTTTTCAAGTAAAATATATACCATACCAAACCCAGGCCCGCTTCCTAAGTTCAGTATTTACAAAAAACAAAAATCTTCTCCCTTATCACCACGCCTTCCCCAGAAAAAAGGGTGTGAAAAAGAGAAAAATGGTATTACAGAAAAACAAACTGTTCAAAATTTTCGCCAAGCTAGGACATTGAGCAGGTTGCTTTTGTCAACCCGTTGAATGCTATTTAAGGTGTAAAATGTATGGCAACTGGTTTGATGAAATAGGGTTGTCAGAACTAGTATATTTGATTTTGTTGTTTATTTAAATCACATAAAACCATTGTGTACCCTTTCACTTATCTGATTTATTTGCTGAGCTCACAGAGCCACCAGACCTGCCCCATCTGTGGCCATAAATGGTGACACTTTGCTGCAGCCTTCAAATATTGTCCATATATTCTGAGCTGCAAAAGGACGTTTTGACACCCACAGAGATCTTGCAAAACATCACTGGTGGCTGGTGAAGTTTATATGTATGAGGTGCGGATTGCGGACACCCATCCCTATGTGCATTGAGCAAATGATCAAAGTAAACAAGCCTTGCTTCCTTCAGAATGCTCCAGAGTTGTGCTCACCTGAGAACATTTTGAAAACAAGCATTTGCAATGCAATAGGGCTTGCATTTATGCGCGTTTGAGCTATTGACATTGCAAATGGCAATGCCTTTTATTTTTGTTTTCGTTTTTAAAACATAAATAAAAGACATTGTCATTTACAATGCCAATAGCTTAAACTCGCGTAAATGCGAGACCTATTCCATTGCAAATGCTTGTTTTTTTTACATTCAGTATATTTAGAAAGTCTCACTGACAAGTGCACAGAACATCTATTTCAAGAAACTAGAAGATGGCTCAGGTCGGGACTAAGTGTTCAGAAACAAAGTAATGACTTGTCTCATGCTTAGCTGTGGTGAAATACATGCTTTATAGTTCAACACTGCTGGTTTGTAGTCAAAGCCTAAATGAAACTATTCACAAGGTATCATGGAGAACAGGACTACCCCACATGATCTGTGCCCCACCCCCAACATCTGTGCGTAAAATGTGCCTATACTCTATTCACATGTTGCAAGAGCAAATTTACTGACACGTGTTATTGCGGCAGAGGTCAGGTATAGGATTCAAAATTGGCATAAACAGGTCAGATTAATGCATTATCCACCCAATGGAAAAGGACGTCTGGTGGTTGACTCCCCTCGCTGTTGAATGTGTCTAGCGCTTAAAGCAGCATGCCTGGTGCGCCTCTTCTACGTAAATAAGGGGTGCTATACATCTCAAAACAGAGGGTTAAAAAATACATCCTTTTTGTCACAAATGCTGAGAGGCCATGGTCTGTCCTTGGCTACTGACAAAGGAGGGTCAGTGACCGCAGTGTCTAGTAGGTGTGTTACTGGCTACCTACACCACTCATCAGAGGTTCATTGGTAACATTTACACTGCAGCTGCCGACCCACAGACCCTGAGGCACCGGTCATCTTTGTTTACAGCAATAACAGGCAAGCAGCTAATCCTGCTTTAAAGCTCATCGAAATCACTGCCCATACTTACTACCGGCTCACCCCACGCTGGTGCGGATAGAAGCGGCAACGCCCACTCCAGAAAATATGCTGATCACATTTCACAATTCAAAAAATAATGTTATTTATTATTTAATAGCCAAGTGATGACCTGAAGCTCTGTGAAAGTCGTAGCTGGCATAATCAGGGAGGAAATGCTTCACCTTACCCTACCAAAGTACGTCTCATCACTAAAAATGTTTCAGCAGGTGCTGCCAGAATCCAAATTATCTTCCAACTTGTTTTTCGTGGCAATGAGTAAGACAAGGTTTGCAAGCACCAAGTGATCCATGTCCCCATTTTAATTATACTGTGTACAGGCAAAAGTCATAGGAAGACAAAACAAGCCCACGAGTGGTGCGCGCGCACATACATATGTATTTTTTCATAAAAGAGTGTGGTGCGCACACGCGGGCTGTAATGAATGCAGCTGCCATCGTGCCTGCTGATGCACACGAAAGTGAAAGCCGGGCCGCAGTAACCTGATCCTCGATGAGGAATGCAGAACAAAGCTGCTCGCTCCTGAGAGCCTTAGGCCGTGGGAGTTAACTTTTGGAAGAGAGGTGGGACATGCACCCACCTTTGGCCATTTGCGTGCTTTCATTTCTTGAAAGCCACATGCAAAGGCCAGTCCAATGTGTCAAAGGTGTGTGGGCAGAGTGAGACACACACATAGAAGTTTTAAGTGCTTACAAGAAGCCTCGCAGGGCAGCACATGCGTGCTGGATCAGGCAAGACCTAAAAAGAAGGTAAAATGGTGGCTTTTGGAGAACAATTTTCACAGAAATGTATTAAAACAGCTCAGGTCAAGAAACATCCCAATACTGTTATACTTTGCCAAACATGCCTAAACCTCAAAGGCTTTCTCTGGGTTCACCACCCCCAAGAAAACCTTGAACAAATGAGGCAATTTTATGCATTTAAGCAATTTGCCTTCAAATTAGCTAAAAAGTGCAAAGCATCACATAGTTTATCATTTGTAAGACATGGTTGGTCCTACTTGATCTGGTTCTTTGCGTGTCAGAGGTAGAGGTGGTTCCTTTTTGAATCTACAGTGCCCTTTTGCTATTATTGTCTGTGTGAAACAAAAACAGGCATCATCAGGAAAGGTAGCAGTTCTCTGGAGGAATGGCCGGTGGCACAAAAACCCACAGATCAGATGGAATGGAAAAAACAAAGTCCAGGTGCAGAGATGATCCTTCTACTGAAGACTCTCCAGAGGAACTTAAGCTAAAGTAAGGGTTCAGGTAAGTGAGGCTCCAAATATATAATGAAAAATAGAAGGAACAATATTAAGAACAAAAATGCAGCATTAAGGGGTGCTGAACCTGCAGAAGGATACTTCAGCCGCATTGCGATTCACGGACAAGGGAAGAAGGCTTTTCTTAAATAGTAAACTAGCAGGCAAAGGAAACGACAAAGGATCGCCTGACAACTTCCATGTTGAATTTGGATAATGAGTACTTGAAAGGATAACTCCTCCATTTTGGATTTACTAAAGACAAAAAAGAAATACCTCGACTAAAATAAGTATTTGAGATGATATAAACTGCTTCTATAAGCTTTCATATGAGTGGTGGCCTTACTGTCCCAGGAAGGCCATGAGGTTGCTGGAGAATTTTTGCCTCATTGTTCTTCCCCACCCAGCATTACTGAGTTCCAGACTGGAACTTCCAGGGAGCAGCTTCTACCAGAAGAAACTAACATGAGAGATCGATGAGTACGAGTTGCGGTCTCAGGATTGTTCAAGGCCAAGCTCTTATTACCACTGCTGCTAACTGCCCAACACCAGCCTGAACCTCCTGGCGCTGTGGTCCTCCCACTGAATCCACCTGCCTGTGAAGACGCTGGCCATTAGTGGCAGCAGCTGAAACGGTTTAGCATCAGTCTTCACTTCTACATTCCACCTCCTTTCATTTTATTTTTATAATTCCACTTCCAAGTAGATTTCCACTTGCATTTAATAAATGAGAATCTACTTTAAACAAGTAGTATGGAGTATTTAACGGCTGCACATATCTCACATTTTCGGTCCACAAAAATGAGAACTGCAGAGGGGAAACTTGCTCTTACAACAGTGGTCCTCTTAAGTTAAAGAAACCTTCCAGGTTCATAGATCAGACAGTTACAGCCCCCTTACGTACTCAAGCCTCAGAAAGAAGTAGTTATAATACCATAAAAAGCTTTATAATTATGGTTGAGGCAATTTGATACACATGATGCATTCAAAAATGGCCATCCAGCACATCCACTCCTGCACCAAGGACACAATGTCTGCAATGTGTTTCCTGTTGGAAATGATGATCTTTTGCATGGTATTGAGCCAAATTTGTGCCTCGTGTTTCTGAACCTGTTTTTGTTGGCCACCGGGCTCTGCACACTTTACTTCTGCTAACCATTGATATCATGCTTATGCTCTCCCTTTAAACGTTGTTAAATTATCATATTCCTAATTGGTACATTTAGTTTACTTATAAGTCCTTAGAACCCAGTACTACATGTACCCAGGGCCAGTAAAGTAAATGTCATTAGTAGGCTGTAGCTCATTGTGCCATTCACTAAAGTAGCACTATAAAACATGTTTTCTGGCCTGCCCCTGCAGCCTGGGTATGAAGTTTTAAACAGCCATTTCAACCTGCCTGTAAGAGTACACCTTTTGCCCGATCAAACCCTACTTTTTAATACCAATAAGTAGGACCTAAAAAGTAGGAAATGTATATTAATGTTTTACATATCCGGGCAGCGAAATCACCCAAAACTGTTTTTCACTGTGGCCAGGCTGGCCCTCCCATGGGAAAATACTGGCAGTGTGGCTATCTGTGTTGTGCTCAGGAATTTAATTAACTTCAAAGGATTCCTACACTGTCACAGGCAGATGTAGCTTACATCTGGGTCCTACCCCCTCTATTGTCCAGCTAGACAGCCAGGCATCAATCTCAGGGGGAGAGGAGTTGCCAAAAGAATTGGTTTGGAGGGTGTGCTGATTATCATAGCCACACCTTTAGGTGGCCACAGAGCGCTCTGCACAGGGTTCTGCCATGTTGGGTTAGGTAGGGAAGGGCACTTTAGGATAGTTTAAGGTACAACACACAGGAATTGCTGCAAAGGTGGGTGGTGTCACCCCTCCGAACCTATACCACATTAGTTAGGGAGTGGTCAGGAGTTTCCCCCAATAACAGTCTCGTACTGGGCATACATGCGGCACCCCCAGTACCCTCTTCAGACCTCTTCTAGCCTTATCCTTTGAGATGGACACTTGTCAACCTCAAATAATAATCCACTTTTCTACAATGTGGAGAAACATTTTTCGAATATTTGATGAAACTCACAGATGGAGAAAGTATTAATCGCTGTTGTACTGGAAGTATGGCAATGGTGATGCAACTGTCACTGTTCCATGTAGAGAGGGAGAACATGGCAATGCTTCAGTTTCTTTCCCTTGCTACTTCATATGCACTGCCAATTCTGTTCAAGATTGACTTCTGGGTGGGGGCATTACCTGCAAGATGGCCGACTAGCAGCTCTAATCGCCTGCTCCGCCAGCCCACAAAATAATCTAACACCCAATCCTGTTTAAATCTATCCTTCCGCCAAGAAACTGTGCCCAGAAATTGTACTCACCCTCTAGTGAGAGGTTCAAATGCTGTATTGGACAGAAATACGACCCGTCCGACAGACTGAACTAAGACGACGTGTGCCGGGAGCCATGAGGCAGACGTGCTGAAGGCCTGAAAGCGCCGTGCGGCCTCTCTCATCCTTTACGGAGAGTGTCGACAAAAGCTCAGCACTGAGTGGAGACCTGCTGTTGAGGCTGGTTGATGGTGCAGAGAGCCCTGTACTGACTGCAGCACAGATGACCCGTGGTGCAGAGCCCAAACGACAAGACGACCGGCACCTGCCTTATAGGCTATAAGGCAGAGGGAAAGCCGAGACGCGACATCCTCCGCTGGAGGGGCCGCAGCTCGCGGTAATCCGAGGTGGTGAAGAGAGCGACGGCTCCCTCCTCGCATCCCCCCCGGCTCAACCCCGGTGAATCCACAGTGCCAGAGAGCAGGCCTGATGACTCTGTGTGACAACGGTATGGAGTGAGGCCATGCAAGTCAGGGAGCACCTTGAAGACAGAGGGGTGGAGGTAGGTGGTGGGAGCCTCCCGAGGGAGCAGCAAGGCCCTGAGGTGAAAAGCCCCAGAGTATTGAAGCCGCCCGCATTGGCAGAGAGGCAAAAGGGACCCCTGGTGCTCAGGAGTGAGGTAGGCCTGGTGGTTCCTCCCCTCCAAGGAGCCTTGAGAGTGGGGGTGTGGACTCAGGGACGCAGTGCCAGGCTCCACCGAGGCTGAGACAGCAGCCGTGGGCCGCAGCAATGATTTAATGTATGGTGGGCACAAATGGACCCCACGGACTGCCGGGGATCCACGAAAGGAGTCCCCAGGTAAACACACCTTCTACCAGCTACCCATGAAGACCCATGAAGAGCCAGGAATCCTCACGGTACCAGGCGGGAAACCTCTGCTGAATAACACCCCCTCATACTGAGGCCTGTGTTGAAAACACTGGAGATATAACCTAACCCAGGATTAGACGAAGAGAGAGAAAGAAAGCAGGTCTAATCCACACCTGGACAATACAGTTCTACGTACCAGGATCAATAATCTAGGACATGGCCAAAGACAAGGAACTCAAACCGCAGCGGCAAGGCAAACAAGACAAGTATGCGAAACCTGTAGAGATAGCAGCGGACCTGAGTGGGCAACAAACTTTCACCTCGGACAACGCGATGCTCCTGCAGGCCATAAACACCTCTAGGGAAGCCCTGAAGAGAGGATAGGTGAGGTGAGATTGAAGGTAACACTACTACGACAAGACCTGCAACAGATGTCCGAAAGGGTAATGCTAATGGAAGGCAGGATCTCAGAGGTGGAGGACATGACGACCACGCTGCAAAAGGAAGTCCTCGACATGCGTGAAACCCTGAAAGAGATGGCCTGGAGAGTGGATGATGCTGAAAATTGGGCAAGAAGAAACAACCTGCATTTTGTTGGATTCCCAGAGGGGGCGGAGCACCCAGACGTGGGGGTGTTACTGAAGAACTGGCTCCATGACTCATTCCCCCCATTTCTCATCCTGCTTCATGAGGGAGAGGGCACATAGAGCCCTTAAATCCAAACAACCGGTGGGGCCCCCCGCATCCACTCATAGCCCGGAAGAGAGGAAAACAAAGGAACTCCGGCACTCACAGGCAAAAATCATGATCTTCCTGGACTACTCCAGAGAGGTGCAGAAACAAAGGCGCACCTCTGACTCTGTGAAAACAAAACTCAGAGCAATGCAAATCCATTATATGCACCTGTTCCCAGCTAAGCTCAAAGTAACTTATAACCAGAAGACATTCTTCTTCCAGACCACTGAAGAATCTTGGACATGGCTAGAAGAACACCCACCGCGACGGCTGGATGAGACAGAACTGAAGGATTCTGCAGGGACCTGGCAGCAAAGAATCAGACCTAAACCAAGGCAGACTGAGGGAAAGCTTGGGAAAGCTCGGGAGGTTACGGAACCAGGTCAAGTCACAACGCCTTACACTGTGGCCTGAGGCAGAGCAGCCGGCGAATGGGACTCTCCTGGATGCAGAAAATGGAGCCCACACGGGCGAAAGGGGGATGCCCCATAGAACGGGTGGGGAAGATGAAGAAACTGAGGTTTCGGTCAGTGATCCCTCGACTGACTCTGAATTGGAGCACACCCTAGTGACCTCAATTGTGAACCTGGAACGTTCTCCCCACACAAATCCGTGACAAGATATGGGAACACAAGGCAGCGAGCAAGAAATCTCACGGTGCCGGGAGCAGGCGGAGCCCGGCGGCAAAACGAGAGACAGTGAGCCTTCATTGGTACAGTCCGGCGCTTGTGTGAGACTGCTATCCTATACTCACATTCAAGTTTGTTTGCTTGTTTATTTGTTTAACTGCTTCAAATACCTCGCTTTTGATGACTTTGCACACATCTAATTGGCATAATAAGGGAGGGATGATGAACAGAAATTTGGGGGAGGGGTGGGGGAGGGTGGCCGACAGACCTCTCCAAACCCCCCACAGCACAGTTGTCATGTTGACATGCAGGGGATGGTGCATGGGGGAAGGGGAAAGTTGGAGGAGGGATGGGGGGCAGTTGAGGCACAGGCGGATACACCAAAGGTACAGTGACACAAGCAGACAGCAACACAGAAATGGGGTTCATACCCCAGATAGAGAGAGAAAGGACCACCCAAGACAATATTACTCAATACCTTGATGAGAAGAGGGGGGTCACAGGAACACAGTAAATACTTCATTCTTTCTTGGAACATTAGCGGACTGGGAAATAAGGTAAAACGAGGTCTGGTGGCTGCTTACCTCAACCAGCTGAAACCTGAGGTGATATTCCTCCCAGAGACACATTTGAGAGGTATGCAATGTGGGTTCCTGGGCAGTGGAGCATACAGAACATTGGCACAGGCAGGCCTCTCCACTGGTGCATGGGGAGTGCCAATCCTGATCCGGAAGATCCCCCGGTTCATGGTAGAACGCACTTGGATAGATCCAAATGGGACCTATGTGGCAGTTAAGGGACCATGGGATAGATACGATGTAATGCTGATCAGTGTTTACACACCCCGCGCCTACAAACATAGCATAATTAAACTGACAGAAATTCTGTTGGAGGCGGGCTCCTGCACTCACATAGTGGGGGAGACTTTAACAATGTGGTAGATCACTGGCTGGACCGTACAACCCACACAACTACCACACACAGGGACACGCAGCTCAAATGCTTTCTAACTACAATGGGACTGACAGACCTTTGGAGACGACGCCACCCCCAAGCCCGGGTCTACTCATTTTTGTTTAAATCATTTTATTGTCATTTTTATTTTCAACTTTTAACGATGCATTACAACAATAGATTAACAACACGGTATATCAAGAGAAAATACATTAGCATGTCGACTGTTGAGGACACAGCGGTTATAGTATGTGCTTAATTTGTTCTGCGTGAGGGTTATAAGAAGTCCACATCGTTAGGACACCTGAATGAAGGTGTAACCTTGGGGTGGGCGGAATTTTTGAAATTCACTGTCGCAGATTATCGCGAAAATGTTAAAAATCTCCGCAAACACGCGGAAATATCGCGAAGATGCGGAAGTTTTTTTCCTGCCCGTTCGCGGTATTTTCTGCATGGTCGCGGCTCGCCAACTTACCCATGCGGTTGCTCGTGAGTGCGGCCATCTTGTTTTCCCTTGTCTCGTGGGGCATAATCGCGAGAAGAAAGACGTGTTCGCGCGATGAATGACGTTACTGCGGGCGCGAACGGTCGCAAGACAGCGCAAATGGCTACCATCAATCTAACATCTCGTGGAGAACGCGACCGGATCAGGAAAACTTGTTGGCGAATGCGGGGATGCAGGTAAGGCGATCGCGCGCACGCGAGAATGTATTATTTTACAGCGCAAGCATGCAAAAAAAATTCGGGAAAATGCGGATTGCGGAAATTTTGACATTTTCGCGCTCTCCGCAGAACGCGAAAATGTCAAATTATCGCAATTTCCGCGAGCGGAACGGAATTTTAGCCCAGGCCTAATTTTAAGCAGGGGTAGTTCACCCAGACAGCCAGGCCACTGAAGTTTTGGGCAGAGGTTGGAGTTGTTTCCGACTACCAGGACCTCTGCTTTGTCTTCATTGAGTTTCAAGATTAGTGCTGTACATCCAGTCAGTGATGTTCCTTAGACAGGCATTAAGATGAGGGAAAAGTGTTTCTGTGTCTGATGTTAGAAAGATGATAATTTGAGTATTATCAGCATATGATGCAGTTGAGAATTCATGCTCCATTATAATGTCTGCCAAAGGCTGCACACAGACTTTAAACAAAGTGGGCTTAACAAGGACTCCTGGGGTACCACATATTCCAAGGATAGGGTATCTGAGCAGCAGGAATCCTTGCACACTTGGAAGTCAGTTTCTTAGGAATGAGGTTAACCATTTAAGAGCTGTGCCTTTGATTCCTGCATCCTCCAGACTTTTAATTAGAATTGGCTTGGGATACCGTGTCAAAAACGGCACTTAGGTCTAGGAAAATTATTGACATGGTGGACTTTATCAACCCTGTGATTAACTCGGTTTTCAATCTCTTTGTATCTTCCAGGATTGTGCCTGACGCTTGGAAGATTGCCAAAGTCATCCCTTGCTTAAGAAGCCTACATTGGACACGGCATTTTCTCCAACTATAGGCCCATCTCTTTGTTGCCAGCCTTGACAAAAATGCTGGAAAAGCTTGTTAACATCCAGATTTCGGAATATCTTGAGGATGGGAACCTGCTACACCCTAGCCAATCTAGTTTTCGCCTCTGTCATAGCACACACAAAATCAGGAGTACTGGAAGTTTCTGACCATATTAAATAGGTGTTGGATTAAGGGAATAATGCAGCCCTGATTCTTCTTGACTTGTCTGCCACCTTTGACACCTTCCCACACTCTGTCCTCCTGCACCGTCTTTCCATCTTGGGTGTGGAGGGTTCTGTCTGGTACAGGTGCAAGTCATTCTTGACTAACAGAGACCAATCAGTTTGGCTTGCTCCTTTTTCCTCTGAAGTTCTGGCAGTTAATCAAGGTATCCCGCAGTGCTCTTCTATTAGCCCTTCCCTTTTTAACACCTTTATGCCCCCCCCCCACCACCCCTGGTGTCTGTTGTTGAGCCGTTTGGCTGTAAAATTGTTTCTTACGCTGATGACATGCAGCTGCTCTTTACCTTTGAGGGTTCGCCTGCCTCTATTACAGCCCCTTCCTTGGACTGCATGCATGCCATCTTTGATTGGATGGAGAGCAGCAAATTGAAAAGTAATGCTGATGAGACTGAAGTGATCTCTTTTGGGTCACATTAGCCCAATTGGTGGGAAGATCTTTGACCCTTTGCATTACCCACCCCGCCACCTCCTTCTCTAGTGGTAAAAAAATCTGGGATTAAAACAAACTAGACAATACCCTCTCTATGAAGGCACAAATTTCGACAGTAGTAGGTCAATGCTTTGCGCTGCTCTATACCATTACGAAATGTCATCCCCTCCTGCCTTTAGAGGCAAGAAGAGTAGTGATCCATGCCATGATCACCTCACGTCTCGACTATGCGAATGTTCTGTTCTTGGAAGCTGGCGAAGCCCAGGTAAAGCTCATGCAGGTGGTTCAAAATGTGGCAGCCAGGTTACTTCTCCGCCTATCTAGGTGTTCCTCAATGATAGCTGCTCTCAAAGCTGTGCACTGGCTGTCTGTTAAGAAACGCATCCTCTTCAAAGCATTAGTAATGGTCCATAGAGCAGTGTTTTCTTCTAGCCCTCGATATTCGGCCGATATATTCACCAGTATATTGCCCCAAGAATGTTGCACTCCTCTTCTGCATCTATTTTAGTTATTCCACGCTGTAGGTGGATTTGAAGGGGCATTAAGGCCTTTACTTTTTTGGCTGCCATGGCCTGGAATGAGCTCCCCTGTGAGCTGTGACGACTATTTTGGAGCCCCTCTTTTGTAAATAAATGTTATACTTGGTTTTTCTCAGGAGCGAATTAGTAATTGCAGTATGGGATTGGGCTCCTGGGCTCTCCTGCTAGAACAGGGTAACTCCTCTGAGTAGTAGTGTGGTTTATAAATCCATAATTCATTCATTTAAAATGACTGTGGCTGTCCAATTTGAATCTAAGATTTTTCAAGCTCTTCAGTCAAGGATAACAAGCTGTTTCTGTGCTATTTTCTGATCTAATGCCTGTTGGGGTGGGATGTAGAAGTCCCTGATTCTCTAGGTATGTGGAGAGGGTTTTATTTACGAATTTCTCTACCACATTACTGGTACATGAAAGTATAGAAATTGGTCGGTATCTTTCTGGTAGTGAAGTATTTAGCATCAGCTTTTTTTAAGAGGGGCTTTAAAATGGCATGTTTCCATGCCAGGGGCATCTCACCTGTCTCTAGTGAGTGATTGAGTAAATTGGCCATGACTGGAATTTTCACTTTTAAGAAGGATGTTAGGGAGTGCATCGTCCAGGGGGATCCTGATTTTATTGAGTGAGAATGCTTTTGACGTCTTCTGTTTTAATTCTGGTAAAGGTTGATAGATTCTCCTTTCTCTGTTTGGAGGGATTGAGTGGCGTTAGTAATTAAGGACCTGGCCCTGGGCAAAGAGGTACCGATGTTGTTGAATTTTTCTCGAACATAGATTGCAAGCGCATTACATCTTGCTTTAGACACTATTGAACCTGATTGGGACCTGGGTGACTTCATGAAGGTGTTGACAACTTTAAAGAGCTCTTTTGTTGAATTAGCTGCGTTTTCAATCTTCTCACTTATGAGGGAGACCTTCCTTTTTGATTTACTTGTTAGACCCTAGTACAGTGCACCATGTGTGCCCAGGGCTTGTAAATCAAATGCTGCTGGTGGGCTTGCAGCACTGGTTGTGCCACCTACAGAAGTAGCTTGTAAAGTGTGTCTCAGGTCTGCCATTGCAGAGCCTATGTGCAATCTGGTACTGCCATGCTGACTGACCAAGTGCACCCACGTGCCAGTCCCTAAACCTTCCCTTATCTTCATATCAGGCACCCCTATGGTAGGCCCAAGGGCAGGGTGCATTGTACGTATAAGGTAGGACATGCCCTGGTGAGTGTGGCATGTCCTAATAGTGAATTACAGCCATTTTCGTTTTTCACTATTGCAAGGCGAGCAGTTCCCCATAGTCCAGAATGGGCAGTTTGATTATTACATCTTATAATCCTAACTGACTCAGGGAACATGGTAGAAATTCGAGTTTAGTATGCCTGAACTCAGAATGATAAAATACATCTTTTAGTGAAGTTGGTTTTAAACATTCTGTGTTTGAAAATACTACTTTTAGAAAGTAGGTATTTTCTTGATTAACTGTCCAAGCCTGCCTCTGCTAGGTTGTGTATTGTGTGTCTGGTTCTGTGAGTGACAGGGTCTGGGGGATTCCAAGAGAGAGGGTGAGTCAGCACAGGGCTGAATAGAAAGATCTGCATGTAGATGGATGGGAGGAGCTGCACCTGAGACCTGAATAGGGCTGTGCCTTCCCTCCACAATGCTGGCTCCACCTCCTGCGGTGCGTCTGATGTCTCTGCCCTGCACTCTGAAAAGAAAGAATGAGTCTTGTCAACAAAGTGCTCCAGGACTGACCAGAACTGGTTTGGACTAGGCAAAGGCCTCTCTGCCTTCAGAGAACAAAGAGAAAAGTAATATAAATATGGGGACCCAGACCCCAAGACTTTATATCACTTCTGGAACAACAAGAAGAAACCTCTGTAAAGGAGAAGAACCAAAGGAAGCTGTAGGAGTGGACTGCCCCCGTGCCAGTATGCTGTGTTGCTGGGTTGGCCTACAGTGGTGTCTTCAGTGCCAAGGAGAGGAGAAGGAACTTTTGTGTGTACTTCATCATCTTGCAGAATATTTCTCCAAGGGCTTGAACTTGTGCTTGTCTCCTGTTGAAGTCTCAGGGACAACAGACTTCACCACCAGCTCCCCTCTGAATGTCCTTGCTGGGAATTCTATCTGCAGAAGCCTGCGTGTCGCTGGTAGCTGGAAGCGCGACGCAGCAAGAAGAAGCGTGTCGCGGCGGCGGCTGTAGTCATCGCATCGCCGGAGAAGCGTGCTGCCGCCGCATCTCCCAGAAGCATGTCTTCGTCGCAGCTGTCTGCTGTCGCATGACCGGAAAAGTGAGTCGCAACCGTGAGGGTCGCCGTCGCATAATCAGAAAAGTATGTCGCAGGGCCCGTCGTGGCTCCAAAGTACAGAGTCGCCGCAAGGCAGCCAGGGCGTGCCCACATCATTTCAACATCATTGTATCAAGGGCGCCATCTTATCACATCACACCGGATTGTCGCTTCGCATCGAGGCGCCATCTTGCCGCATCGCAACCGGGCTGCAGCACGAGAATCTACGCATCACCTCCTCTCCGGTAAGGATCAAGACACATCCCCTACCCTGCGCAAGCATTGAGGCACAACGCATCATCTCCCCCGAAGCATGGAACAGACGCATCTCCAACGCTGCGAGCCTTTTGTTTATTTTGCGTTACGCATCCACCTACTTTTGAGAACTGTGTTGCATTTACCATCAACTTGAACTAAGTTAATTCTACCATCTTAAAGTCAATTTTGAGTACAGTATTGTGGATTTTTGTCGTTTGTGGTCTTGTGTTAAGTCTATATAAAGAATATTTATTTGAATAAAACCGGTGTGGTGTTCATCTGTAGTGTTTTCACTGTATTACTGTATGTGTTCACAAATGCTTAACACACTGCCTCTGAGATAAGCCTGTCTGCTCATGCCAAGCTACCAAGGGGGTGAGCAGGGGTTATCCAGTAATGTAATCCCCCTTCCCTGACTTAGAAGCAAGGGTCCCTATTTGGTCAAAGGTACCTACCTCTGCCAACTAGAGACCCCCAGTTTTAACAATATATATATATATATATATGTATATATATATATATATATATAATATATATATATATATATACATATATACATATATACACACACATATATATATATATATATATATATATATATATGTGTGTGTGTGTGTGTGTGTATATATATATATGTATCAATATATATATTCACTTAAAAAACCATAGGTTTCACACATGTTATAGTTAGGTGGATATTTCACTCGTAAAAAAACAATGAAATTCCCCCGTTATAGTTAGTTCAGATAACTATAACTCGCGCGCTCGCAATCCTGCTCATGACGTCACTTATTACATCACTCATGACATGGTCAGTGGCATCACTCATGACATCACTGATGACATCATCCTTGTGATAGAGTGGCGGTCGCGTGAGTTATAGTTATCTGAACTAACTATAACGGGGGAATTTCATTGGTTTTTTACGAGTGAAATATCCACCTAACTATAACATGTGTGAAATCTATGGTTTTTTAAGTGAATTTGCAAGGTTTTTTAAATGCTAATTCCTAACTATAACGTGTGTGAAACCTATGGTTTTTTCAGTGAATTTGTACGGTTTTTTAAATGCTAAGTTATGTATGTATTATTATTTTTTTATATATTTATTTTACAATAAACTACGTATTACATTTTTTTTATTTTTTTTTGGTTTTTCACCGTGCGCGCACGGTGCGCGCCCCCCCGTGATTTTTTTAAAATAAAATTTAAATGTTTTTTTCTGCCTTCGGGGTCCTTCAGGGACCCCCTGACAAAGGCTAGGTGGTCAGGAACTCTCTACCCTGCCCCCTTTTCACATTCGCCACCTTCCTTTTTCACTCTCGCACTGAAAACCAACAAAATGGCGGCCGATTCTTCCTGATTTCGACGATTCGAACGTTGACTAACATGTAACCACCAATCAGAATTACGCTTGCGCACGTTAGGGTGCTCGCACGGTGCGCGCACGGTGAGCGCACGGTGCGCGGCTATAGATATGTATGTGCTTTTAACTGCAATTTTCTCAGGAACTACTGAACAGATTGACTCCATAGATGCAAAAGGCACATCCCTGACCTGAGGACTACCTCTCTGCCAAATTTCAAGTAATTCTGTTCAGCCGTTCGGGCTGTACCTTCGACTAAAGGTCCTATGGGAAAATGCATGGGGAAAACGCGTTTTGGGACCCCCCTTTTTTCTCGGCCCCCGCTTGACGAATCCCCCCGAGACTTTCAGGGTAGGAGCTGAGCGGAGCGCCCCATTAGTTTTGAAAATTTTGTGAAGATTCGTCAACCGGCGCCAGAGTTATTCAAAATAGAATTTTCAGATTTCCTATGGAAACACGGTCCTAACTATAACTATCTATTGGCGACCGTCAGTAGATAATATATACCTATATACCTATATCTATATCTATATATGTATATATATATATATATCCGCAAATGCCCTTGAGCTTCGAAAGAGCACTCGACGCTGTCTCACACCTTCCAGCATGCATGCCTCGCTGTGGCTTGCTTCCTGACATCCTAATTGCATTGTGCCAAATCCGACGCGTTTCAAGGCTAGAACACCCCGTATTCATGGATAGCTTCACAGAGGGATTGACAATTCAGCTCTTCGTTCACTCTTTATTAAGGGAATGAAACCGCCCATAGTGGGCTTGGCACATTCTGGACGCACATAGGCATGCTGGTAAATGAAGTCCAAGAAGCGATGAGTAACATTATTGCCTTAGTAGGCTCAGTCCCCCAGTGATCTTTTGGGCTAAAGTTATATTTTCCTTGAGTAGGCTAAGGAGTCTGTGTCCTGGTGTTGCGCCGTTCCTGTGGATGGTCGTACCTTTGGGATTTCGTTCTGAATATATATATAAATATATATATATATATATAAATATATATATAATATATATATATTTTATTTTACCATAATCTTGTGATTTTTTTTTCTGGCAGTATCATAATATTTCCTCCAGCTTCTCGATTACATGCTCGTCTGAGAACCACGGGTCATGCGTTTAGGTGCGGCCACCTTTCTGAACTTGCATAGGAAATAACTGTTCTAATGAATTCTCTATCCAATTTTCTAATGCAGAGTACATTTCAGAAATCCCTCCTCTTACGATAGAACGTATTTATTGATACTTTATTTTGGAGAACGGCGCTCGCTTTAGGGACACCGTGCTCCGTTTATTTATTTATTTTTGCTTTAATTTGGAGCGCGGTGCCCGCACAGGGCTGTTGGGGGGCGGGGACAGAGTCTATCCCTCTGTACAGCCTGGAATATCAGGCTTCCGACAGGCTCGTTCAAGGAAAGCAAGGTGTGTATTTTTTCTTAGCAGGAACGCAGCCCATAGCATCTGTAAAATATGCACGTTGAATGCTGCTTTTGGGAAACAGCCTTTACCACGAAGCATTTTCTACGCATTAAGTTTACAACGATACACTTACCTCGTAAACGTCTTCACAACGCGTAATGCTTCAACGACCATCTTCACCACGCAAGCAACGTCATCACGGAACAACGTCATCCTAATCCGAAAAAAAGCATCAGTCCGTTTTCAGTGTCGGCAGAGACCTGCGGAAAAAGGAAAAAAAAAGAAGAAAGGGGGCTTGGGGTGGTCTCCTCCCAAAAAAAGAAAAAGCGGAGTAAAGGTAAAATCGAGGTAACGGCAAAGCGTGGAAAACACATTCCGTTGTAACGCATGCGTGGTAAAGGCATGCGTTGCAACGGAATGCGTAGTAACGACATATATTCCTGCTTTTGAGTTCCTATGTCTGTACCGCCGATTTAGTTTATATTAAAAATAGTTTATTTGAAGGTGTTTTTCGTTGAAGCTCTCTTTGGAAGGAGAACTGCCCACTTCACCTTTGAAATATCCCTCCCACCAGGGCCTGTTCTTTAAACGTATTTCTTTCACCACACAAACCCCTAACAGACTTGACAAACACACACCACACACACAAACACACAGAAGCGCCACATTGTACACGCGAGCAATCACACACAAACACTCAGTCTCATGGAACACCAATTTCTAACATGTACACACAACCCTTCTCACACAAATGCCCCGTACACACAACCCGCGCCCGTGTTCACGCACATATGCACGCAAGCAGCCCTCCACACATACAAACACGCTTACACACATGCCCCTCGACATAAAAGAAACACACACAATAAACTCCCACTGAACCTATACACCTAGGCACATCCTATTCCGCACACACAAACACACGCCAGCACCTATCTACCCACAGTCATCTTTTCACACAAGTACTCTTACACACAAAGAACACATAACTATGCATGCAAACACCATTAACTCGCTATATAGAAACTCAGGCACACACATACACAAGCTCCCTATGTAGACACCCACACACACATGATCTCCCTATCTAGACACACGCATTCAGACACACAAACACGCACATGCGAACTACCTATAGATATCCAAACACAGACGACACCCCAAAGAGACACCTAAGCAAACCACACGCACACAAAATGTCTGTAGACACCTACGCCCACACGCAGACACACCCACAAACGAGCACGCACACCCCCACACATACCGAAACTCTCTTCCAGACACCAGAGCCCTCACACACGCGCGCGCACACACACAATAACTATGAGTGGTTTTGATTTACTTCCGGCTGTGCCGGCTCTCGTTTCATTGAGCCCTTCTACAGCAGAGCAGCCGGGAGGAACCTGCTCGCTGAAGGGGTTCTCTGCTGTAGTGCAGTGGGCAGGAATAATTCGCATTTTCAGCACGACAGCAAACAATGTCTTCTTTGTTGCGGGATCGCGTCCTCCGAGGAGAAAGTTCGGTCCTCTGTAGAAGGACCTAGAAATTCGGATCACAGGCACGAGACTGTACCTGTAAAATGTTGGTAAACACCTGAGCGGTGTCTCGTCAGTCAATAACGTGACAAAGGCTACGTGCTCCAGGTACCAGTCTGGACTGGCATTGCAGGGCGCAGCGGAAACCCCCTTGTTGCTTTTAGGGGTGGAGCATGGGCTGTCCAGTCTTACAAACTGGCCTTAGGTAACACAACATTATTCCGGTAGAAACTTATCAAATGTTCCCCCTATCCACTTGGAAATGGTTGGAATAACTTACAACATCGACTCAATGCAAAATGGGGCTGTTGTGAGCACATTTTCAAAGTCTGATGTTAGCTTCCCAGCTGCCCTGGTCCAGGTGCACTGACTCACAAGGTACACACTATGTGCAAAATGTAGCGGGTATTATCCAACAGCGGGTATTATCCAACAGCCTGAAGCCCAGTTCATCAATCTCAGAAAGATTAAAACTATATAGGGCCCTGACACAAATTCAGACCATTCACAAGCAGGCTTCTCACAAGTCTCAGCAACAGGAGCATTTACCCACAATGCTGGCTTACCTGTTTGCTTTCTCCTTACAAATGGGGGAGGTGGTTTGGGTTCGTGTATTTTTTCACACTAGCCAGTATCACGCACCCGCCCCCTTGGTATTTGCCAGAAACACCTTAAGTATGAATGAGTTACAAACACCTGTGCTATGACTTGAGAGGGGAATTCCGCAGACTCCACCCCATGAACAGTACAAGGGTCTCTTGTGTTGTCGCTGACTCATTTGTACACACAGCAAGTGACACCGGATTTAGATAAAAAATAAATGAAAACAGGCCTTGACTCGGTGAGATAAAAAAAAACAAGCATTTGCAATGCAATAGGTCTTGCATTTTAGAAACTTTGACCTATTGTACTGTAAATGGCAATGCCTTTTATTATAGCAGGTTTTTTTAAACACATACACAAAAGGTATTGTCATTTACAACGCCAATAGCTCAAAATCTCGCAATTGGGAGACCTATTGCATTGCAAAGGCTTGTTTTATGTGTAGGCAGTATCACTCTTTGAGTGAACTGAGTGGCGTCGAGGTCCTGAATTAAGTTGTCTGCGTTGATGCGCTTTGTGGTTTCGAAGCGCAGTTTAAGATCTCCCAAAATTAAAAATTTTAGCTTATGCATACATGGTTCTGCCACTATAATTGCAAGCCCCTCCTTACTGTTTTGAGGAGTGAATGTTGTGGTCTGAATAATCACTGCAGGTTGCATCAGGTGTCAAATGTTTGTTATGTTCTTTGACAGGAAGCAGTATGCAAATTTCACTGCCCCCTACCGGATTGCTTGGGAGTTGTCACAATTTTGTTGAATATAAGTGGTGAGGGAGGGAGAGAGAGTTTTGGAAGATTACATTGCAATCTGAGTTTTTGGTTGAAAGTACTATTAATCCTGCTCTTTCCACGAGTTCTAAATTCACAAACTCCTACAAGTGATTCAGTGGGCAATGCCCGCTCTATAAGAATGTATTCACCTACTATCAGTCTATCCCTCAATAATTGCCTTTCGCCGCTCCACTGTGGCCTAATTGTGTTTGAGGGTAAATAGCTCAAAAAAGAGCTTGCTCCCCTAGGCAGCAACGCACAATTACCACTTCCTGGAAGACATACAAATATTTTATTAAATCCTATTATGGCAAGTTACAGCTGTTGCTACAAATTGCTACCCGTGCTTCAGTGGGACATCTTGAACGTTCAGCCTGCTTAACTATTCACAAAGCAATTCCGTGCGCTAGGCGCTCTGCCAGGAGCTGAAGATGGAAAGCATTTTAGCATGCAGGGCATTTGTTTTTTGCCAATTCCTCCTCCCCTAACAGCACCTCGGGGGTGGATTTAGGCACACGCGCGCTAGCAGATACATTGGACCGCAGAGCTTCTGTGTGCTGCCTGTAGGTGCTTTATTTTGAGCGCCCTTGTCTTTGCTCAATGCTGTGTATCCCTGAACTCGTGTGTGAGCTCGCAATGCGGCCTCTCCCTGGGCAGATCTAGGCTTATGCCAAAGAGGAGAGTATTGGGCCCGCCCGCCCAGCTAGTAAAGCCCCCAGAGTACATGCTCTTCAGCAATTGTTTTAAGATGGGACTGTGCATTCATTGTAGTGATAGTTCAGCGAATAGCCTTAGAAATACATTGGAACGGGGAGGTACTCACATCTGACATGGGACACCTTTAGACCTTTTTTCAAGGGACAGCACTGAGTAGATTTTCAGATTAAGGGAGTAACGTGTATCTGCCGAATCAGACACTGCACCATTTTCTACCAGGTCAACGAACAGGTTTACGGACGTGAAATCTATCTCACACCTACGGACACTTGGATCTACACAGCCCTCCGGAAGCGATTCCGAATTACGTGATGTTTTTAAAGGCAGCTATTTACTCACAACGTAACAGCACACGATGTAACCTACACATCACACTGCATGAATACACATTTTGTTTCCTTTTTTTGTTCTTTCTCCATGTAGAAAAGATTCCTCAAGGAGAACCCTTTCCCCACCAAGTTTGGGGGTGGCCCAAGTCCATGCACTCATGAAACAGAATCATGCACAAGTGAAACCATTCACTCCTGACTGGTACCCTTTTGTGTACAATTGACAGTCCAGGCTGATTTCCTACATGCGTAGGATGTTGCTACAAAATTCTCAGTTTTGGCCAGCTCTAGTGCTGGAAAAAACACACCTGTTCACAAACCACAGAATGATGTGAAGAACTCAAATCAGTGTAAAAGCTGTGACGGGATCTGGCTTAGGTCTTAGCAATAAGTAAATTGAGGCTTTGGGACCTCTCAGCAGATGGCTTTGCGGTTTCTGATTACAACCACAAGCCTGGGGTCATCCGTACCATCATTAGCCATGTTGGAGAAACCTACCTTGTCACTGTCTACTCAAAGGTACATTAGGAGTCTATGAAACCAGTGGACGCCCTTGAGGTAGTTTAGTGTTGTCCTCAAACCTTAATAGATTCTAGGGTGTTGCTTATATTTTGCAGCAAATTGAGCAATGGTAGATGTTGCTCCAGATCCTTTGCGATAGCTTACTCCGTGTATTTTGCTTGCTCTTGGCCTCTTAGAGTTCTTAGAAGGGACCTGGTTGTGGCAGCCGTTAAGGGGAGAGGAGTTTGCCTAACGGTTAGGGCACTGGGGAAACTGGGTTCGAGTCTCGGTAACGAAGCTAAAACATCCTGTGATTCTGGGCAGATCACTTAATCTCCCCGTGCCTGACAAAAGAAAAAAAATGAATGTGTGTCCTCATGTAATGTAACTTGTGCTATGTAAAGTGCTCTGATACCTGATTGGATTTGGGTCATATATGACACTCTGATGTACATCATCAGTAGTACAGGTCTCGCGATGTCTGCATTCTTCACCAACGGGAAAAGCTGCTACGCTAATGATCCGCTCAATGAACATAGCAGGCATTTATATAGACCACAGTCACCATAAGGCTTCATGTTGCTAGGACTTACAAACACCAGGGCAAACAGGGGTTAAAGTCACAACATTTAATAAAGAGAAAAACTCAAAAGTCTAATGAAAGATCTCTCGGAGCAAAAGTGGAATGATCAGGAACCAACTGCTCCTAAATTGTGATTTTTGGGAGAGCAAGTGGCTGCGGGACAGAAGCAATCCCATGGGAAGATAGAAACGAGGTTTATTATCCCTAATGAACAGTGCCTCAGTCTGATGGAACTGTAAAACCGCAAGCAATGCAGCCCTTTCGTGACTCTGGAGACATGGTCATACTTTTTGTGGAGCCTCCTAAGTGGGACTGTCATGTTCTAGAGAAGCTGAAAGGACCCGGGCAAGATGCCAGAGAGCCAAATAACATGTGTTGCTGTAGAGCAGCCAGGAGCCTTTAACAACACCAATGACTAACACTTTCTGGCCCAGGGAGAAGAAAGGGACGGCTTTACGTAAGAGGTGCAATTGATGGAAGTAGGGTGACATGCCTGAATTGATTTGACTGCCTAGAGAAAGATCCTGATAAAGAAAGCTTAGACTTTTAACTTTTGAAGTTGGATAAGAACAGGAGCCCCAAACCATAGGGCAAACAGGCTACTACCCACAGGGAATGGTTTACACCTCCATGACCTTTATTCTGATTGGCTTGATGAAGTTATTTCCCATGCAATGATGGATGTTAGCCAAATAAAAGCAATGAGATGTGTCTGGGTCTGCATCAGCAGGGAAAGATCTTGCTCTTTTTTCATAGATTACATTTATTTTGTCAGACAAAGAGACTGAACTTGCGACATCGAGTCTGAAATGGAGCTATGACCATGTGATGGTAGGACTTACAAAAACACCGACCACTGTGAAGAATTGTCAGCTCAGGATAGCCTCAGGTTTCAACTGGATAAGGCAAGATCTATAATGCATAAGTTGCCATTGGTAGGCAGTGCTGGTGTCTTCTGAGCAAGACCTACTGCTAGCTCACTCTGTATGATAAGTAGCCAGATTATCTCATTTAAGGGCGGTAGTAAACCAAGAATTATGAGGCTTGGCGGATTTTCCTATGTAGACTGTGTTGGGATCATTCAGAATTTAAAGCATCTTCAGAACCATTCCTACCTCACTCATCATTCCACTGGCAGACACAGCACATACATATATTCCCTCAGGGCACAACATTCTGTCCTGGCTGAAGCATCACAATGTCCCCCTGTGGCCCACGGTGCACTACCTGCATTGAGGGGGGAAGAAAAATTGTCCAGTGGATTCTGATTCAGTGCCTTGATCCCTCTGTCCATTGTTGATTATCTGTCTCGTGGAGGAAGGTTCCCTGGTGCTCTGTCCCTCTATCCATTTACACTTCCTGATTTCTGTTGCAACTGGAGATTCTTATTCTTTTGGCACACTGTTCGTTTCTTGTGCAGTGAAAGAAGACAACGGTGCCATTTTGCTTCTTGAGAGGAATCCTGATTCATCCTTCCTGTGTCGACCTTTTATCCTTGGTAGGAAATCAATGTGGGCTCCTGCTGCCTCCTCATTTCGATTTCATTTCACATTTGATGAGACCCTGCACAGCCTTAATCTTTGTTAATTAATGAGGCAGTCTCATTGAAGAGTTGTCAAATGGGTAGATGCACCACTGGTGGTGGAATATCAGGGGTCTTTCCTGAAATTTTGCAGGGTGGTCCTTTATTTTACAATCATTTCTGGAAGGCTCAGCTGCCTCCTCTGCTGCCCAGGATGTCCTCACACTCGCTATTCATCTGCTCCCTTCCTGTTCTAACAAGCATTTGCAATGCAATAGGTCTCGCATTAATGTTTGAGCTATTGGCGTTGCTAATAATAATGCAACACCAATAGCTTAAACTTTCAGAAATGCGAGACATATTGCACTGTAAATGCTTGTTGGTACTCCAACCGCAGTCCTGGAATATTTTGGGGGAAAGTTATACATCCATCAAGTAGTTTAGAAATGGTTGAAATGTAGTAATTTTGAATGGCAGAACCCAGGAATACCGCTATGTTTCCAGTCAGCTTAACCCTCCTGGAATGGCATTATGTTCATTGACATAGCGCCTTTTCAGCCCTAAATTTGTTAAAATTAAAAAGATTTGGAGTTGACACGCCATTTCATGCCACGGCGCACAGTGCATACAGCCCTGAGATTTTCTGATGCAAAAAACGTTGTTTTTAGGCGTTATTGACCCTTTGTCCCAGATACTAAAACTGAGAAGACTACAATACACAGAATGCAATATGTGATGTGTTGTTACGCCGCTTTGTTTCTGTTGGTCTGCTCAGAATAATATCTCCGACCCGCTGTGAAGTGTAGGGGATTTAGATCCCTACACCTGCACTGTTCATCATTACACTCACTATGAACCCTGACGGGGGACTGCCGACACTTCACGCCGGCCACGCCCCACTTGACCGCTATACTAATCCGGTGCGGATAAAGCCAATTCCCGTGCTGTTGGAGCCACAAATGAGCATGCAAAATGGGGCCTGTTGAGAGAACACCTACGTGCTAATGGCGGGTGTTTACTTTTAAACTATAGCATTCCAGAATTCACGTAGAAGCACATATTCTTCATTTTCCATGGCCAATTGAGTCATTAACATTATTACATTGGGAAAAAAATATGAAAATTGCCATTCACAGTCTGGTCAGAAAAGTCATGTCAGTTGTCTACTGGTTCTGTAGCATCACGGTCCCCTTCAGCCAGGCGTGCCTTAATAAGTACCACTCTGGATTCTGGGACTTGCAGTTATTTTAATATAATAACGACTACAACTGCATAATAAATACTTGCCATTGCAGTGCCAAATATTTACCTAATTTCGTGATGTTTCCATCATGCATAGTATAATTGGCTAAAAAACACGTGGCAGCAAGTTTGATAGTTTCATATTACCCCTTGTCACCTGAGAGATCTGGTAAGTCGGTTGCTTGGGGCCGCAAAAAAAAAAATACACAGGCATTCGTAGAATAATTTATAAACTAACAACAACTTTCAGGAAATTATGAAAGTATTGGGTATTTTATAGAAGACAGAGCAAAGAGTTAGAACAATCTGCCCACAACTGGTGTTGGAGGGGTGGGGTGTTGTACCTTTATCTACCCTCCCCTAGGCAGGTCTTTTCGATACTGCCCCAAATAGCAATCTAGTTCTGAGGTCAGGTCACACAATGCAAAGAAAACTCCTGGGTGGGAGGAGGTACTCAAACACGAATTAGGACTCAAAACACGTGAAATCTCTGCTAAACATCCAGGGTTCATAAAAGCCCAGACTGCCCTATGGATGCATGAATAGTTTATTGTAGCCTGCCTTTTCCATTGCATTCTGGTACTTGTAGTCAGCCACATTGAGACAAATGAGGGGGTTACTCTCCATTATTTGGTGAAAGTCTCCTGAAATGTCATTGAGGCTGGTTCCCTCGTGTGTGCAGAGTACCTCGGCAGAGATGCTGCATTGCCGGTGCCTGGTTTATGCCCCTGCCAGTATCAGAATGCATATGAAAAAGAGGAGCAACTCATATCAGTAGCACAACCTAGAATTTATCCGACACTGGATATGTATATCACTTGGATAGTGATTCAACAGGCCCCTCAAATGTTAGATCAAAGGCTCTCTGACTGACCTGACTTTGATATCCGCCTCCAATCCTGTGCGCACAGAGGAATGCTCCCATTTGAGAGATGCATTCCTGCATAACGGGGCACAGTAAGGGCCAGTTGCCGTGACCCCACCCCAAAAATACAGGGGAACTGGTTCAGCCAGGTGCACGGACACGTGACACCCTCCCACCAATCCCAGTGGCCGGGGGAGCTTTAAAGAGTTTCCACAGGCCCTGTTAGGCAGGTGCATGTATTTTAGTCTAGGGCGAGCTGCTGGCAGAGGAGAGAGGAGCTTAGGTGAGTGGGGGTTGTTTACTGTGGTGGTTTTGGGTCCGCATCTAGCTGTGATGGTACAGTTGTATACTTGTGACTAGCTGAGAGGCAGCGTATAAATTTCGCCGTTGGCCTTTACTTAAACGCATAATTAGTCTGTGGTTATTTTGGTCCTGAAAACACTTCTTGTTGAGGGTTCTTAAACTATTTAGCATTCTTTGAGAGAGGCATGTTGTGGCTTGTGCTGTGCCGCCCAATGTCCAGGTTTTGTGGCCCCAAACCATTACTTTTATTTTAGCAAACTCAGTCGATGTAACCAATGTCTAAATCGCCTTCGCCCTTTGGTCACGAAAACAGGCAAAAGGCTTTACGAGTCCGCCCCTGGGCCCCACAAGCACCTGTTTGACTTTTGATGACTAGGCGTGGTATCGTGAAAACCTGTCTGTAGCAGCAGAATGGAGTTCGATTTAAAAAAAAAAAAAACACACACCCTTAAGGTAGAGCACAGAATGTTAACGCTGTCCAAAGCACTAGAGGCCGTGGTCTATATTAAAGAGGGAGTGAGGCCCTTTGGGGTGTGGTCCTTTTGGAAGCCATTACCTGGAGTCTCACGCTAGGATTTGCTGCTTGTGTTTTACTGCTGGTCTGTGGGTAATCGTGATTACCTCGGCAGTTTGCGTGCATCCACCCGGGCTCGAACCTTCGGGGGTCACACATAATGATTAGTGTTCTCAGTAATAAGAACGTGTAGCTAGCATGTTCACTCACGTGGCGGCAGCAGGTGCACGAGGCTGGGTGTGATCATCACTAAGATGCCACGGACCCTTGTGCAAGTTAAAATAATAAATAAAAAGCGCAGTGTCCCGCGCTTATCATTAACACCAAGTTAAAATAATAAATACATAGTGCGGTGTCCTGTGCTCATCATTACCACCAAGTTAAAATAATAAATAAATAGTGCAGTGTCCTGCGCTCAGCATTAACATCAAGTTAAAATAATAAATAAACAGCGTGGTGTCCTGCGCTCAGCATTAACATACAAAAGAAGATGTGGCCATTGCACGAATAAAGAAAAAAAAGTGCTCACCCACTGATTAAAGGAGACAGTCTCAAGCCGCAAGCAAACGAGCCAGTCCGGTTGGGCGAGCAGAAAAGGAGACAGGGAGGGAACAAACAAGCCTCACTTAAAAAATAGAAAGTGAGCGTTTACCATAAAAGATGATGCACGCCAAAAAAAAGCATGGGCGGAGCTTCCACTCCTCTTCCAAAAACTCCTCGATTACAAGAGGTCTAGCAGAGCGAGCAACACATGCGCTGCAACGCTAGACGAGACCTAAAAATGAAAGTCTCGTTTCTTTCTGCTCCTCTAGAAAGACACTGATCACCATAATTTGTCTCCACTTCATTTCAGGAGGAGGAAGACTCTGGTCTTCATAAGCTACTCAGGAAGTACCCTGACCCCAGGGTCCGCCGTCTAATTCTTGTCCTGGAATATGTTGTACCTGCTGCTCAGCCAGTGTGAGTGTGGGGTGGAATGTTGGTGTGGATGATGCTGCGGAATGTGACATGAGTGAGGCTGGCAGTTGGAGAATGGGCTGAGCAGCAGGAAGGCTGCTCCTGTTGGGGCTCTCTGTACCTTTTATCTGGAACCATCTACTTGAATAAATACTACCTTAAGTTTACCTGGAACTGGATCCTTTTTTACTCACAACAGAATAAAATGTTTATTTTTATTTTTATTCTGTAGCGCTGCACAGCAAGATGCATCCTTTAGAGGCGAAAGTGGCCATGCCATATTATAACACAGGCCGCACTCAAACGTTGGAACACACAAGATGAGTGTGTATGTAATGCTATGGAAGAGAGCTTTGAAAAGGGCAGAGCTGTAGGCAAATACATTAGCACAGCCAAGTGGCAAAGGGCGTCTTTATCTGAAAGGATTAATGTTTAAAATTCTTCTTTTTAACTTACACAGTCTGTTCCTATTTCCTCTCAATTCCACACAAATGATCTTGTCCTTTTACGCCTGCAGCATTTTCATTGTGTTGTCTTCAGATTCTGAGGAGTGGAAGGCTCCTCCATGCTGCGCAAGTCTAAAAGCAGACCTACTGCCACCCCATCCGCCTCCCCTCCACCGACTTCGCACTACTTCAAAGTAGGAAACATCTCAAACCCCTCCCCCCACCACGCTCTGGATAATACCCCCACCAGCCTGCTTAAACACAGGAATACACAATACAGGAACATGCTTATAAGCAAGATGCTGAGTGTGGCAGCATGCTTGCCCAATGACAGAGATGTGACAACATGGAAGCACTACAGGATGCAGAATTCAGCACAATACCTCCATCACTGGACCTATATTGTGGTAAAACTGCACCTAAAGTTTCCTCATGGTATGTAACTGGTTGTCGTGCTTTTACCCATCTTTACGAGCCAGTCATTATATGTTGATATGGAACTAGGCAGTTTAACAAAACAGGGGAGCGATTCAGTTAAGGTAATCCAGAGGTTGGAATCTATATATGAACAAAATCAAGAAAAATACCTCTGGCACCATAAATCAATTTTACTTATTCCTCAGCGGTCTTCTTAATTAAAAAGAAAAAAGCTTTTTAGCTTAGTTCAGTCCTACTTATTTACATACATTGAAGGAACTAAAACTCAATTTGTCCTAAAAAAATGCAAGAGTGCAATAGGTCTTAGAGAGGTCAGAGAGATATTACCCAACACTTCAAAAATGAGCATGTAATATTCTGCTCAAATACGCCTAGTGTAATGCAGGCAAACTTTTTATCGGTTGCTCGGAACCTCTTGGGGTGGGAGCCAACGCGTTTCGAACTTCATTAAAGTGGACCAAAGGTCGTAATTCTTGTGAATAAGTAGGACTGTACTAAGCTAAAAAGCTTTTTTCTTTTTTCATATGCTTATTTTTGGTCACAAATCACACATATGTATGTCATGTAAATAGCTCTCACGTTATATGTATTCGTCATTTGCTATTCAAACAGCTTGTGTTGTATAAAAAATCAAGAGGATGATGTCTTAATGTGCTATGTGGCAGGAACTTTCTTATTGATAAAAAGAGCAATCAGTATGAAAATGTAAATAAATATAACCCAGGGTCAATTAACCCCTTCAGTGCCCGCCCCTTTCCCCGCCCAGTGCCGGCCGTTGCATTAGCGGGCGGGGTCTATGACGAGCTGGACTCGTCATGGCACAGCGCCACCGCGGCCCATGACGAGTCCAGCTCGTCATGGGCACTGAAGGGGTTAAGAAGACCGATGAGGAATAAGTAAAATTGATTTATGGTGTCAGAGATATGGAACTAGGCAGCATTAATATTGCCTCTTTGACACTGGCTCCGCCTCACATCTCAATACTATTGTGCATAGAGGCACGTTTCTCTCCAATGATATGGAACTCAGGAGGGGAATGACTATTCTGGCACTCTCCCAACAGGCTGCAAGACTCAAGACTGCTTCTAGAGTTGGATGGGTTACCATGAGCAACAATGAAGGACTCAGCAACTAATGCAAGTCACAGGGCCATGGCTTCTTTTAGGTTGCAGTCCAAACCTCATTGAACTTCGCTGTGTATCTCTCAATTTTTGACTAGAAATCCACTGTATTCTTTTGCCGAATTACACATATTCTGCTTGCATGATCATTCTAGGATACATGAGTTACAATGCATGTAGTGCACAAAACGTGGTACCCTGTGTATATGCATAAACTCAGTGCTTAATTTGCAAAAGAATGAGAGGTGGTGACCAAAGCTCTTCTCAAAAGCCTACAGCCAATGCAATTAAAAGTCAGAACGTCAAATCCACCCTAAGCCTAATTTATCCACTACCTGACACTTTCTGCCCCTTTATCTCCTTTTGTGACACTTTCTCTGTGTTGGACCTTTGTTGTAGGATTATCCCAAATCTTTTTACCTTCTTCCTGCTATTTCTCTGGCCCTCTTTTTGTTGGTTTTAGGACTCTGGGCATTTTACCACTGCTAACCACTGCTAAGGTGCATGTCTTCTCTCCTTTAAGCATGGTATGATTGGTTTACACCTGTTTGGCATAATTAATTTGCTTGTAAATCCCTTGTACAGTGGTATCCCATATACCCAGGGCCTGTAAATTAAATGCTGGTAGTGGGCCTGCAGAACTGCTTATGCCACCCACTGACGTAGTCTTTCAAACCTGTCTCAGGCCTGCCACTGAAGGACCTGCGTGAACATTTTGCAGCCACTTTGACTTGGCATTTAAAACTACCTGCCAAGCCTTAAACCTCCCCTTTTACTACGCATAGGGCACCACTAAGGTAGGCCCTAGTTAGCCCTATGAGCAGGGTGCTGTGTGAGCAAAAGGTAGGACGTGTGCTTTTATTGTGTGGCATGTGCTGGTAGTGACAAACAGCCTATCTTGTTTCCCATTACTATGAGGCCTACTCCTCTCAAAGGCTAGCATTGGGAATTCTCTTATATGTGTTTAAGTGGTAATTCCTCATCTGAAAGGAGTAGCATTGCCATGTTTGGTATGTTTAGCATAATAGTGACAAATCCTGCTTACTGGTGTAGTTGGATTTCACATTACTATTTTAGAAATGCCACTTTTAGAAAGTGGGCATGTCTTTGTGCTTATTACTCTTTGTGCTTTTGCTGACTGACTGCAATCCAGGTCTGGGCCAGGGTGACAGCTACACTTTGTGAATACTTTTCGGACAGCCATCACACATGAAAGGTTGGGTGTGACAGGGTTACATCTACATTCATCTGCTTACTGATGGTCTTCCTGGGCTGGAAGAGTGAGAGGGCGTTCACACTTTGCATTTGTATAGGCTGTGTTCTGCCCTCACACAAAGGGCTGATTTACCCCTACTGATGTCTGGTGCCTGGGCTGGGTTAAAATGGAGTGTTGTGCACTTCTAACGTTTACTTTGAAATCCCTCTTTGAACAAAGACAATTTTTAGTATAAATACAGCGGCTCCGACCCCATGTTTTTAGAGCACTTTTGGATCTGGAACTGAACCTCTGTCACAAGGACTGCCGCACTGCCCAAAGGACTCATCTGGACTGCTCTTCTGCTGGTGCCCTGCTGCCTGCTACTGGCTGGGTGGCCCAAAGTATTCATTGGATTGCTTTTCTGCTGTTGCCCTGCTGCCAGCTGCTCCCTGACTCTATGCTGCCAACAAGGCACTGTAGTGCTGCCAGGAGAGACCGCCATTAGAACTCCTGGTTTTGTTGTGCTAGTCTGCCTGTCTACTGCTTTCTTCTTGGTGTGCCTCTCAAGTGTTCTCCTGCGACTGATTCAGCGTGTTTCTGTGTGAGTGTGTTGCGAAAACCCATTACACATTGCCTTGGATGATAAGCCTGGCTGCTCTGCATTAAGCTACCAGAGGGTGAGCACAGGTGGTTTTTGATGTGACTAGAGTGGTGGGGTCTGCCTGGCTTAGGTGCATACCCTAGCCAACCAGAAACCTAATTTCTAACACTCTTCCTTTGTTTTTCCAATTTGTGTGCTTTTCCCTCTCTTGCGGAATGTCTGATTGGGAAAAATAAGTTCCAGTCTCCAAAAATGAGTGCTGGTGGTCCCCACCCGCATCCACAGTCTCAAATTAATCACTGCACATTCCCCATGACACAGGCCTGATGCCAATATCAGTATCATAGAGGGCTGGGGTTAGAGTGCTCGCAGGTTGAGTATCATGTGCATGTAAAGAGCAGTGACAGGACCAAGTCCACAGGGTGATGAGGTATGCCACCTGGTCTACATTTTAGAAAGAAAGTAACATGCTGCCATGTTACTTATTTCAAAGATTTAATTTACGAATCTGGGAATAGGAGTAAGCTAATTAATGACGTAGACAATATAGAAAGAGGAACGTTGTCTAATTCTGTAATAAATATCGAGAGACAAGTTATGGTGCGTGCAGTGGTCTTAGCAAATGTGAGCCTATAAAACAGAGTGATAGTTTGATTGTCAGCTAAACGTGTGCATAATATCACATTATTTTTTTAAATCTTACGAGCTGTTTTTGGCTTTAGGAGTAATTGAAAAAGGGCGGAGTATAAGAACTGTTGCAATATGTACCTTAGACGCAATTATAGTAAAATCAGCACCAACTTTAGACTGTAGTGGATTTTAAAATGTTGTTAACACTGATGATCGTGCTTCAAGGTCAAATTCATTGATTGGATTGTCAGGGTTATAAGTGTTTATTAAATAGTATTTATGTTTATATGATATGAAGGGGACCCTCGATGAGATCAAGACACAGCAGGCCCAGCAACATGCGGAGCAACATGCCTGTCTACTGCAACACCAACGGAGGATGGAGGACAGACAGGCTGAGCTCGTGACGGTGTTCACGGGAATTCACACTACACTCCGTCGGATGGCCGACAACATGGCCAACCCTTCCTGTGCCAGAAGGCGTAGAACATCACCACCCACAGGGAGGGATCAGGAGGAGGAGGAGGAAACATCCGATGGAGCATCCCAAACATCGTCACGGCCTGCTTCTGAGGGTCCCCGCAGGAGGGCGGGTCGTCCACGGAAAAGACCGTGAGGGTCGGCGCTACATCACCATCTCCCAGGACACCTGGCCTGGCACCTGGCCCACTGGAGCAACAGCATCACAGCATCAAAAGACATTCTCTGCCACATGGCATTGCTGGTCACTGTCTGACCAATGTTGACAAAGACTGTGGCATGGACTCTGAGGATTTCCAATGGCAAGGACACCAACTCCCCTACTGAACTTTGGATTCCAAACTCCCGGAAAGCCCCTCACGTCATACCCCCCCCCACCCCCCCACAAAAATAAAAAGTCACACCATGAAGAGAAGATGCCTGCTGGTTGCATTATTACCTTACATGTGTCTTGTAAAGTCTAAACATGCCTGAGTTCTCTTTTGACTTCAACCATCCACACCCTGGGGCCTGAGTCTTGCACAGGACACACGGGTCACAGTGTATTAGGCAAGACAGACATGGAGCACCATACACACCTGTGATGGGCCCAACCAGCTGAGGGGGTGGCCGCACAACCGTGCCGACAGACATATTGAGTACAGCAACAGTCATGCGCAGAGGTCAGGGATCATGTCCAGTGTCCTTGGGGGCACCCAGGTATGTGTAGACAGGTGGCAGAACCATGTCCTGCAAGCTTGAGTCCGGTGGATGCAGATAATGGGGGCCTGGCCAACGTTGGATGCATGGGGATGGCACATGTCTCAATACCCACACAGTCATGGACATCATGCACAATACACAGTCTCATCCCACACACACAGCTTGCATCTTGCTACTCGACACATAGACACATAACCACTATCAGGGAAAACCATGCCAGACATGCCGGATGCACCGTGGCAACACACCAGCATTGACTGAGAAGAGGCACCTTGGAGGCATAGGGACACCTTTATTAGTCATGTATTCGGGAATGCAGAGGCAACTCGGAGTACACATACACAGGTCATGTGGAGTAACATGTGGGTCCAACACTGGCACCCCCCTTCTGCAGCACAAATGCGTGATAGCCATGGAACTGGCACACAAGTGTCGGCTAACAGCTAAACACCCCCTGCTGCTCACGGAGAGGCTGCCATACACCATTGATCCTCTGATGTGGAAGTCCCACACCATGTCAAGCCGATGCAAACTGTATGTGTCCGAGGGCAGTGTTACACACATTGATGCCATCATCACAATCCACTATCCCATCACAGATGACTGTCAACTAGTCTGACCATCTATTCAGGTGTACCCAGCTGCATGTCATGTGTACCATGGTGATGCAACATGTCTGCAGAGGAACTAAACATCCACAGGGGCAGTGTGTATACATCGTGAACAACTGCCACACCCAATACACCCCTGATGCATCCCTTACCCTAAGGAGACTTCCAAACGTGTCCGTGCCTGTAACGCTGAGTCAGCACACGATGACGTGTCCATGAGGAATAGCAGTGCCACAACAATGCAAGCAGCAGACGGCATGCACAAGTACCTGGGGAAGAGAGACACACAAGAAGTCAGCCACAAAAAGCACAGCCACTTGCATGTGCATTTACTCGACACATGTATGGATGACAACATGCTAGGTCACAATTATGACTGGGGAAATACAACCATCACTGGCACCATCACTCCAGTGACACATCCACACACACCTCTGACTCACGTGCCATACATGCATGTGGAGACACACATCACAACACATGCCACACGGGGACCAATGCGTGCACACTCAGACACTGGTACTCACCACTAAGCAAAGAAGTCGCGTATGAGCCGAGTCCGGATGTCCTCTTCCGGCTCCACATCCTCCACATCACTAGCCCCATTGCCAAGACCTTCGTCCTCCACGGGTGGATGGTCCTCGTCATCTTGATCCAGGATGAGTGGCACAGCTTTCTCAACTGCCATGTTGTGCAGCATGCAGCAGACCATGAAGATTTTGCAGACCTTCGCCGGGGCATATGGGAGGGCGCCGCCGGTCTTGTGTAGGCACCTGAATCGGCTCTTCAGGAGGCCAAACGTCCTCTCTATCACTCGCCTTGTCCGGCCATGGGCGGTGTTGTAGCGGAGCTGGGCCGGCGTGATGGGGTTGCGGAGAGGTGTGATCAGCCATGGCATGTTGGGATAGCCAGCGTCCCCTACATGGTAAGCACATGGACATTAGTAGGACAGGAGAAGCGGTCGTGCTGGAAGTCTACGCAAAATACAGGACTGCCAGAGTGTACCCACCAACAACACATGCTCGTTCGTTGCGCAGCTGCATCATCATTTCAGGCACCCTGCTACGCCTCATGATGTAGGCATCGTGTGCTGATCCTGGAAAACGAGCACAGACATGTGAAATCACCATGTTGGACAGACACACCACAAGGGCATTGATGGAGTGGTAGTGCTTGCTATTCCGGTACGCTACCTCCTGTGCGTGTGGTGGTACCAAAGCAACATGTGTCCCATCTATGGACCCAATGACATGGGGCATCCCTCCCAGGGCATAGAATCCACGCTTGACCACAGTCAACTGTTCAGGGGTAGGAAAATGGATGAAGTCATCCAGGTGATTCAACATGGCCTCTAAGAAATCATGCAGCACACGGCAGAACATGCTCTGGGACATGCCACCAACATGAGCTATGGTATTTTGAAAGGTACCCGTGGCTAGAAAATGTAGGGCTGCCATTACCTTCAGCTTGGGTGTCAGTGCCGTAGGATACCTGTGCAGAGGTTGCAGGTGTGGTGCCAGTCTCGCCGTCAAATCCAGAATCAACCGTTGGGGGAAGCGGTAGCACCGGATACAGTCATTCTCCCGCATGGCAGCCAAGTCCGGAATTGCTCGGGGAAGAGGCGGCGCTCTGCAGTAATTTGGAAGTGACAAGGAAGAGTGAGTGCACCACAACAACAATTTATATGTACTGAGCACATGTTAATCTGTCTATACACATATGCTACATACGGAGTCAGGTATGTGCCACATGCCCTGGACACGTATGGCTGGCAGGTGACACTCCTACCAAGACCCAGCTACACATGGAGATTGTGAACCTCCACATGCCATGGCATGGGATTAGCTGTGTCCCAGTGCAAGTGAACAGCCAGACGCAACACAGGAGTGACATACATCCACACATCAGCAGAAGTAGGATGTCGATTGCAGAGACTGGTAGCGGAACACTAGAGCCACAGGTCACATGACATTACACTAGGACAGCCCACACACCTTGCCATGAAGGTGTACATGTCATGACTCACCACACATTCATAGAGAGGATGCAGACATATCCTTGTTACGCTACTCCGTGTCCCATGCATACATATGCACCTCACATCCGATACCACATGTGGCATGGTGTGCGGAACAGTGTGCAATGTCAATCTACACACAGACACATGTTGGTTGCTGCAACAGCTGATGCTTTTGAGGGTGCTCCAACATCAACCTAATGGGAACCCCCCACACATACATGACATAGTCACATCGTGCACCGTGGGTAGTGACATGTCAGGTGTGGTAACCCCTGTACCGGGCATCAGGGGACACTTCCGTGGGTTGGTGTCCGTGCCATGCCAGTGACGCTCATCCCAAGTGTGCAGTACGACATGCACACATGTCAAAGGAGTCAAGGGCATGCCTGGCACACATTGCACCAACACACATTACATCTGTACACATCTCATCATACATCTGGTGCCTTCTCGACTCAGGAGTAATGTGCCACATCACAGCCTGTCACACCTGTGCCCCACACATGTAGTACTGCCCAGACAATGCCTTGATGTCCATCCATGGACAAGTATGTCATCCCTATTCCTTCCTGTGTGCTGCCTGTCACCACTGTGATGTGTGAATACCACTGTACTGCTGCTAAGAGGGCCTGTGTACGTTCCCATATCACTATGGGAGTGCTGCCGTATGTGTACCCATAGTGATGGTGAGCGTACAGGCATGTGTACGGTCAGTAAGTACGCATACGCAATAACACCCATAGTGGTACGGCCCGTACACGCGTGCGTACGCTCACTATCACTATGGGTGTCCTCGCGTATGCGTACTCGTACTGGTACGGCCCGTACACACGCCTGTACGCTCACTATCACTATGGGTGTCCTCGCGTATGCGTACTCGCAGTGGTACGGCCCGTACACACGCCTGTACGCTCACTATCACTATGGGTGTCCTCGCGTATGCGTACTTGCAGTGGTACGGCCCGTACACACGCCTGTACGCTCACTATCACTATGGGTGTCCTCGCGTATGCGTACTCGTAGTGATAGTGAACGTACAGGCGTGTGTACGGTCCGTACCAGTACGAGTACTCATACGCGAGGACACCCATAGTGATAGTGAACGTACGCACGCATGTACGGGCCGTACCACTACGAGTACGCATACGCGAGGACACCCATAGTGATAGTGAACGTACGCACGCGTGTACGGGCCGTACCAGTACTCATACGCGAGGACACCCATAGTGATAGTGAACATACGCACGCGTGTACGGGCCGTACCACTACGAGTACGCATACGCGAGGACACCCATAGTGATAGTGAGCGTACAGGCGTGTGTACAGGCCGTACCACTGCGAGTACGCATACGCGAGGACACCCATGGTGATAGAGAAAGTACGCACGCCTGTACGGGCCGTTGCTATGCATTTGGGGTGCCCTAGGGCCCCGGAACGCACCGTACCTGTGTGTGAAGCTCAAAATTACATAGGGGACACATGAGGGACAAGTATTAAGGCCTACATGCATGCTGGTTGTCATGGAGACCAAGTTTTAAGTTTGAATTTGTTCTGGAAGGTGCACAGCAGAAGTCAGTTGGAATGAATCTACTTTGTTGCAATGTGTTTGTGGGGTTGACATCATGCTGAAGAAAAAAACACAATAAGAACCCACTGACTGTGCTAGGTTTGAAGGGATTGGAGGAAACATAGGATGCAAAGGTGAGTGACCAATCACTCTGTACTCCTGTGCATGAAACAGGCCAGCAAGGCAGATATAAGGCAGCCAGGTCCCATGAGGGAGCACTTGCCTGCACATATTTCGAGTCTACCACACTGCTGCTGCTCCTGATTCCCTGGAACCATGTCAAGGTCTGTGGAGAGGTCACAGCCCTTCACCCTGGAAGAGAACATGGCTCTGCTGGATGTGATCCTCCCACAGTACCCCATGCTGTATGGGCGACCAGGGTATCAGGTGAGTGCAGAGCTACTAGCACAGACTGTGTCCCTTTTTTTGTGACTGTGACTTCTGCCATTGTGTCCAGGTGTGACACACATGCTATGTACTGTAGGGGGAGTCCCAGGGGGGGGTAATGCCTGATGTCTCCCAGCAGTGCCCAGAGACAGGAGGGGTGTGTGCAGAGTCCTCCCAGCAGTGCCCAGAGACAGGAGGGGTGGGTGCCCAGTCCTCCCAGCAGTGCCCAGAGTCAGGAGGGGTGTGTTCAGAGTCCTCCCAGCAGTGCCCAGACGCAGGAGGGGTGGGTGCAGAGTCCTCCCAGCAGTGCCCAGACACAGGAGGGGTGTGTGCCTATCACTCCCAGCAGTGCCCAGAGACAGGAGGGGTGGGTGCAGAGTCCTCCCAGCAGTGCCCAGAGTCAGGAGGGGTGTGTGCAGAGTCCTCCCAGCAGTGCCCAGAGACAGGAGGGGTGGGTGTGATGCACAGTGTGAGCCTTTATAATTGATTGTGTCTTTGCCCTCATTCCACCTGTGTACTTTCACTGGCACGTACTGCTTTTGCCCTTCCCCAGAGGAGTATGTCCCTATGGCAAAGGTGCAATGCGTTGGCTGCATGACATGCCTTGTTGTAACCAGCTAATTTGTTCTCATATGTGTCTCTGTGACATGTTGCAGGTGTATTGATGTAGTGTCACTTGTTCATCCTCACGGGTAGGCGCCTCTGCCAAGGAGCAGATCTGGCTGACCGCCGTCAGTGCCGTGAGGAGTGCGGATGGTCGCAAGCGGCGCCTGTCCCAGGTGAGGAAACGCTGGCAGGATATCCGGTGCTGGACGCGGAGGATCGCACGGGTCCTGCTGGGGGTCTAACCTGAGAGCCATAAGAACCGCGGGCGCCGCCGACTGAGCCACATCCACAAGCGTGTGCTGCCGGTGGTCTTTCCAGACTTGGAGAGGCGCTTACAGGAGATGCAGCAGCAGGAAGGGGGTAGGTACATGTGTGTTTGTTGTGTTTCACCAGCATTTGTAAGTGCACTGTTCCATGGATGCACTGCCAGGGTTTAATGGTGCTGTGCAGATCCTGTTACCCACAGTATTGCAGTGCTCTCCTGCCTCCCTTCCCCTCCTTGCAATGTGTTCCCTGGTCTGTGTGAAGTCACTCCGTCACAAGGTTATGTAACCTGGCACCTTCTCCACGTGTACAATGCCTGCAGCATCATGTGTGGGGGTGGTGTGTAACAGGTTTTGGGACCTTGCCTGTGCCCTGTCCAGTTCTGATCTTGTGGGTTCCATGTCAGTTGGCACTAATGATGAGTCCAGACATGGGAGTTAGTCTCTCAAGTGTGAGGCCTTACAGCACGCATGTCCTATGTGGTGGCCTGTGACATGATGTGCATGAGTGTGCGGTACGCATAGTGCGGGGATGGTTGCGTGTGTTGCAGTCATTCCCATTCAGGAGCATGGAGTTGTGTGGCCACTACTGTCCCCAGGGGCATATTTTCCTAGGTATCATGTGTGTAATCCGAATATGTTGACAATCTCTGTGTCTACAGCATAGGTTGTGCTCTGTGCCATTGTCCCCTGGCCAAATGTATTTTGACGTGAAATGTGGTACAAGTGTCCACTGTACAGCCTGACCTGGTTTTCCTTGTTCATACTCACGGTGGACATTGCCTGTGTGTCTTGTTACAATCATCTGATGATGCCCATTTGTACATGATTATTTGGACAGGCGCACCTTGGGTATTTTGTGTGCAACCTTGATTTGTTGCATCCCATGTGTATTTCACCCAGACTAAGGGATGTAAGTGCTTCCTGTGTCTCCAAATAATAGTCTCATGTAGGGGGTGGGTGGTGCGGGCATGGCCTTCATGTCACAACCTGATATCTCCTTGCTAGGACTGGCCAGTGTGTGATGTTTGTCTGGACATGCACTCAAGGTGCAGTGGGCCAGTCATGGTGGGCATGTTTTCAGTATAACCTATGCTGCATGTGCCTCTTGTTCCTGGATATGGTCCCTGCTCATCCCTATTTCCTGCCACGCTGTGTGGTGCAGATGCAGTGCTGGATTGTCCCCAGGGCCTTGCTCCTCAGTCAAAATTCCATTCCATCTCATTTGCTATTGTGTCATGCTCTCCATAGTTTTTAGGTGGCATGGTGGGTCAAACAACTGTGTCTTGCATGCCCTACATAGGTACCTTGTTTTGTAGATGTAACTCTTCTTTTGTTTCAGGCTATGCACTGTGACCTATGTAGATTGGACTCATGTGACATATGTATACAGGTGTATGAATAATTTCTGTCTCTTCACCCTGCCCACAGCATCGTCGGGGGACACGGAGGGAGACATGGGCACAGACGGAGCAGAGGGACCGAGCACCAGTGCCAGCGGTGACATCGGGGCTGGCACATCAAGTGGGACTGAGGTGGAGGAGAGTGAAGCAGGGGACCTGTCGACTGGCACAACAGAGTATGAAGCTGACGGGTCCGAGGATGATCTCTCCGAGTGGGCGGCGGCTGCACCGGCAGCTGACAGCGGCACTACATCTCGCCCCGCCCCCTCCATTGCCATCAGCCGCCTCCCACTTGCTCGTGTCCCTTCCCAACGTGCCCGGTCACCACATGTCTCCTTCCTGCCAGGCACCGCACCCCCTGCCCCTGTCTCCACTGCTGCCGCCAATGCCGAGTCTGTGGACATCCAGCGGCAGTTGCAGGTTGGTCAGGCTGCGATCCTTAATGTCCTCCATGGCCACAGCCAAGTGCTGCACAACATGGAGGCATACTTGGAGGGCATTCATTCATCGCAGGCTGACCAACGCAGCTTGCTGAGGTCGATAGACTCGACACTGACTGCAGCAGTGGGTCTCCTGCAGCGCTACGTCCCACCCCCTACCCTTGCCCCATCCACACTTCCCACTCCCATGCCTGTCCCACGTACACCCAGACATCAGCATGCACCCACCACAACACACACAGGCACCACACCAGCAGGGAAGGTCCACCGCACACCTCCTGACACGCACACACAGGGTGAAGTAGGCACACCCACTGGGTCGGGGGGCAATCGTGTGACACGCAGCCAGAGTGGGAGTCCGCATTCCACCCAATCCACTCCCTCCAAATCCCCTCCCCTCAGCTCTCCTGGCCACATCTCCCCCAAAGACTCCTTCATGGCCGCTCTGTCCCTGAGCCCCACAGTGACGCAACCACGCAAGCGGTCAAGGAAGTCCTCGGTCAGGGTGGTTGATTCCCCCCCCCTGTCTACACCCTCCCCCAGTGGCGCTGCGACCCATCCCTCTGACCACCCCCCTCCTTGGGGCCTGTGGTTCCTTCGGGTGCAGGGGATTCCCTGGAGGATCTTGCTAAGGTGTGCAGCGAGCTCCTGGCCTCCACCTTTGGCCCTGCCCCACCCCCTGTGGTGGAGTCCTCCATCCCTGCACCCACGACGCCTACCCTTCACCCTCCTGTCCCTGCGGTGCCTGTTTCTTCCCCCCCACATGATGCCCTCACCCCTGTGGAAGACGACGGAATGTAACTGTGCCGGAAGCTAGGGGACACGCATCCCACTGTGTCCCCCATCCAGCTGTGACTTCTGGACTGCCCAATGGGCTTTGTAAATATTGAACTTTATACGAACATACAATTTTTGATCATGCTGATTAAAGCCATTTTTGTTTCCTTTGAACACTACTGCTTTTCTGATATTGCTGTTGGTGGGGCTGCTACATGATTTTGGGTGGTGATCATGTGTTGGTTGTGTGGGAAATGTAGTAGTGTGCTGGTCATAGGGGGGACCCTGGGATCTGTGTGCCATCACACGGTGTTAGCTAGGTTTCTGTGTTCATGTAAGCAGTTGCTGCATGGTGAAATTGTCCAAAGGTGTATTCCTTCCTCTGTGTACCCTGACATCTTCCCTGCAGGGTGTTCCCGATATTTAGCGCAGAGCTGTGTGTACATTAGCTGGGTGTGTGACGGACTCCTTCTACTTTGCACATGCATGCTGAGCGATGTCTCCACCTGCATCATTCGTGGCATTCTTGATAGTCATTGAACTTGTGTATGTGGACTATTGACATGACTTCATGTGGACATGTTTTCTTTTCTGCGCTATGCATGCGTATACTCCCAGCCTCGCACACATGTGGTACATGTACTGCAGGGTCTTTGTGCACCTGACTGACATTTGTGGGCATGGTATCTGTGGCTACTCCACCCTTTGCGTTACATGGGAACTGCTGTAAGTGTTAGGCACACACCCCTCCTGTGTCTGGGCACTGCTGGGAGGACTCTGCACACACCCCTCTCATGTCTGGGCACTGCTGGGAGGACTCTGCACACACCCCTCCTGTCTCTGGCCACTGCTGGGAGGACTCTGCACACACCCCTCCTGTCTCTGGGCAATGCTGGGAGGACTCTGCACACACCCCTCCTGTGTCTGGGCACTGCTGGGAGGACTGGGCACCCACCCCTCCTGTCTCTGGGCACTGCTGGGAGGACTCTGCACACACCCCTCCTGCGTCTGGGCACTGCTGGGAGGACTCTGCACACACCCCTCTCATGTCTGGGCACTGCTGGGAGGACTCTGCACACACCCCTCCTGCGTCTGGGCACTGCTGGGAGGACTCTGCACACACCCCTCCTGTCTCTGGGCACTGCTGGGAGGACTCTGCACACACCCCTCCTGTATCTGGGCACTGCTGGGAGGACTGGGCACCCACCCCTCCTGTCTCTGGGCACTGCTGGGAGGACTCTGCACACACCCCTCCTGCGTCTGGGCACTGCTGGGAGGACTCTGCACACACCCCTCTCATGTCTGGGCACTGCTGGGAGGACTCTGCACACACCCCTCCTGTCTCTGGGCACTGCTGGGAGGACTCTGCACCCACCCCTCCTGTCTCTGGGCACTGCTGGGAGGACTCTGCACACACCCCTCCTGTCTCTGGGCACTGCTGGGAGTGATAGGCACCCACCCCATCTGTGTCTGGGCACTGCTGGGAGGACTCTGCACACACCCCTCCTGTCTCTGGGCACTGCTGGGAGGACTCTGCACACACCCGTCCTGTGTCTGGGCACTGCTGGGAGGACTCTGCACACACCCCTCCTGTGTCTGGGCACTGCTGGGAGGACTCTGCACACACCCCTCCTGCGTCTGGGCACTGCTGGGAGGACTCTGCACACACCCCTCTCATGTCTGGGCACTGCTGGGAGGACTCTGCACACACCCCTCCTGTCTCTGGGCACTGCTGGGAGGACTCTGCACACACCCCTCCTGTGTCTGGGCACTGCTGGGAGGACTGGGCAGCCACCCCTCCTGTCTCTGGGCACTGCTGGGAGGACTCTGCACACACCCCTCCTGCGTCTGGGCACTGCTGGGAGGACTCTGCACACACCCCTCTCATGTCTGGGCACTGCTGGGAGGACTCTGCACACACCCCTCCTGTCTCTGGGCACTGCTGGGAGGACTCTGCACACACCCCTCCTGTCTCTGGGAACTGCTGGGAGGACTCTGCACACACCCCTCCTGTATCTGGGCACTGCTGGGAGGACTGGGCACCCACCCCTCCTGTCTCCGGGCACTGCTGGGAGGACTCTGCACACACCCCTCCTGCGTCTGGGCACTGCTGGGAGGACTATGCACACAGCCCTCTCATGTCTGGGCACTGCTGGGAGGACTCTGCACACACCCCTCCTGTCTCTGGGCACTGCTGGGAGGACTCTGCACACACCCCTCCTGTGTCTGGGCACTGCTGGGAGGACTCTGCACACACCCCTCTCATGTCTGGGCACTGCTGGGAGGACTCTGCACACACCCCTCCTGTCTCTGGGCACTGCTGGGAGGACTCTGCACACACCCCTCCTGTGTCTGGGCACTGCTGGGAGGACTGGGCACCCACCCCTCCTGTCTCTGGGCACTGCTGGGAGGACTCTGCACACACCCCTCCTGCGTCTGGGCACTGCTGGGAGGACTCTGCACACACCCCTCTCATGTCTGGGCACTGCTGGGAGGACTCTGCACACACCCCTCCTGTCTCTGGGCACTGCTGGGAGGACTCTGCACACACCCCTCCTGTCTCTGGGCACTGCTGGGAGGACTCTGCACACACCCCTCCTGTGTCTGGGCACTGCTGGGAGGACTGGACACCCACCCCTCCTGTCTCTGGGCACTGCTGGGAGGACTCTGCACACACCCCTCCTGTGTCTGGGCACTGCTGGGAGGACTCTGCACACACCCCTCTCATGTCTGGGCACTGCTGGGAGGACTCTGCACACACCCCTCCTGTCTCTGGGCACTGCTGGGAGGACTCTGCACACACCCCTCCTGTGTCTGGGCACTGCTGGGAGGACTGGGCACCCACCCCTCCTGTCTCTGGGCACTGCTGGGAGGACTCTGCACACACCCCTCCTGCGTCTGGGCACTGCTGGGAGGACTCTGCACACACCCCTCTCATGTCTGGGCACTGCTGGGAGGACTCTGCACACACCCCTCCTGTCTCTGGGCACTGCTGGGAGGACTCTGCACACACCCCTCCTGTCTCTGGGCACTGCTGGGAGGACTCTGCACACACCCCTCCTGTGTCTGGGCACTGCTGGGAGGGCTGGGCACCCACCCCTCCTGTCTCTGGGCACTGCTGGGAGGACTCTGCACACACCCCTCCTGCGTCTGGGCACTGCTGGGAGGACTCTGCACACACCCCTCTCATGTCTGGGCACTGCTGGGAGGACTCTGCACACACCCCTCCTGTCTCTGGGCACTGCTGGGAGGACTCTGCACACACCCCTCCTGTGTCTGGGCACTGCTGGGAGGACTGGGCATCCACCCCTCCTGTCTCTGGGCACTGCTGGGAGGACTCTGCACACACCCCTCCTGCGTCTGGGCACTGCTGGGAGGACTCTGCACACACCCCTCTCATGTCTGGGCACTGCTGGGAGGACTCTGCACACACCCCTCCTGTCTCTGGGCACTGCTGGGAGGATTCTGCACCCGCCCCTCCTGTCTCTGGGCACTGCTGGGAGGACTCTGCACACACCCCTCCTGTCTCTGGGCACTGCTGGGAGTGATAGGCACCCACCCCTCCTGTGTCTGGGCACTGCTGGGAGGACTCTGCACACACCCCTCCTGTGTCTGGGCACTGCTGGGAGGACTCTGCACACACCCCTCCTGTCTCTGGGCACTGCTGGGAGGACTCTGCACACACCCCTCCTGTCTCTGGGCACTGCTGGGAGGACTGGGCACCCACCCCTCCTGTCTCTGGCCACTGCTGGGAGTGATAGGCACCCACCCCTCCTGCGTCTGGGCACTGCTGGGAGTGATAGGCACCCACCCCTCCTGTCTCTGGGCACTGCTGGGAGGACTCTGCACACACCCCTCCTGTCTCTGGGCACTGCTGGGAGTGATAGGCACCCACCCCTCCTGTGTCTGGGCACTGCTGGGAGTGATGGGCACACACCCCTCCTGACTCTGGGCACTGCTGGGAGTGATAGGCACACACCCCTCCTGTGTCTGGGCACTGCTGGGAGTGATTGGCACACACCCCTCCTATTTAACTATTTGTACGCTTAGTCCATACACGTGTGTGGGTTCGCTCCATGGGGGTACGGGTCGTACTTACACTGTTGGGGTGGGAGGTACGCTCCAAACGTACACGGGTGAGGGTACGTCTCGTACTTACACTGTTGGGGTGGGGGTACGCTCCATACGTACGCGGGTGAGGGTACGGGTCGTAATTACACTGTTGGGGTGGAGGTACGCTCCATACGTACGCGGGTGGGGGTACAGGTCGTACTTACACTGTTGGGGTGGGGGGTACGCTCCATGCATACGGTGGTGGGGGTACGGTCCGTACATATCCGTACCCACGCTATGTGATGCTTGTGCGACCCGTACCCAGGCCTTTGCCACGTGGGTACAGCCGTCCCGCCATTGTTGGGGTGACGTAGGTGTGGGCGTGGTACGACTCGTACCCACGCTCTTAAGGCGTGGGTACGGGACGTACCTGTATAGTTGTGTTGCCGGTTCGCGTCGTGAGGCACTTCCTTTGTGGCGGACGCTGGCTTTGCTGGACACGCCCCCACCCCCTCGTGGTGACCAGGGCATGGGGGTCAGGTATGTCCAGGGCATGTGTGCTGTGTGACATTGGTGGTGGTTTTGTGGCCTGCCCCTGGTCCTGCCCCCCCCCCCTTTCCCCACCTTTCCCCCCCTCCCTTAGTTGTTCTGACCTTCTGCGGCGTCTGCGTCGTAACCTGTAGAGGAGGTCGACTGCTATGAGTGCCGGGATGACACGTAGGTTCGGGTCCATGTCTGTCCGTCGCGTACAGGTCCTCCTTGTTCACGTCGTCCTGATTTCCCGGCAGTTTTTGGCAGCCGGAAAATATTCACCGTGCGGGAATGACGTCGGTGCGAATCATAATTCCTGGTTCGTGAATGGCAGGCTGCGTGCGTCCCGACGTCACGTCGGCGCTTTCCCGGATCGCATTTGTATGTTTATTTTCGTCGGTCGGGGTTTTGTACGATTTGTACGGAAATGGTGTTTCCGTGCGAATCGTAATTCCATGTTTGTACATTTTGACGACCGGGTACGCGTCGGGCGGAGAATTTGCTCCGTCCGACGGTTCGTACCCGGTTTTTACAGGATCGTGATCGGCACCAATGTAGGGACTTCCAAAATGCGCTACATTTACAAAGATACGGTGCATTTTTGCTTCCTTCTTGCACTGGCACACTATGTGCTGCCTGGCGCCAATGCAAGTAATCAGATAGCATATGATCACCTTTATGTGACAAAGACATTACAAGCTCATGACTCAGACAGTAGAGCTGCCGGTCTAGTCAAACATCTGTCAATCTGTGCATTTAGGAAGCAGATCTGTCCCTCAGGTTGCATACTCCTATTACACTGCTGATTAAACGTAACCTAGGTGATCCAAGTGAGTTGTGTGGGATCACATCAAGTGTCAGAAAGGAATTAGTACCCCGAACTCTTGAAGTCCAGGACCTAAGTTGCTTGCCCGTGTTCCACCCCTGGCCATATCTTAACGATGCTGCATCATGGAAATTCAAAATTTAGATTTGCCTGTGTTTTTATTTCTATTATTGACGTAAGACGAGCAGCAAGCCTAGTGGATTAGTGCAATGCTGATAGAGTCAGGGATACCTGTGTGGTATTGATGGGTGCCAAGATTATTGGGTACATTGCGTATTCACATCAGATACAGGATGTATTTTGCATTAGATTAATGCCTTTGTACAACATAGTAGGGGGCGATTTGCCCAGATGTAGGTATGCTATTTTTGTGTCCATTTACACACTGGATTGCATGGACAATTACAAATAGGTTAAAAAACACTTGAAATAAAGTACAAGAAGCCAGTAGTGACTTAATCGTCCTATCACAAGTGAATGCCAATGTCAGAAAAAGTCTGTAAGAAGACAAGTAATAATGAGAGTTTGCACATACGTGACATACTTTGATGTATTATATTTGGCATAAAGTATCCCCAACTGTATGATATCAGAATATTGGAAGTTACTAAGGACTTCTATTATCATAAAGAGAGATTAGGCCACCGATAACAATGTTACTTGACGTACCCTCATTACATACATACATTTGGGTGTATTTTATTCCTTGTAATACATAGTCTCAAAATTAACTGTACACAGATATGTATCAGCCATTAAATATGCTTATTTATTATATGCAGAAAGAGAACCTACCCATATATATGTTTAAACGTTGTGGATACCATTTAGAATAGTAACTAATGAAGAAGAATATCATTAAAAAATATGGAAAGGAAAAAACAGTTTTACAGCATACTGTTATGATATTCCTATACCATTAGATATGACTGAAAAACAAGGGGCCAAGATTGTCAAAAACAGAACTTCAATCCCAAATGTTTATGTCTATATTTGTAGTAAGTTTAGAAATTGTTGAAGATTCAAATGGAACTGCAGAAGAACTCCGGGAAAGCTGCAAGTGCCACAACTGCCCAGGAGTTGTTCTGGAATACATTGGGCCCGATTCACAGAACTAACTTAAGACAAAATCCTAAACTTACTACCATTTTGGTATTCACAGAATGCACTCGGGCTGGAAATTCCGGCCCGGAGGCAGGGCTTCCGGGCCAGAGGAGGGGCTTCCGGGGCAGAGGCGGTGCTTCCAGACCGGAGGTGGAGATTTTGGCCATGGCTAAATCTCCGCCACTGGCCGAAATCCCCACCTCCGGCCCGGAAGCTCCGCCTCTGGGCCGGAATTTCCGGCCCGAGTGCGGACGTAAAGTTAGTAGTCGTAAATCCATTCTGTGAATACCAAAAGTAGTAAGTGCATTCTGTGAATACCAAAAGTAGTAAGTGCATTCTGTGAATACCAAAAGTAGTAAGTTTAGGATTTTGTTTTAAGTTAATTCTGTGAATCGGGCCTATTGTGCGTTCCAAGTTACTTCCCTCCAAAATCATTTTCAGGTGCATAAAATGTATTAATTGTGAATGTGTTCATGGTAAATGTGCCACCCAAGTTTGTTGTCTCTTGATGAATACTTTTGTTCTTCTGCTATTCCCCATACAGAAACCATTCCTGTAACCCCTTCACCAGTTTTATGGGACCAGAACCACTACATTTCTGGAGAAGGATTTACTCTTGCCAAAGGCTGAAGTAAATCTTTGACTGCATTCGTTGTGAGAATGTGCCTGTACTTATACAGGTTTGTGACTACTCACTTGCATCCTGCCCTTGAACTCCCATAGCCCACCCATTAAAGTTGCTCCCTCACACCTGATAGTACACCTTGCTATTCTAATATCTTGTGTGACAAGTCACTATACCAAAGTAAATTCTATTTTATGAATACCAAATTTGAGTTTATACACTTAAATGGTAGTATTTGCATACTTGTTTTCACTTAGGTGCTCAAACACAGGTGTGATTTCAAGAAGAGTAAACATTAGGCGACCGAATGCTATATTAGAATTGTGCCTGTAGGGAAGTACGGTCATTTGTTTCTGGCGATATGCTTTGCAAATAAAAACATCTGTAATTATGTTACAATCTCAGTGTTTGTGGTATGCATCACAAATAAAAAAAAAGAAGTAACTTGGAGAAATAAAGATATTTCCCCTCATTACACCTGGGTTGGGAAGAGGTACCATTTTGACACATTCGAAGTTTTACAACTCTTTGTAAATCTGGGAATGTGCCAAAATCCATGGGTGAATACATCGGAGCACCCACATTCCACCCATGGAAGACCTCCCTGCTACTAGGCAACGCAGGAAGTGAAATGCACTAGCTTGCGTTACCTTGGTATTACTAGACCACGCAGAGCCACGCACTGTGGCTTTTCTCATTTTAGTAAATCCCAGTCAAGGGCTTGCGCTGCCTTGTGTGATGCATGGGCGATGCAAGCCCTTCGTAAATCTGGCCCTATTTGTCTAAATTGGAAAAATATTTTGAATTCCAGACTATTCTATTTTTCCCTCTCTTGACCAATAGGAGAACAAGGAGATTATATCTTACTATGTAAAATGTCAATACTAGTAAATATACTCTGAGGGGGCAGTGGTGGAGATAAGCAATCATTTTGCTTTGGGTTGCTAGGTGGATGCATGATGTTATGATAAACTCAATAAAAAGCTATACAAACAAAATAATAGTAATATTATTCATGGAAAAGTTAAAGGGCCTCCTTCACTTTTGAGCAAATTTACAATGTATTATGCTATTCACAAAAGTATTTTACTAGTACTATCTTTATTACTGCGGAGTGTCCGCACATAAAAAATAGGACAGTCCTATATTTTTATGTGCGTAGACTCTCCAATCGCAACAATACTACTAATAAAATACCTTTGTGAATAGCAAACAATTGTACACTTACACAAAAGTGCTTGTTTACCTTTGTGACTCATGCCCATAGTTTATCTATGAGTTTTTCTGCAGTTCCAGGTGAATCTTAAAAAATTTATAAATTTACCACAAACATACACAAACAATTTAGAGTAAAGTTCTATTTGTATTTATGTATCTGGGCCCCATGTTTTTCAGTCATACCTAGAGGTATAAGAATACCAGTCATGATGCTCTGAAGGATTTTTACCTTTCCATATTTTTTAAATGACCATGACAAAAATAGAATTTCAATGTATAACATATGCAGAAACAGGGAGAAATAAATTCCCTGACAATTCATGTTCCGTGAAATATTAAAGTCTAAACTGGCCCATAAGTAACTAATCGTCTGAATCATTTTAAATACTAAGGTCCTCAGTATGAGTAGCCCATTCTTTTCAGATCCCTGTGCAAACTACTGTTTTTAGGGGCCAGAATTACAAGTTTTTACATCTCCTGCAATTTTCCCCACATATATTTCTGCAGGTGAAACTTTTTGAATGTCACTGGTTCAAAATGACTGATGACTATGATACATGCTGATTTTGACACGCAAAGCACCAAACTCCACATGTTATGTCCCATTTTAAGGGCATAACTTGGAACAGGTGATAATTATCTAGCCTTTTAAATACTGGTCCGTATAGTATTGGATTTTAAAAGATGCAATTATTATTGTATCGCTAACTGGGCCACTAGTAATGAGGGCCTTAGGGCTGATGTAGAGTTGAATGGTGACTGAAGATCATATCGTTTCTGGAGAAAATTCTAAATCTGAAGACGAAACAATTGATGGATTTTTCCCCATCAGAAGTCTGATATTGGGGTGGAAATTCTGGATTTGGATTTTCCTACAGAATTAGCACTTCCTCCAGAAATCAAGGGATTTCCTGTTACCACCAAACTTTAAATTAGACTCTTTGCTAATAATAGTTGGCTAACAACACCTACAACAGGAACTGAGGGCCATGTGTCAGCGGATCTATCACACTCCATCCTCCTGGGTGGGGTCTAACGTGCACTTGGTGGCTCGTGCAATCTGTAGCAGTTGAAAGTTATCTGGCCCTAGCTGTGATGCACTGTTACATTTTTTAATATGATGAGGATAAGTGTCAACTAAAGCCTGAGCGCATACTTTACGTGCCAGTCTTTTATTAAAAAGATAAAGAAAGCTGAATTCCTGTGGCTACTTACGTAGGATATATTCCGAACTGTCATGGTCGTAGTCATTGTCCTCCGGAAAGTGGTTGATCCTAAAGCAATTTCCTTTGTAGAGTCCTAAACAAGAACAACAAAACAGAATGCCATTGAGTTCAACAGCTCAGAGCAGACAATGCCTTCCAGTTGTGTTTATGCTAAAAATCCAGACTTTATGGTTCTCTTACTAAATCGATTACAGTCGTACAGACAATGTTTCATCGATTGCTGTACAGATGTCAGTCAGTTCAACCTAGAGTTAGTCACTTTCCTTGATTGCTCAACCCAGAATTGTCGATTCCATAGGAAAAGCCTTAGGTTCTTTTATAACCTTTATTTATCTTTTCAGTAGAGTCACAGTGGGTATAGTTTCAAACATTGCTGTCTGATGGGGTCCATGGCAAAAGTGCAAATATGCAGACAGTACATTATCACTTATTGCATTACCAGTTGTCTCATATCTAAGAGCTCGACAATGAAATATCAGAAACAGCAGCTGGAATCCTCCTCAGTCGTGCGGTCACTCACTTCTGAATCATGTTGATCACTCACATTTGCCTTAGCGTTTAAAAACACATTGCATAACTTCCTCCATGTCCCAAGATCCTCTTCTAATTTTTCATCCCTCCTACTGGCCTTCATGTGGGTCTCCTCCACCAGCATCCACTCATGCACATCCCTTAACCATTCATCAACTGTGGGGGCATGCTTTCTAATCCATGTTAGAGCGATCCTGCACTTTGCTAAAACCAGGAGTAGTTGCAAGAGTTTGTAGGCCATCTTGCGTTCTGTGGGTTTCGTAATGTGCCCCAGTCGGCAGTGTAGTAGGGATAGCTCCATCCGAAAGCCTGTACCCCCCTTCACCCGCTCAACCACCCAGGTCCAGAATTGGTACACCTCAGGACACCCCATTGCTAGATGCAAAAAATCTTCCCCTTCTGCACCGCATCTAGGGCATGCATCTGAGTGGTTCGGGTCAATACGGTGCAGTCTCACTGGGGTCATATATGTGCAGTGTAGGTAGTTGAAATATATCACCCTAAAGTGCGCATTGCAAGATACCGTGTGTGTGACTTGCAGCTCCAACCAGGTCCGAGGGTCCGGCATACTGTAGATACTGGCCCTGGCACAGTCCAAAACACTCACAGGCCTGCTTATAAAAAATGAAAGTTTCGTGAGGAAACAAATCTGCTAGTACCCGACAGCCCCTACCCCACTTCCCCCCCCACCACCACATGCCTGGAATGACCTATTTTCCATCATTTTCCTCTCTGGTGCAAGAATCCCAACAGAGGCAAAGCCTTAGTTAATAACTACTGGGACTGGACAAGTCTTCGATCAGTGGTTTCTCCCATGAAATGTGGATTCTATAAGGAATACATTTGGTGATATTGGTTAGCAGACACCACTTATAATATGTACAAGATCTATTTCTAGGAAACATGAGAAATAAAAAAACTGCATAATTGAATCCTTGCATGAAAGAGTGCTATGGGTAGGCTATTGGTCTGTATATCAGGAGCCCTGAAGGTACCAAAATTAATGTATTCTGGGTTCAATAACAATCAAAGATTTTTTTCTGAGTAACAGGCTAACGTAAATGAGTATTGAGATTATTTTCCTCTGGAATTGACTCTTTTTTGTAAATGTCTTTATTGGCCTTTTCAGAAAATATTGTTAACATTATGACAAGCATCTAAAATCAGTAGGCTGGGTTCATATACAGTATGCGATCTACTACATTATACGTAAGGATAACCTATGACTTTCAAGTATATCCGCCTCCATGGCCGTATATATCTGCTGTCTTGTGCATATCAGTAAGGGCGAGAGTCAACCAGAAATACATTAAATGTTATAACTTGGTTGACAGACAGGATCACAGAACGTTCATCCTGCACTCATGGTTCAGGTGGCATCATATTCCAATGGAGGGCGGAGAACAGAGAAGAGGGAGAAGGATAAAGAAGGAGGGGGAGAGTTGGAGAACCGACAAAGACACAGGGTGCGTCTGGGTAGCAGCTCCTGTGTACATATCTTGCTTTGCTATTCCCCAATTGTACAACATTGGATAGCATATCTACTTTGGCACGCACCCACTTAACTAAGTCTCGCAACCACTCTCCAAATCTCAGCCCAGAGAGGGTGTTCCATGACATGGCAATACTCTTTTTTCACGAGTACCAATTTGCAAATATGATTCACTTTCTTGGTATGTGGCATTAAGCCTACCAGACATAGGGAAGTTTGCCTTGGGGCTGTTTTCCCAGAAGCATCAGTTCTACAGACCAACACCTCATCCCAGATACCTTCCACCACAAGGCAATGCCATACATATGGTGAAATCGAGCCTCCATTCCGTACATCTGGGACAAGTGTTCATTGCTCCACTGTGCCATATGTCCTATTATTATAGAGGTCAAATAAGTGTGATGCAAATAAGTGCATTGGAAATATTTCAGTCTGGCATTCCTGGAAGCTCTTTAACGTTACTCAAGCACTGAGCCCATTCTTTTGTGGTCAATTCTTGATGCAGATGGGTCTCCCACCCCTTCAGGCGCTCTCAACCGAGCTTTGTGTATGTAGTAAAATGCATATTCGCTTGTCTGTGGGAGCTGTGCATCAGTGGCACCTGTAATACTGGGGAAACCTTTGGCTCTGACTGATTAGTAGCCCTTGTGACTGACAACTGATGAGTGAGTGTGGAGTAAAACAAAAAGTTAACGGACCCAGGTCTTACAGTTCAGTGAAATTCAGTAACGAGAGCAATAACTTATCGGCAAACAAGTCCCACAATAATGCGAGGTTCGCTTCCAACCAAGGAATTATGGGGCATATCAGCAACGAGGCAATATAAAATTATCGCCGCTTTTGCGTCCGTTTTCAGGCGAAAAGCGGCGACAATTCTATCGCCTAATTAGCAAGGTCACGCTATCGAGTGAACCCTTGCCTTAGCGCCCGTATTCTTAATGCCCAGCTTTGCATCTCTAATGAGATGCAAAGTGGGCGTTCCTGACCTGACATTCTCCTATCATCAAGCCCCACGCTATGAAGCATAGCGGCAAGAAAAGTATTGATAACCCCTGTTATCGCTACTTTCCTTACGCCTGCTTCAGGACTGACTTAGCCATGATATCCTATGGAAGGTGGAGATCATGGCTAAGTATGTGAGGCCCTATCATCAAGCTAACGCCAAACTTCGTGAGACTTTCGTTGGGTTTCCAGCGATAAACTCACGTTTGGCAGTTAGCGCTAGAATTTTTATCGCTTTTGAGATAAGCGTTGCTAATAGCACGCTATCTCAGCGATAAAAATCCACGTCAGCCAGTGATAATTATCCTAGCTCTAAGTGCGCTGAGTAATAATTATCGCCGGTTGTTGCTGATATGCCCCCAAATTGTGGACCCGCCGAAGCTCGGGGCAACCTGACATGCCCACAATGGCAGCTCTGGGGCATATGGCATCTGATAGGTTCTAGGCTGCACATATACCTTCCAACACTTAGACACCACCTGCATCAACATATCATTCTTGCATATGTCCAATTTCTGTCCCAATAACCAGTTCCAGATATGGACACTCCCTAGCCTTGCATGTATGTCATCTGAGTCAGGGTTGCCCCCAGCACTGAGCCACCGCTTGACCATTGCAGCTGTGCTGCCACATATTAGATCTCATAATTGGAGGCCACCATCCCACCCTCTGACAAAGAGGTGCATAATTTCACGATTGGCACTCTGTGCTTCCTTGTTCCCCATATCAGAGTTGTGAGTAGCCATTGCAGTTTCCTGAATAAGCGCTTCCTCAGCACTGCCGGAGTGCCACAAAGAAATAAAGCAACCAAGGGAGCAATAACATTTTCGATATTGCTACCCTGCACATCAGGGACAGAGAGAGTGAGGACCGAACCGGAAGCGATTGCCTGTATGGATGTCAAGGCCTATCCCAGATTTCCGTCCACCAGGTCTTTCTCGGAGTAACAGACATTCACTCCCAGACTTCTGATGGTATTGTGTTTCCAATTCAAGGGTGTAGCAGTCAGCAGTTGTCTTTGGACATCTGTCATTATGTGGAAGGGAAATAAACAGGATTTATACCAGTTTATTGCTAATCTGGACATCACAATTTCAGCAGGTAAATCAGGGGGTCCAGCACAAGGCCATTGCCGCACAATAACATCAAAGCATTGTTGGCATATAATGCTATAATATGGCACCTCACTTCCACACTAACACCTGAATCCGGTCCTATGGTTTGCAGGAGGCATGCCAGCAGGCTCAGCACCAGCAGAAATATGCCAGAAGACAGCAGACTCCCTTGCCTCGAGCCCCTCTCAGTGCAGAAGGATTCAGAGATTGTGCTGCCAGTGCAGACTCTTGCTAATGGCTGTGAGTACAATAGTAATACCCACCTGAATACATGGGACCCACCCCTATATTTCAGAGCTGCTAATAAATGGGGCCATGCCAGGGTGTTGAATGGGCTGTATGTGGAGCAGGGCCCATCCTGAGCCCCTGCCACATTGTCTAGCCCAATCCATGTCCCTGAATAATCTGCGTATATATTCAGAAAGGTGTTCCTTCCTGGGATGAGCCCGCGTTGATCTGGGTCCAAGATAGATTGTGCTCTTGGTATCAGGCAGTTCGCCAACACCTTCCCCAGTACTTTGTCATCATGTTTTAAGAGGGATAGCGGTCTGTAAGATCCAGCACTCAATGGGTGTCTGTCGCCTTTCGGAAAGAGGGCCAGCACTGCCTCTCTCGCGAACACTGGTGGGGTCCCGAGCTCCCTCGCTGCTTCGTACACACGTAACAGACCAGGCTCCCACCATGCTCCACATGCAGCATAAACCTGACGTCAGGGGACTTGCCTCTGGCCTACTGTACCTCTTTGAGTGCCAGGGGGGTGTCCAGGTTTGTGCATTGAGATGTTAATGCAGGTATGAAACCAGTGAGTTAAAAATATGAGGGGAGTTATTTTTTTTATCATTTGAGGCTTAATGTGTTTTTAAAGGGGCTGCAAAGAGTTAAACAGCAAGACATCTGTATAAGTACAGCATCCACTTTCCACATCTGTTTACTCACCCTACTCATCTTTTCAGTAGTTTAACTGCTCACTAATTTTAAAACAGTAACATTTTGCTAAACAAACTTCGTGTGCAGTGGGGATTGGCCTTCTGCACAGGGTTGGGAGCTGCAGAAATTTACAATATGATTAAAAAAGCCTCAGAAATGTAAACTTGCATATTTAAAATGGCATCACGCGTCATTACAATGTCTGTAATCTGAGAGATTGCCTTTCTTCCTGGGCCTGATTCTGCAACTAAAGAATAATATTCATTCTTCCAGACACTGTGAGCAGACCTCTGGCACAAGAGACCAAAGGTTTATTTTAGCAGTCAGACTGCCATAGTGAGGAGCCGTAGCCTGTAAAGCAACAGCCATGCCTGGCTGGAGCACTGAGAAGCAGAATCAATGGCGTAACAAAAGTTTAAGGGGCCCCCCTGCAAAGTACACGGAGGGGCCCCTGCTCCGGAGTTTATTCGGAGCACTCAGACCTGAGTACTGTGCGGAGGGGGGCCCTGCAGCTGGGGCCCCCCCGCATCACGGGGTATGCGGGGGCCTGTGTTACGCCCCTGAGCAGAATGCCGTGCTCGTAGTGCATCCGGCGGGCAGCACGCCTCCTTGTTGCTCGGTCTCTTATCAGCGAAACTACATTCGAAGGAGATTGACCTCTCCACCTGAAACTGTGTCCCCTCTTTCTGGATAATCACCAGTTGACCTATTGAAGTGCCTGTGCTCATGTGAGTATGTGGGAGAAAGAGAGAGAGGCAGAATGATAAAACAAGCATTTGCAAAGCAATAGGTCTTGCATTTACGCAAGTTTAAGTTATTGGCATTGTAAATGACAAAGCGTTTTATTTATGTTTTCAAAACCAAAACATAAATAAAAGGCATTGTTATTTTGAATGCTAATAGCTCAAACTCGCATACATGCGAGATCTATTGCCTCACAAATGCTTGTTGTATATTGTTTTGCTGTTCAGATTATTGACCATGTTTAGGCAGGGGCATTAGGCTAGCAGTCATGACTCAGTGGTGGACCCCAATTTCAATAATGACTGGGGGGGGGGGGGGGGGGGTGAGTGGGGATCCCGGTTTCCAGTAATTATTAATTTGGGTGGTCCCAAAAGTCAAAAGTTTAAAAACCATTGGAGCTATTGTGTACGTCTTACGCAATAACTCTTTTCTCACTGCAAGTATGAGGTTTGTTGTTGGTGTTTTGAATGTAAAATGTCACTTTCAACTACATGATGTGAATACAATGCTGCTTTTATAAAGAGGATTGTTTAAAAAATCAAAATTTGATTAAAGGATAAGCTAAGAAAAACACTGGAGTTGCCGGGTATTGAGCCCGGGGGCCTCATACATGCGCTCTACCACGGAGCTACATCCCCACTGGAAGCAATTGTGTCTGTGCTATCCCCTCACATAAGTAATCAAGCTTGTATCCTTGCTATCCCATCACATTAGGAATGAGTGCGTGGAAGTGGTAAGCACAACAAGAAGAAAGATTTGACATGCGGCTTTGGGAGGACATGGAGAGAAAAGACAGGACACAATCGCTCCCATCAAGTCTGCACAGCGAGGGCTTCACCGCCTCTCCAGTGAAAACAAATAACCACTGTGAAAACTCAGGCTGGCGGCTGATTTAACCCCCTGTAGCCTTGTAAAGGGCAGTCTGGTTGAACCCCCCACCTCCCTCCCTCGGGTGCTACATTGTATAAGAGGGAGCAGAGAGCGAGCCCCGAGCATCACATGAAACTGAACTTAACAACTTTCTCACATCGATCCGGGTAGTTTAGGCCTGTTTACTAAATTACGTGTGTCTGTATATGAGAGGTGCATTCACGTCTTCACGTGCCAGTCCACCTGCCGCTGCATGTGCTTGTTTAAGCATGGCTGCATACATGCATTTTTTTAGCAATATTTAACTATATTAACGTAACAATGTGTACAATTTTTGGAAGGCTAAAATATTGCAAAAAATACATTGAAAGTTGGATTTAGAACCTCCAGTCACGTACACGGTGTTTGGTGATATGTGACCCGACAACATTTACCTGTGCGTCTGGTTTATATGCAGCGAGAGAAAAGCATGTTCCCGAATCATTAGTAAACAGCCCATGTAATATGATGCTGGCTTATCGTGGAGCCGGCAGGTAATCCCTGCCTTAGCCCAAGAAGTCCCAGCATTTTGAATATTAGGGACACGCCGAATATTCTCGCAGCGAACCAGTGAGATCAGGATATTTGTGCAATACACCTGGAAGACAGAGCACCCTCGACGTGCACCAGTGAGATCAGGGCATTTGTGCAACACACCAGGAACACACTGAACCCTCTCACAGCGCACCACGGAGCTCCTAGCATCTGTGCAATACACAAGGGAGCATAGAACCTCTTGGTATGGCACTGCCATGGGGATCAGGGCATTTGTGTAACATGCACAGTGGAGTAAAATCTCTACATATACCCGCCGCACTTAGTTTTAAAGTAAAAAAATTAATAAACAAACAGAGCGCGGTGTCCCTGAAGCGGGCACCACGCTCAGTATGAAAGTTTTAAAGTACAAACGAGTTTGAGGGCGAAGCCTAGTGGCTGCAGATGCTTTCACCTCACAAAGGTGGGTCCGTCCTCTTTCTTCTTAACGGTGTCCTCGTCCATAGGAGCATTCCCTTCCGCCATGGCCTCTCGGTAACACAAACAGATCAACAGGAAACAGCCCTAAACAAATCCCAAGGACAGCCACAAGGCACCTCCTGAGCGCCTCAACACCAGCTTCAGCCCCCGCAGCACTGTGCTGGACCAGGTTAACACGCATGGACACAGGAGCTGGGCGAGAGAGCCAAACTCTGAAGCAAAAGTTAAAGCAGCAGCTCCCCGAGGAGCCCTGCCCAGGAAGGAGGAGCTGTCGCCGCTTAAGCTGCGGGGCGAGGGTAGTGTAAAGTAAACACCCCGGGTTTTTTCTCTGAACTGTGTGTTGTACTCCCTGCTTCCTTCCTGCCACACTTACCCACGCATATTTATAAAGACCTACATAATGAAGTGAGTGGCAACTTCTCTCAAACCTAATCTTTAATGAGAAGAAAAACTAGCGGTGGCGAGGTTGGAAAGGCGCCATCATCCCGCTGCCATTAAAGTGGGCGTGGTCGCTGAATGAAGCACGTCGTCCTGCTTGAGTTCGGAGAAACTCAATAAAGAAAATAGAACAGGTCCGGTGCAACAACCTAGTAAAGGGGCCAATAGCCATGGGAGGAATGAATTGACTTCATAATGAATCAAAAGCAAGCATTTACACCCAAGCGAATGAAAAAGATGGGCGGGGTAGTGGGCGGAGCTTCCCCCGCTATACTGTATACAGCATCTCTCCAAGAGACAGCGCATACGCTGCCTAGGCGAGACCTAAAAAAGAGAGAAAGAAAAAACCTTTGCTATGTACATGTAAGAACTATTGGCTTTGCCAAAACAGGTTCAATTTGTGATGTCCAAAAGCATCATGAAAACCTCAGATTCCCTCTACTGGCTGCATTGTGAAAAATTGGAGAACCTTTCCGTAAAATAACAATGCAGTAGGATATTTTACTAAAGAAACTCAATCCTCAACCATTGTCATTTTAAGGGTTTTTGTGGGCCTGGGCAGGACATATTTTGGGGCCGTGTCAAAAACTATTTTGAATTTTATCACCCATTTTGTGATAATTGAAGCAAGCATAATGCACCAAAAATATTAGAGTATGGTAAACTTTCAGACACTGAATCACAGGAAAACAGCTTGTTTGTGGCATGCAGCAGGCCTCAAAATCCTTAAGATTAAACTGGAGAGGGGGAGAGGTGAAGATAGTGAAAGAGAGGTGATGGGGCGAAGATCTCCTTCCCAGGAGGCCTATTTAAAATTGAGGGCCCTGTGCAATTGCCCACTTTGCCCATGCCTTACAATGTCTCTGACTCAACCATAAAATAACTGCTTCAAAAGGAAATATTTTTTTCTTAACGAAAAGCATCTGATACATGAACAATTGAATCCATTTTAAAATCGTTCAAATACATTTAATAGCTTCCATTCAAAGTTCAGTGCTCATTGCAATCTAGTAAACGATGCAATGTGCCTTCTGTGCGCTCATCTGGTCCCTTAGCAATCAACACAAAACATTTAACGGAGCATTGCACACGCATCCACTCAAAAAGGCACACATGTGCCATGTGGCTCACAAAAGCAGCAACAACAAAGAAACAACACAGACACCATCCAACAGAATGAGTTAGATGAAACATAGCACATACATCCAACACAGCACGAATATACATTACAATTTGATATCAATGTCCCCAAAACACAGCTTATCACTAGCACAAATGACATCTGACAAAACCGTAGATAGCATACAACGCAGATTCACCGCATAATTGCACATCATCATGCTCACAATAGCAGCAATTTCAAAGAAACATACAAACAGCCAATAGAACACATAAATCAGAGCACTGTACATAAAATACAATACAGTAGATATATGCTAAAAAGTTAGGTATCGCAATGTATATAACAATTGTTTCAACAAGTCATACTGCTATAGTCCAGAGTTCGGCCCATGTAGCGAAGCAGCTTATTTTTTACATTGTCCTCATAAATAACATTTCCAGCTTTGAACTTTCGCACGCATGACTATGGTGGATTAGTTTTTACATCTGGCTTCGCACATTATCACAATGTCCTAAACATCATGTACAAGGTCTCATTTCAAACTACGCACAAATGTCAACACTATCTTCATCCACGGGGCGACAGGGCTATCTGCATATCCATAACATAACTAATCTATGCTTACATCGCAAGGCTGCTTTCTATTATAAAAGATGAGCATCCCGCTAGATTAGTAGAAGAGGTACCTCCGCTGATACCGAGGGTCCTTGCATGCTGAGAAGTCACAAAGCAGCAGTCTGACATCTCGTGATTGGTGTGTCCAGTTCGGACCAAGACGGGCTCCTGCACTATATCCCATCAGGTAATGGGGTTGAATCGTACCTTGGGGGGAATTCTTGGCTTTACACCTACACACACTCTAGGTACACTTAGAGTAGGGTTTGTATAGTAGGAGTACGCAAGATTACTGCCTTGTTTATATGCCTTCATATATACAATTGTACTATATCTACTATTTACGCTTTTGGTGCTTGTATTTACGTTTATCTGCTTCTGTCTCCTAATCAATGCAGCATACGTATTTTATGCAAGAATAACATTGGTTCAATAAATATTATTGAAAACGTTCCACTGTGTATTCTCTATATATATTTCTCTGAGAATAAGAGCACAAGTGACTGAGCAAAAGGTTCTGTATTGTTTCCACGATCCGGGAGGAATCAGGATTGTCATGTTCAGTGGTTGCCACCAATTATTCGCTACCTGGGAGGTTAAGGGAGCTTACGGTGACGCTGTGAGCCAGCTGGTCTATCGGTCACCATACCCTGCGGGGGTGTCCGGAATCAGTCTTGACACCAAGCCATTAGTTTATGTTGTCCAAACAATGCTCAGGTCCTACGGATTGGTAGGAGCTACACAACAATACAACAATCTACAAATGAAAAAAATATAAAACCATGCAACATTACAGCAATCGATGGCACACATAAATAAATAAATGCAACAAGTAAATAGATTGGAAGCAAGACAACTGACCCTACTCCACATAACAAAGCCCTTCATCCCCGAACAGAATTTCATGAAAGCCATGCAGGCACCAGCCATATCCTCACCTCAGTGCTTACTGGAAAAAAAGCCAGGGCGTACATCAGAAAGCCTCTGGAGCTTGCACAACCCGTTATCTCGCCAGCGCAGCCAATGACAGTACCAACGCGACGACTAAGCATCACACTCATACAAGTGTGACAATTTAAGACTTTGTCAGGCCCCCAAAACTGTAAGAATGGCCTGGGTGGCAGATATTAGCCACTTTTAATATATATTAAATTGAAAAACAACGGTTGTTGTGCTCATCTTGAAAGCAGAGAACCAGCACCACTGTGTGGCAGACTGTCATAAGTGCTGGTGTTGACAATTAAGTGCTAGTGCAGGGCTCCAGAAACCACAGGCTCAAATTAAGCACTGTCTCATGTTGATGGAGGCACCATCTCTGTGGCCAGTGCCCCAGCAACTCACCTGATACCTTTGCAGAGCATCCTATAATCCATAACCTAGCACATTAAGGGTCTTCATAAATATGACATAATCACTCCTACACTCCAAGTACTACTGTCTCCCTTTACCAGCATGCATTATGTTAAAACAGGGTCTGTCGTTTACAAGGCCATCAGCACTAACACCCTCCCATCTGTTACAACTAACAACAAGCCCTCTGGCAGAAACATAAGTTACACACATCAATGCCATCTCTACCACTAGAAAGGAGGAACTACAAGACAGACAAAATGAGCCATTCTTCCTTCATGATACGTGCCCAGGATATTGAGCACCATCTTGTTTCAAATGTGGCAGACCACATCGCTTTTCCAAATTCTGATGGAGCTGAGGACTCATCTCTTCAAACAGCAGCTCATCACCCGTCTCCTGCAGCTCAAGCCTGTGCCACCTTCTGCCCGCCCGCATCACCTTCTACCCTTTATCTACTTTCATGCAACACTGTCTATATTTCAAAGTGCTGCATTGCACTGCAGCTCGATTGTCACTTCAGAAATCCAGTATGTACTTGTATATAAAGATGTCTTGGCAGTGGAGACATATGACCTGTTGTGCCAGAGTTTGAGTCTTGGGCCAGAAAGGGGAACTCAGCTGGCTCACCTTTGCATAGTTTTAACGCGGTATAGCAGAGAACTGTACATAAATGAACAACAATCCTTAAAGATAACAATAAAATGAGCAACGATTTTTCAACTAGCACTGCCATCATTATCCTCTCTACACTGTCTTTCCTTCAGATAGGCCCCTTTTTGCAGTGGAACTGTACCACCTACCCCAGGGCTTAAAGTGGGAAAAAAAACTGGAGGTGCTATAAAAGGAGCAAACCTCTTAATGAGGTGGGGCCTATCCAAGTAGGGGCGTGGTCTAAATAAAGATATGTATGGATAATGCCATACACCCTCCCCAAAGGCGCAAGTAGAGATACATTTCGAGGGGGGGCTAAGAAAACATTTCAGGGGGGGGCTAATTCTTCAAGCAAAAGGCAGAGTGGAGTTGCAGGGGCTCTACAAAGGGGTGAAAAACAACAAAGCCTCATTAACAAGCAAATGGTCTTTTAAAGACCTGTGAAGTACTCGGGTGCGGCTGTGTGTTTGGAGGCTGGTTGCAGGATCACAATCTTACGTTTACCAAAAATAAGACGCTAAATCTAAGTTTTTAGGTCTCGACTGAGCCAGCGCGCATGCGCCGCCCTGCAAGGCTTTTTGTAAGGACTTCCAACTGGTACCACAGGCTCGTGCGTATATGTTCTTTTTGGCTCCCACGCTATTGGCCTTTGCGTGCGTCTTTCGTAGAAAGACAGCACTCAATTGGCTAAAGGCGGCTGCATGCCCCGCCTTCTCTCTCCCCTGGCCTAGGGAGCTCGGGAGCGAGCAGCAGCGCGGCCTGTGCCAGCTGTATACCTCGCATTCCATGCAGTGCGCGCGCACCGCGCTTGTTTTTATCTGAGCTGGTGCGGGATGCTGCAGAGGCCCGGCGGAATGCACAGCTCGTGAGCCTGGGAACCCCCCTGGCCCCTTCCTGTCTAGGCTCGGGCCTCTCCAAAGCTATTTGGTATACGTTTGCTTGTATAGCGCCTGAAATCTATCTCTGCCCAAGCAGTTTGGAGCTACAAACATTGGCCAAGGTACCTTGACAGTTTCACTTGAATGGTTTGTTTTTCTGCTTTATATAGCGCCAGCGTGTCATAGTCCAGGTGCTTTGGAAAACACATAGCCCTGTGGAAATGACAGTAGACCAGATGCAAATGCTTTCTACAGTGCCAACATATCAACTGAAACTAATAGTCGCCAATAAGCATTTGTGAGAGGGTTTCATTGTCAAATGTCACTTAGTTGTGCTATGTTATGCCTTATATTAGCCTGGCGTTTCAACTATTGCACAGCGCCTTGATGGCCTCTGGGTACTCTTTTGCGCTATAATAAAACTTGGATAAGAAGTACTGGATTGATTGAGGGTGCGCGCCTCTTGCTGATAGCGTTGCTATTTTAGTCGCAGTATTTGTTCATAAGTTAGTGCTAAAGGGTAAGAAATCTGTGTCCGTGAAATGACATTTGTGTGTCCTGATAGACTGAGCAGAAATCGAAGGACGTGTTTGATTAACACAGTTCCTGTGGGGTTACAGATACCCTAAGATTGAGCCAAAGGAAGGTGCTCTGCCCCCCCCATACCTCTGCCCTGGGAACCGCTCCATACACATAATTATACACCACATAATTACACTCTACTCAATGCAACATAAATACCCTCCACATAATACCACTCAGTACCACATAATTACACGTCACATAATTGCACTCTAGTCACTGCAACATAAATGCACTCCACATAATAAAACTGTGTCACATAATTACACGCCACATAATTACACTCTATTCAATGCAACATAAATACACTCCACAAAATACCACTCAGTGTGACATACTTACATGCCACATAATTGCACTCTACTCAATGAAACATAAATACACCCCACATACCACTCAGTACCACATAATTACAAGCCACATTACACTCTACTCAATGCAACATAAATTCACTCCATATAATACCACTCGGTACCACATAATTACACGTTACATATTTACAATCTACTCAATGCAACATAAATACACTCCACATAATACTACTCAGTGCCACATAATTACACGTCACATATTTACACTCTACTCAATGCAACATAAATACACTCCACCTAACACCACTCAGTGTGACATAGTTACATACCACGTAATTACAATCTACTAAATGCAACATAAATACACCCCACATACCACTCTGTACCACAAAATTACACACCACGTAATTACATTCTACACTATGCAACACTCCACATAATACCACTCAGTACCACATAATCACACACACAATTACACTCTATTCAATGCAACACAAATACACTCCACATAAAACCACTCAGCGCCACATAATTACACACCACATAATTACACTCTACTCAATACAACATGAATACACTCCACATAATACCACTCAGTACCACATAGTTACACGCCACATAATTACACTCTACTCAATGCAACATAAATACACCCCACATACCACTCAGTACCACATAATTACAAGCCATATAATTACACTCTATTCAATGCAACATAAATGCACTTCACATAATACCACTCAGTGCCACATAATTACACTCTACTCAATGCAACATAAATACACTCCACATAATACCACTCAGTGCCACATAATTACATGCCACATATTTACACTCTATTCAATGCAACATAAATACACTACACATGATACCACTCAGTACCACACAAATACACATCACATAATTACACTCTTTTCAATGCAACATAAATACACTCCACAGAATACCACTCAGTGTGACATAGTTACATGCAATGTAACTACAATCTACTAAATGCCACATAAATACACCCCACATACCACTCGGTACCACATAATTACACACCACATAAATACATTCTACACTATGCAACATAAATACACTCCACATAATACCACTCAGTACCACATAATCACACGTCACAACTACACTCTATTCAATGCAACACAAATACACTCCACATAATACCACTCAGTGCCACATATTTACACACCACATAATTACACTCTACTCAATGCAACATAAATACACTCCACATAATACCACTCAGTACCGCATAATTACACATCACATAATTACACTCTATTCAATGCAACATAAATACACTACACATATTAACACTGTGCCACATAATTACACACCACATAATTACACTCTATTCAATACAACATAAATACACTCCACATAATACCACTCAGTACCACATAGTTACACGCCACATAATTACACATCTACTCAATGCAATATAAATGCACCCCACATACCACTCAGTACGACATAATTACAAGCCATATAATTACACTGTATTCAATGCAACATAAATGCACTTCACATAATACCACTCAGTGCCACATAATTACACACCACATAATTACACTCTACTCAATGCAACATAAATACACTCCACATAATACCACTCAGTGCCACATAATTACATGCCACATATTTACACTCTACTCAATGCAACATAAATACACTCCACATGATACCACTCAGTACCACATAATTACACATCACATAATTACACTCTATTCAATGCAACATAAATGCACTCCACATAATACCACTCAGTGTGACATAGTTACATGCAATGTAATTACAATCTACACTATGCAACATAAATACACCCCACATACCACTTGGTACCACATAATTACCCACCACATAAATACATTCTACACTATGCAACATAAATACACTCCACATAATACCACTCAGTACCACATAATCACACGTCACAACTACACTCTATTCAATGCAACACAAATACACTCCACATAATACCACTCAGTGCCACATATTTACACACCACATAATTACACTCTACTCAATGCAGCATAAATACACTCCACATAATACCACTCGGTACCACATAATTACACATCACATAATTACACTCTATTCAATGCAACATAAATACACTACACATATTAACACTGTGCCACATAATTACACACCACATAATTACACTCTATTCAATGCAACATAAATACCCTCAACATAATACCACTCAGTGTGACATAGTTACACGCCACATAATTACACTCTACTCAATGCAACATAAATACACTCCATATAATACCACTCAGTGCCACATAATTACACGCCACATATTAACACTCTACTCAATGCAACATAAATGCACTACACATAATACCACTCAGTACCACATTATTACATGTCACATAATTACACTCTATTCAATGCAACATAAATGCACTTCACATAATACCACTCAGTGCCACATAATTACACGCCACATAATTACACTCTACTCAATGCAACATAAATACACTCCACATAATACCACTCAGTGCCACATAATTACACGCCATATATTTACACTCTACTCAATGCAACATAAATACACTACACATGATACCACTCAGAGTGACATAGTTACATGCACTGTAATTACAATCTACTAAATGCAACATAAATACACCCCACATACCACTCGGTACCACATAATTACACACCACATAAATACATTCTACACTATGCAACCTAAATACACTCCACATAATACCACTCAGTATCACATAATCTCACGTCACAATCACCCTCTATTCAATGCAACATAAATACACTCCACATAATACCACTCAGTACCACATAATTACACATCACATAATTACACTCTATTCAATGCAACATAAATACACTGCACATATTAACACTGTGCCACATAATTACACACCACATAATTACACCCTATTCAATGCAACATAAATACCCTCCACGTAATACCACTCAGTGTGACATAGTTACACGCCACATAATTACACTCTACTCAGTGCAACATAAATACACTCCATATAATACCACTCAGTGCCACATAACTACACGCCATATAATTACACTCTATTCAATGCAACATACATACACTCCACATAAAACCACTCAGTGCCACAGAATTACATGCCACATAATTGCACTCTACTCAATGCAACATAAATACACTCCATATAATACCACTCAGTGCCACATAATTACACGCCACATATTTACACTCTACTCAAAGCAACATAAATACACTACACATAATACCACTCAGTGTGACATAGTTGCATGCCACATAATTACAATCTACTAAATTGCAACATAAATACACCCCACATACCACTCGGTACCACATAATTACACACCACGTAATTACATTCTACACTATGCAACATAAATACACTCCACTTAATACCACTCAGTACCACATAATCACACGTCACAATTTCAGTCTATTCAATGGAACACAAATACACTCCACATAATACCACTCGGTGCCACATAATTACACACCACATAATTACACTCTACTCAATGCAACATAAATACACTCCATATAATGCCACTCAGTGCCACATAATTACACGCCACATATTTACACTCTACTCAATGCAACATAAATACACTCCACATAATAACACTGTGCTGCATAATTACACGACACATAATTACACTCTACTCAATGCAACATAAATACACTCCAGATAATACCACTCAGTACCACATAATTACACATCACATAATTACACTCTATTCAATGCAACATAAATACCCTTCACATAATACCACTCAGTGTGACATAATTACATGCCACATCATGACACTCTACTCAATGCAACATAAATACACTCCATATAATGCCACTCAGTGCCACATAATTACACGCCACATATTTACACTCTACTCAATGCAACATAAATACATTCAACATACTACCACTCAGTACCACATAATTACACGTCACATAAATACACTCCATTCAATGCAACATAAATACACTCCACATAATACCTCTGTGCCACATAATTACACGCCACATAATTACACTCTACTCAATGCAACATAAATACACTCCATATAATACCACCCAGTGCCACATAATTACACGCCACATATTTACACTCTACTCGATGCAACATAAATGCACTACACATAATACCACTCAGTGTGACATAGTTACATGCCACGTAATTACAATCTACTAAATGCAACATAAATACACCCCACATACCACTTGGTACCACATAATTACACACCACGTAATTAGATTCTACACTATGCAACATAAATACACTCCACATAATACCACTCAGTACCACATAATCACACGTCACAATTTCACTAAGCATAATTTCACTGAACACCACAACTCCAGGCCACACAATACAACTCTACACATTTCCAATACACAACACATAATTACACACCAAACAACATATTTCAACTCCACAACTCCACAATCCACAACGTACTGCCAATCCACACCATATAGCAGCACCGGGAAACAACCTTTACAACGCAGTCATTACATCGCACTACCTTTACATAGCAGTCATTACATCGCAACATCCTTTACATCGCATGTCATTACAATGCAGCCATTACAATGCAGCCATTACATCGCATGTCACCACAACACATGTCATTACAACACATGTCACTACAACGCAGGCATTACATCGCAAGTCATTACAAAGCATACCATTACAACACATAGTACCCTTACACTATCCAACACTTACCCTACTGTTGCACTCACTGGAGTTAGAATAGTAATTTTTACCCCTACACTATCCAACACTTACACTACTGTTGCACTCACTGGAGTTAGAATAGTAATTATTACCCCTATACTATCCAACACTTACCTTAAATGCGATGTAACGGTATGTTGTAATGGTATGTGTTGTAAAGGTATAATGCGATGTAATGGAATGTGTTGTAAAGGTAGTTTCTGAAAATGCGAGGTATTGGCATGCGATGTAAAAGAATGTGTTGTAAAGGATGTTGCGATGTAAAAACTGCGTTGTAAAGGCATGCAATGAAAATGTCTGCATTGTAATGTCATACATTCAGCGGCACCACCTGAGCACCAGACATTACTCACCACCACCATTTTGCATCAGCGCACCACCTAAGCATCACCTTAACATCACCTAAGCATCATGTCAGTCTGCCCTCGGAATATGGCATCTGTTGATTCTCCCCTAGTGTCTGTCCGCTGCTCGTGTTCTAATCAAATTACTGTTTTCCAACCTCCATTCCCCTGTTATTTATGTCCCGCTCCCCCATAACAAAAACAATTATAACAAACAAGCATGAGAACAGGCAGGAAGAAGTTGCCAGCAGTGCAAGTACAAAAAAACTTGAAGACATTTTTCATGTTAAAATCTTTTTTTAATCATGTTGTTCAGTTGTATATAATGTCGTCTTGGTTTGTATAATGGTAACAAAAATGCTTCACACTTTTTATTATAACTTTTCAACATGATGCACAACAGCCACAACATAGCCAAAAGATCTGGCTAAACACATAAGGTCCCAAAGGCGAGACCTATTGGCTTTGCCAATGCTTGTTTTTATTATCCTTGGTTCTAGGTAACTTACCCAACAAATAAAGTTTTACTCAGAATGACTCGGAGATAGGTGCCTGAAAAGTCATTAATTAAATAGAGGACATTCTGTCCTACACTGTGATACATCCCCACAGTCCCGCATCATATGATAAAACTCTGCATGAAAGGATCTACATCGTGCACAAAGGTCAGCGGCCTCAGGATCTAGCCTGGCAATTCCAGCTAGAGTAAAATAAGTTTGGTGCAAGAAAAAAAGAAAGGACTACCTCTGCGAGGCCCGAAAATAGAGCCCGATAGAGACCCGTTTCGAGGCCCCCTGAAAATAACTGCCGGTGCTCAGACCCGGACAGACCGGGCCCACTTAAAGCCCTGCCTAACCCGCATAGTTGCCATTACACCTGCAACCAAAATCTGTAATTCAATCAAGGGAATAAAGAATAAAGAAGAAGAGTAAAAGAGACAACTTTGCAGGTCCTTTTTCCTCATATGTCCCAGGCAGTTCAGTCAGTTTTGGTCAACTGGTCTGCTGTGAAATCTCTTGATTTTCCAACAGGCTTATGTTCCTCTGCTAATGAAACTAGACCAGTGGTTCTTGACTTTTGTGGATCCCCACTGAATTACTACTGAATGATGACCAGCATAAGCTACTTATACGATGTGAACCTCAAAACAATACACAAAATTGCAGAAACAAATATACATCACACAAATATACAAGCTATGAAATATTTCATTTTTTTGCAAACGAAAAATGTGCAAATATAGGTATTTTTATTTGAATGAAATGTAGTTTTATTTCTAAATGATTAGCATATCAGTTTGCCTTTTCTGCTCCTAATGCATGCTCTCCTTTTGTTGTCGCATACCAGTGCTTCAGTTGTGGCCACCAATCATCCAGACTCGATTACCTTTGCTGTATGTGTGCTATATGCTCCCACAAATCAAGCTAAGTTTACCAGCTCAATATTTAGCCTTTCATTTCAAATTCTATCTTCACATTTGCAGAGCGTTTAAAGTTTCTAATTTGCTTTTTTCAGTATATACACTGTATTAATCTGCTAATATTATTTAATTTTCTGAACTTTCACAGCCCCCCCCCCCCCAGTGGTTTGCAGACCCCAGGTTAAGAACTGCTGAACTAGACTGCAGAAGATGCTTTCTACTTCAGCTTCTTCACTCTGTCCCACAGGAATGTCAGAGTTTCGAGGACCAAAATATGGGTGTCTAAAATATTAAGTAAAGTATCGTAAGCCTAAGCTAACCTACATATACGTATTGTGGTCTTCGATATCTAGACCTCAATATTTTGGTCCCACAAAAAATGTTGTAGTCAATATTGAAGTGGACGACCATCCGACAGTGTACGAATTTTGCAATGGAGACTTAAAAAAATATATTTATTTGTTTTAGTTATATATGCAAAACATAAATATGATCAACAATCATATTAGTACTACTTTTGCAACAGCTACATTTACCGATCCAAAAAAGGATAACAAATGGAACCATAAAAATTGCCTAAAATAGTAAAGTAGAAGTGAAGGAACTTCCAGGCATAGTCCTCTATGTAAAACAAAATCCATCCATCCTCATGGTGGAATTATCTCTTCTCAACCAAACAACATAACACAACACAAGACTAAACATGAACATATTACCTGCCTGCTACTGGTTAAAGTGGTGCCACACTTCTTCATACTTTTCTTCTGTGTTTAATGTCTTGAAATGTACCTTTTCATGTTTGGGCAATATAGACATTTTCAATATCAGGCTCTCAAGGACAGGCTCCTTCTCCGACTTCCACAATCTCAGAATTTGTTTCTTTATGTCCAATTAAGGACTTATCTATCCGCAAGATTAGACCATAAACGTATCTGTCTTTAGTGACAAAGTAATGGGGCAGAATGAACAGAGATCCGTCCAAGTTTCCGCCAGCCACCTATTCCATACAATCTAATTCATCCTCCCAAAAGGGTGCTGTGTTTGACAGTTCCACAACCTATGTGTAAGAGTACCAGGAGCTGGAGGGCATTTCCAGCTATTCCCAGAAGCAGATACTCCCAGCGTAATCATTCAACTGGGAATCAGTACAATCTAGGGAGAAAGGATGCTGTTTTGTGCAAGCTGTGCATTTGCCAGTAAGTCATTTCCATTTCTAAGGAATACCCTTGCTCCTTTAATCGGTTATTCTCCTTCATCCGGTGCTCGCCTGGCTCAAAAGACAAGATTTTGTTACACATCAGCTCTGCTCCAGTCTGACATGAAGATGCTGCGAGGTGGGTTACTGGCCCAAATACCGCTCTGTTTGAAACTCATCTCCAGCAGAGCAAACAGAAGGCACTGACAACGGCGTCACTTCTAAACAGGGCTGTGCACCGGAGCCACATATTCAATATGCGTTCTGTTTTCCTGAAGTTTGGCAGAAGCGTTTCTCCCTTTCTACAACATCTCATCCTTCTTGCCAGGATGTTTATTTTATCTTTTCAGATTTTAAAAGCTTTCGTGATCTAAACAGGAGCTAAAAAACAAAACATAGTTGTTAGACCTGGGGGTCTCTAGTAGGTACCTTAGGCCAAAAAGGGACCCTTGATTCTAAGTCAGGGAAAGGAAGGACACCTTCTCAGATGCCCCTGCTCACCCCCTCGGTAGCTTGGCACGAGCAACCAGGCTTATCTTCAACGTAAGTGTGTAAAGTATTTGCAAACACGCTCTCAGTAACCCAATGATGACACCACAAATGGACTCCACACGAGTTTCATAAAAAATTATTCTCTGTTTATATAAAAAGATATACAATGAGACCACACGATAAGGATCCAACATATGCGTATTTGTAATATGTCACCTTGCTGGTTATTAGGCCAGCAAGCCCTTGTAGGTTCTTGCAGTATTAAAGAGCAATTCTAGATGACCCAATGCAGTCTTAATGCAATGCTATGCAGTTGGTAATGCAAGAATCAGGCACTTTGTAATGTCAAAATAATGCAGTTCATTATGCAACAATCAGGCAGTTAGTAATGCCAAAATAATGCAATGCGTAATGCAAGAATCAGGCAGTTTGTAATGCAAAAAGAAAACAATGTGTAATGCAAGAATCAGGCAGTTCGTAATTCAAAAATAATGCAATGTGTAATGCAACAATCAGGCAGTTTGTTATGCAAAAATAATGCAATGTGTAATGCAACAATCAGGCAGTGCTATATGCAAAAATAATGCAATGAGTAATGCAACAATCAGACAGTTCGTTATGCAAAAATAATGCAATACGTAATGCAATCCGGCACCGATTACGGTGCTTTGGATGGTCTTTATGCCACTCGTACTGACTCGCGGTCAGCTTCTGCCAACATATGCCCCCAACACAGGTATGGTTTAAACCAAAGTGCAGCTCCGCACTCCTGCCCCGGTACTGCCACTCCTCAGCAATTACGGGCCACGGTACGAGCTTGAGCGGAGGCTTGCACTGTGAGAATGGGAAAGGCCGAGAGCGTTTCTCTCCGAGCCCGCACCCCGCCCCAGGCGGAGACACACGTTACCTGGGAGGTGCGAGCTCGCTCTCCTCTCCTCTCCTCCCGACTTGGGCCTCCGATGCGACTTCGTTGATTCCGGGCAATGGAACTCGGGCTCTTCCCCTGACGGGGTTGGTTCGAGGTCCCGCTTTGGCAACGGCGGGCTCGGGCCGGTGGCACAGCTCCTCTGGGGATGCCGGTCCGGGCCGATGGCGATGACGAAGATCTCAGGCTGCAACAGGGCACACGCACACAGCGTCTCTGAGACTCTCTTGAGCTCCGGGTGTGCACGATCACAGGGCAATCCTCACTAAGGTCTCAAGCTGCACGAAGCACACGCACCCAGCGTCGCTGAGACTCACTTGAGTTCCGGGTGCACACGATCACAAGGCAATCCCCACGAAGGTCTCAGGCTGCACGAAGCACACACACACAGCGTCGCTGAGACTCACTTGAACTCCAGGTGTGCACGGTCACAGGGCAATCCTCACGAAGGTCTCAGGCTGCACAAAGCACACGCACACAGCGTCGCTGAGACTCACTTGGATTCCAGGTGCACACAATCACAGGGCAATTCTTACGAGGGTCTCAGGCTTCAAAAAGCACACACACACACAGCGTCGCTGAGACACACCTGGAAACTTTTATGTTCCTGAGTTTCCACAACAGGGAGCAAGCTCTCCTCGAGCCCTTGGGGATAAGTTACTTCAGGACACAGCACACATCAAAGTCCTTTCAAGCAGGGGGACACAGCACACAGCAAAGTCCCTTAGCCTCTCCATGATTAAATCAGCAAACTGCAGGCCAGCCCCAGAACACACAGCAAGGGTCAGTCCTTTCCTTCAGTCTCTTCAGCTGTTTCTTCCTTGACAGAGGTTCCTCTTGACCACAAAGTAGTTTCAATCCTTTTCAGTCTTGATCAATCCAACGTTCAGGGGTTTCAGCTCTCATAGTTATACCCCTAAATGCCTTTGAAGACTTTGTGTTTAGGGGGGCACTGACTCCTGTCCGAACCAGTTCTAGGTGTCTCTCTGCCAGTGACCTCTTATTCCTTTGACAGTGGGGGTCTAGGTCCTTAATCACTCAGCAGGGGATGGAGCCATTGTTTTATGGCAGCAGCCCAGGCTTCTTCACCTCCACGGGCTACTCCTCCCCCCTACACTCCAGATGCAGGTCAGCCTGTTGCTGTCTCACCTCCTCCCCTGGGTTAAGACATTCCCCAGATCCTATCACTTTCAAATCCAGACAGTCAATCCGCAACCAGGCAGAGACACTCAAAATTGTTAGAATACAAAAAAACAGCCACTTCTAAAAGTGTGATTTTTAAACACATAAAGCAAAAACCATCTTCACAAAAAGATGTGCTTTTACATTGTGAGTTCAGGCACACTAAACTTCACCTCTCCATCTTACGCCTATGGGAAGATAGGCTGGAAACATATTACACAGCCTCCCCCATTCTGTACTATGGGCAAGATGGCCTTTCAACAGTGAAAAACGAAATGGAGAGTATTTCACTGTCAGGACATGGTACACAACTCAGTACATGTCCTACGTTTCAGATACACTGCACCCTGCCCAGGGGGTACCTTGGGCCTACCATAGGGGTGCACTTGTCAGGACAACATGGCAGTTTAACAAACTGCGCGCAGGCACTGCAGTGTCAGGTCTGAGTTCTCTCTTTAGGACTACTTGTGTGGGTGGCACAATTAGTGCTGCAGGCCCACTAGTAGTATTTGCATTACTAGCCCTGGCACACATAGTGCACTATACTAGGGACTTTACTAGTAAGGCAAACATACCAATCATGGACAATCAATTACCATTACACTTTATACAGGGAGCACTTGCACTTTGACACTGATCAGCAGTGGCAAAGTGCACAAAGCATCTAAGTTTGGCAACGCCATGTCAGAAAAAAGGTCTAGGGGGAAGGCACAAAGTTTAGGGAACTTTAGCCAAAAAGGGCCAAGTCCAACATTAGTTCTAACAAAAAACCCAGCAAGAATAAACGATAAACCTGTATTTTGTATCCAGGTGGGGTCATTAATATACTGTACTTCTGGTAAAATATTTATACAGCCAGAAGGCTGCCGGAGGAAACATGCAGCTGAAACAGAAGTGCCTGATAGGGGGTTATTGCTTATTTTAAACATTTCTCTACCCAGGTGCGAAAATACTATATCGGAAACCAAATAGTTAATATGACTAAGTGCAATCTGTCAGATTTTATTATATAACAAATACCTCCACTGTCTCTGCTTCTCCTGGTGATTTTCAACACTCAGTTTTTTTTAACAGACTTTTATTTGGTTTTTACAACCTTAGCAGTATACAGGTCATGTTGAAGTTAGGAGTACAGTATATCATTACAATCATACCAACTGGTCATCAAAACCCTCAATGTCCCTCCCCAAACAATCCCACCCCTCCCCGAGCCGCGGCCTGAGGTACCCACGACAGGTCTTTTTCAGTAGTACAGTCCCAGCCTACCAACCCTGTGCCAGCAACATTCTACACTGTACAGCTTAGGCTTAGAGCTCTGACAGTGGCTGTGCCTCCATACAAGCGGAGTAGCATTGCCCCCCCACACTGCTGCTAGTAAGCTGGAAAAATAAAATGGAAATGCAAATTTTTAATTACCATTTTACTTTTCCAGCTTTCTGCTGAACAGGGTGTGGGGGCGGAGCCAATGCATCATTGTTGCCAAGTGATTGGAGTGGCCCCTTCTGTGTGAATTGCGCATGTAGGTTTGTCTGGCTACCATGCAACGGCCAAACCAACATGCGCAATTCAAACTCTCCAACCCATCTGTCAGCAGACACAGGGCTCCAGTGCCTTTTGGAAGCCTGAGGCAGCCTGCTCCAACCAATCCAGACGCTGATCTGAGCAATGTTTGGATTGGATAAAGTGTCGTTTGCTTTCCTACCTCACCTCGTCCTCGGACAAGTCAGATCCATGTACTGGAGAGGGTGAGGAGATGCTGCAAGGTATGTGAAACTTGTATTCAATTATGCCTCCCTGACTCGCTGTGTGATTGATTGTGTGTGTTTGTGCGGGTGTGTTCTTGATTGTGACTATATGTTTGTGTGTTTGTTTGCTTGTCTGTGTGCCCCACCATTTGTTAATGCCACCAACAGCCCCTGAGCTCCGAGTTCTTGTGTCTCTCTTTCAGTTCTGATCTTGTTCCTGTGCTAGTGGACTTCTGTGAGATGCCACCAGTGACTGAGTTTCTGGGTCCTTCATGCAATCCACCAATGCCTCCCAGGCCCTGGCCTCGTCCAGGGAGCCATGGCCCTGTCTTGCTTCCCTGAGAAGCACTCCACTCTCATTCTGCCCACTGCTCAAGCTTCCTACACCAAGCCACCACCCTAGGTACCCTGGCACAGGGCTTTAAGTGGGATGAAAAAACTGGAGGGTCCCTCAAAGGGGCGTGGTCAATGTAATTAGAGGTGTGGCTTAACACATGTAAGCTAAAAATCTGTGCTTAACATATTGTGCTACCTGACTTGTATTTTGCTGTTGCTGCCATTGCATCCAGATATATGATACAACAAGTAACATCACACCTACAACAAGTCAGGACTATTGGCTTTGTCAATGGTTGTTAGTTGCATAAGATAAATAAGCAGCAACTATGAGTTGTATAGAATAATGAAAAATCTTCCACTTAATGCCCTGGTGACACCACGACAATGTTGCTGCTCCTGAGTTTCAATAGGAGAAGGGAAATCCAGAGAGAAAATGTCTCTCTTTAAAGGATTTCTCTTCGCCTACAACGCTCACCTGGCATGACGTCATGCCGTAACTTCTCCACTAGTGAGAAGCGAGCAATGTGAGCATGCGCACATCGATGTGCACGTGCTCACACTGTAGTCCATAAAAAATGGACCGCCTGTGCCAGGGCACAAAACAGAGCCCGATAGAGACCCTTTTCGAGGCCCCCTTTAAAAAACTGCCGGTGCTCAGACCCGGTGAGGCCCACTTAAAGCCCTGCCCTGGCAGCTTTACAGTTTTGGCAGCTCAGTAAATAGTGCCCCGGTAAACAGGGGGGCTCCCTCATTGTTATGTCAGTCACTGTGGACATCACCTCTTCCCAGTATTCAGTTAGTGACAGGCGGGACCATAACATATGGAATATCTCCGCAGCTACCTCTCCACCTCTTGGACGTACAGCCCTCACCATGTGGAAACACCTATTCACCCTTCCAGGGGTAAGGCATCCCCTGTGGAGAATATAGAAGTTTAGCAATTTCAATCTGGCATTTCTAGACATCTTAGAGGACTGTTCCATTATCTTTACCCAATCGCCCTACGGAATGGGTGCCCCTAAATCCTCCTCCCTCCATTCCCATAGACCATCCAAAGGTGTCAACACATCCGTTCTGATCGCTCTATATAAGCAGTAGACTGCCTTGAATGTGCCAAGACTTGTGACGACAAGTTAACAACTCCTATTATTAGGTGGCTCCTACAGACCTGCCCCCCAGTGCATTCTGATTGCAGCCTATACCGCCCTACATAGCAGAAAGTGCCTCTTTGGCATGTCGTATTTTAGACTAAGTTCCTCAAATGGGAGTAACTCTTCCGCTCGAAACAGGTCACCTACTCGAGCTATACCTGGTGCCGTCCATTCCGATAACCCCAACCAGTCTCCCCTATTTGGTAGCAGCACTAAGATGCCTGTGGGCAGGTCAAGCGGGTATGGATATCGTGTCCATATTTTTTTGCAAGCATCTGCTCCAGCAGTGCCCCATCACTTTGAGCTCACTTGTGCCCTCCCGACGAGAATGTCGGGTAGCCAGAAGCACCACGTAATGCTGCTGAAGCCTGGCACAACCTGTTCAACTTCCCACCCCGAGGTCATTCTACTCTAAACCCATTGAGTGAACCACTGTAGCTGCGCTGCTATTTAGTATGATTCAAGTTAGGGAATGCTAGTCTTCCTTCCCCCACAGGTGTTGCAAGGTCCCAGTGCCACTCTCCAGCTGCTCGTGCACCAGATAAAGGAGATAAATAACAAGTCTAGATCTCTTAACATAGCACAGAGAATCCACATCGCAAAAAAGTCCAGTAGTCTGGGGAATGTCACCATCTTAGAAGAGCGATGCAACTCTCTACTGACAATGGTGGCGTCTTTCAAAAATCAGCACTCAAAGAGAGGGATTAGACAGCTGCCCCCACATTCCCCTCTAACAGGTCAGTCGTGTCATGAAATATTTTCATCCCTAGGTATTGCAGGCATTGGGATTCTCATTTCAGCGCCTGTGGCATCTCCGAGGTTCAATGGTCCGCATTCTCCCGGAACAGTCACGATTTTGCCAAGTCACCCCTACGCTGGATAGTGTTCCAAATTGATCCAGCAGCCTCATCACCCTGCTAGTTCTGTGTCAGCACTCTGTAGCAATAGTAACAAATCATCAGCATATGGAGCAATGTGATGGGGTCGGCCCCCAACCTCAAGTCCCCGGTAAAGAGCTTCAGTCCGGGCGCTGCAGGCCAATGGCTCCAGTGTGAAAAGTAATGGCGCTAGGGGGCAGCCCTGTCTGCTTCCCAGTCCCACTGCATACCCCATCGAGATTATTCAGCAAGTTTTCACTCGGGCCGTGGGGTCAGTAAATACCAGTCTGGTCGAGCTTAGGAAGCCCGCATCTTAATTTCTCCATTACCCTATATAGAAAGGCCCACTGTAGGCTATCAAAAGCTTTCTCTTTGCTGACCGCAGATATTACTGATGTTCCCTGGTCAAAGGTGTCAGCCTCTCAATGTCAACAGCCTCTGTATGTTAAGCACTGTATTGCGGCCCTGGATGAACCCCGCTTGGTCTGGATGTACGAACTTGGTCATTCAGGGTGGAAGCCTAGTTGTTAAGACCCGACTAAGAATTTTTATAATCTATGCTAAGCATCGACAATAGCTGAAATGCTTTGCAATCATGCACCTGTTTGCCTGGTTTAAGTAATGGCACCACTAGTGCCTCATGGGTGGAGGTCAGCAGGTGCCTTGCATCTCTTCCTGCTCTGTACAGTTCCACTAACTTGGGAGGCATTATCTCTGCATAGGTGACAAAACATTCAACAAGAAGCCTGTCTGTCCCAGATGTTTTTCCTCCTGCCATAGCCTTCAGAGCTGCCTTTATTTCTTGCAGAGTTTTGTCCACTCCCAAATCATAAGCCTCCTCTCACATGAGAGCTGGCAAGTCTAATGGGTCTAGGAAATAGTCTGTGGTGCTCTTAGGGTGAGTGGAGGCATTCGCCTATAAACTGGAGTGATAGTCCTTGAAGTGGTCATTAGTGTCAGAATGTCTATAGGTCAAGGCCTGTTTTCAAATCTACTGTCATGGATCCCCGTTTAACCAGATTGGTGAGCCAGGCAAGGAGCAAGCCAGCTCTGACGTGCTCCGTGTGTGCTCAGAGCATGTATTCCCTGTAGTTGAAACATCTAAGTTACTCTATCTGACCCACTAGGGGCTCCCTGGAGTCTGATAGGGCCTGTTGCAAGTCTGGGCGGTTCGGTCTTCGTTTTTCTACCTCCCTCAGGCCTGCTTCAAGAGTGTCCACCTCATCTAGCAAGGTGCATTTGACGCCCACCGCTTCTGCAATGCACCTCCCTCTAATCATTGATTTGAAAGCATCCCATTCTAGCTGCGGGTGGACACCATGCCAGCATTGTCTTCAAAGTATTATCTGATCCTATCCTCAATCGTATATTGGAAAACAGTGTCCTCTAGGGACTCCTGCTTCAGTTTAAACATAGGGATACAGAGTTTAGTCTGCTCCCAGTTCAGATAGATCAGCACTGGATTTGGGATTTGGTACTAAGCATTTGGTATCGTTGACCAATCAATGCATGTCAGGGAAACAAATGCACATGTAGCTCATGGAGGCTTGAAAAAAGAAGGAGGAATCCCTGATTGCCGGGTGGGTGCAGCGCTAGCAGTTTATCAGTCCCTTTTGGGTCTGCCACCCAGCAAACATATGAGCCGTCCTACTGACCGGGGAGACTCCAAGTGGACAATGAGACCTATCCAATGCAGGGTCAGCCACACAATTGTAATCACCTCCCATGAAGAACGACTGCTGTAGGTAGGGCGCCAATACCCAAACCAATTCCTCTAGGAATGCTCCATTATCCACATTCAGGGCATAAACCTTAACCACCATCAGATCTCATCCAGCTAAGCATCCCATCACCACTACATATTGGCCTGTCGGATCTACTAGTACCCCATTTTTCTGGAAAGGAACCGCGGGACTCACCCATATAAGTATTCCCCTTGCAAAACCAGCTTATGTAGTGTAAAACGGTTGGCCTCACCATCTTCTCTGCAACGCCAATCCCTCCTGAGCCATAATATGCGCTTTCTGTAATAGGGCTATATGTACCCCCTTATCTTCAAGTAAGATAACGCTTTGTAGCTCTTAGACATATTAATCATCCCCTATAGGTTCCAGGATAGGATCTTATATTTTATGGAGATCTCTATTGAAAATACACTTGCATTACAGCTTCTATCCACCCGCTAACCCCAGTCTTGCTACATAACTTACACTTCTTGGGCTAAAACTTTTTTAGTAACCATACTAGGGTGCGGTGTGAGTTAAAAAAACACTCAACCAAACACAATTCAATCCAAATCCTCATCCCCAGGAAAAGTAGGCAATATCCCCCATCCATAATTGCTTTTCAATTTCAACCACTCGCGGGTATACCCACATGTAACTCTCAAAGAAAAGTGTGCTAGTCCAAGTCTCCCATGCCAGGCAGCCCACCATCCAGTGCATGTATCCATAGTTGGCAGGCTGCCGAGAGGATTCTGTTTCCCTCCAAAGAGTATGTTGGGCACACGCAAGGTGATCCCCCGTTCAGTATCTGGCACCACGTGACCAAATGATGTCCAAGCTACAGGAGTTCATCAGCCATTCCTGGTGTCACCACAAGCAGTCCATTATCAGGGCCCACTGAGGAGGTTGACCTATGGTCTGAGTCTGAGTCCCGAGCCTCATCCTCCCCCAATGTCGATCGGGGGCTCGCTCCTGATCCACTCATTGTGCACACTTCCACCGCTCGCAGCTGTTCTTATCAGACCTCTGCATTGGTGGAAGCTGCCTTGCTGTAGCTACTCATTGGGTGCATTGATTTGATTCTCATCTATTTCCTCCTCTGAGGTGCTTCGCTGTTCTCAGGTAGTGGGTGCTAGTCGAGCCACTCCCAAACCTCTTGTGATGTCGGGAAGAACAGCACCCTAGTTGTTGTTGTCACTCGCAGTCTGGTGGGGAACATCATTGCATAGTTGATTCCCACCTGCTCGAGGCACCTCTTAGCCTCCAGGAAGGTAGACTGCTGCTTTTGGACCTCCTTGGTGAAGTCTTGGAACAACATGACCTTGCTTTTCTCCACTTTCAGGTCTTCGCAGGATCTGGCTTGTTGTACAATGTGGTCCTAATCTTTATAATGCAACCGTGTGGCCAACATGGGTCAAAGCAGGTCCCCCGGGGCGGAGGTCATGCCGGGACTCTGTGTGCTCTCTCTAGAGTGAAGTGCAACCTTGTCTTTCAAACATCGTTGAAGGAAGGCCAGCATGTGATCCCCCTCCGTGCGTTCAGGCAGTCCAATCATTCTAATGTTATTCATTTGAGATCTGTTTTCATCGCCTCTTAATTCTAAAGCCATAACCCTATTTTCCATGGAGGTGAAGCGCTCCTATTGTGTCGCCACCTCTGGGGGACCTCTGCCAAAGTGCTTTCTGACGTTCTATGAGGCGCCTTTGGTCATCTCTCAGGATCCCCAGATCTGTCATTAGCATGTCAATTTTAGATTCTGGTACCTCTCTAGAGGCAGTTATGGCTTGCAAAATATATCAACCAAAGTGGTCCCTTTAGAGGACCCTAGCTGTGTGGGTGGAGGCCCCTCCCCGATCGAAGTTTCATCAACTTCTCCTGGTTTGTAGCTCGCCCAGCAGCAAGCAGCTCAAGTGGCCGGGCGCTTCTGCTCTTCCGCTATTGTTCCCTCATGTTGGAACATAGTTGCCCACAAGCTGATTGTCCCCGCACCATCAGGGTCCTCAGGTGTATCATACCAGCTAGCCGACCTCCAAGGGGGCCAACACCGCACCCCCTCAGGGCCCACACTTGCTGCACATCAGCGATCCTCAGCTGCCATTTTATAAACACGGCCGCCAAGCTTAGCCCTAGGTCTCCACACCGGGCAGTCTCTAGCAATTCCATTGCTCCCTGTCTGTGGTCATGGGAGGCTTTCCTCATTGAATGGGCACCCATGGGCGGGAATGGGGGTCAGGATTCTGCTGGATGGGGCCGGCCGGCTGGGAGTCTGTTTCCTGCACCTTACTCCATCCTTGCTTGACCACGCCCCCCCACTCCACTCAAAGATAAAGTCTTAAGTGTCAGGAGGTTGGGTGGTCCCTCTTCTAAGGGCTTTATTATGAGTCTTTTTGTAATTCCAATGGAGCGGATAATGAAAGTTCATTGCCCCATGCAAATTACAAGAATTACAGGAGTATTGCAGACCATGTGTGTTTTAAGAGTCAAAATCCCCTGCTGAAACTCAAGGGTAGAATGAGGAATTACTGGGGTAATCGGACCCAGAATTACTGATTTCACTAGTAATACCTCACTCAGCCCTCAACCCCCCAGAGGTGCCCAGTACCTCTGGCATCCTTAACTCCAGGTGGATAGAGTTGCTGGGTCTCAAAGAAGGACCTCACAATGTGGATCTTCGCCTGCATTGCAGATCACCATTGAAGCGTGCATAGCATTTCCAGTGTACATTTCTGACGTATGGTGGTAACCTGATTATTAGAACAACAGTACTTCTTCTCAATTTATCTAAAATGCAGTCTGTCTCTGGTGTAGTCTGGATAGCGTGAATGGGCAGCAATGATGTAGCCTTTTCTTTAGATCAGATTGGTTCTGAGACCTCAGAAATCTAGAACCCTCTTTACAGCAATTTATCTGGTGATATTCGCTAACCACACCACATCTTGTTTCTCTGATATTTTCTATCACTGTCATCAATTGAGCCTCCATTTTAAGGACATTTTTTATATTTGTTTATACTTAGATTTGGTGGTTTGTGCTTATTTGTAAAAGATTGATAGTGAGAACTGGGGGACACAAAGTGGCCTCTAGCACAGTTTTCCTACAACACAGCAGCCAGTGATCTTCTACTTGCTGCTATACTATACGAAAGGCAAGAGAGATAATGACAAGTCTCCATGGGCCCTTTCCTTTCAACCAAGATTCCGACTTCGTTTTCAGGTACACCTTATAGTATTGTGCTGAAAATAGAGTTCTCATCATGTCTGAGCAGTTACTTAGCCGTTTAAGCCACGGGATCAGAGCCATCCATCAAATGGTAGGAGTGGAAAGCATTTTTTATATACTACATTTTAACATCCGATGAAAAAGACACGTCTCTTGAGAGGAAGAAAAAACTTTTATTACATTGTTTAGGCCCAGGAGGATTAAAGTGTTATACTTAGGTGGGAAAAATCCAAGACACGCTATATTTCTACATGTTTTAGAAGATTTGCAGGCACATGCATCAAGCTAGGATTTTGCGAGTCCTTAATTCCGAATATGAAGGATTCGCAATTAAGGACTTGCAAAATCCTATGCATGTAGGAATTGCTATAATAATAGCAATTCCTACACATTCCTTATTTGCAACTCGCAAATAGTGAGTCGGAAATAAGGAATAGCTTCCCATTCATTCCTATGGGCCTACAGGCCCATAGGAATGAATGGAAAATTGCAATTGGTACTCTCAAATTGCTCATGCAATTTCAAGGGTGCAAGGGTGTCAAAAGGACACCCTGTTGCACCCCTGAAATTGATCTGTGCACAAATGTTGCGCACACACATGTCACAAGGACATGTGTGTGTGTAACCTACAACTTTGAAAAATGCACTTTAGTGCATTTTCAAAGTTTATGCAAATTACCATGAAGTTCAACTGCATGGTATTTTGCGTCCCCTAGTAGCGAAATCGCAACTTCTGAATTGTGCTTCTTTCATTGCATTTAAGTAATCGCAAAATGCGATTCCTTAAATGCAATCGCAATTTGAGAACTCGCAATTAATTGTGAATTCTCAAATTGCGAGGGCCTTGACCCGTGATGCATCGCAAAAGCTAATGTTGCGATCGCAAACGACTGATTTTTGCTAATCGCACCGTTTGCGATCGCAAAAAGCTTTGATGCATGTGCCAGATGGATACTTATTTCTGATTGACTGTGTGTGTGTGTGTCCATCGCTCACTACACTACATGAAATCTGAAAACAATTAGGATTATGTAACAGCCCTTAAAAATGAGGCCATTTTATATAAAATTGGTTCCCTAAATGATGACTTCATCAAAGACCAAATTATTATGCATGTTAATGACACAAGCTTCCAGGATTGCTTACAGGTTAATGATGATTCTTTACGAAAAGACGCAGAACTTTAAAGTAGATATGAGAAGGCTGCAAATGTGGGTGATAGAAGTAATGTTGCTGAAGTTAAATCGATAAGGTGTGGTTTAAGGAAGATATGAAAGAAACTGTTAAAATTGACAAGGATTTTGAAAAAAATAATAATGAGGGGAACTAGAAAAGGGTTAACAGGCATTGCAAGTGCTATGGATTTGGGAACTCAGACCATTTAGCCTGTATTAAATTATGTCCAACTTGAAAACAAAACGTTCAGCTTGTGGCATCGTGGGGCATTAAGCACGGGTGTATAGGATAAGAAAATGAAGAAAAAAAAGTTTATATCAACAAAGTCATGTGTGAAGTGATGATAAAGAGCAATCTAGTTGGCAAAGTAGTTACAGTGAAGTAGGCCTGGGTGCTGAGCACTCCACAGAGCTCACGGAGTGCAGAAAACTCTGCTTCCCGATGTGCACTGGAGTTGTTTCCCCGCTCGCGAGCGCGAACGGTAAGTACGCAATCGCAAATGGTAAGTTCATGAGCGCGAGCTGCCGCTCGGGTAAAATTTCTACCCGAGCGGCAGGAATACCAGCACAAACTGCAGTTCGCACTGCACTCCGCCACTCGCGGAACTTCGCTGAGTTTTTTTGTAACTTCGCCCAGGCCTGCAGTGAAGCTGAGTGTGTATGAGTTGTATGTGATGGTGTTGTTGGGGCAATTGATAATAAGGCGGCCGATTCACAGAACTAATCTGAGATAAAATCCTAAACTTACTACTTTTGGTATTCACAGAGGCATTTAGTAGTAGTAAAGTTAGGACTCCTAACTTTACTACTACTAAACTGGGATAAAATCCTAAACGTACTACTTTTGGTATTCACAGAAGGCATTTAGTAGTAGTAAAGTTAGGGATCCTAACTTTACTACTACTAAATGCCTTCTGTGAATACCAAATCTAGATATTATGCTTTTTCCTAGGTATAATGTGGAGCAGGGGTTTACAAAGTGACGCATCTACCTAGATGCGACACTTTGTAAATATGGTGCAACAAGGCCAATTTTTTACACTGCTGGTGTGTCACAAAAAGTGACGCACTGGCGGTGTAAAAGTGATGCAAGGGCCCATAAATAAGGCCCAAAATTGTTTTAAAAGAAAATGTGCAGTCTTGTATACACAAAGTCAAGAAAATACCATTTGATAAGTTGAAAACTGTGTTGAATATAAAAAAAAAAACAATGACCTTACTGCAGAATTGAGTTAATGCAAATTTGCTAAACAAAAGGTTAACTTACCTCATGAAATTGATGCTGGTAGTATTAAACCAAAAAAATAAGTAGTGGAAGGAATTAAGTGTGCCATAAAATAATTTTAAAAAACAAAGTTACATTTGTTTGGTCACCAGAATGCAAAAGTGTTTTTGATGGTATTTGCAATGTAAAGGTTTTGATTACATGTCGCCCAGTATTATCACAACTGATACGAGTAATATGGCTATAGGTGCTGTTCTAACTTCAACAGACTGTAAGGGTAAAGAACAAGTACATGCATCTGCTTCACGATCTTTGACTTCAGCTGAGGAGAAGCTCTCAGTGATAGAAAAACAACATTGTCATGTGTTTGGGGTTTGGAACATTGCAAACAATATATTTGGGGTCACAACAGTGATTCTAAGGTGTGACCATAAACCTTTGGTCAAGGTTTTAACTATTAAAAGGGATGATTGGAGCCACAATACAATTCAATACAATACAATACAACGAAATTTGTATAGCGCGCTGCTCACCCGTAAGGGTCTCAAGGCGCTGAGGGGGATGGGGGGGTTGCTACTGCTCGAACAGCCAGGTCTTGAGTTGTTTCCTGAAGGAGAGATGGTCCAGGGTCAGCCGTAGGTAAGTGGGGAGGGAGTTCCATGTCTTGGCTGCCAGGTAGGAGAAGGATCTTCCTCCGACGGTGGATTTCCGAAATCGTGGGACGGTGGCGAGGGCGAGGCTGGCGGATCGGAGCTGTCGGGTGGGTGTGTAGAATGTGAGGCGGCTGTTGAGGTAATTCGGGCCTGTGTCGTGGAGAGCCTTGTGTGCGTGGGTGAGGAGTCTGAACGTGATCCTCTTGTTGATGGGGAGCCAGTGCAGGTCTTTCAGGTGGGCAGAGATGTGGCTGTGGCGAGGGATGTCGAGGATGAGTCGTGCAGAGGCGTTCTGTATGCGCTGGAGTCTTTTTTGGAGTTTGGCTGTGGTTTCAGCGTAGAGGGTGTTTCCGTAGTCCAGACGGCTGGTGACGAGGGCCTGGGTGACCGACTTCCTGGTTTCGGTGGGGATCCATCGGAAGATCTTTCGGAGCATGCGCAGGGTGTTGAAGCAGGATGACGAGACGGCATTGACTTAATTGGTCATCGTGAGGGAGGAGTCCAGGATGAAGCCCAGGTTGCGTGCGTGGTCCGTTGGCTTGGGTGCGGTGCCCAGGGCAGGGGGCCACCAGGAGTCGTCCCAGGCCGAGGGAGATGGTCCCAGGATGAGGACTTCCGTCTTGTCTGAGTTCAGTTTCAGACGGCTGAGCTTCATCCATTCCGTGACGTCTTTCATTCCTTCCTGGAGGCTGGCTTTGGCGGTGGCGGGTTCATTGGTGAGGGAGAGGATCAGCTGGGTGTTGTCAGCGTAGGAGATGATGTTGAGGTTGTGTTGGCGAGCGATGGCTGCGAGAGGGCTCATGTAGATGTTGAAGAGGGTGGGGCTGAGTGAAGATCCTTGTGGAAAGCTGCATATGACTTCGGTGGCCGCAGATCGGAACGGGGGGAGGTGGACTCTCTGGGTTCTTCCGGCGAGGAACGAGATGATCCACTCCAGTGCCGCTCCTTGGATTCCGGTGTTGCTGAGGCGCTGTATCAGGGTGCGGTGGTATACGGTGTCGAAAGCTGCTGAGAGGTCCAGGAGGATGAGGGCAGCAGTTTCCCCGTTGTCGAGCAGGGACCTGATGTTGTCGGTGGCTGCGATGAAGGTGGTCTCGGTGCAGTGGTTTGCTCGGAAACCGGACTGTGAGGGGTCGAGGGATTCGTTGGTCTCGAGGAAGGCAGAGAGTTTTCTGTTGACGGTCTTCTCGATGACTTTGGCTGGGAAGGGGAGGAGCGAGATGGGGCGGAAGTTCTTGAGGTCCGTGGGGTCCGCGGTGGGCTTCTTCAGGAGGGCGCTCAGCTCGGCATGTTTCCAGCTCTCCGGGAAGGTGGCGGATGCGAAGGATCTGTTGATGATGTTCCGGAGTTGGGGTGCGATTGTGGAGTCGGCTTTGTTGAAGATGTGGTGTGGGCAGGGATCGGTAGAGGAGCAAGAGTGGATGTTGTTCATCAGGCGGGTGGTGTCTTCGGTGCTGACAGGGGTCCAGGTGCAGAGGGTGGTGGTGGGGGGCGCTGGTTCAGTGGTTGGGTGCGTGGTCAGAGCGTCGAAGCTGTTGTGTATGTCGGCGATCTTGCGGTGAAAGAACGAGGCGAGTGAGTTGCAGAGGTCTTGCGAGGGTGTGATGTCGTTGTTGCAGGCGCTGGGGTTGGAGAGCTCTTTAACGATGCTGAAGAGTTCCTTGCTGTTGTGGGTGTTGTTGTCCAGTCGTTCTTTGAATGTTGTCTTCTTGGTGGTGCGGATCAGCTGGTGGTGTTTGCGGGTGGCGTTCTTGAGGGCTGTCATGTTTTCTGTTGTCTGGTCGTGGCACCAGGCTTTCTCGAGGATGCGGCAGGTTTTCTTGGAGTTTTTGAGGTCGTTGGTAAACCACAAAGTTTTCCTGCTGCCAGGTCTGCTGGGCGGATTCTTCAGTGGTGCGAGTTCGTCGGCGCAGTTGGAGAGCCACTGTGTGAAGTTGCGGGCTGCTTCGTTGGGGTCCGTCGAGCTGGTGGGTGGTTTCTGGCTGAGGGCGGTGGTGAGCTGGTCGGCGGTGATCTTGCTCCAGCTTCTGCGGGGAACCTGTTGCGGGTGGTGGTGGGTCGTGGTTCTCCTGAAGTTGAAGTGGATGCAGCTGTGATCTGTCCAGTGTAGTCCGGTGGAGTGCCTGAAGGATATGTGCTTGCTGGAGGAGAAGACGGGGTCAAGCGTGTGGCCGGCGTAGTGGGTGGGGGTGTTCACCAGCTGCTTGAGTCCGAGGTTGGTGAGGTTGTCCAGCAGGGCGGCGGTGTTGCGGTCCTTGTTGTTCTCCAGGTGGAAGTTGAGGTCCCCTAGGAAGATGTAGTCTGTGGAGGTGAGGGTGTGCGGACTGACGAAGTCTGCCATGGCTTTGTTGAATTGTGTGCGTGGTCCCGGGGTCTGTAGATGAGGGTGCCTCTGAGGGTGGTCTTGGGGTCGGTGTGAATCTGGAAGTGAAGGTGCTCGGCGGCGGTGAGGGTGTCGTCGGAGTTGGTCGTGATGCGGATGGTGTTTCTGTGGATGATGGCAAGCCACACCATATATTCCGCGTATGTCCTTGAGGCTATTGGACTATAATTGTGTGGTAGAATATGTTCCTGGAGCAAAAAACTACACAGCTGACTTTTTGAGCAAAATACCTCTACCTTCAAGGGAGGTGGCTGTGAATGTTTGGGATGATTACCAAATTGCTGGCATTACTGAATATTCAGTACAATGTATTACAAAACAAGAATGGTGGGATAACCTTAAGGCAAACAATGACATTGTGCGTATTTTGTGTTATGTTTAGGAAGGGTGGTCTAAGAAGGAAGAAGTGGATGTACATTTGTTGAAATTATGGGAAGTGAGAGATGAACTTGGTGTGGATGATGAAGGGATTTTGCTTATTCACTCTAGTGGTGGAGCCATTGGCGACCAGGGCATTGGAGAGCATCTATTACAGCGGCATCATGCATCGAGGAATTATGCACCATATTGCTTTGTATGTCGATGACATGATGTTTTTTCTATGAGATCACAGGATAGACATCTCCGGGGTCACTCAACTCCTGGAGGAGTTTGGTGTTCTGTCAGGTCTGTTGGTAGACTGTTGGAAGACTAGCGTGTACCCTCTGCGGGAGGACCCTGAGTTCCTGTCTTAGCATAGGAGGCTGAAGTGGGAGAATACCACTTTTTTTTATTTAGGTGTCCAGCTGTGTGTGACTGAGGCCGCTTTAATGGACAGTAATCTCAGCAGGGCACTTATGGTGCTCCGTGGGTCGATACGCTTCTCAAGTCTCTCCTCATTTTCACGGAAGTGCGAGTGGTGATCACCAAAATGATCGCTTTGGCCAGGCTCTTATATTATTTTGCCATGCCCCCCATTGTAGTCCACCGTAGCAAGTTTCAAGAGGTGCATCTCATGCTTATCGATCTCACCGGGGGAACAGGTCGCTGCCATGTAGACCTTGGGAAACTTCAGCGCCCAGTTCAGGATGGTGATTTGGCAGCCCCAGACTGAGGCATACTATCTGGCAGCCCAATTGCAGTGGGTGAACAGGTGGGTGGATGGTAGGTTTTGGGGTGGTCCACTCCTGAATGGAGGCACACCGGTGCTACCATGGTTATTGCAGCACCTGCTGGAGCCTAAGCAGGTCCAAGTTGAGCCCTGCACCCTGCAACCAGTCGCCAAGCAGTGCTGAGTGAGATATTTGAAGAAGACGGGGATCAACGTCCCCATTCTCCTGCCATACCCCTCCTGTGGCTGGCTCGCTTTCTTCAGGAGGATGTGGTTTGATGGTCAGGGGAGTGGGTGGCTCTAGGACTGGAGACGGTTGGAGAGCTGTATGAAACCAGGATCTTGTGGTCCTTTGAGGACCTGCAGGTGATCTATGATTAGCCGGCGGGCCACTTCCTCTTCTTTGGTGCCCTCACTGCACTGGTGCATCGGCGGTGGCTCCAGGGGTAGGGGGAGCCACTCACCCTACAGGGCTGCATGTCCTATGCACATCCTCGGGTAGACACTGGGCCATTGCGGGATTATATGCGGCGATCAGGGCGGATACTAGTGTTGCCCTTGGTGCCCTCAGAGACATCTGGGCGGCTGATATCAGCACTCCTATAATGGACATGGACTGGGCTAAACCCTTGGCTGGGGTCCCTCGAATTTCCTGTAATGCTGGTTTCAAATTGATTATTTTTTGTTTACCTTCGTAGGGTATACATCCCCCCTGAGAAGAACAACACCTTCTTTCTGGGCTCACGGTCCTCAGATGTGGCCTGGTAGGGGTGGATATGTACCATATGGTGTGGAGTTGTCCGCCCTTAGGGGAGTTCTGGACAAGGGCAGTGGGCCTTGTAAATGAAGTGGCAGAACATACATTGCCCACTACACCTGCAGCCTGTCTGCTGGGGCTGTTCCCGAGACCGGCCAAACACAAGGCTACTATGAGGTCTCTCAGTATCAGGGCAAGGTCCAGAGACGGTCTCTGGACCTTGCCCTGACACTGCAAAGCGGAAGATCATGCTTATTTGGAAAAGCACAAGGGGCCCACAGTTCGCCAAATAAAAGGTGGAGTTGTTGAGATAAGAGGACTATGAGGGTGCAAATTTGCTCAGGAAGGCCCAGAGGGGATAGAGCTCATTGGAGGAGGCCCGGGCCTGGGATACATTGTGGGAGGAGTGTGACCTGTGGGGCGGGCCCGGCGGCTGCTTCCCACTCATCTGGACAGGAGGATAGTAGAGTGTAGTGCCATCCCCCCCTCGTTTCCTTTACTCGACCTTGATGGTTCCTTGGGAGGAATGTCAGTCACAGTGCAGTTGTTGTCCACTGAATGAATAGAGTGGATGCTTTCTTAAGATCAAGCTATGGGGTGGGGGGTATTGAGGTAGTTGTATTGATTTGATTGTCCTTTCGCATGTCTGATAAGTGTGCTGCTTTATCTGCTCAGTTTTGTACTGTTACCAACTTTTCTTGAGGGATCAGAATGTTGTATCTGCCTCTATATTTCTGTAATGTGTATATAAAAGAAAATTGCTAATAAAATACGTTTACAAAATAATATTGTTCTAGAAGATGGCACCAACAATACTTTTTCCAGTGGTGCATATAAAAATAAAAGTGAATATGGTAGGTAAATTATCAAACCTAAAAGATTTCAGGGTTATTGTATGAGTAGATGTAAGAATACAAATGCATATTACTTTATTTGAACGAGTAAGTTTGGTATATGTTATCATATTATTTTGCAGCTCGTTTCAATTTTTAGAAGAAAAGTGGAAAAGGTACTATGTGATAATTGTATTTAATATTAGTTTTTTGTTATAAGAGAGGAGATCGGAAATGTTCCCTGTGAAAATTAAAGGTATTATTTTTTTGTTATAGGCAAGGATAATTGTGTAGTGTTGATGCAGAAGACTGTGATGTCAGAACCCTGGCATCATTTACGTTGGTGTTCTAGGTTCTGTTGAAGTGTTGGTAATTGGCAGATGGAGGAAATGCTGGGTAGGGGTGTCCGCAATCTTTAGGGCTACAAGTAAAGGATTACTTCTCACCTTTTTCTAATTTTCCTCATCCTACACTCTCATTTTTGCCCAGTGTACTTTTTGTGTTAGCAATTAGGCCAAGTGGTCAGGCATAATCTGATTGGATGTGCACATGTCATCAGTTTACATCATAGTACCATTCTGTGGGAGCCCTATGCTCACTGCGCAGATAGCATTCAATTGTGTGTTTGCTCATCTCATTGCAAGAATGCCCATAATAGTACTGTACAACAGGTATGTATGTTTGTATGTATGTATGTATGTATGTATGCATAAGTATTGGTAGAACACAAAAACAGCTGACGAGCGACAGAGTGCTGAACAATGACAGGATACATGAATTATGATTCAGAATTGCTTGCAGTAAATAACAAGCTTTGGTAAAATGAATGGGTCTCAACTGTAAAAGACATGCTCTTGGCTTTGCCATTGCTTGTTGGTTTTGGAATTTAGATAATGCTAAAGTGGCTTCTAATGCATCACGAAGCTTATGCACATATGCATTATGACAGGTGGGCATACTTCCAAACATATAGGTGGACACATTGGAATGGACTATGTTTTGAGGGAAAGCCATTCGAAGATGGTGGCGTAACATAAGCCCCAGCGGTGCAAGAGGAGACCCCCGAGCTCCAGTTGCCCCCCTCAGCAAAAACGATAGGTGGTGGAGTGGGGAGTGGGGGCCCTCTCTGTGTACTTTGCAGGAGGGCCGCCTCTAGTTTTGTTACGCCAGTTTTCCAAGATGACCATTGCTATATATGCACAGATGTCATTATACATATGTGTATTTGCATTATTACACATGTATTACAATATGGCCGTTGATGTGTACTCATGCATGCTGATATGTTCTGATTCACAGGCCATTTGGGCATTTTTCATTTACTGTTCGAAGATAGCCCGATGGCCATTTTAAAATAGTAAATTAAAAGTTAAAAAAGAAACATGACCGTGAAAAAAAGAGAGAAAGCAGCCCAGCAGCACTGTGCAGACGCCGTGCCCTCTTTAAAAACAATGACGATGGGAACAGGATGGGGAGCATCAGGGAGGCATTGGATGAGAGTGGGGAGCTTGTAAGGGAGCATCAGATGAGGAGGAAGGGTAATAAACAGAGAGCATACAAGCGTTAAGAGGAACAAGCGCCTCGAGGAGGCACAAAGAAAAGGTATGCACTCTCCTGAAAGGGAGAGAAAATACGATTCCTCTCAGGTTAGCAGTCGAAGGGCACCGTACAACTCTTCCAGTCGTACAAGCGTGAGACTGAAACGCTCTTGCGTGAGACAAACAAAAGAATGGTGAGGTAAGTCATTGCATTACAAGCACAGACCTAAGATAAACAACTATGCCACCCAGTCATGAGCAAGGGGCTAACCCAAAGCCCACTCTAGTGTATGCTGTGTGTTGGAAACAATAGGTCTGCACCTGACAAGTAAAGCTGTCTGAACTGAGACCTAAAAAAACTCAGTGGAATAACAATGATGATTTGTATAATGCAGACTACAAATTTGGTGCTATGATTAGGCAATCCAAAGCTACTAATTTAAGCAATCTGGGGAAGTTGAAATATTGAGTCAACCCTGCCAGGATTCAAACCTTTGACCCACAAGTCACTCCCTGCCCTTTGCAGTGGGGACTTTGGTCCTAGATGAGGCATTTTGATTTTATGCTCTATTTTTCTCTTTCTTTTGGATTCAGTGGCGTAGCTTGAGGGAGGGGGTGTCACCACGGCCACCAAGGGGCGGCAAACGCAGGGACCACCATGGGCGTCCAGCGGGCTAGCTACGCCACTGTTTGGATTTACATCTAGTGTTGTGATAAAGCATACAAAAGCTGTGCTAAATATGCGTTTGATGAGCAATGAAAGTGCCAACACCTGGCACATCAAAGATGCATATGTGGCCTGCAACATAAGCCTGCAACATTAGAGTTCATAGGTAAGTTACCATAATGATTATTTTTTAATGGAAAACAGAGCGTATTAATAGGAAAACCATAGGCACTGTTTTATCAGAAGAATATTTGTTGGAAAAGTGCGTAAGGAATTGGCATTTGTATCCTATGTGGAGACTGGATCAGCAGTGTCTGGGAAACTTTGAAAGTGGTGGGGCTTTAAGACCTGCCCCTAATAGCACGGGCCAAATGGTTAATTTTCCCACAGAATTGTCCACAAAAATTGTCTATAAATCTAGAGGCCCTGAAGTGAGGGTGCTAGGAATACCTGCATGCCCAAACCACTGTAAAATTGCAGTATTAGAGAAAAACAGTGCACATGTTGGCACAACGGCCCAAAACTGACTTATTTGCAATTGCAAATTTGGATTACACAACTTCATCTGGTAGATCATTTTTTAAAATGCATGTACCATCGTTACTAACCTCGGGGCATGTTATCAAGGTCCGGCGATAAATATCGCAAAGCGCGCTTAGCGCTTTATCGCCCGCTATCTCTGGAATTTATCGCCCGGTTAGCACGTTATCAACAACGCGCATCGCAGAGGCGATAAAAATTCCAGAGATAGTGTGGATATCGCCGTTTTCCATGGTGGAAAACGGCGATATCCTAGATGAGTGGACCTGTGGTCTTGGCCACAGAATTAAATTCCTGCATTAAGACATACTAAACGTGATTTTAAATATCGCTAACCCTCGTTGTCAATATGACGAAGCTGGGTTAGCGATATTTTCCCAAGGGAGTCTTGTCAGGCACGCCTCTTTTGCATCTCATTAGCGATGCGATGGGAGGCGTGCTGACAAGGGGCGCTATTCCCAGTAAACTGTCGCTAACAGCTGTTAGCGACAGCTTGCTATTAGGGCGATAAAAATATCGCCGCTTTAGCGGAAAAAAGTGCCCCTAAAGCGGCGATATTGCCCTTGATGATATGCCCCCTCTGGAGTCCACGTCCTCTCACTTTTTCACTTACCTCTAGATACAGTCTGCCATACGTTTATGACCGAGAATCTACTTAGAAGGGACTGGTTGCAAACACTGGGAACATTTGAAAAAGTACATATGATCAAAACAGGCTCAAAAAACACCACTACCACTCAAATTAGAGATCTTTCAGGATCAGAAAGCTGACAAGTCACACCAATCCTAAATACCCAGACGTCAGAAAACAGTAATGATGCTATCACAACGCTTTTTTCAACATGGAACGTGGAATGCATAACCCAAATCAGCAAAGCGCTGCCGCAGCTGTAAGAGATCTCTGGTACCAAGCCACTAAGCTTTCCCCACCCAGCTCACTAATAAATATGAGTTTAAAATATGAGAAATGTAACCATTTTTTCCCAAACGACTGAATAATGGTTTCTTTAAAAATACATACATTTTGCTATCAAAAACAGACTTTACAGAATTTTAGATTAACCAGTTCAATTGCTCAAAACAAAACCTTTTCAGCAAATCACAGTTTTTTTGCCACAACATGTCAGATTTTCTTTTTTAGTCATTACAAGCCTGGTCACCAAATATTAATTTCTCATTTTCCTCATGTACTCTCATGTATGTGCACGTATATTGTCTTTCATGTCCATTTATCATCATCAAATAGTAGAGATGTCCATCATATGCCAAAGATGGCCAAAATGTTGTCAGGATTTGCTGGGCTTCATTCATATTACAGGTCCTTTACCACGCCTACATGGGTGGTGCAAAATCTGCCATGCCAACGTGACTGGTGACATTTTGTGTATAAAAAAAAATAAATGAAACATATCATTTACTTCACATCACTCAGTTTTCAGATTCTTAAGCTGGCCTGGAATTCTGGAAGTCCAAATGAGGGCTCATTTAAAGTTTAAATCCCAGTCAGGGTTCCAGGACGCCGGATATATTCTCTAACATTTTTCCCTCTGTCACTAGGTGTGCACAAATTAAAAGAATGGGTAGTGCTCAGGCAAGCCCAGGGTGAGGCCCTGGGAACCTGGTTTCCGTATGCTGTGTTGCAAAGTGCCCGGGAAAGGGACAGCAGGTCCGGGTAGGCCTCCCCTGCTTACCTGGGACAGAAATATCTGACTGGGCCCATGTCAGAGCAGCAGCAGGCCTGGAAGTTGAAGTCCTCAGACTGGGCTCTGTCCCATGGCCTGCAGTGCCACTTGGAGCCCAGGAAGAAGCCTGTAGGAAAAGGGAGGCCTCTCCTGCTTGCCAGGGAAAAGAATCTCTGACTGGGCTTCGGGTCAGAGACTCTTTTGGCCCTGGATGGAAGCCCTCCGCCTTGGGCTCCTTTCTCTGGCCCACTTTGTCACAAGGTGCCCAGGTCAGGGTCACACAGGCCCACGGAGGTCTCCCTTGCTTGTCCAGGTTCAAAAGCTCTGACCGGCCCTAGTCCCCGTTCCCTTGCCCGCAGTGTTTCAAAGTGCCGCCAACAGGGACCCGCAGGCCTGGGGAGGCCTCCCATGCTTGTCTGGGTTCAGAAACTCTGACCGGGTCCATAGACAGAGCCTCAGAAGGCCCAGAGGTGGAAGCACCAGGACCAGGGCTTCCTTCTCCAGCCCACCATGTCACAAAGCGCCTGGGATGGAGTCCAGCAGGGCAAGGGAGGCCTCCTCTCCTTTTCTTGGATATGCCAATCTGGCCAGACCGGGACAGAGCTCGAGTAGGCCCTGGGGTGAAAGACCCTGGCCCTGGGCTCCATTCCCTGGCTTGCCATGTCTTAAAGTGCATGGAGGTTCTCCTCTGCTTGTCCCTGTCCAGAAGCTCTGACTGGGCCCTGGTTCAGATCCCCAGCGGTCCCTGGTTAAGATCCCCAGCAGGCCCTGGGCTCCCTTCTCTGGCCTGCTATGTAACAAGGTTCCTGGGACAGGGTCCCACAGGCCAGGGGAGGCCTCCCCTACTTGTCTGGATAAGAATTTCTTTTCGGGGCCAGGGTCAGAGCTCTGGACGTCCTATGGTTGGAAGTCCCCAGATCAGGGCTCCCTTCTACAGCAGGCTGTGTTACAAAGTGCATGGGACAAGGGTCTGCTGGCCCTGGAAGATTTCCTATGCTTTTCCATGTTCAGAAGATCTGACTGGGCCCCATGCCATAAAGTGCCTGGGACAGGGGTCCCACAGGCCCGAGGATTTCTCCCCTGCTTGCCTGGGATAAGGAGCTCTGACCGGGCTCCAAGTCAGAGCTGCGTGTGGCCCTGGCCTCCCTCTACCAGCATGCAGTGTCACAAAGTGCACGGGACTAGGGCCTGCTGGCCCTGGAAGCTCTCCCCTGCTTGTCTGTGTTCAGAAGCACTGACTGGGCCCGAGTCAAAGCCCAGCAGGGCCCTTTGTTGAAAGCCTCAAGCCATTGGCTCCCTTCTCCAGCTGTAGTGTCGCTAAGTGCCTGGGATGTGCTGGGGAGGCCTCCTGCTTGCCCTGCATAAGAAGCTCTGACCCAGTCCCTGGACAAAGCTCTGGTGGGCTCTATGTTGGAAACCCCTGGCCCTGTGTTCCCTTCTCCAGCCCACGGTGTCACAAAGTGCACAGGGCAGGGTCCCAGAGGACTGTGGAGGTTGCCCCTGCTCTTCCAGGTTTAGAAGGTCTGACCTGGCTCAGGGTCAGAGCTCTATGAGACCCCCTCAACCCCTTTCTTAATAACCAGCTTGGGCTATGAGAACCCGGGACTTTGAGTACCTGTTCTCTCCTACGGTGAGGAGAATCTTTTTTCAAAAGTCACGGTGAGACCAGATGGCTGTCTTTCAACTCCGGGCAACCACGGCCATCTGGTGTGCAATGAGTTCCTATTGTGCACGAGATGGCCGGGCAGCCCTAGAAGTCTTAATGAGGGCTCATTTGAGTCCTCAGGCACAGACAGGGCTCCATGAGGTTGGGTGCTTTTTCTTTGAGGACCCCTCTGTCACTCAGATTACAACAAAAGGGGGTAACCTTCCTCTGGATTAGTAGTTAGAGAGTCCCTGGCCAATTTATTTTCCGATCATTCTCACCCAGGTGCTATCAGGGCCCGAGAGGCCTGAGTTTGCAGTCCCCCAATAGCCTTTTGCTTGATTCCCTGCTTGGGCTCCAGGAGCCCGGGCCTCAGAGCCCTTGTCATCTCCAAGAGCGAGATGACTCCTTTCTAAAAATAAAACAGGGTGCGACCAGATGGCTGTCCTATGAGTCCAGCACCTGGTTGCATGCCACGCGATCCTATAGGGTGCCCGATGCCTGGTCAGCTCAGGAAGTCCCGATTATGGCTTATTTGACTCCTCGATCCCAGCCAGGGATCCAGGAGGTCCATGAGTTTTCTCCAGCTTCCCCCTCTGTCACTCCTTGTGCAAGGATTACAAGAAAAGGGAGTAGCCCTGCTCCAGATTAGTAGGGAAAGTGTACTTGGGACTCCCCTGTGGCCTGGTGGTTCTCATCCAGGTGCTGCCTGGGTCTGTACTGCCTTCCAAACCAGTTTTATGGGCCTTTCCTTGGAACCTTGCTTCCCTGAGAGCAGACAGACAAATGAAGCTGACATCCTCCTGCAGGGCGGCTTGCTTGGTGTGGTTTAACCAGCACTGTACTGTGATCGTGACGGCCAGGCTGATCTTGTAGTCCTGATAAAAGCTCATTTAACCCTCCAAGCCGAGCAAGCTCTCGATGACATTGTGTGTGTTTGCTCTATTGAGACCCTTTCACTTGGTTTGTGTGGATTGCAAGACAGGAATTTGGCCTTCCTTTGGATAATTAGGGACAAAGGTATGAGGGACCACCATTGTCCATGTGTCTTTCTCCCCAGGTGCTGTGAGGACTCTTTCTCTGAGCCTTGCTTCTCAGAGAGCAGGCAGTGGTGCAAAGCTGACATCCAAAGGCAGGGTGGCCTGCTTGGGGCCGGTTTAGCCAGCACTGTACTCTGATTGATTGGACGCACTGGGTCCACTTGGGGACCGACTGCTTAGCCAGCCTCAGAGGTTGTTTCAAGCAAAGAGCTTCCATCTTGCCTAGACTGACTGACTTGAGGGTCTGCCTTTTGTGAAGGCCACTCAGCAGAGGGAAGGCCTAGCAGCTTGCCAGCTTATAAAGTGGTCTGACCAGAGTGGTGATGGTCCCAGATAGTCCCAGATGCTACCTAGCAGTCTGGGCCCTTGTGTCTGTCCATTGCCATTTTCCACCTAGTGAATTTCTGCGGCTGTTAGGAATGACCAGGCTGGGACACAGTTCCCCTGTCTCTTGCTCAGGCTACACCATGGCCTGCTTCTTCCTTTTGTTGTCACAGAAAAGGTCAGGACTGCCGGTGCCTGTGTGACTTCCCTGTCCCCCAAACTCCTGCAGGCAAGCAGGGCCAACCAAAGCAGGCCAATCTAGGATGGGCATGAAACTCGTCTTCCAGTCCAGTAGGTGTGGCTACCTAGTTGATCCTGCCAGTATCATACATTTGTCTCAAAGATTAAGCCATGCAAGTGTATGCACACAGGCAGTACAATAAAAGTGAGAATGGTGAGACGCCATCCTAGCCCGGGTAAGTTAAGTGGCCCTGCCAGGAGCCTGGAGCCCTAGCTTCCCTGGTGAAAGCTATGGCTTCACCCACCTCTCACAGTGGATTACAGGAGCTGTTTAGCCCACTGGAGCCCCAGACCCATCCCTGGTCCAATGTCACCCTGCTGTGTTATCGGCCTCGGCCTTCACATTGGGTCCTGTGTCCGCTCCACACCCCGAAAGGGCACGAGGGTCCTTCCCAGTCTGTGGCCACCATGCTCTGGGTATGGACTGTCACCCAATGCCCATCATCTAAGGATGTTCCGGGTTAGTACCTTCTACCTCCTTGGTTGCCGAACCTAGGGAGCTAAGGGGGGTTAAGCCCACAGCCAACCACCATCTCCCTTGGTCCTGTCATTTTTCCTCCACTGTTAAGTCCCTACAAAGTGTTAGCTTGCAGACCCCGGGGGGAAACGCACGTCAGAGTTAGCTGGTCATGCCGGCCCGCCTATCATCTGGTCAGCCAGTCGCTGACTGGTCATCTGGTTGGCCAGTCACCGGGCTGGTCATCTGGTTGGCCAGCCACTGGGCTGGTCATCTGATCATCCAGCCAGGTGACCAGGTGGCTTGGTGTGACCTGGTGGCTGGCATTCCCAGGCAGCAGCCAATGAGAAGGCCAGCACTCAAAGGCTCCTTCCTCGAGCCACTGACCGACTCCTTGTCTCCAGGTGGCTCAGCTAGAGCTCGCTCTGGCCATATCCGCTCCGGCGATCTCGTCTCCCTGCTGACCTGCAAGGAGTTGTGTCCCCACCACTGCACCTGGCAGCGCAGGGCTGGAGGGGATGGCTGGGGGCCACTAGTTGCCTAATGCTATTTACAGGGTGAGCCTTGATAAAAAGGACTTTGGCCCTCTTCAAGCGCCACTACTGAGGGAAACAAAGAACAATGCCTGCGGGGGCCAGCATAGAAACCAGGTTTTCCTCTGCTTAGTAATATGATCACATTCAGTGGGTCACCACGTTGATCTGAGGCCATAGTCGGATGCCGAAGCATGGGAATCCTGACCAATCCCAAGGGGTTGGACCCTTGTTGGCAGAGGGGGGTAAAAGCATCAAACCTTTTCCCAGATCAGTGACCAAAGCCTGTGGGAGCCACAATGGAAACCAACACTCGCTGGTAGACAGGGGACCTTTCCATCCCCATCCAGAAAAGTAGACACCTAAGGTGGTGCACTTGAGATGCAATGGAACTCTGGGCTCGTCTCTCTTTGCTCGCTTTTACTTAGGGAATTCTGGTTAGGTACCTTTCCTTCAATTATTAAAATGATTAAATTCAGCGAGTCGCTACATTGATCTCAGGTCGTAGTCGGATGTTACAGTATGGGGAGACGGATTAATTCCATGGGTACCAGAAAAGGGAGGACCTTCTTTGGCTCAGGGAGATGACAGCAGCACACCTTTTCCAGAATCGGAGACCAAAGCCTGAAAGGGCCAGCATGGAAATAGGCACACGTGGGCAGACCATACTCCACTCGGAAACCAAAGACTTTGGTTTCCAGGAAGCTGATCAGCAGATCATTGGAATAACGCAGTTGGATCGCTAGTCAACATTGTTTATGTTCGGAACTACAACAGTATCTCATCATCTTCAAACCTTTGACTTTTGTTCTTGATTAATGAAAACATTCTTGGGAAATGCTTTCCCCTTTGGTTTGAATTGAGCTGGTCCAAGAATTTCACCTCTAGGGGCACGTTACAAATGCCCCCTGCTGTCCCTGCTAATCATGGCCCCAGTTCTGAAAAACAACGAAATAAGTACCAGAGTCCTATTCAATTATTCCTAGCTGAAGTATTCAGGTGACCGGTCTGCATGGAACACTCTTATTTTCTCAAAGTAAATGCTTGGGACCCCAGGACACTCAGTCAAGAGCATCAAGGGGGCACCAGAGGCAGGGGCTAGAACAGGCAGCAGCTTGCCTCACAGCAGACCGCAAGCTCAATCCCAAGATCCAATTATGAACATTTTAACTGCAGCAACTTTATTATAACGCTACTGGAACCAGTGGTGGCTGGTGACATGTGAAAGTGGTGAGTCGTAAATGCTCATGACAAGTGCCCTGTAGCAAGCAGGCGTAGTGAGTGAGCCCAAGCATCAAAAGGGGGTTCTGCGATATACTCACCCCAGGAAATCTTTGAAAAAAGAGTGGGCAGATGGTGCATTTTTAAGTGAATTTGGGAAAGCAAAAATTGTAGTTATAACATCAATCAAGAGTTTCAATGAGTCTTTCCAAGATCTGTGTGAGTGTAATGTGGGTGCAACGGTCCCCCATAACACTCAGGGAATGGGCCCATCTTCCGGTTTCCATCAACTTTATGCCATGCTTGTGTAATGTGGGAGCAAGGGTCCTCCATATCGCCCAGGAAAATGAGGCTTGTCAAGGTCTCCATTCTCTTCATGGTGTGTTTGTGTAGTGTGGGAAAGAAGGGTTCCCATATCACTCAGGAGATGGAAACACCTTAGGGCCATCAGCTTCTTCTGATGTTTGTGTAACCTTGTAGCAACAAAGAACACCTCAGGAAATTGTGAAACTTCGAGGTTGCCATGAGTTTCAAGGCATGTTAGTGTAATGAGGCACCCAAATATACTCCCCCCTCAATAGTCTAAAGTGGTGGCACCTCCTCATCTGCTCACAGGACCCCTTCTTGAAATTATGGAACTTTCAGGTCTCCATAATCTTTGGGTCATGTTTTTACAACCTGGTAACCGCAAGAGACACAACAGGAAATTAATGCACCTCCCAGATCACAGCGAGCTCCATGTCATATTTGTGTAACCTACACATGACAAAAGACCCCCCCCCCCAAGAAATGGTGGCACCTCCAAGGTCTCCATGAGCTTCTAACACACCCGCAGTGTGTCGACCTACACACAATGAGTCACTAAGTTCTCCAGTGATGACTATATTTGTAGTATTACACGCACCAGGAAAAGCCAATCCTGAGATTAAGTAACCAAATAATAGGCTAAAAAAAAAAAGTACGTTTACGAATGCACACTTAGAAACAAACCACAAAAAAGCACACTTCACTGATTCCTGCACCCAAGCACCAATGCCCACTAAGCCAATTAACAATACAAAATGAGGAAGAGGAAAATGCAGTGAAATGTACCTTTCCTTATCAGGAAAGTGGCTGCAGTGGTCCTTGTTGACAAAAGGACTGGGTCAAAGGAAGGGAGAAGAGAGAAAGAACAACTGAAGAGAGAGAGCGAAAGGGAGGCAAAGAAAGACTCGTCTGTATACGTGCATGAGACTGCATATATACACACATACTCAAACACACCCGAGTCTTTTACACACACACACGCACACACACACACACACACACACACATAGAGACAAACTGCCCCATGGCTTTTTTTATTTGGTTTTCTTTGCAGTGGGCAGTGCTGTGCTTCAATAAAAATCAAGCTCACTTCTTTATTTAATGTTTGAACTCCATGAATGTCATAAAACAGAATTGCAGATATCGGGCGCGATTCACAGAATTAACTTAAGACTAAATCCTAAACTTACTCCTTTGTGGTATTCACAGATTGCACTTACTACTTTTGGTATTCACAGACTGCACTTACTACTTTTGGTATTCACAGAATGGATTTACGACTACTAACTTTACGTCCGCACTCGGGCTGGAATTTCCGGCCCGGAGGCGGAGTTTCCTGCCCGGAGGCGGGGCTTCCGGGCCGGAGGCGGAGTTTCCATCCCAGAGGCGGAGCTTCCGGCCCGGAGGTGGGGATTCCGGACAGTGGCGGAGATTTAGCCATGGCCAAAATCTCCACCTCCGGACCGGAAGCTCCGCCTCCGGGCCGGAAGCCCCGCCTCCGGGCTGGAAGCTCCGCCTCCGGGTCGGAATTTCCGGCCCGAGTGCGGACATAAAGTTAGTAGTCGTAAATCCATTCTGTGAATATCAAAAGTAGTAAGTGCAGTCTGTGAATACCAAAAGTAGTAAGTGCATTCTGGGAATACCACAAAGTAGTAAGTGTAGGATTTAGTCTTAAGTTAATTCTGTGAATCGGGCCCACCGTCTCTAAGGAAAATAAATCAGGGGATCCTGCAACTCCCACAATGCAATCATTTTAACCTTCCTGTTTACTGCAGCCTTTCAATGAATGCCCCCGTCCGCTTAGGAGTTTATTTTGCCTCACTCTCAAGTCCTTTGCCGCAGATTATTATCGGTAACTCTTGGCTTTACCAAAGCACGCCGGCATTGTGCGCTCTTGCACAAAGACTGAAGAGCGCCGATCTTCATAAACATTTGAATAAAGGGAGGAGAAAGAATCCCTTTGCCATACTGGGGAGTCAAATCATTCACTTTTTTTTCTTTTTTTATTTGTCAAGCAATGCCTTTTGCTCATTTAACTGGAGAATATTTGGATTTTCTGCTAAACCAAAGAGTAACCTGAATTTGATAGCTATTAATGCTTTCTACATTCTACTGGTTCGGTCTGCTTTATGCTCCTTTCATTTTACCTCATGTTACTAAAAAACACATTTTCTTTATTAGCACGGCCGCATGATTCCTGTTTCTATTTGTAAACAATGCCTTTCCAGTGCCACTCAGAAACACGCCTTTATTTTCATCCTTCAACCAGCACCAGCTTTTTCTCTCTCCTCGGACTATCCGTCACTTGATTTGAGCCCCTTTTACCAGGCACCTCTTTTTCTCACACTACTGGCAAATGATTGAATTCTATCCCAGCATTAGTCAACGATGCGTGTACCAGCGCTAACAGGCAACAGCTAAGAAAATTAGTCAGTAAATTCTCAGTAAAACACTCACCGCCGGGTCCCTTTCAGAGTGAACTTGTGACTGCCTCTAGAAGTGCTGCATTCACTGGGACCTCCAACTCGACCCTCAAGTCCCTGTCTTGCCCCTATGACTCTTGAGCCAATCTTGCGCTGCTACTGTTATACAGCAGCGCTAGGATTGGCTTGGTCAGGGCCTGCCAGTGCTCATGTTGGGCTCGTCGGAGCAAGGCACCCCTCCAACCCCACATGCGCACTTCACCTAAGGAGGCCCGGTGTTCATTGTCAACCATAAAAGCAGGCTCCACCCCTTGCACCCACGTCGGCCTTGCTGCCTTTCATCACTCTCCTTCAAATGTTGTCCAGGCCATGCTGCTCACTAAGTAAGCATTTAATATGGGACCTGTGGGTAACAGGCAACAGAGCAAACAGGGGAGCAATGCCCCCGCACTCCTAAAGAGAAACCGCCACTATCTGGAACTGGAATTACAGTGGCTGCTGGCACCAGATTAGCCCTCCAATCAATCCTTGTTCAAGGATTTAAAGTGTACTCATTCCAATTACAGGGCCTCGAAAGAGTCCTGTACTTTTTTTTTCTTCATTAGTTCCCCGAGTTGAGAGTGGGTAATTTGCGGACCTGTTGCCTTCCTTGGATAAGGTAGCCTTTTCTCAGGCTTCCTCTCCGGAATTGAACCCTGATTTCCCATTATCCGTGGTCACCATGGTAGGCACAGAAAGAAACATCGAAAGTTGATACCACAGACATCTGTATGTATGGTCGCCATCACAGGATGTGTGATCAGCCTGACATTATCTACAGTCACCAAAGTAGCCAAGCAAGCCTGAACTGGTCTTGGTCTGGCAAATGCACGCATCAAGGGAGGGCGGCACTCTTCAGCATGTATTAGCTCTATAATTACCACAGTTATTCAAGTAACAGATGGAACAATCAAAGGAGCCATAACTGATTTAATGAGCCAGATCCTGTGATCCGCTATGAGAGGTGGACGAAGACATGGCTTTTGCCTGGGAGGCCTGGGCTCCAGGTGTTGCAGGGATTCTGCGGAGTCACAGAACTATGCTTGGAGTCATAGAACCTTAGTAGGCAGTGACTGAGTCATCCTACCACCTTAGTACTCATGAGCCCGGGACTGACTAGCTATAGTGTCTCACTTGCCCTCCTACTCACTCACGTAGGAACAAGTAATTTGACACCGCAGAACAGAACACTCCAGACCCTCTCTGGAATCGTGGTTGCAGAACACACCCTTTCACTCTCACACTTGTACTAGTCCACAATAGGATCTGACAGACACACAAGAAACGTTTGAAATGTTTATTTTTAACTATCGTGCTCTAGTATGCAGTATACGTGCCACAATAAGTAGGAAAACACCTAACAGAAATACGGTCAGCATAGTAAGCAGTCAATAGGTCATAAAAGGAGCTGTCATTATATAAGACAGGGTAGCCTAACCCTCCTTCCCTTCTACAGGAGCAAAATTATTATATATCAGAAGGTCTCTGGGTGTTGGCAGCAGATCCTGTACCTTAGCATGAACAACTTAAAGTTCTACATTTCAGGTGCTGTCACGATCTCTTCCCTGGAAATATCCCTCTCCAAGGGCCTCATGTAGGTAAATACATTTTACCGGTTCTTAAATACCGAGCCGGACCGAATCGGTAAATTAGAATCGGAAAGTTATATGTAGGTAAAAATTCGGTAACAGTTACCGATTCGGTAACATTCGGTAATCACGAATCGGAATTCACCGAATCGGTAAATACCGAGGTGGTATTTACCGAATCGGAAAATACCGAGGTGGTATTTACCGAATCGGAAAATACCGAGGTGGTATTTACCGAATCGGAAAATACCGAATCGGTATGTACGGATTCGGTAAATAAAATCACATGACTTGACGAAAAAGCTAATCCTGTGCAACGACAGCCCACCCAACCAGGAAGTGCCCACACCCAGGCAGGTGTACATAATTAGCCGAAGTGGCCACACCCAGGCAGGTGTACATAATTAGCCGACCCTGGAGAGGCTTGGAGTGCAGAGGAGAGGCAGGGAGCCGTTGCATGTGCGAGCGGGTAAACGAACAGCATGTCCAGCCAGAGAACACAGAGAGATGGAGGGGAAAGGAGGAGGAAGCTGAAATTTAGCCCCAAGGAACTCCAGGTGCTGGTGGAGGAGGTGGTGAAGCAGCACCAGAAGCTGTTCGGAAGGCAATCCCTGCAAGTGCCTGAGGCTGAAAAGCGCAACATATGGCTGGCCATCCAGGCGCAGGTCAATGCTGTGGGAGTGACCCACAGGGACATTGAGGTCCTCAAAAAGCGCTGGTATGACCTGAGGATTGTAACCAAGAGGAAGATGGGCGACATCCAGAAGGAGGCCAGCCAGACCGGAGGTGGAACCAACAGGGCACCTGCCCTCACCGAACTGGAGGAGCTGGTGGCGGCCACAATCGAGCAGGAGAGCGTCGTGGGTCTTGGGGACGCCGACAGCTCTGCCAGAGCCGCAACACACCAAGGTAAGACGAAAGCACAGCAATGTAGCCCCCCCTACCCCTATCCCACATCCCCCATTGTGAAACGAGAATCACACTGCAGTCCACACGTGTCAGTGCAGACAGGCAATGCATTCCGGGAGATGTAGTCAGGGCAACACTAACCATGACGTAAATGTTACAGGGCAACAAGGCATGTCACGCACTCGAGGCACAAGGAGACAGAGGACATATTGGAATGTGAAATGATGTATTGTGACGCTTGCAATGCAGCCCTTCGGGGACACTGAGCCAATGTTGTATTTCTATCCACAGATGTGACATCATGCAGGACAGGGCATGCTGCAGGAGAGACGGCACACCGGCCACAAATATCACCTCTAGCCAGCACAAGTTCAGACCAGGGAGCAGGCCCACTGGCAGCCGCACCACCAACACAGCCAGCCTCGCCGCACCCAGAGCCAGCATCACCTCACCGAGAGCCAGCATCACCACAACCAGAGCCAGCATCGCCACTCATGTTCGAATCACCGGCCACATCTCCGCTTGCAGGTGTGAGAATGAGGAGGCGTCCAGCAGCCAGGCTACGAGCCTTAGACACCTCGTCAGACGACAGCATGGGCCCAGAAGACCGCACCGGGCCCCAGGAAGGGAGCCATGCCACTGTGCCCCACACCTCACAGGCAGCACAGACGGGAGCAAGAGGGCGCCGCAGGTCGCGTGTCCAGAGTCCACCAGCACCCACTGACGGCCATGGTGTCTTCTTGGGGCTCGAGGGCCAAATGTTGAAGCAACAGCGCCTGCAATCAAAGGCAGTTATGTCAGTCCAGAGGCACATGCGGGTGATGAAGACAACATTAGTCAACATGGACAATAACATTAGCGGCATGGCTGCGGGCATTCGGGACATGTCCCAGTCAATCCAGCAGTTGTGCAGCAAATTAGATGCTGACATCGAAGCACGGCGCCGGGAACGCCAGAGAAGGGACACTACCAGCAGGGCACTCAACCGTCTGGCAACTGCGACTTCTCTACTGTGCCGGCGCTCTGTGACGATGCAGGAGGGCCTAACACAGTGCTGCAGCGACCTGTCTCGGGTGATGGTGCAGGTGACAAGTGCACTAGGGGTGCTATTGACTAGTCAGGCGTCGACAACTGCTGCAGGGGATGCTGCGGAGAGCATCGACACCAGCAGCAGCATCACACCCCCCGTCCCAGAAGCACGCAGGAGCAGCAGGCGGCTTGGGGTTGGCTCTAGTGAGGATGCACAGGCCGTGCAATCCACCACTGCAGCGCGTATGCGCAAACATTGATGTAGCCCTGCTTAGCCACTTCCCATTGGGTGACGTAACCCTGGACATACTCCTTGTATAGATGGTATATTGCCAGATTGGCCTGTTCATGTGTTCATGGCGTGGTGCCACATTAAAACTACGTCATGACTTCTCACAACTCGCTGTGTCCCCTCACTTACTCAGAAATAGTTGCATGTGATCTCTGCCCGTCTCTCTCTCCCATCGATTGCAGTTGGCACTCTAGCTGCGTTGCCCTCTGGCTGGCCTGACTCATCCTCGTTGTCCTCAAAATATGTCAGTTCCACATCTGTCCCTTTTTTCGTGGCAAGGTTGTGCAGCATTGCACAAGTGGCAATAATCTTGCAGCAGGTGATGGGTTTGTACTGGCGTGCGCCTCCGCTCTTGTGCAGGCAGCGGAACCTGCTCTTCAGTAGTCCAAACGTGCGCTCCACCACATTGCGTGTTGTTTTGTGTGCCACGTTGTATCGTCTCTCACTCTGGGTTGCTGGGTGTAGGTAGGGAGTGAGGATGAATGAACGGCATGCATATGCACTGGCGCCTGGATGAGTAAAAGGGAACCATCAGTAACATGCCTCTATACACTATGATTTGCAGGTTTCAAGGGGCGTCACTGTTACTTACCTAGCAGGTATCCCTCTCCGAATTCTCCGGCACTCAGTCGTGTGTAGATCCCACTATTCTGGAAGATGTAAGAGTCGTGGGTGCTCCCAGGAAACTTTGCAACAATATCTGTGATGATGTTCCCTGCATCACAGATCACCTGCACATTGATGGAGTGGGTGGACTTCCTGTTCCTGTAGATGTGCTCTGTGTCAGCTGGTGGACAGATTGGGATGTGTGTACCATCAATACAGCCGATGACATGGGGGAACTGTGCCATGTGATAAAAGTCTGTTTTTGTTTTCTGCAGTGCAGCCTGTGTGTTTGGGAAGCTTATGTAGTGGTGCATTCTCTGCATCATGGCATCCAGGAACTTCCTGAAGAAACGTGACAGGCAACTCTGGGATACCCCACCCACCGCAGCTATCACCACCTGATAACTGCCGGATGCCAACAGATGTAGGCTGCAGAGCACCTGCACATGTGGGGGTATGGCGTGCGCCCTTCTTATTGGATGGTCCAGGAGTGGGTGTAGGTCCCTGATTAAGTCCATGATGGTTTCGGGGTGTAGCCTGTACCTCTCATGTATCTCTGCATCAGTCAGCTGGAATAGTGTGATGCGCTGTCTGTGGATTTGTTCCTCCCGTCGCCACACCCTCAGTCCTGCTGCCTGTAGACGTAGGCGCCTTGCAATGACGTACATAGCGGCCATGTTGTCCACGCTGTTGCATTTTGGGATTGCTTATGTGCACTGTTGATGGTTACCACCTGCTTTCAATCCGTGTTAATTACCGACTCTTATTTACCGATTTTCCTGGATTTCTTAATTACCGAGTGCTCCTACATGTCATTTTAATTTTTACCACTTCATATTTACCACTTCATATTTACCGATTCGTTAAGTATGTATTCGGTAAATCTGATTCGGTATTTTAGAATTCGGTAAATATGATTCGGTATTTACCGCCTCATATTTACCGAAAAGTGGTTTTTGGACTCCTACATCTCACTTGTCTGAATACCGGTCGGTAACGGCATATTTACCGAAATTCGGCCATTACCGAACGGTATTTGGCTACCTACATGAGGCCCCAAGTGAGTTGTTGCCTATCTGTGCATACCAATATGACAAAAGTACATGTTCCCAAACAAGACATTTATGTGTTTTGGCTAGGTGCTAGGACCTGAGCAGAACAAAATAACAAGGGGCATTGTTGTTTGACCTTGTCTACGGTGTGCAGACTAAATCCCAGGATAGAACAGAATGTGGAAATGACAGCAGGTTCTGTGTAAAAGTACAGTGTGGCACAAAGCAAAATACGTTTGTATAGTAACATGGTCAAAGCAGAGGGTAGTCTGCAATGTACTCATGCTAACATGAGAAACTCGACAATAGGCCCCCACAGGACATATGACACAGGAACTGGGCAGGGCCACCTTCCCTACCTGGTCGAGGGTAGCATCAGACTGGTGAGGAGTCTGGGGCTCCTCCAGGCTGAACAGCTCCCTGAATCCATGGGTGAAGCCATGGCTTTTGCCTGGGAAGCCCGGGCTCCAGGCACTGGACAGGGCCAACTACCCTACCTGGGTCATGGTGGCGTCGGACCAGGGAGGAGTTTGGGGCTCCTGCAAACTGAATAGATCCCATGATCCTGGATGCCTGTAGCCCTCAGGGCAGTGGTGCCAGCCAGAAGGCAAAGGCTCCTACCCTGCCCAAGGCAGGGTGGAGCCCCACCCACAAGGGTTTACCAGGTCTCAAGATGTTAGCTTGTCAGCTTACGGTGGGCAAAAATGTCTCCAGTGATGTTTCATTCTCAAGGCATATCCAGCCAATGGACGAGTATGGGTGTGCTGACTCCGTACTACATCACCAGCCCATCCTTCCCAATTTGAATTATGCCTAAGCCTAAACACTATATAACGTTTGTCACTGTTATACCAGGGGTAGCCACAATTTGTCCAGTATGGGTTGGCTATTCTGTTTTAGGTTTAAACTTATAATAACTGATAAAACCCCACCAAAAGGGAAATAGCCCTCATCAGTGTAAACACATACTTATTGATTGACACTTGCACAATCACAAACTAAAATACCACTTTTCATTTCTTCCTGAAGGGGGCAGCACAATGTAACATTGTAATACAAGCTAGCAGTAAGAAAGACTAGGTCTAAGGTTATTCTGCTTGAGTTTATGTCACTAAAATACTGCTTCTTCTTCCTTTTTGTCCTCCACTTTAGTATGCTTGAATCAAAGGTGCAGGGAAACATGTTTTTATGTCTGATCAAATTATTTTATACACTGTTAAAAATATGGGAATATTACAATCATAGTTGATCTTTTTGGCAGTATTTAATTCTTTCACTGATTAGTAAAATCGCTGGCTTATGATATCCAATATGTACTATCACATTTACCCACACAGACGTAGAGGGCCTGATTCACAAAGGGCCTCCACACTAGTGGCAGAGTCCCGATAGTCATGGGGGAGTCTCCGCACTCAGGGCGGAATCTCCGGAGGTTTCCGCCCTGTGTGCAAAGACTTCCCCACGACTGCAGGGCCTCGGACACCAGTGCAGATGAATCAGGACTAGAATGGGTAAAATCCTTTGACATATCAACCTCCTTTTCTCGCAAGTCAATATTGACAACAGGTCAACCACCAAACACTCCAGGCTTTAAATATTCAATCGAAGGTGTTGTGAAAGATATCTGTGAAAAGAGAGCTCTCACCTTGCAAATCGGATAGGGGTAAAAACATGACAGAAGATTTTCCTCACACCATCACAATTCATAGCTTCATGGCTTCATGGTGTCCCATTGTTATATGTAGTACCTTCAGTTAATCTTGGTTTTTTACTCAACTGCACTTTACTGGTGGGGTTTTGAGTGCATAGGTGTAAAGTTAAAAGCAAAATATCAAGTTCCAAATACAATGTGATGCCTGTTAAAAGGTGAGGTGACTTGAAGTGAGCCATTTGCCATGGGGACACCTGGAAGCTATGAATGTCCACACAGCAGCTGCACCACCTTAATGTAGTTTGGCAAACAGTGCAGAACACCTTTGGCAGTCATGCTTAAACCATCAGGTTTCAAGTGCCTTAGAACACGGCTACAAATTAATCTGGTTTAATTCAACAATTTAAAAGTTTCACAAGGTACTATGCTGCTAAAAGGATTGCCCTCCCCCACAGTGTCATAATAATTAGTAGGTAGTAGGAGAATGACACCCAACAATGTCCAGACCTTTGTTTAGTATAATGTATGAATTTATCACTCCAAGGGCCAGATGTATGAAGACACCGTTTTGCGATTCCCTATTAGCGAATCTTTGCGATTTGCAATTAGAAAATCACAAAACAGCATGTATGAAAGTGTTTAGGAAACTTTCTGTGAATCCCATTTGGTCTCAAATTACCTACCTTGTGAATATTAATGAGGTAGGTTGCAATTTGCAACCCATTAGGAACTGCAAAACTCACAGGGATGGTGGCCTGCTGAGGTCAGCAGACCACCATGTCTCCGATTGCTTTAAAATAAAGCAATCTTTTGTTTTGTAAAGCAGCCTGTTTTCCTTACAGAAAAATCGTATGCTTTACAAAAAGAAAAATGAAAGGTTTTACTTTAATTTTTTAAGAGCAGGCAGTGGTCCATGGGACCACTGCCTGCTCTTAAAAAATAGTTTTCAAACATTCACAAAGGAGAAGGGGTTGAAAAGGTAAAATGTAAACCTTTATGACTACGAAATAGGTTTTTTAAATGTACCATACTCATATTGCAATTCGGCAACATGTTATAGAATAGAAATTTGGGTTTTAGATTAAATACAGAATCTGGATATGATAGGGCAGTATAAAGGGTGTCCCTTCCAAATACAGCTCTTTAGCTTCTGTATTAATATTTGCAGCCAAAATCCATTAGCAAAACATACATTTTTTACCACTAAATCTAAAGTGATGATAAGCACTCGCAAATTTGAAAGGGCTCCGAACCCACATAGATTAGTTCACAAAACCCAATACAATCATTAGAAGTCTGTGTGCAGATTGCACCAACTTCTACTAAATGCATTTCAGTTGATTCCCATTAAGAAATCACAAATTGGAAATCATTATTTGATGCAATTCACAATTTCTCAATAGGAATCTTAGTATATCAGGCAGCCCCCTATGTTTAAAACGATGTCTAACATAAGTTCATTGGACACACTGGCAATGGGAAGGCACTATTTGCCTGATTTAGATCTTGGCAGATGGAACACTCCCATCTACCGTATCACAAGTACCATAGGATATCATGCACTTGTAATAAGGCGGACGACATAGCCGTCATGTTAGCTCTAACTCAGGCCCTATATATCTTGCCCTACTTCTCCTCTAAATTAAATAGGTGGTTTCTAACAATAGCTGCAAAACACAACATGTTTTCTAAACACTGGAAAACAAAGAATTTGCATATTTTAGGTTTAGGCAGCTGAATATATACTGATAAGCAACAATTTCTAAACAAAACCCAGGGTAAACGCCACAAAAATTCACAAAAAAGAAACACTGAAAATAGGGCAGTCTAGGTGTGGGTCACTATTGTCCACAGATATAAAAAATAGTACAATATCCGAGGGCTATCACATGCCTCTAAGCCACTCTTTGGCATCTGTCAAAACAAATGCATTCAGAAAGACAAACATGCACACATCCACAAAAACAATCTCACTTGTACATGCACACATGATCACTCATCCACACTGATGGCCTCTAGGCATGGGCACAATTTCTGCTACGTCAGTGTAATCTCACGTAATTTCTGTAATTTCATGTTACACATTCTACATGTCATGCTTGCTATGTGGTCATTGCAACATTTTAGAACAGGGGCACCGAACCAAAGCAAACAACCAGAATGCGAGTTGCTGTTGTTCATGGCACTTATGTTTGTTGTGCTATTTTTTTGCATAAAAATTCATCCTTGCATTAAATAACGATACGAGGATGCAATTTGTACTAGGATCCAAGCATCATCACTTACTCACATGCACACACATTCACATGCCAACAGAATTTCTTGTCTCAGCTTCTGCCCTCTCCTCACTTTCCAGGCAGCTGTCATGATCCAGGCTCTTGCATCGATGGCTGTGCTGCTCCATGGTGGATCCCTCCTGGTTTCATAGTGCAGGTGGCAGTGGAAGGAAGAAACTGCTGGTTCTGGTGCCAAGCAGCCGTCAGACAGTCACAACATGCTTGGCTTCCCCAGAGCTCGGGAGATGAAGTGGTTGCAGCTGGCACCTCCATGGCTCCTCAGTCCTGAGGAAGCCATAATCCCAGATTGCACAGGTTGGGAGTAGATGGATCATTAGGCAGGAAGAGGAATTCATGCAAGAATTTCTTTTAGCTTAGTACTCCATCCCTCTTAGATCCCACCTGCTCATCTGATTGGCTGGCCCTCTGAAGGTATCTTCATCTTGAGGAGGACGTAGTGGTGTGAAGGATGTGCTGTGCCTATTGTCATAGCTCACACTAAGACACTAAGGCATTTTCTTGCAGTGAGCCTGAGAAAAAGTGCCTGCCCTCCCTCAACCACACAGACACACATTGGGCACATGAGAGAGGGACATAACTGCATGCTCCCACTCGTGCAAATCCAGTGTTTGCGTCCACACTGCCCCGCGCTCTCCTAGACTCACAAGTGGCAGAGCAGCCAACTAGGCTTTCAATCTCTTCTTCCTCCATCATCCTCGCCTGGTTAGGGCTTCACCTACAACGCCCCTGTGGGGGAGGTGCCCTTGGAATGAATATGTGTTATTGTTAAAGTATTGAAATATGTATTCATTAACTGCTTTCATGGTGAATCAAATCTAGGTTTTTACTGCATTTGTGAAAGACTCTTGGCATTTGAAGCGTGGGTATAACTTAGAACTGTGTACAGCTACTGGATGAAAACTGGAGTATTAGCTGTGTTGGAAGTGACTTTCACAAAAATCTAAAATAAGAAGGGTAGGACTGTAATGAGATAATAACTATCAATATAGATAACAGAAAATAATTAGGCCCATATTAGTAAAGGCAATTATTATAGCTTTTGTGTGATTAAGATATTTTATCAAGAGTCAATGACATTAAAAGAACAGGTGAAGACTGAGCAACATCACTGCACACTCTGCAGTTCACTTTGAATCATAAACATACATTAACTTATCGCATACACATAACACTGCAAAGTGTATTGTAATCAAATCATGTTATTTGTTCACAAAACATTTTCTATAGAAAATTTGGTGAAAAAGTAATTCAAATGCATTAAATAATCCACCCCACCTAGCATCGACTCAGCTTTAGAATTATACAATATTGGCACTATTATTAATACCTGCAATGCATCCAGAGATTGACAAATGAATATTATATATGCAACAACATGCACTCCGATTAGTTACAGCGCAAGCAGCAATTGCTTAAATGTGAAGGTTGTGTGGTGCACAAACATACTCACTTCCACCCATCCACTGATACACAAGCACATACTTACACCCATCTATTAAAAACACACGCACATGCATACGTACACACTCACACTCACACCCACCCATTCACAAATACATACATGCACACACTTACACTAACTCTTTAACAAGCACAAACACACAAATACATAAATATTTATACATTCTCACATGTACCAAAACCTGCGGGTGGCTTAGGGCAGAAGGCCAATGCCCTGGGATGGAGCTGGGGGCTTTGGGCAGGCAGCAGGGATAAGACGATTCTGGTGATTCTCTCATTGGCTAACCTTTCCAAAAGTCAGCCATAGAAAAGAGTACCTTTTCTAACTGGTCACACAGTGACTGACCTCAAATGAGACTTGCTGATCCCACCCCACTCTGTGAAAAATTGGGCTGAAGCTTAAAACACCCAGGGATGCCTGTATCAGTGAGTCTCCCCTCGTCATCATTTGGGCTGATGATGTCACTGCCCTCAGGGTTGTGAGATCTTCAGCAGCAAACCTTGTCTGCTTGGCACATGTGTGCATATAAAGCATCTGACTGCCTGACCTTCATGTGAGGAGTGTTTGTCAGGCTGACCTTTTCTCAGACTAATGGATAATCCTCATGCACTGGCAATAGGGTGGTGGAACCCTGCCACCCATACTGACAGGTCTCCACTGAATGCAAGCTGTCCTTGCACACACAGACAAATTACCATAAAGTTTCCTTTTAACATCTTTGAATTCCCATCATGGACGGCCTAAAAAACTATGACAGGGTCGCTGAAAGAGCCAAATAAATACGGGGCTGCCTCAGGAGAGGTAATAAAACCAGGATAAGTGGGAGGCTGTTCATCAAATGTTCATTGTATATATCACATGTTAGAACCTATCGGTCATACTGAATTATATACATGCACCTGACATTAAATTTATTGTGTGCCTTAATCTTATTAACATGTGTGAAAGATTTTGACACATTACTGAAATGTATTCACTGTAGAAATTAGAGATTCATATACGTGTGCGCACTAATGTTTTGTTTAAACATGAAGATATGTATATTTTACATCAAGAGATATTTGCTTATGTGAACATGTAATCTTTTGCTCATGTTTTGCAGTTATTTTAAAGTCACACGTGTGCACGTACAACCATGTATTCAAAGTGCACATTTACTGCTTAACTAAAGTTAGCCTGCCTAAAGGCCTCTACTGAAAAGGTTTTTGCCTCACCAGTATGTTTCCTCTCTTTCTTGCAGGTTGATTATAATGTTTTTAAGCTAGAGAAAGATTTAAAAGAGTCCTGAGAGAAGATTGGCAGCAAACATGGAGAAACAATGGTCGAAAGAAGCCTTCTGCCCATCATGTACCAGGATGGCAAGTTGTTCATGTTCAGAACCGAAACTTTAGTCCAATGCAATGTGAAACTAAGGTAACTATAACTTGCCCCCCACCATGACAGATAATCAGCAATAATTTTATTGCAAATGTTGCAGTGATATTATCAATGATGGTATAGAAGATGTCATGACTGATTTAATATGTCAGGGAATTAGCAGTGCATGGCAAGGGCACGAATAATAGTTTATTGAGATAACTATAACTATAACTATAATCTGAACCTAACTTTAATGTCACAGCAACCTTTGGTTTTATTTGTGAATTTCAGAGCTTTTTTTTAAGTCCATTTCCTAACTGTAAAGTCACTGTCACTTTGGTTTTTTTCTGTGAATTTCTAAGTTTTTTAATGCTATGTCGTCACTATAACATCTCTGTAACCTTTGTTTTTTTCGGTGAATTTCTAGGCTTTTTTTTAATGTAAAGTAATATTTAATTTACTAAACGTTAATCCAACGACCGCAGTGCACGGCCAGGGCCTGTAGCCACCCCCCTGCATACAGCCAACCTCACACTACGCACACACTTTGACTGATTGTGGAGGAGGGATGGACGCAGGGCCTGGCCCCTCCCCAGGCCTCTTGTGGCCGGGGACCCCATTCCCAGCACCTATTTAGATGGGAAGGGGACATGCAGCCCCCCTCCCTGGGCCGGTATTGGCCCTGGGGACCCTAAGCGTGTCGGCGGACATCGTGAGTATATTTTTAAGCAATTTGTTCCAATAGGTGCTCCTTGCTTGGCAAATGCCGCCGGGAGTTCCTTGGATGCACACCTCTCCACCTGCTTATGACTATAGTTAAAGGTGCCGTACCTTGAGTGGTGGACAGTATGCGTAGTGCTTCCTTCAACCGATTCCTGCTCCTCCGAACAGCGTCCTCAAGCCAAGTGCCGCGTCGCGCTGTCCTCCACAGTCCGACTCGCCTTCTAGTATCTGCAGGGGGCCTCCGTCCTTTATATTGCCGGAGAAATTGCTTGGTGCCCCCGGGGGTCCTGGGCCAGTGAGACACTGCGAGTCTGCGATGCCACAGACAAGCGAAACCTCCAGGGAGGGGGTCCACGAACCGTAGAAAGTCAATCTGGTAAATATCGAGAGTCCTCGTAAGCTTTCCAATCCCCTCCAAGGGGATAAATATGAGTGGAGACCCAATCTTGTGCAAAATACGTTTATTTTATCCCACATGTAGTCCGCCATGAAGCGTTTCAGCCGATTACCGGCCTTGATCACATGACATCGCTAAGACTGTGTCAACCCAATTTAAAGTGCTAGTGCTTGCAACCATATTAAGAGACATAGACAGAAAAAAGCCTCTCCAATACCCATAGAAAGAAATGAGATGCATTCAACTGCAAGCGTATTCTGTTTATTCCATCCAGAATGCGTTTCGGTTCCATGACCTTATTCAGGGATTCATACGGCAGGTATAAAGTAACATCAGTCACTTTTCAAGTTGATTGAACTTCCATTTGACCCCATGAACAGTAACCGAAACGCATCGGAATGCACACCAATGCTCATGTTCTGGATGGAATAAACAGAATACGCTTGCTGTTGAGTGCGTCTCATTTCAATATATATCTTTATCTTTGATAACAAAGTTTCCAGAAGGAACAGATTTGTTGCCCACTCACTGGGGTCATTTTGAATTTTAACTTATTGTAACAACGTCAAACCTTTATCAATGTTATAGCGATCAGTACCATTTTTAACTCTTTTATATAAATTCCGGTCACTCATCGAGGCTGCTACAAAACAAATGGAGGACTATTCTTTAGGATGAAGTTCTGATTTCATTATCATGGTGGCCAACTTAGCCTTTGTCATTGTAAATGGCATTTTGTAAAAAATCTATTTATTACTTGATTAGAAATTTCATATAGCAGTACAGTTGAGCAGCAATGTAAAAGCAAAATATACAGTATGCAGCACTAAGTGTCCAGATGACTGTTTTCTCGTGCGAGCAAATCATAAGATATTCTCAGCCGTTAAAACGATATGCTAATGGCAAAGTCTGATTACATTGTTCATGTTGACCAATCTCAATCTCTATCAGTGCGACACAAATATAGGCTCATTTCATAACAAATTAATACTTTGTAATTCATTTTTGCAATTGCTTGAGGCAGAAAAATGCAATATAAATATGCCAACAAATAGATCAAAACAAATCAATCAAAATCAACATCATCTAAAGGTTTCTTGTGTAAGGATCATAATATTCTACATTATTATGCCCTGTGTGGGCTTATCCCACATCGTGGTGATATTTTATTGTGAATTCATGTAATTATACCATTAAACCCTGGATGGCATATAAACATAATATATATAAAGTGCCGCCTTTCTGCTGAGTGGTCCCTGTGGTCCATGTTCTGTCTGCAGAATGATAACCTGATGCTACGGGAAAGAGATTCCATGCTATCCTATGTGAACCCATTGTTATTCATCGGAGTTGAGACCTATTGGATTTCTGGTTTGTAGTGGAATTATATACTTAGATCCCAGTTGTTGCAATTTTCTTGTTCGGTCTCCTCGGTCTCCCCCCTCTCCTCTCTGGCAACTTGATTCAGACAGTAAACCCTCAAAAGATCCCGATAAAAAGTGACGGGGATGGAGGCGCAATTTGTGCAAAAAGGAGAGGGGAAAGGAATAGATATTGTCCCGCTGCTCTTAACCCGTATGTTAATGTTAATGAAGTTTTACGAGTGGGGGATAGTCGACATGTTTCGCGCTGTCCGTGGGTCCCTAATGGATCCCTTAGCGCTTCATCAGGACCGTTGAAATGGTAGAGAAGAGGGAATCAGGGAAAAAGGCACCCTATATTCCCACCATACCTACAGTGAGGTTCAGTACACATGTACTGTTTTAGGGTACGTCTTATTTGTGTCCTTTGATTCAGACCCTCCCCGGAGTGGAGTAGGGCTGCTTCAGCGGAAGCCTTCGGGTAGGAAAAGGAAATTATCACCCTCCTTCCGAGTCCTGGAGACCTAATCGACCACCAAGATCCCTGTCCCCCTTCTTGAATTGTGAAACAGCTCCTTGTACCCCTTCTTGAATTGTGGTCACACTGTCATGATGCGCCTGAAAGAGCCTTACAACTGGATAGACCGGATTACCGTTTGTGATGACCCGTAAGTGTTCCAACACTCTTTTCTAAGGTGTGTTGATTGTGCTGCCTATATATATATAAAGCAAAACCAAAGGGGATGATGGACGGAGTGTTGAACAATGCAAGCATTCAACCCCAGTCAACTGATCTGAGTTTAATCCATCATCATTCTTTTGCTCACTCCGCCACCCCAGTTCAGACATGGCCATATGCAAATCAATCTAACCCTGTGCCTCATGGGAACAGTCCAGCCCGAACTGCCAAGCATGTCTTCCCTGGACCGGAAACAAGCATCCTGGGACCGGTTTCTGGCTAATCTGCCGTCATTAGCCAGGCTTGCTTGAATCCAGTGGCAAAGTGAGCAAGGGACCCACGTCTGGGCATACCCGGCCAACTTAGGGCGAACAAAGCAAAACCAAAGGGGATGATGGACGGAGTGTTGAACAATGCAAGCACTCACCCCCAGTCAACTGATCTGGGTTTAATCCATCATCATTCTTTAGCTCACTCCGCCACCCCAGTTCAGACATGGCCATATGCAAATCAGTCTGCATATATATATAAGGCAGTAAACTATACGGTCCGAATTGCAATTCAACAAATTTGTAATAACACCTTTCTTCCTTGATTGTGGTATCTCATAAGTTTGTGTCTTCCAACTGAACTTGCACCTTTTGCACCGCATACAAGGAAAAAATCCTATGACTGCCTTCTTTTTAAAGTTAGCATCAAAGAAGTGGCTATAGACTAATAAGTCCTTCAAAAACTTTGGGGACTCTGGGCCCAATAACGGGGTCCGATCTTGAACTATTCCAATTTCGCTTCATGATCGGAAAGAATGTTGCTGAATTTGTGGAATAGCTAGTGACTAGTCTCATAGATTCCTGTGTTGTTTGTGCACCCTTCTCAATATTTCTTTCTAGCAGGAGTTGCTGCCTCAAGGTCTGGTGCACTTTTTTAGTTGCCTGTTTTAGGACTGCAGATGAATACCCACATCTTCTGAATCTATATATATATAAATATATATATATATAAATAAATAAATATTATATTATGAATGTATTTGAGAAGAGTGTAATAAGTTATGTATTACGATTGCTGACTATGAAGAAGGGCAGTGATTCGCAAGCCTCAAGTACATCACAATACCCCTTCCCTTCTTCACCGATGGAACTCTCAGAAACTTATGGGCCTTTGATGGACCTCTTGCAGGGTTCAGACACCCGGTCTTGGATCAGTGGAAAACATTTCTAATTTAGCCACAAATAAATATCTTTAACCAACAAAAGTGACATTTAATAATAACATTTGCCCTGGTTATATTTATGAGGCCAAAAAAGAACATAAGCTCATCCCTAATATTTGCTACTTGTAAGACGTCAGTGCTAAACATTTTCTCTTGTCTGCTCTTCTAGGCATCCTACCTTTATATCTACCATACTAAATTCAGACCATGGACGCATTTTAGGGGTCTTCGAAGCTGTGACCCCTTGTTTCCCCTTGCTGCCCCTGGCATTGCTTTTGCAGCCCCGGGTTGGCACTTCCTAATGGATGCTGGTTAGAGCTCCACTTGCCTGGTTAATGTCACTTTTTTAATTATACAAATAGTGAATAATATTATTCACTATTAGTTTAATAAAACATGAATTGCATTAGCTGGAATATGACCCTATCTGGAAGCCAAGGTAAGTAAAAAATGTTGTTAAATGAATGTTGTATGCATGCTTGTGGGTGAGAGTGTGTTTATGTGTGTGAGTGTGTAAATGTTAGTATGTGTCAGCATGTGTGTGTGACTCAAAGTAAAGATCAAATGATTCAGACTACAGAATTTCAGCAAACAATTCAATAGTGAACAGAAAACTGCCAGATGTCATTATCATAAGAGAGTTTCTATTGTTCACTGAGGGATTAAACGCAGCTAGCGGCAAGTTTCCAACATGGATTCCTCTCCTAAGAAAGAGAACTGGAGGGAGCTGGCATGTATAAAGGATTTCCTGTTCTTCACTCAAAGCATTTGTGTTGTGGCATAGGAAAACCGTGTTTTCTCTTATTATGCAAAATATTCTATTCTTCTTAATTTGTCTCCTAAAATAGTGGGCTGAATCTACCATGATATCGGCAAAACAGTTCTTCCAAAAGCCAAGCACAGTGTACCCTCTGCGAGCATTATATAGTGATTTATTGTTTAATCAGGAGCATGTGAGATTGCAACTGAGAAACATATTGCTGAAATATGTCACAGCATATTGAAAAAATATTGTGATATTAGCTTTTTGCCCATCCCCCACTAAAAACTCTCACTGCTCCTCTGTTGCTGCTTTTGAAATTTGAACAGAATAAAAATGCGGTGCTGTGGGCATAAATTAGACACATTCTTTGAACATCTCATTATCTTGGCTTGCAGGTAAAGCGTTTGTGTAATGATGAGCATTTTAGGTGTCAAAGTGATGCTAATGAGAAGTGTTCCTATGTGTCAGTCACGTGCATGTGTGACATGCAGTATTCTGTCTCTCCAGAAGAGCACCAGAGATTCCCAAAGCACAGAGGTATATTTCGTATTACAAGGCACACACAGCCGCCATGGATTGAGAACATGTTGCCTCTGTGGTAGGTGCGGAACCAGAATATTATAGCTAAGATGTGGACTGACACCAATCATGGTGTCCTAAATATCGTTTACAAAAATATCACACTGTCAGATAAATAATGGAAAAATCTACAACCAATGGGCTGATACTTTTGAAAACGATATTTACGGCATGATATTTCTGTCAACAATACTTTTGAAAATGATATTTTGACATGCAGTGAGACAGCACATCAGAAAGCGATACGTCGTTTGCGCATTGGCACAGGAGCGGGTCTACCCGGTGCTTTGCATGTGTTACAAAGAGGTGACATTCTAAACTATTATATGGCTTGCATTTTTTTTATAGTGGTTAATACTGGAAGGCTCCTCATTTCTACACTCTCCCACTGTTTACCTTCATGGTAGGTGATGCTCTGAGAGATGAGTCAACTTATAAAGGATTACACAATGTACTGTAGGTATCTTCAGAGCCCAGATGTCTCGTTTCCATGATTACAGAAGGGATCGCATGCATTTCATCGTCGCATTCGTCTGGGTTGGCACGTATTGCACAGTTTGGGTTAGCTTGCCATGCATACCTGCTTAGATGTGGCAGCCAAGATCAGGATATCATTCTTTCTAAACCTTTTGAAGTCATCCAAATGAGGTTTGCCCAATGCAAGTTATATTGATGGTGGAAACACAACAAGCCTACATATGTGTGTCATTATGGGCCCTTGCTTGAAGGGCTCTGAATTTGACTTACACCGCGCCCATAGAGTATGTTGCCTGCTCCGTCCATGGCTATACTGTAATTCTCAGTCACATCAAACGTACCTCATCAGATGTTCATCATTGCCTTCACCGTGCTGGTTAAGATTAAATGAAGCATTCTGCATTCTTTTAGTGTCCCTGCTTAGTTACTTTTTGCAAGGTTCTCCATTATATCTTGAACTTTTCATTACCATCGCCTTTCCCTGCTCATGAGAAAACATTTCCACTTACTTTCATTATTTAACTATTGAATCCTCACAGGTACTATGGGGATGATTCAGAGTTTGGCATACAGGGTATTCCTTTCCAAGAGCGACCGAGTACCCTGTCTGCCAAACTGACGCTCCACCCACCTCATTTTGAGATGGGGGGCCATGAGCTTTCCATCGTCAGAGCTCATTGTTGGCTCTATTGACAGAAAGCTGCCTCAGACCTCCTGGTAGAGTAGGGCGCATCGGAATAAAGACGTCACGCCGCCCACTGTTTAGAATGGATGATCTGATGGTTGTTTTTATTGTCCGTCAACACCAGACAATTCCGGGCAGTGAGGGACATTAAAACATTTTCGTTCTGCCCAGACAGAAAGCTTGCAGGGTGTTCATAAATGTTTGGTTTTTCAACAAATTCCCATGTCCAAGTCTACAGCGGATATCCACTAAACGTTCTGCACCTTGACAGGAACTGCCAACATGGCGAGCGCAGCTGAGGCCAGTGGTGATCTCTAAATGCGGCGGATCATTGCCCGTCAGCGTGGTGGACCAGATGTCAAACTTCAAATCGGGACCTTGGTGTTTTACAAAGTACAATGACATTAAATTACATAGTCCTTAAAACCCTGTGCAGCACAATTGAGATGATTTCTTTTGGGTGGCTGCTCCTTCTCCTAAATTGGACCTTTGTTTTTGCAATACCTTCCTGTTCCATGCACTGACCGAGCTATCTGATTTGTAATTGTTTCAAAGTCATGGGGAGAGGCTTTCGTAGGCTTCTCACACACCATGCAGAGCTGTTAAAGTGAACCTGGCTGCATTTGCTTGAAACCCAGGCACCCACGCCCCATGCTATCTGACCCGCAGTTACTTCTTGGAAATGGGCTGATGAGAAACTTTTCATTCTTTTGCAACATTGCTATAGAAACTCCATCCTGTCTGCTGTTTCCCCCATGTGTTTGCTCTTAGCATCTAGGATTTTAACCTTTGCAATATCTAATGCTTGCTAATTAAACATTGATGCCGTGCCCTATATATTGTTTAGTTTGAAGGAGCCCCCTGTTCCACTGTGGTAAATCAGCAGCAAGTGCTCAACGTGTTTTACTGAGTTAATTAAACAAAAGGCTGAGTTGTGACATTGGAACAAAAGTAAAACCTTTTCCAATGACACCTAAAAGGTAACATGTGCTTTCAAAAGTGCATGCAGAATATGCTTTTTTATTTAAACTTGGAAGGAAACCATGTTTACTAACTAAGGGAAGAGGTGTGGCGCCGCAGCCAGGGCGACTGACCCGGAATTGGGGGATCACGGTTCGATCGCCGGCGCTGGCGGCAGATTAGCCCAGCACCATGTGACTCTGAGACCCTTGCGGGTGAGTGTTCGCGCTTTACAAATGTGGATATTATTAACGTCTGAGAACAACATACAATCAAAGTCAAATTTGAAGTGCTAGAGTCTCATCGAGGGCCTGACGGAGTTCAACCATAGCACTCCAACAGTGAAGGGCCTGGACTGAATTCCCATTCAAACATCATTCACCTTTCTTATCAGCTGTATCCTGTTCGAAATATCACCCAGACACAGGTGGCTAAGAAAATAGCTAAAAGGAGCCGGTGCCATCATCAGATTTGACACAAAGAAATGGAAAACCTTAAACAAAAAAGGAGGTCAGACCTCCACAGTATAGGCACAACCTATGAACAACACATGTAGCAACGTCAGAACTGCTTCCTCTTCCTTCAGAATTCAGAAATAAATCAAATGCGGAGAACCCTGCCTCTATAACATATTCTATCTCATTGTATATGACCATAAATTGTGTTACAGAAAGGATGCCATTAGATTAGAGACGAAGAAGTGCAAAAAGACAACTCAAGGGAACAGGCCTTCTCCATCTATGCACCCAGGAGTTGGAATGACATCCTTCAGGTACGGTCTCAACCCTGCTGCAATTTAGGAAAGAGCTGAAGACGGTCGCAGGCCACAATTGCTTCTGAGTAGCCAGTGTAGTAAGCATTTTTGAAGCTTGGGGACAATCCTGCAACTTAAAGGAAAAAAAAAGGAGGGTGGGAGTGTAGGAAAGTGGCTCTGTATATACTGTTCTCAAATAGGTACAGTGTGTACAGAGTCCACAGTCCCCAGAGGTTTGGTAGTGGTTAAAGTTAGATATAACCTTACTCTCTAAAGTGGTAGCTTGGTCCAGCAGTAAGGCAGTATCAGAGGACAGTGTAAAGCATTTGTTGTACACACTCAGTCAGCAAATGGTCTCACACACTCAAGAACTGAACTCTAGGCCAATGGCTTGAATATAAAAATATAGGGTTGTTTTATTTTAGAACCAACAATTGGGTATCAAAATATACTTTCTGAGGATGAGATGCTTTAGTTAAATACTTTGCAATAGACAACTGACTTTTAAATGCAATAGTTACAGTTTGTTGCAATAGGCAACACAATTTCAAACACAATAATACAATGAGCTCAATGGGAATTTTAAGTTAAATACAATTGATTACTTTCAGGATTACTTTTCTAACTCCAGGACTGGATCCTAGATTCAGTCCTGGGACAGTTCTTGGAAACAAGTGAGTAAATACGTTTTAGTTACTGTTCTGATTTTCAAGCAATATTTTGGTATTTTAAAAAGTTGACAGAAACTTTTTCTAGTCAAATTACTAATGTTATCCTATGGGAGGAAATTCACTTAGCAGGTAAGTGCGGTTATGGTTACTTTTTCGGGTCCAGTGTTGGATCCTGGATCCAGCACTAGTATACCACCTGTAAGCAGCTGATAGAAAGCGTTTAGGTTATACAGGCGATTTTTAACGAATATTTGTACGTTTGCAAAATCGACACAAGAAATTTCACAGAAAAACAGTCAATGGTTTCCTATGGGAGATAGTTCAAGTTACCGGTAAAGTATGTTCTCGTTACTTTTGTAAACCAGTGCTGGGCTCCTAGGCTCAGTACTGGGACATCTATCTAAAACAGGTAAGTAATTACGTTTTCACAGTTGGTACAATTTTTAAAGAATATTTGTAGTTTGCAAAAATCGACACTTAGAAGAAATTTCACAGAAAAACAGTCAATGGTTTCCTATGGAAGAAAATTGAGTTAGCGGTAAGTATGGTTTGTAATTACTTTTCAGGGTCAGTGCTGGGCACCAAGATCCAGCACTGCAGCACTTAAATGGCAGCACTGCAATTATAGTGCCCAGGAATGGACCTGAGTACTGTACGGGCACAGGGCTCATGCTCCTGTACCCACACCACTGGCTTAGGGCACCCAGCTAGAGGGGTGGCTGATGTATGCCAGTGTATGTTGTGGGCATGACACACAGGGATGTGTGCCATGTCGACTATCTGTTTTGTTCTATACACAGACACTCAGCCTGCAAGGGCGGTGTGCTTGTGTCAGGGTACAGGGCCTTTAAGGGTGGCACAATAAGTGCTGCAGCCCTTAGGGGCCTTTCCTGGTCACAAGGCCCTGGGTACCTAGTGTACCATTTGCCAAGGGCTGACATGTGGCCAGTGTTTTCCAAATTGGGTTTTAGGTTTCAGCACAGTTTTTAGGGAAAGAACATGGACCCTGGGCACCTGATTAGCAGGAGCCCATTGCACACTCAGTCAATGTACATTCAGCAATTCAGCAAAAAGTGGGGGCATACCATGCAAGAAAGATGGCACTTTCTCACAGGGAGTTCTTCTATGATTCGCTTATCAGTCACTTTCAGTTTCACCTTTTACATTGCTCTTCATGTCCTACTCCCCACAGGTAGCACAGAAGAAAGAAAACTTCCCTGCCTTCTTCAATGACAATTTGATGTCTACCTGTCTGAGGCCTGCAAAGAGATTTGTATTTGTATAGAATTAAATAATTTTTTGCCTTAACCTTTGATTCCTATATCAGATTTTCTTTATGTATGTATGCTTATAATTTTAACTACATTATTTTTAACTTTGTGTATAATTCTGCACTTATGTTTTGTTGTGGCATAATTACCATAATTACCACATGTTTTTCTCTCTGGAAAGGCATACTGCTTGAGCCAAGCCACAAAGGGCGAGCCAGATATTCCTCACAGTATCTGTTTACCTTTTAGAAGTCAAATTTTGGGGGCCCTCAAGCACAGCTCAGACTAAGACTGTGCCCACCACAATTTATAAATCTGATTTTCTATATCTCTACATTATTATATTAGTAGAACTGTATGTATTAAAGTATGTATATTAATTACAAGAATGATAAAAGCTTGTTAAAATAATAGCTGCATGTTACATTTTTAAGAAAATATGTAGATATTGTTACATCAATGTGTTCTCAGCAATGTTTTTAATTTATTTCTTCAAAGGTCTGCCGTGTGTTTTAAGTTGCCATAATTCCTAGGTGCATATATTATTCTTTTACAGAAACAAAGCCCACAATGAACCAGCCAACCAGGTGGGCTTCAATAGCCTTGCCTGTGTCCCAGTATAACTGTTTCTCTCCCAGTTGTACTTCATGCTGATCAGTACCAAAAACAGAGATTTGCATTTCCCCTGCTAAAATCTTTCTCTTTTTCTACTAAAAATCATCAGAAGCAAAAGCATTGATTAATGGTTCTAAATCAATGTTTTTATTTTTCATTTTTGTTTCCTTTATTCACTCCCCAAAAATATTCAGTAAAGACAGAGCATGTGTTTAACATATCACTGACATGACCTGCATGATTTGCCAATTTACTACGTGACAGCTTGCAAAAAAATGGAATTGTCAGCCATCTTGTCATGCCAGCAATCTCCTGGGTGCAGAGGGACCAATGCAATTATACTTTTATTATATGAAATATAAGTGCCATGTGAGGAAATGAGAATAGTAGGATGATTACTCCTTTCCCCTAGTTCAACACCAATTTGTTGAGGGCATTCCAGGCTTGAATTCCTTGAGGCATGAAGAGGTTGCTAAATGGTTTGGAGAGTAGTAATGCTCCGCTGCAACGCTTAAGGAGCAAGTGGAATGGAGAGATTAAAGCCAGAGTATCACTGCCCCCGGGGTTTTAAAACAACCTTTGGTCTGCTTAATTAAGATAGTATTTTTGATTGTGTTAAAAGCTGCTAATTGGTCAAGGAGAATTAGGATACATTGTTGGCCAGATCTTCATGGATGCCACTGATGTCTAGACGTGCCAATGCTTGGTGCACATTCAAAATGAGTGCATTTGTGGTGGTGATTTTCATTGTATTCCATTTTCATGATCCCAGAGAAGCAACAGAGGTGACTTGTTTCAGTTTATTGGAAACCATGCCCACCTTCAAGTACTTTTTTTTAGATTGGAGGGATGTCAGGAGCAAATTGCATAGACAGATGGTCTAAGGGGCTGAGTGAAAGTGCTTTAGCATTTCACCTGCTTAGATACTTAAAAACAACCCTACTCATCATGATGGGGTAAGATAGAAACTCTAAAAAATATGATTATGGCCATTATCAATTTTGTTACATCCTTGCTTCCTATTCAACACTGATTATTAGAAGACTCAATCACCCAACCTCGATGGTTAGATATGGAACGCTCATTATGTTCTTCTTATCATCAACCTTTACCTCAACAAAGCTGGGAAAGAATTAGTTGCAACCCTTAATAATAATTTTAAAAATCTAATTTCCCACATCACATCCCCAGACAGCTCAACCAGATCTAAAACTGAAGATATCCTGGACTATTCAAAAACTTCTACACTTTTGTTTATTGACCAAATATAGAGATCACCAAAAATGATTGTTTCAAGTTCCTGAATAAGCTACCACTAATAACTATCTCTGACTCCAAAAAAGAAAGCCTAAATATGCCCCAAGAGACAAGAGAAGTTTTAGAAGGAATTAAGTCCATTATTTCCAGTAAAGCACCACGCCTTGATGGCTTGCCCAAAAAACATCTGTAAATTCCATCATTAAACCCTTAGAAGATGCACTTAACCACTTTGTGAGACAGGTCAAGGTCTTGGGAACTGCAGCAGAAGACACAATTGTGATAATCCCCAAAGACGGTAAGTATCACTCTGTCCCCCAAAATTACTGACTTATCTTTCTGTTGAGTATGGAGGCAAAAATATAAGCCAAGATTCTGGCTAAAATATTAGAACCACTCACCCCGAAGTTATACATAACTCCCAAATGGGATTTATCAAAGGTAAACTGGCCAGCTTTGTCAAATCATAGAGATCACCTAACACCTGATCACCGTCCTAGCTGGGTGCTGCGCCGACACCCACCGAACACGCACGCAAACTGGGGTTCATCCTGGACTCATCACTGTCAATGACCCAGGAAGTCAACGCTGTCTCCTCCTCCTGCTTCAACACCCTCCACATGCTCCGCAAGATGTACAGATGGGTCCCCACAGGAACCAGAAGGACGGTCACCCAGGCCGTCGTCACCAGCAGGCTGAACTACAGCAACGCCCTCTTCGCATGAACCACGGCCAAACTCCAGAAAAGACTTCAACGCATACAGAATGCCTCCACACACCTCATCCTCAACATCCCCCACCACAGCCACATCACTGCCCATCTGAGAGACCTGCACTGGTTCCCCGTCAACAAAAGGATCACCTTCAAGCTCCTCACTCACGCTCACAAAGCACTCCGCGACTAGGCCTGGGGGGTAAATTCCATTCCGCTCGTGGAATTTGCAGAATTTGGGTAATTTCGCATTCCGCGGAGAACGCAGAATTGGCAAAAATTGGGCGATCCGCGGCTTTGCGGAATTTTTTGCTTGCTCGCGCTTTCAAAATGCATGTTCACAAGATATTTCCCCCCGAGCACGCAAACAGCGTTCGCGAACAGGAAAAAAGCATGGCGAACGGGCGGAACAAGCAATTCCGCATGTTCGCGGAACTCTGCGTGCTCGCGGAGATTTTTTAAAGTTTCGCAGAGCTTTGCATAGCGCGACTACGCAAATTCCACCACCCCTATCTACGACGCCGGACCAACATACCTCAACAAACAACTCACTTTCTACACTCCTAACCGCCAGCTTCGCTCCGCTGAACTTGCCCTCGCCGCCGTCCCACGCATCCACCGAATAACCACCGGTGGCAGATCTTTCTCCCACCTCGCTGCTAAAGATATGGAACACCCTCCCCATCCACCTGCGACAGACCCAGGACCTGCTGACCTTCAGGAGACTTCTCAAGACCTGGCTGCTCAAACAGTAGCAACGTTCCCCCCTCCCCCTTAGCGCCTTGAGACCCTCGCGGGTGAGTAGTGCGCTCTACAAATGCTTAATTGATTGATTGACTATCTTCCCATCCTTTGGATGATATCCCTGGATGTGGAAAAAGCCTTCCATAAGGTCTTTTGGCCCTTTTCAGAATCCATACTCTTAAAACACAATTTAAGAGACTTAAATTAAGACAATCCTATAGCGAGAATCAGAATTAATCGGGCTCAGTCTATCCCCTTTAATCTGTATCAAGGTACACGCCAAAGCTGCTCCTTGTCCCTGCTCCTTCTGTTGTTATCTTTTTATCCCTTAATACAACTCCTGAATAATTCACCAGAGGTAAAGGGTTTTTACTTCGGTTCAACCCCATATAAAATAGCAGCATATGCTGATGATATCCTTATATTCTCTGGTGAAATTACTGAAGCCGTAACTTTTTCACAGTATCTGGTTATACATTCAAGAAAGATGAAATAGAGATCCTGCCTCTCAACCCCCATTACTTGCCAACTCACCTTGGTTACTTAACTTAAATGGCAACCCACATTTATCAACTACCGGTGATTATGGTTTACCAACAACTTATCTGAATCAATCATACACAACAAATTCCATATATTACAAAAAGTTAAAGATCTCCTCTTCTTCTGCACTCCTAAACATATATTATTATGAGGTAGGATAGAAGCTCTCAAAATTATGATTACACCCATAATAAATGTTGTTACATCCATGCTTCCTATTAATCTTACTCCATCCTTCTTTGCCACCGTAGATAAGTTAATACCAGCTATTTTGTGGAACGGTAAAAGAGCTAGAATTTTCTACAAAAACCCTTCTCTAGATTTTGGACTGGGCGGTTGCACATTGTCAAACTGGGGACTATACAAAACTGCTTTTCTTGCTGCCAAAGGGACTCACTGACTATTAGAGGACTCAATCGCCCACCCTCTATGGATAGACATGGAATGCTTGTTATGTTCTCCTTATCAGATCTCTTCCATTCTCACCATGTCTCGTTATCCGGTCCCCCATTCACATCAGATTTTTACAGACATATTCAAAGCTCTAAAAAACACTTGATAAATACATATCTAATCTGGTCACTAAATCCAAGTCTATTTTGCTCTGGAACAACTCTAAAATTAAAACAGAAATGGTCTCTAACGGCGGATCAACATGGGCCAGCAAATGAATATGTCTACTCAAGGATTTGCATAACAATGATTCCACCCCATTCTCATTTGCAGAACTCCAATCAAAAGTCCATGTAGATAATATTGACTTCTACGATTTCTTGAAAATCAAAAGCAAACTCACTTCACAAGGCCCATTCAACCACCCATACATTATTTCTCAGTTCAACCTATGGTACTCAACCGATCATGGTGCTTCAAAAGTATAAAAACTGACAACTACCTCCACACTAACAACCTCCTCCTCCATTCAGCTAAAATGGATCAAACAATTTGATGCATTACTCTTAGCCCCCTTTCATTAGAAGTTTGGAATATTATCTGTTATAAAGCACTACGAAATACAATTATCCCCTTACTTGCGCAATCTAAAATTTTTAATATGCTTCTACTGCACTGGACACTGGTAAACTGATCAAACTTAAACTAATTGGTAATAAAGTCTGCTGTAACTGTGAATCCCCGCAGAACAGCAGAACATATGTTTTTGGCTGTATATTGGGAAAAGATTACAGACCAATTATTGGTGGATTGTTGGTTATGTTGAGAAGACATAGTAAAGGGTATGGCATTTGTAATCTTCGGTTTTTATGACATGCTGAACCACATTGAGTGTATTAATGGGGCTGAAGAGGGTGTCTCTTGATTTTTTTGATTTTTCTTCAGCTTGTGTTCTCTGGGAGGTCGACGACACCGAGGAGGGTGGTGTGTGCCTTGTGGATAGACATGGTTGTGAGGAAATTCTGAGACTTCATCAATTGAGTCCTTGTTATGCCCAGTTGGCCTGTCAATGAGATGAAAAGTGGAAGTCTGAGTTCCAGAGAGTGGGATATGACATTTCAGCAGCTCCATGGAGTTAAGTGTTATTTGCTTGCTTGAGGTGCATTACCAGGAGGACGTATGGATGACAGTGAGGCCTCCTCCCTTCTTATGTGCATGCTCCACATGATACATGCTGTAGCCTGTGGAAAGAAGGATGTCTAGGATGCACAACGATGTGTGACTAAATCATGTTTCTGTGATGAAGAGGATGTCAAGCTGGTGAGACGTGATAAGGTCTGCAATATCTAGTGTGTGGAGTACTGCAGAGTGAGTGTTGATGAGCATGAGTTTGAGGATGTGTAGTAGTTAGGGTGATGTTTACAAGGTTGGGTCTATGTGTTGTACAAATGCTTTGTGAGTGTCTGGATCATCTACATTAGGGTGTGCTTGTGGGGATTGGCAGTATGGGATTCTGAGAGAGGCACATTTGATGATGCATACTCTTTGTGTGGTCAGTTTACAGCACCATTCGAAATTCATGTTTACTTTCCTAACAAATGGGGAAGAGTTGGTCTGGATTGTAAAAGGGAGAACCCAATCCTCTCTGAAAAAGAAGTTGCAGGTTGGATCAGGCTGTGCTGCACTGTGCATGGTCTCCCAGTTTAGATGACTAGGTGGCTGAGACAGCCAACCCCTCCCACTGTCCAGTGCATACCACCACTCTTTAGTTCTCATGGAAGAAAGTAAACTACCCTTTAGAGCTGGTGCACCAACCCTCTGGTGGTTTGCAGCATTACTGCATGTGCAAGGTGTATGTCTTTGTGTGTGTCTGAGTGTGCATCCACCCTGTGTTTGCACGTGTTTGTGTGTGTGTACCCTGTTTATGTGTGTTGTGGGGACTTGTTTTAATGAGTGTGTGTGTACATGTGTGAGCCTACCTGTTGTGGGTGCCTTTGACTTGTGTGTGTGTTTGCCCTGGGCCTGCCAGCCCTTTATGTACCTTTCTGCTTTCCTGAATGAGTGTAATTTGGAAAGAAAGAAATGGGGGAAATGGGGTGAAAGATATATATATATATATATGTATATATATATATATATATATATATATATATATATATATATGTATATATATGTATATATATATATATATATATATATATATATATATATATATATATTTATACAGAGAGAGAGAGAGAGAGAGAGAGAGAGAGACAGGGAGAGAGGAATTTATATAGCGGAGAGAGACAGGGCTGTGATCGAGAGTAAGAGACAGAAATGCAGAGAAAAGGGAAGTGAGAGATGTAGAAAGAGTGAAAGATAGAGGAGAGTGATGTAGAGAGAGTGGGGCAAGGAGAAACAGTGATAAACTTAGAAAGAGAATGAGGGAAAGAGAGATGGTCGATCGTGTCAGAGACGCAGGGATCCAGGGATTAGCCCTCGGCTAGATCAATTCCTTCTCGGAAAATCGCTCCCAGTCGGTTTGCATTGCTCAGTTTACAGCTCCTAATATGAGGACTACATGTGGAGTCCCGCAGGGCTCCTCACTATCCCCCCTTCTGTTTAACCTCTATCTCTTCCCACTGATTCGAGCCTTGAAAGTGAGGAAAGTCTGCACATTCAACTACGCTGATGACTTCCAACTAATATTCTCCATCAGCAACTCCCCCGATTCGGTCCGTGATTTTCAGACCACCATGCTATTCATTAGCATGTGGATGAACAGCAATCACTTGAAACTCAATCCGGACAAGACTGAGCTAGTCCTAACAGGGGATACCCATAACCCTTGGAGCCCACTCTTTTGGCCAAGGGAATTGGGCCAATCCCCCTCCCCATCTGCCTCAGCCAAAAGTCTTGGGGTAACAATAAACCGTGACCTTACCATGAAGTCCCAAATTGGGTCAGTGATATCAACTTGCTTCTACCAGTTGAGGAAAATAAGAAAGATCAGAAGATTTCTCACCCAGGAAGCCCTGATCCAGGTGGTTCTTGCCATGGTTGTGTCCCATATTGATTACGCTAATTACCGAAACTTGTGCATCCCACTATACTTTACTGGTACAGAAGCAGGCAGCGAAACTGATTTTTCAGCAACCTAGGCAACAACATGTCACCCCCCCTCATGAGGAAGCTGCATTGGCTCCCTATCACACAGCGATGCGCCTTCAAGGTATGCTGTCTCATTTTCAAATCTCTGAACGGAAGGAGCCCGTAATTTGTGGATAGCCTTCTTGAGGTACTCACCTATGCACAGCTTGCGCTCGGCCCAAATGCACCTTCTGTCAACTCCCTCCAAGATATTGGAATTCCCTCCCCTTTGAAATTCGATCCTGCACAGACCTCCTGAGCTTCAGCAAGCTCCTGAAGACTTGGCTGTTTAGACAAGCCTACGAGTAAGACCCCAGGGCTCCAGTACCTCTTAGAGTAGGGCCATGAAACCAATCCGGTGCACTTGTGCTTTATAAAAAAAATGTACATAACATAACGGAGAAGAGAGGTCCAGGTAAAAAGAAAGAGAGAGGTAAAGAAAGGGGGAAATAGTGACAAACAGAGAAAGAGAGAGAGAGATGGAGAGAGCTGAAGTAGAAAAAGCTGTGAAGAGAGAGAGACTGAGAGCATCTTAAAGTGAGAGGTTGATAGAAGTTGACAGCTGTAGGACAGAAGAAAGATTGAGAAAGATTTAGAAAATCAGTGAGAGGTATGCAGAGAGAGACGAAGAGATGGAGCTAGAGAAAGATATCTAGAGACAGAGAAACAGAAAAAGGGAGGCCTCTATAATAAGAGAGAAAGAGATAAAGAGAGACTTTGACAGAAAGATATGTAGAGTACAGACAACAATAAAGATGCATAGAGTTAAAGAAATGCAGAGAGAAAGATCTGTCACTAGAGAGAGAGGGGGTGGAATGGAGTGCGAAAGAGCTGTTAGAGAGAATGTGAGCGATAGGAATGGATTTAAAGATCGTCCCTGCTTTGTATTCAGAAATGTGTTAAAATCCTCTTTGCTTACAAAATTGATAATATGCACTGGCAATCAGGCAATGACCTCAATATTGAGGTAAATAGAAAAGCGACATCTTAGATATATTATCTGTGGCAGTCAGAATTAAAGCCGGCCCCAGGCAGCGCGGCTTCTTTACTTATGCATGCTTTCGTGGCAAATTATTCAGCGGTTTAAGTGTGTGTTCGAGCGCCTGTGTCTGTGTGTGCGTGTCACACATTGGCTTAGCATGCCCTCCTTGGCCTGCTCGAGAGCACAAATGCACAGGATAATGGTCAGAGAAATATACCCTTCGCTGAAAAGAGTAAACATGGATTTTCTTCCACGAATGCTATGTAAATATTTTATACCTAAGCTGGCTTTACAGTGGTAAGGCAATCAACGCGCCCGAATGCTATTTGCAAACAGTCTTGAAAATCCCTTATCCCGGGAAGCCAGAAATGGAGGATAACTGACAGCTTATATTTTTTAATGTAAATTTTGTCAGGAAAACAGCTGCGTAGTTAAAAGAGCGAGCCGCTATTCTGTAACCGGGTGTTCTCAGCGTGCTCCGGCGGGAGAGAGGCCATTTTCCCGGCTGAGCCTCGCACCTGCTGCGCGCGGCCCTCGGTAATGGTCCCTGGAGAGGAGGCATTGCCTTTCCTGGATGGGAATATGCCGGTTTCTTTGAATCCTGTTTGCAAACAGAGGATGTTAGTGTGCTGGGAACAGGAAAAATGGTTATGTGGAATCAACATTCCGAGGAGGAGGGCGGAGTGTGTGCGTGTGTGGGGGGGCCACTGGGGGCAGGGCCGGCTTTAGTGCTCGTGGCGCACTGTGCGACAATCATTTTTGACACCCCCACGCCCCATGACCGCCTCGGATTCTCTCACTACCACCAGGCAAAACTGCCCTCAGCTACTCTCCACTCATAAATTATTGCTAAACAAGGCCCCTCTCTCAGGCGCGGCTGGTGACATCCAAAAGTGGTAGGGCGTAAAATTTGCGGGGAAGTGCACATCGGCAAGCGAGCGTAGTGAGCAAGCCTGAACAACCTAAGGGGGGCTCGGGGGGGGGGGATCTCCCCCAAGAATTGTTTTCAAAAAGAGCAGGCAAATGGTGCATTTTCAAGCAAATTTGACAAAGCAAGAAGGTTAATAAAGTAATTCAACTGTTCGTCTGCATTAGAAGCCACAAAGCTGCAAAAGTTTACTTATTTTATTCTGCTTTTTTCAAAAGCACTACTAGAATAAAGAGCATATTAACATGAACAAATACTTAAACACAAAAAACCATAAAATTAAATAGAAAGTAAAGGACATCTGTCATCGTCTCGAGGCCCAAACAAGGGCAGAGTGGCGCTATATAAAAGCAAAGTATTATGGCTTCATATTTTGCTTCCCGATATCTGTACATTTCTCATTTTTCTCAATCCCACCTCGCCTCTTCCTCCCACTATCTCCATTCAGTTCACTTCTTTATTTTACCCGTGCCCAGTCCCCCTCTCCATTTTCCTCACCCCATACTCCCTCTCCTCTACCAGCTCAAGCCCACGGGAGTTTGGTGTCAATCGGTAAACCCAAGGGTAGGCTTATTTGAGAAGCTTCACCATTTCCAACCCGAAGATGGTTCGCTGCATTAAATAACTCAAATGCAAACTCATCACAATCCCCAGGCCGCAAGGGCAAACACAGAATCACAACTGCTAACAGTTAAATCAAGTGCAGAACCACCGCAGCCCCAACAATGTAAACAAGCGTGCACAAACACCACATGCACAAAGGCAGAATGACCACTGCTAATAGTTCAAACGTGCACAGAACCACGTGACATACACCAGCGACGGCCCGGGTCACAGTCAGGAAACCTTAACCACCCTAAAATAAATTAAAAAACACTTACCTGACCGGTGACCGCCTCGTCTTCTCCTGGCCCGCGTTGGCGCCTCTCTGCTCCTTCAAACGGTCCGGAACACCGTGACGCAAGTGAATGGCAACCCGGCCCTCAGCCAATCCTGGCGTTGCAGCAGCGCCAGGATTGGCTGACGGCACCGCCTACTCCTCGCCCGCCGCCTGCCCATTAGGAGTCCGAAGGGCTCCTAATGGGCATGCGCAAGGCAGCAAAAACACAAGTACGCATGACTGGGCACGGAGTAAAAATTAAGCTCCATGCCCACTCATGCGCACTTGTGCTGCCTTTCCCAAAGGCGTCTGACAATGATGTCAATCAACATGACGCCGGACCGCCCACGGTCCGACGTCATGCTGACTGACATTCACAGAGGAGGGAGAGCTGCGGGCGCGAGGCGCGGGCTTCACAGAGGAGAGGGAGAGCTGCGGGCGCGAGGTGCGGGCGGGGGAGCTACGCCCCCACGCCCCAATGGACGCACCGCACCTGCCCTCTCTCCCCATGTCAGCGCCCCCTCCACAGATCAGCGCCCAGTGCAGTGGCACCAGTCGCATTGTCCTAAACACGGCCCTGTGTGGGGGTGAGGGGTTTTGTGGAGGGACATGGCTAGGGACAAGTCACAGCCTGTATCACATACTAGTAAGTGATGACAAGTAGCAGCGAATGGGCAGGGGCGTAACACAGGCCCCGCAGCCCCCGGTGCGGGGGGCCCACACTCAAGGGGCCCCCTCACTCTAAGCGGAGGGAGACGGCTGCCCCTGCAAGCAAGCCTCTTCAGCCTCCCCAAGTCCCCATAAATTAAAGTGTGCACGCACACCACGGTGACGGCATCTAAGCCTCCGAGTCTTCCCTCTCATTCTGTCTCGCTCCTCAGTTAGTGAAACCGAGACTTCAAGAAACCGGTATTACCCTCTCTTTCCTCCTTTCGTTTATTTGCTCCCCTGTGAAATGGATCCAAAAAAGAATAACATTTTTGCTGGAAACGTTGTCTTTTTCTGACACAAGCACTCACTAATTTCAGAATAATGAGTGTAAAAGGAAAAAGGTAACCATGTTGTTCCTGCTTACATTTCACATGTTTACTTAATCTTGGATTCCCTATGAGTGTTTGCTTTTTCTAGGATGTTGTTAATTTTTTTTAGGCAGCAAATTGCTCTTGTCTAGTGCGTAATTAGAATTGAGTTACATCCAGGTGTTTATAGCGGGTCAGTGCAGTGCAAGTTTCTCTAAGTGGGGCAGTATGGTGTTCAGTGGGGGAGAGGATGTGACGCTATGGTCAGAGCTGCTGAAGTGGAACTGGTGAACCAGATTCCTCCTTAATGACCAGGCTCCCCGACCACTCTCCTGAGGGAGCACATTCCTGTGCTACACCTTAGAAGGCACCGCAAGATCTTAAAAGCCCTGGTGTCTTAGCACCAGCAGGTGGACCTTAGCGGTGGCAAGTGTAGGTTAACCTTGAAGGGCTGTCCATCACTATCCATGAAGTTCAACTCCAGTCTTGGGGACAGACCTATGAAGCAGCACACCATAGAGTGGCAGTGACTCTGTCACTGAGGTAACAGGACCCTTGAGCAGGGTGGCTCTAGGGCAGTACGACCACACCGGGCGCTAACTTCAGGTGGGGGCGTCGTGTTTGTAAGTATATTATGGTTTTAAAAGCACTTGCTGCCTCCTTCCTGGCCTCCAACATTTTTGGGCAACAACAAAAATGTCTTGATAACTCTAGTGATTAATGTTCTTAGTAGAGAGAGATGGTGTTGTGTCTAGTGGAAGGTTGGACTCATGAAAAGGAATGGCAGAGGTGTAATGTGCATGCTGCTAAGAACATGTGCCATGCATATCACAAAGTGCACATAATATGAATAGGTCAGTGGGTTACTGCTTTTGTCAGAGAAACCCTATTGTTACTTGCAGTTAAAAAGTTAAAATCCTAACATAGAACAGTGAGCTGTTAACTGTCTTGTAAGAGCTGCATGCAAACTCCAAGGTATAAATTAGAGCGTTATGTTTTTTTTCCCCAGTCTTCGATTATCCTAATGTTGCAAAAAAGGGTTCATTTGGGTAGAAATCAAACTGATTATTAAAGAGAACCCCTAACCATGGTATTATGTTTTTAATTCTGAGTTTGTGTTTCTGCAGACCAATCACTATTAAACTATGCTGCCTACTAGTATGGTTGTCATGTGACTCCTACACCTTGTAATCCTTTGTCTTATGTAACATTTCCTACACAGTGATTTACACACATATGAATGATTGTGTAATATGTGTGATGTAAAGTGCTCTGATACCCTACACTGGTATTAGTGGTGCTGGAAATTTTCTGATACTTATTTCGAAAGTTTTACACATGCTAACAGTCTCTGCAAAGATTTTTCCTTATTATTACTAGTGGAACATACAACTGCAGCAATGAGAAAGGTGACCAGTCAACCTTTGCAAAGGGCCTTCCACTTCACAGCAGCACAAGTCAAATTTCTTAGTAACTTTTGATGTGTTTGAGCTATAAACAATTTATTAGTTAAAATCGTCAGATTATGCAGCAGATGATGTATTATGTGGCAAATATGGCAAAGCCATAGTTATGTGGAAAACATTTGCAAACTAGGATATTTTGCCATTCATGATTGAACTCTCTCTCTACCTGCCACCTTTCCAGGTGCACACAACACTGATTATGTGGTTAAAATTTTGAGTAAATTATTAAGCATTGATTATTTTTGTCTTAAAGAGTGCACACTTAGCTGCTACTTTCATTTAGTTTTGAACTCTCTCTCTAGGCATCTTGAAGCTGGAAAACTCCTGCATCCATCCCAAACTGGGTTTCGCCCCTCTCAAGGGACTGAAACAGCCTTACTGGCAGTCGCGGAAGACTCTAGAAGGATTCTTGATGCAGGTGGTTCTCTAGCCGTGATATTGTTAGATCTTAGCTCGGCATTTGATATGGTTAATCACTGTATCCTAATGCATCGACTCAAAGATCTGGGTGTGACAGGAACAGCCCTGAATTGGCTGTGCTCTTTTGCTCGAGGGTAGATCCTTCCAGGTCTTCGAGGGCGAGGCCATTTCAAGCCCTAGGCCCCTTTATTGTGGAGTGCCTCAGGGGTCATCCCTGAGTCCCACTCTCTTTATGGTTTACATGGCTTCTCCCGCAGACATTGTTCTATGCTTTGGGGTGCATATAATTACATATGCCGACCGCACTCAATTAGTGGTGGCATTTAACTACAAAAGCAGTTCCCCTACTTGTCTTGGCCCATGCCTCGAGGAAGTGATGAGGTGGATGTGCCATTCCCATCTAAAACTGAACGGTGATAAAACCGAGCTTATGTTGCTCGGTAATCCCTCCCCCCTCGAGGCTTCCTCTATCTGGCCAGCATGTATGGGCCCTGTGCCTATCCCCAAATCCGAAATAAAGCGTTTGGGTTTCTGGCTTGATTCTGAGCTTAGCTTTTAAACCCAAACAAGGAAAGTTGTTGCCTCCTACTTCGGTATTCTAAGACTGCTGCGTAAAGTGTTGCTTTTGCTACCCCCTCAAGCAAGAAAGCTCGTGGTCCAGGCACTTGTCTTATCCCGCCTGGACTATGGTAACGCTCTTTATCTCGGTGCTCCCTGTGCGGTCTTTAAGAAAGTTAAAATCATGCAAAATTGTGCCGCAAGGATTCTTGAGGGTACTCCAAGCCGCCAGTCAGCCAAAGCTGCACTTAGGTCTTTACATTGGCTTTATATTCAGGAAAGAGTCCACTTTAAAGCCCTCTGCACCACCCATAAGATGCTAGGGGGTGTGGGACCGGCTATCATTTCTTCCTTTGTCCTGCCCTACCAAGCCAACAGGTGGTTACGTACAAATGATCTCCACCTAGGTCCAGAAGTGGCGGCCAGCTCTTCTCTTACAACGCCACTAAACTCTGGAATTCCTTGCCGCTTCAGCTACGTAAAGAGCCAGACCACACCGACTTCCGCAGAAGGCTCAAAACCTGGCTTTTCTCTAATTGATTGCCACAGCTTAGTGCGGTTTCTGCTCTAGCGCTGGGATGCCTTCGGGTAACCATGCGCTTTATAAATGCTATTTCATTTCATTTCATTTCATTTCACCTGCTCTTGTGGAAAAAGGGAGGAGAAGTGCTGATGACAGAAACTCCATGGCTGGGAGACAAATGGCTTGCGATTCCACTTTTAAGGATATTTGTGACATTCTGTGATTGGAAATGTATCCCACTTTGTGAATGTATTTTAATGTCAATAACACATATTTAACCTTAAATAAACATGTGTATCTATTGGTTAAATTAAATAATGTAATAAGCTGTAACCGGTTAGTGAAATGGGAAACGAATACTAAAAATTGGGATATTTTGCTCTTTCTGCCACACCTCTCACTCCGCCCACTGACCCAATCCATTGGTTATTCCCGCCCTCTGATTCTCCTCCCACAGTTCATCTACTTTTTTCCCCCCACTTCGACCACTGCCTGGCACTAACATGCATTAGAGACAACTGTGGGCTTTTACCACTGGGTCTCTTAGAGAATGACACCTCAGGTCCATACACGGGGGCTAAATACAGCACATTTTTGGGTTCTCCGCACAACGTGTTTGCTATTTGACGCCAGAGTTCTGCAGCTTGTGTTGAGGAAATTAAACATCCCCTTGTGCTTGTATAAAACACAGCTGCCAAGTGGCATTGGCACCATGTCGTGTCCATTCGTAGATTTTATCCAACAACACTTTTCATGCTGGAATGTTTAACCCCTACTTAGATGGTCACAGCACAACTCCACATGCAAGGCGCTGTTGTCTTAAAATCCAGGCCTGGCTGGCGGTGTCACACGTGACAATAGAGCCATTTGGAGGCAATGGGGAATCTGTAATTTAGCAGGCGTGCCTATACTCTTAGTAAATTGTAAATACCGCCAGTGTTGACACACTAAGGTCTGAGGCCTCTATTTTTTATGAACTAAGGCCCAGTCTGGTGGTTCAGGTCAGTCCTTGTGAGGGAAGCTGCTGGACTTGTTTTTACCATGCACTTTGAAAGTATTTTCACCTTGATGCAAGAAGAAAGTTGGATTGTTTTACAAAACATGCTTGATTTTTGTATATTGCTGGACTGGTGATTGCTTTATTTTGCACTTTGAAAGTTATGATTGAAATTGCTTCCTCAGTTCACGTTATTATCATGCACAACCCATGACAGTCGCTAGTGTGTGGCATGCAGATAATTCACCAGTCTATTTCTCTAGACTAGCAGGATACTGAGTTATAGCTTGTGTACTTCTCATGTATATTGTCAGTCTAGTTTTTATGGAATTGCAGGTTTGGGTTGGTCTTTCAAAGTTTCAAGGTATTGGCAATTCTATTTCAGACCCTTCATAGTTGTTCTTTGTTCTTCAGCCATAGGCAGTTCCTGAGACAATAGGATCACTCCTTGGCATTGTTCTGACTGCTGCCTCAGTTAAATAATCTGCTTTTGACAGTACTGTTACAAATGGCATAGCTTGTTTGTTAAGAGTGTTTCCCACTTTCTCATTAGAACTTAGAGAATGATAATATAGAGGCATTTCATTTAAATGTTGGAGGTTTCAAATCAAAATATGCTAGATTTCTGGGTGGTAGGGCAAAAGTGGTAGATGGAGGGCTGCGCCGCTGGGGGAGGAGGGCCCCCTCCATGTGCTTTGCAGGGGGGCCCCCTCAAGTTTTGTTAGGCCACTGGGAATGGGTAAAATGTGCTTGATGATGGAGCTATCATGTTCTCATCTCAGTTTGGCTATTATGACGTCATTCTTATAATGCAGCTGCTTCTCAGCAGGGCTGCTTCACCAGCAGCAATGGACATTCACCGTAGGGTCACTTCTCAGACCTGTTGTTCCTTTAGTGGGCAGCACAAACTCTTCCCACCCGGGCTTCTGTACGAGTATCAGAACGTACTGCACGCATGCATGGTCAGTCCGGGTCAGAAAATAGGCCCAGGAACTGAAATAAGAATGGCCGATGTTCGTGAATCAGATAGATTAATACGTTTCCCACATTTTCAAATCGGGCCAGATTTGAACCTGTAAAGAGTGCTTTATGGGTAATTCGCAAGGTATGGGAAACTGCATGCAATTGTGATTGATGCAAGTAATGTTTCTTTCAATATAAGGAAAATCAACAGTAAAAACCGGCCCACCTGAACATACAACATGTCCACAAACTGCTAAAAAACGGGTTCACACACTGATCCATGAGACCAGCCCATCGGGCAGTAGCGACTGCTACAGATCGCGAGTGGTACAGTGGGGGCTGGGAGGAGGGGGAGTCGAGGGACGGAACAAAATAAAAATAAAGCTACACTTACCAGGACTGGCCCTCCGACGCCTCTTCTCCGTCCTCTTCTTCCTGTCTTCGCCAGCTGCAGGAAGGAGCAGGAAGCACCTGAGCTCCCAGGCTCCCCCTATCCAATCACAATGCTGCAATGCAGTGTTGTGATTGGTCTGAGTGCCGAACCTCGGCACTCAGACGGGGACTGGGAGGCTTTACATGTTCCTCACCAGGCTGTGAAATGAAGCCTGGTGGGGAAGATGCAAAGTGTGCAGGACTGTTTGGCCGACCAAAGAGGGCCGGCTAAGCAGTCATGCACACTTAAGGAGTGCAAACCACTCCTCTCCCTGCTCTGGCCGGTCCCGCCGGAGAGCCACTCACTTCAATAGGAAAAATAAATTGATAATAACGATACGCAATTATCATTTTATTTTTTCTGTTGCAGTCAGTGAGGCGACCACTGTCATCGAGCACTGCCTGATTGCCCTATAGGCCAGTCCGACCCTGCACGCATGTCTTAACACAACTTCAATAGGTGTTCTGGGCACTGTTAGCACTTTCGAGTTACAGAAGCAAAAGTGAAATTCCTTTAATTAGGCTTAAGAGTTTTGAGCTGCTTTTCAGTTGGTAGATTTTGTTTTGTAACGATGAACCCATACGCAACGTTATTATATGTGCTTGGAACTAAGGCGATAGAAATATTTCAGTACATAGCAGGTAGATATTTCCTGCTAGTACTCTGGGTTTGCAAACTGTGACTACAGCCCCAACATTGAAAATGGCTCCAGCACCACGGGACCTATTTTAAAATGGTTATCAAACAGTTCTTTAGATTTGCACCTGTACAATTGTGTTAAAATTAGCACATCTAGAATATCAGTTTTTAAATAAATGTCTGTTTTTTGAGTTTATGGAATGCAAATTATTGAACAAACTGCCAAAGAAAATCAGAGCTATCGACAGCCATTTGCAATTCATAAAATCCTGGCATTTCCCTTACCCAAAACTCAATCATCACTGCGACCAGAACCACGTCTGATTTGTATGTGCTGCTTGTGAACATGTCCTCATAGGTCTTCTCTTCCCCGACATGTCTCAACGCACTTGCTTGCTGCTGCATTGTTTGAAGCACACTCTATGGACATCCCGCCCAACATCAATACTCAACATGATGACTCCACTGCAAGACCCTTGCCTCATTCATAGACCTCAGATTCAGAACAGTTGACATAGGTCTGCAGAAGGGTTTGGTACTTGACAAGAGGGAGGGCAGCACTATAGAAATGTTGCAGTACAATACAACAACATCTTCCCTCCGCCTAAAAATGCTTAACAGTCACTCATAATCAGTGATTGCCATTCTGGTAATATATATAGTGAATACATTTACCTTCATGCTTTTGTATATTTACTCAGCAGGGTACCATAAAGTTCAAAACAAGCCTACAACATGGCATACAATAAAATGGTAATCCTCACAAGGGAATGGGCTTGGATGCGTGAAAGGTAGGAAAGCGGATTTCTCCTGAGCTTTGTACTGCTGCTGACTCGGCCCTGTGGCTTGTCAGGCTCTGGTGAGTGTTGGAGGACCCAAAGGCAAGGGAGGGCGTCTCAGCCATCAGTCCTCAGGCTGTGCTTTATTGTGGTTGTTCAGATCAGGGCCGGACTGGCCGTAGTGGGCATCGAGCGTTTTCCCGGGAGGTTGAAAGGGTGGGGGCCGGTTTTGCAGCAGTGAAGGCCATTTTTTTGTTACTGGGGGCCAGTTTTTCAGCGGTGCTGCAATATCGGCCCCTGTACCAAAAGCAGGAGTGCTTCACACTTGCACCCCACCCTCCCATCCCCCTTATGGCTGGTCCTACAAAGTTCCCAGTCCGGCCGATGCATCACATGGACCTGGTGTTGTGCCCCCATCGACGGAGATCATAAGATGGCTACATGCCTTTTTGTCTCAGCGAAGGCGAGAGACCACTAGACCTGGAACACTGAGATTGATGGGAGGAAGGCAGCTGTGGTGACAGCGGATAGACCCAAGAGCCCGCATTGAGGTGAAGGTATGACAGACAAGGAGGGGCTTCACCCGAAATAACAGAGGGTAAATATGTCTGCTTGAATTACCGAATGGGACTGATGGGCTTGTTCTACCTTTTGTGTGAAGATTTGTTTCTGGGCATACTTTGGGAGCTTGCTGCACTACACTTTCTAGGTGAGTTAAGAGTACAAGATATGGAAGACTTTTTTTCCACTCTCTTTTCTAGCCACACTTTGGTGAAGCTGGCGGTGCCCAAGTGGACAATGACTTTTTAGTGGGCTTGTCACAAAGTGAGAAGGTGCTCATGGTATCTGAGACTAATCCAATTAGGAAGTGTGATTAAGTTTAAGCTCAAGTTACATCTGTGTAAGCAATGCTTCCATGCTTGCATCCGTATCTGCAATGGCTGCTACTGCCAAAGTCCCAGTTCAGAGGACAGAGGCTTCCGTCTATGTGTTAGAGAAGTTTATCATATCCAATCACAAGGTGGTCAATGATAAATCAATGGAATTTCGGGAGTGCACTGTGACCTCCATTATGAGGCTAGAAGACAAGGTAGAGGTCTTGGAAAATGTGAGGAGGGCTGATTGGATGGCTTGCTCTGTCAAAGGAATAGGACCTGAAGGGTTCTGTGGAAAGCCTCCTCACTTCTTAGTTGAAGAAATGCGTGGAAGGCTGTCCAAAACACTTGTTAAAGTATCATCTTGTCAGTTCTTCTTGATGAATTCCTGCAAAGGGGATACCTGGATGAGCCATCTGAAACAAATAGATCACTTTCACAAATGCATAGTTTAATTATTTCGGACTTACCTGGGCCTTTTCAAGAAGAGACACTACCTGCAAGTAGCGCAGAAAATATATCTTGATTTAGGTGTCCAGGCAAGCATGCTTTCCAGCCAATCTTAGTGTGATGGTGAATGGAAAGATGTAAATATTCACGCAGGTGGTGCCAACCAAGGCACATCTGAAAAATGTCCATGCTCAGGGACAGGTTCAATTTGGTGGCGTTGTGGATCTGATTACGGTGTGGCCTATGTTGTGAATTGTTTGGTCCACGTGCCATGAGGTTCCCCCATCCATTAGCCTTTTTAACAAGGGCAGTGAGTACTAATGCAAGAATTAGTGGTGCTTGGGCCTTAAACAAAATTTCTCGAATCTTCATTGATGGCTTTCAATATATGTTTCTTGAGCTTTGTTAAGTGAAATTTTACAATACTGCAGCCCTCAATTCATATAGGCTGTTCTCTTTAGTTTGGGCAGTATGTGGCTTCTTACTGTGTTGGCCTCATCGGTTCGTGATATGTACATTAAACCTAAATAAATAAGGGTCACAAAAAGTACTATTGTAGATGTAGTGTATGGCTGACACAATGAGATAAGGAAAGGTATCTAGGGCTTACAAACAAAGGGCAATTATTCGTGAGGATCACTGTAGATCAATATTGTTAGACCTGACAGCCTTAGGGTGTTTTTCCCCCAAACCTTTTTTATTTACGCTCCTATTTTTCTGAATTTGTTTTTGTTGGCATTAGGACTCTGCGCACTTTACTACTGCTAACCAGTGCTAAAGATCTTTTTGTTCGCTACCTAAAATATGGTAAAAGTGTCTCACACATGATGGGCATGCTTAATTTAGTAGTATGTCCCTGGAAAAGTGGTAAACCATATAGCTAGGCCCTGTAGATTAAATGCTACTAGTGGGCCTGCAGTACTTATTGTGCCACACAGTGAAGTAACCCTTTAAACCATGTCCCAGGTCTGCCATTGCAGTCTGAATGCAGTTTTTAACTGCTAAGTCGACTTGGCAAAATAAATCCCTTGCCAAGCCTTAAACTTCCCTTTTATTACATATATGCCACTCCTAAGACAGGTCCTAGGTAGCCCAAAGGACTGGGTGCATTATATATAAAAGGTTGGATATGTGCTATTGCAGGGATTCTGTGCAAGCACAAAACTATGCTTATGATTATGGGACCTTAGTATATAGGGACTGAGTCATCCTATCACCTTAGTACTTATGAGCCCAGGACCGACTAGCTATAATGCCTCACTTACCCTCCTCATCACTCACAGAGAAACAAGTGATTAGGCACCCAAGAACATAACACTCCTGACTCTCTCAGGAATCGCGGTTGCAAGACACACCCATTTGTTCATACTCTTGTGCTTGTTCACAATAAGATGTGACAGAGACACAAACAAGTTTAAAATATTTATTTTAACTAATATGCTCTAATATGAAGTATACGTGCCACAATAAGCAGAAAAATGCATAACACAAATAGGGTCAGCATAGCAAGCAGTCCGTAAATCATAAAAGGAGCTATCATAGTGAAAGACAGTGTAGCCTAACCTCCCTCCTCTCATATAGAAGCAGGATAATTATATATTAGAAGATCTCTGGGTGTTATCTGCAGACCCCATACCTCAGTCTATAGATGGTAGATCTACATCATAGGTGCTGTCATGCTCTTCTCCCTGCATAGAACCCTCTCCAAGTGTGTGCTACCTATCCGTGTATTCCAATAAGACCAAAGTGCGTATTCCCAAACAACAGCTGCATCTGTATGTTTTGTATAGGTGCTAGGGCCTGACCAGAACAGGGGCAAGGGGCATTGTTGTACGTCCTTGTTCACAATGTTCAGACTTTTTCCTAGGAACCTGCAAAGCATGAACACAGCGGTAGGTTCTCATGAGAAAATATTAGAAATAGGCATTTGCAAAATAGATTCATGTAGTAACGTTCACAAAGCAGCGGACAGTCTGCAGTGTGCTCATGCTAACATAGGGAAGATGACAATGTTCCCATGGGCTACGTGATAGTACTTTTAAGTTATGCATGTGTTGGTACTGCAAAACACCTACATTTATACTGTAAGGTCTACTGCTCCGACAGCATAACATTGAGTTGCCTTATTACATTTAATAAGTAATAACTTTTCATTTGAAACAGGTAAAGATTTCATGTTTGGGGTCTAAAAAATTTGAATTTGAACACCTCTAATGGTATACAAGGATTTTAGGTTACAATTTTGAAAATGACGCTTTTAAAAAGTTAGCATTTTCCTGCCCTAGCTATTTTGTGCCTGCAGCCTGTTCCTGCATCACATGACTGGGAGTAGTTGTCAGTTTCCTCCAGACAGCCACACAATAAAGGAATTAAGTATGCCTGGGTGGGCCATCATTGGCAGGGTGGTGGGGCGAAGCTAGGCACAGCCTCACTTACAAGTCAATAGGCTCTGCCCCTCACAAGGGGCTACACACAAAGGACTTCACACTACCTCACTGTAACATGCAGAACAAATGGAGTCAGTGCAGGGAAGGCAGGAAACTCCAAGCTCTTCAAAGGAAATTCTCTAGAAACGTCTCCCACTTCAAAGAAGGTACCAGGTATTAGGTTTAAAAATAGGACCCTCAGACCCAATCTTCAGTTCACTTTCTGGAACTGCGGAAAGACTCTCAAAGGACTGTCTGCTGATGTAGCCTGCTGTGTTTTTCAGCGGACTACTTTGCTGCACCCTGAGGGACTGCTCTGCTACCTAAAGCCTGCCTTTAACCCTCAGAGGCCTACCCTATTGCTTGAGCCCTGCTCCAATTCTTGAATCCAGGACTACCAGAGTGACTCCAAATGCTAGTTGGTTGGCCTCCTGATCAAACCCTCAAGGACTGAAAGGGCTCCAACCATCTTGAACCAGCACCTGGTCCCAGCCTGAGTGAGTTCCAACCCTCCAAGTGGTGCCTCCCCAGTCCTGGACCCTTGTGAGCAGTGCTAAAGAAGCCCAGATAGCCAAACTACAAAACTTGGGACTTAAAATACTTTTTGGCTAAAAACTGCTCTGAGAACCAAGACAAAACAAGGGCCAACCTGCTTGTTTATCCAACCAAGGTGCAGCCTGACTCTGCGGAAGCTCTTGCCCCATTCTTCTCCGCAGCAGCAAATACTGTTCAGCCGCCCTTTCTGAGAAGGGATTTCTGGGCTTGTGGAGCCCTCGTCAGCAACAGACTACAGCCCTCGTCCCGCTGAATATTTTTGACTTCCAAAAAAGAGACTACATCAGAATATGGAAATCTTTACCACAACGTCGTCCAGTGGTTCCCCAATGACCACACCTCCTCCTCCCCGGGCACAGCCTGCAGCCTTACCACGCAAAACGTCTACTTTCTCAGAATATTTTTACTGAAATTTCTTCTAAGTCAGAAGGTAAGTGCCGACCGGGACCAATCCAATTTTTGGATCTGACTCCTGTTACATCATGGTCGGCCATATTTTTCAACTTGACCCAGCCTTGCGTGACTAGATGTCTGCCGTTGCCGCTTTGTAATTTTAAGTACTTTTTTTTACCTTAAACATTAAAAATTCATAACTCCGGATCTACTTATTGAGTTTTTGTCAATTTGGTGGCAAATAATTATTAACATTCACTATAGTTTTCTAAATTGGTGTGGGATCTTTCTTGTGTTGAGTTTTCACTTTATTACTGCCTCTAAGTTAAGCCTGACTGCTTTGTGACAAGATACCAGAGGGTTAAGCACAGGTTAAGTTAGCGACCTTAGTGGTTCACTCTGACAGGGATTGTGACTGTTGCTTGAGCAGGGTTAACACCACATTCAACCAACAACCCAATTTCTTACAAATATTAACTCACTTCAGGTACGTTTTTCAAATGTTATGTGATCATCAAAAATGGCAACTTATCCATGTTTGAGCTCGTGAAATATGTGTGCTGTTTTAAATATGTTTTCATGTAATCATGCTGAATGAAGTTAATTAGGCACTCTTACCCTTTCATGTTTCAGGCAACAACTTCAGATATGTATTAAGAAGAATTGTACACTTAAAAATGTATTTATTCTAGTACCTACAGCTCTGAGTTGCCCACATGGACTACATTCCTTACCAGGTTAAGCAAAGGCAGCTTTTGATCCCAGTGCTGGTTGGTTGGCTGAGGATTTAGAATTTGGTGGTGTACTGTGAATCCTGGATCATTTTACGGTGGTCTCAGATGCATGGGTTGGAAGGTGTTCCATATGGTCGATCAAATGATTGCACTCTGATGGAGGAACTTATAGGAAATGTGATCCACCAATACTTTTTTGAACCTAGCTCCAATAGCATTAGCATTACCCCGAATCAATATGGTTAGAAGAGAAGGTTGACTATTGATGTCTTACATTTCATCTCCACACAAAGTATCCTAAAGTCAAAAAGATGATAATTTCAAGTACATTACACTGGCCCGAAAATCTTACAGTGTTCTACTGCTCCGGATGGGTATTTGTCACCAGAAATGCTGGTGCCAACATTGTGCGTCCACATTTTTCAAAATTGGCAGTACTAACCAGGGTGCTATGTCATGGCGGCCCTGTAAGCAGTTTTTTGGTTTCTCAGATACAAAACAAAACCACCAAAATTTTTCCTGACGGTCATGCGGGTCATTGTTACTTTATTCCTGCCCAAGAACACTATGGATTGCATGGCAACTATGAGCTGGAAAAAACAGCATAAGAAGGTGCACCCTACAATGAAAAGCCTGGGGCAGATTTATGTTCCCTGGCGCATCCCTGCAAATCAGCATGGATGCGCCAGGGAAGATGCGTCTCGCAAGTTTGCCCTTGCGCCACCGCAGATGCGGTGTATCGTGGCGCAAGGACAAGCAGATGCGTGACGTATCTGCCGGCGTAAGGTTGGCGCAGTGCTGAAGTTGTGTCGCAAGCGCAAAGCAACTCCAGCACTGTTCCAACCTACCCATCCCTAACATGGTGCGTCAAGCCTTACGCCTGCTTCAAGCAGGCGCAGGGTTTTGACGCATCAGCGTTGGGAAAGTGACTCAGTGAAATCTTATAGATTTCACTGAGTCACTTTTCAGGGGCGTTCCTGCGACGGAACGCCCCCCCGTGTGTCGCAACGCCCACATGAAACCTGACGCAGGTTTCACGTGGCGCAGGGCTTTACGCCGTGAAGCATCTCCAAAGATGCGTCACGATGTAAATCGGGCGCAACGTGGCGCAGGGTTTACGCCGCCGCTGCGTCACAAAAGTGACGCAACGTCGGTGTAAAAGGGGCGCAAGTCCCACATAAATCTGCCCCCCTGTTTGCAATTTTTTGTAGATAGGGATTTTCTTCACACCTCACGAGTGGTTGCATGGGAACACCCATGCACCACCCATGAAATACCCCCTTGATGCAAAGAAATGCAAGCAGAACATTGCACTGTGTCATGCTATTTTGGGTTCAAATTCAGCATAAATCACTATTTGTGTTGGATTGTAAATTCACTAGTAGACTTTAAATTGGGTCGGCGTTAAAAAGGTAACACAAGCCCGATGCAAACTTTGTAAGTCTGGACCCACAAATCCACCGTCGGGAGGTAAGTACATCATACAAATGCATGTTTGCAAGTCGTAGTAGTTTTTACAGGCAATGGACTGAAGGACAACAGGGTGTGAACTAGCCTTCTCTGAGCCGATGAGCACACTGTTCAGCACTGGAAGGGGCAACAGCTTCCCACACCACTCTTCGTATTCATGAAAGATAAATGAATTTACAGGTGTTCTAAGCACTCGCTCAGTCACTCACTCATTCACTTATTCACAGCTGGAATCCTGATTCTGCATTGCTCTATCATATCAGAAGGAGGCCTTTCCAGACTTTCGCTGGGGTTTAGTGTGGGTCGTGCCGCCGAGATTATCTCTGACTGCCCTACATGTGTCCTGCATGGAATCGGTACAATGCCGCACTGTTGAAATAAGAATTGCTCAGTTGTTTAGCACCTTGTGCACAGAACTTTATGCAGCCTTGTGAACAGCTATAACTTTTTAATCTATCTGTAATGTTGAGCTGGGTATTGATCTTTCATTTTATTTGGTAAGGTAGCTCATCAGGCTCAGCATTTGCACAGTCACATCCTTCCATCGCTCACTCAGCTCTTTTTCATTTTAAGGCTGATAACATAAGTATAATTAAGTTGGGTAGAAATATCACCTATTATTTAAGCTCTTGGAGACCCTACAAGTTGTGGTGTGCACTATATAAATAAATAAACAGCACCTATTATAACTCACACATAGGTGCATGGCGACACACACACACATACACTGATACATAGCTGGCTATCCACTGAGTCCTAAGAGTACTGACAAAATATCCCTCAAGTGGAGAGAGCTGCTGCTTGAAACACGTCTGTTGCTGCAGAGATGTGTGACTTGTCGCCCAATTCTCTGTAAATCCGCCTGCCCTTGACACCTCTCTTCAATTTGTTTCCAGATGACTGCTTTGATGTGCACTCATCGCGGGCTATTGCCTGCTCGGCCTCTAACATTTCCATTTATGAGGTGGCTCAGTTGCAATTTTGAGAAATATGCATCAGCATCAAATGTGTTGGATCGGCTCAGTCTCCTTTGAAGAGTGTTTGCTGAGAGGGTGGCCTGCCTCTGTGTGGCTCCATAAGTACCCTCCATGGTATGCTAGTAAGAGAGTGCCACGCATCCAAGGCTGTTCTCTTGTAGGATGACAGGGGCTAAATAACAAATAACAAAGTTTAGAAACAGGCGTTAGGCAAAATTTCTTAAGAGTAATGCACCAAAGAGTGTGTGTGCCTTACTGCAGTAAATTTTCCTTTTCTGTAGATGTTTGGACTTTTTTTTTAAACCTATTTTTGCTGGCTTTAGGACTCTGTGCACTTTGCCACTATTAAACAGAAGTAATGTCCCGCGCTTAGCCTCTAAATTGTGCTGTACAATGGAACTCACAATTTGGCCTATTCAACATGCATTATACGTTCCTTCTATATGGGACCTTTAGTGTACTTATTACACTAAAAGTTAAACGTTAAAAGTGTGCTGTAGCGAGCATTTACACCCCCTATATGTATAATAAAAATATGTTTCTGCTAGGAGCAACACTGTGCTCTGGCTAGGTTGCAATTAAAATGCACTGCAGTGACACATGGCAGGAAAAATGACTTTGTAGGAAAATCCTACTTTTTATATTTTCCTAAGTCACCCTTAAATATGCCTTATAGGCCCACAGGCAGGGTGCTTATATATACAAATAGGCCAAACTACATATTGAGGTTAGTGTGCCTCACAGTTAAATAAAACCCAAAAGCTATTTCACTGTGTAGGCCAGGCTAGACTTCTTAGGCTTGGGTGGGATTAAAATCTTTATTTTCCACCTCGGTTTAGGAAAGCGTTAGAAAAATGCTTCAAATGTATTTCCTGCTTAATTTTTAAAATCTGACTTAAGGCTGAAGTCAGATAGCCCCATCACACCTCTAGAGCTGGAATGCACCTCTCTCGCTAGGAGACTTAATGACCTTGGCTTAGAAGACAATGGCTCGTCTCTGGACCCAGGAAGGCTAATGGGTGTTTATTGCTGATCAGTTAACAGGTATTAACTAAGTAGGAGTGGACAGGAATAGTTGACAGAACAAAGGGCGGCATTAGCAGTACCTCTTTTGTTTTGGAGATGCCTACCCATTCCTAGAACCCCCCCTAGGTAACCTGTCCCCAGTCACAGTAAGGTGAACTAGTTCCACCACATTTCACACGTCTAGAGTTGCAATAAACATATTTGGCTGGGAAAGGTAACCATTCTGGCTGAAAAGAAAAATTGCATGCCTCTGGGCACAAGATAGGCCAATGATTGTTAGCTGCCGACCACTTTTCAGGGATTAGCTATTTGGTGGTGGAGTGGATAAGCTGACAGAACAAAATGCAGCTTAAGCACTAGCTCTTTTGACTTAGAGGTGCCAAGTGGGGCTTCCTATATTTATTCCCCGGAACCTCCTAGACAATTAGGCTCCAGCCACAGTAGGAGAGAAAATCTGTTTTGACCCTGTCAGGTAGGGGAGTGGCCAAGGAGATGAAGACAGGCCTGCTAGGTGGCACATGGGTTCCATCATCTTAAAACAGGGGATCCTGTGTAGTATTAAAGTAAGAAGAACAAAACGTGCTGCAAAAGAGTTGGGGTACTGCAAGACAATTGTGAGGATTGGGCAGTAGAATTTCTCCAATCCCTGGCTACTGCCCAAGATAAATCTGGCACCTACATTTCCACCTCCTCAGAAGATTTCTGGAACTGGTAAGGCTTAATCTAAAGAAGAAGGCACTACTGGAAAAAAATTCCAACCGCTGACACCTGGCTTCTTCTAGAAGGCGTTATAGAAGGACTCAAGGACCTCTAAATCCTGCTGGCTCCCAGGATCTGGAACTGCTCTCCAAATGGCCAAATGTTTGACCTTCTGTTACCTGCTTCTGGGACACAAAAAATAGAAGGACTCCTGACTCCCAAAAGGTGAAGCTTATTAGACACTGAAGGAGACCTAGCTGGAGAGAAATCTGCTGTCCGGATCCTGCCCCGAGGAGCCAGGGGCTCCAGGACTGACCAGAATAAGCTTTTTCAGCAGCTGGAGACTAAGACTGATGGTAAAAGCTTTGACCAGGATAACCCCTTTGGTCTATCGGAGCTCTACTCCATTGCATTGGGCCTGATATTATGTCTAGGTCCCAGCCCACTGCAAACTGTAGTTTTTCCATAGTGCTTGACTTTTTCAAGCCGCTTTTTGCCTTAAACCTTTAAAAATTCATATCCCTGGTTCCTCTTAGCCTATATTATAAGGATATTAGTGTTTTTTTGATTATTATCTTTTTCTCAATTTTTCTAAATTGGCTTGGGAATTTAATTGTATTGTGATTTTTACTATAAAATTACTGGTACTGCTTGAACTTAGCAAACACTTCTCTGTGGCATGCCTGCTGCCTGTGCCATAGCTGCTTCCAGGGTTTCAGCAGAGATTCTCTCAGGACTGTGTCTGACCTAATCAGAGTGAGTTTATTGAGTTAGCAGAGGTGACCCTTCCCAAATTAATAGCTCAATTTCAGACAGCTTCCTTTGTGTGTTCTGTGGTACGCTTAAGCTCATCATGGAAATGGGGACGTAGGCATCCGTAGGGACTGTTGTGGTGCTCAGTAGTAAGGTGTTGAACTGTGATGCAAAAAACATTGAAATAGTTGGGTATAAGGTCAGGACTTTTTAATATCCTGCACTTATGCTTCAAGCATAACTAGAGAGGCACTCTTATTTCACAGCATCAGCTGGCCCTATACCCTGTGTGTATCGCACCAAAATTTGGACTCTCATGTTTATGCTGTGGGAATAGAGGTCTACGAGGGAACAAGGTGTGGTCTGAAAAGAGGCACACCACCTGTTACTCCCCATTATGCTGACAAATCTGCCCATCTTAATGGGAACTTAAATGATCACATCAATATTTGTTGTTTCAAACACCTTGGAGTGAAGATGCAGCATTGTATCTTCATCTAGCCACCATTACCAGACTGGCTATCTCTTTCATTCGGCAAATCCCTTGTGGCCAGTTTCAAAGGAGTCAGTCACCAATCAGTCTCTCCATCCCCCACCTTTGCCTACTGGCAGCATAAGCTTCCCCTCCTATTTTTAGGTCTGGCATTATCCAAGACCTTTTGATTTCATATCTATCTATCTATCTATCTATCTATCTATCTATCTATCTATCTATCTATCTATCTATCTATCTATCTATCTATCTATCTATCTATCTATCTATCTATCTATCTATCTATCTATCTATCTATCTATCTCAACATAGATATTATCTACTGGCGGTCGCCAGTAGATAGTTATAGTTAGGACCGTGTTTCCATAGGAAATCCGCAACATTCTATTTGGAATAACTTTGGCGCCGATTGACGAATCCTCGCGAAATTCTCAAAATAGGTGGGACACTCCGCTCCGCTCCTTCCCTGAAAGTCTCGGGGGGATTCGTCAAGCAGGGGCTGAGAAAAAGGGGGGGTCCCAAAACGCGTTTTCCCCATGCATTTTTCCATAGGACCTTTAGTCCGAGCTACAGCCCGAACGGCTGAACAGAATTACTTGAAATTTGGCAGAGAGGTAGCCCTCAGGTCAGGGATGTGCCTTTTGAAGGTCTCGTGTAAATCTGTTCAGTATTTCCTGAGAAAATAGCATTTAAATCAATATATATATCTATGGGCGCGCTCCGAGCGCGTACCGTAAGCTTACCGTACGCGCACGCCGCCGTGCACGAGCGCGATTCTGATTGGTTGTTAGATCTCAGTAAACATTCGAATCGGTCGAAACCAGGAAGTGTCGGCTGCCATTTTGTCTCTCGCAGTCTGAGGGGGTGAAAAAAAAAGGTGGAGAACGTGAAAAGGGGGCAGGGTGGACAGTTCCTGACCCCCTAGCCTTTGTCAGGGGGTCCCAGAAGGACCCCCAAGGGCAAAAATTAATTTTAATTTTTTTTCGAAAAATCGGCGAATGCACGTAGCGTACGTGCACGGCGCAAACGGAGAAATTCCGCGAGGAAAAATTCTGCGAACTTCACGTAACTATTCCGCGATTACGCGTACCGTACGCGCACGGCAAAAAAATTTTTTCAAAAAGGAAAGCTTAAAAAAAATACAAAAAATTGTGAGGTAAGGTTGGCTCTTAAAAGAGCCGTTGGGTTAATACAGGGATGGAGGAAAGAAAGAATGGGAATATTATGAGCGTCTACAAACGTGCTGGTCTATCTTATTGTTAATAAGGGAAACACTGGTCTCCCCAAAAACAATAAGACCACAACACGTTGTACACCTCGTTGCAACCCTCCCAAATCGAGGGTTAATGTCCAGAGGAGCAGAAGAAGGTGATGCTCCCACCTCAGAGGAAGGGCTCAGCTGAGCTGCCGATGATGTACTCGGCTGAGCTTCTGAGGTTGGGCTCAGGTGACTTACTGAAGAGTTTTCTCCAGTATGTCGAGCAAAGGTCCTGGGATGTCTATCCCTAAGGTGTCTCTTCATAGAGTGATTTCCAAAGGAATACTTCTTCCTTGGATCTCCTCTAGATAAAACACGGTCACAAAGTGTGCAAGTGACCAATGGAGCATTGACCTTTTTCTGCCCCTCTGGAAAAGTAAAATACTCCAACACAAAAGAATCCTTTTGTTTCCTCCTTCTCTGTCTGATGATGGTGCTGCTAGGCTCACTCTCAGAAGAGGTCTGCTGCTCTGCCATTGTATCTCAATGTCAATTCAGCTCCTTTTCCTAGGGGATCTGAAGCAGTAATGAGGGGAATGGGTGTGGTGTGGGAAGTTTCTGGAACTGAAAGTAGTTTCAACCAATGAAAAGTGTTCTTTGTGGATCACATGACCTACCGTGCGCGCTCCGTAAGCTTACGGTACGCGCTCGTAAACAAGTACGCATGCGCAAACGTGACGCATACGGAGCGCTTACGGAGCGCGTACGAAAGACGCACTCGCGCATGCGCATTAGACGCCCCTGCGTAACCGAGATGTTGCTTCCGCGCGACGCGCATGCGTGTACGCGTACGTCACGTACGTATCACGTAAGCGCACTGTACTTATGACGTACAGAGCGCGTAGCGTCAGCTTACCGTACGCGCATCGTATCACATAAGCGCACCGTACTTATGACGTACGGAGCGCGTAGCGTCAGCTTACCGTACGCGCACGGAAAAAAATGCATAAAAAAAAAAATTAACCATTCCATAATGCAGGATATAGTACATATATTATTTTATACATAGGTTTACCAAAAATCTCAAAAAAAAATTTGCATTTAAAAAACCGTACAAATTCACTGAAAAAACCATAGGTTTCACACACGTTATAGTTAGGAATTAGCATTTAAAAAACCTTGAAAATTCACTGAAAAAACCATAGGTTTCACACATGTTATAGTTAGCTGGACATTTCACTCATAAAAAACCAATGAAATTCCCCCGTTATAGTTAGTGCAGGCAACTATAACTCACGCGACCGCAATCCTCTGCTGATGATGTCAAATATTAGATCACTGATGACATATGTGTCTTTATGAAAAATAAATATTTGTATTATATGTATAGCTAAAGATACAGTATTAGCATGAGTGAAATGTCCAGCTAACTATAACATGTGTGAAACCTACGGTTTTTTTCAGTGAATATATATATATATATATATATATATATATATATATATATATATATATATATATATATATATATATATTTACAGAAAAAAACATATGTTTCAGGGACGTTATATTTAGAAATTACCATTTAAAAAACCTTGGAAATTCACTGAACAGGATGTTATAGTTAGGTGGACATTTCATTTGTACGAAACAAGAGAAATTCGGCCGTTATAGTTAGTTGAGCTAATTATAATTCGCGCCCCCACAATGCACTGCTGATGACATCAAATATTACATCACTAAATACATCTCAAATGACATCACTGATGTCACTTCTGGCCCGGGGGACCTGGATTTTTTGGGGGGGACGGAGGCCACGCTGCGTTGCCCCCCTCCTAGGGCAATTATGGCCCCGTGGACCCCATCCCCCGAGGCCGGCCTTCCTTTTAAAAAAAGCAAATTACAAATGTATGGGGGGGGCTGATGCCCCCCTCCCGGGCCACTTCTGGCCTCTGGGACCCCATCCCCCGGGCCGGCCCTCATGTTGGGGACCATGGGGGAAGCCCCAATGCCCCAGCAGGAGGCGGTGATCCGGCATTGCTTTTGGGCAAGGGAAGCTGCTACCATGCAGCTCCCCTAGCCCAAAAGCAATTCTGCTTTGCTTCGTTGAAGCGAGAGCAGGTTTCCTGCTCTCGCTTTAACGACGCAAAGCAGTATTTGCTATGGCAGGGTGGGAGCTGTGCTCCCACTCTGCCATAGCAGACAGCAATGTCCCGGGGTGGGCACCCGGGACATTGCAGGAGCCGGCCCTCAGGGGTGGCGGTCCCCAGGGTCAAGGAAGGCTCTAGAAGGTGGGGCCGCATGGCCCCCCTCCCAACTCTTGAAAGCCCCATGGAGGTGGTGGTCCCCCGCACTTCATTTTCATATGCTCCGGGGAGGTGGTGGTCCCCGGGGCGTGTGGGGCGGCTCGAGCCCCCCACACCATTTATTTTTTGAATCAGAGCCCCCAGGAGGTGGTGGTCCCCGGGGTTTGGGAGACCTGCGAGGCCCCCCACATCAATTATATTAAAGCCACGGGGAGATAGAGGTCCCCGGGGCAGTGTGGCGGGGGTTGGAGCCACCCCCACACATTTTTAGTTCAAGCCACAGGGAGGTGGTGGTCCCCGGGGCTGCAGGGGGGCTACGTGCCCCACGCATATAATTAACTAACGCATATAATTAGCTAAGCCCCGGGGAGGTGGCGGTCCCTGGGGCCCCCGCAGGACCCCGCTACATAACTGCATATTGCCCCCGGGACCTGGCCCACCCGGGAGCTGAAGGATAACGAAGCGCTTCATTTTTTTTATTTTCTCAGCCAGATTCGCGCACCCAGCACAAATTCGGCTGATGTTTTTTTAATGCTTTTATTGGCCTTGGATGTTATAGTTAGGTGGACATTTCATTTGTACGAAACAAGAGAAATTCGGCCGTTATAGTTAGTTGAGCTAATTATAATTCGCGCCCCCACAATGCACTGCTGATGACGTCAAATATTAAATCACTAAATACATCTCAAATTCACTTCTGGCCCGGGGGACCTGGATTTTTTTGGGGGGACGGAGGCCACGCTGCGTTGCCCCCCTCCTAGGGCAATTATGGCCCCGTGGACCCCATCCCCCGAGGCCGGCCTTCCTTTTAAAAAAAGCAAATTACAAATGTATGGGGGGGGCTGATGCCCCCCTCCCGGGCCACTTCTGGCCTCTGGGACCCCATCCCCCGGGCCGCCCTCATGTTGGGGACCATGAGGGAAGCCCCAATGCCCCCCAGGAGGCGGTGAGCCGGCATTGCTTTGGGGCAAGGGGAGCTGCTACCATGCAGCTCCCCTAGCCCAAAAGCAATTCTGCTTTGCTTCGTTGAAGCGAGAGCAGGTTTCCTGCTCTCGCTTTAACGACGCAAAACAGTATTTGCCATGGCAGGGTGGGAGCTGTGCTCCCACTCTGCCATAGCAGACAGCAATGTCCCGGGGTGGGCACCCGGGACATTGCAGGAGCCGGCCCTCAGGGGTGGCGGTCCCCAGGGTCAAGGAAGGCTCTAGAAGGTGGGGCCGCATGGCCCCCCTCCCAACTCTTGAAAGCCCCATGGAGGTGGTGGTCGCCCGCACTTTATTTTCATATGCTCTGGGGAGGTGGTGGTCCCCGGGGCGTGTGGGGCGGCTCGAGCCCCACCACCATTTATTTTTTAAATCAGAGCCCCCAGGAGGTGGTGGTCCCCGGGGTTTGGGAGACCTGCAAGGCCCCCCACATCAATTATATTAAAGCCACGGGAGGATAGAGGTCCCCGGGGCAGTGTGGCGGGGGTTGGAGCCACCCCCACACATTTTTAGTTCAAGCCACAGGGAGGTGGTGGTCCCCGGGGCTGCAGGGGGGCTACGTGCCCCACGCATATAATTAACTAACGCATATAATTAACTAAGCCCCGGGGAGGTGGCGGTCCCTGGGGCCCCCGCAGGACCCCGCTACATAACTGCATATTGCCCCCGGGACCTGGCCCACCCGGGAGCTGAAGGATAACGAAGCGCTTCATTTTTTTTATTTTCTCAGCCAGATTCGCGCACCCAGCACAAATTCGGCTGATGTTTTTTTAATGCTATTATTGGCCTTGGGGGTCCTTGTGGGACCCCTGAGCAGGCCTAGGGGGTCAGGGTGTTTCTACCCTGCCCCCTTTTCTTGTTTTTCACCTTTTTTGTACTGTTTTCTGTGTGACTCGGTTACCGAGTCACAAGATGGCTGCCAACACATTCTGGTTTGGAGTGCTGGCAGCCAATAAGAAGTCAGCTCATGCTCGGGAGGAGTCGCGACTTTTCTCGGTGCTCAGATATATACATTTTTTTTTTATTTCTCAGCAACTACTGAATGGATTTACACCATTTTTTTAAAAAAAGGTCGCTTTCTGGGCCAAGAGCTACGTTTTTTCCCAATTTGGTGTAATTCCATTCAGCAGTTCAGGCTGTAGCCGTGTCTAAAGTTCCTGTGGAAATTAACATGGGGAAAACACATTTTGGGACCCCCCTTTTTTCTTGGCCCCTGCTTGACGAATCACCCCAAACCTTTTAAGACAGGAGCTGACCTGAGTGAACCATTAGTTTTAAAAATTTCGCCAAGATTTGTCAAACGGTGCTAAAGATATTGGCAAAAGGAAAAACGCTTTTTGAATAGAAACAAGGTCCTAACTATAATTACCTACTGGCGACTGCCAGTCCTCTTCAACCATTAGTCTGTTTTTGTGCCATTTACTTTCTCCCACTACAGAATGCATCATGGGGCAATGGGTCAGCCCACTTCGGCCAATGGCTAACTTCACTGTAAGTGACAGTATTCTACCCTTTCATAGGGAGGCCATCCACACACAAAATAGTTCAGTTCAGTGCCAAGGACTACACTGGCAATGTGTGCAGTTCCAACAATAACTTTTTGCATAAACCATGACAAAACAAGTATTCAGAAAAGCAAAAGGATGGCAGCCAATGCCAGGCATTTTGGCTTTGTCAATGATTGTTTTTTGTGAGTACAAACGCAGGCAGAAGAGAAAGCAGTAACATTGGGCAAACAGAGTCTTTCATTGCACTCGAGCCATTGCCTCTGCAGTCTATTTGCTGCTGATGCACTAGGGTAGTGCAAAAAGCTGGGAGCCTTACCCTGCTCTTAGCTCACAAAGGATATGACACCCGGCTCACAGTAGCAGCACAACCTTCTATTGGCTTGTAGTAACTTTGAGGTGGGCTCAGCTGTGAGCCAGGGAGGAAAGAACCTCAACCAGTACAGGCTGTGAGCAAGGGACTGCAAACACCCGTAGCTGAACAATTGCGCTAAAAGGAGAGGAAGAAAAATCCACCAAGAAACTCAGGACTTTCCAACTACGGATGCTCTACAAGGAATACCATTCTTGACAATGTAAAAAGTGTACTGCTTGTAAGCCCGGATACTGTTCCGGAATACAGACTACGGCTGTGGCTCTCCCAGGATATTAAGCTTTCATTGAGCACATAGTTTATCGAAGCGGTAACCCATCTCCACCCCCCCAGCATTTATGGATATTTCTGAAGAAACATTAGTTTCCACTGGTCATGATGCCTTCAACACAATCTACATAAACATTGAGGGACCTATTCACACAGGAAAATTCTGTTGTAAACATCTGTTAATGACCAAATTTATCTTTTCACATCTGCCAAGAATTCACAAAGGAAGTCTGGGGAGGCATAAACTAGGCCTTGGTGGATCTTGCAGAGTTTCACTCCGTGGAGATACATAAATACTCTGCGAGATTCCACGGAATTCCACAAGCTGGCGGAAATAGTCACGTCACATTGCTTGTGCCGTGATTTAGCACCGAGAGCTTGTGCCGCGCGAATGGCACCACACAGTGTGCCAAAGGGCAAAGCTTCTCAAGTTGATTCACTAGGGGATGCATCACGTTCGTCAACTTACACTTTTCGAGCCGTGTGTGGGAACAAATCTCCACCATGTGATGACTGGCGTAATTTGGCCGAAACTCTGCATTACAAGCGTAACACAAATGTCCAAAATTCCGCCAATTCCACCGGTCGAGCTGAATATACCGCCCACCCCTAGTTTCAACCCCCTTTACAAGGGTGGAAATCTCAGTCGCATGTGAAGAGATCCCCTCACTCAGAAGTTTGGGTACGGCCACAAACATGTCCGTTAGTAGGCCTTCTCAAACTCCAGTCCCTCCTTTTTCACCTGTAAAAGGGTCATAAGTTTACTCCAGCACAGAGCTGGTGTAGCTTCCCTTCCATGCTGGAATGGGGAACAGAGCACCCCTAAATTTGCTGGGTGGTATAAGTGAGGGGCTTACTCCAAGGAAGTAATTTTTTTTTCCTTTGCGGGAAAAAAATTGTTCATTTGCACAGAGAGCTCTGTTTCCTCTGTGTGGACTTATCTGCTATGGAGAACTCCACACATTAGAGGCCTTTTTTGACCTAATCAAATATGCCTTGAAAACTGCGAACAACGGAAAGTTCTATGCATTCTGCTTAAAATGTTAGTGAATAGGGGAATGTAGTAAATCTGCACCTGCACATAAATGCAAATATATGGGTGCAGAATAAGTACTTTTTCTGTGAGCAGGCCCCATTGTTTCTCTGCTCCCATGCGTGGTGACATAACTTAGTGTACATTTTAGTGGAGAATAAATAGCACTTAATGTCTGTTGCAAGGCTCAGGTAATACACAGAACCATTTGCTTTCCCACAGGCTAAGGCAGCGTTTTAGATGCAATTATATATGCTATTTTTGCCGCAGAAAAATGAATTTGTTTATCAAGGAGAAAGGTCTGTAGTTTCCCTCCAAATCCTAGGTAATATGTGCAAAGCATACACTGCATATTCATGGCAACTAGTGTCAGACAAGCAATACATGAACCTGCTGTGAAACCATGATCTGCTGTTCACACCCTACTGCATGGGTTGCCTCGGCACTCACTTTATATAACCATATCCCTATATTTATTGATTTCCTTCATCCTGTTTTGTGCCGAATCATCAATTTTACTGAACATAATAACTTAGCATGTAATAGAAAAATCTGTGCTCCTACTTAGTTTTAGGACATCCTACTTTGTGCAACATTTGTGCATTTGCTAAATATTTGAAGTGTGCATTTTGCGTTGGGTTATTAAAATGATAGATTATTTTAAGATGGTATTTTGTAGAAATCTCAATGCAATTAAATATTGTTTGAAGTTCATATGAAACATGCATGCCAACATTTGGGAACACCTAAGAGAGTCTTCACAAGAAAACAGTTTTCCATCACCTTGTGCTGGAGTTTAGGTTCTTTCAAGAGGGAAAAAGCTAACATATCGTAGGTTTTGCTGAAAAGTCTCCCCTCATAAATCAGAAGTATCTCATCTCATGTATTCATATTCCTAATTTATAGTAATGTAATGTTCCCGCGTTTTTAATTCCTATTCGTCATGTGTGTACTTCCTTGCTCAATGTTTTTGTCTTTATAGGTGATTGTGGGTTCTGGCTCTCATTCTAGTGTCTGACTTTCATACTGAGGTTCGCTTCACCCTTCTTGTTTCTGACGGTGGGTACCCTCTGGGATTGAAGGTGGCTAGTCTTGCGACATGCTGCCAGTCAATGCATGTATGCAGACAATAGGAATGATTGTTTGCAGCAGTGGTGCAGTTGGTGGAGTGTGTTGTGTGCATCATTGTCTTTCTATTCGCTAGCGCCAGTGGGTCTACTTCCAAGTATCCGACTAGTCCAACTAGATTTCTTTTCTTCCTGTTGTTGGTATCCGCGATTTTTCGCGGTTTTGCAGTGAGGCATTACTGCCTAGCAGTCCCATTAATCCACCCCAGTGGTGCTTCTTTTTGGCCAGTGCTAGAACCGCACCAGCAGGGCAAGGTGAGCATGACACTGAGCCATCATCTGCGACTGATACAGCAATAGAGAGGAGAGTAAAGATAAAGAGGAGGAAGTGAGAGAAGGTGCAATGGGGAGGGAGGAGGGGGAAGAGGAGATGGAGAAGGTAGTGGAAGAAAGCGGAGTGGAAGGAGGAGGAAGGCAGAGATAGAGAGAGGGGAAGGTGTGGGAAGCTTCACACAGTGGGAGATAAGAGAAGCAAGGAAAACGAAATACAGGTAGAGGATAAGGAGGGGAAAGGAAGAAGAAAGCAGGAAGAATGAGGGCAAAGAAGGAGAGAGGAATAGTAAGATGATAGCCGGAGAAAGGATTCATTGCAGAGAAAGTCATCGACAGGTTACAATTAGAGAAAGAAAAAGGAGAGGGCAGGAGAGAGGATGCAGTGGTGTAGCTGGGAGAGGATTGGTCCATCCCAGGTGGCACTCTTTTTGGGGGCGGCGAAGGTGAGTAAGTCGTGCCTGTTGAGTACCACCACCCCCGCTCCCCTGAAAACAAGTCAGCCGCCACCCCCCCCCGAAACAAGTTGGCTGCCAGCCCCCGCTCTTACCCACACCGGGCGGCAAACTTAGGAGCCGCCTGCGTGGCAGTAGGTCTAGCTACGCCACTGAGAGGATGAGAGAAAAGAAGGAGTGAGAAGAAAACCAGATGTATTAAAAAGGCAGTATAGGATGACTGAGGCGATGCCAACATGAATAATTGTTCCCCATTTTTAAAAAATGTCTTGGGAGTCGGGACCCCATCGAAACTTCCATTGCGGTGATCAGACTCACTTGCTGCACTTGTATGCTCAGCGCAATATGACTTGCCAGGGCTGATTTTGGTTCCCAGTCCGACCCTGCTCTATACCTAATCTGGAACTCAGAGTCATGTCCACGGTAGTTAGGGTTCACCAAGATTGGGCTGACCCATAGGAATGTGGGAGATTTCATGAGGGGCACACCTATGAAGTGTTAAGCGAGCTGGGACATCCAACATGTCGGGCACAAGTAGCAGTAAAATGTACTCATTCAGAAATCCCGCCTAGTTGAAAATTCCATATACAGAAATATGATGGTAATGTGCTTTTGCACATTTAACATTTTAATTTTATTTTTTCCACACGAAAAGTACTTTTTGCATTGAAAAACAGTTTTGCCTGCACCAACATTAAATATGGGGAAGCGCCATCTTCCAATCCGGGAAATGCACATGCCCTTTCCTTTGACGGAAGAAGATTTGCAGGGGCTGTTTTGTGGGTGTTCGCCTCATTTTGCAGTCAGATCCCCTCTGCAATACTCACAGCCTGCCCAATCCCTAAATTGAGAATTTAACCATAATAGCAGAAGGTCCGTATTGTCAATCAAGGAGCACGTTTGAAAGTGGAAAATAACTTTGTGAATCAAGCTGTCAAGGCACAAACATGCATGGAGTCACCTTAAACTAGGTCGTACCGCAAGAGGCACCAGACGTATATTTATGGTAACATTGTCCAGTTGTTAGTTGTGTCATTGTTTTACCTTTCTCTTCCTAGTTCCCTTCGTTCTCCACTCTTCCATTCGTACCTAGTCACAATCTCATGTCACGACCTGTGACTTGTCACGATGAGCTGTAAGGTGCCTAGGACAGTAACGCTAGGGTTTATTTATTTTCATGAGGAAAACTTAGTCCTTGGCTTAGCCTTCCAAATTCCATAGGAGGGGCAAGGTGTAAAACACAAACTTTGACCCCTTTATTATAGCTGCAATAGACATGACACATTGGCCTGAGAAAGCCACTAGACTTATAGACTTATAGACAAGGGAGATTACAGTTTTAGGGCATTATACCAAAGTTACCGCAAGCCATAGACTCAACACACCCCTGTCCAGAGTGACAATGTCTCTATACATGTGAAATGAATGTGACCACATTTAATGCAGGGAGGACACACAGCACATGTCATCAAAATCAAACACTTTATTAATGTTAATTACATGTTTTCACATAGTGATGTAACAGGACGTGTTGTCACTAGTAGTTATGTGGCACTGAGGAAGCCCCTGGAAGGGGAGAAAAGGAGTTTTTAAATCCTTAGGGTAAAAACACTAAGGGGCAGATCTACAAGCACTTTGCGCCACTTTTGCGTCACTTTTCCCATGTTAAAAGTGACGCAAAAGTGGCGCAAGGAGCTTATAAATCTGCCCCTAAGGCTGTGTCTTTACAGTAAATGACAGGTGTTCGCTTTGCACCATTTATTTGTACTCAGTCTAGTGACTTCGAAAGGATGGAAGGCTGGGTTGGCCATGCGTGGATGTGCCTGGATGTGAATTAATGACCTGTACTAAATCCATGCCAATTTGGGATGGAGGTCACCATACTGAGAGAAACATCGTGCATGCGATTGTTTGTATAGGGCATACTCTTGATTGGACCACTTCTAGGGCCTGCAAAAGTTGGAGTAATGGACAGTGAGGCAGTGGTAAGGAAAAATGGTTTGCTTAAGATTACATATTTTGGGGGGGCGTGGCTTCGGAGCCTCAGGAAATGGCCGCTGTTCCCGGGAGCTCCGTCGGGACGTGAGGCAGAGGGACATCTCCGGGCCGTTATTCTTCCTCTTGGACCTTGAGACAGCTTTATATAGCGGTTGGATCCTGGGCTCTTTCAGATGCGATCGCTGTGAAGGGGCAGGGTGAGACCGGCGCATGTATTTTAAGTTATTTGCCGGCCACGACTCAGCACATCGTCGCGGCCGCCACTTTGTTTTTCAACGCTCCTGCGGCTTCCCGCCTGAAGCTGTGAGACGATTTTTCCTCACAGCAGAATGCCCGCTCATGGCTATTGTAACCTATTTCTTTCATTTTTGGCCATCAGTTTCTTCATTTGACCTTTAATTTTTATGCTGCTACTTCCTGGTCTGGTGTAGTCTGTTCTCCACCTCATTTAATCATTAGTTGGATTCTAGTTGCTTTTCTAAAATCTGTGTGACTCTATTTTTTGTAATTTTTCTTCATATTAAAGAAGACGGTTCACCTCTTGACGCTCCTCATGGCAGTGCCTCGCACTAACAGTAGTGGTTCTCTTCATTCCAATGAAGCAGTTTTAGAGGACTATAACCCTTTTAATGTCCTACAAGACCACATGGAAGATAACACCAATGATTCTGCTGGTCTCAAGGGCGCTGCTCCATCTACTCCTCATCTAGGCGCAAAGCAAGGCTCAAAAATACCCTCTGCGACGGCGTCTGCATCAGGTAAACGTGTAAAAGTGAACCTACCTTCTCCTACGAACTCGTCATCCTCAATATCTATGGAACTTCTTCTTGACGAAATTCGTGCTCTTAAACCGCATATGGAGGAAACCAATTCCCGACTGCAGAATCTAGAAGCTAATTGGTCTCTCCCTGAGCAAAGAGTTGGGGACCTAGAGAAGAGTGTTGATTCTGTTCAAGGATTTACAAATCCGGTTCCTCACATGGCCAAAGAGATCGAGCAACTTAAGCAGCAGATTGAACATTTTGAAAACCGCAACAGACGCAATAACCTACGCATTTATGGCTTAGTTGAGGGACTTAAAGGTTCTAATCGAATTTCCTTTTTTCAAACTTTTTTGCCAACTCTTCTGGGTCTTCCTGACAGCCCTTCCTTGAATATCCAGCGTGCTCACCGTCTAGGTCAGTTATCTTGTTCTCCATCATCCTCTACGAAACCTATGGGAGTCATTTTGTATTTTCTTGAGTTCACAGATTTGCTCAAGGTCCTTTACGCTGTCAAACAAAGCGAAAATAATTCTTGGAATGGTTCTAATCTCTTTTTTGCCCAAGACTACGCCAAGATAACTGCTGATCGTCGGAAAAGATTTTTGGAGATGAGACCTTCGCTGCGCTGCCTGAATGCTAGATATGGTTTGTTCCACCCATGCCTCTTCAAAGTGACTTATAATAATAAAACAACCAGCTATGAAGATCCAGCGCGTCTCCAACAATTTTTGAACAGTTGTAGAGTGGAATCCATGGATGTACCTCGGCCATGAGGATCTCATATTTTTAAACAGCATCTGTTTGTTATTTGTTTTGTTTTTATTAGTGTTACATCACCCTGCTGTACTATGTGCCATTTTGTCGTATTGATATTTTTCTTGTTAAATTCTCTCTTTTTTCCTTTTACCAGGTTGCGGTCTTATGGTCCCTCGTCGTTTTCTGCTCTTTTCAGTTTTCCTGGAGAATTTCCCCCCTTGCCGTCTCGTCCTGAGGTCTTCCATTCAGCGTATTACTTCCCTTATGTGGCTCCACCTTCCCCGTTCTTATTGTCTTCCTAAGGTATGTCTTTTTGTTACAGTATTTTTTCATCAATTATTTGTTTTGTTTTGTCCTTTTGTTTTAAGTTATGTTCTTATCTTCTCTCTCTCTCTCTATAATCTTTCCTTTCACTCTCTTTTCTGGTCCTTTTTCTACCTCTCTTACTTTTATTGCTCCTTTTTCTATCTTTTGTATTCTTCTTATCTCTTACCTCACTTCATCCCTTTTACTATCTCATACCTCTCTACTTTTATATCTGTACTATTCCTCTATGTTAATTCATAAGTTCCCAGACGTTGTTTATTCTTTACTCATGTATTTAATTGTTCTTCTCAAATTTGTAGGTGTATTACATATATTTAGATGACTCTGAATATCTTATCTTGGAATGTTAAAGGTTTGGGGTCTCTCATTAAGCGTCAACGAGTTTTGTCTCATATAGCAAATTTAAAAGGAGACATTGCATTATTGCAAGAAATTCATGTAAAAGATGTTGAGATTACTAAATTACGTCGCCATTGGGTAGCACATGTCTTTGCGTCACCTGGGTCAGGGAAGCATAATGGTGTTGCTATTCTATGCCATAAACGGTTAAATGTCCAACTCGTAAATCAGGATAATGATTCAGATGGCAGATGGGTTGCAGTGTCCTTGTTAATTAACAAAATTCCCTTAACTATTTTTAATTTGCACGCTCCCACTGTCCAAGATAAATTGTTCTGGCCCCAAATTCTCTCTTCTCTGATGTAATATACTGATGATTATCTCATTTCGGGTGGGGATTGCAACATGATTATGGATCCTTTTTTAGAAAGAAGGTCTAACTCTCGATTCTCACCTTCTCCCATGCATACTCAATTTACTTCCACTATTTCTAAAAGATCTCTTGTAGACTCCTGGAGACTTTGTCACCCTACCTTGCAAGAATACACATATTACTCACCTGCTCATTCCTCCCAGTCCCGGTTAGACTATATTTTTATTTCCAAAGCCCTGACCCAGCCCATTACCCACACTGACATAGGCTCTATTTTAATCTCTGATCATGCCCCAGTTTCCTTAAGTCTAGAGTTGCTCCCCCCTGTAAAGGTACTAGGAGATGGAGGTTTAACAACTCTCTCCGATTAGATCCCAAATTTACATCGGCCTTTCTTGTTTTCGCATCCTTATTTTTTGCGGACAATGAGTCTCCTCAGTTACCCCCTCAACTTATATGGGATACTTTTAAAGCTGCCTCTAGAGACTTCATTATTTCATATGTTGCCCAAAAAAGACGCACAGCCTCTCAATCCATACGATTACTTAATACTCAAATTAAACAATTAGAACATTCTTTTTATTTAACTAAGAATCAATCTGACCTGAATAAGCTTATTAAGGCCAAATATTCCTTCAACAAACTTTCCACTGAGTCTGCGAAATTAAATTTACTTAAATCCAGTGCTAAATATTACAGCGCGCAAAATAAGGCTGGCAACCTTCTTACCAATTATCTCAAGGTTAAAAAAGAACGCACTAAAATGTAATCCATTGTAACTTCCTCTAATATTACAACCCATAAAGACAAGGATATTCTAGCATAATTCACTGACTTTTATCAAAAACTTTATACTTCTGAGTCCCCTACTTTATTGACTGACATTAATCAATATTTGTCCTCCATTCCCTCACCATCCTTTCCAGATGTAGACTTCTCCCCCTTGGAAGCTGATATACAATCTAGAGATATTCTTGAGCCCATTCAGGTACTTAAAAAAGGAAAAGCTCCTGGACCGGATGGCTTTACCATAGAATTTTACTCACATTTTTCCAACCTACTTATTCCTAAACTTCACCAGTTATTTTCATTTTTCATAGCATCTCAGAAATCTGAAGGATATTTTCAGGAAGCTTTGATTTGTCTTTTCCCCAAAGAGAATAAAGATCACACTTTGGTGCCGATTCCGATCCGTTAAAAAATATTTCTGTACAACTCGTATCCATATTTTTTTCCGTACGAATCGTACAAGTCACGTCCGACCCGTGAAGTACAATTCGTACGGGAAAAAGTACATACGGATCGGCCCGCTCCGTACGAATCGTAGCGGGAAAAGTTGTACGAGACGTACCCGGACACTTTTCCGTCCGATTCGTAAAAAGACAGTTCGAGCGTACAAGTACGATCCAGACCGGCTATCCGATTTACTAATCGTACGGAAAACGTCCCGTACACGGGGAATGACTCTACCCGCTACGAAGCGAAGTTTGTACGACTCGTAGCCCGGGGTACGAGTCGTACAGGCCCCCCTGTATGTACGCACCGTACCCCCACCACCACGTATGTATACACCGTACTCCCACCCCCCGTATGTATGCACCGTACCCCTACCACCCCCCGTATGTACGCACCGTACCCCCACCACCCCCCGTATGTATGCACCGTACCCCATATGTACACACCGTACCCCCACCTCCCGTATGTACACACCGTACCCCCACGCCCCGTATGTACGCACGGTGTGTACATACGGGGGGGGGGGTGGGGGTACGGTGCGTACATACAAGTTTTAAAACATATAAATATACAATATCATCCAATACAAATACAAGGTTACAGTAGTAAAATCACAGTAAAAAGGTTGGATGAACCTGCAGAATCTAGCAGCATTAATAACAAAGTATGAGGTTTAGACCAATGTGCAAAGTCAGCAGTATGTTACAGATAAAGTGCGATAGCGTGCAATAAATCAAACAATGATGGGCATCAAGGTACAGATATATTTTAACTAAAACCCCATTTTCAATTCTACCAATACTAGCAGCTTTATCAGAATATTTAGTTCCGGGCAATATTAATGACTATTATAAGAGCAAAGATAAAAGGTGAATTTCACTAGGCAGTGTTACAAAATTTGTGGCACATTAGGGTTCGTTCATGGAAGCACGTGAGCGTACCGCAGCTTGTAAAAACATGCTTACTCGGAAAATCAAATCATCACTTTCTAGCCGTAAAATTTCAAAATATGCTAATTTGAAATCAAAGATAGCCCATGCCTTAAAATAGGGAGTTAAATACTGTTTTGTATATCTGGCATAACATTTACAAAAAAGTAAAAAATGTAACAATGTTTGTTTACTACCAATACCGCATGGGCAACACAACTGCTCAAGGTTGTTATTAAATCCTATCGGGAAGCAAAGTGAATATTTTATACTACCATCCCTAAGGCGGAAAAGTAAGCTCCTTTTCCATCTCCCTATATTCTTGCTGAGGTATTTCTGTGGCATATGATGTTGAGAGCTCGGTGCCTCCAGAAAGGGCATATACCTAACAATCGATGATTTATGATGCTCAATGTTCTGTCTTTCTTTATGATACAGATCATACAGCGCCCCCCTAAGTGATTTTGTACTTATGCCTTCCAATGCTGATGGACATAAGAAAATATGCTCCAACTTCACACTGGCTAAAATGTTTTTAACTGCAACAAGCCAAGGTATACTACCACCCTTATCGCATTTAAGGCAATCTATAATTATCTCTCGTGTTAAAATCGCAGCGGGGTTCTGCCATATTGTTAGCCAGAATATAGCTGGACGAGACCTAATAAAATCCTCCATATAATATAGGTTCAATTCCTTGTGGCATATGTAAGTTGGAGATGAAATTTGAGCCCCGAGAATTTTTCTACAAAATCTATTCTCTTCAATTTGGATCCCGCTACAATTTACATACCCCCAGACTTCAGCACCATAGGTGGCCGTCGATACACATTGCGATTTATATATCTGGATTAAAGGTAACACCACTTCTGCTTGTTTTGTCCGCCGAAGACTAAATGTTGATAAATGTGAAATTCTCCCATTAAATAAATTCTGTTTTCATGCGGACTTCCTGTCTTCCTCTTTTCATTGGAGTCTGACTAAGATCAAGTACTTAGGCCTATGGCTCACACCTTTCATTCAAGATACTATAACACTAAATTTTAAAAAGCTTACTAGTAACCCTAACTAATTCTACAACTCGTTGGCATCCCTTGTTCTTATCTTGGTGGGGTAGATTTGATTCTATCAAAATGATGCTAGTCCCAATAATTTTATTTTTCCTATCTAACCTCCCAGTTATTATCCCTAAATCCTGTTACGAGAATATCTATTCTATTTTATAAATTTTTTTATGGCAAAACAAAAAAACTAGGATGTCCTTTTCCAAACTTAAATATGCTAAGCATTTAGGTGGGGTTAATTTTCCAGATTTCTCCTCATATCATACTTCATTTTTTCTTACGCATTCTGTTTCTTTCTTATCTGAGCTTATGACTGATTCCACTTCTCAGCCCTTGTGGGTAGAGGTCGAATCCTCCTTATTTCATCCTTTCACGTTTGAAGAATTTGTATTGTTATCCCATTCTCCAAAGAAATTTTCTCTCTCCATCCTTAAGAATACCCGCAAAGTCTTTCTTCCTATTATTTTGGATGGTTTGGATGATCGCACTCGTTTTTTACAATCCCCTATTTGGTATAATCAACATATCAAAATTAAAAATAAGACTCTTTTTTTGAAAGATTGGTTGGATCTCGGTCTTAAATGGACTCATCAACTTTTTCCAAAATGGATCCTGTATCCCTTTCTCTGTACTTCAATCTCGCTTTTCTCTACCCCTGTCCTTTCACACCAAATATATGTTAATGAATGCAGCTGCTCAACATGGTTATGATACCCTTACACTCTCCTTCTCACACACTAAATCTTCTTTTAGTACACTCCCATTTTTACATTCTTCACCCTCCGCATCCCAAATTTATAACAAATTGCGGGATACCACTACCACTCGGGATAAATCTAAAGTAGAAGGTGACTGGGAATCGGACTTAGATGAATCCTTTTCTATTTCAACTTGGAATAAAATTTGGACCGAAATAAGGAAGTCTTCTAGAGCAGCAAATACAACTCAAACTTTATTTTTTGTATACAATAGACTTTTGATTACTCCAGCCAAATTACATAAAATTAATCTTTCTATCCCCTCTTCCTGCTGGTCCTGTTCGGCCTTGGTAGCAGATCTTAAACATATGTTATTTACGTGTCTATCTATTTATGATTTCTAGGTCAGAGTGTGGCAACAAATTAATAACATTTTCTCTTCACATTTTCCCTTTTCTTTTTCCCATATTTTTCTAGGTAACCTTTCAGAGATATGGTCCTCCTCCACTATTAATGCGTCCATTGTTGATTTACTCATAGCTGTAGCATTCCAACAAATCAGCAAGTCATGGAAAAATGCCTCGAATGTTTCTTTCCAATCCTGGTGGTACGGAGTCTGTTATAACCACAGATTAGACAGGGCCTATGTCCACCCAATTACGCTTTCTATTAAACGAGACTTATTATGGTTACCCATTACTAATTTTCTGAATATATCTGCTCAATCCTTACCTCTACATAATCCTTGCAATGAAGAAGTATCCAAACCGCCTTGAAGTTATTAGTGATTGCTGGTTTTGCATTGTGTTTTATATCCTGGTATTTCATTAGTTTTTACTAGAGGGATTATTATAGTCCAATTGTTACATTCTGAATACAAAGTTTTGTTATGCCACTTGATATATCCTTCTTCCTCCCCTCCTACCCTTCCCCTTTTCTGTTTCTTTCTCCTATATGAATTTTTTTGCATTATGTTCAATATGTATATTGTATTCTATTGCTACTATGTTTTACTTTGATATCCAATAAATTATCTTTTAAAACTTAAAAAGATTACTTATTTTGCAGAAATCTGGAATAAGGGTATCTCAGAAGGCGTACACCTCAGGCAATTAAATAGATGAACAAGACAATAACACCACAGCAGCTCCCCCACAGCAAAGGTGACTGTGCTGGTGGGTACATCCGGAAAAGGCTAGAGAACTCAAAACCTCTGACAGGCCTGGGGTGACTGCCTCACCTCCAGTGACAACTGGCTTGCCCATGGTGTGGGATGTCTTTGTGAGTTTCCAAAGCCATTTCCCAAAAATCGGGGGGCAACAATAACAATTGGAACAACTTTCTCTCTTATGTAGGATCTCAAACCACAGTTATGCCTTCTCCCGGTGCGGAAATTAACAGGTGTCACTATTACTCATTTTATGGCACCAAGACGCATACAACTATCGCAGCTTTTCATACCCGACAGGTGACAACAAGGTTAAACCTCTAAGTTTGTATCATATCTCATTCTACTGTTCTGTTTGGGACTTGGCCACTTATCTCTCTGCAGGAGTGCAAATTATTGCTTCAAACGAAAGCATCCTGATCGCTACTATAGAAAAATCTCAAAATGCGTCATAATGAGGCTTAGTAGCTTACCGAGTGGTATTCTTACTTGTACCGATAATTATAATTTAGATTTCACCGTTAGTAATTTATAACTACGCATAAGAGAAACTACTTACTGTACTTCTGGAAACCCCGTAAAACCAGAGCCCAAATCCACTCCCAAAGACAATCCGTTATTCTCTGGCATTGAAAGCCTGGGATGGACTTTTGGCGGTGCTGCAGCTCTGTGAGTGGCATGCTTACGGCTGGGTTACTTGAGCGTGACATCTGTGAGTGCACCACATGGCCAGCCAGGAGATGTGCCAGGGGTCTCTAACCTTTTCTTGAACAAGAGCTGTTTAAGTTTAACCCCTTCAGTGCCCATGACGAGCTGGACTCGTCATGGGCCGCGGTGGCGCTGTGCCCATGACGAGTCCAGCTCGTCATAGACCCCGCCCGCTAATGCAACGGCCGGCACTGGGCGGGGAAAGGGGCGGGCACTGAAGGGGTTAATGGAAATGATGATAATATTATCAGTGTGGTAATAGTGGCACAAGATTGCATTAGTGGCCACCACATGCAAAGATTCCTGCAGTGATGACCTCACTGCATCAGAAAGTAGTAATGTACAAAAAACGTTATCAGTTTGGAACGCCTCTACGTGGTTAACAAAAAACCACCATAGCTGCAATGCCCTGGCACCAGGGCGATGGTATTAGTGATACTCTCACCAATGCCTTGGACTTATGACTTCAATATTAGCTTTCAATATAATATGGAAATCCAACTATTTTCTCCACACATTAACTTGTGAGTTCTGAAAATGCCCATATTTTCTTCTCAAATACATGAGTTTCAATTCAACCAAGCAAAAGCGTCTAATGTAGAAGCCTGGCCTGCACACAGGAGGCTACTTCTAGGTAGCTGGAACCACCAGTAGCGGAGAAGTTACCCGTTGGAGACACCTGCCATCAGCAGTTACCAACCTTTGACTGGATCCCAGTGAGAATGTCTGCGTGCAGTGGGCAGAGCAGTAACATATGTGGAACTGAGGAGGAGATGGGTAGGCGTGGAACAAATAATTGTTAATGTCGAGACGAGCCTCGCCTAGACCTGGCCTGGAAATGCTCGGCCCCTGTCGCGCACCAAACCTTTAAGTGGTAAGGGCGGGCGAATCTCTTACTGTTGTCAGCCCCTGCTCTGATAGTGAGATAGTTCACACCCATAGACTTACAATCAGATTTGGGTGGAAATGCCTCCATTTTTGAAATTCCCAAAGAATGCTATGGAGTTCTCTGGGGAAGCAGCACAATGGCAGATTTCCAGAAGTGCTAATGATCGCGAGCAGTTACATGTGCGTACGCATAGTGCATCTGTGCAAATACTAACAAAAGGACATTTACATATTTATATAGAGCTTACGACTCCTGATGAGGCTTTGACATGCTTTTATTCATATTTCCATAATCCCCATTTCCTATGTAATACCAAAATAAGATTTGGGAATATATAAACGCATCGATCAAAGATGAAACCCCACACTGGGATATTTATTCACATGACTGAAAAGAACATGATGAATTTAAATAAATAAGTAAAAAAGAAACTGAGTCTCATCATTTGTCCTTGAAATATAATCTAAATGTAGGATCGCCCCATGTTGTGCTTTCCTAGGGTTGTGTTTCCTAGCGTCTGCGAAGGTTCAGAAGGCGTCAGTGCACCAAACCAGTTTATTGAGTAGAGATCCGTGGCAACTTTTCTGCTAAAATGACTTGTTTTATCATACCTGGAAAAGATGAAAAGTTCAACTAGCCTTTCTAGGATGTAAACCTGTGAGTTAGGTTTAGTACAGGATTTTACAGCAAACATGCAACCCAGAGAGCCACTCTACTGGGCCATCTCAAAGCTAGTTACTAACGAGCAGCCGCCAACATCGAAGGAGCTGGAGAAGCGATGAGCTGTATTAATCGTGAAATCCTGTCGGTCTGTGTAATGAAGAACTGTTTATTACCGAGGACATTTGCCATGGCAACTGGAGTCATGTAAGGCTCAGAGGAGCCACTCTCTTCCGGCTCCTCAATAAAACATAATGAACACACTGCAGGCGGGGACAGGGAACACTAGAGAGTAAGCAGTACACCAAAGAGTTTTTAATATGCTTTGTAAGTGTACTGGGGCAGCTCCTCCGCTAAGGTGGAGGAGTGTCGTCCCACTGCTTTTCAGCAGTGTAGAAAGGAAAAATAAAACGATAATATAATATAATATTATGATGTGATGGGTACTCTGTAAGTGCATATGACAGTTTGGCTGGCCGTCTTGGGCCAGCCAACCAGTCATGCGCACTTTGCATTTTCTCCACTAGGCTGTATTACAGAACATGCAGAGGCTCATAGTCCCCGTCTGAGTGCCGAATCACTACGCTCAAACCAATCAAAACTTGCTGACAGCAGCGTCGTGATTCACTTTGGTGAGCCTGAGTGTTTCCTGCTTCTGTTCCGGCTGGACTCGACATGCAGGAGAGATGTCGAGGAGAGTCGGAGTGATAGGTATGTTTTTATTTTTATATTTCTACCAGATTTTACCAGATCAAAAATTCTAGGGTGCTTATAGTTTCAAAACAGGTAGTAATTGGTAAAGTAGTTCAAGTTTGTTTATATGGGATTCTACTTAAATGTATGTCCATCTCGCCAGAGGAAGTTGCTCTTTGATAAGTATAGTAGTAGTGTCAGAAAGTTACTTTCTGACAGTACTGTACTAATCTACTGTATCTATATAGAAATAGATATAAATACAATGAAAAAAACGAAAGTTAGAGTAACGTTATAGTTAGGGGAATTTTAACGTTTTGAAACTAAAAAACACAGAAATTCACCCTTTTTAGTTAGCACAGCTAACTATAACTTACGCCCCGCCATGCACTGCTTATGACCTCACATATGACCTCCCTCGTGACATGTTCTTTGACATAGTTTATGACATCACTGATGACATCTCAAATGACATCATTGAAGACAGCACTGATGGCATCACAAAAAGGGTGTATTTGTTTGTTTTATAGTTTACATAGAGGCATAAACAGTGCATGACAGGGGGCGCAACTTATAGTTATCTCTGATAACTATAACTGGTGAATTTCTGTGTTTTTTCAATTCAAAACATTAATATTGTCACTGACAAATTCACCTAACTATAACATTTCTTTAATCTTTTTTCAGTGAATTTCAAGTTTTTTTTTTAACATTAAGTAATATTGGCCTTCAGCGTACGGTGGGTGGGGCGGGTGGTTGGGGTTAGTGATAAGATTAGAACTTACAGGACTAAGCCAGGAGTGCAGGCTCCGGAGGATACTTTTATGCTTCGAATTCATAACCGTAGGTGGAGACATAGACTGGGGACTAGTGCAATCTCCAGTCGAAGCTTCGATCATGATTGGGCTTTTGTATATGCTGTTTTATTGAGACGCCGCCGGTCCTTCGGGATGTTGGCTAAATGGCCGTGTATGAGATAACTTGACTGCCCAACTGCCAGGCAGAGCCCTCCCACTGCTACGTGGATAGTAGACGGTTTGCCCTGTACAATTCCTATAAGTAAATAAAGGTTTTTGAAATTAAAAAAAAAAAAAAAGTAATATTGGCCTGCAGCTAACCTCCCATATACAGCCAACCCAATGCTGCACACAGCCTCTGGCCGTGCACAGAGGGGAGATCGGCCACAAGGCCTGGTCTGTACCCAGGGCCTGAGCCTAAGCCCCGTAAAGGCAGCCAATCTCACACTATGCAGGGCCTTCAGTTATGCTTGGTGGGGGGGGTTGGCCACAAGGTATGTGCCAACCCCCTGCATGCAGCCAACCTCACGCTGTGCATGGCCTTCAACCGTGCATGGTGAGGGGGTTGGCTACAAGACCTGGCCTGCAACTAACCCCATACATCACACAGCCTTTGGTTGTGTGCAGCGGGTAGTTGGCCATAGGGCTAGACCCTGGAGACCCCAACACATAGGGCCTTTTTTTAAAGGTTAGGGGGATTGCGCAGTCCCCTCCATGAGCCTCTTTAGACCCGTGAGATCGCACGCCCCAGGGTTTGTATATATGAGTTAACAGGGGAGGGGGAGTGGCTTCCCTCTCAGAACCTTGTAGGGCCCTGGGGACCCCATCGCTCAGGGCCGTTTGTTTTATAATTAAATAATTAATTATAATAGGGGAAAGGGACAGTGTAGCCCCCATCCCTAAGCCATTATCAGCCTCGAGGACCCCCCCCCCCTGGGGCCACGCATTTAAATAAAGGGGAAGGGGGACATGCAGATTTCTCCCTAAGCCTTGTTGGGCCCCAGGGACTTCGTCCCCCAAGGCCATTTCTTAAAATAAAGGGGATAATGCTGTGCGGCCCTCCTCCCTGAGCCATTATCAACCCCAGAGACCCCATCCCCCGGGACCACTTATTTGCATATTGGGGAAGGGGCCACACAACCCCCCTCTTCGAGCCTCTTAGGCCCTGGGGACCTAATCCTCTAGGGCCATACATATGTAAAAGGGCCATTTGGACCACCTTCCCCGTACCTACTTAGGCCCTTGGGACTCCATCATCCAGGGCTGTGTATTTTTTGTAAGAGGAGCGGGCCAGACAGCCACCCTCCAATAGGTGTTATTCGCGCTGGGGACCCCACCTCCAGCATCACTTATTTATATAAAGGGGAGGGGGCTGCGTGCCCCCCTTCCCTCACACTTTTTAGGCTCTGGGTACCCCAACCCATCAATGCCACTCTTTTACATAAAGGTAAAGGGGCACATGTGGCCCCCATTCCCAGGCTGATTTTGTCCCCAGGGACCCTATTTCCCAGGGCTCATCTCTGTTAAAGGTAGGTGCCCTAGTGCCCACCTAGGGCACCCACCGTACTCTTGTTAGGGGCAATGGGAGGAGCCTCTTGGCCCCTGTAACCCCCTCCAACTCCCCGCATGCGTCCGAAGCTGGCGTTGCTCCCACCCGTGGGGAGCAACTCTTAATGTTGCTCTCTCTATGCTGGAGCAATGTTTTGATCTGTTTCCCTGCCCACTTCAGTGCAGGCAGGGAAAAGTCTGCTCCCAGAGGGAGCATTTTCAAAGCTCCCGCCCGCTGGGAGTGAACTTGGTGTTTGCTCCCACATGGCGGGAAATTAAAATGATGCTCCCGCCAAGCGATAGCATACACAGGTTTCCCTGACCGCGCCACTGTGGGCGGGGAAACCACTATGTCCCAGGGATGGGCTCCCAGAGTCATACCTTGTGAGCCGGCAGTGGGATGGGGCCTCTTGAGTCATTAATGGCTCATGGAGGGGGGCCCGTGGTCCCCTTCCCAAAAGTAATCAGCCCCAGGAGTTAGCTCCCTCCCCTTTTTGTTAAATTTCGGCCCTAGGGGTGGACACCCCGGGGCCTTTTGAGGCTCGGGGAGGAGTGGCCTCTCGTGGACCCAACCGTCCAGATATATAATTGCTTTTGTCCTTTAATTTGTTAGAAACTACAGAACATATTTAAACCAAATCACAAACAGCACAAGATCTAGCTTCCTGCCAAATTGTGCATCATTCCGTTCAGAGGTTTTTGCTGCAGCCTTGTCTAAAGAAGTCTATGGAATGTGCATGGGGATTTTGCAATTTTGGGACCCCGTCCCCCCATTTTTCTCACTCTCTGCTCAATGGATCACCCCAAAACTTTTTAGAACTGAGCTGAGGAAGATAAACGTTTCTTTGGGAAAGTTTTGTAAAGAGCTGTCAAACGGGGCCAAAGTTCTTAGCAAACCAAAAAACAATCTTTCTATGGAAAAGCAGTCCCTAACTATAACTACCTAGTGGTGATCGCCACAAGGTAATACATACATATATGTGTGTGTTAATAAATGAAGATATTTGTTTATTACTTTGGCCTTCTTGTGTATGAGGGACCACAATTTTTATAATTTTATAAATGCCAATGGCTCCCAAGCAGAATTCATGTGACACACACTTATAAATGAGGAGACCCAGACCTCTGGCACTGTTGTTATGGAACATGCAGAGAGCCGGAACATCTTGAGCAACCCTGGCAATCAACTTCCCTAACACGTGGACAGCCTTTGGCAAAGGAACATCTCTGACACATTGTTAGACCTGGCATCCTTGGCGTGGTTGCCCCTGACATTCTGTCTCTACCTCCTGCATTTTTACTGTTTGCTGGATTTTGTTTTTGCTGGTTTAGGTACTCTGGGCACTTTGCCACTGCTGATCATTGCCACAGTGCAAGTGCTCCCTGTGTAAATTGTGATTATGATTGGTTATCCATGATTGGCATACTTGATTTACTGGCAAGTCCCTAGTAAAGTGTACTGTGTGTACAAGGGCCTGTAAATCAAATGCTTCTAGTGGGCCTACAGCAATGGTTGTGCCACCCACACAAGTAACCTTTCAAATGTGACTCAGACCTGCCACAGCAGTGTCTGTGAGTGCAGTTTTAAACTGACATGTCAACCTGGCAAGTGCACCTGGCAAGGTTTGTTTTCTTTCGGTGTTTTGCTTCTTTTGATTTAAGCTTGTTTATCATCCAACCTTTATCAGTGCATGTTTTCACTTTGTTGCTTATTTCCACTCACACCAACACTTAATTTTTTTGCAGTTGTTTATAGCGGGTACTCGGCACGAAGGTATTAGCGTGCTTTACATGAGCACCAGTTACACTATTCAATTACATTACACGAGTCACAGCATGTTGAGTTGACACTGAGACTCGAAAGCAGTTCCTCAGATCCAAAGGCGGCTGCTCTGGCTGTTACACCACACCCTCTCCCCTTCTCCAGGGTGCTGCTTTTTGAATCCCCTCCCGCCCAGCATTGTTCCGTGTTGGGGACCCTGTTTCCCCCATCTTTCCACGTTTGTTTATCTGAGCAGTTCAGTACCTTTTTTGAGAGCATACGACTCCCGGCAAGCGCCCAGACAAGCATCCTCAGAAATCGAGGCGCTAGAGTATCTTTACATGTCAGTAAATAGTTCTGCTGCACTCTGCTTGATAGATCTAATGGCCCCGCCTAGGAGGGGTGATTGCTACATAATTTGAATAGTGGTCTGTCCTGCGATTTACATGAAAAATAGCAGCAGTGGAAATACCTCTAGCAATCGCAAAGCTGAGCACAACTTTTGACATCAGAGTAAAGCGCACTTGGAGAGCACTATGAGAATTCCATGGCACGGGTATTTAATCAAAAATTCTGTCCACCGTCAACTTTATCTAGCACTTTCTTACCTTTTTATGTTGATAAATATGCCATTCGTACTTTCGCCCGTCTGAGATGCAAAATATTTTATAACTTGAGGCTGGAAAAATATTTCTGTCATTGTCTGGTATGTCATTTTCTAATGTGCGCGGGAACCAGACACCAAGAAACAAATATGATTTTTTGCATGAGTTGTTATTGGTGTGCTCATAACGCATGGTGGCCTTTTGTACATAAACAACATGCTTTCTGACTTTGAGGTGCCATATGCTTTTGCCCTTCAGTTTCTTACAGCTGATGAGGCCTATTCGCCTCATCAGAGCCCCTCATCCCCGGGATGAATTACTCTACCGTTAGCTATAAAAGTGCAGTCTTAAAGCATGTGGCTGTCTTCCTTGCAATCATATATTAAGCAACTTTTTTGATCTTAAATCATTTATTTGCGGGTGGGGGTACTTTCCCAAGGAAGAGTGAAAACACTGCGTCAAAACTCAGAGCTGTAGGCTGTTTGCGCATGAACTCTAAGTCAGTTCAAACTCACATGTTGCACAAAACTCCATATTGTATTAAAGAGTAGCGTGCCACTCGCCAGCCGTCCTGGTCCAAGTACGCCCCCGCTCCCCTACAACAGTAACCCAGCAAACTCCCTACACGGCCCATCAATCTGCCAGCGAACTCTTTCTGCTTTGCACCTCACCTATACCACTCACCACTCAGAAACAATTAAATCATCACTCAGGAACACCACAGCATCACTCAGCACCACCACAGCATCCCTCAGGAACACCACAGCATCACTCAGTACTACCACAGCATCACTATGCGCTACCACAGAATCACTCAGCGCCACCGCAGCATCACTCAGCACCACCACAACATCACTCAGTGCCACCACAGCATCACTCAGCACCACCACAGCATCAATCAGCGCCACAACAACATCACTCAGCGCAACTACAGCAACACTAAGCACTAACACAGCGTCACTCAAGCCCACAACAATATCGCACAGGGCCACAGCAGCATCACTCAGCGTCACCACAGCATCGCTCTACGCCACCACAGCAACACTCAGCACTACCACAGCATCACTCAGCACCACCACAGCATCACTCAGCGACACCACATTATCACTCAGGGCCAACACTGCATCACTCAACAACACCACAGGATCACTCAGCACCACCATAGCATCACTCAGCACCACCACAGCATCACTCAGAGACACAACAATATCACTCAGCGCCACCACAGCATCAGTCAGCACCACCACAGCATCACTCAGCATCACCACAGCATCACTCAGGGCCAGCACTGCATCGCTCAGCACCACCCACATCATTACTCAGCACCACCACAGCATCACTCAGGGCTACCACAGCATCACTCACCTTCACCACAACAACACTAAGCACCACCACAGCATCACTCAGGAACACCACAACATCACACAGTACCACCACAGCAGCACTCTAAGGCGCAACAGCATCAGTCAGCACAACCACAGCATCACTCAGGGCCACAACAGCATCACTCAGGGCCAGCACAGAATCACTCAATGTCACCACAGCATCAGTCAGCACCACCACATCATCACTCAGCACCACCACAGCATCACTCAGGGCCACCACAGAATCACTCACCTTCACCACAGCATCACTCAGCACCACCACAGCATCACTCAAGAACACCGCAGCATCACTCAGTACGACCATAGCATCACTATATGCTACCACAGCATCACTCTGCATCGCCAGAGCATCAATCAGCATCGCCACAGCATCAGTCAGCACCACCACAGCATCACTCAGGACCACCACAGCATCACTCAGGGCCAGCACAGCATCACTCAATGCCACCACAGCATAACTCAGGGTCAGCACAGCATCACTCAATGACACCACAGCATCACTCAGTGCCTTTTACACTTTTTAATTACAACTTCTCACCATGCTGCACAGCAGCCACACTTCTCTACAACACAGCTTAGAAACATTGGCAAAGTCAATAGCTCTATCTAAACACTTATAAGGCCCCCAATGCATAGCCGATAGGTCTCGCCTTTGGGACATTATAAGTGTTTAGTTATCCAGCACAATATCCTTGATTCAACAACATCAAGTGTTGCATGGCTAAACACTTATAAGGTCCCAAATGCGAGACCTATTGGCTATGCAAATGCTTGTTAAATTGTGTGTTTGAAAAGGCCACTTTTACTAAGTGGGCATTCTCTTGTTTAACCATCCTGTGTGCCTCTGCCTGACTGTGGATTTACCGTCGGGTTTTAGACTGGTAGCGGCTGTTTGTGCTTTAACTCCAGACACTCACAATGGGAGTTGAGGTGTGCCCTGCGTATGCCAATGAGCCATCCTGGGCTAGAGTGGTGGGAGGAGTTGTCACTGATACCTGAATAGTCTGTGGCTGCTCAGCACAATGCTGTCTCCACCTCCTATAGTTAAACTGAACCAGGGAGGACAAAACTGGCTTTGCTGAGCAAGAGAGACTTTCTGAACAAAGATTTCAAAGAGAAAAAGGGGTATAAGTATCAGACCTAAAATCCCTGAAGTTTAGATTGCTTCTGGACTAAGAGGACCCTGCCAAGAAGAAGAGCTGAAGAACTGCCAGGAAGTGTGCTGTCCCCTTTGCTGTGTGTTTCTTTTCTGGGTGGACCTGCAGTTGCTGCTTTTGCCTGTTGGCAGTGGAAAGGACTGAACCTTTGCCCTGCTGTGGTATCCTGCTTAAGAAGATCTCTGAGGGCTTGATGCAGAGATTCCCTCCTGTTAAGATTTCTCAGGGACACAAAGACTTCACCTGCAGTTTCCTTGAAATACACTGCTGGGAGTTTCCACCTGTCTTGTGGTGCCAAATCCAGTCCTGGTCCCTTGGAGCTTGCTCATGCTGCAAAGATCTACAATAAACTGAAGAAACTACAAAATCGACTCTTCGCCCTTTTTGCAGCTGAGTTTTCCGATGCAGCACCACCGTGCAGGAGCAATTTCCGATGCACAGCCAAGTGCAGCAGAAGAAATTAACGCAGCGCCTGGCGGCAGCCCGAAGACTTGCTGCCCCCCAAATCCTGTACACTGGTCTCCGAAGTCTGAGACGACCACCCGAACTCCAACACAAGCCCTGCTGTGCGACTAAAAAAAGAATTACGCATCGTCGGACCGTGGCTGAAGAAATCAATGCAGTGCCTATTTGCCGCTGCTGCATCGACTTTCAGCGTGTCCGGATTTTGACACATCACACCTGTGCCTCACGCATCACTGACGCAGCACCCACAGATCAGAGCCGTTTGGAAATCGACACATCACTTCCCCCTACAGTCTGGATTTGATCATCAATTCCTCTGCATGCAGCAGAACTGTTGCGTCGCCTCCCCAAAACCTCAGGAACTGACACATTGCAGTGTTTTCCGACACTTCCCTCCTCTGCGGTTGTTTTGTCTTGTGAATTTTGAAGCATTTAAGATTCTTTGTAAAGAAATCACGCATCCATAGATTTCTAAGGACAGAATTTCTTGAAACATTGTAAAACTCATATTTTGAGTTGTGTATGTTGGATTATTGTCATTTTGGTCTTGTTTGGTTTAGATCAAGATAGTCTATTTTTCTAAATTGGTGTGGTGTCCATTTGTAGTTTTTTCACTGTGTTACTGAGTGTGTTATGTGCAAATACTTTACACATTGCCTCTGAGATAAGCCTGTCTGCTTGTGCCAAGCTACAGAGGGGGTGAGCAGAGGTTATCTAGGTGTGCAACACCCTTATTAGAACTAGAAGGAAGGGTCCCTACTTGGATATGGTGCAAACCACTGCCAACTACAGCCCCCCATTTCCAACACACATGACGCAGACCACTCGTGCAAACAGCCCTGTGGTTACGCATCCCTTCCACATGAGTAACTATGGTACAATGGCATACCTGGTACATAAGACTCCCTAAGGTTGAGCTGGACACATATACTCCCCTGGAGTTGTATACGAGGCTCCTGGAAAAAGGATCTCTATGTCATATGAGTGATACTAATTTGTAATCTACCCAGTGCATGGGCAGCTCTGACACATGAGCAGTCCTTGCACAACAGTTTACCTAGAGCATGAAATGCTTTGACAAACAGAAACCATAACACAAAGGCAGTCATTACACATGGTATGTGGTCAGTGGGCCCAGGTACACGTCATGCCCAGGCACCTGAGCAGAGATATCAGCATCAGGGCACATGGGCAGCCCCCTGGTATGAGTAACCCTGGCATATGTGGGTAGCGCCCTTGCATGTCCGAGCAGTATGTGCCTAAATATATATGCAGACGTGCAGTGTAATATGCCATTTATTACAATTGTTGTGTGTGTATTACAATTGTTGTGTGTGAAAGTAAGGGCTTGAGTGACTCATGGTCCTCTTACCCTTTCTCAATCAAGGTAATAAGTAGCTAGTGAAGCTGCATGTGTGGTTTATGTAATTCTTTGTTTTATATGCAGTAGTTACAAACAAAGCTATTGGTCCATCATCATAGCACAATCGGTTAAATCAGGGCAGTGTCATAGAATTATAGCTTAACAAGGCATTGTGAGTATCCACCATTTGTTCTCCTTTGTAAAATGATTCTGGAATGGTTTCTTTCAAGCACTGAGCAGAGTTTCTCACCTCAGTTATGTACTACTGTAGTAATATTATTTAATTTGAACTCTCAAATTTAATAATGCAATTGAAAATCTGGATTTAGGAGTACACTTGTTCCAAAAAACATGTTTTTTAGGCACTATTTGTTTACCTATTTCAACTTAAATGTCATTCACACACACACAAACACGCACACACACACATCTCACATATGTATATATATGCATATATATTCACTGAAAAAACCATAGGTTTCAGGTCTGATATAGTTAGGAATTAGCATTTAAAAAACCTTAGAAATTCACTTTAAAACAATAGGTTTTAGGGGTGTTATAGTTAGCTGGACATTTCACTCGAACAAAACCATTGAAATTCCTCCGATATAGTTAGTTGTACTAACTACATCTCGCGTGCCCGCAATCCACTGCTGATGATAACACATAATACATCATTCATGACATGGTCAGTGACATCACTGATGACATCTCAAATGTACAACTAACTATATCGGAGGAATTTCAATGGTTTTGTTCGAGTGAAATGTCCCGCTAACTATAACACCCCTAAAACCTATTGTTTTTTCAGTGAATTTCTAAGGTTTTTTAAATGCTAATTCCTAACTATATCAGGCATGAAACCTATGTTTTTTTCAGTGAATTTCAAAGGTTTTTTAAATGCTAATTCCTAACTATATCAGGCATGAAGCCTATGGTTTTTTCAGTGAATTTCAAAGGTTTTTTAAATGCTAATTCCCAACTATATCAGGACTGAAACCTATGGTTTTTTCAGTGAATTTCAAAGGTTTTGTAAATGACAATTTTTAATGTATTAATTGTTATACTGATTTTTTGGATACTGATTTACTACATTTTTTAAACTATTTATTTTAGATATATTTTTTTTTAATTACATTATAATTACATTATACATTACAATACAAAATATACTTTCTCAGAATGAATTACTTTAGTTTAAATACTTTGCAAATAGGCAATAGACTTTTAAGTACAGTAGTTACAGTTGTTGCAATGGGCAACACAATTTCAAACACAATGCAACATTGAGCTCAATGTGAATTTCTAGTCAAATGCAATTAATTACTTTATGGATTACTTTTCTAACCACAGGACTGGATCCTAGATTTAGTCCTTGGACATGTCCTGTAAACAGTTGAGTAAAAGCGTTTTGGTTACAGTAGTGATTTTTAAGGAGTATTATTGTATTTTAAAAATTGAAACTTAGAAATCTTTTCACATAGAATCACCAATGTTATCCTATGGCAGAAAATTCACTTAGCAGGTAAGTAGTGTTATCGTTACTTTTTCTTACTCAGTGGTGGATCCTGGATCCAGCATGGGTGAATCTCCTGTAAAAAGTTGAAAGAATGTGTTTAAGTCATACAGACGATTTTTTAGGAATATTTTTAGTTTGTGAAAATAGACACTTAGAAACTTTTCTGCTGAAAACCACACAATGGATTCCTATGGAAGGAAATACAAGTTACTGGTAAGTATGCTTAGAATTACTTTTCAGGGTCAGTGCTGGTCTAAAAGATGCAGCACTGGGTTCTCGCCTGATAACAGGTGAGTAAATCGGAATTTGTAGTTCGGCTGATTTTAGAGGAATATTTGTACGTTTCAAAAATGGACACTTCGAAACTTTTCTGGTGAAAACCACACAATGGATTCCTATGGAAGGAAATACAAGTTACTGGTAAGTGCTTAGAATTACTTTTCAGGGTCAGTGCTGGGCTAAAAGATGCAGCACTGGGTTCTCTCCTGATAACAGGTGAGTAAATCGGAATTCGTAGTTCAGCTGATTTTAGAGGAATATTTGTACGTTTAAAAAATGGACACTTCGAAACTTTTCTGGTGAAAACCACACAATGGATTCCTTGGAAGGAAATACAAGTTACTGGTAAGTACGCTTAGAATTACTTTTCAGGGTCAGTGCTGGGCTAAAAGATGCAGCACTCAGTTCTCTCCTGATAACAGGTGAGTAAATCGGAATTCGTAGTTCGGCTGATTTTAGAGGAATATTTGTACAATGGTGAAGGAAGGGGGCGGGACCTGAGGTGACGTGTGCAAACACGCCCTGTGGCGCGTTTTAAGTTAGGGAATTAATTCCTCGTCAATCCTGCGGTCCCCTGGGGGCCAACTAGCCCACCAGGTACCTCCAGTATGCGCCAGGGAGCTGCGTTGCAGAGAGGTGTTCAGAGGCCACGCCCCTTTTTACAACACTCTGCAATGCAGCTCCGTGGCGCTTAGTGGAGATACCTGGTGGGCTAGTTGGTCCCTAGGGGACCTCTGGATTGAAGAGGGATGAATTCCCCAACTTAAAACGCGTCACAGGGCGTGTTTGCACACATATCACCTCAGGTCCCCCGCCCCCTACCTTCACCACTGTGCAAACGTGCCCCGTGGCACGTTTTAAGTTGGGGGATTAAGTCCCCTTGAATCCTGAGGTCCCCTGGCAGCCAACTAGCCCACCAGGTACCTCCAGTAAGCGCCACGGAGCTGCGTTGCAGAGAGGTGTAAAAAGGGGCGTGGCCTCATTACACCTCTCTCCAACGCAGCCCCCTGGCGCATACTGGAGGTTCCTGGTGGGCTAGTTGGCCCCCAGGGACCCCCAGTATTCAAGGGGACTTAATCCCCCAACTTAAAACGCGCCACGGGGCGCGTTTGCACAGTGGTGAAGGTAGGGTAGGTCGGTAGGAATTAGTTCCCCCTCTGCAAACGCGCCAGGGGGCGCGTTTGCAGAGTGGTGCAAGGAGGGTGCGTGGCCTCCAGCCCGATCCCGTCTTTTTTATTTTTTAGAAGGGCGCTGTGTAGCCCCCCTTCTTTTTCTAATTTATTGGCCATGGGGACCCCATCCCCCAGGGCCTGCCCCCAATTGTTTTAAAAAAAAAAAAGAAAAAATCGGGAAGGGGGCCGCGTGGCCCCCCTCCCAAGGCCAAAATTTGCCCCGGGGACCCCATCCCCCGGGGCATGGCGCATTTAAAAAAAAAAATCTATATTTTGGAGGGGGGCTGCCTTGCCCCCCTCCTGTGGCCATTTACGGCCCCGGGGACCACATCCCCCGGGGCCGCTTTTTTGTGTGCATTTTTTAATTTTTTATTTTTTTAGGAGGGGGGCCGCGTGGCCCCCGTCCTGGGCTACTACTAGCCCTGGGGACACCATCCCCCGGGGCTGGCCCTCTTCGCTGGGGGCCGTGGGGGGGGTCCCCAATCCCCCCACGGTCCCAGCCGGCTCCCCACATCCTGCGGGAGCCGGCTGGGACCATGGGAGACCGTGAGACCGCGGGAGCCGGCATTGCTTTTCCACATGGGGAGCAGCTAACATGCTGCTCCCCATGTGGAAAAGCAATATGCAACAAAGGACTACCTCTTTGACAAATTTGGTGTAATTCCGTTCAGCAGTTCGGGCTGTAGCTGCGGCTAAAGGTCCTATAGGAAATGGCATGGAGAAAACGTGTTTTGGGACCCCCCTTTTTTCTTGGCCCCCGCTTGACGAATCACCGTGAAACTTTCAGGACAGGAGCGGACCGGAGCTGGCCAAAAGTTTTGAAAATTTCGCGAAGATTCGTCAATTGGTGCCAAAGTTATTCCAAATAGAATGATGTGGATTTCCTATGGAAAATGGGTCCTAACTATATCTACCTACTGGCGACCGCCAGTAGGTAATATATACACATGTATATGCTAATCATGTATATGTATATGTATATATATATTTTTCTTCCAACAAAATGCCCAAAGCAACGGGATTGCACTCGACTGTGCCCAGCCATCCGGCAATAATGATGCAGCTTGCCTCTTTGGTCCAATTTGATTATTTCTGCTGACGTGTTTCGAGGCCATGAGCCTCTTCTTCTTGGGCTGCTTGAAAGAACGCACTGGAACTCGCATTAGCATTGTTTCCGGTTTAATTTATTTGCATGTTTACCCTAAGTGGGCGTGGCTTTAAGAGCAAGCTGAATTGGTGCATGCCGGACAGGATAGTTCCAAATGCGAGCATAAGTATAAGCTTTTAGTAAGTTCAGTGACTGTTCCCTTTTAAAAGCATTAATTTTCATCCTTTAGTAGGTCTCGGAGCAAAGTTGCAGGCTCAATTAGCATATTGAGCACAGTGCTTCCCGGTCTCGAGCAGTTCAGAAACCGAAGCCTCAATCAGCTGGTGATCACTTTCATTCCCCAGCTGCAGATGGTGCCATCCCCACGGCAGGGCTGCCGTGCAGTATTTTTTCCAATAAAATGCCCAAAGCAACGGGATTGCACTCGACTGTGCCCAGCCATCCGGCAATAATGATGCAGCTTGCCTCTTTGGACCAATTTGATTATTTCTGCCGACGCGTTTCGAGGCCATGAGCCTCTTCTTCTTGGGCTGCTTGAAGGAACGCACTTGAACTCGCATTAGCATTGTTTCCGGTTTAATTTATTTGCATGTTTACCCTAAGTGGGCGTGGCTTTAAGAGAAAGCTGAATTGGTGCATGCTGGACATGATAGTTCCAAATGCGGGCTTAAGTATAAGCTTTTAGTAAGTTCAGTGACGGTTCCCTTTTAAAGCCTTAATGTTCATCCTTTAGTAGGTCTCGGAGCAAAGTTGCAGGCTCAATTAGCATATTGAGCACAGTGCTTCCCGGTCTCGAGCAGTTCAGAAACCGAAGCCTCAATCAGCTGGCGATCACTTTCATACCCCAGCTGCAGATGGTGCCATCCCCACGGCAGGGCTGCCGTGCAGTATTTTTTCCAACAAAATGCCCAAAGCAACGGGATTGCACTCGACTGTGCCCAGCCATCCGGCAATAATGATGCAGCTTGACTCTTTGGTCCAATTTGATTATTTCTGCCGACGCGTTTCGAGGCCATGAGCCTCTTCTTCTTGGGCTGCTTGAAAGAACGCACTGGAACTCGCATTAGCATTGTTTCCAGGTTAATTTATTTGCATGTTTACCCTAAGTGGGCGTGGCTTTAAGAGCAAGCTGAATTGGTGCATGCTGGACATAATAGTTCCAAATGCGAGCATAAGTATAAGCGTTTAGTAAGTTCAGTGACTGTTCCCTTTTTAAAGCATTAATTTTCATCCTTTAGTAGGTCTCGGAGCAAAGTTGCAGGCTCAATTAGCATATTGAGCACAGTGCTTCCGGTCTCGAGCAATTCAGAAACCGAAGCCTCAATCAGCTGGCGATCACTTTCATTCCCCAGCTGCAGATGGTGCCATCCCCACGGCAGGGCTGCCGTGCAGTATTTTTTCCAACAAAATGCCCAAAGCAACGGGATTGCACTCGACTGTGCCCAGCCATCCGGCAATAATGATGCAGCTTGCCTCTTTGGTCCAATTTGATTATTTCTGCCGACGCGTTTCGAGGCCATGAGCCTCTTCTTCTTGGGCTGCTTGAAAGAACGCACTGGAACTCGCATTAGCATTGTTTCCGGTTTAATTTTGCTTTCCAGCTCCATGACCCGCTGCCAGTTCTAGCGGTGGTGCACTCTCTGCGGCAGGACCTGCTGTGTATGAATAAATGCTTCATGGTTGCCCAGCTGGTGAGAGTGCACTCTGAAAGCAGTAATCCCCAACAGGCTCAGCTGGTCACAGGCGTAGCCTGTTGCTTTTCTGAATACCTCCTTAATCATAGGCTTGGTTTCAAATGACACAATGCATTACATGTCACACCTTTAATTAAGATCCGGTGCCTTGATAGGCTGTTGCTTGTATGAGTGCAATTTAGCAGTTCCCCACAGCATTGTGGGATATGTAGTGCGGCAATAGTTATAACTGAATAGGTGCAGTATCTCAAATGAGCCTTAATACTTGCCCTCCAATGGGCCCTGTGACGAGCAGATTCTCAAATAACAGCACCGCTCCCCTCGTAATGAGCAGGACTCGATTTCCAGCTCCACGACCCGCTGACAGTTCTAGCGGTGATGCACTCTCCGCGGCTGGACCTGCCGCATATGAATAAATGCTCCATGGTTGCCCGGCTGGTGAGATATATATATATATATATATATATTTTTTCTACTGGCGGTCGCCAGTAGATAGTTATAGTTAGGACCGAGTTCCCATAGGAAATCTGAAAATTCTATTTTGAATAACTTTGGCGCCGGTTGACTTATCTTCGTGAAATTCTCAAAACTAATGGGGCGCTCCGCTCAGCTCCTACCCTGAAAGTCTCGGGGTGATTCGTCGTCAAGCAGGGGCTGAGAAAAAAGGGGGGTCCCAAAACGCATTTTCCCATAGGACCTTTAGTCGAAGGTACAGCCCGAACGGGTGAACAGAATTACTTGAAATTTGGCAAAGAGGTAGTCCTCGGGTCAGGCATGTGCCTTTTGCATATATGGTGTCAATCTGTTCAGTAGTTCCTGAGAAAATTGCAGTTAAAAGTACATAAATATCTATATGCGCGCACCGTGCGCGCACCAAATGGCCGCGAGCGTAATTCTGATTGGTGGTTAGATGTCAGTCAACATTCCAATCGGTCGAAATCAGGAAGTGTCGGACGCCATTTTGTGTGTGACAGTGAAAAAGAAAGGTGGAGAACGTGAAAAGGGGGCAGGGTAGAGAGTTCCTGACCCCCTAGCCTTTGTCAGGGGGTCCCTGAAGGACACCGAAGGGTGAAAAAAACCTTTTATTTCTTTTCAAAAAATTGCGGGGTGCGCGCACGGTGCGCGCATGGTGAAAAACCCTTAAAAAAACATTTTAAACTGTTTAAAAGTTTATAGAAGATATTAACTATGCTGTTCAACTTTATCCAAATTCAAAAAAAAGAGCTGAGCCATTCCATATTACAGGATACAGTCAATCTATAACTATATACATAGGTAGTTTATTGTAAAATAAATATACGAAAAATATAATAATACATACATAAATTAGCATTTAAAAAACCTTACAAATTCACTAAAAAAACCATAGGTTTCACACACGTTATAGTTAGAAATTAGCATTTAAAAAACCTTGTAAATTCACTTAAAAAACCATAGGTTTCACACACGTTATAGTTAGGAATTAGCATTTAAAAAACCTTGCAAATTCACTGAAAAAACCATACATTTCACACATGTTATAGTTAGCTGGACATTTCACTCGTATAAAACCATTGAAATTCCCCCGTTATAGTTAGTTCAGCTAACTATAACTCGCGCGCCCGCAATGCACTGCTGATGATGTCACATATTACATCACTCATGACATGGTCAGTGACATCACTCATGACATCACAGATGACATCTCAAATTACATCACTCATGACATCATCCAGTGAATGTGTGTTTTTCTGAAAATTGAATATGTTTTATATATGTATATCTCAAGGTCGATGGAAGAATAAATGGGTATATAAGTGTCTAAATGGATGATTTGTTTTTGAAAAATTGATTGTATAACTGACTGATTAAGTGTATCTTAGTGAATACATGGCTTAGTGAGTAATGTTTAAATATGTAAATATCTGTATCAGGCTCTCACTTTGTGTATAAGTGGCTGCATGGGTTGGTGAGTAGCTACATGAGTGTCTACATAGGTTATTAGTTGGTTTTTTGAGTATCAGTATGAGTGTCTGAGTGTCTGTATAGTTTGGTGGGGGTATTACATAGTGCATAGTTGCATGAATGAGTGACTCACTGTTTGTATGTGTTGAAGAAGGCATGTGTGCAGGACTGTATGGGTGGATGAGTGTGTGCATGGGTGTGTTAGTGAGTGAATGACTGTCTCAATAGAGTCTTTATGAGTAACTACATATGTTTTAATCTAGTATATGTGACTATTGGTGTATAAAAGTGAGTATATGCGAGAGTGAGAGATTGAAAGAGTTCCTGTATGAATAAGTATGTGTTTCTATAAGTGATTGTTTAAAAGACTAAGTATGTGTAAGTTTCTGTAGAAGTAAGTGTGGTGGTGTGTGTATAACTGTATATGCAAGTAAATGGATGTTTGATTCTTTATTAGCATGAGTGACTATGTGTGTGAGTAACTCTATGGATGAGTGGTGTTGTGTAACAGGATGTATAGGTGTATGAGTACATATGATGAGTGAGTACATGTATGAGTGACTGTATAGGACTGTTGGTGAATGAGTGGATGTGTATGTGGAACTTAGAATTACTGAATAGGTTCTTGTAACTGATATTGGTATGTCCATTGTTTTGAAAATGTTAGTTTCTTTTTTTGAATGTGTGTATCAAAGGTTATATTAGGGGGAGAGGAGGTCTGCCACTCTATCACAAGGATGATGTAATCAGTGATGTCATTTGAGATGTCATCAGTGATGTCATGAGTGATATCACTGACCATGTCATGAGTGATGTAATATGTGACGTCATCAGCAGTGCATTGCGGGCGCGCGAGTTATAGTTAGCTGAACTAACTATAACGGGGGAATTTCAATGGTTTTATACGAGTGAAAAGTCCAGCTAACTATAACGCCCCTGAAACCTACGGTTTCTTCAGTGAATTTCTAAGGTTTTTTAAATGCTAATTCCTAACTATAACGTGCCTGAAACCTATGGTTTTTTCAGTGAATTTCAAAGGTTTTTTAAATGCTAATTTCTAAATATGCCTACAGAGATAGGACATGTGAAGAAAGAAAAAAAAACGCACAGAAAGAAAAAAAAGAAATGCAGAAAGAAGCAACAGAAGTCCTCAAAGACGAAGAAAAGTGCAGGAAGAAGGATAACGTGCAGAAAGAACAAACAGAAGAGCAGAAAGAAGCCTTGTTGCAAAATCATCCTGTACCCTCAACTTTTTCAGACGGATACTGGTGGTAACTGAGTCTGACTAACCAGTCCTAGAGCCAGTGCTATGTTAAAAGACACTCAGAATACAGTGAAAATACCTACATACACTAGGGAACACTATGTGTTGGGGTCCCCCTGTGATCAGCATGACCTCCTCTGTAAGCCCCTAGTATATAATATGGCAGGGGATTAAAACTACCTCTTAAAACGTGCCACAGGGCACTTACTGGAAGCACCTGGAGGGCTAGTTGGCCCCCAGGGTCCCTCAGGATTGAAGGGGAATTATTTCCCCAACTTAAAACGCGCCAAAGGGCTTGTTTGCACACGTTAACTCAGGCCCCGTCCCCTCCCTTCACCACTGTGTAAACACGCCCTGTGGCCGTTTTTAGTTGGGAGATTAAGTTCATTTGAATCCTGAGGGTCCCTAGGGTCCAACTAGCCCACTAGGTACCTCCAGTAAGCGCCACAGAGCTGCGTTGCAGAGAGGTGTAAAAAGTGGCACGGCCTGGACCACCTCTCTGCAACGCAGCTCAGTGGTGCTTACTGGAAGCAGCTGGTGGGCTAGTTAGCCCCCAGGGGCCCTCAGGATTGAAGGGGAATTATTTCCCCAACTTAAAATGCACCATAGGGCGTGTTTGCACACGTCACCTCAGGTCCCGTACCCTCCCTTCCCCACTGTGTAAACACGCCCTGTGGCCGTTTTTTAAGTTGGGAGATTAAGTGCCCTTGAATCCTGAGGATCCCTAGGGGCAAAATAGCCCACTAGGTACGTCCAGTAAGCGCCATTTCAGAGAGGTGTAAAAAGGGGCACGGCCTGCACCGCCTCTCTGCAACGCAGAGCAGTGGCGCTTACTGGAAGCACCTGGTGGGCTAGTTGGCCCCCAGGGTCCCTCAGGATTGAAAGGGAATTATTTCCCCAACTTAAAATGCGCCACAGGGCATGTTTGCACACGTCACCTCCGGCCCCTCCCCTCCCTTCACCACTGTGTAATTGCGCCCTGTGGCCATTCTAAGTTGAGAGATTAAGTCCCCTTCAATCCTAAGGGTCCCTAGGATCAAACTAGCCCATAGGTACCTCCAGTAAGCGCCACAGAGCTGCGTTGCATAGAGGTGTAAAAAGGGGCGTGGCCTCAGAACACCTGTCTGCAACGCAGCTCTCTGGCGCATACTGGAGATACCTGTTGGGCTAGTTGGCCCTCAGGGACCCTCAGTATTGAAGGGGAATTAATTCCCCAACTTACAACTGGCCAGGGGGCGTGTTTGCAGAGTGCTGCAAGGAGGGGGCGTGGCCTCCGGCGCGATGCCGGTCTTTTATTTATTTTATTTTTTTAAGAAGGAGGGCTGTGTGGCCCCCCTTCTTTTTATAATTTACTGGCCCTGGGGACCCCATCCCCCAGGGCCTGCACCCTAATTTTTTTTGCTGAAAAAAATTAATTTGGCCCTCCCAAGGCCTTAATCGGCCCCGGGGACCACAATCCCCGGGTCATGGCCTTTTTTTTTTTTTATTCTTTAGGAGGGGGCTGCGTTGCCCCCCTCCTCAGGCCACTTATGGCCCCGGGGAACCCATCCTCCGGGGCCGGCCTTTGCTTTTTGTTATTTAAAAAATATATATATTTATAGAAACACCTAAGACATGCTGGACAAACCGTATGTACCTATCACCATGACGATTTGCGTGATATTCATTAAAAGGCGACTATGCATAGAATGAATCCACATGGAATGTAATTACACCGCTAGTGAAGCTCTGACGTGTCTGACGCCCTACCGTGCCTAATCCCGGCGCCCCCGACGGTGGGTACTCTCCAAGTAGACACCCTTGTCGTTTATTTATGCAAACATGGGTAGCTATTGACGAGCACATTTAATATACGCGCACACCAAGCCATTCAAAAGGGATTCGACAAAAATTCGACCAAACTATGCAAGAAACCCCCCTCACGGTTAATAAAATACACATCCACTGCCGGATGTGTAATACTTTTTATTTTATTCTCTGGAAAGGAGACGAACCTCACTTGAGAGTCACAGCGTGCTCCGGGCTGAGCCCAATGCTGTGTTACACCCACCCGTGCCCGCTGAGTGCCTCACACCTCTGTGTTGTATTCCACCAGCTAGTGCGTATGCTATGACACTCTCTAGCCCATGTGCACTGTAACACCACCCCGTGAATATGTCATGCCACACTTGCCTTCGCACGGGTTATATTGCCCCATCTAACGTGACTTCCTCGATGCCTATGTTATAACGCACAGCGCTATGCCATACATATTACAATCTGGGATCCATATCTTTGTCACAGTGCATACGCAACGTTACACTCCCCAGCACATATTTTATATTACAACTTTAGAGACTAGTTAGGTTACACAACACTGCCCTCTGCATATTACACTCCAAGGCGCATATCACATAGCACGCGCTAGTGCCTGTGATATCTCGCGCTCTCCAATGAATCTGTCATTGCGCACAATGTATTGCATATTATATTTCATGCCCCGGTTCATCTTATATCACACTTTTTGGAGCATAGTTTATACCATATACTATATCTAGTTTTCATTTTCAATCTTGCTCTCAGGACTATGTTCTATATAACACTGCGTCCACCTACCCTTTTCACGGGCATTAGATTTTGCGATGGGGTGGAGGGTCAGGGGGTGTTTCTGCCAAGTGAGCCCTGAGTCACAGTCACAAACGTCCTCTTCTTCCTGAATAAAAGTGAGATTATGCTGCATACTTGTTCATATTTTAAGTAGTTCGCACAGACACACATTTTAAAAACAATAAAGTTCCTAATACTCACCTTCTCTGAACAGTTAGCTTGCTGCCCCATCCACCTCCTCCCTATCCTCTGTTGTCTGAATCCATGGACTAGCCTCCTCCCTCCTGCCATGCATGGTCTGATGTGCTGCCACTGCCCTCCATTTAGCATGATGTACCAGTCCACTCCTCCTGCCCTCCATTGCCCAATTCTATGGTCCATCATTGACCTCCTGCTTAGCCTCTGTGCTTAGCTTGCTGCCCCTATTCTCCTTCCCCCTGTCCTCCGATGTCTTTGTGCATGCCCCTGCTCCATCCTTTTTGCCCACCATGTTCCATGGACCTGCCACTCCTATCTACTCTGAGTGTTCTGTTGAGCTGCCACTCCCCTCCCACCTGCCTAGCATTATCAGATGACTGTAACCTGTCCCTGCCACCTCCAGCCTGCCTGTCCACATGCCATGCCCCTATCCCCTTCCTCCTGTCCTCCATGGTCCATTTTACTGCCACACACTTCTGCCCTCCCTGGTCTGTTGTGCTGCAACTGCTCCTCCTGCCTGCCCCACGCGGTCTGTTGTGAGGCCCCAGCTGCCCCTTACCCCCTATCATCTTCCCTCCATGGTCTGTGTGTATGCCATCATAGTCTCATTGTTGCTCTCCATGGTGTGTCTTGTTTCTAGTGCCCATCCTGCCTGACCTCCATGGTCATCTTGCTGCTCCTGCCCTGCCCCCTTGCCCCCAGCCCTCTGTTTCCATGTGCAGACCCCTATTCCCTCCCCCCTGGCTTGTCTGTTCCATTGTAATGCCCCTCATCCGTCCCTCCTGCCCTTTATGGTCTGTTATGCTGCAGCTTTCTCTCCTGTCTTTCCATTATGGTCAGCTAGCTACCATTGCTTCTTTCCCCTCTGTTCTCTGTTGTACATGTGCATGGTCCTGTCCCCTCCCTATTGCTTTCTATGGATTGTTGTGCTGCACTCCCGTCCTGCATGCGCTGTGTGGTGTATTGTGCTGCTGAAAACCCTGATGCCTGCCCTGTAGGGTCAGTTTGGTGCACCCCTCCATGTCCCTCCTGTCCTCTGTTATCTGAGTCCATGTCCCTACCCCAATTCCTCCTGCCTACCATGATCCAATGTGCCATACTTGCGAACATTTTGAACTTGGTAAGAGGGAGATTTTAAAAACAAACTGGGGTATTGATTTTCCCCTTTGAATTACATTGAAAAAGAGGAGATTGTAGACAGGAGACAGATCAAATAAAGCCCATTTGAGCTTAAAAACATTGGACGTTTCCTGGCTGAAACGGGTCTGTTGGCATGTATGGTTGTACTACCACTGCCTCTTCCTTCTGCCCACAATGGTCTATTATATTGCCACAGCCTCTCTTGCCAGTCCTGTATTGTTGGCTTGTTGCCCCTGTCCCCCTTTCCACTGCCCTCCATAGTCTGTTGTGCTGCCACTGCCCTTCCTGCCTGCCCAGTGTGGTCAAATTGTTGCCTCTGCACTCTCCTACCTGCCTTCAATTTTCAGAGTCCGTGCCCCTGGCCTCTGCCTCTCAACAGCATCCCAATGAACAACTAGATTGCTAACATTCTATATTTATTACAAAAGTGTGGAACGCCTGACGACATCTTGATGTAATCAAAACTGTAATACCTAGAGTATTTCCTTTAGAAATTACATATATGAGAGGGTTTTATTTGCATCAAAATTATGGTTAGTGCTCTAAAAAACTAAAATGAGGACATATTTTCTGAGTTTTCAAATAGCGACAAAGAACTTTTAAATTATTTGTAATCTTTATGTTTTTTTATCCAGTTGACCACTTGATTAAATGTTGCACCTAGGGGAGAGGATGTGGTGTTACTTCCAGAGCTGCAGACTTTGCAACTGGGGAACCAGGTTGGAGTTTCTGCTTCAGCTCAACATTCTGTGATTCTGGTCAAATCACTTAATCTCCCCATGTCTACAACCAAAATGAATTTGATCTTGTGTGATGTAACCAATGCTCATGTAAAGCACTCCAATACCTGACAAGTCTGCACTATATAAAACTTCAAATACACAAACATTAAGTGTTTTGCACACTTCTGTCATTGGGCTACATCTGGGTGATATTTGGGCTACATTTGGGCTCTTTTGTCTCTGGTGGCCATCTTGGAAGATTTATTTGTTATGAAGTTTCCTAATTTCCTCATTTACTGCAGTCTCCTCAGTGGGAATACTTTCAGTTTTTAATTTTGGTTCCATCAAGAAGGCATTCAGATGTGTCACACATTTGCCATATATTCTGAATGTTAGCACTCTAGTTGCTCATTAGATCACTGTTGTAAAACTACTGCTCACCAGGGAAGTCTGCTGCTGGTATTCAAAGTGCATGTTTCAGTCTGCATGTCAGAATTTGTTTATGAAATAGAAGAGGATTTGAGAAGTCACTCAAAATGTGCCCTAATTTTTCTTTCTGCAGAACTAATCATAATTTCTATGGCAAAATGAACCCCCTCATTTTGTTCCTTTGTAAATTACATGTTTTAAGTGTTACCACTTTATTCCAATCAAGATGGCTTCAGGTGTGCCATACTTTTGTCATAAGTAAGACTGTTAGCTCTCTAGTTGTTCGTTAGAACACTCTGGGAAGCTGCAGTAGAACACAAAGGAATCAACTGACAGTCTCTGCCCTTGTTGGATGTACATGTTTTACTGAGAATGTCAGACTTCATTCTCACATGACTGAGAAAGATAATGTGAATTTACAGAAAATATGCTCTGTTTAGCTTATTGATCACCTTCCAAACTTCTGTGGGAAAAGCATGAGAAAATAGTTTTCTCTCAAACATGATTCATGATATCACAGCGGAAGGCTTTTTCACATGGTAAAATCACCTTAGAACACACCACAATTCCTAAAATGAGTATGGTACCATCAACAAATGATTTATAATGTAACTAAAGTCTTAAAACATTCTATTAACTGCAATGACTTTTAATGAGGTGCTATCATGTATATTGGTCCCAAGATGGCTGCCAACACTTCTTGGATGAAGTACAGACAGCCAATCAGATCTCCCGATGAGATGTGTGGTTAGGCTCCGCCCAGATATATATGTGATTTTACTTTTGATTTTCTCAGGAACTACTGAACGGATTTACACCATTTAAGCAAAAGGCACCAGTCTGAACTGAGGACTACCTCTTTGCCAAATTTCAAGTAATTCTGTTCAGCCGTTCGGGCTGTACCTTTGACTAAAGGTCCTATGGGAAAATGCATGGGGAAAACGCGTTTTGGGACCCCCCTTTTTTCTCAGCCCCCGCTTTACGAATCACCCCGAGACTTTCAGGGTAGATGCTGAGCGGAGCGCCCCATTAGTTTTGAAAAATTCACAAAGATAAGTCAACCGGCGCCAAAGTTATTCAAAATAGAATTTTCAGATTTCCTATGGGAACTCGGTCCTAACTACAACTATCTACTGGCGACCGCCAGTAGATAATATATTGTAAACTCGTCTCTGACTTCCAATCATAGCAAAGACGAAGCGAACCCAAAATTGCAGTGCTCTTTTCTTTATTGTATGCCCAGCACCACCGGCATTACGCGTTTCGGTCCTCGTGGGACCTTGATCACTTGACACGTTACCATGTACACTCACCTCATTTTAAAGTGACAGTGCTCAAACAAACCTGCTCTTCATCATAGACATGGAAAAAACAATATTGGTGTCGCAATTTGTTTTTAACATAGCAGCTCTTATTGGCTGACAATGTGCAAAATGACGCAAAGTAATAACGTAAATATAATTAGCACTTAGGTTCTCTGTTTAACCTGGAAATAAATACCTGGTAAAACCAAACCATAATGACGCCCTCATTAGAAGGGATGCTAATTAAAAGAGATACTCAACTGAAATAACACATATAAATACATAATTATAAATACTTTTTTACAAAGGGACGGTGCACCAAAGGAAAAGTCTTTTCAAATATTCCAATTGTTGTTCTTTTATTCTCATTCAACTCTCAGAAAAATCAGACTCAGCCAACGCGTTTCGTTCTTTACGAACTTCGTCAGGGCATAGATTGTTTCTAAGGCACGACCTCCACAAATTTCAAAAGTGGTCGGCTTCCAAGTGGTATGTTTGTTCATATAAAATTGTATATAACCTCTCCAAGTAGCTGAAAGGTGTTTGTATAAATACGATCATAAGTGCGTCACCGGCTAGTTCAAATATCAGTTGGACTCTTAGTTCGCCGGTAACCTGAGAAAGCGCCCGTTTCGAAAGAAAAATGGAGCCTGTACATTGGGCCTAAATATACAACAACAGGGTTGTTTTATTTTTACCTATGATACATATGGACAGAACTAAGAGTCCAACTGATATTTGAACTAGCCGGTGACGCACTTATGATCGTATTTATACAAACACCTTTCAGCTACTTGGAGAGGTTATATACAATTTTATATGAACAAACATACCACTTGGAAGCCGACCACTTTTGTAATTTGTGGAGGTCGTGCCTTAGAAACAATCTATGCCCTGACGAAGTTCGTAAAGAACGAAACGCGTTGGCTGAGTCTGATTTTTCTGAGAGTTGAATGAGAATAAAAGAACAACAATTGGAATATTTGAAGATACTTTTCCTTTGGTGCACCGTCCCTTTGTAAAAGAGTTTGTATATCTGGTTTTCCAGTAGAGCACAAGTACGGCCTGCTCTGGACGTGTTTTTGCACCTATCAAGAAATTGTGTATGGATTTGGGATTTGGTGTGCTTAACATTGGTCAGCCGTACGGGTTTTTTTGTCTACATAATTATAAATATATGTACAGTCGTTAAAAAATGCATAAAGCATGAAAAAGTATAAATATTAACCTTTTCACATCATAATCGATGTAGCAGCATTAAAGATCTCAGTATTAAATATCATATTGCACAATAGTAAACTGTATACAATGTTACAGTACCCTGAGTAAACAACACACAATAAAGCCCAAGTGGGCAATGATCCCTATAAACCAGGTCTTAGAGTAAAGTGCTAGTGCATAAAGAGTGTCACATTAAAAATCCTTATAAAACCCTAATGTGCAAAATTGTGCAGACTATATAAAAAAGTTAATCTAAAAACATGGCATAAAGAAGCAGCAGCATGGAAGTATGGGTACATTCTAATTAACAGATGAGGGAATAATTTATTACAGATGCGTATAAAAATCCTTGCTGGAATTTAACCCATTCTGTGTTTTTGTATCCATTTCTAAAATGTATTTACTTTCCAGTTTTCTCAAAAGAGCTTCACAATCTCCACATCTCCTCAACGGTGGAATCGAGTCCACCACAAAGTAATGCAACTCACATGATTTTTTAGCATGCAATTCATCAAAATGACGGGTAACAGGATACGCCGTATCCCCATTGTTGATTGCCCTAATGTGCTGGAGTAGTCTCTTGTGGACCTGCAGCCTCATGCTGCCCACATAGCGCAGGCCACAAGGACACTCCAGCACATACACCGCAAACTCCGTCTTGCAGGTACGTTTTTTTATCAATCTTAATTGGCCTGCTCCTAAACGGTGTGGTGTACTCCGTCTTGCTCACTCCATGTTTGCATGCTTTACAGACTGCACATTTGATAAAGCCTTTACCGACCGTCAACCAAGTGGTATTATGAAACACTTCAGGACTACTTGTGACCAATGAGTTGCTCATCGAGCGGGCTTTTCTGAATGTTAAATTGGGGGACCTTGTTAGTTGGTCCCCCAGCACAGGATCATTTCTTACTAATGCCCAGCTTTTATTGACAATTTTTCTGATAGTTTGATGTTGATTACTATATGTCAGAATAAGTCTTGAGGGCTGTACTGTCTCGAGTAAGTTATCTTTAGGTGTTTTACTAGCCAGTGCCTCTGATCTGCCCTGCTTATTTGCTTTAGCCATAGCTCTGTCCACTACACTAGGGGTGTAACCTCGTGTAAGAAATCTGGTACGGCATTCAGTCTGCGCTTTAATGCAATCTTCGCCGGTTCTACAGATTCTTCTAATACGCAACATCTCCCCAAAGGGGATTCTGTGGATCAGATGCACTGGATGATGACTCGCTGCGTGTAGTAGCAAGTTACCAGCCATCGCCTTCCTGTGCAATCTAGTGTGCAGCTGTGTATTTTTTATCAGAATTTCGACATCAAGAAAGCAGATTGCCTCACGACTCAACTGGCCTGTAAATTTCAAATCAAAGTTGTTCTCATTGATCTGCTCAATAAATTGCAGGGCCCCAATCTCAGAGCCCTTCCAAATAATGAGCAGATCATCTATGTATCTGTACCATCGTAGTATATGATTTGTTCATGATTTCCTCATAAGCTGGCCTGAGGACCCGTTCCTCCAACAGCCCCATATGCAAACAAGCATAGCTGGGGGAGAAACAGGCCCCCATAGCCACGCCCCTGACCTGCTGGTACACTTGTTTTTTAAACAAAAAAAAGTTGTTTTCCAGACACATAGATATAATGGCCATTAACATTTTGTTGTGTTCATAGAAGCAAATGGGTCGTGTATTTAAAAAATACTCTACCGCCTTTAGTCCATCTCTATGATGGATGCTCGTATAGAGAGACGAGACATCCAAAGATATGAGCAAGTAATCATCATTCCAAACAACATCATCCAATTTAGGTAAGAGATCCCCTGTATCAAGTACAAAAGATGGCAACGACTTCACATGTTCCTGTAAAAAGAAATCTATGTATTTACTGGCATTCTCCATGATACTATTGCACGCCAATATTATTGGCCTGCCAGGTGGTACATAAACATCCTTGTGTATTTTAGTTATAAAATATACCACCGGCATCACAGGGTGATCATTCTTAAGAAAACAAAATTCCTCCATTGACAGGAGACCCGTAATTTGCCATGCCAGTAAATTAGAATAAAAAGAATTCCAAGATGTTTTAACAATTGTCATGTCACTCCGTCTGTAGCAGTCTTTGTCGTTCAATTGGTTCAAGGCCTCAGTCATATACATATTGCGGGGCCAGAGAACGACATTGCCGCCCTTGTCTGATTGTCTGACAATTACGTTGTTGTTAAGCCGCAATTTTTTCATTAATTTGAAATAAGAGTCATCATGGACAGTGTAAAGTTTTTTGATTTCACCTTGTTTCTTATAAAGGATGTTTAGTTCCTGTTTCACCTTATCATGAAATACATCAATATTGTCCCTCAACATTACTGGACAAAAAGTAGACTTCGGTTTGAATGGAGTTAAAGCACCAGTATCTTCTCTGCTTACCATTTGACTGCCGGTTGCCACAACGTTGTCACCCTCTCTTTGCAGTTCTTGAAGATCATGCATTAGCCCAACGTCACCCACTGTTAAAATCGGAGGGCTTATGATTGTGTCGGTTGACGCCATGGATTGCTTTCTTTTCATAGAACCTTGCATTAGGTGAAACTTTCGCAATTTTAACTTCCTCACAAACTTATACATATCTATGCGACTTTGCGCGCAATTGAAGTCACTCTTGGGGCTAAATGATAAACCAAGGGACAATATGGAGGTCTCGCTCTCTGTTAGGGAAGTATCTGTAAGGTTGATGACGGTTTGTACATCACAGTTCTGTGTATTTATGCTCATTTCCGATTCCATTGCTTCTTTGTTTTTTTGTTGTTCTGCTTTCTGCCTGCGTTGTTTGCAACATTGTCGTCTTTCCCATCTTTTTCTATTACGTTTGAGTTGCTTTTTGCACCCTGTACACGTGGACGAAGTGTTTGCCTTCTGTCCTGGCGCAGTCAGTCCACTTCCTGCGCCAGGGAGAATTTGTGAAACCCCGACCTCTGAGCCCTTGTCAGTTCATTATCAGAACATCTATCAATGGCGAAACTAAGATCTGATGCTGACGTTGCAGATGGTAACTCATTGGATGCTGTTCTCGGGACTGATGTGGAGGGAATCACCTTTTTATGTGCTTTGACACTATCGTACTTTTTGGAGAAGGTAAATATTTGGCCCTGTTCGCAGTCAAGTTTGTCCCGCTGAAACTTGAATGCCTTGCGTTTCTTTATTATCTCCTCCTCACGGGATAAGCGTGCAATCATATCCTCTCTGTACTTGGAAATCAAAGCTGTAACCTCCACTTGATTTCCACATTCAGAGTGTCAATTTCATTTTGGAGCGCTTCCCGGTCACTCTCTGCATATTTCACCAGGAATACTACCAACCTACGCGACGACTCCAAATTACATTCAGCCCATTCTGAAAGCATCCTCGGGTCAGGGTTTTCATAACTCAGGGTGAGCATGATACGAAGCCCCCTCGGTATGCGTCCCACTTCCAGGTATCGGCTGAGAGACTTGTGCTCCCACCACTTTGCTTGCTTAGCCTTCATGAGCTTTTTGACTTTTCTGAAGAGCTTGTGTATGTTGGAATACGTGTCGGGTGCAAGATGTGTAGTGGAACTGGATGGATGTTCCCCGCTTGGGAAATTATCGAACATATCACATGCTGTTGCTTCCCGACTTCGTAACGTGTCGGCGGACATGGTGCCTTCAAACTTGGGGCAATCTTACTGTAAAACCTAGACGCCTGGTTGAATGCCGGCGCCCACGTTTTTCAGCACACTCCTTCACCGCATAATGCGCTAGCTCCTACCTCCGCTCTGCGTCAGGGGCCGAACTTGTCCGACACCAGATCCTTTCTGCTTTGCTGTAGGTGCTCGTTCCGCTGTCCGGGGGCAACCACGGCTACTCCTTCTCAGAGAGACTCAAAAATTCCAGCTGTGACACCAAAATAACTGCTTCCTGCCGTACGGCCCGTAGTTGAAGGAGGGGTTACGCTGATACCGAGGAAGCCAACCCGGTAAATTGTATCTTGTAAACTCGTCTCTGACTTCCAATCATAGAAAAGTCGAAGCGAACCCAAAATTGCAGTGCTCTTTTCTTTATTGTATGCCCAGCACCGCCGCCATTACGTGTTTCGGTCCTCGTGGGACCTTGATCACATGACAGGTTACCAGGTACACTCACTTCATTCGAAAGTGACAGTGCTCAAACAAACCTGCCCTTCATCATAGACATGGAAAAAACAATATTGGTGTCGCAATTTGTTTTTAACATAGCAGCTCTTATTGGCTGACAATGTGCAAAGGGACGCAAAGTAATAATGTAAATATAAATATCACTTAGGTTCTCTGTTTCACCTGGAAATAAATACCTGGTAAAACCAAACCATAATGACGCACTCATTAGAAGTAGGCCTGGGCGAAAATTTCGTTCCGTTCGCGGAATTTGCGATAATTTGACATTTTCGCGTTCCGCGGAGAGCGCGAAAATGTCAAAATTTCCGGTTTCCGCAGCTTGGCGATAATTTGTTACTTGCTCGCGCTGTAAAATAATACATTCTCGCGCGCGCGCGATCGCCTTACCTGAATCCCTGCGTTTGCCGACAAGTTTTCTTGATCCGGTCGCGTTCTCCATGAGATGTTGTATTGTTTTTAGCCATTTGCGCTGTCTCGCGACAATTCGCACCCGCAGTGACGTCATGCGTCGCGCGATCACGTCTTTCTTCTCGCGATCATGCACCGCGAGACAACTCAAAACAAGATGGCCGCGCCCGCAAGCAACCACATGGGTAAGTTGGCGACCCGCAACCATGCAGAAAATCTCGCGAACATGCGGGAAAAAAACTTCCGCATCTTCGCGATATTTCCGCTTGTTTGCGATAATTTTAAACATTTTCGCGATAATTTGCGAAAGTTAATTTCGCAAATTCCGCCCACCCCTAATTAGAAGGGATGCCAATTAAAAGAGATACTCAACTGAAATAACACATATAAATACATAATTATAAATATATGAACAGTCGTTAAAAAATGGATAAACCATGAAAAAGTATGAATATTAACCTTTTCCCATCATAATCAATGTAGCAGCATTAAAGATTTCAGTATTAAATATCATATTGCACAATAGTAAACTGTATACAATGTTACAGTGCCCTGAGTAAACAACACACAATATATATATGCTCACTGAAAAGCCAGAGGTTACAGGGACGTTATAGTTAGGCTCAGAACGAGTGAAATTCAGCAGTTATAGTTAGCTGAGCTAACTATAACTAGTGCCCCAGCAATGCACTGCTTATGACCTCACTCATGACATGGTCAGTGACATCACTTTTGACATCACTGATGACATCTCAAATGACATCACTGGTGACATCTTGCAGTGTGGGACCTACTGAAGGTAACAGGAGGGGTTTTGCCCACAGGGACATCTTTGGGGGCAAACAACTACTCCTGTTACCGCCAGTAAGTCCCACACAGCATAATTGCTTAGAGGCCTTGCCCCCTTTCCCCACCACTCTGCAAATGTGCCTCTTGGTGCATTGATGGTTGGGGCAGGAAGTCCCCTTGGCTCATAGGCCCACACAGCTGAGAGGCCATCGGGGGCCACGCCCCTTTTCTCTATCACTCTGCAAACGCGCCTCCTGGTGCACTGCTGGTAGGAATACACTTTAGTCCTTAGGCCCTCAGGAGGCAAGAGGACTTCATCCCCCAACCAGAAGCATGCCAGGAAGCGCATTTGCAAAGTGGTGGCGAAAGGAGGCTTGGCCTTCAAAGACCTTTCAGCAATCCCGCTGTGTGAGACTTACTGGAGGTAACAGGAGGGCTTGTTGGCCCCCAAGGACTCTCTGGGTATCATAAATATATTGGATTGGCCTAATATGCTCCAGTATTCTTCTTTTAATAGCATTTTAGTTCTCTACCTATCTGGCCAATGCACCTAACAGTATATATGCTCCACGTGTTCTGGGCATTCCGAAATGCAATGACGTGGTTTTGCTTGTGTGCGTTGTACAAAAAGCCAACATTTGTCCAGCTTGCAGCTACAAAAACAAAACTTTGTTTTCACCTTACTTCCATGACGTTCACTTTTCATTAAAAAAGTTAAATCGATCAACTTCGTAGAAGTCCGCTATAATTTATTTCCAACATGCTGGGGATTCTAAGTGTACTATTAACACATACTGTGCATCTGTCCAGTCTAACTGCCATGGTGTAGAAAGTATCTTCAAATATTTTCAATTCGAATGGCATCAGGACCAGCCAACAACCAGCACAGTTCTGTATGAAAGGTGCTGCACCACAATATATGGTCTGCTTTGCAAAATTTGTCCTCACAGTGGATCAGTTATTAAAACAGAACAATATGGATCTTGAGGGAAACTAACAGCCTGTGAAATAAGTTCAAACCCTTTTTAGGTCTCGCCTAGCGCAGCGCGCATATGATGCTCTAGGAGAGGGCTCTTGGAATCTCTTGAGACTTCCAAGAGCCTTCTCCGTTTGGGTGTGCCTCCTCCCACACATCCCATTGGCCTTTGCGTGTGGCTTTCAATAATTGAAAGCACGCAAATGGCCAAAGACGGGTGCATGACCCGCCTTTCCTCAAAACTTTCACTCCCATGGCCTAGGGTCTCGGGAGCGCACAGGGTGCCATCTGTTCTGGATCAGGTTTCTAATTAGCTTTCACTTTCGCGTGCAGCGGCGGGCACGATGGCAGCTGCATTCCTTACAGCGCGCGTGCACCACTCGCAGGCTTGTTTTTTTTAAAGGAGCCCAGCACTCCGGACTTCATCATTAGCATTCGTTTATCCCAGCCACTGTTTCCATTCTCTTTCCCTCCTGTCTATTTCATTATTTGATTCTATTTCCTCCAGCAAATATTTTCCTTGTTTCCTTTTCCCCGGTGTTACTGTTTGCCAGTGCTAATTGACTCAATCGTATCCCCTCCACCTCTTATCCCTCTGCTCCTCTTCAACCTGCCACTCATTCGCCGTGCCCCTATCCCTCCTAATGGCCTCGCATGGGCCTCCGTTATGCTTGTCACCATACATTTTATGTTCTTCCCACTGTATGCGCTGATGGATCTTGGGGGAGCAGTTTGTCAACCAAACAGTTATGTTTTGGTGGATGTTAATTCCCGGGGGTTGGCGTACAGTATCTCTGTAATTCCTTATACAACTCTCCACCTAGAGATCCCAGCCTGCTCTGATCTAGGTTACTGCGCCTCCTGCCGCAATGTCTCTATCCGTGCCTGTGTGCGCGCGTGGAAATCTGAGCAGCTGGCAGCGCGCTGGCAGCTGACCCACGGCGCACGCGTTACTTCAATGTAGCGCCACGCCATTAACCACTGTCACCAATGTGCCCAAGCAATGCAAATGAATGGCACAGCCATTAAGGGGGCCCTTACTGCTGGATTTGTAAAGCTGAAACGTAAACAGATGCACATATTAGTCAATCCTGCAATCCAAGAGTATGACGCCTATACTCACTCGTTTTTCACTTTGCAAAACTTCCTAACACGCTGTGCGCCATCTCCGTCCATCTATCTTCTTTGTCCCGCCTCTGTGCCTTTAATATTTTTCTTATGCCCCTATCGCCCCCCTAGATCTCTGTGACAGGACTCTTGCATCTCTGTTACTTCTCCATTTACGAGGCAGCCCCCGCCCCTTTTGAGTCATCGTTAACTCGTGCAGTCCTTAATGCCTTGGCCCCGAGCTCCCTTCTCCTCGGCCACGTTGCTCCCTTCCCACATGAACACGCTCTCGCGGATGTAGTTTGTGTTTAGGATTGATGCTGGTGTGCACTCGAGTGGATGTTTCTAAACAAACAGAAATCGTATGCTGCTGGATGATCGGTATGGGCCAGCCCCAGCCCAAGGTCTGAAAGGCCAGTTGGAGAACCAGATTGTCGGCTTCTTTAAGCAACCTTAGTTCACTTATTGTTATTTTATTTTACGCACCAACCCCACCTGTCCCCAATCTATTATTATCGGTCATAGCCGGCTCCGCGCGGCTAAACACTTATGCGGTGCCAAAGGCGAGACCTATTGGCTATGCCAATGCTTGTTTAAGAAGCTCTGACCATTGGGAAAGCCCTTTCATTGAAATAGGCTAATAATACTGCACTGTTGTCTTACCCAGTTGGATACTAAAGGAGTGAGTCGAGTGAATAGGATCACTGTATAAATTGCACACAAATTTACACAAACTGGTTAACCACTGCCTATTGGCCCAATGACAAGAGAAGACCTCCTTACCTTCTGTACTGATAAGTACTCTCTCCCTGCCACATTTTAGAATAGTTTGCAGTTGTTGTGACTAATGGGTGGGATATTTTCAAATCAATCTTGCGAATTTGCACACATCACCGAGCCATTGCAGATTAACCCAACGACAAGAGAGGCTTATTTAATCTTCTGTATTGATGTATTTTTTTACCTTTTACATTTTTTAATAGTTTAGCTGCTGCAATTCAACGGAGAGATGTTTTCAGATCTAATGTTTATGGTGCACTAGTCTGGATTGGCTCTGTTCAAGTTTATTTTTAATTAGGGAGGGTAACACAGATAAGAGCAATCTGCGTCTGGCTTGGCACTCTTAAATCACAGTTGAATGTATTTTAGCCTTTAGCTGAGTAACAATTTTTCCGTTGATGTCATGCACTTTACAATTCTAGTTCTTAATTGGTTTTATGGCCGCAACCAACATCTGGGTGAATTGACATAAATGTGTAGCCCTTTTCTTCTATTTTAGAATTGCAATGGTTTTAATTAACTGTGCAAATAAAGATTTGATTTGTGTACTATTAACACCGGTGACCCGGCATTGTGCACTAGATACTTCCCGTACCTACACTACTAGGTGTGTCTTCAGGGAAACATCTGTGCTCTTCGGCGCACCGGAAGCCCATCAATGCCTCACTAGGGAAAATTATTCACAGCAAATCACGGGCCCTCGTGAATGGAATTTTCTCCACCATAGGGATTGGATCTGGATGATTTATGCTTTTTACACTAGTGATGAAAAGGAACTCTGCAGCCTTGAAACAGTTATAAAACCAACAGCCTCAGCTGAATATGGGATGCAATATGCAGTTTAATATGCCTATTTGCATGTTTGAAAAACGTATGTTTTCAGTTTTGTAATGTATGCCTCCTGAATGGCCTTTTGTTTTTTGCTGGTGTTTTTGTGTTTCACCCTCGTGTTCTAATAAGCATTTTAATGCATTATTAACATATAAGTTGCTATTAGAACGGTACTCCCCTACTGTCAATTTGTTACACAGTGGGGTCTGCCACATTTAGGATATGATGAAAAAACACTGAGACAGATTCAGTAATGTTAGCTGCAGAAAGTACCCCTTTCCAGTCGAAAGATCTTACTCATTGTAACTTTCATCGCCTCTGATTTGAAACCTGAGCCCCCTCCAGAGCCGCCTGCCAAGCTTCTGATAAGAACCCATAGAAGTATGTGCTTCTACAGCAATCGAGACAACACGAGGGACAAGGGTGCTTTATCAAGCGCGAGAGATTTACATATCCTATTCACTGCACGCGGCACGAGGGCCGGCCGCTCGAGGCCACTTCACGGCTTTCATGCTGATTCCACGTGGCTTCGCAGCAGATAAAAGATCTGAGGCTTTCCAGTGCGCGCGCGCGCTTACATGATTACCCTGGGCTCGCAGCTCCTGCGGAGAAGGCAACTTTACTGGGCCTGCCCTGCATATTTCTTCGTGTTTTGTTGTCATGCTTGTCTTGGCTCCTTCATCATAGTTTTAAAGTATGCGGTGGTTTCTTTTCGATTTCTGCAATTGTATTTTTCTTATGATTTAACATGTTAGAAAAAGTGGCTCATTTATGACCATTGGGAGATTAAGGGGGGAGTGGGGGGCAAGCCGACACCAGACCACTTTATTGTGTGTGAAAAAGGCCGCTTTATTGAAACAGGTGCATATCACAATTTAAACTCCTTGGCCATTGCCTTACAAAACTAACGCCTCGCTATACAATAACCTCCTGACCCCTTGAGTCTTCCCCCCACCCCTACGATCCCCACATCATTTCCCCCATCCCCCAAAATACAACATAACATTCCCTAACCAACATATAACCCAATCCTACACCATGTAGCCTTTCCCAACTCCCAAACTCCCCTGACCGTAACCCCTACCTGCCTTCTGTGCAACTGTAACTATCCAACCTTTAATCTAAACTTATCCAACCTGGATACCCTTTACCTGTCCCTGGACCCAAAATACCAAACCTATAACAACAAACTCTAGCCAATCCCGGCCAACTGTCAATCACCCCGCCACCCAGGAAAAAGGGGGAAGTGTCAGCGGCTACGCCTCTTCCTCCCTTTTTTCTGCCCCCCCCCCAAGCGCCGCGTTACCTCGTGAACCTACCGCCTATAAACTCCCAGCAACCGTGCCAATACCTCCCTCAACTCCAAAAGGTACAAGTCCATACCCATCTGGGACAAGTGCACCCCATCCTCCCTGAACATTTCCCGCGCGTCATAGCGAATGTCCCTATGTGCCAAGCGGCCAATCCCCAAATGCCGGCAAAACCTCACCATCTCCGTATTAAGCTTTCGCCTCGCCTTATCCACCGCCCCTGGGTTAACCGCCCCCTCCAACTCCTCCGGGGGACAAACTCCGTCCACACAATGGAACAACCCGCCCATTTCTCCTTGATCAAAACCAAGTCTTTTTTCATTGCCCGCATCAGCGCCAAACCCGTCTCCCTAACCATGTTGTTCTCCCCCAAATGGATCACCAACACATCTGGGCACCGACCTGCCCCCACAATCCCGTTCAACACCGGCACCAATTCTTTCCAGCGCATACCACCTCTACCCCTCCATCCCACTGAGAACAACTCTTTATTGAATCTCAAACGTTCCCCAAAATAGCTCTCCTGCGCCTGAATTTGCGCCCTCCTCACGAACGAGTGCCCCACAATCCAAATGGTCATTTCTCTGGCGAGGGGTCCCATATCCGAACCTGAAAAGAAAAACAAGAATGAAAACCAAGCCAACACCCCCACTGAAAACCATTCTGTTCTGATGTCCCCCCCCCCTTTTTTTTTTTTTTAGTACCCCGCCCCCTGTCTCGCTGCGCACATAACGCCGGTAGCAATCCGACGACCACCTACCCAATCTCATGATGTCCCCGGTGTCCCAACCCCTCGCATGTGCCTCCGACGCTGCCCCAATGCGAAAGGAATGCGTGCCAAAACCCTTTTCCTCGACCCCCAATCTCCTAAGTGCTTTCCGCAGCACCGCCAGCAATTGCGAAGCTTTGACGCCCCGACCCTGCTGATGCGAAAAAACTAGTTCCCCCAGCCCTCCAGAGCACGATTTCCACCGCCGTCCCCACCGAAACGGACAAACCGTTGGAGAGCGCCCTTTCCTCAGAGCGACCCACTTTCCCCGACCTTTTTGGTCTGTTATCGCCTTCCGAAGCCAAATACTCACTACCTGCTCCCCAAAGGAGACCTCATCCCAGGTCAAACCCCGCTCCCCTTTCGACCCCAGCAATTCCAACACCCGAAAAGCCCCGAAAAACATCCAAGACATGAGCGTGGCAAACAGTGCGGCCTCCCCGACATCCCAGCACACCTCGGGCAGGACCCCCAGCACCCTGGCTAACTGCTCCCAAGACAGTGGCTTCCTCACCCGGGCCAGTCTCCCACATTCCCGCGCCCATCCTTCCAAAATCCGAGCCCCCAGCTCCCCCGCGGATGGCGCGTAGCCCCACAACAACTTTCCGACGAACGCGACCCCTGCCAACTTGCCCACTATCGTCACCTTCGTCAGCCCTTTTCCCACCAGGTCCAGTATATATTGAACGACATCCTCCCGCCTCTCCGCCCCGGAAGCCCGCCACTTCGCCCCAGAACGGACAAACTCCTCCCATGCCGCCCGGTATGCCAGCCTCGTCGACTGCGCTAAAGAGCCTAGAACCAATTGTAGCATCGTGTATTGCCTACTTCCCAGAGTTGGCTCGGCATCCTGGTTGGGTTCACGTCCGCGTCCTTGGCGAGCCCACGGAATCTCCCCCACTGTGAACGAGACAAGGCATCCGCAATGTCATTGTCCACTCCTGGCACATGCACCGTGCAAAACGCAATATCATGTCTCAAACACCCCAGCACAAAAACCCTCAACAGCTTGAGCACCTGCGCATCCCGCGCCGACTGCCTGTTCACCACCTGCACCACCGCCATATTGTCGATCCTGAACGTGACCTTTTTGTGGGCCAACAAAACCCCCCACAGTGTAACCGCCATCACTAAGGGGAAGAATTCCAAGAACACAATTCTCCTGCCTCCCTCCAACCATTCCGCGGGCCAGGGCTCTGCACACCACCTCCCCTGCCAATAAAGTCCAAACCCCTTGCTCCCCGCTGCATCCGAGAAAATCTGCACGTCCCAGACCATGTCCACCTCTCTCATCAAAGGCACCCCGTTAAACTGGTGCAGGAAAAACTGCCACATCCTCAAGTCCTCCCTCACCCCGGCTGACAGCCGCACATGATGGTGTGGAGGCCTCTGCCCCTCCAACGCTCGCCCCAGTCGCCTACAGAAAGTCCGCCCTACTCTGACCACCCTACAGGCAAAATGAAGATGTCCCAGCAACACCTGGATGTCTCTGACCGTCACCTTCTGTCGTACCAACACCCCAGTCAGCAGTTCCAACATGTTTTGCTTTTTGTCCCCCGGGAGGCGCGCCTCCATCAGGACGGAATCTAGCTCAATACCGAGGAAAGCCAGTGCCGTACTGGGCCCCTGTGTTTTCTCCGGGGCCAGTGGCACGCCCATGTCCCCCATGATCTCATGGAAACTGTCCAGAGCCTTCTGGCAGTCCGTGGCGTCTGAGGTGCCGACAAAAAAGAAGTCATCCAAGTAATGCGTCACGCCTTGGTGACCCGTCCGTTCCGTAAACCACCATTGTAGGAACGTGCTGAAACATTCAAAAAGTGCGCAAGACATGGAGCAGCCCATCGGCAATGCTTTGTCCACATACCAGTGACCGCCGAAGTATATGCCCAACAGATCCCAGTCATCCGGATGAACTGGTAGCAACCGGGAACCTGACTTTATGTCGCACTTTGCCATCTGCGCTGTTGCGCCCGCGGTCACCACCAGTGACATAGCCACGTCAATAGATGAGTAATACACAGTGGCCGCACTTTCCGCAATGAAGTCATTAACCGACCCACCTTCCGGCCATGACAAATGTTGTATGAGGCGAAACTGGCCCACCTCCTTTTTGGGCACCACTCCAATGGGTGACACAGTCAAATTAGGCAACGGCCAATCCTGAAAAGGTCCCGCTATGCGGCCCTCCTGTACCTCCTTGTCCAGTTTCGCCTGCACCACCTGTGGGTGCTCCCGTGCCGATCTCAAATTGTCCGCCCATCTCCGGACCCTTGGACCCTCGTACCCCAATCTGAACCCCTCCCGAAACCCCCATCGCAGCTGCTCCGCCGCTTCCCTGTCCGGATAACCCCCCAGAGCCCCCTCCAACGTCTCCACTTTAACCGGCGTATGAGCCCTTTGGCCCAGGCCCCTTAGCCCCCCTCCCCCCCCCCGCTTGCTGCGACTGCTGCTGTGTCCCAGCCTTATGGGCTCCGGACTGCCACTGCTGGCTGCTGTGCGCCTGCCCCTGAGCACCCCAACATTTGACCAACGCATGTCGCTTGCCGCAGCCAGAGCATTCGTGCCTGAACTTGCAGTACTCCCGTGTGCAGAGTCCCTTGTTATAATCCCAGCAGGCCCCCTTCTCTCCTGTCGTCCCCCTGCCAGCTCCACCCACCCTCCCTCGGGTGGGACCCCCTCGAAAGGGCTGGTACACGAGCGGTAGCCCGCTGGCCGTAAAAATAGTCTTCCCCGACCCTGCCAGCCCCATGGTATGCTGCCACAAGTCCGTATCTAACTCTACCCACTTTGCCTCCGTATCCCATGCCATGCGCGCCCGGAATTCCTCATCATACTGAGCCCAGGCATATCCGCCCCCGGTAATCTGTGCCTTCCGGATGACATCCATGTATTTAAACATGGCCACTGACCTCTCCAGGAACTTTTCGCAGTACACGCTGGCATATATGAGAAACGCCGCCGTCCAGTTCTCTATTGTTAAGGGCACCTTAGGCCTCTTGGCCAGCTCGAACTCCTCTTCCTTAGACCCCTCCTTCGCCCTGACCTCTCTGTGCAAGAGTTTGAGCATCTCCACATATTACCCTTTCCAAATTCTTTCCTTCGTGGCCAACATCAAGTGCGCCCCCAAGGGCTTGGTCACCCCCATATACGGTAACCGTTTGATCTTCAATTCCTTACTTTCCAACTTGTTCTCCCCCACCTTTGCGTCACCTGTCCCTTTCTCGTCCGTCCCCTCCTTATTAGTCGTCCCTGTGTCCTGGCCTGTGCCCTCCGTGCCCACTGCCACATCCACCACGTACGCACCCTTGCGCAACCTTCCCCCGTCCCCCCCCTCCTCCCCCGCCCCCCCACTCCTCTTGACACCATCTTTGGTCGCCCGAGCAACTGTTTATTACCTGGCGCCAAGGTCTCCGTCTGCCGTTCTTCCCGGCGTCCAGTCCTGGGGGCCGAGATGCTTTCCCACCTCGATGTCCGACCCGTGGGCCGCGCCTGGCGTCGTGACACCTGTAAGAAACTATCCACAACATTACTCGGCCCCCCGTCCCTGCCGTCCCCCACCTCACGCAGCTCCCCTTCCTCCATACTCTCCTCCTCATAATCTAACTCCTCCTGTCCTGCACCCCCAGCGCTCCCCGCTGGAAATGCCACCTGCTGCATAGGAAAACAAACAACGTCCCTGGTGATGCTCCTCCGTCGCTGCCCCCCGGGGCGCTGTGACCCCGTGGGTGTTGGGGCTGGCGAGCCCGCCTCGGGCCTTCTTGTGCCAGCCGCGCCGGGATCCCTCGTCGGTACTGGGTACGCCGCCCCAGGCTCCACCCTCCCTTCTCCTTGGTGCCGACGAGCCGCTCCCAGCCCTACCAAGTCCGGCACCCAGCGACGTTCCTGCTGCCGCTCCACCTCCTGAAAAGCAAAAGAATGGTCTGGTGTGCTGGGCCTACCTCCTTTCCTACTACCATCCCAGCCCCTCTTACTCGCCCCCCAGGACCCCGCGACCCACGCCTTCCCCACCGCGCTCAAATCCGCGACGTCTCCCTCCTCACCGTCTCCGTCGTCCCCCTCACTCCACTCCCCCTCCCCGCTCCCCCCCACCCCTTGTCCGCTCGGCCCGACCCCCTCCGCGTGCCCCACCCCCCCTCCCCTCCCCGACCCTCCACCTCCCCCTTCCCCCCCGCGCCACCCCACCTCTGCGCCGCCCCCCCCACACCCGCGCTCCCTGCCCCAGCCCCCGCCGTTCCCCCCAACCCCTCCGCCCAGGACTCAAAAATATCCAGGCCGTCCCAGTCTTTCTCACTACCCTCCGACTCGAACAGCACCAGGGATTCCCCCCCTGCTGCCTCCCCTTCCTGACCTTCCTCCACCGGCCTCCCCCGGCCGCCCCCGGGAGCCTCCCACCCCGTGGCCCTATCCCCCTGCTCCAAGCCGCCCGCCCCGCGCACCCTCCCACCCCTCCCCGCCAAGCCCCTGGCCGCCCCCCGCCCCGGCGCATTCACCCCCCTTCTACTGTGCTCCCCACTTCCCCCCGCTCGGCCCCCCGCTGCCGTCCGGCCTCTCTGGGCCCCCCAACTCCCCCTCCGCTCTCCTCCTCCTGCCCCCGCCGCCCGATGCCCCCGACCGCTGTCCCCCACCACCTCCCCCCCTCTCCCGCCATCGAGGCAGCGCCGCTCTCCTTCACTCTGCTCTGAGAGATTTCCACCGCAAAACTTCCCTCCCCCCGGCCGGGCTCTTCCCCACGCCCTTCGTCCTCCCCCTGCCGCTCCCCCCACCCCCGCGCACTTTGCGCCATACTCCGCACAGATGTCCGGCCCTCCTCGGAGCGTCCCCGCGCTCCACCCGTTGCCATGCCTACGGCCGCTCCCCTGCCTGAGGAGCGGCCCTCGTACGATCTCGCCCATGCCATTGGGCCTCCCAGCGCTCTCCCCCTCCGCGTCGTGCGCCCCCGCCCCCTCGCCTCCTCCGCTCCCGACGCCCCCGCCCCCTCGCCTCCTCCGCTCCCGACGCCCCCGCCCCCGCCGATACTGCCGACCCAGGGGCAGCGCTGCTGGCATACGCGCCGCCCCTGTCACTCACCGCTCCTCTCCCTGATCTCCCCGGGGGCGAACATGCCGCCACCGCGGCCACCAACCCCGCGGACGCGCGCCTCACGGGGCGCCTCGTCCAGTCCGCATCCTGGATCAGCAAATCCATCCGTCCCGCTTCGCTCAACAGACGGATCGCCTCTAACACGCGGTAATCGCCACTCGCCATCCCTGCCAATAGGCTTTTCCTACTCCCAATACAGGCCTAACCTAACGAAAATTATCAAACTCGCGCTCCCAGCCACCAGGTCACCAATCCTAAAATGGTGGCTGGGCTGGCGCGCAAACTCCATAAATACCCCTTGGGCTATGCCACTGGATTTGGGCTACATTTGGGCTATCCCCAAATGTAGCCCAATTATTATCAAAATGGCCGTTTGGCCACTCCCCCCCCCTCCCCCCTCCCAATCTGCCCGGGAGGCAGACCTCGCGGTGCTCGGCTGCCCCCCAGGCTCCCATTGTAGAGCCTCTGCTAGTCTCATGGCGGCGCACTGAGGTACGGGGGTTGATATGGGTTCAAAACGGTGATGACTCTTGTCAAATTGTGTGGGATTCATTTGTCCCTGCTAAAAGTGGTGGTTTTTCCAGAGCTCAAGGTAACAGTACACCTACCTCCTGTTCTGTCAGGATATTGGCCCAGCTCATAGGTCCTTGACACCTGTTTTTCTTATTGGCTGAGCAGTGTTAAGACTCAGCCAATGAGAGAAAGACAAGTGATTGTGTGGCACCCATTGCTGTCTTCACTGGTCTCTAGCTATCTGCTCTTCCGTGTCAAGTAGCTTGGACCTGCCCTGTCCTCTACCCTGCGCTGTGCTTGTGGCAGTGCAGGGGTGCAGGCTTCCCCAGCTCAAAGAAAGCAGAAAGATGCCGTTTTATTCTCTTGAGACTTGAGGAAGCTTACAACCTTGCTATGCTTAAGCTATATTATGCCATGCAGATTTGTAGAGCTCACTATCACCCTGGAGCGTATCCTGGCGCTGAGCAGGTGTGAGTTTAAACAGACCTAGGGCCTGGTGGGGCTACTCGAAAAGCCAGGTCTTCAGCTTCTTGCGGAATTCAAGAAGTGAGGAAGAGGCTCTTATGTGTGAGGCAGGTTGTGCAACGCTTTAGGAGTGATGTAGGAGCAGGCTCAACCGTTAGATCTGGTTTTCCATATGTGTGGGATTTACTAGAAGAGGTGTCTGGAAGATGTGTGAAAGCAGATGTGATTGTTGAGGTATGCTCAGCCAGTTAGTAGTGCCTTGAAACTGTGGGTGAGGAGTTTGAATTGTGCTCATTTATGAATGGGGATCCTGTGGAGTCCCTTCAGGTGTGGTGTGGTGTGATGTGAGTGTGGCATGGGAGGTCGAGAGTGATTCTGATTGCTGAGTTCTGAGTGGTCTGCAGAGTTTATTGTTGATGCCCGTTATGAGGGTGTTCCCATAGTGCAGCTTGCGCGTGACAAGGGCGTGGATGATGGTTTTCCAGGTGCACAATGGGAGCCGTTTGATAATCTTTCTCAGCATCTTCAGGGTATGGACGCAGGTCAGCACAACAAGCAATATCTGATGTCTTTATTGGAAGTGCAGAGAAGTAAAGACTCAGATTCACAAAGGGCCTCTGCACTCATGGCAGAGGCCTGCAGTCGTGGGCGAGTTTCCGTGCTTGGGGCGGAATCTCTGCAAAGAGAATTCTCATTGCTGAGATTCCACCCAAGTGTGGGGACTCCCCTACGACTGCGGGCGTTCGCCATGAGTGCGGAGGCCCTTTGTGAATCAGGCCCTTTGTGAGGAAGCATATTGTTTGACAGTGTGTTACAGGAAGTAGGGATGGATGAACCCGCACTGCTGAAAACTATTTGTGCCAAATGAATGTTCAAATTCTCTGTCCCCAAAACTAGGTGGGTTGCACAATCGTTGTTTGATGTATATAGAAGATTTGGTCCTGATGGACTATACCCAGATAGGGTTGAAGTGCCAATTAGAAATCTTACACACTTATTGCAAAAGGAACTCAATGACGATAAATGTGGAGAAAACCAGAACCTTGACCTTCTGAAAGCAGCAGGTGAGTTTTCCTAGTGTTTAGATAATGCCCCACTAGAGCAAGTTGAATAATATAAATACTTGGGGATTTCCTTTGCTTGGAACCTGAGGTGGGAACAGTCATATGAAAAAGGTAAAAACTGGGCTTCTAAGTAAAGTAAATTCATTGAGAAGGTTCGATTGGAGGTTTGGTGGCCTATCAGTAGAGCATTTACGGAAGGCGGTGGTAGGTAAACTGATTCATCAAGCCCTTTACGGAGCTGAGTTGTTGGCCCTGGATTACTGTGTTCGCTAGGAGTCACTGGAGGGCCCCTATTTAAGGGGTCTACTGGGTCTGCCAGTGGGTACGATGGTACAGGTTCTTAGACTGGAGCTGTCTCGTCTCCTGGACCTAGTTGGCCAGATTGTGTTCTTGTAGATTTGTGCATGGCCTAATGCATTAGGCAACCAGTGATAAACTTTCCTATGCAGTGATGCAAGACATTGGACTCACGACTCAGCTGTCACAATCTTCTTTAGCGTCAGTGGAAAAAATGGGGGACAGCCCTGTATTCTCATCGTCTGAAAATTCTCTGAGGGCAAATGGCCTTAAGAGGCTTTTCAAAGAGAAAGCTATATTCGCTTTAGTAACAGAAGATAGAAACTTAGCCTCTAAAAGCCCAGTGGCCCATTTCTTGGAGTTCCAAGGAACAGGTGCCTTGTCTGTATAAAATGAATTAATTTAAAATGTGTATTACTACCTTTTGAAATTATTGTAATGTGTATAATTCTATAAGATACATGTCTTGGAAATACATTTTATTTACTACTACTAAAAAAGAAAATGAACATTAGACCCCAAGAAGGTCATGATTTAAGAAACAACTTGATGGCTGCCACTTGAACATTTTAAGAGTGAAATCCGGAGCTGTGCAATTGAATGAGATTATATCTAATTGCATGTGTGGCTGTGAAGAAAACACGTTCTGTGTACTTTTGAAGTCATTGTTTGAAGCTTGTGTCGCTGCAAAAATCTAAGCTGTGCGAGTGTGCGAGGGATTATTGACTGGTTCCGTTGTTACAGTCCTATGCTTTGGTCAGCAGGGGAATACGAGTCTGCGGGTCTGCTGCTGTTACTGAAGGAGGTTCATGAGGCCCAGGACTCATGCACTAAGCTTCTTTATGTTTTATTTCAGTTGGGGGAGGAGTTTTTTATGAGTGTGGCAATAGAGACAGGACTAGGGTTGATTCCAGTGTGAACTAAAATAAGGTAAAGAAGATTAGCCGGCCAACTTTGCAATTGAGGAAATACTGGGACTGGATTAAGAATAAATAAGGAAATAAAGAAAAAAGAACTAGCATATAAAACAAAAAAGACACATGAGAAAGACTCATAGTGGACCAAGATTGACAACGATAGAAGGAAATCTGCTGACGTTGACAATGAATCTACAGCCCAGTGGCTTGTTGTACTGCTGAAAATACTCAATAAAAAGAAATAATTTCTGTGTTTTTCCATGTCTTCATTATAGGAAATACTCAAATCTACAGCTCTAAGCGTATAACTGAAGGATGGAATGGAGGGCATGGTCAAAGAATTTAAGGCATTTCTTTCCGCCACACGCATTGCATGTTCCACATCTTCACAACACAAGCAGCAACCCGCCAGTAAGTTTAAGTAGAATAAACGGAGCTGAAATTGCCTTGTGTAAAATGGAAGAGCAATTTCATACGTATTTACTGGTCATGGATGCATAAAATAAATTGCACCAAATAGAAAAACAGTGATTTTTTCTGATTGGATACATTTATTAAGACATTTGACAATAGCTGTACCAGCACAAGGGGAAAACGAGGAACATGACTTTTACAAAGACATAAGTAAGTTAGACATACATTTCTAATTGAAGTTAAGTGAAACGTTGGAACACAATGCATTCTTTTATGAGGAAGCAGGTGGAAGATAATTCGACTGATACATTTGTGGCTGCAATAATGGGACAGGTCACTACTTGATTGTTTTGTGAAGAAGTGTTACTTCGCCAACATATTGTTTACATACAAGCAAAATAATTCAAGCAAATTAACAGGTGATGGGGACCTCGGTTTAGATAAGCCGTAAGTATGACTAGTGCTATAGCAGAATTGATAAACGAGATCACCCTAAAAAAGGGAAGTTGGAATTCGATGTGTGTTTCTAATATGTATCTAAAGAATGAAGATAGGAGAAAGACTTTGAAATGTTACATATTACAATTACGCATGTCACATGAAGCAGGTCAAAATATTGTCACATTCAAAGGAAAACATGTTCTGAATCTGGAAGGAAAGGGTATGAAATCATGGAAGGGAGGATATGAGATCAAGGAAGGGAACAAAGGGGTTCAAGGAAGAGAGCATATGAGATCATATAAGGGAGGTGCAGTTGTCGAAAATGAAAATGGAATGGATAGGGAGGTGATGAGAGTGATTGTGATAGAAGATTAAAAAACAAAGACTCGTGTGTGAGGTGAAGAAAGGTAAGGTGGAAATTGAGTTTATGGCTGATTTAGGGTCCCCCAGTGAAAATAAATAAAAGGGGACATTTGTGGGAAAACATATAAGCATCATGGAAATAATTTTAGTCATCATATATATGGCCAAATATTTTAAATGGAGAAAAGTGGATAGCAGGGTATTTAAGGGTATGTGACCTATTAAAAGGCATGGAGAGATACTATCAAGGTTTACTTAGCTGAGATAGGTGTGTCTGTTCTAAAGCAAGCTGAAATAAAATCTGACCCTTGTGCTGAAGAATAGTTATATACATTGCAACAAAATAGGTTAGGCATAGTAAAGAAGATAATGGACATTTTTTACGTAAAGTTATGAAAAAGTATTTTCTTAAATTATTCCTCAAGAAGAATCTGATGCACATGATACACAATATAAAAGGCAGGAAAGTTCTGAAGAATGTGTTCAATAATTTTCATAAGTGGAAATTGACTCTTCAAAGTGGTTTTCTCTTGTCGATCTGGCTCAAAATAGTAATGGTTATTGTGATAGAAGATTATGTATTTTGTTCACCAGTGTAGCATGATCAACCAGGCACTGTAAGGCCACAGACTGTACTCCCAGAATAGTAGATATGTCCTGGCCAGGAGGCCAGCAAAAGCAGCACATTCCATCTTGGCACATGTGTCTTTTGGCCTTTCCCTCAGCCAAGTAGTACATTTTTAGGTTTCGCCTAGGCAGCGCGCATGCGCTGACCTATGAGATGACCTTTTGAAATCGGTCTGCTCCTTTTCAAGCACACTTGTGCTTGTGCTGGCATCCACCTTGCGGGAGCGAGCAGCGGCACGCGTGGTAATTGAAAACATATGGCTCTCGCGCCGCTGCTCGCTCTTGTGGATGTCAGCAGAAGCACGAGTGCTTCACCGGGCTTTCTTTAAATTCCTCTTAGTGCGCATGTGCGCACGCACACACCTTCCGGACTTGTTTGACAAGGTTAGTAATTAGACGTGCCAAAGCCATATTGTTTCTTTCTACCAGTGCTGCAGCTCATAAAGATTTCAACACGCCACATCCATTCTGCAGGACGCCTCTTTGCATCTACCTATTAAAACGAAATGAGCAGCAGTTCTACAATTCACAGGTTTTTATGCAAGGTTTGTTTTTGTCAGGATGCCTGTTTGCTGGTTCTGCATCAAGGCAGCCCACAAGCGCTTGGCGCATCGACCCTGGTGGAATTAATGAGATTCGAAGGGGAACCCTGATTCAGTAGCAACTCATGCTGGGTAGCCTTTAAATGAGTTGTTGGACAGGCCACATGAAGGGCTTGCTCCCTCCCCGCATGACAGGGCCCAAGCCCCGGCCCTCCAGGTGTTACCCACAAGAACAACCCGCACCCCGTCTCCCGACGGAACTCCTGCCCCCGGACATCCATGTATCATGGGGCCGGACCACTACCGGCTCCCCCGGCCGGACCAGCCGCCATCTTGGACACTGCACCACGAGGCCGCGTGGCCTCAGCTCGACCCTAACCCTGGGCCTGGCCAGGCCCCGACATCCCGGCACCACCATCCACCCAGGAGGTGAACGGACCACTTGGCAGGTCAATGGGAGAAAGAAGTGTCGATGGCTCTCCCCCGCCAGGTGCCGATCGCCCTCCAGCTCCCCCGGGCGCTGGCTCCACCCCCCTGATGGGTGTCTGGACTCCCTCATCCCGGACCTTCCGACCTCCAAGTGCGAGGGTCCGGACATCAAAGGGTGCCAGACCTATAACTAGGGCAGCTCCAGAGCAGGAAGGCAGTTGTATCCTGCTGCCGTAGCCCTGCCTTGTGAACTATCGTCCTGCCTGCTGGCGCTGCCGTGGCCTTCTGCATCCTCCATCCTCGTCGGGACCTGCTGGCGCTGCCGCGGACCGTGTAACGACCACCTTCATCGGGACCTGCTGGCGCTGCCGCGGACCGTGTAACGACCACCTTCATCGGGACCTGCTGGCGCTGCCGCGGACCGTGTAACGACCACCTTCACCGGGACCTGCTGGCGCTGCCGCGGCCCGTCCAAAGCTAGAACATCGAGCTCAAGGATTGTGAGCTATCCATCATACCACCTCAGCTACCAGATTGGTAACCAGACTGTCCCGCTACCCCCTTTCCCAAACCAAGAGACTAGAATCGAGGGGACCCCTGAGTCCAGACCTCCTTGTACCATTCCATCGTACCTTAAGAAATCGCTTATAAAGAACGTTAAATCCTATCCTTGTGTGGTGCATATCTGTGGGGGGGAAGTTACTCATCTGTACGATCGCTGGAGACGGCTCTCCCCGGAGACCTCTCCCCTTGTCCTCGGCCGACCCTCCCGGTCCGTCTAACATTGGTGGCCAGCGGCGCGATCCGAATCAACGCGTAATCGTACAGAGAGTAGCTCACCCCACGACAAAACCACAATGTCAACCAAAGAGAGCGGATCCACCGAGAAATTCCAGATGGATAAATTGGAAGAGTACAGCCATCGTGAATTGAAACAATTCTGCATGGAACTAGGCATTGCTACCACCGGCCTGAGTACCAAAGACGATTTTAAGCACGCCATTGAGTCGTGGGCAGAAACCGGGGTCGCCAGATCCCCAGACCCAAACGGTGCAGCATCAGAGAGGAACGCCACGGCTCCCGAGGAGCGAGGAACGGGCCTCTCGCAGGAAGAGATCCAAGAAAGAGAAAAAAACAGACTACATGAGTTAGAAATGGCACGGCTCAAAATGGACGGTGAACTAAAATTAGCTGAGCAAAAACTGAACCTAGAACATCTGCGGCTCCGAGAAGAACGGGAAGAAAAACAGAGGCAGAGAGAGCTCGAAGAAAAAAGATTAGCATACGAACACGAGCGCAAACTGGCAGAAATAGAACTACGGAAGCAGTAAAAAGAACCGGAGGTGCCCGAGCGACCGCGCACCCCGGGAGCGACAGAAAAGAAAGTCCACATCCCCAAGGATGTCGTCCGAGAGTATGTCCGAGAGGACGACATACAACAGTGGTTCAAGGCCTACGAGATCGCCATGACCTCCCACCGGATCGATCGAAGTGACTGGGGAGCCGGCCTATGGGGGAGGTTCGTCAACGAAGGCCGCGATGCCCTGCTACAGCTCCCAGACCATCAGATGTCATCCTATGACCACATGAAGGCTGCCCTCCTCACCCGATATGGGCTCACACCCGAAATGTACCGCCAGAGGTTTCGGGACTGCACCCGGATCCCGGGTACAACTTGGGTGGAATATGTCAACTATTTCAGCCGAGCCTTTGAGGGTTGGATCAAGGGAAGCCACGTAACGACCTACGAGCAACTTTTTAATCTCATGGTGTGGGAGCACCTCTCTAACAACTGCTTCGTCGAGCTCAGGCAGCACCTCCTCGACAGTAAATTGACTGACCCACGGCAACTCGCCGCCGAAGCTGACCGGTGGGAAAGCACCCGAGTGGGCCGGAGAGGGCCACACGAGCAGAACCGGAACAACCAAGGTCAGCACCGTCCCCGAGGAGGAGGAGGAGGCCAGGGGCGAGGGAGAGACACCGTCCCGGCCGCTCCCGCTGCCAGCACCCCGCCCCCGGCCAGCCGGGGGAACCCCCCGATGCGCCCGGGGTTCCGAGCCAACGTCACGTGTCACCGATGCCAGTGAGTCGGCCACTACGCCAATGACCCGAACTGTCCACAGAACCAAACTCCAAAACCCCGCCAGGTAGCTGCCGCCGCCCTGGGGGGAGAACAAATCTCCGAAGAACAAGAAGAATACGAGCAGGCACAACAAGAGTGGGAACCGTCCGCCATGGTTCTAGCGTGCCTAGGGGGAAAAGACATGGTCCCGCGGGCCCCCCTACCCGCCAACACCAGAAAATATAGCCAGTGGGTGAACATTAATGGGCGCCGGGCCGAAGCCCTACGTGACACAGGGGCCAGTGTGACGGCCGTCCGCTGTCACCTGGTAAAACCAGAGCAGATCCTGCCGAACATTCTCTGCCCCGTCCGCTCAGCCGACAATTCAGAGAGTCTATGTCGGATGGCCTGCGTCCCCTTCGAATGGGGAGGGGTCTCCGGCATGTTGAAGGTGACGGTCCGGGTCCGGGATGATGCCCCCGTGGACTGTCTCCTGGGGAATGATCTTGAGAGTTCCCCGTGGGCCGCCGTCGAAAGAAGAGAGCACCTGGGGATGCTGGGCCTCCCGGACTGGGCGTGCGTAACCACCCGGTCCATGGCCGCCCGTGCCATCCCCCGACCAGAAGAACCAGAATGGCCTGCACCTCCTCCCCCGATCGCTCCAGTAGAGGACACCGACTATACCGACCCCCCAGAGCAAACCCCCGAAGGGGTCGCCCAGCCCCAGGACCTTCCCGACCTGGCTCAGTGGCGTCAAGAAGGGGGGCCCACCCAGGAACAGTTCCGCCAAGAGCAGAAGACCTGTCCCTCCCTCGAGGGACTCCGCCAGCAAGCCATCGCTTGCCTGCTAAAAAGGAAAGAGGAAGGGAAGTCTGATTTCAGTCTAGTTGGTACTTCGATTGTTCCGGAGAATGATATCACTACCAATTACCACTCACTATGCCAAGAGATAACCAGGCAACTTAATGCTATTGCTCCATTGAAAGTTATCAGAAAAAGAGGGAAACCCTCTGCACCCTGGTACACCGATAATCTGAGAGAACTGAAAACTATCTGCAAAAAGGCAGAGAGGCGCTGGAGAATGAACTATTCAGAACAGGAGAAGCTGGCCTGGAGGCAGACAATAGGGCACTACAAGAAGGAAATTAATATCGCCAAAGCTAACTACTTTGCAGACTTAATTATTAACAGCTCCAACAAATCCCGTGACACCTTTAGATTGGTTAAAGAGCTGTCTCACCCTGAATGTGCCAACAGTCAAATTAGACCATCACAAGAGCTATGCGATGGCCTAGCTTCCTTTTTCCAGGAAAAAGTCGCAAAGATAATCGAGAATATGAAGGATACCTCCTCCCCTCGATTGCAGGGCTGCAGCGAGAATAAGGTAGGAAATTTAAGATCCTTCACTCCAAGGATAACCCTGGAGAATTTCGATACCCCGACGGAATCAGAATTCGTGAAGACAGCCCTCAGTACAACTTCGGGATCTCCGCTGGACCCCCTCCCGCACAAAATATTAAAGGAATTTGGGAATGAGTTTTTTCCAGTACTTCGACGGTTGTGTATACAGTCCTTTGATACAGGTATTGTGCCAGGGGACTGGAAATTAGCAGTCGTCACTCCCCTGCTGAAAAAATCTAACCTCGACCCAAGCTGCCATAAAAATTACCGACCCATATCACTCTTGCCTTATCCAATTAAGATCATGGAACGGCTGGTCAGCAGAGGTCTGGCCCTGTTCCTGGAAACCAATAACATCTTGGAGGAAGAGCAATTCGGCTTTAGACCAGCACACGGGACTGAGTCAGCTCTGCTGACGGTGCTGGACGATCTAAGAATGAGGGCGGACAGGGGAGAGTCAGCAACTCTTATTCTGCTCGACCTGTCCGCCGCTTTCGATACGGTAAACCATGACATCCTACTGACCAGACTGCAAAACATCGGAGTCGGAGGAGCGGCGCTTGGCTGGTTCCACTCCTATCTGTCAGACAGACAGCAGGCAGTAGCAATTCCTCCGTACCAGTCGGAATTTGCTCCTGTACCTTTCGGGGTCCCACAAGGGTCCGCAATAAGCCCAATACTCTTCAATATTTATATGCAACCTCTGCTGGGCATCATCAAGACTTATGGTATCAGCGTGATCAACTATGCGGATGACACGCAGTTGATGATTTCCCTTGATGGTACTCAGGCAGACTCACTCGAATCCTTCCACTCCTGTCTGCGGGAAATGACATCATGGCTCAAACAGAACTCTTTGCAATTCAACAGTGAAAAAACCGAAATAATGCATTGCAAAGTTGGCAGAGTCACCAGAAGTCTACCCTCAGACTTCTGGCCTCTGGAGCCTAGGGAGTCATTAACCCCGGTAAAGGCAGTAAGGAACCTTGGAGTGAGTTTCAACGAGAATCTGAGTCTCGAGACCAATGTCAACAAGCAGCTGCTTCGCTCTATTAAGAGGGCTGCGTAAATTGTTGCCTCTTCTACCAATACAGGTCAGAGCCACTGTAGTAAGAAGCACTATTCTCAGCCGCCTAGATTATTGCAACTCCCTATTATTGGAGTCTCCTGCCTACTTGATCTCTAGACTTCAGACTATTCAGGCAGCCGCGGCCAAACTGACTCTCTCTCGAGGGCGAAGAGCCTCCACTGCCATTGCCTTGGCGGACCTCCACTGGCTTCCTATACGCCAGAGAATTCTGTTTAAATCCCTATGCACTGTCTTTAGAGCAGTACACGGGATGGGCCCTCGTCCACTTCAACACAAATTTAAGTGGTATGAACCCACTCGGTCTCTTCGATCATCCTCTTCCAGACTTATTGACACCCCCAGGTTCAGGAAAGTCACCTGTGGTGGGAGAGCCTTCAGCATAGCGGCAGCACATCTGTGGAACAGCCTACCTATCGACATCAGGAAAACAGATGAACTGATGGCCTTCCGAAAAAAGGTGAAAACCTGGCTCTTTCCCAGAACCTAATTGTTTCAGACTCATTAGACTCCCCTCCTTGCTCTCCCTGTTGCACAAAGTTTTAGCTATTGTACACAGCGCCAGGATGCCCGTAGGGTTACAGAGCGCTCTATAAATGCCATAAATAAAATAAATAAATAAATCGCCCAGAGTGCAGGGGACACCACCGGAGCCCATTGGGTCTATTGGGATAACGACCTGTTATACAGTGAACAGAGAATCGCGGAGTTAGGGGCCAGTCGAGTGCTGGTGGTGCCCCTCCGTTTCAGAGACTTCCTGTTAAATTTGGCCCACGATGTCCCTCTGGCGGGACACCTGGGCCAGGACAAAACCTACAGTCGCCTGGTGACCCACTTTTTCTGGCCGAGGATGCGAAACGACGTCCTCAACCACTGCCGGTCCTGCCCCACGTGCCAGGCCAGCGGGAAGAGCGGCCGCAAACTCAAAGCACCTCTGCAACCCTTCCCAGTTGTCACCACCCCGTTCGAGAGGGTGGGAATAGACATTGTGGGGCCCCTGGACCCCCGCACAGCACAAGGACATCGGTTCATCCTGGTACTGGTGGACCACGCCACCCGCTACCCCGAGGCTGTGCCCCTGCGAACTGTAACAGCTCCGGTGGTCGGCCGGGCCTTAATGGGGATCTTCTCCCGGGTGGGCTTCCCCCGAGAAGTCGTCAGCGACCGAGGCACAAACTTTATTTCGAAATATATGAAGTCCCTCTGGCAACAGTGCGGGGTCACCTACCGATTCACGACCCCCTATCATCCTCAAGGAAACGGACTAGTTGAGCGATTCAACCGCACGCTCAAGGGAATGATTGGGGGATTGGAAGAGCCCCTCCGTCGCCAGTGGGATGTACTACTTCCGTGCCTCCTCTTCGCCTATCGAGAAGTTCCCCAGAAGTCCCTCGGTTTTAGCCCTTTCGAACTCTTGTACGGGCACCCTGTGCGAGGGCCCCTCAGCCTAGTCAAAGAAGGTTGGGAGATGGCCCCCCTAAAGACCCCTCCAGACGTCTTCAAGTACCTCCTGACCCTACGCAATCAGACCCGGCGATTCAGGGAAATGGCAAAAGCGAATCTTGAGGCCAGTCAGGAGGACATGAAAAAATGGTACGATCAAAATGCCTCCTCCGTCGAATTCGAACCTGGTCAACAAGTGTGGGTGATGTCCCCCACCGAACCATGTGCCTTGCAGGACAAGTGGACGGGGCCCTTCAAAGTGGTCGAACGCAAGAGCCCAGTCACCTATCTCATCGATATGGAGTCTCCCCGGAACCCCCTCCGGGTCCTCCACACCAACAGACTCAAACCCCACTTTGTGCGCTCGGAACTCAGCCTCCTGATTGCTACAGACAGTGGGGCGGAAGAAGACTCCGAGCCTCTCCCTGATCTCCTGAAGACTCAGGAGAAAGATGGTTCCGTGGACGGGGTCCGGCTCTCCGAGGCCCTCACCCCAGAGCAGCGCCAAGGCTGCCGGGACCTCCTGCTGCAGTTTGCTACTTTGTTTTCCCTCACCCCAGGGGTCACCCCCTGGTTCTTGCACGACGTGGACACTGGGGACAGTCCCCCTATCAGACACCGGGCATACCGCGTACCAGATCGGGTGCGGGCCTGCATCCAAGAGGAAGTATCCAAGATGCTCACGCTCGGGGTCATCGAGCCCTCGGACAGCCCCTGGGCCAGCCCGGTCGTGCTGGTCCCCAAAGCTGCTGCCCCCGGCACCACTCCTGAACTCCGATTCTGCGTCGACTATCGGGGCTTGAATGCTGTCACCAGGACCGACGCTCATCCCATCCCCCGAGCGGATGAATTGATCGACCGCATGGGGGCTGCCCGCTACCTCAGCATCTTCGACCTGACAGCGGGCTACTGGCAGATCGGTCTCACACCCCGGGCCCAAGAACGGTCCGCCTTTTCTACCCCCGATGGCCACTACCACTTCAAGGTCATGCCCTTCGGCATGAAGAATGCCCCAGCTACTTTTCATCGACTAGTGAACCAGGTCTTGGCGGGGCTCGAGGAGTTCAGCGCCGCCTACCTGGACGATATCGCTGTGTACAGCCGCCACTGGTCCGACCACCTCCACCACCTCCGAGAGGTCCTGCAGGCCCTCCAGCGGGCCGGCCTCACAATCAAGGCCGGCAAGTGCCAAATTGGTCAGGGATCCGTGACCTACCTCGGACACCAGGTGGGAAGCGGTCTGGTGGCCCCTCTGCAACTCAAAATCGCTGCCATCCAGTCCTGGCAGCCCCCAGTCACGCAGACCGAGGTCCGAGCCTTCTTGGGGCTCACCGGCTACTACCGGCGGTTCGTGAGGGACTATGGCAGCATTGTGGGGCCCCTCACGGGTCTCACGTCCAAAAACCACCCGAAGAAGATTAACTGGACCCCCGACTGTCAAGCGGCCTTCGAGAAGCTGAAAGCCGCCCTGTGCACTGCCCCTGTGCTCCAGGCCCCCGATTAGAGTCGGGAATTCATTGTGCAAACGGACGCCTCTGACCACGGCATCGGGGCGGTTCTCTCCCAGCTGAACCCCGAGGGTCTTGACCAGCCGGTGGCCTTCATCAGCAGACGCCTCCTGGCCCGAGAACAGCGCTGGAGCACAATCGAGAGGGAGGCCTTCGCAGTGGTGTGGGCCCTCAAAAAGCTCCGGCCCTATCTCTTCGGTACCCACTTCCGGGTGCAAACCGATCATCGACCCCTGCAGTGGCTAATGCAGATGCGGGGGGAAAACCCCAAACTATTGCGCTGGTCCATCTCCCTGCAGGGGATGGACTTCACTGTGGAACATCGACCGGGCCAAGACCACGCCAACGCAGATGGCCTGTCACGCTTTTTCCGCCTCGACGAGGAGAGTCCCCAAGAGGATGGGTGACTCTCCCCGCCTTCAGCTGGGGGATACGCATGTTGGACAGGCCACATGAAGGGCTTGCTCCCTCCCCGCATGACAGGGCCCAAGCCCCGGCCCTCCAGGTGTTACCCACAAGAACAACCCGCACCCCGTCTCCCGACGGAACTCCTGCCCCCGGACATCCATGTATCATGGGGCCGGACCACTACCGGCTCCCCCGGCCGAACCAGCCGCCATCTTGGACACTGCACCACGAGGCCGCGTGGCCTCAGCTCGACCCTAACCCTGGGCCTGGCCAGGCCCCGACATCCCGGCACCACCATCCACCCAGGAGGTGAACGGACCACTTGGCAGGTCAATGGGAGAAAGAAGTGTCGATGGCTCTCCCCCGCCAGGTGCCGATCGCCCTCCAGCTCCCCCGGGCGCTGGCTCCACCCCCCTGCTGGGTGTCTGGACTCCCTCATCCCGGACCTTCCGACCTCCAAGTGCGAGGGTCCGGACATCAAAGGGCGCCAGACCTATAACTAGGGCAGCTCCAGAGCAGGAAGGCAGTTGTATCCTGGAGTCGAGAGACACCGAGAAGAACTCAGCCTTGACGGACTACCGGCGCTGCCGTAGCCCTGCCTTGTGAACTATCGTCCTGCCTGCGGCCTTCTGCATCCTCCATCCTCGTCGGGACCTGCTGGCGCTGCCGTGGACCGTGTAACGACCACCTTCATCGGGACCTGCTGGCGCTGCCGCGGACCGTGTAACGACCACCTTCATCGGGACCTGCTGGCGCTGCCGCGGACCGTGTAACGACCACCTTCACCGGGACCTGCTGGCGCTGCCGCGGCCTGTCCAAAGCTAGAACATCGAGCTCAAGGATTGTGAGCTATCCATCATACCACCTCAGCTACCAGATTGGTAACCAGACTGTCCCGCTACCCCCTTTCCCAAACCAAGAGACTAGAATCGAGGGGACCCCTGAGTCCAGACCTCCTTGTACCATTCCATCGTACCTTAAGAAATCGCTTATAAAGAACGTTAAATCCTATCCTTGTGTGGTGCATATCTGTGGGGGGGAAGTTACTCATCTGTACGATCGCTGGAGACGGCTCTCCCCGGAGACCTCTCCCCTTGTCCTCGGCCGACCCTCCCGGTCCGTCTAACATGAGTGACTTCCTAAATTCAGCCACCCTTGCCTTTCAGTTTTTTGTTTTTCACAGTGACCGCTGCTATAGAGGTCACTGGGACAGAGGACGCATGCTTTTTTTCTTCAGTTTTTTATTATAGTGGGAGTTGGCTCGAAGGTATTGGAGGACTTTACGTGAGCACCAGTTACATTACACAAAGACACATTCACAGATTAAGTGCTTTGCCCAGAATCAAAGTGTGTTGAGTCGGCTCCTAGACTTGAACCTGGTTCCCACGTTCCAAAGTGGGCTGCTCTGGCTGTTACGCCACGTCCTCTCTCCTATATCGGTATGCGCCTTTTTGTCTCTCCGTTTCATGGTTCATGTGTGCAAGACATTTCTCGTAGCATTGTGCAGCCTTCTGGGCTGTTTAAACTTAGCTCCAAGTAACGTCTTTCGGCCTGCTCAGAGTTCGCCGTCTGACCCTTACTTCCTGTAATCAGAACCCTACGAGGATTCTATCGCTGGCAAAAGTACTGCAAAAAGAGCTGTCACTGTCAAATGGCTGGTCACGCGGAGTAGGTTATGGAGAGCAGGATGGCCAGGCTCGCTGACGTCATACTTAGGAGCTCTCCTTTGGTGATAAGTTTGACAATTCTAGCTGGCAGTTTTTTAGGCACAATATGGTACTTTAGTTATGCGTTTACTGACCTGTTCAAACAGGAAATGATTGTTGTGTTTTCGTGATGTAACTTTTTATTACCGAATTATCGGATACATGCCTGTCTTCCCAGTGGCAGTTGGCATGTATCCGAATTGAGTACGACCTCAGGCTCTACAAACCAAACACAACACCCAGCAATACTCACGTACATAAACACAAAGACACCTGACTCAAGCAGTCACCTATAGCATTACAAATGCTAGTCTCACTTAAATATCTGCTCACAAAATCCCTGGTATGAGGTGCTCTTCCTCCATTCCAATCCCTATGGCTTCAGAGTATGTTGGTTTGATAAATATCACACTTTTTTCCTGATTCACTATGATCGGAGCTCAGTTGGTAGCTAGACACAAGCTTTGGCAAAGCAATTCTTGTGTGCAGTTAGTGCACGTCAATATGTACCAATGAGCCTGTTGGCTGTGCTAATGCTTGTTTGTCCGGCAGCATAGGTGTTCCATAATGTTCCTCTCCAACTTACCATGTACGCGAGCCCCTACTTACTGCATCAGTACCCTCAATGTGAATCCGTGCTCCTGCTCACAAGCTCATCTACCAGGTCCCTACCCTCCCCGAGTAAAGTACCTGAGCGCTCTGCCCCTGTTCTTTCCTACCCTCGCTGCATCACTAACCACTTATAAGGTCCAAAAGGCGAGACCTATTGGCTATGCCAATGCTTGTTCCCTTAGGGGCTACAACGTATCACACCTTTTCATCAATGATACATTCAAACAGTCAGCATCTCGCTCACATACCTTGCCCCAATCCTGAATGAGTCAGATGTTACAAAGCATATCAGATATTTATATGACAAGGCTTTTATTCAATTATCATTCCATGTAGCATTCCCTCATGTATTAAAAAGCCTCTTTCTGCTAAAATAGCATCACAGAAAAAAGAAAAAAAAGGTGCATAAACAACAGTTTCAAAACAAAAACAAAATAGGAGAGAGAACACACATAAGACAATTACATCTGTCATTGAAGGGTGCTAATCTGTAGGAATCAACCCCAGAAACACATGAATGTAAACAAATCTTCTTCTAATGTGCTCATCTGTTCTTCAAATTTAGCACAGCATATGCGTTGACACGTTTCAGTGGATCATTACCTTTTAAAACAACCTTCTTCAAGACAAAAAAAACAATTTTCCCTCAAAAGAATGCCAAGTTTTATAAATTCCTGCATAAAAACACATAAATAAAAGCACATGAATAAAAGCAAAAATGTGCTGTAGTGGACCAAATTTATATATGTCCATAACTTGTTTTCAATAATCAATTACAATCCATTGCATACATTATCATATTGTTGTGATGTTCAAAACAATTTGATTAATTCCAAAGTTTTTTGTGTATATTTAAAAAGGATGTCACCATATTAAACATAGGACCAAACAATTTGATTAATACCAAAAAATGTTCTGTACATTTAAAAAGAATGTCACCATATGCTACACTCAGGACTAGGGGTTGATCACCTCACATATTCCCTTTTCAATACACACTTAACATCTCTCTATTACTTCGAGCCCATCACTTCATGCCTAGCAAATCTCCTTTTGTATTCAGGCATACTCATAATTAACTGACTATAATTCTCTTGTGTCACACACCCATTACATCCTAGCATATCACCTTTCAATACTCGGACATAGAATAACCAAGCTGCTTAAAACTGAAGGGCTCCAACTTACCAACTAAAAGTAGATAGACTCTCATTTATTGTTGGTTCGACCAAAGTTCAAATCCACAATTTGTGCAGCCGATATCAGGGTTCAGATTAAATATGCAAGAACCTACTGAGCACTCAATGTGGAAGACTTAAATATAAATCATTAAATTCTCACGCAAACAACCCACTTAAGTAGTACATGTTGACTCAATATATTAAATGTACCATAAAACATACCTCCCATCAAAGTGAGGTCATTCTCCTTTTCCACTAAATCATACAAACAATTATGGCGAAGCTTAAACAAGCTTTCAAAAATCGTCCATTTCAATGTGGAGACTAAAATCTTTAGGAGCCTCCCACTTTCTGTTGGGGGACAAATGGGAAACAGTCGGAACACCGTGGCCTCAGCCACGCGTGTTCCAGCATCGCAAGAATAACCACGCTTGCCATAACCACGCATATGCCTTAACCACGCATATGCGTAGTTAAGGCATATGTGCAGTCTAGTTGCTGGCTGCAGCTCGGTGGAAGAGCAGGAAGAGGAAAGATTGGGATGAGGCGGTGAGGTAAGTGAGGTTTGTGGGGTGTGGGGGTAGTTTGTAGGGCTTGTGGGTAGTTTCAGGGCTTGGAGGGGTCAGGAGTTTTAGGGCTCAAGCAGGAGACAGGGGTGGGGGTGGCTTATTGGGTTGGGGAAGTTTTGGGGGATGGGGGTCAGGGTAGTTTTCAGGGCTGGGTGGTCGGGAGTTTTAGGGAGCAGGGGACAGGGGTGGGGGCTAGTTTGTTTGTTTTGGGGCTGGTTTTGGGGTCTGGAGGAGTCAGGATTGTTTTTAGGTCTGGGGGGTCAGGAGTCTTAGGGCTTAGGGCAGGGGACAGGAAAGGGGCAGTTTAGAGGCTAAGGGGGCCTTTGGGCTGAGGCAGGGGGTAGGTGGGGTAGGTTTTAGGGGGTGTGGGCTGGTTTTAGGGCTCAAGGAGGGGGGCTGGGGTCGGAGTAGGTTTTAGGGGGCTGAGTTTTAGGGCTCAGGAAAGGGGACAGGAAAGGGGCAGTGTTCGGGTTGAGGGGGCATTTGGGCTGGGGCAGGGTGCAAGTGGGGATAGGTTATAGAGGGTGGGGGCTGGTTTTAGTGCTCAGGGAGGGGTTTGTAGTAGGAGTCGTTTTTAGAGCCTGGGGGCAATGTATTAAGGTTCAGGCTAGGGGGTCGGAAAGTTTATACAGCTGGGGTATGTAGAATTGACCACAGGAGGGCCGAATTTTAGGGCTCATGGCAGAGTGGCAGGAGAGTGATCTTTATCACACATGTCCCTTAACCAATCATGTCTTTACCATGAACTTGTGCAGTAAAGGCACGCGTGGTAAAGGCATGCATGGAAAAAGACACGGTCGTGGTTAGGAACGCGTGGGTCAGGCATGCATTATTGAGGCATGCATTATTCCATCACACAACCGGGACAAACATCTCAATTAATGCGGGGTGATGCCATCCACAGGAATCATAGCTGGCTCAAAGCACCGCCAGGCTAAATCAAGGCACCAGGAGGTGGCATGGGACAGGACTCATGGAAATGCAGCAGAATCAAGAGTTAATAGTGGGCTCCGTGGCCCGCCTTCCCCTAGCTCAAATCAGCCAGTGGGAAATGAGCTAGCACTATGTCCTGCTTATGACTATATCGGACTGTGTCTGCCAGGTTCAGTCTGAGCCTCATCATTTGACACACTGCACGTACTAAAGCACTTAAATAGATACCTTACTGCAGGTGACAAAAGATGAAGTTAACCTCTTCTCAATCAATCAGTCACGGATTAATAAAGGGGACTAAATTGTCTGTGAGGGTCTCAAGGCACTTAAGTTACTAACTGCTTTGTGGTGAGCTGTTCATTCAAACAGACAGGTCATGAGTCCTTTCTTGAAGTCCCCAAGCAATGAGGTGGTCCTGATGTGCAGCGGAAGGTTATTCCAAACTTTGGCCACCAGGAGTGAGAAGGAGCATCTTCCACTGTTGCTTCAGCGGATCTGGGCGTGTCTACGAGGAAGAGGGAGGTGCATCATAGGTTTCCGGTTGGTTATTGGCCAGTCATGCATTTTTTGATGTATGCTGGTCCTTCGTTGTACAGAGCTTTGTAAGTGTGGGTCACCATCTTGAACTGGCATCTCTCCTGGTTTGGGAGCCAGTGTAGCTTCTTGAGGTGCGGTGTGATATGGGTCTGCCCCGGGAGGTCAAGGATGAGTCTTGCCGCTGAGTGTTGTATGGTCTGTAGTCTCTTTAGGAGGCATGCTGTGATTCCTACTTAGAGTGTGCTCCAGTAGTTCAGCCTGCTGATGATGAGAGCCTGTGTGACGATCCTTCTGGTGTTGATTGATAGCCACCTGAAGATCTTGAGGAGAATGTGTAGGGTATGGAAACAGGAGGATGAGCTGCGTTTACCTGTTTCTTTATAGGTAGCTTGCTGTCCAAGATGATGCCGAGGTTTGCGAGCGTGGTATGCTGGGGTGGGTTATAGGCCAAGTTCAGCAGGCCACCATGTGTAGTTCCATGCTAAGTTGTTGTTCCAAAAGATGATGACTTCCGTCTTGTCCATGTTGAGTTTGCGACAGTTGTGCATCTAGTCGGCGACAATCATCATGCATTTGTGGAAGTTGGCTCTGATGATGGAGAGGTCTTCTGCCAGAGAGAAAATGAGCTGGGTGTCATCAGCATAGGAGATCATGTTGAGTCTGTGCGATCAGATGATTTTGGCCAGGGGAGGTCATGTACGTGTTGAAGAGGATGGGACTGAGGGACGATCCTTGGGGGACTCTACATATGATCTTCTTGAGTTCCAAGGTGAACGTATTTCTGCCACTTTAATTCTGAACTCATCACCCACCTCTGTCTAACTGACTTATTGCGCACACTGTTGAACTCGTGGAATCACTACAGGAATCAGAATGTTCACTTCCACGAACCATAGATACAAACTAAGCACAGGTGCTGAATATTCCTCCAGTTGAATACAGGGACTCTGTGCAGTGAGAAGGCAGTCGTACATACTCAAAAGGATCATTACCGATGTGTGCTGTAAATCTGCACCAGAATGTTCAACGCATTATTTGTTTTGCTTGCACATAGAGTAAACACATGGAACTATGGATGTTTGTGAAGCTTAAAGTCTTGCCTATGACGGGTGCAGACCTACTGGCTTGCTAATGCTTGTTTGTTTTCCTGATGGCTACAATGCAGCATGCACATGCATGCATGAGCGGACATCTTGGAATACCAAATGCAAACCAAATGGAATTCCTATACTATCTTGGAATAGTTTCCATATCAGTTTAAGATAGCTAGTGCTCAGAGATCAATTGAGGTACATGGTAAGTGGGCAAAAGAAAGGAAAGGGATAGGGGAGCAGGAGTAGAAAGAGGACGAGAAAATACTTCCTCATGCACTGTAGAGGAAGGTGTGATGTCATACACAAGATATCCAATCAAAACACAGTGAGACTAAAATTTCCTTTGCTTGAGACAGGGTAAAAAGCTAGTTATTGAGATAAAAGTAGATTTGTGCCCAGTGCTTAATTTGTGCCGGGGTCGAAAGTTCTTCTCAAAAGCAAAAGCAGGTGCTACGAAGATCGGGGTTGCTAAAAACCAAGGCTAGGAAGCCTTGATTACGCCTCATTTATTTATGCCTTTTTCGTCATCCACCAGACACTCCCTGCTCCTTTATCCCAGTCTTGGAGGTTCTCTTTCATCACCGCCTCCTCTTTATTCCTCTGTCTTTCCGCTTTTCTCTTCCTCTCCTAGTAAAAATAAGCACTGCTCTTCCAAAGAGTGCACGTGGGCTCCATCTGCAATCACAGCTCAGTCCAGCAGTGGCTGTGTAAACCATTTGACTTCTTTTGGCTATATATGCCATCAGGGTGTATTTACTCATCAAACAAGAGCTGCCGTTTAGCTATTTGCATATATTTTTTTCCAAACAACACGTTAGAGAAGCAAATAGAAGAGGAGCGATGAGGGCACCTGACGCACAATTGGTCAGCCGGTTTGACAGCGCGTGCGCCAATTACGACTTCATTCACCGTATGACTACATGCGGGATAATCCGCTGCCGTTTCCAGCAGCTCGAGGCCGTCGAACCTTCCAGAAGCTGCCTCCCCACTCAGAGAGGACAAACAGACGGCTACAGAAGTAACACAAATCGACTTGTCTGACAAGCTCGCACACAACACGGGGAGACACGACCCCAGAGATCTCAGCTTCCAACCTCGGGGACATATTGATGTTTCTATCTCATGCGGGATTGGCTTTATTTTAAGAATCGAGTAATAACGTCTTTACGGATGATTGATAACCTGTACCAGGGGCAGGTTACAGAACAGTAATTACGGTTCTATGAATGACTCATACGTGGCTTAAACTGCTTTAATTAATGCCCTTCTTATTGCACACGTCATGAAGCACCCGTAAATGAGATAGAAGTGATTAATGACTTAAGTAAAAAGACATATTAAAAATTGTCTCCCCCATTACACATGGATTATTAGCGCTCTTATGTGGTTCGTAAACATTTTAGTAACCCACGCTAACATCGTTTTGTAAATTAGTTAAAAATGATTGATTTCGTGTAATATACCAAGCAGCCTTCTCACGAGATGGCTAATGAATCTTCTCACACAGTGCAGCGACTTCGAATGCCATAGAGCCCGTCTTGCAAGCTATAACGTCCCGACCTGACACGTGCCCTATTTATTGTTCATAACATGTGCTCCAATGTTGCTGTACATTATTACAGCAATAACATGAGACCCTCGGGCAATCCATCTAAAGGAAGAGTTAATCGACCATTGGTCGGCCATGGACACCGGAATGAAGATGGTGCCTTGAGGCCCGACTTTGACCCGCATTTTTTTTCACTCAGTAAAGGAAAACAGAGGTCTATGGATTCACGTGGCAACCAAAAACGTGAAATGAAGACGCCTGAAGTTCGAATGCTTGTTCAATATGTTTATCGTCGTTCTCGGGCCCTAATTAAGAAAACGCGAGCAGAATGTATATGAAGATGTGAACTCGGGTGTTAAGTGTTGGACCCTGGGGGTAATGCGATTATCGTGAGCTTCGGCTGTTCTGCAGTGTGGAGATGTGCTACTTTCTTCCCCATTGCATCGAATTATGACAGGCACATCATAATATCTTCAAATTAAATCTCCAAGATATGAATATGGGCGTGAGGTGGGGTGGGGTGCTTGGAATGGTTTGCATCTGTGCTCAGAGGTGACGAAGCGGGATTCATAGAAGAGTGGCATGGAGTTCTATCCAAGTCTGGCTACTCCGTTGTCCAGCTCACAGTTTCGGATGACATTTGTGAGTATTCAAAACATAAACTGTGCTCTTGTTTCCTGACTCCAAGTCACAAAAGCATGTGAAGCATCAGAAAGGAAGGAGGAATTACTAGGTCCAGTGGTGCGGGGGCTGCCGCAACAGCTATCAGCTAACAGCTTACAGCACTGTTTGCACCTACCGAGGAACTAATATGTTCTGATGTCAGCTCCTATGCATTGAAGGTTATGCTCAGCAGCTGCCACCTGCACAGTGACCATGTGGAGGAAGTCACCCAACCCTAATACCACAGTCATCCAAGCTCTCCTTTATCTGCTATACCATAACTTCTGGTATTATGTGTTTCCAAAATGTGTAACCACAAAACCCAGAGGAGATCTGGGGTGAGGGAACCAGAGGCACGGGGTACTAGGAGCCGGCAGCCTCCAACATATAATGTTCAGCACAAATGGGGCGGCTCCCAGTTAGGGGGATCACCGAGGAGGGGAGGAGTACACATGTAGGCACAGTCGTGGAGGACACACCACGGATCACGTTCGGCCAAAGGGGTCCTCTGCACACACCCTCCAATGGGGCAACTTGTCCCAACTCTAGGGCTCTAGATATAAGACACATCATAGTGGAGTGTGATCTGGATCACCCCACACAGTGGAAACCCTCTCACCACCGCCTGGTAAGAGTGGAGCCTGCCATTATTTCTTAAAGGTCCTGATGAATGCCACGGACCCTACTGGGCCAACTGGCAGAAACATGTCAACCACACTGACTTCGGTGGGGGGACAATAGAATCCCTAATACACAGACCACTTATTTTAAATACAATATAGACGTCAGCCACATTAAAATTAATTTGACATCTATAATGTCCTTTTAACTCACTCTTTGTATGTAAGGGCCCCCACTTAGTTTAGAAGTGCATCCCTGTCGTCAGGTGTAAACCCGCTGTTAGACCTGGCATCTTTGGCGTGGTTACCCCTGACTTTTTGCCTCTACCTCCTGTGTTTTTGATGCTGTGCTGGATTTCGTTTTTGCTGGTTTAGATGCTTTGGGCACTTTGCCACTGCTGATCAGTGTCAAAGTGCAATTGCTCCCTTGGTAAATTGTTATATTGATTGGTTATCCATGATTGGTATATTTGTTTCACCTGTTAGCCCCTAGTAAAGTGCACTGCGTGTGCCAGGGCTGGTGATTCAAATGCTACTAGTGGGCTGCAGCACTGATTGTGCCACCCACAGGAGTAGCGCTAAAATGATGTCTTAGGCCTGCTTGCAGTGCCTATGTGCAGTCCAGGACTGCCATGTCGACCTGGCCAGTGCACCCACTGACCAGGCCTTATCCTTCCCTTTCTGTACATGTCAGGCATCCCTATGGTGGCCCTAGGTACCCCCCTGGGCTGGGTGCAGTGTATCTGAAAGGTAGGGCATGTACTGAGGTGTGTAACATGCCCTGGTAGTGAATTACAGCCATTTTTGTTTTTCACTGCTGAGAGGCTATCTTGCCCAAAGGATAGAATGGGGAAGGCTGTTTGCATGCCTATCTTCCCATAAGGGCAAGATAGAAAATCCAAGTTTGGTATCTCTGTGTTCAGAATTTAATTATACATCTTTTTAGCAAGATGGTTTTTAAATTCACTGTGTGAGAATAGCACTTTTTAGAAAGTAGCTATTCTCCTGTTTAACCTTCCTGTGTGCCTGTGTGCTGGTTGGCTGACTGGTGTCATGTGATGGGCCAGGTGGCTCCAGGAGCCTGGACGAGTCAGCAGTAGGGTGAATAGGGAGATCTGCTTTAGATGGGTGGGAGGAGTAGTCCCTGGGTTTGAATAGGGCTGCCCCTGCCAGCACAAAGCTGGCTCCACCCCCTGCTGGCCAGGCTGAGGAATCTGCCTCTGCTGGCACAAAGAAGGCTCCACCTCCTGCTGAGCGTCTAACGACCCTGCCCCTCACTCTGAAAGGAACCAGGTGCTCCAGAGCAGAGCACACCCAGGAACCGGTTTGAGCAGGGGAATCCCCCCACTGGAACAAGGAGAGACAAAGACTTGGAGGGGTATAAGAAGAGGACCCCAGACACCTAAAACTTTAGATCACTTTGGAACTAAGAAGAAACCTCTGCCAAGGAGAAAGCTGAAAAGGACTGAAGAGGAGAAGACTGCCTGCTTGCTGTTTTGCTTTGCTGCCAAGGAGAGGGGAAGGACTTTGCTGTGTCCCCTTCTTTTGATTCTGATCTCCAAGGGCCTGAGAAGAGCTGGCTCCCTGTTAAGAAGTCCCAGGAACAAAAGGACTTCACCACCAGCTCCCCTGGAACTCTGCTGAAGGAGTTCTGACCTGCCTTGGAGTGCTTGCCCAGTCTTGGGGCCTCAGGAGGTCGTTTTGCTGTGTTTGGGAGCTGGGAAGCAGAAGCGTGAAAAGAGTAACTGGTACCCAACGCATCATCCGATTGCGTGTCGCAAGAACGAGAGTGCGTGGAAAATTTCATCGCGGCACCATCGCAACACGCAGGGTCCCCGCATCGCCGAGTGCGTCGAGCATCGTCCCGAAGCGTGAAGATTCCTGACATTGCGAGGGTCGTCGCAGAACCAGTTTGCGAGCCGCACCACTGCCGGTGCGTGAAAGTCTCCAGTCATCGTGTGCGTCGACGCAGAGTCCCGTTCCGTGGCGCATCGAGAGTTGCGGCGCCGGAAGTCAACGCTGCGCCGCGCATCGTGCCACATCGAAGCGTGTCGCATCGAACCTGTGCGTGAAGCTTCCCCCTAAGAAACCTACGCAACGAAAGCCAAAGTCATCGCATCCTCCCCCCACAGATCGGAGCCGGCGCATCCACCTCGGCTGCGTGAAGCAGGGCTGCTGCAAAGCCTCCCCAGGATCTCAGGAGTATCGCATCGCCTTTGCCATCTTCCTTGTTATAGCTTTTGGGAACCTTATCGCAACTACAGGTACTGTTGGGCACGAGAGTGTCGCATTTTGTGCATTGAGAGTCGCATTGTGCAAGACACTGACTTTTACATCCTGGAGTACTTTCTGCAAACTCTTGAACTATCTTTAAAGTAACCTTTTTGAATTATATGTTGGTTTTCTGTAGTATTTGGTCTTGTGAAGTTTTTAGTAAAGATACCTTATTTTTCTAAAACTGGTGTGGAGTAAATCTGTGGTGTTTTCACTGTGTTACTGTGAGTGTTGGTACAAATACTTTACACATTGCCTTTGATAGCCTAGACTGCTCAGGCCAAGCTACCTAGAGGGTGAGCAGGGGTTATCTTAACAGTGTATCCCCCTTTCCCTGACTAGAAGCAAGGGTCCCTATTTGGACAGTGGTACCTACCCTGCCAACTAGAGACCTCCAGATCTAACATTGGTGGTCAGCGGTGAGGATTGAACTTGTATTTGTACTTGACCCACATTAATTGGTGTACATCACTAGTTTAAGTGCAGACCAATAGACAACCACATACTATTTTTCTATTTTTGAGTAACTCTTCAAGAGCATCATGTCTCAGGTGGCAACAAGTGAGAGGGCAGAATTGGAGTTTTCCATTGCGGATTTATATTCATACAAAGTTGAAGATCTCAAGCAATTCTGCAAAGACCGTGGTTGCTCTTTTAGAAAGGATGTGCTACAAAGAGTCCTGAAGGCCTGGTGGGAGGCCCAAGAGGAAAGTGATGCAAATGAAGAGGATGGTTTTGTTCCCCAAGATCTGCCTGTGGGCAGACCAGTCTCAAGGGCTGGCAGCTCCCATTCCACTAGGGGGCTCACTCCAGAGGAGTTGGAGGAGAATCAAAGGGTGAGAAACCATGAATTGGAAATTATGAAAATTAAAATGAAGCAATCAGAAGTAGACAAGGCGGCGGAGGAGAGCAAGAATGCCCGTGCCTTGGAGGAGAAGAAATTGCTTCTGGCTCATGAAGTGAGCATGAGAGAACTGGACATCAAGGCCAAGCAGGTGGAGTCCGGTTCAAATGGTGGCAGCGCACAGCCAGTGCAGGGGGGTAAAGTATATATCCCCAAGGATTTAGTGCAGAATTACAATAGGAGTGAAGATATCTATGCCTGGTTTACATCGTATGAAATAGCATTGAGAATGAATGGTGTGCCTGAACAGCATTGGGGGGCGGGCCTGTGGAAACATTTTGAGGCTTCTGGGAGGAGTGCTCTAGAGCCCTTAGAATTAGCAGGTGCCATGACCTATCCCAATATGAAGGAGGCCCTATGTCTCAGGTATGGACTTACTCCAGAGCAGTATAGACTGCAGTTTAGGAACTCCAAGAAGAAAGAGTCTGAGACTTGGATGGAGTGTGTGAATCTGTACTCGCGGGCACTGGAAGGTTGGATGAAGGGCAGCAAGGTAACTGATTATAAGGGGTTGTTGCATTTAATTAGTTGGGAGCACTTGAGTAGTCTATGTGTTCCAGAGCTGCGCCAGCATCTTTTAGACAGCAAGCTGACGGACCCCATTGAGCTTGCTAAGGTGGCGGACCGCTGGACCAGTACCAGGGTCCACAGAGGAATTGTGGGTACCATTGCCAAAGGTGGGCAGGGTCCCCAGCAGAAGAGTGGGGGGGACAAGGGTAACCAAAAGGAGTTCTCACAAGGGCCCCAAAACAGTTCCCAGGGTAACCAGTCCCAGCCCCCCAAGTCAAAACCCAAACCAACCTGGCCCCCTAAGGGCAGGTCGGATAACAAGGGTCCCATTAGGTGTTATCACTGTCAGGAATTGGGTCACAAGTCTCCTGTGTGTCCCAAGAAATCCCAGGCACCCTCTGGTGCTCCAACACCAGGTATAGCTAGTGTAGCTTTTGGTGGGGATTTAATTTCTAGCGATTTGGAGGGATTAGCAGTTATGTCCCTTGTCTCTTTAGGAGACACAGAGATGGTCCAGGAAACCCCTGTCCCTGATAACACTAAGAAGTACAGGCAGTGGGTGACCATCAATGGGAGGAGGGTGGAGGCTCTCAGGGACACTGGAGCCAGTGTGACTACAGTCAGGTGTCAGTGGGTCCCTGAGGAGCTGATCATTCCAGACGTACTTCACCCAGTAGTGTCAGCTGACAACTCTGTGCGCCTTTGCAAGGTGGCACATGTTCCCTTTGAGTGGGGGGGGGGGTCTCAGGTCCTCTCAGAGTTGTTGTGAGTCCATCCATGCCAGTAGACTGTCTGCTAGGTAATGACCTGGAGAGTTCCCCATGGAAGGAGGTGGAACGCCAGGCTCATTTGGAGATGTTGGGTTTGCCTGAGTGGGTCTGTGTGACCACCCGGTCCATGGCAGCCAGACAGGGTTGTGAAGCAGACCTGGAGCCTGAAACAGTGGCCCAGGTCCCTGCCAGAAAGAGGAAGGGCAAGGGGCGTGGTGCGTCCACCCCCACTGTTCCCACGGTCCAGGAAGGAGCAGAACCTGCGGGGGATGCCCTGGAGCCTACAGGGGAACAGGTCGCTGAGCTGGGAGACATACCTGAGCTGACCCATTGGCAGCAAGAGGGTGGTCCCTCCAGAGAGGAGTTCTGCCGCGCGCAGAAAGCATGCCCTACTCTTGAAGGTCTGCGGCACCAGGCTGCAGACCAGGCAGCAGGTGCTGATCCGAAGAACTTCTTTCTCTACTGGGAGAATGACTTGTTGTACAGTGAGCCTAGGTTTGCTGAGCCCAGTGGATCACGTACCCTGGTGGTACCCGCAGGGTTCAGAGACTTCCTACTGGGTCTGGCTCACGACGTGCCGCTTGCAGGACATCTCGGGCAGGACAAGACCCGACAAAGGCTTGCCACCCACTTTTACTGGCCCGGGATGAAGACGGACGTCGCTTCCTTTTGTAAATCATGCCAGACTTGCCAGGCAAGTGGCAAGGCTGGAGGAAAATGCAAAGGCCCTCTCCAGCCTTTTCCTGTAGTGAGCACCCCTTTCGAGCGGGTGGGAATAGATATTGTGAGGCCACTGGACCCCAGAACAGCCTTAGGCAACAGGTTCATCCTGGTCCTGGTGGATCATGCCACCCGGTACCCGGAGGCTATCCCTCTCAGGACAACCACAGCCCCGGTGGTGGGCCGTGCGTTGATGGGGATCTTTTACCGTGTGGGTTTCCCCAAAGAGGTGGTATCTGACCGGGGTACCAACTTCATCTCCAGGTATATGAAGTCTCTGTGGGAGGAGTGTGGGGTAACTTATAAGTTCACCACTCCTTACCACCCTCAAGGAAATGGGTTGGTTGAAAGGTTCAACCGGACCCTGAAAGGCATGATCATGGGGCTGACAGAGCCCATGAGACGGAAGTGGGACGTCTTTTTGCCATGCCTATTATTTGCCTACAGGGAGGTACCACAAAAGTCTCTAGGGTTCAGTCCCTTTGAGCTTTTGTACGGGCACCCTGTTAGAGGACCTCTCAGTCTGGTGAAGGAGGGTTGGGAGAAATCTCCTGGGAAAACCCCCCAGGATGTGTTCAGCTATGTGCTGGCCATCCGCAACCAGACACAGCGCTTCCGGGCCCTCGCTCAGGCGAACCTGGAAGCCAGCCAGGATGAGATGAAGAGGTGGTATGACCAGCATACCACTCTGGTGGAATTTCAACCTGGGCAGATGGTGTGGGTGATGGCGCCAGTGGAGCCTTGCGCGCTCCAAGACAAGTGGACTGGGCCATATGAGGTGGTGGAGCGCAAGAGTGAAGTGACCTACCTGGTCAACTTGCGGTCTCCCAGGAACCCCATGAGGGTCCTACACGTGAACCGCCTCAAACCCCATTTTGAGAGGTCTGAAATCACAATGCTGCTTGCTACAGATGCAGGGATGGAGGAGGATAGCGATCCTCTTCCTGACCTCCTGGAAGCTAAGGAGCAAGATGGGTCAGTGGATGGAGTGGTCCTCTCGCTCACCCTGACCCCAGAACAGCAGAGGGACTGTCGCCATGTGTTGGGTCAGTTTGCATCTCTGTTCTCCCTGACCCCCGGTATCACCAACTGGTGTGTCCATGATGTGGACACGGGAGATAGCATGCCTGTGAAACAGAAGTTTTACCGGGTGGCTGACAAGGTCAGGGCCAGCACCAAGAAGGAGGCTTCTAAGATGTTGGACCTAGGGGTGATTGAGCCCTCCAGCAGCCCCTGGGCTAGCCCAGTGGTACTTGTACCGAAAGCTGCTGCGCCAGGTGCCACTCCAGAACTTAGGTTTTGTGTGGACTACCGTGGGCTCAATGCTGTCACGAAGACTGACGCACACCCCATCCCCAGAGCTGATGAGCTCGTGGATCGGTTGAGAGCTGCCAACTACCTCAGTACGTTTGATTTAACTTCTGGGTACTGGCAGATTGCCTTAACTGATGGGGCCAAGGAGAGGTCTGCGTTTTCAACGCCAGAGGGGCACTTCCAGTTCCGTGTCATGCCCTTTGGGTTGAAGAACGCCCCTGCCACATTCCAGAGACTGGTCAACCAGGTATTGTCCGGGCTGGAGCAATTCAGCGCCGCATATCTGGACGACATTGCTGTGTTCAGCTCCACTTGGGAAGAACACTTGCAACACCTCTGCGCAGTGTTGAAGGCTCTGCATAGTGCAGGCCTCACTATCAAGGCCAGTAAGTGCCAGATAGGGCAGGGTTCGGTGGTGTATTTGGGACACCAAGTAGGAAGCGGCCAGGTGGCGCCCCTACAAGCCAAGATAGATACCATCCGGGCCTGGGAACCCCCCAAGACCCAGACAGCGGTGAGAGCCTTCTTAGGACTCACCGGGTACTATCGCCGTTTTGTCAAGGGGTATGGCACCATTGTTGCTCCCTTGACAGAACTAACTTCCAAGAAGTTACCGAAGAAAGTGATTTGGACCAGTGCCTGCCAAGAAGCTTTTGATGCCCTGAAGGAGGCCATGTGTACAGCACCTGTACTCAAGGCGCCTGACTTCTCCAAGGAGTTCATAGTGCAGACAGACGCTTCTGAGCATGGAGTGGGAGCGGTGCTCTCACAACTAAATGATGAGGACTTGGACCAACCTGTAGCTTTCATTAGCAGGAGGCTACTTCCCAGGGAACAGAGGTGGAGTGCGATTGAAAGGGAAGCTTTTGCTGTGGACTGGGCGCTGAAGAAGCTCAGACCCTACTTGTTTGGGACTCACTTCCGGGTTCAGACGACCACAGGCCCCTCAGATGGTTGATGCAGATGAGGGGTGAGAATCCTAAGCTGTTGAGGTGGTCCATTTCCCTACAGGGGATGGACTTTACGGTGGAACACCGCCCCGGTACAGAACACGCCAATGCTGATCGTCTGTCCAGGTTTTTCCGCCTTAGTGATGAGAACTCCCAAGAGGGTGGGTAGTTCTCCCCACTTTCAGCTGGAGGGGACACGTGTTAGACCTGGCATCTTTGGCGTGGTTACCCCTGACTTTTTGCCTCTACCTCCTGTGTTTTTGATGCTGTGCTGGATTTCGTTTTTGCTGGTTTAGATGCTTTGGGCACTTTGCCACTGCTGATCAGTGTCAAAGTGCAAGTGCTCCCTTGGTAAATTGTTATATTGATTGGTTATCCATGATTGGTATATTTGTTTCACCTGTTAGCCCCTAGTAAAGTGCACTGCATGTGCCAGGGCTGGTGATTCAAATGCTACTAGTGGGCTGCAGCACTGATTGTGCCACCCACAGGAGTAGCGCTAAAATGATGTCTTAGGCCTGCTTGCAGTGCCTATGTGCAGTCCAGGACTGCCATGTCGACCTGGCCAGTGCACCCACTGACCAGGCCTTATCCTTCCCTTTCTGTACATGTCAGGCATCCCTATGGTGGCCCTAGGTACCCCCCTGGGCTGGGTGCAGTGTATCTGAAAGGTAGGGCATGTACTGAGGTGTGTAACATGCCCTGGTAGTGAATTACAGCCATTTTTGTTTTTCACTGCTGAGAGGCTATCTTGCCCATAGGATAGAATGGGGAAGGCTGTTTGCATGCCTATCTTCCCATAAGGGCAAGATAGAAAATCCAAGTTTGGTATCTCTGTGTTCAGAATTTAATTATACATCTTTTTAGCAAGATGGTTTTTAAATTCACTGTGTGAGAATAGCACTTTTTAGAAAGTAGCTATTCTCCTGTTTAACCTTCCTGTGTGCCTGTGTGCTGGTTGGCTGACTGGTGTCATGTGATGGGCCAGGTGGCTCCAGGAGCCTGGACGAGTCAGCAGTAGGGTGAATAGGGAGATCTGCTTTAGATGGGTGGGAGGAGTAGTCCCTGGGTTTGAATAGGGCTGCCCCTGCCAGCACAAAGCTGGCTCCACCCCCTGCTGGCCAGGCTGAGGACTCTGCCTCTGCTGGCACAAAGAAGGCTCCACCTCCTGCTGAGCGTCTAACGACCCTGCCCCTCACTCTGAAAGGAACCAGGTGCTCCAGAGCAGAGCACACCCAGGAACCGGTTTGAGCAGGGGAATCCCCCCACTGGAACAAGGAGAGACAAAGACTTGGAGGGGTATAAGAAGAGGACCCCAGACACCTAAAACTTTAGATCACTTTGGAACTAAGAAGAAACCTCTGCCAAGGAGAAAGCTGAAAAGGACTGAGGAGGAGAAGACTGCCTGCTTGCTGTTTTGCTTTGCTGCCAAGGAGAGGGGAAGGACTTTGCTGTGTCCCCTTCTTTTGATTCTGATCTCCAAGGGCCTGAGAAGAGCTGGCTCCCTGTTAAGAAGTCCCAGGAACAAAAGGACTTCACCACCAGCTCCCCTGGAACTCTGCTGAAGGAGTTCTGACCTGCCTTGGAGTGCTTGCCCAGTCTTGGGGCCTCAGGAGGTCGTTTTGCTGTGTTTGTGAGCTGGGAAGCAGAAGCGTGAAAAGAGTAACTGGTACCCAACGCATCATCCGATTGCGTGTCGCAAGAACGAGAGTGCGTGGAAAATTTCATCGCGGCACCATCGCAACACGCAGGGTCCCCGCATCGCCGAGTGCGTCGAGCATCGTCCCGAAGCGTGAAGATTCCTGACATTGCGAGGGTCGTCGCAGAACCAGTTTGCGAGCCGCACCACTGCCGGTGCGTGAAAGTCTCCAGTCATCGTGTACGTCGACGCAGAGTCCCGTTCCGTGGCGCATCGAGAGTTGCGGCGCCGGAAGTCAACGCTGCGCCGCGCATCGTGCCACATCGAAGCGTGTCGCATCGAACCTGTGCGTGAAGCTTCCCCCTAAGAAACCTACGCAACGAAAGCCAAAGTCATCGCATCCTCCCCCTACAGATCGGAGCCGGCACATCCACCTCGGCTGCGTGAAGCAGGGCTGCTGCAAAGCCTCCCCAGGATCTCAGGAGTATCGCATCGCCTTTGCCATCTTCCTTGTTATAGCTTTTGGGAACCTTATCGCAACTACAGGTACTGTTGGGCACGAGAGTGTCGCATTTTGTGCATTGAGAGTCGCATTGTGCAAGACACTGACTTTTACATCCTGGAGTACTTTCTGCAAACTCTTGAACTATCTTTAAAGTAACCTTTTTGAATTATATGTTGGTTTTCTGTAGTATTTGGTCTTGTGAAGTTTTTAGTAAAGATACCTTATTTTTCTAAAACTGGTGTGGAGTAAATCTGTGGTGTTTTCACTGTGTTACTGTGAGTGTTGGTACAAATACTTTACACATTGCCTTTGATAGCCTAGACTGCTCAGGCCAAGCTACCTAGAGGGTGAGCAGGGGTTGTCTTAACAGTGTATCCCCCTTTCCCTGACAAGAAGCAAGGGTCCCTACTTGGACAGTGGTACCTACCCTGCCAACTAGAGACCCCCAGATCTAACACCCGCCCTCTACCAAACCAAGTTTCTAGAGGGCGAGGACTGGTCAATGATGAAGCATGACACCAGGTGGTGTGTGAGACCATTCCTTCACTTTTTGTGAGATGCCTGCACTCACAAAGTAAAAAACTGTAGCACCTAGGACACCTAACCGGGAGCGGCCCCATTTGTGCTGAACATTATGTGTTTCCACCCTTGTTTTCTGCCTAGAGATGGACAGTCCTCATTTACCACACATCTCTCATCTGCTGCAGAATTTTCAGATTTTAACCAAAACATTGTTTGTAGCTCAAATGTGTCAAAAGTTATTTAAAAAAGGCTGCACATAGGGTGCAGTGTCGCACCAGACTCTTTACCAAGGTTCATCTAGTGATTGTTGTATCCATGCATTAAAAATGAGTAACACATTTGCACAGATGGGGGAACCATTCCCACTTGATGGACTGGGTAAAGAGCTGTTATCTACAGCAGAAAACAAAAAATTCAACAACTTAAATATAATGGAACCACTATGTAAAGCATGAATCCTATTTTTCCGTTTAAATGTTTCACTCACTATCCGTGATTATTCAAGTTTACTTCACAATTGCTATTTTCAATGAGACACTTATTGCAGGCACTCTATCCGAGAAGAAGTTATTTCAATTCTAGATATGTTTCATTTTAAAAACAATTCTGATGTATTGAATCCTATAATGCCCTCAGTGAGAAACATGCATAGTAAATATGAAATGCACCTACTATATTGCACGCCCTGCTTTTTAAAGGAACAATGATCTTCCAGGGCCCCCGTGGTGAACTGAAGACATGTTTTAAACCATAGACGAAACACTCAAAATAGGAGAGGCACGCCTTTGACATATGTACATACATGCTTATTTTCTGCTGAGTACAACATTGTATATGTTTTACAAAAACTATGCACCCGAGGAGACAGAGTAGTTTTAATAAAATAGCATTTCTATTCAAGGCAAAATAATGTATTGCCCGTGAATAACATTTTGAATATGACCCGCTGTATTTGAACAGTTTTTTGGTTTAGAAATGCATGTATGTTTTTAGCATTAGGATAATTTTGCATCACTATATGTCAAAACGTGAAAATGGGTAAATACCGATGGCAAAGACTATCACGTAACTTGCCTTAAATCAGATAAGATGATGCATAATTTGCCTTTCCTTCCCACATAACATAATGTGAGTGTGATTGCCATACAATTTAGAACTTTATTCGAGGAGAAAAGGAAAGTAAAAAAATGGCAATAAAGCTAAGGGGTGCTGAAGTCATGGTTTGCCTATGATGTTCTCTTTGTTGCTCGACTGAGTGTAAACATTGCATGACTTCATTGTTTGATGATGGGTCGGACACAATCCAATGTACAGCCAGAGAGAAGTGAAGACTGTTAAACTGTAAGGAAAAATGATTGAACTTTAATAAGCCACTAACAGAAGTGAACTTCAGGTTTTCGTGATTCCTCAAATGGCATACCTCGCGTACAAAAGTAATGTCAGATACTGAAAATGGACTGGTCAGTGTTCAAAATCTCCCTTGGCTGTGGAAGACATTAGTTGTATAATTCCTGCCCGGCATATCCTGCTTTAACCAGTGTACTGGAGTTTTTCTATTATTTGTGAGTGGCGGTGGACTTCTTGTGCAAGAATGCTTCTTTGTTCTTGATGTTTATTCATATTGCGGCATATACATGCCCGTCATCATACTGGTAAACTCTTTATCAGCCGCAAATTCCATCGGCCAGAAACAGAGGTCAAATGAACCACCATAGTCTGCAACACCAAAGCTTCAACAAGGCATGGAGTAAACAATCCAACATAAAGCATTGAGGGGCAGATTTACAAGACCCTTGCCCCACCAGTGCGTCCCTTTTTGTGACGCACCAGCAGCGCATTTTACTGCCACATATTTACAAGGACAGGAAAAGCTACTCTTCGTGACTTTTCCTGTCCTTGTAAATATGGCTCCTTTGCATGCAGCACTTTGCCTGAAAAGGGTGTTCCATGGGTGTTGCTGTGGGTGTTCCCACGCAACACCCATGGAACCAGACACATTTTCAGATTTACGAGAAATCGTAAATCTGGAAATGCGTCTGAATGCTACGCCTCCCCACTGGAGGTGCAACGAGGAGAAATGTATTTATTTCTCCTCATTTTTGTCCTATTTCTATGCGTACTGCATTCTGCAGCACACATAGAAAAAGGAAATCACCTGACACATGTACGGCACCAGTCAGGCTAAGTACATAAGTAGCACAACTAAAGAAAACCATGGAACAGTTCAGGGACAAAGGGAAAGGAACTGGCAGAAGGGAAGGAAATCAAGGGAAAGGTGAAATGGCACGCAAAAAGTGAAAAAACTCTTGGCAGAGGGAAGCCCTACGGGAGCCCTACAATGAAATAAGTTGCAAAAGAAACTTCTTAAAATGTACTGACACCATTCATGTAAACTCAGAAGTCCTGACTCAGTTCCTACGTTTCTCCTATTGGTCAGCCACATGTCTATGATTTGGCCCGTACTCCTCTTTTGCTTCCCCAAACTTCACAGGCCAATCTCCATTGTCTCCGGAGTAGCCCTTGACCTTTTTGGTCATGTGCGACCCTCCCCAGTGCCAGCTCCTCAGGATCAGTTTAGGCTTTTCTTTCATTTGGGCCTAATCCTTGCCTGTTATTTTAGTGGGGTATTTCTGCACATTACTTTATTGGGGCTATTTGTGATTATTTGCACCTCTTTTGGGGAGTTACATTGGGTCAGTAGCTCTTGCTGCTCCCACCAGTTCCCGCCGTTTTTCTACCCGCCCAGGCCTGATGCTGTTCCTGCTCACCACCACCCCGCCTCACGGATAGCCCCACCTACAATTAAATATGGAGGCCGCTGGGCGTGCCACCGGCATGCCAAAAGCAAGCACATCTGCGCCTGTCCGCGCTTGGACTACGGCCAGCGCCAGGACCCAGAGGGACCTCCCGCCACCCACCTATACACCACCAAGGGGCCCTGTGACCCAGAACACTGACGCAAAGCTGCTTCACTTCCTCCCAGCGATCAACCACAGGACCCTTCACCAGTCACTACTGCTGCTTCTCCTGTGACACAGCCCGCAATCAATCCTGTGACGCTTCCAATCGTAAGACCACAAATAACCCGAACTGCTCCAATGCATCCTGCTCAACGCCCGCTCCCTTTGCAAACATGTCATTGAATTCTAGGACTACCCTCTTCCCTGATGTGGCCTTCATCCCGAAACGTGTCTCAACCCCTCCTTGAGCCTAATATCACCCCCATCAGTCCCGACGGCTACAAAATGATAGACCGTGACCACACCAACAAACAGGGCGGGGGTATCGCCATCATCTTCAAGGAAACCATCTAATGCACTGTCACAAACAATGACCCAATGCCTCTCATGGAACACCTCAACTTCCGACTACAGACTGGAGGTAAGAGACATCCTAGTCTACAGGACCCCGGGTCCCCCACAAACCTTATGTGACACCATCTCCAATGTCATCACCCCTATGCCCATTACTTCCCACCACTGCGTCTTTCTCTGTGACCTTCATTTCCACGTCAATGACCCCAATGATGCACACTCTACCCCCCTCCTGGATAACCTGAACAACATTGGCCTCAGCCAACTGGTCACCAAACCCATGCACAAAGCTAGACACACACTCAACTTTATCTTCACCTCCAGTGACATAATCAAATTCGCCCACGTAACAGAACTCACCTGGACCAACCATGCCATCGATCACTTCACCATTTCCGAAACACAACATACCTTCCAAGCACCACATTACCACCCACCTCAGCTGGGGCAAGGTAAGCAGAAATCACTGGACACAGGACCTCAGCACCACACAACCTGAAAGTTCAGAAGACCTTGACGAGGTCGTCCAGAACTTCTCTGCCTGGATTACCATGTGCGCAGACAGTCATCCCGCTGAAACCAGCAAAAGCCAAAAGCTGGTACACCCCAGAGCCACCATGCACAACTTCTACTGACCTGAGAAGCGAGGCGCATCACCAAGTATTCATCTGACAGGGCAGCCCTCAGCAACTACCACCTGCGCATCAATGAAGCCAAGAGATCAGCCATCACCCCTCTTATTGACACCGCGGCCAACCACACAAAGGAACATTTCAAAATAGACAAGGAATTCTCCAACCTGAGAACCACAGAGAACACCATCCACCCCTCAGAAGGACTCTGCTACACCCTCTTGGACAACTTCCACAGCAAGATTGCCACCATCTACATCATATTTGACCCCCAACCCACCACCCTTAGCCTCAACAATCTCAACCAACCAGTGAACACCAGTCGAACGATCACCACCTGGTCTCCGCTCACCACTCAGACCACCACAGCCTTGTTGTCTATTCACTCCGGGGCACCCACCAACCCCTGCCCTCATCATCTCTACAACCTTGGAACCCACCCAATCTGCACAGAACTCACCAGCATCCTCAAAACCTCCATCTCCACAGCAACATTCCTGGACAGATGGAAACAGGCAGAGCTCCTACTCCTCCTAAAGAAACCCTCTGTCAACGACAGCGGCCCCAAAAATTACAGACCGATATCCCTGCTCCCCTACCCAGCCAAAGTACTTGAGAAAGCCATCAACCAACAGCTCATCGAATACCTGGAAAAATATCCCCTACTCAACGCCTCACAATCAGGGGTGGGCCGAGTTTGCGGAGTTTAACTACGTGGAATTCCATGGTGTTGCCTAAGAACTCAGTGGAATTCCTCAGAGTTCCACTCTGCCCTACTGATTAGTGATTACCATTCGGCATGCGGAAAATATATTTTTTCAAACTCTTTTTATTGATGACTTAGTATATTAGTGCACTGCAATTGGTACATCATTTTTCACCATGCTTAAATACATTGAAATCCAATATTCACCATGTTTCATCATTAGTGTGTCATTTGACCAATTCTTCCGATTCCCACCTTATAATCATTCTATATTGTTTCTCAAATAGTGGGTTGCTAATAATAGGGTCGTACATATCTCTCCTCTGTATGCGTTCCACCCTCCCCAAATTTTCACCCTTTTCCCCAGAAATTCACGACTCTCATATATTGTTTTCTCCTCCATCATACACCAATCTAGGTCTTTCACCCATCTGCTTGTGTTGAGGCTTCAGGTACACCCCATAATCTTCATATGTTTCTATTGGCGATTACCATTCCTAGTGTTGCCCAAACCTGTTCTTTGCTATTTAAATCAGTAGCATCCCACACTCAGAGTAAGCACCACCTAGTGGATGGTTCTAGTTCCAACTCCAATACTTCACTTACGCAACGCACTACCGCCACCCAATATCCTTATATATATGGGCACTCCCACACTATATGATAAAAGGTGCCCTATTGGCCGCAGCGCCTCCCACAGTTAGAGTCCAATCTTCTCCCCATTTTAGCAAGGGTTTGACTTTAGTAATGCACTCTATGAAATATTTTTAATTGAATTAGCTTGAATCTCGATGAGATTGCCACTTCTCTAGGGGCAGCCAGTGCACCATGCCAGTCTTCATCATCTGTTTCTTCTATATCTTGTGTCCATTGCTTTCGGAGTTTGAGGAGGGGATCGGGAGAGATGTTTATCAATTTCTGGTAAGTTATGGAGATTGCTTTGCAGTCCATATATTCTGTGAGAAGTCTGTCTTCAAGAGGAGAAGCTTCGGGAAGGTCTGTTCCCTTGGGGATGGTAGTTTGGAGAGCATACCTAATCTGCAAATATCTAAATGTCTCTGTGTCAGCAAAATTATATTCCTGTTTTAGTGTTGTAAAAGGGATTACACCTCCCATTTCTCCACACATCACCTACATGTTAAATACCCATGAGTCCCCATTTGACGAATCCTGGGATCTTTCTCAAGGTACCCAGCTGTTCCGCATCCCAAAACTGGGTGGCTAGCGTTACATTTTTAGCCCATCCCAGGCTTTTATTAGCCTTGTGCCACAGTTGAACAGTGTGTTTCGTGGGTCCTATGAGACGGAGACGCTTGGCTGTCGTCTAAAGTGCTCCCCCAAAGTTCTGGCCCTGCAGAACAAATTTGTCCATCCTATAGGCTGAGTCGTCCGGGGGTTTATGCACGCTCTGATTAATAGCTATTAATTGTGCAGGCCAGTAGTACCTTCTTATGTCGGGTAGTCCCACCCATCCATCATGCCATCCTCTCAATAACTTCTGTGTAGCAATATGCAGAGGATTACTGTCCCATAATAAACTTCTCTGTTCACTCTCTATTGCTACAAAGTATGCCGTAGGAACTAGAAAAGGAGTATTTTGCAATATATATAAAAATTGCGGGAGTGCCATCCTCCTGGGGGTCGCATCATTTGGTTTACCGCCGATCGAGCTCCGACGCTGACTTTGGTGATCAAGTTAAAAGATCTTTATGGTCCCGGTACTTCGAAAACGCCACGTGTATCTCGCGACTGTTTGCCTCCCGAAACGGAACCGTGGACATTTATGTCCCTGCCACCCTGAAAACGCCGCTTGAACCCTGCGAGTGTTTGACCCTTCCGGCAGGCTTACGGAACAGCTATCTGGGCTCAGATCCCAGTAGGGCTTCCTTTTGGATTCGTCCACCGTTTCACCAAACAGATAATAGGACAGAGTAATAGGACAAGTGGGGACAACGTTTAATCCACTCTATGCCGATCTCTGCCGATTTGAGCCACTTCTAGAACATTTAGTCCTTTGTTTCTACTTTCACGCAGGTCCCATTTTGTGGGGGTTTGTCTTTCTTACGCCCTGAAGAAGGTGGTACTCCTGAATTAGAGTTGTCTCACCGAAACGCGCGTCGGCGTTGTTTAGTTGGGCCCTCTCCATTCCCATTTGATTTTGCACTTTGGATAAGTGTTTTAACATTTATCCTCAACAACCATTATAATATCGTGGGACTACAGATGTTACTGCTTTGAGTTGGGCCTACAAGAGTCTTTTGGTCTTTTGTTGGATGAATTTTTGCAATGCTGTATGAATGTGAGCTGTTTGAATCTGAGTGTATGTAGGTATTAAAAAGCATCTTTTCACCTTTCTCCCCTGCTTGGGAACCTGTTTTTGCAATTTTTTCTGTGATATTTTCCTTTTGTATAAATTTCAGATATTTATTGTGTATGTTTAGCACCTTTATTTATTTATATTTTGTTATAATGCACCCTGTGTCCTGTCTATTATGACCATTTTTGTATTAAAATAAACAAATTTTATTTATGTACTATAATAAGTGACACTAACAAATGAAATAAATAAAAGAGTTATACTATTTAGTCTGGTGCTCTCAAGTGTTTGTATGCCATATTACCTTAATCTGATTTGGGTGTCATTCTCTGTTTATCTTATGCATGATACATTGTACATCACCAAATTGTAAGGGTAGAGTCTTCTCTTTTGTTGCTTGGTTTCATTGTTCCCCTTTATCTCTACCCATATTACGCTACTAGGGGTTGCCCTTTGTTCTTTGGCGGCTATAATTTTAAACAATGCCACTCGTCCTAGTGACGAAAGAGGAAGGGATCTCCAATGACTCACATCTCCTTTCAGGCACTGCAATGGGGGAAAAAGATTCCAATCATAGAAGAGTGTGGGATTAGTGGTGATATATATTCCCAGGTTTCGGAAACCCTCCGTCGCCACTGTCGCCCCACATTCCCTAGGTAGCTGGGGGAGTTCTCCACTAAGTACGCATATGATAGATTTCGACCAGTTAATGTTGTACCAAGAGTATTTATCAAAAACAGTGAATATGTTCAATACTCTATATATAGAGGACACCAAATATAAAAGTATATCATCTGCGTACAGGGAGATTCTGTCCTCCCAGTCTTCTGCCCATCGCAGTCCCTGTATCAGTGTGTCACCACGGATCCAAGTAGACAACGGCTTAAGAGTTAAGACAAAGAGCAATGGCGACAAGGGACAGCCCTGCCTCGTTCCTCTTCGGTATTGGAAGATATAAGACGTCTTGTTGTTTACCACAATTGGTGCTAGTGGGTCTATATACAGGAGCTTCAGCCAGGCCATAAATTTGGTACCAAATCCCATATTTTCCAATACTTCGAACAAATAAAGCCATTCAATGGTATCAAACGACATCTGAGGATCGAGTGACATTACCACCGCATCTTCTCTCAATGTCTCAGGTCGCCCTAGGACTCTGTGGAGTCTACACAAATTAAGCGCCAAGTTTCTTCCTGGCATGAAGCTAGACTGATCAGGGTGTATACATTTTGGGATTGTTTGTATTAATCGCGCGGCAAGCAATTTCACTAGAATTTTTACTTCTGCATTAAGCAGCGATATGGGGCACTAGGGTGAGCAATTGTGTCTCGGTTTACCTTCTTTGTGAATGACCACTATCATGGCCATTCTCTGATCTGCAGGGAGTTTCTCCTCCTCTTGACATTCAATATACATATTTATCAGATAATGAGCTATTTTGTCACTTGCTATTTTATAGAGCTTAATTGGGAGATCATTCAGTCCTTTCTGTTTTCCGGATTTAATTCTCCGGATCGCTTGGCCAACTTTGTCATTGGTTATGTTGCTATCTAATAAATCTAAGTCATCCGGATTAAGTGTAGGCAGTGATATGTCGGTCAGTAGTTTTCTGGCAGTGCTATCTGTAGATGTCCAATTCGGGAAATAGACCTGGTGGTAATGATTAGCGAACATGTCTGCTATCTTTTGTGGGTCTCACTATTTTAAGTTCCGTCACTAATCTACTTGCCCGCTCCCACCTATCAAGCCAGGCAAGCAATTTCCCAGACTTGTCACTGACTTCATAGATTTTATTCCGTTTGGCTTTGTGTAGGGCCTTGGCCGCCTCAGTTGCAAGGTCTTTGTATACTTTAAAAAAAAAAAATTTAGAACGTGTTGTACACCTTCTGGGTTATCCCCCAGCAACCGTCCTTCAAGCCGTAAGATATCTTCCTCAAGCTCCTCCATATTGGCTTTCTTTTCCTTTTTAGCACCTGTCACTAGTGAAACAGCTTGTCCTCTTATGACAGCTTTAAAAGCCTCCCAGAGGGTCTGTGCTCATTCCACTGACCCATCGTTTTCTTCAAAGTAGTACTCTATTGCTTGTTCATACCCTCCCTCACCAGGGGGATTTTGATGCACCATGGATTGATTGATGCTATTTTTACGGTGTGCAAAAATGACTGTGAATCAGGCCACAGTAATTTGAAAGGTCATCACATTTGAGTACTGCGTCTCAGAGCAAGTGTACTTCTGCTCACTTTTTGAAGTCATTGCTATTGTAGAAATCATCATATCAAATCCCCAGGCCACTAAGAATGCTTTCTGCAAGCATTCACTCCCTGGACAGGGCGAGAGTGAAATAGTGTACGCATGTTTGCATGCATATAACGGTACGTACGTGTTATGTTAGAAACAATGCATATGCACGATAAAACACGTAGTCCCTTAAAAAGCTTAACCTACCTGGTGATGCAAGATCCTGCAAGACAAAAGGAAGCACACTGGCACATCTCCCAGTGTTGCACACAGAGGCATAACTGTGGCCTAGCAATGTCTGCCTGCAGTCAAGGTCAAGCAGAGGGAAGGAAGTGACATTGCACTAATGCTTTGCTCAGCCTCTAAGATGTAAACTAGTGGCAGTGAAGAAATGAAACCAGAATCCAAGTCTAATTCACACTCCAAAAATACACAAAGACACCAAACAGGAAATAAAATCTTGAGGTAGGACTGAACGTACCAGATGTACCGCAGCGATTCCTCCAGATTTCATGATGGGGTTCACTCGTACTGGAGTAGGCTCAATCCCCCAGTAAATAAACGTAGTGCTCTGAGGGTCGCGGTGGCTAGCGCTCGCAGGGACAACTGCGTCCACACACGGGTAGGAATCAGATACAGCGGACTGTGCACCCATAGAGCATACCCACTCCATGCGTGACAAATGGCAGCTCTTCGATCGGCCCTCACAGGTGAAAGGCACTCGAGTTCACCCTAGGCTTTATCAAACTTCTCTCGGACACCAATTGGGCCAATCTGCATGTGCTCCACCTATATTCTCACCACCAAAGAAAGGTTTGACACACATGAAAATGGCAGAGGTGGGCGGCGGAGGTAAACTCCGCCACAAATCGGAGTTTTGTTTGCCGAACTCTGCACTCTCTTTTGGCAAAACTCACAATCAAGATTCCAGGCCATGAACATCACTGAGACCGCACTGATTGCCGCCACAGATGGCATCTGAACTCTCCTCGACCACGGAAAAACTGTGGCCTTGATCATCCTCGACCTCTCTGCTGTATTTGACACAATCTCCCACCACACCTTCATCAACAGACCCTATAACATTGGCATACAGCAAAGTGTCCTCAAGTGGCTTACATCTTTTCTCACAGGATGCACACAGAGCATCCAACTGCCCCCTTTCACCTCTGCACCCAAGGACATCATATGCAGTGTACCTCAAGGATCACCCCTCTGCCCCACCCTGTTCAACATCTAAATGACCCCCTCACAGATGTCGTCAGATCCCAAGGACTCAACATAATCCGCTATGCAGGTGATACCCAACTTGTCCTCTGGCTCACCTTGGACCCCTCCAACACCAAAACCAGCTTCTGCAACACCATTACCAACATAGCCAATTGGATGAGAGACAGCTGCCTTAAACTCAAGTCCTACAAACCAAAAGTACTGATCTTTGGGAAGAACACTTACATATGAGACCACAGCTGCTGGCCTGCAGAACTTGGACCAACACCCACACCAACAGACCATGCAGGCAACCTGGGCATCATACTTTGACAGCTAACTGACCATGAAATGACAAGTCAACACAGTCGCCTCCTCCTGCTTCCACATCCTTCGCATGCTCCACAGAGTCTTCTGATGGATCTCACTCAACAACAGAAAGTCCATCACGCAGGCCCTCGTCACCAGCCGCCTTAACTACGGCAACACCCTCTGCTCCAGAATTTCCACCCAGCACCTCTGGAAAATCCAGACCATACAGAACACCGCAACAAGACTCATCCTGGACCGCTCAAAACTGACCCACATTACAGCTCACCTCAAAAACCTCCACTGGCTCCCCATCCAGAAGAGATGCCAGTCCAAGATCCTCATGCATGCATACAAACCTCTACACAACCAAAGACCATCCTACATCAACCATCCACTGAGCTACCACCTGCCCGCAAGACACCTGAGCTCTGCCTCACTCACCCTCTCATACACCCCCGCATACGCCGCAATCGCAGCAGGTACTCCTCCTTCTGTCACATCACCGCCAATTTATGGAACAACCTGCCCCATCACCACTAAATGGCATCCTCCCTGGCTGACTTCAGGAAGAAACTCAAGACTTGGCTTTTCAATTGAGACATGGCACCCTGAGTGTCCAGATGCCCCTAAAGGGTGACAGTGCTGTGCTATATACAATGCTGATTGATTCATGCTCCATTCTAATCTTCATCTTACTGCTGCTTTCTCTTGTTACCCTTGCTTCTTGTTCTTCCTTTGCACTCCCTTTTCCTTTCCTGGCCTAAATTTCAATTCCTGACACCCTTGACATATCAGGAAAAAAACAAGCTCTGTCTTTCTAAAATATAGATGACTTAAATAATGAAAAAACTTTGGACGTGTGACAATATGAAGTATGGTTCTGCGTTTTATGTTCATAGTATCTCTTTATGCGATACAAAAATTGGCAGTGTATTAATTTTTTTGAGAATCATTAGTATTTGTGAATTAAGTGTTTTAGTGACTTTTCTTTGTATGCCATGCTTTTGGTAGCTAATATATATGCAAATAATTGACCACAGACTATCAAAAATACACATTTTTAAAAAACAATTAGAATGTTCCAACGTAGAATTTAGTAGATCCTACACGTTCACCTTTTTGTTTAAAATACATTCTCCGCCCTCTCACTCAGATAACAGACAACTCAATCCATACGACAGCAGTTTTATACATATGTTGAACCCAAGCAAAATGAGGTCGATGACACCTGAACAAATTGTTTAACAAGAATTGATCTGTGAAAACTTAATGACTGATCAATTTAATGATTGGTAATTAAAACATAAGACATAGGTTTCACTGGTTGAGTCAGGGGAAGGATCTCTGACGTCGAATACAAGCTCCTGTGGCAAAGTGTGCAAGAGTCTCGATTTGTAAGAATGTAAATTCTTCAGATAATATTGTGATTTTTTGATAATTCTGTCAAAGAAGTAATGGTAAATTTTGCTTGCACCATCAGCGTTTACCAATGAAGATGAAGCATTAACCTCCTTAGTATAATTGTGTTAATAATGTCCTCATGTAGTTAATTTTGTTTATTTAATTTTTGTACAAATCACACTAAACATAACATCTTGGAATTAGGACATCATCCTATGAGAAAGACAGCCTGGTACCCTTAAAGATTGAAACGTTTTTCCGAACAGAGGTTAACCATCAATCATGTCAAGCCGGAGAGCATTCCATACCTGTGGATCACAACTCCTCAAAGTTCCCTTTGTAACTCGTGTTTTAAAGGAAGGAACTTTAAGAAGAGTGTTCCAGATGGAAGGTGGGAACATTTGGGCAGATTAGGGTATGTTGGCCAAATTAGGATTCAGGTGCTCTTAGCATCATCCCATTCTGTCAGACTTCACTCATGGCTAGGGCAATTTATAGCTCAGTAATGTGTCCGCTTAACATTCCTGGTTGCATCAATCCTCAAAGTTTCCTTGCTCACCTCATTTTTAAGACAGTCACTGATTGCAAAGGTTGTGGCCTAACATCTAGAGTGGTCGACCTTGAAGCTGGGGAACATGGTTCGAGTCTCGGCTGGGACGCTCAATATCCTGTGACTCTGGGCAAATCACTTAATCTCCCTGTGCCTAACAAAATGAATGTGTCCATCTGTAACGCAACTGGCGCTCATGTAAAGCGCTCTGATACCTTTATGTCCAGTATGCGCTAAAAACTCCACCCCCCCAAAAAAAATGTGTTCAACTTGAGATGTAGGGATAGAGATGGCCAACCCCTCTTAAGAGTTTCACGTGGTGTTTTGCCTAGCTGGACTCCAGCCATGATCCTGCTGATACACCCACAGGTTTGTTTCAGCAATAAATAGATGCCAGGTCCATCTCACACTCTTTGAAGGGCTTACATATAGAGGGTGGAGGCCTACCCATTGTCAGAATCCACAGATTTACACTACAAAGAGGCATATTGTCAAACGCCAAATGCCATTTACTTGAATTTTATTTGCAGGGACCAGCACTGTTGAATAAAAGGTAAGGTTCCAGGTGCTATTCTTTCATCTAGCAATGTTCGCAATGTAGGCTTCCTAGCTCCCCCTTCCAAGAACACGTAGCAGATGAAGGTTGTTCAATAACTTGGCCTTTCACACCTTTTTGCTGCAGCTCACCGTAATACCTTTTCTCACCTCCCACCCATATTTATCGACCTGGGACTGAATAAGGGCCCTCTGATGGGTGGGGCCCCCTGCGCAGCAGGGGCTTTAGGGTTATGCCCTTGCCTTGATCCATCCTTCTAACTGTACTATATTTTAATTTCCGTTTATCCTCCCACTGGTGAGAAAGTACCAATTTTTATGTGGTAACCTCCATTTTTTGTGGACTGATGTTGCTGATTTTTGCACTTCGCAAACTGAGGGAATGCTGTCCGGCCCCAGTGTCTGTGCTTTGACCTCTAATACATGACAGATTTGGCTAACTCCTAATTGTTTAACTTTCTAGTAAGACTATAGCATATGGTGCAGGAAAATACAACAATGACAAGGAAAGTTAAATATCACCTGTGGACTATAGTACATTTTGTGCCATCCATTCGGCTATTTACAAAACGTGGCTTCAGGCCCTTCTGTGAAGCCTGGCTGCAGCAACTTTTAAATCTGCAAGCAAACCTGTCAAAATAACACATTTTGACAGGAAATAAGCCTAAATTCAAATATTTAATAAGTCTCCCTTAAGTAGGCTTTGAAGCCCACAATGTCAAGGCCCTGTATTTAAAAGTGCTACATGTAAGAATTTAGTGTTGACTTGTTCCTTCAACCCCAAAGTGATTTTAACTGTAAAGGGCAGCAGCAGTTGCTCATGAGGATTACTACAATTCAGATAAAATACTATTTATGCTAACTTTGGTTTTGGATTACCAACAGAAACAATTCCATCACTGCATTTAATATTTATTAAAAACCCAATTCGCTGGGGTGAAGTTGGATTTTGCTAAATATTTAGGAAAAGTACGTTTTAGAATGTGTCTGCCTCAACCTCCAGTAGGCTTCCAGTAGCCTGCCCGCAGCTGGGTCCTGTCTTTGCTTCCCAATAATGAGGTGTGATAACAGCTTCCAAGCAGAAATAATGGCTTCTAACTTTTGGTAAGAAGATATGCTGTATGTAACTTCTCTCAGCTAAGGAAGAGCACCTGTGGAGGGTTCAGAATCTTAAATAACTTGAAAGATACCAGGAAGAGGCTTGCCCTTTCATACTTAAATATAAAGGGAGACCTGGGGAAGAAAAGCCTTTAGTTCCTTAGTCATCTGTAGCCAGTGTGACACCAGCCCAGTGGGAGGGGAGGTGGTGCCAGAACCAGTTTGGTGTGGTTGAAGTGAAGGGGACTGCTTATTTCCATAGACGCACACCTGGCAGGGACACCAGTAACCTACAAATGTAGAAGGATGATGTCAGGTAGTATTTTACTCAGGATAATGCACTATGGGATTGTTTTCAGTAATGCAAACAGGATGTGCTGCAAAAGTGGGGAGGGTTGCAAACTTTTTTCCCATTAGTTAAGTTGTGTCAAGAAATCCCTCCCACACACTGGCTAGTGAATCCTCAAAAGTGACCCCCTCATCCATAGCTCATCGGAATATTTCCTGGACCTCTGGAAGAACAAATGAGTAGACCTGCTGCCTGTGACTTGTGTGGAAAACTGAAGGACTGGACCTGCTCCCACTTGTACCCAAGACTGAGAAGTGGTCTCCAACGGTCAGTTGGCTAACCTTCAATGTGGTTTCAGGGACACAATAAGCTGCAAGAAGCTTTTTTCCTGAATTGACCAGTTGACGATTCATCTGCTTCTGGATTTGACCCTGCTGATGGCCTCTGCTGCAGTGAGTCCTATCCACTAAGTCCTTAGGTCCTGGGAACCTTAAAAGAGATCAAGAGGTACTACTCCTGAAAGGTTGGGCCTTAAAAAAATTGTTGGACTTCCAAGACCTCAGGAGCATCGGCAGGATGTTGCCGCAAAGGTGTCCGAGTTTGAGAGGACCTGATTGGCCACAGCTTCTGGCTTGCTTGGCTGGAGGATTCTGAACTCCAAACAAGAGGCTAAAGCTCAAATTTAACAATCTTTCATGCAACATAATGCAGCAAGAAAAAACTTGCTGCGCTGCGTGAAAGGGAGAGGGCAGGAATATGCCATATTTACCAATATTTTGTGCATTCCTAGTCTCTGCACAATCTGATACTTAGCATCAGTGGCAGCACCCTGTGCAAGGGTGACTGTATTGCAGGCAATATTGTTTTGTTCAGGAAGGCACATCTTCCTGCACTAAAACAATCCTCTGGGGCTATTTAATCTTTCTAAGTGTGCTGTAGAATGCAGCACATTTATAAAGAGGAAACAACGGGGAGAAATAAACAAACGCCTTGTAACGCCTCCCCTAGGAAGGTGTAGCATTTCCAGGTTTACCAGTTTTGTAAATCTGGAAATGCACCAAAATCCATGGGTGGATGCATGGGAACACCCACACTCCACCCATGAAACGCCGTCCCAGGGTAGAGTAATGTAAGGCATCGACTTATTCTACCTGGTGTTACTCCAAATTTCCCTTTTCCCTCTCAAAGCTTTTCCTGCCAAAACCAATGAATTCAGGGGAACCTTGTCCAATGGCTGTCCGGCTTCTAGAACACTTCTCCAAATGCAGCCTTTAACCTTCCCTTGTTGGAGGGTTTAGACTTCCATTTCAGAGACTATGTCAGAAAGTAAAATCTTTGACATGGATAACCGGCTTGGTGTATCCAACCTCTGCTCCTCTAGGTCCCGGTCAACAGCAAACAGCTCCGTCTGACCACGATTTCCTTTTTCTTGTGGCTTCTTGTCCTTAACAGTTCATATCTCTTGTTCCCCATAGTGGATTTTACTTGTTTTGGTGCCATTTTACTTATTACATACTTTGCCATTTTTAGAAATTGGCTTTGTGATTTTTATTGTGTTGTGCTTTTACTTTTTTTAAATTAATGTTTTTGGTTCTACTAAATACCGAACACATTGTCATTAGGTTACGCCGGTCTGCTTTGTGACTTAGCTACCAGGGCTTAAGCCCAGGTTTGTTCACTGAACGACGTTGGACGTCACAAAACTTTGGACTTACTGCCTAGGAAGGTCTTGCATCCTCCCCAACTAATAACCCCTATTCTTACACCACTTCACCCAAAGTATCAAAGTGGTAGCATTATTTCAGGTATTGATGTGCAATTTGAGAGAGAGAGTGTGTGTGCGCGAGCATGCGTGTGTGTGTGTGGTAATGACAACTATATCCATTAAATCACTTTAAGGAAAAAAAGACTAGACTATCTTTCTCTATTGATCCTTAAATTGTATTATATCTGAAATATTGAATTGCGATTCTTGTATTTATGTTGCCTGATGACATTAGGGTCCTTAGCTGAGAGATAATTGCCCTCGCCTTTTGTGAAACAACATTTCCCTCTTCCTCTGCGATGGTAATATGACATCGAGCTCCCCTCCCCAGGCAATTATCTCCTGCGCGCCTGTCGCAAGTGCCTAATCGGTAATTGCTAACTGATTGCTGTTCTGGGACTGCCACTGCCGGCTGTATAACCGAGTGATTGTTTAAATTAATATTAACATCCGAGCATCATGTGCACAAAAGTTACACCGCGTGAACAAAAAAGGGATCTTCCTGGGGACGTTGTGCTTCACATAACACACACACACGCGCGTACACAGGCGCTCGTGCAGCACACACACAGAGACAACCCACTCGCATCCATGAACGCACACGTGCATACACACGCACGCACACACGGGCGCCAGCACCTTTCATATCCCTGATTCCCATTGAAGGATGTGACGTATCACTGGGCTGTAATTGACGCCGGGCATCGGCCGAGGTAAGTTTATTAAAGGTGATGAACAAGATGCAGGAAGACGGGCACTGCCACGTGTTCTGCTGTAGCAGCCTCTGTATTCATTGCGATTGAGGCCACTCTCAGCTCTGGAGAGGACATGAAGCAGGAGCAGTGTCTGTACAGCCCCAGACGGCTCCTGGAATGCCTCTCTCCGGCTTCCCTGGGCCACGTTGTGAAAATGAGAGGCCTGAGTTCAGTTCATGTCCGTGCTCTTCTGACGTCGACTGACAGGTGTCATGGTCATCACTCTCGCCCAGGTATCTGCAGTAGCGCGGAATTGGGTTGCTTAACTTACGTAACTGTGTAACTTCTTGACACTTCTCCGACTGTTCCTCATCCTAAAGCGCTTTCTTACTGCCTCGCGGCACCCTCTGTCCTGCCGATGTCTGCCTAGGGGATTCCTAGTCTTGCTCTGATAATGCGCAGAACAATAATGAATCTCGTTTTCCAGTTCCATCCTTTCGTGCACATTTTCAATAAAAAAATTGGATCAAAATAATATAATAATGAAAAAATGTTTAGTCTGCCCGTGTTGTTTTTTGTTTCATTTATTCTTGTTTTCCGTTCTAGACCATAGCACCGTGCAACGTGTCCGACACCCTAGTTCCAGCTACAAAATATATTGGCATCATTGGTGGCACATGGTTCCGGTTTAAAATCCACTTTCCTGTGTGAAATAAGTAGCATTTCCCTGATGAAATTACAAAGTATTCCAACAAATACTGTGAAATGCCAAGAGGGAGGAACATGGATTGCAGTAAAACATATAGTTGACAGCTAGCCCAAGGCAACAGCCCCTACGTCCGATCCACCCCGCACCATTAGAAATGTTTAGTAAAAATCCAAATCTTTCATCCAAATTGCTAATTACCTCCTCGTCCAGTCTTCCTCGCCACAGTAATCACAAATGAGCCTCCGGCTCCACACAGAACTCCAAGTAACTTTAAAAGAGCAGCGCTCTAGTCTCCCCTCCCTCCTCCAATATGGCCCCCAGTGGCTTCAGCCAATCCCATAAAGGGATACAGAACCAACACCACGACCTGTTCTTTTTTCCTGCACTTCTCCGAGTGCTGCGTTGCCTGTGTTGACCGGTGGTGTCATCCGGTGAGTGGGGCTGGGTTCCTGCTTCAGCGGTCCCGTTATGCCCTTGGGTATTTAGTTTGGGGGTAGTAGTGTGTTTTTCCTCGATTGTTTGTTTAAAATGTTGTGTTGTACCTCCTGCTACTGCCTTTGAAGCCGCTGGTCCTGCTTTAGCGGACTTTCAGTGGCGTTCGTCTTGTTTTTTTTTTTTTGCCTGTGTCGTTCGGTGACACTGACGATCCCTCGTGGTCTGTTTCGTTTCCCGGCCGCGCGTCCTGCTCAGCGGACATAGCGCGGCCGGATGCATTTGATCTGGGGGCCCGAGGCTCCCGGTCTCATTAATTACCTGCTATTCATGGCGCGTGTGCGTGCTGTGGGGGCGGGTGGCTCCCGTAGGCATTTCTTTACCGGCTTCTTAGTGGTGAGTTCCTTGTTGTTCAAATCTGTCTCGGTCCTCGCTTGCTGGGTATGTGGACATGCGCGCGGCTGTTTCTCCTCCCTTTATGGTTGGTTTGTCTGATTACGGGTTCTGGCTGGTTTGGTTACCTAGCAACCCGGGGCCTTTTAAGCCTGGCGTGTTGTCTTCTCCTCTGCCTGTGTTCTCTTCGTGCGTTCACTGGTGTGTTGCTGTTATGGAGAGTGGTTCTGTTCCTGATTCTGCTCCTGGGGCTTCTGGTTCTGGTATCCAGATCCCGTCTATGGATGTGTTACAGCAGCTGATCAATTCTGCTGTAGCTGCTGCTCTGCAAAGTCAGACGCCTGTTCCTCCTGCGAAGCGGGCTAAGGTGGATGTAGCTGCGGCTGCTGATTCTGACATAGAGGAGGATGTTGATGTCAGAGGTCGTTTTGTGCAGGGTGCCGACCTGAAGGAGGTGCTGGGTCACATTAGAGGGAACTTGGTGTTTCCTACTTCTGTTGTTCCTCTGGATGACGATCTCTTTGCACAATACCAGCGTCCTGCGCCTGATTCTTTGCCTTTACACTCTTCGGTCTTGAAGGTCCTGGAGAATGAATGGAAAGATGTGGACAGAGGCTCCTTTCCACGCTTTTTGAGTAAGCGGTACCCGCTGCAGGACTTTGATGTGAAATTCCCTTCTTCGGTGAAGGTTGATTCGTTGTTGGCCAGCATGGTGTCTCATGGAACTGTTGTGTCTGAGGATTCTTCTCCTGCTGACCCGGTTGACCGTAAGGTGGATGGTGCGGTGAAACGCACTTTTGCGGCTGCTAATTTCTCTATCAGGGCGGCTGCCTATGCGTCTTACACTATACAATCCTTGCTTAAGGATTTTCAGTCTCTGTCTGAATTGATGGACCAGGGGGAGGATGTTTCTTCTACCCTGGCGATGATGGAGCAACAAGTTCGGTTGCTTTCGGATGTCTCCTTTGACTCTTTGGGGGCTGCGGCTTCCGCAGCTGGGTCTTCGGTGGCTGCGAGGCGACAGTTGTGGCTTCATTCGTGGAAGGCTGATGCTGCGCAGAAAAATCTCCTGATGAAGATTCCTTTTTCTGGGGTTAAACTTTTTGGGTCACTGATGGATGACATGGTTAAGAAGACGGCGGAGGACCGTAAGCTACTGGCTCCTGAGCGAGCGGGTCACTTCCGTTCATTTGGTTCTCAGAGAGCTTTTGGCCCTTCTCGGAGGGGTCGAGCTGGTCAGCCCTTTCGTGGGAGGGGGCGTGGCCGGGGTGCTCCTTCCTTTGGTAAAACCCGGTTCTCCGGTTCCTCTTCCTCCTCCACTCCTGCACCTAAATCGTGACTGGATCGCTCCTGGTATGGGTCCGGTTGGGGGTCGCCTCAGTTTCTTCCTGGAGTCTTGGAGACGGTCTGTTTCGGACAAATGGGTGCTGCAGGTGGTTTCAGAGGGTTTGCGGATTGGATTTATCCTGACTCCCCCAGACTATTTCAGGGCTACTCCTTGTCCCAGAGATCCTGTAAGGAGATTGGCGCTTTTGGACGGCATCGACTCACTGGTGGTAAAGGGTGCGGTGGTTCCTGTTCCCTTCGATCAGTTGGGGTTGGGTGTGTATTCCATCCTATTCCTGGTGTCGAAGCGCACTGGAGATCTTCGCCCTGTGATGGACCTGAAGTGGGTGAATACTTACATACCTCACAAAAAGTTCAAGATGGTTTCCCTTCCGTTGATCCTTCCTCTGATATCTCAGGGCGACTTCCTTGCATCGATAGACTTGAGGGATGCTTATCTCCATGTCCCGGTTCATCCGGATTCTCGGAAGTTTCTCCGGTTTTGCGTGATGGGTCAGCATTACCAATTCCAGGTACTGCCATTTGGACTCTGCTCTGCTCCCAGGGTCTTTACTAAGGTTCTGGCTCCTCTTATTGGCCTTTTGCATGGGGAGGGCATTAGTGTGTTTCCTTATCTGGACGACATTTTAATTTCTGCTTCTTCTCTTCCCAAGGCGGAGTTGCATGTCAAGAGGGTGTGCCATGTCCTGGAACGTCATGGGTTCCTCGTGAATGTACCGAAGTCCTCCCTGGTTCCTGCACAGGAATTGACTTTCATTGGGGCTCTGTTCAGGACTCAGTTGGGTATGGTGTTCCTTCCTCCTCCCAGGATTCTGTCCCTGATGTCTGCTGTTCGTGCCCTGTTGGTGGGACTGTCTCATCCTGTGAGCCTATGGCTGAGGGTTCAGGGTCTGATGTCGGCGTCGTTGTTGACGGTGCCGTGGGCCCGCCTACACATGTACCCGGTGGTATCGCACATTTTGTCGCATTGGGACCCCTGTTCCCTAGATATGAATGTTTTGATTCCTATGTCGGAAGAGGTTCGGGTGGTCCTGAGTTGGTGGTTGGTCAAAGGTCATCTGTCCAGGGGCCGCCCATTTCTGACTGTTCCCACCCGCGTGGTCACTACCGATGCCAGCCTGCTGGGGTGGGGTGCTACTCTGGGGGATTCAACGGCTCAGGGGGTTTGGCCTCAGTCGGTGTTGTCATGTTCCTCCAACTACAGGGAGCTGAAAGCCGTCCTTCTGGGTTTGTTGGATTTCTCGAATCTGGTTCAGGGTCACCATGTGCAGGTTCGAACGGACAATCAGGTTGTGATGTCATATATAAACCATCAGGGAGGGTGCAGAGTTCAATCCCTCAGTTGCCTCAGCCGTCGGATTTGTTGTTGGGCGGAGTTGAATCTGGAGTCCCTGTCTGCCATTTATCTTCCTGGCACGGAGAACACTGTGGCGGTGTTTCCCTCCATGGGCTCTTTGTCCCTGACGCCTGTGATTTTCAGGAGGTTGCGACGGATGTTTGGTTGTCCGATTGTCGACCTCTTTGCTTCCCAGGACAATTTCAAGATCCGTTGCTATTGCACAATTATGCCTTGCCGGGATGCTTGGAGGGTGGATGCCCTGTCGTTCCCTTGGCCGAAGGGTCTCTTGTATGCCTTTCCTCCTGTTCCCCTGATTCCGGCGGTCTTGCAGAAGATCAAGAGGGAGGGATCCTTTGTGCTTCTCATTGCTCCGGGTTGGATGCGTCGCCCTTGGTATCCCCTGATGTTGGAATTGGCTGTGTCTCCGGGGTGGACCTTGCCATTCAGTCCTTACCCTCTGTTGGGCCCTCCTCTTCCTCTGCCTGTGTTCCGGTCCTTGGGTCTGCGGGCCTGGCTCTTGAGAGGGATTCGTTGATGCGAACTGGCTGTTGCTGGGGTCATTCAGCAGTCCAGGAGACCTTCTACTCTTAAATCCTATGCTAAACACTGGGATCATTTTGTTTCTTGGTGTCTGGGTCGTGATCTGTCGGTGGCTTCTTTGGATCCGGCTCGCATTTTGGATTTTTTGAATGATGGTTTTGTGCTGGGCTTGGCCATTTCGACTCTTCGGGCTCAGTGGGCTGCGATTCAGGCGTTCCATGTCCTTCCTTTGATTTCTGTTTCACCATTGGTTGCTAGACTTTTTAAGTCTCTCTCTTTCCAACGCCCCCGTCCTATTATGTGTCCTCCACCTTGGGACCTGCCTTTGGTTTTGCGCTCCTTGCAGTTGGCTCCGTTCGAGCCTTTGGAGTCGGTGGAGTTGAAGTTTTTGACACTCAAGGTGGTGTTTCTTGTGGCAATTGCTTCTGCCAGACGTATGGGGGAGCTGGGTGCATTCCTTCGTTCTGCTCCCTTTTTGTTGGTTTTGCCGGACAGGGTGGTGTTGCGCCCTCATCCTACGTTCATTCCGAAAGTGGGTTCTTATTTTCATAGGTCTTCTGAGGTGGTGCTTCCATGTCTTTGTCCTGATCCTTCCTCGGTTGAGGAATCCCTGTTGCACCTCTTGGATGTTCGGCGTGCTTTATTGATATATTTGTCGCGCACATCTTCATTTTGCAAAGTGGACAACTTGTTTGTCAATTATGGTTTGTCACGTCAGGGTCTGAAACCCTCCCTCTCGACGATCAGTCGCTGGATTAAGGAGGCCATTTTGTTGGCGTATGCTTCGGTTGCTGAAGTTCCCTCCCTTCCTGTTCAGGGGCGTTCCACCCGCTCTGTTGCTGTGTCTTGGGCCTCCTTCAAAGGGGTGTCCATGGAGGATGTTTGCCGGGCTGCTACTTGGTCTTCGCCTCATACATTCATGTCCCATTACCGCCTCCAGGTTGGGGGTGGGGGTTCTGTTTCATTTGCATCTTCTGTGTTGACTGCAGGGATGCCTTGAGAGGTTGTCTTTGATTGCTGTACCTCTGTATATTAAATATTGTTTCACTGCACTTTGATGTGGTCTTTTCCTTACATGAAGCTGATTGCTTTGGTATCGGCTCATTTGTGATTACTGTGGCGAGGAAGACTGGACGAGGAGGTAATGCCCCGATTACTTACCGGTAATCTTCATTACTCCGAGTCCTAGTCTTCCTCGCCACAGTATAGTTTCCCTTCCCTCCCGGCCCTGGTGGTGGCTTCATGTCTGCGGCTTGGTGTATCAGGTCGTGGTGTTGGTTCTGTATCCCTTTATGGGATTGGCTGAAGCCACTGGGGGCCATATTGGAGGAGGGAGGGGAGACTAGAGCGCTGCTCTTTTAAAGTTACTTGGAGTTCTGTGTGGAGCCGGAGGCTCATTTGTGATTACTGTGGCGAGGAAGACTAGGACTCGGAGTAATGAAGATTACCGGTAAGTAATCGGGGCATTCTTAGGTGAAGGAAGTCTCTGACCATGAGACGGAACATGAAAGGCCGAGTTTTGCACAACTTGGACAAGTGGGGAAGTTACAGTAAGAAATCAGACCTTGTGGTGTAATTGCATAGTAAACTAAGGATGTTTTAGAGTTTAGTCGGACATGTACACGTAACAAACGCCCGCCTTATCAATACTCATAACAGTATCTAATCAGACTTTTGATTTCTTATTAATAAGATTATATTCAGAATGAAAACCATGCATTGGTTCGTACGATGGATCTCTTCTGTTTTCATGTTTTCAGAATAGTTTGGAGTGAGAACCAATTAACACATTAGATGGCATCACAGAAGGGACAACACATGATCTTTGGCCCTGCTGACATCAGTTAAAAGAGTGATTAATGGCCACAATATTTGCAAAAGTATTTGAAGTATTTTAAAACCCCTCATTAAATAGGCATATCACCCACAACTCTACTGTATGGACACACGGGCAACAATTGCCTATCAGATGCTATGAAGAGAAAATGGTAGCAGACGATACAAGAAAGAATGACTCAGACAACGTGAGAATCAAGTCTTAGGGATTAAATGTAATAATGGCCCATGGTTGTTATGAGCAAGTATGCCCCTCAGAACGTAAGGAATATGGGGGCATATCATCAAGGGCATTATTGCCGCTTTAGCGGCACTTTTTGTTGCTAAAGCGGCGATAATCTTAACGCCCTATCAGCATGGACACAGCGCGTTTTTCCATGCATTTTCACCCTTTCCCTGAACGCCCAGCTGTGCATCTCTAATGAGATGCAAAGTGGGCATTCCTCCTCCAAATAACGGGAGAAATGTCGCTAACCGACATTTCTCCTATTATCAAACCTCCCGCTAACTGGCATGGCGACAAGAAAAGTAGCGCTAACTGCGCTTAACGCACTTTTCTTATGCCTGCTTTTAATCTGACTTAGCCATTATATCCAATGAAAGGTGGATATAATGGTTAAGTCTGCCCTCCCCTATCACCAACGTTTCGCCGATCGTTGTACGATTATCGTTGGATTTCCAGCGATAATCGCAAAATATGTACCCATCGCTGGTATTTCTATCGCTTTTGAGATAAGCGTCGCTGTTAGCGCGCTATCTCAGCGATAGAAACCAGCAATAGCCGGCGATAATGATCCTAGCGCTAAGTGCGCTTAGCCATAATTATCGCCGGTTGTTGGTGATATGCCCCATTAATATTCCCAGTCTGCAGAGCAGGCATGGCCTCAAGAGTGTTTCTGTTGCTTGAGGCAATTGCCATCTGGTCCCACTATTGTATGCACCGGATACCCGGAAGGGTGATGGCGGTCACTACTGCTACTCCCCAGCCGTTCTATGCTTCTCGTATTCACGAACTCAGGTGCTCAGCCTGCGTTGTGAATAACAGCAGGGCTCTCATCAGTAGGGGGAGAATGAGATTGGGGAATGATGTTGTAGCCTTCAGGAATGAGCTCATAAAGGCGCAGCTCTGTCATGGGACTGCGGGCCACTCAGACAGCAGGGTTTTTGGAAATACCATGTCTCGAAGCTGTTCTCCTTCGTTCTGCTGCGGCAGAAGGCATGCGTTCGTCCTTAACCTTCACCTGGCCTAGACTAACCCTGGGCGGGGTTCGTGGAGTTGCACTACGCGACACTACGCGAAGTGCAAAAAAAACTCAGCCGAACTACACAGAGCTACGCTAGTGGCGGTGCATGATAGAAAAATGCTGTTCGCGGTGATTGCGCAGTGCCGGATGCTTGTTCGCACTGTGCATTCATTGAGACCGGCACCATGCACAGTGCCAGAGGTCCCTGCTTTCCTTTTCTGCCGCTCGAGTAGATTTTTACTCGAGTGGCAGCTTTCTTAACGCGAACAGGCACTTTCTCAATGCAAGCTGTCATGAGCATACACGACTAATCGCAATGAGAAACCTGACCCCCCCACGTTGAGAAATCACGCCGGGATGTTGATTTTCCACGCTCGCACTTGCCAACTTGATGTTGACGATCATGAACGAGGAAAAATCACGCCGGGAGGTTGATTTCCCTCACTTGTGGTCGCCAACTTAACGTTAACGAACGTGAGCAAGGAAAAAAACTCTGCTACGGAACGCGATCTCCGTGTAATGCGGAGTGCAGGAAACTCCGCAAACTCCGCAAGAGGGGCGGAGTTCACTGCCCAGGGTTAGCCTAGACACAGGGCCGGACGAGAACACAAACATGCCCTGGCAATTCTGCTGGAATGGGCCAGGGAGGGCTTTTAGCGAGAAGAAGCACTGCTTCCGCTTTAGCACTGCTGCCGCTTTTGTTAGAGGGGGCTGATATTGCAGCACTGCTGCAAAACTGGCCCCCAGTAACAAAACAGGTCCCCACCCTTCTGGCCCACAGGTGAAGCGCCTGGTGCCCAGTCCGGCAATTTTAGGACAGAGTTAAGTCGACAGGGCTCAAGGTAGCCCATTTGCTGTTATTTTAAAAGGAAGCTCGAGGAGCAGCCTCGCATTGAGCTTTTTTGTGCAGAAGAGCCCCCCCTTCGTGGGAAGGAGGCATTTCTGTAGCCCCTTAAGCTGCCAGGAGCGGCTCTATAGGCTGCTGAGGGGCAAGAAGAAAGCTGCACCTGAAGACAAATGAAGCATGGGAGGAAATGTTCTGAATTAGCTATGTTTTCTGTCAGCTTGGTTCATTGCCATTGCAGAGCCTGTGTGCAGTCTGGGACTGCCATGTCGACTTGGCCAGAGTACACACTTGCCATTACCCAAACCTTCCCTTTTCTACATGTTTGCCACCCCTAAGGTAGGCCCAAGGGCAGGGTGCATTATATGTGAAAGGTAGGACATGCCCTGATGTGTGTGGCATGCCCTGATAGTGAATTACAGCAATTTTCGTTTTTCACTATTGCAAGGCTACCTGCTCCCATAGGCCAGATTTGGGCAGTTTGATTATAACATTTTATAATCCTAACTGACCCAGGGAGCAAGGTAGAAATTCGAGTTTAGTATTCCTGAACTCAGAATGTTAAAATACATCTTTAGTGTGGGTGATTTTTACAGTCTGTGTTTGAAAATACTACTTTTAGAAAGTAGGTATTTTCTTGCCTAACCTTCCAGCCTGCCTCTGCTATGTTTGTGTATTCCATGTCTGGTTTGTGAGTGACAGGGGCTGGGGTGGCTCCAGGAGTCAGGGTGAGTCAGCACTAGGCCGAATAGACCTATCTGTATTGGGAGTGTTGGGAGGAGTAGCACCTGGGCCTGAATAGTGCTGTGCCTGCCTTCCACAATGCTGGCTCCACCTCCTGTGGTGCGTCTGACGACCCTGGCCCACCTGACAAAGGAAGAAGTTGTGCATTGGCAGAATGCACCCACAACTGGTTTGGACTAGGCACATACACTCTCTGCCTTCCGAGACAAAGTATTTGTGTGTATTAAAAGGGGGACCCAGACCCCAGAACTTTAGATCACTTCTGGGAATCAAGACAAACCTTTGCTGAGAAGAAGAACCAGGAAGCTGAAGGAGGAGACTACCCCTGTGCTGTGTGTTTGGGGATTAGCCTGCAGTGGTTGCTTCATTGCCAAAGAAAGGAGAAAAGGACTGAGTGTGCTTTCATCATCTTGAAGAAGATCTCCAAGGGCTTGAAGATTGAGCTTGCCTCCTGCCTGAAGTCTCAGGATACAAGACTTTACCACCAGCTCCCCCCTGAATTCCCTTGCTGGGAATTGAACTGCCTGCTGTTGTGCTGGGCCTTCTAAGAGACTGCGTGTCGCTGGGACCTGGAAGCGTGACTCAACAGCAAAGAAGTGTGTCGCAGCCGCAGCAGTTGTCGTCGCATCACTGAGTAAGCGTGCCGCCGCTGCCACCATCGCAATCACCGAGGCGCATCGCATCATTAGTGAAGCGTGCCACCGCCGCAGAGGTCATCGTCGCATCACTGGAGAAGCGTGTCGCAGGGCCTGTCGTGGCTCAAAAGTTCACCGAGTCGCCGCACGGCCATCGGGCTTGCACGCATCACATCTACGTTGTCGCACCGTAACCAGGACACCATTTTTTCGCATCGCACCAGAGCATAATTGCATCCGATCGCAGTAAGAAACCAGCGCGTCAACTCCCCACACAGGGAGGAAGCGGGCCTCAACTCCCCTGCGCAGTAGTAAGGAACCGACGCATCCACTTCCCTGAGTGTAAGGAACGGCGCATCACCTTCCCTGCGACCCTTTTGTTTGTTTTGCATTACACATCCCAGCTACTTTGAGAGTAAAGTGTCGCATTTACAATCTAAAGTGAACTAAGCAATTTCTACCATTTTAAAGTCTTATTTTTATTGCAGTATTGTGGATTTTTGTCGTTTGGTCCTGTGTTAAGTCTAGTAAAGATTACTTATTTTTCTAAACTGGTGTGGTGTCCATTTGTAGTGTTTTCACTGCATTACTGTATGGGTTCACAAATGCTTCACACACTGCTTCTCAGATAAGCCTGCCTGCTTGTGCCAAGCTACCAAGGGGATGAGCAGGGGTTATTTGAGTTTAGCCCCTTACCCTGACTAGACGCAAGGGATCCTATTTGGACAAAGGTGCCAACCATTGCCATCTAGAGACCCCCAAATCTAACAGGATCTATTCGCATATGGCTGGTACCTGTTTAGAGTGATATTAGGCAAGGTTAAATGGAACTAAGTAAGGAGTGTAACCCAACATTTATCGCTATTTTTCTTAAACTGATAAGAACAGACACTACACATTATCTTTGCCAAAAGGCCGGTGTTAGAACTGCCATCCTTAGCGTTGTTACCCCAGACTTTTTGCCTCTACCTCCTGCATTTTTGACACTGTGCTGGATTTCGTTTTTGCTGGTTTAGATGCTTTGGGCACTTTGCCTCTGCGTATCACTGCCAAAGTGCAAGTGCTCCCTGTGTAAATTGTTATTGTGGTTGGTTATCCATGTTTGGCATATTTGTTTTACCAGTAGGTCCCTAGTAAAGTGCACTAAGTGTGCCAGGGCTGGTAATTCAAATGCTACTAGTGGGCTTGCAGCACTGATTGTGCCACCCACATACGTAGCCCTGAAAAGAGGTCTCAGGCCTGCCACTGCAGTGCCTGTGAGCAGTCTATTAACTGCCATGTCGACCTGGCCAGTGTACCCACTTGCCAGGCCTTACCCTTCCCTTTTCTTACACATAGGACACCCCTATGGTAGGCCCAAGGTACCCCCTGGGCAGGGTGGAGTGTATGTGAAAGGTAGGACATGTACTAGTGTGTGTAACATGTCCTGATAGTGAAATATGGCCAATTTAGTTTTTCACTATTGAAAGGCTATCTTGCCCATAGGACATAATGGGGAATGCTGTGTAACATGTTTACCTGCATATCTTCCTATAGAAGTGAGATGGAAAATTGGAGTTTGGTATCCCTGAACTCAGAATTTAATAACACATCTTTTAGTAAGGATGGTTTTTAAATTCTATCGTTGAAAATAGCACTTTAAGAAAGTGGCTATTTTCTTGTCCACTCTTTCTGTGCGCCTCTACCTGTTTGTGGATTGACCGTCGGGTTTGAGATTGATAGGGGCTGGGGTGGCTCCAGGAGTCTGGGTGAGTCAGTACTAGGTTGAATAGGGCGATCTGCATTTGGAGTGGTGGGAGGAGTAGCACCTGGGCCTGAATAGGGCTGTGTCTGCCTTCCACAATGCTGGCTCCACCTCCTGCGGTGTGTCTGATGACCCTGGCCCACACTAACAAAGGAAGAAGATGTGCACAAGCAGAGCGCACCCAGAACTGGGTTGGACTGGGTCCAGGACCCCTCACACATAGAGAACAAAGACTTTTGGGGTATAAATATGAAAGCTGAAATCCCTGAACTTTAGACTACTTCATGATCAAGAGGAACCTGTTTCCAAAGAGGACAGCTGAAGAGACTGAGGAGAAGTACTGCCCCTGCTGTGTGTCTGGGGTTGGCCTGCAGTTTGCTGTTTCTACTGAGGAGAGGACCAAGGGGCTTTGCTGTGTGCTGTGTCCCCTGCTTGAAGAATGACTCTGCTGTGTGCTGTTTCCATCTGAACAAAAGTCTCCAAGGGCCTGAGAAGAGCTGGCCTCCTGTTTTTGAAGTCCCATCCACAAGAGGACTTCACCCCCAGTTTCCCTGAACTTCCTTGCTGTGAGTTCTGACCTGCCGGGAGGTGCCTGTAACTGTGTGTGAGGCCCTTGCTGTTTGGAGTTGGAAGCGCGACACAACGAGGGAGAAGCGTGTCTCCGCCGCAGCAGCCGCTGTAGCATCCCCGAGGAAGCATGCCGCCACATCACCGGAGAAGCGTGTCGCAGAACCCGTCGCATCGCAGAGGAAGAGTGCCGCTGCTGATCTCCGTCGCATCACCGGAGAAGCGTGCCGCCAATGAGGGTGCCATCGCATCACCGGAGAAGCGTGTTGCAGGGCCTGTCGCGTCTCAGGAAACCACCAATTTCACCACACGACCATCGGGTGTGCATGCATCGCCTCCACGTTGTCGCATCACATCAAAGACACCATTTTGTTGCATTGCACCAGATCATCGCAATGCATCGAGGCGCCATCTTGTTGCATTGTACCCGGAGCGCAGGAAGAATTGACACATCGCTTTCTCTGCGACCCTTTTGTTTTTTCTGCGTTACGCATCCAAGGTACTTTAAGAGTAAAGTGTCGCATTTACCATCTACAAGCTTATTTTTGCAACAACCTTTTTAAAGACATTCTACTGAGTATATGTATGTTGAATTTTTGTCGTTGTAGTCTTGTGTGGTTTAGATAAAGATATTTTATTTTTCTAAACTGGTGTGGTGTCCATTTGTGGTGTTTTCACTGTGTTACTATGAGTGTTGATACAAATACTTTACACACTGCCTTTGGGCTAAGCCTGTCTGCTCATGCCAAGCTACCAAGGGGGTGAGCAGGGGTTATCTAAAGTGTGTATCCCCCTTACCCTGACTAGAAGCAAGGTTCCCTATTTGGTCAAAAGTACCTACCTCTGCCAACTAGAGACTCCTAGTTCTAACAACCGAGAAGCGATAAGCGTTATTTTTCTTTGTGGAAAATGCACCCTCACATCCAAAATGTATCCAAGGATGCATTTTGTCCATGTTGGGCTAAGAAGATAGCACTAAACGCAACAGAACACAAACATAAGCAAATTACTTTGTTATGAGAAAGGGCATAATTGTGTAATTTTCAGTCATGTCATAAGAGTAACCCAAATATAATTCTAATTACTTTGTCATAATTAAGATTTCACCCAGGCCCAGAAAAAACTGATTAGAAGCCTGTTGAAGTTAAGGTAAGTCAATGTGATATTTGCATTGTTCACAGATGTTTTTTCCAGCACCTCATCAAATGCTTTGCAGTCATTGTAGGATGATATTGAGGGCATTCTGAAGAAAGGGGAAAGATAGTAAGTTGAACTGTTACTTGTACTGATGTGGATGAGGTTTGGTGAGTAGACGTGTAGTTGAGGCAGTTGTGGGTGCATTTCAGTTTAAGTGACCAGTGCAGTGTCAGCATACGGTGCATGGAGTAAAGTCTAGACACATTATAACTTACAATGTGCATGCAGGATTGTGAAGCAAGTCTTTGCTCGGCCTAACTGGCCCCAAACAGACATTGCTGCAGAATGAAACAGTCTTTTCTGCACTTGTCTCAACTGTCTGGATTACGATGATGATAAACCGAGTGTGATGTGTTTGTGTAGATGGTACGCGGCCTTGTGTGGACGTATTATGATCTGTGATGTAGCAAGAAGAGCTTGCAGATGGTATTTGGACATTTTTCTTGGACTTCCTTTTTAGGGCTGGGTTTTCCCAGGCAAGTTATCAAAAAGACTTAGGGCTTGCTTTGGAGTTTGGCAGACGTGACAATTTTCGTGCGCTGAATTTCAAGCTCCACAGGATATAATGGAATTGCAATACGGTGGATGGGATATCCGTCAGGTTTGTGACAAAGTAACCCCATCCACCAAACTCCAAATCAGACCATTAGTGCTCGTAATATATATGGAGATGATGTTCACTCCACCCCTTCAACGACTGGCTTTCTTTAGTCAGCTTCTTCTGCCCATCATCTGGACACTTTGTCAATTGCATCTAGCCTCAGCCTACTGGAATATTCATCTCTTACCTAATGCTATTGGCTGTTTGAGTGTACCTTCTGGCTCTACTTAAGTGCTTTCAGTGAACGGCAGTAAAGGACTCGTTTACAATTATATGCCCCTTTCTGTCTCTGCTGGTTCCTTCCTGAATGGTTCCTCCTCCCTGTTTTCTCCTACCGTATCCTCCTTCATTTCCCTCCTTCTCTATCCCCTTTGAGCTCCTTGATCAACTGTCCCCCATCCTCACATATCTCCCCTCGCTCCTCTGTGCACATCTTGTTCCCCCCAGCTGACCTTACCTCCAGTGGCGTCAATTAAATTCTACCCGGACTGGATATTTTTCAAATGGTGGGCTATACCGAAGACTCCATTGTCTTCAATACTATCTTTCTTTCTTTGTACGTCAAAAGAAGGTCGGGTGAATATGGAGCCTTTGTTATAGTCCTACCTTCCCTTCTGTGTCATAGAAACTAAAGTAAGACTATAATGAAGGCATCCTTGTCAGTCAAAGACAGCATTGGTTAACTCCTTCCTTAAGAAGCTGACATTTTGTCGGCTAACATTCCGCAACATTTCAATAGCACCGCATTACATAGGCACCCAAAGATGGATGAAATACTTCCTCATAAGAGAATCCTGGCCGCTCAGGGAGACAGAGACCCTTTATGAAGTTCAAAAATCTGCTGAACGGAGAAACGCATGCATTGAAAGCGGCTGGTCTGAATGCATCGCCCAGGGAAAGGCCCGATGGTAATGGTGGGCTTGTTATCACCCCCCTTCAGAGGCCGGAAGCAGGCTAATCCACACGCTGTTCCTAGTCAAGTGCTGCATTTTAATTATCAACTGGTGGTAAAACACAGATGGCGGCCAGCGCTCACTCCGTCCCGGCAGGGCCTTCTGATGACGTTCTTTGGCATTTTTAATGTTCAAGAATGTGCCTCTTCAAAAGGTTTTTTCGTGGTTAAATGACTCTCAAAACCTATCTTCGCAAAGCTTGTGCACGTGGCATTAATAACTGTGTTTAAATAGGAGGATTTCTGGACTTCCTGTATTCAGCTTGTGACATGAAGTACCTGTGGTGCCTTACCTGGAAATAGGTTTATCTGTTCTTGAAGGGTTTTCTATACAGCAGCTATGCTGCAGGAACCCTGTTATCCATTTGCAATTGCTGGAAATATCTGCCAGTTTCCACACAATTCTTTAGGAATCATGCTAGATTGTAAGGTTTCTAAAAAAAAAACATTCTGGGGGTACTCAGGTGCTAATAACATTTGCTGACAGGAGAAACTAGAGGAGATATGGTATTGACAATTTTGAGATCTGATATCAGCGGTTTCGGGTGTTCAGTGCTATGTCAGGGTCTGGTGTATGTTTGGGGTTTTGTGTAGCGCAAACTTCGCAAGAGGTATGACAGCCCAGGGCAGGAGTAAAGGCAAAGACACAGTCAAAGTGTGATTGGAGGGGTGGCTGGTTTCAAAAAAGCAAAAGTGGAATGTAACTCCATCATGGACACTGCTCTTTAAAGCAGTGCCTCTTAAGCTCTTTCCACAATTGGAGCAGAGTTGAGGCAGTTCTGATAGATAGGGTGTTATTCCAGATACGGGTGCATAGATGGAGATGGCCTATTGGATTGTTTTTCTTTCTTGTTTTTCTTTTTTGCATTTCTTCCTCCCAAGACTGATAGTGTTCTTGGTTCGGGTGTGACAAGAGCCATGTGCAGAGAGCCAACATTGATGGAAAGAAACTTTTTTTTACGGATGGTTTTACTATCAGCACACTAAAGTGACATCAAAAACTGTTATCTGAATAAAGGCATTCAAAAAAATACCAGGTTTTAGGCCAATCAAGTGGCTCCTTTGATGTAAAGCTCCTAAGGTCCGGCTCTATTTTATGAAGGCCCAACATCTTCATTTGCTCTAACAATGGAAGTCGCCATCTTACCCAATTTATGCAAAACCATTGTCATGTCTGCTATGAGACACAGATGTCGCCTGACCTTATCTTTCCAAGAACTGTGAAAGCATCAAGACAATCGATTGATGACACAGATGCAACCCTCAATGCAACATTTGTGTGGGTAAAATGTCTACCTTTTATCATAACAAGGTTAAATAGGAACACATACAGACATATAACCAAAATAGTGTAGTCTGATTTGACAACCTTTTACCGTCTATGCCCAGAAGGAAACACCTGGGACACATACCTAGAAGCACATAATCTATGTCAGACTTTCTAAAACACGTCAGAAATTCCCATTTCTGACAAGATTTAGAATATAAGGACGACCACTTGATCACTTGTCAGGAAAGGTCCTTCGCCCAGATTATCGACTGAGATTCTGCCAGAGACGGTTTCACCTACTGCTGGCACACTTCACACTTTGCAGATGCTACAGCTCATCTGAAGCTGATAATGCTGAGTCCTGGAGGAAGACCGAGTGACTGGTACCGCAACATGTGTTTGCCCTTCGCACTGACTTTGCACCTCTGCTGATAAAGACAGTCTTTGCTGTTAACAAGGCGTGCACTGCATCTTTTTCCCCTAGGAAACTCTAGACTGTAAGTTGCTCTGTCCTCCATGCATACATGTTAAGGGGTTATCTTCTACCTGACATTTTTAATGATATTTTAGAAATGCTAGAAACATTCATTTTATTCTTGCTATGTATAACATGCCTTCTTGCTCTTTTTTATAATATACTGTGTAGTTGTTTTAGATGTACTGAGAAACAGATAATTCCTGTAGAAATAAATACTTTTAACTTGGACGAGTTCATTCTTCTTAGTACAGTATGTGTGATATGGTGAATAACAAAATAAGGTTTGTTGCTGTTTCCATGGTGCCCCTGACCTCTTTATGGGATTGTTAGTAATCCAAAAGAAATACGTCTATGTCAATTACACATTAAATAGTGTATTGCGGGGTTACAATAATCTGTCTTTCACATTCATTGCTGGTGCATTGAACTGAGTTCACCCATTTCATCCGTGGGTGGAGAAGCACACCGTGTTGTTACGCCAAAGTTGTAACTTACGCAACACCTTGTCTTGGTTTTTAGTTCTTAGGAACTTAAATTGTCATCATGGTGCACTTTCAGGTTCAGCTACAAAAAGCAATGACTTCTCCTGTCAGTCCACAGAAAGGCCTCATTAAAGAATAACCTAAAAGGTTAAATATTTGAAAGTGCAGGTAATAGTGCCTAGGACCACCACTGTGTGTATGTCCATGGGTCTATGACTGCACAAAATACAGGTTACAAAGAGAAAAGAGTGTACTGGTAAGGATAATACACCCTAACTGTACCAACTTCACAATGTTTTTCTTTGACACTGAAAGTTCACCTCTCTTTCTGTTTCTTGTTTATTAAAAATAGGTTGTGGGGTCCAGGAGTTTTTCGGATTTAAAATGCAAACCTGGCACTTCTCAGGAACACACTTGGTGTCCTGTAAGCCCTACAGGAGTCTTAGTCTTAGTCTTAACCCATTCATTTCCCTCTGGCAGCTGCCCAATTGCTAGGACTTTCATAGAGATACTGAACTCTCTCCTGCTTATAGAACAACTTCTTTGATACAGATGTGTGGGCAGTATGGCCTTTCCGTCTGTCGTCTTTCTAGAAGACGGGGCTGAGTGCGGCCTGTTTCATTTTGACTTGGATCAGGACCGAAGGCCCTGCAACAGCTCTGTCAATGCTCGCCTTTCCTGTGTAGAAGCCTGTACCCAGTCCAAGGAGTCCAGAGGCACAGACACTGTGTATCGAACATGTATTGACTCCCTCACCACCCTTCATCAGAGACCAGAAGAGGGTTACCTCAAGATCCAAATGCCATAAGGGCAGGTGAACTGACTGAGGACATTGCCTTATCAGCACAGCCTCTCTCTGCATCTCCCTTTATTATTTATTTCAGCCCATGCTTTCTATGCAGAGGTTTCACATATGGCTGCATGATAGCTGTATTGAGAAGAGATTGGGTGGTTGCACTGCTGGACAGCTGCATGCCCCATCCTATCACCAACAGGGAACGTTGCGCCTGATTCTAATGCTGCTGACCTAGAGCCTTTAAGTCCCAATTTGCAGGACATCCCCACTTTAAGAAACCAGCATGACCTGACCTTCAGCAAGGAGGTAAGCTTATCTTCCCATGTTCTTTAACTCACTTCGTGAAGACTGGTTTCCTTTGCAAGTTAACTGTAACAATTTTTTTTTATTTGAAGCTACGCTGCTATGTTTTGAGTTTGAGAACCCTGACCAGCTATGGCTATGCTTTCACATTTTTAATTGCAAATGTGATAATTGTGATATACTGAACTAATACTGAATCCTGCACCACTTCCTGGGATGTAGTCCTCCACTGCCCATTCATGCCTACCCCGGACTTGAGAGGCCACCTTTCTGCCAGCCTGAGACCGAGAACCCAGAGTCCTGGTTAGTATTCAACACTAGCGCTCTAACCTTTGGTAGTGCATGATTGTCCATCTTACTGCATGCTGGAGAAAGGGCCTACCAATATGAATGTGCATCTTGCTGTACTGTGGACGTGATTGCACACGATGCAAATTATGCAGTGTAAACAGTCAGTGGATGGGTATTTGCATTAAGCAGACGATTCAGATTACCATCATAATGTCCATAAAATAATATATTTAAAAAACCACATCTGTCACCATTTGGAATGTATATGCACATTTATATCAAGTTATTTATATAACTAACAGCCCAAATTGTATTAATATAGTGTCTGCATAAGTTCAACTTGTGTGCTCAAGGAGTCATCGGTGAGGATAAAATTGCCTACTTGAATCACAGAATTAGGAATTTGGTGAATTTTATCCTGACATTTGCATACCCCAAAATTCCCCTCGTCGGTTAGAATTTCTGTGTCTGAAAACTTAGTAACAGGATCAGTGTGTAGATGTTAGTGAATGAGTCTGCCAATAAAAAATGGTAAATTCTGACAGATGTTTACATTTGCGGGTACTTCACAGCCTGCACACATTTGCAAGTCTACTCCTTTCAAGACTAGGAGGAAAATACATTGAACAATGAGTATGGATAGAGAAACTCCCGAAATTAAGCAATGTGTACAAGCAAGGGTTTATGCCTGTGAAAAGTATTGTCGCCATGGGAGGACAAGGAAAGTTGGCAAGTTCAATAGCGCTTTCGCGTCACTCGTCTGCATTTGGAAATGTGCAGCGTTTTGACTACGTATGTTGAAATAATTACATATACTAATACGTCTGGAGTAGCCCTAGAATGCTTTGTAAAATCCAAACATATCGAAACACAAGACTAGCCATATGGGACAAACCTTTGGCTCTGATATTGGCTTCACTATTCATGAAGAGCAATGTGATGTTCCTATTGACCCCTCTATTAAGGAAAATCAATACCGTACAGCAGAGGGGAGGATCACCGTTCCCAAGTAAATTCCTCCTCTCAGGGATCAGTTGAGATGGTGCCACTCAGATTTGATCTTTTGGTGCACTTTCAACCTCTATGGGAGCATATCATTCACCTTAACCTGATAATTAGTGCTCCTTTACAGATGGCAGGTAACCTCATTTTACTGCCAGTGGTACAGTGTTGTCCAAGAAGTACCCTGGGCCAATATCTACAGAAGGTACAGTGGAAGCGGGAAATAGTGGTGGAGGCAAGAGAGAATGCTAGAGAAAGCTGGCAGGATTTGAGTCTGATTGTAACCTGTGATAGAGGGGCAGGAACATCTGAAATTAAGATAATAAATTATGGAAGGTGTGGATTTTAATTTAGGGGACAATTGGTGGAGGCTAGCCACAGGTGAGGCGGCTTCTTAACCTCTTGAGTGCCCATGACGAGATGGTCTCGTCATGGGCCGCGGTTGCGCTGTGCCCATGACGAGACTATCTCGTCATGAACCCCGCCCGCTAATGAAAGGGCCGGCACAGGGCGGGGAAAGGGCGGGGCACTCAAGGGGTTAAACAATTTAACTATTGATGCAATTAATATTGCTTAGTAAAGAATTATAAATAGCTCACCCACATAGCTAGTGACATGGTTGGGGCAGGTCATAGAATGTTGTTGCCACTAGCACTATTGCATGCAAGGATGGAGGCAGAGACCAAATTTCAGGACAGTGAGTCCCACTTTGTCTTCTCACACTCATTTAAATAAAATGCCTTGATAATAAATAGGCCAGGCAAGTGGTTTCAGTGAATCCACAGACTTTTCAGCGAACATGTCAGGTGTTTTAGCTTTGCTGCAGACCCTCAGCGGCCCGTCCGTCCGGGCTGAGAGGCCACTCTCCCCACTTTTCTCCAGGCAAGAAGAGTGTCTGTCAGACTGAACAAAGGTCAGCCTGACAGACATTCTTCTTGTTCTGGTCAGACAGGCAGGAGCTATACATATGCTAACAGTGCAGGCTCCCAGCTGCCTGTGCTAAACTTTGCCAGGCTGAGGATTTCACAGTGCTGTGGGCATGTCCTCCTCAGCTTGGCAAAGTGCCTTGAGGCCCTCAGCATCGTTAATTGTCTCGGACATGGGTGCCTCACTTTTAAGCCCTGAAGTACCCAGTGCCGAGTGTCAATCAGTGACACGTCATTGAGTGGGCTATGGTCAGCAGTCTCACTGACCCCATTCCACTCTGTGTTGAGGTAGGGATTGCTGCCTTCCCTCACTGGCTGATAATGAGGGAAGGCAGCAGTCCCAAGCCTCCTGGGACCTCCGACTCTTGGGACTGTGACCTTCCTTCGTTGACTGATTTATGGTCAACCAATGAGAGAAAGCAGCAGTCCCAATCCTCCTGGGACCTCTGAGTCTTGAAACTGAGACCTTCCCTCATTGACTGACCTACGGTCAACCAATGAGAGAAGGCACCAGTCCCAACCCTCCTGGGACCTCCGAGTCTTGGAACTGTGACCTTCCCTCATTGACTGACCTACGGTCAACCAATGAGAGAAGGCACCAGTCCCAACCCTCCTGGGACCTCCGAGTCTTGGAACTGTGACCTTCCCTCATTGACTGACCTACGGTCAACCAATGAGAGAAGGCACCAGTCCCAACCCTCCTGGGACCTCGGAGGCTTTCCTCTTGGAGAGCTGCAATTAAGGTAAGTTTAATGTGTTTTTTTTTGGTGAGTAGAGTGGTAGACAATATGCAGATAGAGGAGACCTGTACCAGTCCAATAGGATGATCTAATACTGTCCCAAAGAACTCTACGCTCACAGTCCACACGGTTGCTAACTATCCCCTTCACCAAATGGAAGAAATGGGGTAGATCAGCCTGCTGATTTCTGATGACCAAGTACTGGAACAAGCTCCTTCTTCCTCTCAGATGAATCCCTAAGAAGAAATTATTCTGCAAGCAGCTGAAAACTCACCTTTTTAAGCTGTAGGGTGTGGGATACCTTCTGCTGGCCATCTGTCAGAGAGCCGGGACACTCGCGCAGTAACTGTCGCACTTTAGAATTCCATTCATTCATTCATTTATTTATTCATTCAGAGGACAGCTGGATTGCAGATTTTATATATTTGAAGTCATTATCAACCATTGAATGAGGAGCAAAGTGAGAAGAACAGGGTTTCCAACTTAATTAACCTCAAAGGGGGGCATACACCTACTTCAGCACAGCACTCGTGGCAATGTACTACTATCATTGTTCCGAGCAAACAGAGAGCAACACAACAAGGGTATTCAAGAACACCAATGGTTTACTACTGCAATGAAAATGTTGGATTGTATCCTTCGACAGCATGGGTGCTTACTGGTATTTTATTTGTCAAACTTAAAGTTACCCTAAAGGTCACTCATGCCAGTAGGTAGTTCTATATACAGTGGATGTCAAACAATTTAAATTATCCTATATTATTATATCATAGATCATTTAGTAATAAACAATCCGTATTAAAAAGCAGAAAAGCAATCTCTCCCTTTATTCATTTGTATGTGATATTTTCATTCAGCAGATTCAACGAGACTGCAAAGGTAGATGCTTTTTCATCTTTTTTGAAGGATGGAGCAGTGTTTTTTCTCATTTTGTATTGGTTATGATCGAACACTTTTAGCCTTTTACCATTTCTTTTTGTTTTTTCCTTGCCATTGTTTGTTGTGTTTTGTACAATCTCCATAACCAGTTGTGTTTGTAGCATTATTATATTGAATTCAATACGTTGCCTACCACTACATCGGCATAGTAAGTCTATTATCATTTTGCCTTCACATCACCGACCTAACCCTTTTAACTATTATATTCACATTTTACAATCACCTATCCTACACTTCCCTTACGATGTAGACGTAGTGGATGCAATATTTTTTGTTGGAATGTATTGCATGCAATATGCTGGGAATGTGTACCTCTGAGAAAATTCCCATTTCCTTTTTATCCTTCATTCCAAACACTTTATTTGGTCCAATGGCCAAGTTTGCATGTGGGGTCATATTCCATCTAGCCTCGTAACATTTGTAATAGATCCATAGTAGAATTCTTCCAATAAATTCGATCCACGTAAATTGGCTACATTCGACATTGTATTCTCTCTCTTGCGTTTTTTACTAACTCTATTCAATGTGGACTATTTTTCCAAGCTAGAGTGTGACCAGAAACCATTTCCATGAGGTAAGGTAAGGAATTCAATTCCCAGTACCTTCTAAAGAAGTAAATATTGTAATTATTTTAAGAAAGTTTTTTGTGGTTGAAAGAACAGCAGTTTTATTATGGAAGGTGATTGAAAGAACAGCAGTTTTTTTATGGAAGGTGATTGAAAGAACAGCAGTTTTATTATGGAAGGTGATTGAAAGAACAGCAGTTTTATTATGGAAGGTGGTTGAAAGAACAGCAGTTTTTTTATGGAAGGTGATTGAAAGAACAGCAGTTTTATTATGGAAGGTGATTGAAAGAACAGCAGTTTTATTATGGAAGGTGGTTGAATGAACAGCAGTTTTTTATGGAAGGTGGTTGAAAGAACAGCAGTTTTTTTTAATGGAAGGTGGTTGAAAGAACAGCAGTTTTTTTTTTTGGAAGGTAGTTGAAAGAACAGCAGTTTTTTTATGGAAGTGCAAAAGCTATTGTTGCAAGTGTTAATAATAACAGACGGAAAGATCCACTATAATGTGAGTGACTGTAATTTCTCAAACTGACATTTGGTGGAGGACCATTCACATAGGCTTGTGGTGAAGTATCAACATAGCTCGACAGAGTTTCAGCTGAAAGGTTAATCCTGGGACCATAAGCTTCAGGGATGGGAGTCACGGGGCCCTCTCGTGCATGTTATGAAGGAGACCATGATTGGGGATTTGGATAAATTCTCCAATTCCATCAACTGGCTCACATCAAGTTTCTAATCCGAATGCACACAGTCCTTTTTATTACTTTGGCCTCAAGGACATAATTATTGACATTTAATTTAAGAATTGCTGATAGAGGAGTATTCTATTATTGCCTAAAAAAAATCTCTGGAGGATTCAAAAGCCTCTGGGGTAATTACAATTTTGAAATGTATTCTAAGTAGCCCATAACCTACATAAATACCTTGTTCTATAAATGTTTATGTTTTCCACCTGATCTTCCTCTTCTGCAATTTCTGAGGAGTCTGAGATACATGAGGAGGAAGCAGACAAGTGATAAAAGGAAGAGCATCTGGACTTCGTAAAAATGTTTTACCCTGCAGGCTTTGTGGTACAAACAGTGAAGCTAATTTTTCTTGTAATATTCCATGGACACAGGCAGGACTGCTTGGGCTCCCCTGGTCCTCTGCCTGGGATGAGGGGATTGCTTGCAGTAAGAGTTTTACTTCTACAAATACTTAGATTACGCCCTCATTTTTACCCAAATTAATATCAAGCACTAGACACACATCTTGCTTGCCTCTTGTAATGAAGATCACTACTAGCATAGGTGCGTAGACCTCCTATTGATATCTCTTTCTGGCACTGTTGCTAAATACCAGGGCCCAGATTTACTAAGTGCTTGCATTGTCCTTGCGTCACGCAAGGCGATGCAAGGCAACGTGAGGGCTTAAGTGATATTTACAAAAGCCATGCAAAGGCACCTGGCATGGGTCTATGTGGCTTAGTAAATCCAGAGCAACATTGCATTACTATGCTTTGGGAAGGCGCTCCAAGGCTGGAGTGTGGGTGTTCCCCCGCATCCACTCATAGAATTTGGTGCAGTCACAGATTTACTAAGGGTAGTAAACCTGGGAATGCTTTAAAATGCTACGCAATCCTAACAGAGGAGTAACAAGGAGAAATATGTTAACTCATCCTTACATCATAACCTCAAGTTTTACTAACCTGAAATGTCACAAATAAGGAGAATCCAGATGTGCCTCAACCCTGGCTCCTTCACCAGCAAGCCTAGCCAGAAGAAGGAAGAAGGTAACACCAAAGAACTTCCCAAGATCCACAGCTTTCCAACAGACAGGAGGGCATATGATTACAAGTTGCATGACAGGAGTACCCTCTCCAACACTGGATCTCAAAACAGTGCAGGGGTACCTCGCAAAGAGAGGGAAGCACAAAAGGTTTATTAGGAATGCTGCCATACACGATGAAGATATTTCATGTCACTGAGGATTCCCACGACCATACAGAGAAAGGAGGCTAAAGGCTGTTTCTTTATAAGGTCATGGAACTCTGACACGACTCACAATATCCTTATAATGTACGACAGGCGATACGGTATACCTTATAATACATGGTCACACCATAACCCTTCCCACAAACCACGTAAATCCTTGATGTGCAACTCTTTCATATGGAGGAAGTATCTTTGCACCCACGAAGAACAGAATTAGAATCCCTAGTACAAAATCAAAGACACCAAAATAGGTAGATAATTGTGGCGAAAAGATAATAGAATCAGTTTAATGCAAGTCAGATTTTTTAACAACACTGTCGATTCGGATTTGTGGAAACATCCAGAGATATTCTATATTTCCTACAATCACCTAAAGCTGGAAAAAATAAACATGTTGTCTTAAATGTGTTGTTTCTGCGTACTACTGTTCATTGAAAAGCCACGTTTCGTTTTCGATTTTTTTAAAGTCAGCTGTAATAATTTACCACAGTTGAGCGGCTAATTATTTCTTTATTACAGGGGACACATCACCTGTACTGTAACAAGGAAATTAGCGACCGGCTTCCAAAGAGGGATTGCAGGCTCCCATATATTATACCAGGCGCAGAAGCACAATCAGAGAAGAAAACTGGCTGAAAGGTGCTTGTCTCATGGAGGGACACTTCACTGAATGAAGCACAGGGGCAGGAGAGAGTACTGTACTGTAATGTTTCTAAGCTAGTATTCATTCGTCTTTGGCTTATACCCTAAAGGTTATATAATATTTCTATTGCATGCAGGAAACACATTTGGAGACCAAGACAGCCTAAGACTGAGGGATATGTTGCACTGACACTGTCCTGAATTGTGCTGTATACCTACTGCTGAGGTCATATGTGGGCACATAAGTGAAAATACCTCAGTCAGTCCTCTTGTCTCTGCCAATGCCTTAGCGCGGTAGCAGTGCTTTCAGAAATGCCCTGTAGCTATTTGATTTTTCTCAAATCCCCGACGATTTGTATTAAAATATACTTAAATCAAGCTACGGGATCAAACAACATTAGCATGATATTTTAGAGTAACACTTTAATCCACCAGCTTGCCTTGACTCATTTTTTTTAGTAAAAGCATGTATAATATATCAACAAAAGCATAAGTAGATTCCTAACCACAAAGTGTGTGAGGGGGATGGGGATACCCTATTAAAGTTATCCCCAGTGGAGTCCTAACCACCTCAGAAGAGAGCTAAATGCTAATTATCAGATATGACGTAGAGATCACTGTTTACTTGATCTTTCCATACCAGGGGTATGTTCTGGTATTAAGTTTCCCACAGTCACAGGTGAGCAATTTCCGGCACGTTAGTTGATTTTTTCCCTTCTCACACACTATTCAACAAAGACTTACATTAAATTAATTCAGAATTCATGTTCACTTCACTAATGAATGACTGAGTGAAGGCCCTTTCTCGCCATTGTTTTGGTTCCCCTACTTTCTAGCATGAAATAGTAGGTCAGTGCCAATAGATGTCAGTTAAACACCAGCTCACCACTCTCTCAAGGGAACAGCAAATCCATTTGACTATTTACGAGGCTATCTAGTGCTTAGAAGATGAAACTGAGAGTGCTTCTGCACCAAGAGGTTTTTACATAAATCATTTATTTGGCTTCGTTCCTTTCTGATAGGAAGTAGCCTGCCAGGTCTAAGCACCTGCTATCAGAGACCCCACTTCTTTACACTGGTATCACCCCTCTACACAATCCCATTAATGCACAGTCGCGTTGCTCTGTTCTCTTGATCATAGACATGGGCAGTGGTTTTATACATTCACTTCTCTTACTCTTAGCTATTATACTCTATTATAAAAACATCTCTTGCAAAACTATTCGTTCTCTATGCGTACAATTAACGAACATGGCTCACTGAGCTAGAAAAATCAGTCTCGGGATATGATCCTCTCATTCCGAATTCATTTAAGCATTTGCCCTTCAGGCAATCTGTTATTTCCTGTCCTAATTTGGACAGGGCGAATTAACAGCAAAGGCCCAGAGCAGCTCTCCGCGGAAGATGGCCTCAGGAACTGCAAGACACAGAACATAAATCCGAGTAGAAATCTGAGCCTCATTGCATGTCACTGTGAGAAACACAAGAAAACAAGAGCGGCGCGCGCGCGCTCGAGCCCGGCCGGCGGAAGGAGGTATTTACAGGCTTATAACGAGAGGAAAATTGACCTCAGATCCCAGGCCTGTGTTCAGGGGTGCCCAGCGGGGTAAAAGTGCGAGTTCAGGGACCCACTGCACTGCCCAAATAAAGGTAATGCAGATAGCCAAAGATTTATACTGAAAGTATTATGTGAAACAGGAAACGTGATTTAAACCCCATACTCTGCTTTATGGAGCACTCTTTTTAAGATCTGGGCATTTCTAAAATGGAATGATTTATCAAAGGATTTGTACTGTAGGGAAATGCACCTCTATTTATGGCCTGTCGAAATATTATAAAGTATTAATGAAATAGGCGCTAACACTGGAGTTTGTCCTCTATTTGCGACCCTGTTGATGGGTGGACTACAGTATAGAATGAAAAAATGCATGACTGCAGCAACAGTGCGGTTAGAAACTGCACTGGACATTGGACTGGGGTATAGAAGACCATTTTAGCATGCCTGAGGTCCATTTCTTTCATCGCATGTACAGCATGTAGACACCTAGCCTCCAGTAGAGAAAATAAACTTGAAAGACCAGGATTGTCTCACAGTAAGATGGTCTCTCCTGAATACTCACCTGGTCAAAGACTCACCGACACCCAACACAATAAAAATAATTCAGTTTTCCCTGCAATCATATACGACCAATGAGAACCATGTATGCACATCTCATGACCTGCAATATCACGTGTATTTTACAAAGAGTTTAACTACAGCTTTCTATACAGATTTTGATCAGCGTCTTCTACAGAACCAGTCCAATAGGATGGTCTAATACTGTCCCAAAGGAACTCGACGTTCACAGTCCACACGGGTGCTGACTATCCCCTTCACCAAATGGAAGAAAGGGGGGATATCAGCCTGCTCAGTTCTGATGGCCACGTACTGTGACACGCCCCTTCTTCCTCTCAGATGCATCCCTAAATGCCTGTGTTTTATGTGTCTCATACACAGGACTGAGATCAGTTTGAAGGTCTGCAAACTCCTGCCTTGGTAGGTTTTTTAAACTGTCATCTTTGGAAGCTTCTTAAAGTTGTTGAGGCTTTAGTAAAAAATCAGTGAGCTAAAAAATATCAGCCATGTGTTTTGCAGAAGAAATACCCCAACAAATATTCATTTTAGTGAGAGAATTTTCAGAAAAATTAAATGTCGAAAAAGTATATTGCCAAAAATGTTTTTGTGGAATAAATCTCCGTCAACATATTTTAGACAAACATTGTCTAGGGAGATTTTTTGTCAAAAACACAAAGGGCCTGATTACGATCTTGGCGAATGGGATACTCCGTCACAAACGTGGCGAATATTCCGTCCTCTGTATTACAAGTTCCACAGGATATAATGGAATTAAATTTAGCAGATGGGATATCCGTCACATTAGTAAAGGAGTAACCCTGTCCGCTATGATCGTAATCAGGCCCAAAATTTGGAACTACATAAAGTCCAAAAGATTGTATTGTTATAATTTTGCATAACCCAACCAATATTTCAAGATTTCCTCCTATATGAGTTCCAAATGTTGTGCAACCGCAGCCCCTTCCCTTAGTATCGCCTAATTGCTTTCTCCCAACAGCTTCTAGTGATGGGCAGTGAGCTCCTATGTGCAAGCGTGGATTACTGAAGGGCTATAAGGCTGCTTCTATAACAGCTCCATGTATACAAGGGATTCCCCCAGAGACACTTTTAAATAGTATACCATCCTTCTATATCCATGATCAACTATTACAAAAATACATATTGCAAACAAATGAGAAATGCTTGCAAACATACGTCAATCCCCTAACTACACATCGAATTACAGAGTTTGGAAGTCAATCCCCAAACATCATCATACAATGCTCTATCATTGATTTAAAGCTAGAAATGAAAAGAAAACGTTGCTACATTGAAACATTATTGACTGGTACAAAGGAGTAAACAAACATGGTCTTCAGAGTCACCCTTATTAGTCCGATGTGAAGAGTTTTCATGAAAAAAAGCAGATGTAAAAAGGAGAATTTGCACTAGAGCGGAGTTCTTGACTTTGATTTGCATAACAGAGTTGAAGTGCATCCAATCGGTAATACAAGTTTGTTATGGGTTTGCACATTCCACCTCTAAATGTATAAGCAATGACAATGTCTCCACTTTCTTCATTTGTATTTTTGGGGATCCCTATAGCATTGACATGTTCCCAACAACCTCATACGAAACAATATCCACAAAGGTCTTGGGTGCCTATCATTTCCATGCCTTTATTAGTTTAAAATAGTTCTGGAATCATTTTAAAAGTCTAGGTGAGGTCTCTACTTTCCGCTGACTGCATCTACCATGGTTGTTACCCTTCCCCTTCCTTTAAGGTCCATTACTAAACTTTAGAAAACCGTAGAAGTTTGAAAGAGCTGTGATTAACATCAATTTCATCCTGGTGTGAACTTCTGCTTTTTTTTTTAGTTAACAGGACCTCTGTTGTAACATGTGGTTGTTGCTTTGCATCCTCTCCATAGCAACCAGTTCCCTGCTGCTAAGCCAGTGTGAGTGTGATGTAATGGAATGTTGATGAGTGCCTGGTGCGTGTCAGCGTCACTTGGAGAGAGCAGGCTGAGCAGCAAGGACGCTGCTCCTGGTGGGGCTATTGATATAACCTGTAACTAAGATATAACTTATACAATAAATCAAAATCTTATAATCTACGTGACCTGGCTAGTGATATCTTTCATGTACAACACTGACAATGATTTAGAAATGAAACCACGCGTATGTAGACTGTAGAGAGAAAGAAAAGGAGATGGAAGAAATTGAAGAATCTACTGTAAGCAACAAAGAGGAAAGTAATCAACTAAGTAGTAGTTGCCCCGAAGCCCCACCAGTGGCATCATCAACAGACAGCCTGTGGGCTTTGAGGGTGATCTACTTGAGGTGTCTGTTCACTAATGAACATAGAAGGCAGGATTTACTTTTGCAGCGAATCAGCAGTGAGTTCAATCAGCTGATTGAGGGCTGTAATACAGCTTTATTGGTGTATGTTGGGAGCAACCTCGCACGTCAGCTGGCAGTGAGTACATTTTGAATTTCACGTGTAGTGACTTTAACCACACCGTCGGGTGAAGTGTACCTTACTGTTTAAGGGAACCACAGGCATTTGCATGCCTAAGTTGCGCTGTGTTTAAGGGTTTAACTGGTGACATCGTTTAAAAGCATACTGTTATGGGGGTGCGACTCGTATGAATAGTCGCACTCGCTCTGTGGATTCCGGAACTCCTGATGCAGTCTTATGTGCAGCAAGGTATTATACTGTTTATAAGTACACCATTGTGGGTGCACGAGCCGCGTGAATAGTCGCTCGCATTCTGTGGATTCCTCAGCTCCCGATTCGGCGTTGTGTGCAATGAGGCAAAATGACAATGTAGATTGATGTGGACATAACGTAAAGCACGTTTACCAAACAAGCCTGTTATGTTATGATTTGTACTTTATTGTTATGCCTCCTCGTGCATGTTCCTCGTTCCATAGAATATGGAACGTGGAGCAGGCAAACGGTGGGGAGAGTGTTCCTGGACGTGAGGCTGACCGGTTGTACTTCCTACTATGTCCTTCGTGAATAAAACAATTTACGCAACAAATCCTCGTAATAGTCTTAACAAAATTGGCGACGATCGGGATAATCAAAGAACGGAGACCACCGAGGAACTTATATTTTCATCATTTTTCTGAGCGGATTTTTTATTTTCGTACCAAGGACGCAGGAAAGTACTGCTATCAAACAGATTTGGGCACAACACATACTAAATACCATCAATGCGAGCATCGGACAATTGAAACGGTGAGCAAAAAAAAAAGTTTTATTCTGATTATTAAGAGACTTATCTACCGTTATCTGGGCGTCTACTGCTAGTTTGAACTAGGCCATCGCCTAGCAACGTGGAGTCCTTGCCCGCAACCATTGTATGTGCTCGTGCTACATCGCGCAAAACGTTCCTCTGTGTGTAGAGTACGTAGCGCGTCAGTGACTTCTTGCGCGTACAGGAAACAGCGTGCCTTCACGTCATCGCGCAGCGGCCATTTTGGATTGGGGAGGTCGCGGTTACAAATAAAAAGAAAGTAGTGGATTTCTCTCGTATGTGCTTTCGATGCGATTTATTTTACGTTAAAGAACCGTTTAAAAAAAAAAAAATATGAAACGCTTAAGTACCGGTCAGTCAGCGCTAATAATCGCTATAGCACTGCTTGGATATAAGTGATTTACATACAGCAAAGAACTTTCAAGCTGGTTGTACCTGATATACAAGTGAACTGTAATTCTACTATCACCTGATAGTTTTGACAGCAAATGGAAACTTGGTCTGGATTTAAGTGGTGAAGTATGGACAGTGCATGATTTCTTTTTTTTATTATTCACTGAACAATTCCACTTTATTCCCTTACATGAACTAAAGACAGTGCATAAGATCCTTCTACTGATCTACTCCTCATCTAGTTTTTTTTTCTCTCTTTGTTTATTGTTTTTATTTCTTTCCAGTTTTTGTTTTAGTGTTCAGCCTGCTGTGTGTCGACACAACTTACATTCACATTGTCTGAATATTTTTATTGCTACAATGAGCCAACAAACCTTCTCACTCAGTCATCCTCAAGACTTTTGGTCTTCAGGCTCTGAACCGTCTCTTAAGTGGACAGAATGGAAAGAATATTTTTTAAATTACATCGAAACTGTAGACTCCGACGGAAAAATGGCTGCTCAACACAAAAAGCGGATCCTTTTACATTCGTTAGGTCTTCATGGTTTAAAAACTTATAACCAAATGAACAAACCTGTTGGCGATGGTGACAGTAATGTTTTCTCGGCAGCACTTGCCAATTTAGATAAGTATTTTGCACCAAAGGTCTGTATTGGTATTACGCGTTATAAGTTTTTCCAGAGAAAACAGCTAAAAAATGAATCAGTGGATGATTATGTTGGAGAGTTAAAAAAACTAGCTGTTGATTGTGCCTTTGGAGCATTGTTGGAAGACTTAGTACGTGATCAAGTTGTTATGCATGCTTCCAACCCTGCTATTCAAGAGCGCTTGTGGATAAATGGCGATTCTTGTCTTAATGACATTCTGGCGATTGTCCTCAAAGCTGACACTTCCAGCAGGTGTGAAAATGCTTTGAAAACAGATGAGGCAGTAAAAGAAACCGTAGCTAAAATTATATCCAGTTCTAAAAAAAGTGTTTTGGTCAAAACTAAAATAGAGGGAGGGAACAAATATAAGTTTCACAATGGACCTCCCAAATGTTATAGGTGTGGTAGTTTAGAACATTTAGCGTTTGCGAAATCCTGTCCTGCTAGGAAAGCTAAATGCAGCGCATGTGGTATATATGGTCACTACACAAAATCCTGCAGGAGGAAAACAAATGCTGTTAAATGTATTCTGGAGGAACATGATTCAGATAGTGATGTAAGCAGCAATGATGACCCTGTTTCTGAATGTTCGGGTGCTGTTAAAAAGAAATTAATGTTAAACATTAGAGATGGATGCCTTATAATTGAAAACAAACCTGAATGGTGGATTCACATAGGTCGTGTGCGTGTTAAAGTGTATGCTGATTCCGGCTCACCCGTTTCAATAGTGAACGAGGAGGTGTGGCAGAAACAGTTTACTAGCAAGGTGGGGTCGAAATTATTTGCTTCTGACATAGACCCTGAAGGATATGGGGGAGAAAAGATTGACATACTGGGTTATCGTTGGTTTAAATTTGAATTAAAAAATCGCCACGCTTATGGAAAATTGTATATTTCAAAAAAGGGCCCATCTGTTCTCGGATGGAAAGATCAAAAGAATTTACACATAATTTTAGATCCAAATTCTGACGAACAAGTTCTAGTAATGGATGAAGGCATTAAAATAGGTGAAAAACTATTAAAAAAATTCCCTACGGTTTTCAAAAAATGTATAGGCAAACTTAAGGGGTTTGAACATAAAATCATCTTAAAAGAAAACGCAATTCCTAAGATACACAAGGTCAGGAATGTCCCCATTTCTTTAAGAGATGATGTAGCCAAGGAATTAGATAAACTAATTTCAGCTGACATTATTGAACCTGTAGAGAGTTCTGAGTGGGTTTCTCCTTTAGTCGTCGTTAAACGCAGCAATGGTAAATTGAGGTATGTGTTGATTTACGCCATCTAAATGAGAATATAGTCATTGATCAATTTCCTTTGCCCAAAATAAATGAAATGTTAGCTTTATTGGATGGTGCAAAAGTGTTCTCAACAGTTGATCTATCTGCTGCGTACCACCAGATTCCACTTCACAAAGATAGCAAAAAGCTTACCACGTTTGTCACTCCGCAAGGGTGTTTCCAATTTAAAAGGATGCCTTTCGGTTTAGCGTCCGCTGCAGCTGTTTTTCAGCGCTTAATGCACCATTTATTTTCCACCATTAAAAACACCAATTTTTTTCAGGACGACATCTTAATATTTGGAAAAGATAAAGCTGACCATGATAAAACTTTACAAGAAGTGTTGTCTATTTTGGACGCTAATGGGTTGACTGTAGAATACTCCAAATACACATTTGCTAGTGATAATGTTCCCTATTTAGGTCACATAATTGACAGCGAGGGTATTAGACCCAAACCCAACCTTGTTGATTCTATTAAATCAGCCCCAGCTCCAATTTGCAAGGATGATGTAAGATCTTTCATTGGTCTTGCTGAATTTTGTTCTAAGTATATACAACATTTCTCTGCTAGAACTTACAATATCAGACAATTATTGAAGGACAGAAACAAATTTGACTGGTCCGTGGAATGTCAACAGGATTTTGAGGATATAAAGGATTGCATTTCTAATGTTGCTTCGTTGAAGAGTTTCAATCCTGATGCCAACAGCATAATAACTACTGATGCTAGCATTAAAGGGTTAGGGGCCGTTTTTTCACAAACTGCTGATAAGGGCAATGAACATATAATAGCATTTGCCTCTAGATCATTGTCACCTACTGAGGAAAAGTACTCAGTTATTGAAAAAGAAACGTTAGCGTGTGTTTGGGCTGTTGATCATTTCAGAACTTTTGTGTGGGGAAAACATTTCACGTTGCGCAGTGATCATAAACCTCTTCTTAAAGTACTTACTACAGAAGGCACCATAAATACATCAGCTAGAGTTGCCAGGTTAGCAATCAGGCTACAGGACTATTGTTATAAAATAGAACACATTCCGGGGAAGAAAAATTACATGGCTGATTTTTTATCTAGAATGCCCAAACAACTGGTTGAGTGTGAAGATGAAACCTGGAACTCTTATCAGATTGCATTTGTTCACGATTATGGCAATAATGGTATTTCTAAAACGAAATGGGATGAGGAATATGTTAAAGATAATGATTTGCGCGATGTCAAAACTCATCTCACTCAATCTTGGCTCAGGAAGTTGGGAAAGAATCATCCTTTAAAACCCTATTGGGAAGTTAGATTTGAGTTGAGTATCCGGGGGGACAATATATGGAGAGGGGAAAGAGTCACTCCACCCAAAAGTTTGCGTCCATCTATTATAGCTCTGTGTCATGAAGGTCACTTTGGCATTGTTCGCACTAAACAAACCGTCAAAGCTTCATTTTGGTGGCCTAACATGGACGCAGAAACCGAGCTATTTGTTCGCAAGTGTGATATATGCAAAGTAGCTGATAAGTCTTTGGTTGTGTGCAACCCTCCTTTAGGAGTGATGTCAATTCCTAGTTCTCCTTGGGAACATACTGCTATAGACATTATGGGTCCTATTGGCAATGAACAGAAATTCATCTTGGTGTTAATGGATTTGTTTTCTAGATGGCCCATAGTTAAGGTAGTTTCTAGAGCTGACACTGAGTCGGTCCTTAAATTTCTGGACAAATCTTTTCAATCTGAAGGTATTCCTTCTGTTCTGCTTAGTGACAACGGTGTTCAATTTACATCAAACAGAGCCAAAGAATACTTTGATAAACTATGCATAAAACACAAAACTACAGCACTTTACAACCCTAACAGTAATGGAATGGTTGAGCGTTTCAACAGGGTTATCAAAAACACAATTCAAATGGCAGCTAAGCAAGGGGATTGGGAGACACAGGTTATGAAAATGGTTTGGGCCTACAGGGTGTCGGTTTGTGAAGCCACAGGGTATCCACCTTTTGTTTTAATGCGGGGCAGGAATCCCACTACAAAATTTACGCCTGGCTGGTTATTCAAACACAACATAGTGCATTGGTCTGAAGAGGCTGTCAGAGAGAAAGCAGTCACTCTTCAATCTAAAAGGAAGGACTGGTATGATTCTAAACACAATACTAGACAACCTGATATAATAATTGGGCAGTGGGTGAGAGTTAAAAAGCTGGCAAAGTTGCAAAAGACATTAGCAAGTTTTATGAACCTTTACAGGTAATTGAACTTCTGAATAATTCTGTTCGTCTGTCTGATGGTAAGGTGTGGAATCTCAAGAGAGTAGCAAAATGTCCTGCACCTTCTACTTGCACAAATGATGTTCCTCCGCAATTTGTTCTAGAGGATTGTTTGGACAAGGTCAGTGTTGATGACAACGTAGATGTAAACTCTGATGTTCTTACTGATGTAAATGTGTCCACAGGTGAACAAAATGATGTTGCTAGCACTTCGGTACAGGTCTCTGGTCCTCTTAACGTGCATACTAGCGGTGTTACTTCTGCTGCTGATCTCTCCCATCACAAGCGGGAGAGAAGACCGCCGGTTTGGTTAAAAGATTACATTTCGGAAAATTTTCCATTGTAATTTGTGCAACGTGTAATAGCCTTTGTTGTATTAGTTTATTTTGTTTATGGTATGCTATGTTTTTGTTACGTTACTTACCTTGGTTTGTTTTGCATTATCATTTTTAGGTACTGTATTGTTTCATATATAGTTCTGTGTCCTTTTCTTTGGTTTATTGAGAAAAGGGGATGTGTTATGTTATGATTTGTACTTTATTGTTATGCCTCCTCGTGCATGTTCCGCGTTCCATAGAATATGGAACGTGGAGCAGGCAAACGGTGGGGAGAGTGTTCCTGGACGTGAGGCTGACCGGTTGTACTTCCTACTATGTCCTTCGTGAATAAAACTATTTACGCAACAAATCCTCGTAATAGTTTTAACAAAGCCCTAATTCCTGGAGAGAACTGCGCTTGGCTATGCATCGGTGGTCATTTTGCACCTTTGGGAAGGATGTAATTGGATTCCATGGCTAACCATGGTATTGGAAGAGCTTTGGGGCATATTATCAAGAAGTGCGTTAAAATTATCGCCGCTTTGGCGGCAGTTTTCTGCCGCTAAAACGGCGATAATTTTAACGCCCTGCTTGATAATATGCCCCTTAGTTCCACGTGTCCAGTTATTATTGATGGCTACCTCAATGCATCAAAGTGAAATTTGTGACTGCAGCCTGTGTTTCTGATGGAAGAATACCGCTTCTATGAAGGAAGCGAGGTATAAGTAGGGAGCAGTATGTCATCACAACAGAAGGCTTGAAAGTAAGGAAATTATTTTTCAAAAACTTGACTTTGTTTCCATTGAGCTCATGCTACGCAAAGATTGCAAACAACGGACTGGACATTCCACTATGCTTTGGAAAAGCGGTGAAGTCACTGTGAAATTTTTTTTAATGCCATGTTAAATTTTTTACCAGAGCAGTTTTTGCCATGCTGACAGGGCGGGGGGTGATGTGGTCTTGTACCCATGATTCTGTTAGGTGTGAGGCGTGTGTGATTCAGTATAGGGTGCGTGGGTGGGTTGCTCATTAATGTTGCAAATTGTCCTTCCTAAGGAGTTAAGGAAAAGTATGAGTGTTGTTTGCTGTGCCCCAGTGTTACTAGTGTCCTTCCTAAGGGGTTAAGGAGTTGCACCCTATGTTGCAAAATGTCCTTTCTAAGGGGTTAATAATGAGAGGTAGGGTCATGTGTGTTACACCCTAATGTTGCGTAATGTTCTTCCTAAGGGGTTAAGGATGAGAGGTAGGGTCATGTTTGTTGCACCTTAACGTTGCGTAATGTCCTTCTAAGGGGTTAAGGATGAGTTTTAGGGGCATGTGTGTTCTACCCTAATGTTGCGTATTGTCCTTCCTAATGGGTTAAGGAGAAGTGTAGGGGTAGTGTGCATGTGTGTGTGTGTGTGTGTGTGCACCCTAATGTTCTAGTGTGTTGCAGTATAGGGTGAGTGTGTTTGTTGCACCCTGGTGATACTATGAGTGTCCTTCCTAAGGTGTCAAGGATTAACTGTGTGTAGTAGGGAGTGTATTAGTACCCTAAGTCCTGCATAGGATTTACCTGCTTTGATTACTTATGAGTCGAATATTTATAGGATTGACTGATCATTTACTTCCATCTTTTGTCCTTTTCTAATTGATGATTTATGAGTTGAATATTTAGAGGACTGATTCATTGTTTATTTCCTTCTTACATCTGTTGATATTTTCAATTGTTTCTCTAAGGGAAGGAGATGTGTTGTAACTTGTGGTTGTTGCTATGCATCCTCTCATTAGTTCCCTGCTGCTCAACCAGCGTGGGTTTGATGTAATGGAATGTTCATGGTGGGTATGAGTGTCTGTTGGAGAGAGTAGGCTAAGCAGCAAGAATGCAGCTGCTGGTGGGGCTATTGATATAACCTGTAACTAAGATATAACTGATATAATAAACCTACATCTTATAAGCTATGTGACCTGGCTACGTGACATCTTTCATTTACAATAAACTCCTTGCCACCTAACGGCTATTGCAGTGGTGTTAGGTTTTTATCTTCTTCAAGTCAGTTATGGCCACTTACACTTTGGCACTATTTGAGAGGTTCCCTTTCTTGAGACCTATGTTGCACTCTTTTTTTCTCAAGGGTGCCCATTCAGCACCTGGCTTTGTGTCTAACATTTAAAATTCTTGTTTCTCCTCCCTGCATCGATTTATCCTCTGGGTGCTCCTTCTGTGGTTTTTGCTCCTAAAATCTTTCTTTGCCTATAAAGGGGGCATGGGGTTTCTACTAACTTGCTTCTCCCCTGGGGAGCTGTCGAGCCTCTGTATTGTCTCCAGCTTATCTCCTATGTTGCTTTTTCCCTGATACCCTGTAGGGAATCAATGTTATACAAACACTGTAGATCAGTGGGGCAGTGAGCTTTTGCAACATCCTCAACGTTTGTACCCTGCAACTCCACTGACATACAGATCTCTGAGGATGGTGAGGTTTTATTATCTTCCTGGTTTCCAGGCAGTCTATAATATACTTCACACAGAGGTGCGTGAGTCTGATGGTAGAGTTTCTAACCTCCTTTCCTGTACTAAAATGTACAAGGGTACTGTGAACTCTGCTGGAGTCACAATTCACCTGTTGTTCAACCATCCTAATTGCAGACAATTACAGTGGACCAAGTGGAGTAGTAGCACCTAGAAGGATCATGGCAGTTCACCAAAAACCTAGGGTTTCTAGTGTCCCCCTACAGTAATTTATAACTGAAGGAATTGTCTCATTTGGGTTCAGAGACTCTTCCACACTAAATGTGAGAGGCGCCATAGGTAGTGCTTCAATCAAGAGCTAACCTGGGTGGTTGTCCTCCGAAAGGATAAGTTCTGATGAAGACTCCTGACAGGACACCACCTTAAACTCCCCTGACTCCCTCGGAGAGGACCATTTTCAACTCCTGCAGGCACTCTACTGTGATGTTGCAAACTCACTAGCCTGTCAGGCTAAATGGTATGAGAGCACCAGCCCTAGAACTTCAATGCTAAATTCAGTTAAACACACATGCACGTCCTACACACTTGCAAGGAATAAAACCCCTGGGCCTTAGACCAGCTGCAGCCTATACAAAATCTCAAGTAGTAACTGGGCTTCGACTAGTACTCTGCAATTACCTGCAACACTATACATGAAAAGACACTTTTGGCTTCTTAGTGCATTCTTAGATGACAGGATGAGCTGTGTGTTATAAGTTTAGCATTTCTTGTTCCATGCTCTTAGAACCTAGACTATGAATATTGTTCTGAGATCAGCAGTTGTTCAGGATCCTGTGGATGGGCTAGTTCATTAAAGCTGTGCTAGAAAATAACTTACAATTGCTACCATACCTTAGTGGAATACTACATTGGCGACGAGGATGGATATTTAATAACCCATGCATGCAAAGTACAATCGATTTGCTTTTTACTGGAGTGTTAAGAATTTCAACAATTTTGTGTAGGGTGCAGAGTTTTCCACCAGGACAAATTACAAACCTCCAGGTTTGAGGTATGAGAAAATGTCTGGATGCCATTTTGTCTATGAAATGTTGATGGATTGTCTTGCTTCAGAAGTATTGTTCTGTATTTCTCCAGTGTACATATAATAAAACGTAATTGTTGAGAACGATGACAGCATACAAGTGCATAAGGCGGATGAGGAAATGTTTGTGAGGGTGTATTGTGTGTCATTGGGGGGTATTGCAATGAATAGGCAGAGAGAACGTTGGCTTTTAAGACTGCAAGAGTTAAGAAGATTTCTGAAGGATGGGGTCGAAGGCAAACATGGAATGTGGATCTGTTTTGCTTTTAGTCTGTCAGAGATGAGATGTAAGTTTATGATATTACAGCTTTTATGGGTATGCAACCAATTCCCCCACAAGAGCTGACAGTTAGGTTAAATCAACTGACTCTTAAGGATCATCAGGAGTTTAGCAAAACAAAGGAGAGAGTGTGTTGTGAGTACTTGTGGCCTGGAATAGATCACTAAATTGAGAAGATGATAAGAGATTGTGTGTCATTGTAATTTTAGTGACAAGGTACGGAAGGTGAGATCTCCACCAATGAACTGTAGGAAGCTTTCCAGTAAATTGTGAGAGGGACTAGTATTCAGCATGTTTGGTCCTATTCATGGGGAGACATTATTTTTGTATGTGTTGCTTCTAGTTAATGTCTTTTGATGTTGGCCTGTAATTCCTATAATGGGTATTAGACCTGTAAGCCTTAGGGTTGTCTTCCCCCAAACTTTGTGCCTTCACTTGCCCCCCCTCCCCCTATTTTTGCTGATATCGTTTTTGTTGGCCTTAGGACTCTGTGCACATTACCACTGCTAACCAGTGCTAAAGTGCTTGTGCTCACTCCCCTGAAAATGGTAACATTAGTTTACACCTTATTGGCACATTTAATTTACTTAAAGGTCCCCTGTAGAGTGGTATACTATATACCCAGGGCATGTAAATTGAATGCTAATAGTGGGCCTGCAACAACAACAAGCTGATCAATGGAATGATTAAATTAATCTCAGCCACTGGCAATCGCTCGGGCCACATCTCAGTCTATCATTTTTCGTCCACCATGCCACCTTAGTTTGGTCCAGCCATGTGCAAATCAGCCCTAACCCTGCTCCAATTGGAACTGACCAGGCCTAACTGCCAGGCCAGATCCACCCTGAACCAGAAAACAAGCAACCTAGGACCACTTTTGCCCTTATTATGAGTTCATCATCATTCTGATTGGGTAAAGGTTGGCTGACAGGGAAAATAGAGAAAGATTTAATTAGACTCTGCCAATATACCTCTAAGATCCCATACAACCAAGTGCACAGAGCTATCTCACTCTAGTAACAAACATCCAACATAGATTATATCTAACAAGACTGCAACTAGGCACATTGCAGTTTTTAGCTGCTTTTCCTGAGATAGGCTTTTGTTCCCAAAAGTTACCCAAATGCCCATGTAATGGCAAGTCCAACCAGTCCACAATGCATATTTACATTTTTGTAATTTGTATAGGGATCTGAGGAAACAAGTTTTGTGGCCACTGTTTTTAAAAGAAAAAATCGTTTATCATACTGATGATTTTAATTTTATCCGTAACCTGTTGAAAATGTAAATGTATGCTATAGAGTCTGTGTCTATGTTTCTTATGGCGTCCAAGAAGGAAACAGCTCCTATAACTGGACGTTTTCAGATATTAAATGAGTAGCCAATATGGTCCCAGCCATATGACAACCAGCCTTGACCCTGTTCCAATCGAACAGTCCAGCCTGAACTAGCTCCTCATGGGATGGTGGATATTTTTACAAAAAGGAATATGAGACAGAGGTGTGTGCTTTACCATTCTGAAGGCAAACTCCTAATTGAGAGGTTCAATAGAACCTTGAAGAAGGACATGTGATTGGCCAAAAATGCAAAGAGCAATGAATAAGCTGGTGGTCGTGTATATGTTAATTTCTCATGCGAGAGTGGTGAAGATTTATTTTGAAATATTGAAGGAAAGAAAGGCAAGCTCTTTGGATTTGCCTGCTGGGTGAAGTGGCAGAAAGAGAATTGTGTGCAGAGCAATGTGGATGAAGACAGAGAATGTGATGCGTGCAAGGCAGTGTATAAATTGAAAGTAAAGTAACATAGGTAGTGGCTCAGGATCCTGTGCATGGAGCACTTCAGTGAATATGAGCTAGAAAATAACCTATGTGTGGTGTTTTACCTGAATGGCATCTTACAATTCTTCAGTCACATAGTACAGCACACCCATTGTAAAACACCCAAAGTGTTGCAAGATATGCTCACGATCATAAGCTACACTTAACTCAGACCATAGAACTACATGTACAAATCAGGGCAAGTGGTGCATGGTATGCTGGTGTGCTGACCGCCCAAAATGGTGCAGGTCTGACCTTGCAAGAACCCAGCCCAGTACAGAAGTAACTCCTCAGATATCACATCAGGCATCAATGAGTATTCAGGCTGGAACATTGTAACAAATAGCTACCAAACAACTGGACCATCAGAAAGGAGCGGCTTCTGCCAATTCGATGTGGGGGGGGGGAATAATGGAAATATAGAGTTACCTTTCCTGCCGGCCACCGCAATCATCTGCTCCCATGCCTTGCTGCTCCTCTGCTCCCGTCCCAGCACTGCAATTCCAATGAGTACAGGCTCCCAGACTCCATGCAATCCCAGAACTTCTCTCATGCTATCACTCCCAGCATGAGAGAAGCACTAGTATTGGGCAGAGTGGGTCAGTTTTGCGCTCCAGCAGGGACTTGAAGCATGTGCCCCTGAGCTCTGTGGATATCTCCAAGGAACAGACTGGAGATATCCAAGTGTGCATGTCGGTTTGGCCATCCTAAGACAGCTGGCCAAACCGACATGCTCACTTTTAGTGCCTACCCCTCCGCCCTCTGCTGTGTAACTCTGCGGCATGGCCCCTCCCCACCCTAGACTCGCGGACTGGAAGTAAAACTAGTTTTGTTGTCATTTTATTTTTCTTCTGTCTTCTGCATTTCAGCAGTGGGGTGACGCTCCTCCGCCATAGAAGAAGGGGCTATTTTTGCGACTATATGTGCTGATACCATCTTCATATAGAGAATGTAACTTGGTGCTCAGTGCTATGTAGGTACGAGTGTGCATATGCCTTGTGTGTCTTTAGGTCAATATTTTATGCTGTGTAAATAGAGTAGATACACTGAGTGAGTGTGCTGTCATGGTGTAGTTTGTAAAGGAATGGGCAGTGCGCTGTCCAATATTGGTGCAATTATTTTATGATCGAATTCCTTCATTAAAATGTTAGAATGTTGTGAAGAGTTATAGTACAAGATCAAGATGAGTGACATATTGAGTGTTTGCTTTGATGCAGGAGGCTGACCCTTAGGAATGTAGGGAAAGGAAAGGGAGCGGGCAAGCTAGATTTTAATCAACCTGGACTACTGGACACAAATAACAAAAAGAATGGGCTGGAGTACAAGAATGTGTCACTCTTGTATATAGGTACGATCCCCAATCATAAATTGTATGACCCCCAATCCTCCAGAGCTGTCTCTAAATTCCATTCGCAATATTTGCTATTTTCCTTTTCTGTCTTATTTACATAGCACGATCACCTCCAAGAAGCATCTGTTGAGGTAGCAGACAGCTTCCTGCTCGAATCAGGCCTTCTGAAGATCTTTGTCACTAAGTGTGCTTTCCTCCAATTAGTCAGAGATTTGAGCCCTATACACTGTAGCATTTGTCTCAGCCCTTCCCATCCCATAAGCAGTGTACCTCTGGCAGCATCCTGTTTATGCCAGAGCTCCCCTTACCAGCCATCATCCAGGAATGGCCTGAGCCACCATACCATCTATTGTAGCATCTTGTCTATGCCACCTCAATAGCCAGAGTTCCCCCACCCACCATGATCTCGCTGCCGGGCACCCCTTGATATAATTTCTGCCCTTACTGCCCTCCTGTTGATTAAACCCACAACAGAGGCAGTCTCACCGTATGCAGGGCCTGGACTTCATTCTATGAGTTCTATTGCTATCTGATTCACTTCAGATGGAGCAGGTGTTTGTGTGATGGTTTACCACCATTGGTTGCCATTTGTATTTCTTCTCGTATCACATACGCCTTTTACGTTTTTTAGCTTTTTTAGCCTTACTTTCGTTGTTCTCTGGGGCCTTGGATCTTTTTCATTTGCATAAAGGAGCATACTGCATTTGTGCCCAATGCTCCTTTTCCTCAGGAGAGCTGTTTTCATCCTGGTCGCTTTTGATTTTATTTAAACTCAGTTCGCCTTGGGTGTCTTCTCAGCTACATGGGCAGAAGTATAAAACTATTACATTCAAGTAGAAAACTTTCTCCTGGCTTGCCTTCATCGCAATCTTCTATCTCTGATCCCCTGGTGGATTCTCTACCTACTCCTGTAATGATGGAGAGGATGTGGTCTGATGGCTAGCCTGCCGACTTTGGAGCTGGGAATCCAAGGTTCGAGCCTCGGGGTCGACTCCACATCCTGTGATTCTGGGCAAATCCCTTAATCTCCCAGTGCCTAGTAAAAAACAATATTAAATGAATGTGTCCTTGTGTAACGTAACTGGTGCTCATGTAAAGTGCTCCAATACCTTCAGGTTGAGTTTGCGCTATATAAATCTGCACACAAAAAATGGCTCACTCATCTTCTTCCAAGGCAGTTTCCTCATCCATTGCTCCACCTAAACTGCAGTCGCCCTCTCCTGCAAACAAACAACTTAAACAAGACCCTACTTCTCCACCGAAGACTGGTTTCCTTGGATATTATCTTGGAAGAGATGAGGGCACTGCGACCATTTGTAGAGGAAACCAATACTCGTTTACAGGACATGGACACTAAATGGTCATCACTTGAATCCAGAATTTCCATAGTGGAACAACAAGTTAGTGCGGTGCAAGCCACTTCTACAAGAATCTCATCTTTGGAGAAGGACATTCTGCTCTTGAAGAAATCAGCTGAATACCTTGAAAACGGGAATAGGCGTTATAATCTTCGTTCATATTGTCTTCGGGAGGGCATTGAGGGAGGTGACCCGGTGTCCTTCTTCTCTTCTTTTCTCCCGAAACCTTTGGATTTACCTACATCAATGGCTCTGAATATCCAAAGAGCACACAGATTAGGCCCTCGCCTATCCTCTTCTTCAGCACACTCAAAACCTCATGGGGTGATAATCCTATTCTTCCAATTCACTGATCTTCTTCAAGTTTTGAATTCTGCAAAAATTAAAGAAACAGTTATCCTGGTCTAGAGCCAAGTTGTTTTTGTCCTAGGATCTGTCTACAGTGACTGCCAAGAGACAGAAAGAGTTCCTTGAACTTCGAGCAGCCTTACGCTCTTTGGGTGCTAGATATGGCTTATTTCATCCCTGCTTGTTCAAGGTGACTTTTCAAAATCCCACATCCACTTTTGAAGAACCTGCGGATCTTCGGAAGTTCATCAATTCTCATTTGGCGGCTTCCATGGAGATTGCTGGACCTTCCTGTAATACTTGACTTTTTATCTTGTGGTCAATGTTATCTTACTCCTAACCATTACTTTTTATGTCCTTTACAGGTTGTTAACAGTTAATATTTTCATATTAAGTCATATATGTTTTCTCTATTATTATTACAGTTCATTTGATCTACTTTACATTGCCATTTTCTGTTTGTTTGGCTTCCCGAGGGGATGCGGTTCCCTTTGCTGGTCGTGCTGTCTTTAGTGTCTGTCGCCAGTCCTTGTTCATTTTTGCACTACCTGAAAGCTATGTATTGCAGTCATCATTTTGTTTTGACATGTACTGCCCTCTTTCCTCTCTATCTTTGTCTCCCTCTTCCCTTTTCTTGTTTCCCCTTTTTACTCTGTTCCTTATGGCTCTTTCTCTACCTTTCTCTTTCATTCTGGCTTTGCCTACTACTTTTCCTATACTCACTATTGTCAGTTCTATTGTTTTATATTACTGTTATTTTCTTCCATTCAGGGTTGTTACATGGAATGTAAAAGGATTTATTAATCCTATAAAGAGGCAGAGAATTATTTCACATTTAGCCTCTTATAATCCTGATTTAGTTTTATTACAAGAAACTCATTTGTCAGAAGCTGAGGCTCTTAAGCTCAAATGCAATTGGGTTGGTTCTGTTCTTGTCTCTCCTACCACTACAAAGAACAATGGTGTCATTATCTTATGCCATAAAAAGTTGAAATGCTCTGTTGCTTCACAAGAGATAGACGCAGATGGCAGATGGATTTTAGTTAAACTACTCATTAATAATAACATTCCTTTAACTGTCTTCAATATTTATGGTCCGACTCAACCGGATTATGCCTTCTGGCCTACTTACAAATAAATGTATGCAACAAAAAGATGAGTTTTTTATCCTTGGGAGCAATTATAACCAGGTCATTGACCCCTTTATTGACCGCAAATCCCAGGTACGTTTTATCTCTCACAAAATACACAAACAATTTCACAGTACAATTAGGCAGACACATCTCGTAGATGCTTGGAGACTTTGTAACCCAGACCAAACAGAATTTTCTTCTTTCCCTCCTCCACATGGTTCCCTAACCTGAATAGATTAAATCTTCCTGTCCAAACCTTTAGCTCAAAATCTCATTTCATTTTCGATTGAGCCCATTTTGATTTCCGATCATGCTCCGGCGATTGCTGATTATGATTTGCTCCATCCGCAACCCAAATCTTCTATATGGAGATTTAACAATTTCCTTTTACAGGATCCAGCTTTTTCATCCTTCTTTGCTTCCTTTGCGGAAGAATTCTTTTCTTTTAATAAAGGTCCACCTGTATCTCCTGCTTTGTTGTGGAACACTTTTAAAGCCACTGCCCGGGGCTTCATCATTGCTTTTGTATCTAGAAAAAAGAAACCCACCCTTACCCAACATAAGACCCTGCTAACCAATATCAAACACTTGGAACATCAATTTTATACTTCCTCATCAGATTTCACTCTGCAGAAGCTTGTTCGTGCAAAGCTGGAGTTTAATAAGATCTCTACAGACAATGCTTCTTCTATTCTGCTTCGTAGCAGCCCCCGGTATTATGGAGGCCGTAACAAAGTTGGATCACTCTTAGTTAACTATCTTAAGTCCAGAAAATAGAGGGTGCTGATAGATTCTATTCATTCAGCGGATGGGATACATCTTTTGAAAGATCACGACATTCTAGATGAATTTACAACTTTTTATAAGAACTTATATACTCTAGAAACACCAGCATTGGACCCTCTTATTGACTCTTATCTCAGGAGTATTCCTCCCCCTCCATCCACAGATCTTGATTTCAATTCCCTAGATTCAGATATAACGCTCCAGGAGATCACTAGCTCTCTAGACTCACTAAAGCAAAATAAATCCCCTGGTCCAGATGGTTTTTCCATAGAATTCTACTTATATTTTTCGAATCTCTTACTCCCAAAACTCTTTGATCTCTATCAGCATTTATGCACTAATGGTAAAGCAAGTGGCACTTTCCTAGAAGCCTCTATTTGTCTCATTCATAAAGAAGGTAAGGATCCTAGATTCTGTAAAAATGATCGCCCTTGATAAATGTGGATTATAAAATGTCCTCTAAATAATTGGCACTACGTCTTGAATCACTCTTACCCCATTTAATTGACCCAGAACAGTGTGGTTTTGTCAAGGGTAGATTAACTTCTGATAATTCTCGGTTATTTTTCAATGTTTTGAACAAGGCATCTACTCCATCCTATTCCTTGGCTGAGATATCTATTGATGCGGAAAAGGCTTTCGATAGAGTTGATTGGTCTTTCTTATTTAAGACACCCCGTTGGCATGGGTTTGGATCTAAATTCATTTCCCTGGTCTCATTACTTTATACAACACCTACTGCTTCCACTATAGCTTATGGTCTTGTTTCAAATCATTTTTCACTTCATCGCAGTGTCCGACAGGGTTGCCCCTTATCTCCTCTCCTTTTTATTTTATCGCTTGAACCCTTTCTGACTCACATTCATCACAACACTTCTATTTTTAGATTTCCATATGGAGATCATCACTTCAAGCTCTCCGCATATGCAGATATCTTACTTTTTTTATCCAACCCAGAAACTTCTATCCCCCCGTTATTACAAGAATTTTCAGACTTTTCGGCGGTATCGGGATATAAAATTAATTCTGACAAAACGGAAAATCTTCCCATAACCAAATTTTGGCCTAAGCATCACTTTGACCCAACTGGAATATCTCTAGAATTAAATACCTAGGTCTATGGTTCACTAACTCCATGTTGGACTTTATTATAAGAAATATGAAAGAACTTCTCTATCGTATTTTCAAATTACTCTCCTCCTGGAATCCTCTATTTCATTCTTGGTGGGGACGCCTTGATTCTATCAAGATGATGGTCACTCCTATTATGTTATATATATTTTTAATTATCCCAGTCCACATTCCTTCTATTTATTTAAAAAAAACTTGATTCCCTTCTTTCCAAATTTCTATAGAACAGTAAAAAATCCAGAATCTCTTTATCTTATCTTAGAAAACTAAAATCTGCCGGAGGTGTGAATTTTCCAAGTTTTAGATTGTATCATAAAGCCGTTTGTCTTAAACAGGCTTCTTACTGGCTCCATATGGGCGTTTCCTCTTTCACCCCTTTAAGAGTTAGTATTGAATGCTGCTTATTTTCCCCTTTCTCTATCCCGAAGATTCTCGCTTTTACGGCATTAACCAGCCTCACATCTCTACCATTTTTAACACACTTACTCACTGTTAAGACCTCACTGCCAACCAAAGATAATTTCTAGGAACACATTCTTGTATTCTCCTCTTGGGCATAATCATCTTCTCATCATCAACAACAGACCTTTGTTTTGGAGCTCTTGGAGAACTAAAGGTATCATCTGGGTACAGGACATGTTTGATGGTATTTCTCTTTGTTCTTTTTCCCAGTTCCAAGCCACTTTTCAGTGTCCCTGCTCGTTTTTACACAAATTCTCGCTACTGATGGAAGCAATTCTGGAAGTTTTTTACTCCCTTCCCTCCGAAGATTCCTTCTCTACACAAGATCCGCTTCCCAGAATTTTGTCGTTATCCCCAACGGCTTCCCTCATTTATAAATTCTTCAACTCCACTGATCCGGAACGGGCTAAGACTAAGATGGAGCTCGCATGGGAGACAGATTTCGGTTGTGAATGGATCACTGATTTTTGGAACAAGATATGGACTAGATCGTTAAAAATCTCTACAACTGCATCTACCACTCAATCTATGTTTTTTCTATATCACAGACTATTTTTTACCCCCATTTCCCTAGTCAATTTTACACACTCTAATAATAAGACCTGCGGTCTTGCGACCACCCTTTGGCTGACCATTACCACCTCCTTTTTTCATGCCCCCACTCAGCTTCTTTTTGGTTACAAATTTGGTCTCGAGTCTCGACTATTTTTAATCTACATATTTATCAAATGCCCTTCTTTTTACGGGAAGTTTGTCAGAGTCACTTGGGTTATTGTCTTATGAGCGAATGTTGTTTGACCTCATGTTAGCTTTAGCTTTTCAACAGATTACACTCAATTGGAAATGCTCAAACAAGCTCTCAGTCAAGTCTTGGTGGAACACTGTATGCCACTATCATAGGTTGAATACTGCTTTTGCCTCCTGTTGTAATCCACAGGTAAATAGAGATCTATTTTGGTTACCACTGACTGTTTATTTAAGTAGGATCTCTATTTCTCAGGTCTCCCGTAACTGTTCTGAAAACTTCCAGCCTCCATGAGTTTCTACTTCTTTGCCTTTTTTCTCTTTTATAATATTCAACATTGTAAAATGTATATGAAAAATGAATTAATGGTATCCTTTTTTGTTCTAATGTGTATTTATTGCTATTTGATCCTCAGTTGCAGAGTATATCTTATCTCCCCCCTATCTTTCCCTTCCTCCTTTTTTCCTATGTAAGCCCTAAAACGGCTTTCTGCAATGTTTTATGGCATATTTGCATCTCATATGTTGGTTATTCTCAAATATTGTTACGCTTTTGCCCTATGTTGTATGATGAACGTTATGTCAATAAAGCTTATTAAACATAAAAAAAAAAAGAAAAACATTCCGTGGTACTATAGAAAATGTAATGAGAACTACGAGACCATTGTGGCTCCCCTGACAGAACTTACTTCCCAAAGAAAGTGATGTGGGCTCCAGAGTGTCAGAAGGCCTTTGGCACTCTGAAGGAATTGTGTGTTCAGAACCAGTCTGGCTGGCCCCTGACTACACGAAGGAATTTGTGGTTTAGACAGATGCTTCAGAACAGGGTATTGGGGCAGTGTTGGCACAGGTAAATGAGGAGGGCCATAATCAGACAGTTGCCTTCATTAGCCGACGACTTCACCCCAGAGAACAAAGATGGAGTGCAATCGAGAGGGAAGCCATTGCTGTGGTTTGGTCCTTGACAAAGCTTAGACCATACCTGTTTGGTACTCACTTTCGTGTTCAAACTGACAACAGACCTCTCAGCTCGTGCAGATGAGAGGGGAGAATCCCAAGCTTTTGAGGTGGGGCATTTCTCTATAGGGGATGTACTTCAACGTGGAACACAGCCCTGGGGATGGCCATGCCAATGCGGATGGACTTTCCAGGATTTTCTACTTAGCTGATAAGGACTACCAGGGTGCAGGTTAGTAACTCATCACTTTTCGTTTGTGGGAGCCATGTTAGAAAGTTATCCTTTTGCCCTATTCACCCCCATTTTTAAGTTGAGCCTAGGCAGCGCAAGCGCATGCGGTGTCTCTCAACATGCTGTATTCAGTCTTTGAACTTACAGCCCGCCTCCAGCTTCAGATTGGCTATTGCCAGTGTCCTTTAAAAAATGTTGCTTCTAATAGGCTATTGGTTCCTGCTTGTCCCACCTTTTTTCTCAATTGTTGACCCCCATGTATCGCCCACAAGACTAGTCGTCTTCCACTTGTGCTATTGAATGTCCTGTCTTTGGAACTTATTTTTCGCAGCATATTGCGCTTAATTTTACTTTGACATGGAGTACTTCCAGTGTGGCATGATGCACTTTATCTTTAAACGTGTTGTTTTACTTTGATAAGGAGCACTTTCAGTGTGGTGTGCCACACTTTATCTGTAAGTATGGCAGCTGCGTCCTTCTTTTTCCTTGTGGATTCTGGCACAATTACCTTTTGACAAGAGTTGGAGGTGAATCCTTCAATTAAAGGCTTGTGCTGTGGTGTGTGAATGCTTTATCTGTTCTTCCTCACAGCAGGGCACGCTAGTACACCTAGGCGTCATCTGTGAGGAGGTTATGGCATAAACCAGTTAAATACAATTTTACTTTGCATACATAGGCTCCAACGTGATCCTAATGGGCCCTGTGCTGTGAGTAGTAATGAATTTCTCCCTGAACATCAATGTAGCGAGTGGCGCTGTTAAATTATTTCCTATTAGTGCCTTATCGGTATGGAAGTGGTTTCCGTGGACCAATATCCTAAACAAGGCGCGACGCTGAAAAGCGCGCGCTCTTGATGACCCAAAGACGTTCTGTGATAAGTCTGCGTTTTCACAAGGCGGCCAGAGTTCAGAGTCCCTGGAGCTAGGCGGCTCTTGCCCAGCGGATGTTTAATATCTCATTTAGCAGATGTGCTACTTTTCGATCGGTGTCACTGGGTGCTTTGCAATGAATGCAGCTGGGAAGATTTATCGACCACCTTCTAACGTCCCTTCCGTGCCACCCAAGAGCTGCCAGACTCTGATGTAAAGTGGGAACCTGACCAAGTGTAAGAACACTTCATTTATTTTGCCTTCGACGTGAACGCGCAATAGGCGTCAATTCAGCTATGTTAAGATCTACGCGGTAAACACAAGAACCTGTTTTTACTGGATGACTTTTTTAAAGACTATTGCATAAATAAACTGTTAATACCTATGGAAATTAAAATTCTTCTAGCTGTTTAGGTCTGGCTCAACAGTGCAGTTGTTTGTTTGCCTGGTGTATTGTTACCCATGCTTTAAAATACACACTGATTGGACTTTAGCGTCACCCAAATAAGTATTACTCTATTGCCTCATGATACTGGCTGTTTGAGGGACTTGAAATGGGAATATACACGTGTTGGCACTCATTAGCTAAGTGCATCTATTTGTTGCTGAGAAGTGCCAGTGCTCTCCCTTTAAGAACATCCCTATGCTACTCAGAAGTGCAGGTCCTTTCTCTCTCAGATTTATAAGTGGAAGTGCTGAGTACCAGACAGCAGCTGCCCATTGAAAGCACCAGCTCTTTGGTGTACCATTCCATCTCCTGGTGGATATTTCTCTTTAAATGCTTGAGGGGCTGTATTTCATCTGGAAAGTACACTCAGCCCCTGTTTGTCACATCCACATCTTTATTTCCTATATGTATTTGATAGAAAAAGCAATCGTATTTTCTACTTTTCCCCAATGCATAGCATTTGTACGAGCAATGCATTGAAGCAGCATTTATGAATGGCCGAGTTTACATGCGTTGCCACCTTTAGACAGACCTATTGGCTTTGTTAACGTTTGTTTTATTTTTGTTTTCAAACCTTTTTTCTACATAAAACAATGCATCTAACACTGGAACTTGGCTCAGCTGAATTCTTCTGCACGCATAATGTGCTGGGCTTGTGACAAGAACCTGGAGCATCTTGAATGTCCAACATTCAGAACCTACCAAGCCTGGGCTGTCTTCCACTGGTACTGCTGTGAACATATGGAAATCTCCACCTTCACATCCAGCAGCTCAACCCAACCTCCTGTCTTGTAGCAAACTACTGAAAACACTGGCTTTTTCCCTCCACTAATTTGTCTCTGAAGTTCCCCTCACCTTCATTGGTAGATACCCTGATGATGTTATTCTAAAGGTTCCTGTTCCTTGTAAAGTACACTTAGAGCTCAGCTCATAGGTGGAGTCGTAAATAAAAACTGCCCACGACATTTACCTCTGTGCAGATAAGGGAAGACTGGAGAGTGCATTTGAGACACAAGGCCGCCTTTATTTGCGCTTGGAGACATCTTTGCATGACCCTATTTCAAAGCAAAGGCAGGATCGGTCTTCTCAGTCAGGTGGGAGTGTTCAGCGCTATTAGCATTTTAAAAAAGATATAAAGTTGCATATAAATCAGTCTTCACAATGCATTCTGGTATATGCAGTCCTTAAATAGTGATCATATTCACCGTTAATCAGGTGTTTGCTACCCAATGTTGGCATAGCAAATGATGGGTATTCTTGGACGTATATTTGATGCTAACTGGCATTAACCTGCTACTTGGTGACCTTCCGTCTTTCCATTCTGAATGCTAAATAAATGCATGTAACATATACTACATTTGTATGACTCTGGCCACATCAGCAGCTTTCTCTCTTTCGATGTCTGACTCTATAGTATTCCTTTTTTAATGAGTTTTTAAGTTTCACATGTGATATCAACTGCATCCATTTCTGTAATTCTAACTGGTTCGTGTTCCCCTTGCTTTTCCCTTACTGGAATCAAATTGGGCCTACACTGAATTCAATTTATTGTGGGAACCTTTCCTTTGCCATGTAACCTTACACCCTATGACAACATGAAAACTGCCTCTTTAACTGTGTAGATGAATGTACACAACCAGGCGAAATGTTATCATAACTTTTCAGAAAATCCAAATACACACTCTCCTCCTCTTCATGCTGTGTCTTCTGTGCGGCCTCTTTATGCGTCTACAACCTTTTCTCCACTTCAGTCTCTCTTTCTCACACACTCTTTTCACTACTCTATCTAGAGTTCATTCACCACTTCATACACAAACTACCTATCACTCTCATTCTTACTTTCTATTTTATACAGCTCTCACCCCTATCTATTCACCATAGAACATATTTCTAATACACAAATACACTACACACCACACAATTCCACAACTAACAATTCCAATTCAAACCACATAATTCTACTGCAAACAACATGCATCCACTCCACTGCACACAAAATACATAAGTAAAAAACAATATAATTTACAGCATCAATAGCTCTAACTTTCACAAATGCGAGACCCATTGAATTGCAAATGCTTGTTTGCTGAATGATACTGGTGGTAACTGACTCTGACTGTACCTTGGGCTCTGCTAACCAGGCTGAGGGCCAGTGCTATGTTTAACAAGCAATTGCAATGCAATTGGTCTCGCATTTGTGAAAGTTAGAGCTTTTGGCGTCATAAATGTTGTTTTTTACTTATTTTTTTTGTTCGCAGTGCAGTGGATGTATGTTGTTTGTGGTGGTATTATGTGGTTTGTATTGGAATTGTTAGTTGTGGAATTCTGTGTAGAGAAATTGTGTGGTGTGTAGTGTATTTGTGTAATGGAATTATGTGCCATGGTAAATAGATACGGATGAGAGCTGTATAGAATAGATTGAATAGAAAATTGAGAGGTATAAGTAGTTTGTGCATTGCCCACTAGACTCACTCACAGGTCAAATGTGTACCCAAAGGTCGAGCTCGCTTTTATACATCCTTCATTATTTTACAAATTAAATTACATTTAGCATGTGTAAATAGGGGACCAGAAAGTGTACTGTAAGAAAGCATTTGCTCAGCGTGAGGTTAGCATGAGGATTGGCTGCATATTATAAGAGAAAGGCAATCATTTAAATAAAATGATTCATTTTATATTTATACACACCTGACGTTGTGGTAGAAGAGGACGAATAGAGAAGTTGAACTTTATTTTATGCCTGTTGCGCGATGTTATGTTAGAAATATATTTCATTTTTATGATAATGTTTACAAAACAGTTGCAGTTAGTAATCACAGCAACCTGTGTACAGGGGAAAGGAACAGCGGCTCATTTACAAATTGATGTTTTGCCTGCGTTGACAGACAATATGTTTCAAGAGCAAAATGTAGCGCCTTGGGAGCCACTGGGATAATTGTGGAAAAAGACAAGCAGAGATGTAGTTGATTAATGCTGTGAGCGCAACCTAACTCTACTCTGTGTGCGTGGAAGAGGCGGGGCGTCAGTCTGTCAAGGACGCTCACTGATGTGAGGAGCAAAGGAAGCAGGAGCTATGCGGCTCACAAGCCTCTCCCCTCTGTTGCCTAGGCACACGCTTGGACGGTGTCCGGGTAATGTTTAGACCTCTGTGCTCAATAAAAGCCTTCAGTTCAACTTTACCCTGCCCTTTGTGTGCCAGTGGGCAGAGGGCATGCGTGTGCCATGCCGTTCACCCTTTAAATATAACTGATGGAAGTACACCTCTGCACCCGGGTGATAAAATAAAGCGGGGGCAGGCAGGGTCTGAGGAAAGGTGGGCACTACTATGGGAATAATGCAGGGACCTCTCTCTTTGAAAACCCTGCTGTCCAGGGCAGGAAGTGTGTGTGGTCAGTGGCCCTCTGTCTCACAGAGCTCACTGCCTATTATGCGCCTTTAACCATAAAACCAGGGAAAGCCGTTGTCTGCCCCCTCGGTTAGTGGGGCAGTACTTTTGTGCCAATACAGTGACCTTGACCTGTGAAGCCTCTGTTGCCCAGGGCAGAGAGCAAGTGTGGGCAGTGGCACTCTGTCCTCCAGAGCTGACTGCCTTGTGTGTGCATATAACCATAAAACCGAGGGCATCTGGTGTCTGCCTAGGAGTAACATGGGCACTACTGGGTGCAAGGGCATTGAGTTATCCTTGGGAGAGCTCTGCTGTCCCGGGCAGAAAGACCATGGTAGTAGTGTCAGTGCCCTTCCATCCTTCAGAGCTCAAAACCTCAACAAGGCCCTAAAATCTTGGAGCAGCCAGTTTGTCGACCCAAAGAGCACTATTTATCGGTGGCGACGAGGGGGTGTCAGAGAAGCGCGAAATGACTTCAACCTGCCCCTTTTGTGTCAATCCCTGGGTAGAAGTACACCAAAGGAAGCAAAAGTGAGCATGTGCCTTCACAGGAAGAAATATTACAATCTTACAGACGGGCATGGCACCGGGCACACACAGTTCATTAATGTGTACGTTTATATAAACCTATAGTCAGTGCTTTAAATGGGGGAAAAATAGTACAGGTACTCATTTAAATTCGACGAATGGGAGGGGTTAGGGGAGGGGCTAAAGACAAGATATGCGAAGCTTATTGACTTATATACTAGTGGCAGCATATACCAAAATACGAGAATTTTGTTTCTATAAACAAAACAGGTTAATTTGTTATACAAAACGAAAGTCAAACAGAGGGATAATTTAACAATTCCTTATTTTGTAATATTTCTCTCGCTTTTCTCTCACACAAAAACATGCACACACAAGCAGGTAAACAGACAAACATAAGCAGACACTCACACAAAAGAATCAGGTGGGATTAAAGCCCTTTTGACCTCCTTACCTTCCATGGCTTTCCTCATTGTGCTGTTAATGGGCTGGCTCGATTCCTTGCAACACAGCATGATGGTGAACACTCATATATCATGCAAATGAGCCCACGCTGAATAATTCGGAGGGGGTTCAGCTCAGGTCTATAAAAGTGCTTTGGCTGTCAGAGAGACAGGCTGCCACCACTAGAGGTCAATGTGACTACCCTTCATGAGTACCGGTACTCTCCATGGCAGTAGAGAAGTGCCGGTACTCAGAGTGATCAAAATAAGAAGTGCTGGTACTCAGTACCTGTGAGTACCGGCCCATTTAAAGCACTGCCTATAGTGTGCTGGCACACCTGCCCAGCAGGCTGGCTGACGGGAGCACCCACTGTTCAATGAAAGTGTAGACAGACCGACTGACGAACAGACTGATCGCCACACAGATAGATAGGTATGTAGACAGACAGACAGACAGGTAGTTGGGGAGATAGATTAGATAGCTAACCGTCCTTTAAATCTAACTGTACTGTTACTGTTGTTTCTAGAGCGAGTGTGATCTGAGAGCTGGGAACCGGTTCACGCTTTCCTGGGTTCTGTGCCTCGGAGTTGCACAATTGAGCGACAACTTGGCGAATGCTAGAAGGGCTCAAGAGGGGGCAGCAGCTCAAACAAACTCTGAGCCCACTCCACCCCCACTCTGTAAACCAGTAGCCCCCAAGTTCATCGGCCACCGGAGTATGACGCATCCAGCATAAGAGAGGCGAAGAGGGAGGGGAGAAAGCAGAGCAGCTAATCGCAAGCCAGGATTTAAAGGTGCAGGCACTTCTAAGAAGTGTGCTATGTAAAAAATAATTAAAAGAACATTACTTGAAGTGCAGCTTCTCATGTGACACAACAGCTGGGAAGCAGTGCCGTCAGAGCAAAGGTTTGCGGGGACTGGGAGGATGTGTAAGGACAACAGGAGAGAGGCCAGGGAGGGAGTGGAACAAATGGAGTGGGAAGTGTATGGTGGACAGTGTAACACGAGCAGTGTGAAAATGCACTCTAAAACATAAAAAAATGAGTGCCAACGCATAGGGAAAAACACTACAGAGAAAGGATACCCATAACTTAACATGAGAAGGAGGGACATATTGTAGTGTATTGTACTGTAAGTGCATTTATATTGCACTCACCACCCCTGATGAGGTGTCAAAGTGCTTTTTTGCCGAGTAGCACACTAATCCTGACTTCATAAAGGCTTAGTGGTGAATTAGTATAGTGAAATATGAAAGTAATTTGAGTGGTGGATATTTAAGTCAATAATTTGGATTGAGAAGGAGAGTGGAAGGATAGAAGAGGGAAATAGTTTGCATTTATATAGTGCCTACTACCCCTGATGAGGTGTTGAAGCTCTATTTTGGTGAGTAGCACACCACTCTGGAACCCATAAAGTATTAGTGGTATATTAGTATAGTGAAACATGAAAGTACTTTGAGTGGTGGATATGTTAGTCAGTTATTTGGATTGAGAAGGATAGTGGAGGGAAAAAGGTTTGCATTTATACAGTGATGGCTACCCCTGATGAAGTTTTTTTTCGGCGAGTGACACGCTACTCTTGAATCCATAAAGGATTAGTGGTGAATTAGTATAGTGAAATATGAAAGTAATTTGAGTGGTATATATGTTAGTTATTTGGTTTGAGAAGGATAGTGGAGGGATAGAAAAGGATAAAAAGTTTGCATTTATATAGCACTTACTACCCCTGATGAGGTGTTTCAGTGATTTTTCGGCAAGTAGCACTCTACTCCAGAACCCATAAAGGATTAGTGGTGAATTAGTATAGTGGAATATGAAAGTAATTTGAGTGCTGGATATGTTAGTCAGTTATTTGGATTGAGAAGAAAGAGGGAAGGGTCTAGTAATTTTTTTTTTAGTTTATAGCTGTAGGAGAGTAGGATCTGCTTCTTATGGTTACCCCCACTTTTTGCTGATGTATCACTGTTTTCGACTTAGATTTCTTTATTTAATTATGGAGCGCAGCATTCAACCTAGGGGATATCAAGTCGCTAATAGCAAAAGAGAGGGCTAAACTGCCGATACAGGGAGAACAAGTGGGTATTCGTTTTTGGGGAACAGATGAGTTTTCAGTTTTTTTCGGAACACCAAATAGTTGGATGTGAGTCTTCAGTCTATGGGGAGTTCGTTCCATTTCTTGGCTGCCAGATATGAGAAGGAGCGCCCTCCAGACCTTACTTTCTTGATGCGTTTCGTTCTGGCCAATGCTTGATGTAGAGACCGTAGGCTCCTTGTGGGGACATAGATCTCGATTTTCCCCTGAAGTATTTTGGGGCCGCTTTGATACAGTACTTTGTGTGCGTGACTGAGCAGTTTAAATACAGCTCTTTGACGCATAGGTAGCCAGTGCAGGTTTTTCATGCACATTGATGCTGAGCTTAGTCTGCTTTTATTGCACACTAGTTTGACTGCGGCGTTTTGAAGCACCTGTAGCAGCGTGAAGAGAAACTCATTCATGCCCACGAATAAGGCGTTTCCATAATCGAGTTGACTTATAAGCAAGGCTTGCGTGACTTTTCTTCTGCAGTCCAGTGGGATCCAGGGGAAAAGCCTGTTTAACAGTTTCAGGGTGGCAAAGCCCTTACCACAAAGGGCCCGCCCATGGTCCTTCATGGATAAGGTGTCATCAATGTAGATGCCCAGATTTCTTGCGCATTGCTTAGGGATTGGAGCAGCCCCAAGTGTTTGTGGCCACCATGTGGCGTCCCAAATCAACTTGGCCCCTCCAAAGAGCAGGATTTCTGATTTCCCTGCATTTAATTTCAAACAATGCTCCTGCATCCATTGTGCTATTTCTGAGAGGCAGTTATGTAACTTTATTTTGGTGACTTAAGGTCTTTCTCCTCAAGGGCCACCATCAGCTGTGTGTCGTCTGCGTAGGAGCAGAAATCAATTCCCCACTTTCTACTAATTTCCGCCAGAGATGAAACATAGGCGTTGAATAAAGTGGGGCTTAGCGATGCTACCTGTGGCACACCGCAGCTGATGGTACTAGATTTAGATTGGAAATGACCTAGTTGAATTGTTTGTGTTCGGTTACTAATAAACGAACGGAGCCATTTCAGAGCTGTAGAGTGGATTCCCTTTTCATGAAGGGTTTCCAGCATTCTATTAAGTGTGACCGTGTCGAACGCTGCCGACAGGTCTAAAAGTATCAAAGCTACGGCTCCTCCCTGGTCAGTACAAGATCTGATGTTATCCGATACTGCCAGTAGCATTGCCTCCGTGCTGTTGGTAGCCCTGAAACCAGTCTGAGAGGGGTCTAGTAAGTTGTTGGTTTCAAGGTAGTTAGATAATTGTCCGTTCACCAACTTCTCCAAAACTTTAGAGAGATATGGAAGTTGGGAGATTGGGCGATAGTTTTCAGGATTGAGAACATCTGTTCCTGCCTTTTTCAGCAGAGGAATTACTACTGCCTGTTTCCAGATATCAGGGAAAGTGGCAGTGTTCAGAGAATTATTAAAGAGCTGGGTGACATACGGGCAGAGGGTTGGGGCTGTCTGAGCAAACATGTAATGGGGACAGGGGTCTAGGGGGGATCCTGACTTCACTTCGCCCATTGCCTTTAAAACCTCAGTCTCCGTGAGGGGGGCAAAATTACTCATTTCCAATATTGCTTCTGGGTGTGGGGTCTGGAATTTCCGACAAGTTATGTCTATTTTCGTAGTAGGACTGAAAGTGGAGTATATTTTGCTTATTTTATCCAAGAAGAAGTGGCTAATTTTTCCGCAAGCTTCTACAGAAGGGGGTAGAATTTGGGACATGCTGGCTGGTTTGCTAAGTTCTTTAACTATTTTGTATAACTCCATTGCTGAGTTACAGTTTTCATTTATTTGTTGCGCGTAGTAACTTTTTTTGCATTTCTTATAGCGTGATTGTAAGTTTTAAGTTCGGACTTGTATCGTAATCTATCTGATTCCAATTTGGACAGTCTCCATTGATGTTCAATATGTTGGCACTTCCTTTTGAGTACCTTGAGTTGGGGTGTGTACCACTTCTCAGTGAGGGGTCTTTGCGATCGTTTGGGTTTTAACTTAGGGGTGAGTTGGTCCAATGTCGTTCTAATTTCAGACTCCAGGTGAGCAGCTCCCATGCTCACTGGGAGATCAGTCAGGGTCTGGGTGTTAGGGGGGGGGAAATGTGATTGGAACGATGTTTCAGTAACTCATCTCCACGCTCTGTTAGTTGTCTGTCTGGGCTTACAAGGTTGCGTTAGTTTAACCGGTAGTCCCAGTGAGAATGATGTAAGTGAGTGGTCTGTCCATAATAATGGTTTTATCTCTTGAATGAGTGTCGATTCAATATTGGAAAATAATAGGTCGAGGGTATGCCCAGCAATATGGGTGGGCGCCTTGATCCATTGCTTAAGTTGGAGAATCTGTATGTCGCTTTCCAGTTGTGAGGCAACCAGATTATCAGCTTTATTTGCTATCCAGGACCCCAGTCTAGCTGCATTCTCCTCTAAATTGATTGCATGTACTTTAGGTACACTCTAGATTGGATTCTGGGGTACCCTTATCAGTCCCTAGTATATGGTATACTATGTACCCAGGGCATAGGTACCCCAGAGGCCTCCCAGGGGCTGCAGCATGTATTATGCCACCCCTGAGAGACCATTCAAACTGACACCACAGGTCTGCTACTGCAGCCTGTGTAAGGTGGTGCATGCACCCCTTACTTAGATATAGGTCCACTATATCTATTCTAAATCACTGCACATATAAACCTATCAGTCACCCCTATGACAGCCTTATCAATCCTGAAGGCAGGGTGCTGGGTTTTAAGTGAGAGGGTGCACCTGCATGAGCAGAGCCTCTCTGCAGCCTTCGGAACCTATTTTCTGGGGTTGTTTGTGATGCAGCCAACCATATATATTTAAGTGCATCAGAACCTTGCGGTAAATGCTAACTTTAAAATGGCTGCTTGGAAACATGTCGTGTTTGGTGTCAAACACCTTGCAATCATACCTTCACACCAGTAACTGGTGTGGGAGGTATGATTCCTTTCTTGTAGATCCACTACTGTGGGTCACCAGGCTACCCGGTACCAGCTTTCTCGACCTGGGCATCACAAAATGGATGCTGCCAGCCACAGACACGAGTCTGCCCTCCTGCTGCTGAGCCAAGCTTGAGCAGGGGACGGCTTGACAATAGGTTTCCTGCCACAGGGAGGTGTGACCAACTCCCAGACAGGATTTAGTGTATTGGGGCTGGGTGAGTGCACTCTGAGAGTGTTTGAAGTCTGCACTGGGGCCACATTTGGTGTCCCTGTGCATAGTCCAGTTCAAACCGGTTGCAGGAGCCATTGGCTCCTGCTCTGGCATGAAACTGGACAAAGGACATGGGTGTAGCCACCTGTCTGTCCTGACCCTCCCATAGGTGGGTCCCCAGAGTTTGTCCCACCCCTTCCTTGGGTAGAAAGTAGGAACCCCTGACTACAGGACTTTAGATTTTACCTGGACTAAACTTTGCTACAGAAACCAAGTACTTTGACGATCTACCCTACGCTGGATGACTGAAGAATCTCCCTTGGAGTAAAGGAGTTACTCCCCTGCAGCAGCAGGCACCTAAACTCATCTGACCGGTTTGCATCTCCCGAGCTCCTGAGGACTCCGAAGATTTCTGCAACACAGGAGGTGGGTTCCCAAGGTCTCTGAGGTTGATCTGTTCTCTCAGCAATTCCGAGACCAGTATCCCTTGTGGGGACTGTGCAACCCGAACCCCTGTGCACTGTGTACTTTTGCAGCAGCATATGCTTTTCGGCAATCCCTGAGGCTGTGCTCTGGGCTACTTGCAGTCCTGACCCGAGCAGTAATTCCACTGAAGATCTCCAGCCTACACACCACGAGTGTTCCGTGGGCTGGTATTTTGTGATTCAGCTCGAGGTCCCTTCGCGATCCCTGGTCCGTTGGCCTGTGGGTCCCTGTGAGTGTAACTTTGACTTTCAGTGGGCTTTCCTGGTTGCTCCAGACGTGCCCTGACTCTCCATAGCTTGGAGAGTTCCCAGGACCTTGCTGGTCCTCACCGAAGCTTATTTCCTCTGCCTGTGTGGGTTGTAGTTGCCAAGGCTTGTTGGTGTTCAACCCGGACACTGACCCTCCCAGCACTCGACATCCTTCGTGGGACAGCTCACCTCTGGACTTTGGTTGTCCTGGTGCCCGTGGCTGCAGAGTCAAGCATCGCATCTTCTCACCTGAAGCATCGGTGGGCATTCGTCTATCGTGCCCCTGGTCACTCTGAAATGACCCAGACTCTGTCTCCTCTGCTTTCAGGTTCTTCTTATTTCGGATCCAGGCTTGGATCCCACTGGACACTTTTCATCTTCCCGGCACCAGCACTTTTTCGCATGACGCCATTGAAAATGACGAAGGTTTCCGACATCACTTGACCCCTATGCACCCGGCTCCTCTGGGATAGGTAACACAGTTATCTTCTCGGTACTCTCAAAGGTGCTGGCCTTAGAACCTTCTATATTTGAAAGGGGTTGCTTAAAGTCGTCTCTGAAGTGTCCTTAAACTCTAAAATTCCAACCGCGACTTTCCCATAGAGTTGTACGGAGCTCGCGCCTGTGTTCACTCACTGCACCCATCCTCTGTGGGTCCCCTGTGTCACTACTTTGGGTGGTTCCTTGGGGTCCCAGCGATTCTATGTGCTCTAGGCACTGTGTCTAGTTAAGTCGTGGTTGTTATACCACTTTCTTAGTATATGGTTCGGTCTCCCCCTGGAGCCCGCTGTGTATTTTGCTATTTACTGTCGTTCTAGTGATTTAATATTGTGTGCTTTGTGATCTAATCTCATAAAGATGTTAGTAGAGAGTTTTTAGTAATAAATACATATATTTGATATATCTCTTGTGTGGTTCGCCTTTCATTTGGTCATTCAGAAGGTTCTGATCTGGTAAAACAAGCTGCTTTAAATTCCTTTGAGACTTAGCCTGAAGGCTGCTCTCCATTGCTACCACTAGGATAGCCTTCAATAAAGGTTGTCTTTAACCTAATCATCAATAAGGATTGTTTGGACTGGTACAAGGTGACCACTTTAATTAGTGGTCTGCGTATACCAGGTCAACTTCTCACAATAGCCATATGTAGGGGTTTGGGGTGAGTAAAGGGAGGTGGAGGGGAGTTAGTATAGGGAAATATGAAATTAATTTGAGGGGTGGACATGTTATTCTGTTTTTCTGATTGAAAAGGAATAGTGGAGGGATAGAAGAGGGAAGGAAGGATAGAAGAATAAGAATAAATAAACGAGCCACAGAGCAACAAGCTTTTCAGAATGACACACTGTTTAACAAATTAGTAGAGAGGGGCGGAAAGGGGTGGAATGAAAGCCCATATACTGAACACAGCATGAGCTACCTAGGCGAAACCTAAAAGGGTACATGTAATAGGGTACACTTACAATTAGCAGTGACAGACCCCCTTTTCTCTCTCTGTTGCATGTGCATAGTTGTCGTTCTACGACCAGTAAATTTCAAGTCACCAGGCTCTCATCATTTTCTTGCTCTCTTCAGGATCACGGTTCCAGGCCCTTATCAAGGAGGCCGAACATGATGCACTAATTTGCACCTACTACACACTCGTTTGGGACGACTACTACGAGCATTATTGTCGCACGCTCTTCATCCCACGTATTACAACCTCTGGGGATCTAAGGATCGTTGCTCCCCAGTCTTTGTACATTCACAAATGGTATGTACGGACACCCCCATTTTTTCATTTTCTAGTACTGGTTTTTATATACTTTGGTCCCTGTTCCCTGCTCCCTCTTTTTCCTTCTTTTCCTATCTTTTCCTTTTTCCCTCTCCGGGACTCTGATTGCCCATCACGCCGTCCCTATTCCTATGCGTATCTGGACTTAATTTTATTTCACCCCAGTTGCCCATTCACCAACTCCAAATCAATTGAATTGTCCAATGTGTTTTTGACATGGGAACGTTCACCCATTCGATGTTACTGTTAGTCTGGCTAGAGGCACATCTCGGTCCACAATGAATAGCAGTATGCCATTATGTGTATTTACAGTTTTTTAACTAAACACGTATCAGAAAATTCCTTAGTCCAGTGGAGCTAGTTGCCTATGTTAAACTAACCCTGAGACCAAACAAGGTGCTTTTTCGTCCGTATTTGTATGTTTTGTTCCCCACTAGTACCAGTTTTGAGTTTTTTTATTTCCTTTTAGGTTCTGTGGTATTAGTTTGTTTTGTAACATTGTATTATGTTGAGTCACATTGTTTGTTTGTATATATTTATGTTATTTATGTATTGTAACTTTCAGCCCTGAAGAAGTTAATTCTTTAATGAACGAAACGCGTTGGCTGGAGCTCATGTTGTCGGATGACATTGAAAATAATAGATTACTTGACGTAAATGAACAAGTCAACCAGATTTATTGAAAATACTTTTTGGGGAGTGCACCGCTCCAAGTTTGTTCAGCTAACATGACACTACGTTATAAAATTATAACTATTGCTATGAATGGGCAGAAAATGTGAATCAGAGACTTAAAAGATGGACAATGATAAACCCAACAACAATTTTCATAACTAGTACAAAAAAGAAGTTGTAGAACTTTCTCTTCTGTAAGCCAAAATTCAGCTTTCTAGTAGTCTCTGCTGATTGGTTAGCCTTAGCAGGCTTAGACATGCTGCTTTGATGAGGTGATAAGTGGCCTGGCCGGAGCAAAGGTTATCTGATGGTGGGAGTTCTGCAGCTACAAAGACTAGGCCAGGCAGGGGGTGGATAATAAAACACAAGCTTCAAAGAGAGCAGAACAGTATGGAATGCCAGCCAGGCACACCCCCACTTCCTGCCAGATGGCAGGGCTAAGAATGGAATTTGCAGAGGCTTCAGGTAAATGGCCACACCAGTAGGTTGGTTTAGCCAGCTCATTACTCCTCTGGACAGAATTCATCCATGTTGGATTTTGGAAGTGCAATGCTTTGTGTGAAAAGAGATGCCACACTTTGGAGAAAGTTGTAATGTTTTTGGGTGGCACCCAGCATCTCATTGGACAGATGTGCCCCCCCTGCTTGTCATCCCAGAATACTAAATAAGTATTTGAGAGCTGCATATTCTCTCAGATCAGCTGCCTGAAACTACAAGGAGAAGAAGGACTGTCCTGCTGGAATCTGGATTTACCCCCAAACACCTGCACTCTGATGGCCTGCACCTTCTGCACAACCTGGTACTAGAGCCCTGGGGACTGTACCTTTCTTCAAAAAGGATTGAGGTATGGACTCCCTGCAAACTACAGGTTAACAGAGCCCACCGCTATTATCTTCGCCAAGAGTCCCCATCCTGGAGTGTGTCCAGTGTACTTTTATGGATTTGGCCAGGTGCATTGTGGGAATTGTATTCCAGACATCCCAGAAACCATCTAGGAGAATCCAGACCTTTTAGACTGGTGTTTTAGACACTTGGAACCTACAAGGATACCTTCAGGAAGCACCTCCTGAAGTTTGGAGAACTTTTGTGAAAATGCTCCAGGAGGGGACAAACCCAAGGTCAGGAGTCAGGCTGACTACCTTTAACCATGACCCAGCTAGGATTTCAGGTTCATCCTGCTAAAATATCTGAAGCTCCAGAGAGTCCAGACTCCCAGAATTTATTTGAGCCTTGCAGAAAGTCAAGCCAGCGAACCGTCACCGAATTCGGAGCTGTGGAGGGTTGATCGACGGCGGAAGAAAAATCTCCAGAAATGTTTTTAAGTGTGAAAGTAAAAATGTTGACTGAGGCTTCCCGCTTAGGGTATCCAACCAGGGCTCCATCGCGGTTGGCCTCAAACTTTGACTTTGTTCCAGTCAAGTGCGACCAAATGTCCCAAAGGATTTCAAGCACTAGAAAGTTTTAATTCTTTAAAAATCTCCAGTTCCCTACATTGGATTTTTGTTGTTTTGGTGTCTGTTTGTTCATAAGAACATAACTTATTTTTATTAATTGCTGTGAGATTTGTATGGTGTTAAGTGTCTTAGTTATTTGGTGTATTGGTGTTTTTAAGTGCCTTACACACCTGTCTCCTAAGTTAGGCCTGACTGCTCACTGTCAGCTACCAAGAGTTGAGCAAGGGACTCATTTTTGAGACCTTGACTGGACCTTACACTGCGTTAGTGGCCTTATTGCTAGTGGTAGATGCATACTTACACCTACCAATAACCCACTTAACAACACCTACCCAATAACATTGCAGAAGAATAACATGCCAATTGCCAAGGACTGTGAGAACCAGCACAACGCTTGTCTACCCTAACATAAAAAAGTTACGAATTACAGGTAGGACGCTGTACAGGGCCCACTTTTCCAAAATGGGCCTCACATCAGACTTCTGGATGTTTAAAACAAGGCTTTTACTAGCATAAGGCCATTGTAGGCAGTGGCCATGTGGCACTACTTCCAGACGCTACAAGGTCAATGGTACTAAGGGAAGGCCTACACCCAAGTGCAAAATGTAATTTTGCCTGGGGTTTTCAAAATCCTTGCACACAAGCTGATTATAAATCCAGCTGTTCTTTAGCGAAGGAATTCAATCTGTTATTTCCAGCATGCTATTAGCAAAGTATATCAACAGGATCTAGGGAAAATACTTGGAACCAGGACGTACACTGTAAGAACTGGGAGGACACCAGGAATGCCAAACTCCAAATCTAGGGCCCGATTCACAGAACTAACTTAAGACAAAATCCTAAACTTACTACCATTTTCGTATTCACAGAATGCACTTACTCAGTTTGGTATTCACAGAAGACACTTACTCACTTCGTTATTCACAGAAGTTAGGAGTCCTAACTTTAGGACTCCTAAATGCCTTCTGTGAATACCGAAAGTCTTAAAATTAGGATTTTTCTCAGTTTAGGAGTCCTAAAGTTAGGACTCCTAACTTTACTACTACTAAACTGAAAAAAATCCTAATTTTAAGGCATTCAGTATTCACAGAAGGCATTTAGGAGTCCTAAAGTTAGGAGTCCTAACTTTACTACTACTAAATTGAGAAAAATCCTTATTTTAAGACTTTCGGTATTCACACAAGGCATTTAGGAGTCCTAAAGTTAGGACTCCTAACTTCTGTGAATACCGAAATGAGTAAGTGCCTTCTGTGAATACCAAAATGAGTAAGGGCCTTCTGTGAATACCAAAATGGTAGTAAGTTTAGGATTGTGTCTTAAGTTAGTTCTGTGAATCGGGCCCCTAGTGTTTATTTCAGCATAGCATATATTGACAGCAGTAAGTCCAAGTCATCAATACCGCAACCGTCACGCACTCTACATATATACATTCCACCCCAATTCAAAAGATGATCCACGAGCACCGCAATTCAACCAACCCCCCCAGCATTATATGAAAGTCTTGATCTTATTCTCCTGGGATTGCCACTGGACAAATCCATATTTTTACCATTGAAATGCCTATCACTGCAAGAATTCCTAAAACCTTCATCTTCTGACACATCCAAAAAGACATTTGTAGCATATATATCAGAAGATATGGGCTCACTCTTGAACAACGAGACTCTGCCAAGATCACAGAATAATTTTTCTACGTATCACGCAAGGCTCTCAAAGCATATGCTAAAATCATTTCCTGGCCATGTTCATGGCCATTAAAACACCAACCAAACAATAATTGATAGCATCCACCATTCTACTACAATTTTTGCCAACTACAAAAGATGTTAAACATGATGCATTCACATTCAGACTTTTCAAGGTATCAAAAAGCGGTAGACATTCCATTAGTCCATTCAAATTTTGCATTTTACTTTAGTAAACACCTAAAAGGATCGACCATAGCTGCATAGTTGGGTAAACATTTTGCATTGAATTCTGTTAACCTAAGAAAAGCCACCAATTGTTCTTTACATGTAGGTCCTGCTGCCTTACTGATATTTTCTACATGACTCTTTTTTGGTTTACTACCAGTTCCACTGACACAATGTCCTAAGTCTTCAACTTCGTGTTTCCTAAATCTACATTTGTATAAGCGTAAAGTCAGACTCTTATCTACTAAATCAGTCAAAACATTCTTTAAGTACAGACATGTTCCTCTATGTCTTTTCCAAACACCAATTTATCGTCTTGGAAAGTGCTTGCTCCAGAAAGACCATCTAAAGTTTCCTTTATTAACCTTTGGAACACTGAAGCAGAGCTTGCCAACCGAATCACATTCTGCAAAAGCTGAACAAACCCTCAGGATTGATGAATGCAGTGAGATTTTTAGATTCTTCATGCAACACCACTTAATGGTATGCACTGGCTAAATCAAGACATGAAAACACCTGCGCTCCAGCTAATGTAGATACCATCTCATGTAGATTCTGAAGTGGGTGGGCATCCACCCAATTAGAAAAACTGAGTAGATTAATGCGGAGGTTCAATTCCCCAGTGGTTTTGACCGAAATTACTACACGAAAAACCCAGGGGGAATATTTAACTCGCTCAATAATTTATCCTGTAGCATTTCTTTCAGTTTACATCCGTAAGACAGAGTCCCATTTCTTACTCTATGACGAGCAGGTATAATACCCTCATGCAACCTGATGTGATGTGTAGATCCCTTATACATCCTCAGTTCAGTGGTACAAAGCTCAGGGAACTGATGTTTCACTTCATGCATGAAGTCAAATTCACTTCCAGACTTCCCACTACATGTGACTTCAGTGGAAATCCCCATAGAATAAACAGAAGGATCTGCTCTTGGGTCCATCCTGACACCCAGTTCTTCCTTTTGTAGCCAACCAAATAAAGATTGACCATTCTTTGCAACATAAACTTTCCCAAACATATGGCGTTCCGCAAATTATCTATTGGCCCAAAATGAACCACTGAGTTTTATGGCCTGTATATTCTCCTGGAGTAATATCCAGGGGTAACAAAATCCTGTTAGGCCATTTTGTTCTGAATATGTCATAGATTGCAATAGTATACCAAGCGCATAAATCCAGCAACACACGTGTACCACACCATATATACTAACAATAAACAAAGGACATTTTATTACGCCCTTGACCTCATTAATGTTCAATACTGTGTTGACATCCTGATCACCATATTCCCAAAGAGATTCCCATTTATCCTAGTTTTGTATCACTTTCTCCCTCCTAGAAGCTGATCTGCACACTTTTGCAAAATGTCCTCTTGTGTTGCCTCTGGAACAGTTTTTCTCCATATCAGGACACATTTTACAATTGCCCAAATGGATACTACTACCACATCTAAAACATGAAGCAATATTTCTCTTTCCCTCAGGTTTTGCTCATTGTAAAATCAAGCACCCAAGCTGCCATTTCGTTGGAATGAATTGTCATAGCCACGAGTCAAGATAGTGACATGCAAAAACTGAAAGACTTTATACACATCAGTCTTGGTATCAGCACCCTCGATCTCTAACCAGTGACAGTGAATACCAGAAGTTTGAAAATGCCAAAGATGAACTGTCCCTTACTCAGTAAGGCATTATTCTAAGAGGTTTGAGAATTGTCATTCCAGAAAGTCTGCAACCACAGATAATTGAAGTGACTCATGAAGGACATTGTGGAATTGTTGCCACCAAACGAGCTCACTGAGACCAAGTCTTGTTTCAACATCTAGACGAGAAAGTTGAAAGAGAATTAAAGGCCTATCAACTATGCAACTGCCTGTCATATAAAACCACTCACCACACCTTAAACATGTTGGCATTGCCAACGCATGAATGGGAAAGAATTGCTGTTGACTTCTTCTGTCCCCTTGACAATGGATGTCACCTAATGGTGATCGTTGATGAATACTCAAATTTTCCATTGATAGAAGATCTCTCATCTATCACTCAAGAAAGAGTCACCGGAGATTAGACAGCATCTTTGCAACATGGAGTGTAACTGCAATCTTAAAGCCTGATAACAGCCCATCTTTTAACAGTTGAGAATTCAGAAACTTTCTCAGTCATCTTAATGTGAAGCATCAGAAGAGTACACCTTTTAGGCCACAGGCCAATGGCCTTGTCAAACATTTCATAAATACTCTTAAGAAAGCTGTTCAGCGTGCTGTACTGAAAAAGCTTGACCGTGAAACTGTCTTAAACTAAACCCTTCTAGCTTACCGTTAGACTCCGCATTCGGCCACAGGTGAAAGCCCTGCAACCTTAATGTTTGGGAGAGCTATGATGACCAAGTTACCTCAATGGACAATAGAAGATCAAATACTGAGGAGGAAACCAACATAAAAGACTTGGTTCGCCAAAAGGAAAATGAAGGCTGTTAGAAATGAGGTTTCTGGTTGGCTACAGTGTACACCCAAGCCAGGCAGGACCCTCCACTATAGTCAGGGTAAGCCAGATACACAACTGAGATAGCCTGTGCTCACCCTCTGGTAGCTTGGCACATAACAGGCAAGCTTATCAAAAGAGGTGATGTGTAAAGTATTTGTGCAACACACATACACAGTAGCACAATGAATACACCACAAAAGGACTCCATGCAGGGTTAGAAATATAGATTACGTATTCTGAACAAAGCAATAAAAATCACGTGCATACTTTCCAAGTTATGCAAGTGTTGAAAATAGCAGTGGTATAATTAACTCCACTCTTTACGGTAATACTAGAAAGGAAGGACACAGGAGATTTATCACTGTAGGAGCACATGTGTAGTATTCCCTTCAAGTCCTCACTGAGGACGTCTCTACTCGGTCCCTTGAGACCCGAATGCTGGTAAATAACCCCCAGCCGCCTGTGATGTTGTGTAGTCCAGCTGCGGAGACCTCGCGGGTCTCAGGGATCACAGTACCTTTGTCAAAAGAAAGGCTGTTGTTTCGCAAGTTGCACTGCGGCACCCTTTATTGATGGAGGCAGGGCACAACGTAGTCCAGCATTCTCTGATCCAGCAAGGTGGTGCGGCAAGCGAGTACTAGTCGTCAAGACAAAGGGGGCCGCGCAGCGTCCTGGAACGTTCAACCGGAGTGATACAGCATCTGGTGTAGAGGCGGGGTGCTCGGGTTGGCACAAACTGAAGTTATCAGTCACAGTCCCAGGGACAGGTGAGGCCCCTCTGCAAAAAGGGGTGCTCAGCAAACTCCTTTCTGGAGTGTGCATTGGAAACTGGGGGATCAAATAGTGCTCGCTTTGCTCCCACCATGAGCAGGGGATTACGAGCGACTTGTATTCAACAGCACACTGCTGGACGTACAGGATGCGAAATCACACAGCAGGGACTAGAATGCCCTGAGACTTTGGGGAACAGGGGGCATGCCAAGAAGCCTTTGGGAATGCTTTTAATCCACACAGCAAAAAATTAGCAGGCAGCAAGCCAGCACAAGGCAGGTCACAAAGTGGCAATCTCTCCTACAGCACAACAAGCAGCAGGCCAAAACAGAATACCAGTTAGCAGAGTGGCAGTCCCTCCCGGCAACACAGCAGTTCTTTCTGGCAATGTGCAGATGTTGAACCAGCGATGTCTGGTTACAGGTCCAAAATGTGTGTGATTAGATCGGGTCAGAGACCCAGTACTGATACCTGAAAGTGCCTTTGTGATGTGGTGGTGACTTCAAAAGAACTCTTTGAAGTGCACAGACCCCTATCAGCCCAGTCCTGTCTGCCAGCCTAGCTATGGGGTTAAATCAGCCCTTTCTGTGGAGACAGAACACTACCTATTCAAGTGAAGTGTTGCCTCCTCTCCTCACTCCTACCCAGGATGAACGATCAGTATGCAGATAAATGCAAATACAGTAGAGTGTCCTGTGTTGTGGCTGTCTAGAGGGATTGCGCAAAGGTGGCTGTCACCCAGCCCAGCCCAGACATGTATTGGAGACAGGCTGTCAGGCACACAGAGCAGTAAGTGCAGAGAAATCTCCATTTTCTAAAAGTGCCATTTCTAAAATAGTAAAGTTAAATCCAATCTCACCAGAAAGTAGGATTTATCAATACCATCCCACACATATGAAACATCAAAAAGCTACTTGTAATAATGTAGGTGACATCTTCCTCACAGGCAAATGAAGTAGAAGAGCCAGAGATGTAATGAAGATAAGGTTTCTTTATTCACAGAAGATCCCAAACATCCATCAGCAGGGCAGCTCCCAACTGACTCAATACATTCAAGTAAACACATTCCATTCCCATGGTAACCCCACAGCACATGACATCATAGTGGCAATCACATCAAGTGCCAGAACAGGGTCCTGCTGTGATTGCCAAGAAACCCACTGTAAGGATTACCACACACCTCACTCCTTTGATAAACAACAAAAGAAACAACAAAACAATAATAAAGAATGAGATAAGACTAAAAAAGATAAACAGCAAAAGTGGGAAGAGAGCACCCACCAGAATTAAACATAATCTACCAAGAGCCCAGGTCTTTTAACAATCCGACCAGACTTCTTTGGGAGAACACCATCCTTTGACTCAGGTGAGTTCACAACATTACCACCAGCACTTTAAAGTACAACAATTCTGTTCATGTTCCAAATGCGGTGATCTTGAGTGCGTACAGCATTATTAAAGGTTTTCACAACAAGAATGGGTTTTGAAAATGTCATAACGCCACCCAAACCTGGACGCTTGACAGCGACCAAATTCCCCAGCTGTACATTGAGTTTTTTCACTGAATGTTTGTCATCAAAATATTCCTTCCTGTGCACATTTTTTTTCTCTAAATCACCAACCCTCAGCATCACACCTTTTGCCAGCTTCCCCTTCGAATTCATTGAGCCAGGGGGGTTCCACAAATGTGTTGGGTAATATCCCCCATAAAAGTTGAAAAGGAGTTTTGCCTGTGGTGCAATGAGGAGTAAACCTATACATTTCAACTTGCCTTAACAATTCCTCTTTCCAGTTTTGAGAATTAGTCTTGGCCACAGCAATGGTTTCCTTGAGAAACCTGTTCAACCTTTCCACCATCTCATTGGTCTCTGGATGATAGAGTGAGCATTTTTTGTGATTGATAGAATGATCAGAAAGGAAAACACTCATCTCCTTAGAGACCAACTGCACACCATTCTCCGTGAGGATAGTGCGAGGAAACCACATTCCATTCCCATGGTAGCCCCACAGCACATGACATCATAGTGGCAATCACATCAAGTGCCAGAACAGGGCCCAGCTGTGATTGCCAAGAAACCCACTGTAAGGAATACCACACAACTCCTCTCTGATTAGGAATTGCAGCTTCATAGATTTTTAAGGAATTCCCAATGCTACCCTATGAGAGGGGTAGGACTCATAGTGGTGAATTATTCAATAGACTGTTTGTCACTACCAAGAGATGCAAACCATAAAGGTGCATGTCCTAACTTTTACTTACATAGCACCCCACCCTTAGGTCTACCTAAGGCCTACCTTAGGGGTGACCTATATGTAATAAAAAGGAAGTTTAATACTTTTCAAGTAGGTTTTAAATGCCAAGTTGAAGTGGCAGTAAACTATGCACACGGGTCCTGCAATGGCAGGCCTGAGGCAGGTTTGAAAGGCTACTTCTGTGGGTGGCACAGTCTGTGCTGCAAGCCCACTAGTACCATTTAACTTGCAGGCCCTGGTACATGGGGTACCATTTTACAAGGGACTTACATATAAATTAAATAGGACAGTCAGGTATCTAGCAATCACAAGCATGTTTAGGGAAAAAGCACATGCACTTTAGCACTGATTAGCAGTGGTAAAGTACTCAGAGTCATGAGGCCAACATAAAGATACAGCAAAAACACAGAGGTCCAAAGCAAAAGGTTTAGGGGAAGACCACTCTAAGGCTGGCAGGTCTAACAAGGGCCAATGCAGACAAGCGTTGACATGCAAAAGATGTCCCATTCACTGGAGGAGACCAAGCGCTTGTCATCAGCATAGAAAATGAAAGTCTGATGCTCATTTCGATGCTGAACCATTTCATGTTGTGACCAACAAAGGACACATGGTGACTGCCCAACCTCTTTGGAAGTCTATTACGTGAGATTCCTCGCATTTCCAACATGTGGCTCGTTGCTCGTCAGGCACTGATGTCAATGTAGAGTCTGAAAGGACAAGTGAAGACCCTCTGACTGCTGTTGTTCCTACATCACCAACGTAGGTCATGGACACTTCTACTTCCTGTCCCTGTAGGAGCGACACTCAGACATGAAGGTAAGTTGTATAGTTATTAGAGAACAAGCCTGTAGCCTACTCACACTACCAGTCTCCCTTCCACCTGACATTCCTCGCTCCCTATCATCACCATATTCCAGAACCTGTGTCATCTCGTTACCTAGGCATGGGTAACCTGGATACGATAGTCCCCAGTTTCCGAAGACTCAGTCGGGACATGTGATCAAAGCGCCACAAAGACTCCTCATTGAAGAGTTATATTTGTAAAATGTTTTAAATTTTTTATTTAACAGTGGGGAGATGTAGTGTTGTGTGAGCTTGCAATGACGGAACCCTTGTGACTCCTGATGGACTCCCTATTACAGTTACATAAGCATTAGAGCATAGTGGCGTAAATGCATGTTTAGAATGTTGTTTGTGGTTACACACAGAAGAATAAAGACATGTTATACTAAGCTCCATGTGTGGAGCAGTCAATGGTGAGTACTCGGTCTGGTGAAGGCTCTAAAGGTTGTTGGGAAAGAAAACAAAAAAATATGCATTTGCAAGTAGGCTGTCTTTCTTCAATATGGAGTTGTACTGTGCTTTCAAATCTGAACCGGGAAAATACCAACTTTGGTCACTCGACCGTCTTAGTAATATGTCTGGAAACCCTACACTTATTTTAGACATCATTGTCCTGATGATGATCCACGCACTTGCCACATGGATCAAAATGCCGTTGACCCTTTGAAACACCTTATACGTCAAAAATTCTGTATTTGAAAAATGTGAAGGTGTAAGCTGTGATTTGTTAAAAAAATTGTGATACTTCTGCAACAAACTATGACCTTTGCCTGAGCCCCATTTTTGTGTTTTGTATTTTGTTAGTCCAGTAGGATACAGGCTTATGTCCCACTTTATGCATTTGTGTGTGCAACCATTCTTTTGAAATTGTGTAATAAGTAAATATTAGACCTCTGTCCGGCTGGACAAGTCCAATCAATATAGTACCGACTGAGTCTATATTTATGCGTTGCTTCATCATTTTCTAATCTAGGGACCACTGTTGTCTAAAATAAACGATTCCCAAGGTCCCTGGTTAACTTATTTGGGTTCCCTTGTTGTTTGAATATATGTAAACCCTACACTGGCACAGCACTACAGGGAATGCAAGTGAGATGAAACAGTTCATAAGTTTAAACCTGTGTGTAGGAGTACAAGTGTAGATTTAAGAGCAGTCTTTGTGAATCAGGCTGGTAGTTTGTAAAGTATGCTTACAAAATTTATTGAAGAATGCCCTGATGATGATGCAATGAAATCCAAGATTCAGGGGTATATTCACAAGAACGTGTGATAACTACCGCAAGAGTAGCTTAACGCAACTCTCAACATCGCAGCCCATCGCGGGAAAATAACCCAGTGTCAACGTGGAATTCACAACAAGGCGGTACCATGCGAAAGTCTGCCTAAACCGCGGACAATGTCTGCAATACAACCACCTCGATGGAGATAAAAATCAGCGATAAGCAGTGCCAGGCCTGCAACACACACCTGGCAGGTGGGAAAAATTGCCATAAGAGTAGAAAAACACCCAAACACAAACTGACCAACACCCAAGCACCATGGAGGCAGCCGGAGCAGGCGCAGAGGACAAGAGCAACCCCACAAGCACCCCAGACGACCAGCCCTGGACCTCATGGACAGGGAAGGGCAAGGACAAGAAGACGAGGAAGACGAAGTTCAGTCCGCAGGCGAACAAGATCATAGTCACGGAGGTGATGGAACACCATCAACAACTGTTTGTCACCTCCAACGTATCATTGGGCACCAAAACTGGAATATGGTGGGACATCATGGACAAGGTGAAGCACAAGAGGACAATGGACGAGGTCAAGAGGTGATGGAATGACATCAAGCGGAAAACCAAGGAGAAACTCTCCACCAGCCAGAAGTCAGCAACGCAGATCGGAGTTGGGGGCCCAGCGCCACAGCTCATGCTGGATGACATGGAGGAGCTGGTGTCGACAGCCATCAGTGTGGATACTGTGGCCAGAGTCAGGGGACCAGACACTGCTCAACAGGACACAACACAACCGCAACAGGGTGAGTGACCACCAGGTACTGGGGGGACGGGTGGAGATGGCCACGATGGCACACATGCACAATCAAGCAGAGCACAGTGCACACCCCCAATAACTCTGGGTCATCGCCCAGATCTATAGACTGTCACAATGTACAATGCCATGCTGTCTGAATGTCAACATGTACCATGCGGCTACATACATGTGGACACATTGCAATACACCATCTCCCCTTCGGATTGCAGGGCCACCGTCAACACCCCCTGCAGAGCAGACCCAGCCACTCTTCACTGATGATGAGGAGGACAACCCCAGCATCGACGCACAAGCCCTCCTAGACCTCATTGACATCATCCGCGACTCACCTCCAGGATCAGGGCTGACCAGCTGCATCGAGGAGACCCCACCCACCACCCAAACCACCCAGCAGGAGGCACCCACGGCCCCAGTAGTCTCCCAAGACCCCCAGGAACAACACACAGCCTTCCAATGCCATGTGCTGGAGGCCCAGAGGGAGACGGCTGAGCAGGTGCGAGTTGGGTTTGACCTCATGACCACCAAACTGGACGCCATCCAGGGTGTCTAGGCCTGCTCCATGGTCTCCAACAAGCCCTGACTGACATCGCTGGAGTCCTGACGTGGAGAGAAGAACACCTGTCTGCTCAGAGGGGCACCAGTGATACCAGCCATGAGCTGGCACACATGTGGAGGCTCATGGAGGAGATGGTGCGGATGGAGGCGGAAAGGATGGCAGCCACCGCTGCACATCAGTAAAATGTAGCTGGGATCTACCATGCCCTGCAGATCATCATCATGGCATTGCTGCCACAAGGCATGGCGCAGATGAATGCTGCTGCCCCCACACCATCCACATCTCAACTCCCCTGGTGTGCCATTGCCTCAGAGTGCGGCAGACGTATCCACTTCGGCACCGGATGTGGCAGTGGCACACAGTGCCTCCGCCGATACTGCAACACCCACAGGTGGGGCAGAGCACACATCCGGGGACGAGACATGGATGGGTTTGTGATCAGGAGGCACTAGCATTCATTCCCGTCACCTGGCCTGTTTCTGCTTGGTGCGGCACATGGTCTCATGACCTTCCACTGACCCCCGATACACTCCAATGCACTCACATTGAACAGCAACATGGACTGCCATATCCTGTTTGATGACCAATGACACAGCGACCAGACTGCGGACTGTACCCTTCCTCTTCCGCAGTACTTGTCATCCCCGGATGGACTCTGGCTGGCCCTCCATGGGCCCATATTGTGTAGTGTGCTCGGCATTGCCCTGTACCGCTCCAGCTGCAGAACTGCACTGGATGTGCAATAAACATGCAGTGAAGCACTGCTGTGTCATGTCTTTCATCATTCATGTATGAATGTGTGGATGAATGTAGGGACAGTGATTTCCCTTGCGTCAATGATGCTCATCCTGTGGGATGCCAGTTAGATGGTGCTACATTGCATATTGTGTACAGGGTCTCGTGAACACTACAACAGGGACGCACGCATCAGTCACTTCCATGTCTGGACATGGACTGAACCATGCCCAGAGCCCACGAGTCATTGTTGTAAGCCCTGCGCTGGTCCGGCTTACGGCAGGTCATGCTCCTTTTATGCTCCGAGGGGGAGCCCTCATTGCTACCCGTCGCAGGCGTACTCGCAGGTGGTGTGCAGGTCACTGGTCAAGTTGTCAGCTTGTCACAGCCACTCCCTGAGGGCTGGTTTGCACGCACACCACAACCATCCGGCACAGGAGTCACAGGCCCTGTGACTCCGCCAACATAATGGGCCGACGACCTCACATTCCCCTCTGCCGGTGGTGACTGGATGACGGACGCTCCACGGTTCTCAATCATAAAGAGTCCATGGGTTGTTGCGCACAGGGATAGTGGCACCAAGAGCATTGTTGCCGGCAGAGGCACCCCACCACGGGACAGTGACTTTGGGTGCACTGAGTTAGTGGCACCTTAAGCTGCTGAGGAGGTGTGCAGCCTGCGATGATGCCCCGTCCTGGCAGTCCGGACAGCTCAGGTTTTGTGTGCCCTGCTGGACCGCAGTGTAGGCCAGAGCCAGCGGGCAGCACAGGCCTACCGCCACATGGCGTCGCTTCCAGGATCCCAGAGTTAGTGGCACCCATTGGGCTGAGCGGGTGTGCAGCCTGTGATGATGCCGGGTGCACTGGTATGTCCTGTGCCATGGAGTAATCGAGACCCAGCACCAAATGTGAGACCTGGTGGCCTGCGGAGCGGGGCTGCATGGTTTGAAGGGTGCCATGTCCACGGGCCCCGGGCTTGTGGCTTGCAGAGGCACGTGGTGGGACCTCCTATCTACACGTCGGTGGCGGAAGGTGAGCAGTGAGGCCTGGGTGTGCATGGGCGGGCATGCTCCGATGGGCGGCGGGAGGGGCTGGAGTGCCTCTGCCTGGGTGTGCATGGACGGGCAGGCGATGTTGTCTTGTGAAAGTGTGTGTACTGCGCCAATCATGTATCTGGACTCTGTTTCAGATGACGGCTCTGTTTCAGATTGTGTTACCTGGTGTACTGCTATACATTCCGGCAAGTGGTTGGAGACACACCGGTGGCAGCAGGTGAGCAGTGTGGCCTGGGTGCGCAGGGGGCGGCACTCACTCTCTCTCTCCCCCTCTCTTCTTCTCTCTCTCACTCTCCCCCTCTCTTCTTCTCTCTCTCTCTCTCCCTCTCTTCTTCTCTCTCTCTCTCCCCCTCTCTTCTTCTGTCTCTCTTCCCCTCTCTTCTTCTCTCTCTCTCTCTCTCCCTCTCCCCCTCTCTTCTTATCTCTCTCTCTCCCTCTCTTCCTCTCTCTCTCCTTCGCTCTCTCAATGTCCTTTGATGTGCGCAGGACACACCTTCTCATCATGATATATGTTTTGCAGGCTGTGACCTACGGATTGTCCCGAGGGGAGCGGCCATGTGTCTTCATTTCATTTCAGTGTTCATTTAAAAAAAGTTTCATTTGTTGCTTCGAAAGTGAATGTGTGATGCTCATTTTTGTGACTCCACGTGCATGTCACCAGTTGTGATTGTGAGACATCAAGCAGATTATTTTGTACATGTTTAGGTGTAGCTGATGTGGCATGTCTTTAGTCGGGGGTGCCAGGGATGGGGGTCCTGGGGGTGGTGGCAGCGGGTGTTGTTGCCCTTTCAACCCTCCGGGCTGAATGTTCAGTTGCCCGGGTGCATCTGTTGTTCATCAGGTGTGGGTCTGGGCTGGGCTCCCTTTTGTGGTGCAGGCTGTGGTCCGACTTTGCATCAGGTCAGAGCAGGTGTTATTCTTCTGCTGCTAACATGCCTTATCACCTGTTTTGTGTTCTTATTGCAGTTCTGGCTGGTCGTTGTGAATGTTGTGGAGTGGTGTTGTCGCGGCTTTTGGCACGGGAACACCTACCCTGCATCTCATTAGCGATAGTTGCGGGGGTCATCTGTGGCGATGTTTTCTGCGGCTGCAATGGTGGGTAATCTGGTGCTTCGGGCTGTTAACACCAGCTTGTGATTGGGGCGATAAGTTTATCGCAACTTTGGCTGCGATAATGTGCTGTTAACTCGGCGATAGATCATTGTGAATATCCCCCTCAGTTTCATTATTGGTATGCACTTCATAGAGGGTTAACAATATTACTGTATATGAAACAAAATAAAGTTGTGCAAGACTGTGGGTAGTAGATTTGTACATAAACATATGGTAAGGTGTATAAACCATGTTTGCGCCATAGCTACAAAAATACCTTTCTGTGCCGTATCACCGCAGATCCGTTATGAGACTGTGAGAGTCTGGCATTCTCCCTAGAGATCTCTCCTAATAGCACTCTCTCTGGCATCCTAGTTTATCGCCCTCCAGGTAATGCTAGACAATTTCTCAATGCACTTCCTTCCGTAGTGGCGGACTTAGCCCTGGGACCAGCTAATTTTACCTTATTAGGGGATTTTAATGTACATCTAGATAATTCATCTGATAAAATGGCTATGGAGCTGATTGAGAATTTGTCAGCTCTCCAGCTTATGGAGAAAGTGTCGAAACCCACTCACTCCAAAGGTCATCTTTTGGACCAAGTCTTTAGTAATTGCAGTGAACTTACTAGCGGACTTCCCATCCCTCTTCCCTGGACTGATCATTTCCTGATCCCGCTAAGGTGGGAAATACCCGGTCCCGCTCGCTCCCCCAATTTAATTCCGGTGTGTGAGCGAAACTGGTCTAAACTCCCTATTGACCAGTGGACATCGGTCCTGGGAATTAACAGACCATCCTGTGAAGTAAATTCTAATCTGGGGAAAGCGAATAAGAGATTTAACTCCTGGATACAAGGTTCCTTAGATATAGTACTTCCTAAGAAACCTGCTTATATAACCAATAGGACGAAAACTGCGCCGTGGTTTACTCATAATTTGAGGGAACTTAAACAGCGCTGCAGACGGCTTGAAAGGAAGTGGAGGTTGGACTACTCTGATATCAGTAAAATGGAATTTAGGGAATCCATCAGATGCTACAAATCGGAAATTAAAACTACCCAAGCAACATTTTACAAACAGAAAATTGAATTAGCTGCTAACTCTCCCAAAGAAATTATTTAATTGCAAGAACCCTCACTAAACTGCCTCAGAAACCTCCTAGGTTGCATGACGCTTTGGCGCAATGCAACATTTTGGCAGTGTTCTTCCAAAAGAAAATTCAAACTATTTATCAGGCTTTTTCTCGCCCTCTCAATCTACTATCTCCACGACTGCCCCTGCTGAGCTGACTGTAGGGCCTCATACTCTTGAGCACGGGTCCCACGTGGTGTAGTGGGCAAAAGAACGATGGATATAACCCAGATCTCTTGACTGGGGGAGAATGTCTGCATTGTCAGCATTCCGTCCATCATTTGTTTGTTGTAACGCTTTTCGCCCTAAGTGGGATGGGTATTCCCAGACGTGGGACCCATGCTCACTACGCCACTGGAGTCAAGCTATCCTGGCTGATGACGGCTGATAGCCAGAAACCGGTCCTAGGATGCTTGATTCCGGTCCAGGGACGACATGGCTTGGCAGTTCGGGCTGGACTGTTCCCATGAGGCACAGGGTCAAGACTGATTTGCATATGGCCATGTCTAAACTGGGGTGGTGTAGTGGGCAAAAGAACGATGGATTTAACCCAGATCTCTTGACTGGGGGAGAATGTCTGCATTGTCAGCATTCCGTCCATCATTTGTTTGTTGTAAAACAAGCATTAAAGAGCTTGCATTGGCTACCAATCAGGGAAAGGATCCAGTTTAAAGCTATGTGCTTGGTCCATAAAGCCTTCTGGAAGAATGGCCCCCCCATTCTTCAGCCCCTGATCACCCCCTATCACCCGAAGAGAGACCTTCAGTCAGCTGTATCTTTCCTTGCTCGTCAACCAAGAAGAAGGAGGGCCAGATGTGGGGGCCGTTCCTTCGCGTATAATGGTGCCATTGGTTGGAATGCCCTTCCGCTTCAATTACGGAAAGAATCCAATCTTCTATCTTTTCACAAGCTTCTAAAAACCTGGCGGTTTTAGCTTTCTCCTTTGCCTCTGTTCTTTGCCTGTTTTTTGTCCGCAGCGCTGGGAGGCCTTCGGGTAGCTATAGCGCTTTATAAATATCATTTCATTCATTCATTTCTGCTCACATTACTACATCTTGTTACACTCTCATCCGAAGTTGCTGTGAGCGGTGTCCCTGCAGAAACACTGCTCAGGAGGACAACTGACTGTAATTTGGGGTTTCCAAGCCTGGAAATACTGGGTTCCGTGACACCGAGTCCTGTTTTATCAGGAGTGCATGCACGCGGTTAAACTCCAGACCCATCGACCCACTCCAGCCATCTGCTGACACTTACCGCCTGTTGAGATTAGGTTATAAATGACAGAGCTAAACTCCCAGGAGTCAGGGAAAACCTGCCTAAAAGTCCCGGTGATTCTGGGTCCAGCAGGTTATTCCCCATGGCAGGAAGTTTAACTCGCAGAGATACCAGCTGTAATCATTAAGTCCGGCCCCAGTATATCACCAAGGAGTTATTTGGGAACTTAAAATGAGGCCCTTAAGAGGGCAATTGTCCATAGCCCTGCTAAGAGAGGAATGAAAGGACAAGCATTGGCACTCACCTCCGATTGTGAGTTAATTCTAAACTAGACATGCAGAGAATCCACGTGTCAAGCTGTTTGTCAGAGAGACCACTGACTCGAAGTACAGTTTTAGTGAGTTCAACCAAGACTCAAGTATTCAGACCAACAAGCGTACACTGGTTTCTGTTAGGATTCCCTTTCTCACCCATGGGAGCTTGGTACAAGCTTGGTACAGGCCTTCCTCGTAGAAAATGCATATGGTACATGCACAACTAACTATTCAAAGCAAAGTTACAGTTAGGAAATAGTTAACTCTAAATCGGATTCGTAAAATTCCACATTATAGCAAAACAAAACATTTCATTAAAACCGATAGAAACCTAAAAACTCAATGTTAGTCTGTGGCAGTTGCAGTTTAGGACTTTGACACCCTTTACAGCCAACTCGTGTGAGAACCCAGCAATGTAAGAGGTGTCCGGATACTGTCGAAAGTTTTACCTTTGCACTTAGAAACTTTCTTGGTGGTTGAAATTCTTCAGTGGCACCCGTCTGGAAGCTGTAGTCAATAAGGTCTCCACAAGTTAAGTTATGTCTGCTTAGATGCCCTGCTGTAGCGTCAAACTTCCTACCAAAAAAACACAAGTGGCAAAGATCGAGAATAAAACTTCTAAGGCTGTGTCTTTTTTTCTGATAGGCACAGTCCTCAATTTTCGAAGTCACAGACTTTCTAAAACAATACTATAGCACTGCTACCTATATTAAACATTCTCCAAACTCCAAGGCTTGTTCTTCAAGCCACAGATCATGGCTTGTAGTTGCAGGATGCTTGCCAAATTTCCTGTTTCAGGACCAAGAAGAAATCCCAGTTCTAAAAGATCCACTGGATTTCTTTCCAGCAGCAACAACTTCCCAGCCCAGAGGGCTTTATGCTGTGTTCAGCCACAGAAGGGAAATGCCACAGGGGCAACAAGGTGAAGTGTCCAGTGGTTAATGCTCCATTTGTTATCTTCCAGGCAGCCACCACCTTCCTCTTGTACAGGACCCTCTGCACCATACAGCCACATAGGGGAAGTTCCGCAGCAACAAATAAACTTTTCTGGGAGGTCTTTGATTCCCTTTACCCCAGTAGGGTCAAACGGGAAGCTAGTGCCTCTATTCCTGAATTCTGGGCCAAGAGCTGTCCCAACAAAATCCGGACACAGCTCTCTCCACACCTCTGCATGGAGGCAGGTATGATTTGTTAGGGCAGCAGGTAGGAAGCCTTTTTATCTTTGTGTATTTCAAACACAATGCCCCGACTTCCACCTGCCAGATTTAATTTGAGTATGATCCATGTCCTTTCTCAGGATTATGCTTTATGGTTAAAAGCTATCATACACAATGCAGTTCACCACAAAATTCATGATTATACCTCCTTCGTTTCAGATTTGAAGAGCTCTCCTGCGGTGCTTAATTTGTAAAAGAACAAGCATTTGCAATGCAATAGGTCTTGCCTTTGGGATCTTATAAGGAATTAGTAATGCAGCATATTGTGCGACCCCTGAGCTTTTAGGGTGCTGCGTCGCTGATGAGCAAGTGGTGTCGTGTGATTTTGGGCAAATCACTTAAAATACAAGCAGCGATCTTGGAGGAGTGATGGGGGCGGGGTGAAGGAGTAGGAAGAGATGGCATATGACGAGCAGGCTACCACGAGCAGGAAATAAGATGCTATGGTGAAAATGAAAGCAGTGTCCTTTGATTTTGGGCAAATCACTTAATATCCAAGCAGAGGTCTCGGAGGGCTGGTGGGTGCGGGGTAAAGCGGTAGGGGGATATGGCACTGGAAACAAGATGAGATGGGGATAATGGAAACAGTGAGGGGGTAGGGAGTGATGGCACTGACTGGAACAGCATTTGAGCTTATAAATGACTCCATCTGGCAAAATTTAAAAAACAGCAATGAAACAACATCAAACATGCTGTGAAGGGTGTGCGGTCATGGCTGCTGACTTATGAGTTTGAGTCTCGGCATCAGCTCAGCATTCTGTGATTTAATGCAAATCACTTAAAATACAAGCAGCAATCTCGGAGAAGTGGTGGGGGTGGGGTGAAGGAAGAGACGGCACAGGGCAAGCAGGTTGCCATGAGGAGGAATCAAGACGCGATGGTGAAAACGAAAATGGGCACATTGTTAAAATGCACAACGTCTCCAAAGTAAAACAATAATTAAACATGCGATGCAAATGCCAACCAAAACATGAATCACAGCATCTGTGAAGCAGGTGCTGAGCTGATACACAAGCTGAGGCAAACAAGAAAAAGAATAAGACCACGTGTAACAGGGGCAGTCTCCTGGGAGGGTCTGAAACACAAAAAGGCGGGACTAATTCAGCATGCTGACCAACCAAAAGCATGCATTTATGAAGGGCACAAACAGGACCGAATGGAAAAGATGGGAGGTGCTTCAAGCCACAGTCTAGATTACAGCATGCCTTGCAGAGCAGTGCATGCACTGTCCAGGCTTGACCTAAAAAGTGCTTGTGCCGGAAACTCTGCTCAGAAGTCCCCAACCCACACAATTGAATGAAACGCACTGAAAACCAAGGTTGATTGTCTTAAATCCACCTGACGCCCCTTTAATCTAACACCAGACACTCCCTGCTACTTGATCTCATCCTTGCAGGTTCCTACTTTCACCCTGTGTGGTGGTTTCACCGTCTTTATCTTCCACCATCTTTCCGATCTGTGACTCATTTACACACACCACCCCCTACTGGCATTTACCACCTGTCTGGAGTAGCTTGTAAATAACAGTGCTTAAGTAGCCTGAATCGGGGAAAACCTGTGTAAAAAATCCCGTTTATTCCCCATTGCAGGAAGTTTAACTCGCAGAGATACCAGCTGGAATCAGTATCTCACCACAGGGTTAATTGGGAATTTAAGATGATGCACGTAAAGGGCAATTACCCATATCCATTGTAGGACAGGAATGAAAGGACAGCACTTCCGAACCTTTGTGAATTTCTCTATCTTGTGCTCAGTAAAATAATGTAACGGAATAATAAGTGCTGGTGGCCCCTACCGGCAAACACCAGCTCAAATTAGGCACTGCTCTCCTGCCTCCCAAATCAGCCCTGGCCTCTCCAAGCTCAGCCCTCTCAGCTTCCAAGGAAGCCACCTCCCCTCTGCAGCACATGGCCTAGACCTCCCCCTGGGAGGGGCTTCATTGTTCTGGCCTGGCCTAGGATCTGGAATTAGAACTGCTCTGTTGTCTGTTCATAGCTCTAGGAAAGCAGGAGGCGAGTTGCAGCTCTTTACTTTGGACTGTGCCGCTGACAGCTGTTAGACCAGGCCAAGGGAGGTGTGTAAATATCAGCGGCTAGGGTGAAGTGACAGGGACTGCAGCCGGTGACGCGCTGCCTTTTGTGTAGCGTTTAGCCGGACTCGGGTAGAATTTATTTCATATTCCCTAATTAGTAAAGTGTTACAGATAATACAGCACTGACTCACGGTAAAAAAAATGCATTTCCCTTCAGAATGTAAATGCAATTTGTGCCTATTTTAGCTCTAACATGGGTCAAAACGTCCTGGACAGTTTGATAATCTACATGTCAGTTATGCAGCCTGCTGTAGTGATCACTTTACATGTGTGTTCCCATTTCGGTGGTGAAAGAAAATGAGTGTAGGTAAAATGCCCGCACTTTATTAAAGGTCATAAACAGTTCACCAGAGAAGCGGTGGCAGAGAGCACCATCTCTTTCTGGCTGCAGTTTTCAGTGGAACAGATTTGTAGACGATCCCTTAGGTGCAGACTGCCAAATATATTATCACCTTCTTGTTCTGTGTTGATTTGTAATTGCGGTGTAGGAGGCAAACAACACGCCTCCGGGCGCTCATTTATGCTAATATTGTCTTACAGGAGCTCTTCCTTATTGGGCAGGGTGTTGTTGGTTTTTTCTTTAAGGAAATAAAGATAGACGGGCCACGTCCAGGGCGTTGCTCCATCCGGTCATTCCTCTAATCCGAAGTGGCCAACATTTGTCTTGAGCACGGCTTGGACCAAGGTAGGCCTCCTCACCTCAAGTACCATAGGCAAATGATGTAAATCTTCATGGATTCATTATAGTTCCTAGAACATGCACTTATATGTTTTCTAAATGCGGAGTACAGTCCCTTACATTCACCGTGGGAGCGTATTACCGCAAGTGAAACTGACACTAAGACATGGCTTGTAGGAATGGTCGACGTTAATCAGAAAAAAACTCTAATCTACAAACTGTTCTATTAAATATCATATTGGGTCCATAAAGAAAATATCCATTTACCTAGCAGTGGAAAAGTAAGCTTCTCTGTACACCTGCCATCTTACACTCTGTGAGTGAAAAACACAGCAACGGGGCGAACAGTGCAAGGGTTTAGGTTTTGGATAAGTGCGCTGCGTTGTCCTCTTTCGATCACAGTCGCTTGCTTCCCCCAGATGCCAGTGCCAAAAATGTAACACCATTTGTGCAATGGAATGACTCAAAACTCACTGGATATGTGACATTTCTCGATTAAGTAACAACATCCTGACAGAGAAATGTCATAATTTAAAGCAGTGTGTGCGCTGCCAAGTGTTAATGGGCTTTCCCAAGCCTTGGTTTCAGCAACAAACAGCTGTGGCTGGACCAGGATAGACCATCAGTAATGTTGCTAAATGGGAAGGGTCTGTGCTGAATATGAAAAGGTAGAATACCCTCACTGTCTGTGGACTGCTGGACCACCATGGTGTGTTGAGGGGCTTGGGGACGCTGAGTGTCTGTGTGTGGTTGTGTGTGCCTGGACTGCTAGGCTACCATGTGGGGAGAGAGAGAGGGGAGAGGGAGAGAGAGAGAGAGAGGGTGTGTGCGTGTGTGTGCCTGTGTGTGTGTGCGTGTGTGTGTGTGTGTGCATGTGTGTGTCTTTGTGTGTGCCTGTGTGTGCGCTTGTGTGTGTGCATGTGTCTGTGTGTGTGCGTGTGTGTGCGCGTGTGTGTGTATGCATGTGTGTGTGTATGTGTGTGTGTGTGCGTGCATGTGTGTGTGTGCACGTGTGTGTGTGTGTGTTTGTGGGTGTGTGTGTGCACACGCCCGTCCATTCAGTATACGTTTAATTGCTGTATGGATTGATACTAGGGCACAACACCTTCATCCGAAAAGAATCATTTTACAAGTTTTTTAATTGAAATTATCTAAAAAGCATGTAGGTTAGGCCAATGGCTCAGTCGGGTACATTTGGCCTGGTGAGCTGATATATAGTGATGCTAATATTTCACTCTTTTAAGAATGCTTTGAATGCACTGTATTAACAATTCGGCCACTTGTCACTAATTCGGTGTATTGTTTTTACATATCTGAATAATCTAAACTGAAAAATAAAAATGTAAGTGTAGTATATGCACAGTTGAGCAACCCATGTGTATCTGTATCCTCAGTCTAGGTCAAGGTGCTCCTTTTTGGGGCGAGCCTGGGCAGCGCATGCGCTGCTCTGCGAGGCATGCTGTATAGAGGTATGGACTTGAAGCCCCGCCCACTCTCCACCCTTATTTTTCATTGGTTTGTATCATTTTCCATTGTGAACTGTGGCTTTTCATTGGTCTGTAGGCTTAGTATTCCCTCCTTAGTATCGCCTTGTCTCATTTTGTAACACCCCCTCTTACGTGTGTTGTTACTCAGTAGGATTTAATTACAGCCTTCGAGCACTATTTTCAGAAACGGCAGGACACCCTCATTCCTAACGCTGAACACAATGCGTTAGGTCTCACATTTGAGAGAGTTTAATCTATTGGCATTGTAAATGATCATGCCTTTTATTTATCTGTTTTTTAAAACAACACATAAATAAAAGTCATTGTCATTTACAATGCCGATTGCTCAAACTCTCATCAATGCGAGACCTTTTGCATTGCAAATGCTTGTTTATACCTGCAGTAACAATGTGAAGTGTGTATATGAAGTGTGTTGTGAATGGATCCAGCAGGAGTATAGTCTGCTTCTATAACTATACCCTCCTGGGCAATATTGAAGCGGGCACGCCTAAAATATCTATCTAAGCTGGTTTATATGGCAAAACGCAAAGTGGCAGGACATGTGAGATTCCAGTGATTCCAAAATGAGTGGTCATTCTCTGCAATGAGCTTTGTAATCTCGGGCCTCAGCCCTTTTCATTCAAACATGAAGCTTGCAACAGCCTTACTGCACATACCGTGGAGAGATGATGTCTCATATATCTGCCACCCAGATTATTCACACGCCCTCCCCCTTTTCTGAAGCTCTCCCTAACTTTGTTATGTCCTAGTAGCTCACAACAATGATTCATGGTAGCATCACTGTTGGACTTGGCCCTTCTGGCAGGTTCACCCCTGAACTTTTTGCCTTAAGCTCTGACATATTGGTAGTGATTTTTGGCCTCTGCGCACTTTAGCACTGTGGCCCAGTGTAAAGTGCGTGCGCTCTCTGAGGGCGTGTGGTGAGATTGGCCTGCCCTCCCACAGGAATGCATGGCGGATATGTGTGTCCATGGTAATTCCTGATGTGCGTGGAGTGCAGGGTCGAGTTTAGTATGTGCGAACTCGTGAGAATAAATGCTGCACAATGGTGTACGCAGACTTATTGTGACTAGTGGAGAAGTGGACCTTTTAGAAATTTGGCATTTCTGTGTACTGTGTGTCTGCCTGCCTGATATGGAGTGCATGTTTGCCTTGTGATTGACAGGAGCTGAGAGGGCTGGGGAATTACAGGAGCCAGGGTGAGTCTGCCTGGTGGTGAATGGAGAGATCTGCATGTAGATGGGAGGGAGGAGTTGCACCTGGGACCTGAATAGGGTTGTGCCTTCCCTCCACAATGCTGGGTCCACCCCCTGTGGTGCATTGCACCTAGCCCCACCTGACAATGGAGAGAGGAACTGAGCACAACAAAGTGCTCCAAAGCTCCCCCAAACCAGTTGCATCTGGTTTCTCCCCAAGCCCTGTGCTGTGTCACAAAGGGAAATGTTGTATAAATATAGGGGCTGTGACCTCATGAAGTTGTTCTGCTTTTGGATCCTGACAGGGAAGGGGGGGGCTTGCTGCTGGTGGGGCCCAGGAGGGACCGCCATGGGGGCTGCCTCCCTGCTGGAGGGCCCTGTGTGCTGGCCCCTGGGCCCTACATTGCCCCCCTGATACCGCCAGGACTTCTTGGACCCTTTTGATTTTCCTTTTACTTTGCCAAGGCTTGATGCTGCCTTTTTGCGCCCTGGGAGCGCTGAGATTTGGCTCCAAAAGGAGCCCTGAAGCTTGAAAGCGTTGAGCTGCATGTTGCCCTGAGGGAATCCCCAGTATAGGGATTCCCCCGAAATTGCTGGGATTAGCAGGTGCCCACCCCGCGATTGTGGCCTTCCGAGTTTGTTTTAATTGCGCGGGTGCCCACCCCGCGACTTTCCCATTATGTGAGTATGCAGGTGCCCACCCTGCGTGGTGATTTTGGTTGCGAGGGAGCCACCCCTCATTTTGCTGATAAAGAAGAATCACCGCCATGGCCCGAGCCGCTTTTGAAACGTTGCCGGGCCGCTGCAAATGCGACCCGGAAGTCAGGCAACCCTTGTTGGGACGTGGGCGTGGCCTCGTGAGGCCTGAAGGGAAGTCCCGAGGAAGCCATGGTCGGCGGGAGAGCGGGGCTCCCGTGAGTGGAGAGAGCCCCGCCCGCACTGCTGAGGAGACCGGAGAGAGACAGAGAATGCCTCGCGGGGCTCCCGTGAGCGGTTGGGAGCCCCGGTGTCGGAGGAGAAGTCCTGCGAAGTCCCGACTCCCAGGAGGGGGCCCGGGTGAAGAGAGAAGTGAGGAGCCTCCAGGCTCCACGGTGAAGTCCCGGTCCCAGGAGGGGAACCGGGCGAAGAGGAGCACACGCAAAGAGAGAGCCTCCCCCGACCAGAGCCACTGAGTAGGGCTCCGTGGGGGCGACGTCACTTGGGTATTGTGGTGCCCGTGGGGCACTGTCAGAGCGGCCCCATCTGGCAGCGGGCCGCTCCAACAGGGGCCTGTTTTGGTTAAGAGCCCCATGTGGCTCCGATGTGGGGGCCAGTTCTTTTTAGGGCATATTTGTTTTGAGCGCTACTCCGCTCCAACGAGGGGGCGAATTTGCTGAAGGGGCCCGAGGGGCCTGCACCTCCCTAACTGTCCAGACACTAGGAGCAGTGTCATTATCCAGCGCGGCCCCGAATGGCAGCGGGCCGCCCCAACTCTTGGTGGCATTAATTGTTTAAAGAGCCTGTGTGTGGCTCTACCCTGGCCATAATTGTTTACCCAGGCCCAGAGGGGCCCATGCTTTATTGTTCATGGGGTATCATTATTCCTAGAGCCCCGTGTGGCTCCAACGTTTTGGCCCCATCATTTCTAGAGCCCGTGCGTGGCTCCAACAAAGGGGGCATAATGGGTTTCAAGGGCCATTGAGAGCCCATGCCTCATTTCCCTATTTCCAGCTGCCCAGCAAGTAGTGGGCAGCTGCACCGTTTAGGCGCACAGTTCCTTGGGGGGCATGTTTTGAGTAAGGAGTGAGATGCACTCCTTTGCCCCATACTTTCCCAGCTGCCCATCAAGTAGTGGGATAGCTGCTACGTTTAGGGTTGCGCAGTGGCGCACCCTTGACTTTCGCTGCATTGGCAGCGCGTCCTGACTCTGTGGACATAGGGCATTTGAGCCCCCTTTGTGAGATGGCCAGTTGGCCAGGGGGACTAGAAGGTGTAGGGCGCCAGGCCCTAATGTGATTGTGGTGCTAGGAAATGTACAGTGTGTAGTACGTTTTATGCACCCTGTGTTGATACCTCTAAATGTGTTTTATGATTATGAGGTTGGTTCGCATATTATGGTTTATGCTAGTGAGATTTATTTCCTAATGTAGTTATACTTAGGAGGTCAGGGTCTAATGCGTTTAGACTTGTGAGATGATTGCCTCAGGTGTTTATGATGGTGAGGTTGGCGCAGAATGTAATTCGCGCCTGATGTGATGCTGTGCATAATGAAGTTATGAAGGCCGATGCTAAGTACAGTGATTACCAGTAGTTACTGGTTGTGTTCTATGTTTATGATAAGCTCTAGATTTACTAAGTTCACTTTGTGATGGTACTGACAGTGGTCCAGTTTGCCCTATCAGGTGTAAATAATCCCTTGTAAATATTGCCCAGTGCAAGTTGGCACAGTGTATAATATGTGCTTACTATTCTAATGTGTTATGATAATACAAAGGCTATTTTTATATATAACCTTGTGTGGAGTTCCTTTAGTGGTGTGCCTGGGATGTTGTTGCTGTGTGCGTGCACAAATGCTTTACACATTGCCTCCAGGATAAGCCTGACTGCTCGTGCCAAGCTACCAAGGGGGTGAGCAGGGGTTATCTTTGGCGTGTAACTTCCTTGCCCTGACTAGAGTGGGGGTCTCTGCCTGGCTTTGGCGCACGCCTTAGCCAACCAGAAATCCCATTTCTAACAATCACCCTTGTGTGGTTACTCTTCCCCCACAACATTGCTGAGCGACCACCAATCATTCAGTTTTACTACCAACATCTCTCCATTGCTCATGCCTCTCCCAAATAAAACACAAGGATTGACAGAACAAGAGGCACGCAATGGCAATGTCATTTGTGGGAAAAAACACATGAGTTTACAAATGTTGTTTATATAGTCTGAGTGTTGGTGTAAAACAGGTAATATGTTTACAGGTATTAGAAATAAGACACAGATAAAGTGTTTTTCTGCAACAGCTTATGACTTGTGAAGTACAAACCATTCTACAAGCCACAAAGATGAGAACACAGCTACAATATCTGAATATTGCATTGGCAACGTTGACAATGAGTATGAGAATGTATTTAGAATGTATATTTCTCATAAAACAGAAAGGTGTGTACAAATAAAAACTCCAGTCACGTTTACAAGACAAATCTACAAACCACTGAAATGTGCCAGTTATGTTCAAATAAGCGAACCATAACTATCCACGGTACACTGCACGAGACCTCACACAAGATGTCACTGATCCCATCACAGATGACTCACCGATGACCTCACTCTTGACATCACAGATCAGCTCAACATTTACATTATGTGTGGCACCACTATTGACATTCTGCTGCTGTACTGAGGGAATTGACGCAGATGCAAGGCACTATTTTGGTTGTGGGGATGAGACGTGGGTCCACTCGTGCCCAGTTTGTTGAAAGGTCAGGCCCTGCGCTCAACCGATGCTGCCCAGAGCTAAAGGTCATGTATCAGCCGAGTGCCCATACTGTGGCTGGGTGCGGGCTGCAGTCAACCCTCAGTGTGCAAGACTGCAGGGCGGGGTGTGTGCATATGGGCGCTCAACACCTGCACCCAGCCCTCATTGCACAGGGATAACGGACCTGTGCATATGGAGAAGGCTCAGCTCAGACCCTGACAGAGGCGGAGGTCCTGCACTCCTCCCGCGCTGTGCCAAGGCAAGTATATAAATATGTATGCAGTATGCTGTGGCATTTACAGTTCATTATGTAAGAGTGCCCCCTACTTCCACGCATTATTGCAGGAATGAGGCTGTCCTGTGAAATTAGCCATAACATGTGAAATCCAAGCTTCATGTGTGTTCGCCGCGCTCGCGCAGCACGCCTGACTGAAGCTGAGACGCCGAGTGCAGCGGTGCAGAAAGGATAAAACAGCCCAATTCGAAGGCATAAACAGCCGTCGGGGGAATGACGAGAGCTCGCCTCTGAGCCTTGCCCTGGCCTGTCCTCGGAGGACCCCGCGCAACCCCAAGGCAGCTTCAGCACCTGGGGCTGGACAGCGCAGCCTGGTCTGCAGCCCAAGGCGCAGCTGACTGCGGGCTGCACGAGCACCCTCGGAAAGGAACGAAAACAACACTCTTCAAAGGAGCCCACCATTTCACGAATTCACCAACCACGGGGATCGCTGGATGAGAATACGGCTGTGGGATTCATCTACCAAGTCTATGTTGTGGAGAAATGGAAATGACGGCAAATATAAAAAGACACATTTCAGAGGAAATCAGAACATCCTGGGGCATTAGCAAACGACTAGCTTCTTCATGAAAGACAGAGCCTGTTTGTGTCTTCTGAGATTTCTCTGCAGACTGCACTGTCACACAGGTGCTAAACGCCTGCTTGTTTTGTGATGTTGCTCAAGACAAATGGGCTAATAATGCACACACAATAAACATGCACAGTGACTCACACGCGACCACAGAAACGCGCAGTTAAATTAACACCAATTCTTAAAGATGCATAGTGCATACACAATCACGCACAGAAGACTAACGTAGGCAGACAGGTATACAATGATTAACAAAACCGACTGACAGGCTTCCGCACAAGCTGGGACGAACCAAGAGACACATCCAAGGGCAGAAAAACAAGCAAAATATCAGACAAGCGCACATCGACGTGCATACTACAACTAATGTCCAAACAGGCACAAACGCATACGCGTAGACTACAGGCACACTAGCACCCACTAATTCGAGCACACACTCAGCGTGGCTCATACTGGCACACACTTATGCTTTCCTCTGAATAACATCTTCACAGGTGGAGCTGGAAGTGGGATGTGGCGGGAACTCGCATCACTTAGCAGTTGTGAATTTACATTTTTCAAATCAATTTCATGATTTTCAGTGCCCTGATTCTGAAATAATACCAGCGCCAGATTCAATTCAGACTGTTGTATCGGTGTGGACACGCTCCATCATGCGTTTCCCCTATTTCTTCCCTATTTGCACTCGTAGAAAGTTGTTAGTATTTGTAAAATGTGAGCAATAAAAAAAATCAAACTAGCGTGAGAGGGACGGTGCCTGAAAACGAGTCAACCACTAAAGATAAAAGATTCATTAGCTGAAGGAGAAGCATCTTCCGGTTCCTCGAGCAGAGGTTCAGACTCTGGCCTGGCGGGGCTATGTGTAATACACTGTCAGGTTCCCATGGCGATCTCAGAGATGCTGGTTGCCTAGCAACAACAACATCAAATACAAAGTAAAGGGGCGCCACCTGAGAGCAATCTCGCGGTGATTCGGAGGTAAAGGTCTGTCTGACTCAGGCCAGTTCAGACCGGTGCTCTGCTCCGAGGACCGGGGAGGCTTGCTGACACTTCTCCGGGGTCTGTCAAACAGAACATCAATAGCTACAGGAGGCAACCGTAGGTGGGCGTGAGCGACTCCCATCCCGCCACAAATCACAGCAACACATGCAACAGCCGCGATCCGCTGCTTAACACTCCACAAAACATGCCCGATACTTAGTGACGCGACTGGTAGGCGTGCAGAGCTTAGGGGCTGACCTACGGTCAGAAGTATAACCCTGACCCCAACGCATGATGCATTTCGGAAATGCACTCAATACACTTCCAATGCACGGCTGGCCGAAAACACGACCGACTCCAGGAGAGCAGGAGGAGGCGCCAACCTGCAGAAAGCACAATAAATGCTCGGAGCGAAAGAAGCCACCCGCTGGAAAGACGGGCACTTCTACCAGAGCGCGGGAGTCTGCAGCACCAACCAACACACAGCAGCTCCTGTCCCCGAATGACTGCAACTGATGTAAACTTGCGACCACCTGCTGAGCGCACCACTTCCCACCCTGAGCCCCAGGCAGCTTCTCGTTGCAACCGGTCTAAGGTGTACAGGGATTTTCAAGCCCGTGCTACGGAAAGACATCCACTCCTGGCTGCACCCAGGAGCCGTGCTGAGGCCGTACGGGCGACTCCTGCCTCAAACGGAAGGATCTTTATGGGCCAACCAACCACCCGCAGTCATCAGCATCTCCAGGTATCACTTTCATGCTCCTCTGCGCCCATAACCCTGTGCAGCCCCGCCCCCTGCCCATCACACGCACCTCGCGTACCCCGCGTCGTCCTCCTCTATGGCCCCGAAGCAAGCTGTCTCGCGCTCACACTCTCAGTGCCACTGCCTCTGGCAGGCTGTTGGTGCCGGCGCGGGTCAGATCCGGCCAGGCTTTGGATCACTGGCGGACACTTCGCATCTGCTCTCGCCCTTGTTCACTAAGTCACCACAGAGTCAACGAGTTGTCTAAAACCCCAGACAGGAGCTTACTGGCAGCCGCACAGTGAAAACTCGACCACTGTCATCCTCATGAGCTCCTCGAGGCTAGCGCCCTGAGGCGCCAGTATGGAGAGTGTCCGTGGACCGGCAACACACTCTGTAGTTAAATCAGGCAAGCGGCCCTTCACTGGTCTCCACATCTCCAGACAACGCACCTGCGCCCTGGTGACCATGGGCGCAAAGAATGACCAGGGCCCAACGCTGCACCCCTCCATGCCTCATCCTGTGCCCACCTCTCTCTCACTTATTCCCTCCTCCGCCCTCGCCTTTCTGCGCAGGCCGACACCATTAACCAGTCACCGCCGTAAGGAGAAGCTGAAACCGACCAGAAGCAAGCAGTCTGGGCACACCACTTCAGCTCTGCGACTGATGGTGGCCCAAAGGAGCTTAAATGTGGGCAATAAGGAAGATAAGATTCAAAACGAGATCTCTGTGACACTTGGACATGTCGTGTCCGATCTGGAACCTCTGGGCAAAAAATAGACCTGCTGTATAAGTCTATCTGCAGCAAATAAGTTGTTTAGACAGCTACTTTTCTAGTGAAACAATGTTCTCAAACCGTGGCAAATGACACATCTGGAAAAGTACAGTGCTCATGCCATTTTCACTGACTTATCCGGCTGGCACTGGCCCATGTGGATGAAGTAAAGTACTCACCCGCTGGCCCATCTGGATGAAGTAAAGTGCCCACTCCGCTGACACAAGCCCCTGTGGATGAAGTAAAGTGCCCATACCCTCGGCACCTACCCGTGAGGATAAAGTGCCCACCCTACTGGCACAAGCCCGTCTGGATGAAATAGTTTCCACTTGCCCATCTGCAGAAAGTAAAGCGCCCACCCGGGTGGCACTTGCCCATCTGGATGAGGTAAAGCGCCCAGCCCGCTGCACAGCCCGACCCCTCGGGCACGCAGCAGCCTACCTTACCTTCTATGCAGCAGATCCGCCAGAGCCCCGAGTGGGTCAGGTCCCCTTTGGTCTTCTTGGGCATGTCGTCCAGGGTGATGTTGGTCCCATTGCAGATGTGCGCCCGGGTGTAGAGCCAGTAGTCTGTGCCTATGGCTATGGTCATGAGACTGAAGGCGGCGAAGGCCCCCACGGTGGTAAGCAGCATCTGGATCCCGCGGTCACACCACACCATGGTGCTTCATAGTCCACAGCGCGGCCCGTGGAGCTGGGGTGGCGGCTGGAGCAGCAGCTAAGCGTCTCCCCCGGGAAACCTGTGTGGCCGATCACGCCTGACCACCTGCAGAGCCGAAAGGAACATTGTGTGGGAAAAGTGCGGTCCCTTTGCGAAGTACCGACTTGAACATAGCTGTTGGAGTACCCACGACAGCAAACACCGCCCGAGCCCCTCGTGCGCTCCTCGCTCGCGCACCACTGACGGAACCCGGAATCTTTACTTCCCCCCAAACTCAGAAGAAGCACTGAGCGTCAGTGAAGACTTAGGATGCACGCTTTGCCTCTAGGCCACGCCCACCCCCCGCCGAAGCCAATCAGGAAGGGAAATGCAAAGTGAGAAGTAGAGAGCAATCTTTTTCACGAGGATCAGAACACAGGCTCACTTCTGTGGCCACCTCTGGCTGTCAAAACAGCGCGGCGCTGGTACACCCACAGCAAAGATGTGTCCATGGAAATGGTTTTACAATAAAGGGATCGCTGGTACGACCTACTTTACGACCACACCTGGTGTGTATGCACGTGCTTCGAAGTATCATTACATTACACGTTTTACAACTTGGCGACTACATCAAGGCATAGAAGCAGTGTATATAGAATGTAAACTGTATACAAATTGCAGTGAAAATCCGATAGTAACATTTATTTGATACAGTCTATATATCAAGTCGGTACATTTCATCCATGTAGTACTCAGGTGCCCCAGGCACAAACATTCCCAGTGTTTATTATGTACCACTGGTTGAAGGTGGAGGGCACCAGCCTTCGTTTTTTGATAACCAGGATGCATTTGTCATAATCTGACTTTGACCCAAAGCAAGAGGAAGAGGCAGAAACGAGGGAGGGAGAGAGGAAGTGAAAAATAGGAAAACAGTGACAAATGCTGACAGCAAGAGTGAAATAAAGGACAGGAAGTGTAGTATGGTATTGTAACTGCTGAAAACAGATCCACCAACATTCCAGAGGAGCGTTGACCCACTGCTTTCTCGCATTGTGAGAAGCAGAAATATAAATTGGTATTGTAAATACCATTTTATGTTTCTGCCTCTCTCACGGCAAGAAAGCAGAAGGGTTTGTTTGGGGGCGGGCCTGCTCTAGGGCAGGGGAGGAGTGGCTTGTCCACTGTTGTGGGCACTGACTGTTTGGTCGGCCCGCTTGGGTCAACCAAATCAGTCATGCGCACTCTCCCTTTTCTCCATGTAGGCTGCATGCAGCCTACATGTAGAAAATGGCCTCCCTGTAGACGCCTGTGAGGTCGGCGTCCCAACCAATCACAATGCTACCATTGCAGTGTTGTGATTGGCTTAGGGGAGGGAGGTTGCCTGCTTCCTTTTCCAGAGGACGACGCGGGACCGATGACGCGGGACCAGGCCCGCGAAGGTACGTTTTTTATTAAACTTCCCAATGCGTGCCCCCTGTCCCCCCCACAGGCGAGTCATGCCGGTTGCGACTGGGCAGGAGCTTGGTCTGCATTGACAGGTGGCATAACACGTGTTGGAAACGGCCCTTTTTGCAGGGTTATCCCCAAACTTTTTGCTTCTTCCTCCTTTATTTTTTCTGACCCGTGGTTGTTGGCAATAGGACTCTGGGCACTTTACCACTGCTGATCAGTGCTAAAGTGCATATGCTCTCTGTATAAATTGTTATATTGATTGGTTATCCATGATTGGTATATTTGTTTCACCTGTCAGCCCCTAGTAAAGTGCACTGACTGTGCCAGGGCTGGTGATTCAAATGCTACTAGTGGGCTGCAGCACTGATTGTGCCACCCACAGGAGTAGCCCTAAAATGATGTCTTAGGCCTGCTTGCAGTGCCTATGTGCAGTCCAGGACTGCCATGTCGAACCTGGCCAGTGCACCCACTGACCAGGCCTTATCCTTCCCTTTCTGTACATGTCAGGCATCCCTATGGTGGCCCTAGGTACCCCCCCTGGGCTGGGCGCAGTGTATCTGAAAGGTAGGGCATGTACTGAGGTGTGTAACATGCCCTGGTAGTGAATTACAGCCATTTTCGTTTTTCACTGCTGAGAGGCTATCTTGCCCATAGGATAGAATGGGGGAGGCTGTTTACATGCCTACCTTCCCATAAGGGCAAGATTGAAAATCCAAGTTTGGTATCTTTGTGTTTAGAATTTAATTATTCATCTTTTTAGCAAGATGGTTTTTAAATTCACTGTGTGAGAATAGCACTTTTTAGAAAGTAGCTATTCTCCTGTTTAACCTTCCTGTGTGCCTGTGTGCTGGTTGGCTGATTGGTGTCATGTGATGGGCTAGGTGGCTCCAGGAGCCTGGATGAGTCAGCAGCAGGGTGAATAGGGAGATCTGCTTTAGATGGGTGGGAGGAGTAGTCCCTGGGTTTGAATAGGACTGCCCCTGCCAGCCCAAAGCTGGCTCCACCCCCTGCTGGCCAGGCTGAGGACTCTGCCTCTGCTGGCACAAAGAAGGCTCCACCTCCTGCTGAGCGTCTAACGACCCTGCCCCTCACTCTGAAAGGAACCAGGTGCTCCAGAGCAGAGCACACCCAGGAACTGGTTTGAGCAGGGGAATCCCCCCACTGGAACAAAGAGAGACAAAGACTTGGAGGGGTATAAGAAGAGGACCCCAGACACCTAAACTTTAGATCACTTTGGAACTAAGAAGAAAGCTCTGCCAAGGAGAAAGATGAAAAGGACTGAAGAGGAGAAGACTGCCTGCTTGCTGTTTTGCTTTGCTGCCAAGGAGAGGCGAAGGACTTTGCTGTGTCCCCCTCTTTTGATTCTGATCTCCAAGGGCCTGAGAAGAGCTGGCTCCCTGTTAAGAAGTCCCAGGAACAAAAGGAGTTCCCCACCAGCTCTCCTGGAACTCTGCTGAGGGAGTTCTGACCTGCCTTGGAGTGCTTGCCCAATCTTGGGGCCTCAGGAGGTCGTTTTGCTGTGTTTTGGGAGCTGGGAAGCAGAAGCGTGAAAAGAGTAACTGGTACCCAACGCATCATCCAATTGCGTGTCGCAAGAACAAGAGTGCGAGGAAAATTTCATAGCGGCACCATCGCAACATGCAGGGTCCCCGCATCGCCGAGTGCGTCGAGCATCGTCCCGAAGCGTGAAGATTCCTGACATTGCGAGGGTTGTCGCAGAACCAGTTTGCGAGCCGCACCACTGCCGGTGCGTGAAAGTCTCCAGTCATCTTGTGCGTCGACGCAGAGTCCCGTTCCGTGGCGCATCGAGAGTTGCGGTGCCGGAAGTCAACGCTGCGCCGCGCATCATGCCACATCGAAGCGTGTCGCATCGAACCTGTGCGTGAAGCTTCCCCCTAAGAAACCTACGCAACGAAAGCCAAAGTCATCGCATCCTCCCCCTACAGATCGGAGCCGGCGCATCCACCTCTGCTGCGTGAAGCAGGGCTGTTGCAAAGCCTCCCCAGGATCTCAGGAGTATCGCATCGCCTTTGCCATCTTCCTTGTTATAGCTTTTGGGAACCTTATCGCAACTACAGGTACTGTTGGGCACGAAAGTGTCGCATTTTGTGCATTGAGAGTCGCATTGTGCAAGACACTGACTTTTACATCCTGGAGTACTTTCTGCAAACTCTGGAACTATCTTTAAAGTAACCTTTTTGAATTATATGTTGGTTTGTCTGTAGTATTTGGTCTTGTGAAGTTTTTAGTAAAGATACCTTATTTTTCTAAAACTGGTGTGGAGTAAATCTGTGGTGTTTTCACTGTGTTACTGTGAGTGTTGGTACAAATACTTTACACATTGCCTTTGATAGCCTAGACTGCTCAGGCCAAGCTACCTAGAGGGTGAGCAGGGGTTATCTTAACAGTGTATCCCCCTTTCCCTGACTAGAAGCAAGGGTCCCTACTTGGACAGTGGTACCTACCCTGCCAACTAGAGACCCCCAGATCTAACAACACGTTTGGCACAAATTAAAATCGGGGGTAAGTGTTCCAAGGCTAGGAGCAGAAGGTCACCTGCAGATAGACCAGGAAAAAGGAAGGGGATGGTCCTAGGTGTAGAACTCACTGTCTAGAGGCAAGCGCTCGTCTTTTCTCCTGATGCCCTCACACTCCCCGAAGGATGGCATGCTTCATCATCGGGCAGTTGCGTCTCGTCAGGCTGGTGCTGCAATGCCCTATGGGTCCCCCGAAGGGTCTCCTTTGTGGAGATCTTTTTTTGAGACTGCCGTTAGATGAGTGCGGGTGTGCAGAAAGAGGGTCCTCTGTGAGTTGTGAGTGGGTGCGTGAAGGATAAAACTGACTAAGGGATACCAAAAGTCAGTGAATTTTAATGTGAGGGTTCCCTTGCCAGGATAAAAGGCCCCGAAGGCCGTGAGTCACCAGAAAGGGTGTTAGGTGCCTTCGTAACTATAGGTCATAGGTCAACATGTTTCGCACCTGATCGGTCAGAAAGATCCATGGCGCTTCAACAGGACCAGGTGTAGTGAATAAAATCGTGAAAAGTAGTGGGGACAAGAACCCTACTCGATCAGGGCGGGCAATACCTGTGTGTAGCTATAATGTAGCGCACACTAAATAGTTTAGCCGCTCTTGTCGCAACCTAGGAATCAAAAATGGGAGACAGAAGAGAGAGACATCGGAGGAATCAATGTAAACCTCCGCATGGATGCGGTAAGCATAACTTCAAATGTAATAAAAACCATGAAAAGGAAAAGAGACCAACAACATACATACTAGTTGCTGGATGTGAGGGGACTTCCCCCGCATAGGTAAATACCACCGTAGGCGTGGGGCACCGGCTATAGGTCATGCCACGGTGGTGGCAAGGATGTATTCAGCGCAGCCCATACCCAACAGCGTGACACCACCTTTGCAGTGAGAGGATAAAAAACAATGCTCACAATAGTCATTGGCTGGTGGGCACAGAGCAAAAGTGATACACATGCCAAACGTCATAGGTGCCAAATGTGTAATTGTGACTCAAGCAGCTCAGCGGAATTCGGGCTCTTACCCCTTAGAAGGTAAAGAGATGCTCCAAAGGCTAGTGCGTGCCAGCACCCGCACTGTAACGGGCTGTATAAACAAACACAATCATCAACAGCGCATTACAAGGATTTACTGGTCTGTTAGCATTGCCGATGAAGAGGGCCACGGGGACCTGAGAGCATATACTCACAGTTAGCCGAGGGTGCAATGTCGTGCATCACCTACACGCCTGGGGCAGAAGTGGCAGGATGCAGGGGTGGCTCCTCCATGTGGGCGAAGGAGCGTCGACCTACTGCTTTCTCTCAGTGCGAGAAGCAGAAACAGAAATTGGTATTGTAAATACCATTTTATGTTTCTGCTTCTCGCACTGCGAGAAAGCAGAAGGGTTTGTTTGGGGGCGGGCCTGCTCTAGGGCAGGGGAGGAGTGGCTTGTCTACTGTTGTGGGCGCTGACTGTTTAGTAGGCCCTCTGGAGCCAACCAAACCAGTCATGCGCACTCCCCATTTTCTCCATGTAGGCTGCATGCAGCCTACATGGAGAAAATGGCCTCCCCATAGACGCCTGTGAGTTCGGCGTCCCAACCAATCACAGCGCTGACATTGCAGTGTTGTGATTGGCTTAGGGGAGGGGAGGGAGGCTGCCTGCTTCCTTTTCCAGAGGACGACACAGAACCGATGACGCAGGACCAGGCCAGCGAAAGTAATTTTTTTATTTCAAATTAAACCTACCACCGTGTGCCCCCTGCCCCCCAACCGCGAGTCATGCCGGCTGCCACTGGGCAGGAGCTTGGTCTGCATTGACAGGTGGCATAACACGTTTGGTGTCAAGAGCGTCAAGTGCAGGTAACAGCGGTGGAGTGGGTTAGGGGGGCTCGACAGACGTGATGAAGGAAAATTAAAGACATAAAATTATTTTTCCCTCGTCGTCGTCTATCGAGTGCCCCCCTTCTTCCACCCTGCCACACCGCTATTACTTGCAAGGGCCACTCCTGTTTGGCATGCTGCTGAGCAGCCGAACAATTTAACCATCCTAGTGTCTCCAAGCTTGCGGCCACCTCAACGGGAGTTCATCAGCTCGTCAGACTAGTGAGCATGGATGGTGGCCATGGGAACGAGAAATGAAGTGATAGTCAAGCAATGTCAAGCTCCGGCTGCTTCATCTACCTGATGGGCACCATGATTTAAAGAAAGGGGACATAGACACGACATATAACCAGCCCTCTCCAAACTGGTGGGTTGTTCATATAATGTTAGGAGATGTTCCCAATGGGACAGAGAGTTCTTTCCTGTGGTGCAAGTTCTTGTTAATAATATATGTAAGGAGACATTTCTAAGTGTCGGTCACGTCACAATGCATTAGTTCCTATTTTTTCTCACGTTCCTTGCCCCTGCCTACTATGTTTTTTTTGTCCATGATTTGCTTCTAGCTGTTTTGACCATCTTGTAGATTTCTATGCCTGGATTTTGCTCGACCCTTTTCTCCTTTCTGATGTGAGGAAGAGTTTTGTGTCTTGCTGATGACTTCAATAAGTATTTCCATCCTCAATCAAGAGCTAGAAAATTATCAAGAAAGTGAATTTCTCCCTTTTTCGTTAATGCTCATAACTGGGCTTTTCTTAATGAAATACTTGGCACCTTTCTTATGTATTATTCTGTGCAGGGGATCACCATGGCTAGTCGGAGGAGTTTCTCTTTCCTTGATCATTCAAGAAGGCGACTCAACAAAACGTTTCAGCATCCAGCCCTTTACAGATTACAACACCAACAACTCCTTAGGTTTAATAACACTATGGATTATTCACAGAACCTAGCACAAGCTTTACAATTTTTGGGCTCTGAGAATTAGACTCTTAAAGCAGACACTGGTATCACAGACTACAGACATCCCAGTAGTTCCTTCTGGTGCCAGGCATTTCGATGGGGAAGCAGTGAAGTTAGACTGAGTTTAGCTTTTCACCCTGCACAGTTTTTTCAAGACCAAGACAAGGTGGTTTACCTGCTTGGTTGCCTTACTGAGTTAGTATTGGCTTGGGCTACTCAATTAGTAATTAAGTTGGGTTCTTGTCTACATTCATGTGATACTTTCTTGATAACATTTAAGAAGGTGCTTGAACATTCTTACTTGAGTACTCTATTGAAGAGGCATTGTTTGATATACAACAAAGTGGAATGAAACTGTGGATCTGCGTGATTTGTTTTCATCAGCTAGCTGCTCTAACTACCTGGGATGAAAAAACTCAGACGGATTGATCAAAGAGAATAAATTAAGAATTGGTTGATCACAAATTTAACCTAATTTTCTGAATGTATAGAGTTGGTGCTGCTGATCGAACACAGATTACAGGACAGAAGAAAGAATAGAAGGGTGACTTGAGAAGGCTGTCAATTTTCGTAGATTTTTTGATCTGGTAGATCAGAAAGTTTAGCAGAGCAGTTGACTCTAGAGAAGACTATTGAATAATGAGTTATGAAGGGTATGTTGTCTAGGAGTAAAAATGATAACCTAAGTAAGAGTGGGATGTGTTTATTTTGTGGGAAAGATGTACACATGATTCAGGCTTATGTTAAACAGTAGGATATCAAAAAAGAGAGTGAGAAATGAGCTCACTCTCCTTCCTGTATAGATATATTCAAGAAAAAAAAGCGAGCACGCTACCATGCTCATTTATTAGTCTGCTTGAGATGTCCCTCACACTAGGTGTGAACAAAACACCTTTTCGTTTTATTAAAATACCCCTCACCCACCAACCTAGTTGGTGGCGAACTTCATCATAGCGGTCCCATCTGAGACACTTAGCGCATCAAGAGTATTCATCAACACCTGAATACAGCAGAGCTGCCTTTTTTTCTCAAATGAGGAAAAAGGTGAATTTAAAATTGTCGTTAGGTTACCAACTAATGTGGTATATTTTAACTGTGGTAATCTTGGACAAGGATTACAATTACTGCTGGATGTGCTGCTAGAAACCAAAGAACTCTCACATGCTCAGTTTAGGTCGACATGTTTCAGCCATCATATCTAAGCAGCCCAAGAGGGTCAGTATGGCTTTCTTCAGGACCAGATTTGCGTGCGCTAAGGCATGCAACATTAACACAGTTTGTAACTTACTGTTTTGTCTGTGTTTTACTCCATTTGAGTCTCTGTGTGGACTATAAAAAGTGAGAAAGGCATCATTTCGTCCTATGGTAGAAAAAACAATCAAGTGAGAATAGACCTAGTACTCTTAGTGTGCTTAGACCACGCATGTAGTTCCAAGCGTGATGGAACCTCCGTGCCCCTTAATGAAATGGCAGAATACTGCTATATGTACTGAAGATAGCATGTTATATCGCATGTCATTACATCGCGTTCCTTCACAACGCGGTCATTACAACGACCTCGCTGTTAGAACGCGATACCTTTACAACGCAAGTCATTTGATTGACTTGCTGTAGGGGGCGCGCTAGACTTAGGAACAGTATAATTTACTATTCCAACTCCAGCCTGCGCAACAGTAGAGAAGGTGTTGGAATAGTAAATTATACTATTCCTTAGGTTAGAGCACCCCCTACAACAAGTCGATCTAATGATTTGTGTTGTCAAGGTATAGCGTTCTAACAACGCAGTCGCTGTAACGACCGCATTGTGAAGGAACGCGATGTAATGACAGCGTTGTAAACGCTATTTCCCTATGTGCTCTGCATCATCCAATCTTGAAGATAAATCAATGGTGCAGAAGAGATCTTGCATCGTGAAGCTATGCAGCGCATTGTAATTCAGCATTCTCTGCAGTGTTATGACAGAGCGATATATGTAAACATGCATCTTCTCAGGTAATAAGGCTCATACTGATTAGTTTAAAAGTAACAAAGCACACCAAGTGGTGTGAGGAAAGTGACATGACTATCATACAGTCTTTAAGGTAGAAATTAATTCTATGTCAGGACTGGAGGCGAGGATTATGCCTTCTTTCTTCGCTTTATTAAACAGCAGCGTTGGAAGAAACTAACAAAAAACTTCTTTTCCCATGAACCATAGGGAAAATGTAGTCACAAAAAACAGAGTGTCAACAACCAGTCATGAAAGAGACAGTGTCCAATCAGGGCTCTTCAGTAACCCTATAGTCCCTTGTTAGTGTCCTGTCCTCCTCTTTCTTCGCTGCTGCGCAGCCAGTTAAGTTCTCCTCAGATTTTGTTTCTGTTTGGGGGGCTTGGTTTGACATAATTCATGATGTGCTTTGTTTTGTTTGCAGCGCATTCGATTTATTTGTAAAGTATCGCTTATGCGCTGAGCAGCGATTGCCTTGTCAGGTTCATTTATGAATTTTTTCCCATTTTTCTTGTGACGCGCGTGAATTCTTTTCAGTGTTCTTGTTTCGCGCTTATCGCGCGTGTGCGATCTGTCGTTGCCGCGGGAGTGATTTCTATCACTCCTACGCGGTTACTCAGCTGGTGTGTGTGCTCTGGACCTCCCGCCGCCTGAGGGCGCGGGAGACTGTGGCGGGCGCGGCACGTCTCGGCGGTTTTAACCGTCTGTCAGAGATGCGCGCGCGTTTGTGTACACGGAGCTCCTGGGCGGCTTACAACGCCAATTCTGGTCTGTACTTCGCTCGCGAGCTGTGTAGAACAGCTCGCAGTGCTTTGTTGGTTTGACGCTCGTTCCCTTGAGAGAGGGGATTCGAGTCAGTACCGCTTTTGAAGCGCTGATGCCTCCTTCAAGGGAGGTCTGGCAACGGCCATTAGGCTTTCTTAGTGTTGAAGGGGATATTGCCAGCCCAGGTTTTCAGTGCATTTAAATTTGGTTTCACCAGCTACTATCCCCTTTGGGGTCAGTCACCTGTTAATTTGTGGTTATTACCACGCAAGAATCTTGTAGCTGACACCCAGCTCTGCTTATCCTTTTGCTATTGTGGCACAAAAAATTGTTTGATCTACCCCTCCAACAGAATGGAGTTTTATGATGATTTCCAAGAGGAAGAGGAGGACCCCTTGGCGGATATGCCATGGGGGTATGCCTTTTATGAGGCGGTGGTTACCTCCATTTATAGAGCAGTTGACCAAGCCATTTCTCCTTTGGAGGACAGGCTTACACGCAAGATTGAGCAGGCATTTTCGTGCCTGGAGCGTAGATCTGGGTCTCATCCTGCCCCATCATCTCACGATTTCCCTGGCTCGCCCCCTCCTGAACGTCCTTGTTCACAGGGGGTAGATGTGGACGCTTTTGAGCGCCTCAAACAGGCTTTTATGGATAGTCATCTGGTTAGGGGTTTAGGGGACTCCCTGCCTCCAGCTTCGGCTCTTTCCCCAGAGCCAGGTCCTTCAAGGGACCCTGATTCAAGCCCGTCCCGTCCCTGGCTTCCTTCCCGACCCTCCCAGCCTCTTCAAGTTCCTTTGGTTCCCTCTGATTCGCAGCCTCCACCGATGCCTTCTGACATGTTAGACCCTAATGATATCGTGCACCCACGGTCTTCGGACTGGACCCCTGCGGAAAAAGTCGCGACTTATGTCGCAGCACACATTAGAAGGCCACTTGAGAAAGAGGCCTGCAATTGCCTTAGGGCGGAATGCCCCCGTCCTTCCCTGGAGGGTAAAGTGGCCCTCACCCCAGAAATCGACCCTAGAATGTCAACATTTTTGCAAAAATTTATTAGGGATCCCAAAAAGGGCATTGATAGATCTTGGAGAGCCTGCCAAGATAAGCTCTTGGACCTCCTCGGACCCGCCACTAAAATTTTGGACATGGCGGAGGAAGCCAAAGCTTCCGGCTCCATGATTTCACCTGAGACACTATCCGGCTGGGCTCAGCGAGTAGTGATCTTTTTGGGCAATGCTAACTGCGCCCCATCCACCGAGAGACGCAGGTCCCTCCTTATTAAAATTGATCCGAAACTCGGAGACCTAGCTGATTCGGAGGCGGGTGCCATTGCCCAGGGAGGACTTTTTGGTGAACCATTCATTGAGGAGCTAGGTAAATTTGTTAATACTTTTACCTCATTAGACAAAGCTCAATCTACAATCAAAAAAGTGTTCCCTCGTGTTTTTCGAGGGGCCGGTCGAGGGAGGGGCCGCTCGACCGGTCGGCAGAATCACCAATCCAACCAGAGAGGCCCTGCCCAGTACCAGGACCAGTCCAAGTTCGGAAATTTTTACCCCACAAGAGGTCGCCGATGCAAAGGCAAAGGATACAGGGGAGGAGCGTCTAACGCAAACTCTGGTGAGTGTTCCCCTTTCTTACCCACAAAACATAGGGGGGAGGCTGGCGGATTGTTACGTGGCATGGTTGTCTATCACGCACGATGCCTGGGTGCTTCAGACGGTGAGGGGTTTCCCCATAGAATTCGTCGGGAACCCTGTACAAAAGGTCCCTCCACGTCCCATTCAGTTTTCACTTTCCGACACACAGCTGGTAGACGAGGAAGTGGCTTCCCATCTTCTCAAAGGCGCCATTTCGGTTACGTCGCCCCATCCGAAAGGCTTTCTCAGCAACATCTTTTTGGTCGACAAGACCGATGGGGGCAAGCGTCCGGTCATAAACCTAAGCGAGTTCAATGGGTGGTTGGTTTACCGCCATTTCAAAATGGAGGGCATTCATCTCCTTCGCGATATCCTCCGACCCCACGACTGGATGGTCCGCCTGGTCTTTAAGGACGCGTATCTGGTGGTTCCAATTTTTCAGCCACATTGCTGATTTCTTCAGTTTGCCTGGCGTCGTCAGGTTTACGAATTCAACGTTCTTCCTTTTGGTCTCTCTTCAGTGCCCTGGTGCTTCACCAAGGTGCTCAAGCCAGTAGTGGAGTTTCTAAGGGCTCGAGGGGTAAGACTGATCATTTACCTAGACGATCTTCTCTTGATGGCGGCCTGTCCTCGTCTTTTGACGGATCAGCTACAGTTAACAGTAACTCTATTGCAAGATCTTGGTTTTGTGATCAATGGGAAGAAATCCCTCCTTCAACCCGCTCAGACCGTCACCTTCTTGGGGTTCGTCATCGACTCCACCTCCTCTACTCTCAGTTTGCCAACCAAAAAACTGGCAAAGATTCGTCTCGAGTTGCGACGGGTTCTGGCCAGCCAGCGAGTGTCTCTTCGTCAGTTGGCTCGTGTGGTAGGGCTCCTGTCGGCTTCAATTCAGGCTATCTTTCCGGGCCCTCTCCACTACAGGGCCCTTCAGCGCCTCAAGGCGTATTTCCTTCGGAAGGGGTATCCGTACTCCCACAAAATCCTCTTGACCAACGATGCTCGAGAAGAGATCCAATGGTGGTTAACACACATGGAGGCATGGAACGGGAGAGCAATCTTCGGATACGTACCAAATCGAAGGCTCTGTCGGACCTAGCAGCAAGTTTCTGGCAATACTGCCTGGACAGTCACGTTTCTGTCACAGCGGAATAACTGCCGGGCCGCGACAACGTGGAGGCGCCACTTTCGGGATACCAGCCTGTGGAAGCTGGACGTCTCAGTCTTTGCGTCCCTCAACGGCCTTTGGGGTCCGTTTACAATGGATCTATTTGCGTCCCGCCTGGACCATCAACTCCCGAGGTTTTTCAGTTGGAGACCCGATCCCCGGGCAGCAGCCATGGATGCATTTCTCCAAGATTGGAGCAAAGAGCGGGGCTATGCGTTCCCTCCGTTCGCGATGATCACCCGTTCAACAGCGCAAGTCCGCCGGCAGCGAGTGGATTTAGTCCTAATTACCCCGCTTTGGAGGTCTCAAGTGTGGTTTTCAGTTCTTCTGGAACTTTCATGGGATTTTCCAATCCTACTCCCCCGGTTTCCACATCTTCTCAAGGATCCGTACGGCGCTCCTCATCCTCTAGCGTCCACCAATTCGCTGTGGCTCATGGCGTGGAGGATTTCAGGGGTAGATGGCAAACCCCAGGCCTTTCACGAACGGCTGAGGAGATCATTTCCAAAGCATGGGCGGACAGTACGATTAAGAGATACAAGTCCGCGTGGGGCAGATGGTCCCGTTGTTTTTTTTGCGAAGGGGTCTTGATCCCCTGGTCGCGGACGTGGTCCACATCGTGAACTTCTTGGCGAAGCTTGCCTCAGACGGTATGGCCTATCGGTCTATCAACACTTTCAGGTTGGCCATTTCCTCTGGCCATGGCCCGGTGGGGGGATCATCTGTGGGGGAACACCCATTGGTTTGCAGACCGTTAAGAGATATCCGTCTCTCTTTGCCACCGGAGCCGAGATATTCGGCTTTATGGGATGTTAATCAGGTCTTGAATCTTTTCCTTTCATGACAGCCTAATAGATTTCTATCCCGTAAGGTGTTGTCAGCTAAACTTGCAATGCTCCTGTGCCTGGTGTCTTGCCGAAGAGTCTCTGATGTGCGTGCACTTGATATCTCCGGTCGCATGTTTACCCTTTTACGACAGACAAAGTGCCACACAAGGGTCATCTCTTATCCAGAATTTTCGGATTCTCCAAAACTGTGCGTGGTGCGCTGTCTTAAAGCATATGAGGAAATGACAGACGAGTACCGTCCTCCGGGAGAACGTCAGCTTCTCATTGCGCTCCGGAAACCCTTTAAGGCGGTTTCCTCGACCACCATTGCCAGATGGGTTCGTTGGGTGATGCAGGAAGCAGGCATTAGCCTCAGACATTTTAGAGCGCACTCGGCAAGAGGGGCCATGGCGTCTAAGGCATTTGGTCTGGGTGCTCGCTTGGAGGACATCCTCAATGCGGCGGATTGGTCCTCAGATTCTACCTTCAAGCGTTTTTACTTCAAGCCAATTCTAAATATGGCTCATTTGGTTGTGGGCAAGCTTTAAACAAGCATAATCCACGCCTCCAGTCCTGACATAGAATGAAAAATTTCCTAGCTATCGTAACGGAAAGTTTCAATTCTATTAAGGACTCGGAGGCGAGGATTATCCCGCCCTATGCTCTTGGAAGAGATCCCTCCCCGTATGGAGGTAGGTATGTTTCCTTTTCCCTATGTCGGAAACTGTTTTTGCTTTCTCATGAATGACGTAAAGAATGTTGGTATTGTATTCTTTCCTGAAAAGATGATACCTAGGGTTGTTTTTTCCTCTGGTAATACGTCCTTGTTTGTTTCAGGATCGGAGACCCACAAACAGGATTCCTGAAGATGATGATTTGTCTGTCTTCGCGCTCCGAAAGAGGAGGACAGGACACTAACAAGGGACTATAGGGTTACTGAAGAGCCCTGATTGGACACTGTCTCTTTCATGATTGGTTGTTGACACTCTGTTTTTTGTGGCTACATTTTCCCTATGGTTCATGGGAAAAGTAGTTTTTTGTTAGTTTCTTCCAACGCTGCTGTTTAATAAAGCGAAGAAAGAAGGCATAATCCTCACCTCCGAGTCCTTAATAGAATTGAAACTTTCCGTTACGATAGCTAGGAAATTTTTCATTACTTATTGCTCGATAGTTCCTTTTAAGATGGAGGCTCCGAGGGGGAGAGCCCTGTAGTAACACACTGTTAGGGATCACATATATAGTTACAACTCCCACCAACATTGGGGTCTTGTTTAGAGAATGCTACTCATCCCCCCAGCCCGCATTTCCTTGGTCAAGGGTGATCGCCCATATGAGTACCTGCTTTCTGGCCTCCGGAGCACTGCCTCCGGAGTTACTGGCCCCAGCTGCGTCCCACTAATCAGTCGGCATGATGCGGTGCACATGAGCATGCTCGGCAGGTACTTCCGGGAATGAGTCATGTGCATGTGGGCGTGTCCATGTCGCGTCTTCAGTGGATAGTGCCATGGAAACCAAAATGGACGGGTGCGAATCCTGTAGCATCTGACCGTGGCTTGCAAAAACAGATCAAAAGCAAAAAGAAAAGTTTTCTTTGGCCCTATGATAACTGTAGATAAAACTGAAACTACATATTGTGAGGAAATAAAGAAAGCATGCTGCATGACAAAATACTGTTGAAAATGTTAAAAGGATTTGTACTGTTGTAAAATTCAAAACGCACATAAGAGGTGCATAAAAACGGGGAGATCTTTTCCCTAATTTATATCAGAAGAATGTTGTGGATTCAAGGATGACCTTTATGCATCCGGTTGCCAATTTTATTACAAAAGGCTATTATGAGAAACCAGGGATCATTTACTACGGCTTTTCATATGGCTAATAGAAATAATGGTCTAAATAAGTCACAGTGACGATGAATGTTTCCATCAAGTAGTGCTGAGATGATTGCAGTGGTATGTGAAATTCTTGCAATACAAGTTTCAGGTGTTCAGATATAGCCCATTTAATTGGGTATTACGGCATGGGGTTAGGATTTATGGAAGCCAGGGATCATATTTGTATGCTGTTCCATGGAATTTTGCTGTTTAGACCATTTTTTGTGTGAAGACAGGAGGTTTCTCCAGCATTGCTTAGTTTCAAACAATTGCCTTGCAGTTTTGTTGTTGCAGTCAGAATAGTTTTTGTGCAGGAAGGAATACTTTCCTGCACAAAAACTGTTCATAGAGTCTTATTATTATGCAGCACACATGCAAAGAGGAAGTAAAGAGGAAAAATAAACATATTTGTCCTCATTATGCCAGCCTTGGGCAGGCACACCATTTTGGTGCACACTCAGGTTTACAGACTTTAGTAATAAGCATATATGGATTTCTTAAAAATCCATGAGTGGATGCACGGGAACGCTCATCCTCTACCCATGGAACACTGCCCAGATGCAAGGTAATGCAAGGTAGTGCTATGAGCTGCATTGCATGACTTTTTCTTTTAACTAAGCAACACAAAGCCATGCAAATCGGGCTAAGTAAATCCCAACATACATTTTTCATCTGGGCTGTGTGAATAAATTGACGCAGTCTTAACTCAAAATCACAGTACATTTGGGCTGTGGTACTTCTGATTCCAAGGGGGTCCTTCGCCTAGCCACCTGACCTTGCTTGGTAGTCAAAAACATGTATAACCTGGGGGGCGTGGCTTGCTGCCAACGGGAATGGCCGCGCAGTAGCGAAGCTCTGCAGCGCCACTCCCGCATCATCCGGATAATCTGAGCCCCGCGGTCCCGGCCCGCGCTGAAGTTGGGTGCTGAGAGTCCCGAGGCCCCTGTGGACTGATTGGTGAAGTTTGGGGGCGATCGGCGGCAAAATCGATCGCAGGCTCCGCTGGTGACCCGTCCGGGCGCGGCGGCTGCGGGAGGCCGCGGCTGCGGCCTGGAATTCCTGGAGGGGAGAGAGGCTGAGACGCGGCGTCCTTGACGGCCCGGGGGCTGGCGTTGCGAGGCCCTCCAGTCTGCCCGCTACAACAGAGGCCCCAGCGGACGTGGAGGCTACAGGACGGCTCCCGGCTGTGAGTCGTCGGCGGAACTGCATGCCTGGTGGTGTGGCCGCGAGGCTACCGGTGGTCGACGGGCCCCAGCGGAGGAGAGTGTAACAGTGGTGCGGAGGGGCGGATGCGCAGATCGGCACGAAAGACATACGTGGCTGAGGGCTCCGGGCCCCGCGAGCGGAAGACGCCACTGGACAAGGAGCGCGGCCCAGGCGGGCCTGTAATTCCGTGAGGCCGTGGTGGTGGTCTGAGGTCCCGCACTTAAGGACCGATTGCAGCGCTGCCGGTAAGGGGTTCGCCTGAGAGTGGTGGCAGTGGCAGAGGGACGCACGCAGGGGCAGTGGTGTGAGGAGCGGCGCCACCTGCACAGCGGCGAAGATTGCTGCGGCGTGTGGGCGGCCTGACCACGACACTCTTGCCACAACGGCGTGTCCTGAGGCTGGACCGGCACCTAAACACAGGCCAAGCCCCGGTAATCCTGAAGCCTCGCCCCTGCGGATGGTTTTCTCCCTACGGAGCTGAGGGTGGCGATGACTCCCCGGCTTCAGTTATCGGCAAGGGGTCAATGAACGTATGCTCGACGGGGAAGAGAGCACGTGGGGGTCTCCCGCCACCTCCGCGGACCTACTTGACAGTGTGACGGGAGTCTAACCGGGGGGGGCCCCGAGCTCTCACTGCTGGGACGGTGGCAGGCCTCTGCCGTTGGTGCTAATCAGACGACGACCAGGCGACCGGATCCGGGGGCCACCTTTTGGGATACGACGCTTGGCTGGAGTGTGATAATCCTGTTGAGGTGGAACGGGGACTGTGAGGACAGAAAACGATCGTGCCCACGCTCTATTGAAGGACCCTGAAGACGGGTGGTGTGCGCTGGCGACTGGGGTGCAGTCTGCGAAAACCGACAGGCCGGGTGATAATTACCACCGCAGGCGGTGGGGATTAGCGGCTGCGCCTCCTAACTGGGGAGTGCCCACTGCAGGGTGACCATGCCATCTGGGCGGCACAGTAAAACGGCGACGCAGACCAAGTTGGAGAAGTTTGCTTGGTGCCAGCAGCAGAGCGAAGATCGGGCTGGGATGCCGGCCGTGGGCGGTAAACCTGACCCATCAAACAAGGACCTGTTGGATGCAATAACGGCTGTCAAGGCGTCCCTCGAGCAGCGAATCGACACCGTGGCCACTGATGTGGGTCTGATCCGAGAGGATGTGCGAAAGATCGCCGACCGGGTGGGGACAGTAGAAACTATCACCAAGGAACTGTCAAGCGACACCGACCGCCTCAAACGGGAGGTCAGTGACCTGCGCGCCTCCCAGGAAGGGCTCGCCCGACAACTGGATGACTATGAAGGTAGAATGCGATGGAACAATGTGCGCATTTTTGGTGTTCCGGAACGGGCGGAGGGGCAGGCAGTAGACCTCTTTGTCGAAGACTTGATCCTCACTCGCCTGAAGCCTAGAGGTCTCTCCAAGTGTTTTACTATTGAGAGGGCCCATCGGGTGCCGGGGGGTCGCCCGCGACCCGGGGCCCCTCCCAGGCCTATCTTGGCCAGAGTATTTAACTTCCGGGACCGAGATGTAATCCTTCAAACGGCGAGGGCGGCACCGCCGGTCATCGTGGAGAATAGCACCATCACGTTCTTTCCGGACTTCACCTTGCGAGTCCAGAAACAACGACGGAGCTTCCTGGACGTAAAGAAGGCACTCCGAGAGAACGAGGTCAAATACGCAATGTTGTTCCCGGCCAAGCTTCGGGTGGAGGCGGAGGGCAAATCATGGTTCTTCCTGCGCCCGGAGGATGCATGGGACTGGCTGGAGGGGTGGCGCACCGTGGACAGTCGGAGGAAGAAGACACCCTCGGCAGCAGATGCGGCTGTGGACTGGCGCCAGCAGAGGCGCTCCCCTTCACGCTCTGATTCTGGAGCCTTGGGCCCGGTGGAGGAGCATTGACTTTGGTCACTGGTAAGCTGGACTGGGATCGTGCAGGACAGCTCGGAGTTCCCACACTGGCTGTTCAGGGGGCAGAGTGCTATCTTTGGGGCGGCGGGCGGCCTTATGCCGGTGATACTAAGGTGGGAATTGAGCTGCTCCCTTGATTTGACTGCCAACAGGCCCTTCATGGTCGACACCCGAGGGGTGTGAGCCGCTCCTCCCGATGCACCTCTGGACTACTGGGTGGAGGGGGGCCCGGGCTCGCCGGGTAAACTCCCAGGGACTCCTCTTTGGCCTAGCGTGAGTAGGGTTTGGGGACACGGGAAGGGGCTTTGTGAGAGGTAGGCCGCCATGATGGGAGTGGGGCAGCACACGTTTCCTCTAAATGTTTCTGGGGGGGCGACAGGCACTCTGCAAGTTGGGAGGGGGCGGGGGGTTCTAGCCCCGTTCGGCAGGGTAGCAGGGAGGGATGGGTATGTTGTGGGTTCGCATTTCATGGGGGGATGTTTTGCACTGTTCTTCTGCAGTAGTTATGCACGACACCTTTGGCCAGACTAGGGCACTGACTGATCATCGATTGACGTCATGTCTCCTCTCAGACACGCGCGGAGCGGGCGGGGGACAACGGGGGTCGTCACTGGGGGTGAATGCTACGGTATCCATACACGGGGATCACTTCGGCCGCACAGGCATGATGCTATTGAGGTCAACCAGCAATGGCTCAGAGACTTAGCCTGATGACCTGGAATGTTAATGGACTGGGCGATAAAATTAAGCGGAGCATAGTGCAGCACTACATACACCGCCACCGTATTGACGTAGTGTTGCTCCAAGAGACGCACCTTATAGGTAACGCCTGTCATGCCTTAGACCAGAAAGGATACCGCATGGTTGCCCACTCGGGCTTTACCTCGGGTTCCAGAGGGGTGGGAATCCTCCTGAGAAAGGGCTGCCCTTATGTGATACAAACAACTTACACTGAGCCACAGGGTAGATATGTTATCTGTTCGGGAAGCTGGGAAGGGAGGGCCGTTAACTTAATCTCGGTTTATGCACCGCCGGGTCTGCAGCGTCAGACCCTGGCGGACGTTGGACAGATTCTGCTGACCCTGCCAGAGGGTGCTGTAATTATGGGCGGCGACTTCAACCTAACAATGGACGATGCGGTTGACCGTACCCCACCCCGGGCTGGCGAGCGGCGGTGCTCGGCAACTGAGTAAGTTCGCGGAGGCCTTCGGGTTGGGGGACGTTTGGAGGTGGTCGCACCCCCGAGATACGCTTTACACTTTTCACTCCGGAGTGCACGGAAGTCACTCACGGTTGGACTACCTGTTCACGCTCGCGCAAGATATTCACAATTTCACTGACTCATCGGGCTTGGCAAGAGGGATTTCCGATCACTCCCCGGTCATAGCCTCTTTTGGGGTTGGCCTGGATCGTCAACCGGGCCCCATCCGGATTCAGCCATGGTTGCTGAAAATCCCGCACATTAGGGACTCCCTGCGACACGACACTGATTGCTATTTTAGGGAAAACGAGGGGTCGGTGGCTTCGGCTGTGACACTATGGGGGGCCTACGGGGCAGTTATTAAAGGGAGAGCGCTGTCATTGATGGTGGGACACAAACATGAACAACGACGGCGGGTTACCGAGCTTGAGGCAGAGATACTTCAGCTCGAACAGGGAAGCGCTCACACCCCGGCCCACGACACCCCACACTTACTCGAAGTGAAACAACGAGATTATAAACAACTGCTCTATGAAGAGGCTAGTCGCCGGTCCCTAGCCACCCAACACAGAATTTATGAGCAGGGGGAACGCACGGGTAAATTGCTGGCATGGCTGGAGCAGAAGGAAATGGCGGAGCGATGGGTGGGTGCGATCAGAGGGCCGGACGCAAAGGTGATCACGGACCCTCAAAGTACAGCCGAGGCATTTGCCGCGTACTATGAACAAATCTACACCCCGCCGCAGGACTCGCAGGCCAGTTGGGCAACAGACCTCCTCGCAACCATTAAGGTACACTGTCTCTCCCAGCAAGACCGGGAGACGCTGGAGTCGGACATCTCGTTAGAGGAAATTCAGACAGCTATCCGGGAAGGCCATGGGTCCCAATGGAATCCCGATTGAACTCATGAAAAGTATGTCGCTGATGGTGGCACCTCATCTGCTGAATCTATACAAGGAGTGCTATGAGACCGGCACTCTTCCAGCTGAAATCCGCATGGCCACGATAGTGGTAATCCGCAAACCCGGCAAACCAGCGGACGAATGTGCGTCGTATAGGCCCATTTCCCTGATAACAGTGGAAGCCAAAATTCTGGCTAAGGTGCTGGCCAACCGACTGCTTCCATACCTCGTCGCCTTGATCCACCCTGACCAGTCGGGTTTCATGCCGGGCCGCAACACTGCCTGCAATCTGCGTCGAGTCCATGGAGCCCTGGGTCGAGCCGCGACAATCCAAGAAGATGCGCTGCTGCTAGCGCTGGATGCCAAGATGGCGTTTGACACTGTGGCGTGGGAGTACCTCTTTGCTGTTTTGGCCCGGGTGGGGCTGGGTCCTCGATTGCTGAGATGGATCCGACTACTATACACCATGCCGATGGCCTGTGTATCGGTCAATAACCACCGCTCGACCTCCTTACCCCTGGGTCGCGGCACTCGGCAGGGCTGCCCCCTGTCACCGCTCCTGTTTGCCCTGGCGTTGGAGCCCCTAGTGGTCTGGATCCGAACGGACCCCGAAATTCGAGGCCTCAAATGGACGGCTGATCATGAAGATCGCATTTCGCTGTACGCAGACGATGTCCTGCTGTACCTGGCCTCCCCCGCGCGGTCGCTTCGTAGGGTACTGCATATCTTTCATATATTTGGGGCCCACTCGGGATACCAGATCAACTGGTCTAAATCCCAGATGTACCCACTCCGAGGTGATCCGCCGCTTAGCCCCAGGGGGTATACTATACCAGTGACACTACAGGGCTTCCAATATCTAGGGGTTTTCTTCACATTAGACACCACCCTATTCTACGAGCGAAACCTAGAGGGCCCTTTACAGAGGTTCAAATCTGATGTGGTCCACTGGAAAACACTGCCCCTTACACTCCTGGGCCGGGCAGCCCTCTTCAAAATGTTAGCGCTCCCCCGTTTCCTCTATGCCCTCCAGAATACCCCTATTCCGGTCCCGGAAACTTATTTCCTAAAAATCGATGCAGCACTGCGGGGATTGCTGTGGGATACCGGAATGCCGCGCATAGCAATGCAGAAACTAATAATGGGCTGGTACGATGGCGGGATTGGCCTGCCGGACCTACGCCTCTATTATCAGGCCACTCAACTGATCACGATCAACCAGTGGGTGTTCGGGGCGCATGATGACCCTAGCTTCCGTACCGACCGCTGGCTCATGGGGAAGGGTGGCTATAACAGGGCATTATACTCTGATCCGAAGAAACTGGATCTTACAGGTCCCACGGCCAGAACGGTGGAGATATGGCATCTTCTCCAGAAGTGAATGGGGTGGTCTGGGCGGTTGACTAAAGCCACTCCGTTATGGGAACCGGACTGTCTGGGGCGGTTGAGCACCTATGCGGGGTTCGATAAGTGGGACCTCATTGGCATCTCTACAGTGGGGGACATGTGGGTTAAAGGCAGGAGGGCGACGTTTACTGAACTGCAGCTTAAATAACAACTTGCCCCCTCAGAGCAGTTCCGGTACCTACAAATAAGCCATGCAATCGACGGTGCACTGTCCGATGAGACTCCCCTTCCGGCTTACTCACCCCTGGAAGACAGATTGTTGCTCGAACCCATGGACCGCAAGGCAATTTCCCTAACATACAAGAAGCTGGTCAACAACCGAGATGACCCGCTGCAGAAACTAAGGGCTAGGTGGGAATCGGACGTGGGCGAGATGTCTGACGAGGTCTGGCGAGATGCACTGGCCTCCCCTCGGGAGGTTGCGATATCGATGCGGCTCCGCCTGGTACAGCTCAAGGTTCTGCACCGTGTCTATTTTGATGCGGTCCTCTTGTGTAAACTAGGTCGGCGTCCTAACGAGCTATGCATCCGTAACTGTTCTCACGTAGGCACGTTCACACATATCTTATGGGCCTGCCCCCCCATACAACACTATTGGATGGAAGTCGCCCGCCAGTTGTCACGGGCCACCGGGAAGTCGGTGGTCCCCTCCCCTCAGCTGTGTCTCCTTAACGTGTGGGAGGACACGGACCTTACCCCAGCGGAGCAGGAGTGGGCGGCGTTGGGTTGGGCCCTAGCCAAAAGAAACATTGCCCAGAAATGGGGGGTGGCCGCTTTGCCGTCCCTGAACGCCTGGGCCAAAGACATGGATTTCTTGATGGTGGCGGAGAAGACGGTCTATAAAGGAAGAGGGTGCCCCAAAAAGTGGGACCATAAATGGGGGCGGTGGAATAAATATCGGGGGGACATTTGTATATCTCCCACGGTAGAGCTACGGCGAGAGAGACAGGCTCTATTGGACACCTTGGACACAGAGGGAAATGACCGGAGCCCTGGGCGCCACCTAATCACATATGCTGTGGATTGTAACCCCCGAGACTTGGGCGGGCCGGTGGGTGGTCAGTATGGCGCTATATGTTGGGTTGGTCTCTGAGCGAAACTACCCTTGAGGTGAAGTTGATCTTGTCTAGTGCCCTTATATGTACCCTGTATAATTACAGACTGCTTTATGGTCACGACTGCTGTAACTGCTGCGGATTTACTGTTAATAAAAAGTTTTAAAAAAAAAACATGTATAACCCTATATCTCCTCAATGCCAGGATTCTCAGAGAGGCCAGGACTGTCTACTTGTTTAAAGTTTTCAATTCTCTCATGCCTCACCATTTCCTATGGGTACGATTTGGCTAAAGACGCTGGACAATGACTCTCAATATCAGGAAGCCTCTCTTGTTGCTAGCTGGGGGAGGGATGGTTAGTTTGCACTGCATGGTATGGGGCAAGTTGGGGTTGGAGTCCATAGGGAAAAATGGACCTAATAGGCGGAATGAAAGTTTCAGTCAATGACCCCTGGATTTGGATAGCACATGGGCTAGCCAGAGGCCAGAGTACCACAGAGCCTGCCAGAGCCGAACCAAAGGTACTAACAGGTGTGCTCCAATTGTATATCAGTGTCACTGTCTTCAGCACCTAGGCCAAGGAAGCTGGGGATGAACCAGAAACAGTGGAAAAAGCTAGTAGATGCTGAAGATTTAAAAAGAGATTACTGGCCCAGTGACTTGTACTCATCTAGCATAGTTGCAGCTTTAGGATCACCTGCAATTACTGAATATTACATCTAGCATGTAGTAAATGCATTAAAGATGTATATTCATTTATTTTTAAATGTGCAAGCATATTAAATGTGTACCATTGCAGTTAATACTAAACTTAACACGAGGAGGCCTGTATTTCGCCATGCTGAATAAAGCTGATTTAATTTTTCTGCTAACTCAACATTTCCTGTAGTAATTCGCATGCATTTTTAGTTTAGAACAGATGCACTACTGTGTTAGACCTATGAGGAACAGGAACCTGAGAAAAGGTCCTTGATGAAAGGTATATGGAGAAACGGAGCACTAACTGAATGAACTATTGTCTAAAAGTTGCAACCAATGTGTGTTTGAGGGAAAGATGTCATTCCCATGTCCAGTGTGTGAACAATTGCAAATGTTGCAGTCTGATGATTTGTGGATTTCAAATGGACCACTGATGGTGTGATCGAGGGGGTGTCGCCTAAACTTTACCGGTTATACTATACCTCCCCCCTGCACTTTATTCAGATTACTCAGATCCCTTTCTGACTTTGCCCTGATGCTGATCAGATTCCTGCAGGCACCTTTCATTGATTCCCTCCTTCCTTGAGACATTGCTAGCTTAATGGACTTTGAGAAGTGATGCACCCCAAAGCTTTTCCTGATTTTTGCTTACTCTATGACTCAGGATGACACTTACCCTTGACCCATAGAAGAATCTTGACAAAGCTTCTGACACGCTAACGCTTTTCTATTTTGATTTCTCTTGTCTTGACCAGACTTCCTAGATTATACATTTTGCTCAATTTTGTTGATAAGCCAAATAAAAACTTTTGCAACCTTAACACGCTGCGAAAGTGATAATTTGCCCCAGTGGCCGTCTTTAGATCATCAGTCCAAGGCCCTGGAGATGTTAGAGACGATCGGCTCAAAACTGGAAACATATCAAATGGTCAACAGATATCACAATGAAATACTCATTATGGAAAACAACACTACATAGTCAGTTTCCTTTATGAGTCCACAAAACCGAAGTTTGGGAATCATTTTTGCACCAACTCCTTCTAACCCTTACTTATACTCAGCGGTCCGGGTGGGCTTCTGGCCCGGCAAGATGTATTGCAACACAGTCATGGTTTACAAAAGACTTTAAAATCCGGAAGCGTGCTCTGCAAAAGAAGATCAGGCAGATAAAACTGGATCAACCATTACCTCTTTAGAAGAAATAAACAACTTGCGTTGGTCATATAAACGAGCCATTTTGCATGCAAAAAAGAGACATGAAGAAGCAATTCAACTAGAGTTATTCTTGGCCTGTCGAACGAAAAACTCTAAAGCTTTCAGTATCATCATAAATCAATTAAACAATGAAAAGGTATTTTCTCGACAAAACGGAAACAACGTTACTGCAGACTGTTGGTCTCAACAAATTGGAACTCTGTACCAAACCAATCCCAATTACCTGAACTGTCAAGTCCCAAAATCTTCAACTGTCCAAATCTCCAGAATTAAAGAGGACATCAAAAACAAATGCACCTTTTAGCAATAGCCATCATGGCAAAAAGGATCAGTGTTTTAATTTAAAAATGTAGAGCAGACCCTTCCCCTGGTCCAAACGGCATCCCTTCTTTGGTCTATAAACAGGACATTGAATTCTGGTCAGAACTGCTGGAAAGACATTTTAGAACCTGCCTTATCACAGACACCATCCCGTCCTCGTGGTAAGGTTCAATCTTGCAACCCATTTATAAAAAAGGCTCAGTGGCGAACCAGGAAAGCTACTGCCTCATCGCCCTTTTAGATGTTGAGGCAAAATATTTTGCTTCTTTATTGCTTGAGGACCTAGAAGCATGGGCAAGCTCAACTTACTTGCTCTCACTAAATCAAACTGGATTTAGGCCCATTCTAGGCACTATTGATAATCTAGTGGCAATCAGGATGCTAGTGTCAAAATAGATCCGGAAAAAACAACTCCTCTGCAGCTGCTTTGTAGACTTGAACAAGGCTTTTGACCACATACAATGTGAACTCTTCTGGCAAAAATTAAAACACTGGGGCATCCCGGAACCACTACTCCGGGGTATTCAACTGCTCTATTCTGAAACATGGGCTAGAGTCAAATTAAATAATAACTCAACAGCCTCCAATAAGATCAGGATAGAACAAGGAGTCAAACAAGGATGCGTTTTAGCACCTGCCCTCTTTAATCTATTTCTGAGTGATTTGGTCCCGGCTCTTGACACGGTCATCAGCGATTCACCAAAATGGGACATTGACATATTACCTCCCTTCTTTACGCTGACGATGCTGTTCTTTTGAGGCAAACACCAAGGGAGCTACAAAGGCTGCTCGATGCCTTATCTGCACATAGCCCTATGAATTGCATGACAGTGAATTTTGAGAAGACCAATGCCGTGATATTTGGACGAATAATGAAAAACCTGGAACATGGTACTTCAACAAACACAGATTGTTCAGAGCCCCCAGCTACTGATGCTGACTGAATGACAAGGGAGGGCGTTTAACCCACGAGAATGCACTTAAACCAAAGGTTGCAGTGCTACAATTCGCTTTTCAATCCATTTTTAAACACACAAAGACTCCAACCCTCGAAGCTTTGCTGAAGGTATTAAAAAACAAACTAATTCCTACATTGGCCTAAGGCTCGGAAGCCTTTCCCGGTAAACTGGGCTCCTTTTTGAATAAATCTGAAAGTCAAGTTTTCAGGACATTATGTAAACTCCCAAACTACTCCGCAGACACCCAGATTAGACTAGAATTCAAGTTACATGATCAAGTTCTGGCACAAAAGGCCTGTATTCTCTTATACTTACATGCCACACTAGCTGTCTCTGACGGAACTTTGAAAAATGTAGGGGCATATTATCAACGGATAATTATCGCTGGCCGTTCATCGCGATAGAAAAATTATCGCCAGCTATCACTGAATATTATCGCCATGATAACGCTATATTTACAACGCATAGCGCTATGGAGATAATATTTTAGCGATAGCGGTGTTTTCAATGGAACATCGCTGGTTTTCCAGCGATGTTCCATTGAAAACAGCGATAACATTGCTGATAGGACCCTGTGGTCCTATCAGCATAATCCATATCCCATTAAAAGTATGCCTTAGTCAGGAATTTAACAGGTGTTAAATTCCTGAGTTAAGGCTGAGGTAGCGCGATTTTTTTTATCGCTACACCTCCTTGTTAATATCGCGAAGCTGCCTTCACGATATTAACATGTGTTGTTTTCACAGCCACGCCTCTTTTGCAGCGCTAGCGTGTCCTTGATGATATTGCGATATAATTATCGCCGCTTTTCGCCCAAAAACGGACGCTAAAGCAGCGATAATTATATCGCCAGCCCTTGCTAATATGCCCCTTGATATGGTAAGAGACATCTGAAATAAATCACCCAGTCCCTCAAAACCCTTGGTCCGTCGCCTTGCATCAAACACTAAAACTGAAAACAGTCACCGCACTTTGGATTCAAAATCTTTCACACCAAAACTTTAAGAAGGCGTTAAATAGAGCAATTGAAAAAGCCTCATCTCTGCAAGACTGCTGAAACCTGAATGACAGAAAGGATGCCTGTGCCATACAGAGAAGCTATAAGAAAGACAAGATGCAAACATATCTAACAGGTACTTTCGCATGGCATTTCAAAATCAAGTATTGCCATATCAGGATGGGAATTTTCTCATCCCTGGACCTTTTACCGCCTTGGTCCCCACGCCCAGCGTCAAATGAGTGTCGGCTATGCGGCCAATAACGAGAAAATTTAGCTCACCTTCTCTGTATCTGCCCAGCCTTAATCGACGATCGCCAGAAACTCCTTTGTCAAGCATAGATCAAACAAGGGACCCGTACAATCCAAACAGCCGTGGATTTTCTTCTAAACAGCCCTCATCCTCAAGCCATCTGCAATCTGGTCAAATTTCTGAGCAAAGCTGACATAATGCTTAGATCCGTCATTCCACTGGCCACTTCTGAATTCCATTCCAAAATTCAATTCTATTCTATTGCACAAAGTTCTGCCTTATGCGTAACAAAGTTGTGCACCCACTAAAAGCGCAGTTCATCAACTGAAGGCTTTAAACGTGTCCTCAGGGCTTCATGTTAAAAACCCAAGAAAGACCAAGGTACAATTGTTTCAGTGTGGAACAAGCTTAATGGTCAATGCACTGGCACTTCAACCTACACTGAAATGGGAGAAATGGCTGACTAAGTTTCAAATACATACAAATTATTCTCAGTTCAGTACATCATAGTTACTAAAATGTTTAGGGTAACATATTGACTGAAGTCTGAGTGATCTATTTTTAATAATGATGACATTGACATTTTAATATTTCTAAAATTAATGCCACGGCAGTGTTTATCACCCTGTTTATTTACCAATTTCTATTTTGCGATATGTATTCAAACTTTTGCATTTTATCAATGAATTGATAATTTTAAAACGGCCCTGGCACTTGGCCTAAGTGGTCCTCTCCCCTTCCTAGTTTTATATATTTTTTTTATATTTCATAATTTTTTTTATCATGAACTTGCAGTGGATTTTATTAGCTGAGCAACAATAAAATAAAATAAACTAGACCTGACTTCCTATTTGAGTTACCTTGATTGCTGGAACCATTTGTCCCCCCAAACCATCCTCTGGACTCTGAATTCTAGATTACTATTGTATAGAAGAGAGAACCTTAGATTATTCTCTGAGAATCAAATCTTAATGCTATTGTTCTGTATCATAGCCACAGAACTTCTTGTGTGCTTGATACTAATTCGCCTTAATTTCTTTCGGTGCCTGGGGATCATTCTATATCTTTATAGTATGGTACTGAGAGTTGTTCATTTGAATTTAATTATTAACTTGTAATACACCTTTTGAACGTGGCTACTGTTTCCTGGCCTTCATTTTTATAGTCAATTGCGTTGCACTGTTAGCTGAAATTTTATTGACTGTTAATACTAAGTCCCGCCACCTCTCAGACAGATAAAAAGGTCTATTGGAGGACCAATGGTAAGCAAATGCTGAATCACGCTCATTCACTGTGAAAACATAAAATGGGTCTCCAGTAATCATGGTGACAATCTTTGTTCTCAGATGTTCAGATGATCACAGTCAGTATCTAGTCACAATCATCTTACCCAGCAAATGTGGTCCCTGCTGCCAGATGTGTTTTTCCCCTGGATGCAGCCAAGCTGCACCCTAAATACTATCGATAGACTGCTATGAACACAGACTCAGCCTTTAGTGGGTGAAAGGGAACCACTCCTTTGCAATGTATGAGTCATTTTGGAGTATTCCTTGTCCCAGGCAGCACCAAGGGTATTCCTGAGGTTCTCTGGAGTATATGATCAGGGATCAGAATATAACTGCTGTCTCACCTGCAGGTGTGAGATCTGCACAAGCTTTTATTTTGTCACCATGCCCATTACATTTTGCTACTCATCAATATTATATATTTGAGAATCTGTCTTCAAGGCAAAGGATTGAAAATTGGAAGGAAGAGGAAGTAAAAATGAGGGAAATGTTTTATACAGTTTGAAAAATAATGGTAAAGTATATCAAATTGCAGACACAGATATTTGGTTCTCCCTGTTCTAAGTAATGTATTTTGCAGATTGTGATAACTGGCACATTTTGTTGCAAAACTCACTTCAGGCAAGAATCTCCCTTGAGGAAGGTTGGGCTTGCTTACTCACTCAGCAGACCCTGTAGTTTTGGAGGATTTCACGAGTGCCCTTCTGAGATGTCTGTAAAACCTCCAGCTTGTAACCACTTCCTTTCCTAAATTGTGGTTCAACGTACACTAATATCCCCAGTTAGATCAAAATCATCTTTCAGCGTGAATCTCTATAAGAATCAGCTAGTAGAATTAATTGTGAATATATACATTTCTCCAGTTTGAAAGTGCACCAGACACCAGTTCTCGTGTAGGGTGCACATTAACCAAAGAAAAGGAAAACACTTTTAAAGCCACAAACATGTTTCCATTGAGACCATTTTCTCTTTTTAAGTCTTATGATGGTTTCATTCAGGTGTGCGCTGGCATTATGCTCCTGTGATGTTATTGAAACATTTTATGATGTCATCAAGTTCTGTTGTGTTATGACTGAGAAGTCGGCAGGGTAGAAGGGTGGTAAATCGGAGTCGCCCTCACTGGTAGTTAAATCCAATTGGTGAAGGTCTAAGAACAGCAATGACGGCCTCAAAAGTTGCCTATGGGAACTTATGCGCTAACAAAAAGAGAGGGTTCTGTCAGGTGTTTGTTTCTCTCCCATTCGCTGTTTTTTCACAGGATCTCTTACTGCTCTTGTGTTCAGAGACGTTTTAAGGCACGGGCAAATTGGGTTCTGACCCAAGGTCCCAGTTTTCAAGGGGGGCCCTGATAGAACCAACTTTGTGCTGCAGAGAGTCTTGCCCTGATGACCATGAATACTTTTTAAACACATCATTTAAAATAAAATGTTCCTTTAATTTATTTTCAATGTGGGTGATGTGTGAGAGTCTATTACAGCAAACACAAGGAGATGATGGATGGAGCGCTGAAACTTTGCAGACACCCCCAGTCACAGATCGGAGTTGAATCCATCATTGTTCTTTAGCTCACTTTGCCACCCCAGTTCAGACCCAGCTATGTGCAAATCAGTCTTGACCCTGTGCCTCATCGGAACAGTCCTGCCAGAACTGCCAAGCCAATTCTTCTATGGACCGGAAACAAGGCTCCTGAGACCGGTTTCAGTGTAATACCCCTCATCAGCCAGGCTAGCTTGTATCCAGTGACAAGTGAGCAAGGGACCCACGTCTGGGCATACCCTGACAACAGGGCAAACAAAGCAAACACAAGGACATGATGGACGGAGCACTGAAACTTTGCAGACACTTACCCCCAGTCACAGATCTGGGTTGAATTCATCATCGTTCTTTAGCTCACTTCGCCACCCCAGTTCAGACCCAGCTATATGCAAATAGAGAGTCTATTACAGACATTTTGTAGAAAAAATGTTGTGTTGAGGTTTCATGCAACATCCATAAAAACGTTTCTTTTAGCTCAAAACAGGACTTCACATATGAGAAATGGGAGTGTGTCACAGAGGTTATCTGCAGTGACGTTAGTGAGCTGTTGCTGTGTTACAATATCTGAAAATATGTCACTATCCATGAATATTAGATATAAACACGTTTAGAATTCGTACCTGGGCAGAGAGGGATGAAAGAACTGAAATAAATAAATACTTTCAAAGCTGTTCCTAACAGGGGCTCCAAAATACATTTGGCCCAGGGCCCACAAAATCCTTAAAATGTCCCTGCTTGCGTTCTCCTTAGAGGTCTGTGTAGATTGAAATGGACTATTGGAGTTCTCTCTAGATTACACAAAATCTGGTCCTGACATAAACAAAGGATGAGACATGAACTATACACCAAACACAAAAGTGATAAGGAAGACCAGAGGTGAAATTGACTGACACCCTTGAAACAAACTCCAGTACATTTTGACGATAGAGAGAAGACAGGGAAACTAAACAGGAAGTCTTTTATGGTTTCACTTGAATTCCCAGCAACTTACAAGAGAGTGAGATGATTTGATTTTTTCTGATTTCACAATTGCTTAATGATTTCATCATGGGAGAGCGACAGGAACAATGGGCTACATGCAATGTTCCCTCTAATTTTTTTCCTCTGTGTGCAGCAGTGTGAGGTCTCTGTGCACTCCAGCCATGTCAATGTGCGCCAAGAACCCGACCGCGTGTGTGGGTGCAGCAACAGGGGTTCTGACACTGGTGTTTCTGATTGATTGTGCAGATAAATAACCTAAGTACTGGAAGTGAGGAGGCCGGTTTGATGGGGCAGGCAGGGCCGGACTGAAAAAGTTTATGTAGGAGAAAATGAGATGGCGAATTGAAAGCTTTCACAATTTGATATTTGGAGGGAAGTAATGGTGCATTTCAGTTCGTCCTTTAGTATAATAGCTATGCCGCCCCCTACCCTTCCTATACAATCTTGTCTGAGTATTTGAAACACAGAGGGAAGGGCCATCAAAATATCCAGAACGGAACTATGGTTGAGCCAACATCCGTAATAAACAAAACATCGAAATCTCCCTCTTCCAACAGAAGCCGTATTTCTATTTTATGTTTTGGGAGGGAATGACTATTAATTAGGCTTAACTTCCAGATTTTGTCTTCCAGTTGTAAAGATCGATTCAATGTAGTCCGCCTTTTCTAGCCTTTTAGCTCACGGTTACACTGTGCACATACCTTAATTCCCTCATCTGAATTGCATAACCCCGAGTACTTAAGGAGCGAGTGTGGGAATGCACAACCCACACAGATATCTGCAGCAGGTGCATTACCCTGACAGACTGCCTCACTGGGACCAGAAGCATAACTTTCACATTAGATGTCTCTCTAGTGGGTGCATTCACCAACCAAGCAATGCAAGGGGTTTAGTAATGTGTGCCCTGCATTTAAACAGAGAGTTCTGCCGCAGAGTTCAACCCACTGAGCTATCTAACTGGGATTGAAACATAGAACCTGCGGGCTGCACGGTTTTCAACAGCATGTGATGGTTTAACTGATACATCACATGACACTGTGTGCGAGGCCCTCGGAGAACCACCTGATCTTTTACAGCTTTTTAACAGCGTGGCAGTGAACGGATTCGTACAACTTCTTGGGGCTCCCAGATGAAACCGTCCGAATGTGTAGAGCGCCTTGTAAGTGACTGGCCCGGTCCTGGCGCTGTTCTAGCAGGGGTTGTATTGCTCTGCTATAGACGGAGGTGCTAATTTCAATGGCTTCGGAAAGAAGGCACACTATAGTCTTAAACTAAACGTTGACCATCACCACAGCCGACATTTTACCTCCATGAACTATCGCACGATAAAACGGCCTCGCTCCAATTCCTGCCGAAACTTGTTTTTCCAAATCCGTTTCAGAGTCCTGTGGATAGCTCGGCGCTAAGGTCCAGGAAAATAAAGCAAGTCTGAGCTCTGCAGATGCTGTGGGCTGTGATGCCCTGTGAGAGCCCTGCAGCAGGTATGCCTGAGCATGAGGTACAGGGGGCACTGCAAGAGAGGCTCGAGGCGCTTTGTATGTTCTTGTGGTTAGTGTGATACCGGATGGTACACAATGAGTCAGAGTCCATGTGCACTAAGAGAGATCTGTAAATGGTTTGTGAGAGTGCTGTGGATATACCAGGGCATGAGGTACAGGAGCAATGTTCCCTCTATGCATCAGGTCCAAAAAACAACGGGCCCGATTCACAGAACTAACTTAAGTCAAAATCCTAAACTTACTACCATTTTCGTATTCACAGAAGGCACTTACTCATTTTGGTATTCACAGAAGACACTTACTCACTTCGGTATTCACAGAAGTTAGGAGTCCTAACTTTAGAACTCCTAAATGCCTTCTGTGAATACCAAAAGTCTTAAAATTAGGATTTTTCTCAGTTTAGGAGTCCTAAAGTTAGGACTCCTAACTTTACTACTACTAAACTGAGAAAAATCTTAATTTTAAGGCTTTCGGTATTCACAGAAGACATTTAGGAGTCCTAAAGTTAGGACTCCTAACTTCTGTGAATACCGAAATGAGTAAGTGCCTTCTGTGAATACCAAAATGAGTAAGTGCCTTCTGTGAATACCAAAATGGTAGTACGTTTAGGATTTTGTCTTAAGTTAGTTCTGTGAATCGGGCCCTATGTGTAAAGCACAAGTCGTGCTTTTGGGCTTGCTGCATTTCTTCTCTTAATGGAGCACGGCTGCGGGGTGATTGTGAGCCATTGTGAAAATATTTATGTAAATTGCAGCGCATTACAGTGCTGCAATGAACAAATATTTTCACAAAGGCCCACCAACAGCCCCCAGCCGCGCTTCATTAAGGAGGAAATACAGCAAGTGCAGGAGCCACAACAACCAGGAAATTTTCATTTTTCGCACCACTCGCATTATTAAAGCCGCGGCGCAAGTGAACTCCCGGGATGTGCTGTGGGTGCGCGCTCCATACGCAGCACTGTGCGCTCGGAGGAACAGACTTGCGCGCGCGCACTGGCGCGCACGTTGCTGGGAACACTGGCCGCATGTACGACCATTTAATTTTGCCAGTCTCTACTTGCGAATTTTTGAGACTCGAAATTACAGATTCACAAAATGAAATGTATTAATGTGTCTCAGACACTTTATAGATTCCCAGTGGGGTTGCAATGCACCTACCTCATCAATATTCATGAGCAGGTTACAATTTGTGACCCATCGGAAATGGGCAATAACACAGGGAGGGTGGCATGCTGGAGACAGCAGATGACCATGTCTGTGTTTGCTTTTAAATAAATCAACTTTTTTGGGGGGGAAATGCATCCTATTTTCTTTAAATGAAAACAGGATACATTTCCAAAAGAAAAATGAAATGTTTCCGTTTCATTTTTTAAGAGTAGGCGGTGGTCATGGGACCACTGCCCGCTCTTAAAAGTTTTTGCTGCCAGCCACAAAGGTGAAAGGGGTGGGAACCCCTTCCCGTTTGCGACTGGCTTATCACCTAATTGAAGAAGTTGGTAAACTGTGATTGTTTTGCGACCGCATTCTGGTTACAAAACAAGTGTACATGCCCTTGCAACTTGCTATCAGGAAGGGATGTCCTTGGCACCCCCCTTCCTAATAGCGACTTGCAAACCTTATTTTGTGAGTCAGTAATAGGTTACTGACATGCAAAATATGGTTGGTACACTGCACAAGCCGTTTTAGCTGTCGCAAATGGCCAGATTCCCTGTTTGCGACTGTTAACAAAGGTTGTACATGTGCCCCAAGATGCGGGCAGGTAGCTTAAACATGCTATGCATTGGTGTGGGGGGACTGTAGGAGGAATGGTAATAGGAGGAGATAGCACTGTTTGGTGGTCATATGCCACAAATAGATCTCTTAGAGAAAGATGGGATTATACTCAAGAATTTGCTAGTGTTAACTATTGATGGCCATGCATATACCTGGTTAACTAAACTGCACAAAACTCAAAGAACTCTAATATCATTATTTACAAAGGGAAAAATCCAAACATCAAATATATATATCTATCTATCTATCTATCTATCTATCTATCTATCTATCTATCTATCTATCTATCTATCTATCTATCTATCTATCTATCTATCTATCTATCTATCTATCTATCTATCTATCTATCTATCTATCTATCTATCTATCTATCTATCTATCTATCTATCTATCTATCTATCTATCTATCTATCTATCTATCTATCTATCTATCTCCTATCTATCTCCTACTAGGTAGTTATAGTTAGGACCTATTTCCATAGGAAATCCGCAACATTCTATTTGGAATAACGTTGGCCGATTGATGAATCTTCGCGAAATTTTCCAAACTTTTGGCCAGTTTGGAAAAGTTCAGTCTGCTCCTATCTTGAAAATTTCACGGTGATTCGTCAAGCGGGGGCCGAGAAAAAAGGGGGTCACAAAACGCGTTTTCCCCATGCATTTTCCCATAGGACCTGTTGACGCAGCTACAGCCCGAACTGCTGAACGGAATTACACCAAATTTGGCAAAGAGGTAGGCCTCAGTTCAGACTCGTGCCTTTTGCTTAAATGGTGTAAATCCGTTCAGTAGTTCCTGAGAAAATTAGAGTTAAAAAGATAGATATATCTGGGTGGAGCCTAACCACACATCTCATCGTGAGATCTGATTGGCTGTCAGTACGTCATCCAAGAAGTGTTGGCAGCCATCTTGGGACCAATATACATGATAGCACCTCATTAAAAAGCATTGCAGTTAATAGAAGGTTTTAAGACTTTAGTTACATTATAAATCATTTGTTGATGGTACCATACTCAGTTTAGGAATTGTGGTGTGTTCTAAGATGATTTTACCATGTGAAAAAGCCTTCTGCTGTGATATCATGAATCATGTTTGAGAGAAAACTATTTTTTCATGCTTTTCCCACGGAGGTTTGGAATGTGATCTATAAGCTAAACTGAGAGCATATTTTCTGTAAATTCACGTTATCTTTCTCAGTCATGTGAGAATGAAGTCTGACATTCTCAGTAAAACATGTACATCCAACAAGGGCAGAGACTGTCAGTTGATTCCTTTGTGTTCTACTGCAGCTTCCCAGAGTGTTCTAAAGAACAACTAGAGCGCTAACAGTCCTACTTATGACAAACGTATTGCACACCTGAAGCCATCTTGATTGGAATAAAGTGGTAACTCTAAAACATTTAATTTAAAAAGGAATACAATGAGGGGGTTCATTTTGCCATAGAAAGTATGATTAGTGCTGCAGAAAGAAAAATGAGGGCACATTTTGAGTGACTTCTCAAATCCTCTTCTATTGCATTAAAAAATTCTGACAAGCAGGCTGAAACATGCACTTTCAATACCAGCAGCAGACTTCCCTGGTGAGCAGTAGCTTTACCACAGTGATCTAATAAGCAACTAGAGTGCTAACATTCTGAATTTATGGCAAATGTGTGACACATCTGAATGCCTTCTTGATGGAATCAAAGTAAAAAACTGAAAGTATTTCCTACTGAGGGGACTGTAGTAAATGAGGAAATTAGAAAACTTCATAACAAATAAGTCTCCCAAAATGGCCACCAGAGTCAAAAAAGCCCAAATGTAGCCCAAATATCACCCAGATGTTGCCCAAGTATAGCCCAATGACAGAATGTCCCAGAGTGTTCTAACGAACAACTAGAGTGCTAACAGTCTTACTTATGACAAAAGTATGGCACACCTGAAGCCATCTTGATTGGAATAAAGTGGTAACACTGAAAACATTTAATTTACAAAGGAACAAAATGAGGGGGTTCATTTTGCCATAGAAATTATGATTAGTGCTGCAGAAAGAAAAATTAGGGCACATTTTGACTTCTCAAATCCTCTTCTATTTCATAAAAAAATTCTGCCATGCAGACTGAAACATGCACTTTGAATACCAGCAGCAGACTTCCCTGGTGAGCAGTAGCTTTACTACAGTGATCTAATGAGCAACTAGAGTGCTAACATTCAGAATATATGGCAAATGTGTGACACATCTGAATGCCTTCTTGACGGAACCAAAGTAAAAAACTGAAAGTATTTCCTACTGAGGAGACTGCAGTAAATGAGGAAATTAGGAAACTTCATAACAAATAAATCTCCCAAGATGGTCACCAGAGACAAAAGAGCCCAAATGCAGCACAAATATCACCCAGATGTAGCCCAAGTATATCCCAATGACAGCATGTCCCAGAGTGTTCTTAAGAACAACTAGAGCGCTTACTGTCTTACTTATGACAAAAGTATGGCACACCTGAAGCCATCTTGATTGGAATAAACTGGTAACACTTAAAACATTTAATTTAAAAAGGAACACAATGAGGGGGTTCATTTTGCCATAGAAAGTATGATTAGTGCTGCAGAAAGAAAAATGAGGGCACATTTTGAGTGACTTCTCAAATCCTCTTCTATTGCATTAAAAAATTCTGACAAGCAGGCTGAAACATGCACTTTCAATACCAGCAGCAGACTTCCCTGGTGAGCAGTAGCTTTACCACAGTGATCTAATAAGCAACTAGAGTGCTAACATTCTGAATTTATGGCAAATGTGTGACACATCTGAATGCCTTCTTGATGGAATCAAAGTAAAAAACTGAAAGTATTTCCTACTGAGGGGACTGTAGTAAATGAGGAAATTAGAAAACTTCATAACAAATAAGTCTCCCAAAATGGCCACCAGAGTCAAAAAAGCCCAAATGTAGCCCAAATATCACCCAGATGTTGCCCAAGTATAGCCCAATGACAGAATGTCCCAGAGTGTTCTAACGAACAACTAGAGTGCTAACAGTCTTACTTATGACAAAAGTATGGCACACCTGAAGCCATCTTGATTGGAATAAAGTGGTAACACTGAAAACATTTAATTTACAAAGGAACAAAATGAGGGGGTTCATTTTGCCATAGAAATTATGATTAGTGCTGCAGAAAGAAAAATTAGGGCACATTTTGACTTCTCAAATCCTCTTCTATTTCATAAAAAAATTCTGCCATGCAGACTGAAACATGCACTTTGAATACCAGCAGCAGACTTCCCTGGTGAGCAGTAGCTTTACTACAGTGATCTAATGAGCAACTAGAGTGCTAACATTCAGAATATATGGCAAATGTGTGACACATCTGAATGCCTTCTTGACGGAACCAAAGTAAAAAACTGAAAGTATTTCCTACTGAGGAGACTGCAGTAAATGAGGAAATTAGGAAACTTCATAACAAATAAATCTCCCAAGATGGTCACCAGAGACAAAAGAGCCCAAATGCAGCACAAATATCACCCAGATGTAGCCCAAGTATATCCCAATGACAGCATGTCCCAGAGTGTTCTTAAGAACAACTAGAGCGCTTACTGTCTTACTTATGACAAAAGTATGGCACACCTGAAGCCATCTTGATTGGAATAAACTGGTAACACTTAAAACATTTAATTTAAAAAGGAACACAATGAGGGGGTTCATTTTGCCATAGAAATTATGATTAGTGCTGAAGAAAGAAAAATTAGGGCACATTTTGAGTGACTTCTCAAATCCTCTTCTATTTCATAAAAAAATTCTGATATGCATACTGAAATATGCACTTTTAATACCAGCAGCAGACTTCCGTGGTGAGCAGTAGCTTTACTACAGTGATCTAATGAGCAACTAGAGTGCTAACATTCAGAATTTATGGCAAATGTGTGACATATCTGAATACCTTCTTGATGGAATCAAAGTAAAAAACTGAAAGCATTTCCTACTGAGGAGACTGCAGTAAATGAGGAAATTAGGAAACTTCATAACAAATAAATCTCCCAAGATGGCCACCAGAGACAAAAGAGCCCAAATGCAGCACACATATCACCCAGATGTAGCCCACATGTAGCCCAATGACAGAAGTGTGCAAAACACTTATTTTTTGTGTATTTGCAGTTTTATATAGTGCAGACTTGTCAGGTATTGGAGTGCTTTACATGAGCATTGGTTACATCACACAAGATCAAATTCATTTTGGTTGTAGACATGGGGAGATTAAGTGATTTGACCAGAATCACAGAATGTTGAGCTGAAGCAGAAACTCCAACCTGGTTCCCCAGTTGCAAAGTCTGCAGCTCTGGAAGTAACACCACATCCTCTCCCCATAAGTGCAACATTTAATCAAGTGGTCAACTGGATAAAAAGACATAAAGATTACAAATAATTAAAAAGTTCTTTGTCGCTATTTGAAAACTCAGAAAACATGTCCTCATTTTAGTTTTTTAGAGCACTAACCATAATTTTGATGCAAATAAGACCCTCTCATATATGTAGTTTCTAAAGAAAATGCTCTAGGTATTACAGTTTTGATTACATCAAGATGACGTCAGGCGTTCCACACTTTTGTAATAAATATAGAATGTTAGCAATCTAGTTGTTCATTGGGATACTGTTGAGAGGCAGAGGCCAGGGGCACGGACTCTGAAAATTGAAGGCAGGTAGGAGAGTGCAGAGGCAACAATTTGACCACACTGGGCAGGCAGGAAGGGCAGTGGCAGCACTACAGACTATGGAGGGCAGTGGAAAGGGGGGCAGGGGCAACAAACCAACAATACAGGACTGGCAAGAGAGCCTGTGGCAATATAATAGACCATTGTGGGCAGAAGGAAGAGGCAGTGGTAGTACAACCATACATGCCAACAGACCCGTTTCAGCCAGGAAACGTCCAATGTTTTTAAGCTTAAATGGGCTTTATTTGATCTGTCTCCTGTCTACAATCTCCTCTTTTTCAATGTAACTCAAAGGGGAAAATCAATACCCCAGTTTTTTTTCAAAATCTCCCTCTTACCAAGTTCAAAATGTTCGCAAGTATGGTACATTGGATCATGGTAGGCAGGAGGAATTGGGGTAGGGACATGGACTCGGATAACAGAGGACAGGAGGGACATGGAGAGGTGCACCAAACTGACCCTACAGGGCAGGCATCAGGGTTTGCAGCAGCACAATACACCACACAGGGCATGCGGGACGGGAGTGCAGCACAACAATCCATAGAAAGCAATAGGGAGGGGACAGGACTATGCACATGGACAACAGAGAACAGAGGGGAAAGAGGCAATGGTAGCTAGCTGACCATAATGAACAGACAGGAGAGAAAGCTGCAGCATAACAGACCATAAAGGGCAGGAGGGACGCATCAGGGGCATTACAATGGAACAGACAAGCCAGGAGGGAGGGAATAGGGGTCTGCACATGAAAACAGAGGGCTGGGGGCAAGGGGGCAGGGCAGGAGCAGCAAGATGACGATGGAGGTCAGGCAGGATGGGCACTAGAAACAAGACACACCATGGAGAGCAACAGTGAGACTATGATGGCATACACACAGACCATGGAGGGAAGGTGGGAGGGGGTCAGGGGCAGCTAGCTGACCACACAGGGAAGGTGGGAGGGGCCATGGCAACACAGAAGACCATGCATGGCAAACGGGAGGGTTAGTGGCAGCACAATGGCTATGATGGGCAAAAAGGAGGGTGCAGGGGCATGCACAAAGGACCATGGAGGATAGAAGGGAGGGTCAGGACCTGGGCACAGACAAGAGAGTTCAGGGGAAGAGGCCTCACATCAGACCGCACGGGGCAGGCAGGAGGAGCAGTTTCAGCACAACAGACCAGGGAGAGCAGAAGGGTGTGGCAGTAAAATGGACCATGGAGGACAGGAGGAAGGGGATAGGGGCATGGCATGTGGACAGGCAGGGTGGAGGTGGCATGGACAGGTTACAGTCATCTGACAATGCTAGGCAGGTGGGAGGGGAGTGGCAGCTCAACAGAACACTCAGAGTAGATAGGAGTGGCAGGTCCATGGAACATGGTGGGCAAAAAGGATGGAGCAGGGGCATGCACAAAGACATCGGAGGGCAGGGGGAAGTAGAATAGGGGCAGCAAGCTAAGCACAGAGGCTAAGCAGGAGGTCAATGATGGGCCATAGAATTGGGCAATGGAGGGCAGGAGGAGTGGACTGGTACATCATGCTAAATGGAGGGCAGTGGCAGCACATCAGACCATGCATGGCAGGAGGGAGGAGGCTAGTCCATGGATTCAGACAACACAGGCTAGGGAGGAGGTGGATGGGGCAGCAAGCTAACTGTTCAGAGAAGGTGGGTATTAGGAACTTTATTGTTTTTAGAAGGTGCGTCTGGGCGAACTACTTAAAATATGAACAAGTATGCAGCATAATCTCACTTTTATTCAGGAAGAAGAGGACGTTTGTGACTGTGACTCTGGGCTCACTTGGCAGAAACACCCCATGACCCTCCACCCTCCATCGCAAAATGTAATGCCCGTGAAAAGGGTAGGTGGACGCAGTGTTATATAGAACATAGTCCTGAGAGCACGATTGAAAATGAAAACTAGATATAGTATATGGTATAAACTATGCACCAAAAAATGTGATATAAGATGAACCGGGGCGTGAAATATAATATGCAATACATTGTGTGCAATGACAGATTCATTGGAGACCGCGAGATAGCACAGGCACTAGCGCGTGTTATGCGATATGCGCCTTGGAGTGTAATATGCACATGGCAGTGTTTTGTAACCTAACTAGTCTCTAAAGTTGTAATATAAAATATGTGCTGGGGAGTGTAACGTTGCATATGCACTGTGACAAAGATATGGATCCCAGATTGTAATATGTATGGCATAGCGCTGTGCGTTATAACATAGGCATCGAGGAAGGCACGTTAGATGGGGCAATATAACCCGTGCGAAGGCAAGTGTGGCATGACATATTCACGGGGTGGTGTTACAGTGCACATGGGCTAGAGGGTGTCATAGCATACGCACTAGCTGGTGGAATACAACACAGATGTGTGTGGCACTCGGCAGGCACTGGTGGGTGTAACACAGCATTGGGCTCAGCCAGGAGCACGCTGTGACTCTCAAGTGAGGTTTGTCTCCTTTCCAGAGAGTAAAATAAAAAGTATTACACATCCGGCGGTGGATGTGTGTTTTATTAACCGTGAGGGGGGTTTCTTGCATAGTTTGGCTGAATTTTTGTCGAATCCCCTTTGAATGGCTTGATGTGCGTGTGTATTAAATGTGCCCATCAATAGCTACCCATGTTTATATAAATAAACGACAAGGGTGTCTACTTGGAGAGTACCCATCGGCGGGGGCGCCAGGATTAGGCACGGTAGGGCGTCAGACACGTCAGAGCTTCACTAGCGGTGTAAATACATTCCACGTGGATTCATTGTATGCATAGTCGCCATTTAATGAATATCACGCAAATCGTCACGGTTTGTCCAGCAAAATATGTATACTTTAGGCAACACCAGTCGTCAAGGATCTGTCTGCCTGGTTTCCTGAGGATCTCTGGATAACGTGGTCTTGGCAATGAACAGGCCATGGAGACTGCCTGGTATTCAGGACCAGAGCGAGAATTCCAAGCTAGACCGATGGTATACATAGTCAAAGGTGAATATATCAATCTGCATTCTTTGGAAACTGCTGTCTGTCCCTCCCAGGAAATTGTTTGAATTTAACCTACTTTTTAAATGAAAAAATAAACTAACTAGAAATACTATTGCCCAAAACTGATCATCCCTCGTATTACCATACTCACAGTTTGAGAATAAACTGATAGCCTCCAAGTCCTGGAGAATGTGAAGGAAGGAAAATCTAGCTCACCTCTGGTGCCTCTTCTCATATAGGGCGGTACAAAAGGGGATGGTGATGGACGGAGCATCAGAACCAATCAAACACTCACACCCCGTCAACAGATCTGGGTTTGATCCATCACCGTTCTTTAGCCCACTCTGCCACCCCAGTTCAGACATGGCCATATGCAAATCAGTCCGACCCTGTGCCTCATGGGAACAGTCCAGCCCGAACTGCCAAGCCATGCCTTCCCTGGACCGGAAACAAGCTTCCTAGGACCGGTTTCTGGCATTTCAGCCATCTTCAGCCAGGCTTGCTTGAATCCAGTGGCAAAGTGAGCAAGGGACTCAACGTCTGAGCATACCCTGCCAACTTATGGCGAACAAAGCGGGACAAAAGGGGATGGTGATGGACGGAGCATCAGAACCAATCAAACACTCACACCCAGTCAACAGATCTGGGTTTGATCCATCACCGTTCTTTAGCCCACTCTGCCACCCCAGTTCAGACATGGCCATATGCAAATCAGTCTGACCCTGTGCCTCATGGGAACAGTCCAGCCCGAACTGCCAAGCCATGCCTTCCCTGGACTGGAAACAAGCTTCCTAGGACCGGTTTCTGGCATTTCAGCCATTTTCAGCCAGGCTTGCTTGAATCCAGTGGCAAAGTGAGCAAGGGACTCAACGTCTGAGCATACCCTGCCAACTTATGGTGAACAAAGCGGTACAAAAGGGGATGGTGATGGACGGAGCATCAGAACCAATCAAACACTCACACCCAGTCAACAGATCTGGGTTTGATCCATCACCCTTCTTTAGCCCACTCTGCCACCCCAGTTCAGACATGGCCATATGCAAATCAGTCTGACCCTGTGCCTCATGGGAACAGTCCAGCCCGAACTACCAAGCCATGCCTTCCCTGGACCGGAAACAAGCTTCCTAGGACCAGTTTCTGGCATTCCAGCCGTCTTCAGCCAGGCTTGCTTCAATCCAGTGGCAAAGTGAGCAAGGGACTCAACGTCTGAGCATACCCTGCCAACTTATGGCAAACAAAGCGGTACAAAAGGGGATGGTGATGGATGGAGCATCAGAACCAATCAAACACTCACACCCAGTCAACAGATCTGGGTTTGATCCATCACCGTTCTTTAGCCCACTCTGCCACCCCAGTTCAGACATGGCCATATGCAAATCAGTCTGACCCTGTGCCTCATCGGAACAGTCCATCCCGAACTGCCAAGCCATGCCTTCCCTGGACCGGAAACAAGCTTCCTAGGACCGGTTTCTGGCATTTCAGCCATTTTCAGCCAGGCTTGCTTGAATCCAGTGGCAAAGTGAGCAAGGGACTCAACGTCTGAGCATACCCTGCCAACTTATGGCGAACAAAGCGGTACAAAAGGGGATGGTGATGGACGGAGCATCAGAACCAATCAAACACTCACACCCAGTCAACAGATCTGGGTTTGATCCATCACCGTTCTTTAGCCCACTCTGCCACCCCAGTTCAGATATGGCCATATGCAAATCAGTCTGACCCTGTGCCTCATGGGAACAGTCCATCCCGAACTGCCAAGCCATGCCTTCCCTGGACCGAAAACAAGCTTCCTAGGCCCGGTTTCTGGCATTTCAGACGTCTTCAGCCAGGCTTGCTTGAATCCAGTGGCAAAGTGAGCAAGGGACTCAACGTCTGAGCATACCCTGGCAACTTATGGCGAACAAAGCGGTACAAAAAGGGATGGTGATGGACGGAGCATCAGAACCAATCAAACACTCACACTCAGTCAACAGATCTGGGTTTGATCTATCACCGTTCTTTAGCCCACTCTGCCACCCCAGTTCAGACATGGCCATATGCAAATCAGTCTGACCCTGTGCCTCATGGGAACAGTCCAGCCCGAGCTGCCAAGCCATGCCTTCTCTGGACCGGAAACAAGCTTCCTAGGACCGGTTTCTGGCATTTCAGCCATCTTCAGCCAGGCTTGCTTGAATCCAGTGGCAAAGTGATCAAGGGACTCAACGTCTGAGCATACCCTGCCAACTTATGGCGAACAAAGCGGTACAAAAGGGGATGGTGATGGACGGAGCATCAGAACCAATCAAACACTCACACCCAGTCAACAGATCTGGGTTTGATCCATCACCGTTCTTTAGCCCACTCTGCCACCCCAGTTCAGACATGGCCATATGCAAATCAGTCTGACCCTGTGCCTCATGGGAACAGTCCAGCCCGAACTGCCAAGCCATGCCTTCCCTGGACCGGAAACAAGCTTCCTAGGACAGGTTTCTGGCATTTCAGCCGTCTTCAGCCAGGCTTGCTTGAATCCAGTGGCAAAGTGAGCAAGGTACTCAACATCTGAGCATACCCTGCCAACTTATGGCGAACAAAGCGGTACAAAAGGGGATGGTGATGTCCTTCCCATCTAACATGGGCTTCAATTGGAATTCCATAGAGCATATTATTAAGCCCATTATCGCCCTTTTAGCGGCAGTTTTCTGCCGCTAAAGCGGCGATAATTTTATCGCCTGTCTTGATAATAGGCCCCTAAGTTCCTTCAAATCTTGGCCCCAGTTTTAACCGAACCAATTATTGGACTCATTAACAATTCATTACAAAGCAGCACAGTTCCTGCTGGTCTAGACGAGGGCAGTTGAGCCCTAAGAATCCTGGAGAGGCCCGAACACGGCCGGTAGTTACCAAACTATCACATTGCTGCCAGCAATAGGAACAACACGCCCAACAATTCTGCACCCGATTTGAAAACAAAATAGGCTGTTGAGGAAGGCCAGTTTAGGTTTTGTTCCAGTCATGGCACTGAGCTAGTCTTGATGTCTACAACTGATGGCCTTAGGAGGGCAGTGGGTGATATGGTGACAACCCCAGATGTTGCTGAACTTGTTAGCAGCTTTTGACAATGTCGACCATACCTTTCTGTGTCAAAAACTTGCTGATACCGGCCTATCAGGTCAAGCACTCCCATGGTTCACGTCTATTCTAAGGTACCACACTTACACAAATGTGTTCAGTCTTTCTCCAAAACACCCCCTTCAACTGTGGAGTCCCACAAGGCTGTGCCTTGTTCCCCTACTTATAAATGTCTATTTGAAACCTCAGGTCCTGCTGATCCGTTCTTTTGAATTTCATTCATACCTATGCCGATCACCTGCAGTTGCTTCATTTGGCTAAATGGCCCCTCTGCAGAGTAGAGGACCTCACCAGTGCCTCTCAGAGATATTGACAGCTGAAAAGGCAGTTTCAGCCAATCGCTTTCATAGGACTTGCAGTCAGTGGCCATGTGACATAACCTCAGAACTAGATGGTGTTTGGAGCCAATTAGAGCTAGTCTGACTCCCACTGGAATGTTTATTTATAATCTACAAGTACAAAGCCATTTATTTCATTTAGGCAGGAGATGACTTTCAAGTGATCTGACATTAGCTCAAATACTACACGACTCATGGTTATTTTGTGCAAGAGGCATTTTGTCAAGATCACAAACTCGGGTGCAACCCATTTCTCAGTAGCGTTAGCACAGCACTATACTATGATGGCTCGAGCCATTGCATGCTTTCAGTAGAGTCAATTTCTTTTAAGACCCTAGTCCGTCATCCAAATGGGTAGTCTAAATTTTGCCGTGACGCGTATGTGTTCACCATAGATAGTGGTAATATGATGTTTGTCAATGATATTTTAAAGGAGTGTCCTTCTTTTAGCTGCACAGGTAGCAGAATTTGTTGACGTTTCTAAAGTAACTACGGAAGAAAACACATTACAATAAAATAACACAAAGCGAAAAAGCACAGCAAAATCATAGAGCAAAGCACAACAAACACAATCAAGACAGAAGGCAATGCAACAACCACGGAAATACACAACAAAAAATTCCATGCACAATGAGTTTACTTAGTCCCCGTCCTGACCTATTCCCTCCCTCGATATTCCTATGAATCGGTGGGGTCCCCCCCCTAGGGGAGCACATGCTGTTGTTTCCGACTGTGGGTTGCCTTGTGGACTTGTTTTTTGTTGTTATTTATATAAAAATGAAACCGTCGTGTGGGGTCCGGATGGTGTGGCTGTCAATGCCTCTTTCAACTCCTGTGACTTCCCTTTTGCCACAGCGTGCGTTCTATTGTCTGTATTACATGCTCCTTCTGTTTGCTAGCGGCCGGCCTGAAGGTTGTAGGCCCATCTTTGTATATTTTTTGGATTCTGTAATAAACGGTTTAAAAAAAAAAAAAAATTCCATGCAATAATGCAACAGTACAAATAAATGTACAACATGTAGAAAACAGCACCACCAAGAGAATATGCGACACAGAAACACAGAACAATAACACGTGACAACAATACAACAACACAGCCTAATAACACAAACACACTGCTTAACTGTTTAACAGTACAGTACGAAAAAAACACAAAGGCACAAGACAAAGTAATACAGTAACACAATAGCACACGTTTCAACTGCACATCGTCAAGCCAAAAAGCAGCACAATACAACGTAACTATACAAAAGCACACTTAGGTCAGTAATGCCACAATGCATTACCAGAATGAAAAAACACAAAACAACCAAACTCAGCCTTATGGCAACGTTGGGCTGTTGCGCTGCTGTATATTATTGTATTGTTTTGTTGTGTGATGTATGCTGTTTTGTATTAGTGTATTGTACTGTTGAGTTGCATGTTTGTGTGGTCATTGTGTTGCTTAGTTGCATTTAGATGCACTGCATTGTGCTGTGTTGCATTTTTGTTGTTGTGTTTATGGTTAATTGACGTGTTATGATGTTGTGTTGTGGTGCTGTATTGATGTTATTGTGATGTGTTATTCTAATATGATGTTGCGTTATTGTTGTATTGCTGTACCTTATCTGCCGTCTGTCTGCTTATATATGCACACACATTATCGCCTTCACAATACGGTGAGTAAGTTGTTTGCACGAATCACTTGCATGCAAGTATATGTAATAGCGCAAGCCAAAAACAATTGTTTTGTGTTCTGGTCCTTGGAATGTTAGCTGTTCGATAGTTAACAAACAATATTAAAATAAAAACTGCATTAACATTGCCAACATTTTCATTTCTTTAAAAGTTAAAGCACCGCGAAACATAGACTGCATTAAAAATAATACAGAAATGAATGTTTCAAAATTAATGCCCAGCCCAAAGGAGTTCCGAATGTTACAATTTCTCAAACGTACATTTTTTTTTACAGATAGTATGTTTTACATCAGCACACATTTTATACCTAGCCATCATATTAATTCCACCCAGAGTTATTTTATAATATGCAATATCCCTGGTATTATTACAAAGTCTCTTGTCATCTATTTGATAAGAGAGCACTTGTGTTTTTGGATAAGGCACTTTAACGAGCACAGTAACTGTAGGCCAAGGTGGTAAATTCGTGTCCTGGGAAATAAAGTATTGCATTTTTACACAGAGGGGCATATTCTCAAGGATTTATCGCCCAGTTAGCAGCACTTTATCGCAGCCAGAGTGGCAATATATGTATCGCCATATTCACAAGCTGGTGCTAACAGCCAACATCACCAGTTTTCCCGCAATAGCAGCCACAAAAAACATCGCCACAGATGGCACCTGCAACTAACGCCAATGAGATGCAGAGTAGGCGTCCCCATGAAAAAAGAAGCGACAATACCACTTCGCAACATTCTCAACAGCCAGCCAGATCGGCGATAAGAACCAAAAACATGCGATAAGGCGCGTTAGCAGCAGGGATTTAACGCCTGCTCCTACCTGGTGTTAAGTCGGATGACTACCTGCAGTATAAAAAGGGAGCCAAGCCCAGAGCCACACTTGAAGAACAACAGATGCCATTGAGCTACTGATCATGCAGCTCAGACAACCAAGAGGGCCACAACACCCACCGCCATCCCCCCCGGGCCCCAACCCGAGCTCCCCCCCCGACAAAGATATTTCACATCAAATTTACGAAATCATGAACAAAACAATTTGCCTGATGTCCACAATTTGCCTGATGTCCACAATTACAATTACATTCATGTGTGGTCAGACAGAAAAAGGAGAATCATTCATTCTTTGAATTTCCAAACAATTTTTATTCAAATAAAACTCAAAACAACTATTTGAACGAGTCATGGCGGGTCTTCTTTGGACAATCTGTAAGTCACAGCCTGCAAGACAAAATTAAAGATAAGAAGGTGTGTCATGCGCTCATCAAAGGACAGAGAGAGAGAGAAAGAGAGAGAGAAAGGTAGAGAGGGAGAGACAGAGAGAGAGAAAGAGAAAGAGAGAGGGAGAGAGCGAGAGAGAGAAAGAGAAAGAGAGGGAGAGAGAGAGACAGTGAAAGGAAGAGAGAGAGAGAGAGAGGGAGAGAGAGAGAGAGAAAGAGAAAGAGAGAGAGAGAGAGAGAGAGAGAGAGAGAGAGAGGCAGTGAAAGGAAGAGAGGGAGTTCCGACACTGCGCACCCAGGCCTCACTGCTCAACTGCTGCCACCGGTGTGTCTCCAACCACGTGCCGGTATACACTGCAGTCCACCAGGTCCCTTATCTGAAAAAGAGTCCAGATTTATGAATGGCAGAGTTTATATCATTGCACACTCCATCATCGCTTGCCCGCCACTGCGCGCACAGGCTGCTGCACCCCAGCCCCTCCCGCCGCCCAGCAGTGATTGCCCGCCCCTGGTCACCCAGGCCTCACTGCTCACCTTCCGCCACAAGCGTAGCTCCAAGAGGGCCCACCACGTGCCGGGGCAAGCTCCAAGCCCGGGGCCCGCGACCTTGGCTGCCTCCACATCCTGCAGCCCCACACTGCGGGCCACAAGGTCACACACGTGGTTCTGGGTCTTGATTTTGCAATGGCAAAAATAATATTAGTGCACAGGCATCATCGCAGGCTGCACACCCGCCCTGCTCTTAAGGTGCCACTAATTCTGTGAACCGCGAGGTAACGCCAAGTGGCGGTAGCCCAGCGCTGCCCGGTGGCTAAGGCCTACACTGTGGTCTAGCAGGGCACACACAAATCCTCACCAGTCCAGCCCGCCAGGACGGTGCATCATCGCAGGCTGCACACCCGCTCAGCACTTAATGTGCCCCTACCTCAGTGCACCAAAAGTCACCGTCCTGTGGCGGTAGGCCTGTGCCGGCTGCAGTGTATCCAGTGCCACCAAGTCTGAGCAACGCTAGTCATGGACCCTCTATGATTGAGTCCCGTGATATGCCAGGGGGACGCAGCCATGTCACTTACGGCAGTGGGGAAGAACTGGGATACATAGCGTAGTCGTCCTCTCCTTTATACGTAAACCGAGTGGGCTGGCTCGGCATACGCCAGGCCAGCGTAGGGGTGAGAATAATTATCCATTGGCTCTGGGTGTGGGTAATTTCTGGGCTGGACAGGAAACCAACTGATGCATTTGTCCCTGTCGGCACCACATGGCCTGCAAACGACAATGTTGCAATGTCGCATGCACTCTGACGGCAGCCACGCACAAAGAGAATGTACCAGGAGGGCAAGACCGCTCGGGCTCTTGGCTCATACATGCCAACTGTTGTGTGTGTATCGCTATTAGTGCACCATAAGCCTAAGGCCTAGCCTCAATTGCAGCACGAAAACCACATCACATTTCCAGAATGCAAACAGTAGTCAGACTAACATTAGGGATGAAAGCACCTTTGCCTCAATACACAAGGCAGAAGGACATCTGCACCTCCGACGCTGGTCTTGCATGAGGCAGGCACCCCCTGAGAGAGATACCATGGCAGATGATGACGACTCCCACACTACGCACACCGCTAATGAAAGACCAACATATCCACACCCCACACACAGAAGTTCTTGCTCGAGGTACCCTTGCATGGAATGCCCTTGACACTTCCATACACAACAACCCATACATCCAAACGTTGCACACACATACGACTCATTGCTCCGAGCTGTGGCATATCATCCACATAACTGCCGCAGGTCAGAAGAGTGCCGGTTCTACGTAAGCCACCAACGCAAGGGCAGAACATCCTGGGCACATGCACAACGCCTGTCACGTGGAACTGGACCGTGTCTGAATGCTGCCAGTTAGTGTCTGATGCATTGGTCTGCATGTTGTGGCCCTAGTCTTGCCTGTACTGACACGCACATGCTAATTAAGTCTACACAACTTCAGTAGTGTTCAACTGTGATGAGTGTTGATTAGAATGACAATTTGTGTGCCTCAATGGGCATTGTCCGTACACAGTGAGGGACTGACTGACGCATGTTACTTAGGGGTGACTCCCTATTGCCAGCTCCACCTCTGTGAGCCAGACATTGTTGTTGGATAGTTGCTGATAGACCTGTGCTCTTACATGGCTTCAGTAATGTGAGGATTGTGTCCAACTTCTTGCCATGTGGCTCAATGTGATCCATCGCTACAGGCTGTGTCCACCCAGTTGAGTGTGAGTAGGTATGCAGAGAGATGTTCTGTTGTCAAATGAGATGGGGGACACTACTTTAGGCCTGCCAACTACTTTGACATTTCACACACAGCCCTAATCCTATCATTGCGTGGGGCAAAGTTGTGAAATTGCACGATTGTTGTTTCAGAGCAATGAGGCCACAGCTAGTGCACACATTCCCAGCCATCTCACTCCCTCTGTGTATCACGGTCACACATGCACACTGCTTTAATTTCCCAGAGTGTACCTTTTTTTGCAAGCAATGTTCTTACATTCATCCATACTTTCATACTTGATCGATTATGGACATGACACATCTGTGTGATTTTGAATGATTTATTCACATTCAGTGGAGTGTCGGAGCTGGAGCAGTACATGTCCATGCAAGCCCCAAATTACATTGTAGCCCAGTGGAGGGCCAGCCAGAGTCATGTAGGGATTGACAAGTACATCGGAAGAGGAAGAGTACAGTTCGCAGTCTGATTGCTGTGTCATTGTTAAGCAGACAAAATATGTCAGTCCATGTTGAGGTCCAAGGTGAGAGTCACAGAGTGTTTTGGGGGACAGTGGGAGATGTTACAGGGCATGATGCAGAGGGCAGAACCAAGCTGCAACAGGACATATGGCGGAGAAGATTGCTACTGGCTCCTTCTCAATACACAGGTGGAATCACCTGCATCTTCGCCCTCTATGTCATCTGTCTGACATGTGGGTGCTGATGTTTGGTCTGCAGCACTGTGTGCCACTGACACATCAGGGGCCGAAGATGTGTGTGTGGAAGTACCAGCAGCATTCATCAGCGACTGCCTTAGTGGCAGCAATGCGATGATGAGGATCTGCAGGGCATGGGAGATACCAACAACTTTTCACTGGTGTGCATCGGTGGCAGCCATTCTTTCCGCATGCATCCTCTCCATTGTCCTCAGAATCTGTGCCAACTGTCGGCTGACATCGCCGAGGCCACTCTGACTAGACAGTTGTTCTCCTCGCAGAGGCATCACTCCAGCGGTGCTGGGCATGGATTGTTGGACATCATGGAGTGAACTGTGGGTGTCCGTTAGGGAGTGTAAGTGATCCCTGATGTGACTTAGACACCCACGTATGTCATCTAGTTTGGCTGCCATGTGGTCGAACCCCACCCGCACCTGTTCAGCCACCTCGTTCTGGCAGTCTACACCTGGCCTTGGAATGTGATGTGTTCTTCGGTGAGGTGCTGGGAGCCAGCCGTGGAGGTGGGTGCTTCCTGCTGTGTGGTCTGTACAGGGGGTGGGGTCTCCTCGATGCAGCTGGACTGCCCTGCTCCTAGAGATGGGTTGCCATAGCTGGCCATGAGCTGTTGAAGGGCGTTGGTGTCGAAGGTGGGGAGGTCCTCTTAGTCATCAGTGAAGAGTTATTGGGTCTGCTCTGCAGGAGGTGTTGATTGTCCTTCTGCAATGTGAATGGGAGATGCAGTTCAACATTGTGTTGACATGTATGTTAACGCATTGTTCAAGTTCACATACAGACTACATGACAATGTACATTGTGACTGTTTGGGAGGAGCTGACTATTTGCTGCGGGACAGTGCACATTTGAACTACAACACGGATGTGAGGTTGTACACGTACATTATCATCTCACAGTTTTCTGCTATGCCAGATATGATTGGCCAGTTTCTACGCGCAAGCGTAACAAGTGTTGTGTACTCTGTTTTGTGGTGAGAGTGTTGCACTTTGTACCACATTTTGTCAATGTTGATGTGCTGTTATTGCTATGTGTGTGTGCTGCATTGTGGGAGAATCACCCCTGCAGCTGTGATTTTGCTGCCCCTTATTCCTTTCATGTGGTGTGCCTTTGACTTCTGTGCTGCTACGGTGCTGAGATGTTGCAGACTTGAGTAATTTTGACTCTTGTTCGGATCTTGTGCTCTTGGGCATGTTTTATCCGCAGATGTGTTGTTGACGTCAGGGGTTGTTTGTGCACGTGGATGTGTCAGAGTGTGACCTGTTCCTTTCCGGATGTGTTCCACTTAGTGTCGTGGCATGCACCATGTCATGACAATTGGACTGCAGCCATGCTATTCGTCATGCAGTGTCAATTGCATTGTCAGTGTGGCTTACAGACACGCAGTTTTGTAGGATATAACACGTGTAATTGTGTTGTGGTGAGATTGGTGATGTGTAGGGGGAACCCCTTTGTGCGCATAGTGGACGTGGGCCAACTTGCTGTTTGTATGATCCAGAGTCATTGTGGGTGTGCAGTGTGCTCTACTTAATTTTGCATGTGTGCCATTGTGCCCATCTCCCCCCATCCCCCCAGTCCCTGTTCGGCACTCACCCTGGTGCTGTTGTGTCAGGTCATGTCGAGCAGTGTCTGGACCCCCAACTCCTGCCACCGTCTCCCCACTGATGACTGTGGACACCAGTCATTTCAGCGCCTCTCCAATTGTCCTCCTCCTCACTCTGACTGCATTCACCTTGTCCAGGATGTCCTGCCATATTGCATCCTTATTTGCCAATGACACGTTGGAGGTGACGATCAGTTGTTGGTGGTGTTCTATCACCTCCGTGATGATGATACTGTTCTCCTGCGGACTGAACCTCGTCTTCCTCATCTTCTTCTCCTTGCCCTTCCGTGACCCCGAGGTCCCAGGATGGTCCTCCTGGGGGCTTTTGGGCTTCTGGTCGTCCTCTGTACTTGCTCCGGCTTCCTCCATGGTGCTACGCAGTTGAAATTATTTTGTTTGTGTTTTTCGGTGCTTTTATAGCGCATTTTCCCACATGATGTGTGGGGATTGCAGGTCTGTCGCTGGTTATCGCTGATTTTTGTTTCGCGATTGGCCACATCGCAACTTTTTTCGTGTTCGGGTTTTGCATTTGTTTGGCCTCGCGTTGATTATAACGCAGTCATTCGAAGCGTTGTCGTGAGACTATCGCATGGTACCGCCGTGTTGAGAATACAACGTTAACACGGCGTTGTTTTCCCACGATAGACTGCGATGTGCAAAGTTGCGTGAAGCTAATTTTGTGATAATTATCACACGTTCTTGAGAATTTCCCCCAGAAACTTGCACGTGTATGTAGTGAGCAGGGCAGCAGCAGCGGTCACGGTGCAAAGGAGGAGACGTTCGAGAGTACTATCACACAGCCTCTGATGGAGCAGGGACAATCTCACGTAAGAAGGATATGTTTCTACCTATTGCTCTGTGTTATAAACTGGACCAGCAGTCAAGTACAACCTAAACGTGCAGAGGGGAAGGAAGTATGTCATTAAGACAGTCAAATAATGTATCAGAAGTATAGGTGACCCACTGTTTATCAGTGGAGCTGGCGTACTTCAGGGGAAGGGGAGCACCATGTGTCATTGCTGCTCGTTAGTCTCCTGCACTGGTGCACAACCCCAGATCTTCTGTGTGCTGCCTCCTCACCACTAGGAGTGGGATACAAGACGAGGCAGGTTATGGCTTGGCCCATGCCACCACCTCCTTCCTCTGAGGGCGGGGTAGGCCATGATGAGGCTCCTAACTTGTTGCTTCCTTTGCAGGTTTGCTCTACACTTAATGAACTATGGGGAGGATGTCAGGTGTCAGGATGAGAACACCTGAGGTGGCAGCACTGATAATGCTAGTGAGGTATAGGCCATCCTCACAGACATGTGGCCAGCTCTCACTTCTTTGTTCAGGCCATAGAATTTCCAATGGGTTTTGAGACAATTGTCCTCAGCCGACCAGGACGACTGTTCCAGACAGGCACCTTCCAAGGTCCAATGATCAAACCATATCTATATTTACCTAAGGCAAAGCTAAGTAGCCATACAAAGCCCCTAAACCAGCACTAGGCATGCTCGCAGGAAATAAGGAAAAGATTGTGTAAAAATATAGTGAGACACAAATATTGTATCAAAAATGCTGTGATGTCAAGAATACCATGCAGCAGAATATATAAGGTAAATATATATTTTTTGGGTTGTTTTATACATTTATATTGACTATGTAAATGTAGCTGTACATTATATTGTGTTATGATGTCACGGTGTATTTTTGTGTTTGTAAGAGACTAGGACGGGAAAGTATTTTAAATATTTATTGTGTAATTTATTACAGTTTTTTATAAATGTTAATTTGTTAATTAGATAATTAATTAGCTTAATATTTTTCTATGGTTATTTAACAGATAATTTCAACAATATAATGATTTTTTACTTGTTAATTGGATGATTGTGTTATTGTTATTGTTTTGGTTATTAATTATTCATATAACATTTACTTTTTTCGTTTACTAAATTTATGGTGTTGTTATATTTTTAAATAATATGCATTGTTACTTTTGCTGTTATTTATTTATTTTGTTTTGTGCCTGTTGGAATTTTCATCAAACAGAGTGGAAAGTATTTTAAATGTAGGGCCTCATTTACAAGGAACTGACGCATTTGCATGGATGCATCAGTTTCCTTGCGCCAGTGCCAAATGTCCTTGTACCACCATGGATGCGCTGTATTTACAATAAAGTGCTCCATGGCGCAAGGACTAACAGATGCGTCAGAAATTCCGACAAAAGTGACACATTGTTGGAGTTGCTCATGAAATTGACTCAACTCCAGCGCTGCACCACAACAGGTAGGTGACTCCCATTCAAAAAGCCCTGCGTCATTCCTTACGCCTGGTCTTAGCAGGTCGTTGGGATTTTGACACAGTGAAGGCGTAAAGTGACGTAGTGAAATGTTGTGAATTTCATTGCATCAGTTCCACATGTTTTTTTTGCGTGGGAATGCCCGCCCTGCATACATTATACCTGATGCAGGTATAATGTGGCTCATCTCCCTAGATGCGTCACGTTGTAAATAGGCCGCGTGGTTGCACATTGTTTATGCTGCCACTGCATCACAAAAAGTGCGCAATGGCGGTGCAAAAGTGTCGCAAGAGGCTTGTAAATCTGCTCTGTATTTGTAATTTTTTTATTGATTTAATTTTTAAGTAAAACTTTGTGTATAATTTTACATGTTAATTTCGTGTATCTAGTTTTTGATAATGTATAAACATAATGGGGTCGATTCCGATCCTGTATTTTTTTTTTCTGTAATTTTTTCCGTACGAATCGTACAAGTCCCGTTTGACCCGTGAAGTATGATTCATACGGGAAAAATACATACGGATCGGCCCGATCCGTACGAATCGGATCGGGAAAAGTTGTACGAGACGGAAAAATACAGGATCGGAATCGGCCCCTTAGTGATTTGAGAACAATAAATGTGGATTAAAGCAAGAACACTAAAACAACGTTTAATCTTTCTGAGTACAACCCAAACAACTATATTACACTATTTAATTGTCTCTGAAAATAGGCAAACCCATGAAGCACTTCCTTTAAGAAACAGTGGACATTTAGAATAATAAATGTGCAACTAACTTATACATAAAAATGACTGATAAAAATGGCTCACTATTAACCACAAGCTTTCCTCCAAGAACATGTGGATTTATATAGTTAAATATTGAGTGTTAGAAGCACTATATCATATGGTACCGTTTATCGGAAACAAATGTAGGAAATGATACAGAAATCTATGAAGAGAAAATTTCCAAAATATTTACCATGCATATTAATTAGACAGAAATGAACTATGAGAAGAAGCAATATGAAAGATCCAATTTATTGAACAATTTCCCTGCAGTAAACACCTGAGGGCAGTGGTTACAACAGTGATGAAAACCTGAAACACCCTGAGTAATGATGAAAGACTGCAAACAGTTTATGAAGAAAGACTCAGGGGTCGATTCTGATCCTGTATTTTTTTTTCCGTACGACTCGCATCCATAATTTTTCCCGTACGAATCGTACAAGTCCCGTCCCACCCGTCAAGTACGATTTGTACGGGAAAAATACATACGGAACGGCCTGATCCGTACGAATTCGATCGGGAAAAGTTGTACGAGATGGACTCGGACACTTTTCCGCACGAAGCCGAAAAATACAGTCCGACCGTACAACTCGTACCCCTGTACGGCTCGTACCCCTGTACGACTCATACCCCTGTAGGACTCGTATGTACGGCTCATACCCCTGTACGACTCGTACCCCTGGGAACGTGTCGGAGTACGACTCGTACCGCGGAGTACGTACCGTATGACCTTTTACGGCTGTTTTTGGCTCCCATAAGAAAAGAGCCGTACGGAGTGCTGTAGGGATGAATCGTACTTGCTGGGCCGGAAACCGCTGCCTAAATACGTCCAGACGTCGCGTACAGGCTGTTCCGGATCCGAATCGTTGTTTTTTTTTACCCATACAGTCTTTTGTACGATTCGTACGGAAAGAGGATTTCTGTAGGAATCGTACTTCCTAGGTTGTAAGGAAAGCTTACCGGGTACGAGTCGTACGGAGAAAACGCTCCATACAAGGATTCGTACAGCCTTTTTCCAGGATTGGAATCGGCCCCTATATGTTGTTAAAAATATGTTTTAAATTTGTTTATGGAAATACATCATGTTTTTTTCTATATATATGTAATTTTTTTGTATAAATTTAAGACTGGTAAAAATAAACTTAAACTTTCTAAAGTTTAATTTTGTCCTTAATACTGCTTGCGCTGGAGTGAGAATGGTAGTTCTCATCCGTGCAAAATCCCATACTTTTCCTACTGTTGCCTACGTCGGAGTGGGAAAACTAAATCTGACCCCTCCAAAGTCTAACACTTCCCCTACTGTTGTTCAGGTTGGAGAGGGAACAGCGGATTTCATCCCTCTAAGTCCATCTGATATTTTTAAAGTTGTTTTAATATATAGTTTAATTATTTGCAGGTATTATTTATTTTTGGATGATTGTGTTATTGTTTTTATTGTTTTGGATATTAATTATTTATATTACATTCACTTTTTAGTTTACTATATTTATAGTGTTGTTATATTTTAAATTAATGTGCATTGTTATTTTTGCTGTTATTTATTTATTAAATTTTTTGCCTGTTGGAATTTTAGGCTAACAGGGTGGAAACTATTTTAGTTTCTGACTGTCTGTTTACTCCTGAGGCGGAAGCCGGGAGATTGCTTTGTTTTTAAAAATTGGAGTCACTTGTTACTGTGTGTTTTAACTCACTCGCCTATCTCCCTGAGCACCCCCACGCAGCGGACCCTAGCGCTGACGTAGGGAAAATTGCCTAATTGCTGCCACCTGGTCGAGCACTCAGGCCACGCCCACTTCGCTGACCACACCCCCCCACTCTACTAAAATGTGTCTATTCAGGAAGCGCAGCGGACGAGCGCAGCGGGAGCGCCGTCTGCGCGCCGAAGGCGCGCCTAAGGCAAGCCCGTCTGCGCCCGTCCGCGCCAGACCGCACCCAGAGCCCGGACCCCTGGTCCGCCCTTCCCAGGCCACCACTTACTCCAGGGACACCTTGCTGGAACTCCGAATCCCCCTAACCCCCCCCTGCTGCAACTCGATCTCGCTCGCTGAAGGGAACTCTTGCTGCCGTTCATGCTCGTACAGTTTCCACCTAGAGCCAACGTTGAAACCCATCACCCTCAATATGGCCTTGCTTAACTGCAGATCCCTCCCAAAGCATCAAACGGAAATTAATCTGCTCCTGAAAGACTCCGACATCGAAATCCTATTCCTAACGGAAACATGGCTCACAGCAGGATCAGAGCCAGATATCGTTCAGTCACTCCCACCGGAATACCTGATTAAATTCCACAACAGACCCGTAGGCATTGGCGGAGGAATCGCTGTTGTTTACAGAGAGTACCTCGCATGTCAATTCAGAGATAGTCCCATACTGGACTGCGAAAACATCCTCTTCTCAGTGAGTCGCCCACCATCGCTCACACTCTCGGGACTATTAGTTTATCGTCCCCCTGGACCAATTCGTCACTTTTGCGAGTCACTCATTGACTCTGTCTCTTCCCTGGCCTGTACTACGCCGAATTTTACGATACTGGGAGATTTAAATCTCCATCTCGACGACCCCTCCAACAAACCGGCGATGGACCTCAAAGCCGACCTAGGTTCACTCAGCCTCGAATTACTCAATAACCTCCCTACTCACATCAAAGGTCACCTGTTGGATCCCGTGTTCTCCAACCTCCCCCGTCTCACAGCTAGGCCCCCTATCCCTATTCCATGGTCAGACCACTTCTTGGTCCCATTCGAGCTACTGCTATCCACCGAACCTCTGGGTAAACCCCCTCCCCAACCCCCGGATCGCCCGTGGAAAAAACTGGACAACAGCGCCTGGGCTCAGGCTCTATCCTCCACCTCCCCCCTCCTGGACGAAGACCCGTCCATAGCAGAAACTCAGCTACAGGATTGGATCCATCAATCCTTAGATACCATTCTGCCACTCAAACCAATGCCTAGCAGGAACAAATCGACCAACTCTCCCTGGTACACCCAGGAACTCCGTTCCCTAAAAAAGAGCTGCAAAAAACTAGAACGCGCCTGGAGGAAAAACTGGTCCACAGCCTCCAAAAACGAATACAGAAGCGCTATCAAGCTCTATAAAACCGCAATTAAATCTACCCAGGCCACCTTCTTTGAAGGAAAGATTGCGGCAGCAGCTAACTCAGCGAAGGAAACATACCGCATAGTTCGGCTCCTCACCAAAATCCAGGACCCTCCACCCCCCCTGACCCTGAAGGCGTGAGATGCAATCAAATGGCCAACTTCTACTCCGCAAAAATTGATAAAATACTCACCTCACTCCCCGCACCCTCCGCTTCTCTCCATCCTATTGCATCCCCCCTTCAGCCGGAGGCTCCTTGCCTGCGAGCCTTTGATCAGATCTCCACGGAAACTTTTTTAGAAACCCTGAAAGCTGTAAAAAGTGGCTCACCAGCGGACCCTGCTCCCATCAGTAAGATGAAACTGGTCGCCCCCACCATTGCCCAACCCTTCACCAATCTAATAAACGCCTCCTTCAGGAGTGGCGCCGTGCCAGCCAACTGGAAAAAGGCTACGGTCAAAGCCCTCCTAAAGAAACCCCACCTGGACCCTCTAGACCCCTCCAACTTCAGGCCGATTTCACTTCTTCCAGGGATTAGTAAAGTGGCTGAACGAATAGCTAACAAACAGCTATCCTCCTTTTTGGAGTCCAATCACTTACTACGCGACTCCCAGACCGGCTTCAGACCGGGCCAAGGCACCGACACCGCCTTGCTCGCAGTTGTCGAAGAGGCGAGAGCCATCATAGACGCAGGAGGATCAGTGGCAGTGATCCTCCTCGATCTAAGTGCCGCCTTCGACACGGTGGACCACTCCATCTTGGTCCACCGGCTGAGCCAACTGGGAATCACCGACTCAGCCCTCGCATGGATTAAATCCTTCCTCGAGGGAAGATCATTTCAGGTATCAGACGGCTTTTCCACGTCTAAACCCCTGCCTATGCAGTGTGGGGTCCCTCAGGGCTCTTCCCTTAGCCCCACACTTTTTAATGTCTATATGGCCCCCCTCGAAGACATCATCACTCCCTTCGGTGTCAAGTCAGTGATGTACGCTGACGACACCCAGCTGGTGGTGTCCATTAACCACTCTGACTCTAGCTTAGGAAACCTCGCCAGTTGCCTAGAAGGGATCTCACAATGGATGTCGGACTCTAGACTCAAGCTCAACGGCGACAAATCCGAAATCCTCCTACTGGGCAATCAACACAAACTACCCGTAAACCTTTCCTGGCCAGCCTGCATGGGCACCTACCCTACTCCCAAAACAGAAGTCAAAAGTCTAGGTATCTGGCTTGACCAGGACCTTAATTTCAAAACCCAGGCCAGGAAGACATCAGGGACCTGCTTCGGCCTAATCCGTATGGCCCGTAAGATCTTCCACCTGATCCCTTTCCATTCCAGGAAGTTACTGATGCAGGGACTGGTCAACTCAAGACTTGATTATGGTAACATCCTATACTTGGGAGCCCCTGCATCAGTCATTCAAAAACTCCAGGTGGCCCAAAACGCCGCAGCTAGAGTCCTCACGGGAACCAAAGCACGGAACTCGGCGAAACCTGCCCTCAAGAGCCTACACTGGCTCCCAGTAAAAGAGCGCATTACGTTCAAAACGCTCTGCATAGCGCACAAAATCCTGCAAGATAAAGGCCCCCCAATACTCAGATTCCTGATGAAACTTCACAAAGCTAGCCGTCACCTAAGATCTGATTCACTTGCACTGGCATCCATCCCGAGAATAAAAAAGGCAAGATCGGGCGGCCGCAGGTTCGCCTATAACGCGCCTAAGCTATGGAACTCCCTCCCACTACCCATGAGGAGTGAGCAGAATTTACTATCATTCCGAAAAAAATTAAAAACCTGGCTCTTTCCCTAAACATTTTCCTGCACCGACCCCACTTGGAATAAACTAGGTCCTCTTAGCGCTGGGATGCCCAAGGGTAGCTATGCGCTCTATAAATCCACATCCAAATCCAAAAATCCTAAATTTGTTATTGATTTAATTTTTAAGTAATACTTTGTGTATAGTTTTATATGTTAATTTCGTATTTTTCGTTTTTAATAATGTATATACATAGTATATTGTTGAAAATCTGTTTTTAATTTGTTTATGGAAATATATTTTATGTTTTTTCTATACTAAATCTGACTCCTCCATAGTCCGACACGTTCCCTACTGTTGTTCAGGTTGGAGTGGGCATAGTGAATTGTACCTCTCCAAGTCTATCTGCTATTTTAAGAAAGTTGTTTTAATATATATTTTAATCATTTTTTAATTGTATGCAGGTTTTAATATTTTTTATATCTAGTATTTGTTATAATAATTCCATTAGTTTTTATTATTTATGCCTAAATAACAATTTTAAATAATATGTTTATTGCTTTTCTTCAAATACAGTTCAGCACGTTAGATGTACTGGTACGCGCACTCAGGAAGGCGAGTTGACTATCTTTATTCTCCTAGCACAGCAATGAGATTCAGCCTCACGCCCTTGATCACTCAAATATTTTTAAATTTATATTTTTAGTTTACATTTCTATGTTATACATTTTTAAACACGTTTTAAGATATGTGTAAGGTTAATGTAGTGTATTATAATTAAAATTCAATAGACTTAATTATTATCTGACAATATTTTGAACTTCTATACTTATGCTATGAACATTTTTGACTTTCCATGCAAAGCATACAAAGTCAATATTTGTGTCTTCGATATTTTTTCGCAATATTTTTGTCAGTGGTATTTTTTATATTTCATCAGCGAGTCTGAAATTTAGCTCATTAGAGAGTATCCTCCTGCCTCACGGCACATGCTTCGTGGCGTCATCTTTTTGCCATTGACAGACTGGAGAATTTGTTCTATTGGTAAGTAAAATCTATTCCAGACATAAGATATGAGGGTGACAGAGAACAGGGACTTGGAACTGGCTAACTATGGTGTCTACTTCTCAGATAAAACAAGGTAAAGTGCTACCCAGTCTGTGAGATCTTCTAGTCAGTCTTTATGATTCAGGCTGCCAGGCTATTTTGGGACTGACTTAAGTATATTCACCAATAAAAAAAAATCCCTGCATTCACTTATCATATTGTTTTCAAATCAGCTGTGTTTCAAAATTGTTTCTATGGTACTACTGGCCCAAGAAGACACAATATCTTACTATCCCCTACTAAACTCCATTATGACTACACTGAGAATATATTTCCATTTAGTTTTATTGTATTATTAATGACATATTCATCCTTTTAGAATATCTTCTTTTCTCATTAATGTTTTGCGAGTTACAATTATCATGCCAATCAATGTATTTCAGGTGAATCCCTTCCCCTTCATGAAGAGTGTTATCCTTTTCACATTTGACCTCTATTATCAAACAAAACCCAGCACAAAAGTAAATTAACCAATTCTTCCGTTGGCAACCAAATAGATACACCACAGGACATTCAGAAAAATCAACTTCCTAACTCCAACCATTAAGGGGCCAATTCCGATCCAGGTCGGAAGGGCACCGAACGCGATCCGGCCGGAAAAACTACGAGCCGTAAGCGTGTTTTCCGACCGACTCGTACAGCTGTACGAGCGAGCAAGTACGATGCGAGCTATGTGAGATTTACCGACCGAGTCGTTTCCGGGTCCGAACCGCTCTGTACGTCTCAGTCGGAAGCTAACCGTGGCGTGCAATGGATGCGATTTACAACCGAGCCAGTACGATGCATGCGTCGGACCCCCTGACACCCGCAACCCTACGACTCGGACACAGGGGGAGACCTTTGGGTCTCCCCAACACAGACATGTACTGGGCGAATGTCTCCGACGCGTACCCACTGTAGGGGGCGCACTTGTTCAAGACGTACCCATTCAGTCAATGGGAGCGCATGTACGCGTCGTACAACTGGCTCCCATTGACTTCTATGGGAGTCCGACCGAACCGAGTCCGACAGCATACGTGCGCATCGTACTCGCTCGGTCGGAAGGTAGGGGTCCGGCTTGGTCGGAAAACACTCCGGATCCGACTCGGTCGGAGTGCTTTCCGACCCGGATCGGAATCGGCCCCTGTGTTGGAATTCTATCCCACCACCAGGCATTGTCATCATTACTTGTCTTGACCATATTCATCTCACATACTTTATACATTAATTCCAGTGTATAATAACATTTTACATTGCATATTTCCTGTGGGTTTCCCTCTGCATCATCTTGCTATTCCTTCCACCCCTCTGTAGTTACTCATTCAATTTGCAAAATTTAAACCTAAGTTTAGAAATTTGATGTCTCAATTCCAAACATGTTTTTGGCCAAATTTGATCTCCTATTCAATTCCTATAGTTCATTATTTATAATTCCAATTTGCATATTTTGGCCCACATATAACTTTCCACTTGGGAATTTTGTTTAATGGACCGGATTCTACATTTATTCCACTCACTGGCTGTGCATTTTCATAACCGTGCATTATAATACCAAAACTTCTGCATGCAAGACATGTAAATGATCTCTTCTTTAGTATCATTAAGACCCTTTGAAAGGTCTCTTGCATTTTATGTTCTGCCTTTATTAATAATTCCTGAATGTTCTCATTTTGTATATATACATTACTGAGGGGCCGATTCCAATCCTGGAAAAAGGCTGTACGAATCGTTGTACGGAGCGTTTTCTCCGTACGACTCGTACCCGGTAAACGTTCCGTACAACCTAGGAAGTACGATTCGTACAGAAAGCCTATTTCCGTACGTTTCGTACAAAAGCCCGTATGGGTCAAAAAACCCAACGATTCTGATCCGGAACAGCTTGTACGCGACGTCCGAACGTATTCAGGCAGCGGTTTCCGGCCCAGCAAGTACGATTCGTCCCTACGTCACTCCGTACAGCTCTTTTTTTACGGGAGCCAAACACAGCCGGAAAAGCAGAGTCCTACGCGAACCGCTATGCAACGGAGCCCCGGTACGCGACGTACACACCATGAACCCCATTGTACGTGTCGTCCCGGTCCTCCTAGCCTACGACCTGGTGCACCGGACCCGACGCACACGCTGCAGAAGGTGAGAACAACACCCAGGGGCCAGGGTGGGGGTGAGGGGCAGGAAACATACCCCATACCCAAATCCAAACCTATAATATGGAGCCCATGCATTACCACCAGGGTCTGGTCACTTGGGGGGGCATGGCCAGCAACCCCTGCGTACCGCAACAACGGAAGTGGACGTGTACGGTGCGTTGCACACGTACCCTTACGGCATCAGTACAATAGTGATACGGACCGTACACACGCAATGAATGCGGGTGTACGGTGCGTTTCACACGTTCCCCCTACGGCACCAGTACAATAGTGATACGGACCGTACACACGCAATGAATGCGTGGGTACGGTGCGTTTCCCATGTACCCCTATGGCACCAGTAGAAGAGTGATACGGACCGTACACATGCAATGAATGCGTGGGTACGGTGCGTTTGACACGTACCTCTACGGCACCAGTAGAACAGTCATACGGACCGTACACACGCAATGAATGTGGGTATACGGTGCGTTTCACACGTACCCCTACGGCACCAGTAGAACAGTCATACGGACCGTACACACGCAATGAATGCGGGTGTATGGTGCGTTTCACATGTACCCCTACGGCACCAGTACAATAGTGATACGAGGCGTACACACGGCAGGAATGGAGGACTACGAGTCGCACAAGGATGTCCATCAAGTACTTGTTATTGAATACTTTCATGTACAGGCCCTAGGTGTGTCAGCCAGTGATATTGCACAGGTCCACTCATCTAGTTGCACAACTGATGTGTGATGACCTGTGGACACATGTCATGTGTGATGGGGCACTATGTGGCACACATCACCTTGCCACTTGCCACATGTATGTCTGTAATCCAACTGTGTCATGCACAGCAGCAGTGGGATGGCACAGTCCTCACCACCCGCACCTGTCTCCTGATGCCAGGGACAGGGACACTCTATCAACTGACATGTCACGATCAGCGTGCCCCTATGTGACTATGTCAGGTGTGTGTCATGTGTTCCCATGAGCTTGCTGTTAGTGTTCCGTCAACTGCTTTTGCTGTTGGTGCATCCAACATGAGTCTGTGTGGAGATGGGCATGGCACACATCTACGCACAGCATGCCACATGTGGATTCCCACGGCTGTAGGGTCTGTGTGCATTGGACATCATATTTTCCCAGGCATACATGTCTGCGTCGTCTCAATGGCTGTGTTTATTTGTTGTCACCTCCTTGAGGTTACTATTTGTGAGGTCTGTGCTACATGTACTGTATTTTTAAATATTAGACAGTTTTATGTCTATTTTTAATCGCATTGGTATTGTGTTGTTAATACATTTGATACAACTATTTTTATAGTGATTATTATGGTTTTTTGAAGTTGTGATGTTCTAACACATGGGCTCAAAATTTGGGGTGTGAATAGGATTGAACTTAATTGTTTAATGAATTATTTTTACCAAGGGATAACAAATTTTCACTATCATATGTACATTTGACATTCCATGTGACCTGTGCGTGTGCCTTGCAGTCAACTGTCTGGATGAGATTACATCCTTCCAATGCAGCTATGTGGATGTGTGTCACTCCGGTGATATCACTGGCTGTTCACTCAGACTTGCCCACAGCTCATTTCAGGGCATGTCATGTAGACTTGACAATCAACAGGTGTATCTGGCTTTTCGTAGGAGTGCCAGCAAGCTGGCATATGTGTCCTGGATGTATTGCACACACCAGACTCCATAGTTACCTGATGTTTAGTAGCAGTTTAGCATGTGATATGTTCATTGACATTGATGTTGGCAGACTCTCAATCTTCATAATTCCTAACAATGTCTTGCAGGGCACCGCGTGTCCCAAGAACAATGCCAGACTTGGCTGCCATGAGGGAACGTGCCTGCATCCGACGTTACAGATTCACTCAACAGTTGATTGAGGACTTGACCGACAAGCTGGCACCACACCTCCAACCGCGACAGATATCCTACTGCGCTGACCCCAAAGATGAAGGTGATGGCAGCCCTACATTTTTTTGCCACAGGTACGTTTCAATTGACCATAGCTGATGTTGGTGGGATGTCACAGACAATGTTCAGCCGTGTCCTGCGTGATGTTTTGGCAGCCATGTTGAATTCATCAAATTTCCTACTCCTGAGGAGTTGACAGATGGGAAGGGTGATTTCTATGCCCTGGGAGGGATGCCCCATGTCATTGGGTCCATTGATGGGACACATGTGGCTTTGGTACCACCACAGGCACAGGAGCAAGCCTATCGCAACCGTAAACATTACCATTCAATAAATGCCCTTGTGGTTTGTCTTGCTAACATGCTGATTTCCCATGTCTGTGCACATTTTCCAGGATCAGCACACGATGCCTACATCATGAGGCGTAGCAGGGTGCCACAAATGATGCTGCGGCTGCACAACGAATGAGCATGTCTTGTTGGTGGGTATACTCTGTTGGTCCTGTGTGTTGCGGTATCTTTGGCTCTTACGGCATCTCCTGACCCACTTATTTACATGATGTTTCCATGTAGGGGACTCTGGATATCCCAACATGCCATGGATAATGACACCTCGCCGCAACCCAAGAACAGCTGCAGATCACCGGTACAACAATGCACACGGGCAGACCAGGCGAGTGATTGAGAGGACGTTTGGCCTCCTGAAGAGCCGATTCCGGTGCCTTGACAAGACAGGCGGGTCCCTCCAATATGCACCGGAGAAGGTCTGCAAAATCTTAATTGTGTGCTGCATGCTGCACAACATGGCCGTTGAGAAGGCAGTGCCACTCATCCTTGATCCTGATGAGCAGCAACACCCACCCATGGAGGATCCAGGGCTTGGTCACGAGGCAAGTGATGAGGAGGAGCAGGATGATATCCGGAGTCAGCTCATACGCAACTTCTTCTCATAATGGTGAGTCACTGGGTATGAGTGTGCAAGCTTGTAGCATTGAGTGGCATGTGTTGTAATGTGTGTGTCCAGCTGACTGAATGCAAAGTGACTTTGATGTGTGTACTGATGTGTCACTCGAGTGATGATGTCATGCCACACAGGTTTGTGGAGAGACTTTCTTTGAAATTTGCATGTGTCCAACATTGTTCATGTTTCTTAACTGACCATGTGTGCGGCGAGATTTGTTATAGGTGACTTCTTGTGTGTCTGTCATTCCCAGGTTTTTGCGCCTGTTGTCTGCTCGTGTCATCTTTGTCCTCCTGCTATTCCTCATGAGGATTGCAACGTGTGCTGAATCAGAGTTCCATGCACGGACATGTGGAAATATCAGTTTGGGTAAGGATTGCAGCAAGGCTTTTTGGTGGTGGTACGGGTTGGGAATGTGTGGGGACTGCTTCTGTGCATGTTCTGGTACCATGCATACATGTCTTCTCACCATGGAGCATATAACATGTAGAATCACTCCCATTACATGATAGTCACCCTTCTTGACAGTCATCTGTAGTGGAGTGTGGAATCTGATGAAGGCATCAATGTGCGTAAACCTTGCCTCTGAAACATTGCTGATGCTACGGGTGGACATAGTGTGGGACATCACAACAACAGGCTCTGTGGTGAATTGCAGCCTCTCCGTGTGCAGCAGGATGTGTTTGGCTCATCCCCTTAACTTGAGTGCCAGTTCATTGGGATTTACAACATCTGTGTTGTGAAGGGTGGGTCCAGCGTATGTCCCACATGTTCTGTCAACTGACCTGTGAGCCTGTTCGTATGGATGCATTTCCCTTTGTGTGAGTTTGCGCAATAAAGGTGTTCAGCACAATCCAAAGTGCCTCATCTCTGTCACTGCAGATCTCTTGCCAGTTTGCATGCGTCATCTATGGCATAATTGTCAAAGATTGAGCATATGAGTGTATGTGTACTTCGGCAACATGCATGCAGTTCTTCATGGCTAATAATCTCTATTGTGCATGAAGTACCTGGTTGTGTATGTATTTGTGCAGGTTGCTCCCCACAACGGGATGTCAACGCCTGCTGACGGTGTGTCTCCTGTGCGCAGCTCCGCATTTTGTTGCCTGATCCTGTGGCCGTCATTTTTGTTGATTCTTCATACAACCTGACACTCCTTCCTTTACATACACCTGTTGCACTGTGCCTTTCTGACCTCCTTGTCTTTGTGTGCTACTTTTTGCCTAGTTTCTCAACCCTTCCACCTGCTGCAGCCTCACCTGCGGCACCGCCCCTCCGAGTGCCCTGATCTGCAACCCACACACCTCCAAAATGCTCCTCCCTTCCCCCTCCACCCATTCTTAATGCAGCCAGCAGCTTGTCTGTGCCACTGTTGCGCCAACGCCGTGCCAAAGGCAGGACCGTCTGCGCCTGCAACGTGCACAGTGCACAACCCTCTGGTCGTTGCATGACCCACGCCACACAACAGGCTCATGCTGCAGCCATTCCTCCAAGCAATGTCCACCAGACAAGCAACCGCCTGCTATCAGGCAACCCCTAAGCGCACACACAACACCTTTGCATGCTGAGTGTGCAACTCCAACTGCCTACACAGTGCTGCTCCGCCTACCAGACCCTGTCAGAACAACCAGGTCATGTGCCTCCTACAAAAAACCCGCTCCGTCCACCAGCACGCCATTGGACTCTGTTACCTTCTCAACACAACAGCCCCACACATCACCTTCATGACAGTAACCTGGATAAAAGCATCCTCAGCACACAACTTCTTCATTGCCATCTCTGACGGATACAAGATCACCCGCAGGGACGGCACCAACAATCCCGGCGGATGACTTGCAATTTATTCACAAGTACACCCTCAGAGTCACAAATCCGGTTTTGCACCAACCCCCTGGTAACCCTCAGAGCAACTCTCATCTACAGATCTCCAGGCCTACATCCACAAATCCCCAAAGCCATCAACACGTACATCTGCACGCATGCCCTCACCTCCACAGGCTACATGTGGCTGGGGGCCAGTAACTTCTTGCTGGAGGAGAACCACACCACCATCCATCATTGGTCCATCAACATTTGCATCCACGTCTCTGACAAGCAACACACTGCCCCACAGCCCGCTACCGATCCCCCAAAGATGCTTGATGTAAGTCACCACAGACAAGCTGTGTGAGACACTCGAACCAACACCCCCGCCGCACCCTGCAACCTCACACACTGGATCAGCAATTGATCCAACAATCTTGCCACATTGACGGACTTTCCTGTAAGCACAACAACAGTTAAGCCACCTGGGACAAGGCAGACCTACTGGACTCATACAGATCTAGCCGGACTCTTGTGCAAACCTTGCAACACAAAGAACCATCAGTTACCTTACAGCCCTGGAAAACGCCACACACAGCCATCACCATATCATCAGCAAGGACAAGTGGAGATCCTTCAGATAGGGCCGAGGCACCACAACACACGACATAAAGGAGCTCATCAGCATTGTGAGTGGACTGACAGCAGCTCTCCATCAAAAAGTCAGCCTCCACCCTTCTGCATGTGGTACACTGGGGTCATCTGGCCCATGCCCCAGGGCTCATCTCTCAGCGTGACGATCTTCAATATCTCCATGACCCCCCTCTCCACCATCACATGCGCACACCCAGCTGCTCCTTACCCTCACCAAAGACCCAGCCATTGCCAGATCCAAGCTTCAAGAAGGCATGAGATCCATTGACGAATGGCTGAACATCAGCCACCTGAGGCTGGACTTGGACAGGACTGAGGTCATCATCTGAGGATTGTCCCCTTATGGCTGGGTCAACTCCTTGTGTCCCACCGGCCTGGGCACCGCACCAGCACCCAGTGGCCATGCACGCAAGCTGGTGTTCATCAGGGACTCATCGCTCACAATTACCATGCAACTCAACACCATCTGTACCTCATGCTGCAACACCCTCCGCATGCTGCAAATGATCCACAGATAGATCCCCTCCAAGGCAAGACAGACTGTCCCCCAGGTCCACGACACCAGCCGGGTCAACTACAGCAACGCCCTGTATGGAGGGACAACAGCAAAACTGCAGGAGAACTTGTCCACATCCAGGGTGCATCCGCACACCTCATCTTCAACATCCCCCGCCCCAGCCACATCACCGTCCACCTGAGATAGCTACAATTGCTCAATGTCTGCTGCAGGATCACCTTCAGAATCCTCACCCACACTCAGGAGGCAGTCCACAACCCCAGACCCAAAACCGACCATGGACTTCTGTCATCCAACACCCCGTTGGCCCAACTCCGTGCAGCCAACCTTGCCCTGGCCACCATTCATCACATCCACAGAACAACTGCATGCAGGAGATAGTTCTCCCACCTCACCAAACAGACCTGTGACTCCCTCCCCGGGCACGTCCACATGACCCATGACCTCTACGCCTTCATGATACTCTTCCAAATTGGTCTGTCCGAGCAGTATTGCAAGCCCCCCGTCAGCAGCTTTAGGCCATCACGGGTGAGTATTGGGCTCCATGTCTGTATTTGATGATACATTGTGACCCATGTGTGTCCTCGACCGGACTCCAATCCCAGTGTATGGATGGCTGGAGTTAGTTCCACACTCAGGCATGCTTTGACTTATCCCCACACTTATGTTGTGGACTCATGCGAAATGACTGCAACCTCAAATATATATATATATTTTTAATTATAGGTCTGGGGCATGATTTGTGCAAGAAAAAGGTGCAATACAGGGACCATAGAATTCAAAGTTCCCAGGGGGAGGTGGGATCCTTGGCATTTGAAAGCAGCAGAGTCCAGACCACAGTGTTTGGCATCATTGGTCAGACTGTGACCAGCAAGTCCATGTGGCAGAGAATGTCAGTCAATGAGGTGATGCTGTTGCACATGAAGGCCAGGTGCCAGGCCAGGTGACCTAGGAGATGTGGATGGCCCGCTGCCTCTCACAGTCTTTTCCGTGGACGATCCACCTTCCTCAGGGGACCCTCAGATGCAGGCCTTGACGATGCTTGGGACGCTCCGTCGGACAAATCCTCCACCTCCTCCCTCCCTGTGGCTGGTGGTGGTCTTCGCCTGGTGGCACAGGGAGGGTTGCCCATGTTGTCTGCAATCCGACAGAGTGAATGGCTTATGTCCCTTTGCACCACCAGGAGCTCAGCCAGTCTTGCCTCCATCCGTCCTTGGTGTTCTTGTTGACTGGCATGTTGCTCGGCCTGCTGGTTCTTCATATCTGTGATGGTCCCCTTTATGTCTGTGAGTGTCCCAACTACCTGGCTGATCTCCCTGGTGTCACGCCGGTATGCCTCCATGATGTTGTGTATGTGTGACATACCGGTCTCTTCAGCTGGCTGGTCAGGTCCTCACCTCCGCGTGCCTCCACTCCCACCACCCCTGCCCACACAAGCCTGGCCTGCCGTTGTGGGCACATCGGGTCTACGGGACCCCTGAGGGATGGCAGTGTTGGTGTTGTCTGCCTCCTCCTGGGTGCCCGGTGAACCTTGTCCCTCCTGGTCAGACTGGCTCAGTTGTTCACTGCGGGCAGGGCTCCTCGGTGTCTCCTGGGATGTGGCAGGAATGGGGGTGGTGGTTGGCACAGATGTTCCTGAACCAGGTGCTGCAGGGGCTTGGACAGCAGAGGGTCCAGGTCAGTCGGGGTCATCCGCGGTGTGTTGAGAGGCGTCGCTTGCGGTGAGATCAGGTTCCTCCCGAGCCTGGGACTGTGATTCTTGACCTCCATTGTTGGGGGGAGATTCCTCACGTTGCCCTGTGTGTGAGAGACAGTCAATGTTAATGCTGTTTCATGCAACATCCATGTTTCACACATTCTAGTTGGCACTGTTCCTCCAGGTAGTTGTATGTGCCTAGCATTCTCCTCAATGTTCACTTGTGGATGGGTATGTTGCGGGGGACAGATTGATATGTGTTCCTGAGTCTTTGACTTGTTGATTTTTGGCTTGGATGCTTCTTCGGCTATGTATTGGTCTTGTTGTGTTACATGTCCATTGTGACAGTGGGTAAATCCATTGCCTGTCCCGGGGGTATCTGCTTGTGTAAGGGGTGTGTGTGACAGGGCCTGTTGGTGGGTGTAGTATGATTTTGCACTGGGTCTCCCAGGTGATGTAGCTGTCTCCCCATGGAGCATGCTGCCATGACAGTGAGTGTGAGTTCCTGTCCTAGATATCTGACCTTGTTGTCTTGGTGTTTGTGTTTGCACTGGTCACAGGAGGGCCTTGTGCTGCCTACACCAGGGCCCAGTGTCAGCTATCTTGTCAGTACTTTCACAGTCCCTGTGCATTGAGCATGGTGCATGGGTATGTACCTGGGCCATATGGGATGAGGGCAATTGTGTCTGATTTGGCGTTCAACAATGCGTTTTGTGACACCCACCCTCCCAGCATACCGGACATCCATTCTTGGGTTAGTGCTTCGTGTAGCATGGGACATAGCATGGCCTTGCTTTCTCAATGGGGCATACACATGTTAGTGGCATTGGCGTTGTTTTTGACTATGGTTCTGGCCAGTGAGTGTTTCGAGGTAGTTGCGTGCATTTTGTGTAGTTGGTGTGTGGATGCCATTACCCACATGTTACATAAGTTGTTTGTGTACTCACCAGGCTCTGGAGCTCCTTGAAGTCCATGTACTCCCACCGGCGGAAGCAGGGCCATCACCTTCTCCTCCCAGGGATGGAAATGTACTGGTCTGCGGGGCCCACCACCTCCAGTGATGTTGCTCTGGGCGTAGTCATCATTGCTTTTTCGCTTGACTGCCCTCCGCAGATCGTACCACTTGGCTTGGCATTCAGTCCTGGTCCTTCTGATGGGTGCAACAGCATTCACCCTACCGACAATCCTCTGCCACAGGCGTGATTTTTTGGCTATGCTGGTCTGTCTGACCAATGTTCCAAACAGCTGTGCCTCAACTCTGATGACTTCATTGACAAGGATCTCCAGCTCCTCCCTTGTGAACTTTGGATTCTTGTCTGTGGGCATGGTGTGGGGTGAGGGTGTGGATGGTTGTGGGTGTGTGGGTCTGAATGTGAAGTTGTGGGTCTGAATGTGAAGAGGGGGGTATGTGTGAAGGAGGTTGTGTGAAGGTGTATATGTTAAGGTGGATGGGTGCAGTTGTTGGTGCATGCTCTCTAGCTGCAGTGAGTCTGTTGCAAAGGCTCATGGTTTGTGTGTGTGGGCCCTTTTTATAGGTCCCTTTGTGGGTGGGCCTCAGTTTGAATTTTTGGTGGGTGTGTTATAAGGGGTGGTTGTGAGTTTGGCCTGCTGTTTGCCCATTTGGATGTGGCCAGGTCAGTAATTTCCATGTTTTGTGCACTGTAGATGTGTTTTGTGGTGTTGTGCGAGTCGAATAGACCCTCCTTGTGCTGTTTTACATTGCCTATGTATGGTGCATACATACGCGATGTTGTTGTGAGGTGCGTACATACGCGATGTTGGGGTACACACCGTACATACGCGATGATGTTGTTGTAAGGTGTGTACATTCGCGATGATGTTGTTGTAAGGTGTGTACATTCGCGATGTTGTTGTGAGGTGCGTACATACGTGATGTTGGGGTACGCACCGTACATACGAGATGATGTTGTTGTAAGGTGTGTACATACGCGATGATGTTGTTGTGAGGTGCGTACATACGCGATGTTGGGGTACGCACCATACATACGTGATGATGTTGTTGTAAGGTGTGTACATACGCAATGATGTTGTTGTGAGGTGCGTACATACGCGATGTTTGGGTACGCACTGTACATATGCGATGATGTTGTTGTGAGGTGCGTACATACGCGATGTTGAGGTACGCACCGTACATACGCGATGATGTTGTTGTAAGGTGTGTACATACGCAATGTTGTTGTGAGGTGCGTACATACGCAATGTTGGGATACGCACCGTACATACGCGATGATGTTGTTGTAAGGTGTGTACATACGCAATGTTGTTGTGAGGTGCGTACATCCGCGATGTTGGGGTACGCACCGTACATATGCGATGATGTTGTTGTAAGGTGCGTACATACGCGATGTTGTTGTGAGGTGTGTACATATGCGATGTTGGGGTACGCACCGTACATAAGCGATGATGTTGTTGTAAGGTGTGTACATACGCGATGTTGTTGTGAGGTGCGTACATATGCATGGGGGGCCTGTACGACTCATACCCCTGTACGACTCGCACCCCGGGAACTACTTTTCCCGGGATACGAGTCGTACAAAGTTTGCTTTGTAGCGGGTGAAGTCATTCCCCGTGTACGGGACGTTTTCCCTACGAATCCTAAATCGGAAAGCCGGTCCGAATCGTACTTGTACGGTCGGACTGTATTTTTAGGCTTCGTACGGAAAAGTGTCCGGGTCCGTCTCGTACAACTTTTCCCGATCGAATTCGTACGGATCGGGCCAATCCGTATGTATTTTTCCCGTACGAATCATACTTGACGGGTGGGATGGGACTTGTACGATTCGTACGGGAAAAATTACGGAAGCGAGTTGTACGGAAAAAAAAATACAGGATCAGATTCGACCCCTGAGTTTTTCTTCATAAACTGTTGGCAGTCTTTAATCATTACTCAGGGTGTTTCAGGTTTTCATCACTGTTGTAACCACTGCCCTCAGGTGTTTACTGCAGGGAAATTGTTCAATAAATTGGATCTTTCATATTGCTTCTTCTCATAGTTAATTTCTGTCTAATTAATATGCATGGTAAATATTTTGGAAATTTTCTCTTCATAGATTTCTGTATCATTTCCTACATTTGTTTCCGATAAACAGTACCATATGATATAGTGCTTCTAACACTCAATATTTAACTATATGAATCATCCACATGTTCTTGGATGAAAGCTTGTGGTTAATAGTGAGCCATTTTTATCAGTCATTTTTATGTATAAGTTAGTTGCACATTTATTATTATAAATGTCCACTGTTTCTTAAAGGAAGTTCTTCATGGGTTTGCCTATTTTCAGAGACAATTAAATAGTGTAATATAGTTGTTTGGGATGTACTCAGAAATATTAAGGGCCCGATTCACAGAACTAACTTAAGACAAAATCCTAAACTTACTACCATTTTGGTATTCACAGAAGGCACTTACTCATTTTGGTATTCACAGAAGGCACTTACTCATTTCGGTATTCACAGAAGTTAGGAGTCCTAACTTTAGGACTCCTAAATGCCTTCTGTGAATACCGAAAGTCTTAAAATTAGGATTTTTCTCAGTTTAGTAGTAGTATAGTTAGGACTCCTAACTTTAGGTCTCCTAAATGCCTTCTGTGAATACCGAAAGTCTTAAAATTAGGATTTTTCTCAATTTAGTAGTCCTAAGTCTAAATTTAGGACTACTAAATTGAGAAAAATCCTAATTTTAAGACTTTCGGTATTCACAGAAGGCATTTAGGAGTCCTAAAGTTAGGAGTCCTAACTATACTACTACTAAACTGAGAAAAATCCTAATTTTAAGACTTTCGGTATTCACAGAAGGCATTTAGGAGTCCTAAAGTTAGGACTCCTAAACTTAGGACTACTAAATTGAGAAAAATCCTAATTTTAAGACTTTCGGTATTCACAGAAGACATTTAGGAGTCCTAAAGTTAGGAGTCCTAACTATACTACTACTAAACTGAGAAAAATCCTAATTTTAAGACTTTCGGTATTCACAGAAGGCATTTAGGAGTCCTAAAGTTAGGACTCCTAAACTTAGAACTACTAAATTGAGAAAAATCCTAATTTTAAGACTTTCGGTATTCACAGAAGGCATTTAGGAGTCCTAAAGTTAGGAGTCCTAACTATACTACTACTAAACTGAGAAAAATCCTAATTTTAAGACTTTCGGTATTCACAGAAGGCATTTAGGAGTCCTAAAGTTAGGACTCCTAACTTCTGTGAATACCGAAATGAGTAAGTGCCTTCTGTGAATACCAAAATGAGTAAGTGCCTTCTGTGAATACCAAAATGGTAGTAAGTTTAGGATTTTGTCTTAAGTTAGTTCTGTGAATCGGGCCCTAAATGTTGTTTTAGTGTTCTTGCTTTAATCCACATTTATTGTTCTCAAATCACTAAGGGGCCGATTCCGATCCTGTATTTTTTTTTCCCGTACGACTCGTATCCGTATTTTTTTACGTACGAATCGTACAAGTACCGTACAAACAGTGAAGTACGATTCGTACGGGAAAAATACATACAAATCGGCTCGGGAAAAGTCACACGAGACGTCCCAGGACAGTTTTACGTACGAGTCGTAAAACTGAAGTCCGAGCGCACAAGTCCGATCCGTACCGGCGTTCCGAATGCACAAGCGTATGGAAAACGTCCCATACGGAGCGAACTGTGTACGACCCCTACCCCGGGTACACTTGTGCCCGGGGTATGAGTCGTACGGCCCCCCCACCCCAGCCCTGTATGTACGCGCCGCACCCCCACCCCAGCCCCGTATGTCCGTGCCGTCACCCCAGCCCCGTATGTACGCGTCATAGCCCCACCCCAGCCCCGTATGTACGCGCCGTACCCCCACCCTAGCCCTGTATGTACGCGCCGTACCCCCACCCCAGCCCCGTATGTACGCGCCGTACCCCCAGCCCCGTATGTACGCGCTGTACCCCCACCCCAGCCCTGTATGTGCGCCGTACCCCCAGCCCCGCGTAGCGCTCGGGGTACGGCGCGTACATACGGGGCTGGCGGTACGGCGCATACATACGGGGCTGGAGGTACGGTCCGTGCATACGGGGCTGGGGTGGGGGTACGGCGCATACATATGGGGCTGGGGTGGGGGTACGGCGCGTACATACGGGGCTGGGGTGGGGGTACGGCACATACATACGGGGCTGGGGTGGGGGTACAGCACGTACATATGCAATGTTGGGGTACGCACCGTACATGATGACACGTACGATGTGGGTGATGGCATGTACGTCGTGTAGCGGGCCCCCTTTTCCTCATGCATCGCGGCGTACTTAGCTTTTCCGGCACTTTTTGGCTCCCGTAAAAATATAACCGTGCGGAGTGCTGTGGGTACGAATCGTACTTGCTGGTCCGTAAAACTCTGCCTAACTCTGTGCGGATGTCGCATACGCGCTGTCCAGGATCGGAATTGTATGCATTTTTTAGCCTTACGGTGTTTTTTACGATTCGTACGGAAATGGTATTTCTGTACGAATCGAACTTGCTGGTTTGAACCGGTGGAATTCCCGGGTACGAGTCGTACGGAGAAAACGCTCCGTACGACCATTTGTACCCGGGTTTTACAGGATCGGAATCGGCACCTAAGTTAGAACTATGGGCCTAATGACGATTGTAGGCGGTCGGACTGCCACCCGCTATCATATCAGTCAGGAGACCAACTGAAAAGCAGGCGGCGGTCCGACCGCCCAAATATGATGCAACAGCCAGGTTGGCGGTCGGAAAAGTGTTCTTTAATACAGCGACTTATGCTGAAGCCGTGGAAAAAGGCCACAACAGAAGTTGCATTGTAAAAGAGCCCTTTGGACACATCCATGCACTCTGTGCCATGCACACTGTGGTGCATGACACACGGTGCATGGATGTGAGTGGGGGCACTACATGTGCCGCCTGGGCCACTTTGCAGTGGCCCAGGAGGGATAGGGACCGTGTTTGGGGCAAGAAAAGTCCCTTATCAATAGCCACTTAATGGTCCGCCGTGAAAAGGCTGTCAAAATGGGACATTGTAAACCTGACAGTAGTGCCTGCCGGCATCATATTACGACAGTCTGACCAAAGGGCTGACGGTTGGGCGGACCGCCACTGACAGCCTGTCGGTGGCAGTCCACCCGACATCGTAATTAGGCTCTTTGTTCCTCTAAGATGGATGCTAAAGTATAGGTTTGGTTTCAATCAATCAATCATTTGTGAAGCACAGCAAATCATCCTTGAAGGTCTTGAGGCACTGGAGATGTTGGTTGCTGCGTGGGGGGTTGTTCATTGGAACATCCAGGTCTTGAGTTCTCTCCTGAATTGTTGGAGTGACCGTGCAGTCCTGAGGTGCAGGGGAAGGTTGTTCCATGCCTTGGCTGACAGGTGTGAGAAGGAGTGTCCTCTGCTGACAGGTCCAGAAGGATGCCCTTTCTCTGCCCTATAGGAGGGCCCTGATGTAATCGGTGGCTGCTTTCAGGGCTATATCGGTGCTGTGGTTTGCTCAAAATCCAGATTGAGAGGGGTCCAGGAGGTTGTGGTATTGTAGGTGTTGTGTGAGTTGCTGGTCGATAGCTTTCTCAGTGACCTTTGCTGGATAGGGGAGCAGAGAGATGGGCCAGTAGTTCTTCAGTTCGGATGGGTCGGCGGATGGTTGTTTCAGGAGGGACTTCACTTCAGCATGTTTCCAGTCCTCAGGGTAGGAGGCTGAGTTGATGAAGGTGTTCAAGACTTTCATGACCTCGTAGCTGACTGTCATGCTTCCGAGGTTGAAGACGTGGTTTGGGCGGGGGTCCGTGGGTGCTCCCGAGTGCATGGAGTTCATGATGGAGAGAGTGTCTTGCATGGTAAGGAGGTCCTAGTGGGTGAGCAGGTGTTCTGGGTTAGTGTTAGTTGAGTGTGAGCTGTTTGACAATGGTGGCGGTGGAGGGTTGGAGTTCAAAGTTTTCGTAGATGGCCGAGAGCTTGTTGTGATGGAAGTCAGCAAGGCTGTCGCACAGTTCCTGGGAGTGTGAAATGTCATTGTTGTGGCAGTGGGATTGGAGAACTCCTTCAGGATTGTGAAGAGTTTGTTGCTCTGTTTTGTGCTGCCTCCAATACGGCCTTCTAGGGCATTCTTCTCAGTTTCTTTCAGAAGGTGGTGTTACTGGTTGAGTGCTGTCCTGAAGGCAGTGCGGTCTTCCGTCTTTTTGCTGATGAGCCACTTCCTTTCTAGTTGCCAGCAGCTGCACTTGGTAAATTGCAGTTCCTCAGCGAACCAGTTGGTTCTTTTGGTTGGTCGTTTAAGCTTGGCTACTTTGGCAGCAGCGGTAGTGTTGGCACATTTTTGAATCCACTGTGAGAAGTTTTTTGCTGCTTGTTCTGGGTCAGGTGTAGAGTCTGAGAGGTGGGAGCAGAAATCAATGTTTCGCTGGTCTTCTGATATCTTTTTCTAGTCTCTGCGTGAGATTCTGGGGGGCATGGAGCTAGAGTTGGTGGATCCTGAGATGGTTAAGTGGATACTGTAGTTGTCGGACCACGTGACTTGTGTGGCGTGGTTGTGAGGTAAATATGGGGTCAATTGTGTGTCCTGTGATGTGAGTAGTGGATCGCTGACAGAATATCGAGAAGAATACCGAACTGCCAGAATATCGAGGTAAAAATATTGAGTGACAGAATATCGACTTCCTATCTACAAACAGGTAAGTACAAAAATATCGAAGCCTAAATATCGTTGTCCATATTATAGTTTGCTAAAATATTGACTTTTTTAAATGTCATAAAAGTAATATAAAATTAATTCAATAATAAATATAATTAAGTAACACCTACTTAAAAATGAATAAACAACGTTAAAATTAATAAATAATACATGTAATGTAAAAAAAAACATGCATTTTTATTTTTTATTATATATTAACTTAATATTATTAAAAAATCATTAATATTTTTAAATATAAATGTTAAAGACATAATTTAAAATGTAATTATATATATATATATATAAATAAACCTATAATATACATATAAAATAAATTATATAAGTTAAAACATTAATATAAATATATATTTTTTAAATAATATTTTACACTTCATTAAATATAACAATACTGAAAACGTTGCATAGCATAGGGGATAAAATAACTAGTTCCACTCCAACAAGTGGAACAGTAGAGAAAGTGCTGGCTAGCGGGTGGGTAAAAATTACTATTCCCACTCTAGTGAGTGCAACAGTAGAGAAAGTGTTAGATAGCGGGAGGGTAAAAATTACTATTCCCACTCCAGTGAGAGCAACAGTACGGAAGGTGTTGTATTGCGGGTGGGTAAACATTACTATTCCCACTCCAGTGAGTGCGCCTGTAGGGAAAGTGTTGGATAGCGGGTGGGAATAATGTACTATTCCCACTCCAGTGAGTGCACCAGTACGGAAAGTGTTGGATAGCGGGTGGGTAAAAATTACTATTCCCACTCCAGTGAGTGCAACAGTAGGGAAAGTGTTGGATAGTGGGGGGGTAAAAATTACTATTCACACTCCAGTGAGTGCAACAGTAGGTAAAGTGTTGGATAGCAGGAGGGTAAAAATTACTATTCCCACTCCACCAAGTGTAACAGTAGGAAAGTGTTGGATAGTGTAGGGGAATAATTAAGTATGCCCACTCCTGCAATATAATTAACAAGTAATTATTTTTTTTAAATTAATTTACCTCCCACCATTTTCCGCTATAAACGTCACCTACAATATTGTAAAATATTAATAAATTAACATAATTAAATAATTAACTAATTACAATTAAAAATAAAATTAATAACCATCAAATCTAAATTAATTCACAAAATTAACACTATACAATTACTTTTCATAAATATAATATAAAAAACAATAAAAATTATATTAAAACTAAAGTACTTCCTTCCTTACTCCCCTATCAACCCTCAACGCACTCCTAAAAAAGTATACAATTAACATATTTACAAATTAATTATTAATAATTATCTAATTAATTACTAATAATAATAAAAATAACACAAGCAACAAAATTACCAATTAATTATTAATTGTTATTAATCAATTTATAATTCATTAATAATAAATGAATTAACTTCATTAACAATATAAATTATACTAAATTATTAATCAATTAATTTCAATTAAATTACTTCCCACCCTATTCCACTATAAACCCACAACCCGCTACAGAATTAAATTAAGCAAAAACTGATTAACATATAATTAATTAATTCTAAATAATTCTAAAAAAATATATTATAATTAAATTACTTCCCACCCTATTCCCCTATAAACCCACAACCCGCTACGGAATAAATTACGCAAAAATTAATTAACATTAAAATTCATTACTTTTAAAAAATTCAAACATACATTACAAAAATAATACATACTTTTAACACATATACTAGCACTTAAAACACTAAAAACAAAATCGATATTTTTAACAACTATATTATGACTGTCGATATTACTAACTTGGATATTATGAAAAACAATATTTCTTACCTGTATTTCGATATTCTGCACCACTATATTTTTGTAAGTCCATTTTATGTCCACTCGATATTTAAAACTCGATATTTTGCAATATCGATATTTTAAATTTGATATTGTGATTTATTACTGTGGGTAATTTGTGACAAGCTGCTTGAGGCCAATGTTACTCATGCTCTCCAGGAGGTCGGTGGTGGCATCGTTGGGGTCATCAAGGTGGAAGTTGAGGTCCCCTTGGAAGATGTAATGCTCGAAGTCTACTGCGATCAGAGCGATGAGGTCCAGGATGGCGTTGCAGAAGCTGGGGTGTGGTCCTCGTTATCTGTAGGGTGCCTCTGATGGTGCTTTGTGGAGTTGGAAGTTGAGATGTTCCATTATCGAGGTCAGATTGTCTGGGGATTTCATGCAGCAGGTGGTGTCCTTGTAGATGATGGTGATTCCACCTCCTGTTTGTTGGTTCGGTCCTGGTGGGTTGCCATGTAGCCTTCGGGGATGGCAATATCTGGTGCGGAGGCGGGGTTCAACAGGTCTCTGTGAGGGAGATGATGTCTGGGGTGAGGGATGAGATCCTGTCCCAGATCAACATGGCATGTTTGCCGATTGATTGTGTATTGAGTAGAATGCACTGGAGTTTTGCCGTAGTGGTCTCGGTCGACCTGGTGGGCGAGGTCGCGTTTGCGGTGTCTCTAGTGTCGTTGGTTGCTTCAGTGCTGAAGGTGACGTGCCAGTGTCTGCAGGAGGACGGTTCTCTGGTGGTGCATGGGGAAGTGGGTGTTGGTGTGTCCGGTGTCCAGGGCTCAGAGGTTTACGGCGGTGTAGCTTTGTGGGGTGGAAGAGTCAGGGGTCCTGGTGCTGGGCGCGGTCCAAACAAGGACGGGTGCTGGCGGGTTGCCTTTAGTGCACCGGCAGTGCAGCCACGCAGCGCCCTCCATAAGTAGTCCTGGGAGGCGAGAGGGGCTGGCAGGGAGGAGTGAGGGCAGGGAGGAAACTGGCAGAAAAGTCAGCGGCAAACACAATAATAGGGAAACTACCGATATTCATGAAGAACCATTACGCCGCTAAATAAGTAGAAATCCTAATAAAAGTCAAAGAAATATAAAATAAATGAGGTAGACATGATTGCAGACAAGGTTCCCACAGCAGGATAGAACTAGAGAGCGCATGGATAGCAGTGTAGGCAGCCAACCAGGGGAGCCAAGACAGCTGAGCAGCAGCAGTGAGGGAGCGGCAAACAAGACCAAGGAGCTCAAGGGCTGCTCACGGGGGCCATAGTTAGTCCTAGGAGGTGGGAGGGGCTGGCAGGGAGGTGTGAGGGGGTGGGGCAGGAAGTGGGAACCACTATGTCACTAAATAAGTAGAAATCCTGATGAATGTAAAATACAAATACAATAAATGAGGTTGATACGATTGCAAGCAAGGTGCCAACAGCTGGATTGAGCCAGAGAGCTCCTTGACTGCAGTACAGTCACCTGACTAGGGGTGCCAAGGCAGCTGCAAAGTGGCCATGGAAGAGTGGTGAGCAAGACCAAGGAGGTCAAGGGCTGCTCACAGTGCCCGAGCAGCTGCCTCCATAAGTAGTCCTGGGAGGTTGGAGTGGCCAGCAGGGAGGAGTGAGGTTGGGGAGCTGGATGCAGGAAACTCGTGGGAAAGTCAGGGGGAAACACAACAATAGGGAAGCTCCCAATATGAATGAAGAACCACTACGCCACTATATAAGTAGAAAACCAAATAAAAATCTAATAAACAAGGTCGATACAATTGCAGGAAAGGTCCCCACAGCAGGATTGACCCAGAGGGCTTGGGGTCTGTGAGGCAGTCACCTAATCAGAAGATCCCAAAGAAGCTGAGCAGCGGCAGTGGGGGAGCGGGGAACAAGAGCAAGGAGGTTAAGGGCTTCTCTTTATTTACTTATGTGCATATACATATCTGTGTATGCTAGCAGACAATTACTTCCATTCCAATCCCAGAAGCTTGCAAACATTTATTTCTGTGTAAGTCATTATGCTATAGTACCATATGGTCAGCTTCAATAGTATATGTTTTTTCTTTCAAAAAGTGTTTGCTTTCAATATGAACTTTTCTGCAGCTTCAGGCCCTTTCTCATGTGGTATTTTACCATAGAGATTCTGTACATGCCTGTGCACATGAGTTCTCCTGTCTCAATTTTCATATCCTTGTAGATGAGATCCAACAAGAGTGATTTATGTTTCCACACTTTTCTGCTTCTAGAGTCACCCAAATCGAGGTGCGATATGTAGACTAACTATAGACATGGGCAGAGGGGAATGAGATAAGAGAACAAACAGAGACACTAGGGGGCCGATTCCGATTCCGATTCCGGCCGCAAAACGAACCGACCGACACAGACCCGGACCGAATACCGACCGACACGGACCTGCGCCGTACGACCCGTGCAGTACGATGCAACGTGTGTGAATTCCAACCGACGCGTACGGATAATAGTGATCCGGAAGGAAAACCGATGCGATTTTCACCGACCGACACGAACCCGGAATAAAACCAGACCGACTCACACGGAGACCGAGCCGCACGACCGACACGCATAGACAACCCGGCACACAAGCAATAGAGACCGCCGCGAACGACGCGTGCCAAACACAGAAGACAGGCAGCGTGAACGAGGCGGAGAAGCCCGCACGAGACAACAGCAGCGTCCGTCACATGAACGTCTCCTTCATGCCTACAAAACACAAAGGAAAAAAGACAAAAAAAGAACCAAACAAGCAATGACAAAGTCAATAAATACCAAAGAAAAAAAACATGGGACAAAGACACACCCACAACTCCAACTATATAAAGGACTACAATCACTACCATCATCCCTTGCACACAGGAGACACAGCCAGCAGCAAACACCAGTACACAGCAACCACAGACACACTCACAACTCAGCCATCACACAACTAATACACCATCACCACCTCATACAAAAGCACACACACATACACACAGCAAACCAACACTAACCCACTTTCACTTGCACCCTCACACACACATCCCTCACCACCACCACCCATCACCATGCCTCCAAAGAAGAATCCAAAGTTCACAGATAGTGAGTTAGAAGTGCTGGTAGACGAGATCATCAGAGTAGAGCCACATTTGTTTGGTACATTGGTTCAAAGGACCCCCATCTCACAGAAAACCAAAATGTGGGCGAGGATTGTGGACAAGGTGAACGCACAAGCACCAGCAAGGCGTACAAAGGACGAAATCCAGAACAGGTGGTATGACGTGCACAGGAGGGTCAAGAAACTCATCGAAAAAGATCACGCCCTGAGTCAGTGCACCGGCGGTGGCCCTCCTGCCAAACCAGTCTACTTCAGGACCTGGTTGGAGAAGGTGCGGGACATCCTACCACCAGAGAGGGTCTATGGCCTAACACACATCCCAGAGCCTGGTGAGTACACAAACAACATACCCAAGATTGTGTGGCAAGGGGACAGTGAAACCATGCACCCGAAGCAAAGCTACACTAACCAATAGATAATCAGCCCAAGATGTGTATGCCAGTCAGACACACACAATACCTGCCATCTCATAGTGACTGGGGACTGTGTCATGACATGCACCAACCTACTAACAAATAGAGCAAGCCAGTGGCACTAAGCCAAATAGACCCTGCCAGACAGTTTGCCACCACAAACACACCACCTCACAGTGCAGCTGACTGTCAGGAAGGAATAGTGGAGCAGGTGAAGTGAGTGTAGCCAAAAGCATGATGGGGCTGTAGTCACAGATAATGCACACCCTCCTGATTGGCCCATCAAGACCTCCCTGAAACATGCCCACATCACAGGGAGTGGAAAATGACTGACAAGATGGCTGACACTGGGTCCTGCTGTGGGGAGCACATGGCCCTGCTAGGGCTTGTGTGCAAATCAGAAACAGGACACCACTGACTGACATCCTGAAAGACAACTTGCACGCCCTACAATGGAAGCACGTTTCATGATGGGGAGGAGGACTGACAGCCCTGACCATACTTATCAGCGTGGGGAGACACACCCCTCTCAACACAAACTCCACACAACTCACCGGGTACAATGCATTGACACACACCTCATTGAAATATCAGCAAAAGAAACCCCGTACTGGGTGCTGCTGTGTGAAGCACAGGGGCTCACTTGGGACTTGTAGCCAAACAAACACCAGGATTTCACAGTCAGCCATCTTGCCATTGCTGTCACACCCCCTCACAGGGAAGCAGAGTCAAGAGGGAGGAAGTATGGGCATGCTGGGAAGGGGGGTGTAGCCAAGAGAATGATGGGAGTCGCAGTCACAGACAACCTACACCCACTCACATGGCCCAGCAAGATCAAACTGAAACATACTCGCCTCACAGGGAGTGGGAAGGGACTGACAAGATGTCTGACACTAGGCTCTGTCGTGGGGAGCACAAGGCCATGCTGGGAAATGACCAACAACAATATCAAACTCTGTCTGTGACAAGCTGGGAAAAAGCAGTGTACAGGCAGGCATCTGTTTGAAAAGTAGAAAATGTCATGTTTGTGAGCCAACGATGCAAGTAGAAACATAAATCACATTGTGTGTCTCTTCCAAACACAGGTGCTGCTGGGCACCCAGCACCAAATGACGAGGATACCCAGTCCCAGACTCTGGTGGACACTGAGCTCTCTGGTCTGACTCTCTCACTGTACTCTTCGGATGACGACGACCAACCTGGCCCCTCCGGTGTGAGCCATCATGCAGCACCAGCAGCATCAACATCTGCCCCCCCTGTACCCACGCCTCCAGCATCTGGACACCGACAGGGCACCCCTGCCAACACGGACAGACCAAGGACAATCAACACCCACAGCACAGGGACACAGGACCCCCCCCGGAAGCTACAGCCAACACCACCAGCAACACCACCCAAGGGGTCCCAGTGTCACCTGTGCGTACCGCCGCTGGTCCTGCCCGTGTAGAGAGGGGTGCTGGGAGGGGTGGGAGGCACAGGGCACGCCTTGCAGAGGGGTCTGGACTGCATGAT